>NC_090929.1:13160289-15660289 GCF_040938575.1 Ambystoma mexicanum
CCCCACCCCAGGCCCCTAATGTGCATAGACCCGCCCCTGCTTATTGAGCCCCACCACAGGCCCCTAATGTGCGTAGACCCACTCCTGCTTACTGGGCCCAACCCCAGGCCCCTAATGTGCATAGACCCATCCCTGCTTATTGAGCCCCACCACAGGCCCCTAATGTGCACAGACCCACCCCTGCTTTTTGAGCCTCACCCCAGGGCCCTGCTTACTGACCCCCACTCCAGGCCCCTAATGTGCATAGACCCACCCCTGCCTACTGAGCCCCACCCCAGACCTTTAATGTGCATAGACACACCCCTGCTTACTGAGCTACACCCCCAGACCCTTAATGTGCATTGACCCACCCCTGCTTACTGAGCCCCACCCCCAGACCCTTAATGTGCGTAGACCCACCCCTGCTTACTGAGCCCCACCCCCAGGCACCTAATGTGTGTAGACCCGCCCCTGCTTATTGAGCCTCACCCGAGGGCCCAAATGTGCGTAGACCCACCACTGCTTACTGAGCCTCACCCCAGGCCCCTAATGTGCGTAGACCCAGTCCTACTTACTGAGCCCCACCCCAGGCCCCTAATGTGCGTAGACCCACCCCTGTTTACTGAGCCCCACCTCAGACCCATAATGTGCATAAACCCACCCCTGCTTACTGAGCCCCACCCCAGGCCCCTAATGTGTGTAGACCCACCCCTGTTTACTGAGCCCCACCCCAGAACCCTAATGTGCATTGACCCGCCCCTGCTTACTGGGCCTCACCCCCAGATCCTTAATATGCCTACACCCACCACAGGCCCCTAATGTGCATAGACCCACCCCTGCTTACTGAGCCTCACCCAGGCCCCTAATGTGTGTACACCCACCCCTGCTTACTGAGCCCCACCCAGGCCCCTAATGTGCGTAGACCTACCCCTTCTTACTGGGCCCCACCCCAGGCCCCTAATGTGCATAGACCCGCCCCTGCTTATTGAGCCCCACCACAGGCCCCTAATGTGCGTAGACCCACTCCTGCTTACTGGGCCCAACCCCAGGCCCCTAATGTGCATAGACCCATCCCTGCTTATTGAGCCCCACCACAGGCCCCTAATGTGCACAGACCCACCCCTGCTTACTGATCCTCACCCAGGCCCCTAATATGAATAGACCCACCCCTGCTTTTTGAGCCTCACCCCAGGGCCCTGCTTACTGACCCCCACTCCAGGCCCCTAATGTGCATAGACCCACCCCTGCCTACTGAGCCCCACCCCAGACCTTTAATGTGCATAGACTCACCCCTGCTTACTGAGCCACACCCCCAGACCCTTAATGTGCATTGACCCACCCCTGCTTACTGAGCCCCACCCCAGACCCTTAATGTGCGTAGACCCACCCCTGCTTACTGAGCCCCACCCCCAGGCCCCTAATGTGTGTAGACCCGCCCCTGCTTATTGAGCCTCACCCGAGGGCCCAAATGTGCGTAGACCCACCACTGCTTACTGAGCCTCACCCCAGGCCCCTGATGTGCGTAGACCCAGTCCTACTTACTGAGCCCCACCTCAGACCCATAATGTGCATAGACCCACCCCTGCTTACTGAGCCCCACCCCAGGCCCCTAATGTGTGTAGACCCACCCCTGTGCCTACACCCACCCTCAGGCCCCTAATGTGCATCGACCCACCCCTGCTTACTGAGCCTCACTCCAGGCCCCTAATGTGCATAGACCCACCCCTGCTTACTGAGCCCCACCCCGGGCCCCTAATGTGCGTAGACCCACCCCTGTTTACTGAGCCCCACCCCAGGCCCCTAATGTGTGTAGACCCACCCCTGCTTACTGAGCCCCACCACAGGCCCCTAATGTGCGTAGACCCACCCCTGCTTATTGAGCCCCACCACAGGCCCCTAATGTGCATAGACCCACCCCTGCTTACTGAGCCCCACCACAGGCCCCTAATGTGCATAGACCCACCCCTGCTTACTGAGCCCCACCCCAGACCCCTAATGTACATGCACCCACCCCCAGACCCCTAATGTGCATAGACCCACCCCTGCTTACTGAGCCTCACCCCAGGCCCTTAACGTGCATAGACCCAACCCTGCTTACTGAGCCTCACCCCAGGCCCTTAATGTGCATAGACCCACCCCTGCTTACTGAGCCTCACCCCAATGCCCTAATGTGCGTAGACCCACCCCTGCTTATTGAGCCCCACCACAGGCCCCTAATGTGCATAGACCCACCCCGCTTACTGAGCCCCTACTGTGCATACCCCTAATGTGCATAGACCCACCCCTGCTTACTGAGCCGCACCACAGGCCCCTAATGTGCAAAGACCCACCCCTGCTTACTGAGCCTCACCCCAATGCCCTAATGTGCGTAGACCCACCCCTGCTTACTGAGCCCCACCACAGGCCCCTAATGTGCATAGACCCACCCCTACTTACTGTGCCCCACCCCCAGACCCCTATTGTGCATAGACCCACCCCTGCTTATTGAGCCCCACCACAGGCCCCTAATGTGCATAGACCCACCCCTGCTTATTGAGCCCCACCACAGGCCCCTAATGTGCATAGACCCACCCCTGCTTACTGAGCCTCACCCAGGCCCCTAATGTGTGTACACCCACCCCTGCTTACTGAGCCCCACCCAGGCCCCTAATGTGCGTAGACCCACCCCTTCTTACTGGGCCCCACCCCAGGCCCCTAATGTGCATAGACCCACCCCTGCTTATTGAGCCCCACCACAGGCCCCTAATATGCGTAGACCCACTCCTGCTTACTGGGCCCAACCCCAGGCCCCTAATGTGCATAGACCCATCCCTGCTTATTGAGCCCCACCACAGGCCCCTAATGTGAACAGACCCACCCCTGCTTACTGATCCTCACCCAGGCCCCTAATGTGAATAGACCCACCCCTGCTTTTTCAGCCTCACCCCAGGGCCCTGCTTACTGACCCCCCACTCCAGGCCCCTAATGTGCATAGACCCACCCCTGCCTACTGAGCCCCACCCCAGACCTTTAATTTGCATAGACCCACCCCTGCTTACTGAGCCACACCCCCAGACCCTTAATGTGCATTGACCCACCCCTGCTTACTGAGCCCCACCCCCAGACCCTTAATGTGCGTAGACCCACCCCTGCTTACTGAGCCCCACCCCCAGGCCCCTAATGTGTGTAGACCCGCCCCTGCTTATTGAGCCTCACCCGAGGGCCCAAATGTGCGTAGACCCACCACTGCTTACTGAGCCTCACCCCAGGCCCCTAATGTGCGTAGACCCAGTCCTACTTACTGAGCCCCACCCCAGGCCCCTTATGTGCGTAGACCCACCCCTGTTTACTGAGCCCCACCTCAGACCCATAATGTGCATAGACCCACCCCTGCTTACTGAGCCCCACCCAGGCCCCTAATGTGTGTAGACCCACCCCTGTTTACTGAGCCCCACCCCAGAACCCTAATGTGCATCGACCCACCCCTGCTTACTGAGCCTCACTCCAGGCCCCTAATGTGCGTAGACCCACCCCTGCTTACTGAGCCCCACCCCGGGCCCCTAATGTGCGTAGACCCACCCCTGTTTACTGAGCCCCACCCCAGGCCCCTAATGTGTGTAGACCCACCCCTGCTTACTGAGCCCCCCACAGGCCCCTAATGTGCGTAGACCCACTCCTGCTTACTGGGCCCAACCCCAGGCCCCTAATGTGCATAGACCCATCCCTGCTTATTAAGTCCCACCACAGGCCCCTAATGTGCACAGACCCACCCCTGCTTACTGATCCTCACCCAGGCCCCTACTGTGAATAGACCCACCCCTGCTTATTGAGCCTCACCCCAGGGCCCTGCTTACTGACCCCCACTCCAGGCCCCTAATGTGCATAGACCCACCCCTGCCTACTGAGCCCCACCCCAGACCTTTAATGTGCATAGACTCACCCCTGCTTACTGAGCCCCACCCCCAGACCCTTAATGTGCATTGACCCACCCCTGCTTACTGAGCCCAACCCCAGACCCTTAATGTGCGTAGACCCACCCCTGCTTACTGAGCCCCACCCCCAGGCCCCTAATGTGTGTAGACCCGCCCCTGCTTATTGAGCCTCACCCGAGGGCCCAAATGTGCGTAGACCCACCACTGCTTACTGAGCCTCACCCCAGGCCCCTAATGTGCGTAGACCCAGTCCTACTTACTGAGCCCCACCCCAGGCCCCTAATGTGCGTAGACCCACCCCTGTTTACTGAGCCCCACCTCAGACCCATAATGTGCATAGACCCACCCCAGCTTACTGAGCCCCACCCCAGGCCCCTAATGTGTGTAGACCCACCCCTGTTTACTGAGCCCCACCCCAGAACCCTAATGTGCATAGACCCGCCCCTGTTTACTGGGCCTCACCCCCAGATCCTTAATGTGCCTACACCCACCCTCAGGCCCCTAATGTGCATCGACCCACCCCTGCTTACTGAGCCTCACTCCAGGCCCCTAATGTGCATAAACCCACCCCTGCTTACTGAGCCCCACCCCGGGCCCCTAATGTGCGTAGACCCACCCCTGTTTACTGAGCCCCACCCCAGGCCCCTAATGTGTGTAGACCCACCCCTGCTTACTGAGCCCCACCACAGGCCCCTAATGTGCGTAGACCCACCCCTGCTTATTGAGCCCCACCACAGGCCCCTAATGTGCATAGACCCACCCATGCTTACTGAGCCCCACCACAGGCCCCTAATGTGCATAGACCCACCCCTGCTTACTGAGCCCCACCCCAGACCCCTAATGTACATGCACCCACCACCAGACCCCTAATGTGCATAGACCCACCCCTGCTTACTGAGCCTCACCCCAGGACCTTAATGTGCATAGACCCAACCCTGCTTACTGAGCCTCACCCCAGGCCCTTAATGTGCATAGACCCACCCCTGCTTACTGAGCCTCACCCCAATGCCCTAATGTGCGTAGACCCACCCCTGCTTATTGAGCCCCACCACAGGCCCCTAATGTGCATAGACCCACCCCGCTTACTGAGTCCCTACTGTGCATACCCCTAATGTGCATAGACCCACCCCTGCTTACTGAGCCCCACCACAGGCCCCTAATGTGCATAGACCCACCCCTGCTTACTGAGCCCCACCCCAGACCCCTAATGTACATGCACCCACCCCCAGACCCCTAATGTGCATAGACCCACCCCTGCTTACTGAGCCTCACCCCAGGCCCTTAACGTGCATAGACCCAACCCTGCTTACTGAGGCTCACCCCAGGCCCTTAATGTGCATAGACCCACCCCTGCTTACTGAGCCTCACCCCAATGCCCTAATGTGCGTAGACCCACCCCTGCTTATTGAGCCCCACCACAGGCCCCTAATGTGCATAGACCCACCCCGCTTACTGAGCCCCTACTGTGCATACCCCTAATGTGCATAGACCCACCCCTGCTTACTGAGCCGCACCACAGGCCCCTAATGTGCAAAGACCCACCCCTGCTTACTGAGCCTCACCCCAATGCCCTAATGTGCGTAGACCCACCCCTGCTTACTGAGCCCCACCACAGGCCCCTAATGTGCATAGACCCACCCCTACTTACTGTGCCCCACCCCCAGACCCCTATTGTGCATAGACCCACCCCTGCTCATTGAGCCCCACCACAGGCCCCTAATGTGCATAGACCCACCCCTGCTTATTGAGCCCAACACAGGCCCCTAATGTGCATAGACCCACCCCTGCTTACTGAGCCTCACCCAGGCCCCTAATGTGTGTACACCCACCCCTGCTTACTGAGCCCCACCCAGGCCCCTAATGTGCGTAGACCCACCCCTTCTTACTGGGCCCCACCCCAGGCCCCTAATGTGCATAGACCCACCCCTGCTTATTGAGCCCCACCACAGGCCCCTAATGTGCATAGACCCACCCCTGCTTACTGAGCCTCACTCAGGCCCCTAATGTGTGTACACCCACCCCTGCTTACTGAGCCCCACCCAGGCCCCTAATGTGCGTAGACCCACCCCTTCTTACTGGGCCCCACCCCAGGCCCCTAATGTGCATAGACCCGCCCCTGCTTATTGAGCCCCACCACAGGCCCCTAATTTGCGTAGACCCACTCCTGCTTACTGGGCCCAACCCCAGGCCCCTAATGTGCATAGACCCATCCCTGCTTATTGAGCCCCACCACAGGCCCCTAATGTGCACAGACCCACCCCTGCTTACTGATCCTCACCCAGGCCCCTAATGTGAATAGACCCACCCCTGCTTTTTGAGCCTCACCCCAGGGCCCTGCTTACTGACCCCCACTCCAGGCCCCTAATGTGCATAGACCCACCCCTGCCTACTGAGCCCCACCCCAGACCTTTAATGTGCATAGACTCACCCCTGCTTACTGAGCCACACCCCCAGACCCTTAATGTGCATTGACCCACCCCTGCTTACTGAGCCCCACCCCCAGACCCTTAATGTGCGTATACCCACCCCTGCTTACTGAGCCCCACCCCCAGGCCCCTAATGTGTGTAGCCCCCCCCTGCTTATTGAGCCTCACCCGAGGGCCCAAATGTGCGTAGACCCACCACTGCTTACTGAGCCTCACCCCAGGCCCCTAATGTGCGTAGACCCAGTCCTACTTACTGAGCCCCACCCCAGGCCCCTAATGTGCGTAGACCCACCCCTGTTTACTGAGCCCCACCTCAGACCCATAATGTGCATAGACCCACCCCTGCTTACTGAGCCCCACCCAGGCCCCTAATGTGTGTAGACCCACCCCTGTTTACTGAGCCCCACCCCAGAACCCTAATGTGCATCGACCCACCCCTGCTTACTGAGCCTCACTCCAGGCCCCTAATGTGCGTAGACCCACCCCTGCTTACTGAGCCCCACCCCGGGCCCCTAATGTGCGTAGACCCACCCCTGTTTACTGAGCCCCACCCCAGGCCCCTAATGTGTGTAGACCCACCCCTGCTTACTGAGCCCCCCACAGGCCCCTAATGTGCGTAGACCCACTCCTGCTTACTGGGCCCAACCCCAGGCCCCTAATGTGCATAGACCCATCCCTGCTTATTAAGTCCCACCACAGGCCCCTAATGTGCACAGACCCACCCCTGCTTACTGATCCTCACCCAGGCCCCTACTGTGAATAGACCCACCCCTGCTTATTGAGCCTCACCCCAGGGCCCTGCTTACTGACCCCCACTCCAGGCCCCTAATGTGCATAGACCCACCCCTGCCTACTGAGCCCCACCCCAGACCTTTAATGTGCATAGACTCACCCCTGCTTACTGAGCCCCACCCCCAGACCCTTAATGTGCATTGACCCACCCCTGCTTACTGAGCCCCACCCCAGACCCTTAATGTGCGTAGACCCACCCCTGCTTACTGAGCCCCACCACCAGGCCCCTAATGTGTGTAGACCCGCCCCTGCTTATTGAGCCTCACCCGAGGGCCCAAATGTGCGTAGACCCACCACTGCTTACTGAGCCTCACCCCAGGCCCCTAATGTGCGTAGACCCAGTCCTACTTACTGAGCCCCACCCCAGGCCCCTAATGTGCGTAGACCCACCCCTGTTTACTGAGCCCCACCTCAGACCCATAATGTGCATAGACCCACCCCTGCTTACTGAGCCCCACCCCAGGCCCCTAATGTGTGTAGACCCACCCCTGTTTACTGAGCCCCACCCCAGAACCCTAATGTGCATAGACCCGCCCCTGCTTACTGGGCCTCACCCCCAGATCCTTAATGTGCCTACACCCACCCTCAGGCCCCTAATGTGCATCGACCCACCCCTGCTTACTGAGCCTCACTCCAGGCCCCTAATGTGCATAAACCCACCCCTGCTTACTGAGCCCCACCCCGGGCCCCTAATGTGCGTAGACCCACCCCTGTTTACTGAGCCCCACCCCAGGCCCCTAATGTGTGTAGACCCACCCCTGCTTACTGAGCCCCACCACAGGCCCCTAATGTGCGTAGACCCACCCCTGCTTATTGAGCCCCACCACAGGCCCCTAATGTGCATAGACCCACCCCTGCTTACTGAGCCCCACCACAGGCCCCTAATGTGCATAGACCCACCCCTGCTTACTGAGCCCCACCCCAGACCCCTAATGTACATGCACCCACCCCCAGACCCCTAATGTGCATAGACCCACCCCTGCTTACTGAGCCTCACCCCAGGCCCTTAATGTGCATAGACCCAACCCTGCTTACTGAGCCTCACCCCAGGCCCTTAATGTGCATAGACCCACACCTGCTTACTGAGCCTCACCCCAATGCCCTAATTTGCGTAGACCCACCCCTGCTTATTGAGCCCCACCACAGGCCCCTAATGTGCATAGACCCACCCCGCTTACTGAGCCCCTACTGTGCATACCCCTAATGTGCATAGACCCACCCCTGCTTACTGAGCCGCACCACAGGCCCCTAATGTGCAAAGACCCACCCCTGCTTACTGAGCCTCACCCCAATGCCCTAATGTGCGTAGACCCACCCCTGCTTACTGAGCCCCACCACAGGCCCCTAATGTGCATAGACCCACCCCTACTTACTGTGCCCCACCCCCAGACCCCTATTGTGCATAGACCCACCCCTGCTTACTGAGCCCCACCCCCAGGCCCCTAATGTGCATAGACCCACCCCTGCTTACTGAGCCTCACCCCAGGCCCCTAATGTACATGCACCACCCCTGCTTACTCAGCCCCACCCCAGGTCCATAATGTGTGTAGACCCACCCCTGTTTACTGAGCCCCACCCCAGACCCCTAATGTACATGCACCACCCCTGTTTACTGAGCCCCACCCCAGGCCCCAAATGTACATGCACCACCCCTGCTTACTGAGCCCCACCCCCAGATCCTTAATGTGCCTACACCCACCCCCAGGCCCCTAATGTGCATCGACCACCCCTGCTTACTGAGCCTCACCCGAGGCCCCTAATGTGTGTAGACCCACCCCTACTTACTAAACCCCACCCCAGGCCCCTAATGTGCATAGACCCACCCCTGTTTACTGAGCCCCACCACAGGCCCCTAATGTGCATAGACCCACCCCGCTTACTGAGCCCCTACTGTGCATACCCCTAATGTGCAAAGACCCACCCCTGCTTACTGAGCCTCACCCCAATGCCCTAATGTGCGTAGACCCACCCCTGCTTACTGAGCCCCACCACAGGCCCCTAATGTGCATAGACCCACCCCTACTTACTGTGCCCTACCCCCAGACCGTTATTGTGCATAGACCCACCCCTGCTTACTGAGCCCCACCCCCAGGCCCCTAATGTGCATAGACTCACCCCTGCTTACTGAGCCTCACCCCAGGCCCCTAATGTACATGCACCAACCCTTTTTACTGAGCCCCACCCCAGACCCATAATGTGCATAGACCCACCCCTGTTTACTGAGCCCCACCCCAGACCCATAATGTGCATAGACTCACCCCTGCTTACTGAGCCCCACCCCAGACCCATAATGTGCATAGACCCACCCCTGTTTACTGAGCCCCACCCCAGACCCATAATGTGCGTAGACCCACCCCTGCTTACTCAGCCCCACCCCAGGTCCATAATGTGTGTAGACCCACCCCTGTTTACTGAGCCCCACCCCAGACCCCTAATGTACATGCACCACCCCTGTTTACTGAGCCCCACCCCAGGCCCCAAATGTACATGCACCACCCCTGCTTACTGAGCCCCACCCCCAGGCCCCTAATGTCCATCGACCACCCCTGCTTACTGAGCCCCACCCCTGGCCCCTAATGTGCATACACCCACCCCTGCTTACTGAGCCTCGCCCCTAATGTGTGTAGACCCACCCCTGCTTACTGAGCCCCACCCCTGGCCCCCAATGTGCATACACCCACCCCGGCTTACTGAGCCTCGCCCCTAATGTGTGTAGACCCACCCCTGCTTACTGAGCCCCACCCCATACTCCTAATGTGCATAGACCCACCCCTGCTTACTGAGCCCCGCCCCAGGCCCCTAATGTGCATAGACCCACCCCTGCTTATTGAGCCCCACCACAGGCCCGTAATGTGCGTAGACCCACCCCTGCTTACTGAGCCCCACCCCAGGCCCCTAACGTGCATACACCCACCCCTGCTTACTGAGCCTCACCCCTGGCCCCTAATGTGCGTAGACCCACTCCTGCTTACTGAGCCCCACCCCAGGCCCCTAATGTGTGTACACCCACTCCTGGTTACTGAGCCCCACCCCAGGCCCCTAATGTGCATAGACCCACCCCTGCTTATTGAGCCCCACCCCAGGCCCCTAATGTGCGTAGACCCACCCCTGCTTATTGAGCCCCACCACAGGCCTGTAATGTGCATAGACCCACCCCTGCTTACTGAGCCCCACCCCTGGCCCCTAATGTGCGTAGACCCACTCCTGCTTACTGAGCCCCACCCCAGGCCCCTAATGTGTGTACACCCGCTCCTGCTTACTTAGCCCCACCCCAGGCCGCTAATGTGCATAGACCCACCCCAGCTTTCTGAGCCTCACCCCAAGCCCCTAATGTGCTTAGACCCACCCCTGCTTACTGAGCCTGACACCAGGCCCCTAATGTGCGTAGACCCACCCCGGCTTACTGAGCACCACCCCACGCCCCTAATGTGCATAGACCCACGCCTGCTTACTGAGCTCCACCCCAGGCCCCAAATGTACATGCACCACCCCTGCTTACTGAGCCCCACCCCCAGATCCTTAATGTGCCTACACCCACCCCCAGGCCCCTAATGTGCATCGACCACCCCTGCTTACTGAGCCTCGCCCGAGGCCCCTAATGTGTGTAGACCCACCCCTACTTACTAAACCCCACCCCAGGCCCCTAATGTGCATAGACCCACCCCTGTTTACTGAGCCCCACCACAGGCCCCTAATGTGCATAGACCCACCCCGCTTACTGAGCCCCTACTGTGCATACCCCTAATGTGCATAGACCCACCCCTGCTTACTGAGCCGCACCACAGGCCCCTAATGTGCAAAGACCCACCTCTGCTTACTGAGCCTCACCCCAATGCCCTAATGTGCGTAGACCCACCCCTGCTTACTGAGCCCCACCACAGGCCCCTAATGTGCATAGACCCACCCCTACTTACTGTGCCCTACCCCCAGACCCTTATTGTGCATAGACCCACCCCTGCTTACTGAGCCCCACCCCCAGGCCCCTAATGTGCATAGACTCACCCCTGCTTACTGACCCCCACCCCAGACCCATAATGTGCATAGACTCACCCCTGTTTACTGAGCCCCACCCCAGACCCATAATGTGCATAGACCCACCCCTGCTTACTCAGCCCCACCCCAGACCCATAATGTGCATAGACTCACCCCTGCTTACTGAGCCCCACCCCAGACCCATAATGTGCATAGACCCACCCCTGTTTACTGAGCCCCACCCCAGACCCATAATGTGCGTAGACCCACCCCTGCTTACTCAGCCCCACCCCAGGTCCATAATGTGTGTAGACCCACCCCTGTTTACTGAGCCCCACCCCAGACCCCTAATGTACATGCACCACCCCTGTTTACTGAGCCCCACCCCAGGCCCCAAATGTACATGCACCACCCCTGCTTACTGAGCCCCACCCCCAGGCCCCTAATGTCCATCGACCACCCCTGCTTACTGAGCCCCACCCCTGGCCCCTAATGTGCATACACCCACCCCTGCTTACTGAGCCTCGCCCCTAATGTGTGTAGACCCACCCCTGCTTACTGAGCCCCACCCCTGGCCCCCAATGTGCATACACCCACCCCGGCTTACTGAGCCTCGCCCCTAATGTGTGTAGACCCACCCCTGCTTACTGAGCCCCACCCCATACTCCTAATGTGCATAGACCCACCCCTGCTTACTGAGCCCCGCCCCAGGCCCCTAATGTGCATAGACCCACCCCTGCTTATTGAGCCCCACCACAGGCCCGTAATGTGCGTAGACCCACCCCTGCTTACTGAGCCCCACCCCTGGCCCCCAATGTGCATACACCCACCCCTGCTTACTGAGCCTCGCCCCTAATGTGTGTAGACCCACCCCTGCTTACTGAGCCCCACCCCATACTCCTAATGTGCATAGACCCACCCCTGCTTGCTGAGCCCCGCCCCAGGCCCCTAATGTGCGTAGACCCACCCCTGCTTATTGAGCCCCACCACAGGCCCGTAATGTGCGTAGACCCACCCCTGCTTACTGAGCCCCACCCCAGGCCCCTAACGTGCATACACCCACCCCTGCTTACTGAGCCTCACCCCTGGCCCCTAATGTGCGTAGACCCACTCCTGCTTACTGAGCCCCACCCCAGGCCCCTAATGTGTGTACACCCACTCCTGGTTACTGAGCCCCACCCCAGGCCCCTAATGTGCATAGACCCACCCCTGCTTATTGAGCCCCACCCCAGGCCCCTAATGTGCGTAGACCCACCCCTGCTTATTGAGCCCCACCACAGGCCTGTAATGTGCCTAGACCCACCCCTGCTTACTGAGCCCCACCCCAGGCTCCTAATGTGCATAGACCTACCCCTGCTTACTGAGCCACATTCCAGGCGCATTATGTGCATAGACCCGCCCCTGCTTACTGAGCCCCACCCCCAGATCCTTAATGTGCCTACACCCACCCCCAGGCCCCTAATGTGCATCGACCCACCCCTGCTTACTGAGCCTCACCCGAGGCCCCTAATGTGTGTAGACCCACCCCTACTTACTGAACCCCACCCCAGGCCCCTAATGTGCGTAGACCCACCCCTGTTTACTGAGCCCCACCCCAAACCCCTAATGTGCATAGACCCACCCCTGCTTACTGAGCCCCACCCCTGGCCCCTAATGTGCGTAGACCCACTCCTGCTTACTGAGCCCCACCCCAGGCCCCTAATGTGTGTACACCCTCTCCTGCTTACTTAGCCCCACCCCAGGCCGCTAATGTGCATAGACCCACCCCAGCTTTCTGAGCCTCACCCCAAGCCCCTAATGTGCATAGACCCACCCCTGCTTACTGAGCCTGACACCAGGCCCCTAATGTGCGTAGACCCACCCCGGCTTACTGAGCACCACCCCACGCCCCTAATGTGCATAGACCCACGCCTGCTTACTGAGCCCCACCCCAGGCCCCTAATGTGCGTAGACCCACCCCTGCTTATTGAGCCCCACCACAGGCCTGTAATGTGCCTAGACCCACCCCTGCTTACTGAGCCCCACCCCAGGCTCCTAATGTGCATAGACCTACCCCCGCTTACTGAGCCCCACCCCAAGCCCCTAATGTGCATAGTCACACCTCTGCTTACTGAGCCTCACCATAGGCCCCTAATGTGCATAGACCCACCCCTGCTTACTGAGCCCCATCCCAGGCTCCTAATGTGCACCTACCCACCCCTGCTTACTGAGCCACATTCCAGGCCCCTTATGTGCATAGACCCATCCCTGCTTACTGCTCCACACCCCAGAACCCTAATGTGCATAGTCCCGCCCCTGCTTACTGGGCCTCACCCCCAGATCCTTAATGTGCCTACACCCACCCTCAGGCCCCTAATGTGCATCGACCCACCCCTGCTTACTGAGCCTCACTCCAGACCCCTAATGTGCATAGACCGACCCCTGCTTACTGAGCCCCACCCCAGGCCCCTAATGTGTGTAGACCCACCCCTGTTTACTGAGCCCGACCCCAGACCCCTAATGTGCGTAGACCCACCCCTGTTTACTGAGCCCCACCCCAGGCCCCTAATGTGTGTAGACCCACCCCTGCTTACTGAGCCCCACCACGGGCCCCTAATGTGCATAGACCCACCCCTGCTTACTGAGCCCCACCCCAGACCCCTAATGTACATGCACCCACCCCCAGCCCCCTAATGTGCATAGACCCACCCCTGCTTACTGAGCCTCACCCCAGGCCCTCAATGTTCATAGACCCACCCCTGCTTACTGAGCCTCACCCCAATGCCTTAATGTGCATAGACCCACCCCTGCTTACTGAGCCTCACCCCAGGCCCTTAATGTGCATAGACCCATCCCTGCTTACTGAGCCTCACCCCAATGCCCTAATGTGCGTAGACCCACCCCTGCTTATTGAGCCCCACCACAGGCCCCTAATGTGCATAGACCCACCCCGCTTACTGAGCCCCTACTGTGCATACCCCTAATGTGCATAGACCCACCCCTGCTTACTGAGCCGCACCACAGGCCCCTAATGTGCATAGACCCACCCCTGCTTACTGAGCCTCACCCCAATGCCCTAATGTGCGTAGACCCACCCCTGCTTACTGAGCCCCACCACATGCCCCTAATGTGCATAGACCCATCCCTACTTACTTTGCCCCACCCCCAGACCCTTATTGTGCATAGACCCACCCCTGCTTACTGAGCCCCACCCACAGGCCGCTAATGTGCGTAGACCCACCCCTGCTTACTGAGCCTCACCCCAGGCCCATAATGTGCATAGACCCACCCCTGTTTACTGAGCCCCACCCCAGACCCTTAATGTGCATACATCCACCCCCAGGCCCCTAATGTGCGTAGACCCACCCATGCTTACTCAGCCGCACCCCAGGTCCATAATGTGTGTAGACCCACCCCTGTTTACTGAGCCCCACCCCAGACCCCTAATGTACATGCACCACCCCTGTTTACTGAGCCCCACCCCAGGCCCCTAATGTGCATAGATCCACCCCTGTTTACTGAGCCCCACCCGAGGCCCCTAATGTGCATAGATCCACCCCTGCTTACTTAGCCTCACCCCAGGCCCCTAATGTACATGCACCAACCCTGCTTACTGAGCCCCACCTGAGGCCCCTAATGTGTGTAGACCCACCCCTACTTACTGAACCCCACCCCAGGCCCCTAATGTGCATAGACCCACCCCTGTTTACTGAGCCCCACCCCTGGCCCCTAATGTGTATACACCCACCCCTGCTTACTGAGCCCCACCCCTGGCCCCGAATGTGCATAAACCCACCCCTGCTTACTGAGTCCCACCACAGGCCCCTAGTGTGCGTACACCCACCCCTGCTTACTGAGCCCCACTCCAGGCCCCTAATGTGCGTAGACCCACCCCTGCTTACTGAGCCTCACCCCAATGCCCTAATGTGCGTAGACCCACCCCTGCTTATTGAGCCCCACCACAGGCCCCTAATGTGCATAGACCCACCCCGCTTACTGAGCCCCTACTGTGCATACCCCTAATGTGCATAGACCCACCCCTGCTTACTGAGCCGCACCACAGGCCTCTAATGTGCAAAGACCCACCCCTGCTTACTGAGCCTCACCCCAATGCCCTAATGTGCGTAGACCCACCCCTGCTTACTGAGCCCCACCACAGCCCCTAATGTGCATAGACCCACCCCTACTTACTGTGCCCCACCCCCAGACCCTTATTGTGCATAGACCCACCCCTGCTTACTGAGCCCCACCCCCAGGCCCCTAATGTGCGTAGGCCCACCCCTGCTTACTGAGCCCAACCACAGGCCCCTAATGTGCATAGACCCACCCCTACTTACTGAGCCCCACCCCAGACCCATAATGTGCATAGACCCACCCCTGTTTACTGAGCCCCACCCCAGACCCCTAATGTACATGCACCACCCCTATTTACTGAGCCCCACCCCAGGCCCCAAATGTACATGCACCACCCCTGCTTACTGAGCCCCACCCCCAGATCCTTAATGTGCCTACACCCACCCCCAGGCCCCTAATGTGCATCGACCACCCCTGTTTACTGAGCCCCACCACAGGCCCCTAATGTGCATAGACCCACCCCGCTTACTGAGCCCCTACTGTGCATACCCCTAATGTGCATAGACCCACCCCTGCTTACTGAGCCGCACCACAGGCCCCTAATGTGCAAAGACCCACCCCTGCTTACTGAGCCTCACCCCAATGCCCTAATGTGCGTAGACCCACCCCTGCTTACTGAGCCCCACCACAGGCCCCTAATGTGCATAGACCCACCCCTACTTACTGTGCCCCACCCCCAGACCCTTATTGTGCATAGACCCACCCCTGCTTACTGAGCCCCACCCCCAAGCCCCTAATGTGCATAGACTCACCCCTGCTTACTGAGCCTCACCCCAGGCCCCTAATGTACATGCACCACCCCTGTTTACTGAGCCCCACCCCAGACCCATAATCTGCATAGACCCACCCCCTGTTTACTGAGCCCCACCCCAGACCCATAATGTGCATAGACCCACCCCTGCTTACTCAGCCCCACCCCAGGTCCATAATGTGTGTAGACCCACCCCTGTTTACTGAGCCCCACCCCAGGCCCCAAATGTACATGCACCACCCCTGTTTACTGAGCCCCACCCCTGGCCCCTAATGTGTGTAGACCCACCCCTACTTACTGAGCCCCACCCCTGGCCCCTAATGTGCATACACCCACCCCTGCTTACTGAGCCTCGCCCCTAATGTGTGTAGACCCACTCCTGCTTACTGAGCCCCACCCCAGGCCCCTAATGTGTGTACACCCACTCCTGGTTACTGAGCCCCACCCCAGGCCCCTAATGTGCGTAGACCCACCCCTGCTTACTGAGCCTGACCCCAGGCCCCTAATGTGCGTAGACCCACCCCTGCTTACTGAGCAAGACCCCAGGCCCCTAATGTGCATAGACCCACCCCTGCTTATTGAGCCCCACCCCAGGCCTGTAATGTGCCTAGACCCACCCCTGCTTACTGAGCCCCACCCCAGGCTCCTAATGTGCATAGACCTACCCCTGCTTACTGAGCCACATTCCAGGCACCTTATGTGCATAGACCCGCCCCTGCTTACTGAGCCCCACCCCCAGATCCTTAATGTGCCTACACCCACCCCCAGGCCCCTAATGTGCATCGACCCACCCCTGCTTACTGAGCCTCACCCGAGGCCCCTAATGTGTGTAGACCCACCCCTACTTACTGAACCCCACCCCAGGCCCCTAATGTGCGTAGACCCACCCCTGTTTACTGAGCCCCACCCCAAACCCCTAATGTGCATAGACCCACCCCTGCTTACTGAGCCCCACCCCTGGCCCCCAATGTGCATACACCCACCCCTGCTTACTGAGCATCCCCCCTCACCCCTAATGTGTGTAGACCCACCTCTGCTTACTGAGCCCCACCCCATACCCCTAATGTGCATAGACCCTCCCCTGCTTACTGAGCCCCGCCCCAGGCCCCTAATGTGCGTAGACCCACCCCTGTTTACTGAGCCCCACCCCAGGCCCCTAATGTGCATAGACCCACCCCTGCTTACTGAACCCCACTCCAGGCCCCTAATGTGCGTAGACCCACCCCTGCTTATTGAGCCCCACCACAGGCCCGTAATGTGCGTAGACCCACTCCTGCTTACTGAGCCCCACCCCAGGCCCCTAATGTGCATACCCCCACCCTGCTTACTGAGCCCCACCCCTGGCCCCCAATGTGCATACACCCACCCCTGCTTATTGAGCCTCCCCCCTCGCCCCTAATGTGTGTAGACCCACCCCTGCTTACTGAGCCCCACCCCTGGCCCCTAATATGCATAGACCCACCCCTGCTTACTGAGCCCCGCCCAGGCCCCTAATGTGCGTAGACCCACCCCTGTTTCCTGAGCCCCACCGAGGCCCCTAATGTGCGTAGACCCACCCCTGCTTACTGAGCCCCACCCCAGGCCCCTAATGTGCATACACCCACCCCTGCTTACTGAGCCCCACCCCTGGCCCCTAATGTGCGTAGACCCACTCCTGCTTACTGAGCCCCACCCCAGGCCCCTAATGTGTGTACACCCGCTCCTGCTTACTTAGCCCCACCCCAGGCCGCTAATGTGCATAGACCCACCCCAGCTTTCTGAGCCTCACCCCAAGCCCCTAATGTGCATAGACCCACCCCTGCTTACTGAGCCTGACACCAGGCCCCTAATGTGCGTAGACCCACCCCGGCTTACTGAGCACCACCCCACGCCCCTAATGTGCATAGACCCACGCCTGCTTACTGAACCCCACCCCAGGCCCCTAATGTGCGTAGACCCACCCCTGCTTATTGAGCCCCACCACAGGCCTGTAATGTGCCTAGACCCACCCCTGCTTACTGAGCCCCACCCCAGGCTCCTTATGTGCATAGACCTACCCCCGCTTACTGAGCCCCACCCCAGGCCCCTAATGTGCATAGTCACACCTCTGCTTACTGAGCCTCACCATAGGCCCCTAATGTGCATAGACCCACCCCTGCTTACTGAGCCCCATCCCAGGCTCCTAATGTGCACCTACCCACCCCTGCTTACTGAGCCACATCCCAGGCCCCTTATGTGCATAGACCCATCCCTGCTTACTGCGCCACACCCCAGAACCCTAATGTGCATAGTCCCGCCCCTGCTTACTGGGCCTCACCCCAGATCCTTAATGTGCCTACACCCACCCTCAGGCCCCTAATGTGCATCGACCCACCCCTGCTTACTGAGCCTCACTCCAGACCCCTAATGTGCATAGACCGACCCCTGCTTACTGAGCCCCACCCCAGGCCCCTAATGTGTGTAGACCCACCCCTGTTTACTGAGCCCGACCCCAGACCCCTAATGTGCGTAGACCCACCCCTGTTCACTGAGCCCCACCCCAGGCCCCTAATGTGTGTAGAACCACCCCTGCTTACTGAGCCCCACCCCAGGCCCCTAATGTGCATAGACCCACCCCTGCTTACTGAACCCCACTCCAGGCCCCTAATGTGCGTAGACCCACCCCTGCTTATTGAGCCCCACCACAGGCCCCTAATGTGCATAGACCCACCCCTGCTTTCTGAGCCTCACCCCAAGCCCCTAATGTGCGTAGAACCACCCCTGCTTATTGAGCCCCACCCCCAGATCCTTAATGTGCCTACACCCACCCCCAGGCCCCTAATGTGCATCGACCCACCCCTGCTTACTGAGCCTCACCCGAGGCCCCTAATGTGTGTAGACCCACCCCTACTTACTGAACCCCACCCCAGGCCCCTAATGTGCGTAAACCCACCCCTGTTTACTGAGCCCCACCCCAAACCCCTAATGTGCGTAGACCCACCCCTGCTTACTGAGCCCCACCCCTGGCCCCTAATGTGCCTAGACCCACTCCTGCTTACTGAGCCCTACCCCAGGCCCCTAATGTGTGTACACCCACTCCTGTTTACTGAGCCCCACCCCTGGCCCCTAATGTGCGTAGACCCACTCCTGCTTACTGAGCCCCACCCCAGGCCCCTAATGTGTGTACACCCACTCCTGCTTACTGAGCCCCACCCCAGACCCCTAATGTGCATACCCCCACCCTGCTTACTGAGCCCCACCCCTGGCCCCCAATATGCATACACCCACCCCTGCTTATTGAGCCTCCCCCCTCGCCCCTAATGTGTGTAGACCCACCCCTGCTTACTGAGCCCCACCCCTGGCCCCCAATGTGCATACACCCACCCCTGCTTACTGAGCCTCCCCCTCGCCCCTAATGTGCGTATACCCACCCCTGCTTACTGAGCCCCACCCCAGGCCCCTAATGTGCATAGACCCACCCCTGTTTACTGAGCCCCACCCCAGGCCCCTAATGTGCGTAGACCCACCCCTGCTTACTGAGCCCCACCCCAGGCCCCTAATGTGCATAGACCCATCCCTGCTTACTGAGCCCCACCCCAGGCCCCTAATGTACATACACACACCCCTGTTTACTGAGCCCCACCACAGGCCCCTAATGTGCATAGACCCACCCCTACTTACTGAGCCCCACCCCAGACCCATAATGTGCATAGACCCACCCCTGTTTACTGAGCCCCACCCCAGACCCCTAATGTACATGCACCACCCCTGTCTACTGAGCCCCACCCCAGGCCCCAAATGTACATGCCCCCACCCCTGCTTACTGAGCCCCACCCCCAGGCCCCTAATGTGCGTAGACCCACCCCTGCTTACTGAGCCCCACCACAGGCCCCTAATGTGCGTAGACCCACCCCTGCTTACTGAGCACCACCCCAGGCCCCTAATGTGCATGCACCACCCCTGCTTACTTAGCCCCACCCCAGGCCCCTAATGTACATGCACCACCCCTGTTTACTGAGCCCCACCCCAGCCCCCTAATGTACATGCACCACCCCTGTTTACTGAGCCCCTCCCCAGCCCCCTAATGTACATGCACCACCCCTGTTTACTGAGCCCCAGCCCCCTAATGTACATGCACCACCCCTGTTTACTGAGCCCCACCCCAGGCCCCTAATGTACATGCACCACCCCTGTTCACTGAGCCCCACCCCAGCCCCCTAATGCATAGCTCTCAACCATTTGTCTCGCAAAGGCGGGTGAAATCACCCGATTTTCTTTTTGGCGGGTGAGACGCCCATTGGAGTGAATGGGCGTGCAGGAGGCTTGGCGGGTGAGTCAGCCCTTTGCAAGGCGGGTGACACCCGCCAAAAGCGGGTGAGTTGAGAGCTATGCTAATGTACATACACCACCCCTTCTTACTGAGCCCCACCCCAGGCCCCTAATGTGCATACCCCCACCCCTGCTTACTGAGCCCCACCCCCAGGCCCCTAATGTGCGTAGACCCACCCCTGCTTACTGAGCCCCACCACAGGCCCCTAATGTGCATAGACCCACCCCTACTTACTGAGCCCCACCCCAGACCCATTATGTGCATAGACCCACCCCTGTTTACTGAGCCCCACCCCAGACCCCTAATGTACATGCACCACCCCTGTTTACTGAGCCCCACCCCAGGCCCCAAATGTACATGCCCCCACCCCTGCTTACTGAGCCCCACCCCCAGGCCCCTAATGTGCGTAGACCCACCCCTGCTTACTGAGCCCCACCACAGGCCCCTAATGTGCGTAGACCCACCCCTGCTTACTGAGCACCACCCCAGGCCCCTAATGTGCATAGACCCACCCCTGCTTATTGAGCCCCACCCCAGGCCTGTATTGTGCCTAGACCCACCCCTGCTTACTGAGCCACACCCTAGGCTCCTAATGTGCATAGACCTACCCCTGCTTACTGAGCCACATTCCAGGCACCTTATGTGCATTGACCCGCCCCTGCTTACTGAGCCCCACCCCCAGATCCTTAATGTGCCTACACCCACCCCCAGGCCCCTAATGTGCATCGACCCACCCCTGCTTACTGAGCCTCACCCGAGGCCCCTAATGTGTGTAGACCCACCCCTACTTACTGAACCCCACCCCAGGCCCCTAATGTGCGTAGACCCACCCCTGTTTACTGAGCCCCACCCCAAACCCCTAATGTGCATAGACCCACCCCTGCTTACTGAGCCCCACCCCTGGCCCCCAATGTGCATACACCCACCCCTGCTTATTGAGCCTCCCCCCTCACCCCTAATGTGTGTAGACCCACCCCTGCTTACTGAGCCCCACCCCTGGCCCCCAATGTGCATACACCCACCCCTGCTTACTGAGCATCCCCCCTCACCCCTAATGTGTGTAGACCCACCCCTGCTTACTGAGCCCCACCCCATACCCCTAATGTGCATAGACCCTCCCCTGCTTACTGAGCCCCGCCCCAGGCCCCTAATGTGCGTAGACCCACCCCTGTTTACTGAGCCCCACCCCAGGCCCCTAATGTGCATAGACCCACCCCTGCTTACTGAACCCCACTCCAGGCCCCTAATGTGCGTAGACCCACCCCTGCTTATTGAGCCCCACCACAGGCCCGTAATGTGCGTAGACCCACTCCTGCTTACTGAGCCCCACCCCAGGCCCCTAATGTGCATACCCCCACCCTGCTTACTGAGCCCCACCCCTGGCCCCCAATGTGCATACACCCACCCCTGCTTATTGAGCCTCCCCCCTCGCCCCTAATGTGTGTAGACCCACCCCTGCTTACTGAGCCCCACCCCTGGCCCCTAATGTGCATAGACCCACCCCTGCTTACTGAGCCCCGCCCAGGCCCCTAATGTGCGTAAACCCACCCCTGTTTCCTGAGCCCCACCGAGGCCCCTAATGTGCGTAGACCCACCCCTGCTTACTGAGCCCCACCCCAGGCCCCTAATGTGCATACACCCACCCCTGCTTACTGAGCCCCACCCCTGGCCCCTAATGTGCGTAGACCCACTCCTGCTTACTGAGCCCCACCCCAGGCCCCTAATGTGTGTACACCCGCTCCTGCTTACTTAGCCCCACCCCAGGCCGCTAATGTGCATAGACCCACCCCAGCTTTCTGAGCCTCACCCCAAGCCCCTAATGTGCATAGACCCACCCCTGCTTACTGAGCCTGACACCAGGCCCCTAATGTGCGTAGACCCACCCCGGCTTACTGAGCACCACCCCACGCCCCTAATGTGCATAGACCCACGCCTGCTTACTGAACCCCACCCCAGGCCCCTAATGTGCGTAGACCCACCCCTGCTTATTGAGCCCCACCACAGGCCTGTAATGTGCCTAGACCCACCCCTGCTTACTGAGCCCCACCCCAGGCTCCTAATGTGCATAGACCTACCCCCGCTTACTGAGCCCCACCCCAGGCCCCTAATGTGCGTAGACCCACCCCTGCTTATTGAGCCCCACCACAGGCCCGTAATGTGCGTAGACCCACTCCTGCTTACTGAGCCCCACCCCAGGCCCCTAATGTGCATACCCCCACCCTGCTTACTGAGCCCCACCCCTGGCCCCCAATGTGCATACACCCACCCCTGCTTATTGAGCCTCCCCCCTCGCCCCTAATGTGTGTAGACCCACCCCTGCTTACTGAGCCCCACCCCTGGCCCCTAATGTGCATAGACCCACCCCTGCTTACTGAGCCCCGCCCAGGCCCCTAATGTGCGTACACCCACCCCTGCTTACTGAGCCCCACCCAGGCCCCTAATGTGCGTAGACCCACCCCTTCTTACTGGGCCCCACCCCAGGCCCCTAATGTGCATAGACCCACCCCTGCTTATTGAGCCCCACCACAGGCCCCTAATGTGCATAGACCCACCCCTGCTTACTGAGCCTCACTCAGGCCCCTAATATGTGTACACCCACCCCTGCTTACTGAGCCCCACCCAGGCCCCTAATGTGCGTAGACCCACCCCTTCTTACTGTGCCCCACCCCAGGCCCCTAATGTGCATAGACCCGCCCCTGCTTATTGAGCCCCACCACAGGCCCCTAATTTGCGTAGACCCACTCCTGCTTACTGGGCCCAACCCCAGGCCCCTAATGTGCATAGACCCATCCCTGCTTATTGAGCCCCACCACAGGCCCCTAATGTGCACAGACCCACCCCTGCTTACTGATCCTCACCCAGGCCCCTAATGTGAATAGACCCACCCCTGCTTTTTGAGCCTCACCCCAGGGCCCTGCTTACTGACCCCCACTCCAGGCCCCTAATGTGCATAGACCCACCCCTGCCTACTGAGCCCCACCCCAGACCTTTAATGTGCATAGACTCACCCCTGCTTACTGAGCCACACCCCCAGACCCTTAATGTGCATTGACCCACCCCTGCTTACTGAGCCCCACCCCCCGACCCTTAATGTGCGTAGACCCACCCCTGCTTACTGAGCCCCACCCCCAGGCCCCTAATGTGTGTAGACCCGCCCCTGCTTATTGAGCCTCACCCGAGGGCCCAAATGTGCGTAGACCCACCACTGCTTACTGAGCCTCACCCCAGGCCCCTAATGTGCGTAGACGCAGTCCTACTTACTGAGCCCCACCCCAGGCCCCTAATGTGCGTAGACCCACCCCTGTTTACTGAGCCCCACCTCAGACCCATAATGTGCATAGACCCACCCCTGCTTACTGAGCCCCACCCAGGCCCCTAATGTGTGTAGACCCACCCCTGTTTACTGAGCCCCACCCCAGAACCCTAATGTGCATCGACCCACCCCTGCTTACTGAGCCTCACTCCAGGCCCCTAATGTGCGTAGACCCACCCCTGCTTACTGAGCCCCACCCCGGGCCCCTAATGTGCGTAGACCCACCCCTGTTTACTGAGCCCCACCCCAGGCCCCTAATGTGTGTAGACCCACCCCTGCTTACTGAGCCCCCCACAGGCCCCTAATGTGCGTAGACCCACTCCTGCTTACTGGGCCCAACCCCAGGCCCCTAATGTGCATAGACCCATCCCTGCTTATTAAGTCCCACCACAGGCCCCTAATGTGCACAGACCCACCCCTGCTTACTGATCCTCACCCAGGCCCCTACTGTGAATAGACCCACCCCTGCTTATTGAGCCTCACCCCAGGGCCCTGCTTACTGACCCCCACTCCAGGCCCCTAATGTGCATAGACCCACCCCTGCCTACTGAGCCCCACCCCAGACCTTTAATGTGCATAGACTCACCCCTGCTTACTGAGCCCCACCCCCAGACCCTTAATGTGCATTGACCCACCCCTGCTTACTGAGCCCCACCCCAGACCCTTAATGTGCGTAGACCCACCCCTGCTTACTGAGCCCCACCCCCAGGCCCCTAATGTGTGTAGACCCGCCCCTGCTTATTGAGCCTCACCCGAGGGCCCAAATGTGCGTAGACCCACCACTGCTTACTGAGCCTCACCCCAGGCCCCTAATGTGCGTAGACCCAGTCCTACTTACTGAGCCCCACCCCAGGCCCCTAATGTGCGTAGACCCACCCCTGTTTACTGAGCGCCACCTCAGACCCATAATGTGCATAGACCCACCCCTGCTTACTGAGCCCCACCCCAGGCCCCTAATGTGTGTAGACCCACCCCTGTTTACTGAGCCCCACCCCAGAACCCTAATGTGCATAGACCCGCCCCTGCTTACTGGGCCTCACCCCAGATCCTTAATGTGCCTACACCCACCCTCAGGCCCCTAATGTGCATCGACCCACCCCTGCTTACTGAGCCTCACTCCAGGCCCCTAATGTGCATAAACCCACCCCTGCTTACTGAGCCCCACCCCGGGCCCCTAATGTGCGTAGACCCACCCCTGTTTACTGAGCCCCACCCCAGGCCCCTAATGTGTGTAGACCCACCCCTGCTTACTGAGCCCCACCACAGGCCCCTAATGTGCGTAGACCCACCCCTGCTTATTGAGCCCCACCACAGGCCCCTAATGTGCATAGACCCACCCCTGCTTACTGAGCCCCACCACAGGCCCCTAATGTGCATAGACCCACCCCTGCTTACTGAGCCCCACCCCAGACCCCTAATGTACATGCACCCACCCCCAGACCCCTAATGTGCATAGACCCACCCCTGCTTACTGAGCCTCACCCCAGGCCCTTAATGTGCATAGACCCAACCCTGCTTACTGAGCCTCACCCCAGGCCCTTAATGTGCATAGACCCACCCCTGCTTACTGAGCCTCACCCCAATGCCCTAATGTGCGTAGACCCACCCCTGCTTATTGAGCCCCACCACAGGCCCCTAATGTGCATAGACCCACCCCGCTTACTGAGCCCCTACTGTGCATACCCCTAATGTGCATAGACCCACCCCTGCTTACTGAGCCGCACCACAGGCCCCTAATGTGCAAAGACCCACCCCTGCTTACTGAGCCTCACCCCAATGCCCTAATGTGCGTAGACCCACCCCTGCTTACTGAGCCCCACCACAGGCCCCTAATGTGCATAGACCCACCCCTACTTACTGTGCCCCACCCCCAGACCCCTATTGTGCATAGACCCACCCCTGCTTACTGAACCCCACCCCCAGGCCCCTAATGTGCATAGACCCACCCCTGCTTACTGAGCCTCACCCCAGGCCCCTAATGTACATGCACCACCCCTGCTTACTCAGCCCCACCCCAGGTCCATAATGTGTGTAGACCCACCCCTGTTTACTGAGCCCCACCCCAGACCCCTAATGTACATGCACCACCCCTGTTTACTGAGCCCCACCCCAGGCCCCAAATGTACATGCACCACCCCTGCTTACTGAGCCCCACCCCCAGATCCTTAATGTGCCTACACCCACCCCCAGGCCCCTAATGTGCATCGACCACCCCTGCTTACTGAGCCTCACCCGAGGCCCCCAATGTGTGTAGACCCACCCCTACTTACTAAACCCCACCCCAGGCCCCTAATGTGCATAGACCCACCCCTGTTTACTGAGCCCCACCACAGGCCCCTAATGTGCATAGACCCACCCCGCTTACTGAGCCCCTACTGTGCATACCCCTAATGTGCATAGACCCACCCCTGCTTACTGAGCCGCACCACAGGCCCCTAATGTGCAAAGACCCACCCCTGCTTACTGAGCCTCACCCCAATGCCCTAATGTGCGTAGACCCACCCCTGCTTACTGAGCCCCACCACAGGCCCCTAATGTGCATAGACCCACCCCTACTTACTGTGCCCCACCCCCAGACCCTTATTGTGCATAGACCCACCCCTGCTTACTGAGCCCCACCCCCAGGCCCCTAATGTGCATAGACTCACCCCTGCTTACTGAGCCTCACCCCAGGCCCCTAATGTACATGCACCACCCCTTTTTACTGAGCCCCACCCCAGACCCATAATGTGCATAGACCCACCCCTGTTTACTGAGCCCCACCCCAGACCCATAATGTGCATAGACTCACCCCTGCTTACTGAGCCCCACCCCAGACCCATAATGTGCATAGACCCACCCCTGTTTACTGAGCCCCACCCCAGACCCATAATGTGCGTAGACCCACCCCTGCTTACTCAGCCCCACCCCAGGTCCATAATGTGTGTAGACCCACCCCTGTTTACTGAGCCCCACCCCAGACCCCTAATGTACATGCACCACCCCTGTTTACTGAGCCCCACCCCAGGCCCCAAATGTACATGCACCACCCCTGCTTACTGAGCCCCACCCCCAGGCCCCTAATGTCCATCGACCACCCCTGCTTACTGAGCCCCACCCCTGGCCCCTAATGTGCATACACCCACCCCTGCTTACTGAGCCTCGCCCCTAATGTGTGTAGACCCACCCCTGCTTACTGAGCCCCACCCCTGGCCCCCAATGTGCATACACCCACCCCTGCTTACTGAGCCTCGCCCCTAATGTGTGTAGACCCACCCCTGCTTACTGAGCCCCACCCCATACTCCTAATGTGCATAGACCCACCCCTGCTTACTGAACCCCGCCCCAGGCCCCTAATGTGCGTAGACCCACCCCTGCTTATTGAGCCCCACCACAGGCCCGTAATGTGCGTAGACCCACCCCTGCTTACTGAGCCCCACCCCAGGCCCCTAACGTGCATACACCCACCCCTGCTTACTGAGCCTCACCCCTGGCCCCTAATGTGCGTAGACCCACTCCTGCTTACTGAGCCCCACCCCAGGCCCCTAATGTGTGTCCACCCACTCCTGGTTACTGAGCCCCACCCCAGGCCCCTAATGTGCATAGACCCACCCCTGCTTATTGAGCCCGACCCCAGGCCCCTAATGTGCGTAGACCCACCCCTGCTTATTGAGCCCCACCACAGGCCTGTAATGTGCCTAGACCCACCCCTGCTTACTGAGCCCCACCCCAGGCTCCTAATGTGCATAGACCTACCCCTGCTTACTGAGCCACATTCCAGGCGCCTTATGTGCATAGACCCGCCCCTGCTTACTGAGCCCCACCCCCAGATCCTTAATGTGCCTACACCCACCCCCAGGCCCCTAATGTGCATCGACCAACCCCTGCTTACTGAGCCTCACCCGAGGCCCCTAATGTGTGTAGACCCACCCCTACTTACTGAACCCCACCCCAGGCCCCTAATGTGCGTAGACCCACCCCTGTTTACTGAGCCCCACCCCAAACCCCTAATGTGCATAGACCCACCCCTGCTTACTGAGCCCCACCCCTGGCCCCTAATGTGCGTAGACCCACTCCTGCTTACTGAGCCCCACCCCAGGCCCCTAATGTGTGTCCACCCACTCCTGGTTACTGAGCCCCACCCCAGGCCCCTAATGTGCATAGACCCACCCCTGCTTATTGAGCCCCACCCCAGGCCCCTAATGTGCGTAGACCCACCCCTGCTTACTGAGCCCCACCCCAGGCTCCTAATGTGCATAGACCTACCCCTGCTTACTGAGCCACATTCCAGGCGCCTTATGTGCATAGACCCGCCCCTGCTTACTGAGCCCCACCCCCAGATCCTTAATGTGCCTACACCCACCCCCAGGCCCCTAATGTGCATCGACCAACCCCTGCTTACTGAGCCTCACCCGAGGCCCCTAATGTGTGTAGACCCACCCCTACTTACTGAACCCCACCCCAGGCCCCTAATGTGCGTAGACCCACCCCTGTTTACTGAGCCCCACCCCAAACCCCTAATGTGCATAGACCCACCCCTGCTTACTGAGCCCCACCCTTGGCCCCTAATGTGCGTAGACCCACTCCTGCTTACTGAGTCCCACCCCAGGCCCCTAATGTGTGTACACCCGCTCCTGCTTACTTACCCCCACCCCAGGCCGCTAATGTGCATAGACCCACCCCAGCTTTCTGAGCCTCACCCCAAGCCCCTAATGTGCATAGACCCACCCCTGCTTACTGAGCCTGACACCAGGCCCCTAATGTGCGTAGACCCACCCCGGCTTACTGAGCACCACCCCACGCCCCTAATGTGCATAGACCCATGCCTGCTTACTGAGCCCCACCCCAGGCCCCTAATGTGCGTAGACCCACCCCTGCTTATTGAGCCCCACCACAGGCCTGTAATGTGCCTAGACCCACCCCTGCTTACTGAGCCCCACCCCAGGCTCCTAATGTGCATAGACCTACCCCCGCTTACTGAGCCCCACCCCAGGCCCCTAATGTGCATAGTCACACCTCTGCTTACTGAGCCTCACCATAGGCCCCTAATGTGCATAGACCCACCCCTGCTTACTGAGCCCCATCCCAGGCTCCTAATGTGCACCTACCCACCCCTGCTTACTGAGCCACATTCCAGGCCCCTTATGTGCATAGACCCATCCCTGCTTACTGCTCCACACCCCAGAACCCTAATGTGCATAGTCCCGCCCCTGCTTACTGGGCCTCACCCCCAGATCCTTAATGTGCCTACACCCACCCTCAGGCCCCTAATGTTCATCGACCCACCCCTGCTTACTGAGCCTCACTCCAGACCCCTAATGTGCATAGACCGACCCCTGCTTACTGAGCCCCACCCCTGGGCCCTAATGTGCGTAGACCCACTCCTGCTTACTGAGCCCCACCCCAGGCCCCTAATGTGTGTCCACCCACTCCTGGTTACTGAGCCCCACCCCAGGCCCCTAATGTGCATAGACCCACCCCTGCTTATTGAGCCCCACCCCAGGCCCCTAATGTGCGTAGACCCACCCCTGCTTATTGAGCCCCACCACAGGCCTGTAATGTGCCTAGACCCACCCCTGCTTACTGAGCCCCACCCCAGGCCTGTAATGTGCCTAGACCCACCCCTGCTTACTGAGCCCCATTCCAGGCGCCTTATGTGCATAGACCCGCCCCTGCTTACTGAGCCCCACCCCCAGATCCTTAATGTGCCTACACCCACCCCCAGGCCCCTAATGTGCATCGACCAACCCCTGCTTACTGAGCCTCACCCGAGACCCCTAATGTGTGTAGACCCACCCCTACTTACTGAACCCCACCCCAGGCCCCTAATGTGCGTAGACCCACCCCTGTTTACTGAGCCCCACCCCAAACCCCTAATGTGCATAGACCCACCCCTGCTTACTGAGCCCCACCCCTGGCCCCTAATGTGCGTAGACCCACTCCTGCTTACTGAGTCCCACCCCAGGCCCCTAATGTGTGTACACCCGCTCCTGCTTACTTAGCCCCACCCCAGGCCGCTAATGTGCATAGACCCACCCCAGCTTTCTGAGCCTCACCCCAAGCCCCTAATGTGCATAGACCCACCCCTGCTTACTGAGCCTGACACCAGGCCCCTAATGTGCGTAGACCCACCCCGGCTTACTGAGCACCACCCCACGCCCCTAATGTGCATAGACCCATGCCTGCTTACTGAGCCCCACCCCAGGCCCCTAATGTGCGTAGACCCACCCCTGCTTATTGAGCCCCACCACAGGCCTGTAATGTGCCTAGACCCACCCCTGCTTACTGAGCCCCACCCCAGGCTCCTAATGTGCATAGACCTACCCCCGCTTACTGAGCCCCACCCCAGGCCCCTAATGTGCATAGTCACACCTCTGCTTACTGAGCCTCACCATAGGCCCCTAATGTGCATAGACCCACCCCTGCTTACTGAGCCCCATCCCAGGCTCCTAATGTGCACCTACCCACCCCTGCTTACTGAGCCACATTCCAGGCCCCTTATGTGCATAGACCCATCCCTGCTTACTGCTCCACACCCCAGAACCCTAATGTGCATAGTCCCGCCCCTGCTTACTGGGCCTCACCCCCAGATCCTTAATGTGCCTACACCCACCCTCAGGCCCCTAATGTTCATTAACCCACCCCTGCTTACTGAGCCTCACTCCAGACCCCTAATGTGCATAGACCGACCCCTGCTTACTGAGCCCCACACCAGGCCCCTAATGTGTGTAGACCCACCCCTGTTTACTGAGCCCGACCCCAGACCCCTAATGTGCGTAGACCCACCCCTGTTTACTGAGCCCCACCCCAGGCCCCTAATGTGTGTAGACCCACCCCTGCTTACTGAGCCCCACCACGGGCCCCTAATGTGCATAGACCCACCCCTGCTTACTGAGCCCCACCCCAGACCCCTAATGTACATGCACCCACCCCCAGCCCCCTAATGTGCATAGACCCACCCCTGCTTACTGAGCCTCACCCCAGGCCCTCAATGTTCATAGACCCACCCCTGCTTACTGAGCCTCACCCCAATGCCTTAATGTGCATAGACCCACCCCTGCTTACTGAGCCTCACCCCAGGCCCTTAATGTGCATAGACCCATCCCTGCTTACTGAGCCTCACCCCAATGCCCTAATGTGCGTAGACCCACCTCTGCTTATTGAGCCCCACCACAGGCCCCTAATGTGCATAGACCCACCCCGCTTACTGAGCCCCTACTGTGCATACCCCTAATGTGCATAGACCCACCCCTGCTTACTGAGCCGCACCACAGGCCCCTAATGTGCATAGACCCACCCCTGCTTACTGAGCCTCACCCCAATGCCCTAATGTGCGTAGACCCACCCCTGCTTACTGAGCCCCACCACATGCCCCTAATGTGCATAGACCCACCCCTACTTACTTTGCCCCACCCCCAGACCCTTATTGTGCATAGACCCACCCCTGCTTACTGAGCCCCACCCACAGGCCGCTAATGTGCGTAGACCCACCCCTGCTTACTGAGCCTCACCCCAGGCCCATAATGTGCATAGACCCACCCCTGTTTACTGAGCCCCACCCCAGACCCTTAATGTGCATACATCCACCCCCAGGCCCCTAATGTGCGTAGACCCACCCCTGCTTACTCAGCCGCACCCCAGGTCCATAATGTGTGTAGACCCACCCCTGTTTACTGAGCCCCACCCCAGACCCCTAATGTACATGCACCACCCCTGTTTACTGAGCCCCACCCCAGGCCCCTAATGTGCATAGATCCACCCCTGTTTACTGAGCCCCACCCGAGGCCCCTAATGTGCATAGATCCACCCCTGCTTACTTAGCCTCACCCCAGGCCCCTAATGTACATGCACCACCCCTGCTTACTGAGCCCCACCTGAGGCCCCTAATGTGTGTAGACCCACCCCTACTTACTGAACCCCACCCCAGGCCCCTAATGTGCATAGACCCACCCCTGTTTACTGAGCCCCACCCCTGGCCCCTAATGTGCATACACCCACCCCTGCTTACTGAGCCCCACCCCTGGCCCCGAATGTGCATAAACCCACCCCTGCTTACTGAGTCCCACCACAGGCCCCTAGTGTGCGTACACCCACCCCTGCTTACTGAGCCTCACCCCAATGCCCTAATGTGCGTAGACCCACCCCTGCTTACTGAGCCCCACCACAGCCCCTAATGTGCATAGACCCACCCCTACTTACTGTGCCCCACCCCTAGACCCCTATTGTGCATAGACCCACCCCTGCTTACTGAGCCCCACCCCCAGGCCCCTAATGTGCGTAGACCCACCCCTGCTTACTGAGCCCCACCACAGGCCCCTAATGTGCATAGACCCACCCCTACTTACTGAGCCCCACCCCAGACCCATAATGTGCATAGACCCACCCCTGTTTACTGAGCCCCACCCCAGACCCCTAATGTACATGCACCACCCCTGTTTACTGAGCCCCACCCCAGGCCCCAAATGTACATGCACCACCCCTGCTTACTGAGCCCCACCCCCAGATCCTTAATGTGCCTACACCCACCCCCAGGCCCCTAATGTGCATCGACCACCCCTGCTTACTGAGCCTCACCCGAGGCCCCTAATGTGTGTAGACCCACCCCTACTTACTGAACCCCACCCCAGGCCCCTAATGTGCATAGACCCACCCCTGTTTACTGAGCCCCACCACAGGCCCCTAATGTGCATAGACCCACTCCGCTTACTGAGCCCCTACTGTGCATACCCCTAATGTGCATAGACCCACCCCTGCTTACTGAGCCGCACCACAGGCCCCTAATGTGCAAAGACCCACCCCTGCTTACTGAGCCTCACCCCAATGCCCTAATGTGCGTAGACCCACCCCTGCTTACTGAGCCCCACCACAGGCCTCTAATGTGCATAGACCCACCCGTACTTACTGTGCCCCACCCCCAGACCCTTATTGTGCATAGACCCACCCCTGCTTACTGAGCCCCACCCCCAAGCCCCTAATGTGCATAGACTCACCCCTGCTTACTGAGCCTCACCCCAGGCCCCTAATGTACATGCACCACCCCTGTTTACTGAGCCCCACCCCAGACCCATAATCTGCATAGACCCACCCCCTGTTTACTGAGCCCCACCCCAGACCCATAATGTGCATAGACCCACCCCTGCTTACTCAGCCCCACCCCAGGTCCATAATGTGTGTAGACCCACCCCTGTTTACTGAGCCCCACCCCAGGCCCCAAATGTACATGCACCACCCCTGTTTACTGAGCCCCACCCCTGGCCCCTAATGTGTGTAGACCCACCCCTACTTACTGAGCCCCACCCCTGGCCCCTAATGTGCATACACCCACCCCTGCTTACTGAGCCTCGCCCCTAATGTGTGTAGACCCACTCCTGCTTACTGAGCCCCACCCCAGGCCCCTAATGTGTGTACACCCACTCCTGGTTACTGAGCCCCACCCCAGGCCCCTAATGTGCGTAGACCCACCCCTGCTTACTGAGCCTGACCCCAGGCCCCTAATGTGCGTAGACCCACCCCTGCTTACTGAGAACTACCCCAGGCCCCTAATGTGCATAGACCCACCCCTGCTTATTGAGCCCCACCCCAGGCCTGTAATGTGCCTAGACCCACCCCTGCTTACTGAGCCCCACCCCAGGCTCCTAATGTGCATAGACCTACCCCTGCTTACTGAGCCACATTCCAGGCACCTTATGTGCATAGACCCGCCCCTGCTTACTGAGCCCCACCCCCAGATCCTTAATGTGCCTACACCCACCCCCAGGCCCCTAATGTGCATCGACCCACCCCTGCTTACTGAGCCTCACCCGAGGCCCCTAATGTGTGTAGACTCACCCCTACTTACTGAACACCACCCCAGGCCCCTAATGTGCGTAGACCCACCCCTGTTTACTGAGCCCCACCCCAAACCCCTAATGTGCGTAGACCCACCCCTGTTTACTGAGCCCCACCCCAGGCCCCTAATGTGCATAGACCCACCCCTGCTTACTGAACCCCACTCCAGGCCCCTAATGTGCGTAGACCCACCCCTGCTTATTGAGCCCCACCACAGGCCCGTAATGTGCGTAGACCCACTCCTGCTTACTGAGCCCCACCCCAGGCCCCTAATGTGCATACCCCCACCCTGCTTACTGAGCCCCACCCCTGGCCCCCAATGTGCATACACCCACCCCTGCTTATTGAGCCTCCCCCCTCGCCCCTAATGTGTGTAGACCCACCCCTGCTTACTGAGCCCCACCCCTGGCCCCTAATGTGCATAGACCCACCCCTGCTTACTGAGCCCCGCCCAGGCCCCTAATGTGCGTAGAACCACCCCTGTTTCCTGAGCCCCACCGAGGCCCCTAATGTGCGTAGACCCACCCCTGCTTACTGAGCCCCACCCCAGGCCCCTAATGTGCATACACCCACCCCTGCTTACTGAGCCCCACCCCTGGCCCCTAATGTGCGTAGACCCACTCCTGCTTACTGAGCCCCACCCCAGGCCCCTAATGTGTGTACACCCGCTCCTGCTTACTTAGCCCCACCCCAGGCCGCTAATGTGCATAGACCCACCCCAGCTTTCTGAGCCTCACCCCAAGCTCCTAATGTGCATAGACCCACCCCTGCTTACTGAGCCTGACACCAGGCCCCTAATGTGCGTAGACCCACCCCGGCTTACTGAGCACCACCCCACGCCCCTAATGTGCATAGACCCACGCCTGCTTACTGAACCCCACCCCAGGCCTCTAATGTGCGTAGACCCACCCCTGCTTATTGAGCCCCACCACAGGCCTGTAATGTGCCTAGACCCACCCCTGCTTACTGAGCCCCACCCCAGGCTCCTAATGTGCATAGACCTACCCCCGCTTATTGAGCCCCACCCCAGGCCCCTAATGTGCGTAGACCCACCCCTGCTTATTGAGCCCCACCACAGGCCCGTAATGTGCGTAGACCCACTCCTGCTTACTGAGCCCCACCCCAGGCCCCTAATGTGCATACCCCCACCCTGCTTACTGAGCCCCACCCCTGGCCCCCAATGTGCATACACCCACCCCTGCTTATTGAGCCTCCCCCCTCGCCCCTAATGTGTGTAGACCCACCCCTGCTTACTGAGCCCCACCCCTGGCCCCTAATGTGCATAGACCCACCCCTGCTTACTGAGCCCCGCCCAGGCCCCTAATGTGCGTAGACCCACCCCTGTTTCCTGAGCCCCACCGAGGCCCCTAATGTGCGTAGACCCACCCCTGCTTACTGAGCCCCACCCCAGGCCCCTAATGTGCGTAGACCCACCCCTGCTTACTGAGCCCCACCCCTGGCCCCTAATGTGCGTAGACCCACTCCTGCTTACTGAGCCCCACCCCAGGCCCCTAATGTGTGTACACCCGCTCCTGCTTACTTAGCCCCACCCCAGGCCGCTAATGTGCATAGACCCACCCCAGCTTTCTGAGCCTCACCCCAAGCCCCTAATGTGCATAGACCCACCCCTGCTTACTGAGCCTGACACCAGGCCCCTAATGTGCGTAGACCCACCCCGGCTTACTGAGCACCACCCCACGCCCCTAATGTGCATAGACCCACGCCTGCTTACTGAACCCCACCCCAGGCCTCTAATGTGCGTAGACCCACCCCTGCTTATTGAGCCCCACCACAGGCCTGTAATGTGCCTAGACCCACCCCTGCTTACTGAGCCCCACCCCAGGCTCCTAATGTGCATAGACCTACCCCCGCTTACTGAGCCCCACCCCAGGCCCCTAATGTGCATAGTCACACCTCTGCTTACTGAGCCTCACCATAGGCCCCTAATGTGCATAGACCCACCCCTGCTTACTGAGCCCCATCCCAGGCTCCTAATGTGCACCTACCCACCCCTGCTTACTGAGCCACATTCCAGGCCCCTTATGTGCATAGACCCATCCCTGCTTACTGCGCCACACCCCAGAACCCTAATGTGCATAGTCCCGCCCCTGCTTACTGGGCCTCACCCCAGATCCTTAATGTGCCTACACCCACCCTCAGGCCCCTAATGTGCATCGACCCACCCCTGCTTACTGAGCCTCACTCCAGACCCCTAATGTGCATAGACCGACCCCTGCTTACTGAGCCCCACCCCAGGCCCCTAATGTGTGTAGACCCACCCCTGTTTACTGAGCCCGACCCCAGACCCCTAATGTGCGTAGACCCACCCCTGTTTACTGAGCCCCACCCCAGGCCCCTAATGTGTGTAGACCCACCCCTGCTTACTGAGCCCCACCCCAGGCCCCTAATGTGCCTAGACCCACCCCTGCTTACTGAACCCCACTCCAGGCCCCTAATGTGCGTAGACCCACCCCTGCTTATTGAGCCCCACCACAGGCCCCTAATGTGCATAGACCCACCCCTGCTTTCTGAGCCTCACCCCAAGCCCCTAATGTGCGTAGACCCACCCCTGCTTACTGAGCCTGACCCCAGGCCCCTAATGTGCGTAGACCCACCCCTGCTTACTGAGCACCACCCCAGGCCCCTAATGTGCATAGACCCACCCCTGCTTATTGAGCCCCACACCAGGCCCCTAATGTGCGTAGACCCACCCCTGCTTATTGAGCCCCACCACAGGCCTGTAATGTGCCTAGACCCACCCCTGCTTACTGAGCCCCACCCCAGGTCCTAATGTGCATAGACCTACCCCTGCTTACTGAGCCACATTCCAGGCGCCTTATGTGCATAGACCCACCCCTGCTTACTGAGCCCCACCCCCAGATCCTTAATGTGCCTACACCCACCCCCAGGCCCGTAATGTGCATCGACCAACCCCTGCTTACTGAGCCTCACCCGAGGCCCCTAATGTGTGTAGACCCACCCCTACTTACTGAACCCCACCCCAGGCCCCTAATGTGCGTAGACCCACCCCTGTTTACTGAGCCCCACCCCAAACCCCTAATGTGCATAGACCCACCCCTGCTTACTGAGCCCCACCCTTGGCCCCTAATGTGCGTAGACCCACTCCTGCTTACTGAGTCCCACCCCAGGCCCCTAATGTGTGTACACCCGCTCCTGCTTACTTAGCCCCACCCCAGGCCGCTAATGTGCATAGACCCACCCCAGCTTTCTGAGCCTCACCCCAAGCCCCTAATGTGCATAGACCCACCCCTGCTTACTGAGCCTGACACCAGGCCCCTAATGTGCGTAGACCCACCCCGGCTTACTGAGCACCACCCCACGCCCCTAATGTGCATAGACCCATGCCTGCTTACTGAGCCCCACCCCAGGCCCCTAATGTGCGTAGACCCACCCCTGCTTATTGAGCCCCACCACAGGCCTGTAATGTGCCTAGACCCACCCCTGCTTACTGAGCCCCACCCCAGGCTCCTAATGTGCATAGACCTACCCCCGCTTACTGAGCCCCACCCCAGGCCCCTAATGTGCATAGTCACACCTCTGCTTACTGAGCCTCACCATAGGCCCCTAATGTGCATAGACCCACCCCTGCTTACTGAGCCCCATCCCAGGCTCCTAATGTGCACCTACCCACCCCTGCTTACTGAGCCACATTCCAGGCCCCTTATGTGCATAGACCCATCCCTGCTTACTGCTCCACACCCCAGAACCCTAATGTGCATAGTCCCGCCCCTGCTTACTGGGCCTCACCCCCAGATCCTTAATGTGCCTACACCCACCCTCAGGCCCCTAATGTTCATCGACCCACCCCTGCTTACTGAGCCTCACTCCAGACCCCTAATGTGCATAGACCGACCCCTGCTTACTGAGCCCCACCCCTGGGCCCTAATGTGCGTAGACCCACTCCTGCTTACTGAGCCCCACCCCAGGCCCCTAATGTGTGTCCACCCACTCCTGGTTACTGAGCCCCACCCCAGGCCCCTAATGTGCATAGACCCACCCCTGCTTATTGAGCCCCACCCCAGGCCCCTAATGTGCGTAGACCCACCCCTGCTTATTGAGCCCCACCACAGGCCTGTAATGTGCCTAGACCCACCCCTGCTTACTGAGCCCCACCCCAGGCCTGTAATGTGCCTAGACCCACCCCTGCTTACTGAGCCCCATTCCAGGCGCCTTATGTGCATAGACCCGCCCCTGCTTACTGAGCCCCACCCCAGGCCCCTAATGTGCATAGACCCACCCCTGTTTACTGAGCCCCACCCCAGGCCCCTAATGTGCGTAGACCCACCCCTGCTTACTGAGCCCCACCCCAGGCCCCTAATGTGCATAGACCCATCCCTGCTTACTGAGCCCCACCCCAGGCCCCTAATGTACATACACACACCCCTGTTTACTGAGCCCCACCACAGGCCCCTAATGTGCATAGACCTACCCCTGCTTACTGAGCCCCACCACAGGCCCCTAATGTGCGTAGACCCACCCCTGCTTACTGAGCCCCACCCCAGGCCCCTAATGTATATGCACCACCCCTGCTTACTTAGCCCCACCCCAGGCCCCTAATGTACATGCACCACCCCTGTTTACTGAGCCCCACCCCAGCCCCCTAATGTACATGCACCACCCCTGTTTACTGAGCCCCTCCCCAGCCCCCTAATGTACATGCACCACCCCTGTTTACTGAGCCCCAGCCCCCTAATGTACATGCACCACCCCTGTTTACTGAGCCCCACCCCAGGCCCCTAATGTACATGCACCACCCCTGTTTACTGAGCCCCACCCCAGCCCCCTAATGCATAGCTCTCAACCATTTGTCTCGCAAAGGCGGGTGAAATCACCCGATTTTCTTTTTGGCGGGTGAGACGCCCATTGGAGTGAATGGGCGTGCAGGAGGCTTGGCGGGTGAGTCAGCCCTTTGCAAGGCGGGTGACACCCGCCAAAAGCGGGTGAGTTGAGAGCTATGCTAATGTACATACACCACCCCTGCTTACTGAGCCCTACCCCAGGCCCCTAATGTGCATACCCCCACCCCGCTTACTGAGCCCCTACTGTGCATACCCCCATAGATCCACCCCTGTTTACTGAGCCCTTTCCAGGCCCCTAATGTGCATAGACCCACCCCTGCTTACAGAGCCTCACCCCAAGCCCCTACTGTGAATAGATCCACCCCTGTTTACTGAGCCCTTTCCAGGCCCCTAATGTGCATAGACCCACCCCTGCTTACAGAGCCTCACCCCAAGCCCCTACTGTGAATAGATCCACCCCTGTTTACTGAGCCCCACCCCAGGCCCCTAATGTGCATAGACCCATCCCTGCTTACTGAGCCCCACCCCAGGCCCCTAATGTGCGTATACCCACCCCTGCTTACTGAGCCCCACCCCAGGCCCCTACTGTGCATAGACCCACCCCTGTTTACTGAGCCCCACCCCAGGCCCCTAATGTGCGTAGACCCACCCCTGCTTACTGAGCCCCACCCCAGGCCCCTAATGTGCATAGACCCATCCCTGCTTACTGAGCCCCACCCCAGGCCCCTAATGTACATACACACACCCGTTTACTGAGCCCCACCACAGGCCCCTAATGTGCATAGACCTACCCCTGCTTACTGAGCCCCACCACAGGCCCCTAATGTGCGTAGACCCACCCCTGCTTACTGAGCCCCACCCCAGGCCCCTAATGTACATGCACCACCCCTGTTTACTGAGCCCCACCCCAGCCCCCTAATGTACATGCACCACCCCTGCTTACTGAGCCCCACCCCAGGCCCCTAATTTGCATAGATCCACCCCTGCTTACAGAGCCTCACCCCAAGCCCCTACTGTGCATAACCCCACCCCGCTAACTGAGCCCCTACTGTGCATACCCCCATAGATCCACCCCTGTTTACTGAGCCCTTTCCAGGCCCCTAATGTGGATAGACCCACCCCTGCTTACAGAGCCTCACCCCAAGCCCCTACAGTGCATAGATCCACCCCTGTTTACTGAGCCCCACCCCAGGCCCCTAATGTGCATAGACCCATCCCTGCTTACTGAGCCCCACCCCAGGCCCCTAATGTGCGTAGACCCACCCCTGCTTACTGAGCCCCACCACAGGCCCCTAATGTGCATAGACCTACCCCTGCTTACTGAGCCCCACCCCAGGCCCCTAATGTACATGCACCACCCCTGTTTACTGAGCCCCACCCCAGGCCCCTAATGTACATGCACCACCCCTGTTTACTGAGCCCCACCCCAGGCCCCTAATGTGCATAGAGCCACCCCTGCTTACTGAGCCCCACCCCAGGCCCCTAATGTACATGCACCACCCCTGCTTACTGAGCCCCACCCCAGGCCCCTAATGTACATGCACTACCCCTGTTTACTGAGCCCCACCCCAGCCCCCTAATGTACATGCACCACCCCTGTTTACTGAGCCCCTCCCCAGCCCCCTAATGTACATGCACCACCCCTGTTTACTGAGCCCCAGCCCCCTAATGTACATGCACCACCCCTGTTTACTGAGCCCCACCCCAGGCTCCTAATGTACATGCACCACCCCTGTTTACTGAGCCCCACCCCAGCCCCCTAATGCATAGCTCTCCACCATTTGTCTCGCAAAGGCGGGTGAAATCACCCGATTTTCTTTTTGGCGGGTGAGACGCCCATTGGAGTGAATGGGCGTGCAGGAGGCTTGGCGGGTCAGCCCTTTGCAAGGCGGGTGACACCCGCCAAAAGCGGGTGAGTTGAGAGCTATGCTAATGTACATACACCACCCCTGCTTACTGAGCCCCACCCCAGGCCCCTAATGTGCATACCCCCACCCCGCTTACTGAGCCCCTACTGTGCATACCCCCATAGATCCACCCCTGTTTACTGAGCCCTTTCCAGGCCCCTAATGTGCATAGACACACCCCTGCTTACAGAGCCTCACCCCAAGCCCCTACTGTGCATAGATCCACCCCTGTTTACTGAGCCCCACCCCAGGCCCCTAATGTGCATAGACCCATCCCTGCTTACTGAGCCCCACCCCAGGCCCCTAATGTGCGTATACCCGCCCCTGCTTACTGAGTCCCACCCCAGGCCCCTAATGTGCATAGACCCATCCCTGCTTACTGAGCCCCACCCCAGGCCCCTAATGTACACACACACACACCCCTGTTTACTGAGCCCCACCCCAGGCCCCTAATGTGCGTAGACCCACCCCTGCTTACTGAGCCCCATCCCAGGCCCCTAATGTGCATAGACTCATCCCTGCTTACTGAGCCCCACCCCAGGCCCCTAATGTACATACACACACCCCTGTTTACTGAGCCCCACCACAGGCCCCTAATGTGCATAGACCTACCCCTGCTTACTGAGCCCCACCACAGGCCCCTAATGTGCGTAGACCCACCCCTGCTTACTGAGCCTCACCCCAGGCCCCTAATGTGCATAGAACCACCCCTGCTTACTGAGCCCCACCCCAGGCCCCTAATGTACATGCACCACCCCTGTTTACTGAGCCCCACCCTAGGCCCCTAATGTACATGCACCACCCCTGTTTACTGAGCCCCACCCCAGCCCCCTAATGTACATGCACCACCCCTGCTTACTGAGCCCCACCCCAGACCCCTAATTTGCATAGATCCACCCCTGCTTACAGAGCCTCACCCCAAGCCCCTACTGTGCATAACCCCACCCCGCTAACTGAGCCCCTAATGTGCATACCCCCATAGATCCACCCCTGTTTACTGAGCCCTTTCCAGGCCCCTAATGTGGATAGACCCACCCCTGCTTACAGAGCCTCACCCCAAGCCCCTACAGTGCATAGATCCACCCCTGTTTACTGAGCCCCACCCCAGGCCCCTAATGTACATGCACCACCCCTGTTTACTGAGCCCCACCCCAGCCCCCTAATGTGCATAGAGCCACCCCTGCTTACTGAGCCCCACCCCAGGCCCCTAATGTACATGCACCACCCCTGCTTACTGAGCCTCACCCCAGGCCCCTAATGTACATGCACCACCCCTGTTTACTGAGCCCCACCCCAGGCCCCTAATGTACATGCACTACCCCTGTTTACTGAGCCCCACCCCAGGCCCCTAATGTGCATAGAGCCACCCCTGCTTACTGAGCCCCACCCCAGGCCCCTAATGTACATGCACCACCCCTGCTTACTGAGCCCCACCCCAGGCCCCCAATGTACATGCACCACCCCTGTTTACTGAGCCCCACCCCAGCCCCCTAATGTACATGCACCACCCCTGTTTACTGAGCCCCTCCCCAGCCCCCTAATGTACATGCACCACCCCTGTTTACTGAGCCCCAGCCCCCTAATGTACATGCACCACCCCTGTTTACTGAGCCCCACCCCAGGCCCCTAATGTACATGCACCACCCCTGTTTACTGAGCCCCACCCCAACCCCCTAATGCATAGCTCTCAACCATTTTTCTCGCAAAGGCGGGTGAAATCACCCGATTTTCTTTTTGGCGGGTGAGACGCCCATTGGAGTGAATGGGCGTGCAGGAGGCTTGGCGGGTGAGTCAGCCCTTTGCAAGGCGGGTGACACCCGCCAAAAGCGGGTGAGTTGAGAGCTATGCTAATGTACATACACCACCCCTGCTTACTGAGCCCCACCCCAGGCCCCTAATGTGCATACCCCCACCCTGCTTACTGAGCCCCTATTGTGCATACCCCCATAGATCCACCCCTGTTTACTGAGCCCTTTCCAGGCCCCTAATGTGCATAGACCCACCCCTGCTTAAAGAGCCTCACCCCAAGCCCTTACTGTGCATAGATCCACCCCTGTTTACTGAGCCCCACCCCAGGCCCCTAATGTGCATAGACCCATCCCTGCTTACTGAGCCCCACCCCAAGCCCCTAATGTGCGTATACCCACCCCTGCTTACTGAACCCCACCCCAGGCCCCTAATGTGCATAGACCCATCCCTGCTTACTGAGCCCCACCCCAGGCCCCTAATGTACACACACACACCCCTGTTTACTGAGCCCCACCCCAGGCCCCTAATGTGCGTAGACCCACCCCTGCTTACTGAGCCCCACCCCAGGCCCCTAATGTGCATAGACCCATCCCTGCTTACTGAGCCCCACCCCAGGCCCCTAATGTACATACACACACCCCTGTTTACTGAGCCCCACCACAGGCTCCTAATGTGCATAGACCTACCCCTGCTTACTGAGCCCCACCACAGGCCCCTAATGTGCGTAGACCCACCCCTGCTTACTGAGCCTCACCCCAGGCCCCTAATGTGCATAGAACCACCCCTGCTTACTGAGCCTCACCCCAGGCCCCTAATGTACATGCACCACCCCTGTTTACTGAGCCCCACCCCAGGCCCCTAATGTACATGCACCACCCCTGTTTACTGAGCCCCACCCCAGCCCCCTAATGTACATGCACCACCCCTGCTTACTGAGCCCCACCCCAGGCCCCTAATTTGCATAGATCCACCCCTGCGTACAGAGCCTCACCCCAAGCCCCTACTGTGCATAACCCCACCCTGCTAACTAAGCCCCTACTGTGCATACCCCCATAGATCCACCACTGTTTACTGAGCCCTTTCCAGGCCCCTAATGTGGATAGACCCACCCCTGCTTACAGAGCCTCACCCCAAGCCCCTACAGTGCATAGATCCACCCCTGTTTACTGAGCCCCACCCCAGGCCCCTAATGTGCATAGACCCATCCCTGCTTACTGAGCCCCACCCCAGGCCCCTAATGTGCGTATACCCACCCCTGCTTACTGAACCCCACCCCAGGCCCCTAATGTGCATAGACCCATCCCTGCTTACTGAGCCCCACCCCAGGCCCCTAATGTACACACACACACCCCTGTTTACTGAGCCCCACCCCAGGCCCCTAATGTGCGTAGACCCACCCCTGCTTACTGAGCCCCACCCCAGGCCCCTAATGTGCATAGACCCATCCCTGCTTACTGAGCCCCACCCCAGGCCCCTAATGTACATACACACACCCCTGTTTACTGAGCCCCACCACAGGCTCCTAATGTGCATAGACCTACCCCTGCTTACTGAGCCCCACCACAGGCCCCTAATGTGCGTAGACCCACCCCTGCTTACTGAGCCTCACCCCAGGCCCCTAATGTGCATAGAACCACCCCTGCTTACTGAGCCTCACCCCAGGCCCCTAATGTACATGCACCACCCCTGTTTACTGAGCCCCACCCCAGGCCCCTAATGTACATGCACCACCCCTGTTTACTGAGCCCCACCCCAGCCCCCTAATGTACATGCACCACCCCTGCTTACTGAGCCCCACCCCAGGCCCCTAATTTGCATAGATCCACCCCTGCGTACAGAGCCTCACCCCAAGCCCCTACTGTGCATAACCCCACCCTGCTAACTAAGCCCCTACTGTGCATACCCCCATAGATCCACCACTGTTTACTGAGCCCTTTCCAGGCCCCTAATGTGGATAGACCCACCCCTGCTTACAGAGCCTCACCCCAAGCCCCTACAGTGCATAGATCCACCCCTGTTTACTGAGCCCCACCCCAGGCCCCTAATGTGCATAGACCCATCCCTGCTTACTGAGCCCCACCCCAGGCCCCTAATGTGCATAGACCCACCCCTGCTTACTGAGCCCCACCACAGGCCCCTAATGTGCATAGACCTAACCCTGCTTACTGAGCCCCACCACAGGCCCCTAATGTGCGTAGACCCACCCCTGCTTACTGAGCCTCACCCCAGGCCCCTAATATGCATAGATCCACCCCTGCTTACTGAGCCCCACCCCAGGCCCCTAATGTACATGCACCACCCCTGCTTACTGAGCCCCACCCCAGGCCCCTAATGTACATGCACCACCCCTGTTTACTGAGCCCCACCCCAGGCCCCTAATGTGCACAAACCCACCCCTGCTTACTGAACCCCACCCCAGGCCCCTAATGTACATACACCACCCCCGCGTACTGAGCCCCACCCCAGGCCCCTAATGTACATACACCACCCCCGCTTACGGAGCCCCACCCCAGGCCCCCAATGTACATGCACCACCCCTGCTTACTGAGCCCCACCCCAGGCCCCTAATGTGCATAGACCCATCCCTGCTTACTGGGTCCCACCCCAGGCCCCTAATGTGCATAGATCCACCCCTGCCTACTGAGCCTCATACCAGGCGCCTAATGTGCATAGACCCACCCCTGCTTACTGAGCCCCACCCCCAGACCCCAAATGTGCATAGACCCACCCCTGCTTACTGAACCCCACCCCAGGCCCCTAATGTACATACACCACCCCCGCGTACTGTGCCCCACCCCAGGCACTTAATGTACATACACCACCCCCGCTTACGGAGCCCCACCCCAGGCCCCCAATGTACATATACCACCCCTGCTTACTGAACCCCACCCCAGGCCCCTAATGTGCGTAGATCCACCCCTGCTTACTGAACCCCACCCCAGTCCCCTAATGTGTGTAGACCCACCCCTGCTTACTGAGCCTCACCCCAGGCCCCTAATGTGCACAGACCCACCCCTGCTTACTGAGCCCCACCCCAGGCCCCTAATGTGCATGGACACACCCCTGCTTACTGAGCCCCACCAAAGGCCCCTAATGTGCATAGACATACCCCTGCGTACTGAGCCCCAACCAAGGCCCTAATGTGTGTACACCCACTCCTGCTTACTGAGCCCCACCCCAGGCCCCTAATGTGCATAGACCCACCCCAGCTTTCTGAGCCTCACCCTAAACCCCTAATGTGCGTAGACCCAACCCTGCTTACTGAGCCTGACCCCAGGCCCCTAATATGCGTAGACCCACCCCTGCTTACTGAGCACCACCCCAGGCCCCTAATGTGCATAGACCCACCCCTGCTTACTGAGCCTCACCCCAGGCCCCTAATGTGCGCAGACCCACCCCTGCTTACTGAGCCCCACCCAAGGCCCCTAATGTGCAGAGACCAGCCCCTGCTTACTGAGCCCCACCCCCAGATCCTTAATGTGCCTACACCCACCCCAGGCCCCTAATGTGCGTAGACCCACCCCTGCGTATTGAGCCCCACCACAGGCCCGTAATGTGCTTAGACCCACCCCTGCTTAATGAGCCCCACCACAGGCCCCTAATGTGCATAGACCCACCCCTGCTTATTGAGCCCCACCCCAGGCCCCTAATGTGCATAGACCCACCCCTGCCTATTGAGCCCCACCACAGGCCCCTAATGTGCATAGACCCACCCCTGCTTACTGAGCCTCACCCAGGCCCCTAATGTGTGTACACCCACCCCTGCTTACTGAGCCCCACCCAGGCCCCTAATGTGCGTAGACCCACCCCTTCTTACTGGGCCCCACCCCAGGCCCCTAATGTGCATAGACCCGCCCCTGCTTATTGAGCCCCACCACAGGCCCCTAATGTGCGTAGACCCACTCCTGCTTACTGGGCCCAACCCCAGGCCCCTAATGTGCATAGACCCATCCCTGCTTATTGAGCCCCACCCAGGCCCCTAATGTGAATAGACCCACCCCTGCTTTTTGAGCCTCACCCCAGGGCCCTGCTTACTGACCCCCACTCCAGGTCCCTAATGTGCATAGACCCACCCCTGCCTACTGAGCCCCACCCCAGACCTTTAATGTGCATAGACTCACCCCTGCTTACTGAGCCACACCCCCAGACCCTTAATGTGCATTGACCCACCCCTGCTTACTGAGCCCCACCCCCAGACCCTTAATGTGCGTAGACCCACCCCTGCTTACTGAGCCCCACCCCCAGGCACCTAATGTGTGTAGACCCGCCCCTGCTTATTGAGCCTCACCCGAGGGCCCAAATGTGCGTAGACCCACCACTGCTTACTGAGCCTCACCCCAGGCCCCTAATGTGCGTAGACCCAGTCCTACTTACTGAGCCCCACCCCAGGCCCCTAAAGTGCGTAGACCCACCCCTGTTTACTGAGCCCCACCTCAGACTCATAATGTGCATAGACCCACCCCTGCTTACTGAGCCCCACCCCAGGCCCCTAATGTGTGTAGACCCACCCCTGTTTACTGAGCCCCACCCCAGAACCCTAATGTGCATTGACCCGCCCCTGCTTACTGGGCCTCACCCCCAGATCCTTAATGTGCCTACACCCACCACAGGCCCCTAATGTGCATAGACCCACCCCTGCTTACTGAGCCTCACCCAGGCCCCTAATGTGTGTACACCCACCCCTGCTTACTGAGCCCCACCCAGGCCCCTAATGTGCGTAGACCCACCCCTTCTTACTGGGCCCCACCCCAGGCCCCTAATGTGCATAGTCCCGCCCCTGCTTATTGAGCCCCACCACAGGCCCCTAATGTGCGTAGACCCACTCCTGCTTACTGGGCCCAACCCCAGGCCCCTAATGTGCATAGACCCATCCCTGCTTATTGAGCCCCACCACAGGCCCCTAATGTGCACAGACCCACCCCTGCTTACTGATCCTCACCCAGGCCCCTAATGTGAATAGACCCACCCCTGCTTTTTGAGCCTCACCGCAGGGCCCTGCTTACTGACCCCCACTCCAGGCCCCTAATGTGCATAGACCCACCCCTGCCTACTGAGCCCCACCCCAGACCTTTAATGTGCATAGACTCACCCGTGCTTACTGAGCCACACCCCCAGACCCTTAATGTGCATTGACCCACCCCTGCTTACTGAGCCCCACCCCAGACCCTTAATGTGCGTAGACCCACCCCTGCTTACTGAGCCCCACCCCCAGGCCCATAATGTGTGTAGACCCGCCCCTGCTTATTGAGCCTCACCCGAGGGCCCAAATGTGCGTAGACCCACCACTGCTTACTGAGCCTCACCCCAGGCCCCTAACGTGCGTAGACCCAGTCCTACTTACTGAGCCCCACCCCAGGACCCTAATGTGCGTAGACCCACCCCTGTTTACTGAGCCCCACCTCAGACCCATAATGTGCATAGACCCACCCCTGCTTACTGAGCCCCACCCCAGGCCCCTAATGTGTGTAGACCCACCCCTGTTTACTGAGCCCCACCCCAGAACCCTAATGTGCATAGACCCGCCCCTGCTTACTGGGCTTCACCCCCAGATCCTTAATGTGCCTACACCCACCCTCAGGCCCCTAATGTGCATCGACCCACCCCTGCTTACTGAGCCTCACTTCAGGCCCCTAATGTGCATAGACCCACCCCTGCTTACTGAGCCCCACCCCGGGCCCCTAATGTGCGTAGACCCACCCCTGTTTATTGAGCCCCACCCCAGGCCCCTAATGTGTGTAGACCCACCCCTGCTTACTGAGCCCCACCACAGGCCCCTAATGTGCGTAGACCCACCCCTGCTTATTGAGCCCCACCACAGGCCCCTAATGTGCATAGACCCACCCCTGCTTACTGAGCCCCACCACAGGCCCCTAATGTGCATAGACCCACCCCTGCTTACTGAGCCCCACCCCAGACCCCTAATGTACATGCACCCACCCCCAGACCCCTAATGTGCATAGACCCACCCCTGCTTACCGAGCCTCACCCCAGGCCCTTAATGTGCATAGACCCAACCCTGCTTACTGAGCCTCACCCCAGGCCCTTAATGTGCATAGACCCACCCCTGCTTACTGAGCCTCACCCCAATGCCCTAATGTGCGTAGACCCACCCCTGCTTATTGAGCCCCACCACAGGCCCCTAATGTGCATAGACCCACCCCGCTTTTGAGCCCCTACTGTGCATACCCCTAATGTGCATAGACCCACCCCTGCTTACTGAGCCGCACCACAGGCCCCTAATGTGCAAAGACCCACCCCTGCTTACTGAGCCTCACCCCAATGCCCTAATGTGCGTAGACCCACCCCTGCTTACTGAGCCCCACCACAGGCCCCTAATGTGCATAGACCCACCCCTGCTTACTGAGCCTCACCCAGGCCCCTAATGTGTGTACACCCACCCCTGCTTACTGAGCCCCACCCAGGCCCCTAATGTGCGTAGACCCACTTCTTCTTACTGGGCCCCACCCCAGGCCCCTAATGTGCATAGACCCGCCCCTGCTTATTGAGCCCCACCACAGGCCCCTAATGTGCGTAGACCCACTCCTGCTTACTGGGCCCAACCCCAGGCCCCTAATGTGCATAGACCCATCCCTGCTTATTGAGCCCCACCACAGGCCCCTAATGTGCACAGACCCACCCCTGCTTTTTGAGCCTCACCCCAGGGCCCTGCTTACTGACCCCCACTCCAGGCCCCTAATGTGCATAGACCCACCCCTGCCTACTGAGCCCCACCCCAGACCTTTAATGTGCATAGACACACCCCTGCTTACTGAGCCACACCCCCAGACCCTTAATGTGCATTGACCCACCTCTGCTTACTGAGCCCCACCCCCAGACCCTTAATGTGCGTAGACCCACCCCTGCTTACTGAGCCCCACCCCCAGGCACCTAATGTGTGTAGACCCGCCCCTGCTTATTGAGCCTCACCCGAGGGCCCAAATGTGCGTAGACCCACCACTGCTTACTGAGCCTCACCCCAGGCCCCTAATGTGCGTAGACCCAGTCCTACTTACTGAGCCCCACCCCAGGCCCCTAATGTGCGTAGACCCACCCCTGTTTACTGAGCCCCACCTCAGACCCATAATGTGCATAAACCCACCCCTGCTTACTGAGCCCCACCCCAGGCCCCTAATGTGTGTAGACCCACCCCTGTTTACTGAGCCCCACCCCAGAACCCTAATGTGCATTGACCCGCCCCTGCTTACTGGGCCTCACCCCCAGATCCTTAATATGCCTACACCCACCACAGGCCCCTAATGTGCATAGACCTACCCCTGCTTACTGAGCCTCACCCAGGCCCCTAATGTGTGTACACCCACCCCTGCTTACTGAGCCCCACCCAGGCCCCTAATGTGCGTAGACCCACCCCTTCTTACTGGGCCCCACCCCAGGCCCCTAATGTGCATAGACCCGCCCCTGCTTATTGAGCCCCACCACAGGCCCCTAATGTGCGTAGACCCACTCCTGCTTACTGGGCCCAACCCCAGGCCCCTAATGTGCATAGACCCATCCCTGCTTATTGAGCCCCACCACAGGCCCCTAATGTGCACAGACCCACCCCTGCTTACTGATCCTCACCCAGGCCCCTAATATGAATAGACCCACCCCTGCTTTTTGAGCCTCACCCCAGGGCCCTGCTTACTGACCCCCACTCCAGGCCCCTAATGTGCATAGACCCACCCCTGCCTACTGAGCCCCACCCCAGACCTTTAATGTGCATAGACTCACCCCTGCTTACTGAGCCACACCCCCAGACCCTTAATGTGCATTGACCCACCCCTGCTTACTGAGCCCCACCCCAGACCCTTAATGTGCGTAGACCCACCCCTGCTTACTGAGCCCCACCCCCAGGCCCCTAATGTGTGTAGACCCGCCCCTGCTTATTGAGCCTCACCCGAGGGCCCAAATGTGCGTAGACCCACCACTGCTTACTGAGCCTCACCCCAGGCCCCTGATGTGCGTAGACCCAGTCCTACTTACTGAGCCCCACCTCAGACCCATAATGTGCATAGACCCACCCCTGCTTACTGAGCCCCACCCCAGGCCCCTAATGTGTGTAGACCCACCCCTGTTTACTGAGCCCCACCCCAGAACCCTAATGTGCATAGACCCGCCCCTGCTTACTGGGCCTCACCCCCAGATCCTTAATGTGCCTACACCCACCCTCAGGCCCCTAATGTGCATCGACCCACCCCTGCTTACTGAGCCTCACTCCAGGCCCCTAATGTGCATAGACCCACCCCTGCTTACTGAGCCCCACCCCGGGCCCCTAATGTGCGTAGACCCACCCCTGTTTACTGAGCCCCACCCCAGGCCCCTAATGTGTGTAGACCCACCCCTGCTTACTGAGCCCCACCACAGGCCCCTAATGTGCGTAGACCCACCCCTGCTTATTGAGCCCCACCACAGGCCCCTAATGTGCATAGACCCACCCCTGCTTACTGAGCCCCACCACAGGCCCCTAATGTGCATAGACCCACCCCTGCTTACTGAGCCCCACACCAGACCCCTAATGTACATGCACCCACCCCCAGACCCCTAATGTGCATAGACCCACCCCTGCTTACTGAGCCTCACCCCAGGCCCTTAACGTGCATAGACCCAACCCTGCTTACTGAGCCTCACCCCAGGCCCTTAATGTGCATAGACCCACCCCTGCTTACTGAGCCTCACCCCAATGCCCTAATGTGCGTAGACCCACCCCTGCTTATTGAGCCCCACCACAGGCCCCTAATGTGCATAGACCCACCCCGCTTACTGAGCCCCTACTGTGCATACCCCTAATGTGCATAGACCCACCCCTGCTTACTGAGCCGCACCACAGGCCCCTAATGTGCAAAGACCCACCCCTGCTTACTGAGCCTCACCCCAATGCCCTAATGTGCGTAGACCCACCCCTGCTTACTGAGCCCCACCACAGGCCCCTAATGTGCATAGACCCACCCCTACTTACTGTGCCCCACCCCCAGACCCCTATTGTGCATAGACCCACCCCTGCTTATTGAGCCCCACCACAGGCCCCTAATGTGCATAGACCCACCCCTGCTTATTGAGCCCCACCACAGGCCCCTAATGTGCATAGACCCACCCCTGCTTACTGAGCCTCACCCAGGCCCCTAATGTGTGTACACCCACCCCTGCTTACTGAGCCCCACCCAGGCCCCTAATGTGCGTAGACCCACCCCTTCTTACTGGGCCCCACCCCAGGCCCCTAATGTGCATAGACCCACCCCTGCTTATTGAGCCCCACCACAGGCCCCTAATATGCGTAGACCCACTCCTGCTTACTGGGCCCAACCCCAGGCCCCTAATGTGCATAGACCCATCCCTGCTTATTGAGCCCCACCACAGGCCCCTAATGTGAACAGACCCACCCCTGCTTACTGATCCTCACCCAGGCCCCTAATGTGAATAGACCCACCCCTGCTTTTTGAGCCTCACCCCAGGGCCCTGCTTACTGACCCCCACTCCAGGCCCCTAATGTGCATAGACCCACCCCTGCCTACTGAGCCCCACCCCAGACCTTTAATTTGCATAGACTCACCCCTGCTTACTGAGCCACACCCCCAGACCCTTAATGTGCATTGACCCACCCCTGCTTACTGAGCCCCACCCCCAGACCCTTAATGTGCGTAGACCCACCCCTGCTTACTGAGCCCCACCCCCAGGCCCCTAATGTGTGTAGACCCGCCCCTGCTTATTGAGCCTCACCCGAGGGCCCAAATGTGCGTAGACCCACCACTGCTTACTGAGCCTCACCCCAGGCCCCTAATGTGCGTAGACCCAGTCCTACTTACTGAGCCCCACCCCAGGCCCCTAATGTGCGTAGACCCACCCCTGTTTACTGAGCCCCACCTCAGACCCATAATGTGCATAGACCCACCCCTGCTTACTGAGCCCCACCCAGGCCCCTAATGTGTGTAGACCCACCCCTGTTTACTGAGCCCCACCCCAGAACCCTAATGTGCATCGACCCACCCCTGCTTACTGAGCCTCACTCCAGGCCCCTAATGTGCGTAGACCCACCCCTGCTTACTGAGCCCCACCCCGGGCCCCTAATGTGCGTAGACCCACCCCTGTTTACTGAGCCCCACCCCAGGCCCCTAATGTGTGTAGACCCACCCCTGCTTACTGAGCCCCCCACAGGCCCCTAATGTGCGTAGACCCACTCCTGCTTACTGGGCCCAACCCCAGGCCCCTAATGTGCATAGACCCATCCCTGCTTATTAAGTCCCACCACAGGCCCCTAATGTGCACAGACCCACCCCTGCTTACTGATCCTCACCCAGGCCCCTACTGTGAATAGACCCACCCCTGCTTATTGAGCCTCACCCCAGGGCCCTGCTTACTGACCCCCACTCCAGGCCCCTAATGTGCATAGACCCACCCCTGCCTACTGAGCCCCACCCCAGACCTTTAATGTGCATAGACTCACCCCTGCTTACTGAGCCCCACCCCCAGACCCTTAATGTGCATTGACCCACCCCTGCTTACTGAGCCCAACCCCAGACCCTTAATGTGCGTAGACCCACCCCTGCTTACTGAGCCCCACCCCCAGGCCCCTAATGTGTGTAGACCCGCCCCTGCTTATTGAGCCTCACCCGAGGGCCCAAATGTGCGTAGACCCACCACTGCTTACTGAGCCTCACCCCAGGCCCCTAATGTGCGTAGACCCAGTCCTACTTACTGAGCCCCACCCCAGGCCCCTAATGTGCGTAGACCCACCCCTGTTTACTGAGCCCCACCTCAGACCCATAATGTGCATAGACCCACCCCTGCTTACTGAGCCCCACCCCAGGCCCCTAATGTGTGTAGACCCACCCCTGTTTACTGAGCCCCACCCCAGAACCCTAATGTGCATAGACCCGCCCCTGTTTACTGGGCCTCACCCCCAGATCCTTAATGTGCCTACACCCACCCTCAGGCCCCTAATGTGCATCGACCCACCCCTGCTTACTGAGCCTCACTCCAGGCCCCTAATGTGCATAAACCCACCCCTGCTTACTGAGCCCCACCCCGGACCCCTAATGTGCGTAGACCCACCCCTGTTTACTGAGCCCCACCCCAGGCCCCTAATGTGTGTAGACCCACCCCTGCTTACTGAGCCCCACCACAGGCCCCTAATGTGCGTAGACCCACCCCTGCTTATTGAGCCCCACCACAGGCCCCTAATGTGCATAGACCCACCCATGCTTACTGAGCCCCACCACAGGCCCCTAATGTGCATAGACCCACCCCTGCTTACTGAGCCCCACCCCAGACCCCTAATGTACATGCACCCACCCCCAGACCCCTAATGTGCATAGACCCACCCCTGCTTACTGAGCCTCACCCCAGGCCCTTAATGTGCATAGACCCAACCCTGCTTATTGAGCCCCACCACAGGCCCCTAATGTGCATAGACCCACCCCGCTTACTGAGCCCCTACTGTGCATACCCCTAATGTGCATAGACCCACCCCTGCTTACTGAGCCCCACCACAGGCCCCTAATGTGCATAGACCCACCCCTGCTTACTGAGCCCCACCCCAGACCCCTAATGTACATGCACCCACCCCCAGACCCCTAATGTGCATAGACCCACCCCTGCTTACTGAGCCTCACCCCAGGCCCTTAACGTGCATAGACCCAACCCTGCTTACTGAGGCTCACCCCAGGCCCTTAATGTGCATAGACCCACCCCTGCTTACTGAGCCTCACCCCAATGCCCTAATGTGCGTAGACCCACCCCTGCTTATTGAGCCCCACCACAGGCCCCTAATGGGCATAGACCCACCCCGCTTACTGAGCCCCTACTGTGCATACCCCTAATGTGCATAGACCCACCCCTGCTTACTGAGCCGCACCACAGGCCCCTAATGTGCAAAGACCCACCCCTGCTTACTGAGCCTCACCCCAATGCCCTAATGTGCGTAGACCCACCCCTGCTTACTGAGCCCCACCACAGGCCCCTAATGTGCATAGACCCACCCCTACTTACTGTGCCCCACCCCCAGACCCCTATTGTGCATAGACCCACCCCTGCTCATTGAGCCCCACCACAGGCCCCTAATGTGCATAGACCCACCCCTGCTTATTGAGCCCAACACAGGCCCCTAATGTGCATAGACCCACCCCTGCTTACTGAGCCTCACCCAGGCCCCTAATGTGTGTACACCCACCCCTGCTTACTGAGCCCCACCCAGGCCCCTAATGTGCGTAGACCCACCCCTTCTTACTGGGCCCCACCCCAGGCCCCTAATGTGCATAGACCCACCCCTGCTTATTGAGCCCCACCACAGGCCCCTAATGTGCATAGACCCACCCCTGCTTACTGAGCCTCACTCAGGCCCCTAATGTGTGTACACCCACCCCTGCTTACTGAGCCCCACCCAGGCCCCTAATGTGCGTAGACCCACCCCTTCTTACTGGGCCCCACCCCAGGCCCCTAATGTGCATAGACCCGCCCCTGCTTATTGAGCCCCACCACAGGCCCCTAATTTGCGTAGACCCACTCCTGCTTACTGGGCCCAACCCCAGGCCCCTAATGTGCATAGACCCATCCCTGCTTATTGAGCCCCACCACAGGCCCCTAATGTGCACAGACCCACCCCTGCTTACTGATCCTCACCCAGGCCCCTAATGTGAATAGACCCACCCCTGCTTTTTGAGCCTCACCCCAGGGCCCTGCTTACTGACCCCCACTCCAGGCCCCTAATGTGCATAGACCCACCCCTGCCTACTGAGCCCCACCCCAGACCTTTAATGTGCATAGACTCACCCCTGCTTACTGAGCCACACCCCCAGACCCTTAATGTGCATTGACCCACCCCTGCTTACTGAGCCCCACCCCCAGACCCTTAATGTGCGTATACCCACCCCTGCTTACTGAGCCCCACCCCCAGGCCCCTAATGTGTGTAGCCCCCCCCCTGCTTATTGAGCCTCACCCGAGGGCCCAAATGTGCGTAGACCCACCACTGCTTACTGAGCCTCACCCCAGGCCCCTAATGTGCGTAGACCCAGTCCTACTTACTGAGCCCCACCCCAGGCCCCTAATGTGCGTAGACCCACCCCTGTTTACTGAGCCCCACCTCAGACCCATAATGTGCATAGACCCACCCCTGCTTACTGAGCCCCACCCAGGCCCCTAATGTGTGTAGACCCACCCCTGTTTACTGAGCCCCACCCCAGAACCCTAATGTGCATCGACCCACCCCTGCTTACTGAGCCTCACTCCAGGCCCCTAATGTGCGTAGACCCACCCCTGCTTACTGAGCCCCACCCCGGGCCCCTAATGTGCGTAGACCCACCCCTGTTTACTGAGCCCCACCCCAGGCCCCTAATGTGTGTAGACCCACCCCTGCTTACTGAGCCCCCCACAGGCCCCTAATGTGCGTAGACCCACTCCTGCTTACTGGGCCCAACCCCAGGCCCCTAATGTGCATAGACCCATCCCTGCTTATTAAGTCCCACCACAGGCCCCTAATGTGCACAGACCCACCCCTGCTTACTGATCCTCACCCAGGCCCCTACTGTGAATAGACCCACCCCTGCTTATTGAGCCTCACCCCAGGGCCCTGCTTACTGACCCCCACTCCAGGCCCCTAATGTGCATAGACCCACCCCTGCCTACTGAGCCCCACCCCAGACCTTTAATGTGCATAGACTCACCCCTGCTTACTGAGCCCCACCCCCAGACCCTTAATGTGCATTGACCCACCCCTGCTTACTGAGCCCCACCCCAGACCCTTAATGTGCGTAGACTCACCCCTGCTTACTGAGCCCCACCACCAGGCCCCTAATGTGTGTAGACCCGCCCCTGCTTATTGAGCCTCACCCGAGGGCCCAAATGTGCGTAGACCCACCACTGCTTACTGAGCCTCACCCCAGGCCCCTAATGTGCGTAGACCCAGTCCTACTTACTGAGCCCCACCCCAGGCCCCTAATGTGCGTAGACCCACCCCTGTTTACTGAGCCCCACCTCAGACCCATAATGTGCATAGACCCACCCCTGCTTACTGAGCCCCACCCCAGGCCCCTAATGTGTGTAGACCCACCCCTGTTTACTGAGCCCCACCCCAGAACCCTAATGTGCATAGACCCGCCCCTGCTTACTGGGCCTCACCCCCAGATCCTTAATGTGCCTACACCCACCCTCAGGCCCCTAATGTGCATCGACCCACCCCTGCTTACTGAGCCTCACTCCAGACACCTAATGTGCATAAACCCACCCCTGCTTACTGAGCCCCACCCCGGGCCCCTAATGTGCGTAGACCCACCCCAGGCCCCTAATGTGTGTAGACCCACCCCTGCTTACTGAGCCCCACCACAGGCCCCTAATGTGCGTAGACCCACCCCTGCTTATTGAGCCCCACCACAGGCCCCTAATGTGCATAGACCCACCCCTGCTTACTGAGCCCCACCACAGGCCCCTAATGTGCATAGACCCACCCCTGCTTACTGAGCCCCACCCCAGACCCCTAATGTACATGCACCCACCCCCAGACCCCTAATGTGCATAGACCCACCCCTGCTTACTGAGCCTCACCCCAGGCCCTTAATGTGCATAGACCCAACCCTGCTTACTGAGCCTCACCCCAGGCCCTTAATGTGCATAGACCCACACCTGCTTACTGAGCCTCACCCCAATGCCCTAATGTGCGTAGACCCACCCCTGCTTATTGAGCCCCACCACAGGCCCCTAATGTGCATAGACCCACCCCGCTTACTGAGCCCCTACTGTGCATACCCCTAATGTGCATAGACCCACCCCTGCTTACTGAGCCGCACCACAGGCCCCTAATGTGCAAAGACCCACCCCTGCTTACTGAGCCTCACCCCAATGCCCTAATGTGCGTAGACCCACCCCTGCTTACTGAGCCCCACCACAGGCCCCTAATGTGCATAGACCCACCCCTACTTACTGTGCCCCACCCCCAGACCCCTATTGTGCATAGACCCACCCCTGCTTACTGAGCCCCACCCCCAGGCCCCTAATGTGCATAGACCCACCCCTGCTTACTGAGCCCCACCCCAGGCCCCTAATGTGTGTAGACCCACCCCTGTTTACTGAGCCCCACCCCAGAACCCTAATGTGCATAGACCCGCCCCTGCTTACTGGGCCTCACCCCCAGATCCTTAATGTGCCTACACCCACCCTCAGGCCCCTAATGTGCATCGACCCACCCCTGCTTACTGAGCCTCACTCCAGGCACCTAATGTGCATAAACCCACCCCTGCTTACTGAGCCCCACCCCGGGCCCCTAATGTGCGTAGACCCACCCCTGTTTACTGAGCCCCACCCCAGGCCCCTAATGTGTGTAGACCCACCCCTGCTTACTGAGCCCCACCACAGGCCCCTAATGTGCGTAGACCCACCCCTGCTTATTGAGCCCCACCACAGGCCCCTAATGTGCATAGACCCACCCCTGCTTACTGAGCCCCACCACAGGCCCCTAATGTGCATAGACCCACCCCTGCTTACTGAGCCCCACCCCAGACCCCTAATGTACATGCACCCACCCCCAGACCCCTAATGTGCATAGACCCACCCCTGCTTACTGAGCCTCACCCCAGGCCCTTAATGTGCATAGACCCAACCCTGCTTACTGAGCCTCACCCCAGGCCCTTAATGTGCATAGACCCACACCTGCTTACTGAGCCTCACCCCAATGCCCTAATGTGCGTAGACCCACCCCTGCTTATTGAGCCCCACCACAGGCCCCTAATGTGCATAGACCCACCCCGCTTACTGAGCCCCTACTGTGCATACCCCTAATGTGCATAGACCCACCCCTGCTTACTGAGCCGCACCACAGGCCCCTAATGTGCAAAGACCCACCCCTGCTTACTGAGCCTCACCCCAATGCCCTAATGTGCGTAGACCCACCCCTGCTTACTGAGCCCCACCACAGGCCCCTAATGTGCATAGACCCACCCCTACTTACTGTGCCCCACCCCCAGACCCCTATTGTGCATAGACCCACCCCTGCTTACTGAGCCCCACCCCCAGGCCCCTAATGTGCATAGACCCACCCCTGCTTACTGAGCCTCACCCCAGGCCCCTAATGTACATGCACCACCCCTGCTTACTCAGCCCCACCCCAGGTCCATAATGTGTGTAGACCCACCCCTGTTTACTGAGCCCCACCCCAGACCCCTAATGTACATGCACCACCCCTGTTTACTGAGCCCCACCCCAGGCCCCAAATGTACATGCACCACCCCTGCTTACTGAGCCCCACCCCCAGATCCTTAATGTGCCTACACCCACCCCCAGGCCCCTAATGTGCATCGACCACCCCTGCTTACTGAGCCTCACCCGAGGCCCCTAATGTGTGTAGACCCACCCCTACTTACTAAACCCCACCCCAGGCCCCTAATGTGCATAGACCCACCCCTGTTTACTGAGCCCCACCACAGGCCCCTAATGTGCATAGACCCACCCCGCTTACTGAGCCCCTACTGTGCATACCCCTAATGTGCATAGACCCACCCCTGCTTACTGAGCCGCACCACAGGCCCCTAATGTGCAAAGACCCACCCCTGCTTACTGAGCCTCACCCCAATGCCCTAATGTGCGTAGACCCACCCCTGCTTACTGAGCCCCACCACAGGCCCCTAATGTGCATAGACCCACCCCTACTTACTGTGCCCTACCCCCAGACCGTTATTGTGCATAGACCCACCCCTGCTTACTGAGCCCCACCCCCAGGCCCCTAATGTGCATAGACTCACCCCTGCTTACTGAGCCTCACCCCAGGCCCCTAATGTACATGCACCACCCCTTTTTACTGAGCCCCACCCCAGACCCATAATGTGCATAGACCCACCCCTGTTTACTGAGCCCCACCCCAGACCCATAATGTGCATAGACTCACCCCTGCTTACTGAGCCCCACCCCAGACCCATAATGTGCATAGACCCACCCCTGTTTACTGAGCCCCACCCCAGACCCATAATGTGCGTAGACCCACCCCTGCTTACTCAGCCCCACCCCAGGTCCATAATGTGTGTAGACCCACCCCTGTTTACTGAGCCCCACCCCAGACCCCTAATGTACATGCACCACCCCTGTTTACTGAGCCCCACCCCAGGCCCCAAATGTACATGCACCACCCCTGCTTACTGAGCCCCACCCCCAGGCCCCTAATGTCCATCGACCACCCCTGCTTACTGAGCCCCACCCCTGGCCCCTAATGTGCATACACCCACCCCTGCTTACTGAGCCTCGCCCCTAATGTGTGTAGACCCACCCCTGCTTACTGAGCCCCACCCCTGGCCCCCAATGTGCATACACCCACCCCGGCTTACTGAGCCTCGCCCCTAATGTGTGTAGACCCACCCCTGCTTACTGAGCCCCACCCCATACTCCTAATGTGCATAGACCCACCCCTGCTTACTGAGCCCCGCCCCAGGCCCCTAATGTGCATAGACCCACCCCTGCTTATTGAGCCCCACCACAGGCCCGTAATGTGCGTAGACCCACCCCTGCTTACTGAGCCCCACCCCAGGCCCCTAACGTGCATACACCCACCCCTGCTTACTGAGCCTCACCCCTGGCCCCTAATGTGCGTAGACCCACTCCTGCTTACTGAGCCCCACCCCAGGCCCCTAATGTGTGTACACCCACTCATGGTTACTGAGCCCCACCCCAGGCCCCTAATGTGCATAGACCCACCCCTGCTTATTGAGCCCCACCCCAGGCCCCTAATGTGCGTAGACCCACCCCTGCTTATTGAGCCCCACCACAGGCCTGTAATGTGCATAGACCCACCCCTGCTTACTGAGCCCCACCCCTGGCCCCTAATGTGCGTAGACCCACTCCTGCTTACTGAGCCCCACCCCAGGCCCCTAATGTGTGTACACCCGCTCCTGCTTACTTAGCCCCACCCCAGGCCGCTAATGTGCATAGACCCACCCCAGCTTTCTGAGCCTCACCCCAAGCCCCTAATGTGCTTAGACCCACCCCTGCTTACTGAGCCTGACACCAGGCCCCTAATGTGCGTAGACCCACCCCGGCTTACTGAGCACCACCCCACGCCCCTAATGTGCATAGACCCACGCCTGCTTACTGAGCCCCACCCCAGGCCCCAAATGTACATGCACCACCCCTGCTTACTGAGCCCCACCCCCAGATCCTTAATGTGCCTACACCCACCCCCAGGCCCCTAATGTGCATCGACCACCCCTGCTTACTGAGCCTCGCCCGAGGCCCCTAATGTGTGTAGACCCACCCCTACTTACTAAACCCCACCCCAGGCCCCTAATGTGCATAGACCCACCCCTGTTTACTGAGCCCCACCACAGGCCCCTAATGTGCATAGACCCACCCCGCTTACTGAGCCCCTACTGTGCATACCCCTAATGTGCATAGACCCACCCCTGCTTACTGAGCCGCACCACAGGCCCCTAATGTGCAAAGACCCACCCCTGCTTACTGAGCCTCACCCCAATGCCCTAATGTGCGTAGACCCACCCCTGCTTACTGAGCCCCACCACAGGCCCCTAATGTGCATAGACCCACCCCTACTTACTGTGCCCTACCCCCAGACCCTTATTGTGCATAGACCCACCCCTGCTTACTGAGCCCCACCCCCAGGCCCCTAATGTGCATAGACTCACCCCTGCTTACTGAGCCCCACCCCAGACCCATAATGTGCATAGACTCACCCCTGTTTACTGAGCCCCACCCCAGACCCATAATGTGCATAGACCCACCCCTGCTTACTCAGCCCCACCCCAGACCCATAATGTGCATAGACTCACCCCTGCTTACTGAGCCCCACCCCAGACCCATAATGTGCATAGACCCACCCCTGTTTACTGAGCCCCACCCCAGACCCATAATGTGCGTAGACCCACCCCTGCTTACTCAGCCCCACCCCAGGTCCATAATGTGTGTAGACCCACCCCTGTTTACTGAGCCCCACCCCAGACCCCTAATGTACATGCACCACCCCTGTTTACTGAGCCCCACCCCAGGCCCCAAATGTACATGCACCACCCCTGCTTACTGAGCCCCACCCCCAGGCCCCTAATGTCCATCGACCACCCCTGCTTACTGAGCCCCACCCCTGGCCCCTAATGTGCATACACCCACCCCTGCTTACTGAGCCTCGCCCCTAATGTGTGTAGACCCACCCCTGCTTACTGAGCCCCACCCCTGGCCCCCAATGTGCATACACCCACCCCTGCTTACTGAGCCTCGCCCCTAATGTGTGTAGACCCACCCCTGCTTACTGAGCCCCACCCCATACTCCTAATGTGCATAGACCCACCCCTGCTTGCTGAGCCCCGCCCCAGGCCCCTAATGTGCGTAGACCCACCCCTGCTTATTGAGCCCCACCACAGGCCCGTAATGTGCGTAGACCCACCCCTGCTTACTGAGCCCCACCCCAGGCCCCTAACGTGCATACACCCACCCCTGCTTACTGAGCCTCACCCCTGGCCCCTAATGTGCGTAGACCCACTCCTGCTTACTGAGCCCCACCCCAGGCCCCTAATGTGTGTACACCCACTCCTGGTTACTGAGCCCCACCCCAGGCCCCTAATGTGCATAGACCCACCCCTGCTTATTGAGCCCCACCCCAGGCCCCTAATGTGCGTAGACCCACCCCTGCTTATTGAGCCCCACCACAGGCCTGTAATGTGCCTAGACCCACCCCTGCTTACTGAGCCCCACCCCAGGCTCCTAATGTGCATAGACCTACCCCTGCTTACTGAGCCACATTCCAGGCGCATTATGTGCATAGACCCGCCCCTGCTTACTGAGCCCCACCCCCAGATCCTTAATGTGCCTACACCCACCCCCAGGCCCCTAATGTGCATCGACCCACCCCTGCTTACTGAGCCTCACCCGAGGCCCCTAATGTGTGTAGACCCACCCCTACTTACTGAACCCCACCCCAGGCCCCTAATGTGCGTAGACCCACCCCTGTTTACTGAGCCCCACCCCAAACCCCTAATGTGCATAGACCCACCCCTGCTTACTGAGCCCCACCCCTGGCCCCTAATGTGCGTAGACCCACTCCTGCTTACTGAGCCCCACCCCAGGCCCCTAATGTGTGTACACCCTCTCCTGCTTACTTAGCCCCACCCCAGGCCGCTAATGTGCATAGACCCACCCCAGCTTTCTGAGCCTCACCCCAAGCCCCTAATGTGCATAGACCCACCCCTGCTTACTGAGCCTGACACCAGGCCCCTAATGTGCGTAGACCCACCCCGGCTTACTGAGCACCACCCCACGCCCCTAATGTGCATAGACCCACGCCTGCTTACTGAGCCCCACCCCAGGCCCCTAATGTGCGTAGACCCACCCCTGCTTATTGAGCCCCACCACAGGCCTGTAATGTGCCTAGACCCACCCCTGCTTACTGAGCCCCACCCCAGGCTCCTAATGTGCATAGACCTACCCCCGCTTACTGAGCCCCACCCCAAGCCCCTAATGTGCATAGTCACACCTCTGCTTACTGAGCCTCACCATAGGCCCCTAATGTGCATAGACCCACCCCTGCTTACTGAGCCCCATCCCAGGCTCCTAATGTGCACCTACCCACCCCTGCTTACTGAGCCACATTCCAGGCCCCTTATGTGCATAGACCCATCCCTGCTTACTGCTCCACACCCCAGAACCCTAATGTGCATAGTCCCGCCCCTGCTTACTGGGCCTCACCCCCAGATCCTTAATGTGCCTACACCCACCCTCAGGCCCCTAATGTGCATCGACCCACCCCTGCTTACTGAGCCTCACTCCAGACCCCTAATGTGCATAGACCGACCCCTGCTTACTGAGCCCCACCCCAGGCCCCTAATGTGTGTAGACCCACCCCTGTTTACTGAGCCCGACCCCAGACCCCTAATGTGCGTAGACCCACCCCTGTTTACTGAGCCCCACCCCAGGCCCCTAATGTGTGTAGACCCACCCCTGCTTACTGAGCCCCATCACGGGCCCCTAATGTGCATAGACCCACCCCTGCTTACTGAGCCCCACCCCAGACCCCTAATGTACATGCACCCACCCCCAGCCCCCTAATGTGCATAGACCCACCCCTGCTTACTGAGCCTCACCCCAGGCCCTCAATGTTCATAGACCCACCCCTGCTTACTGAGCCTCACCCCAATGCCTTAATGTGCATAGACCCACCCCTGCTTACTGAGCCTCACCCCAGGCCCTTAATGTGCATAGACCCATCCCTGCTTACTGAGCCTCACCCCAATGCCCTAATGTGCGTAGACCCACCCCTGCTTATTGAGCCCCACCACAGGCCCCTAATGTGCATAGACCCACCCCGCTTACTGAGCCCCTACTGTGCATACCCCTAATGTGCATAGACCCACCACTGCTTACTGAGCCGCACCACAGGCCCCTAATGTGCATAGACCCACCCCTGCTTACTGAGCCTCACCCCAATGCCCTAATGTGCGTAGACCCACCCCTGCTTACTGAGCCCCACCACATGCCCCTAATGTGCATAGACCCACCCCTACTTACTTTGCCCCACCCCCAGACCCTTATTGTGCATAGACCCACCCCTGCTTACTGAGCCCCACCCACAGGCCGCTAATGTGCGTAGACCCACCCCTGCTTACTGAGCCTCACCCCAGGCCCATAATGTGCATAGACCCACCCCTGTTTACTGAGCCCCACCCCAGACCCTTAATGTGCATACATCCACCCCCAGGCCCCTAATGTGCGTAGACCCACCCCTGCTTACTCAGCCGCACCCCAGGTCCATAATGTGTGTAGACCCACCCCTGTTTACTGAGCCCCACCCCAGACCCCTAATGTACATGCACCACCCCTGTTTACTGAGCCCCACCCCAGGCCCCTAATGTGCATAGATCCACCCCTGTTTACTGAGCCCCACCCGAGGCCCCTAATGTGCATAGATCCACCCCTGCTTACTTAGCCTCACCCCAGGCCCCTAATGTACATGCACCACCCCTGCTTACTGAGCCCCACCTGAGGCCCCTAATGTGTGTAGACCCACCCCTACTTACTGAACCCCACCCCAGGCCCCTAATGTGCATAGACCCACCCCTGTTTACTGAGCCCCACCCCTGGCCCCTAATGTGTATACACCCACCCCTGCTTACTGAGCCCCACCCCTGGCCCCGAATGTGCATAAACCCACCCCTGCTTACTGAGTCCCACCACAGGCCCCTAGTGTGCGTAGACCCACCCCTGCTTACTGAGCCTCACCCCAATGCCCTAATGTGCGTAGACCCACCCCTGCTTATTGAGCCCCACCACAGGCCCCTAATGTGCATAGACCCACCCCGCTTACTGAGCCCCTACTGTGCATACCCCTAATGTGCATAGACCCACCCCTGCTTACTGAGCCGCACCACAGGCCTCTAATGTGCAAAGACCCACCCCTGCTTACTGAGCCTCACCCCAATGCCCTAATGTGCGTAGACCCACCCCTGCTTACTGAGCCCCACCACAGCCCCTAATGTGCATAGACCCACCCCTACTTACTGTGCCCCACCCCCAGACCCTTATTGTGCATAGACCCACCCCTGCTTACTGAGCCCCACCCCCAGGCCCCTAATGTGCGTAGGCCCACCCCTGCTTACTGAGCCCAACCACAGGCCCCTAATGTGCATAGACCCACCCCTACTTACTGAGCCCCACCCCAAACCCATAATGTGCATAGACCCACCCCTGTTTACTGAGCCCCACCCCAGACCCCTAATGTACATGCACCACCCCTATTTACTGAGCCCCACCCCAGGCCCCAAATGTACATGCACCACCCCTGCTTACTGAGCCCCACCCCCAGATCCTTAATGTGCCTACACCCACCCCCAGGCCCCTAATGTGCATCGACCACCCCTGTTTACTGAGCCCCACCACAGGCCCCTAATGTGCATAGACCCACCCCGCTTACTGAGCCCCTACTGTGCATACCCCTAATGTGCATAGACCCACCCCTGCTTACTGAGCCGCACCACAGGCCCCTAATGTGCAAAGACCCACCCCTGCTTACTGAGCCTCACCCAAATGCCCTAATGTGCGTAGACCCATCCCTGCTTACTGAGCCCCACCACAGGCCCCTAATGTGCATAGACCCACCCCTACTTACTGTGCCCCACCCCCAGACCCTTATTGTGCATAGACCCACCCCTGCTTACTGAGCCCCACCCCCAAGCCCCTAATGTGCATAGACTCACCCCTGCTTACTGAGCCTCACCCCAGGCCCCTAATGTACATGCACCACCCCTGTTTACTGAGCCCCACCCCAGACCCATAATCTGCATAGACCCACCCCCTGTTTACTGAGCCCCACCCCAGACCCATAATGTGCATAGACCCACCCCTGCTTACTCAGCCCCACCCCAGGTCCATAATGTGTGTAGACCCACCCCTGTTTACTGAGCCCCACCCCAGGCCCCAAATGTACATGCACCACCCCTGTTTACTGAGCCCCACCCCTGGCCCCTAATGTGTGTAGACCCACCCCTACTTACTGAGCCCCACCCCTGGCCCCTAATGTGCATACACCCACCCCTGCTTACTGAGCCTCGCCCCTAATGTGTGTAGACCCACTCCTGCTTACTGAGCCCCACCCCAGGCCCCTAATGTGTGTACACCCACTCCTGGTTACTGAGCCCCACCCCAGGCCCCTAATGTGCGTAGACCCACCCCTGCTTACTGAGCCTGACCCCAGGCCCCTAATGTGCGTAGACCCACCCCTGCTTACTGAGCAAGACCCCAGGCCCCTAATGTGCATAGACCCACCCCTGCTTATTGAGCCCCACCCCAGGCCTGTAATGTGCCTAGACCCACCCCTGCTTACTGAGCCCCACCCCAGGCTCCTAATGTGCATAGACCTACCCCTGCTTACTGAGCCACATTCCAGGCACCTTATGTGCATAGACCCGCCCCTGCTTACTGAGCCCCACCCCCAGATCCTTAATGTGCCTACACCCACCCCCAGGCCCCTAATGTGCATCGACCCACCCCTGCTTACTGAGCCTCACCCGAGGCCCCTAATGTGTGTAGACCCACCCCTACTTACTGAACCCCACCCCAGGCCCCTAATGTGCGTAGACCCACCCCTGTTTACTGAGCCCCACCCCAAACCCCTAATGTGCATAGACCCACCCCTGCTTACTGAGCCCCACCCCTGGCCCCCAATGTGCATACACCCACCCCTGCTTACTGAGCATCCCCCCTCACCCCTAATGTGTGTAGACCCACCTCTGCTTACTGAGCCCCACCCCATACCCCTAATGTGCATAGACCCTCCCCTGCTTACTGAGCCCCGCCCCAGGCCCCTAATGTGCGTAGACCCACCCCTGTTTACTGAGCCCCACCCCAGGCCCCTAATGTGCATAGACCCACCCCTGCTTACTGAACCCCACTCCAGGCCCCTAATGTGCGTAGACCCACCCCTGCTTATTGAGCCCCACCACAGGCCCGTAATGTGCGTAGACCCACTCCTGCTTACTGAGCCCCACCCCAGGCCCCTAATGTGCATACCCCCACCCTGCTTACTGAGCCCCACCCCTGGCCCCCAATGTGCATACACCCACCCCTGCTTATTGAGCCTCCCCCCTCGCCCCTAATGTGTGTAGACCCACCCCTGCTTACTGAGCCCCACCCCTGGCCCCTAATATGCATAGACCCACCCCTGCTTACTGAGCCCCGCCCAGGCCCCTAATGTGCGTAGACCCACCCCTGTTTCCTGAGCCCCACCGAGGCCCCTAATGTGCGTAGACCCACCCCTGCTTACTGAGCCCCACCCCAGGCCCCTAATGTGCATACACCCACCCCTGCTTACTGAGCCCCACCCCTGGCCCCTAATGTGCGTAGACCCACTCCTGCTTACTGAGCCCCACCCCAGGCCCCTAATGTGTGTACACCCGCTCCTGCTTACTTAGCCCCACCCCAGGCCGCTAATGTGCATAGACCCACCCCAGCTTTCTGAGCCTCACCCCAAGCCCCTAATGTGCATAGACCCACCCCTGCTTACTGAGCCTGACACCAGGCCCCTAATGTGCGTAGACCCACCCCGGCTTACTGAGCACCACCCCACGCCCCTAATGTGCATAGACCCACGCCTGCTTACTGAACCCCACCCCAGGCCCCTAATGTGCGTAGACCCACCCCTGCTTATTGAGCCCCACCACAGGCCTGTAATGTGCCTAGACCCACCCCTGCTTACTGAGCCCCACCCCAGGCTCCTAATGTGCATAGACCTACCCCCGCTTACTGAGCCCCACCCCAGGCCCCTAATGTGCGTAGACCCACCCCTGCTTATTGAGCCCCACCACAGGCCCGTAATGTGCGTAGACCCACTCCTGCTTACTGAGCCCCACCCCAGGCCCCTAATGTGCATACCCCCACCCTGCTTACTGAGCCCCACCCCTGGCCCCCAATGTGCATACACCCACCCCTGCTTATTGAGCCTCCCTCCTCGCCCCTAATGTGTGTAGACCCACCCCTGCTTACTGAGCCCCACCCCTGGCCCCTAATGTGCATAGACCCACCCCTGCTTACTGAGCCCCGCCCAGGCCCCTAATGTGCGTAGACCCACCCCTGTTTCCTGAGCCCCACCGAGGCCCCTAATGTGCGTAGACCCACCCCTGCTTACTGAGCTCCACCCCAGGCCCCTAATGTGCGTAGACCCACCCCTGCTTACTGAGCCCCACCCCTGGCCCCTAATGTGCGTAGACCCACTCCTGCTTACTGAGCCCCACCCCAGGCCCCTAATGTGTGTACACCCGCTCCTGCTTACTTAGCCCCACCCCAGGCCGCTAATGTGCATAGACCCACCCCAGCTTTCTGAGCCTCACCCCAAGCCCCTAATGTGCATAGACCCACCCCTGCTTACTGAGCCTGACACCAGGCCCCTAATGTGCGTAGACCCACCCCGGCTTACTGAGCACCACCCCACGCCCCTAATGTGCATAGACCCACGCCTGCTTACTGAACCCCACCCCAGGCCCCTAATGTGCGTAGACCCACCCCTGCTTATTGAGCCCCACCACAGGCCTGTAATGTGCCTAGACCCACCCCTGCTTACTGAGCCCCACCCCAGGCTCCTTATGTGCATAGACCTACCCCCGCTTACTGAGCCCCACCCCAGGCCCCTAATGTGCATAGTCACACCTCTGCTTACTGAGCCTCACCATAGGCCCCTAATGTGCATAGACCCACCCCTGCTTACTGAGCCCCATCCCAGGCTCCTAATGTGCACCTACCCACCCCTGCTTACTGAGCCACATCCCAGGCCCCTTATGTGCATAGACCCATCCCTGCTTACTGCGCCACACCCCAGAACCCTAATGTGCATAGTCCCGCCCCTGCTTACTGGGCCTCACCCCAGATCCTTAATGTGCCTACACCCACCCTCAGGCCCCTAATGTGCATCGACCCACCCCTGCTTACTGAGCCCCACCCCAGGCCCCTAATGTGTGTAGACCCACCCCTGTTTACTGAGCCCGACCCCAGACCCCTAATGTGCGTAGACCCACCCCTGTTCACTGAGCCCCACCCCAGGCCCCTAATGTGTGTAGACCCACCCCTGCTTACTGAGCCCCACCCCAGGCCCCTAATGTGCATAGACCCACCCCTGCTTACTGAACCCCACTCCAGGCCCCTAATGTGCGTAGACCCACCCCTGCTTATTGAGCCCCACCACAGGCCCCTAATGTGCATAGACCCACCCCTGCTTTCTGAGCCTCACCCCAAGCCCCTAATGTGCGTAGACCCACCCCTGCTTATTGAGCCCCACCCCCAGATCCTTAATGTGCCTACACCCACCCCCAGGCCCCTAATGTGCATCGACCCACCCCTGCTTACTGAGCCTCACCCGAGGCCCCTAATGTGTGTAGACCCACCCCTACTTACTGAACCCCACCCCAGGCCCCTAATGTGCGTATACCCACCCCTGTTTACTGAGCCCCACCCCAAACCCCTAATGTGCGTAGACCCACCCCTGCTTACTGAGCCCCACCCCTGGCCCCTAATGTGCGTAGACCCACTCCTGCTTACTGAGCCCCACCCCAGGCCCCTAATGTGTGTACACCCACTCCTGTTTACTGAGCCCCACCCCTGGCCCCTAATGTGCGTAGACCCACTCCTGCTTACTGAGCCCCACCCCAGGCCCCTAATGTGTGTACACCCACTCCTGCTTACTGAGCCCCACCCCAGACCCCTAATGTGCATACCCCCACCCTGCTTACTGAGCCCCACCCCTGGCCCCCAATATGCATACACCCACCCCTGCTTATTGAGCCTCCCCCTCGCCCCTAATGTGTGTAGACCCACCCCTGCTTACTGAGCCCCACCCCTGGCCCCCAATGTGCATACACCCACCCCTGCTTACTGAGCCTCTCCCTCGCCCCTAATGTGCGTATACCCACCCCTGCTTACTGAGCCCCACCCCAGGCCCCTAATGTGCATAGACCCACCCCTGTTTACTGAGCCCCACCCCAGGCCCCTAATGTGCGTAGACCCACCCCTGCTTACTGAGCCCCACCCCAGGCCCCTAATGTGCATAGACCCATCCCTGCTTACTGAGCCCCACCCCAGGCCCCTAATGTACATACACACACCCCTGTTTACTGAGCCCCACCACAGGCCCCTAATGTGCATAGACCCACCCCTACTTACTGAGCCCCACCCCAGACCCATAATGTGCATAGACCCACCCCTGTTTACTGAGCCCCACCCCAGACCCCTAATGTACATGCACCACCCCTGTTTACTGAGCCCCACCCCAGGCCCCAAATGTACATGCCCCCACCCCTGCTTACTGAGCCCCACCCCCAGGCCCCTAATGTGCGTAGACCCACCCCTGCTTACTGAGCCCCACCACAGGCCCCTAATGTGCGTAGACCCACCCCTGCTTACTGAGCACCACCCCAGGCCCCTAATGTGCATGCACCACCCCTGCTTACTTAGCCCCACCCCAGGCCCCTAATGTACATGCACCACCCCTGTTTACTGAGCCCCACCCCAGCCCCCTAATGTACATGCACCACCCCTGTTTACTGAGCCCCTCCCCAGCCCCCTAATGTACATGCACCACCCCTGTTTACTGAGCCCCAGCCCCCTAATGTACATGCACCACCCCTGTTTACTGAGCCCCACCCCAGGCCCCTAATGTACATGCACCACCCCTGTTCACTGAGCCCCACCCCAGCCCCCTAATGCATAGCTCTCAACCATTTGTCTCGCAAAGGCGGGTGAAATCACCCGATTTTCTTTTTGGCGGGTGAGACGCCCATTGGAGTGAATGGGCCTGCAGGAGGCTTGGCGGGTGAGTCAGCCCTTTGCAAGGCGGGTGACACCCGCCAAAAGCGGGTGAGTTGAGAGCTATGCTAATGTACATACACCACCCCTTCTTACTGAGCCCCACCCCAGGCCCCTAATGTGCATACCCCCACCCCTGCTTACTGAGCCCCACCCCCAGGCCCCTAATGTGCGTAGACCCACCCCTGCTTACTGAGCCCCACCACAGGCCCCTAATGTGCATAGACCCACCCCTACTTACTGAGCCCCACCCCAGACCCATTATGTGCATAGACCCACCCCTGTTTACTGAGCCCCACCCCAGACCCCTAATGTACATGCACCACCCCTGTATACTGAGCCCCACCCCAGGCCCCAAATGTACATGCCCCCACCCCTGCTTACTGAGCCCCACCCCCAGGCCCCTAATGTGCGTAGACCCACCCCTGCTTACTGAGCCCCACCACAGGCCCCTTATGTGCATTGACCCGCCCCTGATTACTGAGCCCCACCCCCAGATCCTTAATGTGCCTACACCCACCCCCAGGCCCCTAATGTGCATCGACCCACCCCTGCTTACTGAGCCTCACCCGAGGCCCCTAATGTGTGTAGACCCACCCCTACTTACTGAACCCCACCCCAGGCCCCTAATGTGCGTAGACCCACCCCTGTTTACTGAGCCCCACCCCAAACCCCTAATGTGCATAGACCCACCCCTGCTTACTGAGCCCCACCCCTGGCCCCCAATGTGCATACACCCACCCCTGCTTATTGAGCCTCCCCCCTCACCCCTAATGTGTGTAGACCCACCCCTGCTTACTGAGCCCCACCCCTGGCCCCCAATGTGCATACACCCACCCCTGCTTACTGAGCATCCCCCCTCACCCCTAATGTGTGTAGACCCACCCCTGCTTACTGAGCCCCACCCCATACCCCTAATGTGCATAGACCCTCCCCTGCTTACTGAGCCCCGCCCCAGGCCCCTAATGTGCGTAGACCCACCCCTGTTTACTGAGCCCCACCCCAGGCCCCTAATGTGCATAGACCCACCCCTGCTTACTGAACCCCACTCCAGGCCCCTAATGTGCGTAGACCCACCCCTGCTTATTGAGCCCCACCACAGGCCCGTAATGTGCGTAGACCCACTCCTGCTTACTGAGCCCCACCCCAGGCCCCTAATGTGCATACCCCCACCCTGCTTACTGAGCCCCACCCCTGGCCCCCAATGTGCATACACCCACCCCTGCTTATTGAGCCTCCCCCCTCGCCCCTAATGTGTGTAGACCCACCCCTGCTTACTGAGCCCCACCCCCAGGCCTCTAATGTACATGCACCACCCCTGCTTACTGAGCCCCACCCCAGGCCCCTAATGTACATGCACCACCCCTGCTTACTGAGCCCCACCCCAGGCCCCTAATGTACATAGACCCACCCCTGCTCACTGAGCCTCAGCCCAGGCCCCTAATGTACATGCACCACCCCTGCTTACTGAGCCCCACCCCAGGCCCCTAATGTACATAGACCCACCCCTGCTTACTGAGCCTGACCCCAGGCCCCTAATGTACATGCACCACCCCTGCTTACTGAGCCACACCCCAGGCCCCTAATGTACATGCACCACCCCTGCTTACTGAGCCACACCCCAGGCCCCTAATGTACATAGAACCACCCCTGCTTACTGAGCCTCACCCCAGGCCCCTAATATACATGCACCACCCCTGTTTACTGAGCCCCACCCCAGGCCCCTAATGTACATGCACCACCCCTGCTTACTGAGCCCCACCCCAGGCCCTTAATGTACATAGACCCACCTCTGCTTACTGAGCCTCACCCCAGGCCCCTAATGTACATGCACCACCCATGTTTACTGAGCCCCACCCCAGGCCCCTAATGTACATGCACCACCCCTGTTTACTGAGCCCCTCCCCAGCCCCCTAATGTACATGCACCACCCCTGTTTACTGAGCCCCACCCCAGGCCCCTAATGCACATGCACCACCCCTGTTTACTGAGCCCCACACCAGGCCACTAATGTACATGCACCACCCCTGTTTACTGAGCCCCACCCCAGGGCCCTAATGTACATGCACCACCCCTGTTTACTGAGCCCCACCCCAGCCCCCTAATGTGCATAGAGCCACCCCTGTGTAGTATAATACTTGCAAGGATGACAGGAGGCCTCTTGTAACAGTGATGTCCTTTAATCAGCATGCGACATCATTCAACATACATATGCATATACGATTGGTAATGCCTCTTGGGCAGCTTGCCTCGGTGATAAATGGATGCAGCTGGGAGGCTGTAATGTCTTAGTGCAGGCCGGGGCCTACTTCTCGGAGGAGCTGGGAGAGGACGTCTTCCCGCGTCCTCTGCTGCTCCCGAAATGCGCGCCAGGCGCGCGGGGGCGGCCCTAGTGGCCAGGGCCGAGATCTCGCGAGAGTTACGGCTCTCGCGACATCTCTACACACCTCCCCCTGATAATGCAAAGGCAGTTCATTGCAATACATAGTCATTGTATCTCAACGGTCTTCTGTGTTCTCTTCTTGGTCGGTCTTCTTTCTCACTGTGGGCATCCTGGTGTTCAGGTTCTCGATCTGCTGTAGGTGCCTCCGGTTCCATCTCTGTTTCCTCCTTTTCTTCGCCATCATTCTCTAGCTCACGTTCTTCTTCTCTCTCGCAGTCCATTCTTCCTTCTGCTTCTGATCTCTCCGGGGTCCTTGCTCTCTCTTGTCTCTTCTGGAACAGGGCTACTCTTTCCAAGTTCCAAGTGCGCCCGTCTTCGGTGCGGACGTGGTTGGTTCCTCTGTGGATCACTTTTATAGGTCTGCTGTATCGAGAGCCCGTGATTTGATCCTTTGTCGGCAGTCGTATTTTGATCCAATCTCCCTCTTTAACGTCTAACGCTTGTTTAGTTCTTCTTCTGTCGCTCCACGTTTTCATGCGTGTCTTGCTGTTCTCCATTCTCCACACCACCTCTGTCATGTCTACTTCTTCATCTTCTCTTACTTTAGTCAGCCATGGTGGTATAAGCGTCGAAGCTGCTCTTCTCCCTCTTAACATTCGAAACGGGGATATTTGAGTGATCCCGTTGGGAGTAAGTCTGTGGGCCGCTATGGCCTCCTTTATGGTCTTGAGCGGGTCCATTCCGGAAGCAGTTGCTAACTCGATGGCAACTTTTATAAACCTGTTGGCTCTCTCCACCAGTCCATTTGCTTGGGGATGGTACAACGCTGCTTTCTTCTGGCGTATGTGATGCTTCCTCAGGAATTGTTCCATGTCCCCCGAGACTAGTTGTAACCCATTGTCCGTTACCACTTCGTCAGGGAGTCCTTCCCTTTGGAAAATTTCTGTGAGGACTTCAATTACTGTCGCTGTGGTGATGTTGGGGACAAACTCTGCCTCAACCCACTTTGATAAGTAGTCCACTAGTACTACGCCATAGCGATATTCGGGCGCCATCGCCTCCAAGGGTCCAATAAAGTCTATACCTACTTTTGACCACACAGCCTCTGGTACTTCTGTGGGAATTAACGGCGCCTGTCTGATCTTTAAGCGCTTGTTGCTGTTGAGGCATTCATGACATCGCTCTATCATGATGCGGATCTCTTGGTCCATGGACGGCCACCAGTAGGCCTCTCTCACTCTGCGACGGGTCATAGTGTTCCCTAGGTGGCCCGCGTGAGCTCTGCAGAGAATGGTTCTTCTCATGCCTGCAGGTGGGATTATCTGGTCCGTTTTCAATATTATTCCATCTGTCTCTGATATCTCATCTGCCACCTTCCAATATGGCCTCATGCCTTCTGGAATCGCTTTTTCATTCGGCCACCCTTTCCTGATCCACTCTCGTATTCTCGCCATGGTCGGGTCCTTTCCGTCTTCTTCCAACCAATGCTTCTCACTGAGTTCTAAGTAGTCCGGATCTTTGAGATCTGTAATGGATGCCACTATGCACTCCTCTTGCAAAAACGTGGTGGCCTTGTCTTTACCCTCAGGTAATCTCGACATGCAGTCTGCCTGCGAGTTCTTCCATCCTGAGATGTGCTGTACCTCAAATGTGTACTCCTGCAGTTTGGCTGCTATGCGTGCCAACCTGGGTGTTGACGCTTTGGTGCCTCCTGGACTGAGCATGTGGATGAGGGGTTTATGGTCGGTTACCAACCTAAATTTTGTGCCCCACACATATGTTCTGAAATGTTCTACGGCCCATGCACACGCTAACATTTCTTTTTCTATGGTGGAATAGTTCTGTTCGGCCGAGGATAAGGCTTTCGAGGCAAAGGCTACTACGTGTTCTGTGTCACCTTTCTTCTGTGTTAGAACTGCTCCTAATCCGTATGCACTGGCGTCTGTGGTGATGACAGTACCCCACTCGGGGTTAAATGGTTGCAGACACGGTGCTTCCATTATGTGGCGTTTTATACTTTCCACCGCTTTCTTTTGGGGTTCTTGCCACGAGTACTCCGACCCTTTTTTGAGGAGTTCGCGGAGAGGTGCTGAAGTTTCCGAGAACTTAGGGATAAACTTTGCGTAGTACTCCGCCAGTCCAAGGAACGACCGTACTTCTTCTTTGTTGGTGGGTTCTGGTGCCTTAATTATGGCCTGCATTAAATTTTGTTTGGGACTTATCCCTTGCTCGGATATTTTGTACCCTAAGTACTCAACTTCCTTCGCCTTGAATACACATTTCTCGTAGCGTAACCTCACCCCCGCTTCTTGCAGCTTGGTCAGGACAGTTCTCAACGTGGTATCGTGGGTCTGTTCGTCTTTTGCATAGACGAGGATGTCATCCTGAAAGTATGCCACGTTTTTGACTTTCCGTAGCAGGACATCCATCATTCGTTGAAACGCCGATGCAGCCGAGGATAAGCCAAATGGCATCTTGGTGAACTGATAGGTGCCAAACGGAGTGATGAATGCTGTGAGGGGCTTGGATTCCTTGTGCAATTGTATTTGGTGATACGCGTTTCTCATATCCAGTTTTGAGAATATTCTGGCGTCTTTCATCATCAGAATTAGTTCATTTATGCTCGGTAGTGGGTAGCTGTCCGTGATGACTTCCAAGTTCACACTGCGAAGGTCAATGCAAACCCTTAGCTCTTGAGAGTTGGGTTTCTTTATGAGCACGACTGGGCTTAGCCACTCTGAAGCTTCTACTTCTTCGATGACGCCATCCATCCTCATTTTGTCCAATTGACTCCTGAGTGTGTCTCTCGCGGTTGCTGGTACTGGCCTCACACGATGTTTGATTGGAACCGCATTCCTTTTAAGCATAATTTTGTGGACATATCCTTTGATGTGCCCCGGCTCCTCCGAGAAGAGTTTGGGATTATCACTTTTGACTATAGGTACGCTCCTCCCGCAGACAGAGAGTACTTGGTCTTCCGAACTGGGATCCAGCTTGATATTCAATTTGTCTTGGTCGTCCCATCCTAATACAGCTGGGCCCTCTTGGCTGAAATATACTCTGGTGGTGGTTTCCCTTCCTTTAAATTCTACTTTCCCATTGATGTAGCCCAGTAGGTCAACTGACGCACCTCCAAAAACCGTGGGTTTGTGCCGTGTGGTGAGCACTCGAACCTTTTCCGTCCCCATCATTTCTTTGTATGTGCGAATGGGAATTATGGTGAGGTCCGACCCTGAGTCCGCCATGACTTTTGTTTCCATCCCATCTATTTTGATTATGCAATGGGGTTTTTCTCTCCTGGCCCGTGTGCTGTTCACCATGATGACGGTGGGCCTACCTTCATCTTCCGAGGACGACTCTCTTTCCGTGTTGCGACTCATGTTGACGTTTGTGACTTTCTTGTTTCTCCAGCGACACACAATCGAGAAATGGCCAATGCGTTTGCAGATAGAGCACTCCTTATCTCTGGCCGGGCACTCCCTGTCGAACGCCAGATGTTTCGTGCTGGTACACCTGTGGCATTTCAGTGGTTCTCTCGTGCTGCCTTTTTCTTCTTTCATGTTCGAAGCTTGTCTCTCTTTCTTCGGGCGAAACGCCACTGCTTGTATTTCAGTGGAGCTAAGGCTTCCCGTGAGTTCTTTTCTTCTCCCAGCTGTTTCTTCGACTGCTCTGGCAATCTCCATTGCTTTCTCTAGCAGTAGTTCCTTCTCCATAATGAATTTATCTTGCACTTTCCTGCTGTTGGCGTGAACTACCAGCATGTCGCAGATGAGGCTCTCCGCATTGGCGCCAAAATTGCACAGCGCTGCCAATTCGCGTAGCTTTGTGACGTAGTCGTCAACAGGTTCTGAGGCTTCTTGCCTGCGGCTATAAAAATGTATTCTGTGCAGAACCGTGTTCTCCTTACTGGCGAACCTTTTTACGATTCTTCTAACTGCTTCTTTGAATACGTCATCGTTGTCACCAACCACCTGGCCCGGGGTGAGACTTTCAAACACCCTCTGTCCTTCTACCCCTAGGGCGTTAAGTAACATTGCCCTGCGCCGTGCCGCCGAAAATCCTGCACCGCCTACTGCCTCTACGTATGTCATAAATAACGGTTGCCATTGCGGCCACGGGATGGCGGGTTTACCTGGAGTTTGTAGGAAGGGCGGAGGTGGTGTTGCGCCTTGCATGGTTCGCGTGGGTTGTAGTGGTGATCCTCGTCGCCAATTTATGTAGTATAATACTTGCAAGGATGACAGGAGGCCTCTTGTAACAGTGATGTCCTTTAATCAGCATGCGACATCATTCAACATACATATGCATATACGATTGGTAAGGCCTCTTGGGCAGCTTGCCTCGGTGATAAATGGATGCAGCTGGGAGGCTGTAATGTCTTAGTGCAGGCCGGGGCCTACTTCTCGGAGGAGCTGGGAGAGGACGTCTTCCCGCGTCCTCTGCTGCTCCCGAAATGCGCGCCAGGCGCGCGGGGGCGGCCCTAGTGGCCGGGGCCGAGATCTCTACACCCTGCTTACTGAGCCCCACCCCAGGCCCCTAATGTACATGCACCACCCCTGCTTACTGAGCCTCGCCCCAGGCCCCTAATGTACATGCACCACCCCTGTTTACTGAGCCCCACCCCAGGCCCCTAATGTACATGCACCACCCCTGTTTACTGAGCCCCACCCCAGGCCCCTAATGTGCATAGAGCCACCCCTGCTTACTGAGCCCCACCCCAGGCCCCTAATGTACATGCACCACCCCTGCTTACTGAGCCCCACCCCAGGCCCCTAATGTACATGCACCACCCCTGTTTACTGAGCCCCACCCCAGCCCCCTAATGTACATGCACCACCCCTGTTTACTGAGCCCTTCCCCAGCCCCCTAATGTACATGCACCACCCCTGTTTACAGAGCCCCAGCCCCCTAATGTACATGCACCACCCCTGTTTACTGAGCCCCACCCCAGGCCCCTAATGTACATGCACCACCCCTGTTTACTGAGCCCCACCCCAGCCCCCTAATGCATAGCTCTCAACCATTTGTCTCACAAAGGCGGGTGAAATCACCCGATTTTCTTTTTGGCGGGTGAGACGCCCATTGGAGTGAATGGGCGTGCAGGAGGCTTGGCGGGTGAGTCAGCCCTTTGCAAGGCGGGTGACACCCGCCAAAAGCGGGTGAGTTGAGAGCTATGCTAATGTACATACACCACCCCTGCTTACTGAGCCCCACCCCAGGCCCCTAATGTGCGTAGACCCACCCCTTCTTACTGGGCCCCACCCCAGGCCCCTAATGTGCATAGACCCGCCCCTGCTTATTGAGCCCCACCACAGGCCCCTAATGTGCATAGACCCACCCCTGCTTACTGAGCCTCACTCAGGCCCCTAATGTGTGTACACCCACCCCTGCTTACTGAGCCCCACCCAGGCCCCTAATGTGCGTAGACCCACCCCTTCTTACTGGGCCCCACCCCAGGCCCCTAATGTGCATAGACCCGCCCCTGCTTATTGAGCCCCACCACAGGCCCCTAATTTGCGTAGACCCACTCCTGCTTACTGGGCCCAACCCCAGGCCCCTAATGTGCATAGACCCATCCCTGCTTATTGAGCCCCACCACAGGCCCCTAATGTGCACAGACCCACCCCTGCTTACTGATCCTCACCCAGGCCCCTAATGTGAATAGACCCACCCCTGCTTTTTGAGCCTCACCCCAGGGCCCTGCTTACTGACCCCCACTCCAGGCCCCTAATGTGCATAGACCCACCCCTGCCTACTGAGCCCCACCCCAGACCTTTAATGTGCATAGACTCACCCCTGCTTACTGAGCCACACCCCCAGACCCTTAATGTGCATTGACCCACCCCTGCTTACTGAGCCCCACCCCCAGACCCTTAATGTGCGTATACCCACCCCTGCTTACTGAGCCCCACCCCCAGGCCCCTAATGTGTGTAGCCCCCCCCCTGCTTATTGAGCCTCACCCGAGGGCCCAAATGTGCGTAGACCCACCACTGCTTACTGAGCCTCACCCCAGGCCCCTAATGTGCGTAGACCCAGTCCTACTTACTGAGCCCCACCCCAGGCCCCTAATGTGCGTAGACCCACCCCTGTTTACTGAGCCCCACCTCAGACCCATAATGTGCATAGACCCACCCCTGCTTACTGAGCCCCACCCAGGCCCCTAATGTGTGTAGACCCACCCCTGTTTACTGAGCCCCACCCCAGAACCCTAATGTGCATCGACCCACCCCTGCTTACTGAGCCTCACTCCAGGCCCCTAATGTGCGTAGACCCACCCCTGCTTACTGAGCCCCACCCCGGGCCCCTAATGTGCGTAGACCCACCCCTGTTTACTGAGCCCCACCCCAGGCCCCTAATGTGTGTAGACCCACCCCTGCTTACTGAGCCCCCCACAGGCCCCTAATGTGCGTAGACCCACTCCTGCTTACTGGGCCCAACCCCAGGCCCCTAATGTGCATAGACCCATCCCTGCTTATTAAGTCCCACCACAGGCCCCTAATGTGCACAGACCCACCCCTGCTTACTGATCCTCACCCAGGCCCCTACTGTGAATAGACCCACCCCTGCTTATTGAGCCTCACCCCAGGGCCCTGCTTACTGACCCCCACTCCAGGCCCCTAATGTGCATAGACCCACCCCTGCCTACTGAGCCCCACCCCAGACCTTTAATGTGCATAGACTCACCCCTGCTTACTGAGCCCCACCCCCAGACCCTTAATGTGCATTGACCCACCCCTGCTTACTGAGCCCCACCCCAGACCCTTAATGTGCGTAGACCCACCCCTGCTTACTGAGCCCCACCACCAGGCCCCTAATGTGTGTAGACCCGCCCCTGCTTATTGAGCCTCACCCGAGGGCCCAAATGTGCGTAGACCCACCACTGCTTACTGAGCCTCACCCCAGGCCCCTAATGTGCGTAGACCCAGTCCTACTTACTGAGCCCCACCCCAGGCCCCTAATGTGCGTAGACCCACCCCTGTTTACTGAGCCCCACCTCAGACCCATAATGTGCATAGACCCACCCCTGCTTACTGAGCCCCACCCCAGGCCCCTAATGTGTGTAGACCCACCCCTGTTTACTGAGCCCCACCCCAGAACCCTAATGTGCATAGACCCGCCCCTGCTTACTGGGCCTCACCCCCAGATCCTTAATGTGCCTACACCCACCCTCAGGCCCCTAATGTGCATCGACCCACCCCTGCTTACTGAGCCTCACTCCAGACACCTAATGTGCATAAACCCACCCCTGCTTACTGAGCCCCACCCCGGGCCCCTAATGTGCGTAGACCCACCCCAGGCCCCTAATGTGTGTAGACCCACCCCTGCTTACTGAGCCCCACCACAGGCCCCTAATGTGCGTAGACCCACCCCTGCTTATTGAGCCCCACCACAGGCCCCTAATGTGCATAGACCCACCCCTGCTTACTGAGCCCCACCACAGGCCCCTAATGTGCATAGACCCACCCCTGCTTACTGAGCCCCACCCCAGACCCCTAATGTACATGCACCCACCCCCAGACCCCTAATGTGCATAGACCCACCCCTGCTTACTGAGCCTCACCCCAGGCCCTTAATGTGCATAGACCCAACCCTGCTTACTGAGCCTCACCCCAGGCCCTTAATGTGCATAGACCCACACCTGCTTACTGAGCCTCACCCCAATGCCCTAATGTGCGTAGACCCACCCCTGCTTATTGAGCCCCACCACAGGCCCCTAATGTGCATAGACCCACCCCGCTTACTGAGCCCCTACTGTGCATACCCCTAATGTGCATAGACCCACCCCTGCTTACTGAGCCGCACCACAGGCCCCTAATGTGCAAAGACCCACCCCTGCTTACTGAGCCTCACCCCAATGCCCTAATGTGCGTAGACCCACCCCTGCTTACTGAGCCCCACCACAGGCCCCTAATGTGCATAGACCCACCCCTACTTACTGTGCCCCACCCCCAGACCCCTATTGTGCATAGACCCACCCCTGCTTACTGAGCCCCACCCCCAGGCCCCTAATGTGCATAGACCCACCCCTGCTTACTGAGCCCCACCCCAGGCCCCTAATGTGTGTAGACCCACCCCTGTTTACTGAGCCCCACCCCAGAACCCTAATGTGCATAGACCCGCCCCTGCTTACTGGGCCTCACCCCCAGATCCTTAATGTGCCTACACCCACCCTCAGGCCCCTAATGTGCATCGACCCACCCCTGCTTACTGAGCCTCACTCCAGGCACCTAATGTGCATAAACCCACCCCTGCTTACTGAGCCCCACCCCGGGCCCCTAATGTGCGTAGACCCACCCCTGTTTACTGAGCCCCACCCCAGGCCCCTAATGTGTGTAGACCCACCCCTGCTTACTGAGCCCCACCACAGGCCCCTAATGTGCGTAGACCCACCCCTGCTTATTGAGCCCCACCACAGGCCCCTAATGTGCATAGACCCACCCCTGCTTACTGAGCCCCACCACAGGCCCCTAATGTGCATAGACCCACCCCTGCTTACTGAGCCCCACCCCAGACCCCTAATGTACATGCACCCACCCCCAGACCCCTAATGTGCATAGACCCACCCCTGCTTACTGAGCCTCACCCCAGGCCCTTAATGTGCATAGACCCAACCCTGCTTACTGAGCCTCACCCCAGGCCCTTAATGTGCATAGACCCACACCTGCTTACTGAGCCTCACCCCAATGCCCTAATGTGCGTAGACCCACCCCTGCTTATTGAGCCCCACCACAGGCCCCTAATGTGCATAGACCCACCCCGCTTACTGAGCCCCTACTGTGCATACCCCTAATGTGCATAGACCCACCCCTGCTTACTGAGCCGCACCACAGGCCCCTAATGTGCAAAGACCCACCCCTGCTTACTGAGCCTCACCCCAATGCCCTAATGTGCGTAGACCCACCCCTGCTTACTGAGCCCCACCACAGGCCCCTAATGTGCATAGACCCACCCCTACTTACTGTGCCCCACCCCCAGACCCCTATTGTGCATAGACCCACCCCTGCTTACTGAGCCCCACCCCCAGGCCCCTAATGTGCATAGACCCACCCCTGCTTACTGAGCCTCACCCCAGGCCCCTAATGTACATGCACCACCCCTGCTTACTCAGCCCCACCCCAGGTCCATAATGTGTGTAGACCCACCCCTGTTTACTGAGCCCCACCCCAGACCCCTAATGTACATGCACCACCCCTGTTTACTGAGCCCCACCCCAGGCCCCAAATGTACATGCACCACCCCTGCTTACTGAGCCCCACCCCCAGATCCTTAATGTGCCTACACCCACCCCCAGGCCCCTAATGTGCATCGACCACCCCTGCTTACTGAGCCTCACCCGAGGCCCCTAATGTGTGTAGACCCACCCCTACTTACTAAACCCCACCCCAGGCCCCTAATGTGCATAGACCCACCCCTGTTTACTGAGCCCCACCACAGGCCCCTAATGTGCATAGACCCACCCCGCTTACTGAGCCCCTACTGTGCATACCCCTAATGTGCATAGACCCACCCCTGCTTACTGAGCCGCACCACAGGCCCCTAATGTGCAAAGACCCACCCCTGCTTACTGAGCCTCACCCCAATGCCCTAATGTGCGTAGACCCACCCCTGCTTACTGAGCCCCACCACAGGCCCCTAATGTGCATAGACCCACCCCTACTTACTGTGCCCTACCCCCAGACCGTTATTGTGCATAGACCCACCCCTGCTTACTGAGCCCCACCCCCAGGCCCCTAATGTGCATAGACTCACCCCTGCTTACTGAGCCTCACCCCAGGCCCCTAATGTACATGCACCACCCCTTTTTACTGAGCCCCACCCCAGACCCATAATGTGCATAGACCCACCCCTGTTTACTGAGCCCCACCCCAGACCCATAATGTGCATAGACTCACCCCTGCTTACTGAGCCCCACCCCAGACCCATAATGTGCATAGACCCACCCCTGTTTACTGAGCCCCACCCCAGACCCATAATGTGCGTAGACCCACCCCTGCTTACTCAGCCCCACCCCAGGTCCATAATGTGTGTAGACCCACCCCTGTTTACTGAGCCCCACCCCAGACCCCTAATGTACATGCACCACCCCTGTTTACTGAGCCCCACCCCAGGCCCCAAATGTACATGCACCACCCCTGCTTACTGAGCCCCACCCCCAGGCCCCTAATGTCCATCGACCACCCCTGCTTACTGAGCCCCACCCCTGGCCCCTAATGTGCATACACCCACCCCTGCTTACTGAGCCTCGCCCCTAATGTGTGTAGACCCACCCCTGCTTACTGAGCCCCACCCCTGGCCCCCAATGTGCATACACCCACCCCGGCTTACTGAGCCTCGCCCCTAATGTGTGTAGACCCACCCCTGCTTACTGAGCCCCACCCCATACTCCTAATGTGCATAGACCCACCCCTGCTTACTGAGCCCCGCCCCAGGCCCCTAATGTGCATAGACCCACCCCTGCTTATTGAGCCCCACCACAGGCCCGTAATGTGCGTAGACCCACCCCTGCTTACTGAGCCCCACCCCAGGCCCCTAACGTGCATACACCCACCCCTGCTTACTGAGCCTCACCCCTGGCCCCTAATGTGCGTAGACCCACTCCTGCTTACTGAGCCCCACCCCAGGCCCCTAATGTGTGTACACCCACTCCTGGTTACTGAGCCCCACCCCAGGCCCCTAATGTGCATAGACCCACCCCTGCTTATTGAGCCCCACCCCAGGCCCCTAATGTGCGTAGACCCACCCCTGCTTATTGAGCCCCACCACAGGCCTGTAATGTGCATAGACCCACCCCTGCTTACTGAGCCCCACCCCTGGCCCCTAATGTGCGTAGACCCACTCCTGCTTACTGAGCCCCACCCCAGGCCCCTAATGTGTGTACACCCGCTCCTGCTTACTTAGCCCCACCCCAGGCCGCTAATGTGCATAGACCCACCCCAGCTTTCTGAGCCTCACCCCAAGCCCCTAATGTGCTTAGACCCACCCCTGCTTACTGAGCCTGACACCAGGCCCCTAATGTGCGTAGACCCACCCCGGCTTACTGAGCACCACCCCACGCCCCTAATGTGCATAGACCCACGCCTGCTTACTGAGCCCCACCCCAGGCCCCAAATGTACATGCACCACCCCTGCTTACTGAGCCCCACCCCCAGATCCTTAATGTGCCTACACCCACCCCCAGGCCCCTAATGTGCATCGACCACCCCTGCTTACTGAGCCTCGCCCGAGGCCCCTAATGTGTGTAGACCCACCCCTACTTACTAAACCCCACCCCAGGCCCCTAATGTGCATAGACCCACCCCTGTTTACTGAGCCCCACCACAGGCCCCTAATGTGCATAGACCCACCCCGCTTACTGAGCCCCTACTGTGCATACCCCTAATGTGCATAGACCCACCCCTGCTTACTGAGCCGCACCACAGGCCCCTAATGTGCAAAGACCCACCCCTGCTTACTGAGCCTCACCCCAATGCCCTAATGTGCGTAGACCCACCCCTGCTTACTGAGCCCCACCACAGGCCCCTAATGTGCATAGACCCACCCCTACTTACTGTGCCCTACCCCCAGACCCTTATTGTGCATAGACCCACCCCTGCTTACTGAGCCCCACCCCCAGGCCCCTAATGTGCATAGACTCACCCCTGCTTACTGAGCCCCACCCCAGACCCATAATGTGCATAGACTCACCCCTGTTTACTGAGCCCCACCCCAGACCCATAATGTGCATAGACCCACCCCTGCTTACTCAGCCCCACCCCAGACCCATAATGTGCATAGACTCACCCCTGCTTACTGAGCCCCACCCCAGACCCATAATGTGCATAGACCCACCCCTGTTTACTGAGCCCCACCCCAGACCCATAATGTGCGTAGACCCACCCCTGCTTACTCAGCCCCACCCCAGGTCCATAATGTGTGTAGACCCACCCCTGTTTACTGAGCCCCACCCCAGACCCCTAATGTACATGCACCACCCCTGTTTACTGAGCCCCACCCCAGGCCCCAAATGTACATGCACCACCCCTGCTTACTGAGCCCCACCCCCAGGCCCCTAATGTCCATCGACCACCCCTGCTTACTGAGCCCCACCCCTGGCCCCTAATGTGCATACACCCACCCCTGCTTACTGAGCCTCGCCCCTAATGTGTGTAGACCCACCCCTGCTTACTGAGCCCCACCCCTGGCCCCCAATGTGCATACACCCACCCCTGCTTACTGAGCCTCGCCCCTAATGTGTGTAGACCCACCCCTGCTTACTGAGCCCCACCCCATACTCCTAATGTGCATAGACCCACCCCTGCTTGCTGAGCCCCGCCCCAGGCCCCTAATGTGCGTAGACCCACCCCTGCTTATTGAGCCCCACCACAGGCCCGTAATGTGCGTAGACCCACCCCTGCTTACTGAGCCCCACCCCAGGCCCCTAACGTGCATACACCCACCCCTGCTTACTGAGCCTCACCCCTGGCCCCTAATGTGCGTAGACCCACTCCTGCTTACTGAGCCCCACCCCAGGCCCCTAATGTGTGTACACCCACTCCTGGTTACTGAGCCCCACCCCAGGCCCCTAATGTGCATAGACCCACCCCTGCTTATTGAGCCCCACCCCAGGCCCCTAATGTGCGTAGACCCACCCCTGCTTATTGAGCCCCACCACAGGCCTGTAATGTGCCTAGACCCACCCCTGCTTACTGAGCCCCACCCCAGGCTCCTAATGTGCATAGACCTACCCCTGCTTACTGAGCCACATTCCAGGCGCATTATGTGCATAGACCCGCCCCTGCTTACTGAGCCCCACCCCCAGATCCTTAATGTGCCTACACCCACCCCCAGGCCCCTAATGTGCATCGACCCACCCCTGCTTACTGAGCCTCACCCGAGGCCCCTAATGTGTGTAGACCCACCCCTACTTACTGAACCCCACCCCAGGCCCCTAATGTGCGTAGACCCACCCCTGTTTACTGAGCCCCACCCCAAACCCCTAATGTGCATAGACCCACCCCTGCTTACTGAGCCCCACCCCTGGCCCCTAATGTGCGTAGACCCACTCCTGCTTACTGAGCCCCACCCCAGGCCCCTAATGTGTGTACACCCTCTCCTGCTTACTTAGCCCCACCCCAGGCCGCTAATGTGCATAGACCCACCCCAGCTTTCTGAGCCTCACCCCAAGCCCCTAATGTGCATAGACCCACCCCTGCTTACTGAGCCTGACACCAGGCCCCTAATGTGCGTAGACCCACCCCGGCTTACTGAGCACCACCCCACGCCCCTAATGTGCATAGACCCACGCCTGCTTACTGAGCCCCACCCCAGGCCCCTAATGTGCGTAGACCCACCCCTGCTTATTGAGCCCCACCACAGGCCTGTAATGTGCCTAGACCCACCCCTGCTTACTGAGCCCCACCCCAGGCTCCTAATGTGCATAGACCTACCCCCGCTTACTGAGCCCCACCCCAAGCCCCTAATGTGCATAGTCACACCTCTGCTTACTGAGCCTCACCATAGGCCCCTAATGTGCATAGACCCACCCCTGCTTACTGAGCCCCATCCCAGGCTCCTAATGTGCACCTACCCACCCCTGCTTACTGAGCCACATTCCAGGCCCCTTATGTGCATAGACCCATCCCTGCTTACTGCTCCACACCCCAGAACCCTAATGTGCATAGTCCCGCCCCTGCTTACTGGGCCTCACCCCCAGATCCTTAATGTGCCTACACCCACCCTCAGGCCCCTAATGTGCATCGACCCACCCCTGCTTACTGAGCCTCACTCCAGACCCCTAATGTGCATAGACCGACCCCTGCTTACTGAGCCCCACCCCAGGCCCCTAATGTGTGTAGACCCACCCCTGTTTACTGAGCCCGACCCCAGACCCCTAATGTGCGTAGACCCACCCCTGTTTACTGAGCCCCACCCCAGGCCCCTAATGTGTGTAGACCCACCCCTGCTTACTGAGCCCCATCACGGGCCCCTAATGTGCATAGACCCACCCCTGCTTACTGAGCCCCACCCCAGACCCCTAATGTACATGCACCCACCCCCAGCCCCCTAATGTGCATAGACCCACCCCTGCTTACTGAGCCTCACCCCAGGCCCTCAATGTTCATAGACCCACCCCTGCTTACTGAGCCTCACCCCAATGCCTTAATGTGCATAGACCCACCCCTGCTTACTGAGCCTCACCCCAGGCCCTTAATGTGCATAGACCCATCCCTGCTTACTGAGCCTCACCCCAATGCCCTAATGTGCGTAGACCCACCCCTGCTTATTGAGCCCCACCACAGGCCCCTAATGTGCATAGACCCACCCCGCTTACTGAGCCCCTACTGTGCATACCCCTAATGTGCATAGACCCACCCCTGCTTACTGAGCCGCACCACAGGCCCCTAATGTGCATAGACCCACCCCTGCTTACTGAGCCTCACCCCAATGCCCTAATGTGCGTAGACCCACCCCTGCTTACTGAGCCCCACCACATGCCCCTAATGTGCATAGACCCACCCCTACTTACTTTGCCCCACCCCCAGACCCTTATTGTGCATAGACCCACCCCTGCTTACTGAGCCCCACCCACAGGCCGCTAATGTGCGTAGACCCACCCCTGCTTACTGAGCCTCACCCCAGGCCCATAATGTGCATAGACCCACCCCTGTTTACTGAGCCCCACCCCAGACCCTTAATGTGCATACATCCACCCCCAGGCCCCTAATGTGCGTAGACCCACCCCTGCTTACTCAGCCGCACCCCAGGTCCATAATGTGTGTAGACCCACCCCTGTTTACTGAGCCCCACCCCAGACCCCTAATGTACATGCACCACCCCTGTTTACTGAGCCCCACCCCAGGCCCCTAATGTGCATAGATCCACCCCTGTTTACTGAGCCCCACCCGAGGCCCCTAATGTGCATAGATCCACCCCTGCTTACTTAGCCTCACCCCAGGCCCCTAATGTACATGCACCACCCCTGCTTACTGAGCCCCACCTGAGGCCCCTAATGTGTGTAGACCCACCCCTACTTACTGAACCCCACCCCAGGCCCCTAATGTGCATAGACCCACCCCTGTTTACTGAGCCCCACCCCTGGCCCCTAATGTGTATACACCCACCCCTGCTTACTGAGCCCCACCCCTGGCCCCGAATGTGCATAAACCCACCCCTGCTTACTGAGTCCCACCACAGGCCCCTAGTGTGCGTAGACCCACCCCTGCTTACTGAGCCTCACCCCAATGCCCTAATGTGCGTAGACCCACCCCTGCTTATTGAGCCCCACCACAGGCCCCTAATGTGCATAGACCCACCCCGCTTACTGAGCCCCTACTGTGCATACCCCTAATGTGCATAGACCCACCCCTGCTTACTGAGCCGCACCACAGGCCTCTAATGTGCAAAGACCCACCCCTGCTTACTGAGCCTCACCCCAATGCCCTAATGTGCGTAGACCCACCCCTGCTTACTGAGCCCCACCACAGCCCCTAATGTGCATAGACCCACCCCTACTTACTGTGCCCCACCCCCAGACCCTTATTGTGCATAGACCCACCCCTGCTTACTGAGCCCCACCCCCAGGCCCCTAATGTGCGTAGGCCCACCCCTGCTTACTGAGCCCAACCACAGGCCCCTAATGTGCATAGACCCACCCCTACTTACTGAGCCCCACCCCAAACCCATAATGTGCATAGACCCACCCCTGTTTACTGAGCCCCACCCCAGACCCCTAATGTACATGCACCACCCCTATTTACTGAGCCCCACCCCAGGCCCCAAATGTACATGCACCACCCCTGCTTACTGAGCCCCACCCCCAGATCCTTAATGTGCCTACACCCACCCCCAGGCCCCTAATGTGCATCGACCACCCCTGTTTACTGAGCCCCACCACAGGCCCCTAATGTGCATAGACCCACCCCGCTTACTGAGCCCCTACTGTGCATACCCCTAATGTGCATAGACCCACCCCTGCTTACTGAGCCGCACCACAGGCCCCTAATGTGCAAAGACCCACCCCTGCTTACTGAGCCTCACCCAAATGCCCTAATGTGCGTAGACCCATCCCTGCTTACTGAGCCCCACCACAGGCCCCTAATGTGCATAGACCCACCCCTACTTACTGTGCCCCACCCCCAGACCCTTATTGTGCATAGACCCACCCCTGCTTACTGAGCCCCACCCCCAAGCCCCTAATGTGCATAGACTCACCCCTGCTTACTGAGCCTCACCCCAGGCCCCTAATGTACATGCACCACCCCTGTTTACTGAGCCCCACCCCAGACCCATAATCTGCATAGACCCACCCCCTGTTTACTGAGCCCCACCCCAGACCCATAATGTGCATAGACCCACCCCTGCTTACTCAGCCCCACCCCAGGTCCATAATGTGTGTAGACCCACCCCTGTTTACTGAGCCCCACCCCAGGCCCCAAATGTACATGCACCACCCCTGTTTACTGAGCCCCACCCCTGGCCCCTAATGTGTGTAGACCCACCCCTACTTACTGAGCCCCACCCCTGGCCCCTAATGTGCATACACCCACCCCTGCTTACTGAGCCTCGCCCCTAATGTGTGTAGACCCACTCCTGCTTACTGAGCCCCACCCCAGGCCCCTAATGTGTGTACACCCACTCCTGGTTACTGAGCCCCACCCCAGGCCCCTAATGTGCGTAGACCCACCCCTGCTTACTGAGCCTGACCCCAGGCCCCTAATGTGCGTAGACCCACCCCTGCTTACTGAGCAAGACCCCAGGCCCCTAATGTGCATAGACCCACCCCTGCTTATTGAGCCCCACCCCAGGCCTGTAATGTGCCTAGACCCACCCCTGCTTACTGAGCCCCACCCCAGGCTCCTAATGTGCATAGACCTACCCCTGCTTACTGAGCCACATTCCAGGCACCTTATGTGCATAGACCCGCCCCTGCTTACTGAGCCCCACCCCCAGATCCTTAATGTGCCTACACCCACCCCCAGGCCCCTAATGTGCATCGACCCACCCCTGCTTACTGAGCCTCACCCGAGGCCCCTAATGTGTGTAGACCCACCCCTACTTACTGAACCCCACCCCAGGCCCCTAATGTGCGTAGACCCACCCCTGTTTACTGAGCCCCACCCCAAACCCCTAATGTGCATAGACCCACCCCTGCTTACTGAGCCCCACCCCTGGCCCCCAATGTGCATACACCCACCCCTGCTTACTGAGCATCCCCCCTCACCCCTAATGTGTGTAGACCCACCTCTGCTTACTGAGCCCCACCCCATACCCCTAATGTGCATAGACCCTCCCCTGCTTACTGAGCCCCGCCCCAGGCCCCTAATGTGCGTAGACCCACCCCTGTTTACTGAGCCCCACCCCAGGCCCCTAATGTGCATAGACCCACCCCTGCTTACTGAACCCCACTCCAGGCCCCTAATGTGCGTAGACCCACCCCTGCTTATTGAGCCCCACCACAGGCCCGTAATGTGCGTAGACCCACTCCTGCTTACTGAGCCCCACCCCAGGCCCCTAATGTGCATACCCCCACCCTGCTTACTGAGCCCCACCCCTGGCCCCCAATGTGCATACACCCACCCCTGCTTATTGAGCCTCCCCCCTCGCCCCTAATGTGTGTAGACCCACCCCTGCTTACTGAGCCCCACCCCTGGCCCCTAATATGCATAGACCCACCCCTGCTTACTGAGCCCCGCCCAGGCCCCTAATGTGCGTAGACCCACCCCTGTTTCCTGAGCCCCACCGAGGCCCCTAATGTGCGTAGACCCACCCCTGCTTACTGAGCCCCACCCCAGGCCCCTAATGTGCATACACCCACCCCTGCTTACTGAGCCCCACCCCTGGCCCCTAATGTGCGTAGACCCACTCCTGCTTACTGAGCCCCACCCCAGGCCCCTAATGTGTGTACACCCGCTCCTGCTTACTTAGCCCCACCCCAGGCCGCTAATGTGCATAGACCCACCCCAGCTTTCTGAGCCTCACCCCAAGCCCCTAATGTGCATAGACCCACCCCTGCTTACTGAGCCTGACACCAGGCCCCTAATGTGCGTAGACCCACCCCGGCTTACTGAGCACCACCCCACGCCCCTAATGTGCATAGACCCACGCCTGCTTACTGAACCCCACCCCAGGCCCCTAATGTGCGTAGACCCACCCCTGCTTATTGAGCCCCACCACAGGCCTGTAATGTGCCTAGACCCACCCCTGCTTACTGAGCCCCACCCCAGGCTCCTAATGTGCATAGACCTACCCCCGCTTACTGAGCCCCACCCCAGGCCCCTAATGTGCGTAGACCCACCCCTGCTTATTGAGCCCCACCACAGGCCCGTAATGTGCGTAGACCCACTCCTGCTTACTGAGCCCCACCCCAGGCCCCTAATGTGCATACCCCCACCCTGCTTACTGAGCCCCACCCCTGGCCCCCAATGTGCATACACCCACCCCTGCTTATTGAGCCTCCCTCCTCGCCCCTAATGTGTGTAGACCCACCCCTGCTTACTGAGCCCCACCCCTGGCCCCTAATGTGCATAGACCCACCCCTGCTTACTGAGCCCCGCCCAGGCCCCTAATGTGCGTAGACCCACCCCTGTTTCCTGAGCCCCACCGAGGCCCCTAATGTGCGTAGACCCACCCCTGCTTACTGAGCTCCACCCCAGGCCCCTAATGTGCGTAGACCCACCCCTGCTTACTGAGCCCCACCCCTGGCCCCTAATGTGCGTAGACCCACTCCTGCTTACTGAGCCCCACCCCAGGCCCCTAATGTGTGTACACCCGCTCCTGCTTACTTAGCCCCACCCCAGGCCGCTAATGTGCATAGACCCACCCCAGCTTTCTGAGCCTCACCCCAAGCCCCTAATGTGCATAGACCCACCCCTGCTTACTGAGCCTGACACCAGGCCCCTAATGTGCGTAGACCCACCCCGGCTTACTGAGCACCACCCCACGCCCCTAATGTGCATAGACCCACGCCTGCTTACTGAACCCCACCCCAGGCCCCTAATGTGCGTAGACCCACCCCTGCTTATTGAGCCCCACCACAGGCCTGTAATGTGCCTAGACCCACCCCTGCTTACTGAGCCCCACCCCAGGCTCCTTATGTGCATAGACCTACCCCCGCTTACTGAGCCCCACCCCAGGCCCCTAATGTGCATAGTCACACCTCTGCTTACTGAGCCTCACCATAGGCCCCTAATGTGCATAGACCCACCCCTGCTTACTGAGCCCCATCCCAGGCTCCTAATGTGCACCTACCCACCCCTGCTTACTGAGCCACATCCCAGGCCCCTTATGTGCATAGACCCATCCCTGCTTACTGCGCCACACCCCAGAACCCTAATGTGCATAGTCCCGCCCCTGCTTACTGGGCCTCACCCCAGATCCTTAATGTGCCTACACCCACCCTCAGGCCCCTAATGTGCATCGACCCACCCCTGCTTACTGAGCCCCACCCCAGGCCCCTAATGTGTGTAGACCCACCCCTGTTTACTGAGCCCGACCCCAGACCCCTAATGTGCGTAGACCCACCCCTGTTCACTGAGCCCCACCCCAGGCCCCTAATGTGTGTAGACCCACCCCTGCTTACTGAGCCCCACCCCAGGCCCCTAATGTGCATAGACCCACCCCTGCTTACTGAACCCCACTCCAGGCCCCTAATGTGCGTAGACCCACCCCTGCTTATTGAGCCCCACCACAGGCCCCTAATGTGCATAGACCCACCCCTGCTTTCTGAGCCTCACCCCAAGCCCCTAATGTGCGTAGACCCACCCCTGCTTATTGAGCCCCACCCCCAGATCCTTAATGTGCCTACACCCACCCCCAGGCCCCTAATGTGCATCGACCCACCCCTGCTTACTGAGCCTCACCCGAGGCCCCTAATGTGTGTAGACCCACCCCTACTTACTGAACCCCACCCCAGGCCCCTAATGTGCGTATACCCACCCCTGTTTACTGAGCCCCACCCCAAACCCCTAATGTGCGTAGACCCACCCCTGCTTACTGAGCCCCACCCCTGGCCCCTAATGTGCGTAGACCCACTCCTGCTTACTGAGCCCCACCCCAGGCCCCTAATGTGTGTACACCCACTCCTGTTTACTGAGCCCCACCCCTGGCCCCTAATGTGCGTAGACCCACTCCTGCTTACTGAGCCCCACCCCAGGCCCCTAATGTGTGTACACCCACTCCTGCTTACTGAGCCCCACCCCAGACCCCTAATGTGCATACCCCCACCCTGCTTACTGAGCCCCACCCCTGGCCCCCAATATGCATACACCCACCCCTGCTTATTGAGCCTCCCCCTCGCCCCTAATGTGTGTAGACCCACCCCTGCTTACTGAGCCCCACCCCTGGCCCCCAATGTGCATACACCCACCCCTGCTTACTGAGCCTCTCCCTCGCCCCTAATGTGCGTATACCCACCCCTGCTTACTGAGCCCCACCCCAGGCCCCTAATGTGCATAGACCCACCCCTGTTTACTGAGCCCCACCCCAGGCCCCTAATGTGCGTAGACCCACCCCTGCTTACTGAGCCCCACCCCAGGCCCCTAATGTGCATAGACCCATCCCTGCTTACTGAGCCCCACCCCAGGCCCCTAATGTACATACACACACCCCTGTTTACTGAGCCCCACCACAGGCCCCTAATGTGCATAGACCCACCCCTACTTACTGAGCCCCACCCCAGACCCATAATGTGCATAGACCCACCCCTGTTTACTGAGCCCCACCCCAGACCCCTAATGTACATGCACCACCCCTGTTTACTGAGCCCCACCCCAGGCCCCAAATGTACATGCCCCCACCCCTGCTTACTGAGCCCCACCCCCAGGCCCCTAATGTGCGTAGACCCACCCCTGCTTACTGAGCCCCACCACAGGCCCCTAATGTGCGTAGACCCACCCCTGCTTACTGAGCACCACCCCAGGCCCCTAATGTGCATGCACCACCCCTGCTTACTTAGCCCCACCCCAGGCCCCTAATGTACATGCACCACCCCTGTTTACTGAGCCCCACCCCAGCCCCCTAATGTACATGCACCACCCCTGTTTACTGAGCCCCTCCCCAGCCCCCTAATGTACATGCACCACCCCTGTTTACTGAGCCCCAGCCCCCTAATGTACATGCACCACCCCTGTTTACTGAGCCCCACCCCAGGCCCCTAATGTACATGCACCACCCCTGTTCACTGAGCCCCACCCCAGCCCCCTAATGCATAGCTCTCAACCATTTGTCTCGCAAAGGCGGGTGAAATCACCCGATTTTCTTTTTGGCGGGTGAGACGCCCATTGGAGTGAATGGGCCTGCAGGAGGCTTGGCGGGTGAGTCAGCCCTTTGCAAGGCGGGTGACACCCGCCAAAAGCGGGTGAGTTGAGAGCTATGCTAATGTACATACACCACCCCTTCTTACTGAGCCCCACCCCAGGCCCCTAATGTGCATACCCCCACCCCTGCTTACTGAGCCCCACCCCCAGGCCCCTAATGTGCGTAGACCCACCCCTGCTTACTGAGCCCCACCACAGGCCCCTAATGTGCATAGACCCACCCCTACTTACTGAGCCCCACCCCAGACCCATTATGTGCATAGACCCACCCCTGTTTACTGAGCCCCACCCCAGACCCCTAATGTACATGCACCACCCCTGTATACTGAGCCCCACCCCAGGCCCCAAATGTACATGCCCCCACCCCTGCTTACTGAGCCCCACCCCCAGGCCCCTAATGTGCGTAGACCCACCCCTGCTTACTGAGCCCCACCACAGGCCCCTTATGTGCATTGACCCGCCCCTGATTACTGAGCCCCACCCCCAGATCCTTAATGTGCCTACACCCACCCCCAGGCCCCTAATGTGCATCGACCCACCCCTGCTTACTGAGCCTCACCCGAGGCCCCTAATGTGTGTAGACCCACCCCTACTTACTGAACCCCACCCCAGGCCCCTAATGTGCGTAGACCCACCCCTGTTTACTGAGCCCCACCCCAAACCCCTAATGTGCATAGACCCACCCCTGCTTACTGAGCCCCACCCCTGGCCCCCAATGTGCATACACCCACCCCTGCTTATTGAGCCTCCCCCCTCACCCCTAATGTGTGTAGACCCACCCCTGCTTACTGAGCCCCACCCCTGGCCCCCAATGTGCATACACCCACCCCTGCTTACTGAGCATCCCCCCTCACCCCTAATGTGTGTAGACCCACCCCTGCTTACTGAGCCCCACCCCATACCCCTAATGTGCATAGACCCTCCCCTGCTTACTGAGCCCCGCCCCAGGCCCCTAATGTGCGTAGACCCACCCCTGTTTACTGAGCCCCACCCCAGGCCCCTAATGTGCATAGACCCACCCCTGCTTACTGAACCCCACTCCAGGCCCCTAATGTGCGTAGACCCACCCCTGCTTATTGAGCCCCACCACAGGCCCGTAATGTGCGTAGACCCACTCCTGCTTACTGAGCCCCACCCCAGGCCCCTAATGTGCATACCCCCACCCTGCTTACTGAGCCCCACCCCTGGCCCCCAATGTGCATACACCCACCCCTGCTTATTGAGCCTCCCCCCTCGCCCCTAATGTGTGTAGACCCACCCCTGCTTACTGAGCCCCACCCCCAGGCCTCTAATGTACATGCACCACCCCTGCTTACTGAGCCCCACCCCAGGCCCCTAATGTACATGCACCACCCCTGCTTACTGAGCCCCACCCCAGGCCCCTAATGTACATAGACCCACCCCTGCTCACTGAGCCTCAGCCCAGGCCCCTAATGTACATGCACCACCCCTGCTTACTGAGCCCCACCCCAGGCCCCTAATGTACATAGACCCACCCCTGCTTACTGAGCCTGACCCCAGGCCCCTAATGTACATGCACCACCCCTGCTTACTGAGCCACACCCCAGGCCCCTAATGTACATGCACCACCCCTGCTTACTGAGCCACACCCCAGGCCCCTAATGTACATAGAACCACCCCTGCTTACTGAGCCTCACCCCAGGCCCCTAATATACATGCACCACCCCTGTTTACTGAGCCCCACCCCAGGCCCCTAATGTACATGCACCACCCCTGCTTACTGAGCCCCACCCCAGGCCCTTAATGTACATAGACCCACCTCTGCTTACTGAGCCTCACCCCAGGCCCCTAATGTACATGCACCACCCATGTTTACTGAGCCCCACCCCAGGCCCCTAATGTACATGCACCACCCCTGTTTACTGAGCCCCTCCCCAGCCCCCTAATGTACATGCACCACCCCTGTTTACTGAGCCCCACCCCAGGCCCCTAATGCACATGCACCACCCCTGTTTACTGAGCCCCACACCAGGCCACTAATGTACATGCACCACCCCTGTTTACTGAGCCCCACCCCAGGGCCCTAATGTACATGCACCACCCCTGTTTACTGAGCCCCACCCCAGCCCCCTAATGTGCATAGAGCCACCCCTGTGTAGTATAATACTTGCAAGGATGACAGGAGGCCTCTTGTAACAGTGATGTCCTTTAATCAGCATGCGACATCATTCAACATACATATGCATATACGATTGGTAATGCCTCTTGGGCAGCTTGCCTCGGTGATAAATGGATGCAGCTGGGAGGCTGTAATGTCTTAGTGCAGGCCGGGGCCTACTTCTCGGAGGAGCTGGGAGAGGACGTCTTCCCGCGTCCTCTGCTGCTCCCGAAATGCGCGCCAGGCGCGCGGGGGCGGCCCTAGTGGCCAGGGCCGAGATCTCGCGAGAGTTACGGCTCTCGCGACATCTCTACACACCTCCCCCTGATAATGCAAAGGCAGTTCATTGCAATACATAGTCATTGTATCTCAACGGTCTTCTGTGTTCTCTTCTTGGTCGGTCTTCTTTCTCGCTGTGGGCATCCTGGTGTTCAGGTTCTCGATCTGCTGTAGGTGCCTCCGGTTCCATCTCTGTTTCCTCCTTTTCTTCGCCATCATTCTCTAGCTCACGTTCTTCTTCTCTCTCGCAGTCCATTCTTCCTTCTGCTTCTGATCTCTCCGGGGTCCTTGCTCTCTCTTGTCTCTTCTGGAACAGGGCTACTCTTTCCAAGTTCCAAGTGCGCCCGTCTTCGGTGCGGACGTGGTTGGTTCCTCTGTGGATCACTTTTATAGGTCTGCTGTATCGAGAGCCCGTGATTTGATCCTTTGTCGGCAGTCGTATTTTGATCCAATCTCCCTCTTTAACGTCTAACGCTTGTTTAGTTCTTCTTCTGTCGCTCCACGTTTTCATGCGTGTCTTGCTGTTCTCCATTCTCCACACCACCTCTGTCATGTCTACTTCTTCATCTTCTCTTACTTTAGTCAGCCATGGTGGTATAAGCGTCGAAGCTGCTCTTCTCCCTCTTAACATTCGAAACGGGGATATTTGAGTGATCCCGTTGGGAGTAAGTCTGTGGGCCGCTATGGCCTCCTTTATGGTCTTGAGCGGGTCCATTCCGGAAGCAGTTGCTAACTCGATGGCAACTTTTATAAACCTGTTGGCTCTCTCCACCAGTCCATTTGCTTGGGGATGGTACAACGCTGCTTTCTTCTGGCGTATGTGATGCTTCCTCAGGAATTGTTCCATGTCCCCCGAGACTAGTTGTAACCCATTGTCCGTTACCACTTCGTCAGGGAGTCCTTCCCTTTGGAAAATTTCTGTGAGGACTTCAATTACTGTCGCTGTGGTGATGTTGGGGACAAACTCTGCCTCAACCCACTTTGATAAGTAGTCCACTAGTACTACGCCATAGCGATATTCGGGCGCCATCGCCTCCAAGGGTCCAATAAAGTCTATACCTACTTTTGACCACACAGCCTCTGGTACTTCTGTGGGAATTAACGGCGCCTGTCTGATCTTTAAGCGCTTGTTGCTGTTGAGGCATTCATGACATCGCTCTATCATGATGCGGATCTCTTGGTCCATGGACGGCCACCAGTAGGCCTCTCTCACTCTGCGACGGGTCATAGTGTTCCCTAGGTGGCCCGCGTGAGCTCTGCAGAGAATGGTTCTTCTCATGCCTGCAGGTGGGATTATCTGGTCCGTTTTCAATATTATTCCATCTGTCTCTGATATCTCATCTGCCACCTTCCAATATGGCCTCATGCCTTCTGGAATCGCTTTTTCATTCGGCCACCCTTTCCTGATCCACTCTCGTATTCTCGCCATGGTCGGGTCCTTTCCGTCTTCTTCCAACCAATGCTTCTCACTGAGTTCTAAGTAGTCCGGATCTTTGAGATCTGTAATGGATGCCACTATGCACTCCTCTTGCAAAAACGTGGTGGCCTTGTCTTTACCCTCAGGTAATCTCGACATGCAGTCTGCCTGCGAGTTCTTCCATCCTGAGATGTGCTGTACCTCAAATGTGTACTCCTGCAGTTTGGCTGCTATGCGTGCCAACCTGGGTGTTGACGCTTTGGTGCCTCCTGGACTGAGCATGTGGATGAGGGGTTTATGGTCGGTTACCAACCTAAATTTTGTGCCCCACACATATGTTCTGAAATGTTCTACGGCCCATGCACACGCTAACATTTCTTTTTCTATGGTGGAATAGTTCTGTTCGGCCGAGGATAAGGCTTTCGAGGCAAAGGCTACTACGTGTTCTGTGTCACCTTTCTTCTGTGTTAGAACTGCTCCTAATCCGTATGCACTGGCGTCTGTGGTGATGACAGTACCCCACTCGGGGTTAAATGGTTGCAGACACGGTGCTTCCATTATGTGGCGTTTTATACTTTCCACCGCTTTCTTTTGGGGTTCTTGCCACGAGTACTCCGACCCTTTTTTGAGGAGTTCGCGGAGAGGTGCTGAAGTTTCCGAGAACTTAGGGATAAACTTTGCGTAGTACTCCGCCAGTCCAAGGAACGACCGTACTTCTTCTTTGTTGGTGGGTTCTGGTGCCTTAATTATGGCCTGCATTAAATTTTGTTTGGGACTTATCCCTTGCTCGGATATTTTGTACCCTAAGTACTCAACTTCCTTCGCCTTGAATACACATTTCTCGTAGCGTAACCTCACCCCCGCTTCTTGCAGCTTGGTCAGGACAGTTCTCAACGTGGTATCGTGGGTCTGTTCGTCTTTTGCATAGACGAGGATGTCATCCTGAAAGTATGCCACGTTTTTGACTTTCCGTAGCAGGACATCCATCATTCGTTGAAACGCCGATGCAGCCGAGGATAAGCCAAATGGCATCTTGGTGAACTGATAGGTGCCAAACGGAGTGATGAATGCTGTGAGGGGCTTGGATTCCTTGTGCAATTGTATTTGGTGATACGCGTTTCTCATATCCAGTTTTGAGAATATTCTGGCGTCTTTCATCATCAGAATTAGTTCATTTATGCTCGGTAGTGGGTAGCTGTCCGTGATGACTTCCAAGTTCACACTGCGAAGGTCAATGCAAACCCTTAGCTCTTGAGAGTTGGGTTTCTTTATGAGCACGACTGGGCTTAGCCACTCTGAAGCTTCTACTTCTTCGATGACGCCATCCATCCTCATTTTGTCCAATTGACTCCTGAGTGTGTCTCTCGCGGTTGCTGGTACTGGCCTCACACGATGTTTGATTGGAACCGCATTCCTTTTAAGCATAATTTTGTGGACATATCCTTTGATGTGCCCCGGCTCCTCCGAGAAGAGTTTGGGATTATCACTTTTGACTATAGGTACGCTCCTCCCGCAGACAGAGAGTACTTGGTCTTCCGAACTGGGATCCAGCTTGATATTCAATTTGTCTTGGTCGTCCCATCCTAATACAGCTGGGCCCTCTTGGCTGAAATATACTCTGGTGGTGGTTTCCCTTCCTTTAAATTCTACTTTCCCATTGATGTAGCCCAGTAGGTCAACTGACGCACCTCCAAAAACCGTGGGTTTGTGCCGTGTGGTGAGCACTCGAACCTTTTCCGTCCCCATCATTTCTTTGTATGTGCGAATGGGAATTATGGTGAGGTCCGACCCTGAGTCCGCCATGACTTTTGTTTCCATCCCATCTATTTTGATTATGCAATGGGGTTTTTCTCTCCTGGCCCGTGTGCTGTTCACCATGATGACGGTGGGCCTACCTTCATCTTCCGAGGACGACTCTCTTTCCGTGTTGCGACTCATGTTGACGTTTGTGACTTTCTTGTTTCTCCAGCGACACACAATCGAGAAATGGCCAATGCGTTTGCAGATAGAGCACTCCTTATCTCTGGCCGGGCACTCCCTGTCGAACGCCAGATGTTTCGTGCTGGTACACCTGTGGCATTTCAGTGGTTCTCTCGTGCTGCCTTTTTCTTCTTTCATGTTCGAAGCTTGTCTCTCTTTCTTCGGGCGAAACGCCACTGCTTGTATTTCAGTGGAGCTAAGGCTTCCCGTGAGTTCTTTTCTTCTCCCAGCTGTTTCTTCGACTGCTCTGGCAATCTCCATTGCTTTCTCTAGCAGTAGTTCCTTCTCCATAATGAATTTATCTTGCACTTTCCTGCTGTTGGCGTGAACTACCAGCATGTCGCAGATGAGGCTCTCCGCATTGGCGCCAAAATTGCACAGCGCTGCCAATTCGCGTAGCTTTGTGACGTAGTCGTCAACAGGTTCTGAGGCTTCTTGCCTGCGGCTATAAAAATGTATTCTGTGCAGAACCGTGTTCTCCTTACTGGCGAACCTTTTTACGATTCTTCTAACTGCTTCTTTGAATACGTCATCGTTGTCACCAACCACCTGGCCCGGGGTGAGACTTTCAAACACCCTCTGTCCTTCTACCCCTAGGGCGTTAAGTAACATTGCCCTGCGCCGTGCCGCCGAAAATCCTGCACCGCCTACTGCCTCTACGTATGTCATAAATAACGGTTGCCATTGCGGCCACGGGATGGCGGGTTTACCTGGAGTTTGTAGGAAGGGCGGAGGTGGTGTTGCGCCTTGCATGGTTCGCGTGGGTTGTAGTGGTGATCCTCGTCGCCAATTTATGTAGTATAATACTTGCAAGGATGACAGGAGGCCTCTTGTAACAGTGATGTCCTTTAATCAGCATGCGACATCATTCAACATACATATGCATATACGATTGGTAAGGCCTCTTGGGCAGCTTGCCTCGGTGATAAATGGATGCAGCTGGGAGGCTGTAATGTCTTAGTGCAGGCCGGGGCCTACTTCTCGGAGGAGCTGGGAGAGGACGTCTTCCCGCGTCCTCTGCTGCTCCCGAAATGCGCGCCAGGCGCGCGGGGGCGGCCCTAGTGGCCGGGGCCGAGATCTCTACACCCTGCTTACTGAGCCCCACCCCAGGCCCCTAATGTACATGCACCACCCCTGCTTACTGAGCCTCGCCCCAGGCCCCTAATGTACATGCACCACCCCTGTTTACTGAGCCCCACCCCAGGCCCCTAATGTACATGCACCACCCCTGTTTACTGAGCCCCACCCCAGGCCCCTAATGTGCATAGAGCCACCCCTGCTTACTGAGCCCCACCCCAGGCCCCTAATGTACATGCACCACCCCTGCTTACTGAGCCCCACCCCAGGCCCCTAATGTACATGCACCACCCCTGTTTACTGAGCCCCACCCCAGCCCCCTAATGTACATGCACCACCCCTGTTTACTGAGCCCTTCCCCAGCCCCCTAATGTACATGCACCACCCCTGTTTACAGAGCCCCAGCCCCCTAATGTACATGCACCACCCCTGTTTACTGAGCCCCACCCCAGGCCCCTAATGTACATGCACCACCCCTGTTTACTGAGCCCCACCCCAGCCCCCTAATGCATAGCTCTCAACCATTTGTCTCACAAAGGCGGGTGAAATCACCCGATTTTCTTTTTGGCGGGTGAGACGCCCATTGGAGTGAATGGGCGTGCAGGAGGCTTGGCGGGTGAGTCAGCCCTTTGCAAGGCGGGTGACACCCGCCAAAAGCGGGTGAGTTGAGAGCTATGCTAATGTACATACACCACCCCTGCTTACTGAGCCCCACCCCAGGCCCCTAATGTGCATACCCCCACCCCGCTTACTGAGCCCCTACTGTGCATACCCCCTTAGATCCACCCCTGTTTACTGAGCCCTTTCCAGGCCCCTAATGTGCATAGACCCACCCCTGCTTACAGAGCCTCACCCCAAGCCCCTACTGTGAATAGATCCACCCCTGTTTACTGAGCCCTTTCCAGGCCCCTAATGTGCATAGACCCACCCCTGCTTACAGAGCCTCACCCCAAGCCCCTACTGTGAATAGATCCACCTCTGTTTACTGAGCCCCACCCCAGGCCCCTAATGTGCATAGACCCATCCCTGCTTACTGAGCCCCACCCCAGGCCCCTAATGTGCGTATACCCACCCCTGCTTACTGAGCCCCACCCCAGGCCCCTAATGTGCATAGACCCACCCCTGTTTACTGAGCCCCACCCCAGGCCCCTAATGTGCGTAGACCCACCCCTGCTTACTGAGCCCCACCCCAGGCCCCTAATGTGCATAGACCCATCCCTGCTTACTGAGCCCCACCCCAGGCCCCTAATGTACATACACACACCCCTGTTTACTGAGCCCCACCACAGGCCCCTAATGTGCATAGACCTACCCCTGCTTACTGAGCCCCACCACAGGCCCCTAATGTGCGTAGACCCACCCCTGCTTACTGAGCCCCACCCCAGGCCCCTAATGTATATGCACCACCCCTGCTTACTTAGCCCCACCCCAGGCCCCTAATGTACATGCACCACCCCTGTTTACTGAGCCCCACCCCAGCCCCCTAATGTACATGCACCACCCCTGTTTACTGAGCCCCTCCCCAGCCCCCTAATGTACATGCACCACCCCTGTTTACTGAGCCCCAGCCCCCTAATGTACATGCACCACCCCTGTTTACTGAGCCCCACCCCAGGCCCCTAATGTACATGCACCACCCCTGTTTACTGAGCCCCACCCCAGCCCCCTAATGCATAGCTCTCAACCATTTGTCTCGCAAAGGCGGGTGAAATCACCCGATTTTCTTTTTGGCGGGTGAGACGCCCATTGGAGTGAATGGGCGTGCAGGAGGCTTGGCGGGTGAGTCAGCCCTTTGCAAGGCGGGTGACACCCGCCAAAAGCGGGTGAGTTGAGAGCTATGCTAATGTACATACACCACCCCTGCTTACTGAGCCCCACCCCAGGCCCCTAATGTGCATACCCCCACCCCGCTTACTGAGCCCCTACTGTGCATACCCCCATAGATCCACCCCTGTTTACTGAGCCCTTTCCAGGCCCCTAATGTGCATAGACCCACCCCTGCTTACAGAGCCTCACCCCAAGCCCCTACTGTGAATAGATCCACCCCTGTTTACTGAGCCCTTTCCAGGCCCCTAATGTGCATAGACCCACCCCTGCTTACAGAGCCTCACCCCAAGCCCCTACTGTGAATAGATCCACCCCTGTTTACTGAGCCCCACCCCAGGCCCCTAATGTGCATAGACCCATCCCTGCTTACTGAGCCCCACCCCAGGCCCCTAATGTGCGTATACCCACCCCTGCTTACTGAGCCCCACCCCAGGCCCCTACTGTGCATAGACCCACCCCTGTTTACTGAGCCCCACCCCAGGCCCCTAATGTGCGTAGACCCACCCCTGCTTACTGAGCCCCACCCCAGGCCCCTAATGTGCATAGACCCATCCCTGCTTACTGAGCCCCACCCCAGGCCCCTAATGTACATACACACACCCGTTTACTGAGCCCCACCACAGGCCCCTAATGTGCATAGACCTACCCCTGCTTACTGAGCCCCACCACAGGCCCCTAATGTGCGTAGACCCACCCCTGCTTACTGAGCCCCACCCCAGGCCCCTAATGTACATGCACCACCCCTGTTTACTGAGCCCCACCCCAGCCCCCTAATGTACATGCACCACCCCTGCTTACTGAGCCCCACCCCAGGCCCCTAATTTGCATAGATCCACCCCTGCATACAGAGCCTCACCCCAAGCCCCTACTGTGCATAACCCCACCCCGCTAACTGAGCCCCTACTGTGCATACCCCCATAGATCCACCCCTGTTTACTGAGCCCTTTCCAGGCCCCTAATGTGGATAGACCCACCCCTGCTTACAGAGCCTCACCCCAAGCCCCTACAGTGCATAGATCCACCCCTGTTTACTGAGCCCCACCCCAGGCCCCTAATGTGCATAGACCCATCCCTGCTTACTGAGCCCCACCCCAGGCCCCTAATGTGCGTAGACCCACCCCTGCTTACTGAGCCCCACCACAGGCCCCTAATGTGCATAGACCTACCCCTGCTTACTGAGCCCCACCCCAGGCCCCTAATGTACATGCACCACCCCTGTTTACTGAGCCCCACCCCAGGCCCCTAATGTACATGCACCACCCCTGTTTACTGAGCCCCACCCCAGGCCCCTAATGTGCATAGAGCCACCCCTGCTTACTGAGCCCCACCCCAGGCCCCTAATGTACATGCACCACCCCTGCTTACTGAGCCCCACCCCAGGCCCCTAATGTACATGCACTACCCCTGTTTACTGAGCCCCACCCCAGCCCCCTAATGTACATGCACCACCCCTGTTTACTGAGCCCCTCCCCAGCCCCCTAATGTACATGCACCACCCCTGTTTACTGAGCCCCAGCCCCCTAATGTACATGCACCACCCCTGTTTACTGAGCCCCACCCCAGGCTCCTAATGTACATGCACCACCCCTGTTTACTGAGCCCCACCCCAGCCCCCTAATGCATAGCTCTCCACCATTTGTCTCGCAAAGGCGGGTGAAATCACCCGATTTTCTTTTTGGCGGGTGAGACGCCCATTGGAGTGAATGGGCGTGCAGGAGGCTTGGCGGGTCAGCCCTTTGCAAGGCGGGTGACACCCGCCAAAAGCGGGTGAGTTGAGAGCTATGCTAATGTACATACACCACCCCTGCTTACTGAGCCCCACCCCAGGCCCCTAATGTGCATACCCCCACCCCGCTTACTGAGCCCCTACTGTGCATACCCCCATAGATCCACCCCTGTTTACTGAGCCCTTTCCAGGCCCCTAATGTGCATAGACACACCCCTGCTTACAGAGCCTCACCCCAAGCCCCTACTGTGCATAGATCCACCCCTGTTTACTGAGCCCCACCCCAGGCCCCTAATGTGCATAGACCCATCCCTGCTTACTGAGCCCCACCCCAGGCCCCTAATGTGCGTATACCCGCCCCTGCTTACTGAGTCCCACCCCAGGCCCCTAATGTGCATAGACCCATCCCTGCTTACTGAGCCCCACCCCAGGCCCCTAATGTACACACACACACACCCCTGTTTACTGAGCCCCACCCCAGGCCCCTAATGTGCGTAGACCCACCCCTGCTTACTGAGCCCCATCCCAGGCCCCTAATGTGCATAGACTCATCCCTGCTTACTGAGCCCCACCCCAGGCCCCTAATGTACATACACACACCCCTGTTTACTGAGCCCCACCACAGGCCCCTAATGTGCATAGACCTACCCCTGCTTACTGAGCCCCACCACAGGCCCCTAATGTGCGTAGACCCACCCCTGCTTACTGAGCCTCACCCCAGGCCCCTAATGTGCATAGAACCACCCCTGCTTACTGAGCCCCACCCCAGGCCCCTAATGTACATGCACCACCCCTGTTTACTGAGCCCCACCCTAGGCCCCTAATGTACATGCACCACCCCTGTTTACTGAGCCCCACCCCAGCCCCCTAATGTACATGCACCACCCCTGCTTACTGAGCCCCACCCCAGACCCCTAATTTGCATAGATCCACCCCTGCTTACAGAGCCTCACCCCAAGCCCCTACTGTGCATAACCCCACCCCGCTAACTGAGCCCCTAATGTGCATACCCGCATAGATCCACCCCTGTTTACTGAGCCCTTTCCAGGCCCCTAATGTGGATAGACCCACCCCTGCTTACAGAGCCTCACCCCAAGCCCCTACAGTGCATAGATCCACCCCTGTTTACTGAGCCCCACCCCAGGCCCCTAATGTACATGCACCACCCCTGTTTACTGAGCCCCACCCCAGCCCCCTAATGTGCATAGAGCCACCCCTGCTTACTGAGCCCCACCCCAGGCCCCTAATGTACATGCACCACCCCTGCTTACTGAGCCTCACCCCAGGCCCCTAATGTACATGCACCACCCCTGTTTACTGAGCCCCACCCCAGGCCCCTAATGTACATGCACTACCCCTGTTTACTGAGCCCCACCCCAGGCCCCTAATGTGCATAGAGCCACCCCTGCTTACTGAGCCCCACCCCAGGCCCCTAATGTACATGCACCACCCCTGCTTACTGAGCCCCACCCCAGGCCCCCAATGTACATGCACCACCCCTGTTTACTGAGCCCCACCCCAGCCCCCTAATGTACATGCACCACCCCTGTTTACTGAGCCCCTCCCCAGCCCCCTAATGTACATGCACCACCCCTGTTTACTGAGCCCCAGCCCCCTAATGTACATGCACCACCCCTGTTTACTGAGCCCCACCCCAGGCCCCTAATGTACATGCACCACCCCTGTTTACTGAGCCCCACCCCAACCCCCTAATGCATAGCTCTCAACCATTTTTCTCGCAAAGGCGGGTGAAATCACCCGATTTTCTTTTTGGCGGGTGAGACGCCCATTGGAGTGAATGGGCGTGCAGGAGGCTTGGCGGGTGAGTCAGCCCTTTGCAAGGCGGGTGACACCCGCCAAAAGCGGGTGAGTTGAGAGCTATGCTAATGTACATACACCACCCCTGCTTACTGAGCCCCACCCCAGGCCCCTAATGTGCAGACCCCCACCCTGCTTACTGAGCCCCTACTGTGCATACCCCCATAGATCCACCCCTGTTTACTGAGCCCTTTCCAGGCCCCTAATGTGCATAGACCCACCCCTGCTTAAAGAGCCTCACCCCAAGCCCCTACTGTGCATAGATCCACCCCTGTTTACTGAGCCCCACCCCAGGCCCCTAATGTGCATAGACCCATCCCTGCTTACTGAGCCCCACCCCAAGCCCCTAATGTGCGTATACCCACCCCTGCTTACTGAACCCCACCCCAGGCCCCTAATGTGCATAGACCCATCCCTGCTTACTGAGCCCCACCCCAGGCCCCTAATGTACACACACACACCCCTGTTTACTGAGCCCCACCCCAGGCCCCTAATGTGCGTAGACCCACCCCTGCTTACTGAGCCCCACCCCAGGCCCCTAATGTGCATAGACCCATCCCTGCTTACTGAGCCCCACCCCAGGCCCCTAATGTACATACACACACCCCTGTTTACTGAGCCCCACCACAGGCTCCTAATGTGCATAGACCTACCCCTGCTTACTGAGCCCCACCACAGGCCCCTAATGTGCGTAGACCCACCCCTGCTTACTGAGCCTCACCCCAGGCCCCTAATGTGCATAGAACCACCCCTGCTTACTGAGCCTCACCCCAGGCCCCTAATGTACATGCACCACCCCTGTTTACTGAGCCCCACCCCAGGCCCCTAATGTACATGCACCACCCCTGTTTACTGAGCCCCACCCCAGCCCCCTAATGTACATGCACCACCCCTGCTTACTGAGCCCCACCCCAGGCCCCTAATTTGCATAGATCCACCCCTGCGTACAGAGCCTCACCCCAAGCCCCTACTGTGCATAACCCCACCCTGCTAACTGAGCCCCTACTGTGCATACCCCCATAGATCCACCACTGTTTACTGAGCCCTTTCCAGGCCCCTAATGTGGATAGACCCACCCCTGCTTACAGAGCCTCACCCCAAGCCCCTACAGTGCATAGATCCACCCCTGTTTACTGAGCCCCACCCCAGGCCCCTAATGTGCATAGACCCATCCCTGCTTACTGAGCCCCACCCCAGGCCCCTAATGTGCATAGACCCACCCCTGCTTACTGAGCCCCACCACAGGCCCCTAATGTGCATAGACCTAACCCTGCTTACTGAGCCCCACCACAGGCCCCTAATGTGCGTAGACCCACCCCTGCTTACTGAGCCTCACCCCAGGCCCCTAATATGCATAGATCCACCCCTGCTTACTGAGCCCCACCCCAGGCCCCTAATGTACATGCACCACCCCTGCTTACTGAGCCCCACCCCAGGCCCCTAATGTACATGCACCACCCCTGTTTACTGAGCCCCACCCCAGGCCCCTAATGTGCACAAACCCACCCCTGCTTACTGAACCCCACCCCAGGCCCCTAATGTACATACACCACCCCCGCGTACTGAGCCCCACCCCAGGCCCCTAATGTACATACACCACCCCCGCTTACGGAGCCCCACCCCAGGCCCCCAATGTACATGCACCACCCCTGCTTACTGAGCCCCACCCCAGGCCCCTAATGTGCATAGACCCATCCCTGCTTACTGGGTCCCACCCCAGGCCCCTAATGTGCATAGATCCACCCCTGCCTACTGAGCCTCATACCAGGCGCCTAATGTGCATAGACCCACCCCTGCTTACTGAGCCCCACCCCCAGACCCCAAAGGTGCATAGACCCACCCCTGCTTACTGAACCCCACCCCAGGCCCCTAATGTACATACACCACCCCCGCGTACTGTGCCCCACCCCAGGCACTTAATGTACATACACCACCCCCGCTTACGGAGCCCCACCCCAGGCCCCCAATGTACATATACCACCCCTGCTTACTGAACCCCACCCCAGGCCCCTAATGTGCGTAGATCCACCCCTGGTTACTGAACCCCACCCCAGTCCCCTAATGTGTGTAGACCCACCCCTGCTTACTGAGCCTCACCCCAGGCCCCTAATGTGCACAGACCCACCCCTGCTTACTGAGCCCCACCCCAGGCCCCTAATGTGCATGGACACACCCCTGCTTACTGAGCCCCACCAAAGGCCCCTAATGTGCATAGACATACCCCTGCGTACTGAGCCCCAACCAAGGCCCTAATGTGTGTACACCCACTCCTGCTTACTGAGCCCCACCCCAGGCCCCTAATGTGCATAGACCCACCCCAGCTTTCTGAGCCTCACCCTAAACCCCTAATGTGCGTAGACCCAACCCTGCTTACTGAGCCTGACTCCAGGCCCCTAATATGCGTAGACCCACCCCTGCTTACTGAGCACCACCCCAGGCCCCTAATGTGCATAGACCCACCCCTGCTTACTGAGCCTCACCCCAGGCCCCTAATGTGCGCAGACCCACCCCTGCTTACTGAGCCCCACCCAAGGCCCCTAATGTGCAGAGACCAGCCCCTGCTTACTGAGCCCCACCCCCAGATCCTTAATGTGCCTACACCCACCCCAGGCCCCTAATGTGCGTAGACCCACCCCTGCGTATTGAGCCCCACCACAGGCCCGTAATGTGCTTAGACCCACCCCTGCTTAATGAGCCCCACCACAGGCCCCTAATGTGCATAGACCCACCCCTGCTTATTGAGCCCCACCCCAGGCCCCTAATGTGCATAGACCCACCCCTGCTTATTGAGCCCCACCACAGGCCCCTAATGTGCATAGACCCACCCCTGCTTACTGAGCCTCACCCAGGCCCCTAATGTGTGTACACCCACCCCTGCTTACTGAGCCCCACCCAGGCCCCTAATGTGCGTAGACCCACCCCTTCTTACTGGGCCCCACCCCAGGCCCCTAATGTGCATAGACCCGCCCCTGCTTATTGAGCCCCACCACAGGCCCCTAATGTGCGTAGACCCACTCCTGCTTACTGGGCCCAACCCCAGGCCCCTAATGTGCATAGACCCATCCCTGCTTATTGAGCCCCACCCAGGCCCCTAATGTGAATAGACCCACCCCTGCTTTTTGAGCCTCACCCCAGGGCCCTGCTTACTGACCCCCACTCCAGGCCCCTAATGTGCATAGACCCACCCCTGCCTACTGAGCCCCACCCCAGACCTTTAATGTGCATAGACTCACCCCTGCTTACTGAGCCACACCCCCAGACCCTTAATGTGCATTGACCCACCCCTGCTTACTGAGCCCCACCCCCAGACCCTTAATGTGCGTAGACCCACCCCTGCTTACTGAGCCCCACCCCCAGGCACCTAATGTGTGTAGACCCGCCCCTGCTTATTGAGCCTCACCCGAGGGCCCAAATGTGCGTAGACCCACCACTGCTTACTGAGCCTCACCCCAGGCCCCTAATGTGCGTAGACCCAGTCCTACTTACTGAGCCCCACCCCAGGCCCCTAAAGTGCGTAGACCCACCCCTGTTTACTGAGCCCCACCTCAGACCCATAATGTGCATAGACCCACCCCTGCTTACTGAGCCCCACCCCAGGCCCCTAATGTGTGTAGACCCACCCCTGTTTACTGAGCCCCACCCCAGAACCCTAATGTGCATTGACCTGCCCCTGCTTACTGGGCCTCACCCCCAGATCCTTAATGTGCCTACACCCACCACAGGCCCCTAATGTGCATAGACCCACCCCTGCTTACTGAGCCTCACCCAGGCCCCTAATGTGTGTACACCCACCCCTGCTTACTGAGCCCCACCCAGGCCCCTAATGTGCGTAGACCCACCCCTTCTTACTGGGCCCCACCCCAGGCCCCTAATGTGCATAGACCCGCCCCCGCTTATTGAGCCCCACCACAGGCCCCTAATGTGCGTAGACCCACTCCTGCTTACTGGGCCCAACCCCAGGCCCCTAATGTGCATAGACCCATCCCTGCTTATTGAGCCCCACCACAGGCCCCTAATGTGCACAGACCCACCCCTGCTTACTGATCCTCACCCAGGCCCCTAATGTGAATAGACCCACCCCTGCTTTTTGAGCCTCACCGCAGGGCCCTGCTTACTGACCCCCACTCCAGGCCCCTAATGTGCATAGACCCACCCCTGCCTACTGAGCCCCACCCCAGACCTTTAATGTGCATAGACTCACCCCTGCTTACTGAGCCACACCCCCAGACCCTTAATGTGCATTGACCCACCCCTGCTTACTGAGCCCCACCCCAGACCCTTAATGTGCGTAGACCCACCCCTGCTTACTGAGCCCCACCCCCAGGCCCATAATGTGTGTAGACCCGCCCCTGCTTATTGAGCCTCACCCGAGGGCCCAAATGTGCGTAGACCCACCACTGCTTACTGAGCCGCACCCCAGGCCCCTAATGTGCGTAGACCCAGTCCTACTTACTGAGCCCCACCCCAGGCCCCTAATGTGCGTAGACCCACCCCTGTTTACTGAGCCCCACCTCAGACCCATAATGTGCATAGACCCACCCCTGCTTACTGAGCCCCACCCCAGGCCCCTAATGTGTGTAGACCCACCCCTGTTTACTGAGCCCCACCCCAGAACCCTAATGTGCATAGACCCGCCCCTGCTTACTGGGCTTCACCCCCAGATCCTTAATGTGCCTACACCCACCCTCAGGCCCCTAATGTGCATCGACCCACCCCTGCTTACTGAGCCTCACTTCAGGCCCCTAATGTGCATAGACCCACCCCTGCTTACTGAGCCCCACCCCGGGCCCCTAATGTGCGTAGACCCACCCCTGTTTATTGAGCCCCACCCCAGGCCCCTAATGTGTGTAGACCCACCCCTGCTTACTGAGCCCCACCACAGGCCCCTAATGTGCGTAGACCCACCCCTGCTTATTGAGCCCCACCACAGGCCCCTAATGTGCATAGACCCACCCCTGCTTACTGAGCCCCACCACAGGCCCCTAATGTGTATAGACCCACCCCTGCTTACTGAGCCCCACCCCAGACCCCTAATGTACATGCACCCACCCCCAGACCCCTAATGTGCATAGACCCACCCCTGCTTACTGAGCCTCACCCCAGGCCCTTAATGTGCATAGACCCAACCCTGCTTACTGAGCCTCACCCCAGGCCCTTAATGTGCATAGACCCACCCCTGCTTACTGAGCCTCACCCCAATGCCCTAATGTGCGTAGACCCACCCCTGCTTATTGAGCCCCACCACAGGCCCCTAATGTGCATAGACCCACCCCGCTTTTGAGCCCCTACTGTGCATACCCCTAATGTGCATAGACCCACCCCTGCTTACTGAGCCGCACCACAGGCCCCTAATGTGCAAAGACCCACCCCTGCTTACTGAGCCTCACCCCAATGCCCTAATGTGCGTAGACCCACCCCTGCTTACTGAGCCCCACCACAGGCCCCTAATGTGCATAGACCCACCCCTGCTTACTGAGCCTCACCCAGGCCCCTAATGTGTGTACACCCACCCCTGCTTACTGAGCCCCACCCAGGCCTCTAATGTGCGTAGACCCACCCCTTCTTACTGGGCCCCACCCCAGGCCCCTAATGTGCATAGACCCGCCCCTGCTTATTGAGCCCCACCACAGGCCCCTAATGTGCGTAGACCCACTCCTGCTTACTGGGCCCAACCCCAGGCCCCTAATGTGCATAGACCCATCCCTGCTTATTGAGCCCCACCACAGGCCCCTAATGTGCACAGACCCACCCCTGCTTTTTGAGCCTCACCCCAGGGCCCTGCTTACTGACCCCCACTCCAGGCCCCTAATGTGCATAGACCCACCCCTGCCTACTGAGCCCCACCCCAGACCTTTAATGTGCATAGACACACCCCTGCTTACTGAGCCACACCCCCAGACCCTTAATGTGCATTGACCCACCCCTGCTTACTGAGCCCCACCCCCAGACCCTTAATGTGCGTAGACCCACCCCTGCTTACTGAGCCCCACCCCCAGGCACCTAATGTGTGTAGACCCGCCCCTGCTTATTGAGCCTCACCCGAGGGCCCAAATGTGCGTAGACCCACCACTGCTTACTGAGCCTCACCCCAGGCCCCTAATGTGCGTAGACCCAGTCCTACTTACTGAGCCCCACCCCAGGCCCCTAATGTGCGTAGACCCACCCCTGTTTACTGAGCCCCACCTCAGACTCATAATGTGCATAAACCCACCCCTGCTTACTGAGCCCCACCCCAGGCCCCTAATGTGTGTAGACCCACCCCTGTTTACTGAGCCCCACCCCAGAACCCTAATGTGCATTGACCCGCCCCTGCTTACTGGGCCTCACCCCCAGATCCTTAATATGCCTACACCCACCACAGGCCCCTAATGTGCATAGACCCACCCCTGCTTACTGAGCCTCACCCAGGCCCCTAATGTGTGTACACCCACCCCTGCTTACTGAGCCCCACCCAGGCCCCTAATGTGCGTAGACCCACCCCTTCTTACTGGGCCCCACCCCAGGCCCCTAATGTGCATAGACCCACTCCTGCTTACTGGGCCCAACCCCAGGCCCCTAATGTGCATAGACCCATCCCTGCTTATTGAGCCCCACCACAGGCCCCTAATGTGCACAGACCCACCCCTGCTTACTGATCCTCACCCAGGCCCCTAATATGAATAGACCCACCCCTGCTTTTTGAGCCTCACCCCAGGGCCCTGCTTACTGACCCCCACTCCAGGCCCCTAATGTGCATAGACCCACCCCTGCCTACTGAGCCCCACCCCAGACCTTTAATGTGCATAGACTCACCCCTGCTTACTGAGCCACACCCCCAGACCCTTAATGTGCATTGACCCACCCCTGCTTACTGAGCCCCACCCCAGACCCTTAATGTGCGTAGACCCACCCCTGCTTACTGAGCCCCACCCCCAGGCCCCTAATGTGTGTAGACCCGCCCCTGCTTATTGAGCCTCACCCGAGGGCCCAAATGTGCGTAGACCCACCACTGCTTACTGAGCCTCACCCCAGGCCCCTGATGTGCGTAGACCCAGTCCTACTTACTGAGCCCCACCTCAGACCCATAATGTGCATAGACCCACCCTTGCTTACTGAGCCCCACCCCAGGCCCCTAATGTGTGTAGACCCACCCCTGTGCCTACACCCACCCTCAGGCCCCTAATGTGCATCGACCCACCCCTGCTTACTGAGCCTCACTCCAGGCCCCTAATGTGCATAGACCCACCCCTGCTTACTGAGCCCCACCCCGGGCCCCTAATGTGCGTAGACCCACCCCTGTTTACTGAGCCCCACCCCAGGCCCCTAATGTGTGTAGACCCACCCCTGCTTACTGAGCCCCACCACAGGCCCCTAATGTGCGTAGACCCACCCCTGCTTATTGAGCCCCACCACAGGCCCCTAATGTGCATAGACCCACCCCTGCTTACTGAGCCCCACCACAGGCCCCTAATGTGCATAGACCCACCCCTTCTTACTGAGCCCCACCCCAGACCCCTAATGTACATGCACCCACCCCCAGACCCCTAATGTGCATAGACCCACCCCTGCTTACTGAGCCTCACCCCAGGCCCTTAACGTGCATAGACCCAACCCTGCTTACTGAGCCTCACCCCAGGCCCTTAATGTGCATAGACCCACCCCTGCTTACTGAGCCTCACCCCAATGCCCTAATGTGCGTAGACCCACCCCTGCTTATTGAGCCCCACCACAGGCCCCTAATGTGCATAGACCCACCCCGCTTACTGAGCCCCTACTGTGCATACCCCTAATGTGCATAGACCCACCCCTGCTTACTGAGCCGCACCACAGGCCCCTAATGTGCAAAGACCCACCCCTGCTTACTGAGCCTCACCCCAATGCCCTAATGTGCGTAGACCCACCCCTGCTTACTGAGCCCCACCACAGGCCCCTAATGTGCATAGACCCACCCCTACTTACTGTGCCCCACCCCCAGACCCCTATTGTGCATAGACCCACCCCTGCTTATTGAGCCCCACCACAGGCCCCTAATGTGCATAGACCCACCCCTGCTTATTGAGCCCCACCACAGGCCCCTAATGTGCATAGACCCACCCCTGCTTACTGAGCCTCACCCAGGCCCCTAATGTGTGTACACCCACCCCTGCTTACTGAGCCCCACCCAGGCCCCTAATGTGCGTAGACCCACCCCTTCTTACTGGGCCCCACCCCAGGCCCCTAATGTGCATAGACCCACCCCTGCTTATTGAGCCCCACCACAGGCCCCTAATATGCGTAGACCCACTCCTGCTTACTGGGCCCAACCCCAGGCCCCTAATGTGCATAGACCCATCCCTGCTTATTGAGCCCCACCACAGGCCCCTAATGTGAACAGACCCACCCCTGCTTACTGATCCTCACCCAGGCCCCTAATGTGAATAGACCCACCCCTGCTTTTTGAGCCTCACCCCAGGGCCCTGCTTACTGACCCCCACTCCAGGCCCCTAATGTGCATAGACCCACCCCTGCCTACTGAGCCCCACCCCAGACCTTTAATTTGCATAGACCCACCCCTGCTTACTGAGCCACACCCCCAGACCCTTAATGTGCATTGACCCACCCCTGCTTACTGAGCCCCACCCCCAGACCCTTAATGTGCGTAGACCCACCCCTGCTTACTGAGCCCCACCCCCAGGCCCCTAATGTGTGTAGACCCGCCCCTGCTTATTGAGCCTCACCCGAGGGCCCAAATGTGCGTAGACCCACCACTGCTTACTGAGCCTCACCCCAGGCCCCTAATGTGCGTAGACCCAGTCCTACTTACTGAGCCCCACCCCAGGCCCCTTATGTGCGTAGACCCACCCCTGTTTACTGAGCCCCACCTCAGACCCATAATGTGCATAGACCCACCCCTGCTTACTGAGCCCCACCCAGGCCCCTAATGTGCATCGACCCACCCCTGCTTACTGAGCCTCACTCCAGGCCCCTAATGTGCATCGACCCACCCCTGCTTACTGAGCCCCACCCCGGGCCCCTAATGTGCGTAGACCCACCCCTGTTTACTGAGCCCCACCCCAGGCCCCTAATGTGTGTAGACCCACCCCTGCTTACTGAGCCCCCCACAGGCCCCTAATGTGCGTAGACCCACTCCTGCTTACTGGGCCCAACCCCAGGCCCCTAATGTGCATAGACCCATCCCTGCTTATTAAGTCCCACCACAGGCCCCTAATGTGCACAGACCCACCCCTGCTTACTGATCCTCACCCAGGCCCCTACTGTGAATAGACCCACCCCTGCTTATTGAGCCTCACCCCAGGGCCCTGCTTACTGACCCCCACTCCAGGCCCCTAATGTGCATAGACCCACCCCTGCCTACTGAGCCCCACCCCAGACCTTTAATGTGCATAGACTCACCCCTGCTTACTGAGCCCCACCCCCAGACCCTTAATGTGCATTGACCCACCCCTGCTTACTGAGCCCAACCCCAGACCCTTAATGTGCGTAGACCCACCCCTGCTTACTGAGCCCCACCCCCAGGCCCCTAATGTGTGTAGACCCGCCCCTGCTTATTGAGCCTCACCCGAGGGCCCAAATGTGCGTAGACCCACCACTGCTTACTGAGCCTCACCCCAGGCCCCTAATGTGCGTAGACCCAGTCCTACTTACTGAGCCCCACCCCAGGCCCCTAATGTGCGTAGACCCACCCCTGTTTACTGAGCCCCACCTCAGACCCATAATGTGCATAGACCCACCCCAGCTTACTGAGCCCCACCCCAGGCCCCTAATGTGTGTAGACCCACCCCTGTTTACTGAGCCCCACCCCAGAACCCTAATGTGCATAGACCCGCCCCTGTTTACTGGGCCTCACCCCCAGATCCTTAATGTGCCTACACCCACCCTCAGGCCCCTAATGTGCATCGACCCACCCCTGCTTACTGAGCCTCACTCCAGGCCCCTAATGTGCATAAACCCACCCCTGCTTACTGAGCCCCACCCCGGGCCCCTAATGTGCGTAGACCCACCCCTGTTTACTGAGCCCCACCCCAGGCCCCTAATGTGTGTAGACCCACCCCTGCTTACTGAGCCCCACCACAGGCCCCTAATGTGCGTAGACCCACCCCTGCTTATTGAGCCCCACCACAGGCCCCTAATGTGCATAGACCCACCCATGCTTACTGAGCCCCACCACAGGCCCCTAATGTGCATAGACCCACCCCTGCTTACTGAGCCCCACCCCAGACCCCTAATGTACATGCACCCACCACCAGACCCCTAATGTGCATAGACCCACCCCTGCTTACTGAGCCTCACCCCAGGCCCTTAATGTGCATAGACCCAACCCTGCTTACTGAGCCTCACCCCAGGCCCTTAATGTGCATAGACCCACCCCTGCTTACTGAGCCTCACCCCAATGCCCTAATGTGCGTAGACCCACCCCTGCTTATTGAGCCCCACCACAGGCCCCTAATGTGCATAGACCCACCCCGCTTACTGAGTCCCTACTGTGCATACCCCTAATGTGCATAGACCCACCCCTGCTTACTGAGCCCCACCACAGGCCCCTAATGTGCATAGACCCACCCCTGCTTACTGAGCCCCACCCCAGACCCCTAATGTACATGCACCCACCCCCAGACCCCTAATGTGCATAGACCCACCCCTGCTTACTGAGCCTCACCCCAGGCCCTTAACGTGCATAGACCCAACCCTGCTTACTGAGGCTCACCCCAGGCCCTTAATGTGCATAGACCCACCCCTGCTTACTGAGCCTCACCCCAATGCCCTAATGTGCGTAGACCCACCCCTGCTTATTGAGCCCCACCACAGGCCCCTAATGTGCATAGACCCACCCCGCTTACTGAGCCCCTACTGTGCATACCCCTAATGTGCATAGACCCACCCCTGCTTACTGAGCCGCACCACAGGCCCCTAATGTGCAAAGACCCACCCCTGCTTACTGAGCCTCACCCCAATGCCCTAATGTGCGTAGACCCACCCCTGCTTACTGAGCCCCACCACAGGCCCCTAATGTGCATAGACCCACCCCTACTTACTGTGCCCCACCCCCAGACCCCTATTGTGCATAGACCCACCCCTGCTCATTGAGCCCCACCACAGGCCCCTAATGTGCATAGACCCACCCCTGCTTATTGAGCCCAACACAGGCCCCTAATGTGCATAGACCCACCCCTGCTTACTGAGCCTCACCCAGGCCCCTAATGTGTGTACACCCACCCCTGCTTACTGAGCCCCACCCAGGCCCCTAATGTGCGTAGACCCACCCCTTCTTACTGGGCCCCACCCCAGGCCCCTAATGTGCATAGACCCACCCCTGCTTATTGAGCCCCACCACAGGCCCCTAATGTGCATAGACCCACCCCTGCTTACTGAGCCTCACTCAGGCCCCTAATGTGTGTACACCCACCCCTGCTTACTGAGCCCCACCCAGGCCCCTAATGTGCGTAGACCCACCCCTTCTTACTGGGCCCCACCCCAGGCCCCTAATGTGCATAGACCCGCCCCTGCTTATTGAGCCCCACCACAGGCCCCTAATTTGTGTAGACCCACTCCTGCTTACTGGGCCCAACCCCAGGCCCCTAATGTGCATAGACCCATCCCTGCTTATTGAGCCCCACCACAGGCCCCTAATGTGCACAGACCCACCCCTGCTTACTGATCCTCACCCAGGCCCCTAATGTGAATAGACCCACCCCTGCTTTTTGAGCCTCACCCCAGGGCCCTGCTTACTGACCCCCACTCCAGGCCCCTAATGTGCATAGACCCACCCCTGCCTACTGAGCCCCACCCCAGACCTTTAATGTGCATAGACTCACCCCTGCTTACTGAGCCACACCCCCAGACCCTTAATGTGCATTGACCCACCCCTGCTTACTGAGCCCCACCCCCAGACCCTTAATGTGCGTATACCCACCCCTGCTTACTGAGCCCCACCCCCAGGCCCCTAATGTGTGTAGCCCCCCCCCTGCTTATTGAGCCTCACCCGAGGGCCCAAATGTGCGTAGACCCACCACTGCTTACTGAGCCTCACCCCAGGCCCCTAATGTGCGTAGACCCAGTCCTACTTACTGAGCCCCACCCCAGGCCCCTAATGTGCGTAGACCCACCCCTGTTTACTGAGCCCCACCTCAGACCCATAATGTGCATAGACCCACCCCTGCTTACTGAGCCCCACCCAGGCCCCTAATGTGTGTAGACCCACCCCTGTTTACTGAGCCCCACCCCAGAACCCTAATGTGCATCGACCCACCCCTGCTTACTGAGCCTCACTCCAGGCCCCTAATGTGCGTAGACCCACCCCTGCTTACTGAGCCCCACCCCGGGCCCCTAATGTGCGTAGACCCACCCCTGTTTACTGAGCCCCACCCCAGGCCCCTAATGTGTGTAGACCCACCCCTGCTTACTGAGCCCCCCACAGGCCCCTAATGTGCGTAGACCCACTCCTGCTTACTGGGCCCAACCCCAGGCCCCTAATGTGCATAGACCCATCCCTGCTTATTAAGTCCCACCACAGGCCCCTAATGTGCACAGACCCACCCCTGCTTACTGATCCTCACCCAGGCCCCTACTGTGAATAGACCCACCCCTGCTTATTGAGCCTCACCCCAGGGCCCTGCTTACTGACCCCCACTCCAGGCCCCTAATGTGCATAGACCCACCCCTGCCTACTGAGCCCCACCCCAGACCTTTAATGTGCATAGACTCACCCCTGCTTACTGAGCCCCACCCCCAGACCCTTAATGTGCATTGACCCACCCCTGCTTACTGAGCCCCACCCCAGACCCTTAATGTGCGTAGACCCACCCCTGCTTACTGAGCCCCACCACCAGGCCCCTAATGTGTGTAGACCCGCCCCTGCTTATTGAGCCTCACCCGAGGGCCCAAATGTGCGTAGACCCACCACTGCTTACTGAGCCTCACCCCAGGCCCCTAATGTGCGTAGACCCAGTCCTACTTACTGAGCCCCACCCCAGGCCCCTAATGTGCGTAGACCCACCCCTGTTTACTGAGCCCCACCTCAGACCCATAATGTGCATAGACCCACCCCTGCTTACTGAGCCCCACCCCAGGCCCCTAATGTGTGTAGACCCACCCCTGTTTACTGAGCCCCACCCCAGAACCCTAATGTGCATAGACCCGCCCCTGCTTACTGGGCCTCACCCCCAGATCCTTAATGTGCCTACACCCACCCTCAGGCCCCTAATGTGCATCGACCCACCCCTGCTTACTGAGCCTCACTCCAGGCCCCTAATGTGCATAAACCCACCCCTGCTTACTGAGCCCCACCCCGGGCCCCTAATGTGCGTAGACCCACCCCTGTTTACTGAGCCCCACCCCAGGCCCCTAATGTGTGTAGACCCACCCCTGCTTACTGAGCCCCACCACAGGCCCCTAATGTGCGTAGACCCACCCCTGCTTATTGAGCCCCACCACAGGCCCCTAATGTGCATAGACCCACCCCTGCTTACTGAGCCCCACCACAGGCCCCTAATGTGCATAGACCCACCCCTGCTTACTGAGCCCCACCCCAGACCCCTAATGTACATGCACCCACCCCCAGACCCCTAATGTGCATAGACCCACCCCTGCTTACTGAGCCTCACCCCAGGCCCTTAATGTGCATAGACCCAACCCTGCTTACTGAGCCTCACCCCAGGCCCTTAATGTGCATAGACCCACACCTGCTTACTGAGCCTCACCCCAATGCCCTAATGTGCGTAGACCCACCCCTGCTTATTGAGCCCCACCACAGGCCCCTAATGTGCATAGACCCACCCCGCTTACTGAGCCCCTACTGTGCATACCCCTAATGTGCATAGACCCACCCCTGCTTACTGAGCCGCACCACAGGCCCCTAATGTGCAAAGACCCACCCCTGCTTACTGAGCCTCACCCCAATGCCCTAATGTGCGTAGACCCACCCCTGCTTACTGAGCCCCACCACAGGCCCCTAATGTGCATAGACCCACCCCTACTTACTGTGCCCCACCCCCAGACCCCTATTATGCATAGACCCACCCCTGCTTACTGAGCCCCACCCCCAGGCCCCTAATGTGCATAGACCCACCCCTGTTTACTGAGCCTCACCCCAGGCCCCTAATGTACATGCACCACCCCTGCTTACTCAGCCCCACCCCAGGTCCATAATGTGTGTAGACCCACCCCTGTTTACTGAGCCCCACCCCAGACCCCTAATGTACATGCACCACCCCTGTTTACTGAGCCCCACCCCAGGCCCCAAATGTACATGCACCACCCCTGCTTACTGAGCCCCACCCCCAGATCCTTAATGTGCCTACACCCACCCCCAGGCCCCTAATGTGCATCGACCACCCCTGCTTACTGAGCCTCACCCGAGGCCCCTAATGTGTGTAGACCCACCCCTACTTACTAAACCCCACCCCAGGCCCCTAATGTGCATAGACCCACCCCTGTTTACTGAGCCCCACCACAGGCCCCTAATGTGCATAGACCCACCCCGCTTACTGAGCCCCTACTGTGCATACCCCTAATGTGCAAAGACCCACCCCTGCTTACTGAGCCTCACCCCAATGCCCTAATGTGCGTAGACCCACCCCTGCTTACTGAGCCCCACCACAGGCCCCTAATGTGCATAGACCCACCCCTACTTACTGTGCCCTACCCCCAGACCGTTATTGTGCATAGACCCACCCCTGCTTACTGAGCCCCACCCCCAGGCCCCTAATGTGCATAGACTCACCCCTGCTTACTGAGCCTCACCCCAGGCCCCTAATGTACATGCACCAACCCTTTTTACTGAGCCCCACCCCAGACCCATAATGTGCATAGACCCACCCCTGTTTACTGAGCCCCACCCCAGACCCATAATGTGCATAGACTCACCCCTGCTTACTGAGCCCCACCCCAGACCCATAATGTGCATAGACCCACCCCTGTTTACTGAGCCCCACCCCAGACCCATAATGTGCGTAGACCCACCCCTGCTTACTCAGCCCCACCCCAGGTCCATAATGTGTGTAGACCCACCCCTGTTTACTGAGCCCCACCCCAGACCCCTAATGTACATGCACCACCCCTGTTTACTGAGCCCCACCCCAGGCCCCAAATGTACATGCACCACCCCTGCTTACTGAGCCCCACCCCCAGGCCCCTAATGTCCATCGACCACCCCTGCTTACTGAGCCCCACCCCTGGCCCCTAATGTGCATACACCCACCCCTGCTTACTGAGCCTCGCCCCTAATGTGTGTAGACCCACCCCTGCTTACTGAGCCCCACCCCTGGCCCCCAATGTGCATACACCCACCCCGGCTTACTGAGCCTCGCCCCTAATGTGTGTAGACCCACCCCTGCTTACTGAGCCCCACCCCATACTCCTAATGTGCATAGACCCACCCCTGCTTACTGAGCCCCGCCCCAGGCCCCTAATGTGCATAGACCCACCCCTGCTTATTGAGCCCCACCACAGGCCCGTAATGTGCGTAGACCCACCCCTGCTTACTGAGCCCCACCCCAGGCCCCTAACGTGCATACACCCACCCCTGCTTACTGAGCCTCACCCCTGGCCCCTAATGTGCGTAGACCCACTCCTGCTTACTGAGCCCCACCCCAGGCCCCTAATGTGTGTACACCCACTCCTGGTTACTGAGCCCCACCCCAGGCCCCTAATGTGCATAGACCCACCCCTGCTTATTGAGCCCCACCCCAGGCCCCTAATGTGCGTAGACCCACCCCTGCTTATTGAGCCCCACCACAGGCCTGTAATGTGCGTAGACCCACCCCTGCTTACTGAGCCCCACCCCAGGCCCCTAACGTGCATACACCCACCCCTGCTTACTGAGCCTCACCCCTGGCCCCTAATGTGCGTAGACCCACTCCTGCTTACTGAGCCCCACCCCAGGCCCCTAATGTGTGTACACCCACTCCTGGTTACTGAGCCCCACCCCAGGCCCCTAATGTGCATAGACCCACCCCTGCTTATTGAGCCCCACCCCAGGCCCCTAATGTGCGTAGACCCACCCCTGCTTATTGAGCCCCACCACAGGCCTGTAATGTGCATAGACCCACCCCTGCTTACTGAGCCCCACCCCAGGCCCCTAATGTGTGTACACCCGCTCCTGCTTACTTAGCCCCACCCCAGGCCGCTAATGTGCATAGACCCACCCCAGCTTTCTGAGCCTCACCCCAAGCCCCTAATGTGCTTAGACCCACCCCTGCTTACTGAGCCTGACACCAGGCCCCTAATGTGCGTAGACCCACCCCGGCTTACTGAGCACCACCCCACGCCCCTAATGTGCATAGACCCACGCCTGCTTACTGAGCCCCACCCCAGGCCCCAAATGTACATGCACCACCCCTGCTTACTGAGCCCCACCCCCAGATCCTTAATGTGCCTACACCCACCCCCAGGCCCCTAATGTGCATCGACCACCCCTGCTTACTGAGCCTCGCCCGAGGCCCCTAATGTGTGTAGACCCACCCCTACTTACTAAACCCCACCCCAGGCCCCTAATGTGCATAGACCCACCCCTGTTTACTGAGCCCCACCACAGGCCCCTAATGTGCATAGACCCACCCCGCTTACTGAGCCCCTACTGTGCATACCCCTAATGTGCATAGACCCACCCCTGCTTACTGAGCCGCACCACAGGCCCCTAATGTGCAAAGACCCACCCCTGCTTACTGAGCCTCACCCCAATGCCCTAATGTGCGTAGACCCACCCCTGCTTACTGAGCCCCACCACAGGCCCCTAATGTGCATAGACCCACCCCTACTTACTGTGCCCTACCCCCAGACCCTTATTGTGCATAGACCCACCCCTGCTTACTGAGCCCCACCCCCAGGCCCCTAATGTGCATAGACTCACCCCTGCTTACTGAGCCCCACCCCAGACCCATAATGTGCATAGACTCACCCCTGTTTACTGAGCCCCACCCCAGACCCATAATGTGCATAGACCCACCCCTGCTTACTCAGCCCCACCCCAGACCCATAATGTGCATAGACTCACCCCTGCTTACTGAGCCCCACCCCAGACCCATAATGTGCATAGACCCACCCCTGTTTACTGAGCCCCACCCCAGACCCATAATGTGCGTAGACCCACCCCTGCTTACTCAGCCCCACCCCAGGTCCATAATGTGTGTAGACCCACCCCTGTTTACTGAGCCCCACCCCAGACCCCTAATGTACATGCACCACCCCTGTTTACTGAGCCCCACCCCAGGCCCCAAATGTACATGCACCACCCCTGCTTACTGAGCCCCACCCCCAGGCCCCTAATGTCCATCGACCACCCCTGCTTACTGAGCCCCACCCCTGGCCCCTAATGTGCATACACCCACCCCTGCTTACTGAGCCTCGCCCCTAATGTGTGTAGACCCACCCCTGCTTACTGAGCCCCACCCCTGGCCCCCAATGTGCATACACCCACCCCTGCTTACTGAGCCTCGCCCCTAATGTGTGTAGACCCACCCCTGCTTACTGAGCCCCACCCCATACTCCTAATGTGCATAGACCCACCCCTGCTTGCTGAGCCCCGCCCCAGGCCCCTAATGTGCGTAGACCCACCCCTGCTTATTGAGCCCCACCACAGGCCCGTAATGTGCGTAGACCCACCCCTGCTTACTGAGCCCCACCCCAGGCCCCTAACGTGCATACACCCACCCCTGCTTACTGAGCCTCACCCCTGGCCCCTAATGTGCGTAGACCCACTCCTGCTTACTGAGCCCCACCCCAGGCCCCTAATGTGTGTACACCCACTCCTGGTTACTGAGCCCCACCCCAGGCCCCTAATGTGCATAGACCCACCCCTGCTTATTGAGCCCCACCCCAGGCCCCTAATGTGCGTAGACCCACCCCTGCTTATTGAGCCCCACCACAGGCCTGTAATGTGCCTAGACCCACCCCTGCTTACTGAGCCCCACCCCAGGCTCCTAATGTGCATAGACCTACCCCTGCTTACTGAGCCACATTCCAGGCGCATTATGTGCATAGACCCGCCCCTGCTTACTGAGCCCCACCCCCAGATCCTTAATGTGCCTACACTCACCCCCAGGCCCCTAATGTGCATCGACCCACCCCTGCTTACTGAGCCTCACCCGAGGCCCCTAATGTGTGTAGACCCACCCCTACTTACTGAACCCCACCCCAGGCCCCTAATGTGCGTAGACCCACCCCTGTTTACTGAGCCCCACCCCAAACCCCTAATGTGCATAGACCCACCCCTGCTTACTGAGCCCCACCCCTGGCCCCTAATGTGCGTAGACCCACTCCTGCTTACTGAGCCCCACCCCAGGCCCCTAATGTGTGTACACCCTCTCCTGCTTACTTAGCCCCACCCCAGGCCGCTAATGTGCATAGACCCACCCCAGCTTTCTGAGCCTCACCCCAAGCCCCTAATGTGCATAGACCCACCCCTGCTTACTGAGCCTGACACCAGGCCCCTAATGTGCGTAGACCCACCCCGGCTTACTGAGCACCACCCCACGCCCCTAATGTGCATAGACCCACGCCTGCTTACTGAGCCCCACCCCAGGCCCCTAATGTGCGTAGACCCACCCCTGCTTATTGAGCCCCACCACAGGCCTGTAATGTGCCTAGACCCACCCCTGCTTACTGAGCCCCACCCCAGGCTCCTAATGTGCATAGACCTACCCCCGCTTACTGAGCCCCACCCCAAGCCCCTAATGTGCATAGTCACACCTCTGCTTACTGAGCCTCACCATAGGCCCCTAATGTGCATAGACCCACCCCTGCTTACTGAGCCCCATCCCAGGCTCCTAATGTGCACCTACCCACCCCTGCTTACTGAGCCACATTCCAGGCCCCTTATGTGCATAGACCCATCCCTGCTTACTGCTCCACACCCCAGAACCCTAATGTGCATAGTCCCGCCCCTGCTTACTGGGCCTCACCCCCAGATCCTTAATGTGCCTACACCCACCCTCAGGCCCCTAATGTGCATCGACCCACCCCTGCTTACTGAGCCTCACTCCAGACCCCTAATGTGCATAGACCGACCCCTGCTTACTGAGCCCCACCCCAGGCCCCTAATGTGTGTAGACCCACCCCTGTTTACTGAGCCCGACCCCAGACCCCTAATGTGCGTAGACCCACCCCTGTTTACTGAGCCCCACCCCAGGCCCCTAATGTGTGTAGACCCACCCCTGCTTACTGAGCCCCACCACGGGCCCCTAATGTGCATAGACCCACCCCTGCTTACTGAGCCCCACCCCAGACCCCTAATGTACATGCACCCACCCCCAGCCCCCTAATGTGCATAGACCCACCCCTGCTTACTGAGCCTCACCCCAGGCCCTCAATGTTCATAGACCCACCCCTGCTTACTGAGCCTCACCCCAATGCCTTAATGTGCATAGACCCACCCCTGCTTACTGAGCCTCACCCCAGGCCCTTAATGTGCATAGACCCATCCCTGCTTACTGAGCCTCACCCCAATGCCCTAATGTGCGTAGACCCACCCCTGCTTATTGAGCCCCACCACAGGCCCCTAATGTGCATAGACCCACCCCGCTTACTGAGCCCCTACTGTGCATACCCCTAATGTGCATAGACCCACCCCTGCTTACCGAGCCGCACCACAGGCCCCTAATGTGCATAGACCCACCCCTGCTTACTGAGCCTCACCCCAATGCCCTAATGTGCGTAGACCCACCCCTGCTTACTGAGCCCCACCACATGCCCCTAATGTGCATAGACCCACCCCTACTTACTTTGCCCCACCCCCAGACCCTTATTGTGCATAGACCCACCCCTGCTTACTGAGCCCCACCCACAGGCCGCTAATGTGCGTAGACCCACCCCTGCTTACTGAGCCTCACCCCAGGCCCATAATGTGCATAGACCCACCCCTGTTTACTGAGCCCCACCCCAGACCCTTAATGTGCATACATCCACCCCCAGGCCCCTAATGTGCGTAGACCCACCCATGCTTACTCAGCCGCACCCCAGGTCCATAATGTGTGTAGACCCACCCCTGTTTACTGAGCCCCACCCCAGACCCCTAATGTACATGCACCACCCCTGTTTACTGAGCCCCACCCGAGGCCCCTAATGTGCATAGATCCACCCCTGCTTACTTAGCCTCACCCCAGGCCCCTAATGTACATGCACCAACCCTGCTTACTGAGCCCCACCTGAGGCCCCTAATGTGTGTAGACCCACCCCTACTTACTGAACCCCACCCCAGACCCTTAATGTGCATACATCCACCCCCAGGCCCCTAATGTGCGTAGACCCACCCATGCTTACTCAGCCGCACCCCAGGTCCATAATGTGTGTAGACCCACCCCTGTTTACTGAGCCCCACCCCAGGCCCCTAATGTGCATAGATCCACCCCTGTTTACTGAGCCCCACCCGAGGCCCCTAATGTGCATAGATCCACCCCTGCTTACTTAGCCTCACCCCAGGCCCCTAATGTACATGCACCAACCCTGCTTACTGAGCCCCACCTGAGGCCCCTAATGTGTGTAGACCCACCCCTACTTACTGAACCCCACCCCAGGCCCCTAATGTGCATAGACCCACCCCTGTTTACTGAGCCCCACCCCTGGCCCCTAATGTGTATACACCCACCCCTGCTTACTGAGCCCCACCCCTGGCCCCGAATGTGCATAAACCCACCCCTGCTTACTGAGTCCCACCACAGGCCCCTAGTGTGCGTACACCCACCCCTGCTTACTGAGCCCCACTCCAGGCCCCTAATGTGCGTAGACCCACCCCTGCTTACTGAGCCTCACCCCAATGCCCTAATGTGCGTAGACCCACCCCTGCTTATTGAGCCCCACCACAGGCCCCTAATGTGCATAGACCCACCCCGCTTACTGAGCCCCTACTGTGCATACCCCTAATGTGCATAGACCCACCCCTGCTTACTGAGCCGCACCACAGGCCTCTAATGTGCAAAGACCCACCCCTGCTTACTGAGCCTCACCCCAATGCCCTAATGTGCGTAGACCCACCCCTGCTTACTGAGCCCCACCACAGCCCCTAATGTGCATAGACCCACCCCTACTTACTGTGCCCCACCCCCAGACCCTTATTGTGCATAGACCCACCCCTGCTTACTGAGCCCCACCCCCAGGCCCCTAATGTGCGTAGGCCCACCCCTGCTTACTGAGCCCAACCACAGGCCCCTAATGTGCATAGACCCACCCCTACTTACTGAGCCCCACCCCAGACCCATAATGTGCATAGACCCACCCCTGTTTACTGAGCCCCACCCCAGACCCCTAATGTACATGCACCACCCCTATTTACTGAGCCCCACCCCAGGCCCCAAATGTACATGCACCACCCCTGCTTACTGAGCCCCACCCCCAGATCCTTAATGTGCCTACACCCACCCCCAGGCCCCTAATGTGCATCGACCACCCCTGTTTACTGAGCCCCACCACAGGACCCTAATGTGCATAGACCCACCCCGCTTACTGAGCCCCTACTGTGCATACCCCTAATGTGCATAGACCCACCCCTGCTTACTGAGCCGCACCACAGGCCCCTAATGTGCAAAGACCCACCCCTGCTTACTGAGCCTCACCCCAATGCCCTAATGTGCGTAGACCCACCCCTGCTTACTGAGCCCCACCTCAGGCCCCTAATGTGCATAGACCCACCCCTACTTACTGTGCCCCACCCCCAGACCCTTATTGTGCATAGACCCACCCCTGCTTACTGAGCCCCACCCCCAAGCCCCTAATGTGCATAGACTCACCCCTGCTTACTGAGCCTCACCCCAGGCCCCTAATGTACATGCACCACCCCTGTTTACTGAGCCCCACCCCAGACCCATAATCTGCATAGACCCACCCCCTGTTTACTGAGCCCCACCCCAGACCCATAATGTGCATAGACCCACCCCTGCTTACTCAGCCCCACCCCAGGTCCATAATGTGTGTAGACCCACCCCTGTTTACTGAGCCCCACCCCAGGCCCCAAATGTACATGCACCACCCCTGTTTACTGAGCCCCACCCCTGGCCCCTAATGTGTGTAGACCCACCCCTACTTACTGAGCCCCACCCCTGGCCCCTAATGTGCATACACCCACCCCTGCTTACTGAGCCTCGCCCCTAATGTGTGTAGACCCACTCCTGCTTACTGAGCCCCACCCCAGGCCCCTAATGTGTGTACACCCACTCCTGGTTACTGAGCCCCACCCCAGGCCCCTAATGTGCGTAGACCCACCCCTGCTTACTGAGCCTGACCCCAGGCCCCTAATGTGCGTAGACCCACCCCTGCTTACTGAGCAAGACCCCAGGCCCCTAATGTGCATAGACCCACCCCTGCTTATTGAGCCCCACCCCAGGCCTGTAATGTGCCTAGACCCACCCCTGCTTACTGAGCCCCACCCAAGGCTCCTAATGTGCATAGACCTACCCCTGCTTACTGAGCCACATTCCAGGCACCTTATGTGCATAGACCCGCCCCTGCTTACTGAGCCCCACCCCCAGATCCTTAATGTGCCTACACCCACCCCCAGGCCCCTAATGTGCATCGACCCACCCCTGCTTACTGAGCCTCACCCGAGGCCCCTAATGTGTGTAGACCCACCCCTACTTACTGAACCCCACCCCAGGCCCCTAATGTGCGTAGACCCACCCCTGTTTACTGAGCCCCACCCCAAACCCCTAATGTGCATAGACCCACCCCTGCTTACTGAGCCCCACCCCTGGCCCCCAATGTGCATACACCCACCCCTGCTTACTGAGCATCCCCCCTCACCCCTAATGTGTGTAGACCCACCTCTGCTTACTGAGCCCCACCCCATACCCCTAATGTGCATAGACCCTCCCCTGCTTACTGAGCCCCGCCCCAGGCCCCTAATGTGCGTAGACCCACCCCTGTTTACTGAGCCCCACCCCAGGCCCCTAATGTGCATAGACCCACCCCTGCTTACTGAACCCCACTCCAGGCCCCTAATGTGCGTAGACCCACCCCTGCTTATTGAGCCCCACCACAGGCCCGTAATGTGCGTAGACCCACTCCTGCTTACTGAGCCCCACCCCAGGCCCCTAATGTGCATACCCCCACCCTGCTTACTGAGCCCCACCCCTGGCCCCCAATGTGCATACACCCACCCCTGCTTATTGAGCCTCCCCCCTCGCCCCTAATGTGTGTAGACCCACCCCTGCTTACTGAGCCCCACCCCTGGCCCCTAATATGCATAGACCCACCCCTGCTTACTGAGCCCCGCCCAGGCCCCTAATGTGCGTAGTCCCACCCCTGTTTCCTGAGCCCCACCGAGGCCCCTAATGTGCGTAGACCCACCCCTGCTTACTGAGCCCCACCCCAGGCCCCTAATGTGCATACACCCACCCCTGCTTACTGAGCCCCACCCCTGGCCCCTAATGTGCGTAGACCCACTCCTGCTTACTGAGCCCCACCCCAGGCCCCTAATGTGTGTACACCCGCTCCTGCTTACTTAGCCCCACCCCAGGCCGCTAATGTGCATAGACCCACCCCAGCTTTCTGAGCCTCACCCCAAGCCCCTAATGTGCATAGACCCACCCCTGCTTACTGAGCCTGACACCAGGCCCCTAATGTGCGTAGACCCACCCCGGCTTACTGAGCACCACCCCACGCCCCTAATGTGCATAGACCCACGCCTGCTTACTGAACCCCACCCCAGGCCCCTAATGTGCGTAGACCCACCCCTGCTTATTGAGCCCCACCACAGGCCTGAAATGTGCCTAGACCCACCCCTGCTTACTGAGCCCCACCCCAGGCTCCTAATGTGCATAGACCTACCCCCGCTTACTGAGCCCCACCCCAGGCCCCTAATGTGCGTAGACCCACCCCTGCTTATTGAGCCCCACCACAGGCCCGTAATGTGCGTAGACCCACTCCTGCTTACTGAGCCCCACCCCAGGCCCCTAATGTGCATACCCCCACCCTGCTTACTGAGCCCCACCCCTGGCCCCCAATGTGCATACACCCACCCCTGCTTATTGAGCCTCCCTCCTCGCCCCTAATGTGTGTAGACCCACCCCTGCTTACTGAGCCCCACCCCTGGCCCCTAATGTGCATAGACCCACCCCTGCTTACTGAGCCTCACTCAGGCCCCTAATGTGTGTACACCCACCCCTGCTTACTGAGCCCCACCCAGGCCCCTAATGTGCGTAGACCCACCCCTTCTTACTGGGCCCCACCCCAGGCCCCTAATGTGCATAGACCCGCCCCTGCTTATTGAGCCCCACCACAGGCCCCTAATTTGTGTAGACCCACTCCTGCTTACTGGGCCCAACCCCAGGCCCCTAATGTGCATAGACCCATCCCTGCTTATTGAGCCCCACCACAGGCCCCTAATGTGCACAGACCCACCCCTGCTTACTGATCCTCACCCAGGCCCCTAATGTGAATAGACCCACCCCTGCTTTTTGAGCCTCACCCCAGGGCCCTGCTTACTGACCCCCACTCCAGGCCCCTAATGTGCATAGACCCACCCCTGCCTACTGAGCCCCACCCCAGACCTTTAATGTGCATAGACTCACCCCTGCTTACTGAGCCACACCCCCAGACCCTTAATGTGCATTGACCCACCCCTGCTTACTGAGCCCCACCCCCAGACCCTTAATGTGCGTATACCCACCCCTGCTTACTGAGCCCCACCCCCAGGCCCCTAATGTGTGTAGCCCCCCCCCTGCTTATTGAGCCTCACCCGAGGGCCCAAATGTGCGTAGACCCACCACTGCTTACTGAGCCTCACCCCAGGCCCCTAATGTGCGTAGACCCAGTCCTACTTACTGAGCCCCACCCCAGGCCCCTAATGTGCGTAGACCCACCCCTGTTTACTGAGCCCCACCTCAGACCCATAATGTGCATAGACCCACCCCTGCTTACTGAGCCCCACCCAGGCCCCTAATGTGTGTAGACCCACCCCTGTTTACTGAGCCCCACCCCAGAACCCTAATGTGCATCGACCCACCCCTGCTTACTGAGCCTCACTCCAGGCCCCTAATGTGCGTAGACCCACCCCTGCTTACTGAGCCCCACCCCGGGCCCCTAATGTGCGTAGACCCACCCCTGTTTACTGAGCCCCACCCCAGGCCCCTAATGTGTGTAGACCCACCCCTGCTTACTGAGCCCCCCACAGGCCCCTAATGTGCGTAGACCCACTCCTGCTTACTGGGCCCAACCCCAGGCCCCTAATGTGCATAGACCCATCCCTGCTTATTAAGTCCCACCACAGGCCCCTAATGTGCACAGACCCACCCCTGCTTACTGATCCTCACCCAGGCCCCTACTGTGAATAGACCCACCCCTGCTTATTGAGCCTCACCCCAGGGCCCTGCTTACTGACCCCCACTCCAGGCCCCTAATGTGCATAGACCCACCCCTGCCTACTGAGCCCCACCCCAGACCTTTAATGTGCATAGACTCACCCCTGCTTACTGAGCCCCACCCCCAGACCCTTAATGTGCATTGACCCACCCCTGCTTACTGAGCCCCACCCCAGACCCTTAATGTGCGTAGACCCACCCCTGCTTACTGAGCCCCACCACCAGGCCCCTAATGTGTGTAGACCCGCCCCTGCTTATTGAGCCTCACCCGAGGGCCCAAATGTGCGTAGACCCACCACTGCTTACTGAGCCTCACCCCAGGCCCCTAATGTGCGTAGACCCAGTCCTACTTACTGAGCCCCACCCCAGGCCCCTAATGTGCGTAGACCCACCCCTGTTTACTGAGCCCCACCTCAGATCCATAATGTGCATAGACCCACCCCTGCTTACTGAGCCCCACCCCAGGCCCCTAATGTGTGTAGACCCACCCCTGTTTACTGAGCCCCACCCCAGAACCCTAATGTGCATAGACCCGCCCCTGCTTACTGGGCCTCACCCCCAGATCCTTAATGTGCCTACACCCACCCTCAGGCCCCTAATGTGCATCGACCCACCCCTGCTTACTGAGCCTCACTCCAGGCCCCTAATGTGCATAAACCCACCCCTGCTTACTGAGCCCCACCCCGGGACCCTAATGTGCGTAGACCCACCCCTGTTTACTGAGCCCCACCCCAGGCCCCTAATGTGTGTAGACCCACCCCTGCTTACTGAGCCCCACCACAGGCCCCTAATGTGCGTAGACCCACCCCTGCTTATTGAGCCCCACCACAGGCCCCTAATGTGCATAGACCCACCCCTGCTTACTGAGCCCCACCACAGGCCCCTAATGTGCATAGACCCACCCCTGCTTACTGAGCCCCACCCCAGACCCCTAATGTACATGCACCCACCCCCAGACCCCTAATGTGCATAGACCCACCCCTGCTTACTGAGCCTCACCCCAGGCCCTTAATGTGCATAGACCCAACCCTGCTTACTGAGCCTCACCCCAGGCCCTTAATGTGCATAGACCCACACCTGCTTACTGAGCCTCACCCCAATGCCCTAATGTGCGTAGACCCACCCCTGCTTATTGAGCCCCACCACAGGCCCCTAATGTGCATAGACCCACCCCGCTTACTGAGCCCCTACTGTGCATACCCCTAATGTGCATAGACCCACCCCTGCTTACTGAGCCGCACCACAGGCCCCTAATGTGCAAAGACCCACCCCTGCTTACTGAGCCTCACCCCAATGCCCTAATGTGCGTAGACCCACCCCTGCTTACTGAGCCCCACCACAGGCCCCTAATGTGCATAGACCCACCCCTACTTACTGTGCCCCACCCCCAGACCCCTATTGTGCATAGACCCACCCCTGCTTACTGAGCCCCACCCCCAGGCCCCTAATGTGCATAGACCCACCCCTGCTTACTGAGCCTCACCCCAGGCCCCTAATGTACATGCACCACCCCTGCTTACTCAGCCCCACCCCAGGTCCATAATGTGTGTAGACCCACCCCTGTTTACTGAGCCCCACCCCAGACCCCTAATGTACATGCACCACCCCTGTTTACTGAGCCCCACCCCAGGCCCCAAATGTACATGCACCACCCCTGCTTACTGAGCCCCACCCCCAGATCCTTAATGTGCCTACACCCACCCCCAGGCCCCTAATGTGCATCGACCACCCCTGCTTACTGAGCCTCACCCGAGGCCCCTAATGTGTGTAGACCCACCCCTACTTACTAAACCCCACCCCAGGCCCCTAATGTGCATAGACCCACCCCTGTTTACTGAGCCCCACCACAGGCCCCTAATGTGCATAGACCCACCCCGCTTACTGAGCCCCTACTGTGCATACCCCTAATGTGCAAAGACCCACCCCTGCTTACTGAGCCTCACCCCAATGCCCTAATGTGCGTAGACCCACCCCTGCTTACTGAGCCCCACCACAGGCCCCTAATGTGCATAGACCCACCCCTACTTACTGTGCCCTACCCCCAGACCGTTATTGTGCATAGACCCACCCCTGCTTACTGAGCCCCACCCCCAGGCCCCTAATGTGCATAGACTCACCCCTGCTTACTGAGCCTCACCCCAGGCCCCTAATGTACATGCACCAACCCTTTTTACTGAGCCCCACCCCAGACCCATAATGTGCATAGACCCACCCCTGTTTACTGAGCCCCACCCCAGACCCATAATGTGCATAGACTCACCCCTGCTTACTGAGCCCCACCCCAGACCCATAATGTGCATAGACCCACCCCTGTTTACTGAGCCCCACCCCAGACCCATAATGTGCGTAGACCCACCCCTGCTTACTCAGCCCCACCCCAGGTCCATAATGTGTGTAGACCCACCCCTGTTTACTGAGCCCCACCCCAGACCCCTAATGTACATGCACCACCCCTGTTTACTGAGCCCCACCCCAGGCCCCAAATGTACATGCACCACCCCTGCTTACTGAGCCCCACCCCCAGGCCCCTAATGTCCATCGACCACCCCTGCTTACTGAGCCCCACCCCTGGCCCCTAATGTGCATACACCCACCCCTGCTTACTGAGCCTCGCCCCTAATGTGTGTAGACCCACCCCTGCTTACTGAGCCCCACCCCTGGCCCCCAATGTGCATACACCCACCCCGGCTTACTGAGCCTCGCCCCTAATGTGTGTAGACCCACCCCTGCTTACTGAGCCCCACCCCATACTCCTAATGTGCATAGACCCACCCCTGCTTACTGAGCCCCGCCCCAGGCCCCTAATGTGCATAGACCCACCCCTGCTTATTGAGCCCCACCACAGGCCCGTAATGTGCGTAGACCCACCCCTGCTTACTGAGCCCCACCCCAGGCCCCTAACGTGCATACACCCACCCCTGCTTACTGAGCCTCACCCCTGGCCCCTAATGTGCGTAGACCCACTCCTGCTTACTGAGCCCCACCCCAGGCCCCTAATGTGTGTACACCCACTCCTGGTTACTGAGCCCCACCCCAGGCCCCTAATGTGCATAGACCCACCCCTGCTTATTGAGCCCCACCCCAGGCCCCTAATGTGCGTAGACCCACCCCTGCTTATTGAGCCCCACCACAGGCCTGTAATGTGCATAGACCCACCCCTGCTTACTGAGCCCCACCCCTGGCCCCTAATGTGCGTAGACCCACTCCTGCTTACTGAGCCCCACCCCAGGCCCCTAATGTGTGTACACCCGCTCCTGCTTACTTAGCCCCACCCCAGGCCGCTAATGTGCATAGACCCACCCCAGCTTTCTGAGCCTCACCCCAAGCCCCTAATGTGCTTAGACCCACCCCTGCTTACTGAGCCTGACACCAGGCCCCTAATGTGCGTAGACCCACCCCGGCTTACTGAGCACCACCCCACGCCCCTAATGTGCATAGACCCACGCCTGCTTACTGAGCCCCACCCCAGGCCCCAAATGTACATGCACCACCCCTGCTTACTGAGCCCCACCCCCAGATCCTTAATGTGCCTACACCCACCCCCAGGCCCCTAATGTGCATCGACCACCCCTGCTTACTGAGCCTCGCCCGAGGCCCCTAATGTGTGTAGACCCACCCCTACTTACTAAACCCCACCCCAGGCCCCTAATGTGCATAGACCCACCCCTGTTTACTGAGCCCCACCACAGGCCCCTAATGTGCATAGACCCACCCCGCTTACTGAGCCCCTACTGTGCATACCCCTAATGTGCATAGACCCACCCCTGCTTACTGAGCCGCACCACAGGCCCCTAATGTGCAAAGACCCACCCCTGCTTACTGAGCCTCACCCCAATGCCCTAATGTGCGTAGACCCACCCCTGCTTACTGAGCCCCACCACAGGCCCCTAATGTGCATAGACCCACCCCTACTTACTGTGCCCTACCCCCAGACCCTTATTGTGCATAGACCCACCCCTGCTTACCCCCAGGCCCCTAATGTGCATAGACTCACCCCTGCTTACTGAGCCCCACCCCAGACCCATAATGTGCATAGACTCACCCCTGTTTACTGAGCCCCACCCCAGACCCATAATGTGCATAGACCCACCCCTGCTTACTCAGCCCCACCCCAGACCCATAATGTGCATAGACTCACCCCTGCTTACTGAGCCCCACCCCAGACCCATAATGTGCATAGACCCACCCCTGTTTACTGAGCCCCACCCCAGACCCATAATGTGCGTAGACCCACCCCTGCTTACTCAGCCCCACCCCAGGTCCATAATGTGTGTAGACCCACCCCTGTTTACTGAGCCCCACCCCAGACCCCTAATGTACATGCACCACCCCTGTTTACTGAGCCCCACCCCAGGCCCCAAATGTACATGCACCACCCCTGCTTACTGAGCCCCACCCCCAGGCCCCTAATGTCCATCGACCACCCCTGCTTACTGAGCCCCACCCCTGGCCCCTAATGTGCATACACCCACCCCTGCTTACTGAGCCTCGCCCCTAATGTGTGTAGACCCACCCCTGCTTACTGAGCCCCACCCCTGGCCCCCAATGTGCATACACCCACCCCTGCTTACTGAGCCTCGCCCCTAATGTGTGTAGACCCACCCCTGCTTACTGAGCCCCACCCCATACTCCTAATGTGCATAGACCCACCCCTGCTTGCTGAGCCCCGCCCCAGGCCCCTAATGTGCGTAGACCCACCCCTGCTTATTGAGCCCCACCACAGGCCCGTAATGTGCGTAGACCCACCCCTGCTTACTGAGCCCCACCCCAGGCCCCTAACGTGCATACACCCACCCCTGCTTACTGAGCCTCACCCCTGGCCCCTAATGTGCGTAGACCCACTCCTGCTTACTGAGCCCCACCCCAGGCCCCTAATGTGTGTACACCCACTCCTGGTTACTGAGCCCCACCCCAGGCCCCTAATGTGCATAGACCCACCCCTGCTTATTGAGCCCCACCCCAGGCCCCTAATGTGCGTAGACCCACCCCTGCTTATTGAGCCCCACCACAGGCCTGTAATGTGCCTAGACCCACCCCTGCTTACTGAGCCCCACCCCAGGCTCCTAATGTGCATAGACCTACCCCTGCTTACTGAGCCACATTCCAGGCGCATTATGTGCATAGACCCGCCCCTGCTTACTGAGCCCCACCCCCAGATCCTTAATGTGCCTACACCCACCCCCAGGCCCCTAATGTGCATCGACCCACCCCTGCTTACTGAGCCTCACCCGAGGCCCCTAATGTGTGTAGACCCACCCCTACTTACTGAACCCCACCCCAGGCCCCTAATGTGCGTAGACCCACCCCTGTTTACTGAGCCCCACCCCAAACCCCTAATGTGCATAGACCCACCCCTGCTTACTGAGCCCCACCCCTGGCCCCTAATGTGCGTAGACCCACTCCTGCTTACTGAGCCCCACCCCAGGCCCCTAATGTGTGTACATCCTCTCCTGCTTACTTAGCCCCACCCCAGGCCGCTAATGTGCATAGACCCACCCCAGCTTTCTGAGCCTCACCCCAAGCCCCTAATGTGCATAGACCCACCCCTGCTTACTGAGCCTGACACCAGGCCCCTAATGTGCGTAGACCCACCCCGGCTTACTGAGCACCACCCCACGCCCCTAATGTGCATAGACCCACGCCTGCTTACTGAGCCCCACCCCAGGCCCCTAATGTGCGTAGACCCACCCCTGCTTATTGAGCCCCACCACAGGCCTGTAATGTGCCTAGACCCACCCCTGCTTACTGAGCCCCACCCCAGGCTCCTAATGTGCATAGACCTACCCCCGCTTACTGAGCCCCACCCCAAGCCCCTAATGTGCATAGTCACACCTCTGCTTACTGAGCCTCACCATAGGCCCCTAATGTGCATAGACCCACCCCTGCTTACTGAGCCCCATCCCAGGCTCCTAATGTGCACCTACCCACCCCTGCTTACTGAGCCACATTCCAGGCCCCTTATGTGCATAGACCCATCCCTGCTTACTGCTCCACACCCCAGAACCCTAATGTGCATAGTCCCGCCCCTGCTTACTGGGCCTCACCCCCAGATCCTTAATGTGCCTACACCCACCCTCAGGCCCCTAATGTGCATCGACCCACCCCTGCTTACTGAGCCTCACTCCAGACCCCTAATGTGCATAGACCGACCCCTGCTTACTGAGCCCCACCCCAGGCCCCTAATGTGTGTAGACCCACCCCTGTTTACTGAGCCCGACCCCAGACCCCTAATGTGCGTAGACCCACCCCTGTTTACTGAGCCCCACCCCAGGCCCCTAATGTGTGTAGACCCACCCCTGCTTACTGAGCCCCACCACGGGCCCCTAATGTGCATAGACCCACCCCTGCTTACTGAGCCCCACCCCAGACCCCTAATGTACATGCACCCACCCCCAGCCCCCTAATGTGCATAGACCCACCCCTGCTTACTGAGCCTCACCCCAGGCCCTCAATGTTCATAGACCCACCCCTGCTTACTGAGCCTCACCCCAATGCCTTAATGTGCATAGACCCACCCCTGCTTACTGAGCCTCACCCCAGGCCCTTAATGTGCATAGACCCATCCCTGCTTACTGAGCCTCACCCCAATGCCCTAATGTGCGTAGACCCACCCCTGCTTATTGAGCCCCACCACAGGCCCCTAATGTGCATAGACCCACCCCGCTTACTGAGCCCCTACTGTGCATACCCCTAATGTGCATAGACCCACCCCTGCTTACCGAGCCGCACCACAGGCCCCTAATGTGCATAGACCCACCCCTGCTTACTGAGCCTCACCCCAATGCCCTAATGTGCGTAGACCCACCCCTGCTTACTGAGCCCCACCACATGCCCCTAATGTGCATAGACCCACCCCTACTTACTTTGCCCCACCCCCAGACCCTTATTGTGCATAGACCCACCCCTGCTTACTGAGCCCCACCCACAGGCCGCTAATGTGCGTAGACCCACCCCTGCTTACTGAGCCTCACCCCAGGCCCATAATGTGCATAGACCCACCCCTGTTTACTGAGCCCCACCCCAGACCCTTAATGTGCATACATCCACCCCCAGGCCCCTAATGTGCGTAGACCCACCCATGCTTACTCAGCCGCACCCCAGGTCCATAATGTGTGTAGACCCACCCCTGTTTACTGAGCCCCACCCCAGACCCCTAATGTACATGCACCACCCCTGTTTACTGAGCCCCACCCCAGGCCCCTAATGTGCATAGATCCACCCCTGTTTACTGAGCCCCACCCGAGGCCCCTAATGTGCATAGATCCACCCCTGCTTACTTAGCCTCACCCCAGGCCCCTAATGTACATGCACCAACCCTGCTTACTGAGCCCCACCTGAGGCCCCTAATGTGTGTAGACCCACCCCTACTTACTGAACCCCACCCCAGGCCCCTAATGTGCATAGACCCACCCCTGTTTACTGAGCCCCACCCCTGGCCCCTAATGTGTATACACCCACCCCTGCTTACTGAGCCCCACCCCTGGCCCCGAATGTGCATAAACCCACCCCTGCTTACTGAGTCCCACCACAGGCCCCTAGTGTGCGTACACCCACCCCTGCTTACTGAGCCCCACTCCAGGCCCCTAATGTGCGTAGACCCACCCCTGCTTACTGAGCCTCACCCCAATGCCCTAATGTGCGTAGACCCACCCCTGCTTATTGAGCCCCACCACAGGCCCCTAATGTGCATAGACCCACCCCGCTTACTGAGCCCCTACTGTGCATACCCCTAATGTGCATAGACCCACCCCTGCTTACTGAGCCGCACCACAGGCCTCTAATGTGCAAAGACCCACCCCTGCTTACTGAGCCTCACCCCAATGCCCTAATGTGCGTAGACCCACCCCTGCTTACTGAGCCCCACCACAGCCCCTAATGTGCATAGACCCACCCCTACTTACTGTGCCCCACCCCCAGACCCTTATTGTGCATAGACCCACCCCTGCTTACTGAGCCCCACCCCCAGGCCCCTAATGTGCGTAGGCCCACCCCTGCTTACTGAGCCCAACCACAGGCCCCTAATGTGCATAGACCCACCCCTACTTACTGAGCCCCACCCCAGACCCATAATGTGCATAGACCCACCCCTGTTTACTGAGCCCCACCCCAGACCCCTAATGTACATGCACCACCCCTATTTACTGAGCCCCACCCCAGGCCCCAAATGTACATGCACCACCCCTGCTTACTGAGCCCCACCCCCAGATCCTTAATGTGCCTACACCCACCCCCAGGCCCCTAATGTGCATCGACCACCCCTGTTTACTGAGCCCCACCACAGGCCCCTAATGTGCATAGACCCACCCCGCTTACTGAGCCCCTACTGTGCATACCCCTAATGTGCATAGACCCACCCCTGCTTACTGAGCCGCACCACAGGCCCCTAATGTGCAAAGACCCACCCCTGCTTACTGAGCCTCACCCCAATGCCCTAATGTGCGTAGACCCACCCCTGCTTACTGAGCCCCACCACAGGCCCCTAATGTGCATAGACCCACCCCTACTTACTGTGCCCCACCCCCAGACCCTTATTGTGCATAGACCCACCCCTGCTTACTGAGCCCCACCCCCAAGCCCCTAATGTGCATAGACTCACCCCTGCTTACTGAGCCTCACCCCAGGCCCCTAATGTACATGCACCACCCCTGTTTACTGAGCCCCACCCCAGACCCATAATCTGCATAGACCCACCCCCTGTTTACTGAGCCCCACCCCAGACCCATAATGTGCATAGACCCACCCCTGCTTACTCAGCCCCACCCCAGGTCCATAATGTGTGTAGACCCACCCCTGTTTACTGAGCCCCACCCCAGGCCCCAAATGTACATGCACCACCCCTGTTTACTGAGCCCCACCCCTGGCCCCTAATGTGTGTAGACCCACCCCTACTTACTGAGCCCCACCCCTGGCCCCTAATGTGCATACACCCACCCCTGCTTACTGAGCCTCGCCCCTAATGTGTGTAGACCCACTCCTGCTTACTGAGCCCCACCCCAGGCCCCTAATGTGTGTACACCCACTCCTGGTTACTGAGCCCCACCCCAGGCCCCTAATGTGCGTAGACCCACCCCTGCTTACTGAGCCTGACCCCAGGCCCCTAATGTGCGTAGACCCACCCCTGCTTACTGAGCAAGACCCCAGGCCCCTAATGTGCATAGACCCACCCCTGCTTATTGAGCCCCACCCCAGGCCTGTAATGTGCCTAGACCCACCCCTGCTTACTGAGCCCCACCCAAGGCTCCTAATGTGCATAGACCTACCCCTGCTTACTGAGCCACATTCCAGGCACCTTATGTGCATAGACCCGCCCCTGCTTACTGAGCCCCACCCCCAGATCCTTAATGTGCCTACACCCACCCCCAGGCCCCTAATGTGCATCGACCCACCCCTGCTTACTGAGCCTCACCCGAGGCCCCTAATGTGTGTAGACCCACCCCTACTTACTGAACCCCACCCCAGGCCCCTAATGTGCGTAGACCCACCCCTGTTTACTGAGCCCCACCCCAAACCCCTAATGTGCATAGACCCACCCCTGCTTACTGAGCCCCACCCCTGGCCCCCAATGTGCATACACCCACCCCTGCTTACTGAGCATCCCCCCTCACCCCTAATGTGTGTAGACCCACCTCTGCTTACTGAGCCCCACCCCATACCCCTAATGTGCATAGACCCTCCCCTGCTTACTGAGCCCCGCCCCAGGCCCCTAATGTGCGTAGACCCACCCCTGTTTACTGAGCCCCACCCCAGGCCCCTAATGTGCATAGACCCACCCCTGCTTACTGAACCCCACTCCAGGCCCCTAATGTGCGTAGACCCACCCCTGCTTATTGAGCCCCACCACAGGCCCGTAATGTGCGTAGACCCACTCCTGCTTACTGAGCCCCACCCCAGGCCCCTAATGTGCATACCCCCACCCTGCTTACTGAGCCCCACCCCTGGCCCCCAATGTGCATACACCCACCCCTGCTTATTGAGCCTCCCCCCTCGCCCCTAATGTGTGTAGACCCACCCCTGCTTACTGAGCCCCACCCCTGGCCCCTAATATGCATAGACCCACCCCTGCTTACTGAGCCCCGCCCAGGCCCCTAATGTGCGTAGACCCACCCCTGTTTCCTGAGCCCCACCGAGGCCCCTAATGTGCGTAGACCCACCCCTGCTTACTGAGCCCCACCCCAGGCCCCTAATGTGCATACACCCACCCCTGCTTACTGAGCCCCACCCCTGGCCCCTAATGTGCGTAGACCCACTCCTGCTTACTGAGCCCCACCCCAGGCCCCTAATGTGTGTACACCCGCTCCTGCTTACTTAGCCCCACCCCAGGCCGCTAATGTGCATAGACCCACCCCAGCTTTCTGAGCCTCACCCCAAGCCCCTAATGTGCATAGACCCACCCCTGCTTACTGAGCCTGACACCAGGCCCCTAATGTGCGTAGACCCACCCCGGCTTACTGAGCACCACCCCACGCCCCTAATGTGCATAGACCCACGCCTGCTTACTGAACCCCACCCCAGGCCCCTAATGTGCGTAGACCCACCCCTGCTTATTGAGCCCCACCACAGGCCTGAAATGTGCCTAGACCCACCCCTGCTTACTGAGCCCCACCCCAGGCTCCTAATGTGCATAGACCTACCCCCGCTTACTGAGCCCCACCCCAGGCCCCTAATGTGCGTAGACCCACCCCTGCTTATTGAGCCCCACCACAGGCCCGTAATGTGCGTAGACCCACTCCTGCTTACTGAGCCCCACCCCAGGCCCCTAATGTGCATACCCCCACCCTGCTTACTGAGCCCCACCCCTGGCCCCCAATGTGCATACACCCACCCCTGCTTATTGAGCCTCCCTCCTCGCCCCTAATGTGTGTAGACCCACCCCTGCTTACTGAGCCCCACCCCTGGCCCCTAATGTGCATAGACCCACCCCTGCTTACTGAGCCCCGCCCAGGCCCCTAATGTGCGTAGACCCACCCCTGTTTCCTGAGCCCCACCGAGGCCCCTAATGTGCGTAGACCCACCCCTGCTTACTGAGCCCCACCCCAGGCCCCTAATGTGCGTAGACCCACCCCTGCTTACTGAGCCCCACCCCTGGCCCCTAATGTGCGTAGACCCACTCCTGCTTACTGAGCCCCACCCCAGGCCCCTAATGTGTGTACACCCGCTCCTGCTTACTTAGCCCCACCCCAGGCCGCTAATGTGCATAGACCCACCCCAGCTTTCTGAGCCTCACCCCAAGCCCCTAATGTGCATAGACCCACCCCTGCTTACTGAGCCTGACACCAGGCCCCTAATGTGCGTAGACCCACCCCGGCTTACTGAGCACCACCCCACGCCCCTAATGTGCATAGACCCACGCCTGCTTACTGAACCCCACCCCAGGCCCCTAATGTGCGTAGACCCACCCCTGCTTATTGAGCCCCACCACAGGCCTGTAATGTGCCTAGACCCACCCCTGCTTACTGAGCCCCACCCCAGGCTCCTTATGTGCATAGACCTACCCCCGCTTACTGAGCCCCACCCCAGGCCCCTAATGTGCATAGTCACACCTCTGCTTACTGAGCCTCACCATAGGCCCCTAATGTGCATAGACCCACCCCTGCTTACTGAGCCCCATCCCAGGCTCCTAATGTGCACCTACCCACCCCTGCTTACTGAGCCACATCCCAGGCCCCTTATGTGCATAGACCCATCCCTGCTTACTGCGCCACACCCCAGAACCCTAATGTGCATAGTCCCGCCCCTGCTTACTGGGCCTCACCCCAGATCCTTAATGTGCCTACACCCACCCTCAGGCCCCTAATGTGCATCGACCCACCCCTGCTTACTGAGCCTCACTCCAGACCCCTAATGTGCATAGACCGACCCCTGCTTACTGAGCCCCACCCCAGGCCCCTAATGTGTGTAGACCCACCCCTGTTTACTGAGCCCGACCCCAGACCCCTAATGTGCGTAGACCCACCCCTGTTCACTGAGCCCCACCCCAGGCCCCTAATGTGTGTAGAACCACCCCTGCTTACTGAGCCCCACCCCAGGCCCCTAATGTGCATAGACCCACCCCTGCTTACTGAACCCCACTCCAGGCCCCTAATGTGCGTAGACCCACCCCTGCTTATTGAGCCCCACCACAGGCCCCTAATGTGCATAGACCCACCCCTGCTTTCTGAGCCTCACCCCAAGCCCCTAATGTGCGTAGACCCACCCCTGCTTATTGAGCCCCACCCCCAGATCCTTAATGTGCCTACACCCACCCCCAGGCCCCTAATGTGCATCGACCCACCCCTGCTTACTGAGCCTCACCCGAGGCCCCTAATGTGTGTAGACCCACCCCTACTTACTGAACCCCACCCCAGGCCCCTAATGTGCGTAAACCCACCCCTGTTTACTGAGCCCCACCCCAAACCCCTAATGTGCGTAGACCCACCCCTGCTTACTGAGCCCCACCCCTGGCCCCTAATGTGCGTAGACCCACTCCTGCTTACTGAGCCCCACCCCAGGCCCCTAATGTGTGTACACCCACTCCTGTTTACTGAGCCCCACCCCTGGCCCCTAATGTGCGTAGACCCACTCCTGCTTACTGAGCCCCACCCCAGGCCCCTAATGTGTGTACACCCACTCCTGCTTACTGAGCCCCACCCCAGACCCCTAATGTGCATACCCCCACCCTGCTTACTGAGCCCCACCCCTGGCCCCCAATATGCATACACCCACCCCTGCTTATTGAGCCTCCCCCCTCGCCCCTAATGTGTGTAGACCCACCCCTGCTTACTGAGCCCCACCCCTGGCCCCCAATGTGCATACACCCACCCCTGCTTACTGAGCCTCCCCCTCGCCCCTAATGTGCGTATACCCACCCCTGCTTACTGAGCCCCACCCCAGGCCCCTAATGTGCATAGACCCACCCCTGTTTACTGAGCCCCACCCCAGGCCCCTAATGTGCGTAGACCCACCCCTGCTTACTGAGCCCCACCCCAGGCCCCTAATGTGCATAGACCCATCCCTGCTTACTGAGCCCCACCCCAGGCCCCTAATGTACATACACACACCCCTGTTTACTGAGCCCCACCACAGGCCCCTAATGTGCATAGACCCACCCCTACTTACTGAGCCCCACCCCAGACCCATAATGTGCATAGACCCACCCCTGTTTACTGAGCCCCACCCCAGACCCCTAATGTACATGCACCACCCCTGTCTACTGAGCCCCACCCCAGGCCCCAAATGTACATGCCCCCACCCCTGCTTACTGAGCCCCACCCCCAGGCCCCTAATGTGCGTAGACCCACCCCTGCTTACTGAGCCCCACCACAGGCCCCTAATGTGCGTAGACCCACCCCTGCTTACTGAGCACCACCCCAGGCCCCTAATGTGCATGCACCACCCCTGCTTACTTAGCCCCACCCCAGGCCCCTAATGTACATGCACCACTCCTGTTTACTGAGCCCCACCCCTTGCCCCCTAATGTACATGCACCACCCCTGTTTACTGAGCCCCTCCCCAGCCCCCTAATGTACATGCACCACCCCTGTTTACTGAGCCCCAGCCCCCTAATGTACATGCACCACCCCTGTTTACTGAGCCCCACCCCAGGCCCCTAATGTACATGCACCACCCCTGTTCACTGAGCCCCACCCCAGCCCCCTAATGCATAGCTCTCAACCATTTGTCTCGCAAAGGCGGGTGAAATCACCCGATTTTCTTTTTGGCGGGTGAGACGCCCATTGGAGTGAATGGGCGTGCAGGAGGCTTGGCGGGTGAGTCAGCCCTTTGCAAGGCGGGTGACACCCGCCAAAAGCGGGTGAGTTGAGAGCTATGCTAATGTACATACACCACCCCTTCTTACTGAGCCCCACCCCAGGCCCCTAATGTGCATACCCCCACCCCTGCTTACTGAGCCCCACCCCCAGGCCCCTAATGTGCGTAGACCCACCCCTGCTTACTGAGCCCCACCACAGGCCCCTAATGTGCATAGACCCACCCCTACTTACTGAGCCCCACCCCAGACCCATTATGTGCATAGACCCACCCCTGTTTACTGAGCCCCACCCCAGACCCCTAATGTACATGCACCACCCCTGTTTACTGAGCCCCACCCCAGGCCCCAAATGTACATGCCCCCACCCCTGCTTACTGAGCCCCACCCCCAGGCCCCTAATGTGCGTAGACCCACCCCTGCTTACTGAGCCCCACCACAGGCCCCTAATGTGCGTAGACCCACCCCTGCTTACTGAGCACCACCCCAGGCCCCTAATGTGCATAGACCCACCCCTGCTTATTGAGCCCCACCCCAGGCCTGTATTGTGCCTAGACCCACCCCTGCTTACTGAGCCACACCCTAGGCTCCTAATGTGCATAGACCTACCCCTGCTTACTGAGCCACATTCCAGGCACCTTATGTGCATTGACCCGCCCCTGCTTACTGAGCCCCACCCCCAGATCCTTAATGTGCCTACACCCACCCCCAGGCCCCTAATGTGCATCGACCCACCCCTGCTTACTGAGCCTCACCCGAGGCCCCTAATGTGTGTAGACCCACCCCTACTTACTGAACCCCACCCCAGGCCCCTAATGTGCGTAGACCCACCCCTGTTTACTGAGCCCCACCCCAAACCCCTAATGTGCATAGACCCACCCCTGCTTACTGAGCCCCACCCCTGGCCCCCAATGTGCATACACCCACCCCTGCTTATTGAGCCTCCCCCCTCACCCCTAATGTGTGTAGACCCACCCCTGCTTACTGAGCCCCACCCCTGGCCCCCAATGTGCATACACCCACCCCTGCTTACTGAGCATCCCCCCTCACCCCTAATGTGTGTAGACCCACCCCTGCTTACTGAGCCCCACCCCATACCCCTAATGTGCATAGACCCTCCCCTGCTTACTGAGCCCCGCCCCAGGCCCCTAATGTGCGTAGACCCACCCCTGTTTACTGAGCCCCACCCCAGGCCCCTAATGTGCATAGACCCACCCCTGCTTACTGAACCCCACTCCAGGCCCCTAATGTGCGTAGACCCACCCCTGCTTATTGAGCCCCACCACAGGCCCGTAATGTGCGTAGACCCACTCCTGCTTACTGAGCCCCACCCCAGGCCCCTAATGTGCATACCCCCACCCTGCTTACTGAGCCCCACCCCTGGCCCCCAATGTGCATACACCCACCCCTGCTTATTGAGCCTCCCCCCTCGCCCCTAATGTGTGTAGACCCACCCCTGCTTACTGAGCCCCACCCCTGGCCCCTAATGTGCATAGACCCACCCCTGCTTACTGAGCCCCGCCCAGGCCCCTAATGTGCGTAAACCCACCCCTGTTTCCTGAGCCCCACCGAGGCCCCTAATGTGCGTAGACCCACCCCTGCTTACTGAGCCCCACCCCAGGCCCCTAATGTGCATACACCCACCCCTGCTTACTGAGCCCCACCCCTGGCCCCTAATGTGCGTAGACCCACTCCTGCTTACTGAGCCCCACCCCAGGCCCCTAATGTGTGTACACCCGCTCCTGCTTACTTAGCCCCACCCCAGGCCGCTAATGTGCATAGACCCACCCCAGCTTTCTGAGCCTCACCCCAAGCCCATAATGTGCATAGACCCACCCCTGCTTACTGAGCCTGACACCAGGCCCCTAATGTGCGTAGACCCACCCCGGCTTACTGAGCACCACCCCACGCCCCTAATGTGCATAGACCCACGCCTGCTTACTGAACCCCACCCCAGGCCCCTAATGTGCGTAGACCCACCCCTGCTTATTGAGCCCCACCACAGGCCTGTAATGTGCCTAGACCCACCCCTGCTTACTGAGCCCCACCCCAGGCTCCTAATGTGCATAGACCTACCCCCGCTTACTGAGCCCCACCCCAGGCCCCTAATGTGCGTAGACCCACCCCTGCTTATTGAGCCCCACCACAGGCCCGTAATGTGCGTAGACCCACTCCTGCTTACTGAGCCCCACCCCAGGCCCCTAATGTGCATACCCCCACCCTGCTTACTGAGCCCCACCCCTGGCCCCCAATGTGCATACACCCACCCCTGCTTATTGAGCCTCCCCCCTCGCCCCTAATGTGTGTAGACCCACCCCTGCTTACTGAGCCCCACCCCTGGCCCCTAATGTGCATAGACCCACCCCTGCTTACTGAGCCCCGCCCAGGCCCCTAATGTGCGTACACCCACCCCTGCTTACTGAGCCCCACCCAGGCCCCTAATGTGCGTAGACCCACCCCTTCTTACTGGGCCCCACCCCAGGCCCCTAATGTGCATAGACCCACCCCTGCTTATTGAGCCCCACCACAGGCCCCTAATGTGCATAGACCCACCCCTGCTTACTGAGCCTCACTCAGGCCCCTAATATGTGTACACCCACCCCTGCTTACTGAGCCCCACCCAGGCCCCTAATGTGCGTAGACCCACCCCTTCTTACTGTGCCCCACCCCAGGCCCCTAATGTGCATAGACCCGCCCCTGCTTATTGAGCCCCACCACAGGCCCCTAATTTGCGTAGACCCACTCCTGCTTACTGGGCCCAACCCCAGGCCCCTAATGTGCATAGACCCATCCCTGCTTATTGAGCCCCACCACAGGCCCCTAATGTGCACAGACCCACCCCTGCTTACTGATCCTCACCCAGGCCCCTAATGTGAATAGACCCACCCCTGCTTTTTGAGCCTCACCCCAGGGCCCTGCTTACTGACCCCCACTCCAGGCCCCTAATGTGCATAGACCCACCCCTGCCTACTGAGCCCCACCCCAGACCTTTAATGTGCATAGACTCACCCCTGCTTACTGAGCCACACCCCCAGACCCTTAATGTGCATTGACCCACCCCTGCTTACTGAGCCCCACCCCCAGACCCTTAATGTGCGTAGACCCACCCCTGCTTACTGAGCCCCACCCCCAGGCCCCTAATGTGTGTAGACCCGCCCCTGCTTATTGAGCCTCACCCGAGGGCCCAAATGTGCGTAGACCCACCACTGCTTACTGAGCCTCACCCCAGGCCCCTAATGTGCGTAGACGCAGTCCTACTTACTGAGCCCCACCCCAGGCCCCTAATGTGCGTAGACCCACCCCTGTTTACTGAGCCCCACCTCAGACCCATAATGTGCATAGACCCACCCCTGCTTACTGAGCCCCACCCAGGCCCCTAATGTGTGTAGACCCACCCCTGTTTACTGAGCCCCACCCCAGAACCCTAATGTGCATCGACCCACCCCTGCTTACTGAGCCTCACTCCAGGCCCCTAATGTGCGTAGACCCACCCCTGCTTACTGAGCCCCACCCCGGGCCCCTAATGTGCGTAGACCCACCCCTGTTTACTGAGCCCCACCCCAGGCCCCTAATGTGTGTAGACCCACCCCTGCTTACTGAGCCCCCCACAGGCCCCTAATGTGCGTAGACCCACTCCTGCTTACTGGGCCCAACCCCAGGCCCCTAATGTGCATAGACCCATCCCTGCTTATTAAGTCCCACCACAGGCCCCTAATGTGCACAGACCCACCCCTGCTTACTGATCCTCACCCAGGCCCCTACTGTGAATAGACCCACCCCTGCTTATTGAGCCTCACCCCAGGGCCCTGCTTACTGACCCCCACTCCAGGCCCCTAATGTGCATAGACCCACCCCTGCCTACTGAGCCCCACCCCAGACCTTTAATGTGCATAGACTCACCCCTGCTTACTGAGCCCCACCCCCAGACCCTTAATGTGCATTGACCCACCCCTGCTTACTGAGCCCCACCCCAGACCCTTAATGTGCGTAGACCCACCCCTGCTTACTGAGCCCCACCCCCAGGCCCCTAATGTGTGTAGACCCGCCCCTGCTTATTGAGCCTCACCCGAGGGCCCAAATGTGCATAGACCCACCACTGCTTACTGAGCCTCACCCCAGGCCCCTAATGTGCGTAGACCCAGTCCTACTTACTGAGCCCCACCCCAGGCCCCTAATGTGCGTAGACCCACCCCTGTTTACTGAGCCCCACCTCAGACCCATAATGTGCATAGACCCACCCCTGCTTACTGAGCCCCACCCCAGGCCCCTAATGTGTGTAGACCCACCCCTGTTTACTGAGCCCCACCCCAGAACCCTAATGTGCATAGACCCGCCCCTGCTTACTGGGCCTCACCCCAGATCCTTAATGTGCCTACACCCACCCTCAGGCCCCTAATGTGCATCGACCCACCCCTGCTTACTGAGCCTCACTCCAGGCCCCTAATGTGCATAAACCCACCCCTGCTTACTGAGCCCCACCCCGGGCCCCTAATGTGCGTAGACCCACCCCTGTTTACTGAGCCCCACCCCAGGCCCCTAATGTGTGTAGACCCACCCCTGCTTACTGAGCCCCACCACAGGCCCCTAATGTGCGTAGACCCACCCCTGCTTATTGAGCCCCACCACAGGCCCCTAATGTGCATAGACCCACCCCTGCTTACTGAGCCCCACCACAGGCCCCTAATGTGCATAGACCCACCCCTGCTTACTGAGCCCCACCCCAGACCCCTAATGTACATGCACCCACCCCCAGACCCCTAATGTGCATAGACCCACCCCTGCTTACTGAGCCTCACCCCAGGCCCTTAATGTGCATAGACCCAACCCTGCTTACTGAGCCTCACCCCAGGCCCTTAATGTGCATAGACCCACCCCTGCTTACTGAGCCTCACCCCAATGCCCTCATGTGCGTAGACCCACCCCTGCTTATTGAGCCCCACCACAGGCCCCTAATGTGCATAGACCCACCCCGCTTACTGAGCCCCTACTGTGCATACCCCTAATGTGCATAGACCCACCCCTGCTTACTGAGCCGCACCACAGGCCCCTAATGTGCAAAGACCCACCCCTGCTTACTGAGCCTCACCCCAATGCCCTAATGTGCGTAGACCCACCCCTGCTTACTGAGCCCCACCACAGGCCCCTAATGTGCATAGACCCACCCCTACTTACTGTGCCCCACCCCCAGACCCCTATTGTGCATAGACCCACCCCTGCTTACTGAACCCCACCCCCAGGCCCCTAATGTGCATAGACCCACCCCTGCTTACTGAGCCTCACCCCAGGCCCCTAATGTACATGCACCACCCCTGCTTACTCAGCCCCACCCCAGGTCCATAATGTGTGTAGACCCACCCCTGTTTACTGAGCCCCACCCCAGACCCCTAATGTACATGCACCACCCCTGTTTACTGAGCCCCACCCCAGGCCCCAAATGTACATGCACCACCCCTGCTTACTGAGCCCCACCCCCAGATCCTTAATGTGCCTACACCCACCCCCAGGCCCCTAATGTGCATCGACCACCCCTGCTTACTGAGCCTCACCCGAGGCCCCCAATGTGTGTAGACCCACCCCTACTTACTAAACCCCACCCCAGGCTCCTAATGTGCATAGACCCACCCCTGTTTACTGAGCCCCACCACAGGCCCCTAATGTGCATAGACCCACCCCGCTTACTGAGCCCCTACTGTGCATACCCCTAATGTGCATAGACCCACCCCTGCTTACTGAGCCGCACCACAGGCCCCTAATGTGCAAAGACCCACCCCTGCTTACTGAGCCTCACCCCAATGCCCTAATGTGCGTAGACCCACCCCTGCTTACTGAGCCCCACCACAGGCCCCTAATGTGCATAGACCCACCCCTACTTACTGTGCCCCACCCCCAGACCCTTATTGTGCATAGACCCACCCCTGCTTACTGAGCCCCACCCCCAGGCCCCTAATGTGCATAGACTCACCCCTGCTTACTGAGCCTCACCCCAGGCCCCTAATGTACATGCACCACCCCTTTTTACTGAGCCCCACCCCAGACCCATAATGTGCATAGACCCACCCCTGTTTACTGAGCCCCACCCCAGACCCATAATGTGCATAGACTCACCCCTGCTTACTGAGCCCCACCCCAGACCCATAATGTGCATAGACCCACCCCTGTTTACTGAGCCCCACCCCAGACCCATAATGTGCGTAGACCCACCCCTGCTTACTCAGCCCCACCCCAGGTCCATAATGTGTGTAGACCCACCCCTGTTTACTGAGCCCCACCCCAGACCCCTAATGTACATGCACCACCCCTGTTTACTGAGCCCCACCCCAGGCCCCAAATGTACATGCACCACCCCTGCTTACTGAGCCCCACCCCCAGGCCCCTAATGTCCATCGACCACCCCTGCTTACTGAGCCCCACCCCTGGCCCCTAATGTGCATACACCCACCCCTGCTTACTGAGCCTCGCCCCTAATGTGTGTAGACCCACCCCTGCTTACTGAGCCCCACCCCTGGCCCCCAATGTGCATACACCCACCCCTGCTTACTGAGCCTCGCCCCTAATGTGTGTAGACCCACCCCTGCTTACTGAGCCCCACCCCATACTCCTAATGTGCATAGACCCACCCCTGCTTACTGAGCCCCGCCCCAGGCCCCTAATGTGCGTAGACCCACCCCTGCTTATTGAGCCCCACCACAGGCCCGTAATGTGCGTAGACCCACCCCTGCTTACTGAGCCCCACCCCAGGCCCCTAACGTGCATACACCCACCCCTGCTTACTGAGCCTCACCCCTGGCCCCTAATGTGCGTAGACCCACTCCTGCTTACTGAGCCCCACCCCAGGCCCCTAATGTGTGTCCACCCACTCCTGGTTACTGAGCCCCACCCCAGGCCCCTAATGTGCATAGACCCACCCCTGCTTATTGAGCCCGACCCCAGGCCCCTAATGTGCGTAGACCCACCCCTGCTTATTGAGCCCCACCACAGGCCTGTAATGTGCCTAGACCCACCCCTGCTTACTGAGCCCCACCCCAGGCTCCTAATGTGCATAGACCTACCCCTGCTTACTGAGCCACATTCCAGGCGCCTTATGTGCATAGACCCGCCCCTGCTTACTGAGCCCCACCCCCAGATCCTTAATGTGCCTACACCCACCCCCAGGCCCCTAATGTGCATCGACCAACCCCTGCTTACTGAGCCTCACCCGAGGCCCCTAATGTGTGTAGACCCACCCCTACTTACTGAACCCCACCCCAGGCCCCTAATGTGCGTAGACCCACCCCTGTTTACTGAGCCCCACCCCAAACCCCTAATGTGCATAGACCCACCCCTGCTTACTGAGCCCCACCCCTGGCCCCTAATGTGCGTAGACCCACTCCTGCTTACTGAGCCCCACCCCAGGCCCCTAATGTGTGTCCACCCACTCCTGGTTACTGAGCCCCACCCCAGGCCCCTAATGTGCATAGACCCACCCCTGCTTATTGAGCCCCACCCCAGGCCCCTAATGTGCGTAGACCCACCCCTGCTTACTGAGCCCCACCCCAGGCTCCTAATGTGCATAGACCTACCCCTGCTTACTGAGCCACATTCCAGGCGCCTTATGTGCATAGACCCGCCCCTGCTTACTGAGCCCCACCCCCAGATCCTTAATGTGCCTACACCCACCCCCAGGCCCCTAATGTGCATCGACCAACCCCTGCTTACTGAGCCTCACCCGAGGCCCCTAATGTGTGTAGACCCACCCCTACTTACTGAACCCCACCCCAGGCCCCTAATGTGCGTAGACCCACCCCTGTTTACTGAGCCCCACCCCAAACCCCTAATGTGCATAGACCCACCCCTGCTTACTGAGCCCCACCCTTGGCCCCTAATGTGCGTAGACCCACTCCTGCTTACTGAGTCCCACCCCAGGCCCCTAATGTGTGTACACCCGCTCCTGCTTACTTAGCCCCACCCCAGGCCGCTAATGTGCATAGACCCACCCCAGCTTTCTGAGCCTCACCCCAAGCCCCTAATGTGCATAGACCCACCCCTGCTTACTGAGCCTGACACCAGGCCCCTAATGTGCGTAGACCCACCCCGGCTTACTGAGCACCACCCCACGCCCCTAATGTGCATAGACCCATGCCTGCTTACTGAGCCCCACCCCAGGCCCCTAATGTGCGTAGACCCACCCCTGCTTATTGAGCCCCACCACAGGCCTGTAATGTGCCTAGACCCACCCCTGCTTACTGAGCCCCACCCCAGGCTCCTAATGTGCATTGACCTACCCCCGCTTACTGAGCCCCACCCCAGGCCCCTAATGTGCATAGTCACACCTCTGCTTACTGAGCCTCACCATAGGCCCCTAATGTGCATAGACCCACCCCTGCTTACTGAGCCCCATCCCAGGCTCCTAATGTGCACCTACCCACCCCTGCTTACTGAGCCACATTCCAGGCCCCTTATGTGCATAGACCCATCCCTGCTTACTGCTCCACACCCCAGAACCCTAATGTGCATAGTCCCGCCCCTGCTTACTGGGCCTCACCCCCAGATCCTTAATGTGCCTACACCCACCCTCAGGCCCCTAATGTTCATCGACCCACCCCTGCTTACTGAGCCTCACTCCAGACCCCTAATGTGCATAGACCGACCCCTGCTTACTGAGCCCCACCCCTGGGCCCTAATGTGCGTAGACCCACTCCTGCTTACTGAGCCCCACCCCAGGCCCCTAATGTGTGTCCACCCACTCCTGGTTACTGAGCCCCACCCCAGGCCCCTAATGTGCATAGACCCACCCCTGCTTATTGAGCCCCACCCCAGGCCCCTAATGTGCGTAGACCCACCCCTGCTTATTGAGCCCCACCACAGGCCTGTAATGTGCCTAGACCCACCCCTGCTTACTGAGCCCCACCCCAGGCCTGTAATGTGCCTAGACCCACCCCTGCTTACTGAGCCCCATTCCAGGCGCCTTATGTGCATAGACCCGCCCCTGCTTACTGAGCCCCACCCCCAGATCCTTAATGTGCCTACACCCACCCCCAGGCCCCTAATGTGCATCGACCAACCCCTGCTTACTGAGCCTCACCCGAGACCCCTAATGTGTGTAGACCCACCCCTACTTACTGAACCCCACCCCAGGCCCCTAATGTGCGTAGACCCACCCCTGTTTACTGAGCCCCACCCCAAACCCCTAATGTGCATAGACCCACCCCTGCTTACTGAGCCCCACCCCTGGCCCCTAATGTGCGTAGACCCACTCCTGCTTACTGAGTCCCACCCCAGGCCCCTAATGTGTGTACACCCGCTCCTGCTTACTTAGCCCCACCCCAGGCCGCTAATGTGCATAGACCCACCCCAGCTTTCTGAGCCTCACCCCAAGCCCCTAATGTGCATAGACCCACCCCTGCTTACTGAGCCTGACACCAGGCCCCTAATGTGCGTAGACCCACCCCGGCTTACTGAGCACCACCCCACGCCCCTAATGTGCATAGACCCATGCCTGCTTACTGAGCCCCACCCCAGGCCCCTAATGTGCGTAGACCCACCCCTGCTTATTGAGCCCCACCACAGGCCTGTAATGTGCCTAGACCCACCCCTGCTTACTGAGCCCCACCCCAGGCTCCTAATGTGCATAGACCTACCCCTGCTTACTGAGCCCCATCCCAGGCTCCTAATGTGCACCTACCCACCCCTGCTTACTGAGCCACATTCCAGGCCCCTTATGTGCATAGACCCATCCCTGCTTACTGCTCCACACCCCAGAACCCTAATGTGCATAGTCCCGCCCCTGCTTACTGGGCCTCACCCCCAGATCCTTAATGTGCCTACACCCACCCTCAGGCCCCTAATGTTCATTAACCCACCCCTGCTTACTGAGCCTCACTCCAGACCCCTAATGTGCATAGACCGACCCCTGCTTACTGAGCCCCACCCCAGGCCCCTAATGTGTGTAGACCCACCCCTGTTTACTGAGCCCGACCCCAGACCCCTAATGTGCGTAGACCCACCCCTGTTTACTGAGCCCCACCCCAGGCCCCTAATGTGTGTAGACCCACCCCTGCTTACTGAGCCCCACCACGGGCCCCTAATGTGCATAGACCCACCCCTGCTTACTGAGCCCCACCCCAGACCCCTAATGTACATGCACCCACCCCCAGCCCCCTAATGTGCATAGACCCACCCCTGCTTACTGAGCCTCACCCCAGGCCCTCAATGTTCATAGACCCACCCCTGCTTACTGAGCCTCACCCCAATGCCTTAATGTGCATAGACCCACCCCTGCTTACTGAGCCTCACCCCAGGCCCTTAATGTGCATAGACCCATCCCTGCTTACTGAGCCTCACCCCAATGCCCTAATGTGCGTAGACCCACCTCTGCTTATTGAGCCCCACCACAGGCCCCTAATGTGCATAGACCCACCCCGCTTACTGAGCCCCTACTGTGCATACCCCTAATGTGCATAGACCCACCCCTGCTTACTGAGCCGCACCACAGGCCCCTAATGTGCATAGACCCACCCCTGCTTACTGAGCCTCACCCCAATGCCCTAATGTGCGTAGACCCACCCCTGCTTACTGAGCCCCACCACATGCCCCTAATGTGCATAGACCCACCCCTACTTACTTTGCCCCACCCCCAGACCCTTATTGTGCATAGACCCACCCCTGCTTACTGAGCCTCACCCCAGGCCCATAATGTGCATAGACCCACCCCTGTTTACTGAGCCCCACCCCAGACCCTTAATGTGCATACATCCACCCCCAGGCCCCTAATGTGCGTAGACCCACCCCTGCTTACTCAGCCGCACCCCAGGTCCATAATGTGTGTAGACCCACCCCTGTTTACTGAGCCCCACCCCAGACCCCTAATGTACATGCACCACCCCTGTTTACTGAGCCCCACCCCAGGCCCCTAATGTGCATAGATCCACCCCTGTTTACTGAGCCCCACCCGAGGCCCCTAATGTGCATAGATCCACCCCTGCTTACTTAGCCTCACCCCAGGCCCCTAATGTACATGCACCACCCCTGCTTACTGAGCCCCACCTGAGGCCCCTAATGTGTGTAGACCCACCCCTACTTACTGAACCCCACCCCAGGCCCCTAATGTGCATAGACCCACCCCTGTTTACTGAGCCCCACCCCTGGCCCCTAATGTGCATACACCCACCCCTGCTTACTGAGCCCCACCCCTGGCCCCGAATGTGCATAAACCCACCCCTGCTTACTGAGTCCCACCACAGGCCCCTAGTGTGCGTACACCCACCCCTGCTTACTGAGCCTCACCCCAATGCCCTAATGTGCGTAGACCCACCCCTGCTTACTGAGCCCCACCACAGCCCCTAATGTGCATAGACCCACCCCTACTTACTGTGCCCCACCCCTAGACCCCTATTGTGCATAGACCCACCCCTGCTTACTGAGCCCCACCCCCAGGCCCCTAATGTGCGTAGACCCACCCCTGCTTACTGAGCCCCACCACAGGCCCCTAATGTGCATAGACCCACCCCTACTTACTGAGCCCCACCCCAGACCCATAATGTGCATAGACCCACCCCTGTTTACTGAGCCCCACCCCAGACCCCTAATGTACATGCACCACCCCTGTTTACTGAGCCCCACCCCAGGCCCCAAATGTACATGCACCACCCCTGCTTACTGAGCCCCACCCCCAGATCCTTAATGTGCCTACACCCACCCCCAGGCCCCTAATGTGCATCGACCACCCCTGCTTACTGAGCCTCACCCGAGGCCCCTAATGTGTGTAGACCCACCCCTACTTACTGAACCCCACCCCAGGCCCCTAATGTGCATAGACCCACCCCTGTTTACTGAGCCCCACCACAGGCCCCTAATGTGCATAGACCCACTCCGCTTACTGAGCCCCTACTGTGCATACCCCTAATGTGCATAGACCCACCCCTGCTTACTGAGCCGCACCACAGGCCCCTAATGTGCAAAGACCCACCCCTGCTTACTGAGCCTCACCCCAATGCCCTAATGTGCGTAGACCCACCCCTGCTTACTGAGCCCCACCACAGGCCTCTAATGTGCATAGACCCACCCGTACTTACTGTGCCCCACCCCCAGACCCTTATTGTGCATAGACCCACCCCTGCTTACTGAGCCCCACCCCCAAGCCCCTAATGTGCATAGACTCACCCCTGCTTACTGAGCCTCACCCCAGGCCCCTAATGTACATGCACCACCCCTGTTTACTGAGCCCCACCCCAGACCCATAATCTGCATAGACCCACCCCCTGTTTACTGAGCCCCACCCCAGACCCATAATGTGCATAGACCCACCCCTGCTTACTCAGCCCCACCCCAGGTCCATAATGTGTGTAGACCCACCCCTGTTTACTGAGCCCCACCCCAGGCCCCAAATGTACATGCACCACCCCTGTTTACTGAGCCCCACCCCTGGCCCCTAATGTGTGTAGACCCACCCCTACTTACTGAGCCCCACCCCTGGCCCCTAATGTGCATACACCCACCCCTGCTTACTGAGCCTCGCCCCTAATGTGTGTAGACCCACTCCTGCTTACTGAGCCCCACCCCAGGCCCCTAATGTGTGTACACCCACTCCTGGTTACTGAGCCCCACCCCAGGCCCCTAATGTGCGTAGACCCACCCCTGCTTACTGAGCCTGACCCCAGGCCCCTAATGTGCGTAGACCCACCCCTGCTTACTGAGCACCACCCCAGGCCCCTAATGTGCATAGACCCACCCCTGCTTATTGAGCCCCACCCCAGGCCTGTAATGTGCCTAGACCCACCCCTGCTTACTGAGCCCCACCCCAGGCTCCTAATGTGCATAGACCTACCCCTGCTTACTGAGCCACATTCCAGGCACCTTATGTGCATAGACCCGCCCCTGCTTACTGAGCCCCACCCCCAGATCCTTAATGTGCCTACACCCACCCCCAGGCCCCTAATGTGCATCGACCCACCCCTGCTTACTGAGCCTCACCCGAGGCCCCTAATGTGTGTAGACTCACCCCTACTTACTGAACACCACCCCAGGCCCCTAATGTGCGTAGACCCACCCCTGTTTACTGAGCCCCACCCCAAACCCCTAATGTGCGTAGACCCACCCCTGTTTACTGAGCCCCACCCCAGGCCCCTAATGTGCATAGACCCACCCCTGCTTACTGAACCCCACTCCAGGCCCCTAATGTGCGTAGACCCACCCCTGCTTATTGAGCCCCACCACAGGCCCGTAATGTGCGTAGACCCACTCCTGCTTACTGAGCCCCACCCCAGGCCCCTAATGTGCATACCCCCACCCTGCTTACTGAGCCCCACCCCTGGCCCCCAATGTGCATACACCCACCCCTGCTTATTGAGCCTCCCCCCTCGCCCCTAATGTGTGTAGACCCACCCCTGCTTACTGAGCCCCACCCCTGGCCCCTAATGTGCATAGACCCACCCCTGCTTACTGAGCCCCGCCCAGGCCCCTAATGTGCGTAGACCCACCCCTGTTTCCTGAGCCCCACCGAGGCCCCTAATGTGCGTAGACCCACCCCTGCTTACTGAGCCCCACCCCAGGCCCCTAATGTGCATACACCCACCCCTGCTTACTGAGCCCCACCCCTGGCCCCTAATGTGCGTAGACCCACTCCTGCTTACTGAGCCCCACCCCAGGCCCCTAATGTGTGTACACCCGCTCCTGCTTACTTAGCCCCACCCCAGGCCGCTAATGTGCATAGACCCACCCCAGCTTTCTGAGCCTCACCCCAAGCCCCTAATGTGCATAGACCCACCCCTGCTTACTGAGCCTGACACCAGGCCCCTAATGTGCGTAGACCCACCCCGGCTTACTGAGCACCACCCCACGCCCCTAATGTGCATAGACCCACGCCTGCTTACTGAACCCCACCCCAGGCCTCTAATGTGCGTAGACCCACCCCTGCTTATTGAGCCCCACCACAGGCCTGTAATGTGCCTAGACCCACCCCTGCTTACTGAGCCCCACCCCAGGCTCCTAATGTGCATAGACCTACCCCCGCTTATTGAGCCCCACCCCAGGCCCCTAATGTGCGTAGACCCACCCCTGCTTATTGAGCCCCACCACAGGCCCGTAATGTGCGTAGACCCACTCCTGCTTACTGAGCCCCACCCCAGGCCCCTAATGTGCATACCCCCACCCTGCTTACTGAGCCCCACCCCTGGCCCCCTATGTGCATACACCCACCCCTGCTTATTGAGCCTCCCCCCTCGCCCCTAATGTGTGTAGACCCACCCCTGCTTACTGAGCCCCACCCCTGGCCCCTAATGTGCATAGACCCACCCCTGCTTACTGAGCCCCGCCCAGGCCCCTAATGTGCGTAGACCCACCCCTGTTTCCTGAGCCCCACCGAGGCCCCTAATGTGCGTAGACCCACCCCTGCTTACTGAGCCCCACCCCAGGCCCCTAATGTGCGTAGACCCACCCCTGCTTACTGAGCCCCACCCCTGGCCCCTAATGTGCGTAGACCCACTCCTGCTTACTGAGCCCCACCCCAGGCCCCTAATGTGTGTACACCCGCTCCTGCTTACTTAGCCCCACCCCAGGCCGCTAATGTGCATAGACCCACCCCAGCTTTCTGAGCCTCACCCCAAGCCCCTAATGTGCATAGACCCACCCCTGCTTACTGAGCCTGACACCAGGCCCCTAATGTGCGTAGACCCACCCCGGCTTACTGAGCACCACCCCACGCCCCTAATGTGCATAGACCCACGCCTGCTTACTGAACCCCACCCCAGGCCTCTAATGTGCGTAGACCCACCCCTGCTTATTGAGCCCCACCACAGGCCTGTAATGTGCCTAGACCCACCCCTGCTTACTGAGCCCCACCCCAGGCTCCTAATGTGCATAGACCTACCCCCGCTTACTGAGCCCCACCCCAGGCCCCTAATGTGCATAGTCACACCTCTGCTTACTGAGCCTCACCATAGGCCCCTATTGTGCATAGACCCACCCCTGCTTACTGAGCCCCATCCCAGGCTCCTAATGTGCACCTACCCACCCCTGCTTACTGAGCCACATTCCAGGCCCCTTATGTGCATAGACCCATCCCTGCTTACTGCGCCACACCCCAGAACCCTAATGTGCATAGTCCCGCCCCTGCTTACTGGGCCTCACCCCAGATCCTTAATGTGCCTACACCCACCCTCAGGCCCCTAATGTGCATCGACCCACCCCTGCTTACTGAGCCTCACTCCAGACCCCTAATGTGCATAGACCGACCCCTGCTTACTGAGCCCCACCCCAGGCCCCTAATGTGTGTAGACCCACCCCTGTTTACTGAGCCCGACCCCAGACCCCTAATGTGCGTAGACCCACCCCTGTTTACTGAGCCCCACCCCAGGCCCCTAATGTGTGTAGACCCACCCCTGCTTACTGAGCCCCACCCCAGGCCCCTAATGTGCCTAGACCCACCCCTGCTTACTGAACCCCACTCCAGGCCCCTAATGTGCGTAGACCCACCCCTGCTTATTGAGCCCCACCACAGGCCCCTAATGTGCATAGACCCACCCCTGCTTTCTGAGCCTCACCCCAAGCCCCTAATGTGCGTAGACCCACCCCTGCTTACTGAGCCTGACCCCAGGCCCCTAATGTGCGTAGACCCACCCCTGCTTACTGAGCACCACCCCAGGCCCCTAATGTGCATAGACCCACCCCTGCTTATTGAGCCCCACACCAGGCCCCTAATGTGCGTAGACCCACCCCTGCTTATTGAGCCCCACCACAGGCCTGTAATGTGCCTAGACCCACCCCTGCTTACTGAGCCCCACCCCAGGTCCTAATGTGCATAGACCTACCCCTGCTTACTGAGCCACATTCCAGGCGCCTTATGTGCATAGACCCGCCCCTGCTTACTGAGCCCCACCCCCAGATCCTTAATGTGCCTACACCCACCCCCAGGCCCCTAATGTGCATCGACCAACCCCTGCTTACTGAGCCTCACCCGAGGCCCCTAATGTGTGTAGACCCACCCCTACTTACTGAACCCCACCCCAGGCCCCTAATGTGCGTAGACCCACCCCTGTTTACTGAGCCCCACCCCAAACCCCTAATGTGCATAGACCCACCCCTGCTTACTGAGCCCCACCCTTGGCCCCTAATGTGCGTAGACCCACTCCTGCTTACTGAGTCCCACCCCAGGCCCCTAATGTGTGTACACCCGCTCCTGCTTACTTAGCCCCACCCCAGGCCGCTAATGTGCATAGACCCACCCCAGCTTTCTGAGCCTCACCCCAAGCCCCTAATGTGCATAGACCCACCCCTGCTTACTGAGCCTGACACCAGGCCCCTAATGTGCGTAGACCCACCCCGGCTTACTGAGCACCACCCCACGCCCCTAATGTGCATAGACCCATGCCTGCTTACTGAGCCCCACCCCAGGCCCCTAATGTGCGTAGACCCACCCCTGCTTATTGAGCCCCACCACAGGCCTGTAATGTGCCTAGACCCACCCCTGCTTACTGAGCCCCACCCCAGGCTCCTAATGTGCATAGACCTACCCCCGCTTACTGAGCCCCACCCCAGGCCCCTAATGTGCATAGTCACACCTCTGCTTACTGAGCCTCACCATAGGCCCCTAATGTGCATAGACCCACCCCTGCTTACTGAGCCCCATCCCAGGCTCCTAATGTGCACCTACCCACCCCTGCTTACTGAGCCACATTCCAGGCCCCTTATGTGCATAGACCCATCCCTGCTTACTGCTCCACACCCCAGAACCCTAATGTGCATAGTCCCGCCCCTGCTTACTGGGCCTCACCCCCAGATCCTTAATGTGCCTACACCCACCCTCAGGCCCCTAATGTTCATCGACCCACCCCTGCTTACTGAGCCTCACTCCAGACCCCTAATGTGCATAGACCGACCCCTGCTTACTGAGCCCCACCCCTGGGCCCTAATGTGCGTAGACCCACTCCTGCTTACTGAGCCCCACCCCAGGCCCCTAATGTGTGTCCACCCACTCCTGGTTACTGAGCCCCACCCCAGGCCCCTAATGTGCATAGACCCACCCCTGCTTATTGAGCCCCACCCCAGGCCCCTAATGTGCGTAGACCCACCCCTGCTTATTGAGCCCCACCACAGGCCTGTAATGTGCCTAGACCCACCCCTGCTTACTGAGCCCCACCCCAGGCCTGTAATGTGCCTAGACCCACCCCTGCTTACTGAGCCCCATTCCAGGCGCCTTATGTGCATAGACCCGCCCCTGCTTACTGAGCCCCACCCCCAGATCCTTAATGTGCCTACACCCACCCCCAGGCCCCTAATGTGCATCGACCAACCCCTGCTTACTGAGCCTCACCCGAGACCCCTAATGTGTGTAGACCCACCCCTACTTACTGAACCCCACCCCAGGCCCCTAATGTGCGTAGACCCACCCCTGTTTACTGAGCCCCACCCCAAACCCCTAATGTGCATAGACCCACCCCTGCTTACTGAGCCCCACCCCTGGCCCCTAATGTGCGTAGACCCACTCCTGCTTACTGAGTCCCACCCCAGGCCCCTAATGTGTGTACACCCGCTCCTGCTTACTTAGCCCCACCCCAGGCCGCTAATGTGCATAGACCCACCCCAGCTTTCTGAGCCTCACCCCAAGCCCCTAATGTGCATAGACCCACCCCTGCTTACTGAGCCTGACACCAGGCCCCTAATGTGCGTAGACCCACCCCGGCTTACTGAGCACCACCCCACGCCCCTAATGTGCATAGACCCATGCCTGCTTACTGAGCCCCACCCCAGGCCCCTAATGTGCGTAGACCCACCCCTGCTTATTGAGCCCCACCACAGGCCTGTAATGTGCCTAGACCCACCCCTGCTTACTGAGCCCCACCCCAGGCTCCTAATGTGCATAGACCTACCCCCGCTTACTGAGCCCCACCCCAGGCCCCTAATGTGCATAGTCACACCTCTGCTTACTGAGCCTCACCATAGGCCCCTAATGTGCATAGACCCACCCCTGCTTACTGAGCCCCATCCCAGGCTCCTAATGTGCACCTACCCACCCCTGCTTACTGAGCCACATTCCAGGCCCCTTATGTGCATAGACCCATCCCTGCTTACTGCTCCACACCCCAGAACCCTAATGTGCATAGTCCCGCCCCTGCTTACTGGGCCTCACCCCCAGATCCTTAATGTGCCTACACCCACCCTCAGGCCCCTAATGTTCATTAACCCACCCCTGCTTACTGAGCCTCACTCCAGACCCCTAATGTGCATAGACCGACCCCTGCTTACTGAGCCCCACCCCAGGCCCCTAATGTGTGTAGACCCACCCCTGTTTACTGAGCCCGACCCCAGACCCCTAATGTGCGTAGACCCACCCCTGTTTACTGAGCCCCACCCCAGGCCCCTAATGTGTGTAGACCCACCCCTGCTTACTGAGCCCCACCACGGGCCCCTAATGTGCATAGACCCACCCCTGCTTACTGAGCCCCACCCCAGACCCCTAATGTACATGCACCCACCCCCAGCCCCCTAATGTGCATAGACCCACCCCTGCTTACTGAGCCTCACCCCAGGCCCTCAATGTTCATAGACCCACCCCTGCTTACTGAGCCTCACCCCAATGCCTTAATGTGCATAGACCCACCCCTGCTTACTGAGCCTCACCCCAGGCCCTTAATGTGCATAGACCCATCCCTGCTTACTGAGCCTCACCCCAATGCCCTAATGTGCGTAGACCCACCTCTGCTTATTGAGCCCCACCACAGGCCCCTAATGTGCATAGACCCACCCCGCTTACTGAGCCCCTACTGTGCATACCCCTAATGTGCATAGACCCACCCCTGCTTACTGAGCCGCACCACAGGCCCCTAATGTGCATAGACCCACCCCTGCTTACTGAGCCTCACCCCAATGCCCTAATGTGCGTAGACCCACCCCTGCTTACTGAGCCCCACCACATGCCCCTAATGTGCATAGACCCACCCCTACTTACTTTGCCCCACCCCCAGACCCTTATTGTGCATAGACCCACCCCTGCTTACTGAGCCCCACCCACAGGCCGCTAATGTGCGTAGACCCACCCCTGCTTACTGAGCCTCACCCCAGGCCCATAATGTGCATAGACCCACCCCTGTTTACTGAGCCCCACCCCAGACCCTTAATGTGCATACATCCACCCCCAGGCCCCTAATGTGCGTAGACCCACCCCTGCTTACTCAGCCGCACCCCAGGTCCATAATGTGTGTAGACCCACCCCTGTTTACTGAGCCCCACCCCAGACCCCTAATGTACATGCACCACCCCTGTTTACTGAGCCCCACCCCAGGCCCCTAATGTGCATAGATCCACCCCTGTTTACTGAGCCCCACCCGAGGCCCCTAATGTGCATAGATCCACCCCTGCTTACTTAGCCTCACCCCAGGCCCCTAATGTACATGCACCACCCCTGCTTACTGAGCCCCACCTGAGGCCCCTAATGTGTGTAGACCCACCCCTACTTACTGAACCCCACCCCAGGCCCCTAATGTGCATAGACCCACCCCTGTTTACTGAGCCCCACCCCTGGCCCCTAATGTGCATACACCCACCCCTGCTTACTGAGCCCCACCCCTGGCCCCGAATGTGCATAAACCCACCCCTGCTTACTGAGTCCCACCACAGGCCCCTAGTGTGCGTACACCCACCCCTGCTTACTGAGCCTCACCCCAATGCCCTAATGTGCGTAGACCCACCCCTGCTTACTGAGCCCCACCACAGCCCCTAATGTGCATAGACCCACCCCTACTTACTGTGCCCCACCCCTAGACCCCTATTGTGCATAGACCCACCCCTGCTTACTGAGCCCCACCCCCAGGCCCCTAATGTGCGTAGACCCACCCCTGCTTACTGAGCCCCACCACAGGCCCCTAATGTGCATAGACCCACCCCTACTTACTGAGCCCCACCCCAGACCCATAATGTGCATAGACCCACCCCTGTTTACTGAGCCCCACCCCAGACCCCTAATGTACATGCACCACCCCTGTTTACTGAGCCCCACCCCAGGCCCCAAATGTACATGCACCACCCCTGATTACTGAGCCCCACCCCCAGATCCTTAATGTGCCTACACCCACCCCCAGGCCCCTAATGTGCATCGACCACCCCTGCTTACTGAGCCTCACCCGAGGCCCCTAATGTGTGTAGACCCACCCCTACTTACTGAACCCCACCCCAGGCCCCTAATGTACATAGACCCACCCCTGTTTACTGAGCCCCACCACAGGCCCCTAATGTGCATAGACCCACTCCGCTTACTGAGCCCCTACTGTGCATACCCCTAATGTGCATAGACCCACCCCTGCTTACTGAGCCGCACCACAGGCCCCTAATGTGCAAAGACCCACCCCTGCTTACTGAGCCTCACCCCAATGCCCTAATGTGCGTAGACCCACCCCTGCTTACTGAGCCCCACCACAGGCCTCTAATGTGCATAGACCCACCCGTACTTACTGTGCCCCACCCCCAGACCCTTATTGTGCATAGACCCACCCCTGCTTACTGAGCCCCACCCCCAAGCCCCTAATGTGCATAGACTCACCCCTGCTTACTGAGCCTCACCCCAGGCCCCTAATGTACATGCACCACCCCTGTTTACTGAGCCCCACCCCAGACCCATAATCTGCATAGACCCACCCCCTGTTTACTGAGCCCCACCCCAGACCCATAATGTGCATAGACCCACCCCTGCTTACTCAGCCCCACCCCAGGTCCATAATGTGTGTAGACCCACCCCTGTTTACTGAGCCCCACCCCAGGCCCCAAATGTACATGCACCACCCCTGTTTACTGAGCCCCACCCCTGGCCCCTAATGTGTGTAGACCCACCCCTACTTACTGAGCCCCACCCCTGGCCCCTAATGTGCATACACCCACCCCTGCTTACTGAGCCTCGCCCCTAATGTGTGTAGACCCACTCCTGCTTACTGAGCCCCACCCCAGGCCCCTAATGTGTGTACACCCACTCCTGGTTACTGAGCCCCACCCCAGGCCCCTAATGTGCGTAGACCCACCCCTGCTTACTGAGCCTGACCCCAGGCCCCTAATGTGCGTAGACCCACCCCTGCTTACTGAGCACCACCCCAGGCCCCTAATGTGCATAGACCCACCCCTGCTTATTGAGCCCCACCCCAGGCCTGTAATGTGCCTAGACCCACCCCTGCTTACTGAGCCCCACCCCAGGCTCCTAATGTGCATAGACCTACCCCTGCTTACTGAGCCACATTCCAGGCACCTTATGTGCATAGACCCGCCCCTGCTTACTGAGCCCCACCCCCAGATCCTTAATGTGCCTACACCCACCCCCAGGCCCCTAATGTGCATCGACCCACCCCTGCTTACTGAGCCTCACCCGAGGCCCCTAATGTGTGTAGACTCACCCCTACTTACTGAACACCACCCCAGGCCCCTAATGTGCGTAGACCCACCCCTGTTTACTGAGCCCCACCCCAAACCCCTAATGTGCGTAGACCCACCCCTGTTTACTGAGCCCCACCCCAGGCCCCTAATGTGCATAGACCCACCCCTGCTTACTGAACCCCACTCCAGGCCCCTAATGTGCGTAGACCCACCCCTGCTTATTGAGCCCCACCACAGGCCCGTAATGTGCGTAGACCCACTCCTGCTTACTGAGCCCCACCCCAGGCCCCTAATGTGCATACCCCCACCCTGCTTACTGAGCCCCACCCCTGGCCCCCAATGTGCATACACCCACCCCTGCTTATTGAGCCTCCCCCCTCGCCCCTAATGTGTGTAGACCCACCCCTGCTTACTGAGCCCCACCCCTGGCCCCTAATGTGCATAGACCCACCCCTGCTTACTGAGCCCCGCCCAGGCCCCTAATGTGCGTAGACCCACCCCTGTTTCCTGAGCCCCACCGAGGCCCCTAATGTGCGTAGACCCACCCCTGCTTACTGAGCCCCACCCCAGGCCCCTAATGTGCATACACCCACCCCTGCTTACTGAGCCCCACCCCTGGCCCCTAATGTGCGTAGACCCACTCCTGCTTACTGAGCCCCACCCCAGGCCCCTAATGTGTGTACACCCGCTCCTGCTTACTTAGCCCCACCCCAGGCCGCTAATGTGCATAGACCCACCCCAGCTTTCTGAGCCTCACCCCAAGCCCCTAATGTGCATAGACCCACCCCTGCTTACTGAGCCTGACACCAGGCCCCTAATGTGCGTAGACCCACCCCGGCTTACTGAGCACCACCCCACGCCCCTAATGTGCATAGACCCACGCCGGCTTACTGAACCCCACCCCAGGCCTCTAATGTGCGTAGACCCACCCCTGCTTATTGAGCCCCACCACAGGCCTGTAATGTGCCTAGACCCACCCCTGCTTACTGAGCCCCACCCCAGGCTCCTAATGTGCATAGACCTACCCCCGCTTATTGAGCCCCACCCCAGGCCCCTAATGTGCGTAGACCCACCCCTGCTTATTGAGCCCCACCACAGGCCCGTAATGTGCGTAGACCCACTCCTGCTTACTGAGCCCCACCCCAGGCCCCTAATGTGCATACCCCCACCCTGCTTACTGAGCCCCACCCCTGGCCCCCAATGTGCATACACCCACCCCTGCTTATTGAGCCTCCCCCCTCGCCCCTAATGTGTGTAGACCCACCCCTGCTTACTGAGCCCCACCCCTGGCCCCTAATGTGCATAGACCCACCCCTGCTTACTGAGCCCCGCCCAGGCCCCTAATGTGCGTAGACCCACCCCTGTTTCCTGAGCCCCACCGAGGCCCCTAATGTGCGTAGACCCACCCCTGCTTACTGAGCCCCACCCCAGGCCCCTAATGTGCGTAGACCCACCCCTGCTTACTGAGCCCCACCCCTGGCCCCTAATGTGCGTAGACCCACTCCTGCTTACTGAGCCCCACCCCAGGCCCCTAATGTGTGTACACCCGCTCCTGCTTACTTAGCCCCACCCCAGGCCGCTAATGTGCATAGACCCACCCCAGCTTTCTGAGCCTCACCCCAAGCCCCTAATGTGCATAGACCCACCCCTGCTTACTGAGCCTGACACCAGGCCCCTAATGTGCGTAGACCCACCCCGTCTTACTGAGCACCACCCCACGCCCCTAATGTGCATAGACCCACGCCTGCTTACTGAACCCCACCCCAGGCCTCTAATGTGCGTAGACCCACCCCTGCTTATTGAGCCCCACCACAGGCCTGTAATGTGCCTAGACCCACCCCTGCTTACTGAGCCCCACCCCAGGCTCCTAATGTGCATAGACCTACCCCCGCTTACTGAGCCCCACCCCAGGCCCCTAATGTGCATAGTCACACCTCTGCTTACTGAGCCTCACCATAGGCCCCTAATGTGCATAGACCCACCCCTGCTTACTGAGCCCCATCCCAGGCTCCTAATGTGCACCTACCCACCCCTGCTTACTGAGCCACATTCCAGGCCCCTTATGTGCATAGACCCATCCCTGCTTACTGCGCCACACCCCAGAACCCTAATGTGCATAGTCCCGCCCCTGCTTACTGGGCCTCACCCCAGATCCTTAATGTGCCTACACCCACCCTCAGGCCCCTAATGTGCATCGACCCACCCCTGCTTACTGAGCCTCACTCCAGACCCCTAATGTGCATAGACCGACCCCTGCTTACTGAGCCCCACCCCAGGCCCCTAATGTGTGTAGACCCACCCCTGTTTACTGAGCCCGACCCCAGACCCCTAATGTGCGTAGACCCACCCCTGTTTACTGAGCCCCACCCCAGGCCCCTAATGTGTGTAGACCCACCCCTGCTTACTGAGCCCCACCCCAGGCCCCTAATGTGCCTAGACCCACCCCTGCTTACTGAACCCCACTCCAGGCCCCTAATGTGCGTAGACCCACCCCTGCTTATTGAGCCCCACCACAGGCCCCTAATGTGCATAGACCCACCCCTGCTTTCTGAGCCTCACGCCAAGCCCCTAATGTGCGTAGACCCACCCCTGCTTACTGAGCCTGACCCCAGGCCCCTAATGTGCGTAGACCCACCCCTGCTTACTGAGCACCACCCCAGGCCCCTAATGTGCATAGACCCACCCCTGCTTATTGAGCCCCACACCAGGCCCCTAATGTGCGTAGACCCACCCCTGCTTATTGAGCCCCACCACAGGCCTGTAATGTGCCTAGACCCACCCCTGCTTACTGAGCCCCACCCCAGGCTCCTAATGTGCATAGACCTACCCCTGCTTACTGAGCCACATTCCAGGCACCTTATGTGCATAGACCCGCCCCTGCTTACTGAGCCCCACCCCCAGATCCTTAATGTGCCTACACCCACCCCCAGGCCCCTAATGTGCATCGACCCACCCCTGCTTACTGAGCCTCACCCGAGGCCCCTAATGTGTGTAGACCCACCCCTACTTACTGAACCCCACCCCAGGCCCCTAATGTGCGTAAACCCACCCCTGTTTACTGAGCCCCACCCCAAACCCCTAATGTGCGTAGACCCACCCCTGCTTACTGAGCCCCACCCCTGGCCCCTAATGTGCGCAGACCCACTCCTGCTTACTGAGCCCCACCCCAGGCCCCTAATGTGTGTACACCCACTCCTGCTTACTGAGCCCCACCCCTGGCCCCTAATGTGCGTAGACCCACTCCTGCTTACTGAGCCCCACCCCAGACCCCTAATGTGTGTACACCCACTCCTGCTTACTGAGCCCCACCCCAGGCCCCTAATGTGCATACCCCCACCCTGCTTACTGAGCCCCACCCCTGGCCCCCAATGTGCATACACCCACCCCTGCTTATTGAGCCTCCCCCCTCGCCCCTAATGTGTGTAGACCCACCCCTGCTTACTGAGCCCCACCCCTGGCCCCCAATGTGCATACACCCACCCCTGCTTACTGAGCCTCCCCCTCGCCCCTAATGTGCGTATACCCACCCCTGCTTACTGAGCCCTACCCCAGGCCCCTAATGTGCATAGACCCACCCCTGCTTACTGAGCCCCACCCCAGGCCCCTAATGTGCGTAGACCCACCCCTGCTTACTGAGCCCCACCCCAGGCCCCTAATGTGCATAGACCCATCCCTGCTTACTGAGCCCCACCCCAGGCCCCTAATGTACATACACACACCCCTGTTTACTGAGCCCCACCACAGGCCCCTAATGTGCATAGACCTACCCCTGCTTACTGAGCCCCACCACAGGCCCCTAATGTGCGTAGACCCACCCCTGCTTACTGAGCCCCACCCCAGGCCCCTAATGTACATGCACCACCCCTGCTTACTTAGCCCCACCCCAGGCCCCTAATGTACATGCACCACCCCTGTTTACTGAGCCCCACCCCAGCCCCCTAATGCATAGCTCTCAACCATTTGTCTCGCAAAGGCGGGTGAAATCACCCGATTTTCTTTTTGGCGGGTGAGACGCCCATTGGAGTGAATGGGCGTGCAGGAGGCTTGGCGGGTGAGTCAGCCCTTTGCAAGGCGGGTGACACCCGCCAAAAGCGGGTGAGTTGAGAGCTATGCTAATGTACATACACCACCCCTGCTTACTGAGCCCCACCCCAGGCCCCTAATGTGCATACCCCCACCCCTGCTTACTGAGCCCCACCCCCAGGCCCCTAATGTGCGTAGACCCACCCCTGCTTACTGAGCCCCACCACAGGCCCCTAATGTGCATAGACCCACCCCTACTTACTGAGCCCCACCCCAGACCCATAATGTGCATAGACCCACCCCTGTTTACTGAGCCCCACCCCAGACCCCTAATGTACATGCACCACCCCTGTTTACTGAGCCCCACCCCAGGCCCCAAATGTACATGCCCCCACCCCTGCTTACTGAGCCCCACCCCCAGGCCCCTAATGTGCGTAGACCCACCCCTGCTTACTGAGCCCCACCACAGGCCCCTAATGTGCGTAGACCCACCCCTGCTTACTGAGCACCACCCCAGGCCCCTAATGTGCATAGACCCACCCCTGCTTATTGAGCCCCACCCCAGGCCTGTAATGTGCCTAGACCCACCCCTGCTTACTGAGCCCCACCCCAGGCTCCTAATGTGCATAGACCTACCCCTGCTTACTGAGCCACATTCCAGGCACCTTATGTGCATAGACCCGCCCCTGCTTACTGAGCCCCACCCCCAGATCCTTAATGTGCCTACACCCACCCCCAGGCCCCCAATGTGCATCGACCCACCCCTGCTTACTGAGCCTCACCCGAGGCCCCTAATGTGTGTAGACCCACCCCTACTTACTGAACCCCACCCCAGGCCCCTAATGTGCGTAGACCCACCCCTGTTTACTGAGCCCCACCCCAAACCCCTAATGTGCATAGACCCACCCCTGCTTACTGAGCCCCACCCCTGGCCCCCAATGTGCATACACCCACCCCTGCTTATTGAGCCTCCCCCCTCGCCCCTAATGTGTGTAGACCCACCCCTGCTTACTGAGCCCCACCCCTGGCCCCCAATGTGCATACACCCACCCCTGCTTACTGAGCATCCCCCCTCACCCCTAATGTGTGTAGACCCACCCCTGCTTACTGAGCCCCACCCCATACCCCTAATGTGCATAGACCCTCCCCTGCTTACTGAGCCCCGCCCCAGGCCCCTAATGTGCGTAGACCCACCCCTGTTTACTGAGCCCCACCCCAGGCCCCTAATGTGCATAGACCCACCCCTGCTTACTGAACCCCACTCCAGGCCCCTAATGTGCGTAGACCCACCCCTGCTTATTGAGCCCCACCACAGGCCCGTAATGTGCGTAGATCCACTCCTGCTTACTGAGCCCCACCCCAGGCCCCTAATGTGCATACCCCCACCCTGCTTACTGAGCCCCACCCCTGGCCCCCAATGTGCATACACCCACCCCTGCTTATTGAGCCTCCCCCCTCGCCCCTAATGTGTGTAGACCCACCCCTGCTTACTGAGCCCCACCCCTGGCCCCTAATGTGCATAGACCCACCCCTGCTTACTGAGCCCCGCCCAGGCCCCTAATGTGCGTAGACCCACCCCTGTTTCCTGAGCCCCACCGAGGCCCCTAATGTGCGTAGACCCACCCCTGCTTACTGAGCCCCACCCCAGGCCCCTAATGTGCATACACCCACCCCTGCTTACTGAGCCCCACCCCAGGCCCCTAATGTGCATACACCCACCCCTGCTTACTGAGCCCCACCCCTGGCCCCTAATGTGCGTAGACCCACTCCTGCTTACTGAGCCCCACCCCAGGCCCCTAATGTGTGTACACCCGCTCCTGCTTACTTAGCCCCACCCCAGGCCGCTAATGTGCATAGACCCGCCCCAGCTTTCTGAGCCTCACCCCAAGCCCCTAATGTGCATAGACCCACCCCTGCTTACTGAGCCTGACACCAGGCCCCTAATGTGCGTAGATCCACCCCGGCTTACTGAGCACCACCCCATGCCCCTAATGTGCATAGACCCACGCCTGCTTACTGAACCCCACCCCAGGCCCCTAATGTGCGTAGACCCACCCCTGCTTATTGAGCCCCACCACAGGCCTATAATGTGCCTAGACCCACCCCTGCTTACTGAGCCCCACCCCAGGCTCCTAATGTGCATAGACCCACCCCCGCTTACTGAGCCCCACCCCAGGCCCCTAATGTACATAGTCACACCTCTGCTTACTGAGCCTCACCATAGGCCCCTAATGTGCATAGACCCACCCCTGCTTACTGAGCCCCATCCCAGGCTCCTAATGTGCACCTACCCACCCCTGCTTACTGAGCCACATTCCAGGCCCCTTATGTGCATAGACCCATCCCTGCTTACTGCGCCACACCCCAGAACCCTAATGTGCATAGTCCCGCCCCTGCTTACTGGGCCTCACCCCAGATCCTTAATGTGCCTACACCCACCCTCAGGCCCCTAATGTGCATCGACCCACCCCTGCTTACTGAGCCTCACTCCAGACCCCTAATGTGCATAGACCGACCCCTGCTTACTGAGCCCCACCCCAGGCCCCTAATGTGTGTAGACCCACCCCTGTTTACTGAGCCCGACCCCAGACCCCTAATGTGCGTAGACCCACCCCTGTTTACTGAGCCCCACCCCAGGCCCCTAATGTGTGTAGACCCACCCCTGCTTACTGAGCCCCACCCCAGGCCCCTAATGTGCATAGACCCACCCCTGCTTACTGAACCCCACTCCAGGCCCCTAATGTGCGTAGACCCACCCCTGCTTATTGAGCCCCACCACAGGCCCCTAATGTGCATAGACCCACCCCTGCTTTCTGAGCCTCACCCCAAGCCCCTAATGTGCGTAGACCCACCCCTGCTTACTGAGCCTGACCCCAGGCCCCTAATGTGCGTAGACCCACCCCTGCTTACTGAGCACCACCCCAGGCCCCTAATGTGCATAGACCCACCCCTGCTTATTGAGCCCCACCCCAGGCCCCTAATGTGCGTAGACCCACCCCTGCTTATTGAGCCCCACCACAGGCCTGTAATGTGCCTAGACCCACCCCTGCTTACTGAGCCACATTCCAGGCACCTTATGTGCATAGACCCGCCCCTGCTTACTGAGCCCCACCCCCAGATCCTTAATGTGCCTACACCCACCCCCAGGCCCCTAATGTGCATCGACCCACCCCTGCTTACTGAGCCTCACCCGAGGCCCCTAATGTGTGTAGACCCACCCCTACTTACTGAACCCCACCCCAGGCCCCTAATGTGCGTAAACCCACCCCTGTTTACTGAGCCCCACCCCAAACCCCTAATGTGCGTAGACCCACCCCTGCTTACTGAGCCCCACCCCTGGCCCCTAATGTGCGTAGACCCACTCCTGCTTACTGAGCCCCACCCCAGGCCCCTAATGTGTGTACACCCACTCCTGCTTACTGAGCCCCACCCCTGGCCCCTAATGTGCGTAGACCCACTCCTGCTTACTGAGCCCCACCCCAGGCCCTTAATGTGTGTACACCCACTCCTGCTTACTGAGCCCCACCCCAGGCCCCTAATGTGCATACCCCCACCCTGCTTACTGAGCCCCACCCCCGGCCCCCAATGTGCATACACCCACCCCTGCTTATTGAGCCTCCCCCCTCGCCCCTAATGTGTGTAGACCCAGCCCTGCTTACTGAGCCCCACCCCTGGCCCCCAATGTGCATACACCCACCCCTGCTTACTGAGCCTCCCCCTTGCCCCTAATGTGTGTAGACCCACCCCTGCTTACTGAACCCCACCCCATACCCCTAATGTGCATAGACCCACCCCTGCTTACTGAGCCCCGCCCAGGCCCCTAATGTGCCTAGACCCACCCCTGTTTCCTGAGCCCCACCGAGGCCCCTAATGTGCGTAGACCCACCCCTGCTTACTGAGCCCCACTCCAGGCCCCTAATGTGCATAGATCCACCCCGGCTTACTGAGCACCACCTCACGCCCCTAATGTGCATAGACCCACGCCTGCTTACTGAGCCCCACCCCAGGCCCCTAATGTGCGTAGACCCACCCCTGCTTATTGAGCCCCACCACAGGCCTGTAATGTGCCTAGACCCACCCCTGCTTACTGAGCCCCACCCCAGGCTCCTAATGTGCATAGACCTACCCCCGCTTACTGAGCCCCACCCCAGGCCCCTAATGTGCATAGTCACATCTCTGCTTACTGAGCCTCACCATAGGCCCCTAATGTGCATAGACCCACCCTGCTTACTGAGCCCCATCCCAGGCTCCTAATGTGCACCTACCCACCCCTTCTTACTGAGCCACATTCCAGGCCCCTTATGTGCATAGACCCATCCCTGCTTACTGCGCCACACCCCAGAACCCTAATGTGCATAGTCCCGCCCCTGCTTACTGGGCCTCACCCCCAGATCCTTAATGTGCCTACACCCACCCTCAGGCCCCTAATGTGCATCGACCCACCCCTGCTTACTGAGCCTCACTCCAGACCCCTAATGTGCATAGACCGACCCCTGCTTACTGAGCCCCACCCCAGGCCCCTAATGTGTGTAGACCCACCCCTGTTTACTGAGCCCGACCCCAGACCCCTAATGTGCGTAGACCCACCCCTGTTTACTGAGCCCCACCCCAGGCCCCTAATGTGTGTAGACCCACCCCTGCTTACTGAGCCCCACCACAGGCCCCTAATGTGCATAGACCCACCCCTGCTTACTGAGCCCCACCCCAGACCCCTAATGTACATGCACCCACCCCCAGCCCCCTAATGTGCATAGACCCACCCCTGCTTACTGAGCCTCACCCCAGGCCCTTAATGTGCATAGACCCATCCCTGCTTACTGAGCCTCACCCCAATGCCCTAATGTGCGTAGACCCACCCCTGCTTATTGAGCCCCACCACAGGCCCCTAATGTGCATAGACCCACCCCGCTTACTGAGCCCCTACTGTGCATACCCCTAATGTGCATAGACCCACCCCTGCTTACTGAGCCGCACCACAGGCCCCTAATGTGCGTAGACCCACCCCTGCTTACTGAGCCTCACCCCAATGCCCTAATGTGCGTAGACCCACCCCTGCTTACTGAGCCCCACCACATGCCCCTAATGTGCATAGACCCACCCCTACTTACTTTGCCCCACCCCCAGACCCTTATTGTGCATAGACCCACCCCTGCTTACTGAGCCCCACCCACAGGCCGCTAATGTGCGTAGACCCACCCCTGCTTACTGAGCCTCACCCCAGGCCCATAATGTGCATAGACCCACCCCTGTTTACTGAGCCCCACCCCAGACCCTTAATGTGCATACATCCACCCCAGGCCCCTAATGTGCGTAGACCCACCCCTGCTTACTCAACCCCACCCCAGGTACATAATGTGTGTAGACCCACCCCTGTTTACTGAGCCCCACCCCAGACCCCTAATGTACATGCACCACCCCTGTTTACTGAGCCCCACCCCAGGCCCCTAATGTGCATAGATCCACCCCTGCTTACTTAGCCTCACCCCAGGCCCCTAATGTACATGCACCACCCCTGTTTACTGAGCCCCACCCCAGGCCCCTAATGTGCATAGATCCACCCCTGTTTACTGAGCCCCACCCCAGGCCCCTAATGTGCATAGATCCACCCCTGTTTACTGAGCCCCACCCCAGGCCCCTAATGTGCATAGATCCACCCCTGCTTACTTAGCCTCACCCCAGGCCCCTAATGTACATGCACCACCCCTGCTTACTGAGCCCCACCCCTGGCCCCTAATGTGCGTAGACCCACTCCTGCTTACTGAGCCCCACCCCAGGCCCCTAATGTGTGTACACCCACTCCTGGTTACTGAGCCCCACCCCAGGCCCCTAATGTGCATAGACCCACCCCAGCTTTCTGAGCCTCACCCCAAGCCCCTAATGTGCGTAGACCCACCCCTGCTTACTGAGCACCACCCCAGGCCCCTAATGTGCATAGACCCACCCCTGCTTATTGAGCCCCACCCCAGTCCCCTAATGTGTGTATACCCACCCCTGCTTATTGAGCCCCACCACAGGCCTGTAATGTGCCTAGACCCACCCCTGCTTACTGAGCCCCACCCCAGGCTCCTAATGTGCATAGACCTACCCCCGCTTACTGAGCCCCACCCAGGCCCATAATGTGCGTAGTCCCACCTCTGCTTACTGAGCCTCACCCTAGGCCCCTAATGTGCATAGACCCACCCCTGCTTACTGAGCCACATTCCAGGCCCCTTATGTGCATAGACCCACCCCCAGATCCTTAATGTGCCTACACCCACCCCCAGGCCCCTAATGTGCATCGACCCACCCCTGCTTACTGAGCCTCACCCGAGGCCCCTAATGTGTGTAGACCCACCCCTACTTACTGAACCCCACCCCAGGCCCCTAATGTGCGTAGACCCACCCCTGTTTACTGAGCCCCACCCCAAACCCCTAATGTGCATAGACCCACCCCTGCTTACTGAGCCCCACCCCTGGCCCCCAATGTGCATACACCCACCCCTGCTTACTGAGCATCCCCCCTCACCCCTAATGTGCGTAGACCCTCCCCTGCTTACTGAGCCCCACCCCTGGCCCCTAATGTGCGTAGACCCACCCCTGCTTACTGAGCCCCACTCCAGGCCCCTAATGTGCATACCCCCACCCTGCTTACTGAGCCCCACCCCAGGCCCCAAATGTGTGTACACCCACTCCTGCTTACTGAGCCCCACCCCAGGCCCCTAATGTGTGTACACCCACCCCTGCTTACTGAGCCTCCCCCTCGCCCCTAATGTGTGTAGACCCACCCCTGCTTACTGAGCCCCACCCCATATCCCTAATGTGCATAGACCCACCCCTGCTTACTGAGCCCCACCACAGGCCCGTAATGTGCGTAGACCCACCCCTGCTTACTGAGCCCCACCCCAGGCCCCTAATGTGCGTAGACCCACTCCTGCTTACTGAGCCCCACTCCAGGCCCCTAATGTGCGTAGACCCACCCCTGCTTACTGAGCCCCACCCCTGGCCCCTAAAGTGCGTAGACCCACTCCTGTTTACTGAGCCCCACCCCAGGCCCCTAATGTGTGTACACCCACTCCTGCTTACTTAGCCCCACCCCAGGCCCCTAATGTGCATAGACCCACCCCAGCTTTCTGAGCCTCACCCCAAGCCCCTAATGTGCGTAGACCCACCCCTGCTTACTGAGCCTGACCCCAGGCCCCTAATGTGCGTAGACCCACCCCGGCTTACTGAGCACCACCCCAGGCCCCTAATGTGCATAGACCCACGCCTGCTTACTGAGCCCTACCCCAGGCCACTAATGTGCGTAGACCCACCCCTGCTTATTGAGCCCCACCACAGGCCTGTAATGTGCCTAGACCCACCCCTGCTTACTGAGCCCCAACCCAGGCTCCTAATGTGCATAGACCTACCCCCGCTTACTGAGCCCCACCCCAGGCCCCTAATGTGCACCTACCCACCCCTGCTTACTGAGCCACATTCCAGGCCCCTTATGTGCATAGACCCATCCCTGCTTACTGCGCCCCGCCCCAGGCCCCTAATGTGCATAGACCCACCCCTGCTTACTGAGCCCCTCCCTCTGTGAGCTCAGCCACACCAGCTGTTGTTAAGGCGCCCCGTTGTGCTGGGCCCTGCTTCTGAAGGCAGGAGATGGCAGGAGTCTGGTTGTATTTGACAGGCGGCCGTGCGCACCTTTTATTAACATGTGATCTCACACGTGACTTTAGCACGAACACAGGAGGGGCTTAAGTGACAACATCCCATGCCAGGGGTATACACAAAATAAGGACAGACACGAAGCAGCACGCAATACATTCTACATTTGCATGGCTGCGGATAACAACGTTCTCTTGGACTGCAGCCAGTCTAAGCCCACGGGATGGGCAGGGGAACAGCATGAAGGACGCATCATCGTTCATTGGGCATGGGGACACAATACATTACACACTTCCATGGATGCGGACAGCAGCATTCGCTTTGGCTGCAGCCAATTTAAGCTCACTAGATGGATGGACGCACAGCACCAAGGTTCATCACTGTCCATTGGGAGACAAGCTTGGTGCAGACACCGACCATAACCTTTACTCGATGGGCCGGATCACAGCATGAAGACAACATAAAAGAGGCAACACTTTTATTAGTCTATGAAGACAAATCCTTTGACTGCATCCAGGCAAAAGCCGCACCCCGTGTTACCGGGGGCCACACCTGCTCTGTGACATCAGTCCCTGGATAGCGGTAGTCACTGCTGAGGGAGTGCCAGCAAGATGTTGGAGATGGCTGCCGGCAGCAACCAGCGGGAGACAATGCAGGCCTCTGGTAGGACTCTCTGCCGGAGGAACAGTGGAGATTAAGAGGGGAAGATCCGCGCCAGGCCCAGGCTGCTCAGTGGGGCCGCTAGGATAGACAAGGTCGATTGATGATGCTGGTGCTCTGGGCTCTCTGGCAGCATTGATCGTGCCTCTCTCCCCCAGGCAGGAGCGTGCTGGCACTGTGATGTGGCGGTGCTCGTCGCCGCACCGCTGTTTCCTCTCCCCCAGGCAGGGGCAACCTTTCATTCTTCTGATCGCTTTGTTTCCATTTTTTCACATGGTGTGCTCCGGGGACTGGGCCACACGCCCGCACCTTGCGAGGCGTCGCCAGCGATGCCGACGGCTGTCTGCGTAGGTCCGCCCTCCTTCCAATCCTTTCTCATATGGAGCGCACCTGAGACTCCTGGGTGCGCGTGCCCGCACCAAGCGGGACCTTACCGGCGATGCCGACGGTCACCAGGCATGACCCGACCCGCAGCGTGCACCGGCAGGCGGGCGCTCGCCACGTTCGTACTTTACCCATGTCACCAGTTGTTAAGCGGCCCGGTTGTGCTGGGCCCTGCTTCTGAAGGGCTCCGCTTGGCAGGCCCTCTGCCCCTGATGTTGCGCTGGCACAGCGCAGTAACTACACACAGAAGCAGGAGTCTAGTGGTATTTGACTGGCGCACGGGAGGCTGTGCAGACCTTTTATTAACTTGACATGTTGCCCATGTGTCATCTCACACGTGACTTTGCCACGAGCCCAGGAGGGGCTTAAGTCACAACACTCCCTACCCATTCTTATACAGCCTCACGCCTGCACTCGGAGCTAAGCCACCTACAATATTTTCTGTAGAAAAACATTGTTTTGATTTTAGAACAAATAATAAAAGGAATAATCATGAATTTAGGTTTTCTTAGATAATGTTTTATGCACTTTTAAGAATGCAATGTTTTAAGTTTTTGACACCACCTAAAATATTAAGCTCCTCTGCTGACACATTGAACCAGAGAAGGTCTGGGCCACTGTAGCTATCCCCCTGAGCTCTCCAGCCCCTGCCATTGGTCTGGTGTGCCAGCAGGTCCCTTGGCAGATCTTTAAACTCATTGAGTCTCTATGGTGGGTGAAGTCAAATGTTTTGGAGGACGGTTCCTTTGAAGTCATTGTGACTGCACCAATCTTAGTGACAGGAACCAAAGGACAGTGACCAAGGGCCCTCCCTGTTCCACCCCTGGGAGCATCATCTGCTGGTTCAGGGTGACAACCTTACCCCTGAACCACACCTTCCCAGAGCAAGGCACTTCCTCACCTATCTCCACCTGTTCTCGTTTGCCCCAGGGGATTTGTACACTGGCTATCTACTGAGGTAGTCCATGGTGGCTGGCTTTTCGTTGATTCATCAAGAAGTTGTATGACTAGAAGCCAGGAACCACCTCGTATCTTGTTGGTTAGTATCCTCTGCTTTAAGAAGCGCATGACCGGTAATCAATGTAAATAAACATGACCCTGTCATATATTATGTTAGGGCCTCTATGTGGATGGCCAGACATTCTAGCTCCACAGAACAATTTCTCGGTTGGAGTTTTCTACTAATAACTGTTATGGGTTGCTCCGCCCTGTTCTTTGAACAGGTCAATACTGCCCCCAGGCCTACATATGATCCATCTGTTTGGAGGATGAATTGGTCTGCATAGGTTAGCATGATCAGCAGAGGCAGATGGCATGTTTGCGTCAGTCCACTGCATTCAGTTAAACTCTGACCCTTTACCCTTCTCTGTTAGGGGGTCCGGCTATAGTTGGAAAGTTGGGTATGAAACATTTATAGTACCCAAAATGGCCCACATAGGCATGCAATTCATTTTTAGTCTTAGGTCTAGGGATGTCCTGGATGCTCACAATTTTGGTTGCTTGCGGGTCAACCATTCCTTTTCCGCTTAATGACAACAGAGCCAGTGGACACTAAGATGGATTAGCTGGAGACCTGCTTTCTGCAAACCGCTACTGACCAGATGTAGTTCTGACTATAAATGATTATGTTGTCAAAGTATGCACCTAGAATGTCTGATGGGGCGAGAGTACTGCATGCATTGCTCTGGAAAGTTCCAGGTGTCCCATATCGGCCCATATAGGCCAACTGTGATTTGATATAACCTCAGCGACATGAGAATGGCTGTTTTCTCTTTGTCTTCCAGGGTCCGTGGGATCTGCCAGTAGGATTTTGTGAGGTCAAGGGTAGAGATATATTTGGCGGTCCAAACCATTTAATCATATTATCTACCCTTGGCATGGGGTATGTGGGCATTGAATTTTGATAGCTCCTTGACCTTGTGGAATTCGATGCAGAAATGCCAGCTTCCATCAGGCTTGGAGACAAGGATGATTGGTGGGGATAAGGGACTTTGTGATGGTGTAACCATCCCGAGTTGGAGCATCTTTTGGGTTTCTTCCTCTATAGCCTTCCTCATTGTCTCTGGTAAGCAATATGGTGGAAATCTGATGAATTTACTGGGACTGGTTGACAAAACCATTCACCAAACAATCACAGAAGACATTTGAGACGTTATGTCAATAGGCACAGAGATTTTCTTTCTGCTCTGCCAGAAGATCTGCTGGATTCAGTTCCACGTGGCTGCGCATTCTGGCTGGTTGACATTTGGGAGTAGGATGGCCATTAGGGTGGGTTCCTCGGTTTTCACCACAGTTTTACCCAGTGACTGATCTTGCATTGGGCCCTTTGCTGGATTTTGTAGTTATTGTCACTGAGCACCTGAGTGACTTTTTACAGAGCTTGACATTTGGAAGTCAACCTGTTTTCAGAGTTGGGCAACAGAAGGGGTACCAGGTCCGTAACCTTGAAGCGCCTCAAATGTACTCACCAGTTAAATAGCCATTTTTGCTTCTCTTGGTTGAATCACATTCCTTTTGAGCTAGGTGCTGGATGGTCTTGAACCACTCCAGGACTGCCTTGCTGAATGCTGCTGTCTTGCTTCCTTAACCATTGCATCCTTCCCAGTCCATCAGGATATCCGTCCATAGATAACGTCTATCTGAATGGCACCGTCTTGGTCCAGGGCCCTCAGCCCAACCTCCTCATTTATGATGGGCATCACCTGCGTCTTATCAACTTCCTTCCTTCTCCTGCTACTCCTACTATCTTTATTTATTTTATTGTTCAATTATAATGCGCTTAATACCCTTAATACCAGCGAGTGGTTTCTAAGCGCGGGATCGGGATTCAAACCTGTGTTGCACCACGTTGTCTTGCTTCCAAGACAAATGCATTGCCCCTGAGCTATTCTTCCTCCCCTAGCACTAGCACCTCTCTGGCTCCTCTATCACCTCCTTTTCCTGCCTCCTCTCTGGCACCTTGCTTTTCTTCTCGGGCTACTATGCCACCCTCTATCACCTCTGCCCACTCTCGGACCACTCTGCCACTTCCGCTGGACGTACATCAAGCCTGTACCCCACCACGGAAGTCTTACAAATGTGGCAACCTGCTCCGCGTCACTACTCTCTACTCTCGCTCTGCTGTCAAACACTCCTCTGACATCTTCCACCTCCTCAAAGAACTTGACCTGGATGTCCTCGCACTATCCGAGACATAGTTCACGGCCAGATCTGCACACATTTTGACATGCTCCTACCTGATGGCTACAAGATCCTCTCTGAACCCAGGGCCAACCGTCCGGGAGGTGGAGTAGCTCTCATCTTTCCTGAGTAGGCCCCTGCTTCTGCCATTCCTACGCAGGCCGACTCCTCCTTTGAATCACCATATTGTATCAGTCGTTTAACTCGTCCTGGGTTGGATACAAGATTTTCCTTATCACAAGAAACTTTATCCAACAGGAATTGGGTCAGCAGTGACATTTTTGAAAAGAGGGTACATTCCTGGGAACCTTGCCTTAAATCAGATCCCAAATCGTAGAATACATTTTGACCCTCATCCATTATCAGTTTCTGATAAAGAGAAAGTGATCTCCACTCTACTAAGCTTAAAAGAGACTGAAGGTTGAAGGCCCAATTCATACCTCAAAGCTGACATTGGTATACATTTAAGTAAACGAAACATTAGTGCTCTGCAAATTCTTGATTCTACCTTGAGCCGGTCTAGATTCCCCCCAATATAAGAGAGTTCCAAACCATAGCATAATTTTGGAATCACCTTAAGTTTGTAAAAGCGTAGCAGAGGGATATATGAATATGCACAATATTTGCATTCCACTACCCTCATTTGACCTATCAATCGCGTAGACTTCTGTAATGGATGGTTTCGCAAATGGCATTTCTTAGAGGACTCAAGCAGTGGAAATCTCAAATATATAATCGATGTTTCTTACCGCCAGCTTGACTTTATTCAAGAACCAGCTGTATGGTGTGGATTTCTTACGATTACTAAAGCGCATGATGACAGATTTATTTGCATTTATCACAAGGCCATTAAGACTTATATAGTTTGAAAATGCAGTAAGTAGGTGTTGTAAGCCCCAAGGAGTTTTTCTGGAAGATTGGGGTTGAGAATCTGGCTACGTTAGAATCACTGTGCTGTCTTGGCGTCCAGCTCAATAGAAACATAAACAAGCATGAATGGTATGAATACCGTATGAATACGATACTATGAACAAAATCCATAAGACTGGCCTGTCAAGGCCAGGCCGTACTAACTCGCTATGGGGCTCATACTATGATGCCAGTCATCTCATTCTTCAACCAAAAAGTTGGCCCCATATTCACATATGGAGCTGAAACTCCGCTAAACCTATCCTGGACGACATGGTCAACGCTACAGGGTCTGGTCTGGAGACATGTTCTAAGGCTACCTTATAGCCTACCTATGGCTTCAATTTGCTATGAACTAGGACTCCAATCTATGAAGTCTGTAGTCTTATGGAAGACTCTCTCCCACTACAGGAGAACAATGATGGTGGACCATCCCCCACCTCTTGAAATCATAAGGAACGCAGGAGGCTTAAGCACTGAACCAATGTTTTTAAAATGGCAAAAGATCTGCGCAATATGGCTCATTGCTATTTTGGCCACCTTACAGCGTTTGATAAATAATCCTGATACAGTAAAGAGGAAACTAAAAGATACAAACACAAGACCAAAGATCTAAATATAAATTGTCTATCCAGCAAATCCTGGGAAGTCGATGTATCAACCCTTTGCCGCCCTTGTTTCACTTAAATATTCTACCGACAGGAGAAGTGCTACAAAAACAGCAAGCGTTGAGAAGGTCATCGCCCCTGCTGGTTTTGTATGGAGAAAGACGTCATTGAATCAGTTTTCCACATGACAGTCGAATGTAAGGCCTTAGAGATTTAAGAACCAAATATCTTGCCACTCTGATGAATGAGACCATCCTTATCTAGCCAAAAATGGTGGGAGATGTTGATGGTCGGAAACAAAGTAGCAATGATCTTGGCATCAATGGAAGAAGCAATACGTATTCATGAAAAAGACACCTCTGGTTAATGTACCACTCAACGACTTGTACCAATTCTATTCGATCTATCGATTCCAGAGCCATAGCCACTGCTGCGAAATGAGATGCTGCTATGCTTTCACTGGTCCTGATCTTGTCCCTTCTCTTGTTTTCTTTTTTCCTCTTCTTTTATTTAAAGCTATTTGGATACATGACACAAGATGTATAATGTTTAAACTGTTGTTGAAAGGTTTGTTAAAATCCAATCAATTATTACAAAATCAAAAAAATTCCAGTAAGACTGAGATTGTTCTAATTCAAACCCGTGCTCCTGCTCCCTCTTTCACTCTAGCTGCCTTCCTTGGGCCCTCTTCCTTCGCCTTCCTGTGAGGCAAAAAACCTTGGTGTCATCTATGACCCCTCCCTCTCCTTCTCTCCTCACATCCTGTACCTTGCCAAGAAGGCCCACTAACAGCTGCACCTCCTCAGAGGTATTGTTCCTTTTCTCACTTTCCCCCAGAAGCTCACTGTCTCCAGAGCCCTGGTTCTCTCTAGGCTGGACTACTGCAATCCGCCATCTGCAACTAATCCAGAACAGGACTGCAAGACTTGTCCTTGGCCTCAAGCCCAGGGACTGTATCTCCCCAGGCATGAAATCCCTCCACTGGCTCCCATTGGCTGCAAGGATCAAGTTCAAGACCGTCTGCATTGTCCACAAGGCTTTCTGGGGCTGGGGCCCGCACTACATCCAACTGTCTCTTCCAAAGCACCTTCCTCCTGGAGCCATTTGCGCAGTGACCTCCAACTGTCTGAGGGTCAGACGCTTCTCCAGGCAAAGAGTGGGTGCTAGATCTCTCTGCAGGTGCCTCCCTCTGGAATGGCCTCCCTGACCCTCTCAAACGTGAGCCAGACCACCTGAAGTTCCGGAAGCATCTCAAGACCTTCCTTGTTGCCTCTGCTTTCTCTTCCTCTCTCCCCTACTGACCTTCCTGTCTACTGCGCTGATTAGATGCCTGGTTACGCTCAGAGTCTCACTGGGTACCAGGCTCCTCCATGACCAATCTCTCCTGCACTGCCTCCGGGCCTAGCATGCCTTATGGGCTGTCACTGTATCCCTACAGTCCTCTGCCTCCTTGCCCTTACCCAGATCTGTGCTTCCCTGGCTGCTGGTCCTCAGAGCAATGCTTCCCTGATTACACTTCCCCCATCCCTCTCCCTAGCACTTACCACATCCCTCTCCCTGGCACTTACCCCATCTCCCCCCCTGCACTTTGTGTTGTTGCACTTGCACGATCTGAACGACACAAGGCCTAGTAAGATCATTTGATTTGTCCTCCCTCTATCTTCCCTTCCTTGTCTTGTGGTTCCTAGAAACACTTGTGTACAGGCGCTTTATAAATGACTTATATCATTGGAGGGGAAACGGTCAATGGTTGCAGTGATTTCCCAGGGAAGTAGCTTGTCCCAGTTTCTTGTATCATCGGACACCAGTTTCTTTAAAGTCTTGTTAAAATTCTACACTAGGCCATCATTCTGTCTTTTTTTTAATAAACCTTTATTTTTGGTCATTTTAAACAACAAAACTGCGCCTTGTGATCACTGATCCCCCACACCCCCCATTGCCTGGCATTGACAGTCCAGCAGTCAAGGACATGTCCTTGAGTTTAGTAATTCCCTGTTGTCCCGCTGATAGGTGGGAGTGGGCCTTACCCAGCACTGCCCTTTGGAACTAAAGAGGGACAAGCAGTTAGCATTCCCTTTTACCTTAACAACTCGCCAAAGCAGCCCGCTTCACTGCAAAGTAAGGATCTGTTTGAGTAAGGCCTTGATCAGCAGAGATAGTGATATCGAAGACTGACTGTAAGCAAGTGGCGTCATGTTTGACCAGGGCAAACTATGCCCTAGAGCAGAGTCCCCATAGTTCCTTGGGAGTAGCGGGTGGGTGGGGAGGTGACGCTCCTCTGTTTTCTCTAGGAAGGTATGAGGAACCAAACCCAGCTCCTCTCCTTCAGGTGTATGCTGGCAGTGATGGAGGACCCAGCAGAGGAGATCCAGTCCCAGGTTTGACTTTCAAAGGCCCTCCAATAAGGATTGACAGATGGAGCCATGACCCGAGGCAGTGCGTGTCGTGGTCTGTGAGCACTCGGCAGAGGATTGCAAGCAAAGCCCTAAGCCAAGACCCTATAGAAAAGGACCAGCAATGGAATGGAATTTAGACAACCCCCCCTGACATCACACCGCCCTCCCAGATGTGGACCAGGCTGCTGGAAGCAATCAAAGAAGCCCATAAGTCATGAGTCCCTGGAGGTGCTTAGGTGTAATAAAGACACTCTTGATGATGTTAGAAGACCCCTTCAAGGCAACCCACGAATAAATGGGTTCAATAGGAGGAAACAAAATAGGGTCCCTTTAAAACAGGTTGCTAGATGCTCTTGGCAGAAGAAAGTGTTGCAGGATAGAATAACAGAGGGTCCCTCAGGGAAGGACAGCTTCATTGCTCCATGCCCAGATGTCCCACAATGACGCAGGCTTCGTCTGGCAGCAGAGGCCTGATGTCTGACCCATTGGGGTAGATGGGGAAGAGGCTACTATTGGAGCTGGCTGTCCATGCTGGATTGGAGGGAGGAGGAGCCTGAAGCTGATTCCCTTCACCATCAGAAGCTAAGCTCAGGAGACCCCAGCACAGCTTCAGCAAGCAGTCTCCAGTGATGTCTTCGTCCCTTCAGAATCGCTGGATAACCCCACCTCACTCTCTACCCCAAACCCCTGCCCTGCACCCCATTCTCTGGCCTGGACTTGGAGAGGCAGAACAGCCAAAATAGCCGTTCCCACACTGAAAGGCACATTAAACAGGAACAAAAAGAAAAGGTTCTGTTGTTGGACTTAAAAATTACTTTACGAGACCATTATGGAGGCACATATGGCAGCTTAAGCCATCGTCTCCCTCACCGAGGAAGAAAAAATGATGGGAGAAGCCGCTTAACAAGGGTTTTGTTGTTATCTAAACCCAGATCTCACATTACGACATAGAGCAGCAGAAGTGATTCAAAGCAGAGCACCAAGAGAGCTTTCGATTCCTCTGGACACTGTGCGGACTGCATTGAAGAGCATTTTGCGGTGTCGCCATTGTTTATTTGTTCAGAGGATGAGTCCTCTGTTTGTTGCCATTAATTAGTGGGCTGCGACCCATGTGTGCGAAGGGGCGGGGCTACCACCAAAGAGGCAGTTCGAAGCGGATGCGCATTAAGTAAAGAGGTGTTGCACCCCAGCTCCTGTGTCGGTGTATCCTTGTACAGGCCAAGGGACCCCCACACAGGCACTCACAGAAGACAGTCCGGAAAACGCTGTAAATACCGCAGCCTTCTCCAGGAGCCTGGGAGAGAGCATCGCAACACATGCGGTAAGGAGGGGGAACGGAAAGGGAAACAGAGGGATGAAACGGAGACCTGCGAGCCCCAGCCTCCGACGCCATAAGCCAGCATGAGACTTCCCCGTTTCTCCCACATACAAACAACTGCCGCTCGGAACTCAGGCCGGTCCCCAGACATGGTTCTTGCAGTACAGTAGGTCTGAGCCAGGGAGGCCCCCCTCTTCAAATAACACCAAAAAGCAGTATTCACAGCTGCCGCCCAGCCAAAAATACTAACGCAAATGGATTAAAATGGTGAATTGTTAAATTGGCGCCCCATCTGAACAATGCCAATCCCACAAAGCAGAGGCATAAAGTAATGCGTTTAGCAGCTATGCAAAAGAAGGAGCCCCTACTGAAATATGGCAACTGAATGAACAGACCCTCCAACACCTCAATACATTGCAGCAAGTAACTGTGGGTGGTGGCTCAGTGCTGTTAGGAGCTTATTCACAGCGACAAAAGAGGAAAAGATACAGAAATGAGGGCTTTAATGAGCATGCCAGGGGATAATGTCTATTCAGCGAGCTGACTAACAACGCAATAAATACAGCACAAGTCCACTCTCAGGTGGGGGCACAAAGGCGGGCACACCCGACAGTAGCTTGGACCCACACACCAAGCTTAGACTCCAGAGCCTCTGCCATAAACCACCAAGCATGGACGCAGAAGAAATGGAAGACCGAGCAGACATCCCAGGCACAGACAATGACAGCACCACTAAGGCGGATATTATGCCTCTTTCCAGGGAACAAGGCACTACCAGCACAGTAAAAAGGCTATGCAGATGCTACAAGATCCTCTCCGACCCAGATCCACTCGACCTGGAGGGGGCCTAGCCCTGATCTTTCCTGAGTGGATTCCTGCCTCTATCATTCCCATTCAGATTTACTCCTCTTTTGAATGCCTTGTCTGCAGGCTCAAAATCTCTCCTAGCCACTCTCTTACTGTTGCTACTCTCTACTGGCCGCCCGGGTAAATCACCTCTTTTCTCTCTGAGTGGGCTGACCTCTCCTCCTCCCTCATGGCCTAAACCATTCAACTCCTCCTCCTTGGTGACCTCAACATTCACCTCGATTCTCCCTGTCCCTAATCTCTGCTCTTTCGCAACCTCTGTGATTCCATCTCTCTCTCTATCTTCCCTGTGGCCCGACACACTCTGCAGAGCACACACTTGATGTCTTGATCTACCCTGGCCTCCCCCTCTCTATCCCTCTGATGACTCTTCTCTCCTAGAGTGACCACTGCCTTCTCTCCTCCCATCTCTCACTCTCTTCCCCCCAAGCTAACCCCACCCCAACACTGCCACTTACTTTCTCAGACATCCAACCTATGAAGCGTGTGTCCGTTGAGGCTTTCGCTGCCACCTTCTCTCCCCCTCCTCCTCTGGCTGACTCACAACCTGACACAACCCTGTCCTTTCTCTACTCTTCTATCTCTGATACTCTTGATGCTCTTGCCCCTGTCAGGAGGATCCGCTTGAAGTCCAAAGCCAAGTGCAATTCCTGGTATGACTCCGACCTAGCTACACTTAAACGGAGGTGTAGGGCGGCTGAGAGTTGGCTTTGTTGGATGGTTGGTTTCTGGATTCCCACTAAGTTATGCACTGAACCTTGTGCTTGTTTGAGACATGTACGTTCATTTTATTTGATAAGAGGGAAATGGGTGTGACTGCAAAGTGCATGCTACGCCACGATTGGTTACATACAGATGTTTGTTTTTTTGGTCACAGGTGGCTGGGCTAGGAAACTATGGCATGGGCAGCACTCGGCACAGCATCGGCATGGCCGTCCTCCAGCAGCTGGCCCATAGGCTGAATGTTGCTGACCAGTGGAAAGCGGACAAGCGTTGCCAAGCGGACATGGCTGTGGCCACACTGGGCCATGTGCAGCTGGTGCTACTGAAACCCCGGAGACTGATGAACATTAATGGCCGGAGTGTGGCCAGTGCCGGTGAGTGTCTGCGTGCCCCTTTGTCTTCCTGATAGCTCTGAGCACTAAGGCATTCTGCAAGGTCTGTGTTCAGCACTAATAGCAGCCCCCTCATAGAAAGCGGGTGAAGAACACAAACCCAATCCAATCAGCCTGGCCATTTCCTTTCCCACTACATTAGAACACCATGTTTTCTCTGGTTTAAATCTGTCAGCCCCTTGCCTCTTTCTGCCTTTTGTAAATTGCAGAATTCTGGGCACAGAATAGCTTCATGGGCTACACCGAAAATACCAGCTTCAATTCTGTTGACGACTCAAGTGATGCAAAAGCTGCGTTAGTATGGGCCTTCACTGGCATCAGTTTAGAGGATCTATGGTCAGTGTTTCTGGTGTAAGCAGATTCTGTGCATCACACCAAGGCAGCCATTGTGCAGCAGGGACAATGCTTGTGATCGAGCACTTGTGCTGAGTTATTCGTGTTTTGCTGGCTCATCCTAGTTGTTAACATTTCTGTTGACAAATCCCCTGGCTTAAGCTGTCACCCGTGTTTTCCCTTTTTGCCTAGGATGGGATGTGCGTAGTGATTAGATTTAGCACATCTGGGTGTACGGGATCTCATTAAATCTAGGACCTTAGCGATCTACAGGCCGTGAATGGACATTGGTGCCGGTGGGTCATACTTCACATGACTTAATATAGCACCTCCATGACGTACAGGACAGGATTAATTCTAGCACCTGTGTGGTGTACAGGAAATGATGTTGGATTTACACACAAACTTCAAATCTGGCACCTCTGGGGTGTATAGGCCAGTACCTAAACCTGGTGCCTCTGGGTGTACAGGATGTGTTACATCTGACACCTGTAGGGTGCACTTGATCTGGTGAGAGTTCTCTCCTGTCATTTCCCTTGCTTGTATGTCTATTTATAGACCAGAGTGATCGACTAGTCAACTTGTCGACCCCAACTGTTCACCCTCCCAACTGCTCGCCGCCTACTATTGCCTTTAAGCAGTTGCATGTTGGTCTACTCCAGGTGATCGACGAATGCAACTGCACGTCCCTCTTTGCTAAAAAACTGATCCCTACAGCTCCCCTTATACCATTTTCCTTCTCCCCCAATAGCCTTCCCGTTCTCTTCCTTTTGGGGGGTCCCTCCTGGCTTCTCTTTCTGATCCCCCTAGCGATACACATAGACTCCCATCACTCACTACTCCTGTGCTGCACCACCCCCTACTATTTCTGCTCCGTTTCACTCTTGTAGTTATCCACCCCATATATTGACCCTATTACCCTAGATCTCCCCCGGCCCTGCTGCCACCCCAGCCTCCTCTGCACATAACAAGCATACCCTCATCATGCATTCCCTCCCCCCAGCCCACTCCCCACCTTACAAGCATAGTCCACATACACCCCTCACACTTCCCACCCCGACCTCGTGCCACCTTACCAGCCTAGCCCCACCATGCATTCCTCCCACCACACACCCTCCCCACCATCCATTCATCCCACCCTCCAAGCCCCATTCTCACCTTGTAATTAGGGCCCCTTTCGTCATGAAGTGATCGATCAGTTGGGGAGGTCGACCTGTTTAAAGAGTCTGCCAGTCCAAGCAGTTGGGGTTGAGCAGTAGACCCGGTGCCCTTCCCTGCTGCCTTGCAGTACAGTGCATGTCTTGAGCTGGCACTGGTGGTTCTTTCACCCTGGGTGTCTGGGATCTGGCTGGCTGGAGGATAGGTCTGGAGGTACCACCTGCAGTTCCGTACGTCGCAACATGTAGGATGTTCTAGCTTCGTCTTGTCTAGCAGACGTGGGGAATAAGGCGGGATCTGCCAAGGGGGAATTAGAGTTTATTGTCAATTTAACGAGGACTTGCAGAGTATCCCAGCTATAAATATCTATTAATAAACATCTTCCCCTTTAGTTCCAAGGACTCTGATATCAACTTGACCCTGTGTGGAGGGGCCGTGGGGTTTTCATAATCATGATATTACTATTTTGGGATTGTATTTTTACCTTGTTTTATGGTTTTATTGTGCAATATGTCATTTTACACAATCCGGATATTTTGTACATTCTCCTTTTTTCGGCATAAAGCATGATGCTTGTTATCGGGTGTGACCATAAGGACTAATCACCATTCTTTCCCCTCTGGGATCCCAACCATGACATAGACGCCATTAGCCGAGACATCCAAACATTCATGTGGGTTGGCGTCTGAGATGAACTTTAGGACGCACTTGCCTGTTATCTGCTGCGTATACTCTAGAATACGGGGCGCAGCTGGCGCCTGAATCAGGGCCGGTGGGTTCCCTTCAGGTCTTTTGGACAGGAGCCGCTTTGCCAGAGCAGTGCCATTTTCTTTGCTGTCCATCATTTATTCTTCATTGTGACCCTTGGATTTCGCTTGCTGCTTCTTACCACGGAGACTTCATTGTGAGCAGGCTTTTTGAGGCTTGCCCCTTTTCACATATGTGGGAGCACTCACTGGTTGCCCCTTTTTATGACCTATATGGGGTCCTGCGCTATAGTTTTGAAGGCGCCTGGCACTGGAAAAAGAATGGTCAGGTCTGCACAACCATTAATGCTTAAGCTGATAAACTAGTCTGTTTGAGGATCCTGTGGCCTCTTTGTGGTCCAGGTAGAATCTATTTAATGCAGCATTTTCACAAATCCAAAGACATTATTTATAAAACAAGGAATGCAACATTCTCCTGATTGTTCAAGAAATTTGACAAGACCTGGGGAGAGAAAAAGGAGGCAGATCTGAATGACCACATTACTAAAAGGTTGCAGGAAGAAAGAAGCTTCAGTTTGTTATGATCCGAGCAGTGGTTACAGAAATGAGAGAACCGGACACTGAGGCCACCAACTTTAACTTACTAGTAGCCAGGGATCACAAAAGAGAAGCAGCAGAAAGAACCTTATTTTGTATGGCATTTATTTCAGACTTTCTTTGCAAAACAACCTCCATGGAATGCTCAAAGGAATAGAAGAAACTGTTGCAGTGTTGTCCTCTGAAGGAGAACCCTCTTCCCCGGCAGGGGGGGGGGACGAAGTTCCTACAAAGCGCAGGCAGTAGTCAGAGTCAACGGAAATACTTTGTACTGGTTGTGCACTCTCCTCGCAACAAACCTAAGGAACTTACTGTGTGGTAACCGGGTGGGGATGTGGAGCCAAACCTCCCCTTTCGCAGAAAGCGTCCGAAGTGGCCATCGTTTGAGGACTTGCTCATTGGGCCTGGATTGAATTGATGGTGGTTTTAAATTGTAAGCAATGACCCGTTCCTCTTGTCTATAGCAAACAAGCAGGAGTGGCAGACCAGGAGTCGCACGTCCAGAGGAACTACCTACATAAACCCAAGATCCTGGAGTTTTGAGATGTCCAAGGAGAGCTCCAGTGAGATCGGGGAAGGGAGTAGAAGAGCCTTTGGAAGGCTATAAGACTGCCTTTTTCAAAGGCTTCAGCGTGAAGCTGACAAGCAAGGGTCTGGCCTATGTGGACTCATCGAGGGTGTGGCTAGTTTGGAACGCTGCATGCCCAGAAAAAGAGAAATACGGATAAAATAGCAGTGACCCAGGCACTTCCTATGGAATGGACAGGCCCAATGGGACTTTGCCTGCTTGTCTAATGGAGAAGAGGCAGAGGAATCGGGGGTGCTTCTATGTCTATCTGTTATCTCTTTGAGGTTGCTGCTAAAAAAGGATGCTTTTTGTCAGCTCGTGGCAGCCTTTAACATGGCCACAAATGGGCATGAACCCCTTTTTAACTGAGCATTTCCCACCGATTCCCCCATACCAGGCGTTACCTCTCCACTGCATCTTCAAAATAGCATTTTCCCTTTGTTGTCCACCGGTCTACCTACCTGACCCAAACCCTCCATTCTTCGGTTACCGACCTTCGGTGCCACCCTGACTGCCAGAGCCACCACATCCCTGATTCCCCAAGCTCCCTAACCCGACCCCCCTTTCATTTTGTTATTTGTCCTCCTGGCTTCTCCACCTGCGTGAGCTCCTTAGCTGCTAGCCCCTCCTGCCTCTTCTTTGGGGGGTGTTTCCTGTGCAGCCTCTTTTGTGGACGGTACAGAAAACATGGTCCACAGACTCGTATGGCAGGGGTTTGTCTCAATGGAAAAGGTGACACGACAAAGAACTGTGCCCTCGGCTGCAAGGAGGTACGTTTCACAAGGCCCTGAAGGTATCCTCAATCTTCCTGCTGACTACATAGTAGTAACCAAGTACCACAGGCAAATATGCACATGGAAGATTTGTGGTAGGCAACACAAGTGTGGTTTATTCAGTCATAAAACTGGAGTATTCCAAAACAACAAGGCTAAGGTAGCCTGTAAAGTGATACATTTACAAGAAATAAGCAGATTAAATAATTCTCAAGGAACATCCAACACCTGTTTCAACCACAAAACAGGTCTTCAAGGCAAAGCAGGTGACCTGTGGGGTCCAACTAGCTGATAAAAGAATGACTTGAGTGAGGGACCTGTGAGGGGTGAGAAATGTGAGGTGGACAACTTTGTGAAGGGTTTTCAAAAGATGCCATTTTATTCACCCGAAAGGTTGGATAACACCTCACAATCCCTACCCCGACGAGGATTTCACTGCCTAAAATAAACTAAAGGAAACCCTCTAACACAGGATATCTGTCCCTCACAGTTATACATTCACTAAACAAATGAGGAAATGCATGGCAGTTCAAACCAATAACGATTGAATTCCTCCTGTACCAACAGTCTCTCCTTATAACCTGGGTGAATTCCCCTTCCCCAGATTCCAGCAGGATTCTGTTCCACAGTTCCAAAAAGAGTAAGGAAATTGTGTTTTATAACAAAGTTCCAACACAGTTCTTTTATGACTTGTGAAGGCAAGTGAACGGAGGCTAGCACAGTGGTAACGTGCTGGTCTTGGAAGCAAGACCATGCAGAGCAACAGAAGTTCGAATCCCGGATCCTTGCTTAGAAAGCAAACCCGGGTACGGTATTAGGCGCGTTATAAAATAAATAAATAAATAAAATAAAGTAAGGCACAGACAGCAGAAGTCTTTGTAGAAAAAGTAGAATAAAAGTAGGGTCACCAGCTAGGAGGCTTGTGAGAGGTAGAAGATGCAAGCAACTCTACAGAAGACAGGTCTCAACTGAGAACAAGTGAGGTTACAACAACAAGAGGTAAGTTCTCTTAGACTGTACAGTACCTTTGGTTAGAAGAAATGGTTGCAGCTGGCTTCTGTTCCTGTGCAGCTCTGTAGATCCTGTTGTTCCTGGGCCTCAGTCGAGGGGAAAAAGGGGAGGACATCTGGGGACACCTACACTGTAATGGAACAGTCAGCAGCAGAAAAGGACACACTTCTATTCAGCGGCACTTTGCGGTTTCTGCTCCTCGCGGCTCTCGCAAATAGCACCACTGCAGACTCTCGGACACCACTCTGGAATTTCCTCGCATCTGGGGTCCAGCACTCTGTTGAGGTGGCTCAGGCTTGGTCAGTCCTGCTTCCTGGGAGTCAGGAGGATCTTCCACAAGCTCGGGTCCGACTTAAAAGTGATGCACTCCGTTTGGTGTTTCTCTCCCTGGTACTTCGGTTCCAGCCGCAGTGGAAGTACAGACAGCTCTGAGAGGATGTCCAAACGAGTTCACTTTGGAGTTGATTGGTCCCACCAATCCAAGGGGAGAAGTCGTCCTTGCAGGGCTTCTCTAGTCGAGGCGAATTCAGAGCTTCAGCACAGCAGCAGGGCTTCACCGGGCAAAGCAACCGTCCAAGAGTTGGTGCAAGCTTCTCTTCCAAGTTCTTCTTTGGATTAATTTGTCCAGTGGTCGACTCTGCCTTCCAAGCCAAAAAGCCTCGCCTTTTATGCAGGTTTCTCCCATTCATTCCAGCTTAGCTGTCAATCACACAGCAGGGTGCTGTCCTTGCCGGACTGCCAGCTGGCCAATCACCTTTGGGTGCATTCCTGTAATCAAGGGGATTAAGCACAGGGAGATTCAAGCACCTCCCTCACTTCCTATCCCTGCCAGACCCACTGGAACAGAGGCGGGCTTCACTAGTGAATCCCGCCAAAGACAAAACAAACAAACAAAGGGACCAAACCTGGTTTGGTGCGCAGAGTAAATCTCAAGAAGGACCTGTCCACTAAGAAATGGCAAAAAAAGAAGACAGGGCCATTTTGACAAGATGGGCACCCATGTGTGCTTTACTGCAGCGGTAAAAACACACAATGGCAGTAAACAGTAAACCACTGCCACCAGCCATTAATCGTAGAAAGGGTAACATAAAAATGTTTCATGATAAACTAGACAAAGGAGATACTAGGTAACCCCTCCAGCACCGTATGCTAAGATAGTGTGTGCTGGGTCTAGAAAATTACAAATGTGAGTAAAATCAATTTCACTTCACTGCTCTTGGAAAGCGTAGTTTAACCAAGAGAAGGTATTTAAACCTTTGGGAAATCTGAAGGACCTCCCTGTGCCACTGCACGGAAGGTGCTGTCTGTCACAATGTAAAGTTGATGCCTATGGAGCGCGTCAGACTCCGAAGTCAGAAGAAACACTGAGTCCAAATCAGAGAAAAATACATGAGAGGGTGGGAAAAATGTCTCACTCTCTCTAGGTTACAAATGAAAACGTCCTAAAGTCCAACAAAAAGTGCTGGGGGTCTCTAAGGTAGAGAGGCACATTTCTGAGAATTCTCCCTAACAGTTACTTTTTCTATGAATATGTGAGCACTTGGATGGCCGCACATTAGTCTGGGGCATTGACCAGAGGCGCCCAAGTCCAGGTGCAGCAGCACACACACATAACTAAACCTTAATACAACCGACTAGCACCAGCCAGTGAGGCTGCCTTCATGATCTAAAGGGGGGCCCTGAGACAAAGGGGCGGCAAGGGTGCAGGATCCCCTTTAGGACTGAACTTGTGGCACCTGTCATGATCTCTGCTTCCAAAAGATCAGGACTTGCCCGACTCCCTTGGAAGCAGACCCATAACCCCGGTTCCGAGTGCCAACAAGTCCCAATTGGGACCTTTTGGACCCTGTCCTGGCGCCAGTGGCACCAGGCTCATAAAGATGCCCAGTCCCAGCGCTGGAAGCGCCGGGCTCATAATGCTTGGGTGGACTTACCTGCAGCAGACCATGCTGCTTACTTACCTGCCAGTTGAGCCCCTGATCCTCTTCTATTTGGGACTACTTTTCCTGTTGGGTGGGGCAGGAGCCACTCCCTAGGTTCAGAACACTGGAACTCTTCTGGAAAGCAGGAACTCTTTTCTTACCTAGGCGAGGCTGTGGAAGGAGACACCTAAGCACTACAGGAGGCTATTTAAACCACACCCGATGGATGAATCTTGCTTTGCGTTATTCTGCATTCTCTGCAGCAGAACGCTCATCGTGTCTTCTGCTTCTGATCCTGGGCCTAAGGGAACAAAGGCTTACCATCCTGGAATCCAGTCTTCAGCAGCACCTGTAAAGACAAAGAAAGAACAGGTTAGCACTTCGGTCTTCAGTGGCAGCGCATCTCTACCTGGTCCATCGGCTGTCACCAACGCCTTGCGCTGCATTCCGGCATCTGAAAGACAAAGGCTTACCTACTCTTCGCATGCTCCGGAGGTCTTCGCACTGCATTCCGGCATCTGAAAGACAAAAGCTTACCAGTTCTTTGCACGCTCCGGAGGCCTTCGGTGCTGCATCCCGCATCTGAAAGACAAAAGAAGGTGCGTTTAAAGACATTGGGCAACTTTATTACTCACGTGCCATTACTCCTTCCCACGCCGAATCCAGTGGGTATTCCAGCACCCTTCAGCTTCTCTAAAGCTCCGAACTTGTACCTGCAAGATAAAAGGGACAGTTAGTGCGCATCGTGAAGCAGGCTACAAGCGCTTACTTACGTGCTTCAGGCGCTTCTATTCCTCACGCGGGTTCGATCCTCAACTCTCATCAGCCCGCCATCCGCCATCACCGGAACCCTGCAAAACAAGAGATATCATTACAAAAGACTTTTAAGACATTTGAAGTGCCCAGAACTTACCGTTCGTGCAGTTAACGACGGACAGCAGTCCTCTGAGGTCAAGAGGCCTGCACCCTTATCCAGTGAAGAAACTGGTTACGGCACCCTGCCCCGAGGCAGATGGAGAGCTCGGCGTTCACTTACCTAAGGTGAGGGCGTTAACCTTTGGGGTTCTACAGGAGAAGAGAAAGGGAAGAGGAGAGAGGCACCCAATAACCCCAGTTCATTAATCCCATATTTTCTATCTGCAGACATCTTACTCTTCGAGTCAGACATACAGTGCACAGAGGTCCAGCCCAAAGAGCCAACCGTGTGTTACACATCACCTTTGAAGATACAGCATTCACCCAGTCAAGACCGGCGCCTCTGCAGGAATCAGGTGCACGTTACAGAACGCAAAGCCTACCGCAAAACTCCCACCCAGGCGCTATGGAAACCTCGGATACCGACCAGCTAGCCCAGTTACTTGGGGAACTAAGAGCAGAAGTGCATGCAGCCCGTCAGGAAACGAATGCTCTAAGAAGGGAACTGATTATTTCCAAGGAGCGAACAGACGATCTCGCTAGACAATTGCTACAGTCACAAGCCGGACAAACTCCGTTACCCGCATCAGGGGCAAATCTTCCTTCAACATCCTCTACGAACCCAGTGCAGATCAACCTATCTGGGAATGTACCTCTGGCTCCGCCCGAACGATTTTCTGGTGACCCAAAGAGGTTTGCAGTATTTATTAATCAGTGCCGGTTGCACTTCTTATGCCGGCCAGCAGCCTTTCCAACTGATCAAGCTAAGGTAGCTTTCGTGCTTTCTTACCTTAGTGGCAATGCGGCAGACTGGTCGATCCCTCTAGTTAATCAAGATGATCCGGTTCTCCATGATTTTCAAGCTTTTCAGCTCAGTATGGAAAAACTGTTTGCAAGACATTCACAGGGGCAGGCCTTGGACAATGAGCTCCTTTCATTGCGACAGGGTAATCAAGACCTTTTGGCTTATATTGCGTCTTTCAACAGACTGATAGTGGAAACTCGATGGCCTGAGGACAAAAGGATTACGCTGTTTTATAGAGGTCTACGTGGAGAGCTCAAAGATGTGTTAGCCCAAGTAGTGAATCCCCCGCAAGACTGTTCGGACTATATTGACTTAGTCGTTCAAATTGACCACAGACTGCAGAACAGGAAGGCCGATTGTTCCAAGTTTGATGCTCGAGTATTTTCCAAACCACCAACTCCTACCAAAGGAGTAGACTCCGGGGAACCCATGCAAATAGGGGGCCTGAAAGGACCACTAACACAAAAGGAGCGGGAAAGGAGAAAACAGCTGCAATTATGCCTCTATTGCGGAAACTCGGGGCACTTTCTTCGAGACTGTCCGGTGAAACCAGCCAAGAAGGCAGTAGGAGCTGCAGTTACCAGGGTCACAAACTCTGAGCAGGGAAACGACCTCGACCGACAAGAATAGAGGTCCTCTTTGCCGAGCGTTAAAACCAGTTCCGTGACCTTGCATTTCGTGATACCTATGGTCCTCATTAGCCCTGAACATCTGGATCGATTACATGCGATTGAAGCTTACGTCGACAGCGGTGCCATCGGCAATTATGTGGATCATGAAATGGTTTTGAGGATGAATCTGACTCTTTGTCCAAAGGCTGTAAAGGACGTCATTACTACGGTGGATGGTACGGAGATAGCCTCCGGACCAGTAACGCATACCACCCAAGAAGTGACGCTAGTAAGTCAAGATGGACACCATGAGAAGATTGTGTTCGATGTGATCAAGGCCCCTCAGTTCCAGATTATTCTAGGAATTCCTTGGTTAGAGAAGCACAATCCTCAGATCGATTGGCGAGCAAGAACGGTTCAGTTTCCAGAATGTGTCTCTACTTGTCACCCTCGACCTGGTGTTGCACTGGCAGCAATTTCCTCGGAGGCTCCCCAGTTACCTCCTGAATACCTAGAATTCCAAGATGTTTTCCGGAAGGATCAGGCTAACTCTCTACCTCCTCATAGGTCTTATGACTGCCAGATAGACCTGATACCTGGATCTACTCCTCCTTGTAGTAGAATTTATGCCCTCACCGAGCCTGAGAATCTTCACCTCCGACAATACCTGGATCAATACCTAGCGAATGGGTTTATTCGTCCTTCCAAGTCCCCTGCTTCCTCAGCTTTGTTCTTCGTTCCAAAAAAAGAAGGGGACCTTAGAACTTGTATAGATTATCGCACCCTGAACCAGATCACCGTTAAGAATAGATATCCGTTACCTTTGATCCCTGAACTCCTGGACCAAGTCAGAAAAGCATGCATATATACAAAGCTGGATCTTAGAGGAGCCTACCACTTGGTACAAGTAAAAGAGGGCGATGAATGGAAGACGGCCTTCCGCACCAAGTATGGGCTATTTGAATATCAGGTCATGCCCTTCGGACTTTGCAATGCCCCGGCCGCCTTTCAATATTTTATGAACGATGTCCTCAGAGAACTCATAGATGTGTGTGTTGTTGTTTACATTGACGACATCCTCGTTTATTCTTCATCGGAAACTGAACATCGGAAACACGTGAAAATGGTCCTCGAGAGATTGCGTCAACACAAACTTTTCGCTAAGTTGGAAAAATGTGTTTTCAACGTGACTGAAGTTGAATTCTTGGGATTCATATTATCACCTAGCGGAGTGCGTATGGATTCAAAGAAGGTCGATGCAATTCTCAAATGGCCATCGCCATCCTCCGTAAAAGGTGTTCAAAGCATGTTAGGCTTCGCTAACTTTTACCGCAGGTTTATCCCCGAATTCTCTCGAATAGTCCAGCCCATCACCGCCTTGTTAAAGAAAAACAAACGTTTTGAATGGTCTACCTAGGCGGAACAAGCTTTCCAGAATTTGAAGACTAGATTTATCTCTGCACCGATCTTAAAACATCCTCGCCCAGAACTCCCCTACATCGTTGAAACTGATGCTTCGAGCCTTGCCATGGGGGCGGTTCTATCACAAAAGGACCCAGTAACCAATCAGTTGCATCCCGTGGCATTTTGGTCCCGCAAATTCTCGCCTCCTGAAATCAATTACACTATTACTGATAAGGAACTTCTAGCTATCAAGTCCGCCTTTAAGGCTTGGCGGCATTATCTTCTGGGGGCCCGACACACCGTTACTGTGATTACAGATCACCGAAACCTGCAATATTTGAAAACCGCAAAAGCTCAATCCTCTAGGCAACTCCGTTGGGCACTATTCTTTGCCGAGTTTGACTTCATAATTACCTATCGACCTGGTACAAAAAACGGTAAAGCTGATGCCCTTTCTCGGATGGGAGTGGAAGAACATTTGATCAATCCTAAACCTGTACCTATCATTCCCGAACAAAGAATTCTAGGTGTAATCGCCACACAATCCATAGAGGAAGTTAAGGATAAAGCCAGGCTACTGGTAACTCCAGCAGACATACAGAATTGGCATCTGCAGGGAAAGGACTTTACGGTGAAGGACAACCTATTATATTTCCAAGAACGGTTATACCTGCCCAGCACAGATTTACAGGAAAAGGTAATCTCTTGTTATCACGACTCTTTAATGGAAGGACATCCCGGTATGACCAAGACCTCGGAAAAGATCAAGCGCTACTTCTGGTGGCCGTCTTGGAAAAAAGATATCAGAGACTTTATAATGTCCTGTGGAGTATGCGCCCAAAACAAGAGTCAAAAGGAAAAACCAGCCGGCCTCTTACGCCCTATTGACATCCCACCTCGCCCTTGGCATACGCTTTCTATGGACTTCATCACCGATCTACCTCCATGCTCCGGATACAATACGATCCTAGTAATCGTGGACCTATTCTCCAAGATGGCGCTTTTCATTCCACTCAAAGGCTTACCAACAGCAGCAACTCTGGCCCTAGAATTTCTCGAAAACATCGTCCGACTGCACGGTTTTCCTTCAGTTCTCATTTCGGATCGAGGTAGTCAATTTATTTCTCATTTTTGGCGAAGTTGCTGTCGGTCGGCTCAAATTGATGTGAGACTTTCGACCAGCCACCACCCTCAAACCGACGGACAAACCGAGAGGACCAATCAAACTCTGGAACAGTATTTGCGCTGCATGCTACAACAAACTGAAAACACTTGGAAAGATATCCTTTGGATAGCCGAATATGCCTACAATAACTCTGTCCACTCGGGAACTGGGAAGACTCCGTTTTTTCTTTTATACGGTAGTCACCCTCGAACCTCGGAGTTGGATCCACTCCAAGATCTTGGAACACCAGCAGTAGACCACCTGCATTCTACAATCACCCAAGCCTTTAAGGAAGCCGTTTCTCACCTTCAAAGGGCTAAAGAACAATACAAGAAAGGAGCAGACCAACATCGGAAGGAAGCCCCCCAATATCAAGTAGGAGATCAAGTCTGGTTATCCACCAAATATCTACCTCTAAAAGGACCACGCACATTCAACCCAAGATACCTTGGTCCCTATTCCATCACTACCATAGTAAATCCAGTAGCGGTCAAGTTGGACTTGCCCCCTCACATGAAGATACATCCGGTCTTCCACGTCTCTCTATTAAAACCTGTGAAACCTCAAACCCGACTAACTAAATCTCCAAAACCTATTCTAGTTGATGGAGAACTCGAGTTTGAAGTCAAAAGCATCCTGGATTCCAAGATCTCCAAATCTAAACTATTTTACCTGATTGACTGGAAAGGCTACGGTCCCCAAGAAAGATCCTGGGAACCTGCAGAATATGTCCACGCCCCTCGGCTAATCAAAAGATTTCATCGAACATTTCCTAACAAGCCCAAACCCTGGAGAAGCCCGGTTTGGGAGGGGCCTTGAGGGGGGGTGCTGTCATGATCTCTGCTTCCAAAAGATCAGGACTTGCCCGACTCCCTTGGAAGCAGACCCAAAACCCGGTTCCGAGTGCCAGCCAGTCCCAATTGGGACCTTTTGGACCCTGTCCTGGCACCAGTGGCACCAGGCTCATAAAGATGCCCAGTCCCAGCGCTGGAAGCGCCGGGCTCATAATGCTTGGGTGGACTTACCTGCAGCAGACCATGCTGCTTACTTACCTGCCAGTTGAGCCCCTGATCCTCTTCTGTTTGGGACTACTTTTCCTGTTGGGTGGGGCAGGAGCCACTCCCTAGGTTCAGAACACTGGAACTCTTCTGGAAAGCAGGAACTCTTTTCTTACCTAGGCGAGGCTGTGGAAGGAGACACCTAAGCACTACAGGAGGCTATTTAAACCACACCTGATGGATGAATCTTGCTTTGCGTTATTCTGCATTCTCTGCAGCAGAACGCTCATTGTGTCTTCTGCTTCTGATCCTGGGCCTAAGGGAACAAAGGCTTACCATCCTGGAATCCAGTCTTCAGCAGCACCTGTAAAGACAAAGAAAGAACAGGTTAGCACTACGGTCTTCAGTGGCAGCGCATCTCTTACCTGGTCCATCGGCTGTCACCAACGCCTCGCGCTGCATTCCGGCATCTGAAAGACAAAGGCTTACCTACTCTTCGCATGCTCCGGAGGTCTTCGCACTGCATTCCGGCATCTGAAAGACAAAAGCTTACCAGCTCTTTGCACGCTCCGGAGGCCTTCGGCGCTGCATCCCGCATCTGAAAGACAAAAGAAGGTGCGTTTAAAGACATTGGGCAACTTTATTACTCACGTGCCATTACTCCTTCCCACGCCGAATCCAGTGGGTATTCCAGCACCCTTCAGCTTCTCTAAAGCTCCGAACTTGTACCTGCAAGATAAAAGGGACAGTTAGTGCGCATCGTGAAGCAGGCTACAAGCGCTTACTTACGTGCTTCCAGGCGCTTCTATTCCTCACGCGGGTTCGATCCTCAACTCTCATCAGCCCGCCATCCGCCATCGCCGGAACCCTGCAAAACAAGAGATATCATTACAAAGACTTTAAAGACATTTGAAGTGCCCAGAACTTACCGTTCGTGCAGTTAACGACAGACAGCAGTCCTCTGAGGTCAAGAGGCCTGCACCCTTATCCAGTGAAGAAACTGGTTACGGCACCCTGCCCCGAGGCAGATGGAGAGCTCTGCGTTCACTTACCTAAGGTGAGGGCGTTAACCTTTGGGGTTCTACAGGAGAAGAGAAAGGGAAGAGGAGAGAGGCACCCAATAACCCCAGTTCATTAATCCCATATTTTCTATCTGCAGACATCTTACTCTTCGAGTCAGACATACAGTGCACAGTGGTCCAGCCCAAAGAGCCAACCGTGTGTTACACATCACCTTTGAAGATACGGCATTCACCCAGTCAAGACCGGCGCCTCTGCGGGAATCAGCTGAGCGTTACAGCACCCTTTGGCTTTCTTCAGAAGGACCCCAGCATATGTGAAGACGCACACAGTTTCCTTTTATTTACGTTTACAGTCCCCGCTTCTTGATTTGTGCCCCGCCCCCCGTTTTATAGTGGCAACATAAAATATAGTAGATTGAGCTGCGTTTCCACCGCTGACCCATGACCCCTTCTTGCCGGTTTAGATGAGTGGAACCACCAGAGCAATGCCACAGAGAGGAGCTCTAATAATATTCCTGCCTGATCAGAGGAGGAACCTTTAATTTGCATGAATAAACACAAAGAAATATGGATTACCAAAAGATATGTTTTTATTTGCCTCCAAAATATTGTGAATGGGTAATACTTTTTTAACTCCTTAAAAACTTGGAAACATGTGGCATAAAATAACTCCCACTTCAAAATCTTACCTGTAGCCCCGAGACCTCCCAAGGAAAGACACAACCCCCCCTCTTCTGGTTTATGCAACCACTGCCACAGTCAGCTGCTGAATGTGTGTTTTTAGTGCTTTGGATAACAGGAAGAGCTTCTACAAGAAACTACATGAGCCCAGCTGGCTAGCTGCGCAGTCCCATTACATTAATGTAGTAGGGAGGCAGCGGGAGAGCGAGAGGGACAGCACTGTAAAGGCAGGATTGACAGTCTGGAGTGGTTAGATGTACTACAATATTAACTAATGTCTCGTGTCATCCTTCCAGTGAGCGTTGGTGCTTTCTCAGGGTTGCTTTGAAGCCTGGTAGAGAGGGCATGAACTCCATATCATTGGACAGGGTGTTCCAGTGGTGGGGGATGAGCAGAGTGAAGAAGCGAATGTGTGAGTTTGTGGTGTGCTGGCGACTTCGGGGCGCAATGCCGTGGATAGCAAGAGATCAATTCTGCTACTTTGGGGGCAATGCCCGAACCCGTGGTCTGCAGCTCATGTACAGTTGTGTGGACTAGAAAGAGGAATGTACAGCAGAAACCACTGTACGTGTACAGCCATCAGACCTGGGGGCGGGTGGCAGAGGTGGGCGAGGATCAAAGGCGGATGAAGATATCAAAGTTAAGGGTCTTGTCTATCGGGCTAAAGGACTGGAGAGACTGGAGCAGTGGTGCAGCCTGCAGCGCATGGAGAGGCTGTCCCATGGGAAGGCTGGAGCAGTGGTGCAGCCTGCAGAGTATGGAGAGGCTCTCCCATGGGAAGGCTGGAGCAGTGGTGCAGCCTGCAGAGCATGGAGACGCTCTCCCATGGGAAGGCTGGAGCAGTGGTGCAGCCTGCAGAGCATGGAGAGGCTGTCCCATGAGAAGGCTGGAGCAGTGGTGCAGCCTACAGAGTATGGAGAGGCTGTCCCATGAGAAGACTGGAGCAGTGGTGCAGCCTGCAGAGTATGGAGACGCTGTCCCAGGAGAAGGCTGGAGCAGTGGTGCAGCCTGCAGAGCATGGAGAGGCTGTCCCATGGGAAGGCTGGAGCAGTGGTGCAGCCTGCAGAGCATGGAGACGCTCTCCCATGGGAAGGCTGGAGCAGTGGTGCAGCCTGCAGAGCATGGAGAGGCTCTCCCATGGGAAGGCTGGAGCAGTGGTGCAGCCTGCAGAGCATGGAGAGGCTGTCCCATGAGAAGGCTGGAGCAGTGGTGCAGCCTGCAGAGCATGGAGAGGCTGCCCCATGGGAAGGCTGGAGCAGTGGTGCTGCCTGCAGAGCATGGAGACGCTCTCCCATGGGAAGGCTGGAGCAGTGGTGCAGCCTGCAGAGCATGGAGAGGCTGTCCCATGAGAAGGCTGGAGCAGTGGTGCAGCCTACAGAGCATGGAGAGGCTGTCCCATGAGAAGACTGGAGCAGTGGTGCAGCCTGCAGAGCATGGAGAGACTGTCCCATGGGCAGGCTGGAGCAGTGGTGCAGCCTGCAGAGTATGGAGACGCTGTCCCAGGAGAAGGCTGGAGCAGTGGTGCAGCCTGCAGAGCATGGAGAGGCTGTCCCATGGGCAGGCTGGAGCAGTGGTGCAGCCTGCAGAGCATGGAGACGCTGTCCCATGGGAAGGCTGGAGCAGTGGTGCAGCCTGCAGAGCATGGAGAGGCTGTCCCATGGGAAGGCTCGAGCAGTGGTGCAGCCTGCAGAGCATGGAGACGCTCTCCCATGGGAAGGCTGGAGCAGTGGTGCAGCCTGCAGAGCATGGAGAGGCTGTCCCATGAGAAGGCTGGAGCAGTGGTGCAGCCTACAGAGTATGGAGAGGCTGTCCCATGAGAAGACTGGAGCAGTGGTGCAGCCTGCAGAGCATGGAGAGGCTGTCCCATGGGCAGGCTGGAGCAGTGGTGCAGCCTGGAGAGTATGGAGACGCTGTCCCAGGAGAAGGCTGGAGCAGTGGTGCAGCCTGCAGAGCATGGAGAGGCTGTCCCATGGGCAGGCTGGAGCAGTGGTGCAGCCTGCAGAGCATGGAGACGCTGTCCCATGGGAAGGCTGGAGCAGTGGTGCAGCCTGCAGAGCATGGAGAGGCTCTCCCATGGGAAGGCTCGAGCAGTGGTGCAGCCTGCAGAGCATGGAGACGCTCTCCCATGGGAAGGCTGGAGCAGTGGTGCAGCCTGCAGAGTATGGAGAGGCTGTCCCATGAGAAGGCTGGAGCGGTGGTGCAGCCTGCAGACTATGGAGAGGCTGTCCCATGGGAAGGCTGGAGCGGTGGTGCAGCCTGCAGAGCATGGAGAGGCTGTCCCATGGGAAGGCTGGAGCGGTGCTGCAGCCTGCAGAGCATGGAGACGCTGTCCCATGGGAAGGCTGGAGCGGTGGTGCAGCCTGCAGATTATGGAGAGGCTGTCCCATGGGAAGGCTGGAGCGGTGGTGCAGCCTGCAGAGCATGGAGAGACTGTCCCATGGGAAGACTGGAGCGGTGGTGCAGCCTGCAGAGCATGGAGAGACTGTCCCATGGGCAGGCTGGAGCGGTGGTGCAGCCTGCAGCGCATGGAGACTGTCCCATGGGCAGGCTGGAACGGTGGTGCAGCCTGCAGCGCATGGAGAGGCTGTCCCATGGGCAGGCTGGAACGGTGGTGCAGCCTGCAGCGCATGGAGAGGCTGTCCCATGGGAAGGCTGGGGCAGTGGTGCAGCCTGCAGAGTATGGAGAGACTGTCCCATGGGAAGGCTGGGGCAGTGGTGCAGCCTGCAGAGTATGGAGAGGCTGTCCCATGGGAAGGCTGGGGCAGTGGTGCAGCCTGCAGAGTATGGAGAGGCTGTCCCATGGGAAGGCTGGGGCAGTGGTGCAGCCTGCAGAGTATGGAGAGGCTGCCCCATGAGAAGGCTGGAGCAGTGGCGCAGCCTGCAGTGCATGGAGACTCTGTCCCATGAGAAGGCTGGAGCAGTGGCGCAGCCTGCAGAGTATGGAGAGGCTGTCCCATGGGAAGGCTGGAGCAGTGCTGCAGCCTGCAGAGTATGGAGAGGCTGTCCCATGGGAAGGCTGGAGCTGTGGTGCAGCCTGCAGAGTATGGAGAGGCTGTCCCATGGGAAGGCTGGAGCAGTGGTGCAGCCTGCAGAGCATGGAGAGGCTGTCCCATGGGAAGGCTGGAGCAGTGGTGCAGCCTGCAGAGCATGGAGAGGCTGTCCCATGGGCAGGCTGGAACAGTGGTGCAGCCTGCAGCGCATGGAGAGGCTGTCCCATGGGCAGGCTGGAACAGTGGCGCAGCCTGCAGCGCATGGAGAGGCTGTCCCATGGGAAGGCTGGGGCAGTGGCGCAGCCTGCAGAGTATGGAGAGGCTGTCCCATGGAAAGGCTGGGGCAGTGGCGCAGCCTGCAGAGCACGGAGAGGCTGTCCCATGGGAAGGCTGGGGCAGTGGCGCAGCCTGCAGTGCACGGAGAGGCTGTCCCATGGGAAGGCTGGGGCAGTGGCGCAGCCTGCAGAGTACGGAGAGGCTGTCCCATGGGAAGGCTGGGGCAGTGGCGCAGCCTGCAGAGTACGGAGAGGCTGTCCCATGGGAAGGCTGGGGCAGTGGCGCAGCCTGCAGAGCATGGAGAGGCTGTCCCATGGGAAGGGTGGAGCAGTGGTGCAGCCTGCAGCGCATGGAGAGGCTGTCCCATGAGAAGGCTGGGGCAGTGGCGCAGACGCTGTCCCATGGGAAGGCTGGAGCAGTGGCGCAGCCTGCAGAGTATGGAGAGGCTGTCCCATGGGAAGGCTTGAGCAGTGGCGCAGCCTGCAGTGCATGGAGAGGCTGTCCCATGGGAAGGCTGGAGCAGTGGCGCAGCCTGCCGCGCATGGAGAGGCTGTCCCATGGGAAGGCTGGAGCAGTGGCGCAGCCTGCAGCGCATGGAGAGGCTGTCCCATGGGAAGGCTGGAGCAGTGGCGCAGCCTGCAGCGCATGGAGAGGCCCATGGGAAGGCTAGAGCAGTGGTGCAGTCTGCAGTGCATGGAGAGGCTGTCCCATGGGAAGGCTGGGGCAGTGGTGCAGCCTGCAGAGTATGGAGAGGCTGTCCCATGGGAAGGCTGGAGCAGTGGTGCAGCCTGCAGTGCATGGAGAGACTGTCCCATGGGAAGGCTGGGGCAGTGGTGCAGCCTGCAGAGTACAAGGGTGGAGCTGAGTCTTAGAGTGACCAGTGAGAATGGAGTTGACTTTCTAGAGGTTGTGAAGCTTTAAATATTAGCAGCTGTACAGGCAGAAGTAATGAACTGCTGTAGTTCCAGGGCGCTCCCAAAATGATTGCGCAGGTTATGAGCCAGAGGGAATGGGGGGAGGGGGAAAGAAAAAGAATAGGGAGGAGGAGGGCTTGCTGGAAGGTAGATCACCTCTGTCTTGGAGGAACGAAGCATCTAAGATTGGGGCACCATCCAGTGATGCGGGAAAACCTCTCGGGTAAATGAAGGGTAATTGTGAAAGAGGTGATCCAAACACCCTCCCCCTAAATACAAGCTTTAGAAAGTGATTAGAAGAACCCCAATAACAGACCCATGTGGGACCCTGACAAGTAGAGGAATGGCAGATGAAGATTGAGTAATCCGATAAACAGGGGGCAATCTAGGTGAGAGCAGTACCCTGGAAGCAGAGGGCTAGGTGGAGACCGTTCTCAGTCCAGGAAGTACACCTTACCCAGTCATTGGAATGGTGTGAGCAGCGCTTTACAAAAGGAACCATAGAAATAGAAACAGGCGAGAGACAGTCAGGAAGAGGGATGGGTAGTAAACATTGCCGAAGGCAGCAGTAAGATGGTGGAGGATGACAATAGAGACATATTTGAGGAAGATAGAACGCTGTTTCTGTGCTGCGACGGCTGTGGGACCCAGTCTGCATAGGGGTGGCTGAGTCCATGAGTGTCCAGGTAAGTGGTGATGAATAGTCTGGGAGAATGAGATCAGTGTGGTTACTGTTCCCTGAAGGAAAACCTCCGGTAGCGAACATTATCTTGCCCACCTAGAGAGTTGTCGGCCCCAAAGAGGCCATCCAATAGCGAACATTGCTCTTTACAAGTGCTTTCTAACATAGCAATGTATAATGTACTTTTTCTTGCTTTCGGTAGCTGAAAAGTTTGGGCTGGGTCCGGAAGACATCTACCTCCTCCATGATGAGTTGGACAAGCCCCTAGGGAAGGTGTCCTTGAAGCTTGGAGGAAGCGCGAGGTAAGGAGAACCTGCTTGAACATCTTATGCCTGCCTAATTGTGTGTGTGGAGACAGGAGCAGGGAACTGACTGTATGAGTCTCTGCATTTGCTGCAGAGTATGTACATCCACATGCCAAGGTGACCTTGTGTCCATGTGCCACAGAGGCTGTACGTCCACATGCCAAGGTGACCTTCTGTCTATGTGCAACAGAGGCTGTACGTCCACATGCCAAGGTGACCTTGTGTCCATGTGCCACAGAGGCTGTACGTCCACATGCCAAGGTGACCTTCTGTCTATGTGCAACAGAGGCTGTACGTCCACATGCCAAGGTGACCTTGTGTCCATGTGCCACAGAGGCTGTACGTCCACATGCCAAGGTGACCTTCTGTCTATGTGCAACAGAGGCTGTACGTCCACATGCCAAGGTGACCTTCTGTCTATGTGCAACAGAGGCTGTACGTCCACATGCCAAGGTGACCTTGTGTCCATGTTCCACATAGGCTGTACGTCCACATGCCAAGGTGACCTTGTGTAGTGGCTGTTTTTCTTAAGTGCTTATGCCACACTAAGGTTGAATGATATTATTAGAAGGAAAGATGAAATGGGATAGGATGGAACAGGAGTGGCAAAAGGAGTATGATTTTGTGTTATGTTGATGGCATGTCACACACGTTTCATGCCAAAGCATTCCCACAGACGTTTCTTAGGGGGAAATCCGTAGGAGCCCAGTGTGAGGATGGGGGAGGACTGGGAAGCAATGTCTTAGAAGGCATAAAGTGGGGTATGTGGCGCCCACGCCATTAATGCGGGTAAAATGACTGTGTTAGTCTGTCCTGCTCCTCTTCTGGGTTCCGGACCCCTGTGGACAGTCCGCTAGCCCGCCTGCTTTCTGTCACTCTGTCTGTCTTCTGGGGCACAAAGATCTGGGGATGACAGTTACAGGGACGAGGGGTCCGAGGCCCACGGGCACTACTCTTTTCTCTAAGAGCTCAGGATTCTGGGAGCAAAATGGATTTGGAATTTTGCAAGACAAGGTGGATCCCCTGAGCACAGCACACACTCAAGCCTTCCCAGCATGAGTCGACAGTTCCATATCGGCTAACAGTTCTTCGATGGTTGAGTTTCTTTTCAATAAAGAAGGCCTGATGTATTCAGCAAAACAAACAAACAAATAGTACCTCTCCAAATGAACGGTGGGGCTTTCCACCCCCTGGATCTCCCTCTGCCAGGCTCGGACCCCTTTCAGACGTCAGCCTCCCTTCTTCGGGTTCACTATGGCTTTTCATACTTTCCCCAAGTCTTAATTTCTTTTTAAACAGTTCCTCAGGGTTCACCCCGTTTGTCGGCCTCCCTCTGCCGGGTTCACTCTGCCACGTTGTGCAAAACAGTGCACTGTGGGCATCCTTCGGTTAGTTTACTCCGGTCAGCACTCTGTTCATAGGGACTTCAGGCCTCGCCAGTTTTCGTTAGCATCCCTCTGCCGTGTTCACTCTTGATAACTTTTACCAAACAGCCCACTAGGGACTTTAGACTTCGCCTCTTCTCGTTAGCATCCCTCCACGGCGTTCACTCTTGCCAACTTTTACCAAACGGTCCACTATGCTAGTTTCACTTAGAGGCATTCACGTCCCTCTCCTTTAAATTATCTGTAGGTCAAAGACTTTCGATGGTACAGAGGATTTTTCAAGACCCCTGTAGGACCACTTTGACCCCTCTTAGCCTTTTCCCAAGGTCTTCCGGTTGTGGTAGTTTCTCCCATTGTGTAATCGCCCAGAGTTTCCTGTGTAAGCACCCCAGTGGTACCCGACTCCTCTGTTGCTGGTTTCCCCCCCTTTTCATCAATTGGTCTTTCACAGTTCAAACCAGCCGTTTGCTACTTTTTGCGTTCAACGCAGTTCGGTTTGTTATCGACTCTCCCCTCGACTCACCGACTGTGATGAACCGCTTGGCTTTCCTTTTCTTTGGAGTCAAGGTTGTTACCACTGAGACAAGCGTATCTCCCTAGATTGGTAATCCGTGAAGGAGGGTTTTGTGTACTGCTGACACCTGCTGCAACTCACGCTGGCTATTGTTTGGGGTCTTATGTTTCCATGTGCTGAGGTTTCGTGGGCCTTGTTTGGAAAGGGCAAGATCGCTTCTCTCCTTGTTACCCTCTCGGTATGCGCTGTTTTTTGCCCTCCTCTTGAACTGCCGTGCTGAGTTATCTCTCATGTTGTGCGGTCTGCCTTGCTTGTCCTGTGCTCTTCTGCTCCACTTTTTATCCCTGTGGGGGAAAGGAAAGGGCTGTCAGGTGTGTGTGATTCTGGTGATTTGCCTGACTGCATGACCCTTGTATTGGGACATGTCAGGTAAACGGCTCTGGTGTTAGTCTGTTGTCTTTCGTGTTGTGCGAAAGTGTTCGTGTCGGAAAAGAGGGAGTAGTGTTTTGGAATATCCTACGTGGTAGGAAAGGGAAAAGGTGTTGAAAGAAGGGGGATAGATACCGTGTGTCACCCATCAGTGTCCCACTCCCTAAGGACCCCCCCATCCAGGTGATCCTCTCACACTGGTCCACCCCCAGGAACTGGATCCAATAGCGATGGCCATGTCCTGTCCACCTGGATGACGGATCCCCAGGGACCTTCAGGTTTCTCACAACAGCCATTCATTTTAATTGGCAAATGAGGGGCAATGACCCGATCAGTAGAATTCAATAGCAGGGACCAGGACGTTGTGCAATCCTGTGTATCGTCTTCTATGTTTTTTTGTAGCTTTTCTGAAATTTGGGAGATGGGCAGGCCAATTGAGGGCAAGTGTGTTTGAAGACCACCAGATACTTGCATCAGTAGCCACCAGCTGCATTTGCACATTTCAGTGTTCTGGACCGGAAGAATGCTCGCCAACTGGCCGGCATTTCTTCCTGTGATCCGTGTCACAGTGTCGCCGCTTCATGGTGTCTGTAATGCGGGGCGGGCCGTGCACATATTCCGATATAGCAGATCAGTAAAGATGTGCAACATGCCTAGATGTTGTGTTACCTGTTGTCAGGGGCGTTGCCCATCTCCAGTTGTTTGGTTTGGGAGTGTGCTGGACATGCACTTGTTTGAGATTGTTTGGTTTTCTGGACAATATCAGTGGAGTTCCTGGGAGATCCACCGACCTTTCACCTTCCTGCCGCAGGTCCTTCATATTTCTGGGCAGGGCTGCAGCTGTTGATGGTTGGGATCTTTATTCATTTATTTGGTGCATTATAACACTCTACAATACCATCACAATCACTTTTCTTCCCTCCTTTTGTTTTTACTCCAGGAGTGTTGAATCCTCCGGTTGTAGCCACAATGTTAGAGTTCTACCTGGAGGATGTGTGCCAATTCCCCCTCATCTGTTGTAGGAGAGCTCATCTCACATACGTAACTAAAGATTGTGGCGTGTTTTCTGTTTTTAGGGTGTATACGTTCTCACCATAGGCTAGTGGAGCGCTCTCTGGGGTTGTGCAATACTATTGGCTGTATTTTTCGGCCCTTGCGTGTTGTAAATTCCTCTCAGCAAGAGTGTGAGCTGGCAAGACATGATGTGACAATCCCAAGGGACAAGGGAGGTGAGCCCACTGTGCTTGAAATCCACTAGGGGACAGGGCAAGCAGGATCTAGATGAGCCAAGCACACATTTGGGCGGCAGTCAGAAACCCTCCACCAGAAGCCAAGTAGAGTGGGAGAAAACTTACTTAGGCAAGGTTTATGTTTTTTAGTTTATTAGCGGTAGGGCGAGCAGGGCCGGCCTTAGGGGCAGTAGTGCCTTGGGCGAATTGGCGCCCCCCTTCAAACCCCCTACCCGCCCCTGGTCAACAGGGGGCGGGGCCAAGATGTGCCTTTTTTTTAACCTCCTAGCTCGGGCATCAGCACCATATTGTTATTATATGCGCTCCACCACCTCGGGCGCATTTAATAACAATGGGGTGCCTGCCACGCCTTCTGCCACTACGCCAGCTCGGGGGAGCCCTTGAAAGACTCCCCTGAGCTGGCGTGGCAGGGGTTAATGGCGCCCTGGGGGGGCGTGGCACCCTGGGCAGTCGTCCGGCTCGCCCCCCTTAAGGCCCCTCTGAGGGCGAGCCCAGGATAGAATAAGTTTGGACAGAAGACAGAATTTTTGTGAGGCTCCCTGACGAGCACCAGTTTGTTTTCTTTGAAGTTAGGGAAACCCTTCATCTTGGCTATTGGGGTTAGTTGAGGCCTTGAACCACGCCTTCTTGTCCTTCTCCTAGGTCGGATCTACCACAATGGTTAGTTGGCATTACCTCGAGTTGTCAGATGGTGGGGGGAGGTAGTTATGTTGTAGTTGTGGTTCTATGCTTGTTTCCTTTGTGGTTTCCAGTCTCGAAGAAGAAATGTTGTTTGCAAAGGAGTAGTGGCTCAGTACACATTGTAGAGGTTGTAGGGTCCTTTAGTACACTTTCTGTTGGAGATAGAGGGGCTGCAGTAGAGAGGCAACATGTTTGCAGCACTTCTGATCCGAGAGCCTGACTTCCGAGTAATTGCACAGAGATGTGTCCGCAGATTCCTTTCTGTCCCCCCTCTTCCGGTGCTTAGGCAATGTTTCCAGGGTTGGGAGGGGCCTGTCAGAGTGGCACAGAGCCAACCACTTATGCACAGTGTGAGTGAGGGTCATGGACAGAGTGTTGGTGCTAGGAAGGGATAAGAGGAAGCAGATGCGATGGTGTCCTGGGTTGTGGTTGCCAGTGCTGACCTCTGTGCCCTTTATCATTATGAATATATGGAAAGAGCGGGATGGGAGAAAAGAGGTCTGATGGAGCTGTGGGGATATTTCAGGTGTGGACGGTTGTGGGGACGGTTGTGGGGAGCCGGTGTTACTATATGAACACGTTGTCCATGTCTGTGTGCTGTGCTCCGCTAGTTCTACAGGAGCTGTGGGGATATTTCAGGTGTGGACGGTTGTGGGGAGCCGGTGTTACTATATGAACACGTTGTCCATGTCTGTGTGCTGTGCTCCGCTAGTTCTACAGGAGCTGTGGGGATATTTCAGGTGTGGACGGTTGTGGGGAGCCGGTGTTACTGTATGAACACGTTGTCCATGTCTGTGTGCTGTGCTCCGCTAGTTCTACAGGAGCTGTGGGGATATTTCAGGTGTGGACGGTTGTGGGGAGCCGGTGTTACTATATGAACACGTTGTCCATGTCTGTGTGCTGTGCTCCGCTAGTTCTACAGGAGCTGTGGGGATATTTCAGGTGTGGACGGTTGTGGGGAGCCGGTGTTACTATATGAACACGTTGTCCATGTCTGTGTGCTGTGCTCCGCTAGTTCTACAGGAGCTGTGGGGATATTTCAGGTGTGGACGGTTGTGGGGAGCCGGTGTTACTATATGAACACGTTGTCCATGTCTGTGTGCTGTGCTCTGTTGGTTCAACGGGATCTGTGGGGATATTTCAGGTGTGGGCGGTTGTGGTGAGCTGGTGTTACTATATGAACACGTCCATGTCTGTGTGCTGTGCTCTGCTGGTTCAATGGGAGCTGTGGGGATATTTCAGGTGTGGGCGGTTGTGGTGAGCCGGTGTTACTATATGAACACGCTGTCCATGTCTGTGTGCTGTGCTCTGCTGGTTCCACGGGAGCTGTGGGGATATTTCAGGTGTGGACGGTTGTGGGGAGCCGGTGTTACTATATGAACACGTTGTCCATGTCTGTGTGCTGTGCTCCGCTAGTTCTACAGGAGCTGTGGGGATATTTCAGGTGTGGACGGTTGTGGGGAGCCGGTGTTACTATATGAACACGTTGTCCATGTCTGTGTGCTGTGCTCCGCTAGTTCTACAGGAGCTGTGGGGATATTTCAGGTGTGGACGGTTGTGGGGAGCCGGTGTTACTATATGAACACTTTGTCCAGGTCTGTGTGCTGTGCTCCGCTAGTTCTACAGGAGCTGTGGGGATATTTCAGGTGTGGACGGTTGTGGGGAGCCGGTGTTACTATATGAACACGTTGTCCATGTCTGTGTGCTGTGCTCTGTTGGTTCAACGGGATCTGTGGGGATATTTCAGGTGTGGGCGGTTGTGGTGAGCTGGTGTTACTATATGAACACGTCCATGTCTGTGTGCTGTGCTCTGCTGGTTCAACGGGAGCTGTGGGGATATTTCAGGTGTGGACGGTTGTGGGGAGCCGATGTTACTATATGAACACGTTGTCCGTGTCTGTGTGCTGTGCTCCGCTAGTTCTACAGGAGCTGTGGGGATATTTCAGGTGTGGACGGTTGTGGGGAGCCGGTGTTACTATATGAACACGTTGTCCATGTCTGTGTGCTGTGCTTTGCTGGTTCAATGGGAGCTGTGGGGATATTTCAGGTGTGGGCGGTTGTGGTGAGCCGGTGTTACTATATGAACACGCTGTCCATGTCTGTGTGCTGTGCGCTGCTGGTTCAACGGGAGCTGTGGGGATATTTCAGGTGTGGACGGTTGTGGGGAGCCGGTGTTACTATATGAACACGCTGTCCATGTCTGTGTGCTGTGCGCTGCTGGTTCAACGGGAGCTGTGGGGATATTTCAGGTGTGGGCGGTTGTGGGGAGCCGGTATTACCATATGAACACGTTGTCCATGTCTGTGTGCTGTGCTCTGCTGGTTCAACGGGAGCTGTGGGGATATTTCGGTTGTGGGGAGCCGATGTTACTATATGAACACGCTGTCCATGTCTGTGTGCTGTGCTTTGCTGGTCCTACAGGAGCTGTGGGGATATTTCAGGTGTGGGCGGTTGTGGTGAACCGGTGTTACTATATGAACACGTTGTCCATGTCTGTGTGCTGTGCTCCGCTAGTTCTACAGGAGCTGTGGGGATATTTCAGGTGTGGACGGTTGTGGTGAACCGGTGTTACTATATGAACACGCTGTCCATGTCTGTGTGCTGTGCTCCGCTAGTTCTACAGGAGCTGTGGGGATATTTCAGGTGTGGGCGGTTGTGGTGAGCCGGTGTTACTATATATGAACACGTTGTCCATGTCTGTGTGCTGTGCTCTACTGGTTCAACGGGAGCTGTAAGTTTACTTTACTCTCATGCACTCTGATGTGGTCATAAGGCAATACATTGGCGCACTGCACTCACTGAGTATGAGTTGTCATGTGACTTTACCACATGGACTGTGTGTGGCCGGATTGGGCTAGGATGGTCCTGAGGGCTGGGGGCCGCCTCTGCTCTGTGCTGCAGGACCGGGAGGAGGTTTGTGGCAGGTCGGCAGGGCTCCCCAACCCATTCCCAGCTCTGTCTGCATAAAGGACAGACTTAATGTAAGTCTCCCTCACGGGCGGGAAGCACCCATTCAGTAAGGAACCATTTTGCTGGGCTGCCATCATGGTCCAGACGAGCCACGCATTGTTCATCTAGAAGGACTGGTTGGCAGTGCAGCTCACGGGTGTGACCTTAAAGTGCTAATAGAAACGGTTATTTAAGCGCTTGGAGCAAACGAACTCAAAGAGCTACAGGACAGAAGCGGGCGATGATGCAAGGAGAGCCTTTAACTCTACTCGGGGACAAAGACCAAATGATAACAATAGATGGTATAAGGTATTAATGGAAGAGAAAGGTCTTTAGTTACTTCTAAAGAACAGCAATGGCCTGCAACTACAAATCGCCTCAAGACCCAGAACTGAAACGAGCGCCCAAGGGCTCCTTTGCTGCATCTATAGTAGGGCACTGTAGCTTGACGCTTTCTTGCTAACCCTAATGTACTGGGAGAAAGTGTGGTCTTCCTAAGAACAGGTGACATGTGTGCACTCCTGCCAGGGAGTGTGGGGGGCAATGCGGGCTGCAGAAGGCTCTTCTTTGCTCCCCGGAGGAGAACGTTACAATAACCCATATTTGTGCCAATATTTGACGAAGCAATAATGGGACAGTTCTCCTCGGACAGTAGATGCCAGACCTGTCTCAATAACCTCAAAGAATGGGACGAAGAACACGAAATTGAGGTGACCTGCGGAAACTTATTCATTTATTTATTAATCATTCTTATGGAGCGCAGACATGACAAAAGCATCAGCGCGCTCTTCAAAATACATGTATGATAACAAGTACAAACTAAATATAATGATTAGTAGCACATTTAGGTTAAAAAGTATGAAACGGATCATGAAAAAAGGCGGATTAAAAATCATTCACGAAATATGGGACACCTGAGCTTTGATGCCCGGGGGCGCAGAATCTGGAATGGTCTCCCTTTGTCTATTAGACAAATGCCATCTCTGGCCCAATTTCTGGAAAGCCCTTAAGACTCTCCTCTTCATGTAAGTCGTTTGCTACACGGACTACCCGTTGAGTATCGCAGGCTGATGCTCCCTGCTGCTGCCCTCCTTTATTTGCTTTATGCTGTACTCTCCGTTTAAGCGCTCTGAGGCCTGCGGGTTAGTTGGCGCTATACGAAAATAAATTAGAATAGAATTAGAATTCATAAAGCAGTATTCCAAAGCCATGTTTTCAGAGCTTTCCTAAATCCCAGGTACACAGAAATGTTCTGAAGTCAGCAGAGAATTCTAATGAGTAGCTACCGCTTCTGAAAAGGATCTTCTCAAGGTGCAAGTGTACCTAAACCTACGTACCCCAAAGCAGAGAGAATCATGGCTAGATGGGCCCCTCAATCCCCCAGGGATCTTCATGGCTGGGGAGGCCTCTCAATCCCCCGGGGATCTTCATGGCTAGGGAGGCCCCTCAATCCCCCGGGGATCTTCATGGCTAGGGAGGCCCCTCAATCCCCCGGGGATCTTCATGGCTAGGGAGGCCCCTCAATCCCCCGGGGATCTTCATGGCTAGGGAGGCCCCTCAATCCCCCGGGGGTCTTCATGGCTAGGGAGGCCTCTCAATCCTCTGGAGATCTTCATGGCTAGGGAGGTCCCTCAATCCCCCGGGGATCTTCATGCCTAGGGAGGCCCCTCAATCCCCCGGGGGTCTTCATGGCTAGGGAGGTCCCTCAATCCCCCGGGGATCTTCATGGCTAGGGAGGCCCCTCAATCCCCCGGGGATCTTCATGGCTAGGGAGGCCCCTCAATCCCCTGGGGATCTTCATGGCTAGGGAGGTCCCTCAATCCCCCGGGGATCTTCATGGCTAGGGAGGCCCCTCAATCCCCGGGGGATCTTCATGGCTAGGGAGGCCCCTCAATCCCCCGGGGATCTTCATGGCTAGGGAGGCCTCTCAATCCCCCAGGGATCTTCATGGCTAGGGAGGCCCCTCAGTCCGCCGGGGATCTTCATGGCTAGGGAGGCCCATCAATCCCCCGGGGATCTTCATGGCTAGGGAGGCCTCTCAATCCTCTGGAGATCTTCACGGCTAGGGAGGCCCCTCAATCCCCCGGGGATCTTCATGGCTAGGGATGCCCCTCAATCCCCCGGGGATCTTCATGGCTAGGGAGGCCCCTTAATCCCCTGGGGATCTTCATGGCTAGGGAGGCCCCTCAATCCCCCGGGGATCTTCATGGCTAGGGAGGCCCCTCAATCCCCCGGGGATCTTCATGGCTAGGGAGGCCCCTCAATCCCCCGGGGATCTTCATGGCTAGGGAGGCCCCTCAATCCCCTGGGGATCTTCATGGCTAGGGAGGTCCCTCAATCCCCCGGGGATCTTCATGGCTAGGGAGGCCTCTCAATCCTCTGGAGATCTTCATGGCTAGGGAGGTCCCTCAATCCCCCGGGGATCTTCATGCCTAGGGAGGCCCCTCAATCCCCCAGGGATCTTCATGGCTAGGGAGGCCCCTCAATCCCCCAGGGATCTTCATGGCTAGGGAGGCCCCTCAATCCCCCGGGGATCTTCATGGCTAGGGAGGCCCCTCAATCCCCCAGGGATCTTCATGGCTAGGGAGGCCTCTCAATCCTCTGGAGATCTTCATGGCTAGGGAGGTCCCTCAATCCCCCGGGGATCTTCATGCCTAGGGAGGCCCCTCAATCCCCCGGGGATCTTCATGGCTAGGGAGGCCCCTCAATCCCCCAGGGATCTTCATGGCTAGGGAGGCCCCTCAATCCCCCGGGGATCTTCATGGCTAGGGAGGCCCCTCAATCCCCCAGGGATCTTCATGGCTAGGGAGGCCTCTCAATCCTCTGGAGATCTTCATGGCTAGGGAGACCCCTCAATCCCCCGGGGATCTTCATGCCTAGGGAGGCCCCTCAATCCCCCAGGGACCTTCATGGCTAGGGAGGCCTCTCAATCCTCTGGAGATCTTCATGGCTAGGGAGGTCCCTCAATCCCCCGGGGATCTTCATGGCTAGGGAGGCCCCTCAATCCCCCAGGGATCTTCATGGCTAGGGAGGTCGCTCAATCACCTGGAGATCTTCATGGCTAGGGAGACCCCTCAATCCCCCGGGGATCTTCATGCCTAGGGAGGCCTCTCAATCCTCTGGAGATCTTCATGGCTAGGGAGGTCCCTCAATCCCCCGGGGATCTTCATGGCTAGGGAGGCTTCTCACTCCTCTGGAGATCTTCATGGCTAGGGAGGTCCCTCAATCTCCCAGGGATCTTCATGGCTAGGGAGGCCCCTCAATCCCCCAGGGATCTTCATGGCTAGGGAGGCCCCTCAATCCCTCAGGGATCTTCATGGCTAGGGAGGCCCCTCAATCCCCCGGGGATCTTCATGGCTAGGGAGGTCCCTCAATCCCCCGGGGATCTTCATGGCTAGGGAGGCCTCTCAATCCTCTGGAGATCTTCATGGCTAGGGAGGTCCCTCAATCCCCCGGGGATCTTCATGGCTAGGGAGGCTTCTCACTCCTCTGGAGATCTTCATGGCTAGGGAGGTCCCTCAATCCCCCAGGGATCTTCATGGCTAGGGAGGCCCCTCAATCCCCCAGGGATCTTCATGGCTAGGGAGGCCTCTCAATCCCCCGGGGATCTTCATGCCTAGGGAGGCCCCTCAATCCCCCGGGGATCTTCATGGCTAGGGAGACCCCTCAATCCCCCGGGGATCTTCATGGCTAGGGAGGCCCCTCAATCCCCCGGGGATCTTCAAGGCTAGGGAGGCCTCTCAATCCTCTGGAGATCTTCATGGCTAGGGAGGTCCCTTAATCCCCCGGGGATCTTCATGCCTAGGGAGGCCCCTCAATCCCCCGGGGGTCTTCATGGCTAGGGAGGTCCCTCAATCCCCCGGGGATCTTCATGGCTAGGGAGGCCCCTCAATCCCCCGGGGATCTTCATGGCTAGGGAGGCCCCTCAATCCCCCGGGGATCTTCATGGCTAGGGAGGTCCCTCAATCCCCCGGGGATCTTCATGGCTAGGGAGGCCCCTCAATCCCCGGGGGATCTTCATGGCTAGGGAGGCCCCTCAATCCCCCGGGGATCTTCATGGCTAGGGAGGCCTCTCAATCCCCCAGGGATCTTCATGGCTAGGGAGGCCCCTCAGTCCGCCGGGGATCTTCATGGCTAGGGAGGCCCATCAATCCCCCAGGGATCTTCATGGCTAGGGAGGCCTCTCAATCCTCTGGAGATCTTCACGGCTAGGGAGGCCCCTCAATCCCCCAGGGATCTTCATGGCTAGGGATGCCCCTCAATCCCCCGGGGATCTTCATGGCTAGGGAGGCCCCTCAATCCCCCGGGGATCTTCATGGCTAGGGAGGCCCCTCAATCCCCCGGGGATCTTCATGGCTAGGGAGGCCCCTCAATCCCCCGGGGATCTTCATGGCTAGGGAGGCCCCTCAATCCCCCGGGGATCTTCATGGCTAGGGAGGCCCCTCAATCCCCTGGGGATCTTCATGGCTAGGGAGGCCTCTCAATCCTCTGGAGATCTTCATGGCTAGGGAGGTCCCTCAATCCCCCGGGGATCTTCATGCCTAGGGAGGCCCCTCAATCCCCCAGGGATCTTCATGGCTAGGGAGGCCCCTCAATCCCCCAGGGATCTTCATGGCTAGGGAGGCCCCTCAATCCCCCGGGGATCTTCATGGCTAGGGAGGCCCCTCAATCCCCCAGGGATCTTCATGGCTAGGGAGGCCTCTCAATCCTCTGGAGATCTTCATGGCTAGGGAGGTCCCTCAATCCCCCGGGGATCTTCATGCCTAGGGAGGCCCCTCAATCCCCCAGGGATCTTCATGGCTAGGGAGGCCCCTCAATCCCCCAGGGATCTTCATGGCTAGGGAGGCCCCTCAATCCCCCGGGGATCTTCATGGCTAGGGAGGCCCCTCAATCCCCCAGGGATCTTCATGGCTAGGGAGGCCTCTCAATCCTCTGGAGATCTTCATGGCTAGGGAGACCCCTCAATCCCCCGGGGATCTTCATGCCTAGGGAGGCCCCTCAATCCCCCAGGGACCTTCATGGCTAGGGAGGCCTCTCAATCCTCTGGAGATCTTCATGGCTAGGGAGGTCCCTCAATCCCCCGGGGATCTTCATGGCTAGGGAGGCCCCTCAATCACCTGGAGATCTTCATGGCTAGGGAGACCCCTCAATCCCCCGGGGATCTTCATGCCTAGGGAGGCCTCTCAATCCTCTGGAGATCTTCATGGCTAGGGAGGTCCCTCAATCCCCCGGGGATCTTCATGGCTAGGGAGGTCCCTCAATCCCCCGGGGATCTTCATGGCTAGGGAGGCTTCTCACTCCTCTGGAGATCTTCATGGCTAGGGAGGTCCCTCAATCCCCCAGGGATCTTCATGGCTAGGGAGGCCCCTCAATCCCCCAGGGATCTTCATGGCTAGGGAGGCCCCTCAATCCCTCAGGGATCTTCATGGCTAGGGAGGCCCCTCAATCCCCCGGGGATCTTCATGGCTAGGGAGGTCCCTCAATCCCCCGGGGATCTTCATGGCTAGGGAGGCCTCTCAATCCTCTGGAGATCTTCATGGCTAGGGAGGTCCCTCAATCCCCCGGGGATCTTCATGGCTAGGGAGGCTTCTCACTCCTCTGGAGATCTTCATGGCTAGGGAGTGTTAGGCAGAAACCTGTGCAGTTCCCTTGGGGAACACTGCAAAAGATTTAAGACTACAGGTAGAGCAGTAAACCCCTTTGGTAGCAGTCTGTACCACCCAGATTTACCTGGTAGCTGTGGCTGAGCAGTCAGACTTCTCTCAAGAAGAGTTAGGCAGTATGTAAAGTATACACAATATGTACCAAAACACAATAGCACAAGCAAACACTGACCAGAGCTTGGTTTCAAAAGTATATAGTTATTTATTTAAAATACACATAAGTTAAAAACACTCTAGCAAAAATATAGTAAAAGTACTTCAACACAGTTATAATGAAAGTAGATTCAATCCTTTCTCCTATCTAGACAACTCTAGGTAAAACACCACTTAATTAAAACAGAGGTGAGTGCTTAACGTTAGATGACACTCTAGTAGTTTCCAAGAAAGGGAGAGAAAAAGCAGAAATGGGTTAGACACACCACTCTAAGGTCCAGAGCACTTGCAATAGGCTTACAGAAGAATAAAGTCACAGGTGAGCAAAAGTCACTAGGCAGGGCCCACTCTTAGAGTAGCCGGAGCGAAAATGTGCCCAAGATCACACTGTTAGTTAGAGATTCAAAGTCTTGCAAAGAGTCAAAAAGAGGTTAGAGTGGCTCAGAAAGTTTAGCCAAAGTGTCCCAGGCACTCCCAGGTTCGAAAGCCGGGGACTAAATCTACCCCGTACAGTCGGTAGCAAGGGAAGCCAGGCAGAACACAGTACCTTAAGCGGAAAGGATCCTCCAGCGGTGGCAGTTGTTCCAGGCAGTGGCAGCAGGGCTCGACGTCGGTCAGGGGAGAAGAAGTTCTCGCTGAAGAGCAGAAGAAGAGGGTCGTTGCACTGCCCGGGAAGAAACCAGCCGCGGAGTCCTCCGGTTAAAGGGTTGGTGCCGACTTTCGCGGTATGGGGGTAAAGTGTGGTATTCCGGTTGCCGGGGTGCTTGGCACAGGCAAGGCGGCCACGAGATACCTCAAAGAACGGAAAGAAGGCGAAAACTGGTTGTCCCCACCAGTCAAGGGAAGGAGCCACTCCGTTAAGAGTTCTCCTCGGTCGTCGGGAAAAAGTGGTGAGACGGTTCAGCAGGGCTCCACCGGGTGGTGTCGTCGAAGCAGGTCGGCTCAGCTCTTCCCTCGTCGGATTCTTGGTCCTGTGGCGACTTCTGAAGTCCCAGTCCCCAAAGCCCTGCTTTTATGCAGCAAACCCCCATTCACCCAGCCTAGCTGTCACTCAACCATGCTAAGTGGTGAGCCGGGCGGCTCACCACTTGGGCCAATCAGGACGGAGTGCGACTTGAGTTACCAAGGTAACTCAGTCCAGGGTGCCTAAATCCCCCTCCACCCCTCCTAAGTACCCCAGACAGAGTGGCACCACTTTGGAGGGCTTCTGTGGAGAAGCCCGCCAAAAGTGGAACAAAGGGCTCCACTTTGGGTCAGAGTTACAGAGGCGAACACCAACGCCATTTTAGAATCAAGTTTTGGCAAAAAGTCCCAACCGGAGTTATAAAAATAAATATATAAACCGGTGGTATGTTTAAGGCTACCGTAAATAAATAATTAAATGTGTTAGCCTAAAACAATGGGAAATCCCATAGGGAAATATTCGCGGTCGAATATAAAAAGTAGTTTCCACTGCCACCAGCCAAAACTCGATCAGGGGGGACGGAGACGTGCCCCCTCGACTAACAGACCCTGGGGCAATCGAATTGCCCCAGCCAGTACGTCCACAATATGATGGTTTGTACTGGTTCTGTTCAGGATTCAAGACTAGCAAAGTCTTTGGTGACTTTACATGCCCTGAGAGACAGTAGTCAGTCCCAGGGTATGGAGTCTATGTTGGGGAGTCCCTAGGACACCCCTGGGTCACGGCACAGAGGGTGCTGTGTGACCCACATCACAAAAATACATGAGGCCCTATGGAGTAAAAGACCCCATAGCCCATTCAACACAAGGTTTAACCAAGAAAACACACTTCAACATGTCCAAGAGTGAGGGTAAAAGAGTCTCACTCTTGGCAGGAGAAAAAAATTAAACCCCAGAAATCCAGCAAAGCTGCTGGGGGACTCACTAGGTAGGGAAATTCAGCCTAAACAGAGAATTCTCCCTAACACTCGCCCCCCCCAGACTAAGGGACAGGAGGATTTAATCCACTCCTGGATGAACCTCATACCTCTAGTCGATGATATACATCCTAGAGAGTCCATCAGCATTTTGATGGTGACACCCTGACCTGTGCTCAATGGTGAAATCAAACCCTTGCAGGCAGATTGACCATCTCAATAGTTTTGGATTTTCCCCTTTCATTTGCATTAACCATCTCAAGGGTTGGTGGTCAGTCTGAATAACAAAAGTAGAACCATACAAGTATGGCCTAAACTTCTTCAGTGCCCACACAATAGCAAAGCATTCTCTTTCGATAGTTGCCCACCTTGTCTCAGGATCCTTCAGTTTCCTACTGATGAAGCAAATGGGGTGCTCCCTACCCTTCTCATCCAGTTGGCTTAGAACTGCACCTATACCTACATTGGAAGCATCAGTTTGTACAATGAAAGGTTGGTGGTAGTCAGGAGCTCTCAATACTGGAGCCTGGCAAAGAGCTCTCTTCAGTTTTTCAAAGGCCTGATTGCACTCCTCATTCCATTTCACCTTTTTAGGGAATTTGGGAGAGGAGATTACATTCAGTGGAGAAGCTATGGTCCCATAGTTCTCAATGAAATTCCTGTAATACCCAGTGAGGCCTAGAAAAGCTCTCACTTGGGTTTGAGTAGTTGGTGTTGTCCAATTTTGCACAGCTTCAATCTTGCTGGGCAAAGGCCTTATTTCTCCACCTCCTACCTCATGTCCAAGGTAGACCACTTTACTTTGACCAATCTGGCACTTACTGGCTTTGATTGTCAAATGGGCCTGTTTCAGAGCCTGCAACACATGGCCTAGGTGGTTCACATGTTCTTCCCAGGAGTGGCTGAAGACTGCAATGTCATCCAAGTATGCCATGCAGAAATCTTCCATCCCAGCCAGAACTTGGTTCACCATCCTTTGGAATGTGGCAGGTGCGTTTTTCAGTCCAAAAGGCATGACCTTAAACTGGTACAAGCCAACTGGGGTTGAAAATGCAGTTTTCTCCTTGGCATGGTCTGTCAGGGCTATTTGCCAATAGCCTGACGTCAGGTCAAATGTGCTGAGGTACTTGGCTGCACCAAGTTTATCCACCAACTCATCTGTCCTGGGCAAAGGGTGGGCATCAGTCTTGGTGACTGCATTTAGAGCTCTATAGTCCACACAGAATCTCAAGTCTTTGGATCCTGCCTTTGGTACTAACACAACTGGGCTAGACCATGGACTAGTAGAGGGTTCTATTACCCCGAGATCAAGCATCTTCTTGACCTCTCCTTTGATGTGGGCTCTGATATGTTCTGACATTCTGTATCCTCTGCTTTTGACTGGCAGACAGTCACCAGTGAGTATCTCATGCTGGCCCCAAGGGGTCAAGCCTGGTGACAGTGAGAACAGGGAGGCAAACTGATTTAACATAGATTTGCACTCCTCTTGTTGCTCAGGTGTCAGGTCTGAAGAGAGATTGACTCCTTCAACTTTTTCATCTAAAGGTACACCTCTGAGGAGATCAGGGAGAGATTCACTCTCTTCCTCCTCTGCAGCTGAAGCTAGGAGCAAGGCTCCTACATCAGGTCTGGAGATGTAGGCTTTTAGTCGGTTGGTGTGGAAGACTCTAGGAGCTTCCCTGGGTCTGCCCAGATCCACCAGATAGTTGACCTCTCCAAGTTTTCCCACAACCTTGAAGGGTCCCATCCATTTGTCTTGCAAGGCCCTCTGCCTTGTTGGGAGCATAACTAGAACAAGCTGGTCTTGAGTAAACTCAACCATGTTAGCCTTCTGGTCGTGCCAATGTTTGACCAGGGCTTGACCAGCTTTCAAGTTGTCACTTGCTTCTGCCATCATGTGTGACATTCTCCTCCGGAGACCTATCACATAGTCAGTCACTCTGACTGGCTTGAGGGGAGGAGCACCTTCCAACCCCTCCTTAATCAGGGCCAATGGACCTCTGACTGGATGGCCATAGAGAAGCTCAAAGGGAGAATAACCTACTCCCTCCTGAGGGACTTCTCTATAAGCAAAGAGAAGGCATGGCAGTAGAAGGTCCCACTTTTTCTTAAGGGGTTCTTCCAAAGCACCTATCATGCTCTTCATGGTTCTGTTAAACCTTTCAACCAACCCGTTTGTCTGAGGGTGGTAGGCGGTTGAGAACTTGTAGGTAACTCCACAGGTTTTCCACATGGCCTTCATGTAGTGGGACATAAAGTTTGACCCCCTGTCAGAGATTACCTCCTTAGGAAACCCAACCCTGGTAAAAATACCAAGGAGGGCCTTAGCCACAGCCGGAGCTGTAACAGTCCTCATAGGAATGGCCTCCGGGTACCTAGTAGCATGGTCTACTACAACAAGGATAAACCTGTTGCCTGAGGAGGTTGGAGGATCAAGGGGACCAACAATGTCAATCCCTACCCTCTCAAATGGGACTCCCACAACTGGGAGAGGCACTAAAGGTGCCACATTCTTGGAACCGACCTTACCAGAAGTCTGGCAGGTATGGCAGCTCTTACAATATCTATCTACTTCGGCCCCCATCTTTGGCCAATAAAAGTAGAGTGAGAGCCTTTCCTTGGTCTTCTTGAAACTCAAGTGGCCAGCCAAAGGTATCTCATGGGCTAGTTGTAAGAACTGTTGTCTGTTTTCCTGTGGGACTACAAGGCGTTTGTAGTCTCCAGGTTCAGACTCAGTGGGTTCACTGTAGAAGAGGCCATCTTCCCAGTGCAACCTATACTTCCCAGGCTCTTGCCCATCAGCTTGAGAAGCTGCTTGGTGGCGGAGACCCTCCAGAGTTGGACATTCTCTTTGCCCCTTACGAAAAGCTGCCCTGCTAGGCCCACCTTCTGCCAGTAAAGACTGCAGCTCAGGATGGTCCTCAGGGTCCAAATCTCCAATAAGGTTGGGGCCTCCTTCTAGCTCTTCCTCAGAGTCTAGCTCAACCACACAGGGTTGTACCTCCCTCTCAGCCTCAGCTGGAGGTGGAGTTACAGGTGTAACTTTGGACAACCTAGGGGAAGTCCTTGTTGGAAGCACTGGAGTGCTTGCTGCTGGCTTTTTCCTAGGAGTCTTGGGTTGCCCCTTTGCTCCTGATCTGGTAGTTACTGCAGTAAGTTGCTCCAGTGGTAGAGGAGTGATTTCTGTCATCATCTCCTGAGATAACCCTCTCAGGGTTTTCTCCCTTGCAGGTTTTGTGAGTTCCTGAAACCTTTTGCTAGGAGGTCTGGGGGTATGAGATACAACTCCAAGAGCTTTGAGGTCATTACCCAACAGAACCCTACCTGGCACTTCACATTGTACACTGACAGGTATTTTTACAGCCATATCATTACATTGGATGAGAACTGGTAACTGGGGACACATCTGCACAGGCCCACCAGCTAACTTGGTGAGGCATTTGGGTGCCTTAGCAACATCCTCTGCCTTGAAAAATGATTCATCCACCACAGTTATGCTGGCTCCAGTGTCCCTAATGGCAGGAGTCTCCTGACCATTCACCTGGACACTGTCCTTATAATACTCTTTAGTATTATCTGGGATAGAGTTATAGACATCTAAATTCTGTTGCTCCCACAACCCCAGAGAGACTAAAGAAACACTAGCTGAGACTCCAGTGGGTTCATCAGCTAGTAATAGAAAGTTTCCACTTGCCATGGGTACTTCCTCTTCGGGAGCGAAGGCTAAGGAGGCAAGCTGGACCCCTGAAGGTTTACCCTTACATCTGGGATCTCCTTTCACATGGTCAGTAGCCTTACAAACAAAGCATGAGCCAAAGGCTCGCTGGAATGGAGGCTTGTTCTGACCCCCTTCTGGTCTGGGACCAGAAGGTACACTAGCCTGATTTGGTTTCCCTTGTGGCTTACCCTTATAGTTTTGTTTGGGGCCCTCTTTGGAATTTGTAGTATTAGAATTCTCTTTGGAGTCCTTCTTAGACTGTTTTTCCCCATCCTTCTTCTGAGTTACCCCAGAATCCTTGTGAGTGGCCCTGTTGGCAACCCACAAGTCAGCAGCCTTAGCTAGCTTCCGGGAATCTAATTCCCTGGAATCAGCCAAGTGTTGTCTGAGCTCAGGAGAGCAGGCATCATAAATAGTCTCCAACATAAACAAATTCTTCATACCTTCATAAGTGTTCACCTTGTAACCCTTAATCCATCCCTCTAAGTTTTTCAAACATTCATTCACCCAGGTAGCCCAAGGGGTACCATCATGCTTTTTGAGGCTCCTAAACCTCTTAAGATACTGGGAAGGGGTCTTCCCAAACCTAGCTATCAAAGCTAGTTTCACACATTCATAGTCCTTCCTATCCTCCTCCCCCATCTCCATTACCACATCAGTTGCAACAGGGGGAAGCCTAGAGAACAACCAGGTGAGTAAGTCATTTCCTGTGATGTTCTGGAGCCCATGATTATATTCAAACAGAGACAACCAATCCAACACATCCAACTTAGGCTCATACATACCAACCAATTCTTTAGGCATCCGGGGTCTTTTAGGACTGGAACTTCTAGAGGAGCCAGAGAGAGAAACATTCTCAACAGATAATTTCTTCATTTCTAAGTCATACTTGAGCTCCATTTCCCTTAGCCTTAGTTCTTTGTCAGTTTGAGCATTAAGTTTCTTATACTCCAATTCTAGCTTCATTTTCTCCAGTTCAAAGTACTGAGGACTAAATGTGGGACCTGGTAAAGGTCCAGTAGGTACAGCAGGTAGAGCAGGCAGAGGCCTAGGGGGGACAGTTACAACAGCCTCACCCTCCTCTTCTGACTCTTCCTCAGAAACATCAACATTTTGCTCCATGTTAACTTCAACACTGTCATCTACAGTCGCTGGAGTGGTAGGTTCCTCTGAACCATCACCCAGACTTTGGTTAGCTAACAATCTTTCAATCAGCTCCATTTTCTTGCCCTTAGTCAGGAGATCCTTATGTTTACAGAGCACTCTTAAACAATCAGCAGTTTTGGCTGCAAGGGACTCTTGACTATAGCTTTCTATAACTGACATGTTAGAGGTTTTACTTTTTCAGTGCTAAGCTTTGTGGTTAGTTGCACTAAGGTATCTAAAGCACAATAAAATGTATACTCAATACAAATCCCACCGCTGTACACCAGTGTTAGGCAGAAACCTGTGCAGTTCCCTTGGGGAACACTGCAAAAGATTTAAGACTACAGGTAGAGCAGTAAACCCCTTTGGTAGCAGTCTGTACCACCCAGATTTACCTGGTAGCTGTGGCTGAGCAGTCAGACTTCTCTCAAGAAGAGTTAGGCAGTATGTAAAGTATACACAATATGTACCAAAACACAATAGCACAAGCAAACACTGACCAGAGCTTGGTTTCAAAAGTATATAGTTATTTATTTAAAATACACATAAGTTAAAAACACTCTAGCAAAAATATAGTAAAAGTACTTCAACACAGTTATAATGAAAGTAGATTCAATCCTTTCTCCTATCTAGACAACTCTAGGTAAAACACCACTTAATTAAAACAGAGGTGAGTGCTTAACGTTAGATGACACTCTAGTAGTTTCCAAGAAAGGGAGAGAAAAAGCAGAAATGGGTTAGACACACCACTCTAAGGTCCAGAGCACTTGCAATAGGCTTACAGAAGAATAAAGTCACAGGTGAGCAAAAGTCACTAGGCAGGGCCCACTCTTAGAGTAGCCGGAGCGAAAATGTGCCCAAGATCACACTGTTAGTTAGAGATTCAAAGTCTTGCAAAGAGTCAAAAAGAGGTTAGAGTGGCTCAGAAAGTTTAGCCAAAGTGTCCCAGGCACTCCCAGGTTCGAAAGCCGGGGACTAAATCTACCCCGTACAGTCGGTAGCAAGGGAAGCCAGGCAGAACACAGTACCTTAAGCGGAAAGGATCCTCCAGCGGTGGCAGTTGTTCCAGGCAGTGGCAGCAGGGCTCGACGTCGGTCAGGGGAGAAGAAGTTCTCGCTGAAGAGCAGAAGAAGAGGGTCGTTGCACTGCCCGGGAAGAAACCAGCCGCGGAGTCCTCCGGTTAAAGGGTTGGTGCCGACTTTCGCGGTATGGGGGTAAAGTGTGGTATTCCGGTTGCCGGGGTGCTTGGCACAGGCAAGGCGGCCACGAGATACCTCAAAGAACGGAAAGAAGGCGAAAACTGGTTGTCCCCACCAGTCAAGGGAAGGAGCCACTCCGTTAAGAGTTCTCCTCGGTCGTCGGGAAAAAGTGGTGAGACGGTTCAGCAGGGCTCCACCGGGTGGTGTCGTCGAAGCAGGTCGGCTCAGCTCTTCCCTCGTCGGATTCTTGGTCCTGTGGCGACTTCTGAAGTCCCAGTCCCCAAAGCCCTGCTTTTATGCAGCAAACCCCCATTCACCCAGCCTAGCTGTCACTCAACCATGCTAAGTGGTGAGCCGGGCGGCTCACCACTTGGGCCAATCAGGACGGAGTGCGACTTGAGTTACCAAGGTAACTCAGTCCAGGGTGCCTAAATCCCCCTCCACCCCTCCTAAGTACCCCAGACAGAGTGGCACCACTTTGGAGGGCTTCTGTGGAGAAGCCCGCCAAAAGTGGAACAAAGGGCTCCACTTTGGGTCAGAGTTACAGAGGCGAACACCAACGCCATTTTAGAATCAAGTTTTGGCAAAAAGTCCCAACCGGAGTTATAAAAATAAATATATAAACCGGTGGTATGTTTAAGGCTACCGTAAATAAATAATTAAATGTGTTAGCCTAAAACAATGGGAAATCCCATAGGGAAATATTCGCGGTCGAATATAAAAAGTAGTTTCCACTGCCACCAGCCAAAACTCGATCAGGGGGGACGGAGACGTGCCCCCTCGACTAACAGACCCTGGGGCAATCGAATTGCCCCAGCCAGTACGTCCACAATATGATGGTTTGTACTGGTTCTGTTCAGGATTCAAGACTAGCAAAGTCTTTGGTGACTTTACATGCCCTGAGAGACAGTAGTCAGTCCCAGGGTATGGAGTCTATGTTGGGGAGTCCCTAGGACACCCCTGGGTCACGGCACAGAGGGTGCTGTGTGACCCACATCACAAAAATACATGAGGCCCTATGGAGTAAAAGACCCCATAGCCCATTCAACACAAGGTTTAACCAAGAAAACACACTTCAACATGTCCAAGAGTGAGGGTAAAAGAGTCTCACTCTTGGCAGGAGAAAAAAATTAAACCCCAGAAATCCAGCAAAGCTGCTGGGGGACTCACTAGGTAGGGAAATTCAGCCTAAACAGAGAATTCTCCCTAACAGGGAGGTCCCTCAATCCCCCAGGGATCTTCATGGCTAGGGAGGCCCCTCAATCCCCCAGGGATCTTCATGGCTAGGGAGGCCTCTCAATCCCCCGGGGATCTTCATGCCTAGGGAGGCCCCTCAATCCCCCATGGATCTTCATGGCTAGGGAGGCCCCTCAATCCCCCAGGGATCTTCATGGCTAGGGAGGCCCCTCAATCCCCCGGGGATCTTCATGGCAAGGGAGGCCCCTCAATCCCCCAGGGATCTTCATGGCTAGGGAGGCCTCTCAATCCTCTGGAGATCTTCACGGCGAGGGAGGCCCCTCAATCCCCCGGGGATCTTCATGGCTAGGGAGGCCCCTCAATCCCCCAGGGACCTTCATGGCTAGGGAGGGCTCTCAATCCTCTGGAGATCTTCATGGCTAGGGAGGTCCCTCAATCCCCCGGGGATCTTCATGGCTAGGGAGGCCCCTCAATCCCCCAGGGATCTTCATGGCTAGGGAGGTCGCTCAATCACCTGGAGATCTTCATGGCTAGGGAGACCCCTCAATCCCCCGGGATCTTCATGCCTAGGGAGGCCCCTCAATCCCCAAGGGATCTTCATGGCTAGGGAGGCCCCTCAATCCCCCGGGGATCTTCATGGCTAGGGAGGCCCCTCAATCCCCTAGGGATCTTCATGGCTAGGGAGGCCCCTCAATCCCTCAGGGATCTTCATGGCTAGGGAGGCCCCTCAATCCCCCGGGGATCTTCATGGCTAGGGAGGTCCCTCAATCCCCCGGGGATCTTCATGGCTAGGGAGGCCTCTCAATCCTCTGGAGATCTTCATGGCTAGGGAGGGCCCTAAATCCCCCGGGGATCTTCATGGCTAGGGAGGCTTCTCACTCCTATGGATATCTCCATGGCTAGGGAGGTCCCTCAATCCCCAAGGGATCTTCATGGCTAGGGAGGCCCCTCAATCCCCCAGGGATCTTCATGGCTAGGGAGGCCTCTCAATACCCCAGGGAACTTCATGGCTAGGGAGGCCTCTCAATCCTCTGGAGATCTTCATGGCTAGGGAGGTCCCTCAATCCCCCGGGGATTTTCATGGCTAGGGAGGCCTCTCAATCCCCCGGGGATCTTCATGGCTAGGGAGGCCTCTCAATCCTCTGGAGATCTTCATGGCTAGGGAGGTCTCTCAATCCCCCGGGGATCTTCATGGCTAGGGAGGCCTCTCAATCCTCTGGAGATCTTCATGGCTAGGGAGGTCTCTCAATCCCCCGGGGATCTTCATGGCTAGGGAGGCCCCTCAATCCCCCGGGGATCTTCATGGCTAGGGAGGCCCCTCAATCCCCCAGGGATCTTCATGGCTAGGGAGGCCCCTCAATCCCCCGGGGATCTTCATGGCTAGGGAGGCCCCTCAATCCCCCGGGGATCTTCATGGCTAGGGAGGCCCCTCAATCCCCCGGGGATCTTCATGGCTACGGAGGCCCCTCAATCCCCCGGGGATCTTCATGGCTAGGGATGCCCCTCAATCCCCCAGGGATCTTCATGGCTAGGGAGGCCCCTCAATCCCCCGGGGATCTTCATGGCTAGGGAGGCCTCTCAATCCTCTGGAGATCTTCATGGCTAGGGAGGTCCCATGGCTAGGGAGGCCTCTCAATCCTCTGGAGATCTTCATGGCTAGGGAGGCCCCTCAATCCCCCGGGGATCTTCATGGCTAGGGAGGCCCCTCAATCCCCCAGGGATCTTCATGGCTAGGGAGGCCCCTCAATCCTCTGGAGATCTTCATGGCTAGGGAGGTCCCTCAATCCCCCGGGGATCTTCATGGCTAGGGAGGCCCCTCAATCCCCCAGGGATCTTCATGGCTAGGGAGGCATCTCAATCCCCCAGGGATCTTCATGGCTAAGGAGGCCCCTCAATCCCCCGGGGATCTTCATGGCTAGGGAGGCCCCTCAATCCCCCGGGGATCTTCATGGCTAGGGAGGCCTCTCAATCCTCTGGAGATCTTCATGGCTAGGGAGGTCCCTCAATCCCCCGGGGATCTTCATGGCTAGGGAGGCCTCTCATTCCCCCAGAGATCTTCATGGCTAGGGAGGCCCCTCAATCCCCCGGGGATCTTCATGGCTAGGGAGGCCTCTCAATCCTCTGGAGATCTTCATGGCTAGGGAGGTCCCTCAATCCCCCAGGGATCTTCATGGCTAGGGAGGCCCCTCAATCCCCCAGGGATCTTCATGGCTAGGGAGGCCTCTCAATCCCCCGGGGATCTTCATGGCTAGGGAGGCCCCTCAATCCCCCGGGGATCTTCATGGCTAGGGAGGCCTCTCAATCCTCTGGAGATCTTCATGGCTAGGGAGGTCCCTCAATCCCCCGGGGATCTTCATGGCTAGGGAGGCCTCTCATTCCCCCAGAGATCTTCATGGCTAGGGAGGTCCCTCAATCCCCGGGGATCTTCATGGCTAGGGAGGTCCCTCAATCCCCCAGGGATCTTCATGGCTAGGGAGGCCCCTCAATCCCCCAGGGATCTTCATGGCTAGGGAGGCCTCTCAATCCCCCGGGGATCTTCATGCCTAGGGAGGCCCCTCAATCCCCCAGGGATCTTCATGGCTAGGGAGGTCCCTCAATCCCCCAGGGATATTCATGGCTAGGGAGGCCCCTCAATCCCCCGGGGATCTTCATGGCTAGGGAGGCCCCTCAATCCCCCAGGGATCTTCATGGCTAGGGAGGCCTCTCAATCCTCTGGAGATCTTCACGGCGAGGGAGGCCCCTCAATCCCCCGGGGATCTTCATGGCTAGGGAGGCCCCTCAATCCCCCAGGGACCTTCATGGCTAGGGAGGGCTCTCAATCCTCTGGAGATCTTCATGGCTAGGGAGGTCCCTCAATCCCCCGGGGATCTTCATGGCTAGGGAGGCCCCTCAATCCCCCAGGGATCTTCATGGCTAGGGAGGTCGCTCAATCACCTGGAGATCTTCATGGCTAGGGGGACCCCTCAATCCCCCGGGGATCTTCATGCCTAGGGAGGCCCCTCAATCCCCAAGGGATCTTCATGGCTAGGGAGGCCCCTCAATCCCCCGTGGATCTTCATGGCTAGGGAGGCCCCTCAATCCCCCAGGTATCTTCATGGCTAGGGAGGCCCCTCAATCCCTCAGGGATCTTCATGGCTAGGGAGGCCCCTCAATCCCCCGGGGATCTTCATGGCTAGGGAGGTCCCTCAATCCCCCGGGGATCTTCATGGCTAGGGAGGCCTCTCAATCCTCTGGAGATCTTCATGGCTAGGGAGGGCCCTAAATCCCCCGGGGATCTTCATGGCTAGGGAGGCTTCTCACTCCTATGGATATCTCCATGGCTAGGGAGGTCCCTCAATCCCCAAGGGATCTTCATGGCTAGGGAGGCCCCTCAATCCCCCAGGGATCTTCATGGCTAGGGAGGCCTCTCAATCCCCCAGGGAACTTCATGGCTAGGGAGGCCTCTCAATCCTCTGGAGATCTTCATGGCTAGGGAGGTCCCTCAATCCCCCGGGGATTTTCATGGCTAGGGAGGACTCTCAATCACCCGGGGATCTTCATGGCTAGGGAGGCCTCTCAATCCTCTGGAGATCTTCATGGCTAGGGAGGTCTCTCAATCCCCCGGGGATCCTCATGGCTAGGGAGGCCTCTCAATCCTCTGGAGATCTTCATGGCTAGGGAGATCTCTCAATCCCCCGGGGATCTTCATGGCTAGGGAGGCCCCTCAATCCCCCAGGGATCTTCATGGCTAGGGAGGCCCCTCAATCCCCCAGGGATCTTCATGGCTAGGGAGGCCCCTCAATCCCCCGGGGATCTTCATGGCTAGGGAGGCCCCTCAATCCCCCAGGGATCTTCATGGCTAGGGAGGCCCCTCAATCACCCGGGGATCTTCATGGCTAGGGAGGCCCCTCAATCCCCCGGGGATCTTCATGGCTACGGAGGCCCCTCAATCCCCCAGGGATCTTCATGGCTAGGGATGCCCCTCAATCCCCCAGGGATCTTCATGGCTAGGGAGGCCCCTCAATCCCCCGGGGATCTTCATGGCTAGGGAGGCCTCTCAATCCTCTGGAGATCTTCATGGCTAGGGAGGTCCCATGGCTAGGGAGGCCTCTCAATCCTCTGGAGATCTTCATGGCTAGGGAGGCCCCTCAATCCTCCGGGGATCTTCATGGCTAGGGAGGCCCCTCAATCCCCCAGGGATCTTCATGGCTAGGGAGGCCCCTCAATCCTCTGGAGATCTTCATGGCTAGGGAGGTCCCTCAATCCCCCGGGGATCTTCATGGCTAGGGAGGCCCCTCAATCCCCCAGGGATCTTCATGGCTAGGGAGGCATCTCAATCCCCCAGGGATCTTCATGGCTAAGGAGGCCCCTCAATCCCCCGGGGATCTTCATGGCTAGGGAGGCCCCTCAATCCCCCGGGGATCTTCATGGCTAGGGAGGCCTCTCAATCCTCTGGAGATCTTCATGGCTAGGGAGGTCCCTCAATCCCCCGGGGATCTTCATGGCTAGGGAGGCCTCTCATTCCCCCAGAGATCTTCATGGCTAGGGAGGCCCCTCAATCCCCCGGGGATCTTCATGGCTAGGGAGGCCTCTCAATCCTCTGGAGATCTTCATGGCTAGGGAGGTCCCTCAATCCCCCAGGGATCTTCATGGCTAGGGAGGCCCCTCAATCCCCCAGGGATCTTCATGGCTAGGGAGGCCTCTCAATCCCCCGGGGATCTTCATGGCTAGGGAGGCACCTCAATCCCCCGGGGATCTTCATGGCTAGGGAGGCCTCTCAATCCTCTGGAGATCTTCATGGCTAGGGAGGTCCCTCAATCCCCCGGGGATCTTCATGGCTAGGGAGGCCTCTCATTCCCCCAGAGATCTTCATGGCTAGGGAGGTCCCTCAATCCCCGGGGATCTTCATGGCTAGGGAGGTCCCTCAATCCCCCGGGGATCTTCATGGCTGGGGAGGCCTCTCATTCCCTCAGAGATCTTCATGGCTAGGGAGGCCTCTCAATCCCTCAGAGATCTTCATGGCTAGGGAGGTCGCTCAATCACCTGGAGATCTTAATGGCTAGGGAGGCCTCTCAATCCCCTGGTGATTTTCATAGCTAGGGAGGCCCCTCAGTCCTCTGAAGATCTTCATGGATAGGGCGTCATTTAATCCCCCAGAGATCTTCAGTCCATCTGTCAACTATGATGGGGATTTCAAATATAATGTTTTATGCACAATACAAAGCAGTTAAAAAAACATTGTAGCCTGAAGAGGCAGCCAATACAGGGCCATTAAAACAGGAGTTATATGATCAAAGCTTTGAGCTCCAGAAACGAAGCGTGCTGCCGCATGAAAAACTGCTTTTAGCATGGCCAGAACAGAGGAGGGAAGCCCAATTAAAACAGAATTTCCAAAATCAATCCAGGAAAGTAAATGTGACTGAACCAGTAAACGAAATTGAGTGGAAGTGCAACAGATTTTACAGCACGAAAGTTAACGGTGAGTCCAACGTAAAGTCTAGGTATTTAGCCCTGTCTGAGAATTCATTTGAAGACGCCAGATTCTGAGCCTCTTTAAACCAATTGGATAAGGGGAAAATACTGGGGGAGTGAGAAAATGGAACAGAAATTCAGTTTTCGATATCAGATAAACAATCTTGCAATCTAAACCTATCATTTTCAGAAGAGATTTTCAAATACACTTGGGTATCATCGGCACATTGGTGCATTGCCACTCTGTGTTTAATAGCAAGATCTCTCCACGGTTCTGTGTATAGATTAAACAACAAAGGAGCCAGAATTGACCCTTGGGGGACACCGAATGGAATTCCGATGGGATCAGAGCGATTATCACCTGTGACAACCAGTTGTTTATTACACAGAAAGGAGCAAAACCACGCCAGGACCTGACCTCCGATCGTAGGCATGGTGACATCAAACAGGACATGAAGAGATTTAACCTGTCCGTAGTTATAATACATTCCCATGATTATAAATGTTCTGAATGTTTTCTAGATATCCCTCAGGGGTGCAAGCAAGTGGTAGTAAAATCGGTGGTGTCATCCACGTGGTTTGGAAATATGACTCTTGTATTTATCAGGGTACCAGTGCTTTGCTGCGCTGACAAAAATACAGAATTAAAAAAATGCCTTGTTTTTTCCCTCTGATTTTCACCATAATTATATGTGTAGGTTGAGTAAGGGTAATCAATTAAGTAAAAGGGGAATCGGAGTGGGGGAGGTCTGCGTGGGGCCTCCCCCTGCATATAATTCCGTGACTCAAAGAAGAAAATAACATCATTTTTGCATTCAGTATTTCATAGTCACAATAATCACACAGATCCCTGATCAGCAGGTCATGCCGAGGCCTAGTGTATAGATTGAACAGAATAGGTGAGAGACACTCGCCCCGCTGAACGCGCCAATTCAAGGAGGCAGGAAAGGATTCACACATCCCCATTTTCACAGCGGAAGTCCCGACATGAACCAATAGTGAGTAGTATAATTAAGTCCATTTAGCAGAATTTGGTGGTCAATTGTATCGGAGGATGCTGACAAATCAGACATCATACGCATACAATCTCCATTGGTGTCCATTAATTTAAGGAGATTGTCCTCTACATGTAGGCGGTCTGTTTCTGTGCCCCGACCAGTCCTGAAACGCGACTGACCAATTATCAAGGTATTGTTTTCATCTAGGTATTCTCTGACTTTGACCGATGCTACCTTTTCGGGAATTTTCAATAGGAACAAGCAATTGGATATTTACCTAAAGTTCAAACACAAAACAGGATCTAAAGAAGATTTCTATAAGAGCGGGGTAATAGATGATCTTTTGAGAGCACTGGGGATAAGCCCCTCCTTCAAGGAAGTATTTACAATGTTGGCTAGGAGAGGAGCCAACATATCCAGGTGTGTTTTTAAAAATATATAGTTTTGTATTGCCATTTGTATACTTTTACAACCTGTAAATATCCCCCTCCCCTCCCTTCCAGCACCCTCCCCCCTTGGGTCACACACACCATGTCCTGGCTAATGAAGTCCTGATAACATACACTTTACTAGTGCTTCTGTGGGGTCATATCTGGTTTCCATATAGGTTTCACCGTAAATCCAGTATCCTAAGATTTTGTGGGCACCTTTGTTGCATGTCTTCACTTTTCAGGTAATCTATGACCTCTCCCCAGTCATTTCCCGAATTTCTCTGCGTCAACTTGTACCCGGTATGTGATCCACTCCATTGTCACTACGTCCCAAAGTTTATGTAGCCAACACGGCACTTTGGGTGGATCTTTTTGTTTCCAACTGTTTGCTATCAGCAGCTGGACTGATATCAACATCGTCATCAAGGCTATCCTTTGAAGTGTCAGATTTAAATGTCGCTCCGGACCTAATAGTCCACATATGTGTTTGCCCAGGGATTGGACATGCAGTTTTTGGCATCATGCTGGATATCTGACCCTTAATGTCTTCCCAGAAACCCTTTATCTTGGGGCAATTACCACCACACATGCCTCCAGCGCCCCTACCCCCCGCACCCGTACCCCACAGCCCCTGCAGCATTCCTGAGAGATCGTGTTGAACATTGTATTTAGTTTACTGGGTGTGTAGTGCGATTGTAACATCATCTTGTACCATGCTTCTCGCTGTTGTAAGGACCTGGTAAGCTTCAGGATATTCCTCCACAACCCTTCCTAGTGCTGCCGTGGGATATATTCTATCGTTCCCTCCCAGGCAACTTGATATGGCCAGATCTTATGGTCTAAGCATTCTTGAAGAATCAAATATAAGTTTGAAGTTAATTGCCTGTCTCCGGAGTGTGTTTCAAATTTTGTCAATTGTCCGTTCGCGGCATGGCATATCTCCAGCTGCCTTAACTATTCATATCTATTTGTTTCTTTTAACCCTATGTGAGTCTTGCATACTTCAAACGTTGCTATCTCTCCATGCCACACCATATCTCCAATCTCATGCACTCGAGCACGCTTCTATTCATATCTATTTGTTTCTTTTAACCCTATGTGAGCCTTGCATACTTCAAACGTTGCTATCTCTCCATGCCACACCATATCTCCAATCTTCATGCACTCGAGCACGCTTGTTTCCGCCATTGACTAAATGTGCCCGTATCCATTTCTGTGGAGAAGCTGGGATTCCCAAACATGGGAGTAAATGGAGAGGGGCAGGATGACAGGTGGCCCCTCTTTAGCCATCTAGCCCAAATGTCACACATCATTCGAAGAACCACACTACGCCTGGCATTCTGGGACCTATTTTTCCCTGGTAACCATATTAACCCTGCCAATGGGCATCCCACGACTGCTCTGTCCATCCGAGACTAGACCTTTTTCTTGCTTTCCGTAAACCATTCTCACACTACTCTCAGTTGGGCCGCTTCATAATATCTATTTAAATTTGGTACTCCCATTCTACCTCTTTGCCTTTGGGTCATCAGGAAGTCTAGCGCTACCCTGGGGCGTTTATTTTGCCAAATGACTTTGGATATCATTGTGTTAATTATTTTAAAGAATTTCTGCGGGACTGCGATCGGGAGAGTTTGGAATTTAAGTCTGGGGAAAGTCACCATTTTGACTGTTGTTATTTGACCCAACCATGAGATCCGAAGAGGAGTCCATCTAGAGAACTCTTCTTGAACTTTCTTTATTAGATCCGGGTAATTAGCTGTACATAGTGCTGAAATGTTGCTGGTTAGTTTTACCCCTAAGTAAGCAATGCAGCCCCCGGCAGATCTAAAGGGAGAGCAGCTGCGCAAGGCGGTAGCTTGTTCCTTTGTTAGGCCCAATTCAAGCACTTCCAACATAGCCATATTTATTTTGAGCCCTGATATTTTTTCTCATTCCCCCAAGTATTGCCACCAGTGCCGTGATCGACGTTTCAGACTCCACCAGTGTAATCAGCATGTCGTCGGCGTATGCTGCTGTCTTATGTGTTTCCCCTTCAACCGGGACTCCTTTTATATTTTGGTCTAATCTAATGGAAGCCAACAGTGGTTCTAAATAGATTGCATATAAATGGGGAGATAAAGGACATCCCGGCCTTGTCCCCCGCTCTATATGGATTGTATTGGACAGGTGTGCATTGATTGACAACCTTATCGATGGGTTTTTATAGTTAGCTTCTACCATTCGAAAATAGTTTGGTCCAAACCCCACATGTTTCATTACCTGGAAAAGGTATTCTACCCAATCAAATGCCTTTTCAGTGTCAAGCGATATCAACGTCTCCGGGATCTGTTTAATTTGTAATTTCTCTATAAGATGCATCTCCTTTCTCGTGTTATCCCAAGTCTGTCTCCCAGAAATAAAGCCTGATTGGTCTTGTCCCATGACATATGGCAGTACGCTTTTTAATCTGTCTGCCAGGATCCCCATGTATATTTTAGCATCTATCTTTAATAGAGCAATGGGCTGGTATGAGCTACAGCATGTTAGATCTTTATTCGGTTTCCCAAAGAGAACCACCTCTGTCTCTGACATAGAGCGCGTTATACTCTCCTCATGCCGAAATGAGTTATATAGTCTTGTTAAAAAGGGTGTAAGGTCTTTGTGTAGCAATTTATAAAAGACTACCGGGTACCCATGCGGGCCCGGCGCTTTATTGCCAGGGAGAAGCTTTATCATCTTTTCTACCTCCTCCTCAGTAATTTCCCTTTCTAGGGAATCCCTGTCTTCCCGGGTCACCTTAGGCATCTGTACGTTGTTTAGGTATTCCAGTATCATTTGATGATCAGGACGCTCTGAGGAGTAGTAGGTCGAGAAGGAGTTTATGATGTCCTCAGATTCTGTAGATACTGCACCATCTACTTGCGTAATTCCATCTATTTTACTCTTACTGCTTTGTTTTTTCAAATGTCTCGCTAACATCCTGTCTGCTTTGTTTGCCTTGATATAGTATCGCTGTTTAAGATTAAGTAATGATTTCTCTGCCCTGCCTGTCCTTAAAAGTTCTAGCTGTCCATTGATGTCTTTTAATCTATTATAATTCGCCTTATTCTTCTTTTCTGCTAATTCCCTTTGGGCTTCTCTCAGTTCAGCCTCAATGTCCTTTTCTAGCCTGTCCTTCTCTTTTAACCTTTGAGCGTTAAGAGATATTATTTCCCCCCTGAGCGCTGCCTTAAAGGCGTCCCAAACATTGTCCAGGGAAGCACCCAGTGTGTTATTTATTTCAAAGTAATCTCTGATTTTATCTTTGAGTGTTTCTCGTGCTACTGTGTCGTATAGAAGTTCTCTAGGCATCTTGCATGACCACACCAGGCTACGCGGTTTCATTCCCCTTAACTGAACTCTTGTGGGAGCATGGTCGGACCGAGAGATCGGTTCTACCTCTATCTCCATTAAAGACCCCAGTACCACTGAAATTCCCCAGGCATAGTCTATTCTGGAGAATGTGCGATGGACATGGGAGAAACATGTGTAACTTGCCTCCTTCCCTTTTTTTAGCTCACCAAAGGTCTTTCAGAACCATTCCTGCAAGCTTATCCCATACAGTGTTGGACAGGCCCTGTCCCCTGGTGGTAGCTTGGTCACTCCTATCTACTATCCCTGGGTCCCAGGCTAGGTTGAAATCCCCGGTCAGGAGTATCTCCCCTCCGCGAAACTTTCCAGCTTTCCCAGGACCTTGTATATAAAAGCATCTTGTGCCGTATTGGGAACATATATGGTTCCTAAAGTTAATACCTTGTTCGCAAGGAGAATTTGGAGGAATAAGTATCTACTGTTTGGGTCAACTTGAGTGTGAAGTACGTTGGCTCCCCACGAGTTTCTAAGGTCAATCATGACTCTAGGCGTTTTATTTTTTGCATTTGCCTCGATGATTTGTGAGAACTGGTGCATGCGTAGCCTGTAACTGTCTCCCGATTTAATGTAAGTCTCCTGTAGACGTATTATGTCTGCCGACCCCTTGTTAATTTGTGCACCCAAATTTCTACGTTTTACTGGGAAGTTCAGGCCCCATATGTTATGTGAAAGAAATTTTAATGGCACTGTCTTAAAACTGTATATTCTCTTTTGGTCCCTTTGCATCAGATACACCTGCCGTCTCCATGAAGTCGGACATTGCGTTCCCCTGTTCTCTGTACCCCAACCCCTTCCAAGCCCCAACACCAACCCCCTCCCTTCCCACTTCCGATCTAAGCTCAGTAGCCATCGATTCATCCCAAGAGACTTGGGAACCGGCCCACGTTTTTAGCCAGAACTAAGGTTACACTAACCTTCTGAGGATTCCAAGTGGTACCCCGATTGCTACTCCTGTCCAGCCTGTAAAAACCAGCTGGGTTACTCTTACCTACCCCTCTCTCCGCTTTTGTGTCTTTGTCCCCCCGCCCCCCTTGCTTCCCCATGAGTTCCTTCTGGTGCATCCTAAGAGTCTTTTCCTCTGGATCCTTGTGTTTATGCTCTTCATCAATCTTCATGCACTCTCCGTTTCGTAAGAGGGCCTTTTAATTTGTCTCCTCTTCTCCCACCTGCAGCTTCGGGATATTCCTCCAGAACCTTTCCCAGTTCTCCCGTGGGATATATTCTCCTATCGTTCCCTCCCAGGCAATTTGATATGGCCAAATCTTATGGTCTAAACATTCCTGAAGAATGAAATATTAGTTTGAAGTTAACTGCTTGTCTCTGGAGTGTGTGGTTATATACGTTTCCAATTTTGTCAATTGTCGGGTCGCAGCACGGCATACCTCTGGCTGCCTTAACTATTCATATCTATGTGTGTCCCAAGGTTTGTTCCTTTGCCGAGAGGCCCCTCGCCTATTCTCAAAGGGTTCCGCTTCCCCCGCCTCCATCCCTTGGATTGAGAGGACTTTGGTGCAAGTAGTAGCCCTCTGTTGCTTCCCATCCCAAAAGAACAGTAAGCCAAAATGAAATGTCCATTTGTATAGGATTTTCGTATCAATGAGAGCCTTCGTCACTGGACCCATTGCTATTTTTTTCTGTAATGTAGTCACCGCTGGGTCTTGGAACAGGGGGGCTTGTGGTCCATTTATTGTGATAGACGTCTGTCCCCTGGCTGCACAGAGGATTTTTCTCTCTGTAAGAGGGCAGTGCCAGCATGTCTCTTGGCCTATCTCCCGAACCAGACCTTTTGGGGCCCACCCTGTGAATCCGGTCAATACGAATGTCCTCTGGAAAGGATTCCATCATAGGGGTAGCAAAGCATTGTTGCACTAGTTAGTTTTAGATCTGCATCTGTATTTGTCTCAGCGAGGCCTTTGATTCTTATGTTCGACCTTCTAGAGTGATTTTCGAGGTCTTCTTCCTAAATTTCCAAGTTGTGCGTTGCCATAGCGATTTCTTCCAACAGATCTGAGTTCTGCCGAACATCATTGAAAATTTCAGACAGACTCATTTCCGTAATGTCTACCCTGTTTCCCAGGGTGTGGATTTCTTCCCTAACCTCTTTCAGGGAACTTTTTAGTTCTTCTTTTAAGCCGCCATTTGGTCCTGGAAGAATGCCGTCATCCTCTGCTTCATGCCCTTGAGGCAATCCTGCAGGTCCTCCTTGACGAGCACCATGTCACTATTTTCCTGGGAACCCTCGGCCTCCCTTGTGTTCTTTTTCTGTCTCGCTGGGTTTTCTACTGGGTTCTGCCGCCAGCATCGTTCCAGTGGACCCCTTTTTGTGCCCTTATTATCTCCCTGTAGCACTAGAGTCTGTTTCCCTTTAGGTCTTGGCATTCAAGTACAGCAAAGATCTTCTAGAGCACTCTGAGAGCTTCCCATATGACCTTAAAAATACTTCTGCTGCTTTAGCGCCCTTGTGGCGCTTTCCAAGGGAGCTTCCCTCGGTACAGTGAAGTTGCTGATGCTGCAATAGGTTAGCTCGTGCCCCGCTTTAGAGGCTGTTGGACTACTGCTCTTCTATGTGGGCACCATGTGGGTCTATGGCTTGAGGATCTTCCCCTGTAACCAGTACTGCCCTCGGGTTCCGCGTGTCTGGCACAGCACTCAGTTTTTGTATGCCCGACTGTTTCTGTGTGTCTGGGCCACACAGCCTGCCTCTTGACTATTGCCTATTGCCTTTGTGGTGCTTTCCCAACGGTAATGCTTGTCAGGATCCGCTACTCCTGAATTTTTCCTTTGTGGCACTTTCCTCGTAGGGTACTAATAGGCAGGGTCTTCTTCTTTGTCTAATGGCCGGGGGGTGGGAACGCCTGAAATAGCTGCCAGGTGCTTGCTGTCTTTTAAGCTTAGCCCCTGGGGGCCAGATTCAATGATCCCAACCTTGCGCCCGGGCTCTCCGGGCCTCCTTTTCTCTTTAGGATCTCTTGTTTCGCCCCGCACACTGTCCTGGGGTCGCTGCCTCTCTTCCCTCTCCACACCCGGCGTATCCCTCTCGCAGCTCACCTTTGGAACGCTGTTATCTTCCGGACTGCTGCTTATTGCAGGACTGCCGTGTCCCACTCGGCAAGATCTGTTCGCTGCGGGGGTCCTCACTCCGCCACAAGGAAGCAGCTATCTGCTATTCTGCGGGTGCTGCTTCGGTCCACTCCTCCTCCAGCGGGCGGTCCGGGCTCTCCACCGTTCCTGGGGTCAGCGTTTCCCTCATTCACATCTGCAGCTCCTTATCGCGCGTGGGAAGGGGGAATGTGGAAACTTTGCACTCCTATGCGATCAGCCGCAACCTGCACCGTTGGGGAGGGAAAGTTCCTGCAGTACAAAGTTTATCCCGCTTGCTTTGTGTCCACCTATTTTGTGGCCGGCACAGAGCTCAGGGAAGTATACATTCACGCTCCGGCATCCATCTTGGAATAATCCAGAAAGGACATGGACCATCAAGGCTTGCCGTTGGAGTCCGCAAGTTCGCAGGTGATGTGCTCTCGCGTGTAGCTACCGGATGAAACATGACGCTGGAAGAGGAATGATTGGATTCAGCCATGGTCCTTTTGTATGAGGGCTTCAAGTTCAACTTAACAGCTGTACGAATCTCAGTGATTTTATTTCTGAAGACATTTTGAAATTTGTCGCAACAGGGTTTAGAGGGCTGAGGGCCCAATAAGTGCCGACGAGTGGTGCTGAATTTGATGCGGGTGCTGTCTGCGAGTTGGAATAGATGGAGTCATGCCTTATAGCTTTTGCACAAACATTTGATTATACGTTGGACTTTTATTCCATTTTCTTTCTGATGCACCAACCTTGGATCTTAGAGATAAGAGATCTTCAGTACACTAGATAATGTTCATCTTAGTGTTTCAGGACTTTATAGTGATTACAGGGGCCACTACATCTAGAGCTTAAATACATGGAGGTGTTGTGAGGATGGAAAAGATCAGAGCATTTAGTGCTGAAATTGACAGACTTAATCCTCACAAGAATTTCAGCTGCAGCTTTCGGTAATAGCGTGTTACTTAATCTGCGATAGCTTGTATTGATTTACGATGCTAGACTATTGTTTGCGGGGGTTAAGGACATTATACACAAAATGCAGACATTGTCGGACAAATCGATTGGTTAACGATGTAAGTTGGATTAGTGTGGGTAGAATTAGATCTAACAGCACTTCCAGGAAATTCTGATTAATTGTAGGAGGACGATATAAGAGAAGCAAATGTTTGGGAGGTTGGTATTTGTTGCTTTGACAATTAAAGTGCCAGGCATGTTAGCACATGTGAAGGATTTGCAAAGTAAAAGTATGTTTAAATATTAGTGCAACCTTCCTCCTTTTCCTGTTATTCTATCAATGTTCACAAGTGAGTAGCCATCAGAGATTGCTATAGAGAGTGCGTGCCCAGAATGGGGATTTAACCATCTTTCTTCGATGCCCACTAAGTCCTGCTGGAGATCATGAATTTCCAGAGAAGGACAGGTTAAGGATCATGCCTTAAGAAAAGTGCAGCGCCAAGAGTCCTGAAACGATGCAGATGTTAAGGAATAGTGGGATAGAAGTCGTGTCAGCCTGGGTGGGCTGCAGGAGCAGGTTACGTGTAGAATACGAGGAGGTACTTGTGGCGTGAACTATGGTATATAGTGCAACAAAGACCCTTGGGGCTCTGGTATGGAAGGTGTGACAAGGCGCCGGACACAAAGGTGGCATGATTCAAAGTGAGATTTATTTATAAGAAAAGAAACCTAACTATCCCTAACTCTATAGGGACTTCCAGACCTAATAAACGATAATCTCGGGTCAGTCTCGTCAGAATGTCTTTCAACTAATAAATATGTCCTCCATCCAATCTCCTGATCTAGCCCCATCACTGCTGACAGAAAATCACTAAAGACTATTCAGGAGGACGACTCCCCCCTCCTGATTGTCAACAGGTTTGAACCTTCCAATCCTAAACACTTAGAATTCTAATCAGGACGCCAGGAGAATGACTCCCATCTCCCAACTCATTTCCAGCAAGGATTTCCATAATGTTGGTTCATCTGTTACTCTAGAGTTCGATTTGCCAACCAGGAGAATGTCTCGCTTCTCCTGGTATAAACAGATCAACAAACGCTTTTCATCAGGTGTTGCAACTCCCGCCACTGTTCTCCCAATGGGTGTTGCGCTTCCCACCTTTGCACTCGGAGTCATGGTCCAAAGAGCCTCTCTTTGGTTCTCAGATGACTTACCAATAATTGCCAGCTTGGAACAGTATCGCTCTTGATGAGATTGGTGTGAGGCCCACAGTGCACAGTTCTTTCCTTCAGTAGCTTCTTCACTGCTACTGTAACGAAGGAAGCCACCTCTGACGTCGAGATCAAAGTTCTTTCCACCAGTGGCTTTATCTCTACCACTGGGCCAAAGTAGATCCCTTTCATTGGCCATATTACATGCTCTTCCACTAGTAGTGTGGTCTCTACCACTGGGACGAGGGGGATTACTCCCAATGCACAGGTCAGAGTCTCTTTGATATGATATGATGTGGCATTTAGAACGCGCCTGTACACAAGTGTTTCTAGGCGTGACAAAACAGGGAGGGGGAAACAAGGGAGGAAAAAATAACTATCTTACTAGGCCTTGTGTCATTCAGATCGCGCAAGTGCAGGGAAGAGGGAAGGGGAGAAGTGCCAATCGGGAGGGGAAGGGGGAAGGGCAGTCAACTCACAAGTGCAGCCAGCGGTTGGCTCATAAGTGCAGAGAGAAGGGACTGTAGGGTTGCAGATACAGACCCTTAAGTGCTGGGGAGCCCGGAGGCAGTGCAAGGGCAACTGGACATGCAGGAGCCTGGGCCCGGGTTGAGAAGGTGACCAGTGTATCATCAGAGGAAAGGAAGAGAGAAAGAGGAAGCGAAAAGGAAGGTCTGAGTTGCTTTCAGAACCGGAGGTGGTTTTGCTCAAGTTTGATAGAGAGGCAGGGAGGCAGGGAGGCTGTTCCAGAGTGAGGCCCCAGCCGAAGATGGATATCTGCCCCCAACTCTCTGCCTGGAGAAGTGTCTGACCCTCAGAGAGCTGGAGGTGGATGAGCAGAGAACTTGAGAAGGAAGATGTTTTGGAAGAGAAAGTTGGAGATAGGGTGGTCTAAGGCCCCAGAAAGCCTTGTGGACGATGAAGAGGGTCTTGAAGTTGATCCTTGCAGCTATGGGGAGCCAGTGAAGAAGTTTCACAGCTGGAGAGATACAATCCCTTGATTTGAGGCCAAGGACAAGTCTCACAGTCCGGTTCTGGATAAGTTGTAAAGGTCAAAGAGTAGAGGCAGGAAGATTTAGAAAGAGGCTGTTGCAATAGTCCAGCCCAGAGAGGACCAGAGCTCTGGAGACAGTGAGCTTCTGGGGGAAAGTGAGAAAAGGAAGTATACCGCTGAAGAGGTGCAGCTGCTAGTTTGACTTCTTAGAGACGTCAGAGATGTGAGGAGAGAAGGAGAGGGTGGAGTCGAAGATGACACACAGGAAGGAGCAGGAAGAGGACCCACAGTGGACGGCCAGAGAGAGAGCGAGGAAAGGAGGGAGCTGGGTTCCCAATGAGGAGGATCGCAATCTTACTGGCATTAAGGCAGAGATCATTGGCGGCACATCATTCCTGAATTATGGTCAGACAGTCTGGTATGAGAGAAGAAGCACCGGTGACTGAGGGGAGCCTGAAAGAGAGCTGTGTGTCATCGCATAACACTTAAAATTGGAGCAGGAAGTAGCGATGCGGTGGGCATGAGGTTCCAGGTAGTGGTTGAAGAGCCAGTAGCATTATCTCTACCACTGGGCCGAGGGAGATTACTCCTGATGCACAGATCAGTCTCTTGCCCCACTAGCATTATCTCTACCACTGGGCCGAGTGAGATTACTCCTGATGCACAGATCAGTCTCTTGCCCCACTAGCATTATCTCTACCACTGGGCCGAGGGAGATTACTCCTGACGCACAGATCAGTCTCTTGCCCCACTAGCATTATCTCTACCACTGGGCCGAGGGAGATTACTCCTGACGCACAGATCAGTCTCTTGCCCCACTAGCATTATCTCTACCACTGGGCCGAGGGAGATTACTCCTGACGCACAGATCAGTCTCTTGCCCCACTAGCATTATCTCTACCACTGGGCCGAGGGAGATTACTGCTGACGCACAGATCAGTCTCTTGCCCCACTAGCATTATCTCTACCACTGGGCCGAGGGAGATTACTCCTGACGCACAGATCAGTCTCTTGCCCCACTAGCATTATCTCTACCACTGGGCCGAGGGAGATTACTCCTGATGCACAGAGCAGTCTCTTGCCCCACTAGCATTATCTCTACCACTGGGCCGAGGGAGATTACTCCTGATGCACAGATCAGTCTCTTGCCCCACTAGCATTATCTCTACCACTGGGCCGAGGGAGATTACTCCTGATGCACAGATCAGTCTCTTGCCCCACTAGCATTATCTCTACCACTGGGCCGAGGGAGATTACTCCTGATGCACAGATCAGTCTCTTGCCCCACTAGCATTATCTCTACCACTGGGCCGAGGGAGATTACTCCTGACGCACAGATCCGTCTCTTGCCCCACTAGCATTATCTCTACCACTGGGCCGAGGGAGATTACTCCTGACGCACAGATCAGTCTCTTGCCCCACTAGCATCATCTCTACCACTGGGCCGAGGGAGATTACTCCTGACGCACAGATCAGTCTCTTGCCCCACTAGCATCATCTCTACCACTGGGCCGAGGGAGATTACTCCTGATGCACAGATCAGTCTCTTGCCCCACTAGCATTATCTCTACCACTGGGCCGAGGGAGATTACTCCTGACGCACAGATCCGTCTCTTGCCCCACTAGCATTATCTCTGCCACTGGGCCGAGGGACATTACTCCTGACGCACAGATCAGTCTCTTGCCCCACTAGCATTATCTCTACCACTGGGCCGAGGGAGATTACTCCTGACGCACAGATCAGTCTCTTGCCCCACTAGCATTATCTCTACCACTGGGCCGAGGGAGATTACTCCTGATGCACAGATCAGTCTCTTGCCCCACTAGCATTATCTCTACCACTGGGCCGAGGGAGATTACTCCTGACGCACAGATCAGTCTCTTGCCCCACTAGCATTATCTCTACCACTGGGCCGAGGGAGATTACTCCTGACGCACAGATCAGTCTCTTGCCCCACTAGCATTATCTCTACCACTGGGCCGAGGGAGATTACCCCTGATGCACAGATCAGTCTCTTGCCCCACTAGCATTATCTCTACCACTGGGCCGAGGGAGATTACCCCTGATGCACAGATCAGTCTCTTGCCCCACTAGCATTATCTCTACCACTGGGCCGAGGGAGATTACTCCTGATGCACAGATCAGTCTCTTGCCCCACTAGCATTATCTCTACCACTGGGCCGAGGGAGATTACTCCTGATGCACAGATCAGTCTCTTGCCCCACTAGCATTATCTCTACCACTGGCCCGAGGGAGATTACTCCTGATGCACAGATCCGTCTCTTGCCCCACTAGCATTATCTCTACCACTGGGCCGAGGGAGATTACTCCTGATGCACAGATCCGTCTCTTGCCCCACTAGCATTATCTCTACCACTGGGCCGAGGGACATTACTCCTGATGCACAGATCCGTCTTGCCCCACTAGCATTATCTCTGCCACTGGGCCGAGGGAGATTACTCCTGATGCACAGATCAGTCTCTTGCCCCACTAGCATTATCTCTACCACTGGGCCGAGGGAGATTACTCCTGATGCACAGATCAGTCTCTTGCCCCACTAGCATTATCCCTACCACTGGGCCGAGGGAGATTACTCCTGATGCACAGATCAGTCTCTTGCCCCACTAGCATTATCTCTACCACTGGGCCGAGGGAGATTACTCCTGATGCACAGATCAGTCTCTTGCCCCACTAGCATTATCTCTACCACTGGGCCGAGGGAGATTACTCCTGATGCACAGATCAGTCTCTTGCCCCACTAGCATTATCTCTACCACCGGGCCGAGGGAGATTACTCCTGATGCACAGATCAGTCTCTTGCCCCACTAGCATTATCTCTACCACCGGGCCCAGGGAGATTACTCCTGATGCACAGAGCCGTCTCTTGCCCCACTAGCATTATCTCTACCACTGGGCCGAGGGAGATTACTCCTGATGCACAGATCAGTCTCTTGCCCCACTAGCATTATCTCTGCCACTGGGCCGAGGGAGATTACTCCTGACGCACAGATCAGTCTCTTGCCCCACTAGCATTATCTCTACCACTGGGCCGAGGGAGATTACTCCTGACGCACAGATCAGTCTCTTGCCCCACTAGCATTATCTCTACCACTGGGCCGAGGGAGATTACTCCTGACGCACAGAGCAGTCTCTTGCCCCACTAGCATTATCTCTACCACTGGGCCGAGGGAGATTACTCCTGATGCACAGATCAGTCTCTTGCCCCACTAGCATTATCTCTACCACTGGGCCGAGGGAGATTACTCCTGATGCACAGATCAGTCTCTTGCCCCACTAGCATTATCTCTACCACTGGGCCGAGGGAGATTACTCCTGATGCACAGAGCAGTCTCTTGCCCCACTAGCATTATCTCTACCACTGGGCCGAGGGAGATTACTCCTGATGCACAGATCAGTCTCTTGCCCCACTAGCATTATCTCTACCACTGGGCCGAGGGAGATTACTCCTGATGCACAGATCCGTCTCTTGCCCCACTAGCATTATCTCTGCCACTGGGCCGAGGGAGATTACTCCTGATGCACAGATCAGTCTCTTGCCCCACTAGCATTATCTCTGCCACTGGGCCGAGGGAGATTACTCCTGATGCACAGATCAGTCTCTTGCCCCACTAGCATTATCTCTGCCACTGGGCCGAGGGAGATTACTCCTGATGCACAGATCAGTCTCTTGCCCCACTAGCATTATCTCTACCACTGGGCCGAGGGACATTACTCCTGATGCACAGATCAGTCTCTTGCCCCACTAGCATTATCTCTACCACTGGGCCGAGGGACATTACTCCTGATGCACAGATCAGTCTCTTGCCCCACTAGCATTATCTCTACCACTGGGCCGAGGGAGATTACTCCTGATGCACAGATCAGTCTCTTGCCCCACTAGCATTATCTCTACCACTGGGCCGAGGGAGATTACTCCTGATGCACAGATCCGTCTCTTGCCCCACTAGCATTATCTCTACCACTGGGCCGAGGGACATTACTCCTGATGCACAGATCAGTCTCTTGCCCCACTAGCATTATCTCTACCACTGGGCCGAGGGAGATTACTCCTGATGCACAGATCAGTCTCTTGCCCCACTAGCATTATCTCTGCCACTGGGCCGAGGGAGATTACTCCTGATGCACAGATCAGTCTCTTGCCCCACTAGCATTATCTCTACCACTGGGCCCAGGGAGATTACTCCTGATGCACAGATCAGTCTCTTGCCCCACTAGCATTATCTCTACCACTGGGCCCAGGGAGATTACTCCTGATGCACAGATCAGTCTCTTGCCCCACTAGCATTATCTCTACCACTGGGCCCAGGGAGATTACTCCTGATGCACAGATCAGTCTCTTGCCCCACTAGCATTATCTCTACCACTGGGCCCAGGGAGATTACTCCTGATGCACAGATCAGTCTCTTGCCCCACTAGCATTATCTCTACCACTGGGCCGAGGGAGATTACTCCTGATGCACAGATCCGTCTCTTGCCCCACTAGCATTATCTCTACCACTGGGCCGAGGGAGATTACTCCTGATGCACAGATCAGTCTCTTGCCCCACTAGCATTATCTCTACCACTGGGCCGAGGGAGATTACTCCTGATGCACAGATCAGTCTCTTGCCCCACTAGCATTATCTCTACCACTGGGCCGAGGGAGATTACTCCTGATGCACAGATCAGTCTCTTGCCCCACTAGCATTATCTCTACCACCGGGCCGAGGGAGATTACTCCTGACGCACAGATCAGTCTCTTGCCCCACTAGCATTATCTCTACCACCGGGCCGAGGGAGATTACTCCTGACGCACAGATCAGTCTCTTGCCCCACTAGCATTATCTCTGCCACTGGGCCGAGGGAGATTACTCCTGACGCACAGATCAGTCTCTTGCCCCACTAGCATTATCTCTGCCACTGGGCCGAGGGAGATTACTCCTGATGCACAGATCAGTCTCTTGCCCCACTAGCATTATCTCTACCACTGGGCCGAGGGAGATTACTCCTGATGCACAGATCAGTCTCTTGCCCCACTAGCATTATCTCTACCACTGGGCCGAGGGAGATTACTCCTGATGCACAGATCAGTCTCTTGCCCCACTAGCATTATCTCTACCACTGGGCCCAGGGAGATTACTCCTGACGCACAGATCAGTCTCTTGCCCCACTAGCATTATCTCTACCACTGGGCCCAGGGAGATTACTCCTGATGCACAGATCCGTCTTGCCCCACTAGCATTATCTCTACCACTGGGCCGAGGGACATTACTCCTGATGCACAGATCAGTCTCTTGCCCCACTAGCATTATCTCTACCACTGGGCCGAGGGAGATTACTCCTGATGCACAGATCAGTCTCTTGCCCCACTAGCATTATCTCTACCACTGGGCCGAGGGAGATTACTCCTGACGCACAGATCAGTCTCTTGCCCCACTAGCATTATCTCTGCCACTGGGCCGAGGGAGATTACTCCTGACGCACAGATCAGTCTCTTGCCCCACTAGCATTATCTCTACCACTGGGCCGAGGGACATTACTCCTGATGCACAGATCAGTCTCTTGCCCCACTAGCATTATCTCTACCACTGGGCCGAGGGACATTACTCCTGATGCACAGATCAGTCTCTTGCCCCACTAGCATTATCTCTGCCACTGGGCCGAGGGAGATTACTCCTGATGCACAGATCAGTCTCTTGCCCCACTAGCATTATCTCTACCACTGGGCTGAGGGAGATTACTCCTGATGCACAGATCCGTCTCTTGCCCCACTAGCATTATCTCTACCACTGGGCCGAGGGAGATTACTCCTGATGCACAGATCAGTCTCTTGCCCCACTAGCATTATCTCTGCCACTGGGCCGAGGGAGATTACTCCTGATGCACAGATCAGTCTCTTGCCCCACTAGCATTATCTCTGCCACTGGGCCGAGGGAGATTACTCCTGATGCACAGATCAGTCTCTTGCCCCACTAGCATTATCTCTGCCACTGGGCCGAGGGAGATTACCCCTGATGCACAGATCAGTCTCTTGCCCCACTAGCATTATCTCTACCACTGGGCTGAGGGAGATTACCGCTGACGCACAGATCAGTCTCTTGCCCCACTAGCATTATCTCTACCACTGGGCTGAGGGAGATTACTCCTGACGCACAGATCAGTCTCTTGCCCCACTAGCATTATCTCTACCACTGGGCCCAGGGAGATTACTCCTGATGCACAGATCAGTCTCTTGCCCCACTAGCATTATCTCTACCACTGGGCCGAGGGAGATTACTCCTGATGCACAGAGCAGTCTCTTGCCCCACTAGCATCATCTCTACCACTGGGCCGAGGGAGATTACTCCTGATGCACAGATCCGTCTCTTGCCCCACTAGCATTATCTCTACCACTGGGCCGAGGGAGATTACTCCTGATGCACAGATCAGTCTCTTGCCCCACTAGCATTATCTCTACCACTGGGCCGAGGGAGATTACTCCTGATGCACAGATCAGTCTCTTGCCCCACTAGCATTATCTCTGCCACTGGGCCGAGGGAGATTACTCCTGATGCACAGATCAGTCTCTTGCCCCACTAGCATTATCTCTACCACTGGGCCCAGGGAGATTACTCCTGATGCACAGATCAGTCTCTTGCCCCACTAGCATTATCTCTACCACTGGGCCGAGGGAGATTACTCCTGATGCACAGATCAGTCTCTTGCCCCACTAGCATTATCTCTACCACTGGGCCGAGAGAGATTACTCCTGACGCACAGATCAGTCTCTTGCCCCACTAGCATTATCTCTACCACTGGGCCGAGGGAGATTACTCCTGACGCACAGATCAGTCTCTTGCCCCACTAGCATTATCTCTACCACTGGGCCGAGGGAGATTACTCCTGATGCACAGATCAGTCTCTTGCCCCACTAGCATTATCTCTACCACTGGCCCGAGGGAGATTACTCCTGACGCACAGATCCGTCTCTTGCCCCACTAGCATTATCTCTACCACCGGGCCGAGGGAGATTACTCCTGACGCACAGATCAGTCTCTTGCCCCACTAGCATTATCTCTACCACTGGGCCGAGGGAGATTACTCCTGATGCACAGAGCAGTCTCTTGCCCCACTAGCATTATCTCTACCACTGGGCCGAGGGAGATTACTCCTGATGCACAGAGCAGTCTCTTGCCCCACTAGCATTATCTCTACCACTGGGCCGAGGGAGATTACTCCTGATGCACAGATCAGTCTCTTGCCCCACTAGCATTATCTCTACCACTGGGCCGAGGGAGATTACTCCTGATGCACAGATCAGTCTCTTGCCCCACTAGCATTATCTCTACCACTGGGCCGAGGGAGATTACTCCTGATGCACAGATCAGTCTCTTGCCCCACTAGCATTATCTCTACCACTGGGCTGAGGGACATTACTCCTGATGCACAGATCAGTCTCTTGCCCCACTAGCATTATCTCTACCACTGGGCCGAGGGACATTACTCCTGATGCACAGATCAGTCTCTTGCCCCACTAGCATTATCTCTACCACTGGGCCCAGGGAGATTACTCCTGATGCACAGATCAGTCTCTTGCCCCACTAGCATTATCTCTACCACTGGGCCGAGGGAGATTACTCCTGATGCACAGATCAGTCTCTTGCCCCACTAGCATTATCTCTACCACTGGGCCGAGGGAGATTACTCCTGGTGCACAGATCAGTCTCTTGCCCCACTAGCATTATCTCTACCACTGGGCCGAGGGAGATTACTCCTGATGCACAGATCCGTCTCTTGCCCCACTAGCATTATCTCTACCACTGGGCCGAGGGAGATTACTCCTGATGCACAGATCAGTCTCTTGCCCCACTAGCATTATCTCTACCACTGGGCCGAGGGAGATTACTCCTGATGCACAGATCAGTCTCTTGCCCCACTAGCATTATCTCTACCACTGGGCCGAGGGAGATTACTCCTGACGCACAGATCCGTCTCTTGCCCCACTAGCATTATCTCTACCACTGGGCCGAGGGAGATTACTCCTGACGCACAGATCAGTCTCTTGCCCCACTAGCATTATCTCTACCACTGGGCCGAGGGAGATTACTCCTGATGCACAGATCAGTCTCTTGCCCCACTAGCATTATCTCTGCCACTGGGCCGAGGGAGATTACTCCTGATGCACAGATCAGTCTCTTGCCCCACTAGCATTATCTCTGCCACTGGGCCGAGGGAGATTACTCCTGATGCACAGATCAGTCTCTTGCCCCACTAGCATTATCTCTACCACTGGGCCGAGGGAGATTACTCCTGATGCACAGATCAGTCTCTTGCCCCACTAGCATTATCTCTACCACTGGGCCGAGGGAGATTACTCCTGATGCACAGATCAGTCTCTTGCCCCACTAGCATTATCTCTACCACTGGGCCGAGGGAGATTACTGCTGATGCACAGATCAGTCTCTTGCCCCACTAGCATTATCTCTACCACTGGGCCGAGGGAGATTACTCCTGACGCACAGATCAGTCTCTTGCCCCACTAGCATCATCTCTACCACTGGGCCCAGGGAGATTACTCCTGATGCACAGATCAGTCTCTTGCCCCACTAGCATTATCTCTACCACTGGGCCGAGGGAGATTACTCCTGATGCACAGATCAGTCTCTTGCCCCACTAGCATTATCTCTACCACTGGGCCGAGGGACATTACTCCTGATGCACAGATCCGTCTCTTGCCCCACTAGCATTATCTCTACCACTGGGCCGAGGGAGATTACTCCTGATGCACAGATCAGTCTCTTGCCCCACTAGCATTATCTCTACCACTGGGCCGAGGGACATTACTCCTGATGCACAGATCCGTCTTGCCCCACTAGCATTATCTCTACCACTGGGCCGAGGGACATTACTCCTGATGCACAGATCAGTCTCTTGCCCCACTAGCATTATCTCTGCCACTGGGCCGAGGGAGATTACTCCTGATGCACAGATCAGTCTCTTGCCCCACTAGCATTATCTCTGCCACTGGGCCTAGGGAGATTACTCCTGATGCACAGATCAGTCTCTTGCCCCACTAGCATTATCTCTGCCACTGGGCCGAGGGAGATTACTCCTGATGCACAGATCAGTCTCTTGCCCCACTAGCATTATCTCTACCACTGGGCCGAGGGAGATTACTCCTGATGCACAGATCAGTCTCTTGCCCCACTAGCATTATCTCTACCACTGGGCCGAGGGAGATTACTCCTGATGCACAGATCAGTCTCTTGCCCCACTAGCATTATCTCTACCACTGGGCCCAGGGAGATTACTCCTGATGCACAGATCAGTCTCTTGCCCCACTAGCATTATCTCTACCACTGGGCCCAGGGAGATTACTCCTGATGCACAGATCAGTCTCTTGCCCCACTAGCATTATCCCTACCACTGGGCCGAGGGAGATTACTCCTGATGCACAGATCAGTCTCTTGCCCCACTAGCATTATCTCTACCACTGGGCCGAGGGAGATTACTCCTGATGCACAGATCAGTCTCTTGCCCCACTAGCATTATCTCCACCACTGGGTCCAGGGAGATTACTCCTGATGCACAGAGCAGTCTCTTGCCCCACTAGCATTATCTCTACCACTGGGCCGAGGGAGATTACTCCTGATGCACCGATCAGTCTCTTGCCCCACTAGCATCATCTCTACCACTGGGCCGAGGGAGATTACTCCTGATGCACAGATCAGTCTCTTGCCCCACTAGCATCATCTCTACCACTGGGCCGAGGGAGATTACTGCTGACGCACAGGTTGTATTCTCCTTCGCTAGCAGCCTTTCGCTCTGCCACCCCTGTATTCCCACTGGGTCTCCCGTGCCTTCCTTTACCTTTTTCTGGCCTGTGCCAGGTCACCGGTTCTTACTGGGATTGGGGTTTATGTTGACAGCTGCTCTGGTTTCTCTGTTCTGTTTCTGATGTTCGCAATGGCTCCATGGTCCTCATCTCTGCACAGTGTCGGCGTAGTTGTTGGACCGAACGGTCCACCTCATCTGGGTCATGCCACTGTTTCTCCTCTCTTGGATTATTGTTGCGTCTGCTTCTGCTAGATGCTTGCAGGACTCTCTCAGCTCTATGCCGGTGTCTTCCATTCTGCAGTCTGTCTTCAGAGTTTGTAACTCCCACCTGCAGTCTGCTCCACTTCTACTACTGTTCCCAGCTGGTCTTAACACTCTGTTAAGTCCATTGCCTCTTTTTATACAATGGTGCCAGTTCCTCCCCGTCAGATTGTCTAAGACCTTTATCACTTTACAGGGATTGACCTTCATGCTTCAGTTGGGCCCCCTCGTCTCAGTACTTGAGTAGTTTACTGTGTTACAATATAACATATTGACACTATGAATATGAAGAGTGTTATTAGAGTGTGGTGGGTGGCTTGGGGTATTAGATGGAAGGGGATCAGGGAAGGGTACCACAGAATGAACGTCTCCATCCCCAAGAGGGGAATCCTCCCCTAGAAGGTCTTCCTGCATGTTACCACCCCTAGTGGGACTATTGGTTAGCTGCTGCACCACCCTAGCCTTACAGGGAAGGTCTCCCCCTTGGAGAGAAGTGATGTCATCCAATGATTTGTCACAAAGGATGGAGTTGTCGTTCTAAGGATCCAGGGAGTTATTCCCTAAGAATTCCATCATCTTGAACAGATATCTTTCTTGTTGTTCATTGTATGGTTACATGATCATGTGAGAGATTGTCATAGGAAACCAGCTAAACAGTTGTTTACCCTCAGGCAATCACAAGATAGAGAACCGATATGTGTTGAGATGGCATCAAGAATTTGGTTTCTGGGCAGTTTTGAAGAGACATAGATTAAATATCAAGTAGTGATGGGTGTGTGAGGGGGTTGAGAACGTGCTCTGGAAATCCTGGGAGGGATATTGGCTTGGTTTTGGAAGGATCCTCTGGCTGGCCTACCTTACCCTTTCCAGCAGGCAGGGGACCATCACTTGTGTACACTCACTCCCTCTGAGCTTTCCAAAGAAGGAACTGTATGCCAGACTTCCGCGCCCGCAGGGTCGGCACCCTGTACACCAACATCCCTGAACGAGAGAATCCAAAATATACAGTGGCCCTCCAAGCCCTAAATGCTTGATTAGCAGTAAGGATGCGCGTTACACGCCCTTATACACCAGAAAGGATCAACCCTGGCTCTGTCCCTGAAGCAGAGCCCACTCAAGGGCCGCAAGATGACCGGCGCAAGATGGCAGCCGCAAGATGAAAGTCGAAAGATGACAGCCGCAAGATGGCGGACGTGGCTCTTAAAGCAGATGGCTAACCTTAGCACGTGCACGTAACACCAGCTTGCAAAACATTTCAGTCGCAACATATTTTTAAATTGGACCAATGGTGAGTGAACAATAAGACACATGTAGGAACCCTGAGCAGCGGCCCAGGCCCTGGGAGAGATAGACACGAATGGGGGTATTATGGACGTTTGTAGCATGAGAATAGCAGAGTTTGGATTGAGTTGCCATTGGGAGAGACAGCTACGAGGAGGAGCGGAGCAGAGAAGGAGGGGAAGAAGTGGGGTGATTGAAGGCAAAACAGTGGAAGAAGTAGAATAATAACTTTTGCAAGGAGGCAAACAGTTAGGGGACAATGTACCCCCCACATGGAGACCAGGAGTAGGAGATGGGAAAGACTAGTACGTTTAGAATTAGTCCGAAGAGAAAGGCATGAGAGGGCATGCATTGCCCAAAGCAGCAGTAATGAGTGAAGCCCATGGAGAAGCCAGACAGACGGTAGACATGGCGACCCGAGGAAAGGAAGGTGATCAAAGCCTTGGAAGCCCCAATGTGGAAACAAGGGCCACATGTTCTGGGTGGTTTTCCCTACTCATGGATCTCAGGCAACACCTAGTATTACACCCCCGAGCTGAGATGTAGTGACCTCTCAAAAGGATGAGGGGAGAAGACACTGAGAGTGTGAGGGCAAGGAGGTTACTCCCAACACCATATGCACTTCTGAAGAGGAGCCTTTTTATTCAAGTTAATATCTTGGGAGACGAAGACTTTCGGGGTCCTTTCCTAAAGGAAGGACAGGTAAACCAAGACCTAAAAGCATGGCGATAGCATTTTCGTCTTGCTTTACCTCTGCAGGGCTTTTTCCTCCCCTTTGAAGTGGGAGAAGTGCCGCACGGCAGAAATAACATTTCTGCCGTGCTTTTCTCCTCTGTCTTCAAAGTGCACTTGGTTTACGGCTGCTTTCATGCAGTCATAAAATAAATGGATTCCTATGGAATTCGGCTCCATTTAGCACATGTTAAAAGACAGCAGATTCCATTGAAACATATCATTTGCAGGCAGTATTTACACTAAGTGCAGAGGTTATTTTGCATAGCGTTACTCTTTACTTTTGCACTCTGCTTTGCAAAAGCGTAATATTGCATCTGGGGCACCCACCAGCATGGGGGGGGGGGCTAATGTGGCTGTTCCCCTGCATGACCCCCTTTCAGGAACTTGGAGTTGCTGAAGCTTGCTTTTGTGTTGTGAATACAGACTGACTCTGCCGCGGCAGAATAGCCAAGTGGGAGGCGCAAAGAAGGCGATGCGTGGGTAGCTTCCAGCAACAGAAACACCACAACAAGAAATGCATATGTGTGTTGTGTCTTTGTCATAAAGCAAAACGCAAGTCTCTAACAGTTCCAGAAAGAGCGTTCATCCACCCTGGCTTGAATGTGCGTTTAAGAAGCATGGTCATTTGGGCTGCAGGTTTGCAGGGTTCCCAAGCCCCCCCTCGATTGAGGGGGCAATAGGCCCTCTATGATCAGTGTGCTCCGGTCTTGGACAATTTAGCAGGTCTCTTCCAGGAGATGAAGACACTGAGGGAGTCTAACCAGAAGAGCCCACTCGTCCATGCTCTTGGGGTGGGTCTGGCATATTTTTCTTCTGTGACCGCCTCCCTGCTGTGGGGTACAGATTCTTGATACACCCCCTCACTTACCCCCAATAGCATATGTTCCCTGACCCCTGGTGAGATTGTACAGTCTCATGTAATCTCTCTTTTCTCTCGTTTATGCCCTGAGCCACCCTGGTCTGCTAGAACTTCCTTGCTCTTTCTGTCTAGAAGGGATGCTTGTTCTCCTCCCGCCTCTTCATGTATATTAGTGCTATCATCCATTCTAAACCTCTTCTCTCTTCCCCAAAATTAAGGACCTAAACTCCCACGCCTCCTTCTTGTTTGGTCTCCTGATGGCACGCCTTCTCCAACCTCCTCACACTGTCTCTAATGGGTATGACCGCTCCAGTCTCCTTACAATGCCTCCTTTCCTCCGATGGTCTGGCCCCTGCCCTCTAACAGCCCTCCTCCATCTGATGACATCCCTCTCCTCCAATCTCCAGATCTCAGTACTCCTCCAGACCGGCAATGCTGCCTTATATACCCGTGCCTTCCCTCCCTTATGGGTTGTATTTAACATCAAAGGTTGATTCTGTGTGCTATAGGTTGAGCTGATCTGTGATTGGGCCATGTGTGCCGGGAGGGGGTGTGACCTAAGGTTACTTTAGGACTGGCCACCACTTTGGATTGCATTGGACACTTTTCGTTTCTCAAGCTTTACTTAACATTTTATTATATTCATTACAGACCCATAACCAGAAGTAACAATCAACACATTAAAAAGTGGGAATATATCGCCATTTGATTTTCATTACATTTTCAGTGGTCGTTTCTCCAGTGCCCTCCCTGGAACCCTCAACTCACTGTCAGGCAGAATCCTATGCAGTTCCCTTAGGGAGCACTACAGAAGATTAGGACTACAGGTATATGCAATAAATCCCCTTTGGTTTCCGTCTGTACCACACAGATTTAGTTGGTAGCTGTGGCTGAGCAGTCAGACTTATCTCAAGAGGGAGAACAGCAGTATTCAGGGTTTACACACTAGGACTACAAAACTATGGAACAAGGAAACACTGACCAAAGCTTTGTATCAAAAAGAATATATATATTTATTTTACACACTCTTAACTCAACACACAAATCACTATCATTAAAGCAAGTTAAAACAGTCAAGTAAAGTATACACAACTCCCTATTTAAATTGTAGACAAGTTTGAGCAAGAGTTTAAACAGACCAAAACGGCACAGGGTAACCCAAGCAGAAATGGCACTCTAACAATTTCTTCAGAGGAAGGGAAAGGACAAGTTATACAGGTTTAGACTCTAAAACACACCAGCAACACTTCCCAATTGGATTGTGAACAAGTTAGGCAAGGTAGCACTTTAGCATAAGCAATACTTAGGTGAAAAAACCGAGCAAAATGGCACTTCAACAATATAGAAAGGGGAAGGAAAGGTGGTTATAAGAGTTTAGGTGCACCAACACATTTCTTAGTGAAAAGCAATCTAGAGAAGGCAGTTGTAACAGATTTAGACAGAGTTAATAGGCCTGCGTCAGACTCAATGGTACAAGGCAAAGTGCCCAGGATCAAACGGTTCTAGTAGCTGCAGTCAAGTCTTTGTTTAACGATTTGAAAAGGCGGTTGCAGAAGGTAAAAGATAATGTTAGACGATATTGGCGGCCAACCCAGAAGGTAAGCAAAGGATTTAAAACACCTTTAACAGTAGCCAACGAAACGGGAGGCCTGGCGGAACAATGTACCTTAAAAGTGGAAGAGGCTCCTGCGGTGGCGGTAGTTCTTGGCAGTTCCTGCAGTTCGGGAGATCCAGCAGAGGAAGTGAGGCTCTTGTCGTCGAGGAAGGTTCGAGTTACTGCACTGTCCAGGGATGAAGCCAGCCGCGGTGAAGCCAAAACGAAATAAAAGGTACGCTCCTTTAAATCGCGGTCGTGGTGGACGGGTGCCTGGCTATCCGGTCTCCTAGTGCTGGGCACTGGCGATTCGACCAAGGCAGGTCCTGGAAGGCGATTGGCAAACTGGTTGGCCCCACCAGGTCAAGGGAAGAAGACTCTTGCAGGTGAAGATCTTCTCGAGTCGTTGGAGAAAAGTGGTGAGGATCTGCAGCAGGGCTTCACTGGTGGTTCAGTCGCTGCAGAGGTCTTCAGCTTCTCTCCTCTTCAGGTTTCTTAGGTCCAGTGGCGACTTCTGTCTTCCAGTCCGCAGGTCCCTGCTTTTAAGAAGAAAAACCCCCATTCATACAGCCTAGCTGTCACTCACACAGTGGGGTGGCTATACTGGCGGGATAACCCCCCAGCCTATCAGGGCAGAGTGCGACTTGGGTTGCCTATATAACCCTGTCCGGGCTGCCTATTCCCCCTCCCACACATCCTGTCTACCCCAGACTCAGTGGCGCCAAAAGGACGAACAAAGGATCCCCGACCTGGGTTAGGATTACAGAGAAAGACACGAGAAAGAAATATTATTAAAGTTCTGGCAAAAAAAAAAAAAAACGGAGTAAAGTTAATTATAAAATAAACAGGCGGTATGTTAGATGCTGTCAGTAAAAGTGTTAGCCTCGAACAATGGGAAAATCCCATAGGAAAATATTTGCGGTCAAATATTTACGGTAGTAACCACTGCCACCAGCCAGAAACTTTGGAGAGAGGGAATGGACGGTACCCTCTCGAAAATGAACACCAGAGAAAAACCATTAACCCTCTCCAGTACTTCCATAGTAAGATGGGTTGTACTGGTTATGTTCATAACTATTGACTAGTAAAGTCAATGGGGACTTTACATGCCCTGGGAGACGGTAGTCAGTCCCAGGGTATGGAGTCCATGTTTGGGGGTCACCGTGACACACCTGTGTTACTGCACGGAGGGTGATGTGTAACACACATGTAAAAAGATGATACCTATGAGGGTGAGAAAAACCTCATAGACCATAAGCACAAAAATAGCCTAAAACACACATCAGCAATATGTCTAAGAGTGGGAAAAAGAGTCTCACTCTTAGCAGGAGAAAAAAAGAAACCCTTAAAATCCAGCAAGGCTGCTGGGGGACTCTATAGGTAAGTGAAATTAGCCTTAGAAGATAATTCTCCCTAACACCCCCCCCCCCAGACTAAGGGACGGGAGGATCTAATCCACTCCTGGATGATTCTCTTACCTCTATTCGGTTAAAAACATCATAGAGAGACCATCAGCATTTTGGTGGTGACATCCTGACCTGTGCTCAAGGGTTTTCCGTTGTAAGCTATATGACCTACACACCCTTTCTGGTGCATCTTTCTTATTTAAGGTATAAGGGAGCTGATCTAACAGTCCTCTGGAAGTTGCAACAACTTCTGAACCCAAAATTGGTTTTCTCAAGGGGTCCTTAAGAAGGATTCCCTTAGATCTAGAAGGGCCTCCATGGTTCCTCACCACCTCTCTTTTAAGAGCAGGTTGGGTCTCAGGCATCCTGGTTGGAGGGACAGAGGTCAAGCCAAGTACAGGCTTCCTCTTCTTCTGAGATCGGGTTTTACCTGGTGGAGGAGTTTCTTTTCTAACACTAGGTTTTCCTTTGGAGTCTTCAGTGGAAGAGTCCACAGCCTTACGGTTTTTAGCCTTGGGCCTATTGTTCCTGGATTTCCACCAGCTTTGAGAATTACTAGTTCTCACAGGCCTAGAGAGGGGTCCAATCTGTCTATCCACCTCTTCCTCAGAAGTAGGGGGAGTCAAAGACTTTATAATTGGTTGGTCAATGGTGGAGCTTGGTTGGGGCTCCCATTTCCCTAACAGTCTAGCCTCAGATCTGCCTGGGGTAGAGGTCAATTTACTAACATCAGGGCTTTCAGTGGGGGTCTCAGTAGAGGTTCCCACAGGCTTAGAGTGGTCTCTTAAGGTCGCCTCTCTAGCCAATTTGCTTTGGTTCTGCTTCTCCTTACTGGGAGGCCTGGGGGTACTGGATACTACTCCTAGAGTTTTTAGATCATTCCCCAACAGGACTCTCCCAGGCACCTCAGTCTGAACACTGACAGAGGTCCTAGGAGTTTCCAGAGCTGCGGAACACAAATACCAGGAGCCCTGCTGCCCATTCCAAGTGCATCGTCGTGGAAAGGCCGAATTCGTCTAAGTCTTTGCTGAGCCCTCAAGGACACTCCAGAGACACAATCCAACTCGTCCAGACCCCCTCATCAGAGTATGGGACTGCAGGAACCGAAGAAGACTGACTGGGCAACTCGTGTCCTTTGTTGGTGTTTCAGAAAAGGTGCCAAAACCGCAGAGTGAAACAAGAAGTTGATGAAAGCTGTGCCAGAGGTCCTCCCTCGAGAAATCCAGTCCATTGTCCTCACGTTCGTCATCAGACCAAGGAATCTGGAGGTCGTGGCCAGAGCTGCAACATTGCGGAGCATCCAGCACAAACGTTTTCCTCAAATCTAAGGTACTGTGGGGAGAAAGGTATTGCTTTCCTTATTCCGGAAAGTCGCTGCAGAGCGTTGGAGTGCACGAAGAGGTGCCCAGGGCAACCCCCTCTTACCTCGACCCAAGCCATTGCTTGTGTCCCAGGGCCTCCAATGTTGGTTAAGACTTCTTGTATCTTCTTTCCTAGAGACTAGAAAGTATCCACAGGAACTTTTGATTTCTGCTGCTTTTCAAGATTTTGAGCCTCTCAGAACTGCCTTTTAGCTAGGGTTTGCGTTTTGGACTTTAAAAGACTTGCTCTGCCACAAAACTGCCTCTAGAACCTGAAGCTCTGCTAGGATAACACTAACCAACTGTTTTCCTTCCCAAAAATCACAGTCTTATATGTGTATGCAGACTAAATGCAATTACTGTATTACTTTGTGGGTGCGCGTTATTACCGATAATACAGTAGACCTGTCACCCTCCTGTTACAATTGTGCGCGTTCAGCAACAACCAACTAAGAAGTGGCTTTTTGAAACTATTAAAAAGTATACCTATGTGTGTTGCTTTCTTGTCCTAAGTATTTAACAGTGACCCATGTGTAAATATAATAATTCTATATTTTAATATAAATGTATGTGCAAGTGTTTCTTTGATGTACATCCCTAACTGGGTTCAGCGTACTTCCCTACAGCTCCCATCTTCTTCTTAAGATAAGCCTGACTGCGCTGCCACTCCACCAAGGTCCCAGATCTACAAACCACTGGGATAGATTACTAAAGTCCTACCTCCAGGTGGGACTTTAGGAAAACTCCCCTAACAAGGAGAGTTAAGGGCGTATGTGCTCGTGTGAATGCTCCCTGCCCTAATGTGGGGAGCCAGTGTGGTTGGTCTTGGGATCTGCACATACCTTCTCTGAGCCCAGTATGCACTAGCTTGGGGGTAGCACCCAGCTCTGTGAAGCACCCCACTGTGTGTTCCCAAGGATAAGCAGGGGACCTTGTCACTCACAATACATCTTTTGATGTCTGGACTCTTTCTGGAGCTCACACGGTCATATGACATCTATCGCGGCCAGAGTGAAACTATTGCCATGGTCACCCATATTTACTTTACAGAGGGACAAGACTGGGAACACCATCTTTTGGGAGAGTAACTATAACGTAAGATGGAATTATCTAAGCAATGACAGTGACGGTTCAAAGGGTGGGGCCTGATGTAGATATGACATAGTGGCTGAGCCACCATTTCACAAATCCAACACAAATGTTCAGTTCACAGATGCATCAGCCTGGAGGTCTGTTTGCACAGTAATTGGGAGTCATGCCCCAACACACATATGTAATGCTCCAGCTGTATAATGGGTCATCGTGCGAGAATGCCACCAACTCGGGTACTCTTTGGCAAGGAGCCCTTTACAGGCTTGGGTTCTTTCTGTCACTACGCCCACTAGACGCTCTGATCCTCAATGGAAATTGACCCAACAAATGTTCTGGTTCTCAATGGAAACAAGCCCACCATAGACTCTGGTTCTTTATTTGTCAGTTGTCCCTTGTCCCCTAGGGTTAGGGCTGTGGTGCGACATGTCTTTCATCTCCCGTACCTAGGTAGGTTTTCAGGCTGCGGTCAGAGCCGAACACAGCCCTGAGACCGCTCTGATCGATGACAAACCAACATGCTTGAGATGGTGGACCAGGGGAAAACGCGACTGCTGGTCCTTCGCGACCTCTCCGTGGCTTTTGATTTGTTGGATTATGCCTGATTGATTTGCACCCTATCTGACCTGTGGAATTGAGCCCCACAATCCACAAGTTGGATGAAATCTTTTCTCTCCAACAGACAATCAGCTGGGGAAATTGCTTCTTATAAATCAGCTCCCATCCTGTGTGGTGTTCCACAAGGGGACTGCATCGCACCCACGCTTTTCAATCTTTATGCAAGAACTCTTTGTTATCTGCTAGAGACCCAGGGGATATTTTACCAACTACGCAGACAATACCCAGCTGATGCTGGAAATCAGTGGGATCATGACACCGACACTATGAATCTGAGCACTGGATGACTGAGATTTGGCTCTCTTTGAATGGTGCCAAAACCATACTTTTGCTGGTCGGAAGCTCCATGGTAAGAGCTAAACTAGGGAAGGAGTACTCATGCTTCAGTGTCAAGGACTGCCACATCCCAGTAGTTTGATAATGTTGACACTGGGGGATTTCCTCGACTCTTCCCTCAGTGCTGAATGCCAGACTAACCTTATTTCTAAGAACTGACACTACTATTTGAAACTCCTGAAAAATATCAAGCCTTTTATCTCCAAAGCTAACTGCTCTTCAACTGCTCGAGCCATTATCCCCTCACATCTGGACTACTGTAATGACTTACTGGTGGGGGCCAGTAAGAAATGCATGCAATGTCTACAGACCCCCCCCCAGAATGATGCAGTACGCATTGTTAAAGGTATACCTAGACGGGAGCATATCTCCCCTGGTAGACAATCGCTACACTGGCTTCCCATCTCGACTCCGATTCATGTCAAGGCGGATTCTCTGGTGCATAAATTCCTGTATGGCAAAGTACCGGCTTTCCTAAGAGCACGTATTTGTTTGTATGGCTCTAACCGCTCGCTTCATTCGTCCAACCTTGGACTAATCAACGGCCTCAAGTTCAAAGGGACCAAAGGTCTAGGAAAGGCCTTCACGGTACTGGCAGCGCAGGTATGGAATTCACTGCCAAGCACCTTGCACATGGACCAAAATGAAAGGACTTTTCACCTAACACTGAAAATCCACTTGTTTACTTTGAACCATACCAAATGATATAACATCATGACTGTTTGATTATGAAGGCCCCATTTCAGTCCTGTTATATATGTTGTATTTTTGTGCCTATGTGCGCCCTGATGTCTGCGGGTCTCCGGTGAGTTACAAGTAAATAGATGAAATAAATAATTGGGTGATTCTTCAGAACAGGAACCTGCTACAAGCTCAGCTCAAACAGTGCAAGTTCTGGGGTTCCCTGCCTCAGATTGTTGGAATGTCTCTCCAACATGCTAACTTATTCTCTTTCACAATGTCTTTGGCTTGCTCTAGGCTGTGTCCCCCAGCCGGCTTTGGGGGATGCCCTTCCCGCACAGGACGGAAATCTGAATAACCTCCTTCAGCCCTCTGCCTCTCTCCCTCTTTCATTTTCCCTCTATCTCCTATCTTGTTCTCCTCTTCTCCTACTGTCAGTCCCTTCTCCCCAACCTCGCACTTGCTCTTCTCACTCTACAGGGGGTAAGAGTCCTTGTCACCCTGTGAGGGGTATGCTGCCTTGGTCTTTGAAGTGTCTCCAGGACCCTCATCAAGGAACATCTAGGGACCTTCCTCCCTTTCCCAGACTGAGGCAATGGAACCTCTTTCGCACTGGCTCTGCCTAGTCTATTTGCCCTGATTAGGCAGGCAGGGCGGGGAGTCAATTGGTTCCCTGCAGGGATCTGGTTTGGAGTGAGCTTTTGATGTTCAAAACTTAAGAGGGAGGTCTTTTAAAGAGCGAGTCACCATTTTGTAAATGTGCCATGTGCTTCCAAAGTTTGTTTGGGTAGGTGCAGGTTTTCCTCTCTCCCTGGTTTGCTGTGGGTTTTGCAGATACATGGTTTAAGCCTGGAACTATGGAACTTCTCATCCCTGCGTGCCTCCCTTTGTACTTGGAAAGCTCGAGTTGGTACGTCCGGTATGGTTATGGTATGGGTTTTGCATGAGCCAGCCCTGCTTCTGAATGCACGTGGGAGGAGGAGCCACTGCAGTGTTCTGACTCAGGGCGGGGAGGTACTGTCTGTGCATGAATGTGGCCAGGTTCATTTCCCTTCCTCGGTGAGCGTGGCCAATGATTTCCGTGGCTCCCTGCTTTATATTGCAGTTGTGAGAAGGTGCTTCTCCTGCTGCCTGTTGGGCCTGAGAAATCCTGCCTGGAAGTGCAGTCCCTCTCAGCCCCCTCTCTGGGTGTACCATGCCTCTGGTTCTTTGAAGTTAGGGTTCCATTGAAAGCCCTGGGTTGGGTCTTTGTGTATCTGGGTCTTGGGATGTATAGGAGGGTGCTGAGGTATCCCCATATACCACCTGCAGGAGTGATGTCATATAGTGGACCACTTCCCATGGTCCCTGAGTCGCCAGGTCCCTCAGTTTATCTGCCCAGTGTGACCTCACCATAAACAAAGTCACTGGGAGTGGGACATACATACTAAGTATATGCCACAGCAAATCTACTGTGCAAACAAGGTGAGAGAATGTGTGTGTACAGCAAGGACTTAGCGTGGCAGCGTGTGCATGGAGAGGACCTCTCACCTTCAGAGTTCTTGCCTTGTGCCCACTCTTTCTGTGGAATATTTGACACCCATGAACTCTGCTTGTTTATTTCAGAGGCCACAACGGAGTCCGTTCCTGCATTGAGTGTTTACACTCTGATGTAAGTGTCCAGCTTATTTTTGCACACTGGTGCGTTTCCTTTTTTGAATACACTCCTATGTTGTTGCTGCTTTGTTTGTCTTTTAGACATGAACAAGTCTCCGCTGTACAGGGCCAGACAAACGGGTAATAGTCAGAGCTGCCTTTTGGAGTAACTGACGTGAGCATGTCTGCTGCCTCCTGTTGCTCTGTTCGGAATGTGTCGGGTGTCTGCTTGAAAGTGACTGTCAGTTTTCTCTGGGTGTCTGGACACTCACACGAGTGGGTCCTGGACTCTGGGCTCTCTGCACTGCTATTTTGGCCTGCCTGCTGTCTCGGATCCTGTGTTTGAAAGTCTGGGTGTCTGGACACTCACACGAGTGGGCCCTGGTCTCTGGACTTTCTGCACTGCTATGTTGGCCTGCCTGGTGTCTTGGATCCTGTGTTTCAATGTCTGGGTGTCTGGACTCTGGGCTCTCTGCACTGCTATGTTGGTCTGCCTGCTGTCTCGGATCCTGTGTTTGAATGCCTGTGTGTCTGGACACTCACATGAGTCGGCCCTGGACTCTGGGCTCTCTGCACTGCTATGTTGGCCTGCCTGCTGTCTGGGATCCTGTGTTTAAATGTCTGGGTGTCTGGACGCTGACACAAGTGGGCCCTGGACTCTGGGCTCTCTGCACTGCTATGTTGGCCTGCCTGCTGTCTGGGATCCTGTGTTTGAATGTCTGGGTGTCTGGACACTCACACGAGTGGGCCCTGGACTCTGGGCTCTCTGCACTGCTATGTTGGCCTGCCTGCAGTCTCGGATCCTGTGTTTGAATGTCTGGGTGTCTGGACACTCACACGAGTGGACCCTCGACTCTGGGCTCTCTGCACTGCTATGTTGGCCTGCCTGCAGTCTCGGATCCTGTGTTTGAATGTCTGGGTGTCTGGACACTCACACGAGTGGGCCCTGGGCTCTGGGCTCTCTGCACTGCTATGTTGGCCTGCCTGCTGTCTCGGATCCTGTGTTTGAATTTCTGGGTGTCTGGACACTGACACGAGTGGGCCCTGGACTCTGGGCTCTCTGCACTGCTATGTTGGCCTGCCTGCTGTCTCGGATCCTGTGTTTGAATGTCTGGGTGTCTGGACACTCACACGAGTGGGCCCTGGACTCTGGGCTCTCTGCACTGCTATGTTGGCCTGCCTGCTGTCTCGGATCCTGTGTTTGAATGTCTGGGTGTCTGGACACTCACACGAGTGGGCCCTGGACTCTGGGCTCTCTGCACTGCTATGTTGGCCTGCCTGCTGTCTCGATTCCTGTGTTTGAATATCTGGGTGTCTGGGCGCTCACACAAGTGGTCCCTGGACGCTAGGCTCTCTGCACTGCTAAGTTGGCCTGCCCGCAGTCTCAGATCCTGTGTTTGAATGTCTGGGTGTCTGGACACTCACACAAGTGGGCCCTGGACTCTGGGCTCTCTGCACTGCTAAGTTGGCCTGCCTGCAGTCTCGGATCCTGTGTTTGAATGTCTGGGTGTCTGGACACTCACACGAGTGGGCCCTGGACTCTGGGCTCTCTGCACTGCTAAGTTGGCCTACCTGCTGTCTCGAATCCTGTGTTTGAATGTCTGGGTGTCTGGACACTCACACGAGTGGGCCCTGGACTCTGGGCTCTCTGCACTGCTATGTTGGCCTGCCTGCTGTCTGGGATCCTGTGTTTGAATGTCTGGGTGTCTGGGCGCTCACACAAGTGGGCCCTGGACTCTGGGCTCTCTGGACTGCTATGTTGGCCTGCCTGCAGTCTCGGATCCTGTGTTTGAATGTCTGGGTGTCTGGACACTCACACGAGTGGGCCCTGGACTCTGGGCTCTCTGCACTGCTATGTTGGCCTGCCTGCTGTCTGGGATCCTGTGTTTGAATGTCTGGGTGTCTGAGCGCTCACACAAGTGGGCCCTGGACTCTGGGCTCCCTGGACTGCTATGTTGGCATGCCTGCTGTCTCGGGTCCTGTATTTGAATGTCTGGGGTTTCTCTGAGCTTTGATGTTCTGGTGCCTGGTATAGTTATTTTGTGTATATTTATACTGCTCTGGTTACCTTGCCCAGTGCAAAGATTTGCCCAGAGGTTGGAGGATTGTGCCCCCACCAGAGGCATTCAGAACAAGTGTAGTGGGGGAAGGGGCAAAGTGGGAGCAATTACAAATGGAACATGAACTGTTGGTGAGGTATTGGATTGGTAGTAAGAGTGGGGTAGGGGGTGCTTTTTTAAGCTTAAATGTGTGCAGGCACAGATGTGGGAAGGAGGAGAGCAATTCTAGGGTGCACATTTCTAGGGGTGACTATATCTGTGTGGCAGAGTAGTGATACCCCAATAGCAAGTACTGTTGGTAGTACCTCTGACCTGTTGCAAGTGTACCTTGTCTCTGTGCTTTGATGTGATTGTTCCTTGGGTGTCTCTGAGCACATATTTGAGCTCTGATGTGAGTTTGTGTGCATCTCTTTGCGCCCAGATGTGAGTTTGCACAGGTATTTCTGTGCTCTGATGTGAATTTTCACGGGCCTCTCTGGGGTTAGATATGAGTATGCCTGTTGTGTCTCTTTAAGGTCCAATGTGAGTGAGCATCGGGCTCTGCGCTCTGATGTGAGTGTGCACGGCTCTCTGAGCTCGGATATATATGTTTCTGGGGGACCTCTTGCCTTTTGGGCCCTGATATGGCTACGTCTGGGATCTCTTGACTGTAATGTGGGTGTGACAGGCCCCTCATTCCTCTGCTGTGAGTGTGCCCATACCCCCTGATGTAAGTGGCCTGGGTAATTTCAAGCTCCACTGTGGGTGTGCCTGACCTCTCTATATTCTGATGTGACTGTGTCTCTGATTTCTGGTGTGAGTCTGACTGGGGTGTCTGTTTTGATGTGGATAGGCCTAAAGTGCCTGCTCTGTTGCAGGTGTGCTTCACCTCTGTGAGTTTGCGTGTGGGTGCTCCTGAGGCCTCTGGGTTCTAATGTGCATATTATCAATTAATGGTTATAAGGCGAGTATGCCTGGTCTCTCGGAATCTAATTTGAGTGTTCCTCCGCCCTCAGCCCTGCAGTGAGTGTCTGCAATAGCTGTGCTGTGAAGATGGGGTGTGTGGTCCTCTGTGCTCCAAAGTGTGTGCCTGTTCTCTTTGCTCTGGTGTGAATGTATCTGGTCTCCATGGTGAGTGTGTTCTATCTCTCTGAGTTCTGGGGAAGAGTGTGTGTGGCTGTGCTCTGGTTTGAGTGTGTCTAGTCTCTCTGAGCTCTGTTTTTAAGATTACGCTGGCTTCAGATCTGTGGTCAGTGTGTCTGGTGTCTGAGGTGAGTGTGTTTTATCTCTATGAGTTTGGGGGGTGAGTGTGTGTGGCTGTCCTCTGGTGTGAGTGTGTCTAGTCTCTCTGAGCTCTGTTTTTAAGATTACTCTGGCTTCAGATCTGCTGTCACTGTGTCTGGTCTCTGAGGTGAGTGTGTTTTATCTCTGAGTTCTGGGGGATAGTGATTGTGGCTGTGCTCTGGTTTGAGTGTGTCTCGTCTCTCTGAGCTCTGTTTTTAAGATTACTGGCTTGAGATCTGCTGTCACTGTGTCTGGTCTCTGAGGTGAGTGTGTTTTATCTCTGAGTTCTGGGGGATAGTGATTGTGGCTGTGCTCTGGTTTGAGTGTGTCTAGTCTCTCTGAGCTCTGTTTTTAAGATTACCGGCTTGAGATCTGCTGTCACTGTGTCCGGTCTCTGAGGTGAGTGTGTTTTATCTCTGAGTTCTGGGGGATAGTGATTGTGGCTGTGCTCTGGTTTGAGTGTGTCTAGTCTCTCTGAGCTCTGTTTTTAAGATTACCGGCTTGAGATCTGCTGTCACTGTGTCTGGTCTCTGAGGTGAGTGTGTTTTATCTCTGAGTTCTGGGGGATAGTGATTGTGGCTGTGCTCTGGTTTGAGTGTGTCTCGTCTCTCTGAGCTCTGTTTTTAAGATTACTGGCTTGAGATCTGCTGTCACTGTGTCTGGTCTCTGCCTTTTGTCAATCAGAGAGAATAGGCTTGTATTTATTAGTGACCATGAATGCACTTAAAATCCCGACTGTATCTTTGTCCCCTGACAAGCCACAAACTCCATCCTCAAACGTCAAATCAGAATTTCACAACATTACTGTTTGTCAATGGTAGTCTCTATTGCGCTCAATTCTGCTCTCGAAGAATGTTCATGGTGACTTGATCATCACTGGGGATAGGACTGAACCCATCCCAGAGTCAACTAAGTCTTTTCCGACAATGAACTCCTGTGGAACATGATGTGCCCTCAAAATGGGGGCTCCACACAGAGCCTCAAAGGCTGCCTGCCTACTTATGGGCCACTTGACAACGGTCAGCAGCTCCTACTCCAAACATATGCACTGCGCGTCTGAGACATTGAGCTTAAATTGCCTTGTGATCCTGCCCCTGGGGTTGTGCTTAGTGTGAGGGGCTGCACCTGTGGGTGTTAAGTAGTGTGGCCTCTGATTGGCTGAGCCTTTATGTTCACCTGTGTTTGTTCTGGGCCAAGCCTTTTAAAGATAGACCGGCCATTTTGGATTTCTCTTCCCTTTGCTGCACTGCTCTGGGCTCCTCCTCCGGTCTCCTCATGTCGTCGGCCTGGTGTAGAAAGGTTATGAAGCATGTACATGGGCTCAGCTGGTGCTTTACTTGGATGTTAGCAGAGTGAAGGCCTTTTTGAATTTACCACCGTTTCCCAGCAGCAGCTCTCTTTGTTCGTTCTGCATGGAAATTAACCCAACATCTGAAGTGGACATGCTGCACGAGTATCACACAATAGCATGGTGTGCCCCCATTTTCTGCATGGCCTTACCAAGGTAGTGCTGCGAGAAAATGTAATGTGTCTATAATGTAAGAGCGTGCTCGCTGAGTGAGTTCCAGCAACAAATGTAATGTGCTTCTGGTGTAAGAGCACGCTCCCCAAGCAAATGTCAGAAAAAAAAGAGTAGATGCCTGTGGTTGAGCCATCATATTAGGCTGCCATGAATAATCATTGATTGCTTGTGCCTTCTCATCGCACTCTGGCTCTGCTCGAAGCTGACCTGTCTCCTATTTTCTTCCAGGTCATGGTCAGACTCCGGGTTGGTATTGGGCGGCCACAGGGCAAGATGTCGGTTGAGCGGCATGTCTTAGAAGCCTTCTCCAGCACAGAGAGGGAGGTCCTACCTCGGGTTTTGGAACAGGGAGCAGAGCTGGTGCTGGGACACATTCAAAGAAGAATTCAATCGGAAAAGAGTGAAGGACTCTCCAGTGGTGAGACCGAGCATCGTGGGACGCCAACCAGTTGACACGTAGAGCCAGCGGAGTTCCCTTGCAACCAGCGAAGAGGGACACAAACCAGCCATGGTACTAATGAAGCAGACAGCTCTCCTGTTTGAACATTTACTGTTTCTTCCTCAGCTGTGCTAAAACCTACATGAATATGGGGACAGAGGCTGCAAAAGCACACACAGCGTGTTTATTGTACTCCAGCCTCGTGTGTCCGTGGAAAAGGATGATACAGGCGGGTTCTTCTTCAGCAGGAAAATGGTCTAAAAGTAAGATGTGCATTAAGAGTGCGGGCATTGTAAAGTAATACAATAAAGAATACGCAAGTCACCAATTTTGGGATCTTCTGGTACCACAGCTTTGGACTCTGAACATCAATGGCTGAATAGAGATAAAGGATGTGTGGGTGAGCACTGTGTCACATGTCTATACATGATATACCTTCTACATATGGCAGGTGCAAGATATGTACATTAGTAATGCTAGTTCTTTTCCCGTTACTTTTCTTGGGGTTTAATTTACTGTTCCAACTCCAGTCCGAGGACATTTGGGGAATGTTTTTGATTTTGGAGCCTTGTGGGCGGAACTACATGAAGACCCCCATGAAGACGTTTGAAAAAACACTAAGGTATAGTGCCACTGCACCTCACACAGTGAGTTTAGAGTACATCTTCCAAACACATGCCCTTGTTTGGCCTACCTCTGCTAGAGTGCCCTTGGTTGAGTGGCCCTCCACTGGACTCCTTAGATTGAGAGTATCTCGAATGGAGTGCCTTTGGCAATAGTCTGACTACTGGAGTGTGCATAGGTGTTTACTCAGGGCCACCGATCACACCATAAAAACATGTACTCGAAAAAGGAGCACCCACCAGGCAAGAAGTAATGCTGTTTATTACAGCTGGACAAGCACAGATCAAACAGAACAGTGGAATAGATCTGATTGATGAGAGCTGACATCCGAGTTTTATACCATTAAACACAATAGTCGAGATCCTTCAAAACTCTTGCCATTTAGAATGTTAACACTTTGGATGTTTCCCAGAAATGTCCTTGGCTAGTCTATGTCATGTTAGTGAAGTATGATTGGAGCAAACAGTTCAACAGTATTCCAACACTTCACCTCCCCATGTGGCACCACATCGATTCTTAGTCCGCTCCGGAACAATTTGCAATTAGTAGAACAAGTTACTCTCTTACCTGGTAATGTTCTTTCGATGGGATGGTCCGACGACGTATTCCATATCTATGACAGTAATCACCGCAGCAAAGCTGCGGTGATTACTGTCATAGATATGGAATACGTCGGAGGACCCAATCCCCTCTAAAAATAATATTTGTGCTAACCGCTGGAACTTTATTACACTTCCATTGGTCAGCACCATTGAGAACGGGACACGTGACACCCTGCCTCTGGTGGGAAAGGAGACATTCACACAACACCTGCTTGCTGATCTTCCAAGCCCTTTGTTGGATACTCTGAAGGCTGGGCACCTCCCAGGACACACAGTGACTAAACATCAGATTGGTTCTCTCAGGAACGCCACAGTGTCCAGTGTCCCTTTCCAATAGCCACCTGCCGATGGGAACTGGTGGCCATGTGACTGGTACACTGGCTCAGATCCATTTCCCCTCTACCCCGTGTGACTGCTGGATTGGTTGACCGCCCTGTAATTACATCACCCAGTGTTGTCCATCAATCTGCCTATGAAGAGCAGCTTGAGCTCTGTCTCCTTCCTCCCTGGCCCCCCGGGGTGTTGGTCATGTATTTCAGATCAAGCTTTCCCAGGTTGGTCCCACCCTGGGGGTTTCCCTGCCAAATGTGTTTACCAAAGATATTGCTTTCCCCCATCTTGTGCTAATTATGTAAAGATCCCTTGGGCTGACTGTACACACAATGCATTTCTACCTTTGCCCTTCCCTGTGAGGTCGTCTTTTATAGGGTGACTGTGGCTTTGTGTACCCGCGTTGTTCCCCTGCCCCCCCTTCTTTACTCTCAAAGGTGGTAGGTGGTCCCCACATCTGGCATTGAATTAGCACCTTTGGTACAGGTGCGTGCCCTCCAATGGAGTGTAATTAAACTGAGTGACCCTGCCCAGTTTACCTTTGGAGTGATTGTCCCTCTACTCTAGTGTTCAAACTGAGTGTCCCTCCCGCTGGAGTACCTTTGGAGGCAATGTGCCTCTTCTCGAGTGTGCTTGGCTGTGTGTGACTCCACTGGATTGTCCTTAGAATGGCAGCCCCATGTCTCTACAGAGGGATTAACACATAACCCAAAACTCAAGAAAAAGGGTTCAACCAAGTTTATTCTAAAATGTAAATATCCCAGAGCTTGGGGTGGACTGTATAAAAGAATTGGCAATATTTAAAGGGAAGTAAAAAGGAGCAATTCCTACTTGCTTGAGGATGTAGACTGTTATTCCACCTCTCACTTCCCTGAGGTCCTGCTACCTCCCCAGCTCGACTCCAGGACTGCGTTTTATTCCAGCTGCCTCCCCAGCTCTACTCCAGGACCGCGTGTTATTCCATCCCTCACTTCCCTGAGGTCCTGCTGACTCGCCAGCTCGACACCAGGACCGCGAGCTGCAGGTAAGGTAAAGGCAGACTTTCAGGCCTGTATAGCCCCCACAAGTCCCCCCCATTAAAGTTAACTTTACCTTGACCCTGCCCTTAATTTTATTCATACTATCCCGACCTCCTTGCCCTTAATTTTAATTCATTAAATCCAACCCCCTGCTCTTAATTGTAATCAATTTGTCCCGACCCCTGCCCTTAATTGTAATTATTTCATACTCCTCTGCCCTTAATTTCAATGAATTAAATACGACACCTGTGCCTTAAATTAATTCTTTAATTCCGACACCCCCGCCCTTAAATTGAATTCATTAAATCTGATCCACCGCCCTCAATTTGAATGATTTAATTCAGGCCCCTCTGCCCTTAACTTGATTCCCACTGTTTTTTAACTTAGGCACGCTACAATTATGCTGATACAGTTGTTTACATTTAGTTTAGATGAGCGCCTCCACAAAGCAGGACCAAATAAATCATGTGTCTTTTTGTGTGAATGTCCCTGATGCTGCCGGCTTGATTGTGTTATTGGCCCTCTATAAGTATTAAATTATAAATGGGACAATGCAGAACGAAGAACCGACAATAAAACTACTCAACACCCAGAGATCACCCAAAACCAACTAACCACACCCCCTTCCCTTTTCCATACCCCCTTCCCACACCCTCACACCTCTCACGTGCTACACACGCCAACATGGGTAGTTAAACAACCCACCAAAACCATGCAAACCACACCCCCCTCTATAATACTACAAACCCAATGCTCGCAAACAACAAACAACTCTGGGCGCTACCCAGCGGACGCAACAAGCTCAGTGCACATAACAAAGCACACCCAGAAAGATCACATGCACAGCAGCCTGTTCCTCCTGGCTGTGCACGCAACAACAGATGAGCACAAATTGTATCCTATCCCTCTTTCATTCACTAACCAACCATACGCCCTTTTCTTACAAAACCCCATGAGCACCTAGAGACCATGGAAATGGCAGCGGTGCGCAGTACACATCAACATAACAAAGAAAAGCCACTCCCAGTCAATGGGATTTTAAGGGTTCCCTGCACTTCTTTTGGGGTTGGTTTGAGTCTTTCCTTTTACCGTCGCTGTGGTCAGATTTCTGCCATTGTTGCTGTCCAGAAGATTCCCCCGCAGCTAACAACAAAAGGGAACAGCATGTTATTATATATTTTATCAAGAGTCTCTCAACGCTGGCAGGACACCTTATGTGTCATAAATCGGCCGTGGAAGCTATGGGACAGATGTACAAGATGGAAGAAGGACTAGATCCTTCTACTCCTTGGAACGCTTTGCACGGTCTAGTCTTTCTTTCGACAAACTACAATTACCCAGAAGCTGCGAACACCAGTGCGTTGCAACTTTCCTGTCCTCGGAACGTTTGTGTGATTGAACGCTCCTGCTTTGTTGCTCTATCCTGTTGCCTTCCCCTGTACGTTTTTTCCATCCTTTCCCTTCCCCTGTCCAGTTTGTGCTTTCCGCTCTCAGGCGGTTCCTTTTCGTCTCTGCTTCTACACGGATGTCTTTTTCCTCTCCGCTCCCGGTTCGTTAGCAGTGTTAGACCTCCTTTGGCCTTTGTGCTCTTATCTACTTGCTGCGTAGCACAGCTCCTCCCTTTTGCCGCGTTCGCCGCAGCTTCTTGTACGGCTGCCTGTGATTTCTTGTGTCTCTTTCTCAAGAGACAACCTGACTGGCTACCCTTCAACACTCCTGTGCTGCCCCCTTGTTTTGTGTACGGAGGAGCTGCCATTACATATATGGACTCTATTGCCTATTACACGCCAGTCTCAAACTGTTACATGCTGGAACTTGAAGTCCTCAAGACACTCGATATACGTAAGGATTAAAACCACCTTACAACCTCACAACCACAAGAACTCTCCAGGGTTTTTCAACAAGGCTTTTCCCTGGTTTGGGGTGAGCTCCCCAGAGTTCCTGCTGCCGGGCAAATAGCCTTATTGCCAAAGTGGCCTCCTTCGGAGCCCGTCTCTATCTCTTCAAGCAGAAGAGCAAGGCAGTCAAAAAGAAGACCAACAACTCCTGGAGAGAAAGAAGAGCGGAGACTTCATCAGAAGATCCCTCGGACTTCAACACACACTCAGGTGAGGAGTGGGCCACTGACACGGGTACTGTTGAAAATACCAAACCGTCAGAGTCTGAGATAATGGACCAACTTGAGGGATACAAGTTAAGTCGAATTCAGTGGACTGACAGTATGAAAGAGGCTTTCTGGCGACTGAAAAGCTTCCTGTGTCAGCCACCCCTCCTCATTATGCCAGATATCAAACAACTGTTTATCCTACAGACCAACACCATTAGGGTTGGTCCTGGCACTGTTGTAACTTAACTATACCATGGAATAGGACAATTGAATCTTTTCATTAGCAGAAAACTCTTGTCCCCAGGAAAACAACATGATGCCCCAATCACATTGAAGTGTTTGGCCATCAAAGAGGTGCGGTGGAGTGAGGAGGCGGACAACAGGATGGCATTCAGCAAAAGGAAAAAGAACCTCTCTTTCCCTCTTTCTATAAAGTTATCCCTACCTAAACAAATAACAGCGAGGGTGCTCGTCATCAGGATGTATGTCAAAACCATAACACTGTCCTCTGTCCAAACCAACTACTCTGTCCCTGCCACTAATAAACAAAAGGATCCAATAAGCTCTTGAGAAGGATGCCGGGCGAATGACTCCCTTCTCCTGGTATAAGAATTCAGTCTCTTGCAAAAGAGTCTTATTTACCAATATGACCCGGAGAATGACTCCCTTCTCCTGATCCATCTGGAGGAATCCTGAAGGCTGTTCCGTTACAGTCTTTTGCACAAGTCTTTAAATGTCTCTTGACTTCCTCCCAGAGGATCTTGATTAGCGATTGCAAGGTTTTATACATTCTTCTTCTTATGTCCCTCTTACTGTCAGGGCTTTCTGGGCCCTGTGCCTGATCCTGATCGTGTGGGAGTTTGCTCGCAGACAGTTCTTGACTTGATAGATGTTTTCCAGGCTTATTATGTTCACCGCTGACGAGGGAGTTCACTCCTGAGGCATTCTTATTTTTTTTTAAACTTTCTTTTTATTGCAAGTTTTCATGGATCTACGTGATCCGACCGCGGCTGATTTTCCCGCGGCTGGAAAGTTTGCATGAGAAGTGTGCGAACCACCAAAGGTTCGCACACTTCTCATGCGAACACACGTACACAACCCCTACATACCCATACCCCCACCCACACCACACCCACGACACACCCCCAACCCCATCATAAACACACCCTACTTACCTTTTTCTTCACGCTGAGTCCCTGCAGCTCCTGTTCCCTTCTACTTCTGTGATCGGGAACCGGTGCCGCAGGGTCCTTTTATTTTTTTACGGGGGCTGCAGGGGTTTCCCCCGCAGCCCCCGCTCACTGTACTGCAAAGTATAGTGAGCGGGGTGTTGCAGGGGACACCCCCCAGCCCCCGCAGTTTTTTTTATACTTACCTATAATGCTACCACCAAAGGTTCAAACTTTTGGTGTTTGAACCTTTGGTGGTAGCATTTTTCGGTCTGTATGTACGGTCGGACCTTTTTGTTTTCTGTCCGATCGTACAAACCCAGTTTTCACACATCAGAAACATTAAACGATACGAACAAGGAGATCAAACTATCATGAACAATCCTTCATACCCGCCCCCGTCTCCGTCTCTCAACTGTGTACTTATTATTCACTCCTCCCCCTCCCGGTAGCACCCCTCCCCTCCAGATCAGAGTCTTCATTGGTTCGATGATACCACTATCAGGAACCTTCGGTTGAGTTGAGATGGAATTTATTATATAAGTATAACACAAGAATGTCCTAGGCCACCTCCAGGGCATTCTTTTTCCACCTGAGGTGTAGGCTGAGTAAAGGTAGTCCCCAGGGGGTGGGGGGAGCTCACTTCTTTTGCTCCTCATTTGGTCCAATATTGTCCTTCTTTCAATCAACCTTAGTGCCTGAAATTCTCTACCTTACAGTTTTCAGTATTTTTTCCTAAATTCTCCTTATATCCGCTTATAAGGCACAGCCCTCCCATGGAGCCCAGCAGTTATTCTTTCCACAGTGCATATATTCAGGGCCACATTAATCCAATCCCTCTTGCATGGAATCTGAGGACATTTCCACTTCATCACTAGGCAGGCCCATGCTGCGAGCAGCAGGGGTGCTGCCAGCCCTGTCAACCTGCTCAATTCCCCCTCCACTTCCTCCAGCCCAAACAGAATCAAGAGGGGAGTTTTGGATTGGTGGATCCCCTCTAATTCTTTAATGCAACCCAGTACTTCATCCCAGAACACTTTAATTCGAGGGCATCCCCACCACATGTGCCAGTAGTCCGCTCTGGCTCTGCATGAGCATCAGCAAGTGGGGCTTGCTGTCTGAAACATCTTTGAGAGCCTAACTGGGTCATATTGCCATCCATGGAGGAGCTTCATAGCATGCAATTTATATTGGCACGAGATTGATACCAAAGTGGCAACTTTACATAGTTTTCTCCAGCGGTCTGGGTCTAATTCCCTCTCCAAATCTCTTGCCCAGGTCCGTCTCAATTTCTCGGTGCACCCGGTCCCTGCCTGCACCAGTTCCCCATACATTTCCGTACTTTTATCTAAGATTTTCTCAAAGGGAGTGAGGTCCCTCTGTATTCCACCCTTCCACATTCCCTCCATCAGCACCCCCTTCAGCTGAAGGTATAGGAACACAGAGAGAGTGCCAATGCCCAGCGACCCCCCCAGGTCTGTTATAGTGATAAATGTGCCGTCCCTCCACAGTTGGCCAACTTGTTTTAGGCCTGCCTCAAACCATGCTTGAAATCTTTCAGGGGTCGGTATCACATCTCTTACCCCGGGCGCCCACAGGTGGCTCATGGGGGAGGGCCATGTTGTTACACCCTGCATTTCCGCACTCTGTCGCCATATGGTGCCCACAATCGGGTGGTCCCTTATTCTACGGGGGAGCTGGCTTCTTGGGACATGGATAGCCATTCCCCCACAGTAGCGGGGGATCGATAAAGATTGTTTAGAGCAACATATTGTAAGTCCCTCTGCATTCTAAGGTGGGGTATGAGGACCCTCAGCTGGGATTCTTTGTAGTAGAGTTTCATATTCGGGAGCCCCACTCCACCCCTCTCTTTCGGTAAGGTGAGAGTCTCAAAGGATATTCTCACTTTTTGCCAGAGGAATCTCAACATCGCCACCTTTATCTCCCGGAAGAAGCCCTCAGGGACCCGGATCAGGAGCATATGAAACGCATAAAGAAACCTTGGGAGGCAAACCATTTTAAGGGCATTTAGGCGTCCAAGCCATGATATGGTCAGTTTTCCCCATCATTTTCCCAGGTCAGCCCGAAATCTATCCACGAGTGAGGGGAAGTTGGCATCAAAGAGGCCTCCCGTGACCCTCGTAAGGTTTATCCCCAAGTACCTCAGCGTGTCCAGGTTAACCAGTATCCCCAGTGAGGTAAACCTACCTATGTCTCCGTCCCTGTCTTTGCCCAATGGAAAGAGAACTGATTTAGCCTGATTGATCTTAAAACCGGAGAGGGCTCCATACTGTTTGAGCAACCTGAGAACCCGAGATATGGAGGCCAGGGGGTTCCTTACGTGCAGGAGCAGATCGTCAGCGTATAATGTAACCTTGTAATTCCCCTCGCCCCCACCATGATTCCCTCTACCAGGGGGTCCTCTCTGATCCTCTGGGCTAGGGGCTCCAAGTAGAGCGCAAATAGAGTCATGGAAAGGGGGCAACCCTGTCTCACAACCCTGCTCAAGGTGAACCACCAGGAGTACCCACCATTCACTGCCACGCATGCCTGGGAGGATGCGTAAACTGCCAATATGCCCTGCTTGATCTCAGTTCCCAGGCCTACCTTGATGAGCACCTCGCTGAGGAAACCCCACTCCACCCTATCAAAAGCCTTCTCGGCATCCACCGAGAGGAGGGCGGGATCTCCAACCATCACCCTAGCCCTGTGGATCAGGTGCAGGGTTTTCCTCATTGTATCCACCCCTTGCCATCCCTTAATGAAGCCCCCTTGGTCCGGGTGGATTAGTTGGGGCATATACCCCTCCAGTCTAGCGGCAAGCACACTTGTATACATTTTGGCATCGATATTCAGAAGGGAAATGGGGCGATAGGATCCGCATAGCCGGGGATCCCTGCCCTCCTTGTCTATGACTGTTATTAGTGCACGTGAGAATGAATTTGGGGCTTCCCCGTCTCTAGGATGTCGTTGAACAGTTCTACCAAGAACGCGAGTAGGGGGGTAATGAAAGTCTTATAAAAGCCTGCAGAAAATCCATGTTCCCTGGGGGCCTTTCCCAGAGGTAATCTCACCACTGTCCGCTTAATTTCTTCTGCTGTTATTGGGGCCTCCATCCAGCACCTCGGCTTCCTGCAAGGACAGCCTAGGCATCCGGGTTTCGGCTAGGTATGCAGTTGTATCTCCCGTCTCAGGGCTGGCTTCCGTTCTGTACAGCTTTTCATAAAAAGCAGCAAATGCTTCTTGGATGCCCTCTGGCCCTGTGACCTGTGTATTCCCCTCCCCATCCAAAGCCTTCACCCACCTTTCAGCCCGCTGTCCTCTCAGCCTGGCGGCCAGCAGTGCGTCCGCCTTGTCGCCTTTCTCATAAAACCTTTGTTTCAGGGATAGCAGTTTTCTGGTTATTTGACCTTCCTCTAAGAGTCTAAGCTCTTTCCTTTTCCCCATTTGCCGCCACAACCCACTCTTCCCATCCCTCAGTGGCTTCACAAGCCCTTTTGTCGAGTTGGGAGAATCTCAGCCCTCATCCTGTTTTCCGTTACTGCCTGCTCGCTCTTTTTCCTAGCCCCTTCCCTGATCAGGATCTCTCTCCATGTTGCCTTCCCTGTTTCCCACACCACTTTCTTCGAGACCTCTGCCGTATTGTTTGTTTCAAAATATTCCCCAATTTCTTTGGCCATTTCCGCATTGAACACCGGATCCTTCCATAGGGATTCATTACATCTCCATATTGACCCCCTGGGTGCCAGGCCTTGCCATTTCAGGTCCACTGTTACCAAATCATGATCTGATCAAGTGATTGGCGAGATCTCAGCCCCCAGTGCTTCCTCCCACAGGCCCCTTGAGATACACAAGTAGTCGATTCTGGTGAAAGTACCATGCGGTGCCGAGTAAAAGGTGTACCCCCTCTCATTTGGGTGAAAGTGACGCCATATGTCCTGCCGCCTGTAAACCTCCAGCATATAGGGCCTCCCTGTAGCCCTGTCTTGGGAGTTCCCGTGTCCCTGGCAGCCCTACTTGTCTGTCTAACTTGACATCGGCCCATATATTGAAATCTCTTCCCAGTATTATGTGCTCAGAGGCTTCCATCATTATCTTCGGGAGAGCTTTCTTCAGAAACCTCAGTTGACCCTGGTTTGGGCCATACATTGTGGCTAATGTAAATCCTACCCTCCTAAAGGTGCCAGAAACCAGGAGGCCCCTTCCCTACACATCTGCCCACACCTTCGAGACGTCCATTCTCAGGCCCTTACTTATGAGAATTCCCACTCCCGCTTTCCTCAAGGGCTCGGACCCCCTATATTCCTGGCCTAACGCACTACCAGGGACCCTCTGTTCCTGTCACCGGGCTCGGTGATATCTTCGTCCAAAAGTGTAGTTTCTGAAATCTCCCCCTCCCCCGACTCCTCACCTTCTTCTTCCTTCCAAGAACCCTTCTCTTCTTTTCTTCGAGTTGACACCTTTTTTTTTATGAAGATAGGGACGACCCCGGAAGGAAGCCACCGTGCCCCCTAAACAAGGGAGACCAGGGGGTCCACCCCCCGGGATCGACCAAGAGGGGAAAAAGCCCTTAGGCACAAAAAACCCCTGTAGTATAGTTGGGTGTCTTGTAGGCGTGGATCCAGAAATACTTGCAAGGAAAGAACTGGTGGAAAGTGGCTGGAGGCAACCAATGGAGGAAATATTCAGAACACAGGCAGTCCAGGAAGCGGTCCGAGGATCTGGTACACATGCAAGGAGAGGAAGTAACAAATCCAGCGAGCAAAGGCAGTCCAGGGGAACAGGCCGGAGTCTGGTACACGGGAGGTCACAGCAGCAATAAAGAAGGAAGGCGTGGTAAGAGCGGAAAGCTGAACAGACAAGAAGAAAGTGGTAAGTGAAGATGGGAAGGAGGGAGGGTAAGCAAGATGGAAGGAGGGCAAGGGAGACGGGTGGAAGAAAGCAAAACCCAAGAGGGTGAAAGAAGGGCAGATAGAACTAGAAGGAATATCAGAAGGGGCCAGACAGGGTACGAGGACCCGGCCAGCAAATCACGAGAGACTCGTAAGGAAGCCACAGGCAGCAAGCAACACAGCTAACGGAACGAAACCGGAAGCGTTGCGACGCATCCGTGAACCGGAAGTGGCTGGTAAAATACCGGGCCGCGGAGCGCCCAACCAATCACAATCATAGGAAGGGAAACCAGGAACCAGGGGGCGTGGCCGAAGCGAACAGCGCTAAGTTCCGCGTCGCCAGCGGCTCCATAGACGCCAGGAACTTGGCGGTATGACAGTATGCCCCCTCCTATAAGCACCTCCCCCTGGTTTCCCTGGATGGAAGAAGTGGTATTTACGAAGTAGGACAGGAGCATTAATGTGTGTGATGGGTTCCCAAGAGTTTTCCGAGGAAGGGTAGCCCTTCCACTTAACCAAATATTGCAGCCTGCCCTTATGGTACCTGGAGTCACAGAGTTGGGCGACCTCATATTCAGCTCGAGTGGAACCCTGGGGAATCGGGGACTGTCTAATCTGTCCTGTCCATGTATCAGCATGAAATGGCTTGAGTTGAGAAGCATGGAAAACAGGGTGAACCCTTTTTAGGTAGTTGGGTAGCCTTAAGCGAAAAGCCACAGGATTGATTTTCTGTATAATTTCATATGGCCCTAGATATTTGGGAGATAACTTGGAGGGATGTACCCAACGAGGTAAATATCTAGTGGAGAGCATGACTTGGGTACCCACATCCCATCCTGGTACAGGTCTACGATGTTTGTTGGCCTGAATGCAATACCGGGCTTAGGCTGACTTAAGGCCTTCCTCTACCTTCTTATGTGTCTCTCTAAGGAGGGAGAGGGAATAATCTACTGATGGTACGTTAGTGGAGAGGCCCGAGACAGGAAGAATGGAGCGAGGGTGAAACCCATAAGTACCAAAAAAAGGACTGAACCCCAGAGCGGCATGTGTGGAGTTATTGTAAGAGAATTCAGCTAGAGGGAGTAGCTTGCACCAGTTGTCTTGTTGGGAGTTGACAAAGCATCTTAAATACTGTTCCAGGGTTCCGTTCAAGCGTTCAGTTTGCCCATTGGATTGTGGATGGAATCCAGAGGTGAGAGCTCTTTCAATACCGAGTCTGATACACAGGGCCTTCCAGAACTGGGAGGTGTACTGACTACCCCGGTCTGAAATTATCTTGTTAGGTAGACCGTGTAACCGGAATATGTCTTGGAGAAACACTTCCGCCATCTTGGCTGCAGTAGGGACGCCAGGCAATGGGGAGAAGTGAGCCAATTTGGTAAATGAATCCACTACCACCATGACACAGGTACATCCTTCAGACGGAGGTAAATCTACTATGAAATCAGTGGATATCGTATTCCAGGGACCCTTGGGTACAGCGTTTGGTTCCAGTAGACCAATTGGTCTTTTACGGGATGACTTACTCCTCAGTCAGATGATACATGACTGAACGTACTGCTCTACATCCCTTCTCATGGTAGGCCAGTAGAAATGTCTTTGAAGATAGTCGTGAGTGCCAGCCACTCCCCTGTGTCCTCCTAGTTTGGAATCATGACACCAGATAAGTGCGGTCTTTCGAAAAGCCGGAGTGGGTAGATAAGGTTTTCCCCCTACAAGATAAAGTCCGTTCCTGATTTCATAAGTCAGATCTTTAGAGTGTCTTTCAACTTCAAAACGACCTCCAGAATCCTCCTGTACCTGCTGAAGGAATTTAGAAATAATTCCAATAGTCCTGGACTGGGGAAACATCCGTTCAAGATGCGTCTCTGACTCTGGCAGGTAATCACACCGGCGGGAAAGAGAGTCGGCTACAATATTCGTCTTGCCAGGGATATAGGTTATGTGGAATTCGAATTGGGCGAAGAAGTGAGCCCATCGGGCCTGTCGAGTATTGTAGCACTCAAACTGTTTGAGAACCTGTAAATTCTTATGATCGGTCCTTATGGTGAATGGGAACCTTCCTCCTTGAAGCAGATGGCGCCATTCTACACAGGCCGCTTTCATGGCTAGAAGCTCTCGCTCAATTACCGAATAGTTCCTTTGACTGGAGTTTAGGGTCTTTGAGAAATAAGCCACCGGATGTTCTGTACCCTGAATCTCTTGAAGAAGTACTGCCCCTATTGCGGCTGAAGAGGCGTCCGTCTCTAGAACGAAGGGTAGATGTTGGTTTGGTTGTTGTAAAATGGGTGCTGAACAGAAAGCTTCCTTCAGAGTTCCAAAGCTGTCTTCCGCCTCTGCTGTCCATTTAAATGGAGTTGCAGACTTCTTTAAGAGCGAGGTGATGGGTAGTATCTTTTGAGAGAAATTAGGGATGAATCTCCGGTAGAAGTTTGCTAACCCCAGGAATTTCTGTACCTCTTTGATTGAGGTGGGTGAGGGCCATTCAATGATGGAAGACACTTTGTTAGGATCCATGGAGATACCGTGGTCTGACAGAATGTATCCTAAATAAGGAATGGAGGAGGCAGAAAACACACGTTTGGCGAGTTTGACAGACAACTGATTTCTCTGTAGCCTTCTGAATACTTCCCTGACATGTTCCACATGGTCTTCAGGTGTACGAGAGTATATCAGAATGTCATCTAAATAAACCAATGTGGTTTGACAGAGGAGATCGGAGAATAGTCTGTCCATAAATCGTTGGAATACCGACGGGGCGTTTACCAATCCGAACGGCATTACCTGGTATTCAAAAAGTCCGAAAGGAGTCCGGAATGCTGTCTTCCATTCGTCTCCTTTCTGCACCCTGAGTAAGTGATAAGCATTCCTCAGGTCGAGTTTGGTAAAGATGGTCGCACCCTGTACAGCTTGTAGGATATTGGTTATCAATGGCATAGGGTACCGGTCTTTTATGGCAACCTTGTTTAGGCCGCGATAATCTATACACGGCCTCAACTCCTTAGAATCCTTTTTTGAGATGAAAAACAGGGATGCCCCTGCAGGGGACTTCGAAGGTCTTATGAGCCCGTTCTCCATGTTGTTGGTCAGGTACGTTCGGAGGTATTGTTTTTCTTATAATGACAGTGGAAACATCCTACCGAAGGGTACCAATGCACCTGGGATGAGATCTATGCAACAGTCTTCAGGCCGGTGTGGAGGGAGCTCGACGGGTATCTTTTCAGTTGCCATTTCATTGAACTCCTTCAGGTAGTGTGGAAGACAGTGCACCGTTCTCACTTCGCAGCTATTAGTGGTCTTGACGGTCTCGAATCTAGGTTCTGGTAAGCATTCCGATTTGCATAGTGAGGACTGAAAACTAAGTAAGTTTCTAGACCAGTCAATACAGGGGTTGTGTCTGCGTAGCCAACAGATACCCAGAATAAGAGGGAAGTGAGCAGCCCTGATAATATCGAGTGTGATGCTTTCGGTGTGTTGTTGGATGGACAAAGTAAGTGCTTTGGTGGTGTGAGTGATCAAACCCGAGCTCAAAGGTTCGCCATCCACTCCTTCCACCTTTTGGTCTTCTCGTTTAGCTATCCTCTTGACTCCATGTCGTTCTGCCCAATGGGTATCTATGAAGTTCTCTGCTGCTCCACAGTCGAGTAGGGCTAAAGCGGTTACTTCCTTGAGGCCTACTCTGAGAGAAACTGTGAGCACCATCAACCGGGAGTCCTCAGATGTTTCTGTAGAGGATACAGAAAGTGGCGCATAGGGACTAAGAGCAGCCCCTCGGTAATGTGTCCCAATGTTTACCGAGGGCGAGCGTTTCCCGATCTTCTGGGTGGTACTTCAGGACAATCTCTTAATAAATGTAATGAAGATCCGCAGTACATACACAAGGAACCCTCCCTGCGCCGTTTCCTTTCTTCCGGTGTGAGCGGCGCTCTGGTGGTTCCAATCTGCATGGGTTCTTCTTTAGTTGTCCGTTGGAAGGGTACAGATGCAGGTGAATGAGTCTCCACGAGAGGGGGTACACTTAGCCTGGTCTTCTTCCTTTCTTGACGTCTTTCCGTCATTCTGAAGTCAATTCGGACGGTAGCTGTCAAGAGATCGGGGAAAGATGCCGGTCTTTCTATTCGGGCTAGTTCGTCCTTCAATTCCTCCCTTAAACCTCTCCGAAATATGGCATACTGCGCCTGTTCCTGCCAACCTGCCTCAGCTGCCACCTGTTTGAAAGTGGTGATGTATGTTAGGATATCAGAATTTCCCTGATGGATATCAAGGAGGTCCTCCGAGGCCAAGTATGTACTCTCTGTTCGCAAAAAGGTTTGTTGAATTAGAGCCTTAAAGGCATTGTAGTCCTGTAAAACCGGGTCTGGCTGGTTTACTAGAGGGGTAGCCCAAGCCAGGGCATTCCCGGTCATGTGGGTGATCATAAACCCCACCTTGGCATGATCTGAAGCGAAGGTATGAGGGTGAAAGGTAAAATGAAGATTGCATGCGTCCAGAAACTCTTTAACCTTCTTTGGGGATCCATCGAACTTCCCTGATACCAGGGGAAGTGGAGGTAAATCGGCTAAAGGTCTTTCTCTGTCTGTCAGACGCTGTTGAAGGGTGGCGTTAGCTGTCTTAAGGTTCTGCATCTCCAGACTTAGACTTTGTACAGCGGCTACGAGTTCTTGTACCTGCTGTGGGGTGGCCATCTCCTTGTGGCGTCGCAAACTGTCACCGGGCTCGGTGATATCTTCGTCCAAAAGTGTAGTTTCTGAAATTTCCCCCTCCCCCGACTCCTCACCTTCTTCTTCCTTCCAAGAACCCTTCTCTTCTTTTCTTCGAGTTGACACCTTTTTTTTATGAAGATAGGGACGACCCCGGAAGGAAGCCACCGTGCCCCCTAAACAAGGGAGACCAGGGGGTCCACCCCCCGGGATCGACCAAGAGGGGAAAAAGCCCTTGGGCACAAAAAACCCCTGTAGTATAGTTGGGTGTCGTGTAGGCGTGGAACCAGAAATACTTGCAAGGAAAGAACTGGTGGAAAGTGGCTGGAGGCAACCAATGGAGGAAATATTCAGAACACAGGCAGTCCAGGAAGCGGTCCGAGGATCTGGTACACAGGCAAGGAGAGGAAGTAACAAATCCAGCGAGCAAAGGCAGTCCAGGGGAACAGGCCGGAGTCTGGTACACGGGAGGTCACAGCAGCAATAAAGAAGGAAGGCGTGGTAAGAGCGGAAAGCTGAACAGACAAGAAGAAAGTGGTAAGTGAAGATGGGAAGGAGGGAGGGTAAGCAAGATGGAAGGAGGGCAAGGGAGACGGGTGGAAGAAAGCAAAACCCAAGAGGGTGAAAGAAGGGCAGATAGAACTAGAAGGAATATCAGAAGGGGCCAGACAGGGTACGAGGACCCGGCCAGCAAATCACGAGAGACTCGTAAGGAGGCCACAGGCAGCAAGCAACACAGCTAACGGAACGAAACCGGAAGCGTTGCGACGCATTCGTGAACCGGAAGTGGCTGGTAAAATACTGGGCCGCGGAGCGCCCAACCAATCACAATCATAGGAAGGGAAACCAGGGGGCGTGGCCGAAGCGAACAGCGCTAAGTTCCGCGTCGCCAGCGGCTCCATAGACGCCAGGAACTCGGCGGTATGACAGTTCCTCCACTCTGGCATATTTAGTCTCCTGGAGGAACATTACATCAAGGCCCGCCCTTCAGAACTCCCTAGCCACCAGGGACCTTTTCGTGGGAGAGTTCATCCCCTTGACATTCAGAATGCCCATCCTCAGGTGACCCACCCCAGCCCCGCCTTGAACTACCGCCAGCCTATTATTCCCACGCACATGGGGCTCCTTCGCTCCTCGGGCAGCCTGGACCCTTCTGCCCACCTCTCGCCAACCAAAGACCTCTGCTTCCAGAAGACCCGTACTTCAATCCCCCTTTTTTCTGCACTTATCAGGCATCCACTGTGTGTGCCTTAAACCTAGCACTTGCCATTTGTTGGCTGCACTACCACTTGTTGTTTTTTATAACTTGCTCAGCACTCTCCACTTCTCCCCTCGCCCCCTGCACTTCCCCCCCTCTCCTCTGCACTTGCACGTTCTCAATGTCACTGAGCCTAGTAAGATCATTGCTTTGTCCTCCCTTGTTCCTCTCCCTTGCCTCGTCACGTTCCGAAACACCTTTGTATGAGCAGGATGCAAATGAAATATCATATCATGCACGTCTAACTGCTACTCCGTAAGAATCTGCCCTTGTGAACCCCCGCCCCTTCACCATTGGTGACCCCGGCTGGCGGTCTCCTTGCATCCCTCCCCAGGGAGTACCTTCGAGTCACCGGGTGGCGTTTATGTCTGAGGCCCGCGAGGCGGGCACACGCCCCATAATTGGGGACCCACACCTCCCTGCGCTGGTCCAGTGACTCTTCTACCCCTCCCGAAGGAGCGGGGGGTCCACCAGCCGCCGGGTCTTACCCTCACCTGGGGCACGCAATCTTCCCTTAGACCAATCTTAGTCAGCCAGGCAGCCCCCCTCCTCCTGTGTGGTGCAGGTTTGGGGGCCACCGCTGCACCTGGGGGTAACCCTCTCACTTTTTGCTCACGGGCTCCCACATTACATCTGCACATGGCACACGCAGTTGCTCTAGGGTGAGTTCATACCTGCCGGGGGTGCTCCATCACCAATAACTGTTCCAAGACCCCTTCAGCCAAGCTCCTTTGTGGATGGATACTTCTTGATGTGCCCCCGTGGGGGGTGCTTACTCCCTGGGGAACTGTGGTGTGGAAGCACACACTGCCTCACTGTTGACTGTCAGGGCCTGCGCTAACACCACCATCAGGTGGTGTTGCCCCATAATCTTGTTCCGAGTCTTGTCCACCTCCTTGAGTGCCCTATGCCCCCGAGCACTGGCTCCTTTTTGTATGGGTCCTTCTTGATGTGCTCCCGTGGGGGGTGCTCGCTCTCTGGGGAGCAGTGGTGTGGGAGCACACCTTGATTCATTATCTACTGTCAGAGCCTGCTCCAGCACCTCTGTCTACCATTAGGGGGTGTTGCCCCTTGATCTATTCAGGCACTTGCCCTCCTCTCGAGTGCCATAAGCTCTTGAGTGTTGGCCCCCGCTGGGCCCCACAAACTCCACCGGGGCACCCCGTGGGTGTGGGGTGCCCTCCCAAGATCTGCGCCGTGATGTTTGCGAGGAGGTTCTCTCTCCCCCAGGCGGCTCGGCTCCCCCCTTCGCATCGGTGCCATCCTGCCGCATTGAGCAAGCGGGGGTTCCCTGGCGCAATAGAAAATTGAATCAGGGGGAGGCACCAACTCACCTGCCCACTCACCCCTGGTCTGTCTCCCGCTCTCTCTCTCGTCCCAGCTCCAGGTCATACAGCGGGGCCACCATAGCACCCCCTTATTGAAGCGGGGTGGGGGGGGCAGTTGCTCACCTACCCTCTCACCCAGGTCCGATTCCCGACCTTTCTCCTACTTCTGTGCCGGGCTGCAGTCACCTCCGCAGACTGAGTCTCTCCTCTGAGCCATGGCGGGTTTCCCTGCCTCCCTCTCCACCGCTCACGCAGGTCAGCGGTTCTCGGGGAATCCAGGGCCATTTCAGCTCATCTTTGCTGCTGCGGGTGCAGCGGGGCCCGCCTCTTCACTCGTCTGAACTGTGGGACGGCACGGGCAGGAAAGTGGGGGCTCAGGTCACTTTGCGGCCCCACGAGGGAGGAGGATCACGCAAAGGCTGTCAGCCCCTGGTGGCCATTGGCACTATTATTATTTACAACCTTTGTTGTCACCACCGTGACGAGGGAGAGCACTCCTGATGCACTCTGTACTTTGCCTGCTTTGTAGATTACTGTTGTAACAAGGGCGATTCCTCCTGTGACTTGCTTGACTGACTCTTGGTTTGCTGGATGTCACTATTGTGACAAGGGAGATTACTCCTGCAGAAGGTTCTCTGGGTATCATTACTGTGACGAGGGAGTTCACGCCTGAGGAATGCTTGATCCTTGTACCTCCCCGGATCCCATCTGGCTTGTCAATAACTCATGTTACCTTCACCTTGACTGGGGAGCGGGACCGGTTCTTCCTGGGACCTCAGGTCTGTGTTGCTGCTGCACACATCCCCTTCTCTTTGGTCGCTGCGGCTCCGCAGACCCGTTTCCACAGTGGCTTCTGCGTTGTTAATGGACTGTGCGGTGCACCTCTAACAGGTTGTGCCACCATCAAATTCTTCCCGCTTCAGTAGCGAGTTGGTCTCCCACCAGCTTGCGCCGCTCCTCTCTGCTTCTTGCCCGAAGACCGACTGTGTTTCAGAACTTTGAATTATCACACAACAATACTCAGATACATTACTTATCATTGCTTGTACCACTGCCAAGTACGCAATTGGAAAGCAGACCCTCCATCACGCATGAGTGAAGAAAAAGAGGCTTTTACAGCATCCAACCCCGTGGCCATAATTCCTGGGCAAAGGATTCAAACCAGAATAGCTGCCACCACGTGTGTGGATGACAAAAGAACCAGTTTGCAATCCCTGATGGATCAATCAACACAACAGGAATGGCTGTTAAAAGGTGACCAGTACACCATCGAAGACAATCTACCGTATTTCCAAGGACGATTATATGTCCAAGACCAAGAACCGCAAAAGCAAATCATCACAAAATACCACGATTCATTAGTGGAAGGACACCCAGGAATGGCCAAAACTTAGGCTAAGGTAAAACAAAACTACTGGTGGCCAACCTGGCAAAAAGACATCACCCAATTTATTGAAACCTGCGGTGTCTGTGCACAACACAAGTCTCAGAAACAAACTCCCGTTGGCTTATTACATCCCCTAACAGTACCAACAGCACCTTGGCATACCCTGTCGATGGACTTCCTCACAGATCTTCCACCCTGCAATGGATACAACACCATATTAGTCGTTGTGGATTTATTCTCCAAAATGGCCCATTTCATCCCTCTGAAGGGACTCCAACTGCGTCAACTCTCGCTTCTGTGTTCCTAGAGCAAATTGTTCGATTGCATGGATTTACATCAATATTAGTATCTGATCGCGGAACTCAATTTGTTTCTGCCTTTTGAAGAAAGTATTGTACGATTGCCAAAATCGATCTCCAGTTGTCCACAAGCCATCACGCTTAAACTGATGGGCAAACTGAACGAACCAACCAAGCTATAGAGCAAAATCTCAGGTGTATGTTGCAACAGTCTGAGAATTCTTGGACAAATATACTCTGGATAGCATACAACAACTCAGTTCACACAAGTACAGTGCAAACTCCATTCTACACTGTGCACAGAAGACATCCGAGGACATCAGTATTTGATCCACCCGATAACCTGGAAATGCCAGCCATAAAAAACATGCATAAAACCATCACTCAGGTTGTTAAGGAGGCGACAGAGCATCTGACCAAGGCTAAGGAAAGACAAAAACTGTTTGCTGATCGACATCGGAAGGAAGTTCCCGCCTACCAGATTGGAGAAAAGGTGTGGTTAGCATCCAAATATATTCCCCTGAAGGGGCCAAAAGCTTTCCGCCCAAGATACCTGGGCCCCTATACTATAAAGTCCATAATCCTGTCGCCATGAAATTGGAGTTAACATCTGTCATGAAAATTCACCCCGTATTTCATGTCTCTCTCCTCAAACCAATGAAATCCGATACACGGCTTAGTTCCCTGCCAGAGCCCGAAGTTATAGATGGAGACCAGAATATGAAGTCAAATCCACCCTGGACTCCAAGGTGGTTCGATCAAAATTGTATTACCTAATTGACTGGAAAGGTTACGGACCTCAAGACCGAACTTGTGAACCCAGTGAACACGTCCATGCTCTGCATTTAATCAGACAGTTCCATCGCAATAATCCCACCAAACCAGGACCGGGAGGAGAACCACCCTTGAGAGATGCTTTGAGGGGGAGTGCTGTCATGGTCCTGAAGTCAGTGGCACAGACATGCAGGGGGTCGCATGCACAGGAGACCTGGGTGGAAGTAAACAAGAACATCCATTAAACACCAAAAAGCTTTTATTATGGACATAGCACTTCAGATGCATTAACCTTGAACATTCCATCCATTAAGCAGGATGCATTAACCTTGAGCATTCCATCCATTAAGCAACCCCAAGTGTATTCTTGGGTGTGGCTGCCAATGGATTGCCTTTGCACGTGCTCACTCTCTAGGAGTGGCAGGGTGTGGCTGGTAAGATGGCCCTAATGGGCGTGCCCACGATCTCAGCTATATAAACTGCCCCAATCCTCAAGACAGATGCTTTGCGTTATTCTGCACTTCCAAGCAGCGTAACGCTCGCTGTCGCCTGAGGTCAGACCTACCTTTGAAGATCCTACTTCCTGGACATCCTGCTTCCTGCCAGCATACTTACCAACTGGGGGAAGCTGTTCTTACCTGTACATCTCTTCAGCAAACCAAGTATTCATCTTTACACTTTCCGGAATGCCGAATTCTTCATCTTGGCACCACAGCACGACACGCTCCATTGCCGACAGCAGCGCCTGCAAGGAAAAACAGAAGACAAGTTAGACATCGAAAAAACAGTCAGTTTAAGGTTGCGCTTCACCATAAGGTTTGCGCTTTTCCTTAAACCATCACTTACCTGCTGTCAAACATTGCGGTAGCATCCATCTTCCATTCGGCCGTGTCTCGCATCTCGCGTCTCACAGCTGCATTGAGGCCGCATTTCCATCTAAGGGAAGAAAACAGAAGATAGAAATTATTGCAGGCATAAATAGGAGCAACATATAAAGACATTAAACAGAACGAACAGCATCACAAGAGCTCAAGAAAGACTTACCAATCATAAGGAGAAACATAGTCGCAGCTGGACTGGACTAATCCTTATCAGGGATCAGTGAAGGAACTAGATCCCATTCGATGCACCCCTGCCAGAAGTAGCAGGACGGAGAGCTTATCTTCCATAATTCACAGGTGAGCTTTATGGGCCGGCGTATGCTCACAGAAACCATACTTTGGGATGAAGGGTTCGAGAGGTACAACAATCACATACAACATTCACAGATTGGCGCACTCACACACTCTTATCTCCACGGAGGAGCAGTATCGCCACGTACCACTGCTCACAGCTTTTCTACTGAGGGAGAGGGCTACAACAGTGCCCCAACACCTCCGCAGAGACCAGGTGAGCATAACAGGCATATGTGCGGAATTCAGCCACCCGTGTTTCAGACCATAGCAACATGCGAAAAGTTCTGTGCACTACAAACGGTACGCGTCGCACCCCAACAATGCCTGCATGTCTTCAAACATACACACACACTCCATGAGCACTTAACTGAAGACATGGGGGGGGCGCCGCCACCACACCAGGCAAGAGAGTATCCAGCGTTGGACAGACACACTGCTGTATTACCCCGATCCCTACAGAGGGACGAAGCCTCAGGAACACACTGGGCCTCATTACACGTTGTGCGGTAAAAAAAGGCATTTACCGGCATGGCATTATTTGCGTCTTCGCCCTCGCAAGAGCCCGCAAATTGCGGACTATTACGAGTATGCGGACACGAGCATAGCGCCATGGCGGTAATCCTCCTACCGCCATGTCGTAAAAGCCTCCCAAAAGTCCATTAACGGATTCGACCAAAGTGCTAATAGCACCTTCGCCTTCTTACTTCATGCAAATTGCGGTCACCGTAAAAACGCGGAAGCGGAAATAGCGTCATCGCACAGGAACGGGAAAGAGCACGGCGGCCATCTTTAAAAACACAATCCATTGCCATCCTCCGCATCCAGGACACCTTTCCAGGAAACTCGGACAAAAATCCTTCCAGGACAGCCTAAAGATGCCCAAGGCCGTAAAAAAATCTACAGGGCGGCAACGTAAGGAAAAATTCTGCAATGAGGAGCTCATAATGCTGACCGAGACACTAGCGGCAAATGCACATGTGGTCTTCAGCAACGACATGCGGCGGGAGACCATCCTCAAGACGAAGGCCATCTGGGCAGAGGTTGCCAACAAGGTCAGCGCGGTGGGCACCACCACCCGCACAGTTAAAGACTGTCGTAAGAGGTGGGACGACCTCCGGCTCCGTGTCAGGAACATACTGGCAGCGAACCGCAACCTGGCTATGGGCACAGGAGGAGGCAGCGAATCACCTATTAAACTCCGTGAGTGGGAGGAGACCTGTGCATCCACAATTGGAGTGGAATCCATAGAGGGTGTTGGAGAAATGGAGCATGGCATGGCCACTTCGTCCGATGGAGGTGAGTGTATGCATCAAAAAATGCACAGTGAAGTGTGAGGGGCCCCCCAATGATGTGTTCATATTAATGCCGTGGATCCAGCCACAAACATACATGCATGCATCACCACATACACGTGCAACACAGACCCATTCATGCATGACCCACCCAACATCCCCATTACCTGAATCCACAATAAAGAGGCCCAAATGCATAGAGCGGCATGATGTAATCATTCAGCATAAGGCTGGTCGAATCATAAATGATGAATATCCCCATTTCTCACCCCTACAGGTTCACACACAGAAACTGAGGAGCCACGCACTGCGACACCTGCTCCCCCATCCACCAAAAAACCCAGGAGAGATGCCACAGGGGACACTGCCACAGCCTCAAGGGGAACCGGGAGGAGTGACCATGACCAGAGGGACAAAGGCAGCAGGAGCACCAGTTCCACGCAGCCTGAGGCCATGCCTGCTGCCATCGTAGCACCCACGTTAGTGTGTCTCCCTGCAAGTGAAACCAGCATGGAGGGCACGCACTCTGCTGCCACCAGTTCAACTGGTGAGGCAGCAGCCACTGCCCCACTTTCGAACGAGGCGGAAGCACATGGCATTGTGGATCAAAGCTAGACCCCCAGACCAACACGCTCCATTCTGGCAAGCCCAGGTTGTCATCAGGTCCGGGTAGCCATGGAGGATCACCCACCCCCACCCTGGAAGGGGCATGGAGCCCCCAGGTATTCTCACCTGATGCCAGTGCCATGGATCAAGGCGCAGCAGTCATCCCACCAGCACCTAGCATGCAACATGACCTCTCATCCATCATCCAGAGGCAGGCAGAGATCACTGGGCTAGTAGGGCAGCATGTGGCTGAGGCAGGCCGTCTGAGGGAGGACCTCAGTATGTATGCACGGCAGACAAGAGAGGGCATAGAGGCATGCACCAACAGGATCTGCAATGAAATGGCCCAACTCAGGCAGGCCATGATCCGTATAGCAGACGCGATTGAGCGCCGATGCCCACTCACAACACAGGATAAACCGGGCACCACCTCCTCTGGGAGTTCCCGGCAAACTAACCCCCTACGCCGGTCTCTGCGCAACCTGAGGCGCACCACATCCCGACCATCAAATGGCGGAGGAGGCACTGACAATTAGGGCCAGCAAGGACTAGGTGGCACATGTGGAGAAGGACACGTTCACACCATGAGGCTCACATGGGGGTGTTGTGGGGGGAGGGGGGTAAGGGTGTTCTTGGGAGTGTTGTGGGGGGAGGGGGGTAAGGGTGTTCTTGGGTGTGTTGTGGGGGTAGGGGGGCTGACCACATGCATCAGGGCAGTAATACCCATCTGCATCCATAATAGTTATACCTTGGATGTCATGGAATCTGATACATCAGATGCAGACGCACATCGTGTCCCTCCTGGACATTGCCTCTTGCAAGTCCTGGCGGGACATTTCAACCATCCTCATCACCATCCACATCATCCTCATCTGGCGCTTGCATGTCATGTGGCATAGGCACATTCCGTCTGATGAAAATTTAGTCCGGCATCACACATGCCATGGTTATCTTCGGCACTTTGTCATGGCCGTACAGGAGAGCCTCACCCGGCACGCTTAGGCACCAGAGCTGTGTGTTGGAGAGGCCGAATGCCTGCTCCATCACGACGCAGGTACGGGTATGTGCAATATTGTTGTCCTCTTCCTGCTGGTTCTGTGGGTTCCATACAGGGGTTAGGTGCTACCTCTTCAGGGGATAGCCGGCTTTGCCTATATGGGGTGAAGAATGGGTACCTGTTACCGGCCACCCTGCTGTGGACTGTACATGTCACACATGTCTTCTTTGCATTGTGATTGGAAGTCACAACTGACAGCATGCATGCAGACAATCTGCGTGACTGCAATTTACAAAGCTGGGCTCAACCATGCAAGTCGACATGCCCGAAACATGCCTCCGCAAGTAATGGAAATGTCCTGGCTGAGGCCAGGGCTCAGGTGTCCTTGGGCCCAGGCAAATTTTGTACCGCTATGCCAGTGTGCAGCCATCCCTACATCCATGTTGCTGTGCTGCGGGGCATCACTTCAGTGGTGCTATGGGTTTGTGGTCATGTGCCATGGCTAGGGGTGATTCCTTTGCATGCATTCTAGGGCACATTGCAGTAATGATGTTGTGCTGCCCAAATTCTGTATGACTGTCCTGAGGGCAAGATGATGATTTGTGTATTATGTGGTGTGGCATGATGTGAAATGTGGTTGTGGATGGATGTGTCATCTTTGAAATGTTGGCATGTATGCAATGGTGTGCAGCTTCGCATTTCATGTGGGGTCTTATCAAGTACATTGTGAAGTCCCCCAATGGACATTGAAGTACATCTGTATGACCATTTGTCCCACGCACGCCAGACAATTCACAGTTGGTGTATCGTTCTCTCCCCCCAATCACACCGCCCTGTGCATGGCCTGCTACTCACCAAGTTGCCACGATCGTTGGCCAGCTTGTCGCTCCATGTTGCTTGGTATGGTTGAGTTCTGCAGGACCATTGAATCATGCGTTGATCCGGGATGTCTGGCGCAACAATGTGTGATTGTCTTGTTTGCATCACATGCCATTTGGAAAATGATTGGGTGAAAATATTTTCTGTTTCTGTGGACTACTTCATTGTGATGTGGGACCACCAATTCCACATGGGTACAGTTGCTGGCCCCGATGCTACTTGAGATAGTTGCAAGTGAATAGATGCATAATTTGGTGTTTGCAATCTCCTGGGCAGTCCGTGGCAGGAATATGTGTTCATGTCCAAGCTTCAGGAGGGAATTGTGTACCTGGTTCGGCATGCATGGGAATACTGGTTGTGAGATGCCATGCATCTGCCACACATTATGCTGCTGCGAGCCTGTGGCCAGGCAGTGGAGCGCAGTCAACACCTGCACTAGAGGGGGGATTGCAGTTCCGATGTCTATGAGTCTCACGCTGTCGTCATGTATCTTATCCACGATGATGGTATCCCAGTGCAGACGGTACAGGGTTTGTATGTGCTTAGGTGTCTGGTTCAATGAACTGGCTTGGATCCTGGAGATTGGTGGCTGGCTCTGTGGTATTTCTGGGTGCCCTGGTGGTGCTTGCTGCGCCTGTCTTGCCCTACTCCTCCTTCTCCTCCTGCATCTCCTCTGTGCTGCCTGTTGTTGGTGCTGCCGCACTGCAATCATGTCCTCCAGCCCATGTAATGCTGGCAGTATTGGAAGCATTTTTGTGTGGGAAGGGGTGTGGGAAGGGGTTTGGTGTGCTCTTTTGTGCTGCCACAGTCTCCATCGCCTCCACCTGTGCTGGATGTGTCCACCTGTGGCAGGTGGAAACACTGCTCAGGTCTCTTAATGGGTGGTTCACGATGCCGGTATTTGCGCCATGCCGGTAAGGGGTTTTTGGGTCTTTCCCATGCCGCTATTGCCATGTCCGCCTAGCTTGTGATGGGATGCTATTAGCGCCATGCCGCTATTTCCGACCTGGGGTCGCGCGCCCACGGACTTGCCGCTATTAGTGGCACCGTACTTACCGGTTGCGCCAATAGTGGCAAGTCCGGGGCGTAATTAAATAGGGAATTTAGCGGTACCGGTAATCGCTTACCGGTACCGTTATTCCCTTACCGCCATCCGTGTAATGAGGCCCACTGTCTCACCGCCTGGTACTGGTCCTGCGAAGTCTTACATAACGTCTGTACTCCTGCTCTCCCTCGGCCCGTGCCTGCCACGCCAACAATCACCAACAGGCAGCACGGGCCGGGGAGTGTCTTAAGTAGCTAAACTTGAGCCGGCACACCTGCTCTCCTCCGGCCCAACTGTCACCAAGGCTCATGGGAAATATAGACTTTTCCCCATTTTAGCACGGAAACACTCTCCTGAGCGGCCTAAAGCCTGCACAGCCCTCCTTTCCTTACATTACCCCCTCCTCTAGGGGCCCTCCCAGGATGGAACCAATGAAATAATCTTACCAAATGGTCTGCATGCACTGCCTCCGCCGGTTCTCAAGAATCGTCCTCAGGACCACATCCCAGCCAAGAAATCAGGTACCATAATCTTGTACCCCTCCACTTGGAGTTCAAGATGCACTTTACTTCAAATTCCTCTTGACTGTCCTTCATCAAAACCAGGGCCTTTCTTGTCACCACACCAGGAGCTGTGGGTTTAACCAAAGAAATGTGAAACACTGGATGAATCCTCATATGAGAAGGCAATCGCAAACGTACTACTGTATTAGACACACATCATACTATGGTATAAGGTCCAATTAATCGAGGCAGACATTTACGGGACCCAATACCTCAATGTGCTTAGTGGACAACCACACTCGATCCCCTACCACATATTTAGGACTGGATCTTCTCTTACGATCTGCTTGCCTCTTGTAAGTTACCTTGGCCTTGTCTAGATTTTGGCATGCCTTCTCTTGTATCTCCAGAAGCTCCCACGTGTGCTCATGCACTGCCGGGATCCTATTGAACCTTGGAACCTCCGCGGGTAATGTCTGACAATCTTGACCATACAGAAAGAAATGAAGAGACATTTCCAAAGAATCGTGTTTGGTGTTATTATAACAAAACCCAGCCATCCAAAGAAACTCACAAGGATTTGCCTTCAGCCAGAAAACATCTCAAATACCAGTCCATGGTTTGATTTACTCTTTCAGTTTGACCATCTGTTTGGGGATGGTAACTGGTGGATAGTGCGCAGGAAATTCCGAGTAACTTGCAGAAAGCATGCCAAAACCGAGAGGTGCATTGCGAACCCGTCAGATACAATGATTCTTGGCAAACCATGCAGTCTCACAAAATGGTGCAGAACACTGGCGCTAGGAATTCCAAAATATGGAAATGAAATTAGCTTGTTTTGTCAAATAGTCTACTACCACCAAGATCGTATCACAATTCTCATCTTGAGGCAATTCCGTAACAAAGTCTATAGAAACACATGCCCAAGGTTCCGTGGGAGTAGCCAATGGTTGCAACAACCCAGCCTTCTTCAAATAATGAGACTTTGATCGTAAACAGGTCTCACAATTTGCCACATACTCCTGTACCTGAGAGGCCCACCCCTTCCACCAAAAATACAGTTGCACCATGTCCTGCGTCTTCTTGACAGCCACATGCCCCGCCATGGGGGAATTGTGGCACCAAAACAAGGCCTTCTTCCTCAATGCTTCAGTAGGAAGAAACAACTTTCCTTTTTGATAAGGCAGGCCCTCTCAAATGACTCAGGTCTTATCCTTTGCACCCAATCTGCCCACCTTTCTTTTGGGAAATTCTGCTGTATCTCCCCAAGCACCACCTGTGTTACAGCACCCATAATCTTCTCCACTGGAATAACACTTTGTTCCACTTGAACCTGTCCACCCAGATTTTCCTGCCTGGACAATCCATCAGCCTTTCCGTTGCTCCTGCCTGGCCTGTATGTAACCACAAAATCATTCTCTTCAAAAAACAGAGCCCATCTTAATTGTCTAGAGGTGAAAGTTCTGGCCGATCTTAAATGCTATACATTCTTATGATCAGTAATAACCAGTACTGGATGTCGAGCCCCCATTAAGTAGTGGCGCCATGCCAGAAAAGCCTCCCTGATTGCCAAAAGTTCTTGGTCCATAATGGCTTAATTCTGTTCACATGCTGTCATTTTTTAAGAGAAATAGGCCACAGGATGTAGAATTCCCTCCTCAACTGCCTGGGACAAGATTGTGCCTATAGCCAGATTAGAGACATCAGTCTCCACCTGGAACTGTTTCTCAAGATTAGGATGATACAGAATCGGGGTCTCTGTAAATGCTGCCTTTAATCAAAGGCTTTCTCTGCCTCTGGGTCCCACTGGAACTTGGTAGCTTTCTTCAACAGTCGGGTAATAGGTGTAATGATAGCAGAGAAGTTATTGATAAACCTTATATAGAAATGGGAAAATGCCAAAAATGATTGCATGTCCTTCACACATTGGGGAGACAGCCATTTGGTGACTGCCTGTACCTTAACGCCATCCAATACTACTCCTAGTGGTGTCAAAATAAAACCTACAAATTCTACTCTGGTGGCATGAACTTCGCATTTTTCTAACTTGGCAAACAAATGGTATTCCAGTAATCTGGCTAAAACTGCCTTAACATGCTATACACCGACTCTGAAAAAATCAAAATAGCATCAATGTACACAATCACAAACAAATCCTAACATTTTCGCAATACCTCCTGCATGAAATGTTGAAAAGCAGCAGGAGCGTTGCACAAACCAAAAGGTGTCACCAAATACTCAAATATATCAAACTTTGTGCCAAAAGCCGCCTTCCACTCGTCCCCATCCTTTACCCTGATGAGATGGTACGCTCCCCTTAAATCCAACTTCGTATAAATCAGAGCCATCTTTACCTGGTCTAGTAATACTGAAATTAAAGGCAAAGGGAACCGATTCATGATGATCACCCTATTCAGTGCTATCTAGTCTATGCAAGTACATAATGTGCCCTCCTTCTTGGGCACGAAAAACAGTGGAGATGAAACTGGGAATTTAGAAGGTCTTATGAACTCATAGGCCAACATCTCATCTAGATACTCACACAAATGTTGTGTCTCCTTTTCAGATAAAGCTTATACCCGACTGCAAGGTAACCTAGCCTGTGATTCCAACTCGATCACACAGTCAAAAGGCCTATGGGGCGGCAACTGAGACGCGCTGCGCTTGTCAAAACGGCAAGAAACTCTTGGTATACTGCTGGCAGGGTGGTAACCACTGCCCCTATCTGAACCTGCTGTTTAACCCCTTCCATCAAAAAGGTTGTGGGACCCCCAATGCCCGTTAAATGAGATCCACAAAAGTCAATGTCCAGTCTCGCCAGTCTATGCTGGGGTTATGTGCCACTAACCATGGCATTCCCAAAATTACCCTGAATGGGGGCGCTGCACTCAAATCAAACGTGATCACCTCCTCATGACCCTCCCCACACCACATCCTAAATGCCCTGATTTTCCACGATACAAACACAAATTATTAGACTTTCTCTTTTCTTTTTCTTCTTCTGACGGTCCCCGAACTCTACCAATCTGCATGGGCTCCCCCTGCGCCCCACCAACTTGACCTCCTACCTCTCTACTCTTGTCCAGCCGCACAAAAGGAACCCCGTTTCACCTCTTTTTCTCACCCCTGCACTCACCCAACCTATGTTCCAATCGCAGGGCCAAATCAATTAAAGCACTGCACGACTCAGACTGTGGTTCCACGTGCGCTATAGCATCTTTCAACTCTTCCCTCAATCCTGGATAGAATAAAACCGCTTGCTTGGGCTCCGGACATGCTGTCTCTACCACCAAGCGATTAAATTGTGTTTACATATGCCACCAAATCCTTAGTGCCCTGCCTTAAAGCTAGTAACTCCTTGTCCTGGGCCAGTGATACATTTCTATGATCAAACAGTCATGCAAATTCCACCGAAAACCCGACCCAATCATACAAAATAGGCTCATCCTTTTTTATTAGAGGAATTGCCCAGGCTGCAGCATCCCCCGTCAGATAAGAAATAACAAAAGCCGTCCGGGCATGAGCGGACTCAATGCTGTAGGTTTGCATAAAAAATATAACTTGTGTCAAATAGATCGAGAATATCCTAGGGTTCCCTGCAAATCTCTCGGGGGCCCGTCAATGGAACACCTAAATGTTGTTGTACCCAGGGGCGCCGAGCACGCGGGTGCTCTGGGGCCCGGGCACCCGCCGGCAGAATGAAGTCGGGGCTGAGCCTCCCCCCCCGGGCCGGAGAGAAGAGACGCAGTATGGATGGCCCTTTTTTCCATCCATACTGTGTCTCTCTCTCTGGCGGCCCGGGTAAAAGCCGGGTAAAAAAAACGAGGTTTAGAATTGAGGGACAATTGCCTCTGTCCCTCAATTTCTAAAAATCGTTTTGGGTTCGGTATAATTCTACATCTGTGCACCAGGGGGCATAGATGTAGAAGTACACCCAACCCAAAACGATTTTTAGAAATTAAGGCACAGATGCATAGCAAGAGGTTGCATCTGTGCCTCCATTTCAAAAAATCGTTTTGGGTTGGGTGTATTTGTAAATCTGTGCACCCCTCCTTAGAAGAGGGGTGCACAGATGTAGAGGTACACCCAACCCAAAAGATCTTTAGAAATTGAGGCACAGATGCAAAGCAAGTCTGTCCCTCAATTTATAAAAAAGTGTTTTGGGTTGTGTGTATTTGTACATCTGTGCACCCCTCTTGCCAAGAGGGGTGCACAGATGTAGAGGTACACCCAACCCAAAACAATTTTTATACATAGAGGGACAGATGCAAAGCAAGAGCCTCTGTCCCTCAATGTATAAAATCGTTTTGGGTTGGGTGTATTTGTACATCTGTGCAGCCCTCTTGCATTGCATCCGTTACATCTGCGGAGGGAGGGGACAGGGAGAGGGCAAATGAGACTGTTTGCATGTCTCTGAGTGTGCATGTGGTGAGGGTGAATGCTATGGGCGGGGAACGGAGGCGTTGAGGGAGGTAACTCCCCTGAATTCTAAGGAATGAAATAGCGTGGGAGAGGGGGGGCGTGGGGTTAGGTGGGATCCCCTTCTTGGTAGGTTTGGCGGGGGGGGCAGTAGCTCTAATGGTGCAGAGCTATTGGGCTTCTATAGAGACAGTAACAGCACTTCTCAGGAGGGATGTGTAATCTATATGAGCCAGCACTTTCTAGTAGAGCTGCCATATTTGAAATGGGGCAATGCTGGTGCTCCTCAGTTAGCTTGCTACACTCTTGATGGGGTAGTACTGCTGTTTCCCAACAGGGCTTCTATAATTGTTGAATCTTCTCAGTGGTAATACTATGCTTTTCTTGAGGCAATGCTAGTTCATCTTAGTGGGGCTGCTATACTTTTGATGGGACAACATCAGCACTTCTCAGTTGAGCTGCAACACTCTTAAAAGGTTTAGCACTTCTCAGACGATTTACTTATTTGTATTTTTATTGGTTAATTATAATGCGCGTAATACCCAGAGGTTTCTAAGCGCGGACCAAGGGATCGAAACTGTGTTGCGCGAACCGAGGGATCAAACCTGTGTTGCGCGGACCGAGGGATCGAACCTACCTGTGAACCTACCTGTGTTGCTCTGTGTCGTCTTGCTTCCAAGGCGAGCATGTTGCCCCTGAGCTATCCTCCTGAAGATCTGAAGTACATTTAATGATACAGAACCAGAACTATTGAGCAAGTCTGATATCATCTTCATCATATCAGAATAACTCAACAGTGTTGTGGTTATACAAGAGCTAATATATTTAAAGGGATGGAATTACTCATGTAGCAGCACTATTCAATAACCCAAAGTGCTTAAGCATAGTTAATGTGAAAATACTACACTTCTCACCGTTGGCACAGTACTGCCACTTCTCACAGAGGCTTCTACAGCTTTTATGGGGCAGCACTGATCCAGCCTACTGGACAGCTTCACTTTTAATGGCACTTCTCAATAGGGCTGCTATACTTCAGTAGGAAATGACTAACGATACCCGAAGGGAATTCAATACTCTTGATGCCACCGAAGCAGCACTTACACCCACCAAAGCTGCTTTATTTTAAATGGCACAGTGCGTGTACTTCTCAGCCACTCTGCGTTACATTTAAACAGACCGGATTGTCATTTCTCAGCCGGACTGCAAAACTATACCATTGTGTTCTGTATGTTGAGTACTTCTTCACCACCAATGTGGATTCATGGCTCTCTCCCAGTGTTTAAATAGTAGATCTGGCTACATTCAATTGGCAACAAGCATGTCCGGAGCTGCCTGGTGTCCATAAACTACCGCTCAGAATGTTGGAAGCCGTCATGGGGCAAGAGATAGAAGGCTTGTGCCTGTAAGATATCAGAATATATAATTGTCTCCCCAAACAGGAGACTGACTCCATCATATGCATGGGGTCACTGAGATGACCAAGAGTGAAACTGTACGTTCAGTTGTGAGATTACCAGCAACGGGTATACTATGCTCCAAGGAGTGAGGTGCCCACTCAATATATCACACTGTTTAAAGGTGTGAGACCCATCCTGAATGCTTTCCCAAAGAGCCTTGGCCAGAGTTTCACACTGAAGAAGTGAGCATGTGATCCGGGGTCTGCAGCCCACACACTCGCAGGGGATTCCCATGCTCCCACTTGCACGATTTGCACCAAATTAGTGAGATTGTGCTCCAGGGTATGAGGCACACGCAGTCTTTGCTCTGAGGTTCCACACACTCACAGGATGGGCTGGCATTTCGTTCTCCCATCCTACTTGTGTTGCTCTGCCTTTTGAGGGCTACTACAACCTGGATGATTATAGAGGGGTGGAGTAGGGGGAGCGATGGCCTACTGGAATGCAACTGGAAGGCTGAAACCTCCTTCTTACTTGACTTTAGTATATGCAGTACACGCTAGCCAATGTTTCCACTGTTCTGCGCCCCACCCCCTTGCACCAAGTTGGCGACTATGTGCAAATGCGGTCAAATAACTGCCGGTGATGTTACTTCCTACATTTGGGCACCCCCTGGGAAATCCATATGTCGGCTACCCTGGTTGTACCACTACTGTGTTTGCTCGACTAGATGGTCCTGTAGAGGAAACCGCCGCCGCCTCCCTCCCCAGCGTTCCTGGAGCTATCAACCCACTAATCTGCATCTTTCACGTACTAGTCTCCTGCCGAGACTGAATCAACTCTACCTGAATATGTTGTAGTGCTTTTAGCACCTTAGTTAAGGGTGGAGGAGACTCCATCTGGCTTGGTTGGCTTAATTACCCAATTTGGGGGTTGGTGATCTGGGAAAAGGTTTAGGGTTCTTGCAAATGGATGTGGATGGGTATTGGGAACATAGGGGGAACACACACTTTGCTGAACACACACTACTTTTACCAATGCATCACCTCCTGACACCTCCAAGACCCTGAACTGTACCCTTCCTGATTAGGATATAGCTTCTGAACGATTCCCGACTAATCCTGCTCACCTCCTAAGCCTAGCAACAAACATAAGCCCACAATGTGTTATTGATGGCCATAGATAACAGCAACAGCGTACAACATGAATAGACAAGGCACAAGAGCAGCATGTAACCCTCACAATATGATTCTCCCTTGAGAGATACTCCACACCCTTCCGTGGTGTCACCAGACATAGCGACCTCCTAATACACAGAGCATAAGCGACTTGCTGACAGAAATAAAAATGAACAAGAGCAAGCAGCACAAACTGCATGGCGTTTCTCCATTTCTTTTGCAAATGCCCCCTAAAGTTTGTAGCAAGCAAGAGAGTATCCCATGTTGGATGGACACACCGCCGTAATCTGCCCGGATCCCTCCAGAGGGACGAAGCCTCAGGAACACACTATCTCACCGCTACTCCTGCTCTCCCTCGGCCCGTGCCTGCCACGCCAACAATCACCAACAGGCAGCACGCGCTGGGGAGTGTCTTTAGTAGCTAAACTTGAGCCGGCACACCTGCTCTCCTCCAGCCCAACTGTCACCAAGGCTCATGGGAAATGTAGTCTTTCCCTCATTTTTGCATGTAAACACTCTCCTGAGCGTCCTAAAGCCTGCACATCCCTCTTTTCCTTACACATATATTCTTACAAATTTCATCACAATTGACACCATCTGTTATAAATTCTCCAATCTCCAGAATCACATTGATCAATTCTATTTTGGAACAAATGTATTTCTAATCCATATGAGAATAGTTTTCATTATTCAGCAAAGTTTGCTTTACGCGTTTCGGGCAAAAAAGAATCCCTTCATCAGGAGCTGTTTATTCAAACATCTTCCTCCATATTCCTTTTATAGTCAGTGTCATCTGGATGTGCTCAGTTCCAATTTCTGTGATTTTCAAAATATTATCTTGTATTACAGGTGTCTCCCTTTGCTCACTCTAAGTGGTTTCCCACTGATGCTGTCACTAGATTTCTCCTCTACTGCCCATGTATATGAGAGAGTTGTCAGGCGTTGTCAGGTGCCCTTGGCTCCTTCCACCTAACGTTCAGGTTCCAGTGTGTTCTCACGCTTCCTTTCAATGCAGCGAGAGGGGAACGCTGCATTGAAAGGTTCACAACACAAATAGGTGTGCAGGGGACGAGAGTGTTCCACAAGTGTGTGGACACCTGCTGTTTCTCAAGTTTGTCATACAACCCCCAGTGTCAGGGTTGTTATTCTCCCTTGCACCCTACTACATTTCATAAGTCTGAAGTTACCAAATAAAGATTTAGGAGTGTTCCTAGACAAACAGACATTAGGCTTTAACCCATTAACTGGAAAGGCATAAAAACTATCAGACGTCCATAGCTTCCAAGGGCACTTAACAAAGAACAACCTAAACTGTGTGTTAAAAATGACAAGTAAAGCATTTTAAATCTCCCCCAAGAATTCCTCTCTTCCGAACGCTGTGCTTTGAAGGATCCACTTATCCTAGCCTAGGAAATACGAGGGGCAGCACAGGCTGGTGTTATGCGCTGTGCCGCAAACTCAGCTTTATGATAATCTCTGTCTGTCAACAGCACAGCAATGGTTGAAAGACTACCTGACAACACTACATCATGATGTTTCTTAAGGATGTAACCATGGAAAAGAAAAATATGTTTCAAAATATGGGACAAATGGCTTATTTCAACCCCCAAAATTTTGAAACAGTCAAAAAACTAGAATATGAAAACATTTGAGGATGGCATTTTAAAAGCTGTTTGCTACTTTTCGTCAAAGCATACAAATTTAGAATTTGGAACATTTGGTAAAGTGCCACTCATAGGCAGAACTACTGTCATGGGCCATTGTTAGGAAAGATTTCATAATTGTATGTAATTTTCCCTCCATGTGGCAACCCCCAAACTCTTTGTTGTTGTTTTACACCCTGATCTAGACTTTGCCAGAGAAGCGCAGCCTTCCGCTGCACTCCTCTGGGCTTTTGCTCAATTCTTATGGGGGAACTGACATGCCCTTAAGACAGTCAGTACTGGGAGAATTCCATTCCCTTAGTCCTTTCCTCATGTTGCAGCTTTTGAGCAACATGAAACAAGAGTGCACCGTAACTTACATTACCGCGCTCTTGGGTCTCTAGTCATTCCAAAGGCCCTAGAAACTCTTGCTGGACTTATTATGAAATGTGCAAGTGTGTCACGGACGGGACTGGTGGCAGCTATCTTTTCTCTTGTGTTTTGAACCCATTTTTGCCATGTATCCACGCTTACCGCGTTTGGCACGAATAGGTGGCCTGGCTCCCAAAATGGCCATGCCACGAGGTTCTTTGTCCTGTCCGCTGACCGTCTTGCCCCTTCACCTTCCCCCAGGTCGAGCCGACCCGGGACAGTCCTTATTTGGTCATGCACTTTCCCGCGAAACCCAACGCTTTCGTGGGCTTCTGCATGCCTTGTGTGTGCCTCCAGGATGTGGGCTATGATGTCTTGTCCCAATACACATCCTCGGTGCCAGAGAGTCTAGAGTGGCCTGAATGCCTGGGACCACCGTTGACCGTGATAGGTCCACGTATGGTGTGAGTGTTTGCGAGCAGATCTCCCATTGGGCCCTCTCCGTTGTGGCGCAAAGGGAACTTTGGATAAGAGGAGGCTGAAAACACCACTACCATGTCGATCTCCTGAGTTCACACCGAACAAGGGATAAGGAGCCAAGTATCCTGCAACAAGAAGCTGAGTCGAGGAACCGCTGGTGACCCGCTGAACGTTTGGCACCCTGAGCCGCTGTCGTCCTGCGAGACCCCTCTGCATCTGATCGTCCTAGAAGGTCTGCAAAGGCGCTTCGACCCATTGGAATAGTGGAATCAACTATTCCCGGCACCTTCATCAAACCCTGCAAGTAAGCCTCTTCGGAAGTGTCCCTGGGCCAACCAGTGGGCTGACCAGCTTTCGCAGGACGCTTTGCTCCGTCACTGCTGCCGTTTCGGGGAAGCCCTCGAAACTTGGTCTACTGCTTGCTCTGCGTCCACGGCACCCTCACACCGAATTCGTACACTTGGCATTCCCAGGTCTGAAGTGAGACGAGTGCGCCCGGACCAGAGTAAACACGGTTGCCGTGTTGCCCTGCTGTGGTAACAACCTGTGCACGTCCGCTGCATTTGGGACACCCTCTACCCTGCATCCTGCTATGCAGAATCTACACGGTGTCGAGACGTCCTGATCATCGCAGCTGAAACTGCCAGCAACGTGAACTGAACGAGAGAAGTCTGGGTCTGCCTGCGTCGGGGACCGGTGAGTAGCCCATACCCCAACCGGTGGCCCCTCGCGCAGGAGCCTGTTTCTTTTCTACCGCTGTTGCGAAATAGCGACTCTATCCCGCACTCTCGCCCTGCCTCTGCCCACAAGTGGAGGCCTTGCTTGAATAGTGGGGACTTGTTCTGCATCGCTTCATTCACCTTCCTGAACTGCCCGATATCCTTGAAGAGGCCCTCCTTTGTCCATTGGCACCAGCGCGTGCAGGTACTTTTGAGCATAAGGCTCCTCTCTTCATAGGGCTCGGACTTCCTCCTAGTTAGGTGTATTTCGGATGTCGAACTGGGTCTAATGATTACTTGCACTGCCTGTTTTCCTCCCCATCTAGGTGGTCTACATATTACGTGCTCCTAACTCCTTAGACCCTGCAGTCTTGTATATATATTGTATTGATTGTGATGGGTTGGTTTACTTTAGTATTATTGTGATTCTTTGCTATGGTCTATGTTACAAAGGCCTTGTAATAAATGTGTCTTTATTTTTAATATAACACCTGTCTGAAGTAATTTGTAGGTGTCCTTGCTTTGTGTGCTCATTGAGGTCTTTCCGTCACCCTCACCCCTCTTGAGACTTAGTCTTGACCGCCGCCATCGCTACCCTGATTGGTCTGGCTTGTCCAGAGGTTACCCTGTTCCAAGAAACTAGGCTGGCCTTCTGAACCTCTGCCCCTCCAGGTCAGAGTTCAGAAATCCATCTTAACAAATTGGTGTACAGCGGTGGGATACGACTGAAGGTATCCAGTGTTGCGCACGAACGAAGGCATTTCAAATTATTCCTAACAGGACACGTAGTGAATTGTCGTAGTATAACTTTTTAAAGGCCATAGTCCTATCTAACAGTATGGAAACAAGTACCTTGTTAACTTTAAATGCTTCTAAATCCGAAACATTGAAAAAGATGTGTGCTGAAAGAGGTGTCTCCTCGCAAGGCACAAAAATGGAAATGATCCAAAGAATCATGGCGTGGCAAGAAGCTCATTTTAGCGCTATAGCTTCAGAGGACAGTGCAGAAGGAGGTGGGGCTGCTCTCACTGGTAAAGCTGACAGTTCTGCCGCTGCACTGGTCCACCGCGACCATGAGGACAGGGAGGATGAAATGTCCAATGTTTCCTCTGCCAGTGCTGATGGGGAAGCCATGCTTGAATCCAAGAAACAAGAGCTGCTGTTTAGGCAGAAGGAGCTTGAGTTCAATATGGCCAAACTCCAGGAATAGCTTGAGTTCAATAGGGCCAAGCTAAAGATCGAACAGGCAGAAAGACAGGGATCACCAGTTGGAATTGGCCAAGCTTCAAGTTGCCAATGCATCCAAGGGTCCTGGACATGGACCTGGGGCCTCCTCATATCCAAGGTTTCCAAAAGATCTGCCCAGTGTGTATGAGGAAAAGAATGACATTATGGACTGGCTGAATACATTTGAGTATGCATGTGAAGTTCAACAAGTTGACAATGCTGATAAAATTGCCTGGTTACTTAGCAGACTGCCCCATTCTGGCTGCAGTGCCATTATGGAAATGCCGAAGGCTGAGAGAGCAGATTTTGCAATGTTGAAGCAGACTCTCCTTTTAAAGTTTGGAATGACTCCCGCACAATAATTAAAAAGATTCAGAGAGTATAAGAAAAAAGAAGGTGGTGCTTGGGTATCTTATGTAACTGAATCCTTAAAAAACTTAACTGGCTGGGTCGAAGGTTATAAGGTTTCTACCTTTGAAGGTATGTTAAGTTTTGTCATGCTGGAACATATTTTTGCATCTTCTTCCCCTGAGCTTAAGCAACATTTGGCAGATTCAAAGGAGATAGATCCTAAGAAGCTTGCCATTGCAGCAGATTTGTGGGTGTCACATAGAGTGTCCCATAAGGACAAGACTCATCCTGGTAAGCAGGAGGAGGGGAAAAAGTCCAAAGATAAGGTGGGGAAACTGATAAATCTTCTTCCCAAAAGGGTCACAAAAAGAAAAATAAGGGTAAGACACAAGAGAACTCACGGGGTAGTGGAGGTCAGCCTTCGAAACATAACTCTGGTTATAATAAGCCTCCCTATGTAAACAGACCCAATGGATCTTGTTTTGCTTGTGGAGCAACTGACCACGTGAAGGGGGATCCCAGATATAAGGTCAAAACCTTGGAGGGTCCACTCTGCTAATCTGGGCTTCTCCTCCTACAAGGAAGAAGAGATTACTGGAGCATCCTTCTCCTCAAACTCCTTCCCCAGTGGGATAGAAGCTGAGGTAGTTTTAGTTTGCCTGGGTTCCTGGGAGCCCAGGCAAAGTCGCAGAGGCTTATGCTAGGATTCCAGATAACACCAAGCACTACTTTAAAGACAGTGTGCTGATCAATGGAGTAGATACTCCAGCTCTTAGGGATAGTGGGTGCAGTCGCACTGTAGTGGATTCTACCTTGGTAGACTCAGAGGAAGTTGCCAGAGCTACTCTGATGCCCACTAAGTTGGCTGACGGCCCACCTCTCATGTTCCCAGTAATACCTGTAAATCTTACTATCAATGGTACAGCAGTCAGGATTCCAGTGAGCATTCAGAGGAGTGTCCCAGGAAAGGTCTTGTAGGGCAACGATCTCAGAGCTTTAGGGATTGTGGAAGATACTGCTGACAGACCCTGCACAAGTTCTCAAACAAGGGCAGCACTGGCCAAGACCAACGCTGTGTCCCAGCCAAAGGGGAAACCCAAGGCTAAAGGAGTCAAGAAACCAAGAAGAGGGAAAGAGAATATTCCCCCTAACTCGCCTACCACTGTGGTGGAGCTAGTTGGTCAATCGCCCGGACCTGACGAGGAGGTGGTGAAGCCTGAAGTGTTTGACCCCAATGACCATCCTGAACTAAACGATTTGTTAGTAGAAGGTGGTCCTGACAGGGAAGAATTCAGTAAAGGCCAACGTGAGTGCCCATCTCTGGAAGGCCTAAGGAGACAGGCCTGCTCCCAGCTTGAGGGTGAATCTCCTGGGAAGCATCAGATTTATTGGGAAGGTGGACTCCTGTATAGTGAGCCCACAGAGTCTACAGAAGGAGACCATAGGAGGTTGGTGATTACCCTTCCTCCTGCAGCTGGTGCATTAAGTGCCCCTTGCTGGTCACCTTGGTATTAAGAGGACCCAGCAAAGGTTATCCATGCACTTCTACTGGCCCAAGATGGGGGTGCAAGTAGAAAGTCACTGCAGGTGTTGTGCCTCCTGCCAGTTATCTGGTAAGAGTAGTTCAACAATCCAAGCTCCATTGGTACCACTCCCAGTTGTGGGAGTACCATTCGAGAGGGTAGGGATCGACATCGTTGGTCCCCTTGACTCCCAAACATTCTCAGGCAATAGGTTTATCCTGGTATTGGTCGACCATGCCACAAAATATCCTGAGGCCATCCCATTGAAAACTGTGACTGCCAAGTCAGTCGCAAAAGCTTTACTCGGCATCTTTACTAGGGTTGGCTTCCCTAAAGAAGTTGTGTCTGACAGAGGCAGCAACTTCATGTCGAAGTATATGTAGGCTATGTGGAAAGAATGTGGGGTCACCTACAAGTTCTCTTCTGCATACCACCCCCAGACCAATGGTCTGGTGGAACGGTTTAACAGAATGTTAAAAAGTATGATTGGGGCTCTGGAAGAACCTCAGAGAAGAAAATGGGATCTTCTTTTACCATGCTTACTGTTTGCCTACCGAGAGGTACCACAGGAGGGTGTTGGCTTCAGCCCCTTCGAACTTCTGTTTGGTCACCCTGTGCGGGGACCCTTAGGGCCTCATTACGACTCAGGCGGTAAGTGATTGAAATTACCGCCATGGCGTAATGAGCGTTAACGCCATGGTCCGATGGCGATAAGAGCGCCACATTACAACCCATCGCGCACGAGCATTACGCCATGGCGGTAACGTAAACTACGCCATGCCGTAAACAGCCCTTACCGCCCTCGTTAACAGCGCAGGGTGACCTACCGCCACCCATCATTGCGCCGACCGTAGTCAGCGGTCACCGTAATTAGCGGTGACCGCAATTAGGCGGAACCGGAAATAGCGTAATCGCAGCGGAACGGGAAACAGCACAGCGGCCATCTTAAAAAACACAATCCATTGCCATCCTACCCAACCACACCACAACCAACCCCCAAACCCTGAGATTCCCATAACCCACCCATTTCCACAGCCAACCATGCCTAAAGTTGTCAAGAAGGCATGTGACAGGCAGCGGCAGGAGCGCTTCAGTCGAGAGGAACTGCAAATGCTTGCAGACACGCTCCAGGAGAAGGCTGATGTTGTCTTCCCCAATGAGATGACCCGAACAGCCATAGGCCGCAAAAAGGAGGTGTGGGAACTTGTGGCACAACGTGTCAGTGCTGTTGGAACCACCCCACGCACCTCCAAACAGTGCCGCAAGAGATGGGACGACCTGCGGATCAGGGTCCGGGGCATTATGTCTGCCAACCGTAACCTGGCCCTGGGAACTGGCGGGGGAGCAGACTCCCCACTGAAGATGCAGCCATGGGAGGAGACATGTGCCTCTCTGATTGGCATTGAGTGCATCGAAGGTGTCGGCGAGATGGAGAGAGGGGCCCCGAGATCTGGAGACACAGGTAGGTGCCTCATATCCAGCCTTGCAAGACACCCTGATACACTTGCACGTGACAATCACAATGTGGCAGACGCAACACATCAGCAGATGAGCCACACCCTGCGCACATGCAGCATGTACACTGTACAGTAGGCAGACACACACCTGCATGCAAAACCGAACCTAAAGGGAGGCAACCTGTATGTCACGGGCTACTAACTCCACCATCTATCCATTTCACTCTTCACAATGCCTGCTCAATGTCCGCTGAACCATCAATAACCGTCACCCTCCTCTGCTCCACCACAGGCTCGCAATCGGACACTGGCAGGGACGACAGCACCAGCACCCCAGCCAAGAAGGCCAGGAAAGTGGGAGAGGGGAACCATGCATCCACCTCTGCTGGACCCAGGCAGAATCCACGCCAGGCTGAAGAGCCCAGGGCAGCAAAGTCCCCCGAGGAAGGGGTCGTGACAGCACCTGCAGCCCAACCACACCCACTGTTGCCCACTGAGGGCAATGCGTCAGCAGGGAGCAGTACTGTTGGGGAGACTGCAGCCATCGCTGCCTGCTCCGACAGTGATGTGGAGGATGACACCGGACTTGACCACAACACACAACTGCACTCACCACACCTATCCCCAATCAGCCATCATGGAGATGACACCCAGGGCCCATCGCCAGCTAATTCATGGCCAGCAACTCCAAGCCCAGTGGGAGTTGTGGAAGATGGGAGTAGTCCCATTGGTCCCCCATTGGCACCCCCCATTGGGCCAGAATTCCAGCTGTCGCTGGAGCAGATTGCCAACAGGCAGGAAGCACTGGGCACACTCCTCACGCAGCATGTAGCAGAATGTGTAAGTACCAGTGCAGCCATGGAGAGGAGTGCTGATGGCATCAGGGCTGCCATCCAAACTGCCAGCAGGGACATTTGCACCGAACTTGCTGCAGGGCGGCAGATGATGAGCCAGCTCATCCAGACAATTCTGGACACATGCCGTACTGAGCAGCCCGGTACATCCTCGGCTGCAAGTTCAGCACAAGCCTCTCCCGTCCGCAGGTCATCCAGGACCCTGAGGAGCACAGGCAGGGGGGGCCCAGGTTCCGGGAGAGGGGGCAGTCAATAGTGTGCTGAACTATACTCATTTCACCACGGGCACTGTCACATGTTTGCAGGGTGTTCATGGGGGAGGGGGAGGGGGGTATTGGGTGTGTTGGAGTGTACAGGGGGGAGGGGGAGGGGGGTATTGGGTGTGTTGGAGTGTTCAGGGGGGAGGGGGAGGGGGGTATTGGGTGTGTTGGAGTGTTCAGGGGGGAGGGGGAGGGGGGTATTAGGTGTGTTGGAGTGTTCAGGGGGGAGGGGGAGGGGGGTATTGGGTGTGTTGGAGTGTTCAGGGGGGAGGGGGAGGGGGGTATTGGGTGTGTTGGAGTGTTCAGGGGGGAGGGGGAGGGGGGTATTGGGTGTGTTGGAGTGTTCAGGGGGAGGGGGAGGGGGGTATTGGGTGTGTTGGAGTGTTCAGGGGGGAGGGGGAGGGGGGTATTGGGTGTGTTGGAGTGTGCAGGGGGGAGGTGGAGGGGTACTGTTATACCTATTCAGTAGTACAATACACTTTTTCTTTTCTCACAAACTAAAAGTGTGGACATTGCTCATTGCGTATCTGTGCTTTATTGTTACAGTCCACAGTGTTGACATACCAGACACACACAGTGCCCCAAGTGCCATCCATATGTCACACACTCGCTGTGTGTGCTAGAAGTATCGGTCAATGACATTCTGACGCATTATATGGCCCTCCTGTGCATCGCTGCCTCCCTGAGGTGCTGCCCCTTCCCCATCATCATCATCCCCATCATCAGGTGGTTGTGGTTCTGCGTCAGGGGGCAGAGGCACGTTTCGTCTGATGCACATATTGTGTAGCAAGACACATGCCAGGACGATCTTTGCAACCTTCTCATGGCGGTACAGGAGTGCCCCGCCAGACCTGCTGAGGCAGCGGAAACGTGCCTTCAGTAGGCCAAAAGCATGCTCTATCACCACACGGGTACGTGCATGGTTATGGTTGTAGTCCTCCTCATGCTGGTTTGATGGGTTCCGGACTGGTGTGAGGAGCCACCTCTTCAGGGGATAGCCCGCATCACCTGTAAAATGTGAGAAAAGAATGTGCCATGAACGAGATTGATATGTGAACAAGACGCACAACCATGCCTTGATTCTGACTGTTACTGTGCACCAATTGGAGTTGTGGATATGGATTTACACTGTGCAACCAGTATGTGTTCATGGCTCTCATGTACTGTTTTGCATGCTAAAACACAATGCAGGGGGGACGATTGCCTTGTGAGTGGCCATCCACTGTGTCCGTTCAGGACGTCATTCATGTGACCTTGCACGTGTCCTGTGAGCTTGAAGCTCACATGATAGCAACATCGATGTCTGGCTCATTATGACCCCAGTGAGCATTACTGGTGTCAATGGGGACAGTTTGTGGGTCTTGTAGTGGTGCATTGATGTCCCTGTCTGTCATGTGCCTCCTTTGTGCGCAGTTGTGGGGGACAGGCCTTTCAGTAGTTGGTGCATGGTGACGTGCATGTTGGTGTTATTCTTTAGGGTCAATGCGGCCACAATTTGCACAATGCACTTGCAAATGGTTGTGTCGTTTTTGGGATGCACTTTCATTCACATGTTGGGATGATTAGGTCAGGCATGATGTGTACACTTCTCTGTTGACGTCAGTGCTGCCACAGGGAATGATCTGGCTACTGCTAGTTGCACCCACCCCCCTGTATCTGCCAGATGTAATATGCATTGGTACGTCATTCAACACCCACTTTGCATTTCCATGCTCATGTCATTAGACTCACCGAGTAGGTAGGATCTTGGGCCTGCATGTCGCTCCATGTAGCGTGGTATTGTTGAGTTCCGAAGGATCATAGAATCATGGGTTGATCCGGGGAATCTGGCACAACAATGTGTGATGATCCTGTTGGAGTCACAGACCATTTGCACGTTGATTGAGTGGAAATGTTTACGGTTGCGGTACGGTACCTCCATGGCATGTGGGACCACCAATTCAACATGGGTGCAGTCAATGGCATCAATGCAACCAGGTATGCCGGCCAGTGCATGGAATCCCACTTTGGTGTTGGCAATCTCCTGGGCAGACCGTGGTAATGAGATGTGGTCATCTGTGTGCTTGAGGAGGGCATCGAGCACTTGCATCAGTGTACGCGAGAATAATGGTTGTGATATGCCATGCAAGTGCCCCACTGTGTGCTGGTAGGTGCCTGTGGCCAGGAAGTGGAGCACGGACACTACCTTCAGTAGGGGGGGGGAGTGGCAGTGGGTGTATCAATCATGCTGACGATGTCGTTGTGTATCATGTCCACAATGGTGGTGATGGTGTCCCGGTCCAGTCGGTACAGGGTGTGGATCTGCTCAGCGGTGAGGTTGAATGGGCTGGGTCTGATGCGTGGGATTGGGGGCTGCCTGCGTGGTGGCACTGGCTGTGCTGGTGGGGCTTGCTGGCCCTGCCTTGCCCTCCTTCTCCTCCTGCGTCTCCTCTGTGCAGCTTGTTGTTGTTGTTGTTGTTGTTGTTGTAGTTGCTGTTGTAGCACTCGCATTGCTATCAGGTCCTCCAGCCCCAACATTGCTAGTCCTATTGGTATCATTGTGGAGTGTGACTGGGTGTGGGAAGGGGTGGGGTGTGCTCTTTTTGTACTTCCTGTGTCTGTATTGCCTTCACCTGTGCTGTTTCTGTGCACCTGTGGCAGCTGCATACACTTTACATGGCCCTTTACGGTTGGTTCGCGATGGCGTAATTTGCACCATGGCGGTAAGGTACTTAACGGCCTGGGTGATGGCGTTAGGGGCATGTCCGCCTGGGTCGGCATTCCCGCACCTTTCCGCCATGGCGCTAAGTACGGTGTGGATGTTCGCGTGCGCGCGCCCTTGGCGCAGTCAGCGGCAGCGTTAGCTACGATGCCGCTAGTGACATCGTAGTTTACGGTCACGGGTCGTAATCGGCACGAGCGGAAGACGATGGCGGTAATCGTTTACCGCCATCGTTTTTCGCTTTGCGCCAGGGTCGTAATGAGGGCCTTAGTCATAGTCAAGGAGGGATGGGAGATGCCCACTCCCCCTATTGCTACCAACGTAGTAGACTATGTGTTAGGGCTCAGAAAAAGGATAGTACTCCTGATGGGTCTGGCTAGTAACAAGTTGAAGGCAGGACAAGCCCTGGTGAAACATTGGTATGACCACAAAGCTTCTCTCATCAACTTCACACCTGGTCAGCAAGTCCTGATCATGAATCCCATAAGGCCTAGAGCTTTACAGGATAAATTGTCAGGCCCTTACGCAGTGGTTGAGCCCCTGGGTGAGGTCAACTATTTAGTGGATCTTGGAAGGCCTGGACAGGCTCCAAAAGTGTTCCACGTAAATGGGCTGAAGGCTTTCATCCCAAGAGTTGAAATCGCAGCACTGCTATTGGCTTCAGATGTTGAGGAAGATGAGTCTGAACCTCTCCCTGACCTGTTTCAAAGCAGTCCTTCAGATAGCTCCTTTGAGGGTGTCCGAGTGGCCCCTCATCTGACGTTTGATCAGCAGGCTGAGGTAAAAAGTTTGCTTAGACAATTTTCCCCCCTGTTTTCACAGTCCCCTGGTTTGACAGCTTGGTGCAAACAAAACATTGACACAGGAGACAGTGTACCTACCAAAAGTAGGGGATACAGGATGTCAGATAAAGTACGGTCTTACATTAAGACAGAGGTCAACAAAATGTTAGATCTTGGGGTGATTGAACCCTCTAGTAGTCCTTGGTCCAGCCCTGTGGTTTTGGTTCCAAAACAAGATACTTCTGAATGGAGGTTCTGCGTGGATTACAGGGCTCTGAATGCTGTCACCAAGACAGATGCCCACCCCTTGCCTCGAACAGATGAGCTGGTGGATACCTTGGGTGCCTCCAAGCACCTCAGCACGTTTGACCTCACTGCAGGCTATTGGCAAATCGCCCTCGCAGAACATGCCAAGGAGAAGACAGCGTTCTCAACTCCAGTAGGTCTTTACCAGTTCAGGGTAATGCCTTTTGGGTTGAAAAATGCACCTGCCACTTTCCAGAGGCTTGTGAATCATGTGTTGAATGGGGTGGATGAATTCTGTCTTGCATATCTGCATGATATAGCAGTTTTCAGTGCCACCTGGGAAGTCCATGTGAAACACCTGGGGATTGTGTTACATGCTCTTCAGAAAGCCCACTTGACAATAAAGGCCAGTAAATGCCAGATTGGACAAGGCTCAGTGGTTTACCTCGGACATGAAGTAGGTGGAGGGAGGATACAGCCTCTACCCAGTAAAGTACAAGCAGTACAAGACTGGCCTACCCCCACTACACTGACCCAAGTGAGAGCCTTCTTAGGACTCACAGGGTATTACAGAAATGTCATGGCAGGCTATGGCACCATAGCTGCCCCTCTGACTGCTCTCACCACTCCGAAGAAACCCAAGAAAGTAACTTGGACTGAAGAGTGTGAGAAGGCCTTCAATGGCTTAAGAGACTCCTTGTGCTAGGCCCCTGTTCTCAGGGCCCCGGATTACCAAAGACCTATTATTGTGCAGACAGATGCCTCTGACACTGGGATAGGAGCTGTACTATCACAAGTATATGAGAAGGGTAAGGAACACCCTATTGGTTTCATTAGTTGCCATCTTAAGGACAGAGAGCTCAGATGGTCCACAGTAGAGAAAGAATGTTTCTCTGTTGTGTGGGCCCTACGGAAGCTGAGGCCCTACCTCTATGGGACCCACTTCACTGTGCAAACTGACCATAAGCCCTTAAAGTGGCTAATGAACATGAAGGGAGAGAATCCAATGTTGCTTAGGTGGTCCATAAGTCTGCAAGGCTTCGACTTCACTATTGAGCATAGGCCAGGTGACCAACATAGCAATGCTGATGGGTTGTCCAGAATGTTTAACCGACCTGAACAAGAAACTCATCCAGGGGTGGATTAGTTCCCCCTGTCCTTAGTCTGGGAGGGTCGAGTGTTAGGAAAGATTTCATAATTGTATGTAATTTTCCCTCCATGTGGCAACCCCCAAACTTTTTGCTGTTGTTTTACACCCAGATCTAGACTTTGCCAGAGAAGCGCAGCCTTCTGCCCCACTCCTCTGGGCTTTCGCTCAATTCTTATGGGGAAACTGACAGTCAGTACTGGGAGACTTCGTTTCCCTTAGTCCTTTCCTCATGTTGCAGCTTTTGAGCAACATGAAACAAGAGTGCACCGTAACTTACATTACCACGCTCTTGGGTCTCCAGTCATTCCAAAGGCCCTAGAAACTCCCGCTGGACTTATTATGAAATGTGCAAGTGTGTCACGGACGGACTGGTGGCAGCTATCTTTTCTCTTTTGTTTTGAACCCTTTTTTGCCATGTATCAGCGCTTACCGCGTTTGGCACAAATAGGTGGCCTGGCTCCCAAAATGGCCATGCCACGAGGTTCTTTGTCCTGTCCGCTGACCGTCTTGCCCCTTCACCTTCCCCCAGGTCGAGCCGACCCGGGGCAGTCCTTATTTGGTCATGCACTTTCCCGCGAAACCCAACGCTTTCGCGGGCTTCTGCATGCCTTGTGTGTGCCTCCAGGATGTGGGCTGGGATGTCTGGTCCCAATAAACATCCTGGGTGCCAGAGAGTCTAGAGTGTCCTGAATGCCTGGGACCACCGTGGTCCGTGATAGGTCCACGTATGCTGTGAGTGTTTGTGAGCAGATCTCGCATTGGGCCCTCTCCGTTTTGGCGCGAAGGGAACTTTGGATAAGAGGAGGCTGAAAACAACACTACCATGTCGATCTCCTGAGTTCACACTGAACAAGGGATAAGGCGCCAAGTATCCTGCAACAAGAAGCTGAGTCGAGGAACCGCTGGTGACCCGCTGAAGGTTTGGCACCCTGAGCCGCTGTCGTCCTGCGAGACCCCTCTGCATCTGATCGTCCTAGAAGGTCTGCAAAGGCGCTTCAACCCATTGGAATAGTGGGATCAACTATTTCCGGCACCATCATCAAACCCTGCAAGTAAGCCTCTTCGGAAGTGTCCCTGGGCCAACCAGTGGGCTGATCAGCTTACGCAGGACGCTTTGCTCTGTCACCACCGCCGTTTCGGGGAAGCCCTCGAAACTTGGTATATGATATGATATGGCATTTGTAACACGCCTATACACAAGTGTTTCAAGGCGCGACGAGGCAGGGGGGGAACAAGGGGAGAACAGACAACGATCCTACTAGGCCAGGTGTCATTCAGATCGCGCAAGTGCAAGGGTAGGGGGACTGGGAAAAGTGCAAGGGGAAGGGGAGAGGGGAAGTGCAGTACATGGTTAGTAGAATACAAGATAAGTAATAGGGTCAGCTGGTGGCAAGTGCAAGGAGAGTGCAGTACATGGTTAGTAGAATACAAGATAAATAATAGGGCCAGCTGGTGGCAAGTGCAAGGTAAGTGCCGGGAAAGGGGGCTGTAGGATCCAGAGACAGTCCCGTAGTGCAGGTAGGCAGTGCAGGGAAGAGTGGCTGGGCCAAGGACCGAGATCGGTGAGTGGCCAGTTGCAGATTCAGTGCAGGTTCAGTGATTTTAGCAGGGGAGAGAGGGAGAGAAAGCGCAGGCCAAGAGGAAGGTTTTGAGGTGCTTCCAGAACCGGAGATGGTTCTCCTCAAGTTTCAGGGAGGCAGGAAGGCTGTTCCAGAGGGAGGCCCCTGCTGTCGAGAGAGATCTACCCCCAGCTTGTTGCTTGGAGAAGCGGCTGACCCTGAGGTAGTTGGAGGTGGATGAGCGAAGAGCTCGAGAAGGAAGATATTTAGGAAGAGAGAGTTGAAGGTATTTTGGCCCAAGGCCCCAGAAGGCCTTGTGGACAATGCAGAGGGTTTTGAACTTAATCCTCCTAGCCACTGGGAGCCAGTGTAGCCATTTCAGTCCTGGAGAGATACGGTCCCTGGGCTTGAGACCAAGGACAAGTCTCGCAGTCCTGTTCTGGATGCGTTGCAAAGGGCGGAGAGTAGAGGCAGGAAGATTTAGATGGAGGCTGTTACAGTAGTCCAGCTTCGAGAGAACCAGGGCTCTGGAGACAGTGAGCTTCTGGGGGAAGGAGAGGAAAGGAGTTTGCAGTAGTGTTAAAATCCATACTTCACTGGAATTATGTCATATTCATTTCCAATCAACAGAAGACAAGTGATGTCACTGACATAACACGTGACATTGTTCACAAACCACTTGGGTGTCCACCTCATTGTGAAGAAATGACTTCTGCCTGCCTTTTTTTCCCCCTCTTTAGCAAAGAATGTACAGTTCTTCTTATGGGATCGTAACACGTTACAGCTACTTTCTACCAGAGCCGGCCTTAGGGGGGGCGAGCCGGCGACCGCCCGGGGTGCCATGCCCCTCAGGGTGCCATTAGCCCCCACCACACCAGCTCGGGGAAGTCTTTCAAGGCCTCCCTGAGCTGGCATAGTGGCAGAAGTCGTGGCAGGTGGCCTTTTACCGTAAAATGTGCCCATGGCGGTGGATGCATTGAAATGCGCCCCTCCACCGCAGGCACCTTTCACAAGAAAAGGCGCCATTAGCCCCACACCACGCCAGCTCGGGGAGTCTTTCAAGGGCTCCGCCGAGCTGGCATAGTGGCAGAAGGCGTGGCAGGTGCCTCATTGTCATTGAATGAACTACTGCTTGCTCTGCGTCCACGGCACCCTCACACCGAATTTGTACACTTGGCATTCCCAGGTCTGAAGTGAGACGAGTGCACCCGGACCAGAGTAAACGCGGTTGCCATGTTGCCCTGCTGTGGTAACAACCTGTGCACGTCCGCTGCATTTGGGACACCCTCTACCCTGCATCCTGCTACGCAGAATCTACACGGTGTCGAGATGTCCTGATCATCACAGCTGAACCTGCCAGCAACGTGAACTGAACGAGAGAAGTCTGGGTCTGCCTGCGTCGGGGACCAGTGAGTAGTTCATACCCCAACAGGTGGCCCCTCACGCAGGAGCCCATTTCTTTTCTGCCGCTGTTGCGAAATAGCGACTCTATCCCGCACTCTCGCCCTGCCTCTGCCCACAAGTGGAGGCCTTGCTTGAGTAGTGGGGACTTGTTCTGCATCGCTTCATTCACCTTCCTGAACTGCCCGATATCCTTGAAGAGGCCCTCCTTTATCCATTGGCACCAGCACGTGCAGGTACTTTTGAGCATAAGGCTCCTCTCGTCGTAGGGCTCAGACTTCCTCCTAGTTATGTGTATTTGGGATGTCGAACTGGGTCTAATGATTACTTGCACTGCCTGTTTTCCTCCCCATCTAGGTGGTCTACATATTACGTGCTCCTAACTCCTTAGACCACGCGGTCTTGTATATATATTGTATTGATTGTGATGTGTTGGTTTACTTTAGTATTATTGTGATTCTTTGCTATGGTCGATGTTACAAAGGCCTTGTAATAAATGTGTCTATATTTTTAATATAACACCTGTCTGAAGTAATTTGTAGGTGTCCTTGCATTGTGTGCTCATTGAGGTCTTTCCGTCACCCTCACCCCTCTTGAGACTTAGTCTTGACCGCCGCCATTGCTACCCTGATTGGTCTGGCTTGTCCAGAGGTTACCCTGTTCCAAGAAATTAGGCTGGCCTTCTGAACCTCTGCCCCTCCAGGTCAGAGTTCAGAAATTCATCTTAACAGCCATGCATTAAATTAGCTGCTTGTTTTCGCTTACCCCAGCATTCCAGCTTGTAATTCAGCTAGGAATCCAACTCTGCCTCCCTCTGGCTTCCTTAGGAACATAACCAGTTATATAAGATTTAAGCCTATCCATCAGGCCCACCCTTATTTCCGTGCCAGACATTGCTTAATTATGGGTGTGATTCACTTAATCACTAGTTTTGATCTGCTGCCCTTAGGGGCTAACATCTTTGGCCCATAGGATAACACAGGCTTTTGCAATATAGTTTTAATTTAAAGTCTTCTCATGGACTCTTATCTTTCTCAATATCCTACCCCTGCATCGCATTCTTCTGGTTCATCTCTTGATCTTATTTTTTCCTCTGTTCCCTCGTCTTCATCTGTTTCTTTGTATCCTTTTGTTCTTTTGGATCACCTCCTTTTCTCCTTTTCATACACTACTTCTCCACCGGCTGTTCCTTCTGTCTCTAAACAAACTTTCCATCGTCGGAATGTTCGTACATTCAACACTTCTGTGTTTCTCTCTACTCTTTCTTCTTTTCTTCCTCCTTTTTCAACCTTTTTTTAATCTCCCTGTAAATATGGCACTCTCTTCCTTAAATATGTCTCTCTCTTCCTCTCTGGATGTTCACCTTCCATTACAACCTTTTGGCCCCTCCGCAACCGTGGCTACAATCATATCTCTGTTCACTGCTTGCCACCCTGAGGCGTGTGTGAGCGGTTATGGAAGAAAAGCATGTCACCCTCAAATCTCATTGCTCTTTTATCTATTGACACTTCCTATGACTATGCTCTTTCTGCTGCTAGAAAATGGTACTTCTCTAACCTTATTGTTTCCTATTCTCCTCATCCCGACATCTTTTCAAACTTCTTAACCGGATTCTTTCCCTCTTCTCCTGATCCTTATCTTTCCTCTTCACTCTACCCCTACGCTAACGTTTTAATTTCTACAGTCACACTTTTACGTTCCACCTCTTTATCTAGTGATAATGTACCCTTGATTACTGTTCCCCGGTCACTCTCCTCTTTCTCTTAGTTCTCGCTTTTATCTGATTCTGATACTGCTTGGTATCTTGCATGTGCACATCCTGCAACTTCTCCTCTTGATCCTATTTCTTCTACACTTATTACTAAGCTCTTTCCACTTTTATTAGCCTCTCTAACGCTATGAATCAATCTTTCTCTTCTGCCACTTTTTCTGCTGATTTCCAAGTAGCTATGATTCTCCCACTTTTAAAAAGAACCCCGTCTAGACAGTTCTGCACCTTTTAACTATTGTCCCATCTCTCTGCTTCCCTACCTGTCTAAAATCTTAGAGTGGGTGGTATTGCATTCTATCTTGATCTCAACTCTCTTCTTCCACCTTTTGAATCTGGTTTCCACCCGCTCCATTCCAAGGAAATGGAGCTCCTTTCTGTTTCTAATTCTGTGCTATCTGCTAGACATGCTAAGCTCTCTTCTATTCTTCTTCCCCTTGATCTTTCTGCAGCCTTTGTCACAGTAGATCACTGCACTTTACTTTCAACTCTACATTCACTTGGTTTCCCTGTTGCTGTTTTGTCTTGATTTAGGTCCTATCTCTGTGATCTTTCTTTCTCTGGTTTTTGGGGTGGATCCTGTTCCCCCTTTTCCCTCTTGTTCATGGAGTTCTTCAGGCCTCCGTTTTAGGTCCCCTTCTTTTTTCATTATGTCGTGCTCCTCTCTCTGTTATTGTCTCTTATTTTTGGACTTTTGGCACACTTCTATGTTGATGACTCACAACTCTTCATTTCCTTTTCCTTGTTTTCTGATTCTTTACACTCTGTGATTTCCGACTGTTTAGTGGCCATCCAAATATGGATGCACACTTGTTTTCTCCACCTTAATGCCTCTAAAACGTTATCTATGTTCCATGCTTCACTGCCCCCCCTCCTATCAGTTTTACACTGGTACTTCCTTTTTCTTCTTCTGCCCATAATCTAGGTGTTCTGTTCAATTTTTCTTTCCTTTTTTTTTTTACATATCTCCAATACTGGACAATCATGTCGTTTTCACCTCTTTAATATTAGAAAAGTGTGTTCCTTCCTCACCTTTCATGCTGCTAAACTGTTGATCACTAGTCTTGTTTTCTCCCATCTTTACTATTGCTCCCGTCTTCTTCTTGGTCTCCCGGCCTCCCATCTAGTCCCCTGCACTCTATTTTCAATTCTGCTGACTGTACTCTTTGTGCTATCCACCTTCGTTCTTCTATTTTTTCCGCTCTTCTCTCTCTTTGTTGGTTATCCTTCGAAGCTTGTCTTCAATTTAATTTCCTTTGAATTACTTTCAAATGTGTCCATGGGCTAGCACTGGGTTATTTATGTTCCTTGGTTTCTATGTATATCCCTTCTCGTTCTCTCTGCTCTCAATCCCAGTTTCTTCTATCTGTTCCTAAACCCCCATGTGCTCAGTCCCATTTCCGCTCTTTTGATGTCCTTGCCCCCAAACTCTGGAATGCTTTAACACTGCACATTCGAGCTATTCCTTCTGTGAGGGGTCAGATATGTGAGGCAAACAACTTTGTGAACATTTTTCAAAAGAGGCCATTTTATCCATTCAAAAGGTTGGATAAAAGCCTCATTAGCCCTATCCTAACGAGAATTTCCCTGCCTACAATGAACTAATGGGAACACTATTAACAAAATAATTCTGTCCCTCACACTTGTACATACAATAATGTCGGAATCTTATGTAGGAGCAATGCCATCGTTTAGAAATGTGCATAACTCTAATGACATCTTTACGAAGACACAAAATCACACCTTTGATCTCCAAGTCCAAGAAGCAAAAAAAACCTATAGAAGAGAACTGAGATATTCTTATCAACCCCCATTGGCAGATAGAATACAAGCATGCAAACCAATAAAATGCAGATATAGAAATTGGATACAAGCATATAAAGCTAAAATGTTTCAACAAGACAGTGAAACCTTTATGCTCGCAGTATCCAATAAAAATGCATCACAAATTTGGACATTATTAAATGAAAGATCGGGGCAGAGAGAGGTCCAGTCCCAGTTAAATGGTGTATCAGAGAATCAATGGGTAACACACCTCTTGGATTTATACGCTGACCAGAACTTCGATGTTTACAAATACAAAACTCAGACTGAGTCACTGTGGATCCTTGAGTGTTCGGAGACCATAATAGAAGAATTCTTACTCAAGTCATCATCCTCACGTGCTGCAGGTCCTGATGGCCTTACAAACCACATGCTGAAACAACATCCTAAGCATTGGGCAATTATTCTTAACAACATCTTTCAACATATTCTCAGAACCCAAAAGATACCAGAATCGTGGTGTTCTTCTCTTATAGTTCCTATATTTAAGAAGGGCGATCGAGGAATTCCATCAAACTATCAGCCCATTGTCTTACTGGACTCCCCTGGAAAAATGTTATCTCGTCTAATCTTGAGAGACTTCAATAGATGGACCCAAGCTGGTAAACATCGTGACCCGAACCAAACAGGATTTGTAGCAGGAATGGGCACAGCAGTACATTTTTTAACACTCAATGCCCTGAAAGAGCAAGCTCATAACACCAAAACATCAATATATGTTGCATTCATTGACCTCAATTCTGCTTTTGATTCAGTTTCAAGAGTAGAATTAATAGAAAAATAAATTAAAGCAAAATGTCCTACAAGTTTAATTGATATCATATATATGTTGCATTCTTCTACGTCCATACAGATTAGACTTTCTGTTATCGGTCTATTATCCTCAGTGATAAGAACAGCAAGGGGGCTGAAGCTAGAATTGTGAAGATTAGCCATGCGTCACATTTAGATAGAATTGTGAAGATAAGCCATGCATAACATTTAGATAGAATTGTGAAGATTAGCCATGCGTCACATTTAGATAGAATTGTGAAGATTAGCCATGTGACATTTAGATAGAATTGTGAAGATTAGCCATATGTCACATTTAGATAGAATTGTGAAGATAAGCCATGCATAACATTTAGATAGAATTATGAAGATTAGCCATGCGCCACATTTAATTAGAATTAAGACGATTAGCCTTGCCTCACATTTAATTAGAATTGTGAAGATAAGCATTGTGCCACATTTAGATAGAATTGTGAAGATTAGCCATGCGTCACATTTAATTAGAATTGTGAAGATTAGCGATGCGTCACATTTAATTAGAATTGTGAAGATTAGCCATGCGCCACATTTAATTAGAATTATGAAGATTAGCCATCCGTCACATTTAATTAGAATTATGACGATTAGTCATGCGTCACGTTCAGTTCAAATTATGAAGATTAGACATGCACCATATTTAGATAGAATTGTGAAGATTAGCCTTGCCTCACATTTAATTAGAATTGTGAAGATTAGCATTGTGCCACATTTAATTAGAATTGTGAAGATTAGCCATGCGTCACATTTAATTAGAATTGTGAAGATGAGCCATGCGCCACATTTAATTACAATTATGAAGATTAGCCATCCGTCACATTAAATTAGAATTGTGAAGATTAGCCATGCGCCACATTTAATTAGAATTGTGAAGATTAGCCATGCGTCACATTTATTTAGATTTGTGAAGATTAGCCATGCGCCACATTTAATTAGAATTATGAAGATTAGCCATCCGTCACATTTAATTAGAATTAAGATTAGCCATGCGTCACATTTAATTAGAATTGTGAAGATTAGCCATGCGTCACATTAAATTAGAATTGTGAAGATTAGCCATGCGCCATATTTAATTAGAATTGTGAAGATTAGCATTGTGCCACATTTAGATAGAATTGTGAAGATTAGCCATGCGTCACATTTAATTAGAATTGTGAAGATTAGCGATGCGTCACATTTAATTAGAATTGTGAAGATTAGCCATGCGCCACATTTAATTAGAATTATGAAGATTAGCCATCCGTCACATTTAATTAGAATTGTGAAGATTAGCCATGCACCACATTTAATTATAATTATGAAGATTAGCCATCCATCACATTTAATTAGAATTATGAAGATTAGCCATGCGTCACATTTAATTAGAATTGTGAAGATTAGCCATGCGTCACATTAAATTAGAATTGTGAAGATTAGCCATGCGCCATATTTAATTAGAATTGTGAAGATTAGTCATTCCTCACATTAAATTAGAATTGTGAAGATTAGCTATGCGCCACATTTAATTAGAATTGTGAAGATTAGCCATCCGTCACATTTAATTAGAATTGTGAAGATTAGCCATGCGTCACATTAAATTAGAATTATGAAGATTAGCCATGCGTCACATTTAATTAGCCATGCGTCACATTTAATTAGAATTGTGAAGATTAGCCATGCGTCACATTCAATTAGAATTATGAAGATTAGCCATGCGTCACATTTAGATAGAGTTATGAAGATTAGCCATGCGTCACATTTAATTAGAATTGTGAAGATTAGCCATGCACCACATTTAATTAGAATTATGACGATTAGTCATGCGTCACATTCAGTTCAAATTATGAAGATTAGACATGCACCATATTTAGATAGAATTGTGAAGATTAGCCTTGCCTCACATTTAATTAGAATTGTGAAGATTCGCATTGTGCCACATTTAATTAGAATTGTGAAGATTAGCCATGCGCCACATTTAATTACAATTATGAAGATTAGCCATCCGTCACATTAAATTAGAATTGTGAAGATTAGCCATGCGCCACATTTAATTAGAATTGTGAAGATTAGCCATGCATCACATTTATTTAGATTTGTGAAGATTAGCCATGCGCCACATTTAATTAGAATTATGAAGATTAGCCATCCGTCACATTTAATTAGAATTAAGATTAGCCATGCGTCACATTTAATTAGAATTGTGAAGATTAGCCATGCGTCACATTAAATTAGAATTGTGAAGATTAGCCATGCGCCATATTTAATTAGAATTGTGAAGATTAGCCGTGCGTCACATTAAATTAGAATTGTGAAGATTAGCATTGTGCCACATTTAGATAGAATTGTGAAGATTAGCCATGCCTAACATTTAGATAGAATTGTGAAGATTAGCCATGCGTCACATTTAATTAGAATTGTGTAGATCAGCCATGCGCCACATTTAATTAGAATTGTGAAGATTAGCCATGCGTCACATTTAAATAGAATTGTGAAGATTAGCCATGCGCCACATTTAATTAGAATTGTGAAGATTAGCCATGCGTCACATTTAATTAGAATCGTGAAGATGAGCCATGCGCCACATTTAATTAGAATTATGAAGATTAGCCATCCGTAACATTTAATTAGAATTATGAAGATTAGCCATGCGTCACATTTAATTAGAATTGTGAAGATTAGCCATGCGTCACATTAAATTAGAATTGTGAAGATTAGCCATGCGCCACATTTAATTAGAATTGTGAAGATTAGCCATGCGTCACATTAAATTAGAATTATGAAGATTAGCCATGCGTCACATTTAATTAGAATTGGGAAGATTAGCCATGCGTCACATTAAATTAGAATTGTGAAGATTAGCCATGCGCCATATTTAGATAGAATTGTGAAGATTAGCCATGCGTCACATTAAATTAGAATTATGAAGATAAGCCATGCGTCACATTTAATTAGTATTGTGAAGATTAGCCATGGGCCACATTTAATTAGAATTATGACAATTAGTCATGCGTCACATTCAGTTCAAATTATGAAGATTAGACATGCACCATATTTAGATAGAATTATGAAGATTAGCCATGCGCCACATTTAATTAGAATTAAGACGATTAGCCTTGCCTCACATTTAATTAGAATTGTGAAGATTAGCATTGTGCTACATTTAGATAGAATTGTGAAGATTAGCCATGCGTAACATTTAGATAGAATTGTGAAGATTAGCCATGCGTCACATTTAATTAGAATTGTGTAGATCAGGCATGCGTCACATTTAATTAGAATTATGAAGTTTAGCCATGCGTCACATTTACTTAGAATTGTGAAGATTAGCGATGCGTCACATTTAATTAGAATTGTGAAGATTAGCCATGCGCCACATTTAATTAGAATTATGAAGATTAGCCATGCGTCACATTTAATTATAATTGTGAAGATTAGCCATGCACCACATTTAATTATAATTGTGAAGATTAGCCATGCGCCACATTTAATTATAATTATGAAGATTAGCCATCCATCACATTTAATTAGAATTGTGAAGATTAGCCATGAGTCACATTAAATTAGAATTGTGAAGATTAGCCATGCGCCATATTTAATTAGAATTGTGAAGATTAGTCATGCCTCACATTAAATTAGAATTGTGAAGATTAGCTATGCGCCACATTTAATTAGAATTGTGAAGATTAGCCATCCGTCACATTTGATTAGAATTGTGAAGATTAGCCATGCGTCACATTAAATTAGAATTATGAAGATTAGCCATGCGTCACATTTAATTAGAATTGTGAAGATTAGCCATGCGTCACATTAAATTAGAATTATGACAATTAGTCATGCGTCACATTCAGTTCAAATTATGAAGATTAGACATGCACCATATTTAGATAGAATTGTGAAGATTAGCCTTGCCTCACATTTAATTAGAATTGTGAAGATTAGCATTGTGCCACATTTAGATAGAATTGTGAAGATTAGCCATGCGTAACATTTAGATAGACTTGTGAAGATTAGCCATGCGTCACATTTAATTAGAATTGTTTAGATCAGCCATGCGCCACATTTAATTAGAATTGTGAAGATTAGCCATGCGTCAAATTTAATTAGAATTGTGAAGATTAGCCATGCGCCACATTTAATTACAATTATGAAGATTAGCCATCCGTCACATTTAATTAGAATTGTGAAGATTAGCCATGCCCCACATTTAATTAGAATTGTGAAGATTAGCCATGCGTCACATTTATTTAGATTTGTGAAGATTAGCCAAGCGCCACATTTAATTAGAATCATGAAGATTAGCCATCCGTCACATTTAATTAGAATTAAGATTAGCCATGCGTCACATTTAATTAGAATTGTGAAGATTAGCCATGCGTCACATTAAATTAGAATTGTGAAGATTAGCCATGCGCCATATTTAATTAGAATTGTGAAGATTAGCCGTGCGTCACATTAAATTAGAATTGTGAAGATTAGCATTGTGCCACATTTAGATAGAATTGTGAAGATTAGCCATGCGTAACATTTAGATAGAATTGTGAAGATTAGCCATGCGTCACATTTAATTAGAATCGTGTAGATCAGCCATGCGCCACATTTAATTAGAATTGTGAAGATTAGCCATGCGTCACATTTAAATAGAATTGTGAAGATTAGCCATGCGCCACATTTAATTAGAATTGTGAAGATAAGCCATGCGTCACATTTAATTAGAATTGTGAAGATGAGCCATGCGCCACATTTAATTAGAATTATGAAGATTAGCCATTCGTCACATTTAATTAGAATTATGAAGATTAGCCATGTGTCACATTAAATTAGAATTGTGAAGATTAGCCATGCGTCACATTTAATTAGAATTGTGAAGATTAGCCATGCGCCACATTTAGTTAGAATTGTGAAGATTAGCCATGCGTCACATTTAATTAGAATTGTGAAGATGAGCCATGCGCCACATTTAATTAGAATTATGAAGATTAGCCATCCGTCACATTTAATTAGAATTATGAAGATTAGCCATGCGTCACATTTAATTAGAATTGTGAAGATTAGCCATGCGTCACATTAAATTAGAATTGTGAAGATTAGCCATGCGCCACATTTAATTAGAATTGTGAAGATTAGCCATGCGTCACATTAAATTAGAATTATGAAGATTAGCCATGCGTCACATTTAATTAGAATTGGGAAGATTAGCCATGCATCACATTAAATTAGTATTGTGAAGATTAGCCATGCGCCATATTTAATTAGAATTGTGAAGATTAGTCATGCCTCACATTAAATTAGAATTGTGAAGTTTAGCCATGCGTCACATTTAGATAGAATTATGAAGATTAGCCATGCGTCACATTTAATTAGTATTGTGAAGATTAGCCATGGGCCACATTTAATTAGAATTATGACAATTAGTCATGCGTCACATTCAGTTCAAATTATGAAGATTAGACATGCACCATATTTAGATAGAATTGTGAAGATTAGTCATGCGTCACATTAAATTAGAATTGTGAAGATTAGCCATGCTCCATATTTAATTAGAATTGTGAAGATTAGCCATGTGTCACATTTAATTAAAATTGTGAAGATTAGCCATGCGTCACATTTAATTAGAATTGTGTAGATCAGCCATGCTCGAACTCCATGGTCATTTCCTTAGGGAATATTTGAAAAAAAGTATCATACCGAATGGCCTTATAGTGCGCAATGAACCTAGATTATTTCTAGAAGACAAAGAATATACCACTAACTTTAGCTACATCGCTACCAAGTGCAGTCGGGATTTGATGGTACTGACTATCACCACTGCACAAAGAATCAGCACCGATCTACAAAAAACTTTAGATGCAGAAGAAGCACGATTCAAAAGCAATCCTCTACTGACTGACATAGAGGTACAACTCTCCAATATCAACAAACAATTCGAACAATTCAAGGTTAATACCCTGACCAAGAAATCCAACAAATTGAACAAAGATATCAAAGATTTCAAGACTGAAATCGTATACCCCTACACGGCCGAAGGTTACATTGATTCCCTCAAGAAACAGAGTGGGGGATCTCAATCTTCGCCCAGCGGCAGACGCAACAGAGTTAACTTCTCTGGATCAAGCAGCTCTGGATCTTCCAGTGGAGGCTCACAACAGAACTTTTTCACCTTTTCAGGGATACCCTTTTGGCCAACCTCAGTGTCAGGGCCCTTACCCACCACCGTTACCTTTTTTAGGCAGAGGAGGACAAGACGGAGGATGGGGCCCACCGCCCTGGAACACACCCTATCATGGGCAACGAAGACGCCCCAGGAGACGGAGGCGATAGACCAAACCCCTGATAACAATCAGTTACCCATTTACAATTTGGGCAACTTTCACTTAACTTCATGTCAATTTTCTCTTCTAGCAAAGGGCCTCTCCTTTGTCCCCACAGGTGGCACAGATTGGTACAGAACTGAAAATAAGATACATCGATTTTTTCGTAATATTAGACTCCGGGTCTTTTTTCAAGACCATACTGAACAAGAGATTGATCCCGATACGGGTCTACATCCCAAATCAACTTTTACACCCACCGATAGTCAAACACCTGATGATTTACTTATCTTTGAGAAATGTGTGCTGAAGGACATTAGAAAACTACAAAGGACCAAACACACACCTCAGCAGAACCTAACCACAGGTGAGAGACGAGCTTTGAAAGACCTATCAAACAATAGGGACATGATAATCAAACCGGCTGACAAGGGTGGTGGCATTGTCCTTATGACAATTGATCAGTATACTAATATGATTATGACTCTACTGAATGACAGAACCAGCTATCAAACACTCAGGAAGGACCCCTCCGCAGATATGAAAACAACAATCTCGGAAATGGTCGCCTACGCTCGGGAGAGAGATTGGATTACAGAAAAAGAATCCAATTTCCTGACTACATCCTCTAACCGCACACCTTGTTTGTACGCCCTCCCCAAAATTCACAAAAACATACACGACCCCCCCGGGAGACCTATAGTTTCAGGGTGCGGCTCCATCTTGGAGCCATTAGGACAATTCATAGATTACTTTCTCAAACCTCTCAGCAGTAAAAACAGATCATACCTCAGAGACACCATGCACACTATTCAGGTTTTTGAAAATTTGCCATTTAATAGTTCCCAACAGATCTTGGTAACTATGGACATCAAGGCACTTTATACCTCCATACCACAGGACAGAGCCATAGACTGTGCATATGAACATCTCATTCGTGAATATGCCGAACCAGGATCCTTTCGTGTCCCTCCAGAATTCATTATTGAACTGTTAACCTTTGCCCTCAACAAAATCTTCTTCACCTTCGACAACCAGTACTTCCTTCAAATTAAAGGTACAGCCATGGGGGCTACCTTTGCCCCCAGCCTGGCCATTTTATTTATGGCCTCTTTCGAAGACCAATACATTTACAACTCGATTAACCAATGGGAGGCTAAAATCTCCCACTGTCATCGTTACATAGACAACATTATTTTTATTTGGACAGGAGACGTTATATCCCTCCAAAATTTCCTAACATGGCTCAACTTGTGTGACAACAATATTCAATTCACTATGGAGCACAACACAACCTTAATACACTTCCTGGACCTTGAGATCTCATGCCGTTTTAACAAACTCACGTGTAACCTTTTCAGAAAAGCAACTGATCGCAACACCCTTTTGCATTACCACAGTGATCACCCCAACACATAAAACAAAACCTTCCTTACGGACAATTTTTGAGGATACGACGGAACTGTACCCACCTGGAGGATTTCTATGCCAATGCAGACGCACTTGGTACTAGACTACGCTCACGCGGTTACCCCACAAGACTAGTCAACACTGCTTCAAAAAGAGCGAGGTTTACGAACAGAGACTCCTTGTTGACACCGAGGTCTAAATCAGTCACACAGAACAATGAAAGACTCACCTGTGTGGTCACACATGGTCCCAATACCTTCAATTTCAAAAAAGTCATTAAAATGTACTGGCCAATAGTGAGATTGCAACTGAACGAGGAACCTACACCCAGATTCGCCTTCAAGAGAGCAAAAAACATTAGGGAATATCTAGTGCATTCCTCGTTCTCCAGGCCCCCACCACGAACTGGCCTTTGGGATTCACGCAAAACCACAGGTCATTACTCCTGTGGTTCTTGTCAGTTTGTAGACTCACAAAGAAGATTCTCACATTTAATGTTGCCACAAAACAGTGGACTTTGAAAAACCTATCCAATTGCAAAAGCAACCAAGTCATCTACTGCATCGAATGCCCATGTGGCCTTCGTTACGTGGGACAGACTATGCGAAAAGTCGGCACCCGCATTTCGGAGCATCGTTCCCGAATTCGGTGCAAAAATCTCACTTCCCCATTGGTTACACATTACCTGGCGAACCACCACACCCCAGACGACATGCTATGGTGGGTCTTGGACAGAATTCATACTGGTCAGAACATACCGATTAGACTTTCCGAATTGGAAAGAAGATGGATCTACAGACTAGATACACTAGCACAGGGTCTCAATGAACAAACTCCTTATTGAAGACCCCGAGCTTTGACACTAGCCCAGGAGCCTGGTTCCAACCCCCTTTTCCTCCTTGATACAAACAGCAATACCTCTTAAGGAGGCCAATACCCATTCCACCCCAGGCATGACAGGTCCCCGTAGATCCCGTCTTCCCGTGGCCCAACAGGCCCATTGGGGTTCAGTTTCATCTGTATTTTTTGCACAACCGGCTGGTCTGCAGCAGTGCCCTTCTATTCGATTTTCTAGGAACATTCACGGCGAACTATAGGCACACATTTTCAGTAACACCAACATCTCACGTGCTGTCCCTACCTTTCAGCCTGGTACCAGTTCACAGATCTATTTCTCAGATCCTTTCCTTCCTGCACGGAATACGCAGGGGGTCAACAGGCCATCACTCGCATTTCAGGCATTGATTTCCTTTCTAGTCACGAATGAAGCTCCTGACCGGCTCTTCCTGCCCCCTTCATGCCACCATTGGTTGGCCCCAACAAACACCCACCTGCCAATCACATGTCTTGGCAGGTCCCCATTGGGCTTTACGTGATTTCCACGCCAGTTTTCCGGTTTCTCCAGTCCACATTTACAACACAGATAACCGAGCACGGTTATTGGCCGGCCCATGCCCACACCCATCTGTCAATCATTCTGGAGGTAGTCTCCGACTGGATACAGCACGAGTTGCAGGGAGCTTCCACCTCGCTTGGGAGACACGCTCAACACGGTTGGCAGGACAATCGTTCCCCTCCGGCTTTCCTGTTCGCCGCAATCCGCACTCCATACGGCAGCCACAGAAGAAGCAGGCACTTCGTGGCTTTCTGCACGTTCTTTTCTGCCTCCAGCCACGTCCAAGGAACGTCGCTATCCTCTTACTCAGGCAAGTCTTTTTGTACATCTTTTGACATTCTACTATCAGGCCCACTAGCACAGGGCAGATGGCAGATATCAGCCCACAGCAGCATGACCCCCTTTTCCAGTTCAGGGGCATGCCATATGGCCCTCATTGCACACGACATCGTTGTAGATGTTTCTACAACTAAGTCTGCTCCTTTCTGCAGGTCTTTTTCCTAGGCAGTATCGCGCTTTGGAACAGCGTTACAATACTAAACGGGTATTTCACCCGCCAACAATTCGAAGTGGACACAGACGTCTCCAGTGACTGAACACCTGGCGGCATCCACTCTTTCATCTCTTCACTTTTTCCTGAGAAGACATTACTCAGGTAATTTCCTTGTACTGATGAGCTCTTCTCCAGCACATTCTATCGGCTCCTCACATTTCACCAAATGGTATTCATTCATTGTTTCCATTTACCTTCCTCAGGTCCTGTTGGCCCGGTCCAGTAGTGACGACCGAGGGACCAACTAGTACTGCACAGTAGACCCTCCCGGTCCCCTGCCTCAGCAACAAGCAACCTCCACTTAGCCTACCACGGCTCTGATAATTTCCACCCATTCCAGGTAAGCTACTCCTTACCCCTCCAGCCTGCCCCACCACACCGACTTGGACCTTGGTTTGCAGACCGGCGGGTAGCCACCAGGGACTCTTGTACTGCTCTTCTAAAGGGGACCCAATGCCACAATCTGCTCCCCCTGCCCCCAATTCGGGGGGAGTTTCATCGGAACTTTTTCCGAGACTTCCCTCTCTACAAGGGGGTTTTGTACGCATGTGGCCATGAGATACATCTTAGACTCGACCAGGATCGATGTCTGCCTTTTTTTGATTAGTTTCTACCTTTGCATGCACTATAATTTTGTACAGATGTACCTCTAGGTGACCCATTCCCCTTTTTTTCTTTTTTACCGAATTCTTTTTTCTTTCTCCCCTTTTCCACCCATACAGGGTCCTGCTAATTATTGCCCTGATGAAGGCGGAGTAGATTCTGTTCACATGGTAAAATATTTCTTCACCAACTTTGCTCCGCCGAAACACTTTCTTCTATCAGAGGGGAAACAAGGTCCTTCACAGCGACATTTGTGGACCACCAGGACCATTTTGCTCACGTGACATTATCCACTGATGGGAGCATGTCCTCTAGGTTAAACACCTACATCCTATATGGTTTATTTATTCCCCCTGTAGCGTTGGCAGACCCTATCCCGACACATAATATCTTCAACTTTGGGAATTGATTCTAATTACTAATGAATACCGCTCTCAATTGCTTAATATGTTCTATAACATTGAATAGAGGTTCTACTGTACTCATCACTTTGTACTTCTGTGTTTTTCTGCGATTCAATCAAGTATCCCAGTGATATACATTTATGTTCTTTCCTTGATGTACCAATTCTAATTATCTTAGATTGATTGAAAGATCTCATACCCAATTGACAAATGGGAAATGAATGTTCGTTTTCTTGATTACACATGTCTTTCCACGCTGGTTTTTACTATATGTACTTAATTTTTTATGATATTAAAAAACATTTCTTTTTAACATCAATCTCTGTAAATATCTGTTTATTGTCTAGGAGAGTTCCAATATGTATTTTTGCATGCAAATCGATAACCATTAAGGTTATGTGGGTTTAGACCGGGTGTAATATTTCTAATTCATTTACACTTCACACTGGCTCACCCCTAAACATACCAGTACCTTTGTTCTGTTGAGATGATCAGCCATGCGTCACATTTAATTAGAATTGTGAAGATTAGCCATGCGTCACATTTAATTAGAATTATGAAGATTAGCCATGCGTCATGCGTCACATTTAATTAGAATTATGAAGATTAGCCATGCGTCACATTTAATTAGAATTATGAAGATTAGCCAACCGTCACATTTAATTAGAATTATGAAGATTAGCCATGCGTCACATTTAATTATAATTATGAATATTAGCCATGCGTCATGCGTCACATTTAATTAGAATTATGAAGATTAGCCATGCGTCACATTTAATTAGAATTGTGAAGATTAGCCATCCGTCACATTTAATTAGAATTATGAAGATTAGCCATGCGTCACATTTAATTAGAATTGTGAAGATTAGCCATCCGTCACATTTAATTAGAATTATGAAGATTAGCCATGCGTCACATTTAATTAGAATTGTGAAGATTAGCCATGCGCCATATTTAGATAGAATTGTGAAGATTAGCCATGCGCCATATTTAGATAGAATTGTGAAGATTAGCCATGCGTCACATTAGCTGTTTAACCTTTCTGCACCCAGAAGCACACCTTGGTTCTGGTATTTCTTGCTGCGCAGAGGGGCTAGTGGGATTAGCTTGTGTTTTGTATTTAGAGGAATTTGTGGGAGTCGCTAGTGTGTTAAGCTTGGAGGGGTGGTGGGGGCCAGGGGAGGTGGCCAGTGTATTGCACATGAAAATTGTAGGGTGCCGATGAGTTGCAGCTGGATGAGCTCTGTGGACACACTTGGAAGAACTTTGAGAGTAGCCAAAGTACCAACCACCCTGCCCCTGCTGCTCCCCTCCACACACCTCCCAAGTAATATACATGCCCTATGGGCTAGCCAAACTAAACATAAACACACACCAACATGACCAACATTCTCATACAACAAACAATCCCAGGCACTGGACCTTACCCCTATGGATACAACATGTCAGTGCACACAACCATAACCTCCAGCCAAACTACACATGAAATACGCAAACACACATCAGCAAAACAAACACTCACATACAACAAACAACCCGGGCATTGGGCCTCACCCTTACCGATACAAGCCAGTGCACGCAATCAACCCATCTGCAACGCAACACACACACAGCTGCGTGAGCGCCTGGAGACCACCCCAGCGGTGGTAACGGTGCACGGTATAAATCAACATAATGCCACTTTTCCCCTCATCCTATAAGACAGCTACTGTTATCCCTCTCCTCGAGAAACCTGATCTCCTCAATGTCAGCAACTTCATCTCTTCCGCCCGGCATGCAAATCTTTCATCTATTCTTATCCTTTTCGACTTCTCTGCTGCCTTTGATACTGTTGACGATTCTGACTGTCTTTCTACAATAGCTCCCCTTAGCATCAGAGATAAGGCCCTCGCTTGGTTTGCTTCATACCTTGCACCCAGACTCTTTCAGGTGTCCTGGAACAGCTCTGTCACCACACTCACCGTCCCCTTACTGTTGGGAGTTCCCCATCGGTCTGTCCTTGGTCCACTTCTCTTCACTCTGTATACTTCATCTCTTTGCACCATGATCACCTCTTACAACTTCTCCTATCAACTCCTCACTGATGACACTCAGCTATTATTTGCCTTTTACTCCTTAACCGATGAGCTGTTGTCAAAAATGTCAAACTGTCTCTCGCCCATCAAATATTGGATGGCGTCTCATTTGCTTATGCTCAGCTCCACTAAGACTGACATTCCCTACTTCCCAGCCAAAGTGGCCCTCTCTTCCTTTCGTCCTTTTCTCTCCTGACTACTTTCCTTACTCTGCATCCACTCGTATCCTTGGTGTCATCTTCTACCCATTACACAACTTCTTGCTCTTCATCTCCAAATCTGCCAATGTAGCCAGACTCAGCCTCCTAAATAACAGAAAAATCTGTCTTCTTCCTTTCATTTATTATAATCAGCTAATCGCCTTCTTAGTCCTTTCTAGATCTGGCTGCTGTGCCAGTTTCCTCTATGGCGTTCCCAACTATGCTTTGTCACCCCTGGACAAAGTCCTCATCTTTGCATTCTGCACACTTTTCAACCTTTCTCGATTTACCTTTACATCCTCTGCCCGTCCCCAGATTGGCTGGCTATCTACAAAACAAAGGTGAAGTATAAGCTTCTTCTCATCTTCAAAACTTTCAATGAACTCGCCCCACCAACCCATCTGCTCATCTCACCCTCTAGTATCGCTCTTTACGATCATTCTCAACTCACCTCCTTGCCACCACTCGAGCCCCCTGTACTCCCTCTCGTCTCTGCTTGCGCTCTACTCACTCCCTTACTCTGGAATGCTCTTCCTCTCCCTCTCTGTACTACTCCAACTCTACCACTATTTAATGGCAACCTCAAACCCCTGCTTCTTTCTGAAGAACCCGTTTCCTAGCACTCTATGCTGCTGCATCACCCCGTTTTCCTCTCTCCCTACCCTTCATGAACAACCCCACATCACTTTTCCATCACCCCTCCATCCTTAATTCAGCACTTCCTCCACCATCCCATTCCTATGTCATTCTGTCCTGTCCCCGTCCCTGGTTTATGTTCCCAACTTCCCCTGCAACATCAGGACGCCAAGTCAAATTCTATGCCCCCCATTGTAAAGGACCCATTTCCTCGGCTCTGTTATCAATGGTACATTTTGTAGCAATTTTTAGCCAAAAATGCATTGTGTCCCATGTGATTTTTATAAATAAAATAAACAATAACATTTGGATGCTAAGGTATACAAGACAAAATTGGGATAGAAAATTGAGCTGAAGAACCATGAGGGACTCGATAAGTTGGGTGAGCTGGATGCACCCCATCTCTCTCTCCCAACAGAAGACAGTGATGTCGCTGAAGGACCATGAGGGACTCGATAAGTTGGGTGAGCTGGATGTACCCCTGTCTCTCTCTCCCAAGGGAAGACAGTGAAGTCGCTGAAGGACCATGAGGGACATAAGTTGGGTGAGCTGGATGCTCCGCCGTCTCTCTCTCCCAAGGGAAGACAGTGAAGTTGTTGAGGTAGACTTGATGATCTGTGTGAGCAGGATGCTCCCCCATATGTCTCCCAAGGGAAGATTGTGGCTGACTAGGTCAAAATATATTTTTATTGGAATTTTTCAAATGACGTCATCTGATAACAATATCCATAGCTAGCTCAACGGTATAAATTCTTTTAGGATACCATAACTGGGACATAACACTGTGTTTAGTGTGTCATGTTGATGTTAAACAATATTTGTTGTTTGTTGCATAAGAACTGCTTCAAAAGTGTCAATGAGTTCAGAGAGTGAGCCGTTTGTGCCCTTACAATCGCTTCATGTTGTATGAACGCATGAGAATTCTTAGCTACTGGGAGTTTGCCTTATTGGGTAGATGAACAGGTTACTTACCCATGGTAACTTTCTTTCGACTGGATTTTCTTCCCACGTATTCCTCCTCTTATGATAGTTCCATATCCAGCTTCACATTTTTTCCAGCAGAGGATGTTGCGCATCGATGCTTTCAACTCGATGTCCCTCGGTGGCCTCCTTGATGTTGACGTCATCAATGGTATAAAGCACGTGCAGCTACCGCTGGCTTCAGTTCTGTTTTTAAAGCATGTATAGGATAACCAACGCCCAACAGTTACTCCTCCTGAAAGAGCGAAGTCTGCAATCACATAAACAATTCTACTGCAGGGCAGGTTGGGAGGGGCGATGAGGAATATGTGGGAGGAACATCCAGTCGAAATAACGTTACCATGGGTAAGTAACTTGTTCTTCGATTGGATTGTGTCCTCCCACGTATTCCTCCTCTTATGATAGTTCCATATCCAGCTTCACATTTTTTCCAGCAGAGGATGTTGCGCATCGATGCTTTCAACTCGATGTCCCTCGGTGGCCTCCTTGATGTTGACGTCATCAATGGTATAAAGCACGTGCAGCTACCGCTGGCTTCAGTTCTGTTTTTAAAGCATGTATAGGATAACCAACGCCCAACAGTTACTCCTCCTGAAAGAGCGAAGTCTGCAATCACATAAACAATTCTACTGCAGGGCAGGTTGGGAGGGGCGATGAGGAATATGTGGGAGGAACATCCAGTCGAAATAACGTTACCATGGGTAAGTAACTTGTTCTTCGATTGGATTGTGTCCTCCCACGTATTCCTCATCTTATGATAAACTCCCAAAAGCAGCGAATGTATTCCTGGAGGAGTCCGAATTTTCAGACTCATAATAATTTAGGAGTTCCTTCATAGGTCTGTGTGCACACAATGTAGTACTGCCTGTCCAGATTATAGTGTTTGGTAAAAGTGTGTACAGATGACCATGTGGCTGCCGCACACATTAATTGGCACACCCCTCTGTAATGCAGAGGAGGTAGCCATGGCCCTGGTTGAATGAGCTCTAAGACCCTCCAGGGGATTCTTTCCTGCTAGTCTGTAGCATTCAGATATTCCTAAAATGATTAATGTTGACAGAGTTTGTTTTGAAATTGCCATACCCAACTTGTGGCCGTGTAACCTACAAAAAGTTGGTCATTGGGCCTCATTATAACTCAGGCGGTCCGTAAATAACGGTGGTGGTAAACCCGCCGCCACCGTTGTTTCCGGACCGCCTGATCCCGACTCCTGCAGGTGGGAGGTGATGTTCCCGCCAGGTCTGACCTGGCGGGTTTAACACCGCCCACCTGCAGACGGACGAGGAAACACTGGCAGTATTACGAGATGCTGCCGGTGTTTCCATGATCCCCATTCCCATCGAGTCCCATAGGACTCGATGGGAATGGGGATTAACACCATTCCGCCTCCGTGATTCCCGGAAAACCGGGGTTGTAATGCCCTGGTAATTCCGGGAATCACAGAGGCGGAATGGTAAAACGAGTCCGGCGGTAACCAGGCGGTTTTACCGCTGCGGTTACCGCCGCACTCATAATGAGGCCCATTGTGTCTTATTTTAGACATCCTGGAGATGTAAAATGTCAGTGCGTGCCTTGGATCAGGCCTGTGTAACCTCACCTCTTCCTTTCCAGGATGAGGAGGAGGATAAAATGAAGGTAAAATTATTTTCTGAGTTAAATAGAACTCAGACACAATCTCTTAGAGAGAGAGAGAGAGAGAGAGAGAGAGAGAGAGAGAGAGAGAGAGAGAGAGAGAGAGAGAGAGAGAGAAGGTACTCTCTTTGTGGAAGACGTATTGGAGGGCGGATGGGCATGTCCAGAAGGTCTGAGTACCACGTCCTCCTGGCCCAATCCGGAGCAATTAGGATCATGGATTTCCTGAACCTCCTCAACCTCCTGATGACTTGAGGAATGACGGGGATTGGAGGAAAAGTGTACAGGAGTGGAAACTCACAGTCCACTACGAACGTGTCTCCTAGAGCTCCTCTTAGGGGAAATTCCCTCGAGCAATACCGCTCGCACTTCTGGTTGACACTGGTCACGAACAGATCCATTTTGGGGGTTCCCCAAAGGGTGAAGATCTCTTGAAGGACTTCCTAAACTTGTTCCCACTCGTGGGAGACTGTGCTCTGCCTGCTCAGAGCATCTGCTGCCGTATTTTTCACTCCGGCTAGGAGAACTGCCGATAGGGAGATTCTTTCTTGAATTGCATTGCCTCTCTACATAGCGACAGTGACCCCACTCCTCCTCTCTTGAGGTAGTACATGGCCACTGTGTTGTCTGTCATTTTCAGGAAATTCTTTCTCCGTACAGCAGGCAGAAAGGCCTTCAGGGCTAGTCTGATTGCCCTCAGCTCCAAAAGGTTGATATGTAGTTTGGACTCTGATGGAGAAAAACAAACGCTGATTGTCAGGTCGTAGGTATGTGCTCCCCATCCTGTGAGTGAGGCATCCGTTACTACCTTTATCTCTGGCCATGGTTGCCAAAAAGGTTCTCCCTTTAAAATGTGGTTCTCACAGGTCCACCACATGAGATCCTGAGCGACTCTGTTTGGAACCTGAAGGAGATCTGACATCCTGCCTGAGAATTGAGGCCATTGAGTCCTGAGAGCCCACTGAAGAGATTTCATTCTCAGGTGCGCCTCTGGCACCAGAAAAAAGCAGGATGCCATGAGGCTGAGCAACCTCAGAAAATCTAACGCCAGGAGACGCTGGGGACTCTGGAAATGGTGACCATCTGTAGAATGTGTTGAGCCCTCACCTCGGGTGGCGAGGCTGTTCCCAGGGATGTACCTAGGACTTCTCTAATGAATAGGAGCTTTTGAGATGGTATCATGTGGGACTTCTTGAAACTGAGGGAGAAGCCCAGTCTGTGAAGGGAGTGAGATGTTCTAGGGCCTGTTCAGGGGGAACTGGCCCTGATCAGCCAATCGTCCAGGTAGCAGTAGATGTCACTCCCCCTCTCCTGAGATGCGCTGCCACCGTCATCAGCTTGGTGAAAATCCTCGGGTGGAGGTCAGTCCAAATGGCAGAACTCAAAACTGATAATAAGAACTGCCAACAGCGAACCTCAGGTACTGTCTGTGCTTGTGATGATTGGCACATGAAAGTAAGCATCTTGAAGGTCTAATGATACCAACCAGTCCTGGAGCTGGAGAGCCTGAAGGATCTGAGAAAGGGTTACCATCTTGTACTTGTACTTCCTGAAGAATTTGCTTAAGTCTCTTAAATCCAAAATGGGTCTCAATCCTCTGTCCTTTTTTGGAATTATGAAGTACGGGGTGTACCAACCCTTGTTCCTTTCCGCTACAGGTAATGGTTCTATTGCACCTTTCTCTAGCAGGGTCACGATTTCCTACATAAGGAGCGGATCTGGAACGTAGAAAGAGCCGTTCCCTGGTGGATGACTCTGAGGCTTTTTTAGAAATGGTGACGCCGATATCTTAGACTCCATCGACGTCGAGGGCTTCGATGCTTTCGGCATCAAGGACTTGTCTGCCGCTTTTGCCGTTGAGGACCTGTCATGGTCCGATGAAGAGTCTTTTGGCACCCATGGCGTCTATGACTTCTTCCTCGAGGAAGATTTGTATCGACTCGAGGGATCCTTCGACTGCTCTCGAGGAGATGTTTCCTTGCCTTCTGGGCCCGAGGGCACACAGATTTTGCCTTTATCTTTTTACTTGTCGAGTTTTTCGACCTGGGGATGGCTTTCATAAGTCTTCAAGGGGGTCAAGGCCGCATTTCCGAATACTTGCATCATTTTGACTCTGAACTTTTCCCACTCAGCTGGAGAGGCTGATTTCGTCTTGCATTTTACTCGTTCTGGGGAGGAACTCGATGACGAAGACGGCGACCTATGGTGTCTTTTCTTCGAACGTCGCGAAGATGACGAGGAGTGAGATCTACTGCGTGATCTCAATCTTTTTGTCTTTGTAAAACGAGGAGAAATATTTCTCAACTCGTCTGAAGGCTGTCTTTTCGACGGGATCGTTGAAGGAGATTTTGACCTACCTGCCGCAAATGTTCCTCTTTGCTCTTTCAGGGCTTTCACCGTCATCGATAGGCAGGCCTTACAGTCGAAGGTAGTGGGAGAGGAACAGAGGCAAAACAGACACACCCAATGGGGGTCCGTAAGGGAAATCTTTGCCCCACAATCCTGACACTTCTTAAACCCCGATCTCGGAGTCGAAGACGCCAACAATGATGCCATTTTTAAGACTTTACTCAAAGATTCTCGATAGGGAACCGAAGTGCACCGAAGCTTTCGCAGAAAAACAGAACTGAAGCCAACGGTTGCTGCGTGTGCTTTATACCATCGATGACGTCGACATCGAGACAGAGGCCTCCGAGCAACATCAATTCGACAGACATCGACACGCAGCACCATCTACTGGAAAACACTTCTGAAGCAGCTGAAACTGGATATGGAAATATCATAAAATGAGCAATACGTGGGAGGACACAATCCATTGGAACAGTGTAATCCCTTTAAGTCAATATCATTGGTAATTCTAATTCTATTGGCGCGGTCCAAAGGTCTACAGAGCAACGATGACCACCTTGTCAAAGCAGATGTGTGAATGGTGCACATAACCAACACAAAAGTGCACATAACCAACACAAAATAATGTGGACATCTTTGATTCTCACTGAACACAGTAATATGTCAGATTGCCCTGAAGAAGCTCCAATGTGAGTAAAACACATCTCAGCCCAAACTCATACTTTTGTTCTTGGGGTAAGGCCCTAATTCTACATTATGTTATGTTGCCAGACATACATGTGGCACACAACTAATAATTTCTGTTCTAGGTGTAAGTCCCAATATCACTCATCTTCTGTTTTTGTGCCTAATGTTTTGATTTATTTCGGTAAGATAAACATTGATATTACAAATGTCTTATAATGTTCATATGATAAGCAACCATAAATAGGAATACCAAGGCACAAAAGAATATGAAAATGATTATTTAAAAATGCTCACTTCATACTCCAGGGTATTGGGCAAGTGGCACAGTTGCTCCCACCCTCCCCAGAGGGCAAACACCTCTAGTGAAACACCCTCCCTTCTCAGTGACAGACGCCTGCACCAGAAACCCAGCAAATGGTGAATGAACCTTGTGCTTTACAGAACACAAAGCAGAGGGTCTTCTCTCCCCACACAACTTCTCCATCTAAGACTTCCACCAAAGGCATCGCCCTCGCCCAAGAAGCATATGCCTCCCCCTTGCCTTGAAACACACAGCACCCGTGCCTTGAGGTAACACCCCGGGCCTCCTGTCCAGCAGAGGGACATTCCAAACCCTCCACCTGCTGCACAAAGCTCTCCACCTGCCGGTTTATTCATTTGGTTTTATAATGCACTACACTGCAAGCAAGCCTTTTAAATATGGCAAAAGCAAGAGTGGGGTGTGTGGGGGATACACAATAATAAGTGAACCAAGATTAATGAAGAGCGGGACTAAGGTGTGGGGTGTCGGAGGAGGTGACACCAAACACAGAAAATCCTGGGTCACGTTCCAGGGTTCCGAGAAGCAGCACTGATACCTTCATCCCAGCCAGCGCATTCATATGATGCTACTACAGCTCTTGAGCCATCGGGGCGGGGTTGGAGTGTCTGGGGGGGGGGGGGATAAAGATGTGTCTTTATCGATTGATCATAAGCCTCCTGTCAGCCCCCCAAAAGCAAGCTTTCATTCCGATTGGAACAAAACAATTAATTTGGCTGGGGGGTGGGAGAGGCGCTCAGGGGTATGTAGGGTTGTGAGGTGATTCTGAGCCCTGTAAAAAAAGAGAGTTGGCAGTGTGGTGACTCCTAGGCCAGGAACCAGTTACATGGAGACTGCAGATCCCATAATCCCCCAGTTTAATCAGCAGTTACAAATTCAAACCACCTTAGCCATGCTCCCTGTTCAGACAGGCACACTGGAAAATGCCCCACCCCAGTCCAAAACGGTACACGTCCCTTTATGGGGGACCACCCAAATATGCCTACAGTCTCTATACAGGTCCCTTTGGAACCAATGGGACTAATTAAGTGGGCCCCTTTAAGGGAACCAAAGAGCATTGGTCCAACAGAACCAGCAGTGCATATGCACTCTGCTTCCCTCGCACAGGAGCAGATACCACTCTGAACCAGCAGCGCATACGCAATCCGCTTCCCTCGCACAGGTGCAGATACCACTCTGAACCAGCAGCGCACATGCACTCTGCTTCCCTTGCACAGGTGCAAATACCACTCTTAAATCTGCAAGGAGAGACAAATGAGCTAGGCTAGGAATACAGGAAGTAGGCAACCAGCCTCAAGCCCCACCTCAAAACTGGAATTATCCAGCAGGTGAGGGACAAATCAGACAGTGCCTATACCAGCAACCTGAAGCGGAAAGTAGGAACTCCAAGATGGCGGATGTAGTTCCTGAGGCTGCCATCCAGCAGTCACTGCGGACCCACCCACCCCAGAGAAATACCACTTCCAACAAACCTATTCTAAGTTTGCACACCCGAGTTCTCTTACCCCAAAGTGATGCTGGAAGTAGGGGCCAATGCACTATACAAACCCAGAGTCCTGTAAGAGAAGCAGAAAGTCATTGGAGAGGTTCAGGCGGGTGCGCCCAAGGAATTGAAAGGAGTCTGGAGGAAGAGACAGGCGAGAAGGAGCTTGAGGGGTGGGGGGAGAGAGCCTTGGTGGAGAGTGGTGAAAGTAAGGAGGTGGGCTTTATACTGTAAGAGGTGGGCGGGGTGTCAATAGAATCTAAGGAGGTCTATCAGGAAGTTGGTCAGGGAGACAGAAAGGAGGGTACAGAAGGTTTAATGTTGTTGGAGGACAATGGAGAGTAGTTGAAGGATGCTGAGGAGAAGCAGTAGGAGGAGAATGGCTTGTTAAAGGAAATGGTTGGAGGGGGAGAAAAGGGAGGTGGTAGGAGAGATCAAGGAGGTGGTAAGAAGGGAGATCAAGATGGTGTAGAAGAGTTATAAGGATGTGACAGGATAGACTAAGGAGGTGGGAAAGGAGAGTACTATGAAGGTGGTTGGAGATGACATTGAGGAGAGTGTGGAGGAGAGCTGTCAGCTAAACACTGAAACCATTAAAGAGATCCTCTATAGGCAGGAGGGGGATACAGCTCAGAGATGCAAAGGAGAGACAGACTGTGGAGGATGAGAAGATAGGAAGAGACCAACCATGGTTGAGGCAAAAGAGAAAACTTGAGAGAGATAAGGAGTGTCCAAAAGAACTGTACAGAGACATCTAAAGAGGAGAGATCCAGGAGGTAGAGGGAGAGTGGTACTAAAGTGGTTGAAGAAGATGAGCATAAAGAAGAGGTAGTTTAGGAATTCGAGCAGCAGGGGGCGCTGTGGTTTCATGAGAGGAGGTTGTTCAAGAATTGGAGGCAGAATTCGCCAGAGGTGTTAGATATTGGAAGGCGGAAGAGCAGAACAAGGTCAGGAGGCACAAGGAGCTTGAGAGAGGACAAGGAGGTTAGGAAGTTGAAAGAGCGGAAAAAGGCATTTAAAAGATATCGGATGGAGACTGTGGAAGAGTGTGGAGATTGGCAGAGCTGTCTAGTGGAATGAGGCTTTAGGGAAAGCCAAGCACTCAGAAAGGGTCAGGAGATATGAGATGGTCTGACTGATCCTAGGCAGGCATTAGAAGTAGGAGGAGGAACAAACCGGTGGCAAAGTCACAAGCAGGGAGTTTATTGTAGAGAAATGACTTAGACAGGGCTGTTCAGAACTAGGGAATATTTGGGAACCCTAGATGAGCGACCAGGAACCCAGGAGACCATCAACTGAGCCAGCCCCCTCTGTGACGCACCCTGACAGCAGCACAGAAACAACTGTTTGGACTTTTCCAAACTAGGGGTTGGGAATGCCTTTAAACCCGCACAGGAAGATCCAAAGACACCACCAATGGCAGAGAGAGGTACTGCATTGGGAAGTGATCCCCCAGGAGGGGGCTGCTGATGAACCGTGAAAGACTTTTAGTCATGTTCCTCCAACCAGTTTGTTGTTTTGCCTCCAACCTGTACACCATTTCTGAATACACTCTTGTTGCACTCTGTCTTCACTTTGCTGGTTCCTGGTGGCCATCCTAACAGTAGCTGCCATCTTGACTGTCCTCCATTATCTGCTCCATCACAGGTGACATATCCCCAGAGGAACCTGGCCCTGCATTCACCCCACTCTGGGACGAACAGTGGGACTAACTATCTTGTCCTCGTCCATATCTAGCAGTGCCTAGTGGCCATGTACACAATATACAATAAACTTTGCAAAAGCAGTTAACATAACATATGCTCCAGAGGAGAAGGTTTCTATTGCAATGCATTTTACTATTTCCCGGGCTGTGCATGTGTTCACAAAGCAGATTCTGCCTTCTTGAGGTCCATTCTAAGGTGCAAGAATTGCAAAGCAAAGTGATCTGGACCGCCATCTTTGCTCTTGCATTCTCTTCACGCTGCCATAAGAGGGGGGTCTTGTTGGGAGGGCTCAGGAGTGATGTCCGGCAGGAGTGGTGACTTTTTCCGTGGCTTATCCTGGTCACTGAGAGGATCCAGATACTGTGTAGAGAAAAATGGGACAGATGTGAGCGGAAGTATTGGTGAAAGACCACCCTCATAGCATGGAAACCCCCCCATGCATAAGGCTATCCCAAATCACGCGGAGCTACGAGATGCATGCCCTTCAAATCATTGTAATTCACTAAGCAATCCATCTCGAGTGGGGAACGCCCCAGAAATATGGAAATGTCATGGCTCGCAAAAAAATCAATGAATGCTGTTTGATCATATTATAAACAATATTTCAGGGTGCAGGCTCTGCCCATGAACAGGAAATGCAAACACTTCCCATGGAAGAAGAGGAGAGGGGAGGGGAGCAAATCTGCCTCTGAATGCTGTGCCCGCCAGATGCCACCACGGAGGTTAGCGTATAATACCGCTTTCCTTCAATCCCAAACTGGTATTGCATAAATGTTGGAGATGGACTCCGGCCACCCTCATCATGTTCCTACCCATCCTTATACTCGTCCTACTTACTCTAGCTCTCCTCTTCACCAGCAGGCACTACGCACCCACCTGCATGGTACTCCCACCAGCCCTCCCTCCTCTGAAATCCCCCTTATGTCCCCCACTTTTGAATTACCTGTGAGTGCCTCTGCTCATACTCAATCTATAGATCCCTCTCACCTCCCTGTATGAGTCACCCTCCTGCTCCGATTCAACCCTATTTCCCGCCCCCCACTGCATTTACTCTAGGATGCGGAAATGTCAATCCTGCCAATCACTGAATCTCACCTCCCGCAATACACAGTTATGGCTTTCACCCAACATGTATCCCTCACCACACAGCCAAACTCGCAGCCTTCAACTTCTCCCACTCCCTTTCCGTATCTGTGCACGTTGGTGGGATGATTGTTAAAGACACCCCATCTACCCCTTTGCCTCATCCTGACTTCGTTCCCCCCTTTCTTGCAACACATCGATGTTCATCTCCTTACTCCATCTCCACGATCACTAATTAGTATCTTAACCTCGTCTTTCAAGGCTTGGCCTCGTACTTGAAACTCTACACTCTGAGGTCCAAGCCATACCATGAGGTTTCAGAAAGTGAAGTTCAGGAAGTTATACTTAAGCTGAAACCTACGTCATGTAAAGGAGATAGTTTCCCTGCATCGCTTTTTCAAGAATTCCAGAATTCCTTAATACCCTGGGTAACTGCTCTTGTTGATCAGTCATTTGCCGAAGCTTTCGTCCCAGGTAGCATTAAGGAGGCATGGATCACCCTCTATTGGAAAAGGAGACCCTTGATGCTGGAGATCCTGGGAATTTCCGGCCAATCACCAACATCCCTTTTTTATTGAAGATTTTAGATAAACGTGCGCTTGATCAATATCAAAGCTTTGTTTGTCAAAATAACATTCTTGCCACTGGTCAGTCTGGGTTCCGCGTGAATAACGGAACCGAACCTGCTGCTCTTGATCTTAACTCTAACCTAGGCTAGCTGAGATAATTGATAAAGGCGGCCAGCCATTGTTACTTCTTCTGGACCTCTCGCCCTCCTTTGATTTGGCCGGTCATGCCTTTCTGGCTGATAGACTGGTCAGGGTGGGCAGGTGCTCCAATCCTGCGACCAACCTCTAATCCTCATAGCTGTTGGCACTAATGTCAGAATAACTTAACATCAGAGCCTTTAGAATCAAACTCTGCTCCCGTCTAACCAGACCCTTTGGCACCAACCTCTCTTCTCCTCTAATCCTCAGAGCATTTGGTACTAACCCATGCATCTCTCTAAGCCGCCAAGCCTTTGACACCAGCCCATGCTCCCTTGTAATTCACAGAGCCTTGGATTCCAACCCCGACTCCCTCTAATCCTCAAGAGTGTTTGGTAACACGGCCTGAACTCATCTAAACATTGGAGCCTTTGCCACCAACCCCTGCTTTCCTCTAATCCCCAGAGCTTTTGGTACCAAGGCCTGAACCCCGCTAAACCACTAAGCCTTTGGCACCAATGCCAGAGACCCTCAGCAGAGCCTTTGGCACCAATGCCAGTGCCCCTCAGCAGAGCCTTTGGCACCAATGCCAGGGCCCCTCGAAACAGCAGAGCCTTTGGCACCAATGCCAGTGCCCTTCTACATATCAGAGCTTTTGGTACTAATGCCAGGGCCACTCAGCAGAGCCTTTGGCACCAATGCCAGTGCCCTTCTACATATCAGAGCCTTTGGTACCAATGCCGGGCCCCTCGAAACAGCAGAGCCTTTGGCACCAATGCCAGTGCACCCCAAAACAGCAGAGCCTTTGGCACCAATGCCAGGGCCCCCCAAAACAGCAGAGCCTTTGGCACCAATGCGTGTGCCCTTCTACATATCAGAGCTTTTGGGCCCAATGCCAGGGCCCCCTAAACAGCAGAGCCTTTGGCACCAATGCCAGGGCCCTTCTACATATCAGAGCCTTTGGTACCAATGCCAGGGCCCCTCTAAACAGCCGAGCCTTTGGCAGCAATGCCAGTGCCCTTCTACATATAAGAGCCTTTGGTACCAATTCCAGGGCCCTCGACACAGCAGAGCCTTTGGCACCAATGCCAGGGCCCCTACTAAACAGCAGAGCCTTTGGCACCAATGCCAGGACCCCTCCAAAGAGCAGAGCCTTTGGCACCAATGCCAGGGCAGCTCTAAACAGCAGAGCTTTTGGCACCAATGCCAGGGCCCCTTCAAACAGCAGAGCCTTTGGCGCCAATGCCAGGGCCCCTGGAAACAGCAGAGTGTTTGGCACCAATGCCAGGGCCCCCCCAAACAGCAGAGCCTTTGGTACCAATGCGGGGCCCCTCTAAACCGCAGAGCTTTTGGCACCAATGCCAGGGCCCCTCCAAACAGCAAAGCCTTTGGCACCAATGCCAGGGCCCCTCCAAACAGCAAAGCCTTTGGCACCAATGCCCGTGCCCTTCTCCATCTCAGAGCCTTTTGTACCAATGCCAGGGCCCCTCTAAACAGCAGAGCCTTTGGCACCAATGGCAGGGCCCCCCCCTAAACAGCAGAGTCTTTGGCACCAATGCCAGGGACCCTCAGCAGAGCCTTTGGCACCAATGGCAGGCCCCCCCCTAAACAGCAGAGCCTTTGGCACCAATGCCAGGGCCCCTCTAAACAGCCGAGCCTTTGGCAGCAAAGCCAGTGCCCTTCTACATATAAGAGCCTTTGGTACCAATGCCAGGGTCCCTCGACACAGCAGAGCCTTTGGCACCAATGCCAGGGCCCCTACTAAACAGCAGAGCCTTTGACACCAATGCCAGGACCCCTCCAAAGAGCAGAGCCTTTGGCACCAATGCCAGAGCCCCTCGAAACAGCAGAGCCTTTCGTACTAATGCAGGGCCCCTCTGAACCGTAGAGCTTTTGGCACCAATGTCAGGGCCCCTCCAAACAGCAGAGCCTTTGGCACCAATGCCAGGGCCCCTCCAAACAGCAGAGCCTTTGGCACCAATGCCAGTGCCCTTCTCCATCTCAGAGCCTTTTGTACCAATGCCAGGGCCCCTCGACACAGCAGAGCCTTTGGCACCAATGCCAGGGCCCCTACTAAACAGCAGAGCCTTTGGCACCAATGCCAGGACCCCTCCAAAGAGCAGAGCCTTTGGCACCAATGCCAGGGCCCCTCCAAAGAGCAGAGCTTTTGGCACCAATGGCAGGGCCCCTCCAAACAGCAGAGCCTTTGGCGCCAATGCCAGGGCCCCTTGAAACAGCAGAGCGTTTGGCACCAATGCCAGCCCCCCCCCCAAACAGCAGAGCCTTTGATACCAATGCAGGGCACCTCTAAACGGCAGAGCTTTTGGCACCAATGTCAGGGCCCCTCCAAACAGCAAAGCCTTTGGCACCAATGCCAGGGCCCCTCCAAACAGCAAAGCCTTTGGCACCAATGCCAGTGCCCTTCTCCATCTCAGAGCCTTTTGTACCAATGCCAGGGCCCCTCAGCAAAGGCTTTGGCACCAATGCCAGGGCCCCCCTAAACGGCAGAGCCTTTGGCACCAATGCCTGGGCCCCTCGAAACAGCAGAGCCTTTGGCACCAATGCCAGTGCCCTTCTACATCTCAGAGCCTTTGGCACCAATGCCAGCTCCTCCCCCCAAACAGCAGAGCCTTTGGTACCAATGCAGGACCCCTCCAAACATCAGAGCCTTTGGCGCCAATGCCAGGGCCCCTCTAAACAGCCGAGCCTTTGGTAGCAAAGCCAGTGCCCTTCTACATATAAGAGCCTTTGGTACCAATTCCAGGGCCCCTCGACACAGCAGAGCCTTTGTCACCAATGCCAGGGCCCCTCTAAACAGCAGAGCCTTTGGCACCAATGCCAGGACTCCTCCAAAGAGCAGAGCCTTTGGCGTCAATGCCAGGGCAGCTCTAAACAGCAGAGCCTTTGGCGCCAATGCCAGGGCCCCTTGAAACAGCAGAGTGTTTGGCACCAATGCCAGGGCCCCCCCAAACAGCAGAGCCTTTGGCACCAATGCCAGGGCCCCTCCAAACAGCAAAGCCTTTGGCACCAATGCCAGTGCCCTTCTCCATCTCAGAGCCTTTTGTACCAATGCCAGGGCCCCTCTAAACAGCAGAGCCTTTGGCACCAATGCCAGGGCCCCCCAAAACATTAGAGCCTTTGGCACCAATGCCAGGGACCCTCAGCAGAGCCTTTGGCACCAATGCCAGCCCCCCCCCTAAACAGCAGAGCCTTTGGCACCAATGCCAGGGCCCCCCAAACAGCAGAGCCTTTGGCACCAAGGCCAGGGCCCCTCCAAACAGCAAAGCCTTTGGCACCAAAGCCAGTGCCCTTCTCCATCTCAGAGCCTTTGGTACCAATGCCAGGGTCCCTCGGCACAGCAGAGCCTTTGGCACCAATGCCAGGGCCCCTACTAAACAGCAGAGCCTTTGACACCAATACCAGGACCCCTCCAAAAAGCAGAGCCTTTGGCACCAATGCCAGTGGCCCTCTAAACAGCAGAGCCTTTGGCACCAATGCCAGGACCCCTCCAAAGAGCAGAGCCTTTGACGCCAATGCCAGGCCCCCTCGAAACAGCAGAGCGTTTGGCACCAATGCCAGGGCCCCCCCAAACAGCAGAGCCTTTCGTACCAATGCAGGGCCCCTCTGAACCGTAGAGCTTTTGGCACCAATGCCAAGGCCCCTCCAAACAGCAGAGCCTTTGGCACCAATGCCAGGGCCCCTCCAAACAGCAGAGCCTTTGGCACCAATGCCAGTGCCCTTCTCCATCTCAGAGCCTTTTGTACCAATGCCAGGGCCCCTCAGCAGAGCCTTTGGCAGCAATGCCAGTGCCCTTCTACATATAAGAGCCTTTGGTACCAATGCCAGGGTCCCTCGACACAGCAGAGCCTTTGGCACCAATGCCAGGGCCCCTACTAAACAGCAGAGCCTTTGACACCAATATCAGGACTCCTCCAAAGAGCAGAGCCTTTGGCACCAATGCCAGGGGCCCTCTAAACAGCAGAGCCTTTGGCACCAATGCCAGGACCCCTCCAAAGAGCAGAGCCTTTGACGCCAATGCCAGGCCCCCTCAAAACAGCAGAGCGTTTGGCACCAATGCCAGGCCCCCCCCAAACAGCAGAGCCTTTCATACCAATGCAGGGCCCCTCTGAACCGTAGAGCTTTTGGCACCAATGCCAGGGCCCCTCCAAACAGCAGAGCCTTTGGCACCAATGCCAGGGCCCCTCTAAACAGCCGAGCCTTTGGCAGCAATGCCAGTGCCCTTCTACATATAAGAGCCTTTGGTACCAATGCCAGGGCCCCTCGACACAGCAGAGCCTTTGGCACCAATGCCAGGGCCCCTCTAAACAGCAGAGCCTTTGGCACCAATGCCAGGACCCCTCCAAAGAGCAGAGCCTTTGGCGCCAATGCCAGGGCAGTTCTTAACAGCAGAGCTTTTGGCACCAATGCCAGGGCCCCTTGAAACAGCAGAGCGTTTGGCACCAATGCCAGGGCCCCCCAAACAGCAGAGCCGTTGGTACCAATGCAGGGCCCCTCTAAACCGCAGAGCTTTTGGCACCAATGCCAGGGCCCCTCCAAACAGCAAAGCCTTTGGCACCAATGCCAGGGCCCCTCCAAACAGCAAAGCCTTTGGCACCAGTGCCAGTGCCCTTCTCCATCTCAGAGCCTTTTGTACCAATGCCAGGGCCCCTCAGCAAAGCCTTTGGCACCAATGCCAGGGCCCCCCTAAACTGCAGAGCTTTTGGCACCAATGCCTGGGCCCCTCGAAACAGCAGAGCCTTTGGCACCAATGCCAGTGCCCTTCTACATCTCAGAGCCTTTGGCACCAATGCCAGCTCCTCCCCCAAAACAGCAGAGCCTTTGGTACCAATGCAGGACCCCTCCAAACATCAGAGCCTTTGGCGCCAATGCCAGGGCCCCTCTAAACAGCAGAGCGTTTGGCACCAATGCCAGGGCCCCTCGAAACAGCAGAGCCTTTGGCACCAATGCAAGACCCCTCCAAACAGCAAAGCCTTTGGCACCTATGCCAGGGCCCCTCCAAACAGCAGGGCCTTTGGCACCAATGCCAGTGCCCTTCTACATCTCAGAGCCTTTGGTACCAATGCCAGGGCCCCTCCAAACAGCAGAGCTTTTGGTGCCAATGCCAGGGCCCCTCAAAACAGCAGAGCCTTTGGCACCAATGCAGGGCCCCTCCAAACAGCAGGGCCTTTGGCACCAATGCCAGGGCCCCTCCAAACAGCAGAGCCTTTGGCACCAATGCCAGTGCCCTTCTACATCTCAGAGCCTTTGGTACCAATGCCAGGGCCCCTCCAAACAGCAGAGCCTTTGGTACCAATGCCAGGGCCCCTCGACACAGCAGAGTCTTTGGCACCAATGCCAGGCCCCCCCCACCTTAAACAGCTGAGCCTTTGGCACTAATGCCAGGGCCCCTCTAAACAGCAGGCCCTTTGGCACCAATGCCAGGACCCCTCCAAACAGCAGAGCCTTTGGCACCAATGCCAGTGCCCTTCTACATCTCAGAGCCTTTGGCACCAACGCCAGGGCCCCTCCAAACAGCAGAGCCTTTGGCGCCAATGCCAGGGCCCCTCCAAACAGCAGAGCCTTTGGCACCAATGCCAGAGGCCCTTTTACATCTCAGAGCCTTTGGCACCAATGCCAGGGCCCCCCTACACAGCAGAGCCTTTGGCACCAATGCCAGCCCCCCCCCCAAACAGCAGGGCCTTTGGAACCAATGCCAGGGCCCCTCCAAACAGCAGAGCCTTTGGCACCAATGCCAGGGCCCCTCAGCAGAGCCTTTGGCACCAATGCCAGGGCCCCCCTAAACAGCAGAGCCTTTGGTACCAATGCCAGGGCCCCTCGAAACAGCAGAGCCTTTGGCACCAATGCAGCCCCCCCCTAAACAGCAGAGCCTTTGGCACCAATGCCAGGGCCCCTCTAAACAGCAGGCCCTTTGGCACCAATGCCAGGGCCCCTCGAAACAGCAGAGCCTTTTGCACCAATGCCAGGGCCCCTCTAAACAGCAGAGCCTTTGGTACCAATGTCAGGGCCCCTCGACACAGCAGAGCCCTTGGCACCAATGCCAGTGCCCTTCTCCATCTCAGAGCCTTTGGCACCAATGCCAGGGCCCCTCTACGTCTCATAGCCTTTGGTGCCAATGCCAGGGCCCCTCAGCAGAGCCTTTGGTACCAATGCCAGGGCCCCTCGACACAGCAGAGCCTTTGGCACCAATGCCAGGGCCCCTGCAAACAGCAGAGCCCTTGGCGCCAATGCCAGGGCCCCTCTAAACAGCAGAGCTTTTGGCACCAATGCCAGGGCCCCGCCAAACAGCAGAGCCTTTGGCGCCAATGCCAGGGCTCCTCCAAACAGCAGGGCCTTTGGCACCAGTGCCACTGCCCTTCTACATCTCAGAGCTTTTGGCACCAATGCCAGGGCCCCTCCAAACAGCAGAGCTTTTGGCGCCAATGCCAGGGCCCCTCCAAACAGCAGGGCCTTTGGCACCAATGCCAGTGCCCCTCCAAACAGCAGGGCCTTTGGCACCAATGCCAGTGCCCTTCTACATCTCAGAGCCTTTGGCACCAACCCCCGTTGTCCACTAAACCTTAGAGCGTTTGAAACGAATGCATGCACCAAGCCCTTGGTTCCAATTCTAGAGACTCTCCAAAGTGCAGAATATTTGGCACAAAAAGTCCTTACAATGACAATCCCCCAAGCTTTGACACCAACGCAAGAAACGAGTGAAGCCTCCGAGACGTTCCAGTGCCAGAGCCCCTGCAATCCTCAGAGCATTCGGTTGCTTGTTCTAAAGCATTAAGGACCTCTTTCCTGCCCTCCAGATCTGCAAGCCCCCTACTACCGGCAAAGGCTGTACCTTGGGTGCACTCAGGTTTTCCCGCAGAGGGCCAAGTCGCGATGTCCTGGACAGCAGGCCTATTTTGCTAAGTACTGCAGAGCTGTGGCCAGGCCGGGGCACAAGGCCCAGGTCGCCCATCCGGTAATGAGCAATGGCGCCACCGTCCTTCAGCAAAGGGGACAAGGAGTTGATCCTGCATGGAGAAAAAGAAGAAAACATTTAAATAAATAAAGACAGCCCCAGACACACAGTAACACAACAGGGTGATTCCACCTAACATTGCCTAAGGCTGCAAAGCTCTTTCTTCAATGTTTTAGTGGGAACACAAGGACTGCAGGGATATCTCTTTGGCAGATTGCGGTGTGTGAGCTGTGTGTTGGGAGTGAAGCAGTACCTGTGTGCCTTTACAGGAGTCTTGCTACAGTTTTCATTGCCAGAGGAGGTGGAGTCAAAACTACAAAGTCCGGTGGCCGAGCTGAGTGTTGGGAGTGTTTGGAGTTTTTGGAGTGCGCTGGTGTTGGCCCCGCTGGTCTGAAGGTCTGATTACTTCAGGAACAAGTGCCGGTGAGTGGCCTTACCCTCTCTCTCTCTCTCTCTCTCTCTCTCTCTCTCTCTCTCTCTTTTACTCTTTCCACCCAGTGCTACTGTGATTTAAGTGACACTCGGGAGCATAGTGCTCCACCTTGCTGAATTCTTGTGAAACAAGGGCTCTTGCAGGGATTTCATCCTCACTGCATAGTAGTCGCTACTTAAGTGGCCCAGTGAGCGTGGAGTGTGGATGTACGACTTTAGAAGTGGAAATAAAATTACGCCACCTTTTGTGCAAATAATTTCGGACACCGAAATGTTAGCCGCTGTGAACCTTCCTCAACGGTCAGAGACTCGGGAGATGCAAGTGATCTCTTCTGACTCGACACATTGGAATGGCATGCATGTAACAAAGAAAAGAAACAGCCTGATTACATCATTCTTTTCTCCGGTATCAGGAGCTATTCATTCTTCCACAACTGGAGCTGCGGGTACTCCTGCAAGCTCCTTGGTGGTCCTAACAAAGGCGACCATTGAATCTACGGGACTCTCAAAAACAGCAAATTCTCGCCCTTCTTTTCCAACCACAGATACAGCCTCAATTGATTTAAGCCCAGAGGATACTCCTCCTGACTTGAACCTGATCTCTAATCTGCCTGTACAAGACGGGCTTCACCATTCATGGTCAGATTGTTTTTCATCCTGTCCGGCCCATTCTCTGACTCTCTTGTCTCCTCAAAAGCTTTCAGCAGTAATGCGAAGAATGGAAGATGGCTCGTGTGATGGCCAAGAGGGGCTCTTTGCAGAAATTAATCAAGTATTGTGCATTTTGGTCTCGCTATACGAAGGCCTGCAGAGAGCAACACAAATTAATTCAGCACTGCTAGAATCACTACTGTTTAAGTTTGATCACATGAACCTTCATGTTGCTGCAAAATAATTTTTATTCTCATGGAAGAAAGATCTTGCAGAACCTGTTAAGGCAGTGGTGAACAAGGAACAACAATTTGATTCTTGTAACTCAGCAGGTACAGGCGCTCTAGGAACAGGCTGATAATATGGCCCAATTTTTACAGTATGACCACAACCCTAAAGATCCTTCCATCCCTAAGGAATTGGTAAGGACTGTTCCTCAGGAAAGATCCATCTATCCCCAAGGAATTGGTAAGGACTGTTCTTCAGGAAAGATCCATCTATCCCTAAGGAATTGGTAAGGACTGTTCCTCAGGAAAGTGCCAGTCAGCCCTCTTTTGGCTTTGCCACATCTTCACTGGGACAGGCGATGCAAAAAGCCTCTAATAAAGAGGTTCAGTCAACAGGCGATATATCAGTGGTCGAAGTGATCACTGTTGACGATGAACCAACAGAAGAACCTTAAAATCTCGCTATAACTTCAGAGGCATTTGAGTTTCGGAAACCGCAAATACGCTCCAAGAAGAGTAGTGGGCATGGGAAGAAATCTAAACATTGCAGTAATCAACACTCAAAAAAACAAGTCTTGCACAACTTCTTGCATTCTCTCTTTTCCCAGCCCGCTGTGAAGGCAGCATTGGCTAATCCTCTGGCCACAGCCTCCCAGGTGAACTCTTCAAAATCAAGCCCAAGTGGTTATACAATGGCTTTGATTCCGAACACATTGGAGGTGGCCGTGCCAGGTACTAGGATTCCAAGCTCTGCAGGAGACATTACAAAACCCTCCTTGTAGACAGTAGTAGTTGATCTTACCAAGTCCTCTATGGTTAGGGATCCAAAAAATCTTTTCGCATCTGGAATGCCCTTATTTGTGTCGTTTCAACATTCTCACCCACCATTCTTTCCCCTCCATCCTCCATCCCTTTTTCTGGCCATTACCCTTCTTCGCCAGATCATGTCCTGGATCCCACTGCAATCTGAGGAGTATCCTCTACGTCTTCTGCAAGACTCACATAGAGCTGCGGTTGCCCTTTGTAAAGACTGGATGGGGGTATCTGTTCTCCTGCTCTCTATATGGCAGAGTAAAAGCACAGAGCACCCCAGCCAAGGTTCTCTATTTGGTAGCTGTGGACGAGCGACCAAGGCTTAAGCTCTCAGGAGGTGATGTGGGTTGGTTCCTAAGTACAGTGTAGTCTTATTTACAGTGTAAATAAGGTTTCAATTATATACACAATCACAATAACACACTTTGTGCTCAGGTAATTCTAAAATGGTAAATATATACAGTCTTAATGTGGTACCACAATTACTCTTGATTCCATTAAAATGCATCAACTGCTGACAGTCTCAAATGGCATACAAATCAAAACAGCAAAAGGTATCAACAGTAGACTTAGGAGGAAAACGAGTTGGTTAGACAATTGGCAGAGTACTGACCCTGTTACCTAGACACAGTTCTGTGTGAGGATCCCCCCACCTGGGCAGCCTGTAAATAAAGTACACTGACAGGCCCAGTCCATATATTGTCTATTAGCGTCTTATCTCCTTCTACAAATGTTCTACCACCCCAATGTACCTGGTTTAGCAGAGTTCGACATCGGGTTGTTGACAGATCTTTCTTGAGTGACTCTCTTTAAGGCAGGAGCCACGGATTGTTGAGATCCCACGAAGAAAAGGGTGAACAGCGGCGGCGAGGCAGCAGCTTCGGTCCTGGCGGTGCTTGTCAATGATCGGTCATGGACGTCCTGCGAAGATGAGGCGTGCGGTGCACCTTGACAGCGATAGTTTGTTGCTGCAAAGAGTTCATGAAGAACTTTGGCCCAGTAAGGTCGTCGGGTTGTCTGCGTCTTTGTGGTCTTCAGGTGGCGGGAAACCCACCGGCAGATTCTCCTCAGCGCATCTGCAGCCTCGACTTTTTCCGGCAGGACAAAGTGGTCGACGGTGCTGGCGAGAGAGTCCTTGGATTCAAATATCTTAGGCAAGGGAGTGTTGCGACTCCGGTCGACGATGATCGTCGTCAACGGTGATGGACTTCAATGTCCGGGTGCTTCGCTTTGTAATTTCGCGGTGGTCCCCGTCTCCGGTCGGCAGCCTTTCGAGGACTGACTTCCAGGGAGCCTTTGTCAGGTTTCTGCCTTTTGGGATGGTGATTCTGTAATTTGATACTGTAATTATTTTGTATATTTAACCTTTTACTACAATTTAGTCTGGTTGCTCTTGACTCCTATTGTTCAGAGGGAGGGTTCCCAAGTCATCATGGTGCTGAGGAGGCTGGGAATTGATTGGACGTGAAGATTCTGCAAGCTGATGGAGGCTGAGGGTGCTAGGGAACTGAAAGGGAATTCTAAACTGCCTTTCATTGTCCTTTCCCCAACAGGAAGGTCCTGTTTAATGAATTCCCTGAGTTAGGCCCATTTATGATCTTTAGATTTTGACTAGGTTGGTGAGGAAGCAGTGGGACAAGACAAGCGGAGAGTCTGGTGGGAGCGCTGCGGTCTGATTATTTTGGAAAAGTTATTTTCATCAGAGACAAAGCAAGACAGCAATCTGCACAACTCATTTCAGTCTGGAAGTTGTTAATCTGATAGTTTAGATTTTACCTTTAGTTGATTGAGGTAATTAGAGAGAATTCACAGCAGCCTTATTTGATATTATTCTTGACTGTGTGAAGCAGAGCAACGTTTCATGAAGCTTCAGTAACTGTGTGAAAACAGTCATGCGGGCCGAGCAGCGTTCACTTGTTCCTCCGGGATGAACGTCGGGCTGCGCAGACATTGCGAGATCTGCTCTTTAGTATTTTGTTTCTGGATTAGTGTTCATGTGCGACGCGCACGCAGCGTCTGACATTTTTTGAAGTTGGCCGCTCACACGCACCTCTTTGAAGTTAGTGCCTCCTTCTTGAGACACTTTCTATCGGCGCATGCGCAGCATTTGCTCTTGTCACTGAGTGAACGTCGGGCTGCGTGGCTTTTAGAGAGATCTTCTCTCAAACATTTTGTGTTTCTATGGAAACAAGGAGTTAAGATGTGACGCGCGCGTGGCGACTAACATTCTCCTGGAGTTAGTAGATCAAGCGCACGCCTTAGAGATAGTATCTCTCTCACACGATGCTAATTTTCTACGCATGCGTATCAGCGATGACAACTTAAGTAAAGTTATTGTGCACATGAACTGAAGACTAGTGACTCCTATAAGCATGCGGTTTTCCAAAACCTACGCAAACTATGGGTCAAGTGAATCTTAAAATATAACTCAAGGCAAATAGGTTATATCAAATACAGAATCTGTGAATAGCATCTTGCGCGCTTCCTCAAAGTTTGTTCCTTTGTTGCAGAGAGCAGCGCACAACAATTTCTTCTCATTTCAACAAAGTGACATACAATTAATCCTTTTCTGAACTATAAAGTCTACGCTTTGGTGAAAGGAACTCTTTAGAGACACTGCAAGAAGTGTGGAGTCTTCATCTTGTTGGACAACAGGAAATGTATCAAGTCATTTACAGATCATTCCTAGCAATGACTTCTTAAGCATGTTATGAAAACATATTTTCTTCTAAAAAAAGTTGCAAAAATTGCGAGTTATCAAATAACCAGAGACCAGTTTTTCAATCTGCTTCTGGGCAACTAATGAACTGTGTTCCTTTTTGAAGATAACCTCAAATGATCTTTCAAGTAACTACAAGTTCTCAAGAAGTTTCCATTCAAGTTATTCTGAATTGAAAGATTTTGTGATAGCTTCAGTATCGTGCCTTCCAGCTTGCAAGGGAGAGGGAGGCCTAACAGGTATAGAAAGACACAAGGGAACGTGGTGGGACACTTTGGTTAAAAAGGTAATAATATCTCTTGTTTTTATCCTCTGTAGGTGCTCAGCTGGTTGGAGAGAGTGACCTGTGTTCTGTTTTTTATTTCATCCATTTCCCCTTTCCTTCAGGGATGTTGAGACTTCTGCTATTACCATCCAGTAGTTGACTACACATCTTGGAGGGACTGTGGGGCTCAGCAGCTCCTGCGGACCAAGATTCAGAACTGCACAGCCTTGGCAAAGGTGGTGCATGATGATCCCTCGTAGCTCGGGAAGAGGTTTCCTAGCCAGGTCCTCTCTTGGATCAGTTTCTTGAAGACACAGCAGCTTTCAGATTGCAGTGAAGGGAACAGCGGTTCACCTTCTTCCGACTCGGCTTCGAGGGTAAGCATCAAGTATCGACTTCAGCTTCTGAACGATTTCCATCAGTGAGAGGCCCCCAGATATACTGTTTGGTCTCTCATTCACTCTGCTGGGTCACACTCAGACAACCTACCAATCAGAAGGGCATTCATGCAGGCAGGCAGGCAGGGCTGTCTCAGCCATTGTGTCAAACACCAGAACCTTGACACCCATAACATGAAAGCGTATTCGTCATGCACTCCATTCACCCAGGTCCCACCCCACGGGCGTACCCACAACATACAGTAATTGGGAAGGCTCCAGCCAGTCTGGCCTGGACTTCCCCACAATACAATATATGGTACTTCCACCCAACAGCCAGTCAGGGGAAGGGACAGAGTCATGGCTTCCCGGGACTTTGGGAAAACAAGGTAACAGGCGATATTTATTTTACTTATTTATTCGGATTTATTTAAAGTGCACGTCAGCCCGGGGGCCTCGTGGTGCTGTTACATGAATACATAATCTGGTTACAATGGAAGGAAGATGGTTACACAGCACATTTTCTTACATAAAACATTTCGTAGCATACGTATGCGAGCAAGAGTAGGCGAAGGAGGGAGGACATTAGTTGAATAGCATAGTTTTTAGGGATTTGCATATTTTATTTCCACAGGGGCCATCTTGTTTCCTATTAGGAATCAACTGATTCCAATGGCTGGGCCTGGGTATCCCAAAATGGAGGATACTCTGAGCACCTGTCAATTCAGCATGGAGCTGCCACTAGCCCATACACTGCTCTCTGGGCCACACACAGGTGCCCAAAAACATACACTAGGGTTACAGGGTTGTACCCCCACCCATGAGTGCCATAAGGGTACTCCAAGGGTCTGTACACCATGACCAAAAAGAGGAAGAGCTGCACTGCCAGGAGTCCCACATGGACGCCTGGGCAGAAAACAATACAGAACATACATGAAAAGGGACTACAGGACAAGGACAGGGAGGCCCTTTCACTCTAATGCATTTCCAGCATCACATCCACCTTCCGATCATCTTGAAGACCTGCTCCATTCCTGTAGTCAAGGTTTTCCACCATTTTATTTCCGCTTACGGGCGTTCGCTCCGGCCGTCACCTGCTTCGCAGCTGTGAACATCTGCTGGTAGGTTGGAGTCTTGAGAAGACTGCCTTTACCTTCACTCCACGAGAACCAATTGCTGATACCAGGTAAGCCCCGGCAGACTGCAATTTCCACATACTGAAGTCGCCATGGAGCAATTGCAGGAATTAATCCTTGCGGTCCAACATTGGGCTACTGATGTAGATTACGTAAAGAATGATAGATGGTAGCCGCCAGAGAAAGTGTCCTTGGGGAACCTCCTGTGGGAGGACTGGTCACAGGAAGATTCGAAGTTAAAGGAATCCTTGAATGCATGCACTATGCATTTTACATGCAGACCCTTAATGTACACCTCAGAGCGTTCAAAGGTGGGATTCCTAATGTCTACCTTTTCAGGCAGTTTCTTGGCATGGTCTATGGCTTTGGTCACTACATTGCTTTGGATACTTGCGATAGGTTTTTCCATGACTAAGTCTATGCTTGATCAGCCGGACCTAACATATATTTCGCAAGACTCCTTGCTAGACGTGGTACAAGGATCTATGGATGTCCAGATATGAACTACCACATTCTGGCAGCTTGCAAAGGACCCCAGATGGTGGGAGGAAGCCTGCAAGGCTTTAACAATGACCTTAAAAATGATCCATCCAGAGTTCTGCGGCCTGACATGTTTGATAACTTATCACCATGGTTCTACTGATCGAATTCCAGCTTCAGACGAGGAGGGGAGAACTAACAAAGAATTGTGTACCCATCCCTTGGACGCTCTCACGACCCCCAACATCACCTTCAGAACTCCAAGCCGAACCCGAACCTATCAACTTGGATATGCCCGAGGACCACTCTCAATATATGAAAGAAGTTGATGCTGACTCTGCATGTATTGTGGAGCAGAACGACATTTAGTTCAGGAATTCCTGATGGCCTGTCCTTGCAGATGGGCAAACAATACCACCTGTTTCTAGAGGGGGCAGGGAATTGGGAAAAGTGGAGATGTCCCAGTATTCAAATGACTGAAATGGGAACTGAAAAGATCACCACATTTCGGCTCTAGTCCTTGTGGACTCTGGAGCTTCAGGAGTATTCATGGATGACAACTGGACCCACAGTATCCCCAGACTCACCTAAGAAAGTGCTCAAGCGATAGAAGGTATAGACGTCAATCCTTGTCCTCTGGACCCATTAAAGGACACACCATGGCAGCCTGCAAACCCAGGATTTTCACCAATCTGGATGGCCATGGAGCCTACCACCTTATATGAATTAGACCAAGAGTGAGACTGCTTTTAGGACTCCCTACAGTGACTTTGAGTATATGGTTATGCCGTTCAGATTAGCCTATGCCCAGGCCCTATTCCAACATTTTATGGACCAAGTATTGTAAGACCTATTGCATGATTCATTTATTGCCTACCTAGACGATATCTTAGTTTTCTCATCGTTTTCAGAAGACTACACCAGGCATTTCTTAGAAGTCCTTGAATGGTTCAGAATCCAGCATCTCTTGGCTAACCCAGAAACGTGTGAATTTGATGTACATTTATTGGATATTAGGATTATCTCATTTCCAAAGATGAGTTTGTCATAGATCCCAGGAAGGTCTCTGTCGTTCTGGACTGGCCCTCTCCTAGGTCTATCAAGGACATACAATGGTTCCTGGGACTAGCCCATTTGTATGGAAAATGAATTCCATCGCTCTCCCAAAGTTTTCTGCCCATCACCATTCTATTGAATAAAGGAAATAGCATGCTTTCCTTCCTCCCAAAAAGCCATTCACACAAGCCCTAGTTATTTGTCAACCCGACACCTCAGGGCCCTTCACAGTGGAAACTGATGCTTCAGACTCTGCCGTTGGCACAAACTCTCAATGATAGCAAAAGACATTACACAGGCTTGGAGAAGGAACTCGTAGCCATCAAACAAGCTTGCCTTGAATGGAGACCTCTGTGCAGCCCATAGAGTGCAAAAACAGGCGGCAATTGGCCTATTTCTTTGCTCAGTATGAATTTCATTTGACATAGATGACTCATTGTCCTGCTCACAGACTAACCCTGGAACTAAACACCTTTTACTGGAAGAAATCCTCAGAGAGAAGACATTCATTTACTCCTTGGCCCCCTCCTTAAATGGTGTGTAACAAGAAACAGCTGCATCACCGATATAGAGCAAGTTGCATAACCATAATTCTTGGGACTTGTGAACAATAAAGGTCATGATATGATATGATATATTTTATTTATATCGCGCTCATACACAGGTGTTTCAGAGCGCGACCAGGCAGAGGGAGGGGAAACGGGGAGAACAAAAACAACGATCTTACTAGGCCCAGTGACATTGAGAATGCACAAGTGCATGGGGAAGGGAAAAAGCGGGGAAAGTGCATGGAAGGGGGGAAATTGGAACATACTGAACATAGGAGAGAGCAAAATAAATAGTAATAAGTCAAATAGGAATAAATAAAGGTGATACACAGTAGTAGAGCAGCCAGAAAGTGGCAAAGTGCTAGGTAAGTCATATAGGGGGTATCTGATAAGTGCAGAAAAAGAGTGGGTGGAGGACTGCATGGGTACAGCTACAGGCCCCAGTGCAAGGGGAGGCAGGGTGAGCGGGTACCTGGGCCCAAAGGACAGAGGGTGGCCAGGTACACGATGCCAAGAGAGAACAGATCAGCAGCGGAGAGGGGGGAGCAAAGGCAGAAGAAAAGAGGAAGGTCTTGAGGTGCTTCCGGAACTGTAGATGGTTCTCCTCAAATTTTAGAGTGGCAGGGAGTCAGTTCCACAGGGAGGCCCCAGACGAAGACAGAGACCTACCCCCAGCTTGTTTCTTTGAAAAACGACTGACCCTGAGGGAGTTAGAAGTAGAGGAGCAAAGGGCTCGAGAAGGGTGGTATTTACAGAGGGATATTTGAAGATGTTTAGGGCCCAGGCCGCAGAAAGCCTTGTGGACAATGCAGAGGGTTTTAAATTTAATCCTTGGGTCCACTCAGAGCCAGTGAAGGGATTTCAGAGCTGGAGAGATACGATCCTGGGGATTGAGGCCAAGGACAAGTCCAGCAGTTTTGTTCTGTATTAGTTGTAAAGGGCGGAGAGTGGAGGCAGGTAGATTTAGAAAGAGGCTGTTACAGTAGTCCAACCTAGAGAGAATCAGAGCTCGGGAGACAGTGAGCTTCTGAGGGAATGAGAGGAAAGGCAGAGTACCTCTAAGGAGGTGCAGTAAGAACTTTGACTTTTTAGAGACTTCAGAGATGTGTGTGGAGAAGGAAAATGTAGAGTCAAAGATGACCCTGAGGTTCTTAGCCTCGCAGGTAGGAGCAGGAGGAGAGCCAAGGGAGGTCGGCCAGAGAGTAGAGGCAGGTAGATTCCTATTTAAAGGACAACGGTTATCCATACCATATCAACTGTTTTGAAACAAGACCCTGCAAATAGGTCATGACTTGCTAGTAGGAGGACAGAGGAACCTCTGCCACTTTGAAGGCAATGGCTCAGCATTTTTGGTGGCCTTCTGTATCTGCAGACACTCAAAGACACTTTCGTACATTCTTTCAATGTTCACAATCCAAGAGTTCCAGACTAAAACCTGCGGGTAAACGCCTTCAGACCATTTGCCCCATCTCCCCATGGCAGGTGATTTCCACCGCATCCACTTTCCAATGGATGTACAGTAATAATGGTGAAAGTGGTCATGTTGTTTAATGCGCATTATTCACTTCACACCCATTCAACAAGTTCTGAACGCGTCGGAAAGGGCCAGGACTTTCATTTCAGAAATGTTTAGGCTGCATGGTCTTCCTGAAACTATTATCTCAGACCGGACTTCCTGCTGTGGATCATTGGGTGATTAAAATGTAGCAGGTGCAACAGGAACTAATGTCTCGTTTGGTCCAAGCCCAAATATCGACAAGAAAATACACGGACATGAAGAGAAGGCCTCACCAAAATATGTGGTTGTGATGCTGGAAATGCACTGGAGGGACAGGGCCTCCCTGTCCTTGTCCTGTACTTCCTTATCATGTGTGTTCTGTGTTAGTTTATGTTGGGACCGCTGGCAGTGCAGCTCTTCCTCTTTTTGTTTGTGGTGTACACAACCCCTTGGGATACCCTTATGGCACCCATGCGTGGGGTTACAATCCTGTACCCCTAGTGTATGTTTTTTTGCACCTGTGTGTTGCCCAAAGGGCAGGGTATGGGCTGGGGGCAGCTTCATGCTGAATCTGACAGGTGCTCTGAGTATCCTCCATTTTTGGGATACCCAGTCCCTACCATTGGAATCAGTGGATTCCTGATAGAAGACAAGATGGCCCCTGTGGCCCCTTGCTTTCTATTGCCTGTTACCCTGTTTTCCAAATGTCCTGCGAAGCCCTGACTCTGTCCCTTCCACTGACCGGCTGTTGGGTGGAAGAACCATATATAGTATTGTGGAGAAGTCCAGGCCAGGCTTTCTGGAGCCTTCCCAGTGACTGTATGTTGTGGGTACACCCTTGGGGTGGGACCTGTGTGAATAGAGTGTGTGTGACCAATATGCATTCTATGTCATGGCTGTCTGCTTTCTGTGTGTATGACACAAAGAATGAGACAGCCCTGCCTGAAACTGACATGAGTGCAGTGTGGTGTGCTGAAAGGCCGAGTGCTTGCCCCAATCCACATTCCTTGTTATGGGTGTCTGGGTGGAAGTGAATGGCCTGAATGGCTGCATGCATGAATGCTCTTCTGTGTGATTGGCTAACCGAGCCTGGCTCAGCCAGAGTGAATGAGGGACAGATGTGTATAACTTGGCACCTCTCACTTCCCAATTTGTTCAGAAGCTCGAGTTGAAACTTGAAGCTCATCCATGAAGCCCAGCTGGAAGATTTCTGCTGCATTTTCTTTGAAGTAATTTATAAGATGTTGAGGACTGATCCGAGAGAGGGCCTGGCTAGGAGACGTCTCCCCGAGCTATGAGGGACCATCGTGCAAAAACTGCTGTTCTTCATCGAGGCACCCTGGAAGCCAGTTCTGTGAGTCTGACGTCTGGAGAAGGGGGTCCGCCGAGAATCCTGAAGAGAGCACCTGGACATCGAGGCCATCGAAGTCCATTGACGTCGACCAGGGTTCGGAAGGTTTCTGTGACCGCTGGACGCCAGTCATCTCGTGTTGCCCAGAAGCGGGGACACTTTGACGCAGTGCTGCTTGACACCCGGAGCCAAGAAAGCGCCACTCTAGCCTAAAAACATTTGACAGAGGGCGCCCTTGCCATCACTGTTGTTCAATTTGTCCTGTCGGAGAAAGTCGAGGTCGCCGGCTACTGAGGAAAGTCCACCACTGGGTTTCCAGCCACCAGAAGCTGACAAAGATATCCCAAGGACACAGACGTAGTGAAGATCCGAGGTCCAGTCCGTGGTCGAGTCCCGATCGCCGAAGCTATCCTGAGGTATGTGCTGCGGCTGCAGCACCACCGACAGGTCAGAGGATCGCTGAATGCAACTCCTGACACCCGGCTGCCGGGCCTACATCCATCACTGAGTCCTATTTGCGGCACAAAACACTTTGCATCAAGGTTCACTGCACGCCTCATCTTCCCAGGATTTCCAAGATTGATTGTCGAAGAGCATTGTGAAGGTCGAAGCTGCAGAATCACTGAGTGTTCCACTTTTCTTCGGGGATCTTGACGCCAGTGGCTCCTGCTTTAAAGGGAGTCCAGCCTTGAGGGACACCGTTGACGGACCATCAAAGAAACTCTTCCACTTCAGGTACATTAGGGTGGTTGTATTTTTTTGTATATTTTTGTATCTGCTTCTGATTTTCCGTCCTCCCTCCATTACTCTGCTATCACTTACCTTCGCTCTGCTTCAGATTGTACCTCCTCCCTCCATTATTCCGCTATCACCTACCTTCCCTCTGCTCCAGATTTTATCTCCTCCCTCCATTACTCTGCGATCACCTACCTTTGTTCTGCTTCTGATTTTCCGTCCTCCCTCCATTACTCTGCTATCATCTATCTTTGCTCTGCTTCAGATTATACCTCCTGCCTCCATTACTCTGCTATCACCTACCTTTGCTCTGCTTCAGATTATACCTCCTGCCTCCATTACTCTGTGATCACCTACCTTTGTTCGGCTTCTGATTTTCCATCCTCCCTCCATTACTCTGCTATCACCTACCTTTGCTCTGCTTCAGATTTTACCTCCTCCCTCCATTCTTCTGTGTTAGGGAGAATACTCTCTTTAGGCTGAATTTCCTAACCTAGTGAGTCCCCCAGCAGCTTTGCTGGATTTCTGGAGTTTGTTTTTTTCTCCTGCCAAGAGTGAGTCTCTTTTCCTCACACTCTTGGACATGATTTGAGGGGTTCCTTTGATTGTGAATGTGTTTTATAGGCTATGGGGTCGTTTACTCCATAGGGCCTCATATGTTTTTACTATGCGTGTTACACAGCACCCTCAGTGCAGTGACACAGGGGTGTCATAGTGACACCCCACCATAGACTCCATACCCTGGGACTGACTACTCTCTCCCAGGGCATGGAAAGTCACCATTGGCTTTACTAGTCCCAAATTATGAACAGAAACCAGTACAATCCATCATATTGCGGACGTTCTGGTCGGGGCAATTCGATTGCCCCGGGGTCTGTTATTCGAGGGGGCACGTCTCCGTCCCCCCTGATCGAGTTTTGGCTGGTGGCAGTGGATACTACTTTTTATATTCGACCGCGAATATATCTCTATGGGATTTTCCCATTGTTCGAGGCTACCAACTTTAATTATTTAATTCCTATAGCCTCGAACATACCGCCGGGTTATTTATTTAATATTAATTCACCGGTTGGTATTTTTTGCCAGAACTCGATTCTAAAATGGCGTTTGTGTTCTCTTCTGTGACTCCAACCCAAGTCGAGCCCTTTGTTCCACTTTTTGGTGGGCTTCTCCACAGAAGCCTCCAAAAGTGGTGCCACTCTGTCTGGGTACCACAGAGGGTGTGGGAGGGGGTTTAGGCACCCTGGACTGAGTTGCCTTGGCAACTCAAGTCGCACTCTTGTGTGATTGGCCCAAGTGGTGAGCCGGCCGGCTCACCACTTAGCATGTTTGATTGACAGCTAGGCTGAATGAATGGGGGTTTCTTGCATAAAAGCAGGGCTTTTGGGATTGGAACTTCAGAAGTCGCCACAGGACCTGAAAGATCCGAAGAGGGAGAAGCTGAGCCGACCTGCAACGACGACACCACCGGTGGAGCCCTGCTGAACCGTCTCACCACTTCCCGACGACAGAGGAGATCTTCTTGCCGGAGAGTCTCTTCCCCTTGAGCTGGTGGGGACAACCAGTTCGCTTTCCTTTTCGCCTACCAGGACGTCTAGTGGTCGAATTGCCCGTGCCAAGCACTCCGGCAACCGGATAGCCACTTACCACTGAACCGCGAAAGAAAGGACCGCTCCTTTGAATCGAGAAACTCCGCGGCTGGTTTCTTCCCTGGCAGCACAACGACCTCCTCTTTCCCTCCACGACGAGATCTTCTCTTCTGCCGGACGAAGCACCAACTTGCAACCGCTGCCAGGAACAACTGCCCCCGCTGGAGTGTTCTCACCATTTCAAGGTACTGTGTCCGCCTGGCCTCCCTTTCTATAGATTGCTACAAGGTGACAGTAAATCCTTAACCTTTTAGACTGGGCTGGCCTCTTGACCATCTAACTGGTCCCTTTCTTTTGGTCCAACTCCTTCCTGAACCTTTTTCGAGACTTTTGTGCACTTTTCAACCGTGTGACCTTGGACACATTTCGTTCTGATCCTCTTAAAGTGGGTCCGGCTTTCTGAACTCTAACTTCACAGTTTTATCCTGCCTTCCTCTCTTGCTGTGTTCTTGTAAAGGTGTTGGGATCTGTGTCCATTTATGCTCTGCCTTTCTCTCCCTTTTAACCCGAATTATTAGAGTGCCATCTGCGTTAAGCGCTCACCGCTGTCTGAAAATAAGTGGTGCTTTACTTAAGACTTGTCTTATATTCTTTTAAGGGAGTGTATATACTTTAGTGACTGTGTTTTTGAACTTGCTTAATATTAGTGCCAGCGTGTTATTATAGATGTGTTTTGAAATAAATAATTATATATCTTTTACACCAAAGCTCTAGTCAGTGTTTGCTTGTTCTACTGTATTTACTTGCCCGCCCTATCGTGTATGCTCTGTACACAGCCTAACTCTTCTTGAGAGAAGTCTGACTGCTCAGCCACAGCTACCAGGTAAATCTGGGTGGTGCAGACTGCTACCAATTGGGTTTACTGCTTACTCCTGTAGTCTTAAACTTTTTGCAGTGGTCCCTAAGAGAACTGCACAGGTTTCTGCCTAACACTGGTGTACAGCGGTGGGATTTGTATTGAGTATACACTTAAGTGTGCTTTTGAATACTTTAGGACAACTAACCACAAAGCTTAGCACTAAAAAGCTGATTTTCTAAAACCTGTCTACTATGGAAAGTTATACCCTACAATCATTGTCTGCCAAAACTGCTGATTGCTTGAAAGTATTGTGTAGACATCAGAACCTCTCTGGGAAGGGCAAGAAAATCGAACTTACAGAAAGATTGTTAGAAAATCAAAGTCTGGGTGGTACAGAAGAATCTACCCCCCCCCCCCAGCAAATGTAGATAACAGTGATGGTATTGATCTGAATCAAAGTATTGATAATCTTGATAATGAGTCAGAAGAGAAAACTGAGCCTAATGCAGTTAGCCACCCTGAACCTCTGTCTGCCTTCCCAACTGTACCTACTGGACCTATACCAGGTCCCACATGTAATCCTGAATATTTTGAACTTGAAACAATGAAGTTGGAATTAGAATACAAACGTTTTATTGCTCAATCTGAACGGAATCAAGAGTTAGAGTTCAGGAGAATCAATGCCCAGGCTGAGCAGAAGCAAGCCGAGTTGAAGCTCAGAGAAAAAGAGCTTAATCATGAACTTGAAATGAAAACGTTGTCTGTGGAAACTGCTTCTCTCTCTTCTGGTTCCTCTAGGAGTTCCAGTCCCAAAAGACCCTGGATGCCTAAGGAGTTAGTGGGTATGTATGAACCTAAGTTGGATGTGTTGGATTGGTTGAAAATGTTTGAATATAATCATGGGATCCAGGACATCACAGGGAATGAGCTACTTCCTTGGTTGCTCTCTAGGCTCCCCCCTGTTGCAACTGATGTGGTAATGGAGTTGGGGGAGGTGGATAAGAAGGATTATGAGTGTGTGAAGCTAGCTTTAATAGCTAGATTTGGGAAGACCCCTTTCCCAGAACCTTAAGAGGTTTAGGACCCTCAAAAAGCATGATGGTACCCCTTGGGCTCCCTGGGTGAGTGAAAGTTTGAAAAACTTAGAGGGATGGATTAAGGGTTACAGGGTTAACACTTACGAGGGAATGAAGAATCTTGTAATGTTGGAGTCAATTTATGATGCCTGCTCTCCTGAACAGACAATAGTTCTTGCAGTTAGCCCATGAGATTCCTTTGGCTGGTCACTTGAGTTTCAAGAAGACTAAGGAAAGGCTCTCACTCTACTTTTATTGGCCAACGATGGGGGCTGAAGTAGATAAGTACTGCAGGAGCTGCCACACCTGCCAGACGTCTGGTAAGGGTGGCTCCAAGAATGTGGCACCCTTAGTGCCTCTCCCAGTTGTGGGAGTCCCATTTGAGAGAGTGGGGATTGACATTGTTGGTCCCCTTGATCCTCCAACCTTCTCAGGCAACAGGTTTATACTTGTTGTAGTAGACCATGCTACTAGGTATCCTGAGGCAATTCCTATGAGGACTGTTACAGCTCCGGCTGTGGCTCAGACCCTCCTTGGCATTTTTACCAGGGTTGGGTTTCCTAAGGAAGTAATCTCTGACAGGGGGTCACATTTTATGTCCCACTACATGAAAGCCATGTGGAAAACCTGCAGAGTTACTTACAAGTTCTCAACCGCATACCACTCTCAGACAAATGGGTTGGTTGAAAGGTTCAACAGAACCATGAAGACCATGATAGGTGCTTTAGAGGACCCCCTTAAAAGAAAATGGGATCTTCTTCTGCCATGCCTTCTCTTTGCTTATAGAGAAGTCCCTCAGGAGGGAGTAGGTTATTCTCCCTTCGAACTTCTTTATGGCCATCCAGTCAGAGGCCCCTTAGCCCTGATTAAGGAGGGGTTGGAGAGTGCTCCTTCCCCCAAGCCAGTCAGAGTGACTGACTATGTAATAGGTCTCTGGAGGAGAATGTCACACATGATGGCAGAAGCAAGTGATAACCTGGAAGGTGGATAAGCATTGGTCAAGCACTGGCATGATCCATGGTTGAGTTTACTCAGGACCAGCTAGTTCTAGTTATGATTCCAACAAGGCAGAGGGCCTTGCAAGACAAATGGATGGGACCCTTCAAAGTTGTGGGTAAACTTGGAGAGGTCAACTATCTGGTGGACTTGGGCAATCCCAAGGAGGCTCCTACAGTTTTCCACACCAACCGACTAAAAGCGTATGTCTCCAGACCTGATGTAGGAGCTTTGCTTCTAGCATCATCAGAGGAAGAAGAAGAGAGTGAAGCTCTTCCTGATCTCCTCAGAGGCTTACCTTTGGACGAAAAGATTGAAGGAGTAAATCTCTCTTCAAATCTGACACCTGAGCAACACAAAGAGTGCAGATCTATGTTGAATCAGTTTGCCTCTCTGTTCTCACTTTCACCAGGCTTGACCCCTTGGGGACAGCATGATATACTCATTGGTGACTGTCTGCCAGTCAAAAGCAGAGGATACAGGATGTCAGAGAATGTAAGAACCCACATCAAAGGTGAGGTCAGATACTTGATCTCGGGGTAATAGAGCCCTCTACTAGTCCATGGTCTAGCCCAGTTGTGTTAGTACCAATGGCAGGGTCTAAGGAACTTAGATTCTGTGTGGATTATAGAGCTCTTAATGCAGTCACAAAGACTGATGCCCACCCTTTGCCAAGGACAGATGAGTTGGTGGATAGACTTGGTGCAGCCAAGTTCCTCAGCACATTTGACTTGACGTCAGGCTATTGGCAAATAGCCCTGACAGACCATGCCAAGGAGAAAACTGCATTTACTACCCCCGTTGACTTATACCAGTTTAAGGTTATGCCTTTTCGATTGAAAAATGCACCTGCTACATTTCAAATGATGGTAAATCAGGTTCTGACAGGGATGGAGGACTTCTGCATGGCATACTTGGATGACATTGCAGTCTTCAGCCAAACCTGGGAAGAACATGTGGACCACCTGAGCTATGTTTTGCAGGCTCTCGGGAAGGCCAATCTGACCATAAAGGCAAGTAAATGCCAGATTGGACAGAGTAAAGTGGTCTACCTTGGACATGAGGTAGGAGGTGGAGAAATAAGGCCTTTGCTCAGAAAGATTGAAGCTGTGCAAAATTGGACAACACCTACTACTCAGACCCAGGTGAGAGCCTTCTTAGGTCTCACTGGGTACTACAGGAATTTCATAGAGAACTATGGGACCATAGCTTCTCCACTGAATGTCATCTCCTCTCTGAAATTCCCTAAAAAGGTTAGATGGAATGAGGAGTGCAATCAGGCCTTTGAAAACCTGAAAAAGGCTCTTTGCCAAGCCCCAGTACTCAGAGCTCCTGACTACCACCAAACTTTCATTGTGCAGACAGATGCTTCAAATGTAGGAATAGGTGCAGTCCTCAGTCAACTGGATGGGAAAGGTAGGGAGCACCCCGTTTGCTTCATCAGTAGAAAGCTGAAGGATCCTGAAACAAGGTGGTCAACTATTGAACGGGAGTGTTTTGCTATTGTGTGGGCTCTGAAGAAGTTTAGGCCATACTTGTATGGTTCTACTTTTGTCATTCAGACTGACCACCAACCCTTGAGATGGTTAATGCAAATGAAAGGCGAAAACCCAAAACTATTGAGATGGTCAATCTGCCTTCAAGGGTTTGATTTCACCATTGAGCACAGGTCAGGGTGTCACCACCAAAATGCTGATGGTCTCTCTAGGTTGTATGTCATCGACTAGAGGTATGAGATTCATCCAGGAGTGGATTAAATCCTCCTGTCCCTTAGTCTGGAGGGGGGGGGGGGCGAGTGTTAGGGAGAATTCTCTGTTTAGGCTGAATTTCCTAACCTAGTGAGTCCCCCAGCAGCTTTGCTGGATTTCTGGAGTTTGTTTTTTTCTCCTGCCAAGAGTGAGTCTCTTTGCCTCACACTCTTGGACATGATTTGAGGGGTTCCTTTGACTGTGAATGTGTTTTATGTATCTGCTTCTGATTTTCCGTCCTCCCTCCATTACTCTGCTATCACCTACCTTTGATCTGCTTCAGAGTGTACCTCCTCCTTCCATTACTCTGCTATCACTTACCTTTGCTCTGCTTCAGATTTTACCTCCTGCCCCATTACTCCGCTATCAGCTACCTTCGCTCTGCTTCAGATTTTACCTCCTCCCTCCATTATTCCGCTATCACCTACCTTTGCTCTGCTCCAGATTTTACCTCCTGCCTCCATTACTCTGCGATCACCTACCTTTGTTCTGCTTCTGATTTTCCGTCCTCCCTCCATTACCCTGCTATCACCTACCTTTTCTCTGATTCAGATTTCGCCTCCTGCCTACATTACTCTGCTATCACCTACCTTCGCTCTGTTTCAGATTTCACCTCCTGCCTACATTACTCTGCTATCACCTACCTTTGTTCTGCTTCAGATTATACCTCCTGCCTAAATTACTCTGCTATCACCTACCTTTGCTCTGCTTCAGATTGTACCCCCTGCCTCCATTACTCTGCTATCACCTACCTTTGCTCTGCTTCAGAGTTTACCTCTTCCCTCCATTACTCTGTTATCACCTACTTTGTTCTGCTTCAGATTTTACCTCCTCCCTCCATTACTCTGCTATCATCTACCTTTGCTCTGCTCCAGATTATACCTCGTTCCTCCATTACTCTGCTACCACCTACCTTTGTTCTGCTTCTGATTGTACCTCCTGCCTCCATTACTCTGCTACCACCTACCTTTGCTCTGCTTCAGAGTTTACCTCCTGCCTCCATTACTCTGCTATCACCTACCTTTGCTCTGCTTCAGAGTTTACCTCCTGCCTCCATTACTCTGCTATCACCTACCTTTCCTCTGCTCCAGATTCTACCTCTTCCCTCCATTACTCTGCTATCACCTACCTGTGCTCTGCTTCAGAGCTTACCTCCTTGCCTCCATTACTCTGCTATCACCTACCTTTGCTCTGCTTCAGGGTGTACCTCCTCCCTCCATTACTCTGCTATCACCTACCTTTGCTCTGCTTCAGAGTTTACCTCCTCCCTCCATTACTCTGCTATCACCTACCTGTGCTCTGCTTCAGAGCTTACCTCCTGCCTCCATTACTCTGCTATCACCTACCTTTGCTCTGCTTCGGATTGTACCCCCTGCCCCCATTACTCTGCTATCGCCTTCCTTTGCTCTGCTTCAGATTTTACCTCCTCCCTCCATTACTCTGCTATCACCTACCTTTGCTCTGCTTCAGATTGTACCCCCTGCCTCCATTACACTGCTATCACCTACCTTTGCTCTGCTTCAGATTGTACCCCCAGCCTCCATTACTCTGCTATCACCTACCTTTGCTCTGCTTCAGAGCTTACCCCTTGCCTCCATTACTCTGCTATCACCTACCTTTGCTCTGCTTCAGACCTTACCTCCTGCCTCCATTACTCTGCTATCACCTACCTTTGCTCTGCTTCAGAGCTTACCTCCTGCCTCCATTACTCTGCTATCACCTACCTTTGCTCTGCTTCAGATTGTACCCCCTGCCTCCATTACTCTGCTATCGCCTTCCTTTGCTCTGCTTCAGATTCTACCTCCTCCCTCCATTACTCTGCTATCACCTACCTTTGCTCTGCTTCAGATTGTACCCCCTGCCTCCATTCCTCTGCTGTTATCACCTCCTTCTACTCCTCTGGAATGTACAGCTCTCACACCTTGTCCTGAACTCCTCTGCTCCCACCTCTCCAGTGTCTTCCAATCCTTCAGCCTCCTGTTCGTCCACCTCTTTCCAATCGCCAGCCCTCTCATTACTCAAGCCCTGCCCTCCTACAACCACACTTGTATAGTTTGCTTCCTCCTCCCAGAGTGTGCTTTTCCCTGAGGGTCTGTACCTCTGTGCAGTATTTCAGTGAGGTGGTCTGGATTTGGCTGGCCTCACTGAGTGCACCTGGGCCTGATTTGAGCTCAGTGGGCTGGACCAAACCTATATCTGACCTGTCTACTATTTTGGATTTTAGAATTGTTCCTATGACCTTTCCTGAGACTTCCTGCACTGATCTCACTTCTGCTTTACCAGGGTTTGAATATTGGAAGCAGCCAGGATGACCTTTCTACACTCTTTGCTTCACTGAATAGTCTTTATGTTTGGTGAACATGTAGCATTGTATTCTTGACAGAGGATTTCTCTGATAAGCTTTTGTAACTTAGTTTTCCCTTGGATACAGTTCCCTGTTGGACAGCCGCAAGACTTAAAACTGTAGCTATAGAACTGTCCGATTCATCAAATGTCCTTTTTAAGTGGCAAAGTTCCTAGCCTGTTTTAACAATGTTACCATGCACGCTAGCAGTGTTTGGTGAAGTAAACTATTTTCCTAAATTACTTTTCTAAGCTGCTGTAGAAGGTTGACTCTCAATTGGGGAGGGGATGCCTTACTATTACCATGCAGGTTAAGTCAAAGGTTTCGTTTAGACATTTAGCCTTTATGGCTGGTCTGCCCCGATGGGTTAGTAGGGAAGGGGCCTAATAGTAATTGGCCCACATTGTGGAGATTGTACAGTAGACCAAGCCGCTCTGGCAGTGGGGGAGTACCCTGCGGACCCTCCCCATTTCACTTTCAGGCCATCATCCACTAGCTCAAGGAGGCATCCCGCCACCAAGGCCATTCTCCCAGCTTATAAATGTGAGTGTGTAATGACATCATATGCCATAGTTCCTTCATTTACCCCCAGGTTTCGACATGAAACTTGAACCCTGGTTGGTGAGGATCTCCTTGGAAAATCCCAGCAGGTAGAATAGGATATGCGGTGCATTAACATCTGCAGGGAGTGTTTGCCCAGCGAGGAAAGGCCTTGGGATATCTGGTAGCATAGTTTACCATGCCTAAACTATAGTGATTCACAGGTTTTGAGGGCTCCAGGTGTCACATTGTATTCAGTCCGATGCTGGAAAACGGAACCTCAATACTGGGTACAGTAGTCTTCCATGCGGTGATAATGCCTTGGCCAAAGGAATCATGATAGCACATGGCCTCGGGTCTTCGCTAGCACTAAACGATCAGCTGTGAGGCGTGGGTGATGGTACATGGGAATGGTTTGGGTACCCGGAATTGGAACCTAATAACTCCTTCTACTTTTTCAGTATTATCTGCACTATACAAAAAACTATTCCTCTCAATGACGGGCCCGGACTAGCCGGTCCCAAGACTCTCGTATAACCTATCAAAGGTCCATCAAAGAGCTTGGTCATACCACTTGGTGGTGGAAAAACTGGAGAGTGCTATAGGCCCTCCAACCCCCAAAAGTAAGATTTTTGGGCCTTTAGGGGTGTGCATGGACCCAAGCACCTCTGTCCCATTCCTGTTTGTGCTAACTTATGGACTCTAGGACATCTGGGTTGAAAACTAGCATGCACGTCAACTGGGCAAAGGTGTCCTCATGTTCTACATGATAAGGGCCTGGCACATTGCTGATAATGGGGAACATGATCTCCCCTCTATATTCTCAGTCAGCCACCCCGGCACCCACATTAACACAATAGTTGGTGGCAAGCCGCGACTTGCGAGCAATATGCTAACACGTACCAATGGCCACTCGGATGCTTAAATGTGTCTGTACCAGGTGTGAGAAACCTGAAGGTGTCTCACCCGCTAGTCCCCGGGATTCTGTCATCCAGGTGGCCAGGAGACAGCCATCGCTATTGGATCCATTCCTGGTTGTGGACTAGTGCAGGAAGATCACATGGATGGGGGGTCTTCGGGGAGTGGAAGTGGGACACCGAAGGGTGAGACGCGGTATCCCCTTTCCTGTAACACCTTTCCCCATCCTACCAGGTAAGATACCTGGAAGCTCAACCCCTCACCACCTTTTCCGACATAAACACTTTCTCACGGACAGTTCATCGAGAGTGACAACAGACTAACACCAGAGCTGTATACCCGACATGTCCCAACACTCTGGTCAGGCAATTACTGATCATTACGCACACCTGACTCCCACCACACTTCCCCACATAGATAAAAGTCGGAGCACGACTCTGAGCGTGGAAAAGCACACGAGGAAGCAGCTGTTCCTAGGTGGCGTTTTAACATGAGGAGAAAGGCAGCGAGACCGGAGAGGGTTGCAAAGAGGGAACTACCCTTGACCTCTAGAAACCGCTATTTTCACGAGCCTTAAAAAGTGAGAAACCTACAACAAGGAACTGAAGCTGACCAGACCTATGCTGTGCATCAAAGGTATCCGGGGCGCTCCCGTGTCGATAACCCAAGCCAGTAGGAGCGCTTGCCGCCGTTGTAGGGTCCTTGGCTCCTGCAAGGTAGCTGCGCCAGTAAAAGCAGCACAGCCGGTGAATCGGAGAAACAGATACAAAATCACCCTAGGTTTGAACCAAGGTTGCAAGCGGCAACGTTGTATGAAGCCTATGGAATAAGAGGCGCAAACAATTGGAAACTAAAGGAGTGAAAGGAACTGTTGAAAGCTAAACCAGATACTGTATATAGAGTAGTCCGGCATCACGAGGGTGCTCATTCGAAGGTCTCTGTTGGGTATCTAACTGAAGGGGAACTACGTTGTCAGAAAGGAACTTTGTATCGGAGTGGTCCTGCGATGGGTCAAACTAAACCATGTGCACCATCGAAAGTCTTTGATAAGTATAAAGTGAACTGCAATTGGTCCGAGTCTGGCTGAGGGAGACTAGTTGAATGTGAAGAAGGATCTGAGCCCGACTGAGGGGGATCCAGGGAGAAACATCCAAAATCAGATAGCTACAAAAGGAACTTTCTATTTTTGTTTTGTACACCAGGCCCTCCGAAACAAGAGACTTTGAGGGAAAAGAGAGTTGAGCACAGAAGCCCCTGATGCTGGAACTGCCTCGTACCACAAACACCAGAGTGTGTGCTTTGCTCAGAGTGAACCATCTTGCCCTGTGTGCTGAAAACGTGGTGAAGGGAGGCCATCGCTACAAGTATCCTGATTATCATTTTGTGAACACTTCTTTCTTTTTTTGAACTGCATCCCACACTATTGGTAACTAGTAGTAAGGATTGGCAATAGATTGTTTTTGTTTAGGTCCTTTTTATGTTGACACCACTCCACTAGGGCCTGCTTCTCTATTATTTGATGGTTGTAGCTTGCTCCCATCTTAGCTTTAAGTTTAGATAGGCATCTATCACACTTCCTTGAAAGTTCAATAAACACCCTTGAACTGTGGTCACTTGTGTCTGTCTTACTTTGATACCATGCCTTCCTTACAAAGTGCTCTACCTCCAGCGCGGGTCACAATATTCACTTTTCTGTGTAGATGTAATGCAGCAGCCCCTGAGCTAGCATTGTGCCAAACTTTAGCTTCCGGTGCCAGGCAGTCTATCTTGAGCGGGAGTGGAGGCGGTTTTATGAGGGTGAACTCTATATTGGGTTCTGTGGAGCCCACTCTCTGCGCCATTTGCCAATGGAGACTGCCACAGAACATGCATACAACAGATGGGTTTTCACACCTTTTATTTGGTTTGCAACAGGGAGAGGTTGGATGATGACCTGTGGGAGGGTTCTACAACTCAGAAAAGGGAACATCTAAGCACAACTGCGTTAGGAAGGAGGAATGAAGGCAATGCAGGTTAAGGGCCTACACTAAAGGAGCCAATGTCTAGAGTCCAGCCCCTACGGTTCTTCAAGTCACTCACAGAATAATTCTTAGATGTTATCCTCACCTCTGTTTTGGTTGTTGCCTTCGCCGTGCTTGTTGGCTTGGTCCTGGCCTTTGTCTTCAACTGGACCTTTGACTTGGTCTTTGTAGTGAACTGCAAGGTGAGGCAATGGCCTCACAGCTGGTACGGTGGCAAGTCTTATTGGACTTGCCCTAGGGGGTTTCTTTACTGCCGCAGATAGGCAAGCTTCTCTTTCTACACTGGTACTTCTGGGTAGGAGGCTTCTTTCCTAGGGTTGATGGTCTCATAACTGCCATCAGAGAGTGGGGGCTAGAGCCCCGAGTGGGCTTCACTCCTAATACTTTCTTCAAGGATTGGTCCCTGCCAGTCTTTGTGCACAGATTCTCAGTAGGTCTCTTCAATCTGGCTTCTCTCAAGCTCTGGCTTAAATGGCACAGCCGCCTCCTTCCTTCTCCCTGTACCTACTTGACCAACACAGATTCTCCTCTCCCGATTCTTCTTCTCTACTACTCACTATATATAACTCCACTCTCTAGCACCTGCTGAGCACCCACCAAGTCGGGAGTTTGCGTCTATTCCTTTTACAGAAGAAGGAGGGATCTCATTCATGAGTCCATTTTAACATTAAGGGTATGCTGTGTAAAAGGTTTCTCTCTAATGGTTGCCCCTGCTCCCCAATCGTGTGGCAGTCATTTACCTTGTCTTGAAGGCTGGGGCATGTGTGACTAATGGGAATCGGCCAGTGCCCTGGCCTTGTGGTCAAAGGGTATAAGAGCCCGGTCTGCTATGTTGAGATGATACTGTGCCATCATGGTGGCCTGCAGACATACCAGCCCTGCATCCCTATGCCTCGGTGAGTTTCATTTTCTTATTTCTCATGCATCTGTGCTGTGCGTGATCATTTGCTGCATGAGTTTCTTCGGTCTACCATGTGACTTCTGTTTGGGTTGTCTTGCCATCCACGCCAGAACCTGAACACTCAACATGCGCTGCGGAATCAATCCTCCTCCGTGCATGGATTTATGGGCGAGAGTCTAGCAATATATCAAAGCAACTGCATGCTCTGCGATTCTTAAACATGGCTTCTGGGGTCAATGTTGCCAGGGGTCATTGGGACGGATTATGAACTCAAGGGGCTAGCCTTAATCTCCTCTCATGTCGCATATTTCTCCCACAACTGATATGGTGACAAAGGCAAGGGTTTCCCTCCATGATTATGCAAGGAAAGAGCAGAGGAGCTCTGGGAGGACCTTCTTACATTGGCTACAGGAGCCCACACCATGGACTGGCTAGCTCCCAGTAGCCCCCATGGATTCCCAGTCTTCCTCTACAGGTGAGAAAGGCGAGGGTTTCCCTCTGTGATTATCCATGGACAGAGTGGAGGAGCTCTGGGAGGTCCTTCTTACACTGCATAAAGGAGCCCACACCATGGACTGGCTAGCTCCCAGTAACCCCCAGAGGTTCCCAGACTTCATCTACAGGTGAGAAAGGTGAAGGTTTCCCTCTGTGATTATCCAAGGACAGAGTGGAGGAGCTCTGGGAGGTCCTTCTTACACTGCCTACAGGAGCCCACACCATGGACTGGCTAGCTCCCCGTAGCCCCCAGAGATTCCCAGTCTTCATCTACAGGTGAGAAAGGCAAGGGTTTCCCTCTGTGATTATCCAAGGACAGAGTGGAGGAGCTCTGGGAGAACCTTCGTACACTGCCTGCAGGAGCTCACACCATGGACTGGCTAGCTCCCCGTAGCCCCCAGAGATTCCCAGTCTCCATCTACAGGTGAGAAAGGCAAGGCTTTTCCCTCTGTGATTATCCAAGGACAGAGTGGAGGAGCTCTGGGAGAACCTTCTTACACTGCCTGCAGGAGCTCACATCGTGGACTGGCTAGCTACCCGTAGCACCAGAGATTCCCAGTCTCCATCTACAGGTGAGAAAGGTGAGGGTTTCCCTCCGTGATTATCCAAGGAAAGAGTGGAGGAGCTCTGGAAGAACCACCTTACACTGCCTGCAGGAGCTCACTCCATGGACTGGCTAGCTCCGCGTAGCCCCCAGAGATTCCCAGTCTCCATCTACAGGTGAGAACGGCAAGGATTTCCTCTATGATTATCCAAGGACAGAGTGGAGGAGCTCTGGGAGAACCTTCTTACACTGCCTGCAGGAGCTCACACCATGGACTGGCTAGCTCCGCGTAGCCCCAGAGATTCCCAGTCTCCATCTACAGGTGAGAAAGGTGAGGGTTTCCCTCCGTGATTATCCAAGGACAGAGTGGAGGAGCTCTGGGAGAACCTTCTTACACTGCCTGCAGGAGCTCACACCATGGACTGGCTAGCTCCCCGTAGCCCCCAGAGATTCCCAGTCTCCATCTACATGTGAGAAAGGCGAGGGTTTCCCTCTGTGATTATCCAAGGACAGAGTGGAGGCGCTCTGGGAGAACCTTCTTACACTGCCTGCAGGAGCTCACACCTTGGACTGGCTAGCTCCCCGTAGCCCCAGAGATTCCCAGTCTCCATCTACAGGTGAGAAAGGTGAGGGTTTCCCTCCGTGATTATCCAAGGAAAGAGTGGAGGAGCTCTGGAAGAACCATTTTACACTGCCTACAGGAGCTCACACCATGGACTGGCTAGCTCCCCGTAGCCCCAGAGATTCCCAGTCTCCATCTACAGGTGAGAAAGGTGAGGGTTTCCCTCCGTGATTATCCAAGGAAAGAGTGGAGGAGCTCTGGGAGAACCTTCTTACACTGCCTACAGGAGTTCACACCATGGACTGGCTAGCTCCCCGTAGCCCCCAGAGATTCCCAGTCTCCATCTACAGGTGAGAAAGGCAAGGGTTTCCCTCTGTGATTATCCAAGGACAGAGTGGAGGAGCTCTGGGAGGTCCTTCTTACACTGCCTGCAGGAGCTCACAGCATGGACTGGCTAGCTCCCCGTAGCCCCCAGAGATTCCCAGTCTCCATCTACAGGTGAGAAAGGCGAGGGTTTCCCTGTGTGATTATCCAAGGAAAGAGTGGAGGAGCTCTGGGAGAACCTTCTTACACTGCCTACAGGAGCTCACACCATGGACTGGCTAGCTCCCCGTAGCCCCCAGAGATTCCCAGTCTTCATCTACAGATGAGAAAGGCAAGGGTTTCCCTCTGTGATTATCCAAGGACAGAGTGGAGGAGCTCTGGGAGAACCTTCTTACACTGGCTGCAGGAGCTCACACCATGGACTGGCTAGCTCCCCGTAGCCCCAGAGATTCCCAGTCTCCATCTACAGGTGAGAAAGGTGAGGGTTTCCCTCCATGATTATCCAAGGATAGAGTGGAGGATCTCTGGCAGAACCTTCTTACATTGCCTACAGGGGCCCACACCATGGACTGGCTAGCTCTCCGTAGCCCCCAGAGATTCCCAGTCTTCATCTACAGGTGAGAACGGCGAGGGTTTCCCTCCGTGATTATCTATGGAAAGAGCAGAGGAGCTCTGGGAGAACCTTCTTACATTGCCTACAGGAGCCCACACCATGGACTGGCTAGCTCCCAGTAGCCCCCATGGATTCCCAGTCTTCCTCTACGGGTGAGAAAGGCGAGGGTTTCCCTCTGTGATTATCCAAGGACAGAGTGGAGGAGCTCAGGAAGAACCTTCTTAAACTGCCTACAGGAGCTCACACCATGGACTGGCTAGCTCCCCGTAGCTCCCAGAGATTCCCAGTCTCCATCTACAGGTGAGAAAGGCGAGGGTTTCCCTCTGTGATTATCCAAGGAAAGAGTGGAGGAGCTCTGGGAGAACCTTCTTACATTGCCTACAGGAGCTCACACCATGGACTGGCCTGCTCCCCGTAGCCCCCAGAGATTCCCAGTCTCCATCTACAGGTGAGAAAGGCAAGGGTTCCCCTCCGTGATTATCCAAGGACAGAGTGGAGGAGCTCTGGAAGAACCATTTTACACTGCCTACAGGAGCTCACACCATGGACTGGCTAGCTCCCCGTAGCCCCCAGAGATTCCCAGTCTCCATCTACAGGTGAGAACGGCAAGGGTTTCCTCTGTGATTATCCAAGGACAGAGTGGAGGAGCTCTGGGAGAACCTTCTTACACTGCCTGCTGGAGCTCACACCATGGACTGGCTAGCTCCCCGTAGCCCCAGAGATTCCCAGTCTCCATCTACAGGTGAGAAAGGTGAGGGTTTCCCTCCGTGATTATCCAAGGAAAGAGTGGAGGAGCTCTGGAAGAACCATTTTACACTGCCTACAGGAGCTCACACCATGGACTGGCTAGCTCCCTGTAGTCCCCAGAGATTCCCAGTCTCGATCTACAGGTGAGAACGGCAGGGGTTTCCTCTATTATTATCCAAGGACAGAGTGGAGGAGCTCTGGAAGAACCTTCTTACACTGCCTGCAGGAGCTCACACCATGGACTGGCTAGCTCTGCGTAGCCCCAGAGATTCCCAGTATTCATCTACAGGTGAGAAAGGCAAGGGGTTCCCTCTGTGATTTTCCAAGGACAGAGTGGAGGAGCTCTGGGAGAACCTTCTTACACTGCCTACAGGAGCTCACACCATGGACTGGCTAGCTCCCCGTAGCCCCCAGAGATTCCCAGTCTCCATCTACAGGTGAGAAAGGCAAGGGTTTCCCTCTGTGATTATCCAAGGACAGAGTGGAGGAGCTCTGGGAGGTCCTTCTTACACTGCCTGCAGGAGCTCACACCATGGACTGGCTAGCTCCCCGTAGCCCCCAGAGATTCCCAGTCTCCATCTACAGGTGAGAAAGGCAAGGCTTTTCCCTCTGTGATTATCCAAGGACAGAGTGGAGGAGCTCTGGGAGAACCTTCTTACACTGCCTGCAGGAGCTCACATCGTGGACTGGCTAGCTACCCGTAGCACCAGAGATTCCCAGTCTCCATCTACAGGTGAGAAAGGTGAGGGTTTCCCTCCGTGATTATCCAAGGAAAGAGTGGAGGAGCTCTGGAAGAACCACCTTACACTGCCTGCAGGAGCTCACTCCATGGACTGGCTAGCTCCGCGTAGCCCCCAGAGATTCCCAGTCTCCATCTACAGGTGAGAACGGCAAGGATTTCCTCTATGATTATCCAAGGACAGAGTGGAGGAGCTCTGGGAGAACCTTCTTACACTGCCTGCAGGAGCTCACACCATGGACTGGCTAGCTCCGCGTAGCCCCAGAGATTCCCAGTCTCCATCTACAGGTGAGAAAGGTGAGGGTTTCCCTCCGTGATTATCCAAGGACAGAGTGGAGGAGCTCTGGGAGAACCTTCTTACACTGCCTGCAGGAGCTCACACCATGGACTGGCTAGCTCCCCGTAGCCCCCAGAGATTCCCAGTCTCCATCTACATGTGAGAAAGGCGAGGGTTTCCCTCTGTGATTATCCAAGGACAGAGTGGAGGCGCTCTGGGAGAACCTTCTTACACTGCCTGCAGGAGCTCACACCTTGGACTGGCTAGCTCCCCGTAGCCCCAGAGATTCCCAGTCTCCATCTACAGGTGAGAAAGGTGAGGGTTTCCCTCCGTGATTATCCAAGGAAAGAGTGGAGGAGCTCTGGAAGAACCATTTTACACTGCCTACAGGAGCTCACACCATGGACTGGCTAGCTCCCCGTAGCCCCAGAGATTCCCAGTCTCCATCTACAGGTGAGAAAGGTGAGGGTTTCCCTCCGTGATTATCCAAGGAAAGAGTGGAGGAGCTCTGGGAGAACCTTCTTACACTGCCTACAGGAGTTCACACCATGGACTGGCTAGCTCCCCGTAGCCCCCAGAGATTCCCAGTCTCCATCTACAGGTGAGAAAGGCAAGGGTTTCCCTCTGTGATTATCCAAGGACAGAGTGGAGGAGCTCTGGGAGGTCCTTCTTACACTGCCTGCAGGAGCTCACAGCATGGACTGGCTAGCTCCCCGTAGCCCCCAGAGATTCCCAGTCTCCATCTACAGGTGAGAAAGGCGAGGGTTTCCCTGTGTGATTATCCAAGGAAAGAGTGGAGGAGCTCTGGGAGAACCTTCTTACACTGCCTACAGGAGCTCACACCATGGACTGGCTAGCTCCCCGTAGCCCCCAGAGATTCCCAGTCTTCATCTACAGATGAGAAAGGCAAGGGTTTCCCTCTGTGATTATCCAAGGACAGAGTGGAGGAGCTCTGGGAGAACCTTCTTACACTGGCTGCAGGAGCTCACACCATGGACTGGCTAGCTCCCCGTAGCCCCAGAGATTCCCAGTCTCCATCTACAGGTGAGAAAGGTGAGGGTTTCCCTCCATGATTATCCAAGGATAGAGTGGAGGATCTCTGGCAGAACCTTCTTACATTGCCTACAGGGGCCCACACCATGGACTGGCTAGCTCTCCGTAGCCCCCAGAGATTCCCAGTCTTCATCTACAGGTGAGAACGGCGAGGGTTTCCCTCCGTGATTATCTATGGAAAGAGCAGAGGAGCTCTGGGAGAACCTTCTTACATTGCCTACAGGAGCCCACACCATGGACTGGCTAGCTCCCAGTAGCCCCCATGGATTCCCAGTCTTCCTCTACGGGTGAGAAAGGCGAGGGTTTCCCTCTGTGATTATCCAAGGACAGAGTGGAGGAGCTCAGGAAGAACCTTCTTAAACTGCCTACAGGAGCTCACACCATGGACTGGCTAGCTCCCCGTAGCTCCCAGAGATTCCCAGTCTCCATCTACAGGTGAGAAAGGCGAGGGTTTCCCTCTGTGATTATCCAAGGAAAGAGTGGAGGAGCTCTGGGAGAACCTTCTTACATTGCCTACAGGAGCTCACACCATGGACTGGCCTGCTCCCCGTAGCCCCCAGAGATTCCCAGTCTCCATCTACAGGTGAGAAAGGCAAGGGTTCCCCTCCGTGATTATCCAAGGACAGAGTGGAGGAGCTCTGGAAGAACCATTTTACACTGCCTACAGGAGCTCACACCATGGACTGGCTAGCTCCCCGTAGCCCCCAGAGATTCCCAGTCTCCATCTACAGGTGAGAACGGCAAGGGTTTCCTCTGTGATTATCCAAGGACAGAGTGGAGGAGCTCTGGGAGAACCTTCTTACACTGCCTGCTGGAGCTCACACCATGGACTGGCTAGCTCCCCGTAGCCCCAGAGATTCCCAGTCTCCATCTACAGGTGAGAAAGGTGAGGGTTTCCCTCCGTGATTATCCAAGGAAAGAGTGGAGGAGCTCTGGAAGAACCATTTTACACTGCCTACAGGAGCTCACACCATGGACTGGCTAGCTCCCTGTAGTCCCCAGAGATTCCCAGTCTCGATCTACAGGTGAGAACGGCAGGGGTTTCCTCTATTATTATCCAAGGACAGAGTGGAGGAGCTCTGGAAGAACCTTCTTACACTGCCTGCAGGAGCTCACACCATGGACTGGCTAGCTCTGCGTAGCCCCAGAGATTCCCAGTATTCATCTACAGGTGAGAAAGGCAAGGGGTTCCCTCTGTGATTTTCCAAGGACAGAGTGGAGGAGCTCTGGGAGAACCTTCTTACACTGCCTACAGGAGCTCACACCATGGACTGGCTAGCTCCCCGTAGCCCCCAGAGATTCCCAGTCTCCATCTACAGGTGAGAAAGGCAAGGGTTTCCCTCTGTGATTATCCAAGGACAGAGTGGAGGAGCTCTGGGAGGTCCTTCTTACACTGCCTGCAGGAGCTCACACCATGGACTGGCTAGCTCCCCGTAGCCCCCAGAGATTCCCAGTCTCCATCTACAGGTGAGAAAGGCGAGGGTTTCCCTCTGTGATTATCCAAGGAAAGAGTGGAGGAGCTCTGGGAGAACCTTCTTACACTGCCTACAGGAGCTCACACCATGGACTGGCTAGCTCCCCGTAGCCCCCAGAGATTCCCAGTCTTCATCTACAGATGAGAAAGGCAAGGGTTTCCCTCTGTGATTATCCAAGGACAGAGTGGAGGAGCTCTGGGAGAACCTTCTTACACTGCCTGCAGGAGCTCACACCATGGACTGGCTAGCTCCCGTAGCCCCAGAGATTCCCAGTCTCCATCTACAGGTGAGAAAGGTGAGGGTTTCCCTCCGTGATTATCCAAGGATAGAGTGGAGGAGCTCTGGCAGAACCTTCTTACATTGCCTACAGGAGCCCACACCATGGACTGGCTAGCTCTCCGTAGCCCCCAGAGATTCCCAGTCTTCATCTACAGCTGAGAACGGCGAGGGTTTCCCTCCGTGATTATCTATGGAAAGAGCAGAGGAGCTCTGGGAGAACCTTCTTACATTGCCTAGAGGAGCCCACACCATGGACTGGCTAGCTCCCAGTAGCCCCCATGGATTCCCAGTCTTCCTCTACAGATGAGAAAGGCGAGGGTTTCCCTCTGTGATTATCCAAGGAAAGAGTGGAGGAGCTCTGGGAGAACCTTCTTACATTGCCTACAGGAGCTCACACCATGGACTGGCCTGCTCCCCGTAGCCCCCAGAGATTCCCAGTCTCCATCTACAGGTGAGAAAGGCAAGGGTTCCCCTCCGTGATTATCCAAAGACAGAGTGGAGGAGCTCTGGAAGAACCATTTTACACTGCCTACAGGAGCTCACACCATGGACTGGCTAGCTACCGGTAGTCCCCAGAGATTCCCAGTCTCGATCTACAGGTGAGAACGGCAGGGGTTTCCTCTATTATTATCCAAGGACAGAGTGGAGGAGCTCTGGAAGAACCTTCTTACACTGCCTGCAGGAGCTCACACCATGGACTGGCTAGCTCCGCGTAGCCCCAGAGATTCCCAGTATTCATCTACAGGTGAGAAAGGCAAGGGGTTCCCTCTGTGATTTTCCAAGGACAGAGTGGAGGAGCTCTGGGAGAACCTTCTTACACTGCCTACAGGAGCTCACACCATGGACTGGCTAGCTCCCCATAGCCCCCAGAGATTCCCAGTCTCTATCTACAGGTGAGAAAGGCAAGGGTTTCCCTCTGTGATTATCCAAGGACAGAGTGGAGGAGCTCTGGGAGGTCCTTCTTACACTGCCTGCAGGAGCTCACACCATGGACTGGCTAGCTCCCCGTAGCCCCCAGAGATTCCCAGTCTCCATCTACAGGCGAGAAAGGCGAGGGTTTCCCTCTGTGATTATCCAAGGAAAGAGTGGAGGAGCTCTGGGAGAACCTTCTTACACTGCCTACAGGAGCTCACACCATGGACTGGCTAGCTCCCCGTAGCCCCCAGAGATTCCCAGTCTCCATCTACAGGTGAGAAAGGGGAGGGTTTCCCTCCGTGATTATCCAAGGATAGAGTGGAGGAGCTCTGGCAGAACCTTCTTACATTGCCTACAGGAGCCCACACCATGGACTGGCTAGCTCTCCGTAGCCCCCAGAGATTCCCAGTCTTCATCTACAGGTGAGAACGGCGAGGGTTTCCCTCCGTGATTATCTATGGGAAGAGCAGAGGAGCTCTGGGAGAACCTTCTTACATTGCCTACAGGAGCCCACACCTTGGACTGGCTAGCTCCCAGTAGCCCCCATGGATTCCCAGTCTTCCTCTACGGGTGAGAAAGGCGAGGGTTTCCCTCTGTGATTATCCAAGGACAGAGTGGAGGAGCTCAGGAAGAACCTTCTTAAACTGCCTACAGGAGCTCAGACCATGGACTGGCTAGCTCCCCGTAGCTCCCAGAGATTCCCAGTCTCCATCTACAGGTGAGAACGGCAAGGGTTTCCTCTGTGATTATCCAAGGACAGAGTGGAGGAGCTCTGGAAGAACCTTCTTACACTGCCTACAGGAGCTCACACCATGGACTGGCTAGCTCCCCGTAGCCCCCAGAGATTCCCAGTATTCATCTACAGGTGAGAAAGGCAAGGGGTTCTCTCTGTGACTATCCAAGGACAGAGTGGAGGAGCACTGGGAGAACCTACTTACACTGCCTGCAGGAGCTCACACCATGGACTGGCTAGCTCCCGGTAGCCCCCAGAGATTCCCAGTATTCATCTACAGGTGAGAAAGGTGAAGGTTTCCCTCTGTGATTATCCAAGGACAGAGTGGAGGAGCTCTGGGAGGTCCTTCTTACACTGCCTACAATAGCTCACACCATGGACTGGCTAGCTCCCCGTAGCCCCCAGAGATTCCCAGTCTCCATCTACAGGTGAGAACGGCAAGGGTTTCCTCTGTGATTATCCAAGGACAGAGTGGAGGAGCTCTGGAAGAACCTTCTTACACTGCCTGCAGGAGCTCACACCATGGACTGGCTAGCTCTCCGTAGCCCCCAGAGATTCCCAGTCTCAATCTACAGGTGAGAACGGCAAGGGTTTCTCTCTGTGATTATCCAAGGGTGGAGTGGAGAAGCTCTGGGAGGTCCTTCTTACACTGCCTACAGGAGCTCACACCATGGACTGGCTAGCTCCCTGTAGCCCCCAGAGATTCCCAGTCTCCATCTACAGGTGAGCAAGGCAAGAGTCTCCCTCTGTGATTATCCAAGGACAGAGTGGAGAAGCTCCAGGAGAACCTTCTTACACTGCCTACAGGAGCTCACACCATGGACTGGCTAGCTCCCCGTAGCCCCCAGAGATTTCCAGTCTCCATCTACCGGTGAAAAAGCAATGATCACATGAAACCGCCTAGCAAAGATATCCGTTATTAGATGAACAATAACACAAGGTGGATTAATGACCTGCCCCCAGTAGCGGAACCATTCGACATTAGGTGGCACAGACCTTCCATTAAATATGAACACTTACACAAAGGGTGACACATGGAGCATCAATTAATTGTGCTCCCTGTACCTACTGCACCAGCACCTGCATGAGGGCACCATTCTTCTGCTATTCCCCAAGGAATGCCCAGAAGCACTCCCAATTTCTAAGAACCTGTTCCAGACTGCCAGGCACACAGCAAAATCAGTCCTGGTTGACTGCACCATCCAGCACCCAATGTCTATGAACCAATTACACAGCTAGATGACATTCTTTCACTGGAATAGTGCAATCCTACTACATGGGGCGAAGAGCTGTTTCCATACCTGTCTCCTTTTGCAACCATCTTGTGCTCGATGCAGCGCTTCCGCTGTGATAAGAATTCTTGGAGTTTTGGCCCGAGACCCAGTTCCGCGGCACTATTCAGCAGTGTCAGGAGCTTCTGGAGCATTTCATTACGACGCACGGCAAACACAACATCCTTTTCTCTGTCGTTGTCATCACTTGGCCTTTCCTGCAGGGCAATGGGTCACAATCAGATCATTACATGCATCGTTCACTAAACAAAAGAACGCTGAAGTCTTAAGTGAACAAATAACAGCATCCACTCCGGAAGAAGCCTATCAGGACTGGCATGGGCATCAAGAGCCTCGATTATGACCCCAGGACTTTCAGATAGAACCCTAACACCTTGCACATTCAGATATGGTCCAATACCTTTCGCCCCCAGCGATGACTCCACATCCAGCACACAGCACCGTTAGTAGTGACCTCATCACCAGAGCCCTCAGCTATAAACCCTACATCTGCACCATTATCTATGACCAGGGTTCCAGCAGCCTCAGTGGTGACCTCATCACCAGATTCGTCAGCTATGAACCCGACATCTGCACCATTATCTACGGCCAAGGTACCAGCAGCCTCAGTAGTAACCTCATTGCCAGAGTCGTCAGCTATGAACCCTACATCTGCACCATTATCTATAACCAGGTTCCAGCAGCCTCAGTAGTGACCTCATTGCCAGAGTCGTCAGCTATGAACCCTACATCTGCCCTATTATCTATGGTCAAGCTACCAGCACCCTCAGTAGTGACCTCATCACCAGAGTCGCCAGCGATAAACCCTACATCTGCACCATTAGTTATGACTTGGCAATTAGCACCCTCAGTAGTGACTCCAGCACCCTCAGCTATAAACCCTAGATCAGCACTATTAGCTATGACTAGACCACCGCCGCCCTCAGCTGTGAACCCCATAACCAGCTTTCCCAGGTGTTACTCCAGAACCAGAACTCTTAGCTGTGACAATAGGTCCACTGTAACCAGAGCAGCTGTAAGACCTTTACCCCCGCCCCAACTATGGCTCCAGTTTATTGCACCCTTATTTATGACCAAAGGGACAGCAGGCTCATCTGTGACGCCCCAGGAATGAGCACCCAAGGCTATGACCCTTACATACTCATATAATACACCCCCGTGGCATCAGCTGTGACTTCCTTGCTCCCTCAGCAGTGGTCCTAGAGCACACGGCTGTGACCTCAAGACTAGCATCCCCAGCTGCAACACCAGGGCTAGCATCCTCAGCTGTGTCCCCAGCACCCTTGACAGTGACCCCAAATTTGGGATCCTCAGCTGTGATTCCAGGAACATCCCCCTCAGCTGTGACAACAACTGGACAAGCATTCCCACCTGTAACCCCACGGTCAGCCTCCTATGCTGAACCTCAGCTCTCACCCAAACATCCAGCAACCTTAGCTGTGACCTGGCACTAGGGCTCCCAATAAGATTAAGAAGTGGGAGTATTTTATTCCCTATTTTTTGAAGTTGGGAGTAAAATTATATTTTTAGGGAGTAAAAAAGTAAATCCCATCCCCTATGGGGTATCTTTGCGGCAAATTAACATATAATTGAACTCAAAAATTATATATGTTTTGTAATCCATGCTTCTTTGCATCCAGACCTTCATGCAAATTAAAAAATACACCTGTACCTTAATGTCCCTATCATACCTGTGTCCCTGCTCTGATGGGGCACTACAGATTCACATATGTACTTGGGACCTGTGTGGGTATAAAAGCTTTGCAGTTACTTTAACATGTAGCCCATGCGCCCACGTTTTTCTGAGAAACAAGACTCATGACCGCTTTCTCAGTTTTCCAATGCAGGTTTATGTTTCTGGTTTCAACTTTTTGCAAATAGCAGTGCCCTTTGTGATAACACGTGTTTTGACGGTATCTCCGTCTTTCTCAAATCAGGGCTTATTATTTTACAAATTCACAAAGTCATAAAGAAATATATACCATTCACATGTCCTGGTGTATACAGTTTAACATGTATTTACAAGTGCAAAGTAGTCAAACACACCCATAGTGCTTATTTTTGTAATTTTAAACAACCAATACAAAAAATACAAAAGGACCCCATTTAAAAAAGATTGGCCGTTGAGGGAGGGGTAAAGGGTAGGAGTGTTAGGGAATAGTAGAAGTAACATCAAAAAGAAAATAATAAAATTAAAAAATTGAAAAATTACATTAGTTTAAAAACCTCATCGTTGTAGCCATTCATCTCATACATTTGTTTCTTTCCATTTACTTGATTATCTTTAGTATGCATGGTTCAAATGGTATTGGGGTTTTGGAGCTTACCCAATGGTCCACGTTTCTACCTCTGTCTCTTGTGTCAAGTCACGGGTTAAATCCCAAGCTGATTGAAAAGATATACATATAATGAATATCAATGCAATTCAAATGTCTTCTGTGAATGCAAAGCGGCTACTGTGTCCTTCAAGGTTTCCCCATGTTTTTAGGCAGCTTAATCAGTATTGCGGCGCTAGAAAGCGCTCACTTTTTGGTAAAACATACACATAACTAAAAGATCCATCACGGTGTCATTTTGGTGGCTAAACTGTCCTCTGTTTCCCCTTCGTTTGTGCAAAAACGACTTCAATAGCATGGCGGCACTACAAGAGCGCTTGAATGATTCAAATTGCATTCTCTGTACCCGTAATGACATCATTGTTATAACACGAGCAAAACACGTGTCTGCTCGTATATAACGGTCAAATATGTGCCTCCGGAGCCCCACATTTACGCTTACCTTCTTTTCCTGTTCTCGTGCAAATCAGTCCTCGTGAGCTCCGTATTCCTGCCGAGCTCCGTTTTGTAAATACAAGTGTTGCCTAGCAACATAGTCCTACTTCCAGTTCCGCTGACGGCAGCCATACTTTGGGCTCGATTCCTGGTTTAGTATATGGAACTGTGTGAGTCCATTTAACAAATGTTTTATATTCGACTCACATTAGTATGTTTACTCTGATTAAAGGCTTGTTAAGACCTGATAGGTCTTGTGAAGGAATAAAAATAGATGAAAATAAATGGAAACAAATAAAAATAATGCGTCGGTCATGATGCCACACGTTGCCACGTGTTCCAATTAACCTTGATTTCTACCTTGGTTGCCATGTTTTGTGTGGCACTCCATTTGCATAAATCATACTTTTAGAATCTCGTTGATCTCGCGTTTCTCTAATTTACACTGCTAAATCAATAAGTGATAAATATTACTTTTAAAATTAATTGTACTAAATTTTTATGCTGCGTTTGCCGATGTTTTTTCTGTCCTTATCCTCTCATCTATTGTTTTTGCTTGAATGAAGCGGAGTAGGTGGGGTACCAGTTTATGCTTTAGTCAGACGGTCTATTCGTAATAAATGTCGTTGGTTCTGAAAAGGCCCTTGTCACCTCATTGTGCGAATTCTGCAAGGTGTTTCTTTTGCATAATTTACAATATTGCCCCTTGGTGGGTCTCCTATCTCCCAATACCATACATTGCCATTTACATATTTACATGTTTACATCATTGTTGGTTTCCTATTACAAAAAAGAAGCCATTTTGTTGTCGGAGTTCAGGCCCCTCTCTACTGAACAAAATTTGCATATCAATTTCGCTTCTTCTTGTCTGAGCTTCATTTCCTGGTCTCCGCCCCTTGGGCCTAATATCACTCGTTTAAGACCAACAAACCTTAGCAATTTTTTATCATTTAACTGGTGGTTCTTTTGCCAGCGTTGGGCCAGTGGAAAATGTATGTTTTGACTTCCAATGCTCGATAAATGTTCTCTTATTCTTGTTCTTAATTCCCAGATTGTACTCCCTATGTAGGTCTCTTCACATTGGCAAATTATCGCATAGATCACATATTTGGTTCTGCAGTTGATCTGATCTTCAATTTTATATTGATTCCAGATGTGTCTTTGAAGGTTGATGTGCTGTTGGATGCATATTTACACATTGGGCAGGTGCCACATTTGCGAAAGCCTTTAGGTAGTGTCGGGAGCCATGTTGTTGGATTAACATTCTTGATTTCTGGAAGGAAAGACGGACTTAAAATGTTCTTAATTGTTTTGGCTCTTTTGTAGATTATAGATGGGCGGTCTTCAATATATTTCCTCACGTTAGGGTCTAATTGTAACAAATGCCAGTTCTTCTTAAGTGTTCTTCGTAGAACAACGTTATCATCACAATAAGTGGTAATAAAGCTTATGTTCTCTTTGTCTGTTGAATCCAGTCTGTGAGTAGTAAGGGTACTTTCTCTATTCTGTTGTGTGGCTTTCTCTTGTGCTTTAGCTATAGTTTTCTTTCCGTAGCCTCTTGCCCTGAACCTCCTTGTGAGTAATTTGCATTCATTTTCAAATGTTTCTTGTTCAGAGCAGTTACTACGGGCTCTGATAAATTCACCCTTTGGTATGTTCTTGATTACTGGGTGATAGTGGCAGATGGTGGCAAGTAAAGTTGAATTTGCTTCTGTACTTTTTCTGTAGGTTTCTGCAGGCAACAGTTGTATTTACAAAACGGAGCTCGGCAGGAATACGGAGCTCACAAGGGCTTATTTGCACGAGAACAGGAAAAGAAGGTAAGCGTAAATGTGGGGCTCCGGAGGCACATATTTGACCGTTATATACGAGCAGACACGTGTTTTGCTCGTGTTATAACAATGATGTCATTACGGGTACAGAGAATGCAATTTGAATCATTCAAGCGCTCTTGTAGTGCCGCCATGCTATTGAAGTCGTTTTTGCACAAACGAAGGGGAAACAGAGGACAGTTTAGCCACCAAAATGACACTGTGATGGATCTTTTAGTTATGTGTATGTTTTACAAAAAAGTGAGCGCTTTCTAGCGCCGCAATACTTATTAAACTGCCTAAAAACATGGGGAAACCTTGAAGGACACAGTAGCCGCTTTGCATTCACAGAAGACATTTGAATTGCATTGATATTCATTATATGTATATCTTTTCAATCAGCTTGGGATTTAACCTGTGACTTGACACAAGAGACAGAGGTAGAAACGTGGACAAGTACCATTGGGTAAGCTCCAAAACCCCAATACCATTTGAACCATGCATACTAAAGATAATCAAGTAAATGGAAAGAAACAAATGTATGAGATGAATGGCTACAACGATGAGGTTTTTAAACTAATGTAATTTTTCAATTTTTTAATTTTATTATTTTCTTTTTGATGTTACTTCTACTATTCCCTAACACTCCTACCCTTTACCCCTCCCTCAACGGCCAATCTTTTTTAAATGGGGTCCTTTTGTATTTTTTGTATTGGTTGTGTAGGGGAGGACTGGTCCAGGAGACCCCTCTCGCCTGCGTTTCTTCCCCAGGTGAGGGCTATGGCCCATTGGGCGTTCCCTCATGCCACCCGGGCCCAGGTGGTGGAGGGCTCACCCACTGGAGACATTGCCCACACGTATCGAATGCCCACATGTATTGATTACAACACAAATTTAGCTAGGCCCAAAAACCATTCTTTGCCCGGTAAAGATGGTGTGAGCTCAGCGCACTGTAGCGCGGCCCCCACCCTTGGAGAACATCCCTGTTGCCGCAGCACCCTGGCAGATCCGCTGCGAGCACGTTCCCACGAACAAGACGGACATGAGCTAGCGCAATACGCTAACATTGTAACAGTTCACCTCCCGCAGTGTACCATCACTATCAGCATGACCCGGCCAGCAGGCCTGAACAATGAAAAGAACGGTAAAATGGTCATCTGAGGGCAGACAGTCTTTATATATATATGTATATATTAATGTCAAGACCTCTTGCGAAGTATGCTTTCTTCCACAAAATACAAACGCCTGAAGAATGTATTAAAACGAGAGAGCATGCTCCCATGATATAAGCAATGGCGAGCCCACACCATTGCAGGTGGATGCTAATGATAAAGAAACGCTCCAGGGATCTGTTTGTTGCGTGTATCACTGGGCAGCCTACCTCACATGGTTTCGCGCCATAACTAAAGCTAATGCTGCTAGAGTACACGAGAAAGCGAATGCAACTATACTATGAACTCATGTAAAGGATGCGCGAGAATGCACTTATGATGTGTGTATGTCTAAGCCCCTTATGTGCCACCACCGTCACGTACAGTGGCGGGTCGTTTTCTATGTACTCCACTGATCTAACCACTACCTCATTTACTGCGAGTGTATATGCATGTAACTAAAACACTGTAGTTGCTAGAATATAATGTACAAATACGGTGCTCGGACTGGGTATAATCGAGACGCATCCAGCAAAGGTTAAATGCATGTTTTGAAGGGATTTTAAATAAGTATTATAGAAAGTATTCAAATGTTTGCGATGTCTTTACCTATATTCGGCAACACACGAGGGAGATACCTTTGTGAAAGCGTACAAGGTCTCGATGTATCCCCCTCCCTCACTGAGAAGGCTGCCAAGACATGAGAACAGAGCCCCGCTCTGCGTTATCACGCCTCCCCCGACCCGACTGGAGCCGCTTCAAAGACTTGTAGCCCCACTGCAGCACCCAAGGCCGCGGCCAGCCACCTGCATTATTTACAGCACAGCAGTAAACCTTTGTCTAAACTCAAGCGCCCCCTCGTAAACCCCACAACCCACCGGACTGTCTCAGACTTATGGCCCTGTGCAATCAGGACACCCAACACTTTGACAACACACAGCGAAACATCCATGACCACTTCTAACAAGACAGAAAGACCTGTACCACCCGCCCCAGTCCCCGAAGCTTAGCCCCTCGACCCATGGTCCCGGTCAACAGATCACGAGTAACCAGGCCTCGATATATTACCTCCAGACCCCTCACAAGGTGCACTCCTCCTGTGTTGCATTAACCTATAAAAATAACCTATTGAAAGATTTACTAAAGAGAATAGCACTGTAAATGACTGAATGACTGTGGTGTGCATGGCAGAGGGCAAGTAAGTCAGAAAAGGCATTCATCTCTGCCACAGGCCGCCTCAGCATACCAACACCGCCCGGATGAACTCAAGCCGACCTGCCAGGCCCAGCCCAACCCACGAGGGTGACCAGTGACGTCCTCCAGCCAAGACCAACCACGCCGCAGCAGCACCTATAGTTAGTCGTCGCCACCCAATCCCAATGAACTTTTGCCCCCTATAGTATGTAGGTTTTGATGACGTTTTTTGTAAATATATACGCCTGCCTTTGCTATTGTCAGATAGAGCGCTCTCGGAGTTTGCAGAGTTCTTTGCATGCCCTATTCTGATTGATAAACTCCCATTTACGCTCACCCGCACTCTGTCTTGGCTTTATTCCCATTTTGGGAGAGTCCTTCATTGTCTCTCATTGCGGGGAGGATCGTGCTGGTTGGGGACGCTTGCTTTCAGTTGTTTAAAATTACAAAAATAAGCACTATGGGTGTGTTTGACTACTTTGCACTTGTAAATGCATGTTAAACTGTATACACCATGAAATGTGAATGGTATATATTTCTTTATGTCTTTGTGAATTTGTAAAATAATAAGCCCTGATTTGAGAAAGACGGAGATACCGTCGAAACACGTGTTATCACAAGGGGCACTGCTATTTGCAAAAAGTTGAAACCAGAAACATAAACCTGCATTGGAAAACTGAGAAACGGTCATGAGTCTTGTTTCTCAGAAAAACGTGGGCGCATGGGCTACATGTTAAAGTAACTGCAAAGCTTTTCTTTTCGACCAAATGGAGTTGAGGAACCAAGTACTCCGTTGTTACTACTCCATGCGACCGGGAATAAGGAAACCCATATAACAAAAATACATTTAAGGGTGCTGAGGTCCGACCAAAGGATTACCCACCTTAAAGGTTCCTCACTTTTTGCAAACTGTGTGGGTAGAAGCCAGGGGCGGGGTCCATTGCATCACACTTCTGTTGGGAGTATTTTTAGGGAGTAAAAGTGGCTGCTACGCCGCTTAACTGTAGAGTTGGCCAGGCACCTAGACACCTCAGCTGTGACCCCAAGATCCCAACTTCTCAGCTATCACCACAGAATCCTCAGCAGTGACCCCAGGACGAGCTTCTCCAGCTGCAATCCATTCATCCAGCAAACCTTAGTCATGAGCTCAGGCCAGCAGCGTCTGACACCCGGCCATCTCAGCTATCACCCCAGAATCCTCAGCAGTGACCCCTGGACGAGCTTCTCCAGCTGTGATCCATTCATCCAGCAACCTTAGTAATGAGCTCAGGCCCAGCAGTGACTCTGGCACCCGGACATCTCAGCTATCACCACAGAATCCTCAGCAGTGACCCCAGGATGAGCTTCTCCAGCTGTGATCCATTCATCCAGCAACCTTAGTAATGAGCTCAGGCCCAGCAGTGAGCGACACCCCGATATTCCAGCTATCACCATAGAATCCTCAGCAGTGACCCCAGGACGAGCTTCTCCAGCTGTGATCCATTCATCCAGCAACCTTAGTCATGACCTCTGGCCCAGCAGTGACTCCAACACCCCAACATCTCAGCTATCACCCCAGAATCCTCAGCGGTAACCCCAGGACGAGCTTCTCCAGCTGTGATCCATTCATCCAGCAACCTTAGTCATGAGCTCAGGGCAGCAGTGAGTGACACCCCAATATTCCAGCTATCACCCCAAAATCCTCAGCAATGACCCCAGGACAAGCTTCTCCATCTGCGATCCATTATCCAGCAACTTTAGTCATGACCTAGGCCGAGCAGTGACTGACACCCCGATATCTCAGCTATCACCCCAGAATCCTCAGCTGTGACCTGAGGACAAGCTTCTCCAGCTGCGACCCATTCATCCAGCAACCTTAGTCATGACCTCAGGCCCAGCGGCGACTAACACCCCGACATCTCAGCTATCACCCCAGAATCCTCAGCAGTGACCCCAGGACGATCTTCTGCAGCTGTGATCCATTCATCCAGCAACCTTAGTCATGACCACAGGCCCAGCAGTGCCTCGGACACCCAGACATCTCAGCTATCACCCCAGAATCCTCAGCTGTGACCCCAGGACGAGCCTCTCCAGCTGCGATCCATTCATCCAGCAACCTTAGTCATGACCTCAGGCCCAGCAGTGACTCCAACACTCCGAAATCTCAACTATCACCCCAGAATCTTCAGCGGTAACCCCAGGACGAGCTTCTGCAGCTGTGATCCATTCATCCAGCAACCTTAGTCATGAGCTCAGGCCCAGCAGTGACTGACACCCCGACATCTCAGCTATCACCCCAGAATCCTCAGCGGTGACCCCAGGACGAGCCTCTCCAGCTGAGATCCATTCATCCAGCAACCTTAGTCATGACCTCAGGCCCAGCAGTGACTCCAACACCCCGAAATCTCAACTATCACCCCAGAATCCTCAGCGGTGACCCCAAGACGAGCTTCTGCAGCTGCGATCCATTCATCCAGCAACCTTACTCATGACCTCACGCCCTGCAGTGACTGACACCCCCACATCTCAGCTGTCACCCCAGAATCCTCATCAGTGACCCGAGGAGCATCTTCTGCAGCTGTGATCCATTCATCCAGCAACCTTAGTCATGACCTCAGGCCCAGCAGTGACTCCAACACTCCGACATCTCAGCTATCACCCCAGAATCTTCAGCGGTGACCCCAGGACAAGCTTCTCCAGCTGTGATCCATTAATCCAGCAACCTTAGTCATGACCTCATGCCCAGCAGTGACTCGGACACCCCAACATCTCAGCTATCACCACAGAATCCTCAACAGTGACCCCAGGACGAGCTTCTCCAGCTGCGATCCATTCATCCAGCAACCTTAGTCATGAGCTCAGGCCCAGCAATTACTGACACCCCGACATCTCAATATCACCTTAGAATCCTCAACTGTGACCCCAGGACGAGCTTCCGCAGCTGTGATGCATTCATCCAGCAACCTTAGTCAAGTGCTCAGGCCCAGCAGTGACTCCAACACCCCAACATCTCAGCTATCACCCCAGAATCTTCAGCGATGACCCCAGGACAAGCTTCTCCAGCTGTGATCCATTCATCCAGCAACCTTAGTCATGACTTCAGGCCCAGCAGTGACTCGGACACCCCAACATCTCAGCTATCACCCCAGAATCTTCAGCAGTGACCCCAGGAGCAGCTTCTGCAGCGTGGACCCAGGCATCCAGCAACCTTAGTCATGACTTCAGGCCCAGCAGTGACTCCAACACCCCAACATCTCAGCTATCACCCCAGAATCTTCAGCAGTGACCCCAGGACAAGCTTCTCCAGCTGTGATCCATTAATCCAGCAACCTTAGTCATGACCTCAGGCCCAGCAGAGACTCCAACACCCCAACATCTCAGCTATCACCACAGAATCCTCAACGGTGACCCCAGGACAAGCTTCTCCACCTGCGATCCATTCATCCAGCAACCTTAATCATTACCTCAGGACCAGCAGTGACTGACACCCCAACATCTCAGCTATCACCCCAGAATCCTCAGCAGTGACCCCAGGACGATCTTCTGCAGCTGTGATCCATTCATCCAGCAACCTTAGTCATGACCTCAGGCCCAGCAGTGATTGAACACCCCGACATCTCAGCTATCACCCCAGAATCTTCAGCGGTGACCCCAGGACGAGCTTCTCCAACTACGATTTCATCCAGCAACCTTAGTCATGACCTCAGGCCAGCAGTGACCTCAACACCCCAACATCTCAGCTATCACCCCAGAATCTTCAGCGGTGACCCCAGGACGAGCTTCTGCAGCTGCAATCCATTCATCCAGCAACCTTAGTCATGACCTCAGGCCCAGCAGTGAATGTCACCCCCACATCTCAGCTATCACCCCAGAAATCTCAACTGTGACCCCAGGACGAGCTTCTCCAGCTGCGACCCATTCATCCAGCAACCTTAGTCATGACCTCAGGCCCAGCGGTGACTAACATCCCGGAATCTCAGCTATCACCCCACAATCCTCAGCAGTGACCCCAGGACGAGCTTCTGCAGCTGCGATCCATTCATCCAGCAACCTTAGTCATGAGCTCAGGCCCAGCAGTGACTGACACCCCGACATCTCAGCTATCACCCCAGAATCCTCAGCTGGGACCGCAGGATCAACTTCTCCAGCTGTGATCCATTCATCCAGCAACCTTAGTCATGACCTCAGGAACAGCAGTGACTGACACCCCGACATCTCAGCTATCACCCCACAATCCTCAGCAGTGACCCCAGGACGAGGTTCTGCAGCTGCGATCCATTCATCCAGCAACCTTAGTCATGTGCTCAGGCCCAGCAGTCACTCTAACACCCCAACATCTCAGCTATCACCCCAGAATCCTCAGCAGTGACCCCAGGACGAGCTTCTGCAGCTGCGATCCATTCATCCAGCAACCTTAGTCATGAGCTCAGGCCCAGCAGTGACTGACACCCTGACATCTCAGCTATCACCCCAGAATCCTCAGCGGTGACCCCAGGACGAGCCTCTCCAGCTGAGATCCATTCATCCAGCAACCTTAGTCATGACCTCAGGACCAGCAGTGACTCCAACACCCTGAAATCTCAACTATCACCCCAGAATCTTCAGCGGTAACCCCAGGACGAGCTTCTCCAGCTGCGATCCATTCATCCAGCAACCTTAGTCATGACCTCAGGCCCAGCGGCGACTAACACCCTGAAATCTCAGCTATCACCCCACAATCCTCAGCAGTGACCCCAGGACGAGCTTCTGCAGCTGCGATCCATTCATCCAGCAACCTTAGTCATGAGCTCAGGCCCAGCAGTCACTCTAACACCCCAACATCTCAGCTATCACCCCAGAATCCTCAGCTGTGATCCCCAGGACCAGCTTCTCCAGCTGCGATCCATTCATCCAGCAACCTTAGTCATGAGCTCAGGCCCAGCAGTGACTGACACCCCGACATCTCAGCTATCACCCCAGAATCCTCAGCTGGGACTGCAGGATCAACTTCTCCAGCTGTGATCCATTCATCAAGGAACCTTAGTCATGAGCTCAGGCCCAGCAGTGACTGACACCCCAACATCTCAGCTATCACCCCAGAATCCTCAGTGGTGACCCCATGACGAGCTTCTCCAGCTGCAACCCATTCATCCAGCAACCTTAGTCATGACCTAGGCCGAGCGGTGACTGACACCCCGACATCTCAGCTATCACCCCAGAAATCTCAACTGTGACCCCAGGACGAGCTTCTCCAGCTGCGATCCATTCATCCAGCAACCTTAGTCATGAGCTCAGGCCCAGCAGTGAATGACACCCCCACATCTCAGCTATCACCCCAGAATCCTCAGCTGTGACCTGAGGACGAGCTTCTCCAGCTGCGATCCATTCATCCAGCAACCTTAGTCAGGACCTCAGGCCCAGCAGTGACTCTGGCACCCCGACATCTCAGCTATCACCCCAGAATCCTCAGCTGTGACCTGAGGACGAGCTTCTCCAGCTGCGATCCATTCATCCAGCAACCTTAGTCATGACCTCAGGCCCAGCAGTGACTGACACCCCCACATCCCAGCCATCACCCCAGAATCCTCAGCTGTGACCCAAAGACGAGCTTCTCCAGCTGCGACCCATTCATCCAGCAACCTTAGTCATGACCTCAGGCCCAGCAGCGACTAACACCCCGAAATCTCAGCTATCACCCCACAATCCTCAGCAGTGACCCCAGGACGAGCTTCTGCAGCTGCGATCCATTCATCCAGCAACCTTAGTCATGAGCTCAGGCCCAGCAGTCACTCTAACACCCCAACATCTCAGCTATCACCCCAGAATCCTCAGCAGTGACCCCAGGACGAGCTTCTGCAGCTGCGATCCATTCATCCAGCAACCTTAGTCATGAGCTCAGGCCCAGCAGTGAATGACACCCCCACATCTCAGCTATCACCCCAGAATCCTCAGCTGTGACCCCAGGACGAGCTTCTGCAGCTGCAACCCATTCATCCAGCAACCTTAGTCATGACCTAGGCCGAGCGGTGACTGACACCCCGATATCTCAGCTATCACCCCACAATCCTCAGCAGTGACCACAGGACGAGCTGCTCCAGCTGCGATCCATTCATCCAGCAACCTTAGTCATGAACTCAGGAACAGCAGTGACTGACACCCCGACATCTCAGCTATCACCCCAGAAATCTCAACTGTGACCCCAGGACGAGCTTCTCCAGCTGCGATCCATTCATCCAGCAACCTTAGTCATGACCTCAGGCCCAGCAGTGACTGACACCCCCACATCCCAGCTATCACCCCAGAATCCTCAGCTGTGACCCAAAGACGAGCTTCTCCAGCTGCGACCCATTCATCCAGCAACCTTAGTCATGACCTCAGGCCCAGCAGCGACTAACACCCCGAAATCTCAGCTATCACCCCACAATCCTCAGCAGTGACCCCAGGACGAGCTTCTGCAGCTGCGATCCATTCATCCAGCAACCTTAGTCATGAGCTCAGGCCCAGCAGTCACTCTAACACCCCAACATCTCAGCTATCACCCCAGAATCCTCAGCTGTGATCCCCAGGACCAGCTTCTCCAGCTGCGATCCATTCATTCAGCAACCTTAGTCATGACCCCATACCCAGCAGTGACTGACACCCCGACATCTCAGCTATCACCACAGAATCCTCAACAGTGACCCCAGGACGAGCTTCTCCAGCTGCGATCCATTCATCCAGCAACCTTAGTCATGACCTCAGACCCAGCAGTGACTGACACCCCGACATCTCAGCTATCACCCCCAGAATCCTCAGCTGTGACCTGAGGACGAGCTTCTGCAGCTGCGATCCATTCATCCAGCAACCTTAGTCATGAGCTCAGGCCCAGCAGTGACTCCAACACCCCAACATCTCAGCTATCACCCCGGAATCCTCAGCAGAGACCCCAGGACGAGCTTCTCGAGCTGCAATCCATTCATCCAGCAACCTTAGTCATGACCTCAGGCCCAGCAGTGACTCGGACACCCCGAAATCTCAGCTATCCCCCCAGAATCCTCAACGGTGACCCCAGGACGAGCTTCTGCAGCTGCAATCCATTCATCCAGCAACCTTAGTCATTACCTCAGGCCCAGCAGTGACTCGGACACCCCGACATCTCAGCTATCACCCCAGAATCCTCAACGGTGACCCCAAGACGAGCTTCTGCAGCTGCGATCCATTCATCCAGCAACCTTAGTCATGAGCTCAGGCCCAGCAGTGACTGACACCCCGACATCTCAGCTATCACCCCAGAATCCTCAACGGTGACCCCAAGACGAGCTTCTGCAGCTGCGATCCATTCATCCAGCAACCTTAGTCATGAGCTCAGGCCCAGCAGTGACTCTGGCACCACTATCACCCCAGAATCCTCAGCAGTGACCCCAGGACAAGCTTCTGCAAGTGCGATCCATTTATCCAGCAACCTTAATCATGATCTCAGGCCCAGCAGTGACTGACACCCCGACATCTCAGTTATCACCCCAGAATCCTCAGCAGAGACCCCAGGAAGAGCTTCTCCAGCTGCGATCCATTCATCCAGCAACCTTAGTCATGACCTCAGGCCCAGCAGTGACTCTGGCACCCCAACATCTCAGCTATCACCCCAGAATCCTCAGCAGTGACCCCATGACGAGCTTCTCCAGCTGCGATCTATTCATCCAGCAACCTTAGTCATGACCACAGGCCCAGCAGTGACTGGGACACCCCGACATCTCAGCTACCCCAGAATCTTCAGCATTGACCCCAGGACTAGCTTCTCCAGCTGCGATCCATTCATCCAGCAACCTTAGTCATGAGCTCAGAACCAACAGTGACTGACACCCCAACATCTCAGCTATCAGCCCAGAATCCTCAGTGGTGACCCCATGACGAGCTTCTCCAGCTGCGATCCATTCATCCAGCAACCTTAGTCATGACCTCAGGCCCAGCAGTGACTGACACCCTGATATCTCAGCTATCACCCCACAATCCTCAGCTGTGACCCCAGGACCAGCTCCTCCAGCTGCAACCCATTCATCCAGCAACCTTCGTCGTGAGCTCAGGCCCAGCAGTGACTCTGGCACCCCAACATCTCAGCTTTCACCCCAGAATCCTCAGCAGTGACCCCCGGACGAGCTTCTCCTGCTGCAATCCATTCATCCAGCAACCTTAGTCATGAGCTCAGGCCCAGCAGTGTCCGACACCCGGACATCTCAGCTATAACCCAAGAATCCTCAACTGTGTCCCCAGGACGAGCGTCTCCACCTGCGATCCATTCATCCAGCAACCTTAGTCATGAGCAAAGGCCCAGCAGTGACTCCAACACCCCAACATCTCAGCTATAACCCAAGAATCCTCAGCGATGACACCAGGACGAGCTTCTCCACCTGCGATCCATTCATCCAACAACCTTAGTCATGACCTCAGGCCCAGCAGTGACTGACACCCCAACATCTCAGCTATCACCCCAGAATCCTCAACTGTGATCCCCAGGACGAGCTTCTCCAGCTGCGATCCATTCATCCAGCAACCTTAGTCCTGACCTCAAGCTCAGAAGTGATTCTGACACCCCGACATCTCAGCTATCACCCCAGAATCCTCAGCGGTAACCCCAGGATGACCTTCTCCTGCTGCGATCCATTCATCCAGCAACCTTAGTCATGACCTCTTGCCCAGCAGTGACTCCAACACCCCGACATCTCAGCTATCCCCCCCAGAATCCTCAGCGGTGACCGCAGGACGAGCTTCTGCAGCTGCGATCCATTCATCCAGCAACCTTAGTCATGACCTCTTGCCCAGCAGTGACTCCAACACCCCGACATCTCAGCTATCCCCCCAGAATCCTCAGCGGTGACCCCAGGACGAGCCTCTCCAGCTGCGATCCATTCATCCAGCAACCTTAGTCATGACCTCTTGCCCAGCAGTGACTCCAACACCCCGACATCTCAGCTATCCCCCCAGAATCCTCAGCGGTGACCGCAGGACCAGCTTCTGCAGCTGCGATCCATTCATCCAGCAACCTTCGTCATGACCTCAGGCCCAGCAGTGACTGACACCCCGACATCTCAGCTATCACCACAGAATCCTCAACTGTGACCCCAGGACGAGCTTCTCCAGCTGCGATCCATTCATCCAGCAACCTTAGTGATGACCTCAGGCCCAGCAGTGACTGACACCCCGACATCTCAGCTATCACGCCAGAAATCTCAACTGTGACCCCAGGACGAGCTTCTGCAGCTGTGATCCATTCATCCAGCAACCTTAGTCATGATCACAGGTCCAGCAGTGACCCCAACAAACCAACATCTTAGCTATCACCCCACAATCCTCAGCTGTGACCCCAGGACCAGCTCCTCCAGCTGCAACCCATTCATCCAGCAACCTTAGTCATGACCTCAGGCCCAGCGGTGACTCTGGCACCCCGACATCTCAGCTATCACCCCAGAATTCTAAGCAGTGACCCCAGGACGAGCTTCTGCAGCTGAGATCCATTCATCCAGCAACCTTAGTCATGAGCTCAGGCCCAGCAGTGACTCCAACACCCCGACATCTCAGCTATCCCCCCAGAATCCTCAGTGGTGACCCCAGGACAAACTTCTCCAGCTGTGATCCATTCATCCAGCAACCTTAGTCATGAGCTCAGAACCAGCAGTGACTGACACCCCAACATCTCAGCTATCACCCCAGAATCCTCAGTGGTGACCCCATGACGAGCTTCTCCAGCTGCGATCCATTCATCCAGAAACCTTAGTCATGAGCTCAGGCCCAGCAGTGACTCCAATACCCCAACTTCTAAGCTATTACCCCAGAATCCTCAGCAGTGACCATAGGACGAGCTTCTCCAGCTGCGAATCATTCATCCAGCAACCTTAGTCATCGACAGGCCCAGCAGTGACTCGGAAACCCCGACATCTCAGCTATCACCCCGGAATCCTCAGCTGGGACCCTATGAGCAGCTTCTGCAGCTGCGATTAATTCATCCAGCAACCTCAGCCATGAATTCAGGCCCAGCAGTGACTGACACCCTGACATCTCAGCTATCACCCCAGAATCCTCAATGGTGACCCCAGGACGAGCTCCCCAGCTGCCATCCATTCATCCAGCAACCTTAGTCATGAGCTCAGGAACAGCAGTGAATGACACACCGACATCTCAGCGATCACCACAGAATCCTCAATGGTGACCCCAGGACGAGCTTCTGCAGCTGCAATCCATTCATCCAGCAACCTTAGTCATGACCTCAGGCCCAGCAGTGACTCGGACACCCCAACATCTCAGCTATCACCCCAGAATCTTCAGCGGTGACCACAGGACAAGCTTCTCCAGCTGTGATCCATTAGTCCAGCAACCTTAGTCATGAGCTCAGGCCCAGCAGTGACTCCAACACCCCAACATCTCAGCTATCACCCCAGAATCCTCAGCTGTGACCCCAGGACGAGCTTCTCCAGCTGCGATCCATTCATCCAGCAACCTTAGTCATGATCTCAGACCCAGCAGTGACTCCAACACCCCAACATCTCAGCTATCACCCCAGAATCCTCAGCAGTGACCCCAGGACGAGCTTCTGCAGCTGCGATCCATTCATCCAGAAACCTTAGTCATGACCTCAGGCCCAGCAGTGACTGTCACCCCGACATCTCAGCTATCACCCCAGAATCCTCAGCAGTGACCCCAGGGTGAGCTTCTGCAGCTGCGATCCATTCATCCAGCAACCTTAGTGATGACCTCAGGCCCAGCAGTGACTGACGCCCCGACATTCCAGAATCCTCAGCAGTGACCCCAGGACGAGCTTCTCCAGCTGCGATCCATTCATCCAGAAACCTTAGTCATGACCTCAGGCCCAGCAGTGACTGTCACCCCGACATCTCAGCTATCACCCCAGAATCCTCAGTGGTGACCCCAGGACCAGCTTCTGCAGCTGCAATCCATTCATCCAGCAACCTTAGTCATGACCTCAGGCCCACCAGTGACTCAGACACCCTGACATCTCAGCTATCACCCCAGAATCCTCAGCTGTGACCCCAGGACGAGCTTCTGCAGCTGCGATCCATTCATCCAGAAACCTTAGTCATGACCTCAGGCCCAGCAGTGACTGTCACCCCGACATCTCAGCTATCACCCCAGAATCCTCAGCAGTGACCCCAGGATGAGCTTCTGCAGCTGCGATCCATTCATCCAGCAACTTTAGTCATGAGCTCAGGACCAGCAGTGACTGACACCCCGACATCTCAGCTATCACCCCAGAATCCTCAGCGGTGACCCCAGGACGAGCCTCTCCAGCTGAGATCCATTCATCCACCAACCTTAGTCATGACCTCAGGCCCAGCAGTGACTGACACCCCAACATCCCAGCTATCATCCCAGAATCCTCAGTGGTGACCCCAGGATGAACTTCTCCAGCTGCGATCCATTCATCCAGCAACCTTAGTCATGACCTCTTGCCCAGCAGTGACTCGGACACCCCGACATCTCAGCTATCACCCCGGAATCCTCAGCTGGGACCCCATGAACAGCTTCTGCAGCTGCGATTAATTCATCCAGCAACCTCAGTTATGAATTCAGGCCCAGCAGTGACTGACACCCTGACATCTCAGCTATCACCCCAGAAACCTCAATGGTGACCCCAGGACCAGCTTCTCCACCTGCGATCCATTCATCCAGAAACTTAGTCATGAGCTCAGGCCCAGCAGTGACTCCAATACCCCAACTTCTAAGCTATTACCCCAGAATCCTCAGCAGTGATCCCAGGACGAGCTTCTCCAGCTGCGATCCATTCATCCAGCAAACCTTAGTCATGACCTCTTGCCCAGCAGTGACTCCAACACCCCGACATCTCAGCTATCCCCCCAGAATCCTCAGTGGTGACCCCAGGACAAACTTCTCCAGCTGTGATCCATTCATCCAGCAACCTTAGTCATGAGCTCAGGCCCAGCAGTGACTCGGACACCCCGACATTTCAGCTATCACCCCAGAATCTTCAGTGGTGACCCCAGGACAAGCTTCTGCAGCGTGGACCCAGGCATCCAGCAACCTTAGTCATGACCTCAGGCCCAGCAGTGACTCCAACACCCCAACTTCTCAGCTATCCCCCCAGAATCTTCAGCAGTGACCCCAGGACAAGCTTCTCCAGCTGTGATCCATTCATCCAGCAACCTTCGTCATGACCCCAGGCCAGCAGTGACTCTGACACCCCAACTTCTCAGCTATCCCCCCAGAATCTTCAGCAGTGACCCCAGGACAAGCTTCTCCAGCTGTGATCCATTCATCCAGCAACCTTAGTCATGATCTCAGGCCCAGCAATGACTGACACCCCAACATCTCAGCTATCACCCCCAGAATCCTCAGCATTGACCCCAGGACGAGCTTCTCCAGCTTCGATCCATTCATCCAGCAACCTTAGTCATGACCTCTGGCCCAGTAGTGACTCGGACACCCCGACATCTCAGCTATCCCCCCAGAATCCTCAACGGTGACCCCAGGACGAGCTTCTCCAGCTGCGATCCATTCATCCAGCAACCTTAGTCATGAGCTCAGGCCCAGCAGTGACTCTGACACCCCGACATCTCAGCTATCACCCCAGAATCCTCAGCAGTGACCCCAGGAGCAGCTTCTGCAGCGTGGACCCAGGCATCTAGCAACCTTAGTCATGACCTCAGGCCCAGCAGTGACTCCAACACCCCAACTTCTCAGCTATCCCCCCAGAATCTTCAGCAGTGACCCCAGGACAAGCTTCTCCAGCTGTGATCCATTCATCCAGCAACCTTAGTCATGATCTCAGGCCCAGCAATGACTGACACCCCAACATCTCAGCTATCACCCCCAGAATCCTCAGCATTGACCCCAGGACGAGCTTCTGCAGCTGCGATACATTCATCCAGCAACCTTAGTCATGACCTCAGGCCCAGCAGTGTCTGACACCTCGACATCTCAGCTATCACCCTAGAACCCTCACCAGCAGGACGTCCTTCAGTGCGCTTGCTGCCTGGCCCAGGATTGTCTCCACCATCCTCTTGTTCTTGTGTTCTTGTTGCAGCTCAGAGCTCAAGCGTTCTCCCTCAGACATTTGTTTCTCCATCATCTCCTCCAGTGTGTCCACTTGTTCTCTGCAAGAAGGTAGCATTCATGATCTAGAGCCGTGACTATGAATGAATATGTGAAGAAGCCGGCGACTTAATGATGATATATACATACACACACACACACACATATATATATATATATTTATATGGGATACATTACTCACCGTAATCGTATTTCTGATGCTTGTATCTGCTTAGATTCACATGCTGTGCATAGGCCGACATCTAGTGGAAGCTGCGGAGTATTACAGTTTGTTTTTCGAAACTCGAAAATGGGTGTCGACACAGGGCGTGCCAGTAATACTATCCCTAGTGTGACATCCACTGTACCCAAGATCCCTCACGTGTCTAGGATCCTCAGATTGTTTTTTTCCGCCATACTGGTCGGAAGCATTTTGCAGAGTCCCCTGGCCTTAGCCATACTTTTGCTAAAATATTAATTTATTTACATCCTTCCCCATCCCAATGTCGAACTTCAACACTCGACGCCGGCTGGAGAAGAAATCGACCGTCGGCTGCTGCACGACGGATTTGGGCCTCGGAAGGCCTCTGGCCTCGGCCCGGGCCTTGGAAGGCCTCTGGCCTCGGCCCTGCAAGTAGGGAGAGTGGGGGGTTGTACATACTCTACACTCTTGGTATATAGGTACACCTTATACATTTCCTACACTTAACAGCCAGCTGCCTCAAGGTGCGTATGGAGGGTACCCCTTTTCAATTCTGCCCCAAGTGCAATCGCAAATACCCTTGGGTCGACAGGCACGCCACGTGCAATCTCTGCTTGCCGAGGGACCACCCCGAAGCGAACTGCAGAGCGTGTAGTAGGTTTAAACCTAAGACACTTAAGGACCGTTTGACGAAGCGTTGGGCCCACCACGCCAGGCAGGCGGCCATGGCAGCGGAGGGCGCCTTCAGCGACGGCAGCAACGCCGTACTTTCGGACGGCGAGGGCATTACGGTGTCGAAAGACAGCCGAGCGCAAGTCCCCGACCTCGGAAGGTCGTCCGGCAGGGCGGCTATGGGGAAGACCCCCGGCGACACAAGCGCTTCACACACCACACACACGAAGTCCAACCGAGACTCGACGACGTCGAGTTCTCGGAAAGAGGCACAAACAGAACGGTCCGATTCGGTGTCCTCTGGGCGTTCTCGATCGGGATCGCCGCATGACTCCAGGCAATCATCCACTCTTGCCAAGAGTGCCTCGCTCCCTAGGCTAACAGAAGTTCGATCGTCGGAGGATGAAGACGACTTCCACCCCCAGGCCGCATATTGGATTTTCCATATGGACACAACATAGATGAGGAACTTTATACATTTTTGGGACAATGATTATTAATTGTTGGATATTGGTCTTCAATTCCTCTCTTTCCTGTTCCCCGTATGGTTCATTTTCCTGTGGCTTTCTTGGTTCTTTCCAACTTATAATCTTCCAGCAAATATCAAGAATTGAGACGCACAACAAATTGTTGGAACTATACAGTCCGTAAATACTGAGAGACGCTCAAACGTTTGCATTTTAACACGGTTTTAACTTGTTTGTCAGTACATATACATATATATGTTTTTAACTGAATAGGTGATTGTTTGTGCACCAACATGTTTACACTGATTGTTATTTTATACACTTTTCATATATATTTATGTATATTAGAGTTTGTTTTAACAGTATATGCAATGTTTGAGGACATTTTTGCCGTGTTAGAAGGATGATGAGTTGACAGGACAGCATCCTGACTAAATGAACATAGTCCCCCCCTTTTGCAGTTCTATACACTATGTATTGGATAACAATGAATTCGAATTTGAGCATTACTTAGCTGCACTATGCATTAGACAAATGAGTGGTGTATGCGATCTTGAGTGACGCATTTTATTAAAAGTGTGGAGTTCCAATTTTTAGATCTATGCACTTTGCACCATACAGGAATGGGGACATTTTATCACCTAATAATTATGCACTAGGCACTTTATAATGTTGAATACACTCAATTGATGTATTGGATCACGCTATACATCAATTAATGTTGAACACACCTGATTGATGTATTGGATCATGCTAGCCCTGACTGACCATGCCAAGGAGAAAACTGCATTCTCCACCCCAGTTGGCTTATACCAGTTTAAGGTTATGCCTTTTGGATTAAAGAATGCAGCTGCTAAATTCCAAAGGATGGTTAATCAGGTTCTGAATGGGATGGAGGACTTCTGCATGGCATACTTGGATGACATTGCAGTGTTCAGCCCTACTTGGAAAGAACAGGTTGACCACCTAGGATATGTTTAGCAGGCTCTGCAACAGGCCCATCTGACCATAAAGGCAAGCAAATGTCAAATTGGTCAGAGTAAAGTGGTCTACCTTGGGCATGAGGTAGGAGGTGGTGAAACAAGGCCTTTGCTCAGCAAGATTGAAGCTGTGCAAAATTGGACAACCCCTTCTACTCAAACTCAGGTGAGAGCCTTCCTAGGCCTCACTGGGTATTACAGGAATTTAATTGAGAACTATGGATCCATAGCTTCTCCTCTGAATGTAATCTCTTCTCCTAAGTTTCCTAAAAAGGTCAAATGGAATGAGGAGTGCAATCAGGCCTTTGAAAGCCTAAAGAAAGCCCTTTGTCAAGCTCCAGTTCTCAGAGCTCCTGACTACCACCAACCCTTCATTGTACAGACAGATGCTTCCAATATAGGTATAGGTGCAGTACTCAGTCAACTGGATGAGAAAGGTAGGGAACACCCCATTTGCTGCATCAGTAGGAAACTGAAGGAACCTGAAACAAGGTGGGCAACTATTGAGAGAGAATGTTTTGCCATTGTGTGGGCTTTGAAGAAGTTTAGACCATACATCTATGGATCTACTTTCACCATTCAAACAGACCACCAACACTTGAAATGGTTGATGCAAATGAAAGGGGAAAACCCAACACTGCTAAGATGGTCAATCTGCCCCCAAGGGTTTGATTTTACCATTGAGCACAGGTCAGGATGTCACCACCAAAATGCTGATGGTCTCTCTAGGATGTTTTTAACCGACTAGAGGTAAGAGACTCATCCAGGAGTGGATTAGATCCTCCTGTCCCTTAGTCTGGGGGGGGGGGGGCGAGTGTTAGGGAGAATTCTCATTTCATGGCTAATTTCCCTTACCTATAGAGTCCCCCAGCAGCTTTGCTGGATTTGAAGGGGTTGTTTCTTTTTACCTGCTAAGAGTGAGACTCTTTTTCCCACTCTTAGGCATTTTTGCTATGTGTGTTCTAGGCTATTTTTGTGTGCAATGCCTATGGGATCTTTTCTCACACCCATAGGAATCATCTTTATGCACATGTGTTACACAGCACCCTCCGTGCCGTGACACAGGGGTGTCATAGCGACCCCCAAACAGACTCCATACCCTGGGACTGACTACTGTCTCCCAGGGCATGTAAAGTCCCCATTGACTTTACTAGTCGATTTTAATGAACTTAACCAGTACACCCCATCTTAATATGGAAGTACTGGAAGGGGTTAATAGTTTTTCCCCTATGTTTATTTTCGAGAGGGTACCTTAAAGTCCCCCTCTACAAAGTTTCTGGCTGGTGGCAGTGGTTACTACCTTTTATATTCAACCGTGAATATTTCTCTATGGGATTTTCCCATTGTTCGAGGCTACCACTTTTACTGACAGCCTTTAACATACCGCCGGTCTATTTTTTTATTAACTTTACTCCGGTAGGTTTTATTTGCCAGAACTTTGATAAAACTTCTTTCTCGAGTCTTACTCCATTTTCCTAACCCAGGTCGGGGATCCTTTGTTCGTCCTTTTGGCGGGCTTCTGCCAAGGAGCCCTCCTTTCGGCACCACTGAGTCTGGGGTGGGTCTGTTGTTGGGGAGGGGGAGTAGAACCCCCGGACAGAGTTGCCACCGCAACTCAGGTCGCACTCTAACCTGATAGGCTAGAGGGTCTCCCGCCAAGATGACTACTCTACTGTGTGAGTGACAGCTAAGCTGTATGAATGGCTCTCTTTCTGCATAAAAGCAGGGTCCTGAGGACTGGAAGAGCAAGACGTTACCACTGGAACTACGGAACCGAAGGGAAGAGAAGCCAAAGACATCTTCAGCATCTACACCCCGGTGAAGCCCTGCCGGATCGTCTCACCACTTTTCTTCCACATGTCGAGAGGAGATCTTCAGCGGAGAAGCCTCCTTCCCTTGAGCTGGTGGTGTCAACCGGTTCACCTATCGCATCCTCGGACCTGCCTTGGTCGACTCGACAGTGCCCCGCACTTGAAGACCGGGTAGCCAGACAGCTATCGACCCAGACCGCGATTAAAAGGAGCATACCTTTTAAACTTCGCTTGGCAGCACCGCGGCTGGTTTCATCCCTGGGTAGTGCAGCGACTCAAACCTTCCTCCATGACGAGAGCCTCTCTTCCTCTGTTGGACCCCTCGACCTGCAGGAACTACCAGGAACAACCGCCACCGCAGGAGCCACTTCTCCACGTTTAAGGTACATTGTTCCGCCAGGCCGCCCTTTCTCCGTGGTAGCCCTAAAGGTGTTTTAAATCCTTTAACTACTTGTGGGGTCGGCCGCCCTCTCTATTAACATTGTCTTTCGCCTTGCATCTACCTCTTCAAAGGTTTTCTACTAAAGACTTGACTGCAGCTACAAGAACATTTTTGCTCCTAAACTCTTGGTCCTGTACCACTGACTCTGGCTCAGGCCTATTGACTCTGGCTGATTTGTTAGATCTGCTCTCACTAGATTATTTTCAATGAGAAATGTGTTGATGCACCTAAACCCCTCTTCCTTCCTACTGTTTTAACTTGTGGAGTGCCATTTTCCTCAGTTTTCATTCACTTGTCTTTTGGTTAAAGTGTTACTGTGCATTACTTGTTCACAAAACTTCAGGGAAGTGTTGCTAGGGGGTTTCTGAAGATATTTTGGTTTAACTTGTACTTTCCCTCCCTTTCGTTGAATTGGTAGAGTGCCATTTGTAGTAGGTTTTCACTGTGCCGTTTTGCTCAGTTTTCACTATACCGCAAACTTGTCTACAATTGAATAGGGAGTTGTATATGCTTTTCTTTTGACTAAACCTAACTTACTTTATTAACTGTGATCTATGTGTTGACTTAGAAGTGTATAAAATAAATATATATTCTCTTTTTAATACAAAACCTTGGTCAGTGTTTCCTTGCTCCATAGTACTGTACTACCTATTGTGTCAACCCTGAATACTGCTCATCTCCCTCTTGAGATAGGTCTGACTGCTCAGCCACAGCTACCAACTAAATCTTTGTGGTACGGACTGATACCAAAGGGGATTTATTGCTCTTACCTGTAGTCCTAATCTGGGGTAGTGCTCCCTAAGGGAACTGCCCTGGATTCTGCCTAACAGTCTGTCCCTCTGGCCTTCTCACACTCCTCTCGCAACTACTTGCCTCTTCACTAAATCTCACTTTCTACACTTTCACTCCTTCCCATCTCACCCCTTCCTACAAGCTCTCACTCCCTTCACTCTTTCTACTCGGTACCACTCTCTCTCACCTATCAAATGCCTCCACAATCTCCTCAGTACTATCCTCTGCCTTCCGTCCACCTCCACCTCTCCTGACCTCACCCAAACACCTTTCACTTTGCCCCATTCCTATGGGCTTTTTGCACTTGTGAATGCCTGTACTACCCCCACGCCTTCCACTAGTTCTGCGTCTCACCTGACTCCAGGGGCAAATCTGTACCTATTCTTTTCCCCGGGATTGGGACATTTCACAAAGAGCCTTTAAAAATCTCTCATAGTCCCACCCCGTTTTCACCAGGGCTACGAACGGTTCTGGCATGTACCCTTGGGTGGTCTCTGTCCCCCCTTACAGGGCCAAAACCCTCACCCTCTCACAACAGACGGCTATGGTTCAGAGTCACTTGCATAGTCCACCATCTAGTGGTTGGCCTAGGGTACTACAATGTGTTTTCTAGCTGTAGCTTAGGCATTGATAGATACATTCCTCTAGTACCGATCATGCATGGCATGCGGCTGCTACCCACAATGCTCTTTGCAGGTCACATCCTCTTCTGATCGTTTTCTTTTCGCTTGCACTTTTATTCTGCTTTTTATACATAGTGTGTGTTAGAGTGCCCAAGTCCAAAAAAGTATTAATATTCAAATGATATATTATTGATTGCTTGTTGCATTCTAAATCAACCTTCAATTAAAAAATAAAAACATTTTTTGCAGTTGGTATTATAAGTTATTCTTCCCTGAAGCAAAGCATAATAACAGTATTTTGGTGAGTAACACATTTGTGCATGGATTATACCAAAGGTTATACCCGTGCTCCCTAGATTACACCTGCCCTTCCAACACGTGTTTCGACCCCTCTGCTCTTTTTCAAGGTTATCACTCACGATTCACAACACATCTTGTTGACTACCATAGTACACATATTGTTCATAAATAATTCTAGCTATTCAAATGTTTCTCGGTTTCCAGAGTTGAAACTTGAGGTATACATTTTGATTGTGCTCTGTCCAAAATCATACATATCTTTTTTTTTTATCTTAAGGCAAACGCTTTTGTTGCTGCTAGTATCATTGTGTTCTTTTCCCTGTTTTAAAGCAGGAAGGAAGGCTTCTATGTAGCTTCCTACTATTTTCGTGGGGAGTATTTGTATTGCCTTTTTAAATTTTTTTGGGCATTTGCTTATTTTTAAAACTGCCTGGCATGCCCCTTACCTATAGGGCTGATTACACTGGTGTGCCAAAGCACATTATCAAAACCTAAAATAGTTTTTGGGGTAAGGGTGTCTGGACTGTGTGCATGACTGGTCTCCAATGCGCAGACAGCCTTAGAGAATTATATATAGGACTAACAGAAAACTAGAGGTTTAGGTTAAAACCGAGGTCACTCGGTGGGAAAACAACAAAACATAGAAAAATTAGGCTTCTCTATAGGACCGTGGTGCACAGTCTTTCCCTTTCTGCCATCCTGGTGGAAATAAAAGGTCACTCACAGGGCCTCACATTGAGTGTGTTAATGGCCAAGAACGTGCAGAATTAACACATAGTGCATGTTTTACTGCTCTGCACTAGCCAGGCCCGGAATCCCACACATCAAAAGATCTGCCTGCTTTTGTGTGGAGGTAAATGCCTCCACTCTTAAGCATAAATAGATACAGTATGATCCATGCAATATTCACCTCCACACTAAAGCATTAAACAATGCCATATTATCCATGCAATATTCACCTCCACACTAAAGCATTAATAGATGCAGTATTATCCATGCACTATTCACCTCCACACTAAAGCATTAAACGATGCCGTATTATCCATGCAATATTCACCTCCACACTAAAGCCTTAATAAATACTGTATTATCTATGTAGTAGTCATCACCACACTAAAGCATTAATGGAGGCAGTATTACCCATGCAGTAGTCATCACACTAAATCATTAATAGAGGCAATATTATCCATGTAGTAGTCACCTCCACACTAATGCATTAATAGATGCAGTATTATCCTGTAGTAGTCACCTCCACACTAAAGCATTAATGGAGGCAGTATTACCCATGCAGTAGTCATCACACTAAATCATTAATAGAGGCAATATTATCCATGTAGTAGTCACCTCCACACTAACGCATTAATAGATGCAGTATTATCCTGTAGTAGTCACCTCCACACTAAAGCAGTAATGGAGGCAGTATTACCCATGCAGTAGTCATCACACTAAATCATTAATAGATGCAGTATTATTCTGTAGTAGTCACCTCCACACTAAAGCATTAATGCAGGCAGTATTACCCATGCAGTAGTCATCACACTAAATCATTAATAGAGGCAATATTATCCATGTAGTAGTCACCTCCACACTAATGCATTAATAGATGCAGTATTATTCTGTAGTAGTCACCTCCACACTAAAGCATTAATGCAGGCAGTATTACCCATGCAGTAGTCATCACACTAAATCATTAATAGAGGCAATATTATCCATGTAGTAGTCACCTCCACACTAATGCATTAATAGATGCAGTATTATCCTGTAGTAGTCATCACCACACTAAAGCATTAATGGAGGCAGTATTACCCATGCAGTAGTCATCACACTAAATCATTAATAGAGGCAATATTATCCATGTAGCAGTCACCTCCACACTAAATCATTAATAGTGGCAATATTATCCATGTAGCAGTCACCTCCATACTAAAGCATTAATAGATGCCGTATTATCCATGTAGTAGTCACGACACTAAAGCATTAATAGATACAGTATTGTCACCTCCACACTAAAGCATTTGCATTGCCCAGGCTGAATAACCAACAATTAATTTGGATTGTTCATGCCGATTATTTTCTTTTGTTTGACCAGACACCACAAGGTTTGCAGAAATTAATTGATGCATTCATTTCATACTCCTAGATAAATAATCTTATTATTAACCCAATCAAGACAAAGGTTATCAGATTAACAAGAAAAAGGAACGTTGTTCCATTGTCTTGGTGGGTGGAGGGAAAAACCTGGAGATTGTGGATTCCATCGTGTATTTAGGCTTTTATGTAACAGCTAAATCCACCAAGGCAGATACAAGGGCGCATTATATTCAGAGAACCATCGGTTTATTAAACCAAATCAAAAAGGTAGATGGGAAGTACAGGAAGTTTACAATACTTGACTAAAACATTGAATGCTGGGGTATAGGAGTCCCAGACTCCTCAACCATCCAACAAAGAGGCACTCGACTAAAACAATGAATGATCGGTATAGGAGTCCCAGACTCCTCATCCATTCAACAAAGAGGCACTCGACTAAAACATTGAGTGCTGGGCATAGGAGTCCCAGACTCCTCAACCATCCAACAAAGAGGCACTCGACTAAAACATTGAATGCTGGGTATAGGAGTCCCAGACTTCTCAACCATCCAACAAAGAGGACCGCGACTAAAACACTGAATGCTGGGTATAGGTGTCCCAGACTTTTCGCCCATCTAACAAAGAGGGACTCGACTAAAACATTGAATGCTGTATATAGGTGCTCTAGACTTCTCAACCATCCATCAAAGAAGCACTCAACTAAAACATTGAATGCTGGGTATAGAAGTCCCAGACTCCTCAACCATCCAACAAAGAGGCACTCGATTAAAACATTGAATGCTGGATATAGGTGTTCCAGACTTCTCACCCATCCAACAAAGAGGGACTCGACTAAAACTGTCATGGGTATCAGGCAGGTAGTTGGGGCAAGCTGGGTGGAGGCTTGGCAGGCCTGGCATAGGCACACAAAGAACCCATAACAAATCCCTCCTTTCATTCCATCCTAGTGTTTGTAGTAACTTCCTGGTTACCACTTCCTGTTGCCAAACAGGAAGTGCATGATAACTCATGAGCTCTCTAGTGTTTGGGTGTGGCTGGATATTTAAGCCACACCCAAGATTCTTCCAGTGCTTCGTGTTGCTTACTGTGAGCTGTATCAGCAACACACTTGCTGTGCTCTGGATGAGCCAGCATCTGCTTACCTGCTCCGGACCATCCTGCTTCTGCTTACCTGCTCCGGATCATCCTGCTTCTGCTTACCTGCTCCGGATCATTTAGCTTCAGCTTTTTTTTTTTTTTTTTTAAATGTATTTATTGGTTTTAACAGATTAACAAAAACAAGTATACATCACTTGAATATCAGACGAATAATCAGAAAGTAACGTAACCCACCCACCCCCACCCCCCCAACTCAAGACCAAGTAAACATTATTGTCCCATTACGATAGGCCAGATTGATGGCTAGGGAAGTCCGATCCATCCGAGGCATCGTCAGAGTTATTAGGATGCAGAAGTGGCTCAGTCAAGGCCACCCAGCGTTGTAGTTCTCCGCTGGAGTCTAGCCTTTGTTCAAGGATTGCCGTTTCCCACGCGCCAGTCTCCGCCATTATCCATTTAGTCAGGTCCCCCCACCACAGTGCCTCGTGCGGGGCCCTAGGGCTCTTCCATCCCATGGCTATGCGCCTCTTCGCAGTTATGTAGATCAAGTCTTTGAGCTTGTTCAGAGGTTTGTTTTTTTGGTGGCGTTTGCATCTGCCCAGGATGCATACTGCGGGGCAGTTCACCTCTAGCTCGATGTCTGCGTCCGCCACCCTCCCCCGAACCTGTGTCCAGAAGTGGCGTATCTCCGGGCAGCCCCAGAACATATGCGTCATACCCGCCTTCGGCTCCCTACATTTGGGGCATAGCTGGACCTCGGCTCCCCTGAAATTAGACATAGCCTCTGGTGTTAGGTACGCTCTGTTAGTGATGTACAGTTGAATGAGCTGCAATCGGGCATTCCTGGAGACTTTTTTATGGTAGTGGGTTATTTTCTCCCACTCGGCATCCGTGAAGTCTAAGCCAAATTCGATTTCCCATTTTGCTCTACATTTAAGCTCGGTGTTAGTCGTGCCCTGGAGCAGGGTTTCATACAATCGCGAGGTTTCATGGCCGCCCTCGGCTGTGTTCAATAGTGTTTCTATGACCGTATTTTCCGTCATGGGGGTGGTAGCCTCCGGCCATCTGACCCTAATGGCGTGTATCACTGCCCCATGGAGCAAAAATTGGCCAGCGGGTAATCCCGTAGTTTCAGCAAGATCAGGAAAGGGCATGATCTCTTCATCCCGCATTAAATCTCCCAGGGTGGCCACTCCGTAAGGTTCCCATTGGGTGCGTGATTCGTGAAAGCCCCATGGCTGATGAGCCATAATTGCTGCTATAGGGATTTGTGGTGAGAAAGGATCAGCTGGCCCCACTGTTTTGCACGCTCTGTTCCAGAGCTTTATTCCAAGTCTAATTAAGTATGGAAGGGGCTGTGTGAATCTGCCCTGTGCCCACAGTAGGTCCCTCAGGAGGAGGTTGGGTAATGCAGGTTGGAGGAGCCTAGTGTCCGAGGAGGTCTCATCGGCCATCCATCGCATCACATGCCTTAGCTGGCTCGCCAGGTAGTACAATTCAAAATTAGGGACCTTAACTCCTCCCCTCTCGTAAGGTCTTTGGAGTGTGTCCAGCGCCACCCTGTGTCTGCCCTCCTGCCAAAGGAACCGTCTGCATAGTTTGTTTATGTTTTTAAAGAAGGAGGGGGGATATTGTAGGGAACGTTTGTAAAGTTATATAGTAGGCGGGGGAGAGCAACCATTTTGAGTAGACCGGCCCTACCGGCCATGGAGAGCGGAAGCTTACCCCAGAATTCCATAGATTTTTCTAGAGTGTCTTTGGCTCTCACCGTATTAAGTGTATGTTCCGTGAATGGGTCCCGGTGTATGGTGATTCCCAGGTATCTAAAGGAGGTCGCTTGCCATTCTAGATCTAGGGAGGGGAGGGATCCAGGGCCATCTTTATATAGGGCGGCAAGAGGGTAGAGGCAGGACTTATCTTTGTTAATACGGATACCCGTGTATCTACTGAATCCGTCCAGTGTTTCTAAGATGTAGGGCAGGAGGTGTTCGGGGTTATGTAAGAACAATAGCGTATCATCCGCATACATAGAGACGAGGTGGGTCACTCCGTCGATTACAATACCCCCATCTCCGTATTCCTGCCTAAGGTACGTGGCTACGGGTTCGGTGGCGATGATGTATAGCATCGGGGAGAGTGGGCAGCCCTGGCGAGTGCCTCTATGTAACGCCCATTTGTTTGAGAAGGTCCTATTCGTGCGCACCCTAGCGGTGGGGTTGGTGTAGACTAGCCGGGTCCATTTCAGGAAGGCAGGTCCTATCCCCATTTTAGCCATAGTGGCATAAAGCCATTCCCAACGCACTGAATCAAAGGCCTTGGTGGCGTCTAGTGACGCCACCGCGTATTTCTGAGGCCTCTGCTCCGTGGTGTACATAATATGGTGCAACCTACGCAGGTTCTCTGTTATGGAGCGGCCGGGCACGTAACCCGTTTGGTCCTGGTGGATCAGGTGGGGAATTACCCTTCGCAGTCTACTAGCTAGCAGGGAGGTTAGGATCTTGCAATCGACATTTAACATGGAAAGGGGTCTATATGAGCCGCAGTGCGATCCGTCTTTCCCGGGTTTTAGGAGGGGGACAATCACCGCCTCCCTCATGGAGTCGGGGAGGGCACCCCGCTCGTAGGCTTCGTTGAACACCTGTGCCAACAGTGGGGCCAAGGTCTCTTCGTGCAATTTATAAAATTCCCCCGGGAGGCCATCAGTACCTGGGGACTTACCGGTCGGGAGTGACCTAATGATTACCTTGACCTCATCTGGGGTGATGGGTTCGTCCAAGGCGTCCGTCATATGGGGCTCTAGCCTGGGGAGATCTATGTCGTCCAGGATGTCCTCCATGTCGGAGACGTCCACGGGCGGGGGTTCAGCATATAAATTGCTGTAAAAGTCAGAGAACACCGAATTAATTTCAGTCTGGGTGTGCACTAGGGAGCCATTTGGTTTGAGTACTTGGCAAATGGGTGTTCTGGGGGCTTCTCTCTTGTACAGCCAAGCTAGGAGTTTACCAGGTTTGTCACCTAGAGCGTGGGTACGTTCGGTGTGTTTGGCATAGCTCAGCCTACCCAGGGACTCCCAGTGCGTGAGACAGGTTTGTTTGAGGTCAATCACCTTCTGTAAATGTTCTGGGGATGGGTCTAGTCTGCCTTCGAGCACCCCCAACTCACTCTCTGCATGTTCTAAGGAGGAAGTAATCGACCTCAGTGCTCCGCCCATGGTTGCAATCATCTCCCCTCTCAGGACCACTTTGTATGCCTCCCAGGCGGTGCCTATGTGTTTAACACTGTTGAGGTTCCTTTCCCAGTAGTCTTCAGTCCTATCAGCAATCTGTTCGCGGAGGGCTATGTCTAGGAGAGCTTCAGCCCTAAGTCTCCAGGTGGGGACAGGGGGTCTAGGCGGGTAGATCTCCCAGGTGGCTACTAGTGGGGAATGATCGGACAGTACTCTGGGCTGGTACTGAGCACCGCCGAACGTTGCCTGTTGTTCTAGGCTCACGAAAAGGTAGTCTATCCTAGTGTGGACTGCGTGAGGAGGGGAGTAAAAGGAGAACACACGTGCATCTGGGTGCTGTTCTCTCCACAAGTCTCGGAGTTGTAACTGCTGTATCAACCTTGACAGAATTTTGGCAGGCGGGGAAGGGCGTGTATGCTTATCGTCCGACCTATCTTTCAGGGGGTCTAAGGTGCAGTTATGGTCGCCCCCCCATATCATGGTTTGGTCCCTGTAAGGGCCGAGGCGTGGATACAGGGAGTGGAAGAAGGTGGTTGCATCATGGTTGGGTGCATAAGTGCTGATTAGACAAACCTCTCTCCCTTCAATGGTGCCACATGCAATTGCCATCCTGCCCTCATTGTCTGCTTTGGAGCCGACCAACCGGAAGGGGACAGAGGGGTCCACCCAGATCAGGACACCCCTGGCGTAGGAGGAGTAGGAGGAACCTATCAGGGTACCACGCCAGGCCTTGGCCAATGCTTTCAGTTTGTCCGACGTAAGGTGTGTTTCTTGTAGCAGGGCTATTTTGGTTTTGCTTCTTTTAATATAGGAGAGTATGCGCCGTTGTTTCACGAAGCTGTTCATGCCTCTGACGTTCCACGTCAGGATTTTCAACGAATCGGCCATGTGAGATTTGGGATTCTGGTGGCTATGTCCAACGCCCCCGGGAGCACCACCAGTGGCAGGAGGATCGTGGGGATCGTGTGGTTTCCTGGAGACACGTGCATGCGGGTCTCAGCCGGGTTACTTGCACCCCTGAACTTCTGCTTCAGTGGCTGCCAGCATATCCAGCGGAGGGTAGGTGCCTCGTCCGTGCTGACTGAAATGGATGTTGGTGGTCTTGGTTGTCCCTGATTCGGGCACTTAACAACTGTGCCAACTTCCCCTATCCCACCCCCCCGTAACTGTGAACTTCCCCAACATAAACCAGGTCGAGTGAGGAGCTCCTCACTATGACAGACCCGTTTCCGCTCCTTTAGACCGAAGGACGGTCGCATGGTGCCCTACGGGCGGGTAATGAGTACCCTTAACAAGAAAGAACTTCCAGGGGTAGGGGAGTGTTCGTCCGGGCGCCTCGTGTTATGAAATCCGGTCAGCTGCGGCGTAAGTGGCCGTTCCATGGTGGGGCCTCCGAAAGGCACCGGGGCCTTGGGAGACGGGGCTCAGCGGAGTTGTCGTTTCCTGACTTCGACATCTGGGATCTGCTCCCTGTCCATCCAGTCTCGGGCCTCTGCCGGGGTATCGAAGAGGTGAGTTCTGTTGTTTCGTATCACCTTCAATCTGGAGGGGTAGAGGAGCATGTAGCGTAGGCCTGCAGCCTTCAGTCTTGCTTTGGTGTGTATGAACTGTGCCCTCTTCGTTTGAACCTGAAAGGTATAGTCAGGGTAGATGGATATCTTGGCTGAACCCCTGCAGATCTGGCCACCTGACCGCGAGAAGGTGAGGATGGTTTCCCGGTCTCTGTAGTTAAGTACTTTTGCGATCACGGGTCTGGGTGGGCTGCCAGGAGGGGGTTTCGATGTGAGGGATCGGTGAGCCCTTTCGATTACAAAGCCCTGAGAGAGTTTTTCTGCTCCAATCTCCTGTATCAGGAGATTCTCCACGAAGTTCGTGGGGTCCGATCCCTCGATGCCCTCCGGGAGCCCCAGGAGGCGAATGTTGTTGCGGCGTGCGCGCCCCTCTGCCTCTTCGACCCTGTCTTCCAGGTTTTTAACTTTTTGTTGAAGTACATCGACATCTTTGAGGAGCACTGTCTTAGCTTCAGTGTTCTCGCGGACCTGGGCCTCCAGCACCTCTGTTCTGCCGGCCAGGGATCGGACGTCTTGGCGCAGGAGGTTCAAGTCTATGGCGACTGCGTCTATTTTATGCTCCACGGCTGCCTGGGAAAGTTTGATAGCTTCAAGGATCTGTGTGTTACTAGGTTCCGCTGATGGCCCCAAGGGGTCGGGTAGGTCTGCAGCAAGAGTCTCGCTCATGTTCTCTGGCGCTGTGGGCCCCGCCGCCGTGAACGTGTCGATGGTGGTCTGACGTTGCTTAGCCCTTGCTCCTTTGGTAGACATGTCGACTGAGCCTCCGGGCTTCACTGTTACCGAGGTGGCCGAGGTGAGCCGCGATGGAGTGGCCGAGGAAGCCGTATCGGGCGGGCCGCGATGGCGGGTCGCTGTATGCTGTGGGCGGCTCCGTAGGCTCAGGGGGGACGGATAGTGTGCGCCGGGGCCGCTTCTTCGGGTTACCAGGCCGGGCACGCCTGTATGTGTCGGTTGCGTTAGTCCCCCCCGCTCACCTCGAAGGGCCTCCGAGACCCCGGCTCCCGGTTCTGTGGCTGGCAGCGCCCTCGTCCGGGACGTTCCAGGCTGGTCGTCCCGTTAGCACCTTCCGTCGTTCGCGCTCCAAGCTTCACGGGTGCCCCACAGGCCCCCCTCGTCAGTCCAGCTGGGCGTTCGTGTGTCTTCGGCCCTTAGCTGAATGTTACGGCGCGAGCGGCTTTAGAGTGCGGGCCGCCGCGTCTTGCAGGGCTCGGGAGCCGCCATCTTGGCCCTGGTCCGCGGGATCGTGTCGCACGGTCTATAAGGCGAGGCCGGTCTTCCAGGGCCACAGGAATCGACCCGCAGGTGCAGCAGGATGTCGGCCCTCGATGAGGCGGTTCGTGGGGTTCGGGGCCCCCGAAAAAAGTAGTTAAAAGCAGCTTATGATGGTCGCATCAAGCGGAGCGCAAGGAGCGAACGTCCTCTTCACATGGCGGTTAGCCACGCCCCATCATTTAGCTTCAGCTTACCTGGTTCTTACTCCACGCCGCAGCTATCTCCAGTCATAAGGGGACTTCTACAACGGCACCTGTAAGAACAAAGAAGAACAGCGTTAACACGAGCACATCTGTAATGCTGCGCATACTCACCGAATCTTGCCACGACGCTGGAATCCAGGTTAGTTGTACGAGCGCACAAACCCCTGTAAAAGAAAGAAGACACATTATTCATTGCGCTTTCTCCAATAACGTGGAAACTTATTTCACTGCGCTCTCTCTCTCTACGCGGTGCATACTTACCAAAAGCCTCTGCGCAAACTTACCTAACCACCAAGTCTCCAGTAGTGCTGAACCCAGACTTGAGGCGCTAATACCACATAATTTCTCCTGCAAGGGAAAGGGAGAGACATTACCAGGCGTGCTCGAATTGAAGGCGCTGCGCAAACCTACAAGCAGCTAGCTTCTACACGCAGCGCTACTCACCCACAAAAATACTGGCAAAAAAAGACAATACGGACAATTTTGGAGACTCAACATTCTCCACGCAACGTTCACTTGTGGGAAGGACTTTCTAGTCAGGGAAGAAACTGGCGCCTTGAACTCTCGGCTTCGCTGTGAAGGCATAAAACAGCCTTTGGCATCTGAAGTCAGCCTACAGACATTGGCACCAATCACATGAGTGAATCACGCCCCTGCGAATGCAGGATGGAGTGCACACCCTACTAAAGATCAAGGTAAGCCCATAGGGGGACATCACAGCACACAGTAAAGAGAAGGGAAGGGCCCAGGGGAATCGGGTGAATTCAGGTCTGAGTGTACACCTTGTATTTGACAGGTATTCCTCCAGGTGAAACAGGGGAAGTGAAGACTCGGGGTGAAGGGAGGCTCGTCCATCGCTCCTGCGGAGACACAGGTGAGTGTGACAGAACACAAAGCCATCCTCAATACCTCTGCCCGAGCAATGGAATCTTCAGAGGTAGACCAGCTTTCCCTATTGTTAGGTGAACTACGGGCCGAGGTGCATGCAGCCCGCTCAGAGACAAATGCCTTAAGGTGCGAACTGGAAGTCAACAGGGACAAAACAGACGATTTGGCAAGACAGCTCCTACAGACCCAAGCTGGTCTAGCACCCATACCAGGTGGAGTTCCACAGGGACAGCCTACCATGGCACCTGCAGCCACACCCGTTCCGGTATTGCTTCCAAGCAACATCCCTTTAGCACCCACGGAACACTTCTCTGGGGATCCCAAGAAATTAGGAGCGTTCATGAATCAATGCCGCCTACACTTCATATGCAAACCAGACACCTTTCAGAACGACCAAGCTAAAGTAGCTTTTGTCCTCTCCTATTTAGGAGGGCATGCTGCGGACTGGTCAGTCCTGTTAGTGCTTAGGGACGACCCTTTACTGACAAATTACCCAGGTTTTCAGCGTGAACTGGAAAAACTATTTGCCTATCGGACTCGAGGTCAAGCCCTGGATGATGAACTACTCTCTCTTCGACAGGGTGGTCAGAATCTTATCTCATATGTCACCACATTCAATCGCTTAATAGCCGAATCAGGTTGGCCAGAGGAGAAACGAATAACGTTATTTTATCGAGGACTGAGAGGAGAATTAAAAGATGTCTTGGCGCAAGTAGTTAATCCTCCCGAAGATTGCAGTGAATACATCGACCTAACTATGCAACTAGACCACCGGTTACAGGATCGCAAGGCCGACCGAACCAGATCACAGCATAGACCAGTGTATGTCCGACCAAAGGAAGCATCCCATTGACAGGCCTCAGAAACACACTCAGAGCCCATGCAATTGGGTGTTCTCAGGGGACCACTCACTAAGGTGGAGAGAGAACGGAGGCGTCAGGAAAAGCTTTGCTTATATTGCGGCCAATCTGGTCACTTCCTCCGGAACTGCACGATTAAACCCCCACGGAAGATATTATGGGTTCTAGATAACACAGGGGAAGACACAGGTGCGGTAGAGGAAAACTCAAACGCCCGGCAGATGTAGAGGTCAGTCTGTCGAGCCAGGAACGGAGCACTCAGATCTCACATTTCAGTATTCCTGTGGTTTTGGTAGACCCTTCACAGCCCACCTGAATGCATGCCCTCAAGGCTTTCATAGACAGTGGGGCTATTGGGAACTACCTGGAAATAAACACTGCAAAGACCTTGGGATTAGCATTCCACCGTAAGAACACAGCAGAAAGCGTGACAGCTGTGGATGGCACACAACTCCTTTCGGGACCAGTAACACAGTGCACTTCCACCATCACCTTAATCTGCCAAGATGGCCACAGAGAAAGTATTAGATTCCACCTTATCGCTGCACCCCAATTCCAGCTGATTCTTGGGATACCGTGGCTAGGGACGCACAACCCAAAGATAGATTGGCGAGCTCGTACCTTACTCTTTTCCACAGAATGCGCCTCTTGTTATGACATCAAAGGGATCAAAGGAAGCCCATTGTTAGCTTCACAGGAAAAGATAGCAGGTTTAGGCTTGGTGGGCACTTTACCAGAGGAATACCAGGAGTTCCAGGATGTGTTCGCGAAGGAGCAAGCTAATAAACTACCACCACATCGAGTTTACGACTGCCAGATCGACCTGCAACCAGGGGCACAAGTACCGTGCATCCGCATTTATGCATTAACTGAGGAAGAAAACACTCATCTACGGACCTACTTGGATCAATACTTGGCCAATGGCTTCATTAGACCATCTAAGTCACCAGCCGCCTCCCCTCCCTTCTTCATACCGAAGAAAGAGGGGACTTAAGAACGTGTATTGATTACCGGGCCCTAAATCAAGTCACCATAAAAAATAAGTACCGTTACTTCTGATACCAGTACTCATAGACCAGGTGAGACAAGCAAAGATTTTCACCAAGCTAAACTTTTGCGGCGCATATCACCTGTTACGCATGAAGAAATGGGATGAGTGGAAGACTGCGTTACGTACCCGCTATGGCTTGTACAAATACCAGGTCATGCCCTTTGGGCTTTGCAATGCCCCGGCTGCGTTCCAGCATTTTATGAATGATGTGTTACGGGAACTCCTCGATTTCTGTGCAGTTGTCTACATCAATGACATTCTGATCTATTCCACCACTCCCCAAGAGCATGTAACACACGTGCGAGCTCTACTCTGCAGACTGTGTGAGAACCAACTGTACGCAAAGCTAGAAAAATGCTGCTTCCACGTCACAGAGGTGGAGTTTCTGGGATATGAACTGACACCGCAGGGGATCGAGATGGACAATAGAAAAGTGGAGGCAATCCTCACTTGGTCCTCACCCATGTCTGTTAAGGGAGTGCAGAGTTTCCTAGGGTTTGCAAACTTTTATCACGCTTCATACCAGGATTCTCACATATTGTACATCCAATAACGTCCTTGCTGCGCAAACACCGAAAGTTCGAATGGACACCAGCGGCGAAAGAAGCTTTCCGAGCTCTCAAGGAAAAATTCACCTCAGCCCCAATGCTGCAACACCCGATTTACCGTACATCGTGGATACGGACGCTTCAAGTATTGCCATGGGGGCCGTATTGTCTCAACAAAATCCTGAAACCGGATGCCTTCATCCCATTGCCTTTTGGTCAAGGAAATTTTCCCCAGCAGAATTAAACTATGCAATTTCTGAGAAAGAACTCCTAGCAATCAAAAGCGCACTGTGTGAGTGGCGACATTACTTACTAGGAGCAAAACACACGATCACAATAATAACAGATCATCAGAACTTGCAATGCTTACGCTCAGCAAAAGCTCAGTCTTCTAGGCAGCTCTGTTGTGCCCTATCCTTAATAGAATACGACTTTGTAATCACCTACCACCCCGGAGTTAAGAACGGGAAAGCGGATGCGTTATCCCACATTGGCACAGGAGAGGAAGTCTACAATGCCCGTAACCCGGTGGATATCATACCCAGCCATAAAATTCCCGGCCTCTGCATCGGCCCATCTCCGTTAAATACTCTGCAGGAAACAATAAAAGAAAATGGACCTCATTACACGGTAGGCAGCAACCATGGCGCTATTAGCGCCATGGTTGCCACCGGTATTTTACCGCATCCGCCTTGGTAGATGGCAGAATTACCGCCCTACTCCAAGGTGGGCGGGGGAGGTAATTCCCCATTCACCAAGGCCCTTCCCCATTCCCATTTTTGCCCCCATAGGGCATAATGGGAATGGGGAAGGCGCTAATTACGGTACCGCAAATTGCGGTACCGTAATTAGCTCCAAGGTCCCTTTGCGGCACCCTACTTTAACGGCTGGTAAAACCAGCCGTTAAAGTCTGGTCCCGCAAAGGGAACTGGTAGTAAGGCGGAGGGTTTACTGGTACCGGTGCCCTTACCGGTACCGGTACCGGTAAACCCCTACCGCCTACCGTGTAATGAGGCCCAATATGTCTGAAGAAGACCTACTGGCTTGGGACACAAAGGGAGATCAGTTCACCATTCAAGACAAACTACCATACTACCAAAAACGCTCTACGTTCCAACTAAGGACCTGTAACAAGCAGTCATATCAGACTACCACGACTTGCTGTTAGAAGCCCATCTGGGTATAGCCAAAATCATGAAGAAAGTAAGCAAATCTTATTGGTGGCCAACTTGGCGAGAGGATATTGCCACCTACATAGGCACCTGTGAGGTGTGTGCCCATGACCAAGTGCAGGGTGGCCGAGAGGAAATGGCTTGCTTCATGTACAACCTCTGACAAACTGGCCTGCGCCTGCTCCAAAGGCAATACTGGCTCTTTGTCCTAACCAAGAAGAGAGCCCATGTCCAAGCCTGCGTCTCTACAGCATCCAAGAACTCGGCTGAACTCTTTAAAATCTGCAAGGAACTGGCTAATCCTGCCGCAGTCTCTACCTCTCCTGTCCCTTCCCAGGCCCTCTGCACGGCACTCGCTTCTCACTTCATGTCTAAAACTCAGCACATCCTGTCCTCAGTCTCCTCCTATCGCCCCCTCCCTCTATTTCCTGCTCTTCCTCTGGCCCTTCTGCAGCCACCCCCCCTCTCCTTCTCTGCCTTTCCCCTTTTCTCTGCAGATGAGGTTTCTAGACAAGTACGATCTATGAAAGTCTCATCAAAACAGGTTCACCCCTGTTCCTCCAAAACTATCAAGGACCACATCGACTCCCTGGCTCCTGCCCTGGCTGATTTCTGCAATCACTCCTTCGCCACTGGAGTCTTCCCATCCCAAATGAAGCACTCCGGTGTGCACCCTCTTCTTAAAAAAACCTCTGCCGACCCCTCCTGCCCAGCTAACTATCGCCCAAATTCCATCACTCCCTTCCTGGGTAAGCTCCTGGAGAAACTTGCCATCTCCCAGCTTAATTTCCACACTGAATCTGTTGGCTGTCTTCATGACCATCAGTCTGGCTTCAGAGCTGCCAGAAGCATGGAAACTGCTCTCCTGAACATCCGTGAAGACCTGCTCTCCAACCTTGATTCCAACACCCTGGGCGTTCTCATCTTGCTTGATCTCTCTTCTGCCTTTGACACCGTCAACCATGCCATCCTGCTCAACCGTCTCCGTGATAACCTGGGTATCACTGGTCAGGCTCTGGCGTGGCTGACTTCTTTCCTCTCCGACCGACCCTCCCAGGTCTAACTTGGGTCCTTCCTCTCTGATATCTTTTTCTCTACCTGTGGTGTCCCCCAGGGATCTAACCTCTCTCCCTGGCTGTTCAACCAATACCTGGCACTCCTTGCCCACTGCATCGCCGCTCTCTGCCCCAACTTTCAGTGCTATGCGGATGATACCCAGCTCATTTTCAGGCTACCCTCGGCCTCCTCCTCTCCTTCCCTCATCTCTGACTGTCTGTCTGCCATCCAGGAGTGGTGTGCCGCCAATGACCTCTGCCTTAATGCCAGTAAGACAGATTCTACTCTTCGGCACACCCACTCCCTCCTTCCCTGCAGCTCTCTGGCCGGCCTGTCTTGGCCCTCTTCCTGCTCCCACCTGCAAGGCTAAACATCTTGGGGTCATCTTCAACTCCACACTCTCCTTCTCTCCTCACATCTCTGACGTCTCTAAGAAGTCACACTACCAGCTGCACCTCCTCAGCGGTATTCTTCCTTTCCTCTCCTTCCCACAGAAGCTCACCGTCTCCAGACTAATGCACCAGTCTCTATCTAAATCTGCCTGCCTCAACTCTCCGCCCTCTGCAATTTATCCAGAACAGGACTGCAAGACTTGTCCTTGGCCTCAAGCCCAGGGATCGTATCTCTCCAGGACTGAAATCTCTGCACTGGCTCCCAGTGGCTGCGAGGATTAAGTTCAAAACACTCTGCATTGTCCACTAGGCCTTCTGGGGTCTTGGGCCAAAATACCTTCAACTCTCTCTTTCTAAATATTTTCCCTCTCGAGGTCTTCGCTCATCCGCCTCAGGGTCAGTCGCTTCTCCAAGTAACGAGTTGGTGGTAGATCTCTCTCTTCAGCAGGGGCCTCCCTCTGGAACAGCCTTCCTGCCTCCCTGAAACTTGAGGAGAACCATCTCTGGTTCCGGAAGCACCTCAAAACGTTCCTCTTTGCTTCTGCTTTCCCTCCCCCGCTCCTCTGCTGAATTCTTGACATAAACTGCACTGGTTAACTGGCCACCCTTCTGATCCCGGGACCAGGCCCGCCAGTTGCCCACCTGCACTGCCTCCCTAGCAACCCCTGAACCTGGGGACTGTTTTCTGTATCCCCACAGTCCCCCTGCCAGCACTTATGTCTGCACTCACCTGCACTTGCCACCTGCTGGCCGTTTTATTATCTTATTTATTCTACTAACTCATGTATTGCACTTCCCCCTCTCCCTTCCCCCACGCACTTTTCCCTTTCCCCCTTCCCATGCACTTGCATGATCTGAATGACACCTGGCCTAGTAGGATCGTTGTCGGTTTTCCCTCTGTTCCCCCTCCCTTGCCTTGTCGCGCCTTGAAACACTTGTGTAAAGGCGCATTGTAAATGCCATATCATATCACTCGACTAAAACACTGACTGCTGGGTATAGGTACCCTAGATTTCTCAACCATCCAACAAAGAAGCACTCAACTAATACATTGAATGCTGTATATAGGTGTCCCAGACTTCTCGCCCATTCAACAAAGAGGGACTCGACTAAAACACTGAAGGCTGCATCTAGGTGTCCCAGACCCCTCACACATCCATCAAAGAGGGACTTGACTAAAACATTGAATGCTGGGTATAGGAGTCCCAGTCTCCTCAACCATCCAACAAAGAGGCACTCGACTAAAACATTGAATGCTGGGTATTGGAGTCCCAGACTTCTCAACCATCCAAGAAAGAGGAACTTGACTAAAACATTGAATGCTGGATGTAGGTGTCCCAGACTCCTCAACCGTCCAACAAAGAGGCACGCGACTAAAACATTGAATGCTGCATATAGGTGTCCTAAACTTCTCAACCATCCAACAAAGAGACACTCGACTAAAACATTGAGTGCTGTGTATAGTTGCCCTAGACTTCTCAATCATCCAGCAAAGAAGCACTGAACTAAAACATTGAATGCTGGGTATAGGAGTCCCAGACTTCTCACCCATCCAACAAAGACGGACTCAACTAAAACACTGAATGCTGGGTATAAGTCCCATACTCCTGAACCATCCAACAAAGAGGCACTCAACTAAAACATTGAATGCTGGATATAGGTGTCCCAGACGTTTCAACCATCCAACAAAGAGCCACTCGACTAAAACACTAAGTGCTCTGTATAGGTGCCCTAGGCTTCTCAATCATCCAACAAAGAAGCACTTGACAAAAAACACTGAGTGCTGGATATAGGTGTCCCGGACCTCTCAACCATCCAACAAAGAGGCACTTGACTAAACATTGAATGCTGGATATAGGTGTCCCAGACTTCTCAACCATCCAACAAAGAGGCCCTCGACTAAAACATTGAATGGTGGATATAGGTGTCCCAGACTTCTGAACAATCGAAGAGTTTGAAGGCATCAGGAAGAAGGGCACAGACAAAAGATTCTAAATTCAAAATAACCAAGTTTATTAACTTAAATGTCAGTATGGAAAAATGCCTAACTTGCCCTATGCTAAGGTGGGATTTCCCTAACTAAATAAGTCAGAGTCAAAGAGTTCAAATTAGGAATCGGTCTGTGTCCAAAACCTATGCTTGCCCTCACAACTATAACTATACAATGTGAAGGGATATTTGCAACCAAAAGGAAAACAATGTTCAACACAAAGTCCTGAGCTTCTACCAGCTTGCATCTCTCTTTGTTCCAAATCACACAATTTAAATGATCTTGAAATTAAAGGCTTCTAGTCAGAACTCTGGGTTCCCTTCCCCAAGTTCCAAGTGCCACAATTCCAAAAGAAACACAAAATGTCCTTGTCTTCTATAGTTTAGGATTTTGTTTTCAAGTGTATAGTTCAGATAATGTTGTAGCTTTCTTTCAGGCTGAAAATTTCACTGTAAATCCGGCTTCAGTATCCTTTACTCACCTGTTCTTTTCACATCCTTTTATATTGCAGCATACAGTGATTGGTTTATAATTATATTTATTTTAGCACTTCTATGTGTGCGGATTTGTATTCATTTAAACTTTCTTTCCTCCTTTAGATTTCACCTGTTTAATTCTGTTTTGCAGCAAAGTCTTAGTTCTGTGTAACAGCAAAGTCTTAAGTCAATTCAGTGTTCAATAATTAGACTTCTGGCTTAGGGTTTGTTTTCCCTTCATATGGAGGTCAATAATGTTCGTTTCACTTTCAATGCAATGTTCGATGTACGGGAATTCAATAATTGTTCGTTTCACTTTAAATTCATAATTCAATGTGGGGAGACCTTCGAAAACATGTTTCTTGTTACATGCGACCACTTCGATGCAAATATTCCCTTTTATTTAATACAGAACAAATGTAACAGTTCATGGCACTTTAATTAATTAGTTCGGGATTCAGAGACTTTCAAAAACGTGTTCTTTGTCACATGCATCCACTCTGATACAAAGTATTTCCCTTCGTTGTATTGTTAACAGATATAGTTGTTAGTTTCCCTTTAATTGAGCAATTCACTGTTCCGAGACCTTTGAAAATGTGTTCCGTGCTACATGCGACCACTCCGATGCAATGTATTTCAGGAAATGCAGGAAGTACACACATGCGAACCGGGATTCTCAAGCATTAGAAACTCACTGGTCGCTCTGAATGCTTGTGCTGCAGCGCGGGTCAAACAGCCTTCTTCCTTCTGTGTCAGGGCACCAGTATCTGCCCCTCAGACACTCCTAGGGTGTTTCTCCACCGCAGGGGAATGAGCATGTTGAATGGAAAGAAACGGGGTAGCCTTCCTGCATGACTCCCTTCAACCTTCCTATTCAGCGGTCGGGTCCTCTGCTGCCTACACCGATCTCCTGGTCCTGCCCCTGTCGATTCTCTCTGCCACTGGGTTGGGCTCCATTTATAAACCTGCAGCCCCTTGACAGGATGCAGGTGTGGATGATTATTCAGCCCTGCCAGACTCATTATAGGGACATGCTTGACCTTTACTACTCTCAGCAGGCATCTTCCTCTTCCCAGTACTAGAGTGGTAAAACAGCATAGTCTTCATTGCTCTTAGTTGCCTCTTCTTCGCCCCACTACTGTTAAGTGTCAATTATGGAGAAATGAGGGGAACTGGCCCATAAAGGTTGGGGAAGGGATGGGTTGGTTGTTACTAGGGAAAGGGGGATACCATGTCTTGCCCAAGGGCACCCCACTCTCAGTTCCAAAGGATCCTTCACCCAGGTGATCCTCCCACACTTCTCCGACCCCAGGGTCGGAATCCAATAGCGATGGCCTTTCCCTGGCCACCTGTGCAGAGGCTCCAAGGGGCTCAGGAGTGAGAAAACCCTCAGGCTTCTCACAAGAGACTGTATGAAAACCTGTTACATGTTTACTACAGAAGCAATGATGCCAACTAAACATGAGTGACAAACGAAGCACAAAGATGAAGGCCATCACTAACAAGCTTCCCTAGAAACTATTGAAATCAGGTTTTCCTTAAACTTTGCCTCTGTGAGTCCATTTTCTACATTGAGTCTGTCCTCCACCCCCTTTCCTTTCTACTCTTCTCTCCCCCCAGCAGCATTAAGTGCTATAAGAAAATGCTACCTAGATAAACATATAATGGAAAGTGAAGCTTGCAGAGAGGGATGGGTCACTGGTTTCATTCCTCCGTGCTGCATATAATGGAAAGTGAAGCTTGCGGAGAGGGATGGGTTACTGGTTTCATTCCTCCGTGCTGCATATAATGGCAAGTGAAGCTTGCGGAGAGGGATCGGTCACTGGTTTCATTCCTCCGTGCTGCATATAATGGAAAGTGAAGCTTGCGGAGAGGGATGGGTCACTGGTTTCATTCCTCCGTGCTGCATATAATGGAAAGTGAAGCTTGCAGAGAGGGATGGGTCACTGGTTTCATTCCTCCGTGCTGCATATAATGGAAAGTGAAGCTTGCAGAGAGGGATGGGTCACTGGTTTCATTCCTCCGTGCTGCATATAATGGAAAGTGAAGCTTGCAGAGAGGGATGGGTCACTGGTTTCATTCCTCCGTGCTGCATATAATGGAAAGTGAAGCTTGCAGAGAGGGATGGGTCACTGGTTTCATTCCTCCGTGCTGCATATAATGGAAAGTGAAGCTTGCAGAGAGGGATGGGTCACTGGATTCATTCCTCCGTGCTGCATATAATGGAAAGTGAAGCTTGCAGAGAGGGATGGGTCACTGGTTTCATTCCTCCGTGCTGCATATAATGGAAAGTGAAGCTTGCAGAGAGGGATGGGTCACTGGATTCATTCCTCCGTGCTGCATATAATGGAAAGTGAAGCTTGCAGAGAGGGATGGGTCACTGGTTTCATTCCTCCGTGCTGCATATAATGGAAAGTGAAGCTTGCAGAGAGGGATGGGTCACTGGATTCATTCCTCTGTGCTGCATATAATGGAAAGTGAAGCTTGCAGAGAGGGATGGGTCACTGGTTTAATTCCTCCGTGCTGCATATAATAATGAAAAGTGAAGTTTGCAGAGAGGGATGGGTCACTGGTTTCATTCCTCCGTGCTGCATATAATGGAAAGTGAAGCTTGCGGAGAGGGATGGGTCACTGGTTTCATTCCTCCGTGCTGCATATAATGGAAAGTGAAGCTTGCGGAGAGGGATGGGTTACTGGTTTCATTCCTCCGTGCTGCATATAATGGAAAGTGAAGCTTGCAGAGAGGGATGGGTCACTGGTTTCATTCCTCCGTGCTGCATATAATGGAAAGTGAAGCTTGCAGAGAGGGATGGGTCACTGGTTTCATTCCTCCGTGCTGCATATAATGGAAAGTGAAGCTTGCAGAGAAGGATGGGTCACTGGATTAATTCCTCCGTGCTTCATATAATGGAAAGTGAAGCTTGCAGAGAGGGATGGGTCACTGGTTTCATTCCTCTGTGCTGCATATAATGGAAAGTGAAGCTTGCAGAGAGGGATGGGTCACTGGATTCATTCCTCTGTGCTGCATATAATGGAAAGTGAAGCTTGCAGAGAGGGATGGGTCACTGGTTTAATTCCTCCGTGCTGCATATAATAATGAAAAGTGAAGTTTGCAGAGAGGGATGGGTCACTGGTTTCATTCCTCCGTGCTGCATATAATGGAAAGTGAAGCTTGCAGAGAGGGATGGGTCACTGGTTTCATTCCTTCGTGCTGCATATAATGGAAAGTGAAGCTTGCAGAGAGGGATGGGTCACTGGTTTCATTCCTCCGTGCTGCATATAATAATGAAAAGTGAAGTTTGCAGAGAGGGATGGGTCACTGGTTTCATTCCTCCGTGCTGCATATAATGGAACGTGAAGCTTGCAGAGAGGGATGGGTCACTGGTTTCATTCCTTCGTGCTGCATATAATGGAAAGTGAAGCTTGCAGAGAGGGATGGGTCACTGGTTTCATTCCTCCGTGCTGCATATAATGGAATGTGAAGCTTGCAGAGAGGGATGGGTCACTGGTTTCATTCCTCCGTGCTGCATATAATGGAAAGTGAAGCTTGCAGAGAGGGATGGGTCACTGGTTTCATTCCTCCGTGCTGCGTATAATGGAAAGTGGAGCTTGCAGAGAGGGATGGGTCACTGGTTTAATTCCTCTGTGCTGCGTATAATGGAAAGTGAAGCTTGCAGAGAGGGATGGGTCACTGCTTTCATTCCTCCGTGCTGCATATAATGGAAAGTGAAGCTTGCAGAGAGGGATGGGTCACTGGTTTCCTTCCTCCGTGCTGCATATAATGGAAAGTGAAGCTTGCAGAGAGGGATGGGTCACTGGTTTCCTTCCTCCGTGCTGCATATAATGGAAAGTGAAGCTTGCAGAGAGGGATGGGTCACTGGATGCTACCTAGATATACATATAATGGAAAGTGAAGCTTGCAGAGAGGGATGGGTCACTGGATGCTACCTAGATATACATATAATGGAAAGTGAAGCTTGCAGAGAGGGATGGGTCACTGGTTGCAGTTCATTCCTCCGTGCTGCATATAATGGAAAGTGAAGCTTGCAGAGAGGGATGGGTCACTGGTTTCATTCCTCCGTGCTGCATATAATGGAAAGTGAAGCTTGCAGAGAGAGATGGGTCACTGGATTCATTCCTCTGTGCTGCATATAATGGAAAGTGAAGCTTGCAGAGAGGGATGGGTCACTGGTTTCATTCCTCTGTGCTGCATATAATGGAAAGTGAAGCTTGCAGAGAGGGATGGGTCACTGGATTCATTCCTCTGTGCTGCATATAATGGAAAGTGAAGCTTGCAGAGAGGGATGGGTCACTGGTTGCAGTTCATTCCTCCGTGCTGCATATAATGGAAAGTGAAGCTTGCAGAAAGGGATGGGTCACTGGTTTCATTCCTCCGTGCTGCATATAATGGAAAGTGAAGCTTGCAGAGAGAGATGGGTCACTGGATTCATTCCTCTGTGCTGCATATAATGGAAAGTGAAGCTTGCAGAGAGGGATGGGTCACTGGTTTAATTCCTCCGTGCTGCATATAATGGAAAGTGAAGCTTGCAGAGAGGGATGGGTCACTGGTTTCATTCCTCCGTGCTGCATATAATGGAAAGTGAAGCTTGCAGAGAGGGATGGGTCACTGGTTTCATTCCTCCGTGCTGCATATAATAATGAAAAGTGAAGTTTGCAGAGAGGGATGGGTCAATGGTTTCATTCCTCCGTGCTGCATATAATGGAAAGTGAAGCTTGCAGAGAGGGATGGGTCACTGGTTTCATTCCTTCGTGCTGCATATAATGGAAAGTGAAGCTTGCAGAGAGGGATGGGTCACTGGTTTCATTCCTCCGTGCTGCATATAATGGAATGTGAAGCTTGCAGAGAGTGTTGGGTCACTGGTTTCATTCCTCCGTGCTGCATATAATGGAAAGTGAAGCTTGCAGAGAGGGATGGGTCACTGGTTTCATTCCTCCGTGCTGCATATAATGGAAAGTGAAGCTTGCAGAGAGGGATGGGTTACTGGTTTCATTCCTCCGTGCTGCATATAATGGAAAGTGAAGCTTGCAGAGATGGATGGGTCACTGGATGCTACCTAGATATACATATAATGGAAAGTGAAGCTTGCAGAGAGGGATGGGTCACTGGATGCTACCTAGATATACATATAATGGAAAGTGAAGCTTGCAGAGAGGGATGGGTCACAGGTTTCATTCCTCCGTGCTGCATATAATGGAAAGTGAAGCTTGCAGAGAGGGATGGGTCACTGGTTTTATTCCTCCATACTGCATATAATGGAAAGTGAAGCTTGCAGAGAGGGATGGATCACTGGTTTCATTTCTCCGTGCTGCATATAATGGAAAGTGAAGCTTGCAGAGAGGGATGGATCACTGGTTTTATTCCTCTGTGCTGCATATAATGGAAAGTGAAGCTTGCAGAGAGGGATGGGTCACTGGTTTCATTTCTCCGTGCTGCATATAATGGAAAGTGAAGCTTGCAGAGAGGAATGGGTCACTGGTCTTATTCCTCCGTGCTGCATATAATGGAAAGTGAAGCTTGCAGAGAGGGATGGGTCACTGGTTTCATTCCTCCGTGCTGCATATAATGGAAAGTGAAGCTTGCAGAGAGGGATGGGTCACTGGTTTAATTCCTTCGTGCTGCATATAATGGAAAGTGAAGCTTGCGGAGAGGGATGGGTCACTGGTTTCATTCCTCCGTGCTGCATATAATGGAAAGTGAAGCTTGTAGAGAGGGATGGGTCACTGGCTTCATTCCTCCACGCTGCTGTCTTTTTCCTCCCTTCTGCAACTGGGGGAGAGGAATGCAGAAAGTGCTGACTCTGATTCTGGTTGCACAGCACTTCTTCCTCTTTTTACTTAATGAAAAACCAAACTGTTGTGGGCCATGAGAGGACACCCCAACCTCCCCACACCCCCTGATCAGGAATTGGTGTTAGTGGTTGGTGAGAGGGGATGGGGAAAGGATGTCTCTGGAAAGGGAGTGAGAAGAAACTACTCAGGAGGTGGAGCAGGAACAGATCTATTCAAATACATAGAGTAGCTAGGCAACCTTATTTAGTACGGCCGAGACTTCAATTTACAGAGATGATTATCACCACAATGAAGAGAGCAGAACCTCTGCAAACAAATATGGTGCAGCTAATATGGTCAAGTGCAAGCATGAGAGTTATCTGATGTGGGCACCGCAATCGGGCATGGGGGGAACACAGAGGCTCCAACATACGCCAAGTCCAGAAGTGCAGGGCTGGAATCGCTCTGCGGCTAGAAGGACAGTCAGGTAGGCAGAAGCTTTGGACCCGTGAGGAAGGACCGATGGGCTGCTCCTGCTCTTAACTCTTCATTGGAAAGTTCAGGGTATGTTTGATGTTGCAGCAGGCCAAAAAAAGTCAACACACTTAAGATCCCATTTGCAGGACTAGCACTGGAGGATTCAGGAAAGGGCCGCTTACCTTTTGGAAATGTAGTTCCCTGAGGCCACAAGATGTGTGTTGAGTTAGTTATTTTAGGTTAAAGTTTTGATGGTCTCTACAAGTCTAAGTTAGTCATAATACGGGTATCTTCCTTCTAGCGCACTCAACTATTAACAGGGGCCGATCCCAGCTGCTATTGCAGCCTCCCCAGACAAGGGACGAGAAGGAAGCCCGCGGGGGAGCAAGGGCGCGGGTGTTGGTGTCCCGCGGAGCCGTTGGCCAGAAGCCCAGGAGGGCCACCGTACGTTCGGAGGGGAGGCCACGCCCCCTCCCTACTTCCTCTCCACATTATCCCCGCAGGGCAGGAAGCCCGCGGGGGAGCAAGGGCGCGGGTGTTGGCGTCCCGCGGAGGGTGTTTGCGGACCCGTGGAGGTGTACCATCTGGACTTGTCCCTTTGACCCTGAGGCGGCACAAGGACACAGTGTTTCGTCGGTGAAGAGGGAGGCTTGGCCTGGATCCACCTGGGAGAAGAGGGTGAAGTAAGTGCAGGCGAGGGACTGTATGAGGAGCTGTTTGTCTGTGTGTCTTGGACAAGAGGGCAGAAACACTGGTGTGGACCCACTAAACACGCAATGTCACTCCTCAAGTGCCTAAGAACTTTGAAAGCTCATGGCCCACTGAGGAAACCTCCCCCTCCATCACCAGCACTCTCACCCTTCTCCCTCCCTTCATTTTGTTCTGAGGTTCATCTCGCCTGCCAAGAGAGGGGTTCCAAACCCAAGCGAAAGGTCCTGGCTGTGAAGAGGTTTTGCTCCCAGGATCAAAAGGGAGCGCCAGTCAGAGCCCTAATCTTGGATGTGCAAAACTCTGGCCCAATTCATGGGGGTGAGCCCTTCTCATGTTCCCCCGAACTCCCACCTGAGATGAAAGATGGGGGCTGTCGGCTGCCACAGGGGGACAGTATAGCTGCCGGACAAGGGATCAGGGAAGGTCCAATACCTACCAACCATGGCAGTCTGTCTGATCCTTGTGTAGGAGGGGATTGTACCTCTAAGCCTCAGGAGGACCAGGCTATTATAGGCCCCAACGGAGGAAGACATCCAGGCCCGTTGCCCCATCCATCCACTGCAGATGTGATCTCTCCCCTTGTCCCCACCTTGAGCTTCAGTCCCCCCAAGGTGTTATCCGTCCCTGGAAATCTTGGTCTCGGATCAGAGATGCCAGAGTCCAATGAGGGAGGCACTGCAGGAATCGGAGTACTAGTCAGCAGCTATCCCCAGTAAGCTCCTCTCCTGCTAGCAACATCGTGGCTTCCACCCCGTCACCAGGCTCTAACATTCGTGCCAGCCCGGGAAAGGCTCTTTCTAGCTCAGCTCTGGGTAGCCCAATTGCGGGGGGCAGCTCATTTATTGTCGGCGACCTTGTGTGCAATCCCTCCCTGGGCAACAGAAGTTTCGGGAGTGTACCTATGCCCACAGTGTGCCCATTGGCCAGCCCCTCTCTCCACCTATCACCACTTAGGGTGTCCAAACAATCAAAATGTGAAACCTCCCCGGCTGTAGGGCCGGTTATTAACCCCCCAGTCGAGGTGGATCTGTCACTCGGGGGGTGTAAGCGCAACCAAGTTTTGGCTGAGTTGGCTGCTATTAGAAATTTGCTTACAACACTAATAGCCATTAAGGGGAGGGAGCAAAGGGAGGGGGAGCCCTTTCCCATTCCGATTGTTTGTAAGGGTCTCTCTGACTTTTTTCTGGCACACCCCAAGAACCAAGCCCCTCTGTGTCCTGAGACTATAGCTCCAACATCTTCTTGCCCTAGCCTGTTGTCTGAGATTGCACATTCGGACATTGGAAAAGATCCCAGGGCAGGCGGCACCAAGCACAGTGAGCTTGGTGGGGTGGCGGAATTTGTCCCAAGTCCAGTAGTTCTAAAAAGCCCTAATCATGAGGGGAAGATTGCCTATGGACCACGGCACAGAGACGGTCCATCTCAGCCTCCTGTTCAAGTCCAGAATGGTCGAGCTACAGTGTATCTTCACAGGGTACCTAAATTGGAAAGGAACATGTTGGAGTCTAGGGAGTCTCTTGTAAACAAAAGTGTACACTGGTTACGATACATGAGAGGATGTTCCTATGTGTCCAGGGCAACCTTGGTAGGCTGTCGGAGATTGTCCAGTGTGGGCAAGAGCTTGGAGGACATAGTGGAATTGGCCTTTTGGGACTGGAGAATGGCAAGCAGGGTCCTGGGTCAATGGGGGGGGATGGGAGGGACACCAGGGAGCGGAATTCTAATCAGCCCACACTCATATTTAGGCTCCATATCGCCCATGTGGCCAGTCAGGAGGACCTACCCCCTGTCTGGGGCAAACCTCACTCCCCTGGGCCGTGACCGGACAGGCTTTTTGGGGGTCAGGCCCAGGCAAGGGGAGTTATCCAGAGGGTGATGGGGGCCTATGTTTCACCCTTTTCTCTCCCTAAGAGACTCTTTGCTGTACTATTCGATTATATGGTCTATTGATTGTAAATGCTTTTTGTGTGTTGTTTTTGCTTTGTGTTTGATGGATTTTTTTCAATCCGAATAAACTTGTTGACTGACTGACAAGGGACGAGAAGGTTTCCCACATGTTTACATTGGCTAGAAGAAAGAAACATGCAGGAAAGCAGGAGGTGTTGCCTTTTAAGTGTACTGAATATATGACAATCTCTGGTAAAAGTCAAGGTGGCGGCTGTCCATTAACAGACACTTAAAGTAGAGCAGGTCACAACAGGGGAGGGAATGAAGAATAAAGCCCAACAGAAAGGTGACCAGAGAAATGGGCGAGTTTAATAGGTGCGCAGGGAGGGGGGTTGTTGTACTCCGACAGGTAAGCAGGGAGATGTTTTGGGTAAATGAGTGGGTGGTGGTGCACTTGTAGGACAACAGGGTGCTGGGGGGTCTTTGGAGGTGAACATAGAGGTGGGTGATATAGGGATGAATATGGCAAAAGGAGAGGTTTTGGAACGAAAAGGGTAGTTATTCGAGTCAGATGTGAAAAGGGTGGTGGTTGTGGGCAACAAGTGAACAGAGTGGTGAAAGACGTTCTCTGGTAAACATGGTGGTGGATTAGACTCAGAGGTTATAATGGTTAGCGGTGGATCGGGTTGTGGGATAGGCTTAAAGAGAAAAGGGTGCAGGTATGGTTTCAGAGTGAACAGAGCTGCGGGTGCAATTTAAGGGTGCACAGGAATGGGTGACGATATACCTTAGAAAGTTGTTCTCGTCTTGCAGATTTTTGTAGGCTTTCTCCAGAATCATCAACTTCTGCTCCTTCTCTGCAGCCTCTTCTAGTAACACCTGCTGTTCGTGGCACTTATCCTTCAACATCCTGACCAACTGCCGAAACAAAGGGAGAGTGCATGGACTATTCAAAGTATCTGTAACACTAGAGTGCAGGTAGTGAGTACAAAAAAGCTACTCCCTGTAAAAAGATTCCCTGGTGTGGCCATCTCCTAAAGCTGGGCTTCCCTCGGCTGACCCCTGCGGACAAGGGGAGGAGTCGGAAAAACAACCTTGTTACCCTTCTCACTCTAACATCTGCGGCATGAAGATCAGCTGACGTCTGCGCTCCGGCAGCCCTGCATTCTCTTCCTGCCCTGAGCAACCTATGCCTCCTTTGTTGTTCTGGTAAGCCTATGTGCTTTTTCTGAAGCAGCACGCCTCGCCAAGGCGAATCTATTTTAAATTACATCTGAGAAGATACAAGCATTCCACCAGCATTTTCTGAACGCAGCTCGTGCCGAGCACCTTCATATCAGATAATCATTATCGTTTGCACTGCTTTGTCTGCAGTTTATGGCCCTCTTAAGATGGCCGCCCGCACTGTAGGCCTCAGAAAGCACCCTGAGGCCTGAGCCTGCTCCCCTCCCATTGGCTGGCTTGGTTCTCTTCAGCCAGTCACAGCAACCAGGAGGCGGGAGCCAGCCCTTTTCATCTAAAGTGCGCATCAAAGGCCCTGTCTGCCCCTGGCCTGGGCCTGAGGGCCCGACTCTCTTACCACTACATTCAAAGATGCCCCATCATTTAGGATACTGCTTCCAAGCATTTCTAGACTGTGACTCCCCCACCTCTTGCCATCATGTGAATACCGTCTGTTGCTTGGTGATCCACTCCCTCTGCCTCTCCAGTCATTCACACTGCAGCTGTCCCCTGGGCTACGGTGAAACATTACTCTGCTTTCACTGCCTAATCTACATTACACTGACCCCATTGCTGTACTGCTGTGCTGCAATTCCTGCGACATCCTCCATAGTTTTGCTTGTTAGTGTAAAAGAAATGCGATTTTAGGTGTCCATTCATCCTGCATTGTATTTGTCTGTTAGTGCAAAAATCGATTTTTGGTGTGCCATTTTGTTTTGTACTCTTAACACCCACTTGGCCAACTTGTTCAGGTTCAGAACTGTCCACTGAGCACTCACACTCAGGCCCTCCCTTCCCTGTCTATCCTCTATCTTCCTCCTCTCGATCCGATATGGCACTCTCCATCCCTCCAATCTTCTCTAACTGCTATACTATCACCTGTACTCCCTCTCTCACAGAATCTGGATGGAAAAAACATAAAAAAGACATCCTTGCTGCAAACCTTGGCTTCCCAATTGCAGACACCTATGTCAGTGCATCCTCAAGAGAAATCTTAACTGACATCCTCTTCTCTGTCCCATCTCCTGACCTTTGGACCTCTCACCGCACTGCCACTCTCCCACCTTACTCTTCCACATCCATTAATGGCGGAACCAAGTGGGAAGTTCTCCTTGCGGGCTTCTTCTCCCGCTGCTGCATCAATGTCTACCGCACAGGCACAGTCCTGGTTCAAGGCCCTCAGGCCAACGTCCTCCTTTTAAACCGGATCCTTCCGTCTCTCATCAATTTCCTTCCTTCCCCTGCCTCTCCCCCTTATATCCCCTTTGCTCCACCACATCGGACGGAAGCCCCACACCCCGACACCCCAACTCAAAAAACCTTCAAAGTCAGCGATCGGCTCCACCTGGCGACCTCTCAACTCGCTCAGCCATCAAACACTCTGCTGACATCTGCCTTCTCCTTAAAGACACTGACCTGGACATACTTGCACTCACTCAAACGTGGTTGAATGCCAGCTCAGTTTCTTACTTTGACTCATTCCTACCTGACGCTTTTAAGATCACTTCAAAGGCCCGGCCCCCATCCCACCGTGCTGGCGGTGGGGTTGCCTTAATCTTCCCAGAGTGGATTCCTTCCTCCATCCTACCCACTCAGCCCTATTCGTCCTTGGTGATCTCTCCTTCCTCCACCTTGACCATGGCTACCATCTACCGGCCCCCTGGCACTTCTTCTCTGAATGGGCGGACTTCTGTTTCTACCTATTCGCTAGCACCTTCAACCTGCTACTACTAGGAGACTTCAACATTAACCTAGACGCCCCTTGCACAGCAATCACCCTCTTCACTGACCTCTGCTCCGCCCTATCCCTCTCCATTCTTGCCTCTGGCTCTACCCATTCTGCTGGACACACGCTAGATGCCATCCTCCACTCCAACCTCACTCTCTCTTCTCCCCTGGTCTCTCCTCTCTCCTGGTCTGACCACTCTCTCCTCACCTCTCACCTCGGTCCCTATGGCCCTGTGACAACTCCTCAAAGCTCTGCCAACCTCGTTCACGAACATCCATCCAATGAAACGAGTGTCAGCTGCCGCCTTCTCTTCCACCTTCATTGCCCCTTGCCCACCCAACCCAGACTCTACCACTGATTCTGCCCTCAGCAACCTCTATCTGTCCATTACCAACACCCTAGACATCCTTGCCCGCCTGAAACCTGCCTCCATGCCTAACACCTGGTACGACTCTGAACTTGTAGACCAAAAACTGAAGTGCAGGGCTGCTGAACGGAAGTGGCACACTTCAGGCTCATCCTCTGACAAACTGGCCTACCGCCTGATCCAGAGACACTACAGACTCGCCATCCGTGCCAAAAAAGAACCCACATTCAGGCACGAGTGTCCAATGTGTCCAACAACACGGCGGAACTCTCAAAATCTGCAGGGAACTTGCCAATCCATCTGCAGTATCTCCTGCCCCTACTCCTTCCCAGGACCTTTGCAATGCACTTGCCTCTCACTTCACTTCCAAAACCCAGGACATATCGAACAGCCTTATCATGCACTCTTCCAACCCAAGCCTCCCCCTCCATCCCCCCTACCACTCATCCTCCTCCTTCTCCTTCTCCTCCTTCACTCCTGTCTCCCCTGAAGAAGTCACCAGAGTTCTCAATTCCATGAAGGTCTCGTCCAAACAGGTTGCCCTATACTCTTCCAGAACCATAAAGGAAAATATCGTCTCTCTGGCCCCTGCACTGGCTGATTTCTGCAACCACTCCTTTGCTATTGGTTCTTTTCCATTCTCCCTCAAGCACTCCCTGGTGAGCCCCTCCTTAAAAAAACCTCTGCCGACCCTTCCTGCCCAGCCAACTACCGCCCCATTTCCATCACCCCCTTCCTAGGGAAACTCCTTGCGAAGTTGGCCCTCCCCCAACTCATCTCTCATACTGAACTTGTTGGCGACCTTCACGACCACCAGTCTGGATTTCGGGCATCCAGAGGCACGGAAACTGATCTTCTGAACACCCGTGAAGAACTGCTTGCTTCCCTTGATTCCAACTCCCCTGCTGTCCTCATCCTCCTTGATCTCTCTTCTGCGTTTGACTTAGTGAACCGCTCCATCCTCATAAAAAGTTTCCATGATACCCTTGGTATCTCGGAGTGGGCACTGTATTGGCTTACCTCCTTCCTAACTGACCGCTCCTCCCAAATCGTTCTGGCCCCCTTCTCCTCCCCTACTTCCTCCTCCACCTGTGGCTTTCCCAGGGATCCATTCTCTCGTCCAGGCTTTTTAACATTTACCTTTCTCTGCTGGCACGTCTCATAGCCTCCTTCTCCCCCAACTTCCAGTGCTACGCTGATGAGACACAACTTTTCTTCAAACTTCCTACTGATGCCCTTGCACCTTCCTTCATCCCTGACTGCCTCTCTGCCATACAGGCCTGGTGCACTGCTAATGACCTCTGCCTCAACGCCAGCAACACAGAGATTATCCCTATTGGGTCAGCTGCACCCTACTTCTTCCCCTCACTCTTGCCTTCCTCCATGGGATGTCCCCCTGCCCCCTCCTCTGAAGCCAGGAATCTCTGAGTCATATTCAACTCGTCACTTTCCTTCATCCCTCATATTCAGGACATTGGGCCTCATTACGAGTCCGGCGTTAACCGAGGCGGTAAAACCGCCTGGTTAACGCCGGACTCGTATTACCATTCCGCCTCCGTGATTCCCGGAATTACCGGGGCATTACAACCCTGGTTTTCCGGGAATCACGGAGGCGGAATGGTGTAAATCCCCATTCCCATTGAGTCCTATGGGACTAGATGGAAATGGGGATCATGGAAACACCGGCAGCATCTCGTAATGCTGCCGGTGTTTCCTCGTCCGCCTGCATGCGGGAGGTGTTAAACCCGCCAGGTCAGACCTGGCGGTAACATCACCTCCCGCCTGCAGGGGTCAGACTCAGGTGGTCCGGAAACAACGGTGGCGGCGGGTTTACCGCCACCGTTATTTCCGGACCGCCTGGGTCGTAATGAGGCCCATAGTCAAGAAGTCCCACTTTCAGCTCTTCCTTCTGAAAGGAACTCTCCCCTTCCTCACCTTGCCCCAGAGACTCAATGTTACCTGTGCTCTGGTTCTGTCCAGCTAGACTAATGCAACACCCTGCTCCTTAATCTTCCCTCGTCCACCCTGCGACCCCTCCAACTAACCGAGAATAGGGCAGCAAGACTTAACCTTGGCCTCAAGGCCAGGGGCCGCATCTCTCCTGCTCTACAAAGCCCTCACTGGCTCCCGGTCTCAGCACAGATTAAATTTAAATCCCTCTGTATCATCCACAAGGACATCTGGGGACAGGATCTACTCTATCTTCAACGCTTCCTGACCAAATACTATCCTTCTAGACCATTGCGTTCCCCTGGCACCAACTCCCTGCGTGTGAAGCGGTTTGCTAAACAGAGAGCTGGTGGTCGGTCCCTTTTCTCGGTGGGCTCCCTTCTATGGAATAACCTCCCTACCACTCTGCGTCTTGAGGAGGACCTGCTCAAGTTCTGAAAAAGTCTCAAGACCTTTCTCTTTACCTCTTCCTTCTCCTCCTCTCTTCCCTGCTAATCATACAGGTGCATGACTCTTATGTATCCGAGGGGCCCTGACCCCCCCACATCTCTCAACCCAGCCGCTGTCTATTGACTGCACTTGCTTAGGCTCACCCGACCTATGGGCTGTTGCACTTACGATTTCCCTTCTTAGCACTTAACCCCAAGCACTTGTCCATGAGCACCACAGCACCTATCTCTTACCCCTTTCCCCTCTGCACTTGCACGTTCTGAACACTCGACTCACCCAGGAGCGCCTTATTTTTTTAAAACTTGCAGGCCCCGAGGCCTTTCCTGATCCCCCTGCAGCCCGCTCCCACCCAGCACCCTCTTCCTGTTTTCCCCTCCCTCCCGCCTCCCGACCCGCCCAGGCCTGTTCTCATTGGTCCTCTCACAATCCATCACTGGTCCTCCCAGGGCAGCCCTCTGCCCGTGCAGCCCTGCGGCTAAGGGCCCCAAGGCCAAGGGCGTCTCCAACAGAGGTGGCTCCAGGAAGTGTCAGCAGGTGTCTGCAGGGGAAGCCAGTGGCCAGCCGTCAACCAGCAACTACAAGGACCAGTAAGGTAGGGTGGCTTGGGTTGGGGAGAGGTATAGCTCTACCCTAGATACCTGACCACTAGGCAAAACCAATGTTTATCAATGTGATCACTGCCCGTTGCCCCGAACTGCATTGATAGCAGGGCCTCTGTGCCCAAATTGCGTTGTATTATCTCAGAACTGCATTGATAGCAGGGCCTCTGTGCCCAAATTGCATTGTGTGATCCCCAAACTGCATTGATAGCAGGGCCTCTGTGCCCAAATTGCATTGTGTGATCTCCAGACTGCATTGATAGGTCTCTCTCCCACTATACAGGTGTCTCAAACTAAGCAGGGCCTCTGTGCCCAAATTGCATTGTCTGTTCTCCAAACTGCATTGATAGCAGGGCCTCTGTGCCCAAATTCCATTGATCTCCAAACCGCATTGACAGTCCTCTCTCCCACTGTACAGGTGTCTCAAATCTGATAAGCCTCTCTCCCACTATACAGGTATCTCAAATTTAGTTCACTCTCAAATCTAGCTCACTTGCAAATTTAGCTAACTCTCAAGTGAGACAGAAGCCACCAGTAAATTACGGTGGTGGGTCACTCTGACTAGGGCCTCTCGCATCACAAGGCGAAAGTCCAAGCTGCGCCCGTCCAAGCCACACTCCAACCAGCAGATACCCGTCCAAACCCACACAGCCTGCTCACCACAGTGAACCGCGCTCAGGGAGACGGACAGTAAAGAGAGCCACCGATAACACCCAACTTAATAACCCTTACCACCCCCCTTCCGCTCCTAGGACAGCGACTGAACGAGTCGCCAACTCCAGCCGGAATACCACCTACAGACGGAGCCCAAACTAGTAGCGGACACCCCCTCACCCGCCACTACACCACAAGACCACAAGACAACCAGACCAAAGCAGGACCAACTAGACGTCACCAAACAAAGACTAAACAACTCTCAATCTTACAATGACGCGCAAACGACCCATTCCAAGGAAAAGCCGAAGAGATGAAAGAACAAACACTCCAGAACAGCAACTTAGAACAGCAACCATAGACTGGACCCTCACAGACAGGAACACAAACCGAAGCAACTGAGAGAAGAGAAAAATCCCTCTACCTAACTCCAGACCTTGCAGACAACTGGCCACCACGGCAATCCAACCCAACATTAGAAGCCGCAACATCAAACAACCTAACACAAGCAAGTAGAAGAAGGATGACCAACACAAACAACAAACATAAGACCGACGCAATAACCCCCTACATCACCAAAGCAAGAGGAACTTCCAATCAATAACCACAACTCCCGGAAGACGAACCCGATGAAAACACAAAAAACCCAAGACAAAACCTAGAAGAACTCTTCGAAGACGCTGACACCCCGAATCCCACAGCCCAACAAGTGACCGACCAGGAAGGAAACCTCAACACCGAGCAGAAGACGACCTCGACAAAGCCCAAACCAAACAACACCTCCAAACTTCTGTATGGGAGGATTGGTCCAAGAGACCCCCCTCCCCTGCAGCCTCTCCCCCCTGTGAAGTCCATGGCTCTTCAGGGGTTCCACCTGCCACCAGGGCCCAGGTGGCGGGTGGACCACTGGCTGAAGACATTGACCAAACATGCTGTATTTAGCTAGGCCCTGGAAGCCATTTTGTGAAATCAAAATGGTTTGAGCCCTGTGCACCACAGCGCGGCCCGCACCCCTGCAGAGTCTCACTTGTCCCTGCGGCCGCAGCTCCCTGGCAGATCCGCTGAGAGCCCGTTCCCACGAACAGACGGACATGAGCTAGTGTTAGATGCCAACACTGTAACATTTCACCTTCCGCAGTGTATCACTGTTCCCAGTATGACCCAGCCAGCAGGGACGGGGTGGAAAAGAACTGTAAAATGGTCCCCTGACAAAAGCAGAGCCCCAAATACTAATGAGCAAACTACCTGTGATGAAACTCTTCTCTCCATGACCTTTCTGACTAAAAACATGTAACCTCCATGAAGATGGCAGAATGTGTGCTTATATGACATTCGGGTTGAAATACCCACATCCCCGTAGATATGCGCAAATGGTAAAAGTGTCCCGGGGTTTTCATGTTATATGTTTCGCCGAGAAGACTGCACCCCAAGGTCCCATGCCATAACTGAACTAATGCTGCTAGAGTGCAAAGGAAGACAAATACAGCCCTATTGGGAGCTCATGCAAGTGGTGCACGAAAATGCACAATATGTATGTCTAAGCTCACCATGTGTCACTGCCATCAGTCTTATTAGCGGGTTGTTCCTGCGTGCTCCACCAACCTTACTACTACCTCGCTTACCGCACATGTATAGAAATGTAACAAAATGTTGTGGTTGTTAAATACTTAGCATATAGGTAACGCATTTGAAATGGCCATGTAAAAGGCACTAACAATGTCAAAAACATAAGCTTTGAAAAAACTCAATGAGTATTGTATATTATATGAATGTTTATGCCTCTTCCACTTAAATCTGCAACACACGAGGAAAATACCTTTGTGGGCATATCCAAGGCCATTCCCCCTTCCTCCCCATTGAAGCCTGCCAGACGGAAAGCAGAGGCCTGCGCTGCTCTGCTCCACCTCCCCCAATTCGGCTGGAGCCGCTTCAAACATTCTGTAACGCTCACCTGATTCCCACGGAGGCGCGGGTCTTGGCAGTAAGCTGTCTGTGACTCGAAAAGTGATGTGCAGGACTCGATTGGCTTCTGGGGTCGAACCTCTTCGCACTGTGTGTCGGACTCGAAGAGTGAGGTTTCTGCAGGTGAAAGAATATGGGGGTAAATGGTCTGGGTAGTTGAATGTCCCTCTCTCCCTCTCTCTTCCCAGCTTTTTCGTAGAGCCCCCAGGTCAACGTGCTCACCTTATATAGGAGAATGCTGGGCTCTCCATCTGCGTCTGGTGCAGGGTGCCGTTGCCAGTTCCTTCACTGGTGAAACATAGGCCTCTTGAATTCAGAGGATGGTTACCGTCGTTGTCTGCACGAGCGGTGAGTTTCTGGACACCTTTTGTCTTTATAGTCTTTAAATGCGTGGCACGTTTATATGCAGACTCTATATAATGCTTTTCCCTTATGTATTGCAGGGCTCTTGAGATGGAAGATGAAGTAAAGCGCCTGGAAGTTTGTAAGTATGGCAAGCGCTCTAATTGTCTCTTTCCTTGCAGCTTAGTTCGTGTTAAAGAGACGCCGGAGTATTTGCAGGCGTTTTATTGCGACGAGCGGGATGGACGTAAGTAAATACCTGCTTAATGTCTTTTCTTTTGCCTTTCAGATGTTGGTTTGCAGCGCCGGAGTCCGCGGAATGCCAGTAAGTTGTTAACGATGCTTTGTCTTTACAGGCGGCGATGCAGAACGTAGAAATCCGGAATCCACAGCGTGCCGGTAAGTATGGCAATGCTTTTGCCTTTGCAGGTGGAGATGCGGCGTGACGAAGCGGCCGCAGCCGATGGATCAGGTGAGTAAGTACTGCGTGTAAAGTTCGCCTTGCTAACCTGTTGTTTCTGTTCTTTGCAGGTGCTGATGATGTTTGGATACTGAAATGGTAAGTAGGATTCTTGCAGGTCCAGGATCAGAAGAAGAAAAGCCGGAGCAGACTCGGTGAGCGTTCTGCTGCAGATGCAGAATAACGCGAAGCACGCTTCATCTATCGGGTGTGGTTTAAATAGCCTTGGAGTGATGAGGCGTCTTCTTCCACTGCCCCACCTAGGTAAGAAAAGAGTTCCAGTTTCCAGAAGAGTTCCAGTGCTGTATCCAGGGAGTGGAGCTGCCCCACCCAGGTAAGAAAGTAGTTCCTGTTCTTAGATAGCTTCTAAGTGGCTGGTAAGTAAGCAGCATGGTCTGCTGCAGGTAAGTCCACCCAAGCATCCTCACACCTATTATGAGCCCGGCGCTTCCAGAGCCGGGACCAATGGTTTTGATGAGCCTGGTGCCACCGGCGCCAGGACAAGGTCCAAAAGGTCCCAGTGGGGACCGGCTGGTGCCTAGGATTAGGGTTAGGGGCCTGCTTCCAAGGACGTTGGGCTGGTCCTGGATCCTTGGAAGCAGTGATCATGACAGTACCCCCCCTCAAGGCCCCTCCTAAGCGTGTCTTCTCCGGGGGTTTCGGCTTGTCGGGGTGATTCAGATGGAATTTTTTGACCAGACGAGGTGCGTGGACGTATTCTGAAGGTTCCCAAGACCTTTCCTGGGGGCCGTAACCTTTCCAATCAACCAGATAATATAACTTAGATTTGGAGATTTTGGAGTCTAGGATGTTCTTTACTTCGAATTCAAGTTCTCCATCTACTAAAACCGGTTCTGTGAGTCCAGTCAATCGGGTTTCTGGTTGCACAGGTTTTAATAAGGAGACATGGAATACTGGGTGTATTTTCATATGCGTAGGTAACTCCAATTTGACAGCCACCGGATTAATTATGGCAGATATGAGATAGGGTCCAAGGTATCTCGGGATGAAGGTGCGGGGTCCCTTTAGAGGCAGGTGCTTAGTGGAGAGCCAGACTTGATCTCCTACAGCGTAATGAGGAGCCTCTTTACGGTGTCGATCTGCTCCTCTTTTGAATTGAGCTTTAGCTCTTTGCAGATGGGCTGAGGCTTCCTTAAAAGCACGGGTGATCTCCGAGTGCAAGTGATCCACAGCAGGTGCTTCGAATTCTTGGGGAGGATCCAGGTTAGAGGTTCTAGGATGGTGTCCGTATAGTAAGAAGAAGGGAGTCTTCCCTGTTCCAGAATGAATCGAATTATTGTAAGCGTATTCAGCGATCCAAAGAATATCCTTCCAGGGGTTTTCAGTTTGTTGGAGCATGCAACGTAGATATTGCTCTAGAGTTTGATTTGTCCTTTCGGTTTGTCCGTCAGTTTGGGGATGGTGACTAGTTGAAAGTCTTACATCAATTTGGGCTAGACGACAGCAACTGCGCCAGAAGTGAGAGATGAATTGACTTCCCCTATCAGAGACTAAAACCGAGGGAAAACCATGTAGCCGAACGATGTTTTCTAAAAATTCTCGGGCCAATACCGAGGCTGATGGTAGACCCTTTAGGGGAATGAGGTGAGCCATCTTGGAGAATAGATCCACGACTACTAAAATGGTAGTATACCCCGAGCATGGAGGTAAGTCCGTGATGAAATCCATGGACAGGGTATGCCATGGACAGGGAGGGATGTCTAGTGGCTGTAGTAGGCCGGCTGGTTTTTCCTTCTGACTTTTATTCTAGGCACACACACCGCAGGAGATTACAAAGTCTCTAATATCCTTTTTCCATGACGGCCACCAGAAATGTCTTTTAATCTTTTCCATGGTTTTGGTAATGCCAGGGTGACCCTCCATTAGAGAGTCGTGATAACAGGAGATTACTTGTTTTTGTATTTTCTCACAGGGTAAATGCAATCGTCCCCGGAAATATGGTAGGTCTTGATCCACTGAAAATTCTTTCCCCTTTAATTGCCAATCTTGTAAATCGCCCGGAGTTAGGAGTGATATAACCATGGTCTTGATGTCTTCAAAAGATTGAGCGCTGACCAAACCCAAAATTCTTTGTTCTGGAATTATGGGTATTGGTTCTGGATTGGTCAAATGTTCATCTACCCCCATCCGAGAGAGGGCATCTGCTTTTCCGTTCTTACTGCCTGGTCGATAAGTAATTATAAAGTCAAATTCGGCTAGAAACAGAGCCCAGCGAAGCTGTCTGGAAGATTGAGCTTTGGCTGTCTTTAGATATTGTAAATTGCGGTGGTCAGTCATTACGGTGACTGTGTGTCTGGCTCCTAGAAGATAATGCCGCCAGGCTTTAAAGGCTGATCTGATGGCCAAAAGTTCCTTGTCTGTAATTGAATAGTTGATCTCGGGAGGCGAAAACTTGCGGGACCAAAAGGCAACAGGATGTAGTTGGTGTGTGACCGGATCTCTTTGTGATAACACTGCCCCCATAGCAAGACTAGAAGCATCAGTTTCCACGATGTAAGGAAGTTCTGGGCGAGGATGTTTTAAAACAGGTGCAGAAATGAATTTAGCTTTTAAGTCCTGAAAAGCTTGCTCTGCTTCAGAAGAACACTCAAAACGTTTGTTCTTTTTCAACAGAGCGGTGATGGGCTGGACTATCCGAGAAAATTCAGGAATGAACCTGCGGTAAAAGTTAGCGAATCCTAACATGCTTTGAACTCCTTTTACAGAGGTTGGTGATGGCCACTTGATAATTGCATCAACTTTCTTTGAATCCATATGGACTCCGTTAGGCGACAATATGAATCCCAGGAACTCGACTTCCGTTACGTTGAAAACGCATTTCTCAAGCTTAGCAAAAAGATTATGTTGACGCAATCTCTCGAGAACCTTTTTAACGTGTCTCTGATGTTCTTCTTCAGATGATGAATAGACGAGAATGTGGTCAATGTAGACAACAACACACACGTCTATGAGTTCTCTAAGGACATCGTTCATAAAATATTGGAAAGCAGCAGGAGCATTACACAGTCCAAAGGGCATCACTTGATATTCGAATAGCCCGTACTTGGTGCGGAAGGCCGTTTTCCATTCATCGCCCTCTTTTATCCGTACCAAGTGGTAGGCTCCTCTGAGATCCAGCTTTGTGTATATACATGCATCTTTGACTTGGTCCAGGAGTTCAGGGATCAAAGGTAACGGGTATCTGTTTTTAACAGTGATCTGATTCAGGGCGCGGTAATCTATGCAAGTCCTAAGGTCTCCTTCCTTTTTCGGAACGAAGAACAAAGCCGATGAAGCTGGAGATTTTGAAGGACGGATAAACCCGTTAGCTAGGTATTGGTCCAGGTACTGTCTGAGGTGAAGGTTCTCTGGCTCGGTGAGGGCATAAATCCTGCTGCAAGGAGGAGTTGTTCCAGGTATCAGATCTATTTGACAGTCGTAAGACCTATGAGGAGGCAGGGTGTTAGCTTGATCCTTCCGGAAGACGTCTTGGAATTCCTGGTATTCGGGAGGTAATTTGGGAACCTCCTCAGAAGAGATTGCCGCCAGTGAAACATCAGACCGAGGATAACAAGTGGTAAAACACTCTGGAAACTGAACCGTCTTTGCTCGCCAATCGATCTGAGGATTGTGCTTCTCTAACCAAGGGATTCCCAGAATGATCTGGAACTGAGAGGCCTTGATTACATCGAACACGATTCTCTCCCGGTGTCCATCTTGACTCACTAGCGTCACTTCTTGGGTGGCATGCGTTACTGGTCCCGAGGCTATCTCCGTGCCATCCACAGTAGTGATGACGTCTTTTACTGCCTTAGGGACAAGGGGTAGATTCATCCTTGATACCATTTCACGGTCCACATAGTTACCGATTGCTCCGCTGTCAATGTAAGCTTCAATTGCATGCAAACGATCCGGACGTTCAGGACTAATGAGGACCATGGGTATCACGAAATGCGAGGTCACGGGACAGATCTTAACGCTCGGCAAGAGGACCTCTACTCTTGTCGGGCGAGGTCGTTTCCCAGCTCTGACTTTGTGGTACAGGTATCCGCGGCTCCTACAGTCTTCTTAGCTGGTTTCACTGGACAGTCCCGAAGAAAGTGTCCTGAGTTTCCGCAATAGAGGCATAATTGCAGCTGCCTTCTTCTTTCCCGCTCTTTCTGGGTTAAAGGTCCTTTCATGCCCCCTATTTGCATGGGTTCCATAGTGTCAGCTCCCTTATTCGAGGTCTGTGGTTTAGAAAACACTCGGGTATCAAATCTGGAACGATCTGCCTTCCTGTTCTGTAGTCTATGGTCCAATTGGACAACTAAGTCAATATAATCAGAACATTCTTGTGGAGGATTCACAACTTGCGCTAACACATCCTTGAGCTCTCCACGCAGGCCTCTGTAGAAAAGCGTTATTCTCTTGTCCTCGGGCCATTGTGTTTCCACTATGAGTCTATTGAAGGAGGCTATATAAGTCAAGAGGTCTTGATTACCCTGTCGTAATGAGAGAAGTTCATTGTCCAAGGCCTGCCCTTGTGCATGTCTTGCGAACAGTTTCTCCGTGCTGGACTGGAAGGCCTGAAAATCATGTAAAACCGGATCATCCTGGGTGACTAACGGGATCGACCAATCTGCAGCGCTGCCACTGAGATAAGAAAGCACGAAAGCCACCTTGGTCTGGTCTGTTGGGAATGCAGCTGGTCGACATAAGAAGTGTAGGCGGCACTGGTTGATGAACACTGCGAATTTCTTTGGATCACCAGAAAAGCGTTCGGGCGGAGCCAAGGGCACATTACCGGGCAGATTGATTTGCACTGGATTTGAAGCTGATGCAGAAGGATAACTCCCTCCTGGAACGGGCAAAGGTGTCTGTCCTGCCTGCGTTTGTAACAACTGCCTAGCAAGGTCCTCTGTTCGCTCCTTGGAAATTATCAGTTCTCTTCTTAGAGAGTTTGTTTCCTGACGAGCTGCATGTACTTCTGCTCTTAATTCCCCGAGCAACTGGGCTAGTCGATCAGTGTCTGAGGTTTCCATTGCGCATGGGTAGGAGTTTTGTGGTGGGCTTCGCGTTCTGTAACGCTCACCTGATTCCCACGGAGGCGCGGGTCTTGGCAGGAAGCTGTCTGTGACTCGAAAAGTGATGTGCAGGACTCGATTGGCTTCTGGGGTCGAACCTCTTCGCACTGTGTGTCGGACTCGAAGAGTGAGGTTTCTGCAGGTGAAAGAATATGGGGGTTAATGGTCTGGGTAGTTGAATGTCCCTCTCTCCCTCTCTCTTCCCAGCTTTTTCGTAGAGCCCCCAGGTCAACGTGCTCACCTTATATAGGTGAATGCTGGGCTCTCCATCTGCGTCTGGTGCAGGGTGCCGTTGCCAGTTCCTTCACTGGTGAAACATAGGCCTCTTGAATTCAGAGGATGGTTACCGTTGTTGTCTGCACGAGCGGTGAGTTTCTGGACACCTTTTGTCTTTATAGTCTTTAAATGCGTGGCACGTTTATATGCAGACTCTATATAATGCTTTTCCCTTATGTATTGCAGGGCTCTTGAGATGGAAGATGAAGTAAAGCGCCTGGAAGTTTGTAAGTATGGCAAGCGCTCTAATTGTCTCTTTCCTTGCAGCTTAGTTTGTGTTAAAGAGACGCCGGAGTATTTGCAGGCGTTTTATTGCGACGAGCGGGATGGACGTAAGTAAATACCTGCTTAATGTCTGTTAGGCAGAAACCTGTGCAGTTCCCTTAGGGAACACTGCAAAAGATTTAAGACTACAGGTATAGCAGTAAACCCACTTGGTAGCAGTCCGCACCACCCAGATTTACCTGGTAGCTGTGGCTGAGCAGTCAGACTTCCCTCAAGAAGAGTTAGGCAGTATGTAAAGTATACACAATAGGTACTCAAATACAATAGCACAAGCAAACACTGACCAGAGCTTGGTTTCAAAAGTATATAGTTATTTATTTATTAAACACACATAAGTTGAAATCACTCTAGCAAAATATAGTACAAACACTTCAAACACAGTTATAATGAAAGCAGTTTCAACCCTTACTCCTATCTAGACAACTCTAGGTTAACACCACCTAATTAAAACAGAGGTGAGCGCTTAACGTTAGATGACACTCTAGTAGGTTCAAGAAAGGGGTAAAAAGAAACAGAAATGGGTTAAACACACCACTATAAGGTCCAGAACACTTGCAATAGACTCAAAGAAGCACAAAGTCACAGGTGAGCAAAAGTCACTAGGCAGGGCCCACTCTTAGAGTAGCCAGAGCGAAAATGTGCCCAAGATCACACTGTTATTAGGGATTCAAAGTCTTGCAAAGAGTTAGAAAGAGTTTAGAGTGGCTTAGAAAGTTTAGCCAGGGTGTTCCAGGCACTCCCAGGTTCGAAAGCCGGGGGCTAAATCTACCCCGTACAGTCGGTGGCAAGGGAAGCCAGGCGGAACACGGTACCTTAAGCGGAAAGGATCCTCCAGCGGTGGCAGTAGTTCCAGGCAGTGGCAGCAAGGCTCGATGTCGGTCAGGGGAGAAGAAGTTCTCGCTGAAGAGCAGAAGAAGAGGGTCGTTGCACTGCCCGGGAAGAAACCAGCCGCGGAGTCCTCCGGTTAAAGGGTTGTACCGACTTTCGTGGTTGGGGTAAAAGTGGTGGGGTTCCGGTTGCCGGGGTGCTTGGCACTGGCAAGGCGGCCACGAGATACCTCGAGAAGCGGAAAGAAGGTGAAAACCGGTTGTCCCCACCAGTCAAGGGAAGGAGCCACTCCGTTAAGAGTTCTCCTCGGTCGTCGGGAAAAGTGGTGAGACGGTTCAGCAGGGCTCCACCGGGTGGTGTCGTCGAAGCAGGTCGGCTCAGCTCTTCCCTCGTCGGATTCTTGGTCCTGTGGCGACTTCTAAAGTTCCAGTCCCCAAAGCCCTGCTTTTATGCAGCAAACCCCCATTCACCCAGCCTAGCTGTCACTCAAACATGCTAAGTGGTGAGCCGGCCGGCTCACCACTTGGGCCAATCAGGACGGAGTGTGACTTGAGTTACCAAGGTAACTCAGTCCAGGGTGCCTAAATCCCCCTCCACCCCTCCTAAGTACCCCAGACAGAGTGGCACCACTTTGGAGGGCTTCTGTGGAGAAGCCCGCCAAAAGTGGAACAAAGGGCTCCACTTTGGGTCAGAGTTACAGAGGCGAACGCCAACGCCATTTTAGAATCAAGTTTTGGCAAAAAGTCCCAACCGGAGTTATAATAATAAATATATAAACCGGCGGTATGTTTAAGGCTACCGTAAATAAATAATTAAATGTGTTAGCCTAAAACAATGGGAAATCCCATAGGAAAATATTCGCGGTCGAATATAAAAAGTAGTTTCCACTGCCACCAGCCAAAACTCGATCAGGGGGGACGGAGACGTGCCCCCTCGACTAACAGACCCTGGGGCAATCGAATTGCCCCAGCCAGTACGTCCACAATATGATGGTTTGTACTGGTTCTGTTCAGGATTCAAGACTAGCAAAGTCTTTGGTGACTTTACATGCCCTGGGAGACAGTAGTCAGTCCCAGGGCATGGAGTCTATGTTGGGGAGTCCCTAGGACACCCCTGGGTTACGGCACAGAGGGTGCTGTGTAACCCACATCCAAAATTTACATGAGGCCCTATGGAGTAAAAGACCCCATAGCCCATTCAACACAAGGTTTAACCAAGAAAACACACTTCAACATGCCCAAGAGTGAGGGTAAAAGAGTCTCACTCTTGGCAGGAGAAAAAAAGAAACCCTAGAAATCCAGCAAAGCTGCTGGGGGACTCACTAGGTAGGGAAATTCAGCCCAAACAGAGAATTCTCCCTAACACTGTCTTTTCTTTTGCCTTTCAGATGTTGGTTTGCAGCGCCGGAGTCCGCGGAATGCCAGTAAGTTGTTAACGATGCTTTGTCTTTACAGGCGGCGATGCAGAACGAAGAAATCCGGAATCCACAGCGTGCCGGTAAGTATGGCAATGCTTTTGCCTTTGCAGGTGGAGATGCGGCGTGACGAAGCGGCCGCAGCCGATGGATCAGGTGAGTAAGTACTGCGTGTAAAGTTCGCCTTGCTAACCTGTTGTTTCTGTTCTTGGCAGGTGCTGATGATGTCTGGATACTGAAATGGTAAGTAGGATTCTTGCAGGTCCAGGATTAGAAGAAGAAAAGCCGGAGCAGACTCGGTGAGCGTTCTGCTGCAGATGCAGAATAACGTGAAGCACGCTTCATCTATCGGGTGTGGTTTAAATAGCCTTGGAGTGATGAGGCGTCTTCTTCCACGGCCCCGCCTAGGTAAGAAAAGAGTTCCAGTTTCCAGAAGAGTTCCAGTGCTGTATCCAGGGAGTGGAGCTGCCCCACCCAGGTAAGAAAGTAGTTCCTGTTCTTAGATAGCTTCTAAGTGGCTGGTAAGTAAGCAGCATGGTCTGCTGCAGGTAAGTCCACCCAAGCATCCTCACACCTATTATGAGCCCGGCGCTTCCAGAGCCGGGACCAATGGTTTTGATGAGCCTGGCGCCACCGGCGCCAGGACAAGGTCCAAAAGGTCCCAGTGGGGACCGGCTGGTGCCTAGGATTAGGGTTAGGGGGCTGCTTCCAAGGACGTTGGGCTGGTCCTGGCTCCTTGGAAGCAGTGATCATGACACATTCACATTCCCCCGCAGCACCCAAGGCCAAGGCCTGCCACCTGAATTATTTACAACCCAGCAGTAAACCCCCGCCATAAACACAGGCCTGAAGGCACCCTTTCTTAGGCTCCACGACCCACCGGCTCACCTTAGGTTAATGGCCCCTGTAAAATTAGGACACCCAATATTATAGCAACACTACAGGAACACATTCATAATGACTTCTTACGAGACATGATAACTCGGACAGCTCGTCCCTTGCCCTGAGGCCCAACCTCGCGATCTAGGATACCCGGTCAACAGGACGATGGTAACCATGTATTGATGTATCACCAGAGGACCCTACTCTAGGTGCATTCCTCCTGTGTTGCATTAACCTGTAGAATAACCTATTGGAAGATTTACCGGGGAAGATTATATTGCAATGTTGAATGACTGCGGTGTGCGTGGCCTTAGGGCAGAAAGCCAGGAAAGACGTTCATCACTGACACTGGTCACGGCTGGCACAACAACACCGTCCGGATGAACCCAGCTGACCTGCCCGGCCCACGAGGGTAACCAGTGATGTCCACCAACCACGGCAAACCACGTCACAGCGGCACCTATAGTTAGTCGTCGCCACCCAATCCCCATGAACTTGTGCCCCCTATAGTATGTAGGTTCTTATGACGTTTTTTGTAAATATATATGCCTGTCTTTGCTATTGTCAGACAGAGCGCTCTCGGAGTTTGCAGAGTCCTTTGCATGCCCTATTCGGATTGATAAACTCCCATTTAAGCTCACCCGCACTTTGTCTTAGCCTTATTCCCATCTTGGGAGAGTCCATTATTGTCTCTCATTGTGGGGAGGATCGTGCTATCTGAGGGACGCTCGCCTTCAGTGGTGACCCCGACAGCATGATGATTATTTTCTCTTAACATATATATATATATATATATATATCCCTACCGTCCCCTTTGGCACGAAAATCTCCGGTCGAAAAGGGATACGCACAGTGCGCCGGCTCCGGAAGGCTGCCCTCCAACGGCGACCGGTACGCTCAGAAGTGCGCACTCAACAGAGAGAGGGTACGGGATCCCGGTTGAAAAATCCCCTTTGAGTACCGCTCGCCGGAGCCGGGGCTAACCGTTGAGCGTACGGCAACACTGCCTGGCCGGACCCAGTTCAGAGACTCTCGGTTCAAGACGGGCACGTGAGTATTAAGTGCGAGCGACCATAAAGGGAGAAGGGGAGGAAAACAGGACAGGGAACGAGGTTGTTTGAAAGGGGATACTTTGGAACTACTAAGAACCACTTTAGACTTTCTTTACTTTTTCTTTGCATATGGCCTTTAGGATTAAGAGGTGAAAAGAGATAAAGAGATGGTAACCTAGCTCCGTGAGGGGGTAGAAGGCGGCGCCGCATAGTGCTATCTTGACTAGTACTGGGAATATATGAGGAAGTGAAAATAAGATAAAGGTGTCTAGTAAAAGGGAGACACGGCGAATATATTAGGAACTGCTATTCTTTCTATTCTTCTCTCTGGGTTTATGGGGAAAAAACAGGGTTAGTACAAAAAAAAAAAAATAATAATGTAAGAAGAAAGACGAGTGTATATCAAAACTACAAGACGAATTAATATCAGATTAAGAAAGAAAGGGACAACTAGTAAAGGAGGAAAGGGATTACAAATTGAGAGGATGAATAGAGTGTTGTCTATGAGTGTGTAAGCATCACATGTGCCAGAACATATTTGTCACGTTGAATGTATAAGAGTGGTCATAAGTGTATAATTATGGTGTGGTCATGGTAAGTGCGACCAGAAGAAATTTTGCAAGGAAAAGAGCAATACAGTAAGGTGACTGTTTTTTCTTTGGATAAATGTGCTGAAGATATTGGCGGGGTACGAAGGGTGCTTTGTATGTGCCCCCTAAAAGCATATGGGGAAAAAAGCTGTGTGCAGCAATTCTTAGATTGTTCAGGTGACGGAAGCACACGCAGGTCCCCACACGCAGCGATACACAAATACTCAGATATATCAGGTGACACATCGATATATATATATGGGATACATTACTCACCGTAATCGTATTTCTGATGCTTGTATCTGCTTAGATTCACATGCTGTGCATAGGCCGACATCTAGTGGAAGCTGCGGAGTATTACAGTTTGTTTTTCGAAAGTCGAAAATGGGCGTCGACACAGGCGTGCCAGTAATACTATCCCTAGTGTGACGTCCACTGTACCCAAGATCCCTCACGCGTGTAGGATCCTCAGATTGTATTTTTTCTGACATGAGGAAGCATGAGGAGTAGCGTGAGTACAGATAATCCAAGCAGATAAACAGAAAGGTAAGACTACAAGCAATCATGCGCCTTCTCTCGGAGGGGAGGAAGGGTGGGTCGCATGTGAATCTAAGCAGATACAAGCATCAGAAATACGATTACGGTGAGTAATGTATCCCTTCTGAGGCTTGTGGAATCTGCTTAGATCACATGCTGTGCATAGATTAGCGAGCAGTACCAGAAGAAGGAGGTGGGATGTGAGAAGGGTCATGAGCAAACAGGTGTCTTAGAACCGCTTGTCCCACTTGTGTATCTGTCTTGGAATGAGTGTCAATGCAGTAATGCTGAGTAAAAGTGTGAATAGAGCTCCAAGTAGCCGCTTTGCAAATGGTGTCGAGGGGAACATTTGCAATGAAAGCCAGAGTGGCACCAATGCCTCTAGTAGAGTGGGCCCTTGGCGTAAAAGGCAGAGTCTTTTCAGAAAGAGAGTAACACAGCTGTATACAGTTGATAATCCACTTCGAGATAGCGCCTTTAGAGACGCGATCCCCCTCTCTGCCTGTAGCTACGGAGACAAACAGTTGATCTGTTTTCCTTAGCGGTCTGGTCTTATTTACATAGTATAGGACCGCCCTACGCACATCTAGGGTGTGTAGTTTCACCTCAGCCGAGCTTTGTGGGTTTTGGAAGAAAGCCGGAAGCTCGATGGACTGGTTTACATGGAACTTGGATATGAATTTAGGTGAGAACCTAGGGTGTGTGCGTAAAACCAGTTTGTCCTTGTGGATAGTAAAGAAAGGATCTTGCACTGACAGAGCCTGAATTTCACTGACCCTTCTTATGGAGGTAATGGCTACTAAGAAGGCCGTTTTATAAGTCAGGTGTTTGAGACTACTTTTATGCATGGGTTCGAATGGGGGTCCCATGAGCTTAGCTAGCACCACGTTGAGGTCCCATCCTGGCGGTGGGTTCGAAATAGGAGGGTGAAGTCTCTTTACTCCTTCCATGAAGGCTTTAACCACTGGCACTTTCCACCACGAGACCTTGTTATGGGATGTGGTGTAAGCCGAGAGGGCTGCCAGGTGTACTTTCAGTGAGTTAAAAACCAACCCTGCATCCAGCAGGTGGAGCATGTATGTCACAACGTTGGAAGGAGTGCAATCAACCGGGTTGATTTGTTTATTCTGGCACCAGATAACGAATCTTTTCCACTTATCAAAGTAACAGTGCCTTGTATTTGGTTTCCTGGACTCCTTTAGAATGTCCATACACCTCTGTGGTAATTTGAGATGTCCAAACTCTATGACTTCAGGAGCCATGCTGCTAGGTTCATAGAGTTGGGTTCCTGATGCACTGTTTGACCCTGTTGCTGGGACAGTAGGTTGTACCAAGCTGGGAGTCTGATGGGTTCGCACACCGCCATCCTGCGTAGGTGTGGAAACCATGGTTGTCTCGCCCACATGGGAGCAACTAGGATGAGCGTCATCGATTCCTTGTTCATCTTGTACACCACCTTCCTGATGAGAGGAGTTGGTGGAAAAGCGTACGCAAACATCCCTGACCAGTTCATCCACAGGGCATTCCCTTGGGAGTCCGGTTGGGGGAACCTGGATGCAAATCCTGGGCATTGTTTGTTTTCGCTTGTGGCGAATAGGTCTATAGTGGGGAAACCCCACTGAGAGAAGAGATCTTCTACCACGTCTCTGTGAAGGACCCATTCGTGTTCTTCTGGGAGGGAGTCTCTGCTTAGAGCATCCGCTAGGGAATTGAGCTCCCCTGGAACATGTTGCGATGACAGGAAGATGTTCCGTCTGAGTGCCCATATCCAGATTTTCTGGGCAAGCTTGGACAGATTTGGTGAACGAGTCCCCCCTTGCTTGTTCAGATAGAACATGGCTGTCGTGCTGTCCGTCCTGATCTGCACCGACAAGTTCAGTAGATGGGGCTCGAACGCCTTTAGCGCTCGGAATACTGCCAGAAGCTCTAGCAGATTGATGTGGTTCTTGGCTACTGAGTGAGACCAGAGACCCTGAGCTGTGTGGTGGAGATGGTGAGCTCCCCACCCAGTCAGGCATGCATCTGTAGTCACCACGGCTTGTACTTCGGGATTGTAAAAGGGTTTCCCCTTTGCGAGATTCTCTCTTGTCCACCAGTGTAGGCTCTGTACAAGTGTTGGCGAAACGACCACTAGATCGTCCCAATGACCACTTGCCTGAGACCACTGTTTCGCCAACCATTCCTGCATGGGACGCATGCGCAGACGCGCGTGGGGGACCAGGTAAATGCATGACGCCATCATGCCCAGTAACCGCATAGCTTTGCGTACTGTTATCTGTTGACCTGACTGATAATGCGGAATTTGCAGAAGTATATTCCGAATTCTCTCTTCCGAAGGGAAGGTCAATCCTTTCTGAGTATCTAGGATAGCTCCTAGAAATTGTTTTGAGGTGCTTGGCACCAGACTTGACTTTTTCTCGTTGATAGAGAAGCCTAATTCGTGGAGGAGGTCGATAGTCCTCTGAATGTTTGACCTGCAAATTCCTGGGGTCTCCCCCGTTATGAGCCAGTCGTCCAGATAAGGGTACACCGGGATTGCTTCCCTGCGTAGGTGTGCAGCCGCCACCGCCAGTACCTTGGTGAATACCCTTGGTGCAGAAGCTATCCCGAAGGGCAGTACCTTGAATTGGTAGTGGCGACTGTCTACCTTGAAGCGTAAGTACTTTCTGTGCGCTGGGAGCATGGAAATATGAAAATAAGCATCTTTCATATCCAAGGTTGCCATGTAATCCCCCTTTTTTAGGAGGGGGATTACCTCTTGTAGCGTGGTCATACGGAATTTTTGGGGCTTGACATACTTGTTGGCAGGCCGCAAGTCTAATACTGGGCGCATTGTCAAATCTTTCTTTGGCACAAGGAAGTAAGTTGAATAGATACCCTTGTTTACCTGGTGTCCTGGGACGAGTTCTATCGCGTCCTTTTCTAGCAGAATGGCGATCTCCTCGAGAAGGATCCTTTGATGCTCTAGGGAGTGCACTCTTTGTCGTGGAGGATGGTTCCGGGGACGCTGCAGTAGTTCTATACAATATCCTGCGGATACTGTTGACAGCACCCATCTGTCTGAGGTGATCCCTTCCCAAGCCTGGGTGAAGGTGGAAATGCGTCCCCCTACTGGGGTTGCGTGGCAAGGGACCCTGAACTGAGCGTCACTGTTTTGGTGGAGGCGTGCCACCTCCCTTGTTGGGGCTGCCTCTGCCTCTTCCACGACCTCTCTTGTTACCCCTGCCGTAACTCTGGGTAGACTGCTGGTTGTTATTCCATTGTGTACCCTGTCCCTGGGCATAGTTGCCTCTTTGTGAATTTTGTCCGCGTGGGCGACGAAAATTACTGTTCCCCCTCTGGTTAGGGGGTTTGTTGGTAAGCTGGCCAAGGGATTTGAGAGTCTCATATTCATCTTTGGCATTTTTAAGTGCGTCTTCGACCGCTTTCCCAAACAATAGGTCGGGTTCCACTGGCTTGTCTATTAAAGAAGCCTGGGTTTCTGTCTTGAATCCCGACTGCCGTAACCACGCATGTCTTTTGATAACAGTACCTTCTGCTATCAATCTCCCTGCGTTGTCAGCGGCGTCGAAAGTTGCTTTTAAAATGCAACCAGACACGGCTCTCCCTTCTGCCGAGATCCGAGCCAGCTGGCCCTTTAATGGTTCTGGAGCAGAGGCAATGAGCGCCGCGACCTCTTCCCATTGATGGCAATTGTAACTAGCCAACAGGGTGGTGGAATTCGCAATCCTTGCTTGGTAGGCGGACGTTGAGGCTACCTTCCTGCCAAACCCGTAAAGTTTTTTGCTCTCCTTGTCGGGAGGAGCTTCTGATGAAGATAAGGGCGTGCCAGCCCTTTTTCTAGTGTTGGTAACCACTAGGGAATCTGGTTTAAGATGTCCCCTTATATACAGAGGGTCAGACTGGGCTGCCCGGAAAATCTTTTCAATTCTGGGGTTGACAGCTCTGGTGAGGTTCGGATTCACCAGGGAAGGATCTATTCTTCGTTGGATGGATTTGAGGATAGGGATGGTCTGAGCGACTGGTCTTCTCTCTCCTACAAACTCCTCCGCGAAGTCCCTTTCCTCCTGTACACCGTGGGTGTCGATGTGGAAGTGTTCCGCTGCTCGGGCGAGAACCTCGTTAAGGAGGGGCTGGTTATCAACTGGAGAGTCAGTAACTGGGGCTTCGCTTTGTACTGGGGAATCTACTCTGTAAATTTCCTGCTCATCTTCTCCCTCCTCCAAGTCCTCATCCTCCGCATAGTAATCTGTCCCGGTTTGTTCTTCCATCATGTCCAACTCCTGGTCCTCTCTAGGGAAAACTTGTCCCTGGTAACTGGGGAGTGGAGTAGAATATGAAGTGGAGTAAGGCTGAACCTCGAAGGGTTCAGGTCTTTCGACCCGGGGCTTTTTACTTAGCGGGATGGGATCGGAGGAGCCTGAGGGTGTGGCCCCTTGAGGGTTATATGAAAGAAAGTGTTCTGGGTTCTTATCATAAAAATCAGCTAAGGAAGACATCCTAGACATAACCCTGTCTATGTCTTCACTGGACCATTCCCTGGAACAGGGTATTACTTTAGCAGGTGATTTATTTTCAAGGGTAGACTTGTGTTTGCTTGTCTGCTTAGGCTTTACAGGGGTGGAAGGCTGTGCTTTCCGCTGTTTCCCCCCTTCTCCGTGCGTGGAAAAATGTTTTCCCTGTCCCTTGGGGGCCCCAGAGACTTTCGACGCCTGGCGTCGAGGGTCTGGAAAGGTATCTGTGTGCTTCGGGCGTGGGGCCTCACTGGTGTTAACCGCGGTCTCGGTATCTTGGAGCGCGGCCTGGGGGTGGAAGTCGTCTTCGTCTCCCGACGATCGAACTTCCGTTAGTGTGTGTAGCGAGGCACTCTTGGCAAGAGTGGATGATTGCCTTGCGTCGTGAGGCGATCTCGATCGAGAGCGCCCAGAGGACACCGAGTCGGACCGTTCTTTTTGTGCCTCTTTCCGGGAAGTCGACGTCGTCGAGGTCCGGTTGGTCTTAGTGTGTTTAGTGTGTGTTAGGTGTGTAGCGCTTGCGTCGCCGGGGGTCTTCCCCATAGCCGCCTTGCCGGACGACCTTCCGAGGTCGGGGACCTGCGCTCGTCGGCTGTCTTTCGACGCCGTAATGCCCTCGCCGTCCGAAAGTACGGCGTCGCTGCCATCGCTGAAGGCGCCCTCCGCTGCCATGGCCTCCTGCCTGGCGTGGTGGGCCCAACGCTTTGTCGAACGGTCCTTAAGTGTCTTAGGTTTAAACCTACTACACGCTCTGCAGTTCGCTTCGGGGTGATCCCTCGGCAAGCAGAGATTGCACGTGGCGTGCCTGTCGACCCAAGGGTATTTGCGATTGCACTTGGGGCAGAATTGAAAAGGGGTACCCTCCATACGCACCTTAAGGCAGCGGGCTGCTAAGTGTAGGAATATATATAAATGTAACTATATATCAAGAGTGAAGAGTATGTACCACCCCCCACTCTCCCTACTTGTAAGGGCCGAGGCCAGCGGCCTACTAGGCCCGGGCCGAGGCCAGCGGCCTACCGAGGCCCAGATCCGTCGTGCAGCAGTCGACGGTCGATGACTTCTCCAGCCGTCGTCGAGGTTGAGGGTCGACGTTGGGGTGGGGAAGGGAATGAATAAGAATTAAAATTATAATAACAGCAAAAGTATGGCTAAGGCCAGGGAACTCCGCAAGATGCTTCCGACCAGTATGGCGGAAAAAAACAATCTGAGGATCCTACACGCGTGAGGGATCTTGGGTACAGTGGACGTCACACTAGGGATAGTATTACTGGCACGCCTGTGTCGACGCCCATTTTCGACTTTCGAAAAACAAACTGTAATACTCCGCAGCTTCCACTAGATGTCGGCCTATGCACAGCATGTGATCTAAGCAGATTCCACAAGCCTCAGAAATATATATATATATGGGACAGAAACACCATTAGCGCATATCTGTAAGAATCTACCTGGGTATGCTGAACGCATTAAGAAATATCACGATCAGTGGATTACAGAGCTGAAGGGGGAAGGGTTACCCCAAATATGGCCCGAAGGGGGATCGTTTGACAAGAGTGTCCTAGATATGGTAGCTACATGCATTTATTTGAAATACAAGGGGAAGCAGCTAAATAATAGGAGAGAAATATTAGACCTATGGAGATTGTTTGAAGAGGTACCCCCACCTAAGAAAAGGGAATTAGGTACTGATCTGCCATCTACCACTGACAATCCATTACTGATACCAAAAGACGACAAGGTGTTGCCAGAAGGGGAGCCACCGGTAGAGGTAACTAGGTTGTACCCAATACTAAAAAAGCCAGTGCCCGCAGAAGGATACAGTGACCCAACATATGTACCCCCAACAACAGTCACTACGACTCAAGTGCCAACAGCACCCCCACCGTATGAGAGTCATAGAGAGCGCGACCAGGTAAGTACACCAATAGTGAACATAGAGAAACTAACAGAAGACCTAGAGTCCAGGCTCTCTGTAGCAAAAGACGAGCTCTCGAGGATAAAAAGCATATGTGAACAGACTGCGACTAATGCTGCTAGGTCAGAGCTCACATCAAGAGCGCAGAGTCAGGATAAAACCATTGAGGAGGGGTGGAAGAAGGGGGAGATATTGTTTAGGATACAAGAAGAACCGGCCCGAATAATTGAACTAGAGGAGAGGGAGGAGCGCACTGACGATGAGATAAAGACCACAGGAGGTAGAGAGGAGCTATTGTGTGATATAGGAGAAGACTTAGAGGAAAGTGAAAGATTAAGCATGGCAATGGGAGGAGGAAGTGAGGGGCTGGATGGCGCATGTTCAGGGAGAACCATGGAAGAAGAGTGGGCAGGACGACTAAGGAATAGGTTGGGGAAAATGGCACCACTAGGAAAGAACGGAGTGAAGGTGAGTGCAGACAAGACAACAAAGGGGAGGTTACAACTCCCACTAATGCACAGGGGAGGAGGGAGGCCAAATTACATACCTTGGGCTCAGATGGATAAGGCCAATTTGTTAAAGTTATTGCCCCCGCTATCAGGAGGGACAAGCAAGTGGATATATGCATTTGAGAAACACACAGCCAGGGTACCTCTAGCAATAGGTGATGTGAAGAGTCTGCTAGTATCAGCAGTCGGGGATCAAGCTGACAGAGTATGGGTAAAGGCTGGCTTCCCGGGAGTAACGTTAGACTGCGATCGCGATGATGGTGCCTCTTTTAACACAGTACGTGCCAGGGTGTGGGACGCATTAAGAGAGACGTTCCCAGACACCCCCGATTTGCAGTCAGTCATGCAATGTACAATGAACGACGGGGAAGATGCTATGGATTACATTTTTCGGGTCCAGGAGATGTGGAGAGCAGAAACGGGCACGCCCTGGCATCAATCAACATCATTATTCTACTTCATAATAGAGAGGGGGCTCCCTAAAGAGGTACAAAAGGCACTTGACAAAATCGCAGGTATTGAAGCAAAAGGATGGCCCGAAATACAGAGCATAATAGTCCACCACTGTAAACGAATAAAAGAGAGGGAAAAGGAGATAGCGCAGAAAAGATTGTCAGACGAGGCAAAATTAGCACAAACGAAGCTGGTGAAGGTAGCTGCAGCAGTAGACGCGCTCCCAAACACCAGGGAGGGAGAAGAGGATGAGGAGGGGCTGGTAGCAATACAGGGGAGGATGGCAACGAATTGGGCAGGAGCAGGGCAACGACAGTGGAACGAGCAGGAGCAGAGTGGAGGTCCGCAGTGGCAAGAGTGGGTCCCTCAAGGGGGACGAGGTGGGTACAGGGGTCGTAGAGGGGGTGGACAAGGGTACGGGGGAATGGGAGGAAGTGGATGGCAAGGTCCCAGAGGTGCGCAGGGAAGCTGTTGGAACTGTGGGAGGTGTGGGCACTTTTCCAGAGAGTGCAGGAGTAGAACAAACAACGGATTTCCAGAGATAGAACACTATGGCAACCCTCACCCGGGAAGCCCATATGGTCTTTCAATGGGGCGACAACAGAGGGAACAAGAGCAGGGGTACCCAGAGCAAAGGCAAGTGCATCACTACAGAACACAGAATCACCCACAAAACAACGACATTATGCACTACACCCCAGGCAACCCCTTCGCAACGAATGCCAATGGAGCACCAGCACCAGCCCCCTATAGTGGTGTGTCAGTAGTTTCAGGAAGTGTCTTCAGCCAAGGGGGACAACGAGACAACCAGCATAGGACAGCCCACAGAGAACACTTGCGTGTCCTGTTCTATCTACAACCTACGATGCAGCGGAGGAACCATTGGTAGGGGCGCAGATAGGAGACAAGCAGTTCATATTCATGGTGGATTCGGGAGCGGAGAAATCATGTATTCGTGAGGGCCGGTTTCCGTTATCTAACCGGAAGTTAGAGACGCAGGGGTTCTCTGGGGCTGTAATTGAAGTTCCTTACACAGAAGCTTTGGATGTGACAGTGGGGGGTAAAACGGTAAAAACACCCTTACTGTATTATGAACAATCACCAATAAACCTGCTCGGAAGGGACCTTCTTAGCAAGCTTAACATGACAATATCATTTACAGAAAGAGGGATAGTGTGCTCGACACCAGGAATATGCCCATTACGCGTAATGCTGGTAGTGCAGGCTCGGACAACGGCACCGGAAATACGTGGCAGTCCAGTGGACGAGAGAATGATCCTCGAAGGCTTAAAAACGCTGGCCCAAGTAGTCCCCGAGCTAAAAAAGTTGGAGTGGAAAATACCTGCAGAATTCATCTTCCGCCCATTAGTGCGCCCAAACATAGCACCATGGTCAGTGGTATCCTTAGACCTGCATGCTGTACAGGTTTCAGCAAAAAGGATTGCAGTGATTGGGATGGACATAGATGGGTGTGAATGGCGCACTGTACTGTGCATCAACGCTAATATTGCCCTACGGGACTTATCTGATGTGGATCTCTTTTCTGATGCGGAAAATGATGGCGAGATAATAATGGAAATAGCAATGCCCTGTGACATTTTGATTCAGACTAGACAAGTTCCCGTCCAGTTGATGGCCGTGGTGGGAATGCCACCATCCTTTTTTGATGATGACATGCGACTGGTGCCAAACAATTTGTGGACAACAGGCCCCCATGATGTAGGTTTGTTGCATGAAGTGACACCAGTGGTAATAAAGCTCAAACAAGGGGCAATTTTGCCCCGAGTGAAACAATATCCATTGTCCCGCGAAGCTGAGGAAGGGATAAAAGAAACAATAAATGCATTGTTAGCACAGGGGATAATAGCGCCTTCAAACTCCCCAGGTAACACCTGTATCTACCCGATCAAAAAAGCAAAGGGAGGGGCTTGGAGGATGATCCAGGATTTACGCCCCCTAAATGACGTCATACAGAAAGAGTTCCCTTTAGTCCCGAACCCTGCTTCAATATTATGCAGCATCCGAAAAATGGCATCACATTTCACAGTGGTTGATTTGAAAAATGCATTCTTCTCCATCCCCTTGGCAGAAGAAAGCAGATACCTGACAGCATTCACATTAGGGGGAAAGAGATACGAGCATTGCAGGTTACCTCAGGGGTACTGTGAAAGTCCAAGCATATTCAACCGCATACTACACAAAGACCTGGGTAATTTATCAGTTGAAAGCACGATCATTCAGTACGTAGACGATTTGCTCGTCTGCCCACAGAGTGAAGAGACGTGCAGAAAAAAGTCTCAGTAACAACTTTTGACGCTGCTGGCGAATAAAGGGTACAAGGTGGACAAGGGAAAGCTACAATACTGTCAGACAGAGGTGCTGTACTTGGGACAGCTGATATCAAAAGACGGGAAAAGAATAATCCCTGACAGAGTGGAAGCAATAAGGTCAGTGAGAGAACCAACAACAGTGAAGGAGATGCAGAAATTCTTGGGAATGTGTAACTATTGTAGAGCATGGATATTAGATTATGCAGCCTACACCAGGCCATTACTGCAAGCACCCAAGGAGGCCCAGCAAGAGAACAGGAAAATAGAGTGGTCAGAGGAAATGAGTGACTCGTTTAAGTCACTAAAAGAGCTGATTTCGAGTGCTCCAGTACTCGCCAATCCTGATTATGAGCGCGAATTTTACCTGTTCTCACATTGTAAGGGAACACTTATGACAGCTGTACTGACACAAAAGACTTCCCTAGGACACAAACCATTGGCTTACTATAGTGGCACATTGGATGCGGTGATGCAAGGCCACTTCGCGTGCGAGCAATCTCTCGCCGCCGCCGCGTTCGCCATTGAGAAAAGTGCCACAATAGTAATGGGGTGCCCTGTCACGTTGTTTGTGGAACACTCATTATTTGCAATACTTGAAAGATCAAAAAGTACACTGACCACACAGCGAGCAACTGCCTATGAAATAATATTGTGCAGCGCCAATATTCACGTGGTAAGGTGCAGGACAGTAAACCCGGCAACTTTCATCACAGAACCATGCACACTAGAGGACATGCAAGAACACAATTGTGCAACTTACACAGGAGAAACGGGGGAGGGCACGGTGGTGTGCGAAAATGCCCTGAGCGAGGGAGAGGTGTACTTTGTGGATGTGTCAGCGTCGATTGACATGGACACAGGAGAGAAACATGTGGGACTGGAGTAGTGAGGTTAGAAGACGGTGAGTATGAAGTACTAGTACTTTTCTCAGCCCAAGCAGCGGAACTTATCGCCCTAATAGAAGCATTACATGCAGCCAAAGGATGTGCCGTAACGATATATACAGATTCAGCCTACATGACGACGACAGTACACGGAGGTCTAGCCCGGTGGGGGCGGAGGGGGTTTCGAAGGGCAGATGGGACCCCAGTGCAACATGCAGAACTACTGAAAGAATTGATTGAGGCCCTAAAAGATCCAACAGTGGTAGCAATAGTGAAGTGCCAAGCACATACGTCCAACACAGACGTTGTATCTTTGGGGAACGCAGCAGCAGACGCTGCTGCCAAGGAAGCTTCATATTTTGAAAGACATGGAGCAGGTGAGTACCTATTACAGCACAAAACGAGCAAAGAGCTCCCAGAAGGATACAATGCCATGCCCATATCACAAATACTAGAGCTGCAGGAAGGGGCCAGTTGTGATGAAAAGATAGTGTGGGAAAAAAGAGGGTGCAGCCAATCGGCAACAGACTTACTATGGCGCCAAAATAACTCAGGAAAAGTAGTAATGCCCGTCAAACTGTTAGAGATAGCATTTCAGCAATTACACTTTCCCGCGCATAACACCAAACAACACATTGCAGCAGAGATACAAGAAGACTGGTTCATGCCATGTCTCCAAGAACACATATCTAGATTGACAATGGAGTGCATAACGTGCCAAATATATAACTCTGGAATGACTCTACGAACACTCAGGGGGACAATTCCAAAACCCATAGGGCCCTTCAGAGAACTGCACATTGATTATGCAGACATGGGGGAGAGGTGTAATGGGGCACGCTACATGATAGTGGTTGTATGTCCATTTTCGAGGTGGGTGGAAGCAGGCCCATGTGCACGACCTGATGCTAAAAGCGCTGCAAAGTTCCTAGTAAGGGAAGTGTTCCCGCGTTGGGGAATTTGCGACGTAATTCGCTCAGACAACGACACTCATTTTGTGAACGAGCTCTTCAAAGAAGTGACCACGTTATTGGGAATAAAACATAAATTGTGCTCGATTTATCATCCTCAAAGTAATGGTGTTGTCGAAAAGATGAACGGACTGTTAAAAGGGAGACTGTCTAAATTGTGTTTTTCGTTAAAGAAAAACTGGATCTACTGTTTACCCCTTGCGCTGTTTGAGCTGGGGAATCAGCCGAGCAAGGACCACCATCTGTCCCCACACAAAATTGTGACAGGGAGACGGATGCACACTGCACATTCCCCACTACGCCAACACTCCGATGCACACAGAAACGCCACGATATTGGGAGATGAATTCACAGAATACCTGAAGAAGCTAACTAGGGCAGCACGTGCAATCTCAAAGCAGCTCTCCCCACCATTCACAAGGGAAGAAGGAAACACAACGGTGTCCCTTGCAGAACATGAAGCACAGGCACAATTAATGCCAGGAGAGTTCATTTATGTCCGGAGCTTTGTGCGTCGGTGGAATGCCCCAAGGGCCGTACGAAGTGGTATTTTGTACCCCTACCGCTGTAAAAGTAAAGGGGCTCAAATACTGGATACATTTGACAGATGTGCGAAAGGCATATAGTAGTGTACAGGAAGAGGTGGATGGGGAGGCACAGACAACAGCAAACAAAAGTAATGAAAATGATGAGTGAACGTGAACAAGTGAATGGAGGAGTGTAACTGACAGACAAAAAAGGTAATGAAAGAAATTATATTACAGGTTATCGATCGAGATAAATGATTAAAAAAAAAAACATTCAAGTGTAAATAACGATGTGAAAAATATGTATATTGTCTGCTCCCTTCTCTGTACATTTCCCACCTTCCCCTCTTCCCTACCCAACCCATCTCCTTTCCATGACCTCCTGGCACAAACAGTGCCAAAAAAGAATGTTTACATGCACGCATTTAATGCACTTTTATATCTCAAACAGGAACTACCATGGCAACTAACGGGCAGCCTGCAACGGATAGTTTTGTTAGATATAGAGAAGTTTTAGCTGAAAGATGTAGATATTCGTATGAGTGTGGATTGTCTGTATGCATTACATTATTTTTTACAATACTGTTTGGCCTGGTTACGTATTGGTTTATAGCGTTCATCTCTATCGAGATGAACGAGGGGGGAGGAAATGACGGGATTAATGCAACAAATGAAACAAAAACTGCAAATACTAAAGAAGGTGATTTTTTGGTGTGGGACGGATCTAAACTTGTATGGGGATATTACACGACACCGCCCAATGTTGCTATCTCGCCAAATGAAAGACTGCAGGAAAAAACGCGAAACAGCACAACTTCTCCGCCAAAAGCATCTAATTACAATGCCGACAGTTTAAATGATCGCAACCCCTCTGTTATATCATGGTTATACAACACCCCCACCAGCGTGTCCACTCCCGCAATAGAAAACACACTGCTAGATAGTATAAAGAAAGAGAATGAAAAGATGGCTGTGAGATACGAAGCATTATACAATGAATGGGGAAAGGGGGGCGAAGGGGAGAAAGGGGGGCCTACACTGTTCCTCGCCCACGGAGCTGGGAGATATCTTAGAAATAACAGGAGGAAAAGGGAGGCGGGAAGGAGAAAATACGACGAGTATTGCGGGTTGGGATTGGACAAAATGGAAGACCCACGACACCCCCACCAGACAAATAAATGGTATGCGGACATGAGTGCAACGGCTAAGCAAACAACAAATGAGAGCTGTTATGTCTGTTCCCTCATTCCCCATGCTTCAGGTACACCCAAAGTATTGCTACCCAAAGAGTTGCCTATTGTCGATGCCGAATATCTCCTTCATCTCACGTTGTGCAGAATTAAGAACACCTTCCAGGCACATGAGGTAACTTAATGTTGCAGAATGAGAAGACATGTTATCCGAAGGCGGTAGGAGTGATATGTTTGGAGGAACCATTTTTTATAATACAGGGGACACTATTTTCAGAAAATAAGTGGAAAGATGAAGAGATAATGTGCAAAGCTGAAGCGCTGCGAGGTGTGGCACCAGAGGAACTGCAATGGATAGAAAAAACTTGCACACCAGTCTGGAAGGAGCACATCTCAAAATTTACTTGGGTGACGGCCATTGAAAATCCCTTCAAGCTACAGAAAGAAATAAACTATGAACTGTGTTTCAAGGGAGACGGGAAAGTCATCATGGGGGTAAACAGAAATTGCAACAAGACCCTCACCATCCCAGACATGAGAAAGGGGACAGCGGCCCTCATGGACACTTATTGGGTATGTGGCAACCAGGCATACCTGCACCTCCCACAATCTTGGAGTGGCAGCTGCTCATTGGCTACCCTACATTCCGCACTAATGGTGATAGCGGAAAGCCACATTGATTGGGGCAAGAGAATGCGAGAGACCCCTCAGCAGAACGAGGCCCAGCCAACTGCAGAGTCACAAGTATATGTCCTGTCTTCCGGTAACAAGGAGGAGATGCTGTCACGAAACAAACGATCATCGAACTACATATCAAAAGCATCATCAGAGCTGCTAGCACAGATCCCGGATAGATATCGATTATTCAGTTCTGCAGAAACTTTCTTTGCCTCACTCATCCCTAGCATCCAGGCACAAGCAAATGCAAAATGGCTCCAAATTACACGCTGGGAGCTGATCCAGCTGGCGAATGACACTGAAGAAGGATTTAACGTAATAAAGGTGGAACTGCGAGCACTGCGGCTAATGACCATGCAAAATAGGTATGTCTTGGACCTGTTGACAGCAATGGACGGTGGTGTTTGCCGAAAAATTGGAAGTGCCTGCTGCACTTTCGTACCTTCCGAAGACGCGGATAATGGTTCCTTGTCCCATGTGATCGAAGCAGTACATAACCTAAGAGAAAGAATGAAAATGGAAGGTGGAGCAGAAGCAAGCACATGGTTCGACAACATCTTCTCCTGGGTCCCATCATGGCTGGGAATGACTGTTAAATTTTTGATACCGACAGTAGTGTTCCTCCTTTTTATCTTTTGTATGTGCCAGGTGGGCCTTCGATGTTGTGCAAACGCAGTACCAAACGGTGCAATGATGATGGTGACAATGGGCAACGCTCGCGGTACGGTACAACATATGCAGGAAGTAGAGGTACAAACAGGAACAGAAAACACACCAAGATACCAGATGGTGCCTAGGTACCACAGCGGAGATGTGGTAGACAGGCTGTGGCACACTACAATTAAAGAGCCCCGTATACTTGAATGGTATGAGGAGGTGTGGGTGGATTTGAACGAGGATGAAGGGTGTATATATCTGACGTGCACCCCGGACGAGTATGCTAGAAGGGGAGAAAGCCTGCGAGGAGTGTGTAGGGCATGGATGCCCATAAAAGGTACCCCTGCATGGGATGAGGCTGTAGAACGCAAGAGGTTGAGGGAGTTACAGTATTCGTTACTTAAGTAACGAAAGGGGGGAAATGTATGGGAGGATTGGTCCAAGAGACCCCCCCTCCCCTGCAGCCTCTCCCCCCTGTGAAGTCCATGGCTCGTCAGGGGTTCCCCCTGCCACAAGGGCCCAGGTGGCGGGTGGACCACTGCCTGAAGACATTGACCAAACATGCTGTATTTAGCTAGGCCCCGGAAGCCATTTTGTGAAATCAAAATGGTTTGAGCCCTGTGCACCACAGCGCGGCCCCCACCTCTGGAGAGTCTCACTTGTCCCTGCGGCCGCAGCTCCCTGGCAGATCCGCTGAGAGCCCGTTCCCACGAACAGACGGACATGAGCTAGTGTTAGATGCCAACACAGTAACATTTCACCTTCCGCAGTGTATCACTGTTCCCAGTATGACCCGGCCAGCAGGGCCGGGGTGGAAAAGAACTGTAAAATGGTCCCCTGACAAAAGCAGAGCCCCCAAATACTAATGAGCAAACTACCTGTGATGAAACTCTTCTCTCCATGACCTTTCTGACTAAAAACATGTAACCTCCATGAAGATGGCAGAATGTGTGCTTATATGACTTTCGGGTTGAAGTACCCACATCCCCGTTGCTATGCGCAAATGGTAAAAGTGTCCCGGGGTTTTCATGTTATATGTTTCGCCGAGAAGACTGCACCCCAAGGTCCCATGCCATAACTGAACTAATGCTGCTAGAGTGCAAAGGAAGACACATACAGCCGTATTGGGAGCTCATGTAAGTGGTGCACGAAAATGCACAGTATGTATGTCCAAGCTCACCATGTGTCACTGCCATCAGTCTTATTAGCCGGTTGTCCCTGCGTGCTCCACCAACCTTACTAATACCTCGCTTACCGCACATGTGTAGAAATGTAACAAAATGTTGTGGTTGTTAAATACTTAACATATAGGTAACGCATTTGAAATGGCCATGTAAAAAGGCACTAACAATGTTGAAAACATAAGCTTTGAAAAGATTCAATGAGTATTGTATATTATATGAATGTTTATGCCTCTTCCACTTAAATCTGCAACACACGAGGAAAATACCTTTGTGGGCATATCCAAGGCCATTCCACCTTCCTCCCCACTGAAGCCTGCCAGACGAAAAAGCAGAGGCCTGTGCTGCTCTTTCGCCCAATTCGGCTGGAGCCGCTTCAAACATTCACATTCCCCCGCAGCACCCAAGGCCAAGGCCTGCCACCTGAATTATTTAAAACCCAGCAGTAAACCCCAGCCATAAACACAGGCCCGAAGGCACCCTTTCTTAGGCTCCACGACCCACCGGCTCACCTTAGGTTAATGGCCCCTGTAAAATTAGGACACCCAATATTATAGCAACACTACAGGAACACATTCATAATGACTTCTAACGAGACATGATAACTCGGACAGCTCGTCCCTTGCCCCGAGACCCAACCTCGCGACCTATGATACCCGGTCAACAGGACGATGGTAACCATGTATTGATGTATCACCAAAAGACCCCACTCTAGGTGCATTCCTCCTGTGTTGCATTAACCTGTAGGATAACCTATTGGAAGATTTACCGGGGAAGATAATATTGCAATGTTGAATGACTGCGGTGTGCGTGGCCTTAGGGCAGAAAGCCAGGAAAGACGTTCATCACTGACACTGGTCATGGCTGGCACAACAACACCGTCCGGATGAACCCAGCTGACCTGCCCGGCCCGGCCCACGAGGGTAACCAGTGACGTCCACCAACCACGGCAAACCACATCACAGCGGCACCTATAGTTAGTCGTCGCCACCCAATCCCCACGAACTTGTGCCCCCTATAGTATGTAGCTTCTTATGACTTTTTTTGTAAATATATATGCCTGTCTTTGCTATTGTCGGACAGAGAGCTCTCGGAGTTTGCAGAGTCCTTTGCATGCCCTATTCGGATTGATAAACTCCCATTTAAGCTCACCCGCACTTTGTCTTAGCCTTATTCCCATCTTGGGAGAGTCCATTATTGTCTCTCATTGTGGGGAGGATTGTGCTATCTGGGGGACGTTCGCCTTCACTTCACTGCAATCTAATAAACGCAAAATCCATGTCAAAACACTCAACAGAGATCTTCGACCTACTCGATGACAACGGCACTGACATCCTGTCCATCACAGAAACATGGCTGGACGACAACTACAAAATCACACTTCAAATGCCTACAAATAAACAGAAAAAACAAAAAGGAGGAGGCATCGCTATAGCATTCAAAGAACACCTGAAAATAAAAACTGACAAACCACTCAACACCCTCAACTGCGAAACCATGGTAATACACATAACAGCAAGCCCAAAAACCAACATCACATTCATCCTGGTATACAGACCGCCGACATATGATGCAACATTCGTCGATAACTTCAAAGAAGCCATCACCAATTTAGCCATCAACCACGAACACCTAATCATCCTGGGGGAATTCAACATCTGGTTTGAAGATAGCCACGCCAACTCCCAAAACTCACTAATTGAACAACTCAGCACCATGAAACTACAACAACTAGTCAAAGGAGCAACGCACTCGGCAGGACACACCCTAGACACAATTTTCGCCAAAGAAAAACTCATCACCACGGCACCTCTGATACAAATACTGTGGAGCGTCCATCTCATCATCCCATTCGTGATCACTCTGCCTACCCAAGCCTACATCCAACATCCGAAACTCACAACCAATACCAAAAGAAACTGGAAACACATCAAAGAAAGCAACCTATTCCAACAACTGGAATTAACAAAACCCTCAATTACAGAACTGGAGCTGGCTGACCTAGACGGGAAAGCAGAGATACTGCACAAATGGATCGCAGATACAATAGACAAGATCGCCCCAGAAAAACCATTCACCCCATCAACAAAAAAAAAGAGCAATGGCAAAATGGTTCACCCCACTATTAAACGACATGAAAGAGGAAAACAAAAAGATGGAATTGGAATGGAGGAAAGAATACAACGCAGGAAAAGAAAAACACTGTACTAGAAACAAATCCGCGCATACAAGAAGGAAATTAAAAAGGCAAAGAGAAGACATTACGATTACAGAATCAACAATGCCACCAACACACAAAAAGAAATGTTTAGAATCATTGAAGAAATGAGAAACCCATCAGGCTGCGATAACACCCCAACCCCCTCAGAAAAACTATGCAACGACCTTGCAGACCACTTAAAAAAAAAAAATCAATGACATCCGACAAACCATACAAAAGCGACCAACCAACCACAATATACAACCCAACGAACCTAACACGGAACCACAGCACAAACTCCAATATCAGCAGAGGCATTCGCAATGCTGGTTAAACGAAGCAAGAAAGCGGGATCACCCATGGACCCCTGTCCCCCAGACATCTACAAATCAATCCTCACGCAAGGATCGCCAGCAGAACACTACAGAAACCTTCTAAATCTTTCACTATCAACAGGGACTGTACCGAAGATCTTCAAATCAGCATACATCAAGTCACTCTTGAAAAACACAAGTGGTGACGTAGATGACCTTTCCAACTACAGGCCGATCTCTAACATCCCCTACCCAGCAAAACTTCTAGAAACCTAGGAATATAAACTAACGCAACACCACCTAGAGAAACACCACCTGCTGGACCAAGCTCAAATCGGTTTCAGACCAGCGAGAGGAACGGAAACAGCACTACTATTCATCTGGGACGACCTCAAAACTAACGCAGACTCTAACACTACTTCAGCCCTTATTCTGCTCAACCTCTCCGCAGCCTTTGACACAGTTAGCCACGACACCCTGACCAAAAGACTAGAAAACATAGGCATAACAGACACAGCACTACGCTGGACCAAATCATTCCTAGCAGACAGAACAGAAACCGTATGGATAAAACCCTTCAAATCCACCCCACGAGTTAACGACTGTGGAGTGCCACAAGGATCTTCACTATCTCCACTATATTTCAACATCTATCAGACTCCGGTCATCAGAATCTTCAAAAAATACAACATTACATGTTACAACTACGTAGATAACACTCAGATCCATCTACAAAATCAAAGACACCGATGCCGACCATTCAACCCTAACCGACTGTCTAAAAGAAGTCTTCAACTGGATGGATGCCAAAAACATGAAAATCAACCCAGGAAAGACAGAAATCATGATCGTATCCAAAGACCAAGAGAACGAAACTGCCATCCCGTGGCCAACGGAAAGGGGAAATGCACCAACACCATCGAAGGTAGCAAAAAATCTGGAGTCCTAATGGACAACAACCTAAACCTGGAACCACAAATAAATGCAACAGTGAAGAAATGCTTTTTCCTCCTCCACACGGCAAGAGGAATTCTACCTTTCATCTCCTTCACAAACAAAACACTCACTTTCGTCGCCCTAATCATGTCAAAAATTGACTATGCAAACAGCCTCTACCTCGGAATGCCAGAATACCCCCTGAAGAAACTGCAACGGATCCAAAATGCAGCAGCAAGACTACTCCTCAAACTATCCAGAAGAGACCACATCACTCCAGCCCTAAAAACATTACACTCTCTCCCAGTAAAACATTGCATCACCTTCAACCCCCAGTAAACTGAACAGATTGATGTACCTGGACCCTAAAAATAAAGGCTAAGAGGACTCTCCCTAGCAATCAGTTCAAAGAAATGCTGTAGGCACTGGCAAAGAAAGAACTGGTTTGTGTGCAGTAACCACCTTTTTCTGCATTTTGGTTTATGACCCACTTTAGGCTGTATAGTAATGAGACTTACCCAGCCAGGCAGTGTAGGAAATAACCATATTCATGATCTCCATCGGGCACTAAAGACCCCCTCCCCCCTTCACCTCCCAAAGCTGCAATATAAGTCTATCCCACCTCTTCCCGCTCTCCCGGCTCACCTCCCTTTCAAACTAACACCAGACAGGGTAGCAATGACCCTACCTGGCAGTTTAGGAATGAGCAGAATAGCCCCCAACAGGCACCATAAGAGTGGCCCCCATTAGGAAGACTATGAATGACCCAGGTCAGGCAGCATAGGAATGTCTCCACAAGATAGTCTACGAATAAGGTGCTGGTTTTAGGCCAAAGTGCTGCTCAAGCATGCAGAGAAGCTGCTCGAAGGCACTGGAAGGACAGGGGTGCTGCTCAAGCATGCAGAGAAGCTGCTCAAAGGCACTGGAAGGACAGGGTGCTGCTCAAGCATGCAGAGAAGCTGCTTGAATGCACTGGAAGGACAGGGTGCTGCTCAAGCATACAGAGAAGCTGCTCGAAGGTACTGGAAGGACAGGGCGCTGTGGCAGTGGAAGGACAGGGCGCTGCTCAAACATGCAGAGAAGCTGCTCGAAGGCAGTGGAAGGACAGGGCGCTGCTCAAGCATGCAGAGAAGCTGCTCGAAGGCACTGGAAGGACAGGGCGCTGCTCAAGCATGCAGAGCAGCTGCTCAAAGGCACTGGAAGGACAGGGCACTGCTCAAGCATGCAGAGAAGCTGCTCGAAGGCACTGGAAGGACAGGGCGCTGCTCAAGGTGCTGCTCAGGCATGCAGAGAAGCTGCTCGAAGGCAGTGGAAGGACAGGGTGCTGCTCAAGCATGCAGACAAGCTGCTCAAAGGCCCTGGAAGGACAGGGGTGCTGCTCAAGCATGCAGAGAAGCTGCTCGAATGCACTGGAAGGACAGGGGTGCTGCTCAATCATGCAGAGAAGATGCTTGGATAGGACAGGGATGCTGCTCAAGCATTCAGAGAAGCTGCTCGAAGGTACTAGAAGGACAGGGTGCTGCTCAAGCATGCAGAGAAGCGGCTTGAAGGCACTGGAAGGACAGGGGTGCTGCTCAAACATGCAGAGAAGCTGCTCGAAGGCAGTGGAAGGACAGGGTGCTGCTCAAGCATGCAGAGAAGCTGCTCGAAGGCACTGGAAGGACAGGGCGCTGCTCAAGCATGCAGAGAAGCTGCTCGAAGGCAATGGAAGGACACGGTGCTGCTCAAGCATGCAGAGAAGCTGCTCGAAGGCACTGGAAGGACAGGGCGCTGCTCAAGCATGCAGAGAAGCTGCCCGAAGGCACTGGAAGGACAGGGGTGCTGCTCAAGCATGCAGAGAAGCTGCTCGAAGGCACTGGAAGGACAGGGTGCTGCTCAAGCATGCAGAGAACAGCCATGCAGAAATGAACAAAGAAACTGGCAGAGTATTCACAACATCAAGGTGTTTACACCGAGGAAGAGTGAAAGACCTTTCGTAGGTTACCCTAACAGCGGGCAGACTGGCAGAACAGGGCATGGTTTAGCAGCACCGTGTTAGGCTTGGACAATTCTGCTTGGCCTACCCACCAGCGTGACCATTTGCACCCATGCTGTATCGCTCTATCATATGTAAGAAGCCCCGCCTGGTGACTAGCAACCATGTGCCCCCTGTGCTGGCTCTCCAGCAAAAACCCTTGTGTGATGCGTCACGTATTACCAGGCGCACCTGGGTTTATTTAACAACATTTACAGGGAAAACGATGCATTTTGGTACAAAAATGCTTACAAAACATTTTAATGTTGATTTACAGAGCAGAGGGCCAGTGTCCTTACCAATGGGTGACAGGATGTGGGTATAAGGCCAGATGATGCAGGGGCCGGGGGGGGGGGTAGAAACATGAACCAGGGACAAGGACAGTAGAGCAGGATATAGGAACGGGATAGTGGAGGAAGTACTAAGAGGATGTGGATATGAGACTAGATGATGCAAGGGAGGTAGACACATGAACCAGGGACAAGGACAGAAGAGCAGGAGATAGGAACGGGAGAGAGGAGGAAGTGCTAAGAGGGTGTGGATATAAGACCAGATGATGCAGAGGAGGTAGAAACATGAACCAGGGATTAGGACAGTAGAGCATGAGATAGGAACGGGATAGTGGAGTGGAGGAAGTGCTAAGAGGGTGTGGATATAAGACCAGATGATGCAGAGGAGGTAGAAACACGAACCAGGGATGAGGATAGTAGAGCATGAGATAGGAATGGGATAGTGGAGGAAGTGCTAAGAGGACGTGGATACAAGACCAGATGATGCAGAGGAGGTAGAAACATGAACCAGGGACATGGACAGTAGAGCATGATATAGGAACGGGATAGTGGAGGGAGCGCTAAGAGGGTGTGGATATAAGACCAGATGATGCAGAGGAGGTAGAAACATGAACCAGGGATTAGGACAGTAGAGCATGAGATAGGAACGGGATAGTGGAGTGGAGGAAGTGATAAGAGGGTGTGGATATAAGATCAGATCATGCAGAGGAGGTAGAAACATGAACCAGGGACACGGACAGTAGAGCATGATACAGGAACGGAAGAGTGGAGGAAGTGCTATGAGGATGTGGATATAAGACCAGATGATGCAGGGGAGGTAGAAACATGAACCAGGGATGAGGATAGTAGAGCATGATATAGGAACGGGATAGTGGAGGAGGTGCTAAGAGGATGTGGATATAAGACCAGATGATGCAGGGGAGGTAGAAACATGAACCAGGGACAAGGACAGTAGAGCATGCTATAGGAATGTGATAGTGGAGGAAGTGCTAAGAGGGTGTGGGTATAACAGCAGATGACACAGGGGAGATAGAAACGTGAACCAGGGACGAGGACAGTAATGCATGATATAGGAATGGAATAGGGGAGGAAGTGCTACGTTTTAGGATGAAGGGGTGAGGGACAAGTGCTGTGGGGTTGTCCTAGAGAGATGGGGGGGGGATTGCATGCAAATGGTCTTCATAAATGAGGGAAAGGAGAAGGTCTGAGGGTCATCACCAAAGACTTGATAGGAGAAGCCATAGGAGGAGGTCAAGGTGCCAAGAGCAGAGGTATCGAGAGTGAAGAGAAGTGGACCCAGGACTGACCCCTGTAGAACACCCACAGTAAGGGGGTGAGTGGGGAGGTAAGGATGTTCCAGGACACCTGGAAGTGTCTGGGGGTGAGATATGAAGCAGACCAAGAGAGGGCCTTGTCCTTGATGCCTTGGAGAGATAGTGTTGAGAGAAGGTCAGAATGGTTGACAGTATTGATTGCACTTGCATGTTCTGAATACTCACATGGCATAGTGTTTCTCATCCCCCATGTCCCCTCCCTGTTGCCCTGTGGGTGCTTTGAAATAGAATGTACTTGCTTTATAAGTGCATAACAAGCAAACCATAAATAAATAAAATAAACCGAGAGGTTGAGAAGAATAAGAATAGATGACCGGTTAGCAGGACGCGTGGAAGAGATATAGTTGCTGGCATTCAGAGCTGACCTAGTAGAGTGCAGAGGTCAGAAGCCACACTGAAGAGGATCCCAGAGGCTGTGTGTGTCAAGGAACTCAGTGAGTCGGTTGAAAGCTACACGCTCTAGGATTTTGGAATAATGAGGTAGAAGAGAGACAGGCCGAAGGTTGGCAGGACAGTTGCGATCTAGGACAGGTTTCTTAAGGAGAGGTTTGGCAGTAGCCAACTTGTAGAATGATGGAAAGTGGCACTGTCAGGAGAGGAGTTGAGTTATGGAGCAACACAGAGCTATGCGTTTCACTATGTGTGGGCAGGTGGAGAGGATAGAACGTTCTTTGCGAGGTTATTCTGAATGTTGGAAATCTTTGAAGCAAAGTACAGAGCTAGATCGTAAGCAGACAGAGTAGAGGAGAAGGAGGGGGGTTTAGGAGAAGAGAGAATTGAGTTCAGATATTTTTGGAAGCGCCTAGGTTGAGAGGATTGAGATAAAATGCGAGAGAGATAGAAGTCACGTTTGGCAGAGTCCAGGGAAGAAGTATTGAAGAGGAGTCAGGAAGAGTTGGAGATACAAGCAGTGCCTAGATCTTTGCAAAGTGCAAAGGTTGTTCCTCATTGTTGTTTTCAGGGTGCAGATGGCAGGTGTAATCCAGGGCAGGGGAGGGGAGGGTTTAGGGGTGAATGTGAATATAGCAAGAGGGAAGTGAGAGGAGAAAGGAGAGTTAAGTGCAGTGTTAAAGTTAGTGCAGGCTGTATCAGTGGATGGAACAGTGAATTTTGGAGGAGAGAGAGTGGTGTAAGTTAGTGAGGTAGATATGGAATTTGGAGGAGGGAAAGTCCTGTGTGCTGGGTAGAGGCCAACATCACAACCATACAGCCGCAGCTCAAATACAACAGGGTGCCCAGAGGTGCTGCTCGATACACCAGGAAAGGGGGCACAGCTCAAATACACCAGGACGTCAGGGGAGCTGCTCAAATATACCAGGACGTCAGGGGTGCAGCTCAAATAGACCAGGACATTGCGGGCACTGCTCAAATACACCAGGAAAGGGAGCACAGCTCAAATACACCAGGACGTCAGGGGAGCTGCTCAAATATACCAGGACGTCAGGGGTGCAGCTCAAATAGACCAGGACATCGCGGGCACTGCTCAAATACACCAGGAAAGGGGGCACAGCTCAAATACACCAGGAGGTCAGGGGAGCTGCTCAAATAGACCAGGACATTGTGGGCACTGCTCAAATACACCAGGAAAGGGGGCACAGCTCAAATACACCAGGACGTCAGGGGAGCTGCTCAAATAGACCAGGACATCGCGGGCACTGCTCAAATACACCAGGACATCGCAGGCACTGCTCAAATACACCAGGAAATCAGGGGCACTGCTCAAATACACCAGGACGTCAGGGGTGCAGCTCAAATACACCAGGAGGTCAGGGGAGCTGCTCAAATACACCAGGACATTGCGGGCACTGCTCAAATACACCAGGAAATCGGGGGCACTGCTCAAATACACCAGGACGTCAGGGGTGCAGCTCAAATACACCAGGACATCGCGGGCACTGCTCAAATACACCAGGAATCGGGGGCACTGTTCAAATACACCAGGACGTCAGGGGAGCTACCCAAATACACCAGGACGTCAGGGGTGCAGCTCAAATACACCAGGACATCGCGGGCACTGCTCAAATACACCAGGACGTCGGTGGAGCTGCCCAAACACACCAGGACGTCAGGGGCACTGCTCAAATACACCAGGACATCGCAGGCACTGCTCAAATACACCAGGACATTGCGGGCACTGCTCAAATACACCAGGAAATCGGGGGCACTGCTCAAATACACCAGGACGTCAGGGGAGCTGCTCAAATACACCAGGACTGCAGGGGTGCAGCTCAAATACACCAGGACATCGCGGGCACTGCTCAAATACACCAGGAATCGGGGGCACTGTTCAAATACATCAGGACGTCAGGGGAGCTACCCAAATACACCAGGACGTCAGGGGTGCAGCTCAAATACACCAGGACATCGCGGGCACTGCTCAAATACACCAGGAAATCGGGGGCATTGCTCAAATACAGCAGGACGTTTGGTGAGCTGCTCAAATACACCAGGACGTCAGGGGTGCAGCTCAAATACACCAGGACATCGCGGGCACTGCTCAAATACACCAGGAAATCGGGGGCATTGCTCAAATACAGCAGGACGTCAGGGGTGCAGCTCAAATACACCAGGACATCGCGGGCACTGCTCAAATACACCAGGACGTCGGGGGAGCTGCCCAAACACACCAGGACGTCGGGGGTACTGCTCAAATACACCAGGACGAGAACTGCTCAAACACACCAGAACATCAGGGGTGCAGCTCAAATACGCCAGGATGTCGGGGACGCTGCCCAAATACACCAGGAAATCAGGGACACAGCTCAAATGCACCAGGACGTCAGTGGTGCAGCTCAAATACACTTGGAAATCGGGGGCACTGCTCAAATACACCAGGACGTCAGGGGAGCTGCTCAAATACACTAGGACGTCAGGGGTGCAGCTCAAATACACCAGGACGTCAGGGGTGCAGCTAAAATACACCAGGACATCGCGGGCACTGCTCAAAAACACCAGGACGTCAGGGGTGCAGCTCAAATACACCAGGACATTGCAGGCACTGCTCAAATACACCAGGACTTCAGGGGAGCTGCTCAAATACACCAGGACGTCAGGGGTGCAGCTCAAATACACCAGGACATCGCGGGCACTGCTCAAATACACCAGGAAATCGGGGGCACTGCTCAAATACACCAGGACATCAGGGGAGCTGCTCATATACACCAGGACGTCAGGGGTGCAGCTCAAATACACCAGGACGCCAGGGGTGCAGCTCAAATACACCAGGACATCGCGGGCACTGCTCAAATACACCAGGAAATCGGGGGCACTGCTCAAATACACCAGGAAATCGGGGGCACTGCTCAAATACACCAGGAAATCGGGGGCACTGCTCAAATACACCAGGACATCGCGGGCACTGCTCAAATACACCAGGACATCGCGGGCACTGCTCAAATACACCAGGATGTCGGGGGAGCTGCCCAAACACACCAGGACGTCAGGGGCACTGCTCAAATACACCAGGACATCAGGGGTGCAGCTGAAATACACCAGGACATCACGGGCACTGCTCAAATACACCAGAAAATTGGGAACACTGCTCAAATACACCAGGACGTCAGGGGTGCAGCTCAAATACGCCAGGACATCGGAGGCACTGCTGAAATACACCAGGAAATTGGGAACACTGCTCAAATACACCGGGACGTCAGGGGAGCTTCTCAAATACACCAGGACGTCAGGGGTGCAGCTCACATACACCAGCACATCGCGGCCACTGCTTAAATACACCAGGACGTCAGGGGAGCTGCCCAAACACACCAGGACGTTGGGGACACAGCTCAAATGCACCAGGACGTCGGGGACGCTGCCCAAATACACCAGGACATTAGGGGCACTGCTCAAATGCACCAGGACGTCAGGGGTGCCGCTCAAATGCACCAGGACGTCGGGGACGCTGCCCAAATGCACCAGGACATCAGGGACACAGCTCAAATGCACCAGGACGTCGGAGAACTGCCCAAACACACTAGACCATCAAGGGACTACTCGTGTCAGCTCTGTAACATATCCGTTGGGTTGGTTTATTTATTGTTCTTGGACTCAGCAGATTACAGAAAGTACAAGCTCTGGGCTCAGCCCGCACCATTCTTTATTAGGTTAGAACTATTGCCATGATGTCCGTTCACTAGTATCAAATTAAGGAATATATTGTCCGTTTTCACATTGCCCTCAGAAATAGTGACATTAATAGGATAATGTCCAGTTAGTCCACAGCAACACTTACATTTAAATGCCAGTTTCCACAATACTCCAGAAATGAAATGAGAGACGAAATGAGAGAGGAAGAGAGAGAGAGAGGGGGGGGGAGAGAGAGAGAGGAGAAGAGGGGGAAGAGGGAGAGAAGGAGAGAGAAAGAGGGAGAGAGGGAGAGGAGAAGAGGGGGGGAAGAGGGAGAGAGGAGAAGAGGGGGAAGAGGGAGAGAAGGAGAGAGAGAGAGGGAGAGAGGAGAAGAGGGAGGAAGAGGGGGGAGGGAGAGAGAGAGGTGTGTGTGTGTTCTCCTGCAATAGTGGGCTTAGAGCAGCTGCAGGGATGCTGGAGGCTTGTGAAGCAGAGAGTGCAGCTTGGGCAGCTGCAGGGATGTTGGAGGTGCAGGGATGCTGGAGGCTTGTGAAGCAGAGAGTGCAGCTTTGGCAGCTGCAGGGGTGCTGGAGGCTTGTGAAGCAGAGTGCAGCTTGGGCAGCTGCAGGGGTGCTGGAGGCTTGTGAAGCAGAATGTGCAGCTTGGGCAGCTGCAGGGATGCTGGAGGCTTGTGAAGCAGAGAGTGCAGCTTGGGCAGCCGCAGGGATGCTGGAGGCTTGTGAAGCAGAGAGTGCAGCTTGGGCAGCCGCAGGGATGCTGGAGGCTTGTGAAGCAGAGAGTGCAGCTTGGGCAGCCGCAGGGATGCTGGAGGCTTGTGAAGCAGAGAGTGCAGCTTGGGCAGCCGCAGGGATGCTGGAGGCTTGTGAAGCAGAGAGTGCAGCTTGAGGGCAGCCGCAGGGAGGCTGGAGGCTTGTGAAGCAGAGAGTGCAGCTTGGGCAGCTGCAGGGATGCTGGAGGCTTGTGAAGCAGAGAGTGCAGCTTGCGGGCAGCTGCAGGGATGCTGGAGGCTTGTGAAGCAGAGAGTGCAGCTTGGGCAGCTGAAGGGATGCTGGAGGCTTGTGAAGCAGAGAGTGCAGCTTGGGCAGCTGCAGGGATGCTGGAGGCTTGTAAAGCAGAGAGTGCAGCTTGCGGGCAGCTGCAGGGATGCTGGAGGCTTGTGAAGCAGAGAGTGCAGCTTGCGGGCAGCCGCAGGGATGCTGGAGGCTTGTGAAAGCAGAGAGTGCAGCTTGGGCAGCCGCAGGGATGCTGGAGACTTGTGAAGCAGAGAGTGCAGCTTGGGCAGCCGCAGGGATGCTGGAGGCTTGTGAAGCAGAGAGTGCAGCTTGGGCAGCTGCAGGGATGCTGGAGGCTTGTGAAGCAGAGAGTGCAGCTTGGGCAGCCGCAGGGATGCTGGAGGCTTGTGAAGCAGAGAGTGCAGTTTGGGCAGCCGCAGGGATGCTGGAGGCTTGTGAAGCAGAGAGTGCAGCTTGGGCAGCCGCAGGGATGCTGGAGGCTTGTGAAGCAGAGAGTGCAGCTTGGGCAGCCGCAGGGATGCTGGAGGCTTGTGAAGCAGAGAGTGCAGCTTGAGGGCAGCCGCAGGGAGGCTGGAGGCTTGTGAAGCAGAGAGTGCATCTTGCGGGCAGCCGCAGGGATGCTGGAGGCTTGTGAAGCAGAGAGTGCAGCTTGGGCAGCTGCAGGGATGCTGGAGGCTTGTGAAGCAGAGAGTGCAGCTTGCGGGCAGCTGCAGGGATGCTGGAGGCTTGTGAAGCAGAGAGTGCAGCTTGGGCAGCTGCAGGGATGCTGGAGGCTTGTGAAGCAGAGAGTGCAGCTTGGGCAGCTGCAGGGATGCTGGAGACTTGTGAAGCAGAGAATGCAGCTTGGGCAGCTGCAGGGATGCTGGAGGCTTGTGAAGCAGAGAGTGCAGCTTGGGCAGCTGCAGGGATGCTGGAGGCTTGTGAAGCAGAGAGTGCAGCTTGGGCAACTGCAGGGATGCTGGAGGCTTGTGAAGCAGAGAGTGCAACTTTCTTTTTTGTTGTAATTATTTACTAAAAATGAAAAGTACTTTGCCAAAAAGCATGGTACAAATCTGTGGCTATATCACCTGTCTGGCCCTAAGGCTGTGTGTGGGGGGTGAGGGGGGTGTAGGGAGGATCCCCGGATCTCCCAAAACACTGGTCAGGGGGCAGAGGCCCGTCACATGCTGCTGCCTAGTTTGCTGGCTGTTAAGGTTTGAGTGCATAAGCAGCAACCCTGTGAACCCGGAGAACCAGGCTCTGCTGGCATTGCATGGCCCGAAGGCGGTCATTGGGAGGAGCTCTTACAGGCAGGAGAAACAGGGAGAGCCTGCAGGCAGGGAAGGAAAGGCAGAAAACGGCTGCCCAAATCAGATGTTAAAGAGCGCTCAAAGATGTTGGTACTGGGATGGAAGGTATGGCGCAGAGCTTGTCAGGTCATGGAGAACCAAGCCCCGTGTTCTCCACAAGTGCCGTTGGTCGCATTGACGGGAGGGGATGGGGAACTATTGAAGTCGATTAGGAGCCTGGGAACCGGTGGGAATTTTAACAATGGGAGATGTATGGCATGAAGGAGCGATAAAGGCATTTGGGACATTGGTGGAGGAAATGGGGTTACATGAGGGGCAATATTGAAAGTATAACAGAATGGTGCGGCGGATCAGAGATACATGGTCGGAAATAACACTAGAAGAGCAACCGGATGCCGCCATAGAAAGGATATATATATGAAGGAGGGCATGAGATATCCAGACTCTATGAACTAATGATGTCCAAGGTGGGGAAGGAAGTGGCACAACTGAGATTTCACTGGGAAGAAGAGGCTGGGATACCCATGAGTGACGGGATGTGGGAGCGGGCCCAAGGGTAACATAAGAAAGTATCCAAGAACGTGAGGCTGCAGCAAATACAACTATATATAACCCACAGGGCATACATGACACCCCAGAGGATAGCGAAATGTAAAAACGCAGAACGACAAACATGCCCCAAATGCCAGGAAGAAAATGCGGGGATGACGCATATGTTTTGGGCATTTCCTGAAATTGGGAAATTCTGGGAAGAAATAGCCCACCGGCTAGAGGAGAAAGGGATCAAGATAGATGTCGAATCAGTGTGGGCATGCTTGGTAGGTGGATTCCCTAGGCCACGCCAATTGAAACATGTAAGTAAACTGAAGGACCTGGCATATATACTGGCTAAGCATAGAATCGCCATGGGATGGAAGGCAGGCAACAGACCTAGGATAGAGGTCTGGTGGAAAGACCTGCAGAAATGGATTGAAGCTGAAACAGCAGTGTGGCAGGAGGCGGGCAGCAGAAGGGGGGGGGGGAGGCTGGGACCTTGACAGCCTGGAAAAATGTAGTTGCCACATTATATGAGCCCACCCATGATTGGTCGAGTGATCAAGACTCTGTTGTGGACATAGGAAAAGGAACCCCTTTGGAAGAAGAAGATGTGGACTGTGAAGTGAAGTAGGCTCGAATAGGGGGAAGGGAAAACTAGACACTGAATGATACACGCACATTTTGAAAAGTCAAGATATGTACTGCAAGGTTTTGTTGTATGTTGTTTGTTTGTAATAAAATCAATAAAATTGTTTTTAAAAAAAAGGAAAGGCAGAAAACAGTGAGCAGAGCTGTGCACAGTCGTCGCAGACCCACTTTGCAGAATTTCAATATGGCGGATAGACTCGGTCCATTGACTTTCGGTCCTGAACACCTGACATGAATGCAGGCCAGGATTTACCTAATCCATTGCAGGAGGTACTGACAGAGCCAACTGTGACGCAGTCCCCTACTGGGACTTCCATCTAGGAGCCATAAGCCAAGAAACCCACAGAGCTGGCTTCTCAGATAAACTAATAATGGGAACATATGTTTCCCATAATGCCCCAGAGAAACAAAACCAAAACCCGGACTAGATCCGGGAAGCGAAATTAGGGGCTAAGAAAACAGTAAACCTGGAAAACCATCCAGCCCCTTCATTTAAGACCGAGAAGTCACCAGAAAATAAGTCTCAAGATCCCACAAACAAACCACCTTCAGAGGGCCTACATCTCCCAAATACCCTTCTCTCCCATTCAGAAAACCGTAACCGATCAGGGAGTTAAGTTGTCCCTTCAGAGTGTTACGTAGCACAATATGGTTATATGCATGCGCGAGCCTCGTTCCGGCGAGTTTACATAAACGAGGATCGGAAAACGGCAGTTGCCACCGGGACCCCATACTGAACAGACGTGTCTGCGTATTCTTATACCGAGTGCGTGTGTGAGATGTGGGGCGGCCTGGGGACCGGATGACTGGTCAACACAGAGCACAGGAAGCCCTGACAACACCTTTCACCGACTGGGAGACCCTAGGAGAAACCCAAATATCCCTAAAGAACCCTTAACCCCCTTACCTGAGCAACAGCAGCACAGCATGCAGTCTGGCACACCAGCTGCCTCCTCAGCTTCTGCCAGCATACAGAATTTCAAAATGGCCACCAGCACCAGTTTCTTTTTAGAGTCAGCCCAACCTTCCATGCCTCAATCTGAATACCAGGAAGTGAGAGAGACCAGCCGATCCCACCACTCACATCCTTTAAATTCACAGCTGCAGACTATCAGCCCTAATTGGAGTCAGGGGGAGGAAGAGTTGCTATATAAGCCCAGCAGCCCAGTTCAGTCAGAAAGCTGACAGGAGCAGGCAGCTCCTGTTTGGAGAAGGTTGGAAAAAGGAGATTGCTGCAGAGAAGAGGCGCCATTCCCAGGAGGGGCTTGTGAGACAAGTAGAGCTAGAGAGGGCTAAGGCAAACCCAGGAGGGGCTTGTGAGCCAAGTAGAGCTAGAGAGGGCTAAGGCAAACCCAGGAGGGGCTTGTGAGCCAAGTAGAGCTAGAGAGGGCTAAGGCAAACCCAGGAGGGGCTTGTGAGCCAAGTAGAGGTAGAGAGGACTGAAGCAAACCCGGGAGGGGCTTGTGAGCCAAGTAGAGGTAGAGAGGACTGAAGCAAACCCAGGAGGGGCTTGTGAGCCAAGTAGAGGAAGAGAGGGCTGGAGCAAACCCATGAGGGGCTTGTGAGCCAAGTAGAGGTAGAGAGGGCCGAGGCAAACCCAGGAGGGGCTTGTGAGCCAAGTAGAAGAAGAGAGGGCTGGAGCAAACCTATGAGGGGCTTGTGAGCCAATACTAGAAGTAGAGGAAGAGAGGGCTGAGGGAACCCCAGGAGGGGCTTGTGAGCCAAGTAGAGGTAGAGATAGCTGAGGCAAACCCAGGAGGGGCTTGTGAGCCAAGTAGAGGTAGAAAGGGCTGAGGCAAACCCAGGAGGGGCTTATGAGCCAAGTAGAGGTAGAGATGGCTGAGGCAAACCCAGGAGGGGCTGTTGAGTCAAGTAGAGGAAGAGAGGGGTGAGGCAAACCCAAGAGGGGCTTGTGAGCCAAGTAGAGGTAGAGAGGGTTGAGATAAACCCAGGAGGGGCTTGTTAGCAAAGTAGTGGTAGAGAGGGCCGAGGCAAACCCATGAGGGGCTTGTGAGTCAATACTGGAAGTAGAGGAAGAGAGGGCTGAGGGAACCCTAGGAGGGGCTTGTGAGCCAAGTAGAGGTAGATATGGCTGAGGCAAACCCAGGAGGGGCTTGTTAGCCAAGTAGTGGTAGAGAGGGCCGAGGCAAACCCATGAGGGGCTTGTGAGTCAATACTGGAAGTAGAGGAAGAGAGGGCTGAGGGAACCCTAGGAGGGGCTTGTGAGCCAAGTAGAGGTAGATATGGCTGAGGCAAACCCAGGAGGGGCTTGTGAGCTAAGTAGAGGAAGAGAGGGCTGAGGCAAACCCAGGAGGGACTTGTGAGTCAAGTAGAGGAAGAGAAGGCTGAGAGAACCCCAGGAGGGGTTTGTGAGCCAAGTAGAGGAAGAGAAGCCAGAGGCAACCCCAGGAAGGGTTTGTGAGCCAATACTGGAAGTAGAGGAAGAGAGGGCTGAGGGAACTCCAGGAGAGGCTTGTGAGCCAAGTAGAGGACGAGAGGGCTGAGAGAACCCCAGGAGGGGCTTGTGAGCTACGTAGAGGAGGAGAGGGCTGAGGGAACCCCAGGAAGGTCTTGTGAGCCAAGTAGAGGTAGAGAGGGCTGAGGCAAACCCAGGAGGGGCTTGTGAGCCAATTAGAGGTAGAGAGGGCTGAGGGAAACCCAGAAGGGGTTTGTGAGCCAAGTAGAGGTAAAGAAGGCTGAGGCAAACCCAGGAGGGGCTTGTGAGCCAGTAGAGGCAGAGAGGACTGAGGAGAACCCAGAAGGGGCTTGTGAGCCAATACTGGAAGTAGAGGAAAAGAGGGCTGAGAGAACCCCAGAAGGGGGTTGTAAGCCAAGTAGAGGTAGAGAGGGCTGAGGCAAACCCAGAAGGGGCTTGTGAGCCAAGTAGAGGTAGAGAAGGCTGAGGCAAACCCAGGAGGGGCTTGTGAGCCAAGTAGAGGCAGAGAGGACTGAGGCAAACCCACTAGGGGCTTGTGAGCCAAGTAGAGGAAGAGACGGCTGAGGCAAACCCATGAGGGGCTTGTGAGCCAAGTAGAGGCAGAGAGGACTGAGGCAATGTTAGGGAGAATTCTCATTTTATGGCTAATTTCCCTCACCTGTAGAGTCCCCCCCGCAGCTGTGCTGGATTTGAAGGGTTTGTTTTTTTCTCCTGCTAAGAGTGAGACACTTTTTCCCACTCTTAGGCATTTTTGCTATGTGTGTTCTAGGCTATTTTTGTGTTTAATGCCTATGGAGTTTCTCTCCCCTCCATAGGAACCATCTTTAGTCACATGTGTTACACAGCACCCTCCGTGCAGTGACACAGGGGTGTCGTAGCGACCCCCAAACATAGACTCCATACCCTGGGACTGACTTCTGTCTCCCAGGGGCTGTCCACTTAAAGCATTGAATGAAAAAGGATTGAATGCAAAAGGATCGACACAATAGGGCCGAAAACAAAAAGGATCACATTTTATTTTTAATTATCCTTTTTTTTTTATTGGTTTTCGTATAGGTGAAAAAATGGTTTTTACCAAAAAAACAGGGGGTGGGGGGGACCCCCCCCCCCAAAAAAAATGTTTAAAAAAATAAATAAAAAAAATAAAAAAATCAATCCTTTTGTTTTCGGTACTTTTGAGTCGATCCTTTGACCATTCGACCCTTTTTTTTCGATCCTTTAACCTATAACCTCCCAGGGCATGTAAAGTCCCCATTGACTTTACTAGTCAATTTTTATGAACCAAACCAGTACAACCCATCTTACTATGAAGGTACTGGAAAGGGTTAATAGTTGTTCCCTTATTTCCATTTTCCAGAGGGTACCATACAGTCCCTCTCTCAAAAGGTTCTGGCTGGTGGCAGTGGTTACTACCAAAAATATTCGTCCGCAAATACTTTCCTATGGGATTTTCCCATTGTTCGAGGCTACCACTTTTTCTGACAGCCTCTAACATACCGCCGGTGTATTTTAATATTAACTTTACTCTGGTAGGTTTTAATTGCCAGAACTTTAATATAACTTCTTTCTCGTGTCTTTCTCTAAACTCCTAACCCAGGTTGGGGATCCTTTATTCGTCCGTTTGGTGGCCTTCTGCCGAGAAGCCCTCCTTTCAGCGCCACTGAGTCTGGGGTGGGTCCATTGTGTGGGAGGGGGAGTAGGACCCCTGGACAGGGTTGCCTTAGCAACCCATGTCGCACTCTATCCTGATAGGCTGCAGGGTCTCCCGCCAAGATGACCACTCCACTGTGTAAGTGACAGCTAAGCTGTGAGAATGGGGATCTTTTTGCATAGAAGCAGGGTCCTGAGGACTGGAAGAGCAAGACGTTGCCACTGGAACTAAGAAGCTGAAGAGGAGAGAAGCCAAAGACATCTGCAATGACTGAACCACCGGTGAAGCCTTGCTGCAGCGTCTCACCACTTTTCTCCACACGATGAGAGAAGATCTTCATCTGCAAGAGCCTTCTTCCCTTGAGCTGATGGGGCCAACCAGTTTGCCAATCGCCTTCCCGGACTTGCCTTGGTCGAATCACCCGTACCCAGTACTCGGAGGCCGGATAGCAAGGCACCAGTCCACCCGTACTCCGATTTAAAGGAGCTGACCTTTTCCTTGTCGGGCAGCACCGTGGCTGGTTTCATCCCTGGGTAGTGCAGTGACTCGGACCTTCCTCCACGACGAGAGCCTCTCTTCCTCTGCTGTATCACCGAACTGCAGGAACTACCAGGAACAACCGCCACCGAAGGAGCTACTTCTTCATTTTAAAGGTACACTATGCCGCCAGGCCGCCCTTTCTTTGTGGTAGCACGAAAGGTGTTTTAAATCCTTTACCTACCTGTTGGGTTGGCCGCCCCTCTCTCTTAACATTGTCTTTCAACTTCTGCATCCACCTTTTCAAAATTGTTAACCAAAGACTTGACTGCAGCTACAAGAACATTTTGCTCCTGGGCCCTTGCCCTGTACCACTGACTCTGGCACAGGCCTACTGACTCTGGCTACATTTGTTAGATCTGCCTTCTTTAGATTGATTCTCAACTAGAATTGTGTTGATGCACCAACTTCTTATAACTACCCTTTTCTTCCCCTTTCTAAACCTTGTGAAATGCCATTTTGCTCAGTTTTCATTTAACTATTGCCTATACTGATGCACTGTCTTGCTTAATCGGGTTCACAAACTTGTGGGAAGTGTTGCTAGGGTGTGTAAGGAACTATTTCTATATAACTTGTGCTTTCCCTCCCTCGTGAGAAATTGATAGAGTATTCCTTGTGTGCGGTTTACACTGTGCCGTTTTGCTCAGTTTTCACTCTGGTTCACTTGGTCTACAATTTAACTAGGGAGTGTGTATATTTTTCCTCTGACTTATTTAACTTGCTTTAAGAACTGTGATAGATGTGTTTATCTAGAAGTGTATAAAATAAATATATATCTACTTTTTCATACAAAGCTTTGGTCAGTGTTTCCTTGTGCCATAGTACTGTAGGCCTATTGTGTAAAACCTGAATACTGCTCATCTCCCTCTTGAGATAATTCTGACTGCTCAGCCACAACTACCAACTAAATCTTTGTGGTACAGACTGATACCAAAGGGGATGTATTACTCTCACCTGTAGTCCTAATCTTGTGTAGTGCTCCCTAAGGGAACTGCCCAGGATTCTGCCTAACAGGCAAACCCAGGAGGGGCCTGTGGGTCAAGTAGAGGAAGAGAGGGCTGAGGCAAACCCAGGAGGGTCTTGTGAGCCAGGAAGAGAGGGCTGAGGCAAACCCAGGAGGGGCTTGTGGAGCAGGTAGAGGAAGAGAGGGCTGAGGCAAACCCACGAGGGGCTTGTGAGCCAAGTAGAGGAAGAGAGGGCGGAGGCAAACCCAGAAGGGGCTTGTGAGCCAAGTAGAGGTAGAGAGGGCTGAGGCAAACCCAAGTAGAGGTAGAGAGGGCGGAGGAAAACCCAGGACGGGCGTGTGAGCCAAGTAGAGGAAGAGAGGGCAAGGAAAACCCAGGAGGGGCTTGTGAGCCAAGTACAGGTAGAGAGGGCTGAGGCAAACCCAAATAGAGGTTAGAGGGCGGAGGAAAACCCAGGAGGGGCGTGTGAGCCAAGTAGAGATACAGAGGGCTGAGGCAAACCCAAGTAGAGGTAGAGAGGGCGGAGGAAAACCCAGGAGTGGCGTGTGAGCCAAGTAGAGGAAGAGAGGGCGAGAAAAACCCAGGAGGGGCTTGTGAGCCAAGTAGAGGTAGAGAGGGCTGAGGCAAACCCAAGTAGAGGTTAGAGGGCGGAGGAAAACCCAGGAGGGGCTTGTGAGCCAAGTAGAGGTAGAGAAGACTGAGGCAAACCCAAGTAGAGGTAGAGAGGGAGGAGGAAAACCCAGGAGGGGCGTGTGAGCCAAGTAGAGGTAGAGAGGGCTGAGGCAAACCCAAGTAGAGGTAGAGAGGGCGGAGGAGAACCCAGGAGGGGCGTGTGAGCCAAGTAGAGGTAGAGAGGGCTGAGGAAAACCTAGGGGGGCTTGTGAGCCAAGTAGAGGAAGAGAGGGCGAGAAAAACCCAGGAGGGGCTTGTGAGCCAAGTAGAGGTAGATATGGCTGAGGCAAACCCAAGTAGATGTAGAGAGGGCGGAGGAAAACCTAGGGGGGCTTATGAGCCAACACTTTTCTTTTTTTAAACTTTATTTATTAAGCACTTGGTGAACAAACCACATAGATCCATATAGAGGAAACGGCAATACATCACATAGAAGCAAGAACCATATCGATACCAGATCACAAAGTAATGATATGATATGATAGGTTATTTATAACGCGCTCAATACCCAGAGGTTTCTAAGCGCGGACCAAACCTGTGTTGATCCGTGTCGTCTTGCTTCCAAGGCGAGCACGTTGCTACTGAGCTATCCTCCCAAGACTAATCACAGCAGGATACCCAAGACCAGCATCAGTGTTTAGCTGACTTAGTTAGGTATGGGCGGAAGTACTGCCAAATATCTTTAGGGCGACAACTGCTAGATACCATTATTCCATACAGTTTTGCATCAGTATTTGCCCATGCAATGTCATTTAACACGTCTGTTAGCACAGGAGGGGTCCTTCCAGGTCCATCACATCGCAAAGGCCTTCTGGCCCGGAGGAGCACCAGCTTAAGGAACCTTTGTTGAACTGTGGACATTCTCCCAGTGTAACCCAACAAGCAGTCTCTGTCGCCCAATTATGTCCTCCAGAGTACAGCAAATCTCCTCCCAGTAATCGGACACCCTGGGGCAGCCCCATAGCATATGTATCAAATGGGCATACGATCCTCCAGTGGTTCAATTATCAAAGCAAACAGCAGGGGCGAAAGGGGACATCCCTGTCTCGTACCACCACTCACCTGCAGGTTTGGGGACAGCATGATATTTGCACAAACCCAGGCAAACGGGTGCCTAAACAGTAATCGGACCCATGAGATTAAATTGAGACCAAACCCATAATAGGACGATACCTGGAATAGAAATGGCCATGAGACCGTGTCGAAAGCCTTCTGCATATCCAGGGATACCGCCACTACCTGGGCCAACATATTGTAAAATTGCCTTATATTTGACGCTGTCGAGTGACCCAGTATAAAGTCGGTTTGATCCGGGTGCAGCGTGTGGGGCAACAAGGGGGACAGCCGAGACGCAAGAACTTTCTTTATGAGTGACAGGGGTCTGTACGAGCCACGCTCACCCGCCACCTTACCTGGTTTAAGGAGGAGAATAATAAGGGCTTTGCACAGCGTTTCAGGCAACACCCCTTTTATGAGGGCTACTTCCCAGACCTGTAGCATATAGGGGGCCAGTTCTAACCGGAACTTCTTATAGAGTTCGGCACAGTACCCATCCGACCCCGGCGCCTTCCCATTAGGGAGATCCAGGATTGCTCTTTGTATCTCCTCTATCGTTATTGGGAGCTCAAGTGCATCATTGGCCCCTCTGGATAGTAAAGTGGTTGGAATCCCACCCAGATACGGCACCATCTCTGGAATGCTCGCAGTGCCCTTCGGCAGGTAAAGAGTGGATCCCCATCAGTGTTTGCTATGGACCCGTCCAGTCGTTTATGAACGGTGTGTGCTCCCCATCTCAGTGCTAGTAGCCTCAGCAAGTAGCCTGCAAGCCTATCTGCCTTCCCATAGCGTCTCACTACCATCGGCCTGTACAAGTATTGCAGCTCCCTGCTAGCCACTTACCTAAATGCATCTAACTTGCTCCTAATAGCAAGTCCCCGGGAAGGGGAGGAGTTTTGCACATACTGCTGCTGCAGTGACAATAATGCAGATTCATGTGACTCCAACTCATTCCTGATACTCTTTAGGACCCCAAACTCAGTGGACATTGCTATGCCAAAGCCCACAACAGAGTGGCAGCAGAAGGAACTTAGCCTACATTAGTCTGAAAGTAGGTTGTGATTTAAGGATAAGACTGGGTCCTGCAACGCAGCAGGTGTGAAATGCCAAGGCGCACACGTGACGCCTCCCCAGGACACCTGCAAAGACGACAGAATGGGGGAGTGGTCCGACAACAAACGAAGTAATATCATGCATCCCTCCACCCCATTGAGCAATGAGCTGGACACCAAGCAAAGATCTATGTGAGAATGCAGGTCATGTCCCGAGGAGTAGTACGTGTACTCGCCCTGTGTGGTATTCACTGAGCGCCAAACATCAAGCAGGTCCAAGTCATCCATATTACCAAGAATAGCCGGGCTGCACTGGAGAGTGCCCTAGGGGCGTACGAGGTATGGTCAAGCTCCGTGCTCAATATCGTGTTCAGGTCACTGCCACAGATTATCGAGGCCATTGGGTACTTGGCACAGAGTCAGAAGATTCCCTCCTAGAAATCGGGATCATCCACGTTAACCAGCGTATCTCCCGCCCTCTTCCACCCTAAAGCACACATTGCAAACAGCGAGGCACTAGTATCACCCCTGGCCCTCGTAGAGTATGATGGAAAGTATCTACTCACTCCACACCCATGTGCAAAGCTTTCCGCCTGCCGGTTCTGCATGTGCATCTCCTGCAGAAAAAAATATTTGCGCCTTTCCTATTCGCATAAGCAACTATTTTGCAAGCTTTACTTGGATTCCCCAGTCCTCGGACATTCCGCCTGAGAAGGCGGACATCTGGCCTCACCCCACCTGCCTGTGCTCTAGGTGCGTAACCGTAACAATGCGATCCATAGTTGCACTCTCCCAGTCCCTGCATCCACTGCAATCTGTCACCAAGTGCCTTTCAACATTTTCTCCCCAACAGCCAAACATGTGTCCCACCCCCACCACACCTCATAGCCACCCGAACATTGGCTGTGCAATACCCCCCAGCCCCCAAACCCAACAATGACCAAACCAATTGCACCCGCTTAGGCGGCAGCTGCTTCTGTACAGAGTGGGCCACAAGAGGAGTGTCACAAAAGTGTGGATGCTAGGATGCTCATGTGTACACTCTGGCCCGTTACAGCGTATAATACTATCAACTTGTGTTCAGCAGGCCAACCATCCACATCAAGTAGCACTGTCCACGCCTTAGAGGTGCCACCTATCGAGGGAGCAGGCAATGGGATCTGTGACTCAATAAAAGACATTGGGCCTCCTTACGACCCTGCTGGTCCGGAAAGAACGGTGGTGCTAAAAACCGCTGCCACCGTTCTTTCCGAACCGGCAGATGTAGAGACCTGCAGGCGGGAGGTGCCACTCCCACCAGGTTTGACCTGGTGCGTTTAACACCACCCGCTTGCAGGCGGACATGGAAATACCAGCTCTGTCATAGACAGAACCAGTGTTTCCATGGTCCCCATCCCCATGGAGTCCTATGGGGCTCCATGGGAATGGGGATTTACACAATTCCGCCTCCGGAATTCCCGGGTCACCGGGGTCATAATGCCCCGGTAATTCCGGGAATAACGGAGGCGGAATGGTAATACAAGTCCGGCGGTAACCTGCCGGTATTTCCGGCTTGGTTACCGCCGGACTCGTAATGAGGCCCACTGCCTTCTCTGGCACCATGAAAAAATAGGGTCTGTTATGCTGGATCTTGAGACACGCCAGAAAGAGCATAGCATATGGTGCGTTTCTCTCCCTAAGCAGTTTTCTACACCCAGAAATGTGTGCTGCTCTGGCTGCACAGCGATTGTGTAATCTGGGTTTATGTGCACAGTATTGGCGCCTAGCCGGAGTTCCTTTTTGTCCCTAGGTGCTCTAAGTATCAAGTCTCTGTCACAGTAGTTCAGAATGGGTGCTATAATTGGGCAAGGCTAATCCCCGGCTTCGGTTTCGTGGCCAGTGCCCTATGAGTGTGCTCGATTGTAAAGTGAGGCGACCAACCCAGATTATCCAGCAGCTTGCGAAGCAGATTCTGCCCCCCAATTCCATGTTGCCCGCGAGTTCATCCTCCGGCATGCCTATGATTCGTACATTGTTCCTGCGGGACCTGGACTCCAGATCCTCCCCTTTTACCATGAATTGCCTCATATCTCTGGTGAGAGCAGTGACTGCCACCTGCAACTCTGTGACATTATCCTACGTGGGGCTTATGCTGCCTTTAGCGTGATGTGCTGCATCTCCTTCTCAAGTTAAGCATGCACGGACAAAACATTAGCTGTAATTCCACCAGTTTAACATTGACAGATGCAAACCTCTGCTGCATCGTCTCCAGCATACAGTGGAGGTTAATGGGAGCACTAGTCTCTGAGAGTGCAGGGGACACTGAAGGCTGGCCGGCGTCAGTCCTGCCCGCAGACGGCCTCGGGGCAGGCTTTGTAAAGCATTCCAAACCGCACCATTTTTTGGTGCCAGAGCCCTTTGTCATTCCAGTTGTTGGCCGCCTCAGAAATCCACAAGTGCACAGGCCGGCTGCGCGAGGAGGACTCCAATGGGACACCACTCCAATCCAGGGAGCACCCCCAACCCCCCCATCTACCACTATGCCCCCTGGAAGCAAGAGCAGTGGTCCAACTGTTAACGGCACTAGGCAGGCACCTGTGCTGCACAGAGAGAGGTTGTCCCACAAGCATACTACACAAACCTCCCCACGGGCACCTCCCCTGTACCTGGTTGTAATGTCCTTGCTTCCAAATGTAGCCTCTTCAGATGGTGAGCTCCCCCCTTGTGAGCCAATACTTGAAGTAGAGGAAAAGAAGGCTGAGGCAAACCCAGGAGGGGCTTGTGAGCGAATACTTGAAGTAGAGGAAAGGAAGGCTGAGGCAAACCCAGGAGGGGCGTGTGAGCCAGTACCCGAATGGAGGAAAGAAGTGGTAAAACAAACCCAGGAGGGGCTTGTAGGCCAGTACACAAAGTAGCGGAAAGAAGGGTGGAAGGAAAACCTGGAGTGCAGTCCATATTGGTAACAGAAGAAAACAGGGAATAAGTAAACCCAAGAGAGGGTTGGAAATCAGTAGTACGAACAGAGGGCAAAAGGGGGGGGAAGAAATTCCCAGAGTGGAGTTAAAGAAGGAAGTAGGAATAACCCAAAAGGGGAAGGAAAACATGGAGTGGATTCTAAGTTCATATTGGTTACAGAAGAAAATAGGGAAGAAGTAAACCCCAGAGAGGGTTAGAATAGAGGACAGAAAGGGGAAAGAAACCCCCGGAGTGCAGTTAAAGAGGGAAATAGGAACAATATAAAAGGAGGAAATAAAACTTGAAGTAGATTTGAAGGATGGAATAATATCAGATTGTTGACGGGAGAAAGTAATACCCGAAGTGGAGCGGGAGGCACTGACAAAATGCCAAAGTAGTAATAAGGAGACAGTGAGTAATCAGCAGGAGGAGGGTGTAGGCAAAAGTGAGGAAACAGAGTCATACAACTTCAGGTGACCCGAGAGAAGTAGATGATGTAAGGGTTGATTGCTTTTTAAGAGAGAGTTTAGCAAAATACGTAAAGGGGAGGCAAGGAGCCAGACACATACTAGTGGTTTAAAAGTAGGAGGTTCCAGAGGGTCAGTTCAGGCCTTAGGTAGTTTACTAGGAGGGAGGAGGTTCCAGCGGGGTTCTGGGAGCTTAGTGATAGTTAAGAGATGTGGTGGAAAGAGCCATGGCATGGAATAAGGTTAGTACAGAGTAGCCCTTTTGCCTCTCCCCTTGCTGACCCCAACCAGATCCCTAAACCACGCCTGAGATCCGACAGAACATTAAGGAATGATATAGTCTTGTGGATGGGACCGCAGAAAGTCTGCAACTAGGCTCAGAGGAGCAGATGAAAGGTTTGCAACATACTGGACAGGGGAGTGAGGCAACTTCCCGAGACATTGGGAAACAGTGGCTGAGATCTGACCGTTTGAACTCACATCCTGACACTGAGAAAGCCACTGCAAGAGACGCTGAGGGAAGAAGAGACTGTTATTACGTTATTTTCACTGGCAAAGATCCTGTTTACATTTCAACTGGCGTTCCCCTGTACACAATCACTAATAAAAATTGGTTAACTTTGAGTACATGGTCTTGGCGTACTTCTATATCACACATGTCCAGTTCGTGACACAACCCTTAATGAAGATCTGACACAGGAGAATCCCTAATAAGCGTGCAGTCTCGTCATGCTGTTGCAGGAGCAGCAAAGCATGAAGGGGTGGAGGTGCAGAAAGAGCGGAAGGGAAAGGAGGAGCAGGATAACATCAGGAAGGAGAGGAAGCACAAAAGCAGTTGGAGGACTGGAAGGAGTCGAAGGGAGTGAAGAGCAGGAAGGAGGAGGAGGGGTGGAAAGATGGGGAGAGACTGAGTTGGAGCACCGGAAAAGAGGAGGGAAGAGAACTGGCAAAGAAGGGAGGCTCATAATTGGAGAAGAGGATTAGTAGCTGGAAATAAGAGATGGTGGGAGGTTCCCTGGAAGTGCAGGACTAGTAACAGCCAGACACTGAGACAACCCCAGCCTATCCATTTCTGGGAGAAATGGTTGGAGGAACGAGTTGATGGCATAACTGCGAGGACTTGGCTTAGGTAACAGGACGGGCCCATGAGACAGGAGTACAAAACAGGGCCTGACCAAGCATATAGAAACTGTGCTGACCTAACCCACCTCTATGATAAAGTGTGGACACTACAGCAGCAAAGCCTGGAACCTCAGCAGGAGTATTTGTCCCATCTGAGGAATGGCACCAAACCTTCTCCACTAGATCCTGGGGCCCCATCTTCTGTAGAGTCCACCAGGCTTTGTGACAAAGGGCATATTGATGGCTGGAGCAGTCCCACTGATAAGCGCTTTACAAATGAGGCAGTAGTCAAAATACATTAATCCAGCCGTAATGGGCAGGACTTGGAAACAGAGCAGGGGAACAGCATAAAAGGAACATTCAATAAATCTACAGCATTTATAGATGTAAGCAGACATTCAAACGAGCGGTGATGGAGGCTGGTGGTCATTGGGCCTGTAAATAGGCAATGTAAACAAGTGGCGATGGTGGCTGGGGGTTGTTGGGCTTTGTAGGTTGGCAGCACTTAAAGACTGTGGGGCTCCTTCCTCTGGGCACTGTTAGAATGCCCATACCTTTGTAGGGGAGGACTGGCCGCGAGGCCCTCCTCACCTACATCTTTCTCCCCAGGTGAGGACCATGACTCGGTGGGCGCCCCCTCATGCCACCCGGGCCCAGGTGGAGGAGGATTCACCCGCCGACGACATTGCCCACGCGTATCCTTTCCTTGCATTTAGTTAGGCCTAGACGCCATCTTGTCTAGCAAACATGGCGTGAGTTCAGCACACTATAAAGAGGCCCCCACCTTTGGAGGGCCTTTCATGCATCTCTGCCGCCTCAGCAGCCCTGGCAGATCCGCTGCGAGCGCGTTCCCATGAGAAAGTCGGAGATGAACTAAACCCGAGACGCCAACACGGCAACATGATATTAGTAACAATGTGATATTGCACCCCGTATGACCCGGACCGCAAGGCCGGGGTAGCGAGGAAAAAAGCTGAAGCATCACTATCTGAAGAAGGTAGAAAACAATTCAAGTATTGGTATTAATGAACTACCTCTGTTTAAAATGTGAATAAGCCATAAAAATGTAACGTTATATGATATCCCTCCAGGTCTGGACTAGTGCTGCTATAACCACGGAGAAAGATGTTGACCAAACGTATAACCTCTATCTGTAAAAGTGTTTTTTCCATAGTATGTAGAAACTGGAACTCATATATGTTTTCTGAATCACCCAAAGCGGCGAGCATCAATCTCTGTAGGCCATAACCTAGATATCCCTCGTATAACGTCTAATGTACATACAATACGCACACAATGTAGTGAACGTAATGTTAGGTAATGAAAAGGTACTGGAACCGACTGTCTTAAAGAAATGTGTAACGAAATTGAAATGTATATGTGTGTCTAAATAACGTCAAAATAAGGCAGAGCAGTATAAAACTTCTGCATTCACTGATCAGCAACGCACGAGGAAAATACCTTTGTGGATATGCAAGGCCATTCCCTCTCCCACCCTACCAAGCCTGCCAGATAAAAAAGCTAAGACTTGTGCCGCGCTCCCTCACCTCCCCCAACCAAGCTGGCGTTACTTCAGAGAGTCAGAGGCCCCGGCGCCGCACCCAAGGCCACAGCCCACCACCTGTGTTATTTACAGCACGGTAATAAACCCACAGATGAACCCACTGATCTACCAGCACCCTTTCATAAATCCCACAAACCCCCCAAGAATCCTGACCCCGTGTAAGGACGACCCCCATCATTGAGACAAGACACAGAGACCCATCTATATAATAACTTCTACCGCAGCAGACAGGCATGTATCATTCGGCCCAGGCCCCAGAGCCCCGTCCTGCGACCTAAAATACCGGTCAATAGGACACAGGTAAATCTCACCCCAACCGATAACCACCAGACCTCACACGAGGTGCATTCCTCATGTGTTGCGTTTATTTTATAAGATAAGCTACAGAGCGATTTATTAGTGAACGTAAATGCCATTTTCTGAATAACTGCAGTGTGCATGGCCTAGGGCAAATGAGACAGGGAAGGTATTCGTCATTGTCACAGGCTGCCCCAGCATACCAACACCGCACGGATGACCTCAAGCCGGCCTGCCAGGCCCAACCCAACCCACGAGGCTGACCAGTGACGCCGTCTTGCCAAGACCAACCACGCTGCAGCAACACCTATAGTTAGTCGACGACACCCAATCCCAATTAACTTGTGCCCCCTATAGTGTTTAGGTGTTGATGACGTTTTTTGTATTAGAAATACGCCTGTCTTTGCTATTGTCAGACAGAGCGCTCTCGGAGGTTGCAGAGTTCTTTGCATGCCTTATTTTTGGATAAACTCCCATTTACGCTCACCCGCACTCTGTCTTGGCCTTATTCCCACTACGGGAGAGTCCTTTATTGTCTCTCATTGCGGGGAGGATCGTGCTGAATTGGGGGCGCTTCCCTTCAGTGGTGACCCCGACGTGATATCTCCAAACTATTTTTCCTAACTCCTTCTTAACGACCCCCTTGTGGCACGAGAATCTCCGGTCGAGAAGGGATACGCACGGCGAGCCGTCTCCGGGAGGCCGCCCGCCAACGGCGACCGGCACAATAAGAAGTGCGCACTCAATGAGAAAGGGTACGGGATCCCGATTGGAAAAAAATCCCCTTTGAGTGCCGCTCGCCGGAGCCAGGGGCTGACCGTTGAGTTACCGGTGACGCCGCCTGGACGGACCCAGTTTCGGAGAGTATCGGTTCAAGACGGGCACGTGAGTACCGAGTGCGAGTGATCGTCAAAGGGAAAAGAAGGGGAATTGGGAATAGAGGAACGGGGAAAGGTAGAGGAGGAGAATTGCGGGGGTCTACTAAAGACGGGTCTTGAAACTTTCTTTATTCTTTCTTTTGCATATGGCCATTAGGAGTAAGAAATAAGTGACGTGGTAGAAGTGACGGAAACCTAGCTCCGAAAGGGGGTGGAAGGCGGCGCCGCATAGTACTATCTAGACTAGTACTGGGAATATATGAAGAAGTGAGAAATAAGTTATTGGTGTCTAGCAAAAGGAGACACCGGGAATATTTTTTAGTGATTGTGCTCTCTCTATTTCTTTTTTCCATTTCCACAGGGTAGGGGGTGAAAATGAAAAGGGTATAAAGTAGTTAGAACATCTTAAAAAGTGGGGACTCAGTAGTGGCACGTACAGACGTGAACACAGTAACCTTAGCAGAAAACAGGGACAGCTGGCTAGGGAGGAAAGGGAGGAAAAAGACAAAAGTGTGAGTGGAAAGTATTGTGAAGGGTGCGCGCACCGTACGAGTGTTAGAGACGAGCAGGTGACCGTGAGGTGGTGTCAGAGAGTGTGGCCATAACCAATACTTGATCAATTACAAGTGAGATCATATAAGAGTGCCTGGGAATGGGAAAGAGATGAGATATGGTGAGTGAGAAGAGATTTGTTCAGTGAATTACAGTGGGTGATAATTTTGAGAGGTCCGCTCTTGTCTGTGCCATAAAGGTATACATACGCATATCTACACCTAATCAAAAGTTACGAAGGCGAACGCGGTAGCGCTAGCAATTTAGAGGATGGGGGCTGAAACTCCCTTGTCACACATTTGTAAGAGCTTGCCAGGATATGCTGAACGCATAAATAAATATCATGATCAGTGGTTAACAGAATTGAAAGGGGAGGGGTTGCCCCAGATTTGGCCAGAAGGAGGGTCTTTTGACAAAAGCGTTCTTGATATGGTATGTACATGTATTCGCCTCAAGTATAAGGGGAAAAAATGGCAGAATAGAAAGGAGATATTAGATCTCTGGAGATTGTTTGAGGAAGTACCCCCACCTAAAGCCCCAACTCCAAACATTGATTTACCCTCCACCACAGACAATCCACTAATGATCCCGCGAGAAGAAAAGGAACAGGTAAGCACAGGACAACCTGCAGAGGTGGTTATGTTGTACCCAATGTTACCTAAACCAGCCCCTGCAGCAGGATATAGCGACCCGATTTATGTGCCTCCCCCGTCGACCAGCACACCACAGAGGCCAACTGCACCCCCACCATACGAAAACACCAGAGAGCGCGCCCAGGGAGGCACACAGAGGGTGGATATAGAGAAATTAACGAGTGACTTAGAGTCGAGGCTTACAGTGGCAAGAGACGAACTTTCAAGAATAAAAGACATATGTGAACGCACAGCATGCGCCCCTACACAATCTGGACGCACGTCTAGAGCGTCGAGCGAAACTAGACAAATTGAGGAGGGATGGAAAAAGGGGGAAATACTGTTCAGAATTGAGGAAGAACCGACAAGAATAATAGAAGTGGGGACAGCAGAAGGAAGCATTGGAGATGTATCACGAGAAAGAGGGATCAGAGAGGATTTGTTATGTGATGTCAGAGGAGGGGTGGATGAGAGTGATAGATTGAGCATGGCAATAGGAGGAGAAGGCGAGGAGCTAGATGGTGCCTGTTCACTGGAGACTATAGAAGATGAATGGATGGGACGACTAAGAAATAGAGTGGGGAAGATGGCGTCATTAGAGTCAGCAGTGACTAAGGAAAAGGAAGCTGCAACGGTAAAAGGGAAATTACAACTCCCATTACTCCACAGAGGGGGCGGGAGGCCAAACTATATACCATGGGCTCAGATGGACAAGGCTAATTTAATGAAATTACTACCACAGTTGTCAGGAGGGGCAAGCAAGTGGATATATGCATTTGAGAAACATACCGCTGGTATACCGCTGGCAGTAGGCGATGTGAAAAGCCTACTAGTGTCCGCAGTAGGGGATCAGGCAGACAGAGTATGGGCTAAGGCGGGTTTTCCAGCGGTAACTTTAGAGTGTGATCGCCATGATGGGGCTTCTTTTAACACCGTGCGAGCAAGGGTGTGGGACGCACTGCGGGAAACCTTCCCAGATAACCCTGATTTGCAGTCAGTAATGCAATGTACCATGAATGACGGGGAGGACGCTATGGATTACATTCTCCGGGTGCAGGAGATGTGGAGAGCGGAAACGGGTACGCCCTGGCACCAATCCACGTCTCTATTTTATTTCATCATTAAGAGAGGGCTCCCAAAGGAAGTGCAAAAGGCACTAGATAAAATAGCAGGTGTTGAGGCAAAAGGCTGGCCGGAGATCCAAAGCATAATAGTACACCATTGTAAACGGATCAAAGAAAGAGAGAGGGAAGTAGCACAGAAAAGGTTGGCGGATGAGGCGAAGTTGGTGCAATCAAAATTGGTGAAGGTCGCAGCAGCGGTAGCGGGACTCCCACTCATGCGGGAGGGAGAGGAAGGAGAGGAGGGGCAAATAGCAATACAAGGAAGAATAGCAGCGAATTGGGCAGGACAAGGGCAACGACAGTGGACAGAGCAGGAGCAGAACGGAGGTCCAACGTGGCAAGAGTGGGCCCCAAGAGGAGGAAGAGGTGGGTACAGGGGTCGAAGAGGAGGACAAGGGTATGGAGGAATGGGAGGAAATGGGTGGCAGGGTCCCAGAGGTCCACAGGGGAGCTGTTGGAATTGTGGGAGATGGGGGCATTACTCAAGAGAATGTAGGAGCAGACAAAACAACGGGTTCCAAGAGATAGAACAATACGGACACCCCCATCCGGGAAGCCCCTACGGCCTCCCCATGGGACAATACCAACAACCAGACAATGTAGTACAAAGAAGTAACGCACAACTGCATGGACATCAGTACCGAACACAAACCAGCCCACAGAATAATGACAATGTGCACTACACGCCTGGTAACACTTTCGCCACAGTAGCTAATGGGGCACCCGCCCCCGCACCTTACAGTGGAGTGTCAGTGGTTTCGGGGAACATTTTCGATCAAGGGGGGGCAATGAGACACCCCGCATAGGACAGCCCACAGAGAGCACTTGCGTGTCCAGTACTATCTACGACCCACAATGCATCAGAGGAACCATTGATAGGTGCGCAGATAGGAGACAAGCAATTCATATTCATGGTGGATTCGGGAGCGGAGAAATCATGCATTAGAGAGGGCCGGTTCCCGTTATCTAATAGAACGTTAGAGACGCAGGGGTTCTCTGGGGCTGTAATTGAAGTTCCTTACACAGAGGTATTGGATGTGACAGTAGGGGGAAAAACAGTGAAAGCACCCTTACTGTACTATGAAAACTCTCCCATCAACTTACTGGGGAGAGATCTCTTGAGCAAACTAAACATGACAATATCATTCACAGGGAGCGGTATCGTATGTTCAACGCCAGGCATATGCCCCCTCCGTATATTAGCAGTAATACACGGCCACACAATCATGAAAGAGATCAGAGGGGTACCGAGAAATGAGGAGATGTTTGTCGAAGGCATGAGAACATTGGCTCTCATAGTACCAGAACTAAAAAGGGTGGAGTGGAGGATCCCAGCAGAATTCCTTTTTCGTCCCATAGCAAGCCCCGACACTGCTCTCGGGTCAGTGATATCGTTGGATTTGCATGCAGTACATGTATCAACAAACAGAATATGTGTGATTGGCGTTGACATGGAAGGATGTGAGTGGCGGACAGTACTGTGTACAAATGCAAATATCCCACTGAGGGAGCTCTCGGACGAGGAGCTATTTTCAGACACTGAGACAGATGGTGAAATAGTGATGGAACTAGCAATGCCGTGTGACATTGTAGTCACAGCCAGAAAAACTCAAGTTGAACTAATGGCGGTAGTAGGAGCACCGCACACATTTTTTAATGAAGACATGAGTTCAGTACCCACTAACTTATGGACTAATGGCCCCCACGATGTAGGGTTGCTGCATGAAGTTCAGCCTGTGGTGATAAAAGTAAAACAGGGAGCAATACTACCCCGGGTGAAACAATATCCACTGTCGCGAGAAGCAGAAGAAGGGATCAGAGAGACAATAGAAGCACTGCTAGCACAGGGTATAATAGTGCCCTCAAACTCCCCATGCAACACATGCATTTACCCAATCAAAAAAGCGAAGGGGGGTTCATGGAGGATGATACAAGATTTACGCCCACTGAACGATGTGGTAATGAAGGAGTTCCCTCTAGTGCCGAACCCGGCGACAATACTGTGCAACATTCCAAAAGTAGCGTCACACTTCACAGTAATTGACTTAAAAAATGCATTCTTTTCGATTCCCTTAGCAGAAGAAAGCAGGTATTTGACAGCATTTACATTGGGAGGAAGGAGGTTCGAACACTGCAGACTACCACAAGGATATTGCGAGAGCCCAAGCATATTTAACAGGGTACTACATGAAGATCTGGGGAATTTGTCTGTAGAAAGCACCGTGATTCAGTACGTTGATGATTTATTGGTTTGTGCACAGGCTGAGGAAGAGTGCAGAAAGGACTCAATAACACTCTTGACATTATTGGCCAACAAAGGGTACAAGGTGGACAAAGGGAAATTGCAATACTGTCTGACAGAGGTCCTATACTTGGGTCAGTTGATATCAAAGGATGGCAAGCGAATTATACCCGACAGGGCACAAGCGATTAGAACAATTGGAGAGCCCAAAACAGTAAAAGAAATGCAGAAATTTCTGGGTATGTGTAACTATTGCCGAGCATGGATATTGGACTATGCGGCGTACACAAGGCCCTTGTTACAGGCACTAAAGGAAGCACAACAAGAACACAAACACATAGAATGGACAGAGGAGATGAACACAGCATTTAACTCACTAAAAGAGCTAATATCAAGCGCTCCAGTACTAGCAAATCCAGATTATGGGCGCGAATTTTTCTTATTTTCACACTGCAAAGGAACACTGATGACAGCCGTACTGACACAGAAAACATCTTTAGGGCACAAACCACTTGCTTACTATAGCGGCACCCTAGACGCAGTAATGCAAGGTCATTTCGCGTGCGAGCAATCCCTAGCTGCAGCAGCGTTCGCGATTGAAAAAAGTGCCACGATAGTGATGGGCTGCCCGGTGACACTGTTTGTGGAACACTCACTTTTTGCAATATTAGAGCGAACAAAGAGCACATTGACAACACAACGCGCCACAGCATATGAGATAATACTGTCCAGCGCTAACATCCATATAGTAAGATGTAAAACAGTGAACCCAGCAACATTCATCACAGAGGCATGCACCGTAGAGGACATGCAAAACCATAACTGCGCCACGTACACAGGTGACGAAGGTAAGGATGCAGTGATTTTTGAAAATGCCCTGACCGAGGGTGAGGTGTATTTTGTGGACGGGTCAGCATCAATCGACATGGAGACAGGAGAAAAGCATGTGGGTATGGCAGTGGTACGATTAGAGGAAGATGAATATGAGATACTAGTACAACACCGCCTCCCATCACACTATTCAGCGCAAGCAGCAGAACTAATAGCGCTAATAGAAGCATTGCATGCCGCCAAGGGGTGCGCAGTGACCATATATACAGATTCAGCATACATGACAACAACAGTTCACGGTGGGTTGGCCCGGTGGGGGCGGAGAGGGTTCCGACGAGCAGACGGAACGCCAGTCCAGCATGCAGAATTATTGAAAGAACTGATTGAGGCCCTGCAAGACCCCACGGCAGTGGCCATCGTAAAATGTCAAGCTCATACCACCAATACAGATTTTGTATCTTTGGGGAACGCGGCAGCAGACGCCGCTGCCAAAGCAGCTTCATATCTACAAAAAGGTGAAATAGGAGAGTACATGTTGCACCACACAGCAAGCCAAGAGGTCCCCACAGGATACAACATGATGTCCACACAGGAGATAATAGAGCTGCAAGAGGGAGCTAGTGCAGAGGAAAAATTGCTGTGGACTAAGAGAGGATGCAGCAAATCACCGACTGATTTATTGTGGCGACAAGAGAGTTCAGGAAAAGTGGTAATGCCGATTACGCTGTTAGAAATAGCATTCCAACAACTACACTTTCCCGCACACAACACGAAGAAACACATAATGGCAGAGATACAAGAAGATTGGTTTGCACCTTGCCTCCAGGAACACGTCACAAGGTTAGCTTTAGAATGCACGACATGTCAAATTTACAACTCAGGTATGACTTTGCGCACACTAAGGGGTACGATACCAAAACCAAGTGGCCCATTCAGAGAGCTCCACATTGATTATGTAGACATGGGAGAAAGGTGTAACGGGGCGCGATACATGATTGTGGTTGTATGTCCCTTTTCGAGGTGGGTGGAGGCAGGCCCATGTGCCCGCCCTGACGCGAAGGGCGCCGCGAAGTTCCTAGTGCGGGAAGTATTTCCGCGCTGGGGAATTTGCGACGTTATTCGCTCAGATAACGGGACACATTTTGTTAATGAATTATTTAAAGAAGTGACTACATTATTGGGAATAAAGCACAAATTATGTTCGATTTATCATCCTCAAAGTAATGGCGTCGTGGAAAAGATAAATGGCCTGTTAAAAAGCAGATTATCAAAACTTTGCTTTTCCCTTAAAAAGACTTGGATGTACTGCCTGCCTTTGGCCTTGTTTGAACTACGAAACCAGCCAAGTAAGGATCACCATTTGTCCCCGCACGAGATCGTCACGGGAAGAAGAATGCATACAGCGCATTCGCCTCTCCGTGAGCGTTCTGATGCACACAGAAGCGCAGCTATATTAGGGGAGGAGTTCACAGAATATCTGCGAAAACTGACACGGGCAGCGCGCGTAATTGCAAAGCAACTAGCCCCCCCCTCGACAAGAGAGGAGGGGAACGCAACTGAACCAAACAGGTTGCCTGAAAAACCACTACAACTAATGCCTGGTGACCTTATATATGTCAGAAGTTTTGTGCGGAGGTGGAATGCACCACGTTTCCATGGCCCCTATGAGGTAGTGTTTTGCACACCTACAGCAGTAAAGGTGAAGGGCCTGCGATATTGGGTGCATTTGACAGACGTACGTAAAGCTTACAGCGCTGCGGAAAGTGAGGCGCAGGACGAGGCACAGGCAACAGCGGACGATGAAGTTGTGCGGAATGAATGATTAGAAGTTTGTGTGCATTATGAGATGAACAGTGAACATAATTAGCGCGCAACAAATGTCCTGGACTAAAACGTGTACATATGTATATGGAAATTTTCTTTTTATTACAATTTTTGAAAGTTTTGCGTGGGGTTCTTTTTTCCCTCTCCTGTACTCTTTAAGAAGTTTTTTTTTATTATTGTTGTTTTTACAAAATGTCATGTTTCTTATTATTTATATATATATAGTAAGGTACGAATAATGATGATTGAAAGGCTACCTTGTCTGTCAACACACCCCCTCCCTCACCCAACCCTATATTTTATCACCGAAACGTTACAACGTGGAAATGCTTACATGTTTGTATTTAATGAACTCTTGTGTCTCAAACAGGATTTATCATGGCATCGAATGGGCAGCCTGCAACTAATAGATATGTTAGATTTAGAGAAATGTTAGTGGCTAGATTAACGTATTCATTTGAATGTGGTTTATCAATGTGTGCTATCGTGTTCTTCATCTCAATGTTTTGTCTGGTAGTACACTGGATTATAGCGTTCATCTCTACCGAGATGAACGAGGGGGGAGGGGGGAACAACACCACCCTTGCCCCTGGAACGAAAACAATTCCGACTGTAGGTATCAAAGAAGGTGATTTCTTGATCTGGGATGGATCACAGTTTGTGTGGGGATACTATACTACACCACCCACTGCTGTCCTCTCACAATCGAGAACCAAAAATGTAAATAATGACACAATGTCCCAACCTGGAACATACAACAACCACACGATCCCTCCCGCCCCAATTTCAAACAACGATCTCTTGTTTATTAAGGAGGATGGAAAAGTGATTATGATGACAGAACACAAGTCCCTACATGAAGAATTAGAAAAGGGGGGTGGGGAGGAGGAAGGGGAGCCTGGTTCTTCACCTACTATAACGAGAAGGGATAGAAGAAGGGAGAAAAGCAGGCGGAGAAGAGAGATTGGTGGGAAAGGGTATGATGAGTATTATGGACTAGGGCTAGACAAAATGGAAGACCCACGACACCCACACCAAGCAAATAAATGGTATGCAGATATGAGCACAACAGCCAAACAAACAACAAATGAGAGCTGTTATGTCTGCTCACTTATCCCCCATGCATCAGGCACACCTAAAGTATTGTTGCCACGAGAATTGCCCATTGTGGATGCCCAATGTCTCCTTCATCTCACGCTGTGTAGAATAAAGAACACTTTCCAAGCACACGATGTCTCTTTCAGAATGCTACAGAACAACAAAACGTGCTATTCGCAAGCGTCTGGAGTGATCTGTCTTAAAGAACCTTTCTTTGCAATACAAGGGACACTGTTTTCCGAAAACAAATGGAAAGACGAAGAAGTGCTGTGCAAGGCCGAAGCACTGAAAGGTGTCCAACCAGACAAGTTGCGGTGGATGGAAAGAACGTGCTTGCCAACATGGAAAGAACACATCCCTAAACTAACATGGGTAACAGCGATGGAGAAACCCTTCAAGCTACAAAGTGAAATACAAAACGAACTATGTTTCAAGGGAGAAGGAAAAATGGCAATGGGAACGAACAAGAACTGTAACAAAACTCTCACCATCCCAGATATGAAAAAAGGGACAGCAGCACTAATGGACACCTACTGGGTATGCGGAAACAAGGCGTACCTGCATCTTCCCCAATCATGGAGTGGTAGCTGCTCAATGGCCACTTTGCACTCAACACTAATGGTGATTCCAGAAAGCCATATTGACAGAAGTAACATGATGAAAGAAGGCTTGAACCAGAATGCAGCTTCTCCAACTACACAAGCGCACCTTTATGTCCTGTCCTCCGGAGGGAAGGGAGAAGAGCTCTCAAGGAACAAGCGAGCCTCGAACTACATATCACAAGCATCATCTGATTTATTGGCACAGATCCCAGACAGGTATCGCCTGTTCAGCTCCGTGGAAACATTCTTTGCTTCGCTAGTATCAAGTGTCCAAGCAAGAGCAAATGCAAAATGGCTCCAGATCACACGGTGGGAACTGATCCAGTTGGCCAATGACACTGAAGAAGGGTTTAACATAATAAAGGTGGAACTACGAGCTCTGCGATTAATGACCATGCAGAACAGGTATGTTCTAGACCTGTTAACAGCAATCGATGGAGGTGTTTGCCGAAAAATAGGAAGTGCGTGCTGCACGTTCGTACCTTCCGAAGATGCAGAAAATGGGTCCCTGTCCCACGTTATTGAAGCAGTACATAACCTGGGCGAGAAGATGAAAATGGAAGGTGGAGCTGAGGATAGCTCGTGGTTCGACAATATCTTCTCTTGGGTTCCCTCATGGCTTGGAGTGACAATGAAGTTCCTGATACCAATAGTGGTGATCGTCCTTGTGATGTTCTGCCTGTGCCAGGTGGGCCTCCGATGTTGTGCTAATGCAGTTCCTAACGGTGCAATGATGATGGTGACAATGGGCAACTCCGGTGGTACAATTAAAGCAACACAAGAAGTACATGTGCAGACAGGAGCAGACAACACCCCCAGGTACCAGTTAGTGCCTATGTGCCGTGATAAGTACATAGTAGATAAACTATGGCACACCACTATCAAAGAACCACGAGACGTAGAACTGGAATGGTATGAGGAGGTCTGGGTAGATCTGGAAGAAACTGGCGACTGTATATATTTAACATGTACACCAGACGAGTATGCTAGGAGAGGTGAGAGTTTAAGGGGGGTGTGCAGAGCATGGATGCCTATAAAAGGAACCCCTGCATGGGATGGTGCAGTGTTAGAGGAACAAGAATGTAGAAGATTGGAAGAGCTAAAGAAATTCGTTACTTTAAGTAACGAAAGGGGGGAAATGTAGGGGAGGACTGGCCGCGAGGCCCTCCTCACCTACATCTTTCTCCCCAGGTGAGGACCATGACTCGGTGGGCGCCCCCTCATGCCACCCGGGCCCAGGTGGAGGAGGATTCACCCGCCGACGACATTGCCCACGCGTATCCTTTCCTTGCATTTAGTTAGGCCTAGACGCCATCTTGTCTAGCAAACATGGCGTGAGTTCAGCACACTATAAAGAGGCCCCCACCTTTGGAGGGCCTTTCATGCATCTCTGCCGCCTCAGCAGCCCTGGCAGATCCGCTGCGAGCGCGTTCCCATGAGAAAGTCGGAGATGAACTAAACCCGAGACGCCAACACGGCAACATGATATTAGTAACAATGTGATATTGCACCCCGTATGACCCGGACCGCAAGGCCGGGGTAGCGAGGAAAAAAGCTGAAGCATCACTATCTGAAGAAGGTAGAAAACAATTCAAGTATTGGTATTAATGAACTACCTCTGTTTAAAATGTGAATAAGCCATAAAAATGTAACGTTATATGATATCCCTCCAGGTCTGGACTAGTGCTGCTATAACCACGGAGAAAGATGTTGACCAAACGTATAACCTCTATCTGTAAAAGTGTTTTTTCCATAGTATGTAGAAACTGGAACTCATATATGTTTTCTGAATCACCCAAAGCGGCGAGCATCAATCTCTGTAGGCCATAACCTAGATATCCCTCGTATAACGTCTAATGTACATACAATACGCACACAATGTAGTGAACGTAATGTTAGGTAATGAAAAGGTACTGGAACCGACTGTCTTAAAGAAATGTGTAACGAAATTGAAATGTATATGTGTGTCTAAATAACGTCAAAATAAGGCAGAGCAGTATAAAACTTCTGCATTCACTGATCAGCAACGCACGAGGAAAATACCTTTGTGGATATGCAAGGCCATTCCCTCTCCCACCCTACCAAGCCTGCCAGATAAAAAAGCTAAGACTTGTGCCGCGCTCCCTCACCTCCCCCAACCAAGCTGGCGTTACTTCAGAGAGTCAGAGGCCCCGGCGCCGCACCCAAGGCCACAGCCCACCACCTGTGTTATTTACAGCACGGTAATAAACCCACAGATGAACCCACTGATCTACCAGCACCCTTTCATAAATCCCACAAACCCCCCAAGAATCCTGACCCCGTGTAAGGACGACCCCCATCATTGAGACAAGACACAGAGACCCATCTATATAATAACTTCTACCGCAGCAGACAGGCATGTATCATTCGGCCCAGGCCCCAGAGCCCCGTCCTGCGACCTAAAATACCGGTCAATAGGACACAGGTAAATCTCACCCCAACCGATAACCACCAGACCTCACACGAGGTGCATTCCTCATGTGTTGCGTTTATTTTATAAGATAAGCTACAGAGCGATTTATTAGTGAACGTAAATGCCATTTTCTGAATAACTGCAGTGTGCATGGCCTAGGGCAAATGAGACAGGGAAGGTATTCGTCATTGTCACAGGCTGCCCCAGCATACCAACACCGCACGGATGACCTCAAGCCGGCCTGCCAGGCCCAACCCAACCCACGAGGCTGACCAGTGACGCCGTCTTGCCAAGACCAACCACGCTGCAGCAACACCTATAGTTAGTCGACGACACCCAATCCCAATTAACTTGTGCCCCCTATAGTGTTTAGGTGTTGATGACGTTTTTTGTATTAGAAATACGCCTGTCTTTGCTATTGTCAGACAGAGCGCTCTCGGAGGTTGCAGAGTTCTTTGCATGCCTTATTTTTGGATAAACTCCCATTTACGCTCACCCGCACTCTGTCTTGGCCTTATTCCCACTACGGGAGAGTCCTTTATTGTCTCTCATTGCGGGGAGGATCGTGCTGAATTGGGGGCGCTTCCCTTCACCTTTTAGGGAGGGCATCCCAGTGACAGGGAGTGAGGAGGAAGGAGCAGAAGCAGGGGGGATAGGGCACAGTTAGGGTGAGGAGGGCTTGGCCTTGTAGAGTGTGAGGGGGTGGCTAGAGGGCAGGTCTCCCCCACCGATGGATTTAAACATTATAAGAATTAATCTGAATACAGAGGGTTGCAGATTTTCACTGCCTGGTCACCAATAGGTGGTCTTTCTAGACTATATGGTGCCTGGGGCAATCCATTGATGTATACGGCTGATGAAGTTCAGTCTTTGTAGAGGACAGTTGTTGTAATCTCTCTATAGCTAAACACTGCTGGTGCTCCATCAACTGTGCCCGTCTCCCCTCTTTTTCTATGACAATATTGTGGCCCAAAAGATGGTGGTAAAGCGCCATCAGTGATTAAAACTACAACTCATTGGAAAATATTAAAAACTGTAGTTCATTGATCTTGACAAAATGAACATAAACAATGAAATGAGGCAAACCAATCCAGGACATTATTTCATCTCACTAAAGCGTGAAATCCCAGAAGGCACAGGGCCCTGCCTGCAGAGGACTGACATAAACAATGAAATGAGGCAACCAATCCAGGACATTATTTCATCTCACTAAAGCATGGAATCCCAGAAGGCACAGGGCCCTGCCTGCAGAGGACTGACATAAACAATGAAATGAGGCAACCAATCCAGGACATTATTTCATCTCACTAAAGCGTGGAATCCCAGAAGGCACAGGGCCCTGCAGAGGACTGACATAAACAATGAAATGAGGCAACCAATCCAGGACATTATTTCATCTCACTAAAGCGTGGAATCCCAGAAGGAACAGGGCCCTGCAGAGGACTGACATAAACAATGAAATGAGGCAACCAATCCAGGACATTATTTCATCTCACTAAAGCGTGGAATCCCAGAAGGCACAGGGCCCTGCAGAGGACTGACATAAACAATGAAATGAGGCAACCAATCCAGGACATTATTTCATCTCACTAAAGCGTGGAATCCCAGAAGGCACAGGGCCCTGCAGAGGACTGACATAAACAATGAAATGAGGCAACCAATCCAGGACATTATTTCATCTCACTAAAGCGTGGAATCCCAGAAGGGACAGGGCCCTGCAGAGGACTGACATAAACAATGAAATGAAGCAACCAATCCAGGACATTATTTCGTCTCATTAAAGTGTGAAATCCCAGAAGGCACAGGGCCCTGCCTGCAGAGGACTGACATAAACAATGAAATGAGGAAACCAATCCAGGACATTATTTCGTCTCACTAAAGCGTGAAATCCCAGAAGGCACAGGGCCCTGCCTGCAGAGGACTGACATAAACAATGAAATGAGGCAACCAATCCAGGACATTATTTCATCTCACTAAAGCATGGAATCCCAGAAGGGACAGGGGCCTGCAGAGGACTGACATAAACAATGAAATGAGGCAAACCAATCCAGGACATTATTTCATCTCACTAAAGCGTGGAATCCCAGAAGGAACAGGGGCCTGCAGAGGACTGACAGAAACAATTAAATGAGGCAAAGCAATCCAGGACATTATTTCATCTCACTAAAGCATGGAATCCCAGAAGGCACAGGGCCCTGCCTGCAGAGGACTGACATAAACAATGAAATGAGGCAACCAATCCAGGACATTATTTCTTCTCACTAAAGCGTGGAATCCCAGAAGGAACAGGGGCCTGCAGAGGACTGACATAAACAATGAAATGAGGCAAACCAATCCAGGACATTATTTCATCTCACTAAAGCGTGGAATCCCAGAAGGAACAGGGGCCTGCAGAGGACTGACATAAACAATGAAATGAGGCAAACCAATCCAGGACATTATTTCATCTCACTAAAGCGTGGGATCCCAGAAGGCATAGGGCCCTGCAGAGGACTGACATAAACAATGAAATGAGGCAACCAATCCAGGACATTATTTCATCTCACTAAAGCGTGGAAACCCAGAAAGCACAGGGCCCTGCAGAGGACTGACATAAACAATGAAATGAGGCAAACCAATCCAGGACATTATTTCATCTCACTAAAGCGTGGAAACCCAGAAAGCACAGGGCCCTGCAGAGGACTGACAGAAACAATGAAATGAGGCAAACCAATCCAGGACATTATTTCTTCTCACTAAAGCGGTGAATCCCAGAAAGCACAGGGCCCTGCAGAGGACTGACAGGGAATGGGATTAACCCAGTTTGGTTATTCAGGATTCTGTGGCCAGGGAGCAGTTGCAGAGAGACAGAGAAAGGGTGGAGCAGTACCTTCGCCCGGGTCTGAAGCTAGCAGACGAGAGCCCGATGGATGGAGGATTTGCCGGGTCTTACCTTTTGGTTGCTCTGGTTGTTCTTCACCAGTTCCTTCTCGTTGTGCTCCAGCATTTCCACCTGTCTACGTTGATCGGTTTGGACTGCCTTCAGGTGGTCATTTTCCAGGATTAGTTCCATGCTCTTGTCAGACATCTTAGACAGCTGCGCACAGATGGAAACATTCTCCCGGATTGTGCGCTTGGTTGTCTCTGCGATCTGCGTGCTTGACACTTTCCGGAATTCTGCGGCCACCATATTAACTCTCTGCACGGTTTCCTTCTTTAACCTGCAACAAGACAGGAGGCCATGTAACACACAGGTATAAACACCTTAGAGAAGAAGCCAGAGACCACACCTGAGACACAATACACAACATTGTACTTTAGAAAACACCCAGAATGCACCTCTGAGATATAAGTAGGGGCCACACCCCGACATACTTCAGAGAACACCAAGGAGGCCCATCCAAGTCATAATACAAGCCAGAAGGGTCACCCTCACCACAGTTGAGAAAACCCACCGCGGGCAGACATGAGCCACAATACAAAACCTTATAGGGGCCACACTCACCAGCGCTTCAGGGAAAACCGAGGGGGCACACCTCAATCCCAATGCAAAACACCAAATGGGTCACTATCCCCGCACTTTCGAAAGCACCTAAGGAGCACACCTGAGTCGCAATACAAACATCTGAAGGTGTATATTCTCCACATTATCGGAAGCACACAGGGGACACAATCTGTGGCCGGTACGAGGAAGGATGTGGACAGTGGGATGACATTTTCACCAGTTATTTATAAGAAGAATAAGGCTGATCTTTCCCTACTGCTACGAGAGGGTATCAGGTCATATTTCCCCAGCATAAATATTGCCGCACATATGGTCGTCGGGAACGGCCATAGGCGATATTTTTGGTGGCGAAAATATTAGGTGCGGGGGTTGCGGGGATGTCCCCCACACATAAAAAAATGATGCGGGAGTTGCGGGGGTGTCCCCCGCAGGGTCCATGTGTTATTTTCACTGCAAAAATATGGCGATATTTTTGCGGCGAAAATATCACATGGAACCTATGAGAATGTTCCCTGCCTATATAAATACCCAAGGTGCTCGTCAGTCATCACAAAGTCTCAAAGGAACGAGTTCCAACTGACCCTAACATTATTCTAACCAACTTAAATAAGATCAGGAGGAGGTCTCTCTATCCTGATATTGCTATGGCAATGTCTCTCATTTTCTTCATGACTCCTTGTTAATAGGCTATTCTTAAATAGTGTGATAAATCCGAGGGGCTCATCACCGACTCCACTGCGGAGCCCTCGTCCCATGAAGCTGGGGGGGGGGGCGGCTATATGAAGGAGGACCACATGGGTGGAGACAACTACCGGGGGGAGGTGGTGACTCATCGGATGAGGCGCCGTATCCCCCCCATTTCCCCTGAGGAAAACCCTATAATACCCAAGTCCTTAATGGTTTGTTGTCACTTACCAATTCCACCGTATGGTAAAAGTCAGAAAACCTTTCCCCTGAATCATGCTAGCCAAGTCCCCACTCATAACATCTTCTGGTTTTGATATATCTTTATGTACTTTTGAACAACATCCAAGAAATCCAATAACGTCAATGGACTTCAACTCCCATAAGTCTGGGAGTACTGAAACGAAGAAGGGGAAAGAGTCTATGCAGATCAAGGGAAGCCTAAAGCCTAACATGCAGGCTAGTTGTTATACTAGAATGAAGGTACGTGGGACATTTAAAAGTGGCAGAGGCAGTGAGAGAGAAGATCATGCAGGAGAAAACAGTGAGAAAGAGGACGTCCAAATCCTTGCAGCGGCTCGCGAACTCAAGGCACACAATCCAGCTAGCTGCCTGCATAATGTGCAGATGTGCCACAGGGCAATGCTGAAAAGATGATCCAGGATCCAACTAACCGCCTGCATAATGTGCAGATGTGCCACACGGCAATGCTGAAAAGATGATCCAGGATCCAACTAACCGCCTGCATAATGTGCAGATGTGCCACACGGCAATGCTGAAAAGATGACCCAGGGTCCAACTAACTGCCTGCATAATGTGCAGATGTGACACACAGCAATGCTGAAAAGATGACCCAGGGTCCAATAACTGCCTGCATAATGTGCAGATGTGACACAGCAATGCTGAAAAGATGATCCAAGGCCCAACTAGCTGCCTGCATGATGTGCAGATGTGACACACAGCAATGCTGAAAAGATGATCCAGGGTCCAATAACTGCCTGCATAATGTGCAGATGTGACACACAGCAATGCTGAAAAGATGATCCAGGGTCCAATAACTGCCTGCATAATGTGCAGATGTGACACACAGCAATGCTGAAAAGATGATCCAGGGTCCAACTAGCTGCCTGCATGATGTGCCACACGGCAATGCTGAAAAGATGATCCAGGATCCAACTAACCACCTGCATAATGTGCAGATGTGACACACAGCAATGCTGAAAAGATGATCCAGGGTCCAATAACTGCCTGCATAATGTGCAGATGTGACACAGCAATGCTGAAAAGATGATCCAGGATCCAACTAACCGCCTGCATAATGTGCAGATGTGACACAGCAATGCTGAAAAGATGATCCAGGGTCCAACTAACCGCCTGTATAATGTGCAGATGTGACACACAACAATGCTGAAAAGATGATCCAGGGTCCAACTAGCTGCCTGCATGATGTGCCACACGGCAATGCTGAAAAGATGATCCAGGATCCAACTAACCGCCTGCATAATGTGCAGATGTGCCACACAGCAATGCTGAAAAGATGATCCAGGGTCCAATAACTGCCTGCATAATGTGCAGATGTGCCACACGGCAATGCTGAAAAGATGATCCAGGATCCAACTAACAGCCTGCATAATGTGCAGATGTGCCACACAGCAATGCTGAAAAGATGATCCAGGGTCCAATAACTGCCTGCATAATGTGCAGATGTGACACACAGCAATGCTGAAAAGATGATCCAGGGTCCAATAACTGCCTGCATAATGTGCAGATGTGACACAGCAATGCTGAAAAGATGATCCAGGGTCCAATAACTGCCTGCATAATGTGCAGATGTGACACAGCAATGCTGAAAAGATGATCCAGGGTCCAATAACTGCCTGCATAATGTGCAGATGTGACACACAGCAATGCTGAAAAGATGATCCAAGGCCCAACTAGCTGCCTGCATGATGTGCCACACGGCAATGCTGAAAAGATGATCCAGGATCCAACTAACCACCTGCATAATGTGCAGATGTGCCACACAGCAATGCTGAAAAGATGATCCAGGATCCAACTAACCACCTTCATAATGTGCAGATGTGCCACACGGCAATGCTGAAAAGATGTTCCAGGGTCCAACTAGCTGCCTGCATGATGTGCCACACGGCAATGCTGAAAAGATGATCCAGGATCCAACTAACCGCCTGCATAATGTGCAGATGTGCCACAGGGCAATGCTGAAAAGATGATCCAGGGTCCAATAACTGCCTGCATAATGTGCAGATGTGACACAACAATGCTGAAAAGATGATCCAGGGTCCAACTAACCGCCTGCATAATGTGCAGATGTGACAGCAATGCTGAAAAGATGATACAGGGTCCAATAACTGCCTGCATAATGTGCAGATGTGCCACACAGCAATGCTGAAAATATGATCCAGGGTCCAATAACTGCCAGCATAATGTGCAGATGTGTCACAGCAATGCTGAAAAGATGATCCAGGGTCCAACTAGCTGCCTGCATAATGTGCAGATGTGACAGCAATGCTGAAAAGATGATACAGGGTCCAATAACTGCCTGCATAATGTGCAGATGTGCCACACAGCAATGCTGAAAATATGATCCAGGGTCCAATAACTGCCAGCATATTGTGCAGATGTGTCACAGCAATGCTGAAAAGATGATCCAGGGTCTAACTAGCTGCCTGCATGATGTGCCACACGGCAATGCTGAAAAGATGATCCAGGATCCAACTAACCACCTGCATAATGTGCAGATGTGCCACACGGCAATGCTGAAAAGATGATCCAGGATCCAACTAACCACCTTCATAATGTGCAGATGTGCCACACGGCAATGCTGAAAAGATGATCCAGGGTCCAACTAACCGCCTGCATAATGTGCAGATGTGCCACAGGGCAATGCTGAAAAGATGATCCAGGGTCCAATAACTGCCTGCATAATGTGCAGATGTGACACAGCAATGCTGAAAAGATGATCCAGGGTCCAATAACTGCCTGCATAATGTGCAGATGTGACACAGCAATGCTGAAAAGATGATCCAGGGTCCAATAACTGCCTGCATAATGTGCAGATGTGACACAGCAATGCTGAAAAGATGATCCAGGGTCCAACTAACCGCCTGCATAATGTGCATATGTGCCACACAGCAATGCTGAAAAGATGATCCAGGATCCAACTAACCGCCTGCATAATGTGCAGATGTGCCACACAGCAATGCTGAAAAGATGATCCAGGGTCCAATAACTGCCTGCATAATGTGCAGATGTGACACAGCAATGCTGAAAAGATGATCCAGGGTCCAATAACTGCCTGCATAATGTGCAGATGTGCCACAAAGCAATGCTGAAAAGATGATCCAGGGTCCAACTAACCGCCTGCATAATGTGCAGATGTGACACAGCAATGCTGAAAAGATGATCCAGGGCACAACTAACTGCCAGCATAATGTGCAGATGTGACACACAACAATGCTGAAAAGATGATCCAGGGTCCAACTAACCGCCTGTATAATGTGCAGATGTGCCACACAGCAATGCTGAAAAGATGATCCAGGGTCCAACTAACCGCCTGTATAATGTGCAGATGTGACACAGCAATGCTGAAAAGATGATCCAGGGCACAACTAACCGCCTGCATAATGTGCAGATGTGACACAGCAATGCTGAAAAGATGATCCAGGGTCCAACTAACCGCCTGCATAATGTGCAGATGTGACACAGCAATGCTGAAAAGATGATCCAGGGTCCAACTAACCGCCTGTATAATGTGCAGATGTGACACAGCAATGCTGAAAAGATGATCCAGGGCACAACTAACCGCCTGTATAATGTGCAGATGTGACACAGCAATGCTGAAAAGATGATCCAGGGTCCAACTAACCGCCTGCATAATGTGCAGATGTGACACAGCAATGCTGAAAAGATGATCCAGGGTCCAACTAACCGCCTGTATAATGTGCAGATGTGACACAGCAATGCTGAAAAGATGATCCAGGGCACAACTAACCACCTGCATAATGTGCAGATGTGACACACAGCAATGCTGAAAAGATGATCCAGGGTCCAATAACTGCCTGCATAATGTGCAGATGTGACACAGCAATGCTGAAAAGATGATCCAGGATCCAACTAACCGCCTGCATAATGTGCAGATGTGACACAGCAATGCTGAAAAGATGATCCAGGGTCCAACTAACCGCCTGCATAATGTGCATATGTGCCACACAGCAATGCTGAAAAGATGATCCAGGATCCAACTAACCGCCTGCATAATGTGCAGATGTGCCACACAGCAATGCTGAAAAGATGATCCAGGGTCCAATAACTGCCTGCATAATGTGCAGATGTGACACAGCAATGCTGAAAAGATGATCCAGGGTCCAATAACTGCCTGCATAATGTGCAGATGTGCCACAAAGCAATGCTGAAAAGATGATCCAGGGTCCAACTAACCGCCTGCATAATGTGCAGATGTGACACAGCAATGCTGAAAAGATGATCCAGGGCACAACTAACTGCCAGCATAATGTGCAGATGTGACACACAACAATGCTGAAAAGATGATCCAGGGTCCAACTAACCGCCTGTATAATGTGCAGATGTGCCACACAGCAATGCTGAAAAGATGATCCAGGGTCCAACTAACCGCCTGTATAATGTGCAGATGTGACACAGCAATGCTGAAAAGATGATCCAGGGCACAACTAACCGCCTGCATAATGTGCAGATGTGACACAGCAATGCTGAAAAGATGATCCAGGGTCCAACTAACCGCCTGCATAATGTGCAGATGTGACACAGCAATGCTGAAAAGATGATCCAGGGTCCAACTAACCGCCTGTATAATGTGCAGATGTGACACAGCAATGCTGAAAAGATGATCCAGGGCACAACTAACCGCCTGTATAATGTGCAGATGTGACACAGCAATGCTGAAAAGATGATCCAGGGTCCAACTAACCGCCTGCATAATGTGCAGATGTGACACAGCAATGCTGAAAAGATGATCCAGGGTCCAACTAACCGCCTGTATAATGTGCAGATGTGACACAGCAATGCTGAAAAGATGATCCAGGGCACAACTAACCACCTGCATAATGTGCAGATGTGACACACAGCAATGCTGAAAAGATGATCCAGGGTCCAATAACTGCCTGCATAATGTGCAGATGTGACACAGCAATGCTGAAAAGATGATCCAGGATCCAACTAACCGCCTGCATAATGTGCAGATGTGACACAGCAATGCTGAAAAGATGATCCAGGGTCCAACTAACCGCCTGTATAATGTGCAGATGTGACACACAACAATGCTGAAAAGATGATCCAGGGTCCAACTAGCTGCCTGCATGATGTGCCACACGGCAATGCTGAAAAGATGATCCAGGATCCAACTAACCGCCTGCATAATGTGCAGATGTGCCACACAGCAATGCTGAAAAGATGATCCAGGGTCCAATAACTGCCTGCATAATGTGCAGATGTGCCACACGGCAATGCTGAAAAGATGATCCAGGATCCAACTAACAGCCTGCATAATGTGCAGATGTGCCACACAGCAATGCTGAAAAGATGATCCAGGGTCCAATAACTGCCTGCATAATGTGCAGATGTGACACACAGCAATGCTGAAAAGATGATCCAGGGTCCAATAACTGCCTGCATAATGTGCAGATGTGACACAGCAATGCTGAAAAGATGATCCAGGGTCCAATAACTGCCTGCATAATGTGCAGATGTGACACAGCAATGCTGAAAAGATGATCCAGGGTCCAATAACTGCCTGCATAATGTGCAGATGTGACACACAGCAATGCTGAAAAGATGATCCAAGGCCCAACTAGCTGCCTGCATGATGTGCCACACGGCAATGCTGAAAAGATGATCCAGGATCCAACTAACCACCTGCATAATGTGCAGATGTGCCACACAGCAATGCTGAAAAGATGATCCAGGATCCAACTAACCACCTTCATAATGTGCAGATGTGCCACACGGCAATGCTGAAAAGATGTTCCAGGGTCCAACTAGCTGCCTGCATGATGTGCCACACGGCAATGCTGAAAAGATGATCCAGGATCCAACTAACCGCCTGCATAATGTGCAGATGTGCCACAGGGCAATGCTGAAAAGATGATCCAGGGTCCAATAACTGCCTGCATAATGTGCAGATGTGACACAGCAATGCTGAAAAGATGATCCAGGGTCCAACTAACCGCCTGCATAATGTGCAGATGTGACAGCAATGCTGAAAAGATGATACAGGGTCCAATAACTGCCTGCATAATGTGCAGATGTGCCACACAGCAATGCTGAAAATATGATCCAGGGTCCAATAACTGCCAGCATAATGTGCAGATGTGTCACAGCAATGCTGAAAAGATGATCCAGGGTCCAACTAGCTGCCTGCATGATGTGCCACACGGCAATGCTGAAAAGATGATCCAGGATCCAACTAACCACCTGCATAATGTGCAGATGTGCCACACGGCAATGCTGAAAAGATGATCCAGGATCCAACTAACCACCTTCATAATGTGCAGATGTGCCACACGGCAATGCTGAAAAGATGATCCAGGGTCCAACTAACCGCCTGCATAATGTGCAGATGTGCCACAGGGCAATGCTGAAAAGATGATCCAGGGTCCAATAACTGCCTGCATAATGTGCAGATGTGACACAGCAATGCTGAAAAGATGATCCAGGGTCCAATAACTGCCTGCATAATGTGCAGATGTGACACAGCAATGCTGAAAAGATGATCCAGGGTCCAATAACTGCCTGCATAATGTGCAGATGTGACACAGCAATGCTGAAAAGATGATCCAGGGTCCAACTAACCGCCTGCATAATGTGCAGATGTGCCACACGGCAATGCTGAAAAGATGATCCAGGGTCCAATAACTGCCTGCATAATGTGCAGATGTGCCACAGGGCAATCCTGAAAAGATGATCCAGGGTCCAACTAACCGCCTGCATAATGTGCAGATGTGCCACAAAGCAATGCTGAAAAGATGATCCAGGGTCCAACTAACCGCCTGCATAATGTGCATATGTGCCACACAGCAATGCTGAAAAGATGATCCAGGATCCAACTAACCGCCTGCATAATGTGCAGATGTGCCACACAGCAATGCTGAAAAGATGATCCAGGGTCCAATAACTGCCTGCATAATGTGCAGATGTGACACAGCAATGCTGAAAAGATGATCCAGGGTCCAATAACTGCCTGCATAATGTGCAGATGTGCCACAAAGCAATGCTGAAAAGATGATCCAGGGTCCAACTAACCGCCTGCATAATGTGCAGATGTGACACAACAATGCTGAAAAGATGATCCAGGGCACAACTAACTGCCAGCATAATGTGCAGATGTGACACACAACAATGCTGAAAAGATGATCCAGGGTCCAACTAACCGCCTGTATAATGTGCAGATGTGCCACACAGCAATGCTGAAAAGATGATCCAGGGTCCAACTAACCGCCTGTATAATGTGCAGATGTGACACAGCAATGCTGAAAAGATGATCCAGGGCACAACTAACCGCCTGCATAATGTGCAGATGTGACACAGCAATGCTGAAAAGATGATCCAGGGTCCAACTAACCGCCTGCATAATGTGCAGATGTGACACAGCAATGCTGAAAAGATGATCCAGGGTCCAACTAACCGCCTGTATAATGTGCAGATGTGACACAGCAATGCTGAAAAGATGATCCAGGGCACAACTAACCGCCTGTATAATGTGCAGATGTGACACAGCAATGCTGAAAAGATGATCCAGGGTCCAACTAACCGCCTGCATAATGTGCAGATGTGACACAGCAATGCTGAAAAGATGATCCAGGGTCCAACTAACCGCCTGTATAATGTGCAGATGTGACACAGCAATGCTGAAAAGATGATCCAGGGCACAACTAACTGCCAGCATAATGTGCAGATGTGACACAGCAATGCTGAAAAGATGATCCAGGGCACAACTAACTGCCAGCATAATGTGCAGATGTGACACAGTAATGCTGAAAAGATGATCCAGGGTCCAACTAACCGCCTGTATAATGTGCAGATGTGACACAGCAATGCTGAAAAGATGATCCAGGGCACAACTAACCGCCTGCATAATGTGCAGATGTGACACAGCAATGCTGAAAAGATGATCCAGGGCACAACTAACTGCCAACATAATGTGCAGATGTGCCACACAGCAATGCTGAAAAGATGATCCAGGGTCCAATAACTGCCTGCATAATGTGCAGATGTGACACAGCAATGCTGAAAAGATGATCCAGGGCACAACTAACCGCCTGCATAATGTGCAGATGTGACACAGCAATGCTGAAAAGATGATCCAGGGTCCAACTAACCGCCTGTATAATGTGCAGATGTGACACAGCAATGCTGAAAAGATGATCCAGGGCACAACTAACCGCCTGCATAATGTGCAGATGTGACACAGCAATGCTGAAAAGATGATCCAGGGTCCAACTAACCGCCTGCATAATGTGCAGATGTGACACAGCAATGCTGAAAAGATGATCCAGGGTCCAACTAACCGCCTGTATAATGTGCAGATGTGACACAGCAATGCTGAAAAGATGATCCAGGGCACAACTAACCGCCTGTATAATGTGCAGATGTGACACAGCAATGCTGAAAAGATAATCCAGGGTCCAACTAACCGCCTGCATAATGTGCAGATGTGACACAGCAATGCTGAAAAGATGATCCAGGGTCCAACTAACCGCCTGTATAATGTGCAGATGTGACACAGCAATGCTGAAAAGATGATCCAGGGCACAACTAACTGCCAGCATAATGTGCAGATGTGACACAGCAATGCTGAAAAGATGATCCAGGGCACAACTAACTGCCAGCATAATGTGCAGATGTGACACAGTAATGCTGAAAAGATGATCCAGGGTCCAACTAACCGCCTGTATAATGTGCAGATGTGACACAGCAATGCTGAAAAGATGATCCAGGGCACAACTAACCGCCTGCATAATGTGCAGATGTGACACAGCAATGCTGAAAAGATGATCCAGGGTCCAACTAACCGCCTGTATAATGTGCAGATGTGACACAGAAATGCTGAAAAGATGATCCAGGGCACAACTAACTGCCGGCATAGTGTGCAGATGTGCCACACAAATGAAAAGGAGGTCATCTGAGCAAAGAGATTCGATATTTGGCACATAGGCCTTTAAACCATTTGCAGAAAACGTGCATTGTGGATTCTATGCATTCTGGAGCTCTTTACAGAAACAGGCACTTGCCAACTTGCCTTATGGAGTGCCAAGGGTTGTGATGAAGGGTCATCTTCCAGGCAATGTGGAGGCAGACCCAAGAAAACGAAAAATCCTTATTAGGAGCAGCCAGGTGACACGATCTACAGACTAGCCAGACCACAAGTACAGTTTAGTCTTATTTTGGATAAGTGTACAAAAGGGTGACTTGAACGACCGACAAAATGAGTCTTCATCAAACAAAACTGTCCAGGTGCATTTTCTCCTCAGAGCCCGGAAAGTGTGCAGGCAACTTCACAGGTTATTTATTTTTTGTACGTTTCTGAGTCCCACAATGCTCAGCCTAAAGTCAATAACAATGAATTTGGGTTCTGGGATTTCCCCCAATCCTTGGTTATGGGGTTTCCATAGCCCAGCATCGTGGGATTCCAGGGGTTCCATTCTCAGTCTTGGGTTTACGGGTTTCCCATGTTCTGCAACAAGTGGCCTCTAAGAAGTCACACTACCAGCTGCCCCTCCTCAGAGGTATTCTGCCTTTCCTCTACTTCCCCCAGAAGCTCACTGTCTCCCAAGCTCTGGTTCTCTCTAGACTAGACTATTGCAACAGCCTCTTTCTAAATCTGCCTGCCTCTACTCTCCGCCCTCTGCAACTCATCCAGAACAGGGCTGCGAGACTTGTCCTTGGCCTCAAGCCCAGGGATCGTATCTCTCCAGCTCTGAAATCTCTCCATTGGCTCCCAGTGGCAGCAAGGATCAAGTTCAAAACCCTCTGCAACTTCAACTCTCTCTTCCTAAATATCTTCCTTCTCAAGCTCTTCGCTCATCGCCTCCAACTCCCTCAGGGTCAGTCGCTTCTCCAAACAACGAGTTGGTGGTAGATCTCTTTCTTTAGCTGGTGCCTCCCTCTGGAACAGCCTCCCTGCCTCCTTGAGGAGAACCTTCTCTGGTTCTGGAAGCACCTCAAAACCTTTCTATTTGCTTCTGCTTTTTCTCCTCCTCCTGGCTGTAACCAGAACTGCACTGGCTACCTGGACACCCTCTGATCTCGGGCCCAGGTCCATCCACCGCCAGCGTCACACTTGCACTGCCCATCTGGCAACCCCCGCACTTGGGGACTGTTTCTGTATCCCTACAGTCCCCCTACCAGCTCTTGACACCTGATGTCTGCACTTACCCACGCACTTGCCACCTGCTGGCCGTCACTTACTTATTGTTATTATCTATTCCCATGTACTGCACTGGCCCTGCCCCGTTCCAACGCACTTGCGCGATCTGAATGACACCTGGCCTAGTAGGATCGGTGTCCGTCCTCCCTTTGTTCCCCTCCCTTGCCCCGTTGTGTCTTGAAACACTTGTGTATAGGCGCATTATAAATGCCATATCATATCATAAGTGCTCAGCTTCATCCATTGACTGCGTGCCAGTTCAAGCTCATCAAGCAGGGAGAGGTAGAACTGGTGTTTCTCTGCTTTCGGATATTTCCCTTACTTGGGTAAACTGTTCCCTGGCAGTTGGCAAAGTCTCAGAGGAGAGTCCTCTGGTCTCCCTCAGGGCTGAGTCTCCTGGACCGGCCTATCTGTTCCTCCTAGGATCACAGTCTGCTCCTTCAGATGTCATGTGCTTCTTCTCCCTCCCGCCACTAACACCGGCCTAGGACTAACTGAACCCGCCTGAACTCTCCCGGTCTATCTGTCAATACTTCCTCCTGCTGTTGTCTTATATCCTCTTTACAGGTGTCTGCCACCTTTCTCTCCTTCTCTGACTCCAACCTCCTGTGCAAGCCTTTTCATCGAGGTTTGAAAGGTTCTCCACTTTCCACCATAACTTTTCCCCAATCTCCCGATGTCCTTCTTCCTCCTCCTTCCACACATTCACACCAATATTCCTTCCACCCTTCCCCCACCCTGTCTTCACCAACCATTTCTAATGGTCCCTATCTGCTCCAGACATTCTCCCCCAACCCCCTTTTCCAATTCTCCAAACAGCTTCTCCAAATCTTAACCGATCCTCTGCTGTTTCCCAACCTACTTTTCACTATCACTAGTCTCCTCCACAATTTCCTTAACTTCTCTGTCCACCTTCTCCTCTTTATTTTCTACAAATGCCTCCTTGCTGTCACCAGCTTCCTCTGCATTATCACCAATATCCTACTCAGTCTCGCTAAATGTCTTCTCAAAATCTTACACAATCTCATGCTGGTTTCCAGCCTCCGCCTTACTGTCACTAATCCCCTCCTTTCTGGCCCCAATCTCCTTCTGATCTTTACTAACCTCCTCCTCACAGTCACCGGTCTTCACCATAACTTCCAGACCTTCAGGCCACCATCTTCTTTATATTTTCCCCAGCCTCCTCCTGACTATCACCAATCTCCTACTTGCTGTAATCAATATCGTCTATGCTATCACCAATCTTCTCCATGCTATCGCCAATTTCCTCTTCACATGCTTTACCCACCTCTTAATTGCTTTCCAGATCTACATCTCACCTCCTGCCTCTCAAGTCCTAATCCAGGTCAGGCGCCTCCTTGCATGGCCTCACCCGGCACCCTGGAGACCTGCCTCTCAAGTCCTAATCAAGGTCAGGCGCCTCCTCGCATGGCCTCACCCGGCACCCTGGAAACCTGCCTCTCAAGTCCTAATCAAGGTCAGGCGCCTCCTCGCATGGCCTCACCCGGCATCCTGGAGACCTGCCTCAAGTCCTAATCCAGGTCAGGCGCCTCCTCGCATGGCCTCACCCGGCACTCTGGAGACCTGCCTCTCAAGTCCTAATCCAGGTCAGGCGCCTCCTCGCATGGTCTCACCCGCACCCTGGAGACCTGCCTCTCAAATCGTAATCCAGGTCAGGCCCCTCCTCGCATGACCTCACCCAGCACCCTGGAAACCTGCCTCTCAAATCCTAATGTCTATCCATGATTCAGGAGTGGTGTACCTCCAACAAGTTCTGCTTTAATGCCAGTAAGACTGAGATCCTTCTCACTGGGAACCCTGTTCCCGCTTTCCCTCTCTCACTCTGGAGCCCTCCTTGCGCCCTCTTCCTTTGTTTTCTTAGGAGGCAAAAAGCATTGGTGTCATCTTCGACTCCACTCTCTCCTTCTCTCCTCACATCACCGACCTTGCCAAGAAGGCCCACTGCCAGCTGCACCTCCTCAGAGGTATTCTTCCTTTTCTCACTTCCCCCCAGAAGCTCACTGTCTCCAGAGCCCTGGTTCTCTCTAGGCTGGACTACTGCAATCCGCCATCTGCAACTAATCCAGAACAGGACTGCAAGACTTGTCCTTGGCCTCAAACCCAGGGACCGTATATCTCCAGCCCTGAAATCTCTCCACTGGCTCCCGATGGCTGCATGGATCAAGTTCAAGACCTGCATCGTCCACAAGGCTTGTTGGGGCTGAGGCCCGCAATACATACAACTCTCTCTTGCTAAACACCTTCCTTCTCAAGCCCTTCACCCAGCCACCTCTAACTCTCTGAGGGTCAGACGCTTCTCCAGGGAGAGAGTGGAGGTAGATCTCTCTCCTCTGCAGGTGCCTCCCTCTGGAATGGCCTCCCTGCCCCTCTCAAACTTGAGCCGGATCACCTTAAGTTCTGGAAGCAGCTCAAGACCTTCCTTTTTGTTTCTGCTTTCTTGCTCTTTCTCCCCTGCTGACTTACCAGTCTGTCTGCTGCGCTGACTGGTTGCCTGGCTACCCTCGAAATCCCACTGGGCACCAGGCTCCTCCATGACCAGTAGCCCCTGCACTGCTTCCGGGCCTACCGCACACTTAGGGGCTGTATCTGTAACCCTCCAGTCGCCTGCCTCCTTGCACTTACCCAGGGCCGTGCTGCACTGCTGCATTTACTTAGAGCAATGCTTCCCCCTTACCTCCCCCTGGCACTTCTCTCCTTCTCCCCTCTGCACCTGCACGATCTGAATGACACAAGGCTTAGTAAAATCATTTGTTTTGTCCTCCCTCTGTCTTTCCTCCTCTGTCTTGTCGCGCATAGGAACACTTGTGTACAGGCAGCTTATAAATGGCTTATCAGATCATCTGTACGACAAACTCATTCCATGAAGAGTCTTGTGGTCTGTTGCTTTAATGAAAGTCAATCGCTTCAGGTAACCTGGCCAAGATCAAGTAGCGTTCTTATGATTGATGCTATGTTAATGAATACTTTTCATGCATGCAGATATATGTTGTGTTCCGTTCTTTATGATATGCACTTGCTTTTTAGGAATGTGTTATAACATGGATAAGGCCAAGAAACGTTTAAACTCTGTTTGTGCTCTGTGTAATGTTTGTATAAATACATGTGGATGTCGCTTCAACCCTAAAAACCACTTTACACAATGCTCTGAGGCCATACCTGGAGGGACATTAAAGAACACACCTGCGGTCAGACTTGGAGTAATGTTAACAGAGTCCCCCAGGATCAGATCTTCAGAAACACTATAGCGAGCACCTCAGGGTCAGACTTACAGAAACACTGTGTGGAGCACCTCACGATCAGACCAACACACACTGTACGGAGCACCTCAGGGTCAGACTTACAGAAACACTGTGTGGAGCACCTCACGATCAGACCAACACACACTGTATGGAGCACCTCAGGGTCAGACCTTCAGACAATGGACAGAGCACCTCAGGGTCGGACCTTCAGACAATGGACAGAGCACCTCAGGGTCGGACCTTCAGACAATGGACAGAGCACCTCAGGGTCGGACCTTCAGACACTGGACAGAGCACCTCAGGGTCGGACCTTCAGACACTGGACAGAGCACCTCAGGGTCGGACCTTCAGACAATGGACAGAGCACCTCAGGGTCGGACCTTCAGACAATGGACAGAGCACCTCAGGGTCGGACCTTCAGACAATGGACAGAGCACCTCAGGGTCGGACCTGCAGACACTGGACAGAGCACCTCAGCGTTGGACCTTCAGACACTGGACGGAGCACCTCAGGGTCAGACCTTCAGACACCGGACAGAGCACCTCAGGGTCAGACCTTCAGACACTGGACAGAGCACCTCAGGGTCAGACCTTCAGACACCGGACAGAGCACCTCAGGGTCAGACCTTCAGACACTGCTGGACAGAGCACCTCAGGGTCAGACCTTCAGACACTGTACGGAGCACCTCAGGGTCAGATTTACAGACACACTCTGTGGAGCACCTCACGATCAGACCAACACACACTGTAGAACGCACCTCAGGGTCAGACCTTCAGACACCGGACAGAGCACCTCAGGGTCGGACCTTCAGACAATGGACAGAGCACCTCAGGGTCAGACCTTTAGACAATGGACAGAGCACCTCAGAGTCAGACCTTCAGACACTGGACGGAGCACCTCAGGGTCAGACCTTCAGACACTGCTGGACAGAGCACCTCAGGGTCAGACCTTCAGACACTGCTGGACAGAGCACCTCAGGGTCAGACCTTCAGACACCGGACAGAGCACCTCAGGGTCAGACCTTCAGACACTGGACGGAGCACCTCAGGGTCAGACCTTCAGACACTGCTGGACAGAGCACCTCAGGGTCAGATTTACAGACACGCTCTGTGGAGCACCTCACGATCAGACCAACACACACTGTAGAACGCACCTCAGGGTCGGACCTTCAGACAATGGACAGAGCACCTCAGGGTCAGACCTTCAGACACCGGACAGAGCACCTCAGGGTCAGACCTTCAGACAATGGACAGAGCACCTCAGGGTCAGACCTTCAGACACTGGACAGAGCACCTCAGCGTCAGACCTTCAGACACTGGACAGAGCACCTCAGGGTCAGATTTACAGACAATGGACAGAGCACCTCAGGGTCAGACCTTCAGACACTGCTGGACAGAGCACCTCAGGGTCAGACCTTCAGACACCGGACAGAGCACCTCAGAGTCAGACCTTCAGACACTGCTGGACAGAGCACCTCAGGGTCAGACCTTCAGACAATGGACAGAGCACCTCAGGGTCAAACCTTCAGACACTGCTGGACAGAGCACCTCAGGGTCAGACCTTCAGACAATGGACAGAGCACCTCAGGGTCAGACCTTCAGGCACTGGACCGAGCACCTCAGGGTCAGACCTTCAGGCACTGGACAGAGAACCTCAGGGTCAGACCTTCAGACAATGGACAGAGAACCTCAGGGTCAGACCTTCAGACAATGGACAGAGCACCTCAGGGTCAGACCTTCAGACACTGTACGGAGCACCTCAGGGTCAGACGTACAGGCAGGTTACATACACTTTATGTCAGGACACTTCAGGGTGACACGCAGAGCCAGTTGCTGACCTGTCCTTGTCCACCACTGCCTTCCTCTCCAGTTTGTAGAGCCTCTCTGTGTATTCCTCCTCCTGCTTCTTCAGCTTCTCCTCTAGGGCTGTGAACTGGGCAGACAGATCTTCCTTCTGGACCCTGAATTCTTCCAACGCTGCCAGTTTTCCAGCTGAAAGAAGATGGCAAATTAAGGGAGACTGGCCAGAGGGAGGAACATGTACTAGCGGGTGAGCACCGTACTTCGGAACAGTGTGAGAGGAGGGCTCACCCTCCTCTTCCTCTCGCCCCATCCAGATCTACAAGGCATTATCTACTGGGACTGCCAGAGACGTACCAACAGCTCCACCCTGTACCATGCTCAAATTCCTACCCCGTGCATCGCCGCAGAAGACCAAAGCATCACCAAAGGTCAAATGTGATACTGAACCTTCAAACAACACATACCTTAGAGATACCTCCTTCCTGCCTCATTACCAAACACCACCATCCTGCCTCATCACCAAACACCTCCATCCAGCAGCATCACCAAACACCACCATCCTGCCTCATCACCAAACACCACCATCCTGTCTCATCACCAAACACCTCCATCCAGCATCATCACCAAACACCACCATCCTGCCTCATCACCAAACACCTCCATCCAGCAGCATCACCAAACACCACCATCCTGCCTCATCACCAAACACCACCATCCTGCCTCATCACCAAACACCACCATCCTGTCTCATCACCAAACACCTCCATCCAGCATCATCACCAAACACCACCATCCTGCCTCATCACCAAACACCTCCACCCAGCAGCATCACCAAACACCACCATCCTGCCTCATCACCAAACACCACCATCCTGTCTCATCACCAAACACCTCCATCCAGCATCATCACCAAACACCACCATCCTGCCTCATCACCAAACATCACCATCCTGTCTCATCACCAAACACCTCCATCCAGCATCATCACCAAACACCACCATCCTGCCTCATCACCAAACATCTCCATCCAGCAGCATCACCAAACACCACCATCCTGCCTCATCACCAAACACCACCATCCTGCCTCATCACCAAACACCTCCATCCAGCAGCATCACCAAACACCACCATCCTGCCTCATCACCAAACACCACCATCCTGCCTCATCACCAAACACCTCCAGTCAGCAGCATCACCAAACGCCACCATCCTGCCTCATCACCAAACACCACCATCCTGTCTCATCACCTAACACCTCCATCCAGCATCATCACCAACCACCACCATCCTGCCTCATCACCAACCACCACCATCCAGCAGCATCGCCAAACACCACCATCCTGCCTCATCACCAAACACCTCCAGTCAGGAGCATCACCAAACACCACCATCCTGTCTCATCACCAAACACCTTCATCCAGCATCATCACCAAACACCACCATCCTGCCTCATCACCAAACACCACCACCCTGCCTCATCACCAAACACCACCATCCTGCCTCATCACCAAACACCACCATGCTGCCTCATCACCAAACACATACCAAAGTAGACACCCCCATCCTGGCTCATCACCAGAAACATACCCTCACAGAAACCACCATTCTGCTTCATCACCTAACAACACACCCTCAAAGATACCACCATCCTGCCTCATCACCAAACACATACTCCACAGGCACACTCATCCTGCCTCATTACCAAACACGTACCCCACAGGCACATCCCATCCTGCCTCATCACCAATGCATACCCTTGCAGACACAACCATCCTGTCATCCCCATTACCTGCCTCATCACCAAATAACACATACCCTGGCAGAGACCACCATCCAGCCTCATCACCAAACACATACCCCACAGGCACACTCATCCTGCCTCATTACCAAACACGTACCCCACAGGCACATCCCATCCTGCCTCATCACCAATGCATACCCTTGCAGACACAACCATCCTGTCATCCCCCAACACCTGCCTCATCACCAAATAACACATACCCTGGCAGAGACCACCATCCAGCCTCATCACCAAACACATACCCCACAGGCACACTCATCCTGCCTCATTACCAAACACGTACCCCACAGGCACACCCCATTCTGCCTCATCACCAATGCATACCCTTGCAGACAGAACCATCCTGTCACCCCCAACACCTGCCTCATCACCAAATAACACATACCCTGGCAAAGACCACCATCCAGCCTCATCACCAAACGCACACCCTAACAGACACGGCCATCCTGTCTCATCACCAAACACCTCCATCCAGCATCATCACCAAACACCACCATCCTGCCTCATCACCAAACACCTCCATCCAGCAGCATCACCAAACACCACCATCCTGCCTCATCACCAAAAACCACCATCCTGTCTCATCACCAAACACCACCATCCTGCCTCATCACCAAACACCACCATCCAGCCTCATCACCAAACACCTCCATCCAGCAGCATCACCAAACACCGCCATCCTGCCTCATCACCAAACACCACCATCCTGTCTCATCACCAAACACCTCCATCCAGCATCATCACCAAACACCACCATCCTGCCTCATCACCAAACACCTCCAGCCAGCAGCATCACCAAACGCCACCATCCTGCCTCATCACCAAACACCACCATCCTGTCTCATCACCAAACACCTCCATCCAGCAGCATCACCAAACACCACCATCCTGCCTCATCACCAAACACCACCATCCTGCTTCATCACCAAACACCTCCATCCAGCATCATCACCAAACACCACCATCCTGTCTCATCACCAAACACCTTCATCCAGCATCATCACCAAACACCACCATCCTGCCTCATCACCAAACACCACCACCCTGCCTCATCACCAAACACCACCATCCTGCCTCATCACCAAACACCACCATGCTGCCTCATCACCAAACGCATACCAAAGTAGACACCCCCATCCTGGCTCATCACCAGAAACATACCCTCACAGAAACCACCATTCTGCTTCATCACCTAACAACACACCCGCAAAGATACCACCATCCTGCCTCATCACCAAATAACACATACCCTGGCAGAGACCACCATCCAGCCTCATCACCAAACACATACTCCACAGGCACACTCATCCTGCCTCATTACCAAACACGTACCCCACAGGCACATCCCATCCTGCCTCATCACCAATGCATACCCTTGCAGACACAACCATCCTGTCATCCCCCAACACCTGCCTCATCACCAAATAACACATACCCTGGCAGAGACCACCATCCAGCCTCATCACCAAACACATACCCCACAGGCACACTCATCCTGCCTCATTACCAAACACGTACCCCACAGGCACACCCCATTCTGCCTCATCACCAATGCATACCCTTGCAGACAGAACCATCCTGTCACCCCCAACACCTGCCTCATCACCAAATAACACATACCCTGGCAAAGACCACCATCCAGCCTCATCACCAAACGTACACCCTAACAGACACGGCCATCCTGTCTCATCACCAAACACCTCCATCCAGCATCATCACCAAACACCACCATCCTGCCTCATCACCAAACACCTCTATCCAGCAGCATCACCAAACACCACCATCCTGCCTCATCACCAAAAACCACCATCCTGTCTCATCACCAAACACCACCATCCTGCCTCATCACCAAACACCACCATCCAGCCTCATCACCAAACACCTCCATCCAGCAGCATCACCAAACACCGCCATCCTGCCTCATCACCAAACACCACCATCCTGTCTCATCACCAAACACCTCCATCCAGCATCATCACCAAACACCACCATCCTGCCTCATCACCAAACACCTCCATCCAGCAGCATCACCAAACACCACCATCCTGCCTCATCACCAAACACCACCATCCTGTCTCATCACCAAACACCTCCATCCAGCATCATCACCAAACACCACCATCCTGCCTCATCACCAAACACCTCCATCCAGCAGCATCACCAAACACCACCATCCTGCCTCATCACCAAACACCACCATCCTGCCTCATCACCAAACACCTCCATCCTGCCTCATCACCAAACACCTCCAGTCAGCAGCATCACCAAACACCACCATCCTGCCTCATCACCAAACACCACCATCCTGTCTCATCACCTAACACCTCCATCCAGCATCATCACCAAACACCACCATCCTGCCTCATCACCAAACACCTCCATCCAGCAGCATCACCAAACACCACCATCCTGCCTCATCACCAAACACCACCATCCTGCCTCATCACCAAACACCTCCATCCAGCAGCATCACCAAACACCACCATCCTGCCTCATCACCAAACACCACCATCCTGCCTCATCACCAAACACCTCCAGTCAGCAGCATCACCAAACGCCACCATCCTGCCTCATCACCAAACACCACCATCCTGCCTCATCACCAAACACCTCCATCCAGCAGCATCACCAAACACCACCATCCTGCCTCATCACCAAACACCACCATCCTGCCTCATCACCAAACACCACCATCCTGCCTCATCACCAAACACCTCCAGTCAGCAGCATCACCAAACACCACCATCCTGCCTCATCACCAAACACCACCATCCTGTCTCATCACCTAACACCTCCATCCAGCATCATCACCAAACACCACCATCCTGCCTCATCACCAAACACCTTCATCCAGCATCATCACCAAACACCACCATCCTGCCTCATCACCAAACACCACCACCCTGCCTCATCACCAAACACCACCATCCTGCCTCATCACCAAACACCACCATGCTGCCTCATCACCAAACGCATACCAAAGTAGACCCCCCCATCCTGGCTCATCACCAGAAACATACCCTCACAGAAACCACCATTCTGCTTCATCACCTAACAACACACCCGCAAAGATACCACCATCCTGCCTCATCACCAAATAACACATACCCTGGCAGAGACCACCATCCAGCCTCATCACCAAACACATACTCCACAGGCACACTCATCCTGCCTCATTACCAAACACGTACCCCACAGGCACATCCCATCCTGCCTCATCACCAATACATACCCTTGCAGACACAACCGTCCTGTCATCCCCCATTACCTGCCTCATCACCAAATAACACATACCCTGGCAGAGACCACCATCCAGCCTCATCACCAAACACATACCCCACAGGCACACTCATCCTGCCTCATTAGCAAACACGTACCCCACAGGCACACCCCATTCTGCCTCATCACCAATGCATACCCTTGCAGACAGAACCATCCTGTCATCCCCCAACACCTGCCTCATCACCAAATAACACATACCCTGGCAAAGACCACCATCCAGCCTCATCACCAAACGCACACCCTAAGAGACACGGCCATCCAGCCTCATCACCAAATACCTCTAGAGGGGAAGTAGTAATACAAGTGTTTATTATTTTATTAAACATAGTTTCTCACACACGGCTAGATGTTCCCTTGCTCCAGCAGGGTTACACTCCCCCAGGGTCTGGTGTTCTGCGACTTCACTGCTTTCTGGATATTACCGCAAGTCTCTAGGTGGTTTTTCATTGTCTCTCCAAAAATTCCACAATTCTCAATCCTTCTCAGATTCATGTAAATCCGGGTAGCTAAGCACATCTCTCAAGCTCTAGGCCCTTCCTAAACCTCCCAATGCCACTCTAGGCCTCTTTCAGACTTCCCAGCCGCCCTCTCTGGCCCTAGCTGCCCATGCCCATCCTAGTTTCTAGGCGTCTTTCGGAGGTATCACAACATAGTGTGCCAGCCCGGTAACAACGGTGCCCATAAGACTACCATCACCGTTGTTACCGGACGGCACACTACGAGTCTGCAGGCGGGTGCCGTCCCACCCGCCAGGGTCAGACCTGGCGTGTGGAACGGCATCCGCCCCCAGAGTTTCAATGAAACACCGGCACCGTTATTAACAGTGCCGGTGCTTCCGTGGTCCCCAATTCCATGGGAATGGGGATTAACAATTTACCAGTGCCTGACTTCCCGGAACGCCAGGGGTTTAATTCCCCGGTGGCACCGGAAGCCAGGTGCCGGTAAATATTGCAAGTCTGGCAGCAACCCGCCTGAACTGGAGGCTTCCAGACCTTTAAGAGAGATGGATGGGGATGCAGAAATTATTCAAACATCAATAATCGAAAACGACTAAGGTGATGGCTGAAGGATCTCTGTTTTAATATCAATTATCTCAAACAGAGTACAACGGACATCAACGGACGTCTCAGCGCATGCTCTCTCAATGCATTAAAAAAAAGCGTGCAATCGTCATAGGTGACGTCAACCTACGTATTACTAATGTCATCCTACGTGGCGATCTACAAAAACCTATTGAAGAAAGTGATAGGGTCTAAGGGATCATCTAAGTATACGATCCATACTAGTCTTAGGCAGTGGAAGGAAGTGATTTGTTTCTTATCATCAGGGGGGGCAACTAAGCCCTCCCCTTAAACAGGTCACTATTAACGTCACTAAATACACAACCTCCCATTGGCTACACCACTATAAGACACTTAAACATGTGGCCCCTATCATTGATTGGCTTCTAACCTCTGTCAGTACTTTTCAACCTACGTTTAGCAGCACGCAGGCTGAGCGTCCAGGTGCTGGTGAGCTAGTCTTAGCCATAGCTTCCCACCAATCAGCATAATCGTCTATCATCACCTCAGTGGTCTGCTGTCAATTAGGGCTTTGAACTTGTCCTCGGGAGTGTTCTCTTGCTCTGGAGAATTCAAGGGAGTGAAGGCACGCTCTGCCTTCAATGCATAGGTGTGGTTGTCATGCTCGTCCAAATTCTTCCCTCCACGTGACAGAAGACCACGAAATCGAACTTCTGGTGCATTAAAATACTATTTTCTAATAGACCTCTGATGTCTTCCTTGTTTTTGTCCATGGCTTCTGAACAGGAGTTTCGTTCTTTCACACAATTTGTATCCAGTGTCTGTTTACTCCAGCCTGATATGGCCTTGGCTTCTTGGCTCATCCAACCTCGCCTTTCTGAGATTCACTTTGTAATTCACTTGTTTTCTAATTGCGCCACACTGGAAAAGAGGCCTTCTTTCTTTAGCCCAGCTCCGCTATAATACGTAGTGGAAACATCCATTTTTTACTCACTCTTATCTATATGTACATGTTGGCGCATGCCGTAATCTATTCACTATGAAGCTAGCCTCAAGAATACTTTGTCTGCTTGCGTTTCTTTGCATCTGTACACGTGTAAAACAACTGAATATCTTCATCTGTTCTGTAGCATAAGCTTCTTCATCTTGATCCCAAGATGTCTCTTATCTTCAATACTTTCTTGACGCCTTATAGAATATCTGCATTCTCTAGTCTCTCCATCTCTTCTATGTACGTCAGCTCGGCTCTGTGTGATGTCATCATTCTTCTTTGCCATTCATTTGCTCTGCTTTTTCCGGAATTTCATTCAAATAGCCATCATACTGTCTCATATGCAGGTATGGTTTTCTCAATGGGAACCTTGCTTCCAGGATTCTCCTTGGTATCAGTATTTTCACTGGCACCTCACAAGTCCCACATTCTGGTTCCAAATATATAGGCAATATGGGCGAGGTGGTTGAGGTGGGGGTACTTAGCTCCTTCTCTATATGCCGGCAGCACCGGCAGGGTTACTGGGGTTACCGCCGGACTTGTAATGGGGCCCACTGTTGGTGGGAATTATGTTTTCTTGCCTTGTTCCCTGACTCATGATCTACCACTTTTTCCAAATATACTAGGAGTGGACATGCAATAGTGAATTAAAACAGTCCTAGAAAACGTGGGAAGTGCTTTTTGGGGGTCAGCCATAAAGCATCCTCCCGCCTGCAATGCTTTGGTTGGCAATGCTATCAGATAGCACCTGTTTTGGTTGGCAATGTTATCGGATAGCACCATTTTGGTTGCCAATGTTATCAGATAGCACCTGATTTGGTTGGCAATGTTATCAGACAGCACCTGTTTTGGTTGGCAACGCTATCAGATAGCACCTGTTTTGGTTGGCAAGGTTATCAGATAGCACCTGTTTTGGTTGGCAACGCTATCAGACAGCACCTGTTTTGGTTGCTAATGTTATCAGACAGCACCTGTTCTGAATTCTCAACACCACTCTCAGGCTCCAGATGCTTTATGAAACTTACCCATCTCAGATTCTAGGTATCTTTCAAACTGCCAAGTGCCCTTCTCAGATTTCAACTGCTTTAAAGGCTTCTGCGTGCCACTCCCTGGCTTTATGTGCTTTTCTAAAAACCTCTCAGTGAAACTCTCAGGCTCTGGGTTGCTTCCAACACTTTAACACATCCATCAAGGTCTAGGGGCTGTTTTGGGTTCTATTTCAAGTACTGGGTTCTCAGCACCGAAGTTCACAGGAGGTTCTTTGAGCAACCGCCTCTCTGCGGTACGGGGAGTCCGAGGGAGTTCAAATCAGACTTCAGTACAGCAGCCTAACACTTCTCCATCCAGCATCAGACGATAAGTGACTGCTTTCCAGCAATCTTGCCCTTCTTGAATCCCTTCTCTTGAGCTCAGATTGGTGGGGAACTTCCTTCCCTGTTATTTTGGGAGTTTTAGCTCTGCCTCTTTTCCCATCATGCTCTACTTTCTCATCACTGTCACAGGGGAAGGTCAGGTGATATATATATCAAGTTAGCCATCTTGGATTTTTTCAGTTGTTCTTTTTTAGTTGAAGCCACCACGTGGAGCTGCTTTGACTCAGTGAGTAGGGGATGAAACACTGGTTTCTGAGTAACTCATAATTTTATTTTCTGGTGTTACAGGAATTTCATCTCAATCTTAAACCATCACCAAATAAATGTGTCCATCCGAAGCCATCACTTCACGGCAAGCATCGTCATCACCACCACCACACAAAAGCACATACATGAGGTCCATAAAACGGATGTCACATAGGTAGTCCCTAGAACACAGTCATTCTAACCCATAAACCTCTATTTACAATAAATGCATGGTGCCCCAAATCCACGCTAACCTTTCACGATCTAAATCATAACCTACATCCAAAAATCCACTCAGTCACATTAGTCGGGAAATTTCAAGGAGGTTTTGAGATCTATTGTTGAAAAAAACAAACGGGTCGAACCTTTGACTAACAATGCAGTCCCTGGTGCCGATTTAGATGATTGCACAGTCACAGCGAATGTTAGGCCCAGATATCATGATTAACATCACTAAGACAATATGGGGATCATTAAGGGATTGCCGGTAAGCCGCTGGTAGTACCAGCGCTTTACCGGCAATATCGGATTACCGTTTCTGCCCGCCGACATCCCGGTATTACTGGGATATTACGGGCTGCGGAGTAACAGTAACTTCCCATTCCCACGGAGTGCATCGGACTCCACGGGATGGGAACCACCGAAGCACTGGCACCGTTGTCAACAGGGTAGGATCAGGATCATGGCCCTACCCTCAGAGAGCCCGCCCAACCTGGGGCAGGAGGCTTACCAGGATAAAAGCCAACCCAGTCACAGATGCAGGGAGTAGGGGCAGGCCTTGAAACCCCCAGATGCCATGAATGTAATTAATGTTACCACTCCGTCACATGCCTCCTACTACTCTTTCTGGCCAGTGGCCTTTCTTTTCTGTTTCAGGAATACAACTCCTAAGAAAACCTCGATCAGATCCATTTAAGAACAGATATGGAATGGACTTGAATTTGTTTTGGCAAACAGGGATAAGACACCCGACCTACTAACCCCAGGCAGACCCCAGGCGAATGGTGGGGCAACAGAAAACAAACAGAGTGAAAACAGACTGCACAGGAAACAGGAAAAACATTGAAATCCTTCCCAAATCGAATCTGAACCCACACTCACCAGCACAAGAGGAAAATGACAAGGCCAAGGAGCAGCCTGAGCACCAGGCTGCTACCCTGCCAACAGAGAATGAAAATGGGGTGAGGCTAAAGGGTTTTTAAAGTCTCTCACCTGTGTAAGCCAGCCCTTGGGGAAATGACAGGCACAGGTTGGCCATTAGAGTCAGGCGAGTGCGAAAACAATGTAGGGATCAGGGGTAGAATCAGCGAGGACAGAATGAGAAGCAAAGTGAGGGTTGCAGGGGTGATGCCAGGAGGTGTGGATGTGGACCGAAGAGACCAGGAAGAGACCAGGAGTTGGATGGACGGAGAAGCCGAGTGCTGAAGAGTTGGTGGCAGAGTGCAGGTGAGGTATGGATTGTGAGGGGGGAGTGGTACCGGTGGATGCAGTGGAGTGAGAGAAAAGGGTGTGTGTTTAAAACGTGAGTTCGAGAGAGAAGGAACGACAGAGGGAGAGCGGGAGAGTGTAGGGGAAGTGAGAGAAAGAGTGGCCAGTAGGAGGCAGTGGAGAGAGTGCGTGGGAAAAGTGGTGAGGGCAGGAGATAGGTGGATACAGTTCTGGTAGGATTAGGGCACAGAGGCGCAGACCGGAGATTGCCTGTAGGAGGAGGGGGTAGAATGGGCAAGACAGAGGTGCAGTGAGTACAGTAGGGAGAGGAAAGTAGAGTAGGGAGAAGACAGAAGAGTGGAGAAGAGAGTGTGAAAGTCAGAGGAACAGAAGAGAGAGTCCAAAGATGACTGGAGGGAGTGAGACAAGGCGGGAGATGGAGAGAGTTGAAAAGAAGGAGTGAGATCAGAGAGAGGTAGAAAGATTAGTCACTAAGAAAGAGACAGAACCATAGCATCTGATGTTGGCACTTTTTCCCCATCATGCCAGACTGAGAACCCTGTAGAGTGTTAGGCTGGGCATCTTTAGCTAATCCCTGGAGGGAGCCGGATAGAGAAGGCTCTTGCCTTTAGGCCCTCACTCACATGCAGCACTAGATGCAGGTGTTACTGATCTCTAGTTGCAAACCTGGGGAATAGGGAAGCCTGGGCTAGTAAGGTGGCAAGCCCATCGAAGGACGAGAAAGGGACGCCCCATAGTGAACACTTAGCTCATAGCAATATCAAACTGTTTGCTTATAGTCGTTAAAAATAAAACCCTTGAACTCTCTTGGAGACTGTGAGTGATCAGGACCATCTGCTACATGTGATCTTGGCTTCCCTCAAACCGACTCCATATAAAAGTTGGCATTCCACCCAAACTTGTGAGACTCATTTCTGGTGAAGCTCGTCTCTGTGTCTGCATGCCTATTAACCTCTCACCTTCCCAAGAAATATCCCCTTCCTCCTTTACGGCTGGTCTAACTACACCCCTTGCAGAAGCCCTCACTAGACCCTCGGTCATGAGCATTTACCGCCCGATCACTAACTCACCCTTCTTTGGCAAGATCTTAGAAAAGGCTGTTTCCAATCAAGGACTTGCCCGTATAGACCAGTTCCATCTGCTCAACACCTACTGCAGGCTGTACAGAATCGGATCCGCCATCTTGCAAGCGATCCTACCCGCTCACCTGCCCGCCTGACCCATCTCATGTGATGTTCCATAAGGCACCATCCTTTCAACTTTTATTCTTTACTCTGTGCCTGTAGCCATTGGAGGACAGTCTCTCAAAGAATGGGATTGCAACTCCCCCATATGCGGATGATGCCAAGCTTTACACAAAGGCGTCCCCATCAGACACTGAGGGTTAAGTTAAGCCCCCGATAGGAAGGAAAGGTTGGCCACCCCTTGGATTTTGTGGTTAACTAAAGATGGAGGACCCCTTCAGCAACATCCCAGGCTTCTACCTTGAGGAGAAGCACTCGCTGAAGCAACACCGGTCTAGGAATGCAGAAATGGGCTTATTTCAGTTTTCTTTGCTTAAGAAAATGACACCCTTTGTGCCTTCAGGCCTCTTTAGAACAGAAATAGAATCCCAGGTATTAGCCCACATTGATGGAGGGATATGGCCGACCCCCGTGATCTGAACTTCACTCGGTAACCAGGATATAGGATCCCTCCCAGTTACTATTCCGCTATTCTGGAAAGCTTTAGCAGACAAGCTCTGCCTGGCTCCCTCCTGGATTGGTTCCCATGAAGCTGTTACAATCTTTTAATGTCTCTATTAATCTCTAGTCGTTCCTGGCAGTGCCCACCTACTGTGGGGCACTGCCATCTGGTCAATGGGTAAGCCTCAGCTTTTTGATTTTTATTGAATAATAAAATGGGTAATTCGATCTCAGAAAGGGTGGTCGGCTAATGTCAGAGGGTCTTGCGGGTAGAGATGTGCCCACAAAGCCAAAGGAAGCAAAGGACACAAGATGCAGGAGTACAAGGAGTCCTGCAGACAAGAAAGGATAGGCAACAGAGGCTGTGCACAGAAAGTGGCAGGGAATACAAGTAAAACAAACACAGTAGGTTCCCTCTTGGGGTGTACGCAGAATGGGGGAAAGAGTTTCCCACAGAACCGGGGAAGCTCCAGCTTTCTGAGCTGGTTACTATTACAGGGCCCCACTCTGAATGCTCATGGAAAGGAGCAACAGCAGTGGGTGTCTGTGTCTGGACCCTAAGGCACAAACAAGCTAACAGTACTCACAAGACTGAAGCCTGTACGGGTCCAGCAGGAACCGAACAATGACTGCCTCCTGAAGCAGGAAACAGCACACTGTTAACAATGGCACAAGGGACAATACTGAAATGCGACAAAGGAAAGGGGGCAGAGATTGCCTGCTGGAAACCCAGCAGCCAAACTCTGAACAAAGGAAATACACAAGGCACAAGTGAAGACAAGAACTTTAACAGAAATATACAAGGAAAAAAGGACGTCAAAGTGAGCAAGGTACAGGACAGAGAACCGGAAGAAAGAAGAAAAGCAGGGAAACTAGAATCTGAGTAAAGGGGTAAGGAGACTGGCAAGTGCAGACTGATAACAAGGAACAGTAACTCTGGAGTGGGATAACAAGGGCCGGACTGCAGAGAGAAAACAAGGAAACTGCAGCTCTAAAGTGGGATAACGCGGGCAGGGTGGAAGACTCAAGTAAGCTAAAGACAGGTAACACAAGCAATGGACACAGCATAAGGAACTGCAGGCAGGGAACAAGATCATTGGTGGTAGAGAGCAAGGGGCTGTAGACAGGGAATAGAGGACTGCAAGCAGAGGAGCAGGGCTGCAGTACAGGAAGCACAGAGGTGCAGTGCAAAGGACAGGTGAGTAAAGGCAGAGGAGCAGGGCTGCAAGCCAGGGAGCACAGGGCTCTGGAACAGGAGCCGGTTCTGGAAATAACAGGACACAGCAGAAATCCAAGGATCAAAGCAGCAGAGGGCTGGAAGCGAGCTCAATGCAAGAGACCTGTGCTCCTGCAGGCAGCTGCTTAACTACTGACCTGCCCTGTGCTATAGCAGGCTAATTAGAAGCACCTGGAGCAACACACCTGAAGGTAATTGGCCTCCTCCCTCTCTGTTCCTGGAAAAGAGACTGCTGCACTGATCTCCAAGGGTTCTGGAGATTGTAGTCCTAAAACTGCTGAATAGGAATAGTCAGGGAAAGGGAATTGCCACAAGGTGCATTATGGACATGCAGTTTGTGAAATTAGATAAGGGAGTTTGAAAGTCTTGCAAACCGAAGATAAAGACAAACATATGAATAGGTATTGTCCAGGGAGGGTTATGGAGATGAACGAGTCCCAAATATTCCACGATGGGTGCCAATTGGTGCGCCTGTGGCACAGCCGTAACAGCTAAACAGGCCCTCTTTCCTACAGCTCCATGGCAGAAGCATAGTGTACACATGTGCCCTGCTGCATTAGTCTCCTGATCTGCAGCAACTGCTCCTCAGTAGCACAGGGCAGGTTCAAGGGTTGCACGTGCCTTGTTTGACAGCTGCTGTGGCACCAAAGTCAGTGCAGACAAAGGTCACATTGAAATCTGGATCTCTGATCCCAAAGTTAAATCATAATAATTGTGAACACTGTTCATCTGGTAGCAGGGTATTCTCTAGGAATACGCCATACCTGGGTTTTAGTATGGTGACTGATAGTATAACCCAATTATTAAAGCCACATCAGATGTGTATGATACTCGTGGCAAGCCTGTCAGCTCAGGCCAGCTATGGAAAGGCTGTGTAGATTCGTAGCCACCCTTCCTGCCTCCACTTCAGCAAGCAGGACAATAGGCGGGAAAGCTCTCTCTCTTTGATCCTTGTAGTTGGGAGGTTGGCTAACACCTCTCTCCAGCCTGGGAAACATTCTGCAGGGGGACACGTGGGAATCAAGCTACAAAGAGACACAGCCATAATAACAAAAGGGACAGCCTCACATCAGGGTGTTGCAAATACCAATGGACCTTTGAAGCTGCAGACTTGGGAAGAGGGCGAGTTAAAACAGTCAGAGCAGCAGGGACTCATGGAAGGGTTCCTCCATCTTGGTTTTCTGTGGGCTTATCATTTCTTCCTGTATCCTTTGTGCAGAGCAGAGCACTTTGGGTATGATGCAAGAAGACAAAGGTCACTTATCACAGAGACAGGGATTGGAGCCCTGAAAGTAGGCTTACTTTTATCCAGTCCCCTGTGACCTGTTACCTTTATAAGGAAGGGGTCACTCACTTTTTCGTTGATTCAGTTTGGACAAGGAACATTTGTTTGGACCCTGTTGGGAGAGTAGTTCTTTCCAAAGACCTCTGATATAGGAGAGGCGAGGTGTTCTAAGGCAGAGGCAAGCTCGGACGCCTACCCATCCTGAGATAACACTTCGGGTTACTGCTGTTGGACCAAGACTTGCACTCTCTGTCAACTGCATCATTACCCAGGCTCCTCATTGGAGGTGAAGGACTCCTGCGGGTGCCAGCTAGCCTTACCAGAATGGTGGTGAAGAGGAAAAGGACTCACTGTGTCCTTGAGCCCCTGGATTGGGACTCACAGCTCCACAAGAAGTCAAGGTAGCTGGATTCCTGTGTTCTGCCATTCCGAATCGTCCTCAAACCCAAGTCAGCTGTGTAAGGAAACCATGGTATCAACAGTAAGATGACAGGCACAAGTGATCACAGTTCAAGGGTGTTTATTGACTTACAAAGGGTTTGAAAAACGCCTATCTAATCCTAAATCTACAGATGGGAGCAAGCTACACCCATCAAATAATAATGCAGTCCTCGTAGTGTCTTGTCAAAATAAAAGGCATATACTAATAGACCTATTGCCAATCCTTCCCACTAAAACAAATAGTGTAGGAAACAGTTACAAAAAGAAAGAAGTGTTCACAAAATGATATGTCAGGAGGTTCAGGCCTTTGGCCTCCCTTCCCCATGTTTTCAGCACGGGACAAGGCAGTTCACTCGAGCTTAGCACAGTCACTGGTTTCTCTAGCACGAGGGTGCAGTTCAAACATTAGCATCAGGGCCTTCCGTGCCCAAGTCTCTTTGCCTCTCAAAGTCTCTTCATCCAGAGGGCCTGATGCAACAAACAAACAAGTTATTTTCCTCTTTCAGATTTTCACAGTATTTGGTGTCTCAGGCGATTCACTATTCACCCCGGACCCCCCTCATATGGGCTCCTCTTAACACAATGTTCGCAAAATAAGATATTCTTTTTCGCAGTCAGGCTCAGATCTCGGATCCCCCTCATTCGGGCTCAGATCTCCGATCCCCTCAGTCGGGCTCAGATCCCCCTCAGTCGGGCTCAGATCTCAAAGGCTTTCTGGACCTTGTAGTTCACTTTCAGTTTAGTTTCCCTCAGCTAGGATCAAACTATGTGGTTCTATTTTCAATTGGTTGATTGGAGTTCCCTTCCCCCTGCTTTTGTTTAATAATCACAGTTCAAACTCAATTAGACTTCCCTCGGTGGGGCGTGAGCCTTTTAAACAACCACTTTCACAGTTCACAACACATTTCACCGAGACCTTTGAATGAGCGTTCATCCCTCGCCTGACCACTCGGTTACTCTGTATCTTTCCCTACTCCTTCTTTCTCAATCTCTCTTGATAGAATTGTTGCAAGTGCTCCGCTACACAAACCGGGCTTTCATCTTTCTCCTTGACTCACTGGTTGCAATGGAAGGCTTCCTGCTTCTGTCATTCTTCCGTTTGAGTCAAGACTATGGCTCTCCTTCTGCTAGTACCGCCCCAACTCTGCCGTTCACCCGGGAGAGCAGCTGTTAACCTTGTGACACTGGATATGTTTGTTTACTCAAAATGGTCTTCCCCTTCCAGTCTGGCTCAGACCCCTCTCAATTTTCAAAGTCTAAAGTTTTGGACTCCAAGTCCCATTATGCTCTTCCAGACACTTTGGTTACACTTCCATCAGCTCCCCAAAACGGCATTCTCATGGTTTCAGGAGCAATAGGGGCATTTTTTTTAAGCATTTTTTTAACCTGGGTTCAGGGTCTTGTCAGATGCCCGCCAGGGGCCGGGGCTCTCCTTTTCCACCCAGGGGAAGAGTTCGGTTGTGGGTGCCACCAGGCAACCCCAGCTGTCCCTGGTTTAGCCTTCCTGGAGGCACAGCTTCCACGCTACACTGCAGCCTCCCCTGCACAGTCAGGCTCAGTGTCTGGGTAGCTCTTCCTCCTCCAGGCCTTCCAGGTTCCTCTCAGCTCCTTGGGTCTCTCTCTGGCTTTTTGACACCCTCCAGCACCCCCAGCTTTCTCAAAATGCTGTTTCTGGCTGCTGCTTTTATACTCGAACATCAGCTTTCCACTGTGGATGACTTCGAACCTCTGCAACTTCGAACATTGAATCAGACCACCAGTATCTCCACACCAAACCGTTCTGGACATTGACCTGAACCGCTGGAAGCATTGCATCACTTGTCGACTCGACCCAACAGTGGCCATCGTCTCGAACCGGCTCGACCTTCGAAGCAACCCTGCTGGGCTTATCGAACTGCATTTATTGAACGTCGCCTTTGACCGCCTGGAGCTCTGTTTCGAACACAACTTGACACAGACTAGCCACCTAGACTACAGGACTCGCTGTCTTCCAACAGGGTTTGACCCGCAAAGACAACAACTCAACACCTGGTTCAACACTGCTGAACCACACAGGAACAGATTAATTTACTTTTGAGAGGCCCTGTCCTCCTGGTCCCCTTTCTGGGACTTCATGACCACTAAGCCACTCTTTTGCACCTTTTTACCAGAGACATATCCTTTTAAAAGTAATATTGTTGCAATTTCTTGCCTTTCACCTCTTCTGCAGGACTGGTTACATGTGATTTTACCAAATTAAAAAATAATGAAAACTTTTTCAACTAAACATTTTAGCAGAAAAAATACAGTATGTTTGTCTTTGTTTATAATGCCACCTCAACCGCTTCCCCACCCGGTTTAACCCCTTACCCCACCCCCGGCCCCCAATATATATTTGAAGATTTTCGGTATTTCTTTCAGCAAAAATGTTTAGATAAAATCCCTGCATACCCTTTTACATCTATATTCTGCACTTTGCCTTCTTTCCACCGGGCGGCCTTTGGTTAGTGTTCGTATAGTCAGTTATTTTGATGTTGGTGTGTTTTTGTATAGAACCTTGATTGGACATTGCTTTATTTTGGACTGTTCTACTTTGCTCCTTGGGTTGCTACTGTTATCACATTCGCAGCACTCTGGCGAAGGACTTGGTCTGTTTCCCCTTTCCAATTGGGAGAACTGTTGGTGTGTAGTAGTGTGAGGACTGAGGAGGCAGTTTTGCCACTAGTTACCCATGTAATCCTGCAGCGCAGTAGTGATTTCATCACACCTACCTATTACCTTTGCATGTATGTAGATCTGTTGTCTTGTGGTGTGGGTCACACAATATAAACATTGTTAATAAAAACAAAATAAGGGATAGAAAACTCACACAAAAGAAATTAAGTAAACATGTTTATAGGGTAAGAGAGTAGGGTAAAAGAGGTGTAACATTAAAAGAATAGCTCTAGTTCGAAGAGGCAAGGATCGGAAACAAAGAAGGGTCTCCCTTAAGTAGGATGTCTAGAGGTACATCTGGAGAACCTCTGGCCTTTTAAGGGTGGTTCTCTCACTCTTCCAAGCTCCTGTTCCTGAATATTTGGGTAACCCTGGCTTGAGCTCCCGCAAATCTCATTTTGCCATCCAAGACCCCTGGATTCAAGGCAAGGTTTTGATAAGCTCCTACAGTACCGAGGCGAACAATGGAACACCCAAAAGTGGGAATGCTTCTCAAAGAAATGATGCCAGGATAGAAGATGTAACTCAACTCCAGCAAAACTCCTGTGCCAAGAGGACCTATGGTCTACAGTCCAGTCCCAATTCTAATGCACAAAGGCCTACACATTTTAAGAGTCTCAGCGCACTTCTTGACTTTGCAGACAATCACAATGTTGATTATCACTTTCGTGACAGGACAGATAGGAAGGAGGAAGACTGTGGGTACATTTAAAGACTATGCAAAGGAAGTGAAAGAGAAGGTGGGATTCAAATGGTAATAGAGAAGCAGAACACAAGGAAGGTGAGATAGAGTAACGAGGGGGTAGAAGAAAAAGGAGGCAGATGACAATGTTACAGGCAGAATGAAGAGAGGTGAGATGAGAGGCAGTAAGACTAACAAGGAGAGTTGAACAGTTGTTGAGGTGGGGAGGAGATAAGAACCTTAGTGGAGTGGAATGAGAGAAAAGGACGAGTGTGAAAAAGATTGTAGAGGTAATATTAGCAATGTGTATTAAAAAGTAGAGTCAAAGATTATGCCTGGATTACGAGCAGTGGGGGCAAAAATGGAGAAGGGCAGGGGGAAAGAGAAGATCAGAAGGGGCCGAGGAGGGAGGGGGAGAGGGGATGGGAAAGAACAGAATTTCAGTTTTGGTGGAGTACAAGTGAAGGACATGACATGACATACATGATTGGATAGAGAGCAGACAGGAAGAAACCGTGGAGTGAGGCGGAAAATGAGGAAAAAGAGAAGATCTGCAAATCATCTTCCCCCACCACAACCATGTAACGCTCACCTGATTCTCGCAGAGGTGCCGGTCTTGACTGGGCGACTACCGTATCTTCAAAGGTGATGTGTAGCACCCGGTTGGCTCTTTGGGCTGGACCTCTGTGCACTGTATGCCTGACGTGTAGAGTAAGATGTCTTAGGTAAGTGAATGCCGAGCTCTCCATCTGCCTCGGGGCAGGGTGCTGTAGCCAGTTTCTTCACTGGATAGGTAGCGCAGGCCTCTTGACTTCAGAGGACTGCTGTCCGTCGTTTACTGCACGAACGGTAAGTTTCGAGTCATTCAAATGTCTTTTTAAAGTCTTTAGTAATGATGTCTCTTGTTTTGCAGGGTTCCGGCGATGGCGGATGACGGGCTGAAGTGAGTTGAAGATGGAGCCCGTGTGATGAATAGAAGCGCCTGGAAGCACGTGAGTAAGCGCTTGTTGCCTGCTTCACGATGCGCTCTAACTGTCTTTTTATTTTGCAAGTACGAGTTCGGAGCGGCTGCAGGGTGCCGGAATACCCACTGGATTAGATGTGGAAAGGAGTAATGGCACGTGAGTATTAAAGTTCCCCAATGTCTTTAAACGCACCTTGTTTTGTCTTTCAGATGCGGATGCAGCGCCGAAGGCCTCCGGAGCGGGCGAAGAGTTGGTAAGCTTTTGTCTTTCAGATGCCGGAATGCTAACCTGTTCTTTCTTGTCTTTATAGGTGTTGCTGAAGACTGGATTCAGGATGGTAAGCCTTTGCCTTTCAGATGCCGGAATGCTAACCTGTTCTTTCTTGTCTTTATAGGTGTTGCTGAAGACTGGATTCAGGATGGTAAGCCTTTTTTCCTTAGGCCCAGGACTGGATGCAGAAGACACGATGAGCGTCCTGCTGCAGAGGGTGCAGAATAACGCAAAGCAAGATTCATCCACCGGGTGTGGTTTAAATAGCCTCCTGTAGTGCTTAGGTGTCTCCTTCCACAGCCACGCCTAAGTAAGAAAAGAGTTCCTGGTAAGAAAAGAGTTCCTGCCTTCCAGAAGAGTTCCAGTGTTCTAAATCTAGGGAGTGGCTCCAGCCCCACCCAACAGGAAAAGTAGTTCCAAACAGAAGAGGATCAGAGGCTCAACTGGCAGGCAAGTAAGCAGCATGGTCTGCTGCAGGTAAGTCCACCCAAGCATTATGAGCCCGGCGCTTCCAGCGCTGGGACTGGGCATATTTATGAGCCTGGTGCCACTGGCGCCAGGACTGGGTCCAAAAGGTCCCAATTGGGACTGGTTGGCACTCGGAACCTGGGTTATGGATCTGCTTCCAAGGGAGTTGGGAAAACCCTGACCTTTTGGAAGCAGAGATCATGACAGTACCCCCCCTCAAGGCCCCTCCCAAACCGGGCTTCTCCGGGGGTTTTGGCTTGTCAGGAAATGTTCGGTGAAATCTTTTGATTAGGCGAGGAGCGTGGACATATTCAGCAGGTTCCCAGGATCTCTCTTGGGGGCCGTAGCCTTTCCAGTCAATTAGGTAGAATAGTTTAGATTTGGAGATCTTGGAGTCCAGAATGCTTTTGACTTCAAACTCGAGTTCTCCATCCACTAGGATAGGTTTTGGAGATTTGGTTAGTCGGGTTTGAGGTTGCACGGGTTTTAATAGAGAGACGTGGAAGACCGGATGTATCTTCATGTGTGGGGGCAAGTCCAACTTGACCGCTACTGGGTTTACTATGGTAGTGATGGAATAGGGACCAAGGTATCTTGGGTTGAATGTGCGTGGCCCTTTTAGAGGTAGATATTTGGTGGATAACCAGACTTGATCCCCTACTTGATAGTGAGGGGCTTCCTTCCGATGTTGATCTGCTCCTTTCTTGTATTGTTCTTTAGCCCTTTGAAGGTGAGAAACAGCTTCCTTAAAGGCTTGGGTGATTGTAGAATGCAGGTAGTCTACTGCTGGTGTTTCAAGATCTTGGAGGGGATCCAACTCCGAGGTTCGAGGGTGACTGCCGTACAAAAGAAAAAACGGGGTTTTCCCAGTTCCCGAGTGGACAGAGTTATTGTAGGCATACTCGGCTATCCAAAGGATATCTTTCCAAGTTTTTTCAGTTTGTTGCAGCATGCAGCGTAAATACTGTTCCAGAGTTTGATTGGTCCTCTCGGTTTGTCCGTCGGTCTGAGGGTGGTGACTGGTCGATAGTCTCACATCAATTTGAGCCGACCGACAGCAACTTCGCCAAAAATGAGAAATAAATTGACTACCTCGATCCGAAATTAGAACCGAAGGAAAACCGTGCAGTCGGACGATGTTTTCGAGAAATTCTCGGGCCAGAGTTGCTGCTGTTGGCAAGCCTTTGAGCGGAATGAAATGCGCCATCTTGGAGAATAAGTCCACGATTACTAGAATCGTATTGTATCCGGAGCATGGAGGTAGATCGGTGATGAAGTCCATAGAAAGCGTATGCCAAGGGCGAGGTGGGATGTCAATAGGGCGTAAGAGGCCTGCTGGTCTTTCCTTTTGACTCTTGTTTTGGGCGCATACTCCATAGGACATTATAAAGTCTCTGATATCTTTTTTCCAAGACGGCCACCAGAAGTAGCGCTTGATCTTTTCTGAGGTCTTGGCTATACCGGGATGACCTTCCATTAAAGAGTCGTGATAACAAGAGATTACTTTTTTCTGTAAATCTGTGCTGGGTAGGTATAATCGTTCTTGGAAATACAATAAGTTGTCCTTTACTGCAAAGTCCTTTCCCTGCAGATGCCAATTCTGTATATCTGCTGGAGTTACAAGTTGCCTGGCTTTATCCTTAACTTCCTCTATGGATTCTGTGGCGATTACACCCAGAATTCTTTGTTCGGGAATGATTGGTACAGGTTTAGGGTTGATCAAGTGTTCTTCCACTCCCATCCGAGAAAGGGCATCGGCTTTACCGTTCTTTGTACCTGGTCGATAGGTAATTATGAAGTCAAACTCGGCAAAGAATAATGCCCAACGGAGTTGTCTAGAGGATTGGGCTTTTGCGGTTTTCAAATATTGCAGGTTTCGGTGATCCGTAATCACAGTAACGGTGTACCGGGCCCCCAGCAGATAATGCCGCCAAGCCTTAAAGGCAGACTTGATAGCCAGAAGTTTCTTGTCAGTAATCGTGTAATTGACTTCAGGAGGCGAGAATTTGCGGGACCAAAATGCCACGGAATGCAACTGATTGGTTACCGGGTCCTTTTGTGATAGAACTGCCCCAATGGCAAGGCTTGAAGCATCAGTTTCCACGAAGCAGGGGAGTTCGGGGCGAGGGTGTTTTAAGATTGGTGCAGAGATAAATTTAGTCTTCAAATCCTGGAAAGCTTGTTCCGCCTCGGTAGACCATTCAAAACGTTTGTTTTTCTTTAACAAGGCAGTGATGGGCTGGACTATTCGAGAGAACTCGGGGATAAACCTGCGGTAAAAGTTAGCGAAGCCTAACATGCTTTGCACACCTTTTACGGAGGATGGTGATGGCCATTTGAGAACTGCATCGACCTTCTTTGAATCCATACGCACCCCACCAGGTGATAATATGAATCCCAAGAATTCAACTTCAGTCACGTTGAAAACACATTTTTCCAACTTAGCGAAAAGTTTGTGTTGACGCAATCTTTCGAGGACCATTTTCACGTGTTTCCGATGTTCAGATTCCGATGAAGAATAAACGAGGATGTCGTCAATGTAAACAACAACACATACATCTATGAGCTCTCTGAGGACATCGTTCATAAAATATTGAAAGGCGGCCGGGGCATTGCAAAGTCCGAAGGGCATGACCTGATATTCAAATAGCCCATACTTGGTGCGGAAGGCCGTCTTCCATTCATCGCCCTCTTTTACTCGTACCAAGTGGTAAGCTCCTCTAAGATCCAGCTTTGTATATATGCATGCTTTTCTGACTTGGTCCAGGAGTTCAGGGATCAAAGGTAACGGATATCTATTCTTAACGGTGATCTGGTTCAGGGAGCGATAAAAGTTCTAAGGTCTCCTTCCTTTTTTGGAACGAAGAACAAAGCTGAAGAAGCAGGGGACTTGGAAGGACGAATACACCCATTTGCCAGGTATTGATCCAGGTATTGTCGAAGGTGAAGGTTCTCAGGCTCGGTGAGGGCATAAATTCTACTACAAGGAGGAGTAGATCCAGGTATCAGGTCTATCTGGCAGTCATAAGACCTATGAGGAGGTAGAGAGTTAGCCTGATCCTTCCGGAAAACATCTTGGTATTCTAGGTATTCGGGAGGTAACTGGGGAGTCTCTGAAGAAATTGCGGCCAGTGCAACACCAGGTGGAGGGTGACAAGTAGAGACACATTCTGGAAACTGGACCGTTCTTGCTCGCCAATCGATCAGAGGATTGTGTTTCTCTAACCAAGGTATTCCTAGAATAATCTGAAACTGAGGGGCCTTGATCACATCGAACACGATCTTCTCATGGTGTCCAACTTGACTTATTAGCGTCACTTCTTGAGTGGTATGCGTTACTGGCCCGGAGGCTATCTCCGTACCATCCACCGTAGTAATGACGTCCTTTACAGCCTTGGGACAAAGAGTTAGATTCATCCTCAAAACCATTTCATGATCCACATAATTGCCGATGGCACCGCTGTCGACGTAAGCTTCAATTGCATGTAATCGATCCGGATTATCAGGGCTAATGAGGACCATAGGTATCACGAAATGCGAGGTCACGGAACTGGTTTTTACGCTCGGCAAGAGGACCTCTATTTTTGTAGGGCGAGGTCGTTTCGATGCTCAGAGTTTGTAACTTTGGTAACTGCAGCTCCTACTGCCTTGTTGGCAGGTTTCACCGGACAGTCTCGAAGAAAGTGCCCTGAGTTTCCGCAATATAGGCATAATTGCAACTGTTTCCTCCTTTCCCGCTCCCGTTGTGTTAGAGGACCTTTCAGACCCCCAATTTGCATGGATTCCCCGGAGTCTACTCCTTTGGAAGGAGTTGGCGGTTTGGAAAATACTCGAGCATCAAACTTGGAACGATCGGCCTTCCTGTTCTGCAGCCTGTGATCTATTTGAACGACCAAGTCTATGTAATCCGAACAGTCTTGTGGGGGATTCACTACTTGGGCTAAAACGTCTTTGAGCTCCCCACGTAGACCTCTATAAAACAGCGTAATCCTTTTGTCCTCAGGCCATTGAGTTTCCACTATTAGTCTATTGAAAGATGCAATATAAGCCAAAAGGTCTTGATTACCCTGTCGCAACGAAAGAAGCTCATTGTCCAAGGCCTGTCCCTGTGAATGTCTTGCGAACAGTTTTTCCATACTAAGCTGAAAGGCTTGGAAATCATGGAGAACCGGATCATCTTGATGAACTAGAGGGATCGACCAGTCTGCCGCATTGCCACTAAGGTACGAAAGTACAAAAGCTACTTTAGCTTGATCAGTTGGAAAGGCTGCTGGCCGGCATAAGAAGTGCAACCGGCACTGATTGATAAATACTGCAAACCTCTTTGGGTCACCAGAAAATCGCTCGGGCGGAGCCAGAGGTACATTCCCAGGTAGGTTGATCTGCACTGGATTCATAGAGGATGTTGAAGGAAGATTTGCCCCTGATGCGGGTAACGGGGTCTGTCCGGCTTGTGACTGTAGCACCTGTCTAGCAAGATTGTCTGTTCTCTCCTTGGAAATAATTAGTTCCCTTCTTAGAGCATTTGTTTCCTGACGAGTTGCATGCACTTCTGCCCTTAGTTCCCCCAAGTAACCGGGCTAGGGGGTCAGTATCCGAGGTTTCCATAGCGCCTGGGCGAGAGTTTTGCGGTAGGCTTTGCGTTCTGTAACGCTCACCTGATTCTCGCAGAGGCGCCGGTCTTGACTGGGCGACTACCGTATCTTCAAAGGTGATGTGTAGCACCCGGTTGGCTCTTTGGGCTGGACCTCTGTGCACTGTATGCCTGACGTGTAGAGTAAGATGTCTTAGGTAAGTGAATGCCGAGCTCTCCATCTGCCTCGGGGCAGGGTGCTGTAGCCAGTTTCTTCACTGGATAGGTAGCGCAGGCCTCTTGACTTCAGAGGACTGCTGTCCGTCGTTTACTGCACGAACGGTAAGTTTTGAGTCATTCAAATGTCTTTTTAAAGTCTTTAGTAATGATGTCTCTTGTTTTGCAGGGTTCCGGCGATGGCGGATGACGGGCTGAAGTGAGTTGAAGATGGAGCCCGTGTGATGAATAGAAGTGCCTGGAAGCACGTGAGTAAGCGCTTGTTGCCTGCTTCACGATGCGCTCTAACTGTCTTTTTATTTTGCAGGTACGAGTTCGGAGCGGCTGCAGGGTGCCGGAATACCCACTGGATTAGATGTGGAAAGGAGTAATGGCACGTGAGTATTAAAGTTCCCCAATGTCTTTAATCGCACCTTGTTTTGTCTTTCAGATGCGGATGCAGCACCGAAGGCCTCCGGAGCGTGCGAAGAGTTGGTAAGCTTTTGTCTTTCAGATGCCGGAATGCAGTATGAAGACCTCCGGAGCGCACGAAGAGTAGGTAAGCCTTTGCCTTTCCGATGCCGGAATGCTAACCTGTCCTTTCTTGTCTTTATAGGTGTTGCTGAAGACTGGATTCAGGATGGTAAGCCTTTGCCTTTCAGATGCCGGAATGCTAACCTGTTCTTTCTTGTCTTTATAGGTGTTGCTGAAGACTGGATTCAGGATGGTAAGCCTTTTTCCTTAGGCCCAGGACTGGATGCAGAAGACACGATGAGCGTCCTGCTGCAGAGGGTGCAGAATAACGCAAAGCAAGATTCATCCACCGGGTGTGGTTTAAATAGCCTCCTGTAGTGCTTAGGTGTCTCCTTCCACAGCCACGCCTAAGTAAGAAAAGAGTTCCTGGTAAGAAAAGAGTTCCTGCCTTCCAGAAGAGTTCCAGTGTTCTAAATCTAGGGAGTGGCTCCAGCCCCACCCAACAGGAAAAGTAGTTCCAAACAGAAGAGGATCAGAGGCTCAACTGGCAGGCAAGTAAGCAGCATGGTCTGCTGCAGGTAAGTCCACCCAAGCATTATGAGCCCGGCGCTTCCAGCGCTGGGACTGGGCATATTTATGAGCCTGGTGCCACTGGCGCCAGGACTGGGTCCAAAAGGTCCCAATTGGGACTGGTTGGCACTCGGAACCTGGGTTATGGATCTGCTTCCAAGGGAGTTGGGAAAACCCTGACCTTTTGGAAGCAGAGATCATGACAAACCAAGAGTCTTTGTCGTGTTTGCAAAGTTCTTTTGTTGGTGCTGTTGGCTTCACAGCTATCACGAGTATCTGGGGTGAAGCCCCAGCAAACCCCTACTGAGCTTCGTCTTCTTAAGGCCTGGCTCCTTCGAGCAGGCTCTCAATTCTAGCCTTTTCTATAAGGTTTATCCTGTCCACATTGTGACTCACTTGGCTCAGCCAATTCCCTTTCTGTAGCTCCCTCAAACTGTGGAATATTTGCCTTGACCACTTTAGGTTCTTCCTCTTTATCTATCCTACTCCTGCTCTCACTATCATCACATCAACACTCGAGAATGCAGTCCTCGCACCCTCACAGCCAGGGGGCTTGTGCCCCTCTTTATATTTATTATTTGGCACTAGAATTCTGGTTGGTGGGCCTTTTTCCACATGAGTTGAGTTGAGTTGGGGTGTGATTTGTGGCTCCACTTTCTCCCCAGGTGTAGGCCCCTTGTGTCCACTTATGTCAAGGTGTTGTGCCTGTTTTGATGAGCCAATTCGGTCATCGCAATGGCCTCTGGTCTCAGAAAGCACTACCACATCTTATTAACATGCACTAGAAGGGAGTTTGTTCTTTTTCATTCATGTTTGCTCTTCTGCCGGTGAGTGGATCTGTGGGTTGTCCTATATGCTTTCCTGGGCTTTATTTTCTCTAGGTGTCTTCCCCCTCCTCTCTCTCTCACATGAATAAAGCAATGGACACTTTCCCTCGCTCCCCATGACAGACATTTCCTGTTGGGGGACTCAGGCGGGAGTTGAAACACAAGTGATAACAGAAATTACTTTAGGGTCTGCTCGCAAGACCATGACGGGCAGTCGACACAGCCAGGTAACCTACCAGAGTTCAGGCCTTGCCCACGCCAAGACTAAGGGCCTCATTACACGGACGGCGGTAAGGGTTAACGGTCACCGTTAATGGCAACGGTGACCGTTAACCCTTACCGCCGTACTACGAGGTCCCTTTGCAGGTTGGAGGATTTAACGCCTGCTTCTTGCAGGCGTTAAAATCGAACCCGCTAAGGGACCTCGGAGCTAATTACGGCACCGCAAAATTGCGGTGCCGTAATTAGCGCCTTCCCCAGTCCCATAGAGCCCTATGGGGCAGAAATGGGAATGGGGAAGGGCAATGACGGAAAGGGGATTTACCGCCCCTCCAACCTTGGAATGGGGCGGTAAATCCCCTTTCCGCCAAGGCGGTGCCGGTATTTTACCGGCATGAGCCAAGGCGCTAATAGCGCCATGGCTCACCGCCTACCGTGTAATGAGGCCCTAAGTAGGCCACACAAGAGGAAGAAGCTGCACCTTTACATGAGCCAAATGTGGAGCATATGCTGTGGACATAATGCAGAAGAAGGGTGCATATCTGAAGGAAGACGCTACCGTTATTCCTGAGGGCTGCCAGCAGAGTCCTCGCTGGTCGGCTGCCTTTTTGTAGCAGGGGCTTTGTGGAAATGTGGACCTGGATTACTTTAGTGTATACTCTCTATAATTTGCAAGCTGGCCGTATGATTAGGCGAGGGCTGCTTGTCTCATCTCTCTCCCTGTGTGATCACTGATCACTAATGCCTGATAGGTTCTGGGTTGGCCCTTGGCCGCAACAGGCAATCCACCATCTTGGGGTCAGGTGGCCGAGGCGTGGTAGCCAACTGACTATGCTATGGTACTTCCTGACTGTGGGTGTCTCACATCTTCTCTGTTTTGCTACGTGTAGTGGTTTGCGATTCTCCTTCATTCCCATACAAAGATGAGGTTGTTTGGGGAATATGCGCACAGGACAAACCATGTGTGCACCTAGTCTCCCTAAATGGAGCTTAAAGTTGCCATTGCAATCTTCATGCATGAGTCATGGAATTTCGAGTCATTCAACACTGTACGCATTTGGTTTACCTTCAGAAAATAGTATATGTTGTTAACCTTGGACATGAGGTCGCAAATGGGGAATAGCCCTGGTGGGGTGTGGGGGTGCCACAGGATGTCTCTTCACAATTACCTTAACCAATGGGCCCAACTACTAGGATGTGGGCATGGACACAAAGAATGGATGCCCAAGTCTCTAATGACCGCCTCCCATACTAACACGATGAAACGATATGTTCCAAAACACAATATACATGCCAAGGTAGACACCCACACATGGCGATTGAACACCCCTCCCAACAGACATCAAACATCAGAAAACTGCACCTCTCCAATGAACCTATAGGTCTCACTCTCAGGCGGAGCCGGTGCAGAGTCTCGTGAGTCTGCTTTGCCTGCTGGACTGCTACTGGAGCTTTACAGTCCTCTTTCTACCTTCATCAACTGCGAGGGGTGTGCTCATAACCCCCTGTGCTCCGCAGAGCGGCGCGGAGTCGGTGCAGAGTCTCGTGAGTCTCTGGAGGCTCAAGGGGCACAATCCCTATGGATCGAGGAAAAATATCTAAAGAGCCGTCAAGAATCATACATCACCCCTTTACCCGTCTGCAGCTGAAACGTGCTGAAGAAGGATCTGATGGAACTTTACCTGTGTCCTGGAACCGCTTTGCCGTGTCTACCACAACAGCGGGGAATCAATCAAGTAAGGAAATCCAAATCTCACTCTTCCCCAGCCGCACGCATAATATCATTGCCGTGCGTGTCAATGGAAGAACTGAGCGTGTGTGCTAGCGACGCGCGAACCATGCATGCTGCTGTTTCTTGTGCAAATCGCTCTCACAGTGAGCCAGACTGTTTCCTTTCTCCCGATACCCTATTGAATTTAAAAAAAACAGGAAATGTTACTATTAACTCTGACTTCAGAGAGAATGAAGGGGGGCCTTGTGACAGTGAAGTATGGGGAGAAGATAATGGAGTCCCGCTAAGTAATATGAACACGAATGCAAGTTATCCTTCTGGGAGTGGTGGGAGTGGTGCACAAGCACTGGGAGAGTCCTCATTTGTAGACGATGTTGTCGGCTCTGACAGAGACCAACCCCTATGCGCGCAACCCGTTGACTTGGCAGGGCCTGTATGCTTACCGGGAGCAGCCTTGTTAGCTGATGATATGCGGGGTCCAACCGCAAATCGCAACGGCTAACCTCGGAAGCTACTGGCTCATGGCTTGAATGTACAGCTGATACTACTTCCCTGATGACCATGAATCCGCACACAGGAAGTTCTTTACTGTCCCCCAAGTCTAGTGTCTCTCAACCTCTGTTAGACGCTCCCAGCCCCTCGTCTCCTAATAAAACTTCCTCCAAGGTGGAGGAAAGAGTCCTCGCCAACGAAGTTCCGATAAGTAATTTTTCTGAAATTATGACAGAAGTAGAGGAACGAGGCGCTAGAGAAGCTAAATGCAGCCATCCCTCCTTCAATTGCACCGACCCTAATGACCCGAAAACTCCTTATGAAGAAAAAAGCAATTCCTTGGCCATAGTGAATAAACTCCTCTTGGACTTAACAAAAATGAACAGTTCATTGAATACCAAATCAACATCAAATGACATTGATCCCAATAGTAGACCGATCACCATTGAAACCTGTTCCATGGCAAAAGAGCTTGAGGTTAACGCACAACCAAGTAGCGAATGCCCAAGGGGTCTTAGAAAAAGAAGACAAATTGCTTCCAGTGAATCTCCCCCCCATCCCATGCTCCCAAAATAGAAATCAACGGAAAGGAATTTCTTTGGCCCAAACCTCTCCAGCGTCACCTAGAGGTTATAGGAAAACCAACACAAGGCTGCCCATATCTTCATGTAATGAGGAGCTGTCTGACTTTTATTCTTTGGACGAATCGCTGAATGCCTCTCCTATTAGACATCAGCCTCCCAAAGGGAAACTATCCAACTACAGAAAATCCGCCTCCCAAACACTGAAAGACCTCAAGCTGCAGAATATGGTGAAAGAAGCCCTAAATGATCTTAGACCGTTTGTTTTGTCCTCGCTGACCATAGCTATGGCTCCAATGCTCAAACGTTATGAGCAATTAAATGACAATGTCAAAGATCTAACTACACTTGCAGCATTGACAAATTCCAAACTTGTAACAGCAGAATTGTCGCATAATGGAGGAAATACCAAAATGCAGGACTATATCCAAAGATTTGAAGCCTTAACCAAGGAACTTGTGGATCAGAAACGCTCAAACGTTGATGAGAAACGTCTAATGTCTGAAATAACATTAGAAGTATTAAGTCTGCTGAAACAGGCCCAACCACCAAAGAGAACGTTTGGTGAGTCCCATCCAGCTTCTTGGGAATCTGAGTCCACACCACCAACGGTAGACACCTTATCAACTGTGCGGGATGGCTGTGTCCTTCGCAATGATGATCCAGGAAAGTCGTTGAGGACAATTGCTTCACTTTCAACAATGAATGGTCAAGAGGAGGCAAATACTTCTAGGCCTCAACTAACGCAGCCGACTGTGAGTATTCCCCATAGGGTTTCCCTGGGTGATGAAAGATCTATGAGCTAGGGAGCCAATCCCTCGGATGCGACTCATTCAGATTTGTCACAGAAGTCACCACCGACTGTCCAGGTTGCTGATGTTGTTATTCGTCTGCCAGATGCAAACATTATATCACCTCTTATCGAGCAATTTGAAACCTCAATGAAACCTCCCTCAGTTACTCCATCTACTCACCCTGAAAACAATTTGTTGGATGCAAGTATCCCAGTGCCATCTACGTCTGCTAATGCTGAGGGAATTACTGGAATCTCAGAACAAGAAGCAAGCCGCTGTTCTGATACAAAAGACAAAACTTATTAAATATTCCAGAAAGCATACATTGCCGATGTAAATAAATTGCAGGAAAAAAAATCAAAGAATCAAAAATGCAAACGAAAAGGTAACAACATGGGATCAATGAAATTTTTAAGAAATCTAAAATCAGTCAATGTATTTGTTAATACAGAAAAAGCAAATGAACCATCTAAAAAAATCAATATAGATGCCCTGCAAAAGTGCCCTGATGACTCTGAACCGACAATTGTGCTAGATGAAAGCGCCGAAACTGATGAGCAAGAGCTCTTAAATTTATCAGTCTATGAAGATGTGACAAATGCTAAAATAGAGGAGGAGTCGGCACACAAAATCACAAGTCCTGTGGCCTTGGAAAAAATGGATCGGCCAAACTCTCCGAATGGAGCACCCCGAGTCAGTAACGGGCGAGTTTGTGAACTAATACTCCCGCCAACAGAACCGATTCCGTCGGCCTCCATTGAAAACGCTAACAAATTTGAAACTATGGTGGAAAAAAGAAGACGCCTGGGTGGTCGGAAAGAAGCCCCAAAAATTGGAACTGAAATTAGCTCAGCTTGCTGGAATGAGCATAGCAAAACGCAGACTGAAGAAAATGCTAAATCAAAACTTAACATGACTGATACGGCTAGTACAATTCAGCCCATCCTGAAGGATCCCAAAACACCTGCAACATCAAACGTGGTTAACAAAAACCAACGAAGTTCGCAACAAAACCTCTTCGTAAACAAAGACAAACTGGTAAAGCCTGCGAAGTATATGCTAATACTGGAAAGAATATTGGACACTAATGATGGCCTAACTTTGAATCGAAACAATGTCCTTAAACTTTTGCATCATGTTCCTGGACTTCGGTCAATAGAGTCCAATGACATTCAAACAGTGGCCTTTATCAATGACCATCAGAATGACAAAGTCGGACTGCATATAAATTCCAGACTTGTCTGTGATTCACTCCTAAATACAGTCTCGTTTCTGCTATCTTTGGGCTTCGACATCCATGAGGTCTCTCAAAATAATGTTGCAGACCCTTGTTCCTCAAAGGTAATGGTAGCAATGGATAACAATCCGTCCTCAACCTACAAGGTTACCTTTGGCAACAATGCTAACTTAAATCCTCCCAATAAAGTTGTCATTACGACACCGAACAACAAGCCAGAAATCTAAATAGCCCCCCACAGGAAAAACATTTTTTAAATTGGGAGAAAACATCAAAATTACAATTTTGGGAACAAATTCTGCAGTTGCAAGTGAGCAAAACATCGACTCACAAATTTTGGATGACAATAACACGACAAAAAATTGGAATTGGCTAGCTGGCGTTCTGGGGGGGCAATCTAGCTAATGCCTTCAAGGACGCTGTAGTCCCTACATGAATGTCCTCTCATGGAACACCCGAGGATTCATGCATTCATTTAATGAATCTAAAAAAAATCCTTTGAATCAAACAGTGATTTGTCTGCAGGAAACGTGGCTGACTCTGTGCCCATTGTCAGATGAGTATGAAATAGTCATGAACCCAGCCATAGCGAGAAAAAAAGGTCGTCCATCTGCTGGTCTAATAACAATGGTGGAAAAAAACTCGGGATGGAAAGTGAAAAGTGCCTGCAATTATACTCCATACATCCAACACACAATTGCAGAGGCTGTTTCAATGAATCCCGCGAAAAAAATCCAGCTCAACATAATCAATTTATACTGGCATCATAAAGAAGCTGGTACATACAAATTTATAAATACAGTATTGGATCTAATTGACGTGATTAATAGCGAGCAACAAGTACCCAACATAATCTGCTGTGGTGATTTTAATCTAGCATGCTTAAGGGATGTGCAAGATTCTGCAGCATCAACCACAACGCAAAAGTTGGCAGCAAAATGGTGTTCGGCCTTGCAAGAAAGAAACATAACAATGGCAAATGGGAACACTAGTGGAGATATTCCAGCACAAAAAACATGGAAAAGTGGAAAGTCATCTTCCACTATAGACTATTTCTTTATTTCTGACAATCTGAGCCAACGAGCCGTGGAACTAACGGTATTAGAAGATCCAAACAGTGACCACAGTAAGCTAACACTTACTCTGCTTTCTCCGACTGTAGTGAAACCAGACAGCTGGAGGAATCAGGTAGAAGCAGAATCTAACAGAATTTGCCTGAAAATAAAGACATTTGAGGTGAAGCGGATTACAGATTTATACTATAACCTTATAACAAACTCAACAGACTCTAGTCTTGATTACACCGTTGTATTAAAACAGTTTATGACCATCCATAATGGTTCAAAAAGACCGGACTTTGCTCCCAAACACTGCTACAATCACGAAATTGCAGTAAGAAAGAGGCAATTAAGGAAAGAGCTAAAACACCATGCACAACTCGATCTTGAGCAGCGACAGCTTGCAAAAAAAACCTCAAAGCAGCAATATAAAAACTGGCTAATTTCGCATAAATCCATCCAATGCCAACAGGATAGCGAAGCCATGTTAGCGGTGCTCAGCAACAAGAATTCAGCCGACTTTTGGAATCTGATTAACAACATGAACTGTCAACAAAGTGCAATTCAGACAAACATGGTCCCGCAAGCAGATTGGTTTACCCATTTCGATTCGGTTTACAGAAAAAACAGCTCAACAATCGAACCTAAATTTCCAAAGCTCACCAAGTGGGATTTGAGGTTCGACAAGGAGAGCATAGCACAGAGCATCCTATGAGTATCTTCTTCAAGAGCACCGGGTCCCGATGGACTTACCAACCATCTAATAAAACAAAACCCAGAGGATTGGTCTGAGTTCCTCATGCTACTGTTCACAAAGATCACGGAAGAAGCCACTATACCATCTAGCTGGCAATCAGCAATTATAATTCCCATCTTCAAGAATGGAAACAGAGCAGATCCGAAAAACTATAGGCCCATATCATTATTAGATGTCCTTGGAAAAATCTTTGCTATCCAGCTACAAAACCAACTGATAAAATGGATCGAATCTACAAAACATCTGGATCTCCGACAGACTGGTTTTGTCCGAGGCGTTGGCTGCGGCCTAAATCTGCTACTGTTGAACATTTTGAAAATGGATGCTATAAGAGCAAATAAGAAAATCTATCTTACATTCGTGGACCTATCCCAGGCATTTGATAGCATTGACCGGGAATTATTATACAAGAAAATGGCGACCTGAAACTGTCCTCTCAGTCTACTCTTGGCTATTAAAGCACTTCACACGGATACAGTGATAAGGGTGAGACTGAATCAACAAGGACTCCTCTCTGAGCCAATAAAAACTTATAGAGGAGTTAAACAGGGTTGCCCACTTGCTGCCATAATATTTAATCTGTTCATCTCAGACTTGGGGACTGCATTTGAAAATAACAATGCCTTTGCTCCAAAAATAAACGGAAATGAAGTAAATTGGCTCCTGTATGCGGACGATCTAGTCCTATTGGACTTAACACCAATAGGACTGCAACGGAAATTGCAAATCCTTGATCAATATGTCACGCAAAACGGATTAACTGTGAACTCCAAAAAATCTGTAATCCTAACTCTGCAAGATCTTCAAAAAAACAAAAAGAGAGGGGGCTTGAAAAAGTTTAAATGGAGAATTGGGAAGGAGTCCTTAAAAAGCGTTGACCAGACCATGTATCTTGGCATGTGCATTAGCTCAAGTATCAACGAGTCTCCTTGGGTTGCGAAAACAAAGGATAAATGTAAACAACTAACAGCACAGGCCTGTATACTTAACAAGAAATTTGGTAAACATTCATTAAAACCTGTCATGGACTTCTATAAAATGAAATTCATTCCGGCAATTACACATGGAGCCAATAGTGCTCTGGGATGTCCAGACACCTTATGGTCATCGCTTGAACATCACTTCTGGTCCAAAGTCTTGCGTCTCCCAATGGGCGTACCAACTGCTTGCATAAGATACGAGCTAAGTCTCTCGTCAATCAATGCAATAGTAACGTGGACCACTCTAAACGAATTTAGAAAAATAACCTCTGATCCAACTGCTCCACAATATCAGATTCTAACCAATGCAGACACAGGACCGACAAACTGCATTCTGTCCCAATGGATAATACGCTGCGACAACATCCTAAGTGATCTATGCACCAATAGAGAGTTACTTCATATGAATCCTGTCAAAGTAAAATTACTACTATGGCAACAGGATTGGATTGACACAGGTGACATACGAGGGACTCATAGAATTATGAGAACATGTCCAGCCGAAGCAAGAAAACTAAATGATCCTCAATCTTACTTGCTTAAGTTCCCAGACACTGCCCGTAGACTCCTTTATATGAAATTCCGCTTGAACCAATTCCCAACAAGAGAAATGTTGGCAATTCGACAAAAAGATGGAGCTCCAATATTGACCTGTCGCTTATGCGGGGAGGAAAATGAAACTTTGAAACACCTTACATTGTTCTGCACACAATTGCGACAGGAACGATCTATCCACTTGGGAGAACATATTGTGGCAAGACCAACCCTGTCTGCTGAGGATTGGTGGGATATGATGCATCAAGACGTGGAACGCAGCCTAACACTCGAATTGACTTTCTTTCTTGAAAAGATGATCGAAAAGATGGAAAAACATGAAAACGACATCAAAGTCGCCCTAACTTCAGCTTGAGCATTGGCAATCTAAGAGTGTTTTGGACTGCAAAGGCTCCATACTTAGTCTTATGCCTCTCCCTTTCGCTTTCCTCTAGTTTTTCTGTCCACCTTTGCCCTTATTTTCCGATTGGAGCTCCTTCTGCGGATCTTTCTTCAAGAATTAACTTTCCAATGTATTCTGAGATTTTTCTATTTTTTGAAAGGTTTGTAACAAACCAATAAAAATAATTTTAAAAAAGAAAAATAGGTCTCACTCCAACCAATGCATGCTGGTATGATGGCACCCAGCGCTCTCCTCTATACAGAGACACCTCAAGTGCTCTCAACACAAATCACTTGAAACCCCACAAGGACACAGCACAAATCAACACAGTAGCAGAGACTTCTTGCATTTTCCCTGTCTTCCCACTAACCAAATCCTGCCTCCCCTTTCAGATTCACCAGAGCCCCATGAGACCACGTACATGGTAGCGGAGCATGGTATAAACCCCAATAAGTGAACATAACACATTGCTCAGGGCGAAATACTAGTGTACATTCATGTTATCAAGGTTTTGGAAGGGGTGGCAGGGGCATTTTTGCATTCCTTAGATGCGATCATGCATTGACAAACGCTCACGTGAAGAACAAACTATCCAAAGACTGTGAGCTCTGGTAATAGAACTACATAGAATGTACTTCCCCATAATGCTTTCAAACTCTCACAGCAATGAATGGGTCTGGCCTTTGTATAGTTACTATCACATGTTAATGTGGGTATGAGGAAGGGTGGTTTCCATTTCATAGAAGGCTATTTTCCATTACCCAGCAGCATGTTTTCCATTAACGAGCATTATGTTTTCTATTACCCAGCAGCATGTTTTCCATTAACCAGCATTATGTTTTCTGTTACCCAGCAGCATGTTTCCATTAACGAGCATTATGTTTTCTATTAACCAGCAGCATGTTTTCCATTAACGAGCATTATGTTTTCTATTACCCAGCAACATGTTTTCCATTAACGAGCATCATGTTTTCTATTACCCAGCAGCATGTTTTCCATTAACCAGCATTATGTTTTCTATTAACCAGCAGCATGTTTTCCATTAACGAGCATTATGTTTTCTATTACCCAGCAGCATGTTTTCCATTAACGAGCATTATGTTTTCTATTACCCAGCAGCATGTTTCCATTAACGAGCATTATGTTTTCTATTAACCAGCAGCATGTTTTCCATTAACGAGCATTATGTTTTCTATTACCCAGCAACATGTTTTCCATTAACGAGCATCATGTTTTCTATTACCCAGCAGCATGTTTTCCATTAACCAGCATTATGTTGTCTATTACCCAGCAGCATGTTTTCCATTAACGAGCATTATGTTTTCTATTACCCAGCAGCATGTTTTCCATTAACGAGCAGCATGTTTTCTATTACCCAGCAGCATGTTTTCCATTAACCAGCATTATGTTGTCTATTACCCAGCAGCATGTTTTCCATTAACGAGCATTATGTTTTCTATTACCCAGCAGCATGTTTTCCATAAACAAGCATTATGTTTTCCCATTACCCAGCAGCATGTTTTCCATTAAAGAGCAGCATGTTTTCTATTACCCAGCAGCATGTTTTCTATTACCCAGCAGCATTTTTTCTATTAACGAGCAGCATGTTTTCTATTAACGAGCAGCATGTTTTCTATTAACGAGCAGCATGTTTTCCATTACCCAGCAGCATGTTTTCCATTACCCAGCAGCATGTTTTCTATTACCCAGCAGCATGTTTTCCATTAACGAGCATTATGTTGTCTATTACCCAGTAGCATGTTTTCCATTACCCAGCAGCTTGTTTTCCATTAACGAGCATTATGTTGTCTATTACCCAGCAGCATGTTTTCCATTAACGAGCATTATGTTTTCGATTACCCAGCAGCATGTTTTCCATTAACGAGCATTATGTTTTCTATTAACCAGCAGCATGTTTTCCATTAACGAGCAGCATGTTTTCTATTACCCAGCAGCATGTTTTCCATTAACCAGCATTATGTTGTCTATTACCCAGCAGCATGTTTTCCATTAACGAGCATTATGTTTTCTATTACCCAGCAGCATGTTTTCCATTAACGAGCAGCATGTTTTCTATTACCCAGCAGCATGTTTTCCATTAACGAGCAGCATGTTTTCTATTACCCAGCAGCATGTTTTCCATTAACGAGCATTATGTTTTCTATTAACGAGCAGCATGTTTTCCATTACCCAGCAGCATGTTTTCTATTACCCAGCAGCATGTTTTCTATTACCCAGCAGCAAGTTTTCCATTAACGAGCATTATGTTTTCTATTACCCAGCAGCATGTTTTCCATTAACAAGCATTATGTTTTCTATTACCCAGCAGCATGTTTTCCATTAACGAGCAGCATGTTTTCCATTAACGAGCAGCATGTTTTCCATTAACGAGCAGCATGTTTTCTATTACCCAGCAGCATGTTTTCTATTACCCAGCAGCATTTTTTCTATTAACGAGCAGCATTTTTTCTATTAACGAGCAGCATGTTTTCCATTACCCAGCAGCATGTTTTCTATTACCCAGCAGCATGTTTTCTATTACCCAGCAGCATGTTTTCCATTAACGAGCAGCATGTTTTCCATTAACGAGCAGCATGTTTTCCATTAACGAGCAGCATGTTTTCCATTAACGAGCATTATGTTGTCTATTACCCAGTAGCATGTTTTCCATTACCCAGCAGCTTGTTTTCCATTAACGAGCAGCATGTTTTCTATTACCCAGCAGCATGTTTTCCATTAACCAGCATTATGTTGTCTATTACCCAGCAGCATGTTTTCCATTAACGAGCATTATGTTTTCTATTACCCAGCAGCTTGTTTTCCATTAAGGAGCAGCATGTTTTCTATTACCCAGCAGCATGTTTTCCATTAACGAGCAGCATGTTTTCTATTACCCAGCAGCGTGTTTTCCATTAACGAGCAGCATGTTTTCTATTACCCAGCAGCATGTTTTCCATTACCTAGCAGCATGTTTTCTATTACCCAGCAGCATGTTTTCCATTACCTAGCAGCATGTTTTCTGCAGTGAGCTGGTCCTTGGTCTCCTGGGACTCATGCCTCAACTGAGCCAGCTGGGCTTCATATGTTTCTTTTTCGGTATCTTTGGCTAGCTGCAGGTCAGCAATCTTCTCTCCCAGGATGGTGATCTCGTCCACACGCTGGTCCAGAGTCCTCTTCAGGAAAGCCACAATCTCCTTCTTGTCCAAGGAGACCTGATCCAGCTGAGTCTGGAAGGTTTCCTCCTTCACCTGCAGCTCGTCCCATCTGCGCTGGTACCTGCGACATGAGAGATGAATAAGATGTGATCAAAGAAGTTGGCCTGTAGAGGGTGCGGCCGGCTAGAGGTGTAGTGCCCACATCCTCTCTGACTGGGCGATGGTGATGTCCCTGAAGAGAGTCTGGATAATGCACCCAGTTCAAATTCACCCCATCACACCACTTCCAGCCATGCTGGAGCCTCTGGGATTGTAGAGACTAGCAGGTCTACTCACTTGTTAAGTAGGCCTAGAACTACCTATTCACTGCCAGACTTCTACACATGGAAAATGGCGCTACCTTGTCTGATTTGAGCTAATGCCTTCAAATCCATCGGATCAGGCTTGCTTCTTGGTGCCAGTATTGTGCACAATCAATGGCCTTCCCTGTGGTCATAGTGGCATCTCTTTGAGGGCCACAGATGAGTATTAATAGGTGGCCTAGTAAATCACATGCAGTTGCCTAAATAAATGCACAGATTATCACCAGGGAACTTCCACTAAGAGATGTACTATATCAACACACAAAAGACTACACAAATAAGCTTCAAACTACAGTCCTTCTCATACAAATTCACACCCAGAAAATATTATAATATTAATAATGAGAACAATGATCCTTAAACAAAAGCAATGATCACAGCTCTGAGTGTAACATGATGGCATATTCTGAGGTAAACTGGGGGCCGAGTCTGGGTATAATTATATGGGTATTCCGTGGTACAATGAGGGCATATTCTGAGGTACTATTGGGGCATAGTCTGGGTATAATTATATGGATATTCTCTGGTACAATTAGGGCATCTTCTGAGGTACTATTAGGGCATAGTCTGGGTATAATTATATGGATATTCTCTGGTACAATTAGGGCATCTTCTGAGGTACAATGAGGGAAAAGTCTGGGTATAATTATATGGATATTTTGGAGTACAGTGAGGACATATTCTGAGGCACAATGAGGGCATAGTCTGCGGTATAACTATGTTTATTCTGGAGTACAATGAGAGATAGTCTTGGTACAATTATATGGCTATTCTGGAGTACAATGAGGGCATAGTCTGTATAATTATATGGCTACTCTGCAGTATAATTATATGGAGATTCTGGAGTACAACGAGGGCATACTCTGCAGTATATTTATATGGATATTCTGAGGTACAATGAAGAGTGCATTCACGTGGAGCCCTCCAGAAGACCCTGACCCCCAGTAACAAAGGCTACCCCATGGCATGTGCCTGGGGAGTCTAAGATGGACGCTGCCGTTTTCGGGAGAGAATACATGACCCAGCAAGCTCGAGTCAGCCTAAGAGCCCATTGGCTACGCCCTGCATTAACCTATCAGGAAGCCCCCAGCCGGCCGGCCGGCACACCAGATAAGGCCCCAATCCATCTCAGCCTATCTCCGCCTGAAGCGCTGATCCAACGACTTGGCGTCCCTTTTGCCAATTCTGCCTCTACAGAGCTGCACAAGTCCCCACCATACGAAAGGTAAGCCTGCTGCCGCCGAGGAGATGGTCCTTGTGACCAGGCCCGCAGCCAGTTCTGTGTATTCGCCTTATAGCAGCACCATTCCTCCCTCTACCAGCGCCCACCACCTTCCTCTTGCCATTTGCAATGGCCTTCCCGGCCTCTCTGCAGAATCTCTCCCCCAATGTAACTTCACAGCCTACCCCGGCCCGAAGACTTGGAGCTGCACCGACGCAGGTACTCCTGCATACTTGCCCATCCCGAACGACCTCTGCAGACACACCTAAGAGCCCAGGACCCAAGCCAGCCCAATACTAAATCACGATGACTTCAGCAGCCTGTACTGCTTCCTCGCGCTCTGTCCCTCCCATGATACTCGCCAGGAACTGAAATCTGCGCTTAAGAACGTGCCAACACCCTTCTACTCAGCCACCCTCCTCATGCGTAGGAGTCTCCATGCCTTCGTCAAGCACCAAGGCCACCTACACCGCTGATCTTCTGACCTTTTCTGTAGCTCGTATTAAACCTATGCCTCCCTGCCTGGGTCGCAGTGACATCAGACCTAAGAATACTGCCCGCAAAATCGATGCTGTATCTAATATTAGACTTGCTAAACCAAGTTCCTTTGCAAATGTGACTTTGCCCGCACCTGCTCAAGTCCCCACTATCACTATCGCCAGCATTAGACCCACCACTGGATCTGCAGCCAGTGCCACTATTAAAGGCTCTAGCTGCTATGTGACCAATCCCTATGTAACCAGTAGTCGGGTACCCTAGGGGTATTCTCCCATTTGGACCCCGAGAATCCTCTAGTCGGGTGGCCAGGGGAGGGCTGTCGCTTTTGGATCCCAACCCTGGGGGTGGACGAGCGCGGGAGGATCACCTGGGTAGGGGAGTCCGGGGTCATTCTCATGGGAATACCCTAGGTGAGACATGGTCTCCCCCTTTCTCCAGTTATCAACAATCGCACACCCCCTCTGTCTTTTTGGGGGACATCCCCCCGCACCCTATTTTTGCATAATGCTAAGAAGAATAAGCAGCAACCTGGAGGGGTGAATATCACCAGTGAAGAACCCACCAAGCCACAGAGGATAGACTACAACACTCTGACAGCAGTCTGTCCCCTTAATGAGGACAGGCAAAGTCAGGCAGACCCAACCCCGACCACACACCTGCAGACAATCAACATCACACCGGTGTATAAATGGAGGCTGCTGAGGGAGAGAAGTCAGATGCAGTGGGGAGAGCAGGAGGGAGGCTGTAAGGAAGGCCGAGACCGACAGAGGATCCCTCTTCAAATCCCAAACACCAGAAGCGAGCTGCGGAGGGTGTCTGGAGTGGAGAAGCCAAAAGGCTGGGGGCGGCCAAGGAGCTCAAAAGAAGGGACAGTGTGCTGCAACGCTGGCCCGGTGAGAAGAAGGGACTGCAGCGCAACACAGGAGCCGTGTCTCCTAAGTATTGGAATCAGGCAGACAGGACCCTGCTGGCGAGGCCTGGACAATTGCTCATTCCTTTGGGGCCAGTGCCCTAAGGGGCAGGCAGTGGAACCCTGACCGCAGCCCACAGATCCAGAAGGGCTATCTGCCAGCGCCGTACTACCTGGGTGAGTCAGAGGGAGAGGAACCCAGTGGTATGCGTGTGACTGAAGAGGGGCAGAGATCTGGATGTGGACATTTTAAGTATGAAGTTAAAAGGCAAAGGAAGAAGTGCATTCTGGAAGTTGTAGTGAACTGCTGTCTGTCTTGCCTTTGGTCCCCTCCCTTGCCTCCTCGTGCCTTGAGACACTTGTGTATAGGCGCATTATAAATGCCATATCATATCATAACTGAGAGAAAACATTCTTTTCAAGTGCACAAAAGTTACTATTGAGAAAGACAGGTTTGAGCCTGACGGAGGGAAGCCTATTTTGAACTGTGCATTTATCAGAAAGAGGATATTGGGTTATCAAAAAGTGGCAAGAAGGCGGAAGATTAACCAAGAGTACTAGAGAGAGCACATATATGAGACAACTACATTTACCAGAAAGCAATGGTACCAGGAGAGCATGTATACACTGTGTTAGTTAAGTGTGTGAGTCGAAGTGGTCATGCTGAGGTACATACCAAATCCTTGCACTTTTTTTTTTTTTTTTTTTTAAATGATATAGTTTAATGTCTTTAAACTTTTCATTTATCTGCCAGTTTAAAATAGGAAGGAATTAGTTTCTCTTTTGTTTTAGATATTAAAGTGGTGGTTTTTCTAGATTGAGAATTTCTTGTAAAAAGTGGCATATTGTCAGGATGAGTTTTCGCGATCTGCCGTTCAATATCTCCGTCCATCTTTCCTCTGTTTTCATTGTTTGTTCGTAGATCTTGTAGTATCTGCCAAATCTTATTTCCTCAGATAGGGCTGTGCATTCCATGACTAGGTGAAAGATTGTTTCAGGTTTTTCGGTATCTGAGCAAAATCGACAGAAATTATCAGATGATGGAATTTGTCTTGTTTTGGCTTGGTAGTAGCGGGTTGGAAGTATGTTCATTCTGAGCCTCAGATATGTTGCTCGAGTTTTGGCGTCAGGGAAGATGGTCAGGTATGCCGGGAGTTTGTTGATAGATCTGAGGTCTGTTATGCATTGTAAATTCAGAGAATATATTTTTTTTTTCTCTTCAAGTGTTTTTATCCAGTCGTTGTCCATTATTTTCTTTTTCGCATGCTGAGGGAGGAGTGTAAGCATTTCATGTGAAATATCTTCTGTTTGCATTCGCTGTTCTAGGCTGGCTTTCCACTTCTTCAGGATTGTATTGTTCATTGCTCCTTCTTTGGCTCTCAAGATTTCGATTGCCGGTGTTTTTTCGTCAGTAAGGAGCTTTCGGTATAAGTCCAGCTGTTTCCATAAAATTGTTGAGCCGATGGATTGTAGAGCTAATTCATGCCTGATTCTTGGCATAGGAAATGCAGGTGGAAGTTGTAGGATTTTACGCCAGAAGAGTGCCTCTAGTTTTGTCCAACAGGTCTGGTCTATTGCATGTATCATTGCCTCTGTTCCGTAAACTATTATCGGGACTACTTTTTGTTTGTAAAATGAAATTATCGGTTTGAAGGAGTATTTCCCAAATTTGCGCTGTATTGAACATCCTTGTCTTGCTAAGGATTGAGTTCGTTCTTCCAGTTTTAATGTCCACTCTTTTTCGCACTTTGATTGATTGATTAGAATGCCGAGGTATTTGAAGGTTGTTACTTCTTCTAGCTGCTTTGTATTGAGATAGATTTTCAGTTGTTTCTCATTTTTGATGTTTGATGCTCTCGTTAGTTGCATAATTTTGTTTTTTTTTGTATTGACAGTGAGTTTGTTAAGGAGTATATAAGAACTTAGTTGGTTAAGGCTGTGTTGTAACCCTGACGGTGTCTTGTCCAGTAGGATTATATCATCTGCATATGTCATTATTCTGACCGGAGTTGAGTTGATTTTTGGAGGGTTGAGCGCGTCCGTCTGCAAGTGGGTTTCAATGTCTGCAGTGTAGAGGTTATATAGAGTTGCAGCTAGGGGGCACCCTTGTTTTAGTCCGTTTATGACATTTATTTTAGATGATGTATGACCTTCTCGTGTGAGTCTTATTGTAATAGAGGTATTTGTGTAGAGTTGTTTGATTGGGCCCAGTATGTCGTTAGGGCATTCCCATGTTTCCAGTTTGGTCCAAAGTTTTTGTCGAGAGATTCCATCGAAGGCCATATGGAGATCTATAAACGCTGCGTACATTTTTATTTTGCTATTGATGGCTTTGTGTTTCATCAAGTTTAGTTGTAGGAGGTTGATGTTAGTCCCGACATTTGCGGTGAAGCCCGTTTGTCTTGTGGCGAAGTGTTTGGTTTGAGTTGCCCATTGGTTCAGTTTTTTCAAGAGGATTGAGGCAAACAACTTTCCTAATGGATCTAGTAGTGCTATTGGGCGGAAATTGGTCGGGTCATCTTTTGGACCTTGCTTATGGATAGGAACAATGGTTGCCGTTTTCCATGATTTTGGAATTTGGTTGAGGTTGTTTATGAGTATTATAATATTTTTCATCAGGTTTGCCCATGCATGTGGATTTTTCTTTAACATTGCATTTGATGTTCCATCTGGTCCTGGGGCTCGTGATGCATTGAGTTTTTGGATGATTTTGAAAATGTCTTGGTGAGTACATGTTATTGTCCATTTATCGTTCTGAGATTGTGAATTATTTTCAGCATCTGTTCTTGCTTTGTATAATTCTGAGTAATGGGCAATCCATTGTTGTTCCGTCACGTTACCAGTCAATTTTTGTTGTTGTTCAGGAGGTTCCAAAGATCCCTAAAATTATGTTTTTTATAGGTTTCCAGGATTGCTTCTGCTTCAGATTGTAGTAGCATCATCTTGTGATTTTTTATCCAGTTCCTGTAGCTTTGTTTTGCTGCTTTTATTTTGATGATCGATTCCGTGTCTTTGTTTTTTGATAGTTGGCGAACTATGTTTCTCATTGATCTTTTTCTTTCAGCGAGCTCTTTGTTGTAGCAATGCTGATGAATCTGTGAAGTTTGTCGTTTAAGTGTTTTGTAATGAGGTTGGAGTAGCCATTGATAATTTAATTTCTGATCGTCTGGTAGAGAATTTTGAATGAATTTGCTTGTAAGTTGAAGTGTTGCTTTTTGAGTAATGCGAAGTTTCTTTCCAGCTGCACAGACTTCAAGTGGAATGGGGTGTTTGGGCTGATGTTGGCGCAGGACATTTTTCCCTTGTGTGACTATTTGGTTGTGGTCACTTTTTGTTGTTGTTATTATGCTTATAGTTTCTATTGAGTCTTTTAGGTTGTTGGAAAGGTATATATAGTCAATTACGGCAGAGGATTTGCCTCGAAACCAGGTTGGTAGAAGGTTTCCTTTTTCGTCTTTTGGGTGATCGATGGGTTGTAAGTTACGAATCACGGTTTCCTTGGTCCATTTTTTGGCACGAATTGTTTGATTTTCACTTGATATTGGTTGTCCATCTTTTTGCCATAAGTGCAAATTTAGGTCTCCGCACAGTATAAATTCGATTCCTATATGCTTCTGGATGAGATTGTCGATTGTTAGGAAAACGCTGTCTAAGAATTCTTCGTTTGTAATAGCCACCGGATTCCAGTATAGGTTCATAATTGCTATTTTACTTTCGCGATTATTTTTCACCAAAGCGCAGGTTGGTTCGCTGTTTGACATGATTTTGATGACTGTGTTCTGTATCCAAGAGTTAATGTTTGTTGTCTCGAGTATAGACCATGTAGTGTCAATCTTAATTAACGTTAATAGTCCCGAAGACGGTCTTCCTTTGGTTCTTGTTGGGGCTGGATTAAGAAAGGCTAAAAAGCCATCACAACTCGGGGTAATGGAGAGCCAGGTTTCTTGGAAGCATATGATCTGATAGGAAACGAATTCAGGAGAGGGTTTGTTGAACAGGTGGGAGTTTCCTCGTGTATTCCAGGAACATAGAGTCCAGTTTTCCAGATTGTTGGTTAATGGTTATGAGATATTGCTTAATTCTGCAGTATCTGAGTAATTTAGACTATCCTTTGATCCGTATTCACGTCTGATTGGACGATCGGTGTTGTAGCTTGTCTCTGTTTCGTCTTCGCTATATGTAATTTCTTGAGTGTCCTGTCGTCTAATTTGGTGATCTTCCGAGGTGTTCGGTTGTCTGAGTTGGCAATCTTCTAGGGTCTGCTGACGTCTGAAATGGCGGTCACTTCTGTGTTTGGGAGCAGCAGAATAATCTGTTTTGTGGTTATAGTCCGTTATCATCGATTGTTTTGTCTGATTTGTCTTTGTAGAGGTTTTTCTAGAGTTTTCTTTTTTGGCGATCTCTTCTCTACATGCCTTAGTGCCAGTTGAGCAGCTAAAGCCAAGTTTGTTTAAAGCATCTTTTGATGTTGTTATTTGATCCATGGTTGATTTGTTATGTAGTTTTAGCAGTATTTTGTCGTTAGAGTTTTCATCTATAAAGATTACCAGGTCGATATCTCCAGAACATATTTGGTTAAGTTTTGGGATTGTTTGGAAGAGGATAAGAATGCTCGCTCTGTTCAATACTAGTTTGTTCGATCTGGTGGTAACATTTTCTATTTGCACTATGTGCTTCTGTGTTGGCTGAAGGGGGTTTATAAATTTTGGTTCTGGAAGATCTTGGTGTTCTCTTGGTTGGTTTGTGTCACAAAATTCTTGATATGATTTGGAAGGAGAAGGGATGTTTCCAGTGGTAATATTTGGTTGGTTGAAAAGTGAAGATGAAGAGATTTCCTCGTAGGTATTTCGTTAATTGAAGTGTTAGGTCGATTGATCGTTGAACTGTCAGAGATTTCTTCGCACGAGATTGAGTTGCTGGAGTGTTGGTCTTGGGGTGGATCCTTTCCTTTCGTGATTGTTTTTGTTGTTTTCTTGTGAGAGTTGATCTTCGTGTGTCATTAAATTGATTAGATCATCCAAGTCGGAGCTTTGATCTTTATTTGCTGACTTTAATGTCACTTTTGTTTGTTTCTGTAGGATTGACGGTTGTTGATCGTTGTGTATTCTTGTGGGTTTCTTTACAGTGCTTTTAGGTCTTTTTTCAGATGACAAGGGTTGAGCTGTTTTTTGAATTTTTTCTGGGTTCGCCGTTGAAATTGACAAATTTCGTAGGAAAGCTTGTGGGCCTGTTTGTTTGTACGATTGTTTGGTAGGTTTCTTTAGAGGTACTTTGTCGGTGTTCCTTGTTTCTTTGAAGATACCGAATGTGTCGTTGCTGATCAGGGTTCCAGGATCATCTGTTAGTTTTTTATTTCTTTTACATGGTTTTTGCGCAGTTTTTGGTTGTGATGATGAGGATATTTGGGGATTGTTTAGGGTGTGGATTGCTTGATCGAGGATCACTTTTTCTGGTGTCAGGCATCGTGGCATGCTGTCTTGTGTTGTTTTTTGTTGTGGGATCGATTGTTGTTGCTGGTTTTTAAGTAGGACCATGAGTTCTTTTGCAAGTTGGATCTTTTCTTCCTTGTCATCTCGTGCTATGGTGAACAGTCTTTGTTGCCATGTACGGGATTGTTCTGCTTCGAAATCTAGGCGCTTCCCAATCGTGTTGATAAAGTCTTCTGTATGTATTTGTTTGGTATGGATCATTGCGAGGAGTGTCGCGTGGTCTCTTATATTATCTTTTATGGCTTCATGAAGTTTGAGAAAGGGTATCATGGATTGGGATACAACTGCTAGCAGCATGTTTTGTAGTTCAATCATGGTTGTAGGAAGTCTCTGATTTTGTGCGTTGTCAGCGAGGGAAGAGTATCTGTCTGCATGTATGGGTTCAGGAGTTTGATTGTCTGATTCGTTTCCTTGTGCTGGCGTGTGAAAGGAATCTTCTTTTTCATGTTCAAATTGGGTTACTTTTTGTTCGTTTTTTTTTTGGGAGGGAGAGCATATGATCTTTCTCTGTGGTTATTGTGATTTCCAGCCGGACGGCAAATTGGTTGTGCAATTTTTTTTGGTGCTGGTGTCGACGTGCTAGATGGAGATATAAATGTGATGGTTCTCCGAGGATTTCTCTCATTTTTTCTGCGCTGTTCATAATGGATTCGATTTCTATTGTGTCTATCGATAATTGAGCAGTTTTTTCTGTGGATGCGTTCCAAGGAGGTTTGTTTGATTTATTATGTAGTTGTTGAGCATTGTGTGATTGCAGCCATTTCATTTTTGCCTGTTTGGCTTTTTCTCTTTTATCCATCTTTGTCGTTTGCAGTTCCGGTGCGTTTGTCTGACTTGATTGGGTTGTTATTTCTTCGTTGTGTCTTTTGTCCCATGTTAGTGGTACGTCACAGTCGTTTACACTTGTCTTTCCTTGGGTTTGTTGTTCTGATTCTTTACTGTGTTTGTGTTCTGAATGGAGCAGAGCTTCACTTGGATATTCTTCGCTATGTATTTTGTCCAATGTCGCCGGCACGTCGCAGTCATTTGTGCTTGTGGTTCTTTGTGTAGCTCTGGTTTTGAATGAGGCAGGGCTTCACTTGGCTGTTCTGCGAGAATTCGTACTGTAATATCAGATTGTTTTAGGATTTCATTTTTGCAAAAATCGCTAGATGTGTCTGTGAATGTTTGATCTATATTAGCAGCTTGTTTTTTTGTTTGTTTTTCTAGGTTTGGTGCATCCTGGATGGATGTAGACGATTCGGTTATAGTAGTAATTTTGTTCGAATTTTTTAGTTGGAGTATCTGTTCCATTGTTGGTTGCATGGGATCTGCAGGACGCTTCCCACTGAGCCTTGAGTTTGGCCGTGTAGCTTGTCTTTTTTTGGCTAGGGAGGATGGGAGGTTTGTTGTCGGCTCCGGTGTTTTTGCAAGCGTTAGATTACAATTAGTTCCGGTTTGCATCCTGATGTTGGTAGATTTTCTCACTTTGTGCTCTTTTAGTCATTCCCAGTCAAGGTGTCTTTATACAGGATCAAAGGGGCAGGATCCCCCGCAGTCTCCTGTGTTCTTAGTTAAGTGCTTGTTTGTTCAGGGTTAGTGTAGAAAGGCTGTAGGCCGCTGTAGCCTTCTCTAGCCGGATATGTCCTCAGGTGGCTTGGTGCAGGATGTGCGCGTAAATTGAGGCGCCGAAAAGCCGGTTCCAGCCGGAAACAGCAGAAACAGTAATGCCAGATGCGTTGCCCTTTTCTCTGCGGTCAGGCTTATCGCCGCAAGGGTGGACTGGCCCTGAGTTTGTGGGCAGGCAATGTCACGTGATCAGTCACGGGACCGGTGCGATGCTCCGCCTCCTCTTTGAAGCGGTCGTCCGACGAGCGCGAGTTTGTTGGAAAACTCCCAGCGCAGATTGATGTGAGGCGGCACCAGGCACCAGGTATGTCTGATCATGTGATGGAAGAGTCATTCAGATGCAACAGTATATTGTGCTTGCAAGAGTCGCCCTGAAACCCCTGCAGCTCTCCGGATGTAGCAAGCCGGGAGGCAGGTGCTCCAGGGAAACCCTCTAATGGGAAGAAAACCCTGTTGTAGGCGTAGGTAGACTATCCTGTATTGCAGTCAGCGGCAGGGATCAGCCTTTGAATTACTGCTGTCTGCTGTGGAGTTCTGCCAGCGAGTTGGTTCGGGCTCCCACTCAGTACGCTGCACTGTCTGTAAGGCTTTGGAGCTTCTGAGTTGGACATTTGAAAGTCTTCGACGGGAAAGCAAAACAATCAGGAAGTGAAATTTAGAATATTACAGTACAGAGAGGTTCCGACTCAGGTGAGGGAAACGTGGGGGACCTGTTGGGAAATTGTGTTGTCACAAACTTGAAAGACCAGAGAGAGAAACCCAGGCCTACATCACAAGAAGCCTGAGAGGTCTGGTTTGAAATATTGATGCACCAGAATTGCGATGAGTCTATTTTTGTTGCTTGGAACTAAGACAAGGGAAGCCTGCAAAGAATCTGTGTCTTTGAAATCAAGGCAAGGAAAGCCTGACAAGATTCTGTTATGGAAATATTTATGTCAAGGAAAAACTAACATTGTGAATCGTACCAAGTGGTTTGAAGTGTGAGAATCCTGTGAACTCTATGAGCCAGCCCCCCGTGATGTGAACGTGGGGAAGGGAGTGACCGTCGCTCTAAAGTGTGCGAATCCTGTGAACTGCATGAGCCAGCCACTGTGATGTGAACATGGGGAAGGGAGTGACCCTTGGCTGACACGGACATACTGACATTTCTTTTCAACACTGATTTTCCTTTTTGAACTACACATCCCCTTTTCACATATTTATTTGTGTATTAGAGTAAGGGCAGGCATTTGTTTTCTTTTAGTATAGGTCATTTATATTTGATTAGGAATGTATTCTTTTATGTTGATGGTTGAGATCACTCCCATTTTAGTTATATGGCTAGATAGGAGTTCTCCCACCCATCCGAACATTTAATAATAAAGGTTGTGAAACTTTTCTTTTGCGTCTGTGTCATACTTGTGATACCATGCCGACCTTACAGTAACTAATAGCACCATTGTCAACAACTTCGCCACACCATGCTATGACCCTGCCTGTTTTTCAACGGCACCCAACTCTGCCTATATAAATGCTGTACCTCACTATGCTCCCACTGTCAACATGGTTGTGCCTAACACTGCTAAAGCAGATTGCGTCTCCCGCATTACTCCCATTAGTGCTGTACCCATGCCTATCATTGCCAAAGTGGAGTCCGTTCCAAGCATTGCTCCTATTTGTGCCATAACCATACCTATCATTGCCACAAGTGAGTCTGTTACTAGCATTGCTCCCATTTGTGCCTTAACCATGCCCATCATTGCCAAAGGTGAGTCTGTTCCTAGCATTGCTCCTATTTGTGCCATAACCATGCCTATCATTGCCAAAGGTGAGTCTGTTCCCAGCATTGCCCCTATTTGTGCAATAACCATACCTATCATTGCCAAAGGTGAGTCTGTTCCTAGCATTGCTCCCATTTGTGCCATAACTTTGCCAAACACTGCCAAAGTTGATTCTTTGCTTCGCAATGCTCATATTGGTGCTATAACTATGTCTAACACTGCTAAAACGGAGTCTCCCACTGTCTAGGAATCTCAAATTTAGGTGCGTTTATATCTTCCATTCTGTGAAACCCAGACCTTTCTCCCGCTGTCTAAGAATCTCAAACTTAGCTGAGTTTATATCTGCCTTTTTGTGAAACCCAGGTCTTTCTCCCGATGTCTTAAAATCTCAAATTTAGGTATATTTATATCTACCATTTTGTGAAACCCAGGCAGGGCTTTAAGTGGGCCGGGGCCTGCCGGGGCTGGGCCCCGGCAGTCTCCAAAAAGTGGGACTGAGCCGGGGCCCTGCCGGGGCCCCCGTCCCACCACACGCAACATTGGCGGGATGCATTATCCCGTCGCGGCGGCAGCCGCGACGGGATATGCGCCTGCCATGAAGTCAGGCGATCTGACAGAAGTGGCAGCCAGCCACAGCAATGCTGTGCCTGGCTGCCACTTCTGTAAATCATAGTAACTGCCTCTGGTGACCTCTCGCGCGAGGGGTCACCAGAGGCAGTTACTGTCCCTTTGTTTCCCCAGGTCGCCGAGGCGTCTTTAACCCTCGGCGAACCTGGGGATTCCTTGATATTTTTTGAGGTTTATGAAAGATGGCTTGAAAAGTACACAATTCAAGCCATCTTTTATAAAGCTTTGCCGACGGACAATTTTGTCCGTAGTCAAAGCTTTATAAAAGATGGCTTGAATTATGTACTTTCAAAGCCATCTTTTATAAAAACCGAAATGTTTTTTTTAAAAAATGGCCTGAAAAGTAGGCAAACCGTAAGGTATGCACACACACATATATATGCATGTTATATATCTGTGTGCGTACCTTACTATGGTTTGTGTTCTTTGCAAGCCATCTTTTCTAAACATAGAAATATTTCTATGTTTAGAAAAGATGGCTTGCAAAGTACACAAACCATAGTTAGGTACGCACACAGATATATAACATGCATATATATGTGTGTGCATACCTTACGATTTGCGTACGTTTTAGGCCACGCCCCCACAATCCACGCCCCCAAATGAGGGCCCCCCCTCGATTTCTTACCCCACTTAAAGCCCTGAACCCAGGCCTTTCTCCCGCTGTCCAGGAATCTCAAATTTAGGTGGGTTTGTATCAGCCATTTTGTGAAAACTAGGCCTTCCTCCCGCTGTGTAGGAATCTCTAATTTAGGTGTGTTTATATCTGTCATTTTGTGAAGCCCAGGCCTTTCTCCAGGTTGTTTAGGAATCTCAAACGTAGGTGTGTTTATATCTGCCACTGTGTAAGACCCAGAACCTTTCTCGCACTGATGAGGAGTCTCAAATTTAGGTGTGCTTATATCTGCCACCCTGTGAAGTCTAGGCCCTTCTCCCACATTGCAGGAATCTCAAATTTAGGAGTGTTTATATCTGCCATTTTGTGAAACCCAGGCCTTCACAAACCATCCAGGAACATCCGGCTACCCGCTGAAAGCAACTATCATCACTACCCAACTAACTAAAAACCAAGGTCAGGTCATTCACCTCCCACAACCGACCGTTAACCCAACTGCCTACCGTTTCTCCAACGTTTAATATCCCAACAACACTGCACTTAGACCCTCCACCCACAGGAAAGAGAGATACAAAAACCAAATCCACTATTTAGGCAGCCACCCGGGAAACCCCCAGCAAACTACCTGCACCCTAGAACAACCCAAGCCCAGAATCCCTCAAATGTTTCATTATCACTCATACGCAGACACCCCAGCCAATCTACAACAGCAGCCCGCTCCGCTATATCACAATTTACCCACAACTAGCCCCGGATTATAACCATGTACAAAAGAAGCTGGGCCACATAGTGCACCGTGCAATCACAATGCAAAAAGACAAGACTCAACACCATCCAAACCACAAAAGGTCCTACAGGTGGGCTACAGCCCCTGTAAACCAAACTAAAAAAAAATAATCCAAGCCCTGCAGCCATCTATGGCCACAAGATTTGTATTTGTATTTTATTGTTCATATAGCGTTTTACTCCAAAGCGCTTTACAGCATAACAACCAGAAAACATCAAACATGGATCATAGAAGCAATGAGATATACATGGATCAAACCAGAAAAACAGCATGTGGAACAATTTGCATTTGGGAAGGAAGAGAAGAGGAGAGGTATGGGAAGGAGAAAATGAAAAGTGAAAAGGGAGTAGAGAGGGTACAAGGGAGGGTGGAGATCATTGGGGAGACAGGGAGAGATAAGGAACAGAAAGACGGAGTGGGGAGGAGAAAGAAGAGGAGGAAGGGGAGAGAAGTCATGGAGGGGGTGAAGAAGGAGTGATTTTAAGGAGGAATAGGTGGACATGGAGTGGCTAGAGAAAGAAAAGGAGTTCCAATGTAGGGGGGCAAGGAGCTGGAAGGAGCGGAAACGAGACGAGGCACAAGGAGGTGGGGGAACAGAGAGTAAAAAGAGATCAGCAGTGCGTAGGGAGCGAGAGGGGGCATAGACGGAGAGAAGAGAGGAGAGGTAAGGAGGGGCAAGGTCATGAAGAGATTTAAAGATGAGACAAAGGAAGTGGAATTTGAGTTGGGAGTGGAAGGGAAGCCAGCCTAGGTTGGAAAGTGAATTGGAGTTGGAATCATGGGGCGAGAGAAGACAAAGGGTTCGGATGTCAGAGTGGTAGAGGGATTTAAGGGGGGGCGAGAGGGGAGACTGAAAAAGAGAGAAGAACAGTAGAAGAGGCGAGAAAAGATGAGAGAAGAGATTAAGACACAGAACAGGATGCTGCCACGAAACACGGAACATGTAACAATCTCAATGCAGCTGCTCACTCTCCAGAAGAAATGGCCACAAATACAGAACACGCCCCTACAAACACCACGACCAACAGAACAAACATCATGGGGAAGAAACAAATCCCTATATCTAACACTCTACCTCGCAACTGCCTCCACACCACAACACCCCAATGCCACTGGCACTTCTAGGCAGACAGAAAACCTACTGGAACCTTGCAGGAAAAGAAGAGAAGATCAAAGAAGAGAAAGGACCAAAATCAACACCCTCACTCCCTATATCACAACAATACAAGGGAAGTGTCAACAACCACATCAGAATATAGAAAATGAAGAAGTAGAAGATTTCTCAAACACAGCTACCAATCTAACAGAACGATGCAACGACGAAGCAGAGCCCACAGAGCTCCAATCAATTTGTGTAAGCAAAACAGAAGCAACCCAACATAACTACTGCAAGACAAAACAGACAAAAAATAAACATAACCCTGGCGGAAAGATCCATTGTAACCTAATCAACGTAAAATCAATGTCCGAACATGCCACAGAGATTTTTGACCTCCTGTGCGACGGGGATATTGACATCCTATTCACAACAGAAACTTGGCTAGACGAAAACTACTAAATCACACTACACAACTGCCTCCCCGACACCTTCAAGTGCTCATAGGCAAACAGAAAAAACAAAAGAGGAGGAGGACTGGCAGTAGCTTACAAGGAACACCTGAAAATTAAACAGATGAACAGCTAAGCATCGGAAACTGTGAATCCCTAATCGTTCACCTAACAGCAAACCCCAAAACAAACCTCAAATTTGTTCTAGTTTACAGACCACCAACATATGATGCGACCTTCGTGGACGCCTTCACAGAAGTCATTACCAACCTAGCCATCAAGCAGAAACACCTGATAATCCTGGGATACTTCAACAACTGGTCTCCAGAATAAACCGCTAACTCACAAAAATCACTATCCAAACAATTGAAGACATTGAAACTACATCACCTAGTCAAAGGAGCAACTCACTCAGCAGGTCATACACTAGACGCAATCTTCGCCAACAAAAACCTAATCACCACAGCACCACCAGTACAGACCCTGTGGAGCGACCACCTCATCATCCCTTTCGTAATCACGCTACCCAGGACAACAGCCAAACAACTGGACAAACTGACCACCGCCATGAAAAGAAACTGGAGTACCATCAAAGCTAGCAACCTAATAGAACAACTGGAAATCAACAAACCACCAACAATGGCCCTGGACGAAGCTGACCTCGACAAACAAACAGAACTACTGCACAAGTGGATCGCCGAAACAATCGATGACATCTCCAAGGAAAAACCCTTTCACCCCATCACACAAAAGAACAACAGCAAAATTGTTTAACCCGCTTCTCAGCTACATTAAATGACAAAACAAGATGCTTGAACTAGAATGGAGGAAAAAATATGACCAGGCAAAGAAGTTACAATTTCAACGACAAATCTGCTGAAACAAAAAGGAAATCCACAAGGCCAAAAAGAAATTCTATGACAACTGAATCTCCAAAGCTGCTAACACTAAGAAAAAACTGTTTAACATCATGAACGAAATTAGAACCCCCCCTGGATGCACCAACACACCTGTGCCATTACTGAAACTATACAACAACCTCGCAGATGACTTCAAGAACAAATCAGCACCATCCATCAAATCATACAAAGCAGACCAATCTACCACAACACGCAACCGACCATGCCAGCCGAGGATTGTCAGAACAAACTACAAAACTTTCCCCAAGTATCAGCAGAGACATTTGTCAAGCTGGAAAGAACAGCAACAAAGCCAGCTCCCCCATGGATCCCTACCCCCCAGTCATATACAAATCAATCCTCACGCAAGGAGCACCCATGGAACACTACAGAAACCTTTTCAACCAATCACTATGTAAGTACAGCGATCATTCAAATCAGCATGCATCAAGCCGCTCCTCAATGACACACAGGCAACATGGAAGACCTCGACAACTACAGACCCATCCCAAACAACATCTCCTATCCAGCGAAACTGCTTGAAACCTATGTATATAGAACAATACAAGATTACATAGAAAAACACCTTCTGCTGCACCAGGCACAAGTAGGGTTCAGACCGATTAGAGGAACAGAAACAGCACTGATCTCAATCTGGGACGACCTGAAGGCTAATGCAGACTCAGACACAAGCGCAGCTCTGATACTTCTGGATCTCTCTGCAGCATTTGACACAGTCAACCATGACATCATCGTCAGGAGATTGGAAGAAATAGGAATCAATGACCTAGCCTTCCGCTGGATTAAATCTTTCCTAACAGATAGAACAGTGGCAAAACAGAAATAATGGTTATAGCCAAAAACAGCCACTACATCCCATGGCCAACAGAACTAGGAACAGCACTGACACCATCAACAACAGTAAAGAACCTCGAAGCCCCGATGGACAATGAACTAACACTTGAGCCACAAGTAAATGCTATAATCAAGACATGCTTCTTCCTCCTGCACACAGTAAAAAGGATCCTACCGTTCCTCTCCTCCACCCACAAAATACTCACCATCATAACACTCATCATGGCCAGAGTACACTACGCCAACAGCGTATACCTAGGAATCCCAGAACGCCTATTAAAGAAACTTCAGTGTATCCGAAATGCAGCGGCCAGACTCCTGCTCATATTACCACGAAGAGAACACATTAGCCCAGCACTGAAAATACAACACCGACTACCGATAAAACAGCAAATAAGGCTCAAAACTATGTGCATAACGCACAGAGCAAACCACGGCCGAGGGCAGAGTTCCTAAAGAAGAAAATAACCATCTACCATCCAGCAAGACCACTCAGATCAAGCTACGACATTCGCCTAGAATCGAAACCATACAATAAAAGAACATTTGGTGGAGCATCTTTCTCACACCTGGCTCCTAAAACATGGAATTGCCTACCAGAAAAACATACGCAATACAAGGGATCATCTGGAATTCAGAAAATGTCAAAAAATGTGGCTCTTCACCCCAGAATCAGAAGGGAACCAGTAGGAATCATACATCCTGGCAGAAACAGGAAGCCTAGGGAGGGACCCACAATCCATTGCCTAAACAGCCCCAACTGGTGGACATAGGGAGGACATATTGGACCGCTCATGCACAAACCCCACCAGGTTTACAGAGGAATACCAAAGTAGGCAGGGACCCCCCCCCCCACTAGAAGTCAAGGGAGAGACCCATAACCTTCCTAACCTACCCATCTCTAACCCTGGGGCGGGCAGGGGGACACACCTCCACGACCCATGGCCACATACTGCTAGACTTCTACAGAAGATAACCACACCGCAAAGTACCTGCCGACTAGGATGCCAAACAATATCAAAGCACACAGGATGGTTATAAAAGCCGATCACAGAAACCAAAGCAAAGAGGTAAGAAAAAAACCCTGCTAACCCAATACTAAAACCTAATTTTTCTGCAAACTCTTCTCCTACAGAAACTCTGATGATCACATCTCTGCACAGAAAACCGCACGTACTTCACCACACTGCAACAACACACAAACAACACATAACCATGCACAACAACACAAGGGAATCGCTCAGACTCGGAAATTGTACCTAGGCTCAGCGAACGGTGCAAACCGAACTGAAGCTGCCAACTGAACATCATATCTCCCTTTCCTATTCCCGATGCACCCTACTAACCGATCCCACAGCCTACGTGTTCCACACCATCCTTTTGTAGATGCGCCAGAGCGCCAGGGGACCACTCTGGTGATGATAGTGCACGGTACAAGTAACCTTTAACATTAACATTATCATATTTCTCTCCTGTTGTTCTTAATAAAGCTTTTGGAGTCTCTGGTGTCACCGATTCTTTCTTCTTTTCTTGAAACCTCACACTTTTTTGTACCCCTTTCAGTCTGGGTTCCATCCGGGACGTGGAACAGAGAATGTTCTAGTATCGGTACTTGATGACCTGGCCATGCTTGTGTACCGGGGTGGAGCGGGAGCCTTGATTTTGTTAGACCTGTTTGCGGTATTCGACACGGTCAACCACTCCATCCTACTGTCCTGCATGGCTATGGCAGGCCTCTCTAGTTCTGTCCTGGCCAGGTCATCTTTCCTGACAGCCAGGGGCCAATCAATCTCCCTTCCTCCTTTCCTCTCTTCTTCCTATTTACTTTCTTCTTGTGTCCTCCAAGGCTTTGCCTTGTCCCCGATGTTATTTAACATCTATGTCCAACCGCTGGTAGGTCTTTTCTGCTCCCATGGCTTCTGTGTGCTATTCTTATGCCGACGACACTCAGATTCTGGTCCGGTTGGATCCTGACCGGTCAGAGACATTGTTGCACTTATGGGAGTGCCTGGGGGCCATAAAGGGCTGGATGAATAGCAACTTGCTTAAACTGAACAGGGACAAGTCAGAGATTCTGGTGGTTGGGTCTCCCCTGGATTCCACTCTCCGGACTCCTTCTTTCTGGCCTCCCGCTGTGGGTGATTTACCCACTCCGTTGACGGCAGTAAAACATTTGGGAGTCTATTTTTCTGGTTCGCTATCAATGGATCTCAGGTGAGCGCATTTGGTAAAACGGGCCGCTTTCTTCTTAAAGTACTGCGCAAAGTGCTGACTTTCCTTCCTACTCACTTGCGTCCTATAGTGGTTGCCTCGATAGTTACCAGTCGCATTGATTATTGCAATGCCCTGTACCTGGCTCAACGCGGTGGGGGTTATGCGCAGGTTACGGCTTTCGCAGAATGTAGCCGCTCGGGTAGCCACCTCCACTCCATATGGCTCTCATATTAGCCCAGTGCTGCAGGCCCTTCACCGGATCCCAGTGGTTCACCAGGCGCATTACCACCAGGGGGCTGACTACTTGCAGGATACGTTGCTGCCCTATATTCCTGGACGGACTCTCCAGTCCGGCAATGCCTGTTTAGTGGTCACTCCTAAATTCTGGTTGTCTAGGGTAGGTGGCCGTGCTTTTTCCATTGCGGCAGACAAGCTGTGGAATGATCTGCCTGCGGCGCTTAGATGTACTGAGAATCACTTTCACTTTCAACGGTTTTTGAAAAAATTGCTATTCTAGGTTATAGTGTGCTTTGCCTGCTGTATATGTCCTAGCGCCCAGGTGCCCTTTGGGGCAGTGTGCACGGAATACGTTTTTATAACATAACATAGTAGCACGGAAACTTTCTCTCTACGCACCTTCACTAGCACTCTCAGAATGGGGAGGGAATACATACTCTCTCCCCGGTCTCCAAGGCTGGAGCAGAGCACCCGTCATGGTGGCAAATGGGTCCGTCCTCCAGCTGAAGAGTGGAAGTTGTACATTGAGCCTGAAGGGGAAAAGGTCAGTCTGGGAGACCATCTCAGAACTGCTAACTCTATGAGCACACAAGGGTTCAATCTCCAGTTGCGGTAATCTCTGAGATGTCTGGAGCATGGTTCAGCCACAACATTGGAGAAGCCTGGTAAGGTTGCTGTGATCCCTGTGATGTCTGGAACACTGGTCAGGCACAACGCCAGAGTGGCGTGGCAAGGTTGCTGTGATCCCTGCGATTTCTGGTGCACTGGTCAGGCACAACAATGGAGAGGCCTGGCAAGGTTGCTGTGATCCCTGCGATGTCTGGAGCACCGGTCAGCTGTGTTCCCTGCGATGACTTGAGCACCGGTCAGGCACAATGTCAGAGAGTCCTGGCAAGTACTCTGATCTACAGAGAATCAATTCTGTAGGCAGTAACACCATAAGTCTTTGGTAAATTCTGCAAGAATTCTGGACCTTGTGTCCCCCAATCGGTTGATCTAACTCACCGCTGACACGTTGTCCATCTTGAGCAAGATGAAGCGTCCACTTGAGCCACACTTTGAGACCAGGAGAACCTCTTGGGAGTAAGAGAGATTGGATCGCAAGCCACTGATGATCTTCAGTGGCTCTATAATGCAGATACCCAGGAGGTATGGCTTGAATGGAAAAGGCCAAGAAGCCCAGTAGCCTGGCCGATTCCCAGAGGGACACTACACTCCTGTGGTTATGGTTTTGTCATGGATCCTGCAAGTAGTCTTCATCGTCTGCATCACCCGAGGTAGACTCTTGGTCTCTGCTTGACGGCTCCGGCACCCAAAAGATGTAGCGTGCACCCATAGTTAATCCCCCGGGGTGGACGGTCAGAGACCAGGTGGCAAACACAGCTTTGAGCTTCTCAAGATTCTAAGTGCAGCCTTGGGGAGGGTAATCTCCTTCTCAATCATGCAGCCTGGAGTGGTTTGGGATGGGAAGGGGTGGAAGAGGCATAGCTCTTCAGGGGTAAGTGATATCCCCAGTGCAAACCACTTTGGCTCCTTCCAATAAGGTAGATTGGTTGCTCAGGTTCTGTTCAGAGGCAGGTGCTGGGCATGGAACAGTGCTATCCAAAGGATGGAGTTTAAGGAGTGCCTAATAAAACACGAGTCCTACACTAGCCTGGGGCTAGTTGAAATATTTATCCATTTTGTTAAAAAAGGCAAGGTGGTGAGAAACTATACTTCTTGTAGCACGCTGCATATCATCTTTCGTGCTGTTCTATCCATCACTGAGTAACTGACGGTGCTCAATGAAGGCTCCCCATCAGGCGTGAGCAGAGTCTGGCATGCCCTTCAATTGGGTGCTGGCGCCCTTCCCGCCCCCTTGCATGACGCACTTCTGTAAGCAGTAGGCTGGGTGTCCCCAGAGACACGTGGAAGAGTGCCACCATATTTAAGATAAATAGGCGAGCTTGCGGCTCAGAAAATGGAGGCACCAGAGCTGCGCTTTAACACATGGAAGCTCCCCTGACACAGTTCACAAAGAGTCCACCAATCAAGGCCACACCCCTCCCTCTATGATGCTGCCAACAACGGCCTATGGAGCCCAATACAAAAACCAGGCATAATCCATGTACTCAAGAAATCAGAAATGTAATTACAAGGAAAACGTTAGAGCGATGGCTAAGCTAGGTTTCTTTATTTATATACAGGAAGCACAATGCTCTTTTGATCATAAAAGAATGTACAATAGATACAAAAGAAATCAGATTTGACGGGAAGCAGTGAGCTTCTTATAATGGGGCGAGTTTGAGGGACATTCTGACCGGGTTGTGGAGGGGAGTAAATGGAATAGTCACTGGGGCGAATACATAAGTGTACATACATAGTTTAAGGGCACTGAACATTGGACATTAAGTGCAGGTAGGCGGTACGGCCAGCTGTGCTCGGGATGTGACCATGATGGGTGAAGTGCTAGAGTGGAGGCAGAGGAAGTGAAGGACAGAGGCGAGGTAAACATGTTAGCTAGCAGGCAGATGAGAGGTAGATTAAGAGGGTAACTCTGAGGCAAGGAGGTAGGCTTTTAGTTGGGGTTTTGAACAAATCTGTGTGGACTGTTTCTCAGATGTCCGGGGGAAGAGAATTCCATGCAAGTGGAGCAAGAAGAGAGAAGGTGCAGAAGTGAGAGGAAGCATGGGGAGGGCGAGGAGCCACAAGGATAGAAGAGACAGAGATGAGATTACAAGAAGGCTTGTAGAGGTGGATAGAGGAGAATAGATACATTGGTGCCTTACCATGGATACATTTGTGAACCAGGATAAGACATTTGAATCTGGCTCAGTTTTGCATCATCAGTCATCCAGCCTGGTGACGGTACAAGAAAGTAGGTGTGAAGTGAGGGAGTTCAAAGATAGCCCTGGGAGTGAAGTTAATGATCTTGTTGAGACAACAAAGAATAGTTGGAGAGACCAAAGAGGATGCAGGCATAGTAATCCAGTTTAGATAAAACAAGAGTGGTTAAGAGATGCTTGGCAGTGTTGAAAGGAAGGAGGTGCCTGATTTTCCTAATGTTTAGGAGGTTGAGGCAAGCTACTGTTGCAGATTTGGAGATGGAAGTAGAGAAGGTGTGAGAGGGGTCATAGATGACTCTGAGGTTTCTAGCTGAAGAGGAATAGAAGAGAGTGTCAAGTAGGACTGTATAGGCAGGGAAGAGGAGCAACTCTGTTTTGGTAGAGTTTAACATCACAGAGCCCAAAAACATCCAATATTGAATGGCAGATAGACAGTCTGAAATTTTGATGGACATCAGAGGAGAGTTCAGGAAAAGAGAAGATGATTTGGGTGTCGTCAGCGAAGAGTTGGTATGTGAACCCAAAGTACAATCCAAGAAGAAAGAGAATTAAGGAGATCAGAGTGATTGACAGTGTCAAAAGGCAGCAGACAGGTCAATGAGTATTAGGATACAGAAGCGATGAAGTTGAACACATTCATGGGAGCAGATTCTGTGGAGTGACAGGAGCGGAAACCTGCATGTAGGGGGACTGGAAGGTTGTGGATGTCAACAAAATTGGTAAGACGGTTGAACACAACCCTTTCAAGCACTTTAGAGTAGTGCAGAAAGAGACACAGGGTGAAAGTTGGCAGGTAGGTTTGGGTCAGCGGCCGCCCCTTACTTTTTTAGGAGAGGGATGGCCGTGGCCGTTTTGAATGCTGAGGGAAAGCAAGCAGATTCGATGGACAGGTTGAATAGTTCAGCGAGGGGAGGGGCCACTAAAGGGACAATAGGCTTGACTTGCTGAGGAGTAAGACGGTCTGCTTAGGCACAGGAGGGGTTAGCCTTCATCAGTAGGGATAGCATTTTGTGATTTGTCCAAGGTTGCTACTTATTGGATGATTGCAGTGTTCAATGTTTCAAATTCAAAAACTACAGCTGAGCCCAGAAACTGCTAAAGGTTTGAACAAAGGAAGGGAAGTGTAATACTCGCCTCAGGTTTTTGCCATGAAAACGGTTGCAAATGCTATCATGAAATGATTCCCATATTTATTTAGTATTTATTTATTTTATGTGCATGTCGCGAAAACAAAAAGCCCAAGGCGCTTAGACAAGACGAGACAACAGAGAACAATTAGGATGAATCATGGGAGGGAATCGAGCAGGGGGTGCAGGGTGCTTAATAAGAAATTTCAGCGCCAGAGAGATGCGGTCCCTGGGCTTGAGGCCAAGGATAAGTCTTGCGATTCTGTTCTGGATGAGTTGCAGAGGGCGCAGGGCAGAGAAGGGAGGTTGAGGAAGAGACTACTGCAATAGTCCAGCCTGAAGAGAACCAGGCCTCTGGAGACAGTGAGCCTCGGGGGGAAGTGAGGAAAGGTAGAGTACCTCTGAGGAGGTGTAGCTGATAGACTTTTTAGAGATGTCTGTAATGTGGGAGGAGAAGGAGAGAGTAGAATCAAAGATGACCCCAAGGTTTCTTGCTTCGCAGGAGGGTGCGGGTGCAGGGCCAAGGGAGGTCGGCCAGAGCGAAAGTGGGAAAGCGGGAGCAGGAATCCCAATGCGAAAAATCTCAGTCTTAGTGGCGTTGAGGCAGAGGTTGTTTGCAGCACACCAAGACTGAATAGCGAACAGTCAGGTATGAGCGAGGAGGAGGAGGTGGCGGCTGCGGGTAGCCTGAAACATAGCTGTTTGTCATCCGCATAGCATTGGAAGTTAGAGGTGAAAGTGGCAATCACAAGAGCCAAGGCAGCCATATAGATGTTGAAGTACCAGGGGGATAGGTTAGATCCCTGGGGAATGCCACATATCGAGAAAGTGATAGTTGAATGAAAGGCTCCGAGTTCCACATGGGATGGGTGGTCGGAGAGGAAGGAGGTTAACCATGCCAGAGCCAGATCTGTGATTCCCAGGGTGTCACAGAGACGTTTGATCAGGATGTCGTGGTTAACCATGTCGAAGGCAGAGGAGAGGTCAAGGAGAATGAGGATAGAGGGGGCGTTAGTGTCAAGATTTGAGAGCAGGTCTTCACAGGTGTTCAGAAGAGCAGTTTCTGGGCCTATGGATGCTCCAAAGCCAGATTGATGGTCGTGGAAGGAGCCAATGGATTCAGTGTGGATGGTCAGCTGAGAGATAGCCAGTTTCTCAAGGAGTTTGCCCAGGAAAGGAGTGACAGAGATAGGGTGGTAGTTTGCTAGAATGGAGGGGTCGGCAGAGGGTTTTCTGAGCAGAGGGTGCACAAGTGAGTGCTTCAGGGCAGTTGGGAAAGCTCCAGTGGAAAAGGAGAGATTGCAAAGATCAGCCGAGGCTGGGGCGAGGGAGTCGATATTGTCTTTAATGGTTTTGTAGGGGCAGGGGTCCACCTGTAGGGATGAAGCCTTCATAGATCTGACTTGTCTGGTGACCTCACCCGGTGTGACGGGCAAAAGAGAAGAGAGGGCAAGAGGAGAGGGCCAAGGGAGGCTCCAGTGTTGGTGTATGCTGTGGAAGATAGGGTGGAAAGTATGTCTTGGGTGGAAAGGTTGTCTTGGGTTTTTGTGGTGAAGTGTGCAACCAAGGTCGAGCAGAGGTCATGGGTGGGTGTGACAAAGGAAGAGGCTGATGCAGGATTGGCCAGTTCCTTGCAGACTTTGAAAAGTTTGGCTGTGTTGTTTGATGCGCAGAGATGCTGGCAAGAACAAAGACTCTTTTCTCGGTGCGGATGCAGAGTCGATAATGCCTTTGAAGGAGGCGGCAGTCTAGTTTGTCTGATGGTTTACCCGACGCAACCATTTCCGCTCAGATGTCCTACACTTGCGTTTAAGGGCAACAGATCGGAGTCGTACCAAGAGTTTCACTTTTTGGAAGGCTTCAGTCAGTCCCTCCTGGCAGGGCAAGAATGTCAAGAGTGTTGGAGATAGAGAGATTGAGGTTAGCGAGAACTGTGTCAGGGTGGGAGGTTGGCGAAGGCTGTGTCAAGGTGGGAGTCAGCCGAAGGAGTGGGCGGAGGAGAATAGTAGGAGGCAAAAGCAGCCACTGTCACTTTTTTCATGGGTCTGGTGACTTTGAAGCCAAGTGACTGTGCCCAATGTATTGCTGCAACAGGAGAGGAGAGCTTCAGTTGTGTTGAGTGAAGACAGTGGTCAGTCCAGGAGATGGAAGTAGTGAGAGGGATAGAGAGAGAGATGTCAGTAGAGATGAGGGCATCCAAGGTGTGGCCCACGGTGTGCGTGGGGCCAGAGCGAAGAATAAAAAGGGAGAGTCACACAGGTTGTGCAAAGGACCTGAGGAATCTGGTGTCACACGCCACGGAAGCTGGCGGCTCTGGCCCCGATGGCGTTTGAGCCGCCATCGACCTGAGCCGCCACGTTCTCACGCACCGTGTGCCGCGGTCTAGTCTTCCGACGTCACAAGCCCTTTTTCCCCTAGTCTCAACCCAGAAGCCTACGCGTTGCAACCTTCGCGCGTTAGGCTTTCAGGTTGACACACTGCTGTTTTTTCTTGTCCTGGCTCCCTTGTCTGTCTGTCTTCCTATTAAGCGCCTTCACCCTGCCCAGCCCTAGCTGTTTTCCCGTCCTCTCTGGGTCCAGCCTGTTCCTACCTCCGGTCCATACTCTCTCTCCTTATTTAGGGAGTTACCTTCCTCGCTATTTCCTTTCTTTGGAACTGCTTCCCAGGACTCTTTTCCCTTGCTACACCGCTCTCCACTATTCTGCCAGACATAGTGTTTCCTTCACTCCGGATCATATCCACGCTCACTGGAATTTACCATCTTGCTGAAGATCTGTGGGTCACAGCCTGACAGGGGTTTTTTATGCCATCCGGCTTTTTCCCCTGGACTAGTTTGCTTCGGAAGAGGGGCCCCCCTAGACCACTTTTTCAAGGGTCAGGGTGGCTTCCTTCCGAGGTACACCCTACCACCACTCAAACAAAAAAAAGGAGGCGCTGTGGAAGAAGAGGTTCGGAGAAGAACTGGATTTCGACTTAACAGGTGAGGAGGCGGAAGGGGAGAGGGGCGAAAAGGAGATCAAGTCGAAGAGTGAAATCAGGAGAGTCCAGATGGATGTTAAGATCACCTAACAGGATGAGTTGAGAAGAGGAGGGGAATAGGGAGGTCGATAATGCCTTTGAAAGAGGCGGCAGGCCAGTTTTTCCGATGGTGCACCCACCGCATTCCATTTTCAGGTACCTGAGGCCCTGTCCATTCAAGCATCATGTGCAATACAAAGCACTCGGGAAGTGATCCTGCTGCTAGCGGGGAGCCAATGTAGGGCTTTTCTGACTGCAGACACGTGGTTCCTTCTACGCAGCCCCTCAACAACGAGTACAGCGTTGTTCTGAATAACTTGTTCACCCATGGCAATGCCCAGCCACAGGCTGGAGCAGTAATCAAGCTTCGCCCCTGCGATAGCTCGTGCAATGGTAGCACAGTTGATGGGATTCAAGAAGGGTCGGAGCTGAGCGAGCAGTTTCAGATGATAAGATGTGCCCGAAACAAGGCTGTTGATATGGCCTTTCATATTGAGCTCTTGATCCAGAGTAACTCCTAGGGTTGTACCTTTAGGCTGGGTCGCAATGGTACACCCGGATATGATAAAGTGCTGCTTGCTAGGTTAGTGATCAAATACTTTGTCTCAAAATAGGAAATATTTCATAGTGAAAGGAATGCAGATGCAAACTACGAGACTCTGGGAGACTGGCAATCCTAAGGAGCGCAGAGGCTACGGACAAGCGTGTGAGAGACTGGCAATCCTAAGGAGCCCAGGAGACTGTCAATCCTAAGGCGTGCAGAGGCTAACGACATGCGTGTGGAAGACTGGCACTCCTAAGGAGTGCAGAGGTTGATGACAAGCCTCTGGGAGACTAGCAATCCTAAGGAGCAGAGAGACTAACGTCAATCGTGTGGGAGACTGGCAATCCTAAGAAGTGCAGAGGCTGCTGACAATCATCTGGGAGACTGCATATCCTAAGGGAGAAAGAGGCTAACAACAAGCGTGTGGGAGACTTGCAATCCTAAGGAGCACAGAGGCTAACAACAAGCGGGTGGAAGACTATGAAATGTTATAATACATATTCACTGCTTAAATACTTGACCTGGGATTGGCTTTGGCTATGCAGGTTTACTAGAGAGTGGGCACTTTCCTAGTTTACAAGTGCTGAGAATAGGATGCCCTGGCCATGACTTAGGGAGCAAGCACCAAGAAAGCAACATTGCACTCCAGAGATTTACAGTCAGGGAGGTCTGTGCCTTCCCATGTATCCCGCCCTGGCTTGGTATGTCCTATATGGGACATAACCCAGAGATGCTGAGGGTTGGGGTGCTGAGGATGCATGGGGATGCGCTGCAGGTGTACTAGGCAGGGGACATAGGTACTCACCTGGCCAGCTGGCCCTCCAGGTCGCGGATCTGGATGAGGTAGAACTCCTTGGTGACCTCAGACATTGGCTCAACAACAGGTTGATCTGCCGCTGCTGGCTTGCCTTTGGCGGAGCCGCCATCCCCTTTTTTCTTGCCTTTCTTCTTGGGTGGCATGGCTGGTACAAAAGTTCCTGTCCTTCTTTAGGTTTGTGCCTGTCTCTGAATTCCCCCGCTTTGCCCTAGCCCCAATCAGAGTCTCCTAAACTGGGTCTCTTTCCCTTTATCCATCACAAATGCATAGGTTCTAGTTCTAAGCTCACTGTCCCTCCCAATGACTGCCTTTGTCTCTAACCTGGTTTAGTCTCTTTGGCCCACTTTGCGCTCTACTTTGGCTCTCTTCAATTTAGCATTAGCTGGCTCCGGTACCCCTTAACAGGTTCTGGTCTCTTTGCCTTTTGATACCTTTGACCTGGACCCTCTCAGGACTGGGGGTGGGATTTGTTTGTGTCTTTAATTACAAGTGCCCCTAGATGAATTCTGCAGTGTGTGATGATCCTGGTCTCTCTGATCTAGTCCCGGTCGGCTGACTCTGGTCTCTATAGGCTGGGCCTGTTCTCTTTGGTTCAGGATAACGGTCTCTCTTGGCTGGTTCTGGTCTCTCTGGACTGGTCTCTTTGGACTGGGTTCTGGTCTTGCTGGACTGGTTCTGGTCTCGCTGGACAGGTTCTGGTCTCTTGGACTGGGTTCTGGTCTCTTGGATGGGGTTCTGGTCTTGCTGGACTGGTTCTGGTCTCTCCTGGTTGGTTGTGGTCTCTCTGGACCGGTTCTGGTATCTTGGACTGGGTTCTGTCTCTTGGACTGGGTTCTGATCTCTCTGGACTGGTTCTGGTCTCCTTGGCTCTGCCTGAGCCGGTCTCTCTTGGTTGGTTCTGGTCTCGCTGGACAGGTTCTGGTCTCTTGGGCTCTGCCTGAGCCGGTCTCTCTTGGTTGGTTCTGGTCTCGCTGGACAGGTTCTGGTCTCTTGGGCTCTGCCTGAGCCGGTCTCTCTTGATTGGTTCTGGTTTCTTGGACTGTGTTGGTCTTGCTGGACTGGTTCTGGTCTCTCTGGACCGGTTCTGGTCTCTTGGACTGGGTTCTGGTGTCTTGGACTGAGTTCTGGTCTTGCTGGACTGGTTCTGGTCTCTCCTGGTTGGTTGTGGTCTCTCTGGACCGGTTCTGGTCTCTTGGACTGGGTTCTGGTCTCTTGGACTGGGTTCTGGTCTCTCCTGGTTGGTTGTGGTCTCTCTGGACCGGTTCTGGTCTCTTGGACTGGGTTCTGGTCTCTCCTGGTTGGTTGTGGTCTCTCTGGACCGGTTCTGGTCTCTTGGACTGGGTTCTGGTCGCTTGGACTGGGTTCTGGTCTCTCTGGACCGGTTCTGGTCTCTTGGACTGGGTTCTGGTCTCTCTGGACCGGTTCTAGTCTCCTTGGTTCTAAGTCCAGCTCCCCCTCACCTGGCCTCTCTTGAAGGCATGCAATCACTGAACTGCAGGCATGGCCTCCCTGCCCCAGCCCAGACCTCCCTGTGGCTGGGCCCCTGCCATGCAGGGCTGCCTGGGACTTCCCTGTCCGGCTTCAGGTCTCCCTGCACCCGTTCTAGTCTTGCTATTGCTATTCTTGTTCCCGAGGCCCAGTGCTTCCTCCCTCCCCCCTTCGGATCCTCGGCCCCGGATCTGCAGTGCACTCCTCTCCGGGTTCTAGGCTCCCAATTCTAATGCTCCGGTTCTAGGTTCCGAGGCTTAGTTTGGCTCGTGCATTCTGTTGCTAAGGAGAGAGGCCGCGTGCTTAGCAACAGGAGATGTAGAAATGGAAATGGGACGTTGTTCCGCGCCATATTAGATCGGGATCCTCCAAGGCGCTTCTGGGGCATGCGTGGCCGCCATCTTGCGACGGGCACGCTTGACATTCCTTCCACTACAAGTGGCGAGGAGAGAACGGGAGCGATTCCCTAAAGCAGCAGACCGCTAGCGCAGCACTACTAGGCCGCGGCCAACTGCGCATGCGCACCCAGTGCAGGGAGGGCGCGCGACAGCATTGCTGCTGCTGCTGCCTGTCACCTGTGTACTTACTTTACTGATGTATCATGCCAGCATTAACAGCCTCACTGGCCCAGGGTGGCTCATTCACCACACTCAAAGAAAACCACCAGCCTGTAGCGGGACAGGACTGTTATACAGGAGACAAGGCACTGGGCTCTCTGTCATGCATGCCAACTTTCACATGCACCCCTGGGAGGGAGATTTCCACAGGGAAATAGGGAGACGCATATTTCCCCATAGGAATGCATACAGTTATTTTAGGCCGGTGACCGTGAAAAATAGCAATATTTTTCACCTAAAAATCTGGAGTCTCCCACCTAAATCGGGAGGGTTGGCATGTATGGGTTCCAAGTCAAGACCCAAGGCTCGTACTATGCTTTATTCACCACCCCAGCACCAATAAACCAACATGTTCTAAAAACATTCAACACGTCAGAGAACTTCCTTTCAAGAAGGACAGTCCCTTCTCACTGAAACTTGGGTGTCTCAACTCTTCCACGTACTTCTGGCCCCTATTCCAGACACAGCCCTGCACAGTAATGCCCGGTGTTGAGTCCCTCCCTGCCGGTGCGGCCGGCGAAGGGAGAGAGAGTCAGCGCCTGCATGGGGGCCGAGCTGAGGAGCTGAACAAAAGGCACAACACGCGTCGTGTAGCTTGTGCCCGGAACTGATATGACTTCCTCCAGGGCAGGCACTTTATTTAGATGCGCCTTACGTCACTGCGCTTGCGGGACGTAAGGCGTACATAACATTCTTCCTTTTTCCATCAAAACACAATAACACAACACACGTGACTATGTCAACAAACAGGTTAAATCTTCTGTGCACTCTAGTCCAGCACAGTGCTGCACTACCCCCAATGTCACTTTACCACTCGTAGTCTCTTAACTTCTCCGGAGCCCTCAGTGCTGTCGTTAAGGCATAACGCCCAGGCCGAGGGACCGTCCCCGGGCCAGTTCCCCCTTCAGGCTCTCCTACATCATCTGGAGACGCCTCATCAGGTCCTTCGGGTCGTTCGTCAGACTCATACCTCGGGGTCGCCTCTCTCTCGTTTTTATGGCTTGAATCGTCCGGCGACGGCTCCGCTTCCGCCGGGGGCTGCCTGTCCCCATCAGTCCACATTTGTCGGGGCACCCTCTTAAACCACGACACGCTCCTGGTGATCAACTGGTCCCCTTGTGCTGCAGTCACCATTGTCCCTTCTGTTCAGGTCACTGTCCAGGGTACGCAATCGTACCGTGTTCCGAGCTTGGTCTTTGACTGGTTTCGCACCACCAACACATGGTCTCCGACCTGGTGTCCCGACTTCCTTGCATGCCTCCTGACGCTCATGTGTTCATTCGCTGCCACTCTCCTTCGTTGGGTACGATCGCTGTCATAGGTGTCTATGCCTCTGCTTGGGTGATGTGGAATTGACGAGTTTACCAATTTCCCATACATGAGGTCTGCCGGTGGTAGACCTGTGGAGCTGTGGGGGTCAGGCGATAGTCCCATAGGAATCTGTACAGATCCACTCTCCAGGGGCTGGAATGGGTCCTGGATATTTGTAGCACCTTGTTAAGGGTCCGCATGAACCTCTCCACATTGCCGTTTGCTTGTGGCCACCTCGGCGTGATGTGCTGATATTTGATGTGCAGATCATCCAGCTATTTCTTGAGCTCCGTACCCTGGAATGGCGGTCCGTTGTCACTCTTGATGCGTCGTGGCAGGCCATGTGTGGCGAACATCTTCTCGAGTGCCAGTATCACCATTTCTGCTGCTGTTGAGGATACAATCTCCACCTCCGGGTATCTTGAGTGGTCATCGATGGCCACCAGTAGATATGTCCCTTCCCGAACCGTGCAAAAATCGATGCTGATCGCGTCCCATCTTGACGACCCACGCTCTGCCGACTGTATGGGTTCAGGGTTTGGCAGTGCTCCTGTTATCTGGCAACGGATGCAGGATGCTATGAGTTGCTCCACCTTGGCGTCAATGTGTGGGAACCACACTCGGTTTCGGATGCTGGCTTTTGTCCTGACCATTCCTTGATGGCCTTCGTGTGCCAGCACCACGATACTGTCCTGCAGACTGCTGGGGATCACAATGCGGGCTCCCCTCAGGATCAACCCTTCGCTGGTGACCGACAGATCCTGTCGTACTGGGAACATACCCGTGAGGAAGTCTCTGGCTGCCGGCGTGCGGTTGTGCACATTGCGGAGGAAAGATTTCCACTCGCTCGATATGATGGTGTTCTTGATCAGGTCGCAAGAGGGGTCAGTGTGGGTGGCTTCCACAATGTCATTGATGCTGACTGCCTTGGGCTTCATAGTGTGGATGATCTGGCATATGTGCTCTTCTGTCCCTTCTGCCTCATTTACTTCTCCTATGGTGGCAGCCCTCGGGTGCCTGGATAGGAAGTCCGCTGGGTTGTCCATGCACGCTTGGTAGGCCAACTCAAACTCGTATTGCTGCAGGTGAAGTAATCACTTCAGACGCGTGAAAATTGGGCTGAGAGACTTGTGATCTGTGTAAGCCCTGAATTTTCGTCCGTAGAGGTAGATGTGGAAGTGGCGGCATCCCCACAACACTGCTATGTTCTCCTTCTCGATGTGCGAGTACCGTGGTTCCGTCGGTGTGAGGGCGCGTGATGCGTAGGCGATGGGCTTTGTTTCCCCTGTTCGAGATACTTGAACGAGGATGGCCCTGAGGCCGGCAGGGCTGGCGTCGACATACGGTTCCGTTTTTAGTGTTGGGTCAAAGTATGCCATTGTTGTCTCGGCATAGAGGGATGTTTTGATCTGCTCGAAGGCCTCCTGGCAGTCGGGGCTCCAGTCCCATTTGGTGTTCGATCTGGTGAGTTCCCTGAGTTGCTCGGACGTCGTGGTCAGGTTGGGGATGAACCTCCCGCAGTATGTCGCCATTCCCAAAAAGCTGTGTATCTCTGTGGGTGTTGTCGGGGGGAGGCCTCCTTTATGTCCCCAACTTTTTGTGGGTCAGCTGACACTCCCACACTGTTGAACACGTACCCGAAGAATGTAATTTCCTCTTTCAGGAACTTGCACTTTTCTCAGTGGATGGTCAAACCTGCGGTCTCTAACCTGCTGAGCACCATCTCGAGGCGACGCATGTGTTCCTGCCTGTCGCTGGCATGGATGAGGATGTCATCACTGACATTCAGCACTCCTGTGATGCCCTGTGTTACCTCCTGAATGGACTGCTAGAAAACCTCTGTCGCTGAGGAGATGCTGAAACCCATTCTTGTGTATCAGCGAAGGCCCAGGTACGTGGAGAAGGTAGTGATGTATCTTGAGTCGCGATGTAGTTTTAACTGGTGGTACCCAGCGTTTAAGTCCATTTTCGAAAAACACTCTCGACCCTGTAAGGTCCGTAATGATTTCATCCAGCGTGGGGGTGATGTGCCGTTCTCTTTTGATTGCCGCATTTGGTAGACACATGTCAATGCAGATTCTTACTTTCCCCGGCTGCTTCGGCTTATTTGTCACCACCATGGGTGACACCCAAGCCGTCGGCCCTGTGACCTCTTCGATGATTCCGCCTTTTCGAGTTCTCGCAGTTCCTTTTCAACTAGGTCCCTCATATGGAATGGTGTCCTTCTGTGGCGTACTGCCCGGGGCTGTACTTTCTGGTCGATGTGGAGTTTTCCTTTTAAGCATACGATGCCCTTCAGGATAGCCGGGTACTTCCCCAGGAGGCTGTAGATGTCCGTTGAGTCCGTGATGTCGCAGATGAAGCGTATTAATCCCAAGTCTTCCGCTGCATCCCCACTGAGTAGGCATTCGAATCCTGCATTGACGACGTATATCTTTGACTGGAGGACTCAATCACCCCTGCTTTGTGTTGTTCTGAAACGTCCTTCCACTGGTAGTGGGGTGTTGCATCTGTAGGCAAATAATAGTGTGTCGGTTGGCTTGAGGCCAGGACGGGGACGCAGCGTTTGGAACATTGTTGCCGGCATTACGTTTACTGATGCTCCAGTGTCAATCGTCATTTGCGTCTCCTGGCCCTGTATGGACACTAAGCATTTGCGTCTTCTCTGTCTCTTCGTCGACTCCACGTCTCTGTGTTCAAGAGCCGAGACCAAGTAGACTTTCCTTCTTCTTCTCGCCTGTCCACTTCCCGCATCCTTTGCTGGGTCACCATCGTCATCACCGGATTCGTCGGTTGACGAGTTTGCAGTTTCTATGCGGCGGATGTTAGCTTGCTTCTTCTTCTTGGGAAGGCCTTTATCTTGTTGCGGTTGGAGTTAGGGGGCGTTGTGATTGCCCTGATGATCCGCAGACACGTGCGTAGTGGTCCTTCTGGCCACATGCTCCGCACATGGTTCCTTGTGCTGGGCAGTTTCTTCTTCTGTGACATGCACCTCCGCACCATCCACACTCGGTGGGCCCCGGGATCCTTGGTTGACACCATGGTGAATTGTTATTTTGTCTCATTGAATTCCTCCCTCATTGGTTGGCGGTTGGTGATTTGAGCTGTTACCGCTGTCGTTGGCATCAGTTGAAGCTTCTGCAATGTGGTGCCCATGTGTGCTGCCCTCGCGTGCGACAGCTCTCTTTGATGCTCATATTCGAGGATCCTGGCTAGAGGAATGCCTTTCTCACCCAACACCATTCCGCGCAGTTTTTCGGAGTGCATACCATCGATGATCTGGCACCTTATCTCCTTCTCGATGTTACAAATTTCCTGAGTCTTGTGTTGTAGGCATTGAGGGTTTCCTCTTCCATCTGAATCGTGGTGCAGAAGATGAGGGTTTTGTAGTCCGGGTTCAGCTATGGCATGAAATATGCTGTGAGAGCACCTTTGGCCAGTTGGTAGATGTCTGCACCATCGCCGATGACAAGCGTGTTGAAGATGCGCAGGATGTCGTCACCCACGTTGAGCAGAAGGTGTGACTTCATCTTCCTGGGCGTTCTGATGTCCTTCCAGTCCATCGCCATCTCAAACTTCTGGATCCACAGCATCAAGCTGGGGCCCACTGACGATGGTTCGGTGTAGGGGATGAAAAGCCCCAGCGCAGCTGTGGTCCTACCATGAGGTTGAGGGGACGGTGCCATAGGCGTCAACAACGCTGCAATTCTTGACGGTGTACCAGGCCTGGGGGTGGAAAGGCCAATCGCCATGATGTTCCGGTGCTGGAGCTATTACGGTCGATGTGTGTGGCCAATGGGGCACTGAGGCACCAAGCAGCTCCTCTTTGTTTTAGCAGGTGGTGTAGTGTTACTTCTTCTGTCACTTGGCTTGAAAGTTGAGGAGCAGGCGAGCCAAAAATGTTCTCAGCTACCTCCACTGTTTTCTTTTTCTGTGCTCTGTGGATGTTGGAGCATTGTAGGAGAAGAGAAAACACTTTTTATTTTTTTATTTTTTTTGGGTGGGGAATGTGTTCCCCACTGTGTCTCCAAAAATGTGCCCTTGCCGAGGGCTTCTGGGTCGAGTTATGGCTTAAGAAGCTGGTGTTTACTTCATCCGTCCCTCGTCATCAGTGTTGAGTCCCTCCCTGCCGGTGCGGTCGGCAGAGGGAGAAAGAGTCAGGGCCGGCATGGGGGCCGGGCTGAGGAGCTGAACAAAAGGCACAACACGCATCGTGTAGCTCGTGCCCGGAACTGACCTGCCTTTCGGCAGGGCGGGCGCTTTATTTAGGTGCGCCCTACGTCACCGCGCTTGCAGGACGTAAGGTGTACATAACACCCGGAGACACTCCATTTTAATCCGATTTCTTCACTGCTCAGTAGATTAGTAATGCCGTTCAACTCACATGCTTTTGGCGGGTGTCACCCACCACTTATGTTATGGTATTGGTATTGTTTATTTATAAAGCGCCTACACACATGCAAGTGTTTCAAAGCGCTCAAGGAGGGTGGAACATGGGGAAAAAACAGTCGCTGAGAGCCCTTGAAATTCTGAGACGATAATAGTCTGTACAGGCAGAGTAAGTGCTTAAAATATATTTAACAGTTGGAGATACAGCAAATAGGCCTGACAGCGATTCTGCAGTTTTACCAGTGCAATTAAGGGGTGAAGACAAGAGAGAACAGACAGATGAACTTCAGGCATGGTATGTACGGATCGTGCAAGTGCACAGACGGTCACAGGGGGGTCGAAGTTCAGTGAAGGTCAGTGGAGACTGGGGTAAGTGCAGAGAGAGCCACACTCTTGGGTTATTTCTCAAGTGCAGTGAGTGTGAGTGGGGTGTAGGGCCCAGAGGCAAGTGCTAAAGAGGACTGGCGGGGGTGCCAGGGACCTTTGAGACTCTGAGGTACACCAGATGGCCTGTCAGCAAGCTGTAAGGAAGAGGAGGGAGAGAGGAAAGGAGCAGAGAGCTAGGTTAGCAGGGTAGAGGGAGAGAGAAGGAAGTTTCCGGAACTTAATAAGAGCAGGCTCAAGACAGAGAGCGGCAGGGATGCTATTCCAGAGGGAGGCACCTGCTGAGGATAAGAATCTCTCTCCAAATCTCTGCTTGGAGAACCGGCTCACTCGCAGAAGGTTGGAGGGAGATGAGTGGAGGGCTCATGAGGGACCGTATTGAGGAAGGCAGCGTTGCAGATAGGTAGGTCCCAGGCCCCAGAAAGCCTTGTGGACGATGCAGAGGGCCTTAAATGTGATCCTTGCATCCACGGGGAGCCAGTGAAGGGATTTCAGTGCCAGGGAGATGCAGTCCCTGGGCTTGAGGCCAAGGATAAGTCTTGCGGTTCTGTTCTGGATGAGTTGCAGAGGGCGCAGGGCAGACACAGGGAGGTTGAGGAAGAGGCTGTTGCATAGCTCTCAACCATTTATGTTGCAAAGGCGGGTGAAAACACCCGATTTTATTTTTGGCGGGTGAGAGGCCCAATGAAACGAATGGGCGTGAAGGTGGCTTGGCGGGTGAGTCAGCTGTTTGCAAGGCGGGTGTCACCCGCCAAAAGCGTGTGAGTTGAGAGCTATGCTGTTGCAACAGTCCAGCCTAGAGAGAACCAAGGCTCTGGAAACAGTGAGCCCCTGGGGGAAGTGAGAAAGGTCAGAGTACCTCTGAGGAGGTGTAGCTGATAGACTTTTTGGAGATGTCCAAAATGTGAGAGGAGAAGGAGAGAGTGAAGTCAAAAATGGCGGCAAGGATTCTTGCTTCGCAGGAGAGTGCGGGCGCAGGACCAAGGGAGGCCGGCCACAGTAAAAGTGGGAAAGCAGGATCAGGAGTCCCAATGCAAATGATCACTGTCTTGCTGCCATTGAGGCAGAGGTCGTTTGCAGCACACCATGACTGAATAGCTAAAACACATTCAGATATGAGCGAAGAGGAGGAGGCGGCTGAGGGTAGCCTGAAAGATAGTTGTGTGTCATCCTCGTAACACTGGAAGTTAGAGGTGAAAGTGGTAATCACACGTGCAAGGGCAGCCATATAGACATCGAAGAACCAGGGGAATAGGTTAGATCTGTGGGGAACGTCACAGGTTGAGAGAGCTATGGTCGAGAGAAAGGTTCGAGTTCCACCTGAGATGTGCAGTCAGAGAAAAAGGAGGTTAACCATGCCAGAGCCTGAACTGTGATTCACAGGGTGTCACAGAGACATGCGATCAGGATGTTGGGGTTAAACGTGTCAAACACAGAGTAGAGGTCAAGGAGAATGAGGACAGAGGGAGTGTTAGTGCCAAGTCAAAATTTGAGAGCAGGTCTTCATGGGTGTTCAGAAGGGCAGCTTCCGTTCCTCTTGATGCTCTAAAGCCAGACTGATTGTCATGGAAACAACCAATAGATTCAGTTTTGAGGGTCAGCTGAGAGATAGCCAATTTCTCCAGGAGATTGGCCAGGAAAGAGGGTATGGAGATAGGGTGGTAGTTTGCCAGAATGGAGGGGTAGGCAGCTCTCTCTCGCGCGAAGCTCACTACACGCCCATAGGAATCAATGGGCTTTCACCCGCCAAATACAAAAACGTGTGCTTTCACCCACCCAAGGGCCATGAAAGGTTAAGAGCTATTGATAAGTACATTCTTTGTTCTCATTATGCAGTGGAACACACGCTTCAGTTTAGAGCAGCACGATTGTAGAACTCAGTACAAGCAGAACTTCTTGCTGTGCGGTTGTAAAGATTGGAGGATGGGTATCTGTACTCCTGCCCTCTATATGGCAGAGTTGAAGCGCAGAGCACCCCAGCCAAGGTTCTCTATATGGTAGTATGGACGAACAATCAAGGCGTAAGCTCTCAGGAGGTGATGCAGGTACAGTGTAGTCCTCAAGCCCCCCAAAGGAATGTCCACCCCCTATGTTCTGTGCTAACACAGTCTTTATATAAATAAGTTTCAAGTTATATACACAATCACAATAACACTTTGTACTCTGGCAATACTATAATGGCAAATATGTACAGGTCTATGTGGTACCACTCTTAACTACCGATCCCTTTGAAATGGATCAATGGCTAACAGTTCAAATGCCATAACAATCAGATTGCCAGATGAATCAACGATAAACCACAGAAAGAAAGCAAGTTAAATCAAGCAAAGGCAGAACAGTCTGTCCCACTACCATGAGAGCATTCTGTGCGAGGATCCCCCTACCTGAGCAACCTGTAAATAAAGCGTATTGACAAGCCCAGTCCAGATATGCTTAATATAGTCTTGATTCCTTCTAAAGGTTCTACGACCCCATTGTACCTGGTTTCGTAGAGTTCTTCGATGAGTCGTCGACAGGCCCTTTTTGAGTGCACTCCCTTTAAGGCAGGAGCCACGGGTCATCGAGATTCCAAGTAAAGGTGAACACTTGTCGAAGGAGCAGCTTCGATCTTCATGTTGCTCGCTGACGAAGACTCGTGAACGTCCTGGAAAGATGAGGCGTGCGGTGCACCTCAACGGCAATAGTTTGTTGACACAAAGAGTCAGTAAAGAACTTTGGCCCAGTAGGCAAGTCGGGGCGTCTGGCGTCAGCGATCAGGACGTGACCACTGCTGGCCCTCGGCTCTTTGACGGCGTCTTTGAGGTCTTCAGGTGGCGGTTAACCCACCGGCGGATTCTCCTCGATCGTCAACGACCTTAACTTTCTCCGGCCGGACAAAGTGGTTGACGATGATGAGCAAGGGAGTCCTTGAATCAAATGTCTTAGTCAAAGGAGCCTTTGTTTCAAGTTGTCCCTGCTTCTGGACAACACACTTCGGCGGGCTTACAGCGGTTGTAGCAAACCTGCGAACCCTGGTCAACGACGACGGACTTGGATGTCCAGGTGCTTCACTTCGGATTCTGCGGCGGTCCCCCTCACCAGTCGGCAGCCTTTCGAGGGTCTGACTTCCAGGGAGCGTTGGCAAAGATCAGCTGGCACACAATGGTCCCTCGTAGCTCGGGAAGAGCTCTCCTAACCAGGTCCTGTTTTGGATCAGTTCTTGAAGACATGACAGCTTTCAGTTGGTGAAGCAATCCAGCAGCAGATCTTTTCACCCGGCTGGGCTTCAAGGTTAAGCATCAAGATTCGACTTCATCTTCTGAATGATTTCCATCAGTGAGAGGTCCCCAGATGTACTGTTGGTCTCCCATTCACTCTGCTGGGTCACACTCAGGCAACCAATCATTCAAAATGGTATTCAGGCAGGCAGGCAGCCAGCCAATCAGGCTTGCAGTGCATTCAGGCCATTCTTCTCCATCCAGACACTCGCAAAATGGAATGTGGATTCGGACAAGCACCCTGCCATTCAGCACTCCACACTGCATTCATATCAGTTTCGGGCAGGGCTGTCTCAGTCTTTGTGTCACACACCAGATACTAGACACCCATAACACGGAATGCGTATTCGTCACACACTCCATTCACCCAGGTCCCACCCCACAAGCGTACCCACAACATACAGTCATTGGGAACTTCCACCCAACAGCCAGTCAGGGGAAGGGACAGAGTCAGGGTTTCCCGGGACTTCGGGTAAACAAGGTAATAGGCAATAGAAAGCAAGAGGCCACAGGGGCTATCTTGTTTCCTATCAGGAATCAACTGATTCGAATGTCAGGGCCTGGGTATCCCAAAATGGAGGATACTTAGAGCACCTGTCACATTCAGCATGGAGCTGCCACTAGCCCATACGCCACACACAGGTGCTCAAAAACATACACTAAGAGTACAGAGTTGTACCCCGACCCGTGGGTGCCATAAAGGTATCCCAAGGGTCTGTTCACCACAACCAAAAAGAGGAAGAGCTGCACCACCAGGAGTCCCACATGAACTCCTGCGCGGAAAACAAGACAGAACATACATGATAAAAGCATAAAGGACAAGGATACGGAGGCCCTGTCCCTCCGATGCTTTTCCAGCATCACAGTGGTACACGTGCCGTCTAGAATTTCCAGCTTGGGAGTTTGGCAGCGCATTTCTTGCCAGCGCATAGTTGCACCCAGTGGCGTGGATGTCACAGAGCTGAGGCAGACAGAATCAACCGTATTACGAAGTTCCAAGTGCCAGTGCCTTTGTTCCTCACGGTCTGCCTATGGGAGCACTCGTGAAGGCATACTTCGTTTTCTCTTCAGACCAAATACGTATTTGGCTTCACTAGCCCTCAAATAAAGTAGCTTCCTACCTAAGTAAATGGCTAAAGACTCCACTGCAAGGCTGGTTGCGAGAATAATACCCTTCTATATCGTTTAGCTGAAAATTATATTAAGAATGAGCAGAACTTACTGTATCTAAAGCTGTTGGTGATTACACACTTAGAAACAGTGGACCAAGCTCTCCCAGACGAAACATAATTTCCTTTATTTTCAAAGACATTGAACAATAAAACTTTTGTATGGGATCGAGCGGATCACTCAAGTAAACTGGATCAGAAGAAAAGATATTATGAGTATAGTAAGCAGTGCTTTTCTCCTGGGGCACCATGTTCCTATTTGCTAAAACCTTGTACGAATGACATGAGATATTTTATAAATTATTTATGTCTCAACATCTCACCTATACTAGATTATACTCGTGCGTGGAGTGGTATTGAAAAAAAGGAAAGAAGCAGTCGCCTATGGGGCTTAACCGTTGAGACCATGGACACTTACGGCATGTATCATAGTACAAGAAAAATACATGTTGGGTTATGGCAGATTTGTACATGATTCACCAGGTTTTTGGTCTGATCAATTCTGGAGCATAGTACAAGGGGGGGGAATTATTGGTAAATACTACAGCTGCATATTGCATCTGGAAGTAGATAATCAAGATTTTAGATGAAAATAAATCTATGGAATTATCTAGACAATTTCGTTTGGAGAAACAATTTATTTGAATTAGTTAATGACAGAATGAATTGTATTTACGATGTATTAGTGTAAGCAAGAATAATTTTGATTGTACGTGATTTGATGATGAAATAGTGATTGTGTATTTCTTTTTATGTTAATATACTGCTGAAGGTTTTGTAGTAAACCATAATGCATTCAATAAAAAACAAAGTCTCCACTGTCCAAGGAGGCTCCGAACAACCTCAGGGCAGAGTGTCCTAGGCCCCTGCTTCCAGACAAAGATGCAAAAATGCCAACCATCGACCCGAAAATGCAAACGTTCATGGCAAAATATGCCAAAGATATTAGGAAAGTAATAGGCAGGCTGTGGTCCGCGTGCCAGGACAAGTTACTGGTCACCTTAAGGCTGCTGACCAAAATAACATAGATGGCTGAAGAAGCTAAACAGAACAAGAGTGAGGTGGACCCGTAATTCTTGGTAGGCTGAGCGCAAAAGGGCTTGGAAACGCCAACTGCGCTCTGGCAGCTGAAAGCCACTGATCGATTTGAGTGAAAATCGACCCCAGATTGTGGGAGGTAGCGGCGCCAGAGGTCGTCGCCTCAACAAAAGGACGTCTGTTCGGCGACACCTTCATCAAGGATGTCCACAAGTTTGTTGAAACCTTCACCGCCCTCGACAAAGTGCAAGTGTCCCAGCGGCAAGCTTTTGCTCCCATAGTTTTTGACCAGGCCGGCAGAGGATGATGGCGCTCAGCCGGCCGTGCAGGAGGACATAGGCCCGCCTGCTGAGGATCTTGGTGCATGCAAGACAACAGGTAGCCCAATCCTTTCTTCCCTACCCGGGGAAGAGGCAGAGGTCGTGGCTGGAGAGGCAGCAACAGAGCTCCAAATAATAACGCAGATGAGAGCGCAAGCTCCTGCAGTGAAAGCCGGCAGCGTGCTTCCCGCGATGGGCAGAAGATTTGCCATGCACTTGCAAGAATGGTAAAGGATTACCAGAGACGTGTGGGTACTGACGATGATTCAGGGTTTTCAGTTAGATTTTTATGCAGAGCCCGGTCGAACAGAGCTCCACAGACTGCTGATATTTTCCGAACAAGAGCAGAGGCTCTTGTTAGAAGAGATCTGGAAGCTTCTAAGAAAAGGGGCAATCAGACAGGTCGACAGCGGAGGAGAAGGTTTTATAAGCAATCTCTTCCTAGTGAAGAGAAAAGGAAAAGTCAGGCTAGTCATGAATCTCAAAGCCCTCAATGTTTTTCTAATATACTGTCATTTCAGGATGGAGGGCATCCATCTATTGCGGGATATCTTGCAAGTAGGATATTGACTCGCACGTATAGATCTCAGAGATGCATATGTAGCGATCCCCGTATACGAACCGCATCAGCGTTTCCTGCTATTTATTTGGAAGGGACAGAAGTGGCAGTTCACTTGCCTCCCGTTTCCGGTGTCCTCTGCACTTCGTGAAGCACCAAGGTGTTAAAACCAGTGGTGACAGAATTGCGCCAGCGAGGTGTAAAAGCTCATAATCTAGCTAGACGATACATGTATTGTGGCGCAGGATGCCAAACTACTGCAGAAACAGGTCGCAGAAACAATGCAGTTGTTAAAACAGCTGGGGTTCCTCGTAAACTGAAAGAAAAAGGTTCCTTCCCAGAAGATGAAGTTTCTGGGGCTTGTCATAGACTCACTGCAAGGGACACTGAGCTGCTATTGCAAAAGACAAACGACATTAAGAAAGAAAACAGAACAATTCTGGGCAGAGGTCAAGTGTCCCTGAGCGAGTTGTCGAGGATCCAGGGAAGGCTTGTCTCCTTCATTCAAGCAATCTTCCCCGGACCCCTCCATTACAGACTAATGCAACGCATGAAAATACAGCATCTGCAGCAAGGCAAGGCCTATCATACAAGCACAGCGTCCTGCTAACACAGTAAGCGAGTACGGAATTTCTCTGGTGGACCCAACACATGGAGGCCTGGAACAGGAAAGCCATATTCAGTTCCCTGCCGGACCTGATAATAGAGTCGGATGCCAGCTGCAGGGCCTGGGGAGCCCGCCGTGGGGAAATCTTGACCAGAGGCCATTGGCCCCCCATAGAGGGTCGGCTGCACATCAACTGCCTGAAGCTGCTGGCAGGCTCTTTTATGTTCAGAAGTCTGATGCAGGACAGAGCGCAGTACTGTATCCTGTTGAAAATGGACAACGTCTCAGCCATGTGGTACATCAATCGGCTGGGAGGCACGAAGTCCAAACTGTTAGCGGAGATAGCCAAGGAATTCTGGCATCTCTGAACAGGAAGATCAAGGTGACGGCGGAGTACCTGCCCGGTTTGGCGAATCAAGGAGCAGACTGGAACTCTCATTAACGCCGAGATTCCAGTGATTGGCAGCTGGATCCAGCGATTTTTTTTGTATTCTGATGGATCTGAAAGGACCCTGTGCAACAGATCTTTTCACGTCCAGACTAAATCGACAGTTACCATACTTCTTCAGTTGGAGACTGCACCCGGAAGCGTCCTCTACAGATGCGTTCGTGCAAGAGTCAAACCAGGTTTAAGCCTTCCAGCCCTTTTCGATAGCAAGGACTTTGGCATATACGAAACGGCAGAAGGCGAAGCTGGTACTGGTAACCACAGCTCGGAAGAGCCAAGCCTGGTTCTCGACCTCCTAGATCTGTCATGCAGCAATCCGGTATTGTTACCCAACTGGCCAGGGGTTCTTTGGAATCTGGTGGAATCCTGTCAGTACCTGGTAGACCTGGCAAGATTGGGTCCTCCAGAGCAGGGTGCAATTGCTGTAAACCTGACGAAAGACAGAGTATTCAAGACTCAGAGTGAGTACAATTAGAAACTTCCTTTCACTCCCGCATTGGTCTGATACTCCAAGGTATTCTACTTACACAAGGTAGTGTGGACCTAGCTTTGAAGAGTCTTGGTAATACAGGTTAATTGTGAAATTTGAAACAAGGATACTCTCTAAGAGACCTTTATATAAGGTCTGCCTGGCTTTCCCTAAGCTCAATAAACGTACTTGATTTCGGAATCATAGTCACTGAATATCGGCTCCCAGGCGGTTGATCAGATGCTAGACGTTAGTGAGGGCTTCCTTTATACTCATAGCCGCTTCCAGGTATGATTGTACTTCCTTCCTCCTTGTGCGTAGATTCCAGGCCTGACCCTGTCCCAAATCTGCCATCTTGGGTTCAGGCGCCAGGCTACGGGATGTTTTCTTGACCTGTGTGAGTTTACTGCGCGCTGCGGGGAGTCGGTCTGCTGCTGGCACCCGCCTTGTTGGTGAGAAAGAGTCACAGGCTGAGGTACCCCCCATGTTGTGGGAAGCATGTCCGTTGCCGCTGCCTGCCCCACTGGAGGCGAGGAGTCACGGGCTCCGGAGCTGATCCCACCAAGGAGCGGGCATGCTGGCATGCCGGTGAGTCTCTAACAGATCCCCACACCCGCTAGTGCTCCCGGGGACCCCCAGACTGGTAGGTTGGGTGATTTCAGGGGTACCTGGAGAAAGCCAGGCCTATCGGGAGGGGCTTACCGCCTCATTGGAGAATCCTGAGCACTGAAGATGACAAAGTCCTATAATCCAGCCTGGGCCAAGTGGCGAAGTTGGTGTCTGGTTAGGAACGCCCATCCCGCTTCTGCAGATGTAATACATGTGGTCAATTTCTTAGCGGCCCTGGCAGCCCAAGGTAAGGCATATAGGCTGGTCAATACCTTCAAGTCAGCAATTTCGGCCGTGTATGAGCACGTGTCAGGCACTCCTATAGGCGAGCATGCTCTGGTGTCCAGACTGCTCATCGGAGTGAAAGCAATCCGGCCTCTGAAGCCGAAATACACATGTTCGTGGGATGTGGATTTTGTTTTAACATTTTTGCAGAGATGGCCGTACAACCACGAGGTGACCAGGAAAGGGCTCTCAGCCAAATGGGCTATGCTTCTTTTCCTAGTAGCATGTAAGAGAGTGTCGGATGTAGGAGCATTGGAGGTAGATGGAAAATCCCTTTCTCCCGAAGGAGTGACCTTTCACCTGAGGAGAAGGACCAAGAATGCCATCACCGCAATATCCCTCCTGAGTTTCCCAGGACAACCGAAGCTATGCCCAGTACAAAGCGAGAACCAGGTCCCTCAAGCCTGCCGCAGAGAGCAGTTTGCTCATTGCATTATGTAAGACTTTTAAAGCAGTGTCAGTAGCCATGCTGGCCCGATGGGTCAAGTGGATCATGCTCCAGGCAGGGATTGATGTCAATTCGGAGCGCACTCTGCATGAAGTGCCATGGCTTCAAAAGCTTTTGCGAGCAGTGCGTGGCTTCAAGATATCATGAAGGCCGCTGATTGGTCAAAAAAATCAACTTTCAATACCTTTTACTTTAAGCCTGTTGAACAGGTGGCCTCGTTTGTGGTAAGTAAGCTTTGAACAAGCATAATACGAGCCTCCGGGTCTTGACAGAATTCAGATTTTCCATACTAATGTTCAGGAAGTTATAATTCTATTAAAGACACAGAGGCGAAGTATTATCCCACCCAAGCAATCACTGAACGGCTAAAGAGGGCAGTGTACACTTGCCGAGCAATGCACGGGTATTAACGCGAATGAGGCAGAGGAGAAGGGAAGCAGCGCAAGTGCACACAATTGCCCACCCGCTACCCGATGTCTGTGTCTATAACATGTTGTACTCTCTCTAAGAGCGGAGGCTAAGTCAGCAGGCTCATGAACCACCATCGGTCAAGATCCAGTTAGGAGCATAGACCAGGAGTGGAAGTTGTGCCTCGTTGGACACCAACAGTTCAGTATGTTAAACAGTGTTAGGCTTCAGTATTGAGTAGCTCAGAGCAGCAGCAGAAAGAGAATACAAATTGAGTTTGCAGGGCTTTACGTGAGGAGCTATGACCGGATTGGAGGATAAAGTCATGTGGAAGACGACATTGAGACATCCGAGTTTCAGTGAGAAGAGACTGTCTTTCTTGGAAGGAAGTTAGTTGGTGTGTTTAATTTCTTTTTGTAAACACGTGTTGGTTTTTTCGCTGCTTACATTTACATTTATCATTTATATTGCGCACCACTGACCTGGAGGCTTAAGGGCGCATTAAATAGACAACACAAAAGGGCAGGCACATACCAGAAATCAACGACTAAGCAGGGTAATTCCAGTTCCTTATCTAAACAGGTAAGACTTGAGTCTCTTTCTAAATACAGCTGTGGATTTGTCCTCCCCCATCTCTAATGGGATAGTATTCCATACCACGGGGCTGCTACAAGAAGGCTCCTTTCTTCACTTGAGACAATCTGTGTGCTGGAATGTTCAATTGGTTGGTATCATTAGATCTGAGGTTACATATCTTAACTTTCATCTCTAGTGCTTCACTGAGATACAACGGTGAGGGACCAATCAGGCATTTCTGCTTTATCACTAAAAGGCTAAAAACGATTGTGGCCTCTATTGGAAGCCAGTGTATGCTCCTTCTGGCATCCGACACGGTTCCTTTTTCTAATGTCCATGACAATCCTGACCGCATTGTTTTGAATGACCTGAAGGCGACCAATCTCGGTTTTAGCCAAACCAATAAGCAGGTTGCCACAATAATCTAGCCTTGAGCCAATTAAGGCTCTAACAAGTATCTTGCCATTTTCTCTCAATATGAAAGGGCGGGCTTGCGACAAAACTTGAGTTTAATATGAGGCTGATGATACCATGCTCCCAACCTGAGACTTCATATTAAGATTGCGATCAAAATAGACACCTAATGTGTTAACTTTGTTCTTGGTGTCTTGGTGTCTATGACACAGCCCTCGATATGGAATTGAGCATCTTCCAGGCCCATTTTCCTGGTTTGGGCCACAGTGTCCACCACCATAACCTCGGGTTTGACGCTATTTAGTGCCAGACCATTTTCACACATCCAACGTTGGATCACTCCATAAATCTGATGGATGACTTTTTGATCCTCTGCGTGATTACCTGAAAGATTGATGACACATTGCGTGTCATCAGCGTGATTAGTAAAAATTGATTTTATTTTCTTCAAGAAGGTCAAGAAATGCAACAATACAAATATTATATAAAGTGGGAGACAAGCACGCCCATTGTGGTACCCCATGTGTAAGTAAAGTTGGGGTTGCCTCCGCCAAAGTGCTGCTGACTCTACACCCGTGGTATTCAAACTGTGGGGCGCGTCCCTCTTGTGGGCCGCTGCATCATGCCCAGGGGGGAGTGCATCCACAGTTTGAAAACAAAAAAAAAAGAGGATAAATTACCAAAGGATCGGGCTGTTGCTTCATCAACAAGCAGTAGCCCGATCCATGGCCCCTGCCACACATGCTTAGGGCGACAGGGGCCGGGCCTTTGTGAGGCCTCATGCTCCATTAACAGCCTATTTATGAAGACAAAAGAAAATAACACATCTTCTTTTGCCCTGATGATGGTCATCGCAGCAAAACAAGGTGTGTGCTATTTTTTTTTCTCCTTCATGAATAGGCTCCTTATAGAGCCTGAGGCCCCACAACGGCCGGGCCCCTGTCGCAGTATGGGTGGTGGCAGCAGTCGTGTGGAACTGCCCACCCCCAGTGTCACAGAAGTGCTAGAAAATATTTGGGCACAGGCACTTACTGTTTTACAAATAAAGCACTGGGTATACACACGCAGTTGCAATGAAATTGTTATGATGTTGCTTGATGCATTGGTATGATATGATATGATATGGCATTTATAACGCGCCCATACACAAGTATTTCAAGGCGCGACAAGGCAAGGGGGGGAAACAAGGGAGGACAGACAACGATCTTACTAGGCCAGGTGTCATTCAGATTGTGCAAGTGCATGGGAAAAGGGGAGAGGAAAGTGCGTGGGGGGAAGGGAGAGGGGAAAGTGCAGTACATGGGAAAGTCGAATAAATAAGATAAATAAAAACAAATAAAACAGCCAGCTAGTGGCAAGTGCAAGGAAGTGCAGACAAAAGTGTTGGTAGAGGGACTGTAGGGATACAGAAAAACGGTCCCCAGGTGCAGTGGTTGCCAGGGAGGCAGTGCAGGTGGGCGATTGACGGGGCCTGGGCCAGAGATCAGAAAAGGGTGGCCAGGTAACCAGTGCAATTTCAGTCAGGAAATTCAGCAAGGGAGGGGAGGAGAGAAAGCAGAAGCAAAGAGGAAGGGTTTGAGGTGCTTCCGGAACCGGAGATGGTTCTCCTCGAGTTTCAGGGAGGCAGGAAGGCTGTTCCAGAGAGAGGCCCCTGCCGAAGAGAGTGATCTGCCACCAACTCGTTGCTTGGAGAAGCGACTGATCCTGAGGGAGTTGGAGGCGGATGTGCGAAGAGCTCGAGAAGGAAGATATTTAGGAAGAGAGAGTTGAAGGTATTGCGGTCCCAGACCCCAGTAGGCCGTGTGTACAATGCATAGGGTTTTGAACTTAATCCTCGCAACCACTGGGAGCCAGTGCAGAGATTTCAGTCCTGGAGAGATACGGTTCCTGGGCTTGAGGCCAAGGACAAGTCTCGCAGTCCTGTTCTGGATAAGTTGCAGAGGGCGGAGGGTGGAGACAGGCAGATTTAGATAGAGGCTGTTACAGTAGGCCAGCTTAGAGAGGACCAGGGCTCTGGAGACGGTGAGCTTCTGGGGGAAGGAGAGGAAAGGAAGAATACCTCTGAGGAGGTGCAGCTGGTAGTGTGACTTCTTAGAGACGTCAGAGATGTGAGGGGAGAAGGAGAGTACAGAGTCGAAGATGACCCTGAGGTTTTTAACCTTGCAGGTGGGAGTGGGAGGAGGGCCAAGAGAGGCCGGCCAGAGAGCTGCAGGGAAGGAAGGAGTGGGTGTGCCGATGAGTAGAATCTCAGTCTTACTGGCATTAAGGCAGAGGTCGTTGGCGGGACACCATTCCTGGATGGCAGACAGACAGTCAGAGATGAGAGAAGGAGAGGAGGAGGAGGCAGAGGGTAGCCTGAAGATGAGCTGGGTATCATCCGCATAGCACTGAAAGTTGGGACAGAGAGTGGCGATGCGGTGGACAAGGAGTGCTAGGTATTGGTTGAACAGACAGGGAGAGAGGTCAGATCCCTGGGGGACACCACAGGTAAAGAAAAAGATGTCGGAGAGGAAGAACCCAAGTTGGACCTGGGAGGGTCTGTCAGAGAGGAAAAAAGTCAGCCACGCCAGAGCCTGACCAGTGATACCCAGGTTTACACGGAGACTGTTGAGCAGGATGGCATGATTGACAGTGTCAAATGCAGACGAGAGATCAAGCAAGATGAGAACGCACGGAGTGTTAGAGTCAAGGTTGGAGAGCAGGTCTTCACGGATGTTCAGGAGAGCAGTTTCCGTGCTTCTGGCAGCTCTGACACCAGACTGATGGTCATGAAGACAACCAACAGATTCAGTGTGGAGAATGATCTGGGATATGGGCAGTTTCTCCAGGAGCTTGCCCAGGAAGGGAGTGATGGAGATTGGGCGATAGTTAGCCGGGCAGGAGGGGTCGGCAGAGGGTTTCTTAAGAAGAGGGTGCACAAGGGAGTGCTTCAGGGGGGAAGGGAAGACTCCAGTGGCGAAGGAGTGATTGCAGAAATCAGCCAGGGCAGGAGCCAGGGAGTCGATGTGGTCCTTGATAGTTTTGGAGGAACAGGGGTGAACCTGTTTCGACGAGACTTTCATAGATCGGACTTGTCTAGAAACCTCATCAGGAGAGAAAAGGGGAAAGGCAGAGAAGGAGGGAGGAGGGGTGGCTGCAGAGGGGCCAGAGGAAAAACAGGGAATAGTGGGAGGGGGCAAGAGGAGGAGAATGAAGACAGGATATCCTGAATTTTAGAAGTGAAGTGAGAAGCCAGTGCCGTGCAGAGGGCCCGGGAAGGGACAGGAGAGGTAGAGACTGCGGCAGGATTGGCCAGTTCCTTGCAGATTTTAAGGAGTTCAGCCGAGTTATTAGATGCCGCAGAGACGCAGGCTTGGATATGAGCTCTCTTCTTGGTGAGGACGGAGAGCCGGTATTGCCTTTGCAGCAGGCGGCAGGTGAGTTTGTCAGAGGATGAGCTTGAAACACGCCATTTCCGCTCGGCCACCCTACACTTGCGTTTAAGGGTGACGAGGTCAGAGTCATACCAGGAGTTACACTTGACTTTGGGCTTCGGGCGGATCCTCACGACAGGAGATGGCATGGAACACTGTGAAGGTGCTTGGAATGTTTGCCTATGAGACCAGCTCCAGAGTTCCAATGCTGTCAGTTGAGCCTGGGTGATGGGACTCGGTGCTTTCTCATAGCTATCAGCTTATGTAACTTGTAATGAAGAATTTACCAATAACCTTAAGAAGCCTACAGAAGCTGCTATTTAACAGAAATGTTAATTAAAAAAGCATGTCCGCAAGATTTTGCTATCACAGAGAAATGGAAACCCCAAAGCCAGTTCAACTACCCCCTCCCAGGTGTGCTACTGAACCATATAAATAAGGGGGAATCGCTCTCCTGCAGCCTCTCTCCCAGTCATCGAGTCTTGATGACTTACTGGTGCAGTCACAAAAAAAATAGATTTCTTTTGGGTTCATTTTGTTTACAAACGTAGCGCATTGCTAAAACCCCCTGGCACTGTCCTTGGAGCTTCCCAGGCTCCCCACCCCCTGAGAGCCACCTACCCTGGGTGCTGTTTTATAACAAATGAAAGACACAGACAGAACAAGAACCCTGTCAGTCAACTGAGAGATGAATGCACTCATGCTCCATTCAGAGAGAGGCTTTGAAAATGTAGCTCACACAAATCAGAGAATCAGGGGGGCAAAGAAGCACTGCACATCTCCGCTCCCTCTTCATGGGTTTGCGGTTGCCACCTGAATCGCTGCCAGCAGCCAACCTGCAAACCTGTCCCAACTCCATGCCTCGTGTCCTACTCCCTGGTCAACCAAACCCTGTGAACCCATAGGCCGCGTACGATCCACAGAAGTCTTTTTACCGCCCGTCCTGAGCGTCTGTTTCTGTTTCTTGCACTAGTGATATCAACGCATGCAGCACCAAGGTATAATATTCACAACTAGTGTTCGTGGGTAAAGGGCCAGCATAAAGTCTCTATTTCAGAGCAAGAGTCAAAGGATAAGGTGCTTGTGGCAGTATGGAGGTCCAGGCCTCTGCTTGGACGCCGGGTTCTGCAACCTTTAGCTCTGCAGATGTGTTGGACTACAATGCTCATCAGCCCTAGCCAGCATAGCCAATGGTGATGGATAATAGGAGTCATAGTCCAAAACATCTGGAGAGCCACATGTTTAAGACCCCTGGCTTTAAGGAACAAGAAGTAATATAATCCATGAAAGTATCTGGAGTATTATGTTCCTGGAACTACATGGGTAGAATAAAAGTAGACTAGAAGATCGACAGCCTGGGGGCATCAAGTTTATATAGTATGGAACAGTGGGGGGTCTGAGTCCCCTGAGGAGACAGGGGTATTTTACAGGTCTGAAACCTGGTAATCCCCTTTACAACAAAAGACAACATGGAGAGGGGTGATGTCTCTGTATGGCCTGTAAATCTGCTGAGATACCACCAAACTGTAATACTGTTATGGCCACTTTGTCTGGCAGTATTACCGCCGGATTACAAGTGGCTGTAGGCAGTGCTAGTCCCCATTAATTGGAGTCCATAGGACTCCATGGGGGATTTCAGCAGTAGTACTGCTGGTAGTAATTCTGCTGGTGGTAATACCGCCAAATTGTTCTATTTTGGGCGGTATAGCAGAGGAAATACCTCCAGCTTCTTGTTGGAGGATTTTCCTCCACCTTTCCCCTGAAACCCATAGTTGGGTGGTGCGATAATGTTGTGGAATACGGTAATGCCAGTGTTGCCAGTCACAACTCATTTACCTCAGCAATGTATTCAGTTCTCTGTTTTTTGTCCTGGCGCTTAAAATGTGCGCTTTGCATTACAAGCTCTGTGCCGCAGACTGCTTCCACTCTAAGCGCGGGAAATATTAGGACTGTGGGGACTCTGTACAAGTGAATAGAGCAGAGATGCCAGGGATTTTCAACCTTTTGACATGAAGGGCCTTCACTTAGTCTTGGGGGGACATCACCTTCCACAGGATATGGTACAGTATAATTAACTCATTGCTTTCTAACACTGGTTCCTCTACATCAGCCTCTTGCTGACATAGAAGGGTTTATAGCTGTTCAGTGGGCATTCAGTGTTTAAGATTGGTGATGGCCTGCCATCTTGTGCTAAACGGCATCTATTAACCTTACATTTGTCGCCATCGTAAGTCTCACTTCTCCCACAGCAACAGCAGAGCCCGCCTGCCAGTGCCTGATAATCCCAAAATTCTCTTTAATTACATGCAAAGCTGCATTTCTTTACAAGGTTATTTTACTCACTGAATGCTGAACAAGTGTTTTAAGTCTGGACTTTATTAACTGGGTGCATGTAATTGCAGCACAAGCACTCTTTATAATCTGAACTACAGGTGTTTTTACAATGTTGATTGTTGCAAAATACATCTCCTAGTATGCTGCCTTGGGTCAAGTGCCCCCCTTTAAGTTGTACAAAATGATACATTGTCTGGTTGATACACTATGTGATTTGTGTATTTTGACAAGGAAACTAAAGACCACTAGAACTCACCACCCCACAAACACCCAAACCCACCTTTGAGGGCATTCCTGGGGACTTGGGAACACAGAGGGAAGAATTAATAAAAAAGCATTTGCTTTCAAGCGGAAGCTAGACCTCTGCAAAAGAACAGTTGGAGCTGGGGTAGCAGCTCAGTTCCCATCGCTTGCAGAAGCAATTGAGAAAACAGAGTACAACCTGCTGCATGTCCTAGAACCAATCACGAGTCACCTAACAACATTAAGGTTCAGCTTTGATAAATACTTCCCTGAAGTAAATGCTGGCATTAATGACTCGGTGATGCAGACTTCTCTGGCAGAGGAGGTGGTGCATCATTCATTTGATGCCCAGGAAGAGCTGATTGAGGTTCAGTCGGACACTATTCTGCAATCTGAATTCAGGAACATTGCATTGGGGACTTTTGACTGAAGGTAATCCTGGAGTATCATACATTGGCATGGTCTGCTATACAGTCTCTCTTACCCTTTGTGTCTTCCTTCTTGTGCAAAATAAGATTTTCAGCATTGGCTGTACTGAAAACTAAATACCACACAAGGCTGGAAGTGGAGGACAACCTCAGAGTGGCGGTCTCAAAATAAAGCCACACATTGACTTACTTTCTGCAGAGCGAAATGCCCACCCTTCCCATTAGTGCTTGCTCTGTAAAATCAAATTGCCTTCTGCTGAATATACTAATAGGAATGTATTTTGAGAAAATAAAATCCCTACTGGGGAATTTTGTGTTTACTTACACGGTTTCTATGTTTGGATTGGAAGTGATTGTCCTACTGTCTTGGAATGTCTCCCCAACAACATATCCCTTCAGAAGTATGGCTGCAGCCATCTCTATAACAAAATATAACACCAACAAAGAGGGGTGGGGAAAGGGGCCCCAAACAATTTATTTTTTGCTCATGTAGGCTACTCGATTGAGTATTTTCAGCAGAAATGGAGAGTTAGAGATAGGCCTATAGTTGAAGGGATTAGACGGACAAAGACCTGTTTTTTTCAGTAGAGGCGAGATCCATGTTTTCTTAATAGACGCAGGAACATTACATTCACTAAAGGAGGTTTTCACAAAGTTACACAATGTTCCAATGAAAAGAGGAGAGCAGTTTTTATAACCAATGCGGGACAAACGTCCCCCTCGCAGGAGGTTGGATTCAGGTTTTTCATTAATAGGGCCTGTTCTTTCTGAGATATTGGCTTAAAACAGAATTGTTCATTCTGGTCCCAGAATTTCTGTATCAGATGTCACTAGAGGATAATTTCTCATTAGGTGTTATAGATTCTTTTGCCTGATCAATATTGAGTTTGCCCTCCATGGCATCCTGAATGGAGGAACACCACTCAGTCTTTCTAGTGATATTCTCTGCATCATTTGGAGACGGATGTTCTAGTTCTTTCAGGATTCTGAATAGTTCTCTGGGATGGAATTGTGCTTGATTGATTTTATTATCAAGTGAGGACTTTTAAGCCAATATAACAGCCTTCTAATAATTTGTTGCCGTCTGTTGGTAGTTCTCCTTATCTATTTCCATAAATATAGGCTCTTAATCTTAGCACTCTTAAGCATTTGAAGCTCAGGGGAGAACCATAGATTAGCCTGCCTCCCAATAGTTTTATTTTTATTTTCAACGGGTGCCAGACAGCCGATGGTGTCCAGCATAATCCTTTCATTCCTTTCAACAATGTCATCTACTGCCTCCATATCTTGTGCTGCATTTCCGGGGCTATGAGCCAAGGGCGCATTGTGTCAGGTGTAAGATTCCTGTAATTTCTAACGGGAATCATAGTAATAGAGAGTTCCTTAGTTATATGCACTTTTGCACAACTGAATGTAAACTGGATGAAACAGTGCTCCGGCCATGGGCATGGACTAATTTCCTGACTGGATAAAAGCAGCCTAAAATAAGATATCCAGTCAAGAGTATTGCCTTTATTATGGGTAGGGGCTTTGACAAATTTATCAAAGCCCAAATCCCGCAAGACAGCCTCCAGTAGTGTAACACCAGTATCGTTCTTAACCCCTAACCAATAGTTAAAATCCCCTAATGCTAATGCTTTGGTGTTGACTTTGAGAAAAGAGAGCAAAGAGTTGCACAGTTGATTGGCAAAGTCAGGCATCGATGAGGGGGGCCTATGGATGAGAACCATATTGAAAGTAGATTCTGCATCTGTCCTAATCTTGACCTGCATCAGATCACAGCCTTCAATACCTGGGATATCGACTCTCCAGATGTCCAGCGTATGTTTAAAGATAAAAGCTACTCCCCCACCCTATACCCTCTTTTCTATCCTGATGATAGATATTATAGCCCTCCAGAACAGCAAGGGTCAACAGAGGACCAGCCGCTGCATGGCTCCAGGTTTCACTTAGGGCACAAATGTCAATATCATATAAAACTATATACGTAGCAACATCTAGGGCATGTTTTAGAAGTGATCTAGTGTTTAATAATAGGGGCTCATCTTTCACTATAATGGAACATATGGCCGGAGAGGGCCGTGCTGTATATTCATAACCTCCTTATCTTCCTTTCCCCCGGGTCCTGCCTCCTCACATAACTGGTCCAAACTAACATTTCTCTCTTCTTTAAATGTTACTTGGGGGGCACTAGCGATACCCTCTGTGTCCTTACCCATATCACAGCAGTTCACCTTGGGAGCCGGAGCCTCGGGCATCAACATAGCTCCCTCCCCCGGCTCACCTTTATGTAGCCCTACAGCCAACAATAGATTTGCCTTCTTATCCTCATGCTGTTCACGAAGAATAGTCAGGGTAGTCTGAAGGCGCTCTACGTCGTCGGCCTCCTGAGAGAACCTAATATCTGATTGAATATTAGCTGCCTTTATCACAGCCAACACCCGAGCAGCGCTCATGGTAGTAGGTTATATTAGAAGAGCAATTTGCAGCCCCTGACGTCCCTGAGTGCAACGGACCGCCATACACCGGCTTGTCCCTCTCGCGTCGGCGCTCTCACGCCAGGTATGTAAGTATTGTATTGGGAACTACAGTCCTGAAAGGATTTGTAGTTCGTTTAGAAGCGAATCCAACCCTAATCTGGGTTTTTGCTTGAGTGGTGAATGAATAGAGCCAGCATATTACTTCACCTCTGTGTCTTTAATAGAATTATGACTTTCCTGAACGTTAGTATGGAAAATCTGACTTTTTCTCGAGTATGTCCTGAGATTTCCCAGGACATGTGAAGGAAAACCTGTGTAGACCCCATAATTTGTATATGTGCTCACCAGAAGCGACATCACCAGGGTTTCCTTTAAAAATAACTTTATTTATTAGCACTCAGTGTGTTACAGATAGCCCAATAAGGACACAGCAATAAAGAAAAAGTACCAATCAGTAGGACAAAAAGAAAAGCATGCGCGTCATGATACACTTGCACAATCCACAATAGGACGCATAGAGCAGAGAACATCAGGACCAAAGCACACACATTACTGAGCCGGAGAGTCACCTCTGGCCAGATAGGCACGGAAGTCAGTCCAAATGTCTTTGGGATGGCTGCTACTTGGCAGCAAAGTAATGTATAGTTCTTCCTTGTCATTTGCCCAGGTGATATCAGACAGCCAGTGTTCATATTTGGGCGGTGTACTATGTGTCTGTCATGATGCCTACCCCCGGGGACCCAGACCATGTCCAGCAACCCCGGAAGCAGGCATCAAGTTATCCTAAGCAAGCCCAACAACCCCTGCTAGGGGCTATTTGGGTCCAGTCGTGGCGCCTATGGCGCCAGGCTCATAGAGTAAAACTTACCTGATGCAGACCATGCTGCAAACTTACCTGATGCAGACCATGCTGCAAACTTACCTGATGCAGACCATGCTGCAAGAGCTCCAAGCCAAAAGAGGCTTGGAAGGGACTACTTTACTTAGGGACTATTTTTTACTCAGGCGGGGCTGGGGAGGAATACTTACCTGGGACTACTTTGGCGGCTATTTAAATCACGCCCGAAGAGCAGTACACGCTTCGCGTTATTCTGCATCCAGCAGCGTAACGCTCACCGTGCCTGCAAGTCTGCATCCAGCCTTCTGCCACGCCCGCCTCGAGTGTGGATCTCCTAGAAAAAGGGAGAAAGAAGGAGAAAAGGTTAGAACAAGAGCAATACCTTTAATCCTTACCTGAATTCCTAATCCAGCGCGCCTTCAAGCTGGAAGAAAGAAGTTATTTTATGCGCGTCGCCTCGCCTGCTGCAGCGCCACGCTGAACTCACCGGCCTTCGCAGCATCTTCACATTCCACCGCATCTTCTTGCATGTTCCCGCCGCACTCCGGCACCTAAGGAGAAGACAAGAACAGCAAGGTGAGCTAAGGGAATACACAGAGGAATATTAGTTACCCCCCCATAGACTTACCTGATTTTACCACCGGGGGTACTATTCCTCTTCACGGGTCGGCGCAGCTTCCACTGCATCTTCGCCGAACCCCGGCCCCTAAGGGGAAACAAAAGGACAGCAAGGTGAAACAAAGGGACTAACAAGGGGAACCCTCCTCACCACAATAGACTTACCTGATTTTACCGCCTGAGGTATTATTCCCCAAGACTTCATACTTTCTCTCAGCGCCTGAATAAGGGAGAAAGCAACAGGTTACATATTGACTTTATTTTATCGAACTGTGTTGGAAAATACAAATCCTTACCAGAATACTACTGGTTGCCACGAGGTCCTCTTCATTAGGGTCAAGCTGCAACCTGCAAGGAATCGGACAAGAGTGAAAGTCAGGCATTTGAACTCTTACGAATTTTATACTTACGGCGTCTTTCCGGGAATCTCGGAGTCAATATTGTTCTGGAACTCACCAATTCCTTCGAGTCAGTGAAGCAACTGGTTATCAACGCTCCCCTGCACTCACTGCTGGATGGAGAGCTCATCTTTTCAAACCATCAGGTGAGACTATAAGAGGGCACATCAAAGGCGATCTGTGGGGAGAACAGCGAGGGTGGGAGGATTTACGCTCAACTCCACCTGTGGTTAATTCCCTTTCTCCATTTGCAGAAGAATATTCCTACTGGCCAAGCAAACGAAGCTAGGTGGGCCAGTCCAGTCCGTCATCTCGGCCCTATGTGTCACGTTGGTGGAGACCGCAGCTGTCCAGTTCCGATCGATGCCTCTGTGGGAGCCAGGTGAGCGTAACAGAACGCAAAGCCTACCCACAAATTCCCACCCGGGCGTTATGGATACCTCAGAGACTGACCAATTGGCCCAATTACTAGGGGAACTGAGGGCTGAAGTGCATTCCGCCTGTCAAGAAACCAATGCTCTTAGGAGAGAACTGATTTTGTCAAAGGAGAGAACTGATGACCTTGCTAGGCAACTATTGCAAAGCCAGGCTGGACAAGCACCCCTACCTGGTTCTGGGGGAAATCCAGCTCCTGTGTTATCGAGTAACCCTGTGCAAATAAACCTACCAGGAAATATTCCATTAGCTCCACCCGAATGCTTTGCCGGAGATTCCAAAAGGTTCGCCGTGTTTATGAACCAATGCCGCTTGCACTTTTTATGCAGACCTGGAGCCTTACCAAATGATCAAGCCAGGGTAGCCTTTGTATTGTCAAATCTCAGCGGCAGTGCAGCTGATTGGTCAATTCCACTAGTTACTCAGGATGACCCAATTCTTCGGGATTTTCAGGGCTTTCAAATGAGCATGGAAAGACTATTTGCCCGGCACTCCCAAGGACAGGCCCTGGATAATGAACTTTTGTCCCTACGACAGGGTAACCAGGACCTTCTATCCTACATCGCAACCTTTAATAGGTTGATAGTGGAAACTGGATGGCCTGAGGTAAAACGAATCACGTTATTTCATCGAGGGCTTCGAAGAGAACTCAAGGACGTCTTGGCTGAAGTCGTGAACCCACCTCAAGACTGCGCTGAATATATAGACTTAGTGGTCCAGTTAGATCACAGATTTCAGAACAGAAAGGCTGATCGAGCCAAGTTGGAGAATCGGGTGTTGGTCAAAACCCACGCTAACCCTAAAGGAGCAGATGCTTCAGAACCCATGCAGATTGGAGGGGTTAAAGGATCCTTAACCCAGAAGGAAAGAGAAAGGAGACGGCAAATGCAATTGTATCTATATTGTGGAACTTCTGGGCATTTTCTACGGGATTGCCCTGTAAAACCACGCAAGAAGGTGGTAGGAGCTGCTGATAAAAGCCATATGGAGTCAGACTCGGGAAACGACCATGCCTGACAAGCGTAGAGGTCCGCTTGCCGAGCTTGAAGAAGGATACTCAGACCTCGCATTTCATCATACCAATGGTCCTCGTAGATCAAGGGCAGCCATCGCGTATGCACGCAGTAAGGGCATACATTGATAGCGGGGCCATAGGAAACTATGTGGACTATGAATTGGCTTCCAGGATGAATCTACCTCTCTGCCGAAAAACCACCTCAGATGTCATCACCACAGTCGATGGAACTGAAATTGCCTCTGGGCCTGTAACTCATTCCACCGCAGAGATGACACTATTGGGTCAGGATGGGCATCGAGAGACTATTGTGTTTGATCTAATCAAAGCCCCACAGTTCCAAATAATACTGGGGATACCTTGGTTGGAAACACATAATCCTTGCATTGATTGGCGAGAGAAGAGAATAACCTTCCCGGATTGTGCACAAACCTGTTACTCAAAGAAAAGTCAGAACGCAGGCCTGGCCACAGTAACCACAGCAGTCATGCAACTACCTCAGATTACCAAGAATTCCAGGATGTCTTCCAAAAAGAACAGGCAAACACCTTACCTCCTCACAGATCGTACGATTGTCAAATCGATCTCATACCCGGTGCACAACCCCCTTGTAGCAGGAGCTATGCCCTTACGGAACCTGAGAACCTTCACCTACGACAATACTTAGACCAGTACCTTGCCAATGGCTTTATTCGCCCATCCAAGTCCCCTGCATCTTCAGCTTTGTTCTTCGTGCCCAAAAAGGAAGGTGACCTCAGAACATGCATAGACTACCGCGCATTGAACCAGATAACTGTTAAGAACCGATACCCATTGCCTCTGATCCCTGAACTACTAGACCAAGTGAAGGACGCTTGTACATACACTAAATTAGATCTCCGGGGGGCATACCATCTGGTACGTGTAAAAGAAGGCGACGAATGGAAGACTGCTTTCCGCACTAAGTATGGGTTATTCGAATACCAGGTGATGCCTTTCGGGTTGTGCAATGCACCAGCAGCCTTCCAATACTTCATGAACGATGTCCTTCGTGAACTCATTGACGTTTGTGTTGTCGTATATATCGATGATATTCTAGTGTACTCCTCTTCAGAATCTGACCATGTGAAGCACGTCCGAGCAGTCCTTGAGAAATTGCGCCAGCACAAACTATATGCAAAACTGGAAAAATGCGTTTTTCATGCCACAGAAGTTGAATTCCTTGGGTTTATCCTGACCCCAAAGGGAGTCCGAATGGTGGACGCAATCCTTAAGTGGCCATCACCAAGTTCAGTTAAAGGAGTACAAAGCATGCTTGGCTTTGCCAATTTCTACCGCAGATTCATGCCGGATTTTTCACATGTTGTACATCCCATCACAGCACTCTTGCGAAAAAATAAAGGTTTTATGTGGACTGAAGAAGCTGAAAATGCCTTCCAAGAGCTGAAAGTGAAATTCACGTCTGCACCTGTATTAAAGCACCCGCGCCATGAACTTCCATACATAGTGGAAACTGATGCATCCAGTCTAGCCATGGGAGCTGTCCTGTCTCAAAAGGACCCTGAAACTGGCCAGCTTCATCCAGTAGCATTTTGGTCCAGAAAGTTCTCGGCACCCGAGTTAGACTATGCAGTTACCGACAAGGAGTTGTTAGCCATTAAATCTGCCTTCAAGGCTTGGCGGCACTATCTTCTCGGTACCAGGCATACCATTACTGTGATCACCGATCACCGGAACTTACAGTATTTAAAGACGGACAAGGCCCAATCGTCACGTCAACTCCGATGTGCATTGTTCTTTGCCGAGTTTGATTTCGTAATAACCTATCGACCAGGTTGTAAGAATGGTAAAGCAGACGCCTTATCTCGAATAGGGATGGGAGAGGCAGAAGTGAACCCAGAACCAGTACCTATAATTTCCGAACAAAGAATTCTTGGCATAACTACTCTACAGACACTAGAGGATATTCAGAGAAAAATCCAGCAACTCTTTGATCCTACAGCCCTGCAGGACTGGGTAAAGAAAGGCCCGGACTACACTGTAACCAATGATCTGCCTTATTACCAAGGGCGGCTATTTCTGCCACACAAGGAACTACAAGAGCTAGTCATTTCCCGTTATCATGATACCCTAATGGAGGGGCACCCAGGTATTGCAAAAACTGAAGCTAAAATTAAAAGACAATTCTGGTGGCCCACCTGGCGAAAGGATATTAAATCATTTGTGATGTCTTGTGGCATTTGCGCCCAAAACAAAAGTCAAAAGAAAAAACCAGCTGGACTCTCACAACCTTTGGATATTCCACCTACACCATGGCACACCTTATCGTTAGACTTTATTACTGATCTACCCCCATGCAATGGATTTAACACCATTCTAGTTATTGTGGATCTTTTTTCCAAGATGGCCCACTTTATTCCTTTAAAGGGATTACCTTCAGCCTCAATCCTGGCCAAGGAGTTCCTCGAAAACATTGTTGGCATACACGGATTTCCATCCATATTGGTCTCTGACCGGGGCAGTCAATTCATTTCACATTTTTGGAAAAAATGCTGTCAATTGGCGCAAATCGATGTGAGGTTATCGACCAGTCACCACCCCCAAACCGATGGTCAAACGGAGAGGACCAACCAGAATCTCGAACAATACCTGCGTTGTATGTTACATCAGACTGAGAGTAATTGGAAAGACATTCTTTGGATCGCCGAATATGCATACAATAATTCAGTACATTCTGGAACTGGACAAAGCCCCTTTTATACCTTATATGGGCACCATCCTCGAACCTCAGACCTTGACTCACCCCAACACTTAGAAATGCCCACAGTGGACCATCTGCACGCTACAATTACACAAGCCTTTAAGGAAGCAACTACACATTTAAAACAGGCAAAAGAAAAATACAAGAAAAATGCTGATCGGCATGGAAGTGATACTCCACAATACCAGATAGGGGACCAAGTATGGTTAGCCACAAAACATATACCTCTAAAGGGAACACGGACCTTTAACCCCAGATATTTGGGACCTTACTCTATTAAGGCCATTATCAACCCAGTGGCTGTCAAGTTGGACTTACCTGCTAATATGCGAATTCACCCCGTCTTTCATGTGTCACCTTTGAAGCCAGTGCAACCAGGGACAAGACTAACCAAGCAACCAGACCCTATCCTTGTAGACGGAGAACCCGAATTTGAAGTTAAGAACATCCTGGACTCCAAGCTGATAAAGTCAAAACTCTTTTATTTAATCGACTGGAAAGGTTACGGACCACAGGAAAGGTCATGGGAACCTAGTGACCATGTTCATGCACCCCGATTGGTGAAACAATTCCACCGAAATTTCCCAGACAAACCGAAACCACAGGGAAGAACGACTTTAGGAGGGGCCTTGGGGGGAGTGCTGTCATGATGCCTACCCCCGGGGACCCAGACTACGTCCAGCAACCCCGGAAGCAGGCATCAAGTTATCCCAAGCAAGGCCAGCAACCCCTGCTAGGGGCTATTTGGGTCCAGTCCTGGCGCCTATGGCGCCAGGCTCATATGGAGAGTCAGTCCTGGCGCCATAGGCGCTAGGCTCATAGATTAAAACTTACCTGATGCAGACCATGCTGCAAATTTACCTGATGCAGACCATGCTGCAAGAGCTCCAAGCCAAAAGAGGCTTGGAAGGGACTACTTTACTTAGGGACTATTTTTTACTCGGGCGGGGCTGGGGAGGAATACTTACCTGGGACTACTTTGGCGGCTATTTAAGCCACGCCCGAAGAGCAGCACACGCTTCGCGTTATTCTGCATCCAGCAGCGTAACGCTCACTGGGCCTGCAAGTCTGCATCCAGCCTTCTGCCACGCCCGCCTCGAGTTTGGAGCTCCTAGAAAAAGGGAAAAAGAAGGAGAAAAGGTTAGAACAAGAGCAATACCTTTAATCCTTACCTGAATTCCCGATCCATCGCGCCTTCGAGCTGGAAGAAAGAAGTTATTTTATGCGCGTCGCCTCGCCTGCTGCAGCGCCGCGCTGAACTCAGCGGCCTTCGCAGCATCTTCACATTCCACCGCATCCTCCTGCATGTTCCCGCTACACTCTGGCACCTAAGGAGAAGACACGAACAGCAAGGTGAGCTAAGGGAATACACAGAGGAATATTAGTTACCCCCCATAGACTTACCTGATTTTACCACCGGGGGTACTGTTCCTCTTCACGGGTCGGCGCAGCTTCCACTGCATCTTCTCCGAACCCCGGCCCCTAAAGGGAAACAAAAGGACAGCAAGGTGAAACAAAGGGACTAACAGGGGGAACCCTCCTCACCACAATAGACTTACCTGATTTTACCGCCGGAGGTATTATTCCCCAAGACTTCATACTTTCTCTCAGTGCCTGAATAAGGGAGAAAGCAACAGGTTACATATTGACTTTATTTTATCGAACTGTGTTGGAAAATACAAATCCTTACCAGAATACTACTGGTTGCCACGAGGAACTCTTCATTAGGGTCAAGCTGCAACCTGCAAGGAATCGGACACAGTGAAAGTCAGGCATTTGAACTCTTACGAACTTTATACTTACGGCGTCTTGCCGGGAATCTCAGAGTCAATATTGTTCTGGAACTCACCAATTCCTTCGAGCCAGTGAAGCAACTGGTTATCAACGCGCCCCTGTGCTCAATGCAGGATGGAGAGCTCATCTTTTCAAACCATCAGAAGAATATTCCTACAGGCCAAGCAAACAAAGCTAGGTGGGCCCGTCCAGTCCGTCATCTCGGCCCTACGCGTCACATTGGTGGAGACCGCAGCTGTCCAGTTCAGATCGACGCCTCTGTGGGAGCCAGGTGAGTGTAACAGTGTCCACCACATTAGAATCGCCCTCTTGGCAATAAGTAAGCGTTCATTTAGGAATTTGCGCTTAGGAACCTCTAACTTCCTAGTATAGCCTAATACACAGTCCAGTGCAGATACATTCAACTGCTGACGAAGTATATCAGATAATGTGTCAGTAACAGTACGCCAATATTCTTGCAGTTTGGGACATCGACTCAGCATGTGTAACAGGGTTGCATTCCCTCCCTTAGACCTAGGGCACTCCCAGTCCACTAGTCTGAAACCTAGCTAGTCTTGATGGGGGAAAAGTACAATCTGTTAAGAATCTTGGAGTGCATAAGCCTATATTTAGAGTTCCAAGACACTCCCTTTGCTAAGGCACATATAGCCTTCCACTGCGTGTCCATGTTCTGTGGCCATAGTTTGCGCCAGCTTGTATAGCATGGAAATACTTTTTTTTTTACCAGTGGATGTCGAGAGAATGTATGACAGACATGCTTGTGTTGAAGGTTCATCTGGGAACACTGGCCACAGCTATTTATATGCCGCTCGCATTCGGAGATAGTACAGCAGATGTAATGGACCATCTCCATCGGTACTGCTTTCAAATCCGCCCACTGTACAAAGCGGCCTCCCACATATAAGTACCTCACCATCGTGATACTAGCTCTTATCTGTGGAAGGAGTCAGCATTGGCATCCCCCATAGCGGGAGCCGCCTGTCGTATACACGTAGCGGCTTGAGTCTCCTATTGAGCTTCTTCCAGGCCAGCCAGGATGCCCCCGCTGGATCTAACGGATGTGTAGGACGGTATGCGCCACCAGCCAACAGCAATACCAAGGGAGCCGCGCCTACTTGTGCACATTCAAGACAGACATGTGGTAAAGTAGAATCATCCGCCAACCAGTATACGTTGCATAGTGTATTTGCGCAGTCAAGTAGTACAGCTCTAGGTCAGGGGCGCAAAACCCACCATCCTCATACTGTTGGGCAAGATGTGGCCATTTCAGGCGGTCCGACCTACCAGCCCAGATATCAGAGGCGCATAGCGCTGTGAGATCCCAGAAGAACTTGCGACCTGGGCATAGCGGTATATTGTGAAGCATGTAGAGCAGCTAAGGCACAAATACCATCTTTGTTAAGGACAGCCTCCCTGCCAGCGACATCGGTATATTACCCCAACTTTGCAACCTACCCTTCATGTCCGCCAGCGGCTCAATCACCAACCAGCAGTGGGGACAACGGGCACCCCTATCTGGTGCCGCCTCCCAAGTGCTGTAGTGAGGGAATCGCGCCCATTGGCCCGAATCGTGACAAAAGGTTGTTCGTAAAGTAGCCTAACACATGAAATAAATCTAGGCCCAAAACCATACTTGGAAAGAACCTTGAACGAGAAGTGCCCATGAGACAGTATCGAATGCTTTTTGCATATCTAAAGATGCCGCCGCAGCCTGGTGTCCCGATGTGTCTGTGCCATAACATTGTAGAGCTGCCTGATATTCAGTGCCGTGTAGGGGCACGAGATAAACCCTGACTGATCCCGGTGAAGCGTACACGGCATAAGAGGGGAAAGATCTTAGCATCCGTGTTTATAAGGGACAGTGGTCTATAGGATCCACAATCTTCAGCAATAATATAATGATGGCCTAACGAGCCGTCCCAGGTAGCGCCCCTTTCACCAATGCTTCCTCCCACAGCTGTAGTAAGAATTGTGCAGTATTCTTTATAAAGTTCAGCACCAAGACCAGCAGATCTGGGTGCTTTTCCCCCATCACCAGGGTTTTAAGTGGTGGATCAGGGCTAGCCAGGGCACAGCCATGGCAGTCTCCAAATATTGCCCTTGAGCCAGTTCTCTCCGAACTGAACTCTCTCACCAGATTTCTCTAATAGTATGAGTGGCAGTAACTGCTCTTCGCCAGTAGATGTCACCTTCAGTAACCTTTAGAATCAGAACATCAGTTACAGACATGAGAAATTAGTTACTTTTAAAACAGGAAAGGGAAATTATTAGAGAATACCTTGTTTGATTGTTACCACGCATCATATGAAAGTATTAACATTAGAAGGCCACTAATGTACAAATAATGGCTTTCTTTCAGAAGAACCTTGGGATGGCATAGGGGGGGGGGCACTGACCCTTTTTAGGATTTGATATTCAGTTTCCTATTTGAATACATTCATTTTGGTCTTAACATGTTTACACACATTAACCATACATAAATACACCTTTTAAATTGCCCTCATTCGATTGGCTCTGTTAGGCCACGCCTCTCTTCTTTTAAAGCTTCATTAGCTACTTGGGACTTGAGGCTGCCTGAGACCCTTCTTAGGCCCCGCCCCCAAACATTGCATTATGGCGTATTAGAGCCCCCCCTCGATGTATTATCCCACTTATAGCTCAGGACATCACAGAAAAGTTATTAGGCTTTGATACTCTGGTATGAAATTGAAAGAAGTTGCCACGTGTCAGCAATATATGAAGAGGCACTATTTATATATTTATTTTATGTAGTATTATGCAATGGTTTAAGATAAAAACTTTCAAAAATATGTGTTATTTCTTCCTTTTTTTCTATATGAAGAAGAAAAAGTGAATAATAGACCTTCTAATTTCATAGTTCTAAATAACACTGAAATGAATCAAACCTCATAGACATCAATTTTAGAGATAATAACGTCCATGTCGTGAAATGCTGGACCGAACCCCAGCCCATTGTGAGCAGCAGGGCCCTTCAAGAAACCCAATCCTGGGAATTTGCATAAAAGTAAAGAGCATTTTGAGAAACTAAGAATGCGCGCATTTTACATGTTAGTTATTCAGCATGAAACCGGCTGTATAATCATGTCATGATAAGACGGAGGTAATGTTGGTGGGCTGCCCCCCCCCCAATCTTTCACTGTGGACCTCCGCTTTTTGGCCCACCTCTCTAGGTCCTCTGCCTAGCCCAGTAAGCAAAGTGAAGAACTTGGGGGCCATTCTCTCTGCCTCCCTGTCTGTGTCCAACCAGGTTACAGCTGTCTGCCAGTCCGCCCACCATCAGATCAGGGTCCTTAAGAGGGTCCTGCCCATGATCCCGGAAGCCATCCGCCCTCCCGTAGTGGCTGCGCTAGTCCTTTCGCGGTTAGACTACTGCAACTCTTTGTATCTGCCGCAGCCGATTGGTCTCATACAACGGCTTCAGCGTATGCAGAACCTGGCAGCCAGGTTAGCCACCGGTTACCCCTACGGCGCCCAGATCTCGCCAGTGCTCCGCTGACTTCATTGGCTCCTGGTGGCCCAGCGAGTCCATTTTAAGTCACTGTGTATTATCCACCGGGCAATCCATGGCCAAGGAGCTGAGTTTCTGCAGTCCAAGTTCTCTCGATACATCCCGAAACGGGACCTACGCTCCTCCGCCACCAACCTACTTATTGTTCCAAGGTTTAACCGAGAAAGGCTTTGCAGCAGAGCTTTCTCCATTGCTGCCGCCAAACTTTGGAACAACCTTCCACTGTCACTCAAAACCACTCCCAAGCATCTGGGTTTCAGAAGAGCTCTGAAAACCCTTCTTTTCTAGTCCTCGTCTCTTTTCACTGGTTTTTCTTTAAGCTAGCAGTTTCCTCTCCAGCGCCATGATGCCCCTGGGCGACTGTGCGCTTTACAAGTTGAGTTAACATAACATAACATGATTTTGATATTCCGTGAACATGACAGAGACATTAACGTAGACATGTGAATAGGGTGGACAGAACATATACATATAGGACGTGGATAGCTGAGCTCAAGCTGTGGGTTCAGTTCCCCGGTTCTACTGAGACCTTGGCGCACTGTTAAGTGAATATACTTTGAAGGCAGGACATATATAGCTTGAGGACAACTTGAGCTTGGTGACAAAGATAGCGGGCTCTCCTGCGTGTTATTGGCCCGTGTTTCCTCCAGTGATCTTTCCTATGAGCCCTGTGATGTTTCCAGCGCTGCAATTTACATCTTTCTGCTCAAAGGAAACATATATGGAGTGGTTTGCGTGTATGTTAAGGAATCTTGACATAAGGCCAAACAGACAAGGCGCTGGTGTGGGCTGGAACTGAGTGTCCATAAGAGACTCCATCGCCGGAGAGTTCCGGCAGATGGGGACAGGTCCAAAGCATATGCATAGAATAAGCTTCACTTGTACAACCCATGTGCTAGGCCAAAAAGACAGCATATAGAAACTAAGGCACAATAATCATATACTATAATGACACATCAGACGCGAGGTTAGTTTTCCAAACAAGTCTGGTTTTATTCAAAGTTTCTCAGTCGGCCGACTGGGTCTCACCGCCTCACGACATGTGTTCCCAAACACTGTGAGATGCGAGAGAGAGCGATCAGCGCTCAAGCAGCAATATATATACATCATACATTATCTTTTGTTAAGGCAATTCAACCCACCCTCATACATGTCATACAGGCTAGGGTTCAGTGATTGACAATTATGACACGTTATGACAAGTCTTCATTCAGTCTAAACATAGTTATTCTAGCAAAAGCAGCAGAGACAGCTTTCTGTTATGGGGAACATGAAGCTCTGGCTCGGTAAGGGTATCTTGTTCTTAGCAGAGAAACCTTCCATACTACGTTATCTGTGTATTACAGCTCATGAGCTAAGGGTCAGATAGTTCTGAAGCAGAGAATACCATTCTCCGTGAAGGAGCACCGTCAGGAGAATATCATTCATGTTTTAACTGCCTTTTACTACAGCGTTTGCAAGACAGGCCGGCACCTGGACTACTGATTAGATGCGGCTTCTGCTCGACTTCAAGGACTTAGTGAGAGAGAAAATCAATGTATTTCTGCACAGTTTGACATTCCTGTCTGCGTTAGCATTTCAGCGTTCAAGCCGTGGCCTCGCACTGTGGGCGAATCTAAAGCATAGAATATATTTGCAAAGCGTTTAACAGAAAAAAAAAAAGCACATGGCCGACATTTCACAAAATGGATGCCCTTTGGTTACATTCACGATTCTTGGATTGCAATGTTTGTCACATGATGCGATTCGCTTCTGGCCAACATACTATACGTATCATTCGACTATGGGATTACTTTTCTGGTCTAACACATGGGGGCACCCGCCCGCACATTCTCGTCCAAATAAATCTACTCTAGCCAGGGTATAGTCCATTTCAGGATTTCTAGTTTAATCAGCCTGGACCTGGAATTCAGAGATAGCTCGAAGGTTAACACATGCACTGCTTGCCACATTTCATCCATAATTTCAGTCCCCAGCCCATTTGATGTGATTTCCGGATATACGATCAAGCATATGATTTAAGGCCAGTTTATATAGAGTAGATACTATGTACGCCAGGCAGTGGTCCACTGGAGGTTCATCTGGAAAACTTTTCCAGCAACAGGGGAGCAAAGCCAAGTCGCAGGCACCTATTTTTAGCTGAGGAAAGAAGGTGAGAAAATCGTGGCCGACAAGCGTGACCTGCTCAGAGGGACTGATACGCGAGATCGCTGTCTGAGAAAGAGACACCATGCACTGGTGATTGCGACCTCAGCCAGCACGGACACTCTACTAACCGTACATGGAAGGGTAGAGGGAGGCTGCCATACCAACACCTCAGCAGGGAGGTGGAGCAGCACCCTACGTCTGAGTGAGGGCCCAAAAACCTTTTCAAGAGACTGGAGGACGAGTGCTGCAGTTCCAGAGGTTGCGAAGTGGCAGCTGGGGGCAAGACATCTTTTTGTGAGTGGAGACCCGTGGAAGCCAACATCCAGGTGGCACCATGCAGAGACTGGTAAGCGGTGCTGAGGGACCGGGCGCCTAGCAGAGGCAGCTTTTAGATTCCCACCTCTAGTGAGGTGGCAGCAGACACGCCTTCACCCCCTTAGTGAGGACGCATAAACTTACGGGACCGGACCCAGGTCCGGCGGCTTCACCGTACTAACTACGGGTAGCAGCTGTAATAATCTGCACGGAGCAGCCCGCGCAGGCCCTAAAAGAGGGAGGAGAAGACGTGGGGTGGCATGGCCGCTTTGTAGTTGGCGCTCTACAAGGAAGACCAGTTGATGCACACACTTCCAACAGAATATCTGCTTTCCTATAATACACTGAAGCTCCTGGTGGTAACTGTGAATGGCCCTAAAACCATGAGGGTGACAGGTCTGCGCTTCAGAACGTGCCTGGACTGGTCCCCCTGGTGGATCACCACCTGCACACCAGGCACCATCTCCTGGAAGAGGCCCTTGAATACAGATACCTGGCCCTTGATCTGGGTCTGGGCTGCTTAGTGGAGTACGTGGCTACAGACCAGGATCACGATCGATCTAGCAGTGGAGTGGACAAACAGCGCACACACTATTCCAGCTTTAGCATAGATTAGTCGAGGAGTTTCTTTCTCACAAGTGCTTCTAAAACCAGATGCGCACTTACAAAGGTAAAGGCTAGTGAGCCTCACAACACAACGCAGCAGTACAACAAAACTTTGCTTGAGGCAACACTACAGTGGGTTCCACTGTGTCTGTCTCGGCACCAGGTGCTGCCGTGCCCGCACATCCTGCACAGCACCACCTTCAAATCAGAGCACACTAGACCCGATGTGACGTGTGCACTGGGACACCAACGGAGAGATGGCATTGCTAACAATAGCAGGCACTAGCACAGCTGGAATCAGTGCAGCAAAGGTAAGACAGACCAAACTGGTAACATATTCTTGAGAACCTAGCAAGGTCCACCTGGTGCACGAATTTAAGTCAAGAACACAATGAAGCAGTTCATTCTGGGTGCTCACAGACAGCATTATACACTCAGACTACCAGAAGCAACAGTATGCCCTCAACAAAGATTAAACAGAAAGCCATCATCATGAACTCCTTTGTGAGTCTCGTGAAGACACCGACATCAACCTTGTGAGGGGATGGAGCGAGTCCAGAAGAAAGGGACGTCCACACAGTACCACATGAGGACAAAGTACTTGCAGCAATTGCAGCACTGAGATCCTCCTTAGAGCACACCATTGACGAGGTTCAAATAGATTTGCAACTCTTACGCCAGGATGTGATGTCCTTAGCAGAGCGAGTCACAAACACTGAGGAACTCTTGAAAGATACAGCTGCCACCACCAAAGATCTGGCCACCCCACTGAAAACCATTGAGTCCAAGAACTGTTTTTTGGAACAAAGAACTGAAGATGCTCAGGGCCGCTCTCGCAGAAATAATGTCAGCATCCTGGGCATACCCGAAGATATGAAAGGCAGAGACCTGACGACCTATATAGAGAACCTGTTCCTGCAGGAGGTTGGCTCTGGCAAGTTGCCACAGGGATTTGTTGTCGAGAGAGCTCACTGGTCCTTGCAAAAGAGGCCACCACCCGGATCACACCCATGCCCTATAATAGCCAAAATATGGAATTTTAGAAACTGTGAGGTGCTTCTGAAATTCTCTAGGGACGGTGGAGTAATACAACGTGGTGGCTCGAATGTAACCATATACCCAGACTATACCCCCTTGGTGCAGCAGCAACGTAACAGATTCATCTCAGTCAAGGCCAGGCTGCGTCGAAAGAGGATCAAATACATGCTCACGTACCCAGCACGGCTAAAGCTGATACATGAGGGGAGGTTGTGCATCTTCGACAGACCAGAGGCTGTGACGATGTTGATTGAGCACAACATAGACACATGTGACGACCCTTACGCAAAGTTAAGATGGACCTGATGCATCCACAAGATCAGCAAATGATGAGCAGTGTCGAGCCATGCCGTAATACAGACCCTGAAAAGAACGTGCTGAGAGCGCAGTTTGGTAAAGACTGCGCTCACAGCGCTGTTCCAAAATTCACTGAGAATTAGACGGGCAGCCTTGCAGCAGTCTATAGAGATACTACATACTAGCTGCCATGGAAACTGTTGCTATATTACCAGAGCTGGTGACCGAGCCCGCTGAGCTCTAATGGAAATCACCCCAATCCTTCTGGACAGTCGATATGAGACATTTGTCGATCTACCAGACCGGTGCCCGTTGAAGGACGCTAGCACTGGTAGGCCCGAACAGAGCAAATCTGTTGGACAGAGTTGGTACCCCATGTTCCGGGGTTTGTTGTTCATGTTTAGTTTGTTTTACCCAATCAACGCGGATTGTTCTGCCCACTACTTGATCTACTGCAAAAAAACTGGGGGTCACACAATATTGGCTGCTGCATAATGAAGCAAATGAAGATACGCGCATGGCACATGCGGCAAGTGCAGAGCTACTCAAGTTGCCACACTCAGATAGGACTGGAGGCCCTGTGCTCCAGAGCCCTATCCTAGAAGAAAAATGTGCAGACCATGGCGCAGATTAGGATCATGACATGGAATGTAAGGGGCGTTGGTACATACACACGCAGGAATAGGGTCAAATCATACCTTCAGCGCAAAAAGATTTTGATAGCCTTATTACAAGAAACTCACTTGATGGCTACAGAACAAAAACAGTAGTGAAATGCTGGGGAGGCACGGTATAGGGGTCCCCATATTCTAGATCTGCCAAGGGAGTCCTCACATGGGTAGATGGTGCGCTCCCATTTCAGTTACTGAGTTCCGAAAGGGATACATAAGGTCGATATTTTATCCTCAGAGGTTATTTGGGCAACACAGAGCTGGTCATAGTCAACTCTTATTTTCCGAACCACGCTATACATGCACACATTCAAACATTATGCACACGTATGAGCCCCTACAGAGATTTATCACCTGGAGACTGTTAAGAATGGCTTAAATATATCAGTGGAGTGGAATCTCTTTATGTGAGTCCTTTCACTGACAAGCCATTTCTCTAACTATACAGAACCTAACATAGAGAGCAGAAACTAGAAACGACAGCACTCTATAGAAATGCTAAAGACCAATAATGAGGAAAACCTGCGTGAATTAATAAAATACAATTCCAAGATCCCTGCCCTGCCAATAAAATTAACTAGGACTTTGTATGAACAGTGTCATGACCAGGGATTTCGCTGAAATTAAATCATAAACCATCAAAAGAGGTTAACATCCAGGAATGCCACATAAAAAACCAATGAAAAAAAACAATTAACAATAATATTGGCACGCTTTATAATATTATACACAACACCCCAGTAGAATCAATGAGTACAGCGGAGTGTCGTGTAAAATCACGTGTCCTGTCTACGACAGGTCGGTAAATATATCACACTATATCATATGTACTACGAAGTCAAATCCAAGTAGTGCAAATATTTCCACCATTGACTGCTGGTATATGTGTAAATTATGCAGCCAAAATAAAGTGAAAGTATTAAGTTCAGCGTCACGACTTTGCAACGCGATTGATCACGTGATCAGAACAGCACTTGACTTCTGCATGAGGAACGTGCCTTGAATATGATCGGCGAAAACTCTGTTTAATTAACATCTAAGCGCGAAATGAAAGGCAGTAAACACTGGGCCAAGACACTTCTGTGATTAGAGCATTTGCCTTTCAGACATAACGCTGACTATGGGCCTCATTACACAGACGGCGGTAAGGGTTAACGGTCACCGTTAATAGTACCGGTGACCGTTAACCCTTACTGCCTTACTACGAGGTCCCTTTGCGGGTTGGGGAATTTAACGCCTGCTTTTTGCAGGCGTTAAAAACCAACCCGCAAAGGGACCAGGGAGCTAATTACGGTACCGCAATTTGCGGTGTCGTAATTAGCACCTTCCCCATTCCCATTATGCCCTATGGGGCAAAAATGGGAATGGGGAAGGGCAATGGGGGAAGGGGGAATTACCGCCCCACCAACCTTGGAATAGGGCGGTAATTCCCCTTTCCTCCAAGGCGGTGCCGGTATTTTACCGGCATGGACCAAGGTGCTGATAGCACCTTGGTCCACCGCCGTCCGTGTAATCAGGCCCTATGAATATGAAAGCAGTCTGTAGTCATTGTGTTAGAACACAAATGCTCCCTGCATGCCCGATAGGGGAGAACTTTCCTGCAATGGCTCGTGTTAATAATGACTAGCAAGGAGTACTGCTCCATATAGCCATTGGATGTGACACTATGGGACACATCACAAATAGGGCCTCATTACGAGTTTCGAGGTACGGGAAAAACGATGCCGGTAAAGGATTACCGCCATCGCTTACCGTTCCGGGCTATTCCGACCTGCCAACCCGCTATTAGCGGCACCGTAAATAACGGTGCCTCTAATAGCGGCATGGGTGGGGGCACGCGTCCCTTCATGGTGGCAATAGCGGCATGCCGTAAACAGGAGGAGATCACAAGTCAGGCGGACATGCAAATACCGGAATGAAGAAGGCGCTAAAAGTGGATAGCGGCATGCCGGCAATACCGGCATCGCGAACCACCCATAAACTGCCATGTGCAGTGTTCTCAACTGCCACAGGTGCACACAATCAGCACAGGTGGAGGCAATATAGACTGGGCCAGCACAAAAGGAGCACACCCACACACCACACCCCTTCCCACACCAAAATGATTCCAATACTAGTAGCAATACTGGGGCTGGAGGACATGCATGCATTGCTACACTAGCAACAACAACAACAACATCCAGCACAGAGGAGACGCAGGAGGAGAAGGAGGGTGAGACAGGCCCAGCATGCCCCACCAGTGCAGCCAGTGGCACCACGCAGGCAGCCCCCAATCCCTCGCATCAGATCCAGTCCATTCAACCCAACCCTGGAGCAGAACCACACCCTGTACCGTCTGGACCGGGACACCATCACCACCATCGTGGACATGATACACAATGGCATTGTCAGCCTCATTGAAATACGCACTGCCATCCCCCCACTACTAAAGGTGGTGTCCGTGCTCCACTCCCTGGCAGAGTCAGACTGGGACAAGAAATAGGCCCGGTCACCCAAAAAAAAGTGGCCCACCCGTCGCCTCAAAAAAGTGGCCTACCCCGCGCCCCTCACCCCTTGACCTCTGATGACATCACAAAGAAGTTATGTCATTTGACTCCACCCCAAAGTGACATCCCGGGCAGTGATGAAACACGACCTTTCACCCCTTGACAAAACAGGAAGTGGCATCAAATAGCAGTGTTCCTAAGTGCACTAAATTACTGTGACTCCAAGCAGACGTCCAAGGCCAAATGATATGATGTTATTGTATAGCACTTACGCTTAAGCTCTTTTTATAGAAAAAATATGCATACAATATCACCCAACCTGTTTTGGTACTCATTTATCGACCTAAGAAGGATGAAAAGCTTTTTGAAAAAAAAAAATATTTAAAAAAAAAATATTTTTTTTCTATTTTTATTTTCTTCCATACCGGCCCAGGCATGTCCAGAAACCGGCCCGCACTCCCCAGGGACAATTTCGGCCCGGCCACAGGCACCTACCAGCACATGGTAGGGCAGATGCATGGAATATCACAGCCATTATTCTCACGCACGCTGAACCAAGTGCTCGATGCCCTCCTGAAGCACACAAGCGACCACATATCCCTACCACGGACTGCCCAGGAGATCTCCAACACCAAAATTGGCTTCCATGCACTGGCAGGCATCCCAAATAGGGGGAATTACCGCCCCACCAACCTTGGAATAGGGCGGTAATTCCCCTTTCCTCCAAGGCGGTGCCGGTATTTTACCGGCATGGACCAAGGTGCTGATAGCACCTTGGTCCACCGCCGTCCGTGTAATGAGGCCCTATGAATATGAAAGCAGTCTGTAGTCACTGTGTTAGAACACAAATGCTCCCTGCATGCCCGATAGGGGAGAACTTTCCTGCAATGGCTCGTGTTAATAATGACTAGCAAGGAGTACTGCTCCATATAGCCATTGGATGTGACACTATGGGACACATCACAAATAGGGCCTCATTACGAGTTTCGAGGTACGGGAAAAACGATGCCGGTAAAGGATTACCGCCATCGCTTACCGTTCCGGGCTATTCCGACCTGCCAACCCGCTATTAGCGGCACCGTAAATAACGGTGCCTCTAATAGCGGCATGGGTGGGGGCACGCGTCCCTTCATGGCGGCAATAGCGGCATGCCGTAAACAGGAGGAGATCACAAGTCAGGCGGACATGCAAATACCGGAATGAAGAAGGCGCTAAAAGTGGATAGCGGCATGCCGGCAATACCGGCATTGCGAACCACCCATAAACTGCCATGTGCAGTGTTCTCAACTGCCACAGGTGCACACAATCAGCACAGGTGGAGGCAATATAGACTGGGCCAGCACAAAAGGAGCCCACCCACACACCACACCCCTTCCCACACCAAAATGATTCCAATACTAGTAGCAATACTGGGGCTGGAGGACATGCTTGCATTGCTACACTAGCAACAACAACAACATCCAGCACAGAGGAGACGCAGGAGGAGAAGTAGGGTGAGACAGGCCCAGCATGCCCCACCAGTGCAGCCAGTGGCACCACGCAGGCAGCCCCCAATCCCTCGCATCAGATCCAGTCCATTCAACCCAACCCTGGAGCAGAACCACACCCTGTACCGTCTGGACCAGGACACCATCACCACCATCGTGGACATGATACACAATGGCATTGTCAGCCTCATTGAAATACGCACTGCCATCCCCCCACTACTAAAGGTGGTGTCCGTGCTCCACTCCCTGGCAGAGTCAGACTGGGACAAGAAATAGGCCCGGTCACCCAAAAAAAAGTGGCCCACCCGTCGCCTCAAAAAAGTGGCCTACCCCGCGCCCCTTACCCCTTGACCTCTGATGACATCACAAAGAAGTTATGTCATTTGACTCCACCCCAAAGTGACATCCCGGGCAGTGATGAAACACGACCTTTCACCCCTTGACAAAACAGGAAGTGGCATCAAATAGCATTGTTCCTAAGTACACTAAATTACTGTGACTCCAAGCAGACGTCCAAGGCCAAATGATATGATGTTATTGTATAGCACTTACGCTTAAGCTCTTTTTATAGAAAAAATATGCATACAATATCACCCAACCTGTGTTGGTACTCATTTATCGACCTAAGAAGGATGAAAAGCTTTTTGAAAAAAAAATATTTAAAAAAAATATATTTTTTTTCTATTTTTATTTTCTTCCATACCGGCCCAGGCATGTCCAGAAACCGGCCCGCACTCCCCAGGGACAATTTCGGCCCGGCCACAGGCACCTACCAGCACATGGTAGGGCAGATGCATGGAATATCACAGCCATTATTCTCACGCACGCTGAACCAAGTGCTCGATGCCCTCCTGAAGCACACAAGCGACCACATATCCCTACCACGGACTGCCCAGGAGATCTCCAACACCAAAATTGGCTTCCATGCACTGGTAGGCATCCCAAATAGCATCGGTGCCCTCAATTGCACCCATGTGGAATTAGTGGTCCCACATGCAATGGAGGTAGTGTACCGCAACCGTAAGCTATACCGCTCCATCAACGTGCAAATGGTATGAGACTCAAACAAGATCATCAAGCATTGTTGTGCCCGATTTCCAGGATCAACCCATGATTCGATGGTCCTGCGGAACTCCACGATACCACGCTACATGGAGCGACATGCCGGACAACCTTCCTGGCTACTTTGTGAGTTGCATGGCAAGCACATGGCAGTGTGATGGGGGGAGATGCATACATCACCTGGGTGAGATTGGGGGGGGGGGGTGCATACTTCACCTGGGTGAGATTAGGGGGGATGCAAACTTCACCTGGGTGAGATTGGGAGCTTGGGAGGGGAAGATGCATACTTCACCTGGGTGAGATTGGGGGGGAGGGGATGCATACTTCACCTGGGTGAGATTGGGGGGGGGAGATGCATACCTCACCTGGGTGAGTTTGGGGGGGGGGTGCATACTTCACCTGGGTGGTAGTAGTTGAGAGACAGAACAATGCCCATACTGTAATGCATTGTGCCCCAAAGCAGGCCAGACTGAACCTGACACCTGAAACCGATATGCAACACGTAAGCTGCACAACAATGACAACACGCCAGTACTGCAACCATACCATATCCATCAACATGTACACTGCACATCATCAGACCGTACCCTCTGCAACACAATGCAGCAACATGCTGCCAGTATGCCCAATGCAAATGACCTCTGAACAGCATCACACCGAACATGCGTCCATGAGTGCGTACAAAGGAATCACACGAAGCCAACATACAGAACGTCACTGGCACACCACCACAGAAGTGCAGCATGCCAGCATGAGGACATCAAGCGTGGAATGGCTGATCATTAAGAGTCTGGTTCCAACAGTGACCGGATCAAAGCATACGATTAACTGCACATCACCTAGATCATGGCAACAACTGCCGTAGGCAACCACAGTGCATGAACACTAGCAAGGAATCGGACACCCCTGCATCAACTAGACGATGCTACGCACACCTGTGGATCATGTGACTTCACACATTGCAGTTACTTTGAATATCTCCATTCATGCAGGGATATGTGGATGTGATCAAGAAATCACTGCAGGCTTGTGTGTGATGGGTACAGGTTCCATTTGATATAATCACATACACATAACCAATGTTGCACCCATGCAGGTGATGCTGGCTATCCCTTGAAGAGGTGGCTCCTTACCCCTGTCCGTAACCCGCAGAACAGGCACGAAGAGGACTACAATCGTGCACATACCCGTACCCGTGTGGTGATTGAGCAGACCTTTGGCCTTTTGAAGGCACGGTTTCGCTGCCTCAGCAGGTCGGGTGGGGCACTCCTGTACGGGCGTGAGAAGGTGGCCAAGATCATCATGGCATGTGTCATGCTGCACAACATGTGCATCAGACAGAACGTGCCTCTGCCCCCTGACATTGAACTGCAACCGCCTGGTGATGCTGAGGAGGAGGAAGAAGATGGGGTTGCACGTCAGGCAGGTGGCGATGCACAGGAGGGACGTGCTGTGCACCAGAATCTGATAGACCAATATTTCTAATACACATGGGTGCGGAGTGTGCAATGGATGTGGGACTCAGGGCACTGGGTGTTGGGGGGATATGGACACTGTGCACTGTTCACCAATAAAGCACACATACACAATAACCAATGTCCAGTCATGTGTTTGTTCTTGACACAACGGGTGTATTAACCATAAAGTGAATAGAAAGTGCATGAACCCTCCACCCCAAACACCCTCCCCCTCCTCCACCTCCCCCCATAACTCCCCCAAACACCCTCTCCCCTCTCCCACTCCCCCCACAACTCCCCCAAACACCCTCTCCACCCTCACCCTCCCCCCACAACTCCTCCAAACACCCTCTCCCCCCTCCCCCAACTCCCCCACACATGGTGTGCACTTCAGTGCAGCATTAGTCCGCACGAGTCACCAATAACAGGCTGCCCCTACTTCCCATGTCCTCTACCAGTATTGGGTGGCTGCATGTCTGGCTGCTGCAAGGTCCGCGCAGACCTGCGCAGGGGGCTGGTCTGCCTGGAGCTGGCAGAGTAGGAGGTGGCTGGTTGCTCCAGTACCTGTGCGGGACGCTGGCTCTCAATGGCATCCACGATGCGGCTGAGGAACTGCCTCATACTTGCCAACTCGTTACAGATGCGTGTGGTACTCGCTTCTATTGTGAGTTTAATGGCCGTAGCATATTCACGACACTCCTCCACCGCCAGCGCACCGTTGTTCACATGCTGGCCAACCAGCGCAGTGAGCTCCTCCTGGCGCTGTTGGATGAGGCTGATTCCCTGGTCTCTGTCCCTGACACCGGTGGATTTCGACGCAGCGTGCGGCATGGGTCCGCCATCAGGTGAACACTCCCTGGGGTTCCATCTCCCTGGCAATGACTCACCACTAGACATCTCATGGCTGCTGGCATTGGATGTGGGGCGTGGGATGAGGTGGGTTGACAGCTGCGGGCTGGGTGTGCCCTGTCCTACGGGTGTTTGGCATTGGCCCTCTTCATCCGACAGCGGTGCCGTGGCAGCTGCTTCTCCAACCGAACTGTTGGCAGCGGACAGTGAGCATTCTGCCACTGGCTCCTGTGTGGTGGTAGCGGCTGGTGTGGGTGCTATTGCATTGTCAGTGCCCCTTTCACGCCTTGTTGACGTGTCATCCTGTGTGGCTTTCGCCTTCTGCAGCATTCCTGGTTTGCCAGTGCCCCTTGATGCACTAGGCCTGTTGCCTCCTTCCATGCCCCTGGCCTTCTTCAAGGGTGTTGTGGCCTGCGCCGCGGAGTCCTGATCCTCACTGTCAGATTGCGAGCCAGTGGGTGACCAAGAGAGGGACAGCATCGGTGATGGTTCTACGTGCATCATGCATATGTTGGTATTGCTGCAGTTCTCTAAATTTGAGGCTATTTGGACTTTGGGTTGTCACATACAGGTTGCTTGCCATATAGGCGGGTCATGCAGGCATACGTCTGGGTGACACATGTATGAGATGCTGCATGCATGGGGATTTGATGGTGCTGTGGACAGCCTATAGGCAGGGTTGTGTACAGGTGTGTGTGATGCCTCATGCATTGCCTCATTTCTCTGTCACATTTGGGGGACATCGTCATGCTTTGCATTACAGTGGTTTGTGTGGACACTCACCTCCATCAGCCGATGAGGGTGCTCCACGCTCCATTTCCCCCACTCCCTCAATTGTTTCTATGCCAATTGTGCTGGCACATGTCTCCTCCCAGTGTGTCATCTTGATCGGGGAGCTTCCTTCGCCACCTGTTCCCATGCCCTGGCTCCGATTGGCTGCAATAATGCTCCTGACACGGAGGCGCAGGTCATCCCAGCGCCTGCGCACCTCCTTTACAGTGCGGGGGTGGTGCCCACCGCACTGACTTTGCGTGCCACCTCCTCCCAGATCTCCTTGTTTCTTACCTGGGCGGCACGCCGCATGTCTTTCACAAACACGACGTCCGCATTTTCAGCAAGTGGTCCGGCAAGCATATTTAGCTCCTCCAAAGAGAAACAGACCTTTGGCTGGCGCACAGCACCTTTCTTCAGGGCCTTGGGCATTGTGATGGAGTGTTAGGTGAAGTTGGGGCTGCTGTTGTGCTGATGCAGGTCCTGGGTGCTGAGGATGGAAATGGATTGTGTTTTTAAAGATGGCTGCCGTGCTCTTTCCTGTTCCTGTGCGATGACGCTACTTCCGGTTCTGCTTATTTACGGTCACCGCTATTAGCGATGACCGCTAATAGCGGTCACCGCTAATGCCGGGTCCATTGATGGCGGTAGTGCTATCAGCGCATTCCTTGATGCCGCTAAGGGCCATTTTTGGGTCTTTAGCGGCATGGCAGTAATGTCCTTACCGGCATGGCGCAAAGCTCGTGCCCGCAAACTCGTAATGGCCCGCTATTAACACGGTAATTGCTCCATGCTGGTGAGGACAGTTATTTACCTCCAACCTCGTAATGAGGCCCATAGTGAGAAACTGTTTGGTCTACTTTCAAAATAATCTCGACCAACAGGCTGGGGGGACAACTCCTTGATGAATAACAGACGCACTGAAAATGGAGACGAGTATGGCACACAACTATGTGTGCTTATCATCTGGAAAATGGAATGACATGCAAGCCTTGGAAAACTGGACCTTAGATGGCTAATCTATATGATACAGATTAATAATGATTATGTTAAATGTTAAAGGTAATTGTACCGCGCACCGTCACCAACGGAATTGGTCCCCAGGCGCTCAGGCGGATCTGTAAACAATAAAGGTAGGATGGGTTAGTAAGGTGAAGAAGGGAGTAGGATAGTGAGAGGAGTGGTGTTCTGTTGGCAGCTTCAACTCAGTATACACCGGGTGCTGAGCTTTGGTGCGGGTATCGGATCGGAGTCAGTCCGCGCGTGCTGTTGTTCCGGCTTATGTGTCGTTGCAGTTTTGTGAAGTGCGTGTGGCTTGTTGTGCGAGAGATGGTTGTGTGAGTTTTTTGAGTGAGATAAGTATGCAGAGTTTGAGCTTATATTGGTTAGTGGGTTACCTGACCTTTAGCATGCTAACATTCAAAGTTCTATCCAAGTGTGGCACCTGTTGGCCCTCACATTCCCACCCAGACGCGGCGCAGGCCAGTGTCCAGGACTCCATCCAGGTGTGGTCATGCCAACATTTGCACTTTTATCTAGATGCGCCGCATAAATGTTAACGACTCCCCGGTACCATAAATGGTATACAGGGGTGGACTCGGAACTAAGAGGCCCTGGAAATAATTATTGGGGACCAAAAGAGGCCCTGGAAATAATTTTCAAAGTGGTCCCACAGGACACATTTTCAGCAAGCCGAAAGCTTTTCGTATGAGAACATTTGGAAATGCCACACAAAAGATGTCCAGGGTGCAGAGGCCCATCGGGAAATCTCCACAGTTCCCTATAGGCCAGTCCACCCCTGATGGTCTGCAGATCATAAGTGCCATTTCGTATGGATGCTCTCATCTGTAACCGTCTGAAATCGGCCTGAAATTCCTATTGATGTGGGTTCCAGCAAAAGAAATGTCCAAAACAGAAAGTCAGCCATTTTAAAGAACAGCTGGTTGCTTTGGTCTTTTTTTTAAATCTTTGTTTATTAACGTTTTAAAACAGATTTTTTTTTAAACCTACAAAGGCATGTCTTACGTTTCCAACACTGATGTGATTTCAGTTCCTGTGATGTCAAAGGTCATTTGAGGTCAAAAGTCATTTGAGGTCCTCGACTGGAATGTACTGGCCAGGACATTTATCATGGCTCCTCGGAGCCCTTTGCTTTACCTGTACACTTTCCCTTTGAACTTCAAAAGGGGATTGTGTAACGCATTTTTGTTTTCAATTTTACTCTGGGAACAGTTGCCACAAGTCTGTGTTGGAAGGGACACAAAGGAAAGTATGTACATTCTTTAATTGTTGCCTGGATGATCTACTGCACAGCGAGAGGAAAAGAAAAAAAAGCGAGGCGGCGGCGGTGGCGGATCCACAGAATAATAAACTCCAGCCTGGCCTCCAGTAGATGGAACCAAGCTCAAGATGGGTTAGAGGAAATAGGAGACCCTTTACTGAGGGTCACGTCATAATGATGTGTTATTTATATAGCGCCTTAATCCAAAGCACATATTTAAATACAAAATCATCCACCGAAATTGGTACTCATTTATCGACCTCAGAAGGATGGAAGACGGAGCTGGTCTTGCCAGTATTCGAACCTGCGAGCTGCAGATCACACTCAAATCACAGCAGTGAGCGCTCAACCTGCTGATCTATTTTACCGGCTAGATGCATGAAACAGCGTAAACCCAGAATGCAATGAAATATGGCATTGGGTATATAGAAATAGTCATCTTGCCCATCTTTGGGTATATAAAGAAATAATTAATAAAATATAAAAGGAAAATAACCATTGCACGGTAAAAACTTTTTCCAGGTGCAATAAAGAATTACTCACCATAAGAATGAATGACGACCAAAGAAAAACACAGCCTCATAGCTGCACTTTAGAGTTTTAGGTCAGTAATGAAATAATAACATAAGAATAGAGAACAACCCTGTCTGAATAAGAAAGCTCAAGTCCCAAACCTTTGCCTGTTCATACATAGAAGCCTGCACATTATCTCCTTGAGGTTTTTAATTGTTTGTTTTGTGTGTTCTGTTTTTAGTGTGTAAATGACCAGAATATCGAAGGGGTATTGTGATTGAACCATTGTGAAAGAAATCTAATGTCCTGAAGAAGGCCCTAAAACATCACAAAACGGCACTAGAGATAGTGCTGCATGCAACAGAAAGGCCGAAACATACGTTGACCATCTATGAGGCGTTACTATTTAGCTTCATCATTCCCTAGAAACCACATTTATGGTTTTCCACTCAATAACGTGTGACTTATACATGTTTTTTTGTCTCTTTTGATTTGTAATTGATACATCTAAGAGCGACGACAAAAGGTTTTCTGTTGCTTTCTCTACCAGTGTCCAATATCAACGTTTACAAGATAAACTTGATCTACAATATATGGACTCTAGTCGCATACTAACCCCACTTTTGTAGAATTGTTTTATTGTGATATTAGACTAATTATTATTTTTTTTTGGGTTCATTAACACATTTGAAAAAAAAACTTTTTTGAGAAGAAAGTCCTCGTGGAGATTTTGTGTATTACTCTACCTAAATAAAAGAGGGAGGAGCGCACTGACCTGTTGAACAACAATAGGGACAAAGAGAGGGGTAATCAATCTTTTGGTTCTTTATAGTTCTTGCTCATACTCCCTCATCTAAAGATTCATCCCCCATAATAAAAAGTAGGGGAGTACCCAATTTATCTACCCCTACAGAGATGCATTCTTTTTCTGGGGTGGAGACTTTAATTGTGTTTGTGACCTGGCATATGACCAGTCTATACCACTAAGGTGCGGGCCTCCCCCAGCCACAGCAGCACTTAATAACGCCCTAACTGATCTGACCCTGGTCGATGTTTGGAGAAAGTTCCACCCAGATTCGAGAGAATACTCTTTTAACTCCTCCCCACACGGCTTCCACAATAGGTCAGATTACATCTTCATAGGCAATGGCCAATTCAAAGAATTTGCAAGTGCCGAATACATGGCTCGCATCATATCAGATCACTCCCTGCTGATTGTCGCATGGAACCAATGGAATGTCACGCACCCCTGTCCCGACGTGGCGCACGCCCACAGATGCACTGTCAGACCTAGCTTTCCGAGACAACTCTGTGACAAATTAGACCTCTTCCTGAGGGAAAACATTGGCAGCGTTAGAAGGTGGGGGACAGTTTGGGAAACCTTAAAGGTGGTCACTAGAGGTGAGCTTATTGCTGGGGGCATCCACAAACAACTGAGAGGGGAGTTGGAGGTCTTAGAAGCCAGAGTTAGAGAACTAGAGTCACTGCAACCACGCACACCATCTGCTGGGCGAACTCTTGAAGAGGCTCTGTCCAACTGCCTGAGCACTTGGGAAAGATAGTCAAGGTTTGATTATGTCACCAGTACGGCACGCAAACACGTAAAAGGGGACACATCTGGGAAACTGCTCGCTTGCTTGTGCCATAAGGAACATCCCAAATCCCCAATTATGCTTTAACGAGATGAATGCGGGGAGCCCTGGAGAGCGCAGACAGCGATTAAGGATATATTTGTCACCTATTATGCCACACTATACAGCCATACACCGGCCAATGACATAGCGGAGGTCTTCACGCACATCAAACTCCCATGCTTCACTAGCAGTCTACCTTCTAGATCAACCCTTCACCTTACAAGACCTAGAGGAAGCAATCTCTGTATCAGCCTCTGGCAAGACACTGGGTGGAGATGGACTTCCAGCAGAGTTTTATAAAATGTACCAAACTACGCTAGCCATGACGCTTCTAAAGGTATTTGAGGAGACCTTCGAAACAGGCGACCTCCCAAAAGATGATGCGTGAAACATGGGTGGTTCCCATCCTTAAGCCTGGGAAGCCATCGGATGTATGCGATTCATATAAACCTTTAGTCATGCGTGATTGTGATGTTAAATTATTAACTACGATGCTAGCCTCACGGCTTCGTCGGTGCATAGCATAGCTAGTACACTCAGACCAAACTGGGTACGTACCTGGTCGTAGCACCACTTTAAATATACGCAGATTACAACACATAAATGATCAGACAAAAGGGTGCTCAGAACAATATGTGGTAGCATCGTTAGATGCGGTCAAAGCCTTTGATTCTGTGTATTGGGAGTGGATAGAGGTTGCAATAAGGGGCTTTGGGTCCGGAACATTCTTTATGAGATGGGTTAAAATACTTTACACTTCCCCCAACCCTAGGGTAAAAACGGGGCGATACATATCGAGACAGTGGGACATACAGAGGGGGCCCCGACAGGGGTGCCCGCTCTCCCCAATGCTTTACATACTTGTGTTAGAACCCATAGCGGCATACCTCAGAGAGGAGTACCATCAGGCGGGGATACACATAGGGGACACCACACACTTACTCTCGTTGTACGCCGATGATGTACTAGTATACCTATGCCAGCCGCACCATAATCTACCCATATTGCTAGAAATTCTAGACGACTTGGCAAGGTTATCAGGGATCAGCATCAACAGACATAAATCATGCTTATTCCCCCTAGCTGGGCTAAATGACACTAACCTGACTGATGCGCTAGACTGGGGCCTGAAGCGGGAACATGATTCCTTTAGGTATTTAGGCATATGAGTTGCTCATACCCCGGAACAGACACACGCCTTAAACACATTGAGGGCGGTGGAAGGTGTTAAAAGTTCAAGAGTGTTTTGGTCTTGACTGCCTCTCTCGCTTATGGGTAGGGTGGCTATCACAACAGTGATCATATTACCCCGACTTCTGTATGGATTCATGAATGTCACCTTCTACATTACAGCCCCTTTCTTTTGAGAATTAGAGGGCATATTGAGATCCTTTATATGGGGCCCGAAGAGGCACAGACTAGCAACCCTCATTCTGTCGCTCCCCTTTGAGCACGGTGGAGTCCAACTACCACGGCTGGAAGATTACTACCTGGCGGCCCACCTTAGCTTCGTTACCAAATGGCTCTCAGTCCAAACGACTACTGTAACATGGTTTGCTTAATACACTGATAAGCCCTATACTATTAAGGGAAGCACTATGGCACCCTGGGAGCAAGCACGTAACTTACCTATTACTACTAACGGTGGGCAGACAGGTCTGGTTGAGGTCACAAAGAATTCTGAAGCTCAACCACCCCTATTCTCCTAATGCCCCATCCTGGTTAGCAGTGGGAGCCAGAGGAGCTGAAGGGAGCGCGATGTTGGGAGGAATCAGGCAGTGCAACTTAGGGAGACATGTATGAAAATGGTACCTACAGTCAACTTCCAGACCTCATACCGAGGGAGGGTCTCCCAAGAGGGCAGTTCCTAAAATATAGGAGGATAACCAAATTTGCTAGGTGTACCTGGCCAGACTGGCCTGCAGAGCCTCAGCGCTGTTGGCGCTCATGTATGATCTGGACAGCGGCTGCAAGTCAGTGTCCAGACGGTACAGGGCCCTACTTGATAACACGAACACCGACCGTACGAAGCTGAAGACACAGTGGGAGACAGACTTGGGGGCCGATATCACGGATAAGCAGTGGATGTGGGCGCTCGGCTATGTGACAAAATGCGTCGCGCAAGGCGAGATTTAGACTGATTCAAGTCAATGTGCTCCACCGCACATACATGACCCCGGCTAGGGTTGCTAAGTTCAAATAAGATGCATTATCTACCTGCCCCCGATGCGGTCACGAGAATGCCCGCTTAATGCACATGCTTTGGGAATGTGTGCTGATACTAAGGTTCTGGGCTCGAATGAAACATGCTTGTGAGAGTGCAGGGATTAGTAGGTATAAGCGGACCTCCCTGGAATGCATACTAGGTGTGTACTCTATAACCAGTGAGCACAACCATATCTCAAAGTTCATGGGCTTAGCCTGCATATCGGGTAAGAGGTGCATAACCATGACTTGGAAATCGAGAAGAGGCCCGCAGTTTGAAATATGGCTAAAGGAAATGCAGCGCTGGAGTGAAGCTGAAACCACAGCTCGGGGACACTCTATAAATGTACATGGTGGGGATGTAGGGCATGGAAGGCACTAGTTAGGTCTGTTCTCTATCCTCGGATGACAAACCACTGTGAGCTTACCCAGTGCAAATCGCAGTCGAATACACATTTGATCCCCTAATGTGACAGGCTGTGCTATCTTTTGGGAACAAAATGAACACTTGTAATATTATTTTTGCTCAACTGGTTGGGTATCAGATTGTTGTTTCCTTTTTTTTTCTTCCCTTCCCCTTGTTCTGACCCCTCCCATCCCCCCCTTCTATTTCTCCTTTCTTCTACAAAGTTGTTGGTTTATTGGATCATACCGCATGATGTTGTGCAAGTACAACTTTAACACTGTGCATTAACTGCATCAGATGAAAATGCCAATAAACATATAAAAAAAGTACTATGTACGCCAGACAGTGGTCCACTGGAGGTCCATCTGGAAAACATGTCCAAGAGGGGAGCAAAGCTGCCCGCGGCCTATAGTGCTATGTACCCCAGACAGCGGTCCACTGGAGGTTCATCTGGAAAACGTGTCCAACAGGGGAGCAAAGCTGCCCGCGGCCTATAGTGCTATGTACGCCAGACAGTGGTCCACTGGAGGTCCAGCTGGAAAATGTGTCCAACAGGGGAGAAAAGCTGCCCGCGGCCTAAAGGACTATGTACGCCAGACAGTGGTCCACTGGACATTCATCTGGAAAACGTGTCCAACAGGGGAGCAAAGCTGTCCGCGGCCTATAGTACTATGTACGCCAGACAATGGTCCACTGGAGGTTCATCTGGAAAACGTGTCCAACAGGGGAGCAAAGCTGTCTGCGGCCTATAGTACTATGTACGCCAGACAGTGGTCCACTGGAGGTTCATCTGGAAAATGTGTCCAACAGGGGAGCAAAGCTGCCCCCGGCCTATAGTGCTATGTACGCCAGACAACGGTCCACTGGAGGTTCATCTGGAAAACGTGTCCAACAGGGGCGCAAAGCTGCCCGCGACCTATAGTGCTACGTACCCCAGACAGTGGTCCACTGGAGGTTCATCTGGAAAACGTGTCTAACAGGGGAGAAAAGCTGCCCGCGGCCTATAATAGTATGTACGCCAGACAATGGTCCACTGGAGGTTCATCTGGAAAACGTGTCCAACAGGGGAGAAAAGCTGCCCGCGGCCTATAGTGCTATGTACGCCAGACAGTGGTCCACTGGAGGTCCATCTGGAAAATGTGTCCAACAGGGGAGAAAAGCTGCCCGCGGCCTAAAGGACTATGTACGCCAGACAGTGGTCCACTGGAGGTCCATCTGGAAAACGTGTCCAACAGGGGAGAAAAGCTGCCCGCGGCCTATAGTGCTATGTACCCCAGACAGTGGTCCACTGGAGGTTCATCTGGAAAACGTGTCTAACAGGGGAGAAAAGCTGCCCGCGGCCTATAGTAGTATGTACGCCAGACAATGGTCCACTGGAGGTTCATCTGGAAAACGTGTCCAACAGGGGAGAAAAGCTGCCCGCGGCCTATAGTGCTATGTACGCCAGACAGTGATCCACTGGAGGTCCATCTGGAAAATGTGTCCAACAGGGGAGAAAAGCTGCCCGCGGCCTAAAGGACTATGTACGCCAGACAGTGGTCCACTGGAGGTCCATCTGGAAAACGTGTCCAACAGGGGAGAAAAGCTGCCCGCGGCCTATAGTGCTATGTACCCCAGACAGTGGTCCACTGGAGGTTCATCTGGAAAACGTGTCTAACAGGGGAGAAAAGCTACCCACGGCCTAAAGGACTATGTACGCCAGACAGTGGTCCACTTAAGGTTTATCTGGAAAACGTGTCCAACAGGGGCGCAAAGCTGCCTGCGGCCTATAGTGCTATGTACCCCAGACACTAGTCCACTGGAGGTCCATCTGGAAAACGTGTCCAACAGGGGAGAAAAGCTGCCCGCGGCCTATAGTGCTATGTACCCCAGACAGTGGTCCACTGGAGGTTCATCTGGAAAACGTGTCCAACAGGGGAGCAAAGCTGCCCGCGGCCTATAGTGCTATGTACGCCAGACAGTGGTCTACTGGAGGTCCATCTGGAAAACGTTTCCAACAGGGGAGCAAAGCTGCCCGCGGCCTATAGTGCTATGTACACCAGTATCAGACTCTGGTGGCGACTCGCTTCTCCCTCAGTTAGGCCGCTCCTGCTCTGCTGCCTATCAGCATTCCTGGACTCAGCAGCGTTATGCGGGCTCCAGGCTTCCTCCAGCCCCCGGTTCTTAGTGTAAGGCAATGTCCCCTCCTTTGAGTTCCAGCTCAGGCTTCTGTGTTTCACCCTCAGGCTGGCTCTCTCTGCTTCTGCATTGGGATGGGTATTAACAGAAACCAAGCAGTTCACCTGTAAGGGGCCATGTGCATGATGGTACCCCTCAACCCCCATATATCGAACCAAGATCTGGGACTCTGGGGTACAGGGAGATGTGGCAATAGCTTTATGTAAGGATTCCTTGTCCCCTAAAGGGGGGTCACCCCCGGTGAGACCCCGCTTTCCCTGTCCCCTATTGAATTGATATTGTATTTCTATCGCGCTCGTACACAAGTGTTTCAGAGCGTGCCAAGGCAAGGGAGAGGAACGGGGGAGAACAAAACAGCGATCTTACTAGGCCCAGTGACATTGAGAACGTGCAAGTGCATGGGAGAGGGGGAGGGGAAAAGTGCATGGAAGGGGGAGAAGTGGAAAGTGCAAAGCAAAGGAGAAACAGATAAATAATAACACATAAATAATAAAAGCAACAAACAGTGGTAGTGCAGCCAGCAATTTGCAAGTGTTAGGTTTAAGGCAGCAGACAGGGTAGGTCAGATTAAGTGCAGGAAGAAAAGGGGGGGGCAGTATGGGTACAGATACAGACCCCAGTGCAAGGGGTGGCCCGGAGGCAGTGCGGGAGGATGGCAGAGTGAGCAGGTACCTGGGCCCTGAGGACAGAGGGTGGCCAGGTGCACGGTGCTAGGAGAAATCCCTACGGGGAATTGGGTGGAGCGGCCCCCCTCCCTAATCCCAAAGGGGGTGGCTCTCTCTTGGGGAGGAGGGACGAATTCCCTGGATTTCTCCTCACAGGGGTCATAAGTTAACAGACATGTAAGCTCGTCTGAACTTTGCGTTCTTTTCACAGGTCCTAAAAAGTGTGGTTCTTAATTTTGATTGTGTTTTGGATTAAGCTGGACCCAATAATGCTGCAGGTCGGTGTCTTTGTTGAAATTTAGGTTTCAGTTGTAGAGCTTCACTTGGAGAAGTTTTATTTTTTTTAACTTTATTTTGCAGCTGACAAATACAATATAGCAAAAACAGGGCCAGAAGCCCCGGACATACACACATGATTATATCACATTTTGAAGACCTTAATAGAGTCGTATGTGTGAGATGAACAATGACTAATCCCCCACACTAACGTGAGATGGGAGTTTAGATTCTATTAAAGACAAGGAGGCGATTATTATGCATTACAATCTTTACTCTGAAACCACAGCAGCAAAGAAAAAAACTTTTACAAACAAAAAAGATGTAAAGAACAGAACTAAATCAGAGTTCAATGGCAATGTATGGGAGCTCCCCAATCCATCATGGAGGACAGGTCATGCCCTGCAGTCGACCAATGAGCAGGGACCCTTCCTCATATAAGTCCATTACTCCAATCCCAACCCCTCTTTCTGTAGCTGTCTTGAACCAGACGTCCACTGCACAGATCAGACGACAAACGATGAAGGCAAATCCAGTGAAGTTCTCATACCACGCACTCCATAACTTGTAACTGCGAGCCATACTCCTGATCAGGACCTTAAACCATAGCTGTAAAAAAACAACAAGCAAGAAGGGTGGGTGGTTGGGCAGAACAACAAACCAAAGAATGTTTTCATTTGAACCACCTATGTACATGCATATCACAATTGACATATCATATCCAGGGTGGGAGGGTGGGATAATAATCGCCTCCTTGTCTTTAATAGAATCTAAACCCCCATCTCACGTTAGTGTGGGGGATTAGTCATTCTATGACAAGACAGGAGGCTCATATTATGCAAGTTCAAAGCTCTTGCATCTCATTAGTACAACATGATCCATAATAGAGCCAATATAATGAATAATAAAATAATAGGAAAGGAAACCTTAAATGTTTTCATTAAATAATCAGCTGACCGCAAGAGGATTGCCCAAGACTAGGATGCCCGAAAAACTGTCCTATAAGGCATAGACAAATCCACTGCAAGAAAACAGGAAAATGTGTCAATTCCTGTGTTCCTTACCAGCCACCAAAACCAACTGGTTAAAAGAGGGGAAAACATTGAACAAAGTTCTCCAATACTAATAGGTTAGGACAAAACTCATCTGAAATAAACACCCCTGTTGTCCAATCAAACATTTAAAACACTTAAATTCATACCCTTTTTGGGAACCTAGAAAGCAAACCAAAGAAAATAAGCACCTAGCTCTCCTGGAGATAAAGAAAAGAAAAGTACCCTATAGGGGTGAAAGTCTTGTAGGTTCCATCCCATGCATTAAAGGAAGATATCGCATTAGAAATAGGGCATGTCGCAGAACTACACTGGGAACCAAGAGGGAAAGACAAATCTTCAAAAGGTAAAATGGGAGTACATTTTGTAATAGGACAACCCATCCTGAGCAGAGCGGAAAAGCAATAGAATGAACCCACAATTGTCTTCAGACATATATGTATACTAAGGAGGGATGTCTTCTGGAGGCAGAAACAGAATGGAAGAGAGGAGCCCCACCTGAGAAGCTAAACCCATCAAACCGCCAACACGGAGACCTTCAGACCTCCCTAACTCTTGCAGAAGGACTCTGCTACATGACAAAAGGCAGATAGTAACAAACCTGATCCTTAATCCTTAAGAGGGCAAACTTGGCAAGGAGAAAAAATGTATCTGACATCCAATCGCCACCATTATAGTGATATGTAAACCCCCTTGTAGATATGCCCGGTGTTTGAACCTTGATCTCTCCTCCCTGGAGATAAACCCCCTAGAGGATCAAAACTAACCGAAGGAGGACACCAAAATTCCAAAGTCTTAGCAAGACTCTAAACTGCAAAGAACTAATCACTAAACAGTTAAACTGAAGTTGCACACCAGAATAGGTCCAGCAAATATTTCAGCCAACTTGCAGATCCTTGAAGCTCACAGCACCTTGAGCTGGCACCTTACTGTAAAAATGAACTCTTGTGAAAGAACCCAAAGGACCACCTGCCATGCAGGCGACTATGAGAACCATGTCAGTAACTAAATATAAATATCCCAGCCCTCTGGTAATCGTAGCGGCAGACACCTTCTGATAGTGAATGTATAGACGCTAGAACACATCAATAGAGGGTCATGAGAACGTGGATGGGGAATTAGTATCACTCCCAGACCCCTCTATCCCACCAAAGGATATTGAGTCCTCCCAAAAGAGGAGAAACCTCCCCCACGTATCCAAGAGAAACCTTGCAACCCAGAAGAAAGCTACCCTGAGGACCCCATTAAAGCACCGCTTTACACCCTTAAGAGAAATAAATACACTATAGCACCTCTAACCAACCCCTGACCGTGGACAGGATCAGCTTAACTTCTTGAAATACCAGATATTAGCAGAAAGGAAAGTAACTGACGGGAGGGAAATGCTCAGTGCGAGTCTGCACTGGTCACGCGTCAGAACTCCTGTAAAAAAGGAAAACGGAAAACCATCGGGTGTTACCCCCAGAAGTGTAATAATATGATGCAATCTCCCCAAGGATGGCGGGAAGGGAATGAGGGGGAAAGGACTCTGGATAATTAACAATGCCCTGTAAATGTAAGGTTGAGAAAGAAACTGGGACCACTGTCCCCTCAAACCCTGAGGACTGAATCACTGTATTCATGTGAGGCTGACTGGCCACTAAAGGAATCAGGGAATGAAAAACTAAGCACATTGTCCACAGCAAACCAGTACTTATACAGTACGACGAACCCTCAGGTATACGAGAGGTGCTTACTTATCGATCTCAGCAGGATAAAAGACAGATTTAGACCTTTCCAAATTTGGGAACCTGCATCAGGAGGGTCAGCACAGATATGAAAACAGCACTCTATTTGGTGCACTATAGAAAAAATATATATGTATAAAGAGGTTAAGCAACGCTCATGAGGGTACAGAAGCCTACTTGTACTCCTCGAGCAAGTGCATCTCCAAATGCTCGCCCGAGCAGGGCGTGATAATCAGCAGTATACGAGGGGGTAACCTCGCATTAGAACTCAGGCAGAGCCTGAAACCGAGCAGGTTATGGTGCATGTCAGTTAAGGTAATTACCCAAGTTGCCGACTTTAAGGGAGGAAACACTGAGCAAGTGTACCTCAAACTGCTCACCCTAGCAGGGCGTGGACCCAGCAGTGTACGAGGGGACCCCTCGCAGAGGAGAAGTTGCAATATACTATTAGACAGCAAGCTGAACCATAGGCCAAGCTTTGGGAGGAAAACCATGGGGCAGGCGCCATAAAGTTATTACTTGGCAATTCATCTATTAGATACCATCAAGTGTTTCCATCAAGTGTTTCCAAACATTCCATCCAAGTAAAACATGGTTGCTCAACTTGTCATGCAACAAAAAACTGAACAGTTACCCTCGAGCTGACCCTGTCTCCACCAAAATTCAATAGAATAATGAATGTCCAATGGAATAAAAGTAGGGGAGAAAAACATGTCCCCACTAAAGAGGTTTAAGCCCTGCAGACCTCACTAGAGACACTCTTTTCTCCTCATGTTGAGAGAAAATACTGTAGCTTAATCAGCACGGGTATTGGGTGGAGCAATTGAGGTCGGGGAAGCAAACCTAAGGAAAGGACTGAGTTGTCCTGAACTAACTAAGGTAAAGGGCGACAGAATTTTTAACTAAAAGACGAAGGATAATACCAGAGAGATGGTTAGAGAGGAAGGTACAACCCCTCCATATGGGTCTGTTTACAACCACTTCCACACTCTCTTTTCTTCAAAGTACTTAATAAATAAATAATATATAATATATAAAATATATAATATATCCAACGAAGAGGGGTTACGCCCTCACGGGGGTCCGAACCCCAGGCCCTTATATAAGCTGATACTCACTGAGCTATCCGGGCCACTGACAATTCTGAAAAACGCAAATGTGCTCCAGTCAACACTTAAACATATTGTTTATCAAAAGCGTACACTGAGCAAGTGCACCTCAACTGCTCACCCCAGCAGGGTGTGGCAACTAATAGTACATGAGGGAGCACCTCGCAGTATAAACCAGGCAAAGCCTGAAACCGACGGTTACTGCACGCCTACCAGAACAAACAATGGCGTCAGCCATTTGCAGCACTTAAACAAAGCTGCCGACCTTAAGGGAGTAATACACTGAGCAAGTGCATCTCCAACTGCTCGCCCGAGCAGGGCGTGATAATCAGCAGTATACGAGGGGGTAACCTCACATTAGAACTCAGGCAGAGCCTGAAACCGAGCAGGTTATGGTGCATGCCAGTTAAGGTAATTACCCAAGTTGCCGACTTTAAGGGAGGAAACACTGAGCAAGTGTACCTCAAACGGCTCACCCTAGCAGGGCGTGGACCCAGCAGTATACAAGGGGACCCCTCGCAGAAAACACAGGCAACCTTGCCACCGAGCAGGTGACTGCACCTTTCCAGGGAGGATAATGACATCTGCCACCAGCAGCCCCCAAACAAAAGAAAACTGTCAAGTTTAAGGTAGGAAACACTGAGCAAGTGCACCTCCAACTGCTCGCCCGAGCAGGGCGTGATAATCTGCAGTACACGAGGGGGTAACCTCGCAATAGAATTCAGGCTGAACCTGAAACCGAACAGATGGCACCTCAGTCAAGGCAAATCACCTAACTTAAGAAATAAGTAAATAAATAAACAATAAAATAAAAACTGCAGAATTGGCAGTATATGAGGCTCTGCAGTAGGCGAACCAGTGTTAATATAAGTTGAAATATCAATATAAACACAAAATAAAATATCAATTTTTAAATATATATATACATAAACATTCATATTCAAAAGTAATTAAAATTACATAATCTTGTTAAAGTGGAAAAATGCGGACTGGGCTGTCTCAAGTGGTCTCGCATAACTAGGGTGAACGGGCAACCCGGATTCCATTTGAGAAACCCCTCTGGGATTTGCATGGTTGGGCCGTATGGAAAATAAAATTGTAATTATTTACCCCAACATGTTCCGAATTTAAAAGTTGGAGGATTGGTTCGAACCTGGAACCTTCCAGGTACCACTGACAACCCCTACTGCCTGTGCTACAGAGACTGGCTTCAAAATAATAGAAAAGAAGGAAACATAGGAAATATATAGGACCAAGCATGCCCGCAGCACCTGGCAGTCCCAGGTGTAATTCAAAGAAAAAAATGAGGCGCAAATTAACCATACATACATTTTTTAAAATATCCATGATGTTCCAGACATTGTATTAGAACCCTGGCACCCAGCCTCCCAACACCAAGCACTTAGCTGTTGAACCACTGGAGGCTGTGTTATCCAAAGGAACACTGCAGCCCACCAAAGGGCTTCATACACAGGTCGCCAGCAGTGCAGACCCTGAAGCTAATGTAACAAACACGGAGGGCTTAAACAAACAAAAGAGAGGCTTGCGTGCGCTGGCCTTGAAGCTTATCAGCTTCAGTCCGGCCGTAAACCATAAATAAACACAAGAATGCTCGCGTGCGAGCACACCTGCACCAAGCATTAGCTTCTGTTAGCCAATAAATCTTTACATAAAGAAAGCTTCCACTCAGACCAGTGCGCACGCACGGGATAAAGAAAACAGTACACACTTAAACATAATGCCCTGAGGCAAAGTTAAACAAACAGTACTTTAAAATATAAAGGACTAATATATATCTTAAATGTATCACAAAGAAATGCTACAAGCATACAATATTTTTCCCATAATATAACCAATTAAGGTTTAACTTCTACTGACAACATGTAAGACACAAACTGAAAGGAGTGACTTAACTGTGGTGTCAGCAGCAAAGAAAGAGGGGTTGGGATTGGAGTAATGGACTTATATGAGGAAGGGTCCCTGCTCATTGGTCGACTGCAGGGCATGACCTGTCCTCCATGATGGATTGGGGAGCTCCCATACATTGCCATTGAACTCCGATTTAGTTCTGTTCTTTACAACTTTTTTGTTTGTAAAAGTTTTTTTCTTTGCTGCTGTGGTTTCAGAGTAAAGATTGTAATGCATAATATGAGCCTCCTGTCTTGTCATAGAATCTGACTGATTGTCGTCCACTTCTGGCTCTGCCTGGGTGGAGTTTAAGCAGTTCCTCAGGGAACCCCATATGTCCTTTGGTCTGGAGGTGGCGGTTATTCCTCTGACGTAGTTCTCTTCACAGTCATGAACACGCATCAAATCTCTCAGCCTTGCTTGTACAGTGGGGGGGAAAGGGAGGGTTTGCTTTCCAGATCTTCAATGTGTTTCTTTTGGCCACTGCGCCCGCCACGCCACCGCAAAGAACCCGCGTATTTTCGCGGAAACCTTGCCAATATCACCCAGCAGATACTTCAGTGGCGTTGCTGGTATGTGTAGGGCTGTTATTTCACTGAGGGTAGTGGCGATCCCAGTATTGTCTTATAGGCGGGCATTCACAATACATGTGCATAGAATTTACTGCCCGGGCTTCGCATTTCGGGCAACGTGCCGATTTGGAGGGGTCGAACTTGCACACTTTACTCGGGGGGATGTGCAGGTGGGTCAGTATTTTAAACTGAATCAGTCTGAAATTGGTACATAGGGAGATAGAGTTGGTAAAATGGCAGTATTTTGCCCATTGCTGTTCTTCGATTGTGATGCCCAAGTCGCTTTCCCACTTCTCCTTAATGTGGTTTCTAGATGGGGTGTGTGTTTGCACCGCCGTATGTTGCCCATAAAGCCTTCTTGTGTAAAGACGTCCGAGAGGAATTGGTGGATTGGAATGACGGCCACTTGGACCTGCATGCGGCGTTCAGGCGGCCATATTGCGTTGGTACGGTGAAGTTTTGCCCCACCTTGTTCTGGACCTCCTCCAGAGATACCAATCACCCTTCGGGATAAAGGTCCCCCAGTCTCATCTCACTTTGAGAAGTTGACTCTGAACTTGTGACGTGTCATATACTTAATGAATGTGAATAATGCAAGAATCGTTCTTCAGTGTCGAGGGTGAAATGAATTACATTCCAACGATGACGTATCGGCAGCTGCTTTCAGGTAAGGTGCAGCGATTCATATCCCTCGATAAAGGGGGTACTGTACCCCAACAGTGAGTCTGATCTCCTCCAGTGGTGAAGGGAATCATGAGTTTGGGGCTTTTAATCAATCCAATTTGGAAATGTTGACCCTCCTTTGCAGAGTAGGGAACATGCCATGCATGCATGGTGCAGAGTGTGTGCACTTTCTCAAACCACTGCAGACATACCTTCGCTCTGAATCAATGGCTCCCCCGGACAAATCAGGACATTAGTGCCCCCCAGAACCATTTCACTCCAACAGCCATCAGACACTACTGTTCAGGACTCCGAATGTGTGAGGGGCACAGGTCACCAACCACGGAAATCTTGGGCGTCTAAGCTCAAATGGATGACACTCATAGATAAGTGTGGACACTGCACCGTTAAAAAATAGGTCACGTATCTTGCATGTGCCACACTGTATGCAAGCCGGGAAACCATTGTGAAGCTTGAGGCATAGTGAGGTAACATTTCAGACTGCACCAGTTAAACGTTGAGAGCATATTTTGTAGTGCCACATTACACACCAGCTCGGAAACCTACAATGCTGTGCCACTACCTGTAGGCTCTACATGAGGAAAGTGCAATACTGACCCTGTTTCCTAATCATATGTTAGAAAACCTGTGGGGCCCACCTTCATCCTGCCTGGGCCTAACTTAATTGTTACATGGGAAAAGGATTTGGTTTTGCTCTGTTTTGTTAAATGCAACGCTCAGAATGTGTATTGTTTCCAAACCGTTATGTGTTCCCTGTGTCCAGGAGTTTTTATGATCTTTTAGATAAGACAGCAATTCCAGGCCCACATTTCAGGCATACTGAGACTCATTATGAGTTTGTCAGTAATACGGTGGTAATTCCACCACTACAGAATTACTGTTACCACTGCGGTGTCTACCGTAATCCCTGCCGTATTACAACTTGGCAGGAGCGCGCCTCCACCCTTGGCAGTAGCAGTAATTCCGTCTGGCGGAATTAACACTGAAAACTAAGTACACAATGGTCAATCTGCCCATATTCGGCACAACTACCATTACTGCCGGGTCAATCCACGCTAAATCCGCCGGTGGAATTACCTCCGGTGGAATTACCACTGGTGGAAATTACATCATCACAGGAAAAGTAAGTACTGCGGCAGCCATCTTTAAAAACACAATCCATTGAAAATCAACCTATTGGAGTGCCATCCATCCCCAGAGGAAAGCCTAATCATGACTGCACGGAAAGGCAGGTTAAAGGTACCTGATATGCGGGTCTGGAAACCCAAATTCAACGATCAGGAGCTAACAATCCTGGTGGAGCAGGTGGTGGCAAATTCAGAGGAGCTCTATGGGTCACAACAACATAAGACCACCCAGCAGCAGTAGAATGTCATCTGGGTATACATAAGGGCCAAGGCACTGGCGGCTGTCGGCCATATCCCATGGGACATTAATGACATGAAAAAGAGGTGGATCGACCTCAAGGCACGAGTCTGCACCCTAATAGCCAACCACCGAAGGGAGACGACTGCCACAGGTCCCTCTACAGCTGACCCGATGGGCAGAGATGGTCAGCAGCATCCTCCACATGGCGGGCCTGGAGAGTGTGGGTTCAGCGGAGGTCGGAGCCAGCAGCCAGGGTGAATCTGGTGAGTACATGAGTGAATGATGGGCCTATTGCAGATCAACCTAATAGCATGTAGACATACACAAACTGCCATGCATCCAGGCCACAGCAACCCGAACAATGCATGACCCATCCATGTGACACTGCAGGCCATAACAACATGAGTCATTGAAGCCGTGATCACCCTTACAATCCAACCAAGCAGGATGGCGAGTGCATGATGTACACAACTACCACCAATGAACTGCAAGTAACATGGACTGGCAAATATCTGCATTGCACATCACAACCACCCCTTGCCCGCACACCAGCCACCCATGCACAGACACCACAGCAAGCATGGTACCAAACATGTAGTGCATGTAGTTATGTAATACATAACTGTTGTGTCTAGACAATGTGTACAGTGATTCTTCAATGGTGGTGAAACGTGCGTTCATTGAATCAGTGTTGTGAGACGTGCATATGTTCAAAGTGAAATAAAGTTGTCCATGAGGTCCTGGAGGACCATTTGTCCTTCCCTCACCTCCCGCGTATGTCCTGAGATGCCCTGTGTTCACCTGCAACGTCTTCCTCATCAGAGCCAGGGGGGGGTGGGCATCATCTGGAGGCAGGTGTATGTTACTTTGTATGCACATGTTGTGCAGCAGTGCATGTATGACTATGATTTTACCCACTTTCTTAGGGCTGTACACGAGTGCACCACCTGTGTGGTAGAGGCACCTGAATCAGCAATCTGAAGATGCGCTCAATGCATGTCCTGGTCCTCCTGTGGGCCTCATTATCGGCAGCCAGGGCTCCTCACAGGTCTCATCAGCCCGGGTAACTGCGGATAGCCTGAGTCACCTACAAGAAACGGAATGTGCAGTGTTAGACATGGCTGTTTGTCTGTCAAGGTACATGCACATGGACATATTGTGCCATAGCCCTATGTGCAAGTCATCTGTGCACACACCGTGCATCAAGTGTGGTGCAGGGGCATTGGCATGCAGAGTGCACTTTCAGTTATTCACACTGTGTGCAACATCATTCATCATGTGGTTCTTTATGCACTGATGTGACCCATGCAGTTGACACTATGGTGATGGCGCCAGGCCATGCACTGCCCTACGACCATGCATTAGCAGGGAATGGCTTTGACAGGTGCTTTGCATGCCAGGATGCCCTGTGGAGTCACCTGAGGTCCATATGTGTACTAGGGGAAGTCAGTCATGGCTCATCGCAAATTCATTGCTTTATTGGCGATGCATTATGGGACTTGTAGTTTGCTCACATTACTTTTCATTCCGTTCTTCATGTGTGTCGCTGCGCTATGTCTTTGTCAGATTGACTACTACTTAGGGCTGAGCAATATATTGGAGTTTTGGAGATATATCGATCTATTTCCAAAATCGATATAGGATGAGACAATGTAGTTAACACTAAGATATATATATATATATATATATACATGATTCAGTGAAAAAACTTTGTTAAAGGGACGTTATGGTTAAGTTGCGCTACTAAAAACCTATGAAATTCAGTAAAAAAAACTTTGTTAAAGGGACGTTATGGTTAAGTTGCACTACTAAAAACCTATGAAATTCAGTGAAAAAACGTTGTTAAAGGGACGTTATGGTTCAAAGTAAAACCGAAAAACCCCTGAAATTCGGCAGTTATGGTAAGATAAGCAACCATAACTCGCGCCGCCACCGTGCACTGCTAACACTAACACCCAGGACATCAAAGATGACATCACAAATGTCATTGATGACATCACTGATGACATCACGTGGCTGGCTCTCCCTTTTTTTCCTTTCCTGACATATCTAGGCCACATGATTTTCTTCAGTAACAGACAGGAACTAAAAATTGTAAATTACTATATTCGTAGACTTATCTTTCAAGTATGTTCTTAGAATAATTCCCTTATGGTCCAGTCATATCATATGAAACATATACATAGGAGAAGTCACAACCTTGAAAGACAGCAATCCTTTCTGTGCATTAAAATTATCAGTAGATTTATCAGCACTTTCTGATACTTTTGATGTTTTTTTATTACTGTACTTTCCCTGTATATGCTCATATTTCTATATGTTGTACTCACACTATTTTCCTTAGGGTCCAGACACATCATGTGATATATATAGATAGGGTAAGTAACAGCTTTGAAACAGAGCAATCATTTCTCTGCATAAATGTAATCAGTTAGGTTATGAACACTTTCTGCTACTATTGCTGTTTCTTTTTCCTACTTCAATTCCCTTGTATATATTCATATTTGTATGTGGTGTTGTCTCTTTGTGATTTGTGTATAATAATGCAATTATGTAGTAAGTGGGTTTTATTACCTACTTATCACAAGTTTCACTGTACGCAAAACTCTAATATGAAAACAGTTATCATTTCACTATTCAACATGGCAAGCTTATGAATATTGCACCTCCATCATGTATGCTGCACACAATGCCTATGTTTCTACATGAGTACCTTAGTATACTGGATTGAAGTTAATAATAGAATGCTATTTATATCAATGCATAGCTTAATGCACTGATTAGCACTTGATATTCATTCCAATAATCTTTGACACGTTGTTTATTAACATTACACTAAGAATCTCTTGTACAGACTTTTCATGAAAGGTAAATGCACATGTGATGTCATCAGTGATGTCATCTTTGATGTCCTGGGTGTTAGTGTTAGCAGTGCACAGTGGCGGCGCGAGTTATGGTTGCTTATCTTTATTGCAAAATAACTGCCGAATTTCAGGGGTTTTTCGGTTTTACTTTGAACCATAACGTCCCTTTAACAAAGTTTTTTCACTGAATTTCATAGGTTTTTAGTAGCGCAACTTAACCATAACGTCCCTTTAACAACATTTTTTTTACTGAATTTCATAGGTTTTTAGTAGCGCAACTTAACCATAACGTCCCTTTAACAACATTTTTTCACTGAATTTCATAGGTTTTTAGTAGCACAACTTAAGCATAATATCCCTAACTTCATATACATGTAACATAGAACATACTAACCCCCTCGTAGTGATTTTCATGTCCGCGGACTACCACATGTCCGCAGACATATCGAAAATCTGAGCGTGGTGAATGTTAATTTAAATAGTGTGCCCCATTTCCCCTTTGAAGTTGGCTCTGAAAAGAGCCGTTTTTTTTTTTTTTACAGTTGCTTGACAGACACCTGTTATTTTGTATTTTTTTTCTTGTTTTCTTTTTTTACTTTACTCCTGAAATCTTCACATAACCTTCTCCAAAGCAACCCTTACATTCCAAAATAGAAAGGCATTTCCCGTAAAAGATAAAGAAATACCATCTTCTTTAAAATTAACAGCATTACTGGCATCAATATTCTCATTGTTACAGAAGAACATACCAGCTCTAAGCATGAAGGCACACATGCCTCGGTTGATGACACACCTAGCAATGTTTTGCTGAGGACAAAAAACTGAACTATTGTCCCATTTGCCCTAGGTAGTAATCCAGAAAAAATTACTTTCGCATTTGGAAGGATCTTCATTACGGCTTGAACCAAGCGTTCCAAATCAGCCAACAAAGTAGGGGCACTGACGTTGCCCAAATGGAAAGCACCATAGTGCAAAACTACCACATGCGGACTGTTCATCGTGGCCATATCCTCACAAACTTGTACAATTCCCTGTACATTGCAATCAGGCACAGTGCTCCACACCACCTCCACTCCTTTGACATCAAAGTTCTTTGCAACGTGCCTGCATTCAGCGTACTGCTGTAAACCATGCACAAACATATCTCCGAGCACCAACACCCTGACTTTCTCCACTTCTGCCATCTTCACCTCACACAGTCTCTTTCAACACAAATCCACAACCTCGACATCTGATTGGCTGATCCGTACAGTCTTCTTTCCATGTTGGATTTCCTGGAAAAACCCGGATGTAGCACGCCCTGTCCACGAACAGCCGCGGTGTCCGCGGACGGCGTCCACTTTACTCTCTGTGCCATTCCCTCATTGCATACAGCTAAGCAATCACACAATACGAATAACGTCCTCAGAACACCCCCATTTTGTGAATTTTCGAACATTTCAGGACAATTCTCATTTCATTATTCAACATATTAACATTACAAATATTATACTTTCATCTTGTACTCTGCACACAATGCTATCTTTCTCCATTACTAGCTCAGTATACTAGATAGAATCCCATAATACAATGCTATTTATATCAATGCATCGTTCAAAGCACTAATAACGGTATGATATTTATTGCAATATCCTTGACACTTTTTTTGGAACATTATAATAAAAATCCCTAGTACACAAATTCCATGAAAAGTACATACACATGTGATGTCATCAGTGATTTCATCAATACCATTTGCAATGTCATCTTTGATGTCCTGGGTGTTAGTCTTAGCAGTGCACGGTGGTGGCGCAAGTTATTTTTCATAGCTTACCATAACTTGCTATTTTCAGGGGTCTTTCGGCTGTACTTAGAACCATAACGTCCTTTAAACAAACTTTTTTTAATATCACGCAAACAATATACAAACATGGCGTGCAAAAACCAACTTCTACAGATGGCTTTACACAGAATGTTGCAAAGTAAGAATTTATGCTCGTTCACAGTGAAGGTCAGCTGCTTCCATTTTTTTCTCGGGCCCCGGAGAGGCTCACGAAGCGGACTATAAGGTTGTGTTGTGTTTTGACCTTGACAGACAGAGATGGTGATGAAAGACTTCTCTTGAAGTAGTGTTGCTAATACGTAAGAGAAGAGAAGTATGAAATTTCTGAAACAAAACCACTTTTATATATTATATCACTATGCGAAAAATCGTTGGCACACGCGGAGTCGTACTTTGGGACTGCACCACTCATAGACAATGGAAATTGCAATTGTACTGTAAGTAACCCTTTAGATTATTTTATACCAAATATAATTACAATAGCGTAGCATTAAAGACCGCTCAAGTTGAACTTGTTCAATGAAAGTGGCATAATGTTTTCTACCGCGCACTATCACCGCCGAATTGATCCCCTGTCGTTTAGAGGGCTCTGAAAAAGGCAGACGACACAGGGTGGGTTAATATAAATAATTTAACCGGTCTATAGGCGGTCAAGCGCTCTACTCGCTGTGCAAATAGTTTCACGCCCTAATAAATAAAATGATGATTTTTAATGAAGATCGGCTGGTGAGACTAATTTATGTTTTTTAAAACGTTTAGAGGGCTCTGAAAAAGGCAGACGACACAGGGTGGGTTAATATAAATAATTTAACCGGTCTATAGGCGGTCAAGCGCTCTACTCGCTGTGCAAATAGTTTCACGCCCTAATAAATAAAATGATGATTTTTAATGAAGATCGGCTGGTGAGACTAATTTATGTTTTTTAAAACAGGTATGTGGCCCCATTTTGCCTATGTCACGATTTACAGACTCCAGCGGATGGGGTCTTCAACTGCCAGGTGCAGGTCCAAATATGCAACTTCATGACCCTCACCATTTTATGGGACAATCGCCAAGGACCAATATGCCCTTAGTACTAGCGGGCACAAACAACATACCAACCAATAGGGTGGTCTAATGGCTCGTTGTTGGAGCAACCTTCCGATTATCAGAGCGACCATCTACTGCTTTTATCATAAACCAACAGCCTATCTACCGCAAAGTAACAACGCGTGGCTCCAAATAAACTTTTGCTGATCGACAGCAGAGACAATAGCAAATCGCTAAATATTCACTAAACATTTCATGTGAAATAAATGTATTTTACCAAATGTACAATCCTGCTGTTTACTTTTAAACCACAGTTTCATATTCCGAATTGTGGCGCACTGAGTTGTAAGCTGATCTAACACCCTCTGTACCGCAAAGGAACATCGCGTGCCTCAACATGAACTTTTGCGGATCGACAACAAAGACAAATGCAAATTGCTGAATATTCTTTAAACATTTGATGTCAAATAAATGTACTTTACAGAATTTACAATCTTGCTGTTTGCTTTTAAATCACTGTTTCATATTCCGAATTGTGGCGCGCTGTGTTGTGACATAATATGTGTTGTCTTCCGGGTTCTGTGTAAAGTCACTTAGGACTTGAGAGGACTGGGCGCGTTTGATGACGCACCCTGTAACGTCACGGAGAGAGGCGGGGAATATGAATGCTTTGATAATATCATGCTTAGGGGAGGGAGATATGATTTAGTGTCGCAAAAGCAAGTCAGCCAGGTCAATAGCGCCAGTCATAGGATTATCACATAATGTCGGCGCACACCAGCCGGATTTATCGTTTCTTTAGTGGACAAAAAGTCGCTTGACGCCCATAGGAAATTGTACTATTAGCGGACAAAAGGAGTGGTCTTAAAACACTTTCACCCTGACAACGAACAATACAAACAACGTTCTCAGAACACCACCATTTTGTGTAATTGCAACCATTTCGGGACACCGTGAGTGTTCTTAGAACACATTCAACAAGACAGATTACAATACGGACAGCGTCCTGAGGACACCCCCAGTTTGTGTATTTATGAACAATTAAGTACACCGCGAGTGTTCATAGCTCATTTTTACCTTCCTTGCGAACAAAAATGACACATACTCCGTCCTCTAAACACCCCACCATTTAGTTTATTTACAAAATGTCAGAACAGCCGTGTTCTCCGCGGACAAATCGAACACAACAAAAACGTCTAGCACATAAAAAAACAAAACATTGAACCTATCTCATACTCCCCCACCCTCCCCAAACACTCTTACACACCAACACAGGGCACTAAATACAATTTTTTATCCACGTTTCACCGCGCTGTACGCGGTCGACGGCGAATACAAGATGGCGGGCGCCACAGCAAATCTGACGCGCTCCACGCCCCTCGCCGTCCAATCAGCGAACACGTCCAATGTCCATGGACATGACGCAAGGCCATGGGCCAATCGGGGTGCGGAGCGAACAGGGAAGTCCGTCCGCGAAGCGAACACAGATATCACTAATTTTTTTGGCTTTCATTTTGGTCATTTTTAAAAAAACTACTGGACGGATTTACACCAAATTTGCAAAAGCACGCTTTCGGGACCAGGCCGCCGCTACTGCCGCAAATTTTGTGTATATCCGTCCAGCGGTTCGGGCTGTAGCCGTGCGCAAAGTTTTTTCCCATTCAGTTTATGGGAAAAAGAAAAGTTTTGGGACCCTCCCTATAACTCGCCCCCCCCCCCTGGACGAATCCTCACCAAACTTTGCAAAAGAATTCAGAGTGGGCCATATACATTTTTTTGCAAAGTTTGGTGAGGATTCGTCCAGGGGGAGCAAAGTTATAAGCCGCCCATAAAGTGCTCTTCCTATGGAAACACCAACTTAACCATAACTACATGGCCGCTACCGCGGCCATGTAATTACATATGTTACGATTTTGTATTTACATTTTGATATTTACACAGTTGTGTTTATTCTGAAACAGGAAGAGGAACCCTGTATGTGCACTTTTATTTTGATCAATGATATAAATAAAGGGGTTTGTGACATCTCACATGGCGGCTTACAACTGAGCATTTAACCCACATAAACAATATTGAGATATGACTTTTGGTCCATATTGCCCAGCCTTACTAATACTACTTACCCACAAGCCAGTTACGCTGTCCTCTATGTGTGTCCATGTACGCTAGTAGGGTGCAGTTCCTCTGTATCATGGCATCTCGTGTGGCACCAGGGTATCGGGCGCAGCAGTGGTTGATTGTGAGGTCGACATCACATGTCATTTGGGCATTCATTTAATGGTACTGTGTCCTGTTTGGGGATGCCTGCTCTATTGCCTGGGGGCACTAATGCCACATGTGTACAATCCACTGGGGAAATGGACGGTGGTGTAGAAACATGCACCTGCGCCTGGATGGTGGGCATGGAGATGTGCTGACGGGTATGCCTCGTGAGCGCATCCTGGACTTGTTCCAACACCTTCGAGAAAGTTGGCTGGGACAGCCTATGCAGCGTCCCAACAGTGTGCTGGAATCCACCCGTGGAACAGAAGTGTAGGATGAACACAAGATTTACGGGGATGAGGAGGTGGAAGTTCTAATTGCGATGCTGCTCTGGAGATTGGCTTGGATCATGGGCAGGTGTGTGATGGTGGGACGGTTCATGCGATCGAGTGTCACTAATTGGCTGTCCGTCAGTGTATGGGTATGGTATGGGTACCCTCCGCAGTACACGTCTCCTGCGCCTTTGTGGTGCCTGTCTCCTTCCCTGCTGGGGTCCAGCTTGCTGCTGTAGCTGGATGTAGAGTAGCAGGTTGTGGAGCGCATAGTTGACGTCCGGTTGTGGCTGCATGTAGCTTGGATGTGTGTTGGGGAAGGTGTGGGCCTTATATACTCCTCTTGAGTGGAGTGGGTGCCTCTGTGCCTTGATTTCCATCACGTGTGTGCATTTAAGGCCACCTTTTTGGTGGTGGTAACTGCACTGTGTTTTGGGCAGAATTACGGCCGATTTTCAGTGGTAAATCCGCCGGCGGTGATTCTGCCAGTGGAATTAGTGCCAAGTGCATAATTCGGCATTGAGGTAAAAGTGGCAGCAATTCTGTTACCGCCACTTTTACTGCTTACCGCTAAACTTGTAATGAGCGCCACATGCTTACTCTGAGTTGAAACTAGTGTTAAAGGATGAAGAAATGAAGAGAGCACCAGGGCGGGAACCAGGGAAGCCCCCTCTCTGCCTGAATGAGGCGGGCATTCCTGACTCTGCTGGGTGTTTCCTGCCCAGACCTGTCTCAGCAAGGGAGCTCGGTGTCAATATGGAGGCAGCCATGGACCATCCTTCGGAATGAGGATCGATGCATTTCCCCTCTCTGCTTACTCTTTGAGGGGTGCGAAGAATGCCAACTCCGGGTATGGTCCCTAGAAGAGATTCTGTCCGATCCTGTGGGAGGTTGCGTGATTGACAGGAGCATGTGTGTGCAACTAGTTTTATATCACACACCACCGCCATTCTCCATGCAGGACTTGGGGCAAAGGAGTAGCCAGGATTGTCTAACTAGTGGGACCTGAAGCTAATGTAGTTGGGCCTACCGCAGTGACATTAACATCTGTAAATGCCTGCAAAGTGCTACTGAGTGGCCATTTACAGATTTTGGGTGGGCCTTGCCCACTCAGGCCCTACCCTGTCTGCGCCTCTGCTCGGGGGGTTCATTTGTGAAATGGTTTGTGTGTGAGTGAGTATTGGTGGGGGTTTTAGTTATTAGCACACCAGGGGTATATTTGGTAGTTTACAGTTAGTTTTTTTGGATTCATTTGGGGGGGCAGAGGTAGAGAAGGCTGAGCTAGACCTATAGGGCAACGGACCTGTTTACTTCATGCGCATGAGTTGAACCAGGAAGACAGAGCATTGTTCCCACTTTTCCTTACATTTGTATGGCATTGTTTTTTGGGCTGGCGAATGTAGTTTCACCCCACACAATGTTCCTAGACTGATCTAAACCAGCCGAAGTGAATGCACCCCACTGTGTGCTAGTCCTTAACGCAATGTGGGGGATGCTTAGCGATTTAGAGACGGAGCAGCCCAAGGATACTCTTAGTAGTGACGGTGCCTGGCCTGCACTCCAAACAGGTGCTCTGTTCCTCGGCCAGGCTCATTTTCATAGGATGATTAGACTTTGCTATATCGCAAGAGTGATATCTGGCCGGCCACCGTTGCTATGTCTTCTCTGTTGGCTGTAGAAACTGAGACCTGATTCTCTGCATGATGTGGGTTTCAGGAGGAGGCTTCTAGAACACACATGCAACTTTTTTAAAATCAGAATAGGGGTACAGTGGCCCCCAGGCTAGTGGAGTGGGAAGCGTGTGAAGTATACATTAGAGGTTTTGTATTTTTCAGGCAGTGTGTATGAGAAAGGCGCTGCAAAGCACACCCCATACTCTTGAGGGACTCACAGTCAGTTGCCACATGCCCTGTTCTGCAGGGCCAGGCACATATAAGCAGTGAGCAAGTTAAATGAATAGTGCGCTCAAAAATATTATTGCCCCGAGCAATCGGGCATGTATTTTTAAGCATACGTTGATCGATCGTACAAACATTTCCTATGCAATTTACCGTAGTTTTCCTCACTTTTACACATGCGAAATCAGGCAGCAGGGCGCGGCCATCTTGTGCTAATCGTATTCGTTGCCGCATTGCTCGAAGTTGAACTGCCCTGGCGGCACTAAATCATATCCCCCGCCCCTGAGGCTGACATCACTAGATGTGTACGGCCCATTTCACAATGCCAATGCACGTCTTGTGTCAATGTTCTCTGTGCTCCAGCTAATGACGTGTCACCATGCAAATGGCAGGACGCCTCTTTCCGCAATAAGTATAAACAGACCACTTCTCATCAGACAACATCAGATTTGCTTTTTCAATCGTTTCACTGTCTTTTTGTATCCTGTGGCTTTTTTCTGCTCTGTTCAGCTGTCTTCGTTGCTCGTAGCCCGTGCAAACAGATACTAGTACTATCTATTTTAATTTTGTCGCATAATGGCAACCATACAGCCCTACCAGTACGAGCCAGAGTATTCCGAGGCGGAATTACTGGAAAGAGAAAGATGCAGAAACAATGGGACTTCGGATGACAGTTGGGAGGACGAATCACCAGATCAAGAGCCTGAGCCTAGTCGCATGGACAACGTCTCCACCTGGTGTACCTGCAATCGGTGCGAGGTAATGCCAACCGAGGAGGAGAACTGCTGCTGCCGAGAAAAATCTGGATGCTTGTCCTATATATCGGAAGATGAGACACGGCCACAATGCGTTACCGAGCTCCATGACTTCAGGGCAGCCGGCCTCACACGGTCCATTATGATGGTGCTTATGCACGAACTTCGCGCAACAGTTCGCCCTCGCAATCCAAGTAATGAGTAAGTGTACTCTAGATGTGATGTCACTTAGGCCACTAACATTTCATGTTTGTTTCCTATATTGTCGTAACATTGATCTATCACTGCCAAATGAATGTAGTCTTGCAATTCTATACATCACTTGCAATTTGGGGAAATCATATTGGTCATTTTATGTGTCTTTCACGTACAACCCAGAAACAATATTTCTCTGTGTCCCAAATATAATGGAGTGCATAGTTGTTCACTTTTGTAATGTGTCTACACTTTAAAGCCCAAGTTGATTGATCCATGAAGTAACATTCGTACTGGCACCAATGCCATAGAGTACAAGATTGCATTTTCAACTAAGGTTTGATACACTTATCTTGTTCATTTAAATACAGTTTGTATCTTTCTCTTCGACGGGTGGTACAGGCTGGTGGCTTCATGGGAGGCTTGGACACCGCGTTTGACGAGTAATACCTGCCTGTGTCATTGGTGCCATTAGAGACACATTCCCACAGTGTCAGTAAAGGGGATTTTCCCACACTGTGCTGCAACCCGAAGTATACAATGTGTAATACATTTGTGCCATCAACATCAGCAACAAAATAAAATACAACTGAACTTTTATGAATGGTTGTTTCAATTTTTCAGTGAATCAAGGACACGCTCACTTGTCCTGGCAGCGCTGACTGGGTGGGAACAACATTTGGTGCCAAACACCATGTACACTTCAAAGGTATCTTCCGCGCACGGGCCATTGTACACATGGCCTCCCCAGACCCAGTGTCTCCAGGCAGGCTCCCCTGATTCAGACCGCGCCCCTGCAATCCACATAAGTGTGTCTCCATTCAGCAGTGTTCCGCCCCTTTCCTGCATGCCCTTTGGCCGTCCATCCCCCCTACCCTATCAATGGCAGTTCGCACCTGTGTCCGTGCCCTCCCAAGGGGGCTCTCAGGGTGGGAATGACAGAGGTGCCAAACACCATGTACACTTCAAAGGTTTCTTCCGCACAGCGGCCATTGTACACATGGCCTCCCCAGGCCCCTTGTCACCTGGCTCCATTGATTACGACCGCGCCCCAGCAATCCACATAAGTGTGTCTCCATTCAGCAGTGTTCCGGCCCTTTCCTGCATGCCTCTTGGCCATCCATCCACCCTACCCTATCAATGGCAGTTTGCACCTGTGGCCGTGCCCTCCCAAGGGGGCTCTCGGGGTGGGAACGGCCGATGTGCCAAACACTATGTACACTTCAAAGGTATCTTCCACGCAGACGCCATTGTTCACATGGCCTCGCCAGACCCAGTGTCTCCAGGCAGGCTCCCTGAAGCAGGCTGCGCCCCTGCTATCCACATAAGACCACGCCATATACACGTCACTCATTCACATACACACCCACTTTTCTAATTCTTTATAAACCCCTTGATATTTATCACGAGAACATCTGTGAGCACTGGAAGTCAACTTGTGATCGTGCTACCTGAGAACATCTGGGAGCACTGGAAGTCAACTCGTGATCGCGCTACCTGTTCTCCTGCTACTAACTACCCTGTTTGCTGAATCTAACTGTTTGTTGGTCAAGGTAAGGGCAGGTCACCTAATCATCTCTTCCTGATCTCTAAAATTCTACCTATTTCGAACGAATGTACCCAGTAGTGTAATTTTCATTCATCTCATTGCCATTACCATTGACTTCTGTTTAATTTGTTGTCAATTGGGATAGAATTGCATCCTTCGCGGACCGTGTCTATAAGCATGTTTCCTTTTGATGCGTGATACACAATGCATACACAACGTGTATGTTGTGTATGACGTGTGTATACACAACCTGCTCAGAAGACTAGAACTTCTCCTGATGGTGGGAAGCCATGTTACCTTAACTGGCAACCAAACGTGCATGTCTTCGTTGGACTCCCTTCCCGTTTCTAATCACTCATTTTGTTGGTAGTCAATACTCAAAGCCGATCATTTCCTGACTGCAGCAGTCTCTACTTTCTGTTTCTAGGACACTATTCTCTTCTAAGCTTTAAGAATACTTTCACTCCTACAGCCCTTGCCAACAGCTGATAATATCCAAGGCTTGAGGTCAGTTTTGAAAGTAATTTGACACAATTCAGGTCTGCAGGAATGTTATCAATGGTTGGCCTTAGATAGGGCTACCATGTCATGGTCTTGTTGAAGAAGCGCATGTGAGTCTGGCTGTCTGGGGTTTGAGATAGCCATGGACCTGGGCTGGACACCCACTCAATGAGGTCTTTTTTTTCAAGCTTCTCCACCTCCAGTTCTACCATCTTTGGCAGGTGAAGTGTCGTAGTGCCACTGGGTGGATAATTGGCTGTGCCTTTAGAGACCCTACGCCCTTCAAGAGGGACTTATGTTGATGCAGGTGGGTGGGTACAGCGCCAGGTGGACACTGAAAGCAAAATGTACTCTCTAGGAGTGTCCTTTGCCGGTTTTGGCGACACAGAATGCTGCTTTCACTTGTTTGTGTTCATGAGTTATGTCGGCCATTCGAGAGGTGTTGGTGTAGGTGAGCTGCACACTTTTGCTTGTGCACGAGTCAGTGCGAAGTTATTGCCAGAGGTGACTGTACACCATGAGAATGATGGACGCTCATGTGCCAATGAGGACCCGTAGCTCTTCACCTTGTATTGCGACACAGTAGCGAGTCGGTCTTCAAGGTCCTGCCCCAGGTACAGCGGATATGGCTCACCTTCCCTTCGGCTGCTACTCTGGGTTTTGCATTGGAGTATGATGTGTGATGCTTGCCATGGACCAGCTTCTGCAAAGTGGTTGGATTTTCTGCCCCAGTTGCATGTCTGTCTGCTTGTGAGACATTGACCTTGGTGGGAAAAGGACCCCTCACAGTAGTCACGTGAACCTGATGACTGTGGTTCAGGGTCTTGTCAAGGTGTACTTCTTATCCTCGCTGCTGGAGCATTGGGTACAGCACTTGCAGCATTTTTAGTGCTGTCGCCATTTGGTATCCTCTGGAGTTGGTGAGTTGATGAGATCAGCCTAACGCTTAAACTATTTGTAGATGAATGCGGGAGGATAACTCAGGGGCAATGTGTTTATCTTGGAAGCAAGACAAGGCAGAGCAACACAGGTTTGAACTGTGGTCGCGCGCTTAGAGACTGGTCAATGGGATTAAGTGCGTTTTCTGGAGCTCTCTTGACGCAGGTTGGCTTTGAAGCATGCCTGGATGAGTTGGGCACTCACCCCAGCTATATGTTAAAGAACCCGTTCCAACTGGGAATTTTCCTCATTTAGGGGTTTGCTTCTCTCAGGTTAGCCAACACCATGGTCATGAAGTGGATTGTAACTCAACCCTTCTAAAAACGGAATTAATGTTATTGGGGCCCAAACATTTCTTGAATGACACTTATTGGTCTCCCCCTCTTCTGATCCCATTTGGACTGGCTACTTATTTGGCCAGTAGGGTAGGAATTTGGGGGTGTTTTGGGAGCCTGATTTAACTCTCACGCCTCCAATTAACGAAGTCATGATATCCGCTTTCTTCCACCTTCATCTTCTTAGTCGGACCATCCACTTTCTACCCATTGCTGGTCATTGCCCCAGTCATGGGCTCCCTTATGACGGACCCTCCACTTTCTACCCATCGCTGGTCATTGCCCCAGTCGTGGCTCCCCTATGAAATCCCATTTGGATTATGTCACTTCTCTCTGTGCAGGTATTCCAGCCGCCTCATGTTTAAACTAATAATTCATTTGACATTCGCTCTCAGTTGGCCAACATATTGTGTTCATTATTTGATGAGGGTAGCGCAGGTGTGGAGTGCCTTTTTTGTGGATAGCCAAACAGCATAACCCTCCCATGTAAACTTACTGTTTAAGCACAGGGTCTGCCATAAGCCGCGCAGTCTGTGATTCTCTAACATACCCCAATGCTTGTCTGCAATAGACAATGGAAGAAAGGGCCTACACAGCTGAGATGGCCATCCCATAGAGGTCACCAGAAGAGCCACCAATCTACTGCAGTTTAATGACTTGGTTTGAAGTAGCCTCAGGATTTCCTGTGAGTGGATAACCGAAGGCCAATAACCCCCCCCCCTCCCTCCAAGTCACCAGAGAGAAGAGAAGGAGACATGTGATGAAGACCCCGGCCCAACACTCGGGATGTCTAGTGGGATGACCGAAGGGACAGGGTACCGCCCCAGACCAGAGGATGATAGGCCCAGGAAACTATGGACAGGACACACTGGCCACTTAAACTTAGTCCCTACCCTTGGAGAGATGACCTCGACATGAGCCCAGTTAAGGATGATGTCCAAGTAAGCCTGTCTTCACCCAACTCTGAGAATCTGAAACACTATGGATCCTGGTATATAGGGCTTCCCAATTCCCAAAGAGGGGCATGTTATGTGTTCCTGCAGCATGGAAGTTTATAAATACTGCTCCTTTAAGGGAATTTAATACTGCAAGGGAGGGAAACCATGTGACCTTCGTCGCGGGTCATAAAACCCCACTCAGACATCAGGGGCACATTACCTTTTTCTGCGTCGCTCGCTTGCGGACTTATTCAGATATCAGTGGTGCATGATTTTTTCGCCTGCGCTCATTTGGCGAGAAAACCAGGACACCAGAGACACATTACATTTCCCTCTGGCGCTTGCTAAGTGAGCCTGCTCAGACATCAGAGACACATTACAGTTCCCTCTGGCGCTTGCTAAGTGAGTTTGCTCAGACATCTGAGGCGCATTCCATTTCCCTCCGGCACTTCCTTAGTGAGCTTGCTCAGACATCAGAGGTGCATTACATTTCCCTCTGGCACTTGCTAAGTGGGCCTGCTCAGACATCAGAGGCGCATTACATTTCCCTCTGGCACTTGCTAAGTGAGCTTGCTCAGACATCAGTGAAGCATTACATTTCCCTCTGGTACTTGCTAAGTGAACCTGCTCAGACATCAGAGGTGCATTACATTTCCCTCTGGCACTTGCTAAGTGAGCCTGCTCAGACATCAGAGGCGCATTACATTTCCCTCTGGCACTTGCTAAGTGAGCATGCTCAGACATCAGAGGCGCATTACATTTCCCTCCGGCACTTCCTAAGTGAGCTTGCTCAGACATCAGAGGTGCATTACATTTCCCTCTGGCACTTGCTAAGTGGGCCTGCTCAGACATCAGAGGCGCATTACATTTCCCTCTGGCACTTGCTAAGTGAGCTTGCTCAGACATCAGTGAAGCATTACATTTCCCTCTGGCACTTGCTAAGTGAGCCTGCTCAGACATCAGAGGTGCATTACATTTCCCTCTGGCACTTGCTAAGTGAGCCTGCTCAGACATCAGAGGCGCATTACATTTCCCTCTGGCACTTGCTGAGTGAGCATGCTCAGACATCAGAGGCGCATTACATTTCCCTCTGGCGCTTGCTGAGTGAGCATGCTCAGACATCAGAGGTGCATTACATTTCTCTCTGGCGCTTGCTAAGTGAGCCTGTTCAGACATCAGAAGCGCATTACATTTCCCACTGGCGCTTGCTAAGTGAGCCTGTTCAGACATCAGAGAAGCCTTACATTTCCCTCTGGCACTTGCTAAGTGAGCCTGCTCAGACATCAGAGGCGCATTACATTTCCCTCTAGCACTTGCTATGTGAGCTTGCTCAGACATCAGTGAAGCATTACATGTCCCTCTGGCACGTGCTAAGTGAGCCTGCTCAGACATCAGAGGCGCATTACATTTCCCTCTGGCACTTGCTAAGTGACCCTGCTCAGACATCAGAGGCGCATTACATTCCCCTCTGGCACTTGCTAAGTGAGCCTGCTCAGACATCAGAGGCGCATTACATTTCCCTCTGGCACTTGCTAAGTGAGCATGCTCAAACATCAGAGGCGCATTACATTTCCCTCTGGCGCTTGCTAAGTGAGCCTGCTCAGACGTCAGAGGCGCATTACATTTACCTCTGGTGCTTGCTAAGTGAGCCTGCTCAGACATCAGAGAAGCCTTACATATCCCTCTGGCGCTTGCTAAGTGAGCCTGCTCAGACGTCAGAGGCGCATTACATTTACCTCTGGTGCTTGCTAAGTGAGCCTGCTCAGACATCAGAGAAGCCTTACATATCCCTCTGGCACTTGCTAAGTGAGCCTGCTCAGACATCATAGGCGCATTACATTTCCCTCTGGCACTTGCTAATTGAGCTTGCACAGACATCAGTGAAGCATTACATTTCCCTCTGACACTTGCTAAGTGAGCCTGCTCAGACATAAGAGGCGCATTACATTTCCTTCTGGCGCTTGCTAAGTGAGCCTGCTCAGACATCAGAGGTGCATTACATTTCCCTCTGGGGCTTACTAAGTGAGCCTGCTCAGACATCAGAGGCGCATTACATTTCCCTCTGGCACTTGCTAAGTGAGCATGCTCAGACATCAGAGAAGCCTTACATATCTCTCTGGCACTTGCTAAGTGAGCCTGCTCAGACATCATAGGCACATTACATTTCCCTCTGGAACTTGCTAAGTGAGCTTGCTCAGACATCAGAGACGCATTACATTTCCCTGTAGCATTTGCTAAGTGAGCCTGCTCAGTCATCAGTGGCGCATTACATTTCCTTCTGGCTCTTGCTAAGTGAGCTTGCTCAGACCCCACAGGCGCATTACATTTCCCTCTGGCACTTGCTAAGTGAGCTTGCTCAGACACCAGAGGCGCATTACATTTCCCTCTGGCACTTGCTAAGTGAGCCTGCCCAGACATCAGAGGCACATTTCATTTTCCTCTGGCACTTGCTAAGTGAGCCTGCTCAGACTTCAGAGGCGCATTACATTTCCCTCTGGCATTTGCTAAGTGAGCCTGCTCAGACATCAGTGGCACATTACATTTCCCTCTGGCACTTGCTAAGTGAGCTTGCTCAGACACCAGAGGCGCATTACATTTCCCTCTGGCACTTGCTAAGTGAGCCTGCTCAGACATCAGAGATGCATTACATTTTCCTCTGGCACTTGCTAATTGAGCTTGCTCAGACATCAGAGGTGCATTACATTTCCCTCTGGCACTTGTGAAGTGAGCCTGCTTAGACATCAGAGGCGCATTACATTTCACTCTGGCGCTTGCTAAGTGAGCCTGCTCAGACATCAGAGGCGCATTGCAATTCCCTCTGGCGCTTGCTATGTGACCTTGCTCAGACATCATAGGCGCATTACATTTCCCTCTGGCACTTGCTAAGTGAGCCTGCTCAGACATCAGAGAAGCCTAACATTTCCCTCTGGCACTTGCTAAATGAGCCTGCTCAGACATCAGAGGCGCATTACATTTCCCTGTAGCATTTGCTAAGTGACCTTGCTCATACATCAGAGGAGCATTACATTTCCCTCTGGCACTTGCTAAGTTAGCTTGCTCAGACATCAGAGGCGCATTACATTTCCCTCTGGCACTTGCTAAGTGAGCTTGCTCAGACATCAGAGGCGCATTACATATGCCTCTGGCATTTGCTAAGTGAGCATGCTCAGACATCAGAGGCGCATTACATTTCCCTCTGGCGCTTGCGAAATGAGTCTGCTCAGACATCAGAGGGGCATTACATTTCCCTCTGGCACTTGCTAAGTGACCCTGCTCAGATATCAGAGGCATATTACATTTCCCTCTGGCGCTTACTAAGTGAGCTTGCTCAGACATCAGAGGCGTATTACATTTCCCTATGGCGCTTGCTAAGTGAGCTTGCTCATACATCAGAGGCGCATTACATTTCCCTTTGGCGCTTGCTAAGTGAGCTTGCTCATACATCAGAGGTACTTTACATTTCCCTTTGGCGCTTGCTAAGTGAGCTTGCTCAGACTGCAGAGGTGCTTTACATTTCCCTTTGGCATTTGCTTAGTGAGCCTGCTTAGACATCAGAGGCGCGTTATATTTTGTTCCCGGCACTTGCTAAATGAGCCTGCTCAGACATCAGAGGTGCATTTCATTTTCCTGTAGCATTTGCTAAGCGAGCCTGCTCAGACATCAGAGGCGCATTACATTTCCCTCTGGCACTTGCTAAGTGAGCTTGCTCAGACACCAGAGGCGCATTACATTTCCCTCTGGCACTTGCTAAGTGATCCTGCTCAGACATCAGAGACGCATTACATTTCCCTCTGGCACTTGCTAATGGAGCTTGCGCAGACATCAGAGGCACATTACATTTCCCTCTGGCACTTGTGAAGTGAGCCTGCTTAGACAGAGGCGCATTACATTTCCCTCTGGCGCTTGCTAAGTGATCCTGCTCAGACATCAGAGAAGCCTTACATTTCCCTCTGGCACTTGCTAAATGAGCCTGCACAGACATCAGAAGCGCATTACATTTCCCTGTAGCATTTGCTAAGTGAGCCTGCTCATACATCAGAGGAGCATTACATTTCCCTCTGGCACTTGCTAAATTAGCTTGCTCAGACATCAGAGGCGCATTACATTTCCCTCTGGCACTTGCTAAGTGAGCTTGCTCAGACATCAGAGGCGCATTAAACATGCCTCTAGCATTTGCTAAGTGAGCATGCTCAGACATCAGAGGCGCATTACATTTCTCTCTGGCACTTGCTAAGTGAGCCTGCTCAGACATCAGAGGCACGTTACATTTTGTTCCCGGCACTTGCTAAATGAGCCTGCTCAGACATCAGAGGCGCATTTCATTTCCCTCTGGCACTTGCTAAGTGAGCCTGCTCAGATATCAGAGGCGCATTACATTTCTCTCTGGCGCTTGTTAAGTGAGCCTGCTCAGACATCAGAGAAGCCTTACATTTCCCTTCTGGCACTTGGCAAGTGAGCCTGCTCAGACATCAGAGGTGCATTACATTTCCCTCTGGCACTTGCTAAGTGAGCTTGCTCAGATATCAGAGGTGCATTACATTTCCCTCTGGCACTTGCTAAGTGAGCCTGCTCAGACATCAGAGGTGCATTACATTTCCCTCTGGCGCTTGCTAAGTGAGCTTGCTCAGACATCAGAGGAGCATTACACTTCCCTCTGGCACTTGCTAAGTGAGCTTGCTCAGACATCAGAGACGCGTTACATTTCCCTCTGGCACTTGCTAATTGAGCCTGCTCAGACATCAGAGGCGCATTACATTTCCCTCTGGCACTTGCTAAGTGAGCCTGCTCAGACATCAGAGGCACGTTACATTTTGTTTCCGGCACTTGCTAAATGAGCCTGCCAAGACATCAGAGGCACATTTCATTTCCCTCTGGCACTTGCTAAGTGAGCCTGCTCAGACTTCAGAGGCGCATTACATTTCCCTGTGGCATTTGCTAAGTGAGCCTGCTCAGACATCAGTGGCGCATTATATTTCCCTCTGGCACTTGCTAAGTGAGCTTGCTCAGACACCAGAGGCGCATTACATTTCCCTCTGGCACTTGCTAAGTTAGCCTGCTCAGACTTCAGAGGCGCGTTACATTTTGTTCCCGTCACTTGCTAAATGAGCCTGCTCAGACATCAGAGGCGCCTTTCATTTCCCTCTGGCACTTGCTAAGTAAGCTTGCTCACACTTCAGAGGTGCATTACATTTCCCTGTGGCATTTGCTTAGTGAGCCTGCTCAGACATCACAGGCGCATTACATTTCCCTCTGGCACTTGCTAAGTGAGCTTGCTCAGACACCAGAGGCGCATTACATTTCCATCTGGCACTTGCTAAGTGAGCCTGCTCAGACATCAGAGACGCATTACATTTCCCTGTGGCACTTGCTAATTGAGCTTGCTCAGACATCAGAGGCACATTACATTTCCCTCTGGCACTTGTGAAGTGACCTTGCTCAGACATCAGAGGTGCATTACATTTCCCTCTGGCGCTTGCTAAGTGAGCTTGCTCAGACATCAGAGGAGCACTACACTTCCCTCTGGCACTTGCTAAGTGAGCTTGCTCAGACATCAGAGGTGCGTTACATTTCCCTCTGGCACTTGCTAAGTGAGCCTGCTCAGACATCAGAGGCGCGTTACATTTCCCTCTGGCACTTGCTAAGTGAGCCTGCTCAGACATCAGAGGCGCGTTACATTTTGTTCCCGGCACTTGCTAAATGAGCCTGCCAAGACATCAGAGGCACATTTCATTTCCCTCTGGCACTTGCTAAGTGAGCCTGCTCAGACTTCAGAGGCGCATTACATTTCCCTGTGGCATTTGCTAAGTGAGCCTGCTCAGACATCAGTGGCGCATTACATTTCCCTCTGGCACTTGCTAAGTGAGCTTGCTCAGACATCAGAGGCGCATTTCATTTCCCTCTGGCACTTGCTAAGTGAGCTTGCTCAGACTTCAGAGGTGCATTACATTTCCCTGTGGCATTTGCTAAGTGAGCCTGCTCAGACATCAGAGGCGCATTACATTTCCCTCTGGCACTTGCTAAGTGAGCTTGCTCAGACACCAGAGGCGCATTACATTTCCATCTGGCACTTGCTAAGTGAGCCTGCTCAGACATCAGAGACGCATTACATTTCCCTCTGGCACTTGCTAATTGAGCTTGCTCAGACATCAGAGGCGCATTACATTTCCCTCTGGCACTTGCTAAGTGAGCTTGCTCAGACATGAGAGGTGCATTACATATGCCTCTGGCATTTGCTAAGTGAGCATGCTCAGACATCAGAGGGGCATTACATTTCCCTCTGGCGCTTGCTAAGTGAGCCTGCTCAGACATCAGAGGCGCATTGCATTTCCCTCTAGTGCTTGCTAAGTGACCTTGCTCAGACATCAGAGGTGCATTACATTTCCCTCTGGCACTTGCTAAGTAAGCCTGCTGAGACATCAGAGAAGCCTAACATTTCCCTCTGGCACCTGCTAAATGAGCCTGCTCAGACATCAGGGGTGCATTACATTTCCCTGTAGCATTTGCTAAGTGAGCCTGCTCATACATCAGAGGAGCATTACATTTCCCTCTGGCACTTGCTAAGGAAGCTTGCTCAGACATCAGAGGCGCATTACATTTCCCTCTGGCACTTGCTAAGTGAGCTTGCTCAGACATGAGAGGTGCATTACATATGCCTCTGGCATTTGCTAAGTGAGCATGCTCAGACATCAGAGGGGCATTACATTTCCCTCTGGCGCTTGCTAAGTGAGCCTGCTCAGATATCAGAGGCGTATTACATTTCCCTCTGGCGCTTGCTAAGTGAGCTTGCGCAGACATCAGAGGCCTATTACATTTCCCTATGGCGCTTGATAAGTGAGCTTGCTCAGACATCAGAGGCGCATTATATTTCCCTTTGGCGCTTGCTAAGTGAGCTTGCTCATACATCAGAGGCGCATTACATTTCCTTTTGGCGCTTGCTAAGTGAGCTTGCTCAGACTGCAGAGGTGCATTACATTTCCCTTTGGCATTTGCTAAGTGAGCCTGCTCAGACATCAGAGGTGCATTACATTTTGTTTCCGGCACTTGCTAAATGAGCCTGCTCAGACATCAGAGGCACATTTCATTTCCCTCTGGCACTTGCTAAGATAGCCTGCTCAGACTTCAGAGGCCCATTACATTTTCCTGTGGCATTTGCTAAGTGAGCCTGCTCAGACATCAGAGGCGCATGACATTTCCCTCTGGCACTTGCTAAGTGAGCTTGCTCAGACACCAGAGGTGCATGACATTTCCCTCTGGCACTTGCTAAGTGAGCCTGCTCAGACATCAGAGACGCATTAGATTTCCCTCTGGCACTTGCTAATTGAGCTTGTTCAGACATCAGTGGCGCATTACATTTCCCTCTGGCTCTTATGAAGTGAGCCTGCTTAGACATCAGAGGCGCATTACATTTCCCTCTGGCGCTTGCTAAGTGAGCCTGCTCAGACATCAGAGGCGCATTACATTTCCCTCTGGCGCTTGCTAAGTGAGCTTGCTCAGACATCAGAGGCGCATTACATTTCCCTCTGGCACTTGCTAAGTGAGCCTGCTCAGACATCAGAGAAGCCTTACATTTCCCTATGGCACTTGCTAAATGAGCCTGCTCAGACATCAGAGGCGCATTACATTTCCCTGTAGCATTTGCTAAGTGAGCCTGCTCATACATCAGAGGAGCATTACATTTCCCTCTGGCACTTGCTAAATTAGCTTGCTCAGACATCAGAGGCGCATTAAACATGCCTCTGGCATTTGCTAAGTGAGCATGCTCAGACATCAGAGGCGCATTACATTTCTCTCTGGCACTTGCTAAGTGAGCCTGCTCACACATCAGAGGCATGTTACATTTTGTTCCCGGCACTTGCTAAATGAGCCTGCTCAGACATCAGAGGCGCATTACATTTCCCTCTGGCGCTTGCTAAGTGAGCTTGCTCAGACATCAGAGGCGCATTACATTTCCCTCTGGCACTTGCTAAGTGAGCCTGCTCAGACATCAGAGAAGCCTTACATTTCCCTATGGCACTTGCTAAATGAGCCTGCTCAGACATCAGAGGCGCATTACATTTCCCTGTAGCATTTGCTAAGTGAGCCTGCTCATACATCAGAGGAGCATTACATTTCCCTCTGGCACTTGCTAAATTAGCTTGCTCAGACATCAGAGGCGCATTAAACATGCCTCTGGCATTTGCTAAGTGAGCATGCTCAGACATCAGAGGCGCATTACATTTCCCTCTGGCACTTGCTAAGTGAGCCTGCTCAGGCATCAGAGGCACGTTACATTTTGTTCCCGGCACTTGCTAAATGAGCCTGCTCAGACATCAGAGGCGCATTTCATTTCCCTCTGGCACTTGCTAAGTGAGCCTGCTCAGACTTCAGAGGCGCATTACATTTCCCTGTGGCATTTGCTAAGTGAGCCTGCTGAGACATCAGAGGCGCAATACATTTCCCTCTGGCACTTGCTAAGTGAGCCTGCTCAGACTTCAGAGGCGCATTACATTTCCCTGTGGTATTTGCTAAGTGAGCTTGCTCAGACATCAGAGGAGCATTACATTTCCCTCTGGCACTTGCTAAGTGAGCTTGCTCAGACATCAGAGGTGCATTACATTTCCCTCTGGCACTTGCTAAGTGAGCCTGCTCAGACATCAGAGACGCATTAGATTTCCCTCTGGCACTTGCTAATTGAGCTTGTTCAGACATCAGTGGCGCATTACATTTCCCTCTGGCTCTTATGAAGTGAGCCTGCTTAGACATCAGAGGCGCATTACATTTCCCTCTGGCGCTTGCTAAGTGAGCCTGCTCAGACATCAGAGGCGCATTACATTTCCCTCTGGCTCTTGCTAAGTGAGCTTGCTCAGACATCAGAGGCGCATTACATTTCCCTCTGGCACTTGCTAAGTGAGCCTGCTCAGACATCAGAGAAGCCTTACATTTCCCTATGGCACTTGCTAAATTAGCCTGCTCAGACATCAGAGGCGCATTACATTTCCCTGTAGCATTTGCTAAGTGAGCCTGCTCATACATCAGAGGAGCATTACATTTCCCTCTGGCACTTGCTAAATTAGCTTGCACAGACATCAGAGGCGCATTAAACATGCCTCTGGCATTTGCTAAGTGAGCATGCTCAGACATCAGAGGCGCATTACATTTCTCTCTGGCACTTGCTAAGTGAGCCTGCTCACACATCAGAGGCATGTTACATTTTGTTCCCGGCACTTGCTAAATGAGCCTGCTCAGACATCAGAGGCTCATTTCATTTCCCTCTGGAACTTGCTAAGTGAGCCTGCTCAGACTTCAGAGGCGCATTTCATTTCCCTGTGGCAATTGCTAAGTGAGCATGCTCAGACATCAGAGGCGCATTACATTTCCCTCTGGCACTTGCTAAGTGAGCCTGCTCAGGCATCAGAGGCACGTTACATTTTGTTCCCGGCACTTGCTAAATGAGCCTGCTCAGACATCAGAGGCGCATTTCATTTCCCTCTGGCACTTGCTAAGTGAGCCTGCTCAGACTTCAGAGGCGCATTACATTTCCCTGTGGCATTTGCTAAGTGAGCCTGCTGAGACATCAGAGGCGCATTACATTTCCCTCTGGCACTTGCTAAGTGAGCCTGCTCAGACTTCAGAGGCGCATTACATTTCCCTGTGGTATTTGCTAAGTGAGCTTGCTCAGACATCAGAGGAGCATTACATTTCCCTCTGGCACTTGCTAAGTGAGCTTGCTCAGACATCAGAGGTGCATTACATTTCCCTCTGGCACTTGCTAAGTGAGCCTGCTCAGACATCAGAGGCACGTTACATTTTGTTCCCGGCACTTGCTAAATGAGCCTGCTCAGACATCAGAGGCGCATTTCATTTCCCTCTGGCACTTGCTAAGTGAGCCTGCTTAGACTTCAGAGGCGCATTACATTTCCCTGTGGCATTTGCTAAGTGAGCCTGCTCAGACATCAGTGGCGCATTACATTTCCCTCGGGCACTTGCTAAGTGAGCTTGCTCAGACACCAGAGGCGCATTACATTTCCCTCTGGCACTTGCTAAGTGAGTCTGCTCAGACATCAGAGGCGCATTTCATTTCCCTCTGGCACTTGCTAAGTGAGCCTGCTCAGACTGCAGATGTGCATTACATTTCCCTGTGGCATTTGCTAAGTGAGCCTGCTCAGACATCAGAGGCGCATTACATTTCCCTCTGGCATTTGCTAAGTGAGCATGCTCAGACATCAGAGGCGCATTACATTTCCCTCTGGCACTTGCTAAATGAGCCTGCTCAGACATCAGAGGCGCATTTCATTTCCCTCTGGCACTTGCTAAGTGAGCCTGCTCAGACTTCAGAGGCGCATTACATTTCCCTGTGGCATTTGCTAAGTGAGCCTGCTCAGACATCAGTGGCGCATTACATTTCCCTCTGGCACTTGCTAAGTGAGGTTGCTCAGACACCAGAGGCCCATTACATTTCCCTCTGGCACTTGCTAAGTGAGCCTGCTCAGACATCAGAGGCGCATTAAACATGCCTCTGGCATTTGATAAGTGAGCATGCTCAGACATCAGAGGTGCATTACATTTCTCTCTGGCACTTGCTAAGTGAGCCTGCTCACACATCAGAGGCATGTTACATTTTGTTCCCGGCACTTGCTAAATGAGCCTGCTCAGACATCAGAGGCGCATTTCATTTCCCTCTGGAACTTGCTAAGTGAGCCTGCTCAGACTTCAGAGGCGCATTTCATTTCCCTGTGGCAATTGATAAGTGAGCATGCTCAGACATCAGAGGCGCATTACATTTCCCTCTGGCACTTGCTAAGTGAGCCTGCTCAGGCATCAGAGGCACGTTACATTTTGTTCCCAGCACTTGCTAAATGAGCCTGCTCAGACATCAGAGGCACATTTCATTTCCCTCTGGCACTTGCTAAGTGAGCCTGCTCAGACTTCAGAGGCGCATTACATTTCCCTGTGGCATTTGCTAAGTGAGCCTGCTGAGACATCAGAGGCGCATTACATTTCCCTCTGGCACTTGCTAAGTGAGCCTGCTCAGACTTCAGAGGCGCATTACATTTCCCTGTGGTATTTGCTAAGTGAGCTTGCTCAGACATCAGAGGAGCATTACATTTCCCTCTGGCACTTGCTAAGTGAGCTTGCTCAGACATCAGAAGTGCATTACATTTCCCTCTGGCACTTGCTAAGTGAGCCTGCTCAGACATCAGAGGCACGTTACATTTTGTTCCCGGCACTTGCTAAATGAGCCTGCTCAGACATCAGAGGCGCATTTCATTTCCCTCTGGCACTTGCTAAGTGAGCCTGCTCAGACTTCAGAGGCGCATTACATTTCCCTGTGGCATTTGCTAAGTGAGCCTGCTCAGACATCAGTGGCGCATTACATTTCCCTCGGGCACTTGCTAAGTGAGCTTGCTCATATATCAGAGGTGCATTACATTTCCCTCTGGCGCTTGCTAAGTGAGCCTGCTCAGACATCAGAGGCGCATTACATTTCCCTCTGGCACTTGCTAAGTGAGCCTGCTCAGACTTCAGAGGCGCATTCCATTTCCCTGTGGTATTTGCTAAGTGAGCTTGCTCAGACATCAGAGGAGCATTACAGTTCCCTCTGGCACTTGCTAAGTGAGCTTGCTCAGACATCAGAGGTGCATTACATTTCCCTCTGGCACTTGCTAAGTGAGCCTGATCAGACATCAGAGGCAAGTTACATTTTGTTCCCGGCACTTGCTAAATGAGCTTGCTCAGACATCAGAGGAGCATTACACTTCCCTCTGGCACTTGCTAAGTGAGCTTGCTCAGACAAAAGAGACGCGTTACATTTCCCTCTGGCACTTGCTAATTGAGCCTGCTCAGACATCAGAGGCGCATTACATTTCCCTCTGGCACTTGCTAAGTGAGCCTGCTCAGACATCAGAGGCACGTTACATTTTGTTCCCGGCACTTGCTAAATGAGCCTGCCAAGACATCAGAGGCACATTTCATTTCCCTCTGGCACTTGCTAAGTGAGCCTGCTCAGACTTCAGAGGCGCATTACATTTCCCTGTGGCATTTGCTAAGTGAGCCTGCTCAGTCATCAGTGGCGCATTACATTTCCCTCTGGCACTTGCTAAGTGAGCTTGCTCAGACACCAGAGGCGCATTACATTTCCCTCTGGCACTTGCTAAGTGAGCCTGCTCAGACTTCAGAGGCGCGTTACATTTTGTTCCCGTCACTTGCTAAATGAGCCCGCTCAGACATCAGAGGCGCCTTTCATTTCCCTCTGGCACTTGCTAAGTAAGCTTGCTCAGACTTCAGAGGTGCATTACATTTCCCTGTGGCATTTGCTAAGTGAGCCTGCTCAGACATCAGAGGCGCATTACATTTCCCTCTGGCACTTGCTAAATGAGCCTGCTCAGACATCAGAGGCGCATTTAATTTCCCTCTGGCACTTGCTAAGTGAGCCTGCTCAGACTTCAGAGGCGCATTACATTTCCCTGTGGCATTTGCTAAGTGAGCCTGCTCAGACATCAGTGGCGCATTACATTTCCCTCTGGCACTTGCTAAGTGAGCTTGCTCAGACACCAGAGGCCCATTACATTTCCCTCTGGCACTTGCTAAGTGAGCCTGCTCAGACATCAGAGGCGCATTAAACATGCCTCTGGCATTTGCTAAGTGAGCATGCTCAGACATCAGAGGCGCATTACATTTCTCTCTGGCACTTGCTAAGTGAGCCTGCTCACACATCAGAGGCATGTTACATTTTGTTCCCGGCACTTGCTAAATGAGCCTGCTCAGACATCAGAGGCGCATTTCATTTCCCTCTGGAACTTGCTAAGTGAGCCTGCTCAGACTTCAGAGGTGCATTTCATTTCCCTGTGGCAATTGCTAAGTGAGCCTGCTCAGACATCAGAGGCGCATTACATTTCCCTCTGGCACTTGCTAAGTGAGCCTGCTCAGGCATCAGAGGCACGTTACATTTTGTTCCCGGCACTTGCTGAATGAGCCTGCTCAGACATCAGAGGCGCATTTCATTTCCCTCTGGCACTTGCTAAGTGAGCCTGCTCAGACTTCAGAGGCGCATTACATTTCCCTGTGGCATTTGCTAAGTGAGCCTGCTGAGACATCAGAGGCTCATTACATTTCCCTCTGGCACTTGCTAAGTGAGCCTGCTCAGACTTCAGAGGCGCATTACATTTCCCTGTGGTATTTGCTAAGTGAGCTTGCTCAGACATCAGAGGAGCATTACATTTCCCCCTGGCACTTGCTAAGTGAGCTTGCTCAGACATCAGAGGTGCATTACATTTCCCTCTGGCACTTGCTAAGTGAGCCTGCTCAGACATCAGAGGCACGTTACATTTTGTTCCCGGCACTTGCTAAATGAGCCTGCTCAGACATCAGAGGCGCATTTCATTTCCCTCTGGCACTTGCTAAGTGAGCCTGCTCAGACTTCAGAGGCGCATTACATTTCCCTGTGGCATTTGCAAAGTGAGCCTGCTCAGACATCAGTGGCGCATTACATTTCCCTCGGGCATTTGCTAAGTGAGCATGCTCAGACATCAGAGGCGCATTACATTTCTCTCTGGCACTTGCTAAGTGAGCCTGCTCACACATCAGAGGCATGTTACATTTTGTTCCCGGCACTTGCTAAATGAGCCTGCTCAGACATCAGAGGCGCATTTCATTTCCCTCTGGAACTTGCTAAGTGAGCCTGCTCAGACTTCAGAGGTGCATTTCATTTCCCTGTGGCAATTGCTAAGTGAGCCTGCTCAGACATCAGAGGCGCATTACATTTCCCTCTGGTACTTGCTAAGTGAGCCTGCTCAGGCATCAGAGGCACGTTACATTTTGTTCCCGGCACTTGCTGAATGAGCCTGCTCAGACATCAGAGGCGCATTTCATTTCCCTCTGGCACTTGCTAAGTGAGCCTGCTCAGACTTCAGAGGCGCATTACATTTCCCTGTGGCATTTGCTAAGTGAGCCTGCTGAGACATCAGAGGCTCATTACATTTCCCTCTGGCACTTGCTAAGTGAGCCTGCTCAGACTTCAGAGGCGCATTACATTTCCCTGTGGTATTTGCTAAGTGAGCTTGCTCAGACATCAGAGGAGCATTACATTTCCCTCTGGCACTTGCTAAGTGAGCTTGCTCAGACATCAGAGGTGCATTACATTTCCCTCTGGCACTTGCTAAGTGAGCCTGCTCAGACATCAGAGGCACGTTACATTTTGTTCCCGGCACTTGCTAAATGAGCCTGTTCAGACATCAGAGGCGCATTTCATTTCCCTCTGGCACTTGCTAAGTGAGCCTGCTCAGACTTCAGAGGCGCATTACATTTCCCTGTGGCATTTGCAAAGTGAGCCTGCTCAGACATCAGTGGCGCATTACATTTCCCTCGGGCACTTGCTAAGTGAGCTTGCTCAGACACCAGAGGCGCATTACATTTCCCTCTGGCACTTGCTAAGTGAGCCAGCTCAGACATCAGAGGCGCATTTCATTTCCCTCTGGCACTTGCTAAGTGAGCCTGCTCAGACTGCAGAGGTGCATTACATTTCCCTGTGGCATTTGCTAAGTGAGCCTGCTCAGACATCAGAGGCGCATTACATTTCCCTCTGGCATTTGCTAAGTGAGCATGCTCAGACATCAGAGGCGCATTACATTTCCCTCTGGCACTTGCTAAATGAGCCTGCTCAGACATCAGAGGCGCATTTCATTTCCCTCTGGCACTTGCTAATTGAGCCTGCTCAGACTTCAGAGGCGCATTACATTTCCCTGTGGCATTTGCTAAGTGAGCCTGCTCAGACATCAGTGGCGCATTACATTTCCCTCTGGCACTTGCTAAGTGAGGTTGCTCAGACACCACAGGCCCATTACATTTCCCTCTGGCACTTGCTAAGTGATCCTGCTCAGACATCAGAGACACATTACATTTCCCTCTGGCACTTGCTAAGTGAGCTTGCTCAGAGACCAGAGGCGCATTACATTTCCCTCTGGCACTTGCTAAGTGAGCCTGCTCAGACATCTCTAGCACTTGTGAAGTGAGCCTGCTTAGACATCAGAGGCGCATTACATTTCCCTCTGGCGCTTGCTAAGTGAGCCTGCTCAGACATCAGAGGCGCATTGCATTTCCCTCTGGCGCTTGCTAAGTGACCTTGCTCAGACATCAGAGGCGCATTACATTTCGCTCTGGCACTTGCTAAGTGAGCCTGCTCAGACATCAGAAAAGCCTAACATTTCCCTTTGGCACTTGCTAAATGAGCCTGCTCAGACATCAGAGGCGCATCACATTTCCCTGTAGCATTTGCTAAGTGAGCCTGCTCATACATCAGAGGAGCATTACATTTCCCTCTGGCACTTGCTAAGTTAGCTTGCTCAGACATCAGAGGCGCATTACATTTCCCTCTAGCACTTGCTAAGTGAGCTTGCTCAGACATCAGAGGCGCATTACATATGCCTCTGGCATTTGCTAAGTGAGCATGCTCAGACATCAGAGGCGCATTACATTTCCCTCTGGCGCTTGCGAAGTGAGTCTGCTCAGACATCAGAGGGGCATTATGTTTCCCTCTGGCGCTTGCTAAGTGAGCCTGCTCAGATATCAGAGGCGTGTTACATTTCCCTCTGGCGCTTGCTAAGTGAGCTTGCTCAGACATCAGAGGCGTATTACATTTCCCTATGGCCCTTGCTAAGTGAGCTTGCTCATACATCAGAGGCGCATTACATTTCCCTTTGGCGCTTGCTAAGTGAGCTTGCTCATACATCAGAGGCGCATTACATTTCCCTTTGGCGCTTGCTAAGTGAGCTTGCTCAGACTGCAGAGGTGCATTACATTTCCCTTTGGCATTTGCTAAGTGAGCCTGCTCAGACATCAGATGCGCGTCACATTCTGTTCCCGGCACTTGCTAAATGAGCCTGCTCAAACATCAGAGGCGCATTTCATTTCCCTCTGGCACTTGCTAAAATAGCCTGCTCAAACTTCAGAGGCGCATTACATTTTCCTGTGGCATTTGCTAAGTCAGCCTGCTCAGACATCAGAGGCACATTACATTTCCCTCTGGCACTTGCTAAATTAGCTTGCTTAGACATCAGAGGCGCATTACATTTCCCTCTGGCACTTGCTAAGTGAGCTTGCTCAGACATCAGAGGCGCATTAAACATGCCTCTGGCATTTGCTAAGTGAGCATGCTCAGACATCAGAGGCGCATTACATTTCTCTCTGGCACTTGCTAAGTGAGCCTGCTCAGACATCAGAGGCATGTTACATTTCCCTCTGGCACTTGCTAAGTGAGCCTGCTCAGACATCAGAGGCGCATTTCATTTCCCTCTGGCACTTGCTAAGTGAGCCTGCTCAGACATCAGAGGCGCATTACATTTCCCTCTGGCGCTTGCTAAGTGAGCCTGCTCAGAAATCAGAGAAGCCTTACATTTCCCTTCTGGCACTTGCCAAGTGAGCCTGCTCAGACATCAGAGGTGCATTACATTTCCCTCTGGCACTTGCTAAGTGAGCTTGCTCAGATATCAGAGGTGCATTACATTTCCCTCTGGCACTTGCTAAGTGAGCCTGATCAGCCATCAGAGGTGCATTACATTTCCCTCTGGCGCTTGCTAAGTGAGCTTGCTCAGACATCAGAGGAGCATTACACTTCCCTCTGGCACTTGCTAAGTGAGCTTGCTCAGACATCAGAGGTGCGTTACATTTCGCTCTGGCATTGCTAAGTGAGCCTTCTCAGACATCAGAGACGCGTTACATTTCCCTCTGGCACTTGCTAATTGAGCCTGCTCAGACATCAGAGGCGCATTACATTTCCCTCTGGCACTTGCTAAGTGAGCCAGCTCAGACATCAGAGGCGCGTTACATTTTGTTCCCGGCACTTGCTAAATGAGCCTGCTCAGAGATTAGAGGCGCTTTTCATTTCCCTCTGGCACTTGCTAAGATAGCCTGCTCAGACTTCAGAGGCGCATTACATTTCCCTGTGGCATTTGCTAAGTGAGCCTGCTCAGACATCAGAGGCGCATTACATTTCCCTGTAGCATTTGCTAAGTGAACCTGCTCATACATCAGAGGAGCATTACATTTCCCTCTGGAACTTGCTAAATTAGCTTGCTCAGACATCAGAGGCGCATTAAACATGCCTCTGGCATTTGCTAAGTGAGCATGCTCAGACATCAGAGGCGCATTACATTTCTCTCTGGCACTTGCTAAGTGAGCCTGCTCACACATCAGAGGCATGTTACATTTTGTTCCCGGCACTTGCTAAATGAGCCTGCTCAGACATCAGAGGCGCATTTCATTTCCCTCTGGAACTTGCTAAGTGAGCCTGCTCAGACTTCAGAGGCGCATTTCATTTCCCTGTGGCAATTGCTAAGTGAGCATGCTCAGACATCAGAGGCGCATTACATTTCCCTCTGGCACTTGCTAAGTGAGCCTGCTCAGGCATCAGAGGCACGTTACATTTTGTTCCCGGCACTTGCTAAATGAGCCTGCTCAGACATCAGAGGCGCATTTCATTTCCCTCTGGCACTTGCTAAGTGAGCCTGCTCAGACTTCAGAGGCGCATTTCATTTCCCTGTGGCAATTGCTAAGTGAGCATGCTCAGACATCAGAGGCGCATTACATTTCCCTCTGGCACTTGCTAAGTGAGCCTGCTCAGGCATCAGAGGCACGTTACATTTTGTTCCCGGCACTTGCTAAATGAGCCTGCTCAGACATCAGAGGCGCATTTCATTTCCCTCTGGCACTTGCTAAGTGAGCCTGCTCAGACTTCAGAGGCGCATTACATTTCCCTGTGGCATTTGCTAAGTGAGCCTGCTGAGACATCAGAGGCGCATTACATTTCCCTCTGGCACTTGCTAAGTGAGCCTGCTCAGACTTCAGAGGCGCATTACATTTCCCTCTGGTATTTGCTAAGTGAGCTTGCTCAGACATCAGAGGAGCATTACATTTCCCTTTGGCACTTGCTAAGTGAGCTTGCTCAGACATCAGAGGTGCATTACATTTCCCTCTGGCACTTGCTAAGTGAGCCTGCTCAGACATCAGAGGCACGTTACATTTCCCTGTGGCATTTGCTAAGTGAGCCTGCTCAGACATCAGTGGCGCATTACATTTCCCTCGGGCACTTGCTAAGTGAGCTTGCTCAGACACCAGAGGCGCATTACATTTCCCTCTGACACTTGCTAAGTGAGCCTGCTCAGACATCAGAGGCACATTTCATTTCCCTCTGGCACTTGCTAAGTGAGCCTGCTCAGACTGCAGAGGTGCATTACATTTCCCTGTGGCATTTGCTAAGTGAGCCTGCTCAGACATCAGCGGCGCATTACATTTCCCTCTGGCATTTGCTAAGTGAGCATGCTCAGACATCAGAGGCGCATTACATTTCCCTCTGGCACTTGCTAAATGAACCTGCTCAGACATCAGAGGCGCATTTCATTTCCCTCTGGCACTTGCTAAGTGAGCCTGCTCAGACTTCAGAGGCACATTACATTTCCCTGTGGCATTTGCTAAGTGAGCCTGCTCAGACATCAGTGGCGCATTACATTTCCCTCTGGCACTTGCTAAGTGAGCCTGCTCAGACATCTCTAGCACTTGTGAAGTGAGCCTGCTTAGACATCTGAGGCGCATTACATTTCCCTCTGGCGCTTGCTAAGTGAGGTTGCTCAGACACCAGAGGCCCATTACATTTCCCTCTGGCACTTGCTAAGTGAGCCTGCTCAGACATCAGAGACACATTACATTTCCCTCTGGCACTTGCTAAGTGAGCTTGCTCAGACACCAGAGGCGCATTACATTTCCCTTTGGCGCTTGCTAAGTGAGCCTGCTCAGACATCAGAGGCGCATTGCATTTCCCTCTGGCGCTTGCTAAGTGACCTGACCCTGCTCAGACATCAGAGGCGCATTACATTTCGCTCTGGCACTTGCTAAGTGAGCATGGCTCAGACATCAGAAAAGCCTAACATTTCCCTCTGGCACTTGCTAAATGAGCCTGCTCATACATCAGAGGAGCATTACATTTCCCTCTGGCACTTGCTAAGTTAGCTTGCTCAGACATCAGAGGTGCATTACATTTCCCTCTGGCGCTTGCGAAGTGAGTCTGCTCAGACATCAGAGGGGCATTACATTTCCCTCTGGCGCTTGCTAAGTGAGCCTGCTCAGATATCAGAGGCGTGTTACATTTCCCTCTGGCGCTTGCTAAGTGAGCCTGCTCAGATATCAGAGGCGTGTTACATTTCCCTCTGGCGCTTGCTAAGTGAGCTTGCTCAGACATCAGAGGCATATTACATTTCCCTATGGCCCTTGTTAAGTGAGCTTGCTCATACATCCGAGGCGCATTACATTTCCCTTTGGCGCTTGCTAAGTGAGCTTGCTCATACATCAGAGGGGCATTACATTTCCCTCTGGCACTTGCTAAATTAGCTTGCTCAGACATCAGAGGCGCATTAAACATGCCTCTGGCATTTGCTAAGTGAGCATGCTCAGACATCAGAGGCGCATTACATTTCTCTCTGGCACTTGCTAAGTGAGCCTGCTCACACATCAGAGGCATGTTACATTTTGTTCCCGGCACTTGCTAAATGAGCCTGCTCAGACATCAGAGGCGCATTTCATTTCCCTCTGGAACTTGCTAAGTGAGCCTGCTCAGACTTCAGAGGCGCATTTCATTTCCCTGTGGCAATTGCTAAGTGAGCATGCTCAGACATCAGAGGCGCATTACATTTCGCTCTGGCACTTGCTAAGTGAGCCTGCTCAGACATCAGAAAAGCCTAACATTTCCCTCTGGCACTTGCTAAATGAGCCTGCTCATACATCAGAGGAGCATTACATTTCCCTCTGGCACTTGCTAAGTTAGCTTGCTCAGACATCAGAGGTGCATTACATTTCCGTCTGGCGCTTGCGAAGTGAGTCTGCTCAGACATCAGAGGGGCATTACATTTCCCTCTGGCGCTTGCTAAGTGAGCCTGCTCAGATATCAGAGGCGTGTTACATTTCCCTCTGGCGCTTGCTAAGTGAGCCTGCTCAGATATCAGAGGCGTGTTACATTTCCCTATGGCCCTTGCTAAGTGAGCTTGCTCATACATCAGAGGCGCATTACATTTCCCTTTGGCGCTTGCTAAGTGAGCTTGCTCATACATCAGAGGGGCATTACATTTCCCTCTGGCGCTTGCTAAGTGAGCCTGCTCAGATATCAGAGGCGTGTTACATTTCCCTCTGGCGCTTGCTAAGTGAGCTTGCTCAGACATCAGAGACATATTACATTTCCCTATGGCCCTTGCTAAGTGAGCTTGCTCATACATCAGAGGCGCATTACATTTCCCTTTGGCGCTTGCTAAGTGAGCTTGCTCATACATCAGAGGCGCATTACATTTCCCTTTGGCGCTTGCTAAGTGAGCTTGCTCAGACTGCAGAGGTGCATTACATTTCCCTTTGGCGCGTGCTAAGTGAGCTTGCTCATACATCAGAGGCGCATTACATTTCCCTTTGGCATTTGCTAAGTGAGCCTGCTCAGACATCAGAGACGCATCACATTCTGTTCCCGGCACTTGCTAAATGAGCCTGCTCAGACATCAGAGGCGCATTTCATTTCCCTCTGGCACTTGCTAAAATAGCCTGCTCAAACTTCAGAGGCGCATTACATTTTCCTGTGGCATTTGGTAAGTGAGCCTGCTCAGACATCAGAGGCGCATTACATTTCCCTCTGGAACTTGCTAAGTGAGCTTGCTCAGACACCAGAGGCGCATTACATTTCCCTGTAGCATTTGCTAAGTGAGCCTGCTCATACATCAGAGGAGCATTACATTTCCCTCTGGCACTTGCTAAATTAGCTTGCTTAGACATCAGAGGTGCATTACATTTCCCTCTGGGACTTGCTAAGTGAGCTTGCGCAGACATCAGAGGCGCATTAAACATGCCTCTGGCATTTGCTAAGTGAGCATGCTCAGACATCAGAGGCGCATTACATTTCTCTCTGGCACTTGCTAAGTGAGCCTGCTCGGACATCAGAGGCACGTTACATTTTGTTCCCGGCACTTGCTAAATGAACCTGCTCAGACATCAGAGGTGCATTTCATTTCCCTCTGGCACTTGCTAAGTGAGCCTGCTCAGACATCAGAGGCGCATTACATTTCCCTCTGGCGCTTGCTAAGTGAGCCTGCTCAGACATCAGAGAAGCCTTACATTTCCCTTCTGGCACTTGCCAAGTGAGCCTTCTCAGACATCAGAGGTGCATTACATTTCCCTCTGGCACTTGCTAAGTGAGCTTGCTCAGATATCAGAGGTGCATTACATTTCCCTCTGGCACTTGCTAAGTGAGCCTGCTCAGACATCAGAGGCGCACTACATTTCCGTCTGGCGCTTGCTAAGTGAGCTTGCTCAGACATCAGTGACGCCTTACATTTCCCTTCTGGCAGTTGCCAAGTGAGCCTGCTCAGAAATCAGAGAAGCCTTACATTTCCCTTCTGGCACTTGCCAAGTGAGCCTGCTCAGACATCAGAGGTGCATTACATTTCCCTCTGGCACTTGCTAAGTGAGCTTGCTCAGATATCAGAGGTGCATTACATTTCCCTCTGGCACTTGCTAAGTGAGCCTGCTCAGCCATCAGAGGTGCATTACATTTCCCTCTGGCGCTTGCTAAGTGAGCTTGCTCAGACATCAGAGGAGCATTACACTTCCCTCTGGCACTTGCTAAGTGAGCTTGCTCAGACATCAGAGGTGCGTTACATTTCCCTCTGGCATTGCTAAGTGAGCCTGCTCAGACATCAGAGACGCGTTACATTTCCCTCTGGCACTTGCTAATTGAGCCTGCTCAGACATCAGAGGCGCATTACATTTCCCTCTGGCACTTGCTAAGTGAGCCCGCTCAGACATCAGAGGTGCGTTACATTTTGTTCCCGGCACTTGCTAAATGAGCCTGCTCAGAGATTAGAGGCGCATTTCATTTCCCTCTGGCACTTGCTAAGATAGCCTGCTCAGACTTCAGAGGCGCATTACATTTCCCTGTGGCATTTGCTAAGTGAGCCTGCTCAGACATCAGAGGCGCATTACATTTCCCTCTGGCGCTTGCTAAGTGAGCTTGCTCAGACATCAGAGACGCATTACATTTCCCTGTGGCATTTGCTAAGTGAGCCTGCTCAGACATCAGAGGAGCATTACATTTCCCTCTGGCACTTGCTAAGTGAGCTTGCTCAGACATCAGAGACGCATTACATTTCCCTCTGGCACTTGCTAATTGAGCTTGCTCAGACATCAGAGGTGCATTACATTTCCCTCTGGCACTTGTGAAATGAGCCTGCTTAGACATCAGAGGCGCATTACATTTCCTTCTGGCACTTGCTAAGTGAGCTGCTCAGACATCAGAGGCGCATTACATTTCCCTCTGGCGCTTGCTAAGTGAGCTTGCTCAGACAACAGAGGCGCATTACATTTCCCTCTTGCACTTGCTAAGTGAGCCTGCTCAGACATCAGAGGTGCATTACATTTCCCTGTAGCATTTGCTAAGTGAGCCTGCACATACATCAGAGGAGCATTACATTTCCCTCTGGCAATTGCTAAATTAGCTTGCTCAGACATAAGAGGCGCATTACATTTCCCTCTGGCACTTGCTAGGTGAGCTTGCTCAGACATCAGAGGGACATTAGACATGCCTCTGGCATTTGCTAAGTGAGCATGCTCAGACATCAGAGGAGCATTACATTTCCCTCTGGCACTTGCTAAGTGAGCCTGCTTAGACATCAGTGGCACGTTACATTTTGTTCCCGGCACTTGCTAAATGAGCCTGCCAAGACATCAGAGGCACATTTCATTTCCGTCTGGCACTTGCTAAGTGAGCCTGCTCAGACTTCAGAGGCGCATTACATTTCCCTGTGGCATTTGCTAAGTGAGCCTGCTCAGACTTCAGAGGCGCATTACATTTCCCTGTGGCATTTGCTAAGTGAGCCTGCTCAGACATCAGAGGTGCATTACATTTCCCTCTGGCGCTTGCTAAGTGAGCCTGCTCAGACATCAGAGAAGCCTTACATTTCCCTTCTGGCACTTGCCAAGTGAGCCTGCTCAGACATCAGAGGTGCATTACATTTCCCTCTGGCACTTGCTAAGTGAGCTTGCTCAGATATCAGAGGTGCATTACATTTCCCTCTGGCACTTGCTAAGTGAGCCTGCTCAGACATCAGAGGCGCATTACATTTCCCTCTGGCGCTTGCTAAGTGAGCTTGCTCAGACATCAGAGACGCCTTACATTTCCCTTCTGGCACTTGCCAAGTGAGCCTGCTCAGAAATCAGAGAAGCCTTACATTTCCCTTCTGGCACTTGCCAAGTGAGCCTGCTCAGACATCAGAGGTGCATTACATTTCCCTCTGGCACTTGCTAAGTGAGCTTGCTCAGATATCAGAGGTGCATTACATTTCCCTCTGGCACTTGCTAAGTGAGCCTGATCAGCCATCAGAGGTGCATTACATTTCCCTCTGGCGCTTGCTAAGTGAGCTTGCTCAGACATCAGAGGAGCATTACACTTCCCTCTGGCACTTGCTAAGTGAGCTTGCTCAGATATCAGAGGTGCATTACATTTCCCTCTGGCACTTGCTAAGTGAGCCTGCTCAGACATCAGAGGCGCATTACATTTCCCTCTGGCGCTTGCTAAGTGAGCTTGCTCAGACATCAGAGACGCCTTACATTTCCCTTCTGGCACTTGCCAAGTGAGCCTGCTCAGAAATCAGAGAAGCCTTACATTTCCCTTCTGGCACTTGCCAAGTGAGCCTGCTCAGACATCAGAGGTGCATTACATTTCCCTCTGGCACTTGCTAAGTGAGCTTGCTCAGATATCAGAGGTGCATTACATTTCCCTCTGGCACTTGCTAAGTGAGCCTGATCAGCCATCAGAGGTGCATTACATTTCCCTCTGGCGCTTGCTAAGTGAGCTTGCTCAGACATCAGAGGAGCATTACACTTCCCTCTGGCACTTGCTAAGTGAGCTTGCTCAGACATCAGAGGTGCGTTACATTTCGCTCTGGCATTGCTAAGTGAGCCTTCTCAGACATCAGAGACGCGTTACATTTCCCTCTGGCACTTGCTAATTGAGCCTGCTCAGACATCAGAGGCGCATTACATTTCCCTCTGGCACTTGCTAAGTGAGCCAGCTCAGACATCAGAGGCGCGTTACATTTTGTTCCCGGCACTTGCTAAATGAGCCTGCTCAGAGATTAGAGGCGCTTTTCATTTCCCTCTGGCACTTGCTAAGATAGCCTGCTCAGACTTCAGAGGCGCATTACATTTCCCTGTGGCATTTGCTAAGTGAGCCTGCTCAGACATCAGAGGCGCATTACATTTCCCTGTAGCATTTGCTAAGTGAACCTGCTCATACATCAGAGGAGCATTACATTTCCCTCTGGAACTTGCTAAATTAGCTTGCTCAGACATCAGAGGCGCATTAAACATGCCTCTGGAATTTGCTAAGTGAGCATGCTCAGACATCAGAGGCGCATTACATTTCTCTCTGGCACTTGCTAAGTGAGCCTGCTCACACATCAGAGGCATGTTACATTTTGTTCCCGGCACTTGCTAAATGAGCCTGCTCAGACATCAGAGGCGCATTTCATTTCCCTCTGGAACTTGCTAAGTGAGCCTGCTCAGACTTCAGAGGCGCATTTCATTTCCCTGTGGCAATTGCTAAGTGAGCATGCTCAGACATCAGAGGCGCATTACATTTCCCTCTGGCACTTGCTAAGTGAGCCTGCTCAGGCATCAGAGGCACGTTACATTTTGTTCCCGGCACTTGCTAAATGAGCCTGCTCAGACATCAGAGGCGCATTTCATTTCCCTCTGGCACTTGCTAAGTGAGCCTGCTCAGACTTCAGAGGCGCATTTCATTTCCCTGTGGCAATTGCTAAGTGAGCATGCTCAGACATCAGAGGCGCATTACATTTCCCTCTGGCACTTGCTAAGTGAGCCTGCTCAGGCATCAGAGGCACGTTACATTTTGTTCCCGGCACCTGCTAAATGAGCCTGCTCAGACATCAGAGGCGCATTTCATTTCCCTCTGGCACTTGCTAAGTGAGCCTGCTCAGACTTCAGAGGCGCATTACATTTCCCTGTGGCATTTGCTAAGTGAGCCTGCTGAGACATCAGAGGCGCATTACATTTCCCTCTGGCACTTGCTAAGTGAGCCTGCTCAGACTTCAGAGGCGCATTACATTTCCCTCTGGTATTTGCTAAGTGAGCTTGCTCAGACATCAGAGGAGCATTACATTTCCCTTTGGCACTTGCTAAGTGAGCTTGCTCAGACATCAGAGGTGCATTACATTTCCCTCTGGCACTTGCTAAGTGAGCCTGCTCAGACATCAGAGGCACGTTACATTTTGTTCCCGGCACTTGCTAAATGAGCCTGCTCAGACATCAGAGGCGCATTTCATTTCCCTCTGGCACTTGCTAAGTGAGCCTGCTCAGACTTCAGAGGCGCATTACATTTCCCTGTGGCATTTGCTAAGTGAGCCTGCTCAGACATCAGTGGCGCATTACATTTCCCTCGGGCACTTGCTAAGTGAGCTTGCTCAGACACCAGAGGCGCATTACATTTCCCTCTGACACTTGCTAAGTGAGCCTGCTCAGACATCAGAGGCACATTTCATTTCCCTCTGGCACTTGCTAAGTGAGCCTGCTCAGACTGCAGAGGTGCATTACATTTCCCTGTGGCATTTGCTAAGTGAGCCTGCTCAGACATCAGAGGCGCATTACATTTCCCTCTGGCATTTGCTAAGTGAGTATGCTCAGACATCAGAGGCGCATTACATTTCCCTCTGGCACTTGCTAAATGAACCTGCTCAGACATCAGAGGCGCATTTCATTTCCCTCTGGCACTTGCTAAGTGAGCCTGCTCAGACTTCAGAGGCACATTACATTTCCCTGTGGCATTTGCTAAGTGAGCCTGCTCAGACATCAGTGGCGCATTACATTTCCCTCTGGCACTTGCTAAGTGAGCCTGCTCAGACATCTCTAGCACTTGTGAAGTGAGCCTGCTTAGACATCTGAGGCGCATTACATTTCCCTCTGGCGCTTGCTAAGTGAGGTTGCTCAGACACCAGAGGCCCATTACATTTCCCTCTGGCACTTGCTAAGTGAGCCTGCTCAGACATCAGAGACACATTACATTTCCCTCTGGCACTTGCTAAGTGAGCTTGCTCAGACACCAGAGGCGCATTACATTTCCCTCTGGCGCTTGCTAAGTGAGCCTGCTCAGACATCAGAGGCGCATTGCATTTCCCTCTGGCGCTTGCTAAGTGACCTGACCCTGCTCAGACATCAGAGGCGCATTACATTTCGCTCTGGCACTTGCTAAGTGAGCATGGCTCAGACATCAGAAAAGCCTAACATTTCCCTCTGGCACTTGCTAAATGAGCCTGCTCATACATCAGAGGAGCATTACATTTCCCTCTGGCGCTTGCGAAGTGAGTCTGCTCAGACATCAGAGGGGCATTACATTTCCCTCTGGCGCTTGCTAAGTGAGCCTGCTCAGATATCAGAGGCGTGTTACATTTCCCTCTGGCGCTTGCTAAGTGAGCCTGCTCAGATATCAGAGGCGTGTTACATTTCCCTCTGGCGCTTGCTAAGTGAGCTTGCTCAGACATCAGAGGCATATTACATTTCCCTATGGCCCTTGTTAAGTGAGCTTGCTCATACATCCGAGGCGCATTACATTTCCCTTTGGCCCTTGCTAAGTGAGCTTGCTCATACATCAGAGGGGCATTACATTTCCCTCTGGCACTTGCTAAATTAGCTTGCTCAGACATCAGAGGCGCATTAAACATGCCTCTGGCATTTGCTAAGTGAGCATGCTCAGACATCAGAGGCGCATTACATTTCTCTCTGGCACTTGCTAAGTGAGCCTGCTCACACATCAGAGGCATGTTACATTTTGTTCCCGGCACTTGCTAAATGAGCCTGCTCAGACATCAGAGGCGCATTTCATTTCCCTCTGGAACTTGCTAAGTGAGCCTGCTCAGACTTCAGAGGCGCATTTCATTTCCCTGTGGCAATTGCTAAGTGAGCATGCTCAGACATCAGAGGCGCATTACATTTCCCTCTGGCACTTGCTAAGTGAGCCTGCTCAGGCATCAGAGGCACGTTACATTTTGTTCCCGGCACTTGCTAAATGAGCCTGCTCAGACATCAGAGGCGCATTTCATTTCCCTCTGGCACTTGCTAAGTGAGCCTGCTCAGACTTCAGAGGCGCATTACATTTCCCTGTGGCATTTGCTAAGTGAGCCTGCTGAGACATCAGAGGCGCATTACATTTCCCTCTGGCACTTGCTAAGTGAGCCTGCTCAGACTTCAGAGGCGCATTACATTTCCCTGTGGTATTTGCTAAGTGAGCTTGCTCAGACATCAGAGGAGCATTACATTTCCCTTTGGCACTTGCTAAGTGAGCTTGCTCAGACATCAGAGGTGCATTACATTTCCCTCTGGCACTTGCTAAGTGAGCCTGCTCAGACATCAGAGGCACGTTACATTTTGTTCCCGGCACTTGCTAAATGAGCCTGCTCAGACATCAGAGGCGCATTTCATTTCCCTCTGGCACTTGCTAAGTGAGCCTGCTCAGACTTCAGAGGCGCATTACATTTCCCTGTGGCATTTGCTAAGTGAGCCTGCTCAGACATCAGTGGCGCATTACATTTCCCTCGGGCACCTGCTAAGTGAGCTTGCTCAGACACCAGAGGCGCATTACATTTCCCTCTGGCACTTGCTAAGTGAGCCTGCTCAGACATCAGAGGCACATTTCATTTCCCTCTGGCACTTGCTAAGTGAGCCTGCTCAGACTGCAGAGGTGCATTACATTTCCCTGTGGCATTTGCTAAGTGAGCCTGCTCAGACATCAGAGGCGCATTACATTTCCCTCTGGCATTTGCTAAGTGAGCATGCTCAGACATCAGAGGCGCATTACATTTCCCTCTGGCACTTGCTAAATGAACCTGCTCAGACATCAGAGGCGCATTTCATTTCCCTCTGGCACTTGCTAAGTGAGCCTGCTCAGACTTCAGAGGCACATTACATTTCCCTGTGGCATTTGCTAAGTGAGCCTGCTCAGACATCAGTGGCGCATTACATTTCCCTCTGGCACTTGCTAAGTGAGCCTGCTCAGACATCTCTAGCACTTGTGAAGTGAGCCTGCTTAGACATCAGAGGCGCATTACATTTCCCTCTGGCGCTTGCTAAGTGAGGTTGCTCAGACACCAGAGGCCCATTACATTTCCCTCTGGCACTTGCTAAGTGAGCCTGCTCAGACATCAGAGACACATTACATTTCCCTCTGGCACTTGCTAAGTGAGCTTGCTCAGACACCAGAGGCGCATTACATTTCCCTCTGGCGCTTGCTAAGTGACCTGCCCCTCTCAGACATCAGAGGCGCATTACATTTCGCTCTGGCACTTGCTAAGTGAGCCTGCTCAGACATCAGAAAAGCCTAACATTTCCCTCTGGCACTTGCTAAATGGGCCTGCTCATACATCAGAGGAGCATTACATTTCCCTCTGGCACTTGCTAAGTTAGCTTGCTCAGACATCAGAGGTGCATTACATTTCCCTCTGGCGCTTGCGAAGTGAGTCTGCTCAGACATCAGAGGGGCATTACATTTCCCTCTGGCGCTTGCTAAGTGAGCCTGCTCAGATATCAGAGGCGTGTTACATTTCCCTCTGGCGCTTGCTAAGTGAGCCTGCTCAGATATCAGAGGCGTGTTACATTTCCCTCTGGCGCTTGCTAAGTGAGCTTGCTCAGACATCAGAGGCATATTACATTTCCCTATGGCCCTTGCTAAGTGAGCTTGCTCATACATCAGAGGCGCATTACATTTCCCTTTGGCGCTTGCTAAGTGAGCTTGCTCATACATCAGAGGGGCATTACATTTCCCGCTGGCGCTTGCTAAGTGAGCCTGCTCAGATATCAGAGGCGTGTTACATTTCCCTCTGGCGCTTGCTAAGTGAGCTTGCTCAGACATCAGAGGCATATTACATTTCCCTATGGCCCTTGCTAAGTGAGCTTGCTCATACATCAGAGGCACATTACATTTCCCTTTGGCGCTTGCTAAGTGAGCTTGCTCATACATCAGAGGCGCATTACATTTCCCTTTGGCGCTTGCTAAGTGAGCTTGCTCAGACTGCAGAGGTGCATTACATTTCCCTTTGGCGCGTGCTAAGTGAGCTTGCTCATACATCAGAGGCGCAGTACATTTCCCTTTGGCATTTGCTAAGTGAGCCTGCTCAGACATCAGAGACGCATCACATTCTGTTCCCGGCACTTGCTAAATGAGCCTGCTCAGACATCAGAGGCGCATTTCATTTCTCTCTGGCACTTGCTAAAATAGCCTGCTCAAACTTCAGAGACGCATTACATTTTCCTGTGGCTATTGGTAAGTGAGCCTGCTCAGACATCAGAGGCGCATTACATTTCCCTCTGGAACTTGCTAAGTGAGCTTGCTCAGACACCAGAGGCGCATTACATTTCCCTGTAGCATTTGCTAAGTGAGCCTGCTCATACATCAGAGGAGCATTACATTTCCCTCTGGCACTTGCTAAATTAGCTTGCTTAGACATCAGAGGTGCATTACATTTCCCTCTGGGACTTGCTAAGTGAGCTTGCTCAGACATCAGAGGCGCATTAAACATGCCTCTGGCATTTGCTAAGTGAGCATGCTCAGACATCAGAGGCGCATTACATTTCTCTCTGGCACTTGCTAAGTGAGCCTGCTCGGACATCAGAGGCACGTTACATTTTGTTCCCGGCACTTGCTAAATGAACCTGCTCAGACATCAGAGGCGCATTTCATTTCGCTCTGGCACTTGCTAAGTGAGCCTGCTCAGACATCAGAGGCGCATTACATTTCCCTCTGGCGCTTGCTAAGTGAGCCTGCTCAGACATCAGAGAAGCCTTACATTTCCCTTCTGGCACTTGCCAAGTGAGCCTGCTCAGACATTAGAGGTGCATTACATTTCCCTCTGGCACTTGCTAAGTGAGCTTGCTCAGATATCAGAGGTGCATTACATTTCCCTCTGGCACTTGCTAAGTGAGCCTGCTCAGACATCAGAGGCGCACTACATTTCCATCTGGCGCTTGCTAAGTGAGCTTGCTCAGACATCAGTGACGCCTTACATTTCCCTTCTGGCACTTGCCAAGTGAGCCTGCTCAGAAATCAGAGAAGCCTTACATTTCCCTTCTGGCACTTGCCAAGTGAGCCTGCTCAGACATCAGAGGTGCATTACATTTCCCTCTGGCACTTGCTAAGTGAGCTTGCTCAGATATCAGAGGTGCATTACATTTCCCTCTGGCACTTGCTAAGTGAGCCTGCTCAGCCATCAGAGGTGCATTACATTTCCCTCTGGCGCTTGCTAAGTGAGCTTGCTCAGACATCAGAGGAGCATTACACTTCCCTCTGGCACTTGCTAAGTGAGCTTGCTCAGACATCAGAGGTGCGTTACATTTCCCTCTGGCATTGCTAAGTGAGCCTGCTCAGACATCAGAGACGCGTTACATTTCCCTCTGGCACTTGCTAATTGAGCCTGCTCAGACATCAGAGGCGCATTACATTTCCCTCTGGCACTTGCTAAGTGAGCCCGCTCAGACATCAGAGGTGCGTTACATTTTGTTCCCGGCACTTGCTAAATGAGCCTGCTCAGAGATTAGAGGCGCATTTCATTTCCCTCTGGCACTTGCTAAGATAGCCTGCTCAGACTTCAGAGGCGCATTACATTTCCCTGTGGCATTTGCTAAGTGAGCCTGCTCAGACATCAGAGGCGCATTACATTTCCCTTTGGCGCTTGCTAAGTGAGCTTGCTCAGACATCAGAGACGCATTACATTTCCCTGTGGCATTTGCTAAGTGAGCCTGCTCAGACATCAGAGGAGCATTACATTTCCCTCTGGCACTTGCTAAGTGAGCTTGCTCAGACATCAGAGACGCATTACATTTCCCTCTGGCACTTGCTAATTGAGCTTGCTCAGACATCAGAGGTGCATTACATTTCCCTCTGGCACTTGTGAAATGAGCCTGCTTAGACATCAGAGGCGCATTACATTTCCTTCTGGCACTTGCTAAGTGAGCCTGCTCAGACATCAGAGGCGCATTACATTTCCCTCTGGCGCTTGCTAAGTGAGCTTGCTCAGACATCAGAGGCGCATTACATTTCCCTCTTGCACTTGCTAAGTGAGCCTGCTCAGACATCAGAGGTGCATTACATTTCCCTGTAGCATTTGCTAAGTGAGCCTGCACATACATCAGAGGAGCATTACATTTCCCTCTGGCAATTGCTAAATTAGCTTGCTCAGACATAAGAGGCGCATTACATTTCCCTCTGGCACTTGCTAGGTGAGCTTGCTCAGACATCAGAGGGACATTAGACATGCCTCTGGCATTTGCTAAGTGAGCATGCTCAGACATCAGAGGAGCATTACATTTCCCTCTGGCACTTGCTAAGTGAGCCTGCTTAGACATCAGTGGCACGTTACATTTTGTTCCCGGCACTTGCTAAATGAGCCTGCCAAGACATCAGAGGCACATTTCATTTCCGTCTGGCACTTGCTAAGTGAGCCTGCTCAGACTTCAGAGGCGCATTGCATTTCCCTGTGGCATTTGCTAAGTGAGCCTGCTCAGACTTCAGAGGCGCATTACATTTCCCTGTGGCATTTGCTAAGTGAGCCTGCTCAGACATCAGAGGCGCCTTACATTTCCCTTCTGGCACTTGCCAAGTGAGCCTGCTCAGACATCAGAGGTGCATTACATTTCCCTCTGGCACTTGCTAAGTGAGCTTGCTCAGATATCAGAGGCGCATTACATTTCCCTCTGGTGCTTGCTAAGTGAGCCTGCTCAGACATCAGAGGTGCATTACATTTCCCTCTGGCGCTTGCTAAGTGAGCTTGCTCAGACATCAGAGGAGCATTACACTTCCCTCTGGCACTTGGTAAGTGAGCTTGCTCAGACATCAGAGGTGTGTCACATTTCCCTCCGGCACTTGCTAAGTGAGCCTGCTCAGACATCAGAGACGCGTTACATTTCCCTCTGGCACTTGCTAATTGAGCCTGCTCAGACATCAGAGGCGCATTACATTTCCCTCTGGCACTTGCTAAGTGAGCCTGCTCAGACATCAGAGGCGCGTTACATTTTGTTCCCGGCACTTGCTAAATGAGCCTGCCAAGACATCAGAGGCACATTTCATTTCCCTCTGGCACTTGCTAAGTGAGCCTGCTCAGACTTCAGAGGCGCATGACATTTCCCTGTGGCATTTGCTAAGTGAGCCTGCTCAGACATCAGTGGTGCATTACATTTCCCTCTGGCACTTGCTAAGTGAGCTTGCTCAGACACCAGAGGCGCATTACATTTCCCTCTGGCACTTGCTAAGTGAGCCTGCTCAGACTTCAGAGGCACGTTACATTTTGTTCCCGGCACTTGCTAAATGAGCCTGCTCAGACATCAGAGGCGCATTTCATTTCCCTCTGGCACTTGCTAAGTGAGCTTGCTCAGACTTCAGAGGTGCATTACATTTCCCTGTGGCATTTGCTAAGTGAGCCTGCTCAGACATCAGAGGCGCATTACATTTCCCTCTGGCACTTGCTAAGTGATCTTGCTCAGACACCAGAGGCGCATTACATTTCCATGTGGCACTTGCTAAGTGAGCCTGCTCAGACATCAGAGACGCATTACATTTCCCTCTGGCACTTGCTAATTGTGCTTGCTCAGACATCAGAGGCGCATTACATTTCCCTCTGGCACTTGTGAAGTGAGCCTGCTTAGACATCAGAGGCGCATTACATTTCCCTCTGGCGCTTGCGAAGTGACCTTGCTCAGACATCAGAGGCGCATTACATTTCCCTCTGGCACTTGCTAAGTGAGCCTGCTGAGACATCAGAGAAGCCTAACATTTCCCTCTGGCACTTGCTAAATGAGCCTGCTCAGACATCAGGGGGGCATTACATTTCCCTGTAGCATTTGCTAAGTGAGCCTGCTCATACATCAGAGGAGCATTACATTTCCCTCTGGCACTTGCTAAGGAAGCTTGCTCAGACATCAGAGGCGCATTACATTTCCCTCTGGCACTTGCTAAGTGAGCTTGCTCAGACATCAGAGGTGCATTACATATGCCTCTGGCATTTGCTAAGTGAGCATGCTCAGACATCAGAGGCGCATTACATTTCCCTCTGGCGCTTGCGAAGTGAGTCTGCTCAGACATCAGAGGGGCATTACATTTCCCTCTGGCGCTTGCTAAGTGAGCCTGCTCAGATATCAGAGGCGTATTACATTTCCCTCTGGCGCTTGCTAAGTGAGCTTGCTCAGACATCAGAGGCCTATTACATTTCCCTATGGCGCTTGCTAAGTGAGCTTGCTCATACATCAGAGGCGCATTACATTTCCCTTTGGCGCTTGCTAAGTGAGCTTGCTCATACATCAGAGGCACATTTCATTTCCCTCTGGCACTTGCTAAGATAGCCTGCTCAGACTTCAGAGGCGCATTACATTTTCCTGTGGCATTTGCTAAGCGAGCCTGCTCAAACATCAGAGGGGCATTACATTTCCCTCTGGCACTTGCTAAGTGAGCTTGCTCAGACACCAGAAGCGCATTACATTTCCCTCTGGCACTTGCTAAGTGAGCCTGCTCAGACATCAGAGACGCATTAGATTTCCCTCTGGCACTTGCTAATTGAGCTTGTTCAGACATCAGTGGCGCATTACATTTCCCTCTGGCTCTTATGAAGTGAGCCTGCTTAGACATCAGAGGCGCATTACATTTCCCTCTGGCGCTTGCTAAGTGAGCCTGCTCAGACATCAGAGGCGCATTACATTTCCCTCTGGCGCTTGCTAAGTGAGCTTGCTCAGACATCAGAGGCGCATTACATTTCCCTCTGGCACTTGCTAAGTGAGCCTGCTCAGACATCAGAGAAGCCTTACATTTCCCTATGGCACTTGCTAAATGAGCCTGCTCAGGCATCAGAGGCGCATTACATTTCCCTGTAGCATTTGCTAAGTGAGCCTGCTCATACATCAGAGGAGCATTACATTTCCCTCTGGCACTTGCTAAATTATCTTGCTCAGACATCAGAGGCGCATTACATTTCCCTCTGACACTTGCTAAGTGAGCTTGATCAAACATCAGAGGCGCATTAAACACGCCTCTTGCATGTGCTAAGTGAGCATGCTCTGACATCAGAGGCGCATTCCATTTCTCTCTGCACTTGCTAAGTGAGCCTGCTCAGACTTCAGAGGCGCATTACATTTCCCTGTGGCAATTGCTAAGTGAGCATGCTCAGACATCAGAGGCGCATTACATTTCCCTCTGGCACTTGCTAAGTGAGCCTGCTCAGATATCAGAGGCACGTTACATTTTGTTCCCGGCACTTGCTAAATGAGCCTGCTCAGACATCAGAGGCGCATTTCATTTCCCTCTGGAACTTGCTAAGTGAGCCTGCTCAGACTTCAGAGGCGCATTACATTTCCCTGTGGCAATTGCTAAGTGAGCATGCTCAGACATCAGAGGCGCATTACATTTCCCTCTGCCACTTGCTAAGTGAGCCTGCTCAGGTATCAGAGGCACGTTACATTTTGTTCCCGGCACTTGCTAAATGAGCCTGCTCAGACATCAGAGGCGCATTTCATTTCCCTCTGGCACTTGCTAAGTGAGCCTGCTCAGACTTCAGAGGTGCATTACATTTCCCTGTGGCATTTGCTAAGTGAGCCTGCTGAGACAGCATTTAATTTCCCTCTGGCACTTGCTAAGTGAGCCTGCTCAGACTTCAGAGGTGCATTACATTTCCCTGTGGAATTTGCTAAGTGAGCCTGCTGAGACATCAGAGGCGCATTACATTTCCCTCTGGCACTTGCTAAGTGAGCCTGCTCAGACTTCAGAGGCGCATTACATTTCCCTGTGGTATTTGCTAAGTGAGCTTGCTCAGACATCGGAGGAGCATTACATTTCCCTGTGGCACTTGCTAAGTGAGCTTGCTCAGACATCAGAGGCGCATTACATTTCCCTCTGGCACTTGCTAAGTGAGCCTGCTCAGACATCAGAGGCACGTTACATTTTGTTCCTGGCACTTGCTAAATGAGCCTGCTAAGACATCAGAGGCGCATTTCATTTCCCTCTGGCACTTGCTAAGTGAGCCTGCTCAGACTTCAGAGGCGCATTTCATTTCCCTCTGGCACTTGCTAAGTGAGCCTGCTCAGACTTCAGAGGCGCATTACATTTCCCTGTGGCATTTGCTAAGTGAGCCTGCTCAGACATCAGTGGCGCATTACATTTCCCTCGGGCACTTGCTAAGTGAGCTTGCTCAGACACCAGAGGCGCATTACATTTCCCTCTGGCACTTGCTAAGTGAGCCTGCTCAGACATCAGAGGCGCATTTCATTTCCCTCTGGCACTTGCTAAGTGAGCCTGCTCAGACTGCAGAGGTGCATTACATTTCCCTGTGGCATTTGCTAAGTGAGCCTGCTCAGACATCAGAGGCGCATTACATTTCCCTCTGGCATTTGCTAAGTGAGCATGCTCAGACATCAGAGGCGCATTACATTTCCCTCTGGCACTTGCTAAATGAGCCTGCTCAGACATCAGAGGCGCATTTCATTTCCCTCTGGCACTTGCTAAGTGAGCCTGCTCAGACTTCAGAGGCGCATTACATTTCCCTGTGGCATTTGCTAAGTGAGCCTGCTCAGACATCAGTGGCGCATTACATTTCCCTCTGGCACTTGCTAAGTGAGCTTGCTCAGACACCAGAGGCGCATTACATTTCCCTCTGGCACTTGCTAAGTGAGCCTGCTCAGACATCAGAGACACATTACATTTCCCTCTGGCACTTGCTAAGTGAGCTTGCTCAGACACCAGAGGTGCATTACATTTCCCTCTGGCACTTGCTAAGTGAGACTGCTCAGACATCTCTAGCACTTGTGAAGTGAGCCTGCTTAGACATCAGAGGCGCATTACATTTCCCTCTGGCGCTTGCTAAGTGAGCCTGCTCAGACATCAGAGGCGCATTGCATATCCCTCTGGCGCTTGCTAAGTGACCTTGCTCAGACATCAGAGGCGCATTACATTTCGCTCTGGCACTTGCTAAGTGAGCCTGCTCAGACATCAGAGAAGCCTAACATTTCCCTCTGGCACTTGCTAAATGAGCCTGCTCAGACATCAGAGGCGCATTACATTTCCCTGTACCATTTGCTAAGTGAGCCTGCTCATACATCAGAGGAGCATTACATTTCCCTCTGGCACTTGCTAAGTTAGCTTGCTCAGACATCAGAGGCGCATTACATTTCCCTCTGGCACTTGCTAAGTGAGCTTGCTCAGACATCAGAGGCGCATTACATATGCCTCTGGCATTTGCTAAGTGAGCATGCTCAGACATCAGAGGCGCATTACATTTCCCTCTGGTGCTTGCAAAGTGAGTCTGCTCAGACATCAGAGGGGCATTACATTTCCCTCTGGCGCTTGCTAAGTGAGCCTGCTCAGATATCAGAGGCGTATTACATTTCCCTCTGGCGCTTGCTAAGTGAGCTTGCTCAGACATCAGAGGCGTATTACATTTCCCTATGGCCCTTGCTAAGTGAGCTTGCTCATACATCAGAGGCGCATTACATTTCCCTTTGGCGTTTGCTAAGTGAGCTTGCTCATACATCAGAGGTGCATTACATTTCCCTTTGGCGCTTGCTGAGTGAGCTTGCTCAGACTGCAGAGGTGCATTAAATTTCCCTTTGGCATTTGCTAAGTGAGCCTGCTCAGACATCACAGGCGCGTCACATTCTGTTCCTGGCACTTGCTAAATGAGCCTGCTCAGACATCAGAGGCGCATTTCATTTCCCTCTGGCACTTGCTAAAATAGCCTGCTCAAACTTCAGAGGCGCATTACATTTTCCTGTGGCATTTGCTAAGTGAGCCTGCTCAGACATCAGAGGCGCATTACATTTCCCTCTGGCACTTGCTAAGTGAGCTTGCTCAGACACTAGAGGCGCATTACATTTCCCTCTGGCACTTGCCAAGTGATCCTGCTCAGACATCAGAGACGCATTACATTTCCCTCTGGCACTTGCTAATTGAGCTTGCTCAGACATCAGAGGCGCATTACATTTCCCTCTGGCACTTGTGAAGTGAGCCTGCTTAGACATCAGAGGCGCATTACATTTCCCTCTGGCACTTGCTAAGTGAGCCTGCTCAGACTTCAGAGAAGCCTCACATTTCCCTGTAGCATTTGCGAAGTGAGCCTGCTCATACATCAGAGGAGCATTACATTTCCCTCTGGCACTTGCTAAATTAGCTTGCTTAGACATCAGAGGCGCATTACATTTCCCTCTGGCACTTGCTAAGTGAGCTTGCGCAGACATCAGAGGCGCATTAAACATGCCTCTGGCATTTGCTAAGTGAGCATGCTCAGACATCAGAGGCACATTACATTTCTCTCTGGCACTTGCTAAGTGAGCCTGCTCAGACATCAGAGGCACGTTACATTTTGTTCCCGGCACTTGCTAAATGAGACTGCTCAGACATCAGAGGCGCATTACATTTCCCTCTGGCGCTTGCTAAGTGAGCCTGCTCAGACATCAGAGAAGCCTTACATTTCCCTTCTGGCACTTGCCAAGTGAGCCTGCTCAGACATCAGAGGTGCATTACATTTCCCTCGGGCACTTGCTAAGTGAGCTTGCTCAGATATCAGAGGTGCATTACATTTCCCTCTGACACTTGCTAAGTGAGCTGCTCAGACATCAGAGGTGCACTACATTTCCCTCTGGCACTTGCTAAGTGAGCTTGCTCAGACATCAGAGGAGCATTACACTTCCCTCTGGCACTTGCTAAGTGAGCTTGCTCAGACATCAGAGGTGCGTTACATTTTCCTCTGGCACTTGCTAAGTGAGCCTGCTCAGACATCAGAGGTGCGTTACATTTCCCTCTGGCACTTGCTAAGTGAGCCTGCTCAGACATCAGAGACGCGTTACATTTCCCGGTGGCACTTGCTAATTGAGCCTGCTCAGACATCAGAGGCGTGTTACATTTTGTTCCCGGCACTTGCTAAATGAGCCTGCTCAGAGATTAGAGGCGCATTTCATTTTCCTCTGGCACTTGCTAAGATAGCCTGCTCAGACTTCAGAGGCGCATTACATTTCCCTGTGGCATTTGCTAAGTGAGCCTGCTCAGACATCAGAGGCGCATTACATTTCCCTCTTGAGCTTGCTAAGTGAGCTTGCTCAGACATCAGAGATGCATTACATTTCCCTGTGGCATTTGTTAAGTGAGCCTGCTCAGACATCAGAGGAGCATTACATTTCCCTCTGGCACTTGCTAAGTGAGCTTGCTCAGACATCAGAGACGCATTACATTTCCCTTTGGCACTTGCTAATTGAGCTTGCTCAGACATCAGAGGCGCATTACATTTCCCTCTGGCACTTGTGAAATGAGCCTGCTTAGACATCAGAGGCGCATTACATTTCCTTCTGGCACTTGCTAAGTGAGCCTGCTCAGACATCAGAGGCGCATTACATTTCCCTCTGGCGCTTGCTAAGTGAGCTTGCTCAGACATCAGAGGCGCATTACATTTCCCTCTGGCACTTGCTAAGTGAGCCTGCTCAGACATCAGAGAAGCCTTACATTTCCCTCTGGCACTTGCTAAATGAGCCTGCTCAGACATCAGAGGTGCATTACATTTCCCTGTAGCATTTGCTAAGTGTGCCTGCTCATACATCAGAGGAGCATTACATTTCCCTCTGACAATTGCTAAATTAGCTTGCTCAGACATAAGAGGCGCATTACATTTCCCTCTGGCACTTGCTAAGTGAGTTTGCTCAGACATCAGAGGCACATTAGACATGCCTCTGGCATTTGCTAAGTGAGTATGCTCAGACATCAGAGGCGGTATTACATTTCCCTCTGGCGCTTGCTAAGTGAGCCTGCTCAGACATCAGAGGCACGTTACATTTTGTTCCCGGCACTTGCTAAATGAGCCTGCCAAGACATCAGAGGCACATTTCATTTCTGTCTGGCACTTGCTAAGTGAGCCTGCTCAGACTTCAGAGGCGCATTACATTTCCCTGTGGCATTTGCTAAGTGAGCCTGCTCAGACATCAGTGGCGCATTACATTTCCCTCTGGCACTTGCTAAGTGAGCTTGCTCAGACACCAGAGGCGCATTACATTTCCTTCTGGCACTTGCTAAGTGAGCCTGCTCAGACTTCAGAGGCGCGTTACATTTTGTTCCCGGCACTTGCTAAATAAGCCTGCTCAGACATCAGAGGCGCATTTCATTTCCCTCTGGCGCTTGCTAAGTGAGCCTGCTCGGACTTCAGAGGCGCATTACATTTCCCTGTGGCATTTGCTAAGTGAGCCTGCTGAGACATCAGAGGCACATTAAATTTCCCTCTGGCACTTGCTAAGTGAGCCTGCTCAGACTTCAGAGGCGCATTACATTTCCCTGTGGTATTTGCTAAGTGAGCTTGCTCAGACATCAGAGGAGCATTACATTTCCCTCTGGCACTTGCTAAGTGAGCTTGCTCAGACATCAGAGGTGTATTACATTTGCCTCTGGCACTTGCTAAGTGAGCCTGCTCAGACATCAGAGGCACGTTACATTTTGTTCCCGGCACTTGCTAAATGAGCCTGCTCAGACATCAGAGGCGCATTTCATTTCCCTCTGGCACTTGCTAAGTGAGCCTGCTCAGACTGCAGAGGTGCATTACATTTCCCTGTGGCATTTGCTAAGTGAGCCTGCTCAGACATCAGAGGCGCATTACATTTCCCTCTGGCATTTGCTAAGTGAGCATGCTCAGACATCAGAGGCGCATTACATTTCCCTCTTGCGCTTGCTAAGTGAGCTGGCTCAGACATCGGAGACGCATTACATTTCCCTGTGGCATTTGTTAAGTGAGCCTGCTCAGACATCAGAGGAGCATTACATTTCCCTGTGGCATTTGCTAAGTGAGCCTGCTCAGACATCAGTGGCGCATTACATTTCCCTCTGGCACTTGCTAAGTGAGCTTGCTCAGATATCAGAGGTGCATTACATTTCCCTCTGACACTTGCTAAGTGAGCTGCTCAGACATCAGAGGTGCACTACATTTCCCTCTGGCGCTTGCTAAGTGAGCTTGCTCAGACATCAGAGGAGCATTACACTTCCCTCTGGCACTTGCTAAGTGAGCTTGCTCAGACATCAGAGGTGCGTTACATTTCCCTCTGGCACTTGCTAGTGAGCCTGCTCAGACGTCAGAGGTGTATTACATTTGCCTCTGGCACTTGCTAAGTGAGCCTGCTCAGACATCAGAGGCACGTTACATTTTGTTCCCGGCACTTGCTAAATGAGCCTGCTCAGACATCAGAGGCGCATTTCATTTCCCTCTGGCACTTGCTAAGTGAGCCTGCTCAGACTGCAGAGGTGCATTACATTTCCCTGTGGCATTTGCTAAGTGAGCCTGCTCAGACATCAGAGGCGCATTACATTTCCCTCTGGCATTTGCTAAGTGAGCATGCTCAGACATCAGAGGCGCATTACATTTCCCTCTTGCGCTTGCTAAGTGAGCTGGCTCAGACATCGGAGACGCATTACATTTCCCTGTGGCATTTGTTAAGTGAGCCTGCTCAGACATCAGAGGAGCATTACATTTCCCTGTGGCATTTGCTAAGTGAGCCTGCTCAGACATCAGTGGCGCATTACATTTCCCTCTGGCACTTGCTAAGTGAGCTTGCTCAGATATCAGAGGTGCATTACATTTCCCTCTGACACTTGCTAAGTGAGCTGCTCAGACATCAGAGGTGCACTACATTTCCCTCTGGCGCTTGCTAAGTGAGCTTGCTCAGACATCAGAGGAGCATTACACTTCCCTCTGGCACTTGCTAAGTGAGCTTGCTCAGACATCAGAGGTGCGTTACATTTCCCTCTGGCACTTGCTAGTGAGCCTGCTCAGACGTCAGAGGTGCGTTACATTTCCCTCTGGCACTTGCTAAGTGAGCCTGCTCAGACATCAGAGACGCGTTACATTTCCCTCTGGCACTTGCTAATTGAGCCTGCTCAGACATCAGAGGCGTGTTACATTTTGTTCCCGGCACTTGCTAAATGAGCCTGCTCAGAGATTAGAGGCGCATTTCATTTCCCTCTGGCACTTGCTAAGATAGCCTGCTCAGACTTCAGAGGCGCATTACATTTCCCTGTGGCATTTGCTAAGTGAGCCTGCTCAGACATCAGAGGCGCATTACATTTCCCTCTTGCGCTTGCTAAGTGAGCTTGCTCAGACATCAGAGACGCATTACATTTCCCTGTGGCATTTGTTAAGTGAGCCTGCTCAGACATCAGAGGAGCATTACATTTCCCTCTGGCACTTGCTAAGTGAGCTTGCTCAGACATCAGAGACGCATTACATTTCCCTCTGGCACTTGCTAATTGAGCTTGCTCAGACATCAGAGGCGCATTACATTTCCCTCTGGCACTTGTGAAATGAGCCTGCTTAGACATCAGAGGCGCATTACATTTCCTTCTGGCACTTGCTAAGTGAGCCTGCTCAGACATCAGAGGCGCATTACATTTCCCTCTGACAATTGCTAACTTAGCTTGCTCAGACATAAGAGGCGCATTACATTTCCCTCTGGCACTTGCTAAGTGAGCTTGCTCAGACATCAGAGGCACATTAGACATGCCTCTGGCATTTGCTAAGTGAGCATGCTCAGACATCAGATGCGGTATTACATTTCCCTCTGGCACTTGCTAAGTGAGCCTGCTCAGACATCAGAGGCACGTTACATTTTGTTCCCGGCACTTGCTAAATGAGCCTGCCAAGACATCAGAGGCACATTTCATTTCCGTCTGGCACTTGCTAAGTGAGCCTGCTCAGACTTCAGAGGCGCATTACATTTCCCTGTGGCATTTGCTAAGTGAGCCTGCTCAGACATCAGTGGCGCATTACATTTCCCTCTGGTACTTGCTAAGTGAGCTTGCTCAGACACCAGAGGCGCATTACATTTCCTTCTGGCACTTGCTAAGTGAGCCTGCTCAGACTTCAGAGGCGCGTTACATTTTGTTCCCGGCACTTGCTAAATAAGCCTGCTCAGACATCAGAGGCGCATTTCATTTCCCTCTGGCGCTTGCTAAGTGAGCCTCCTCGGACTTCAGAGGCGCATTACATTTCCCTGTGGCAGTTGCTAAGTGAGCCTGCTGAGACATCAGAGGCGCATTAAATTTCCCTCTGGCACTTGCTAAGTGAGCCTGCTCAGACTTCAGAGGCGCATTACATTTCCCTGTGGTATTTGCTAAGTGAGGTTGCTCAGACATCAGAGGAGCATTACATTTCCCTCTGGCACTTGCTAAGTGAGCTTGCTCAGACATCAGAGGTGTATTACATTTCCCTCTGGCACTTGCTAAGTGAGCCTGCTCAGACATGAGAGGCACGTTACATTTTGTTCCCGGCACTTGCTAAATGAGCCTGCTCAGACATCAGAGGCGCATTTCATTTCCCTCTGGCACTTGCTAAGTGAGCCTGCTCAGAGATCAGAGGCGCATTTCATTTCCCTCTGGCACTTGCTAAGTGAGCCTGCTCAGACTGCAGAGGTGCATTACATTTCCCTGTGGCATTTGCTAAGTGAGCCTGCTCAGACATCAGAGGCGCATTACATTTCCCTCTGGCACTTGCTAAGTGAGCCTGCTCAGACATCAGTGGCGCATTACATTTCCCTCTGGCACTTGCTAAGTGAGGTTGCTCAGACACCAGAGGCCCATTACATTTCCCTCTGGCACTTGCTAAGTGAGCCTGCTCAGACATCAGAGACACATTACATTTCCCTCGGGCACTTGCTAAGTGAGCTTGCTCAGACACCAGAGGCGCATTACATTTCCCTCTGGCACTTGCTAAGTGAGCCTGCTCAGACATCTCTAGCACTTGTGAAGTGAGCCTGCTTAGACATCAGAGGCGCATTACATTTCCCTCTGGCGCTTGCTAAGTGAGCCTGCTCAGACATCAGAGGCGCATTGCATTTCCCTCTGGCGCTTGCTAAGTGACCTTGCTCAGACATCAGAGGCGCATTACATTTCGCTCTGGCACTTGCTAAGTGAGCCTGCTCAGACATCAGAAAAGCCTAACATTTCCCTCTGGCACTTGCTAAATGAGCCTGCTCAGACATCAGAGGCGCATTACATTTCCCTGTAGCATTTGCTAAGTGAGCCTGCTCATACATCAGAGGAGCATTACATTTCTTCTGGCACTTGCTAAGTTAGCTTGCTCAGACATCAGAGGCGCATTACATTTCCCTCTGGCACTTGCTAAGTGAGCTTGCTCAGACATCAGAGACGCATTACATATGCCTCTGGCATTTGCTAAGTGAGCATGCTCAGACATCAGAGGCGCATTACATTTCCTTCTGGCGCTTGCTAAGTTAGCCTGCTCAGATATCAGAGGCTTGTTACATTTCCCTCTGGCGCTTGCTAAGTGAGCTTGCTCAGACATCAGAGGCGTATTACATTTCCCTATGGCCCTTGCTAAGTGAGCTTGCTCATACATCAGAGGCGCATTACATTTCCCTTTGGCGCTTGCTAAGTGAGCTTGCTCATACATCAGAGGCGCATTATATTTCCCTCTGGAACTTGCTAAGTGAGCTTGCTCAGACACCAGAGGCGCATTACATTTCCCTCTGGCACTTGTCAAGTGATCCTGCTCATACATCAGAGACGCATTACATTTCCCTCTGGCACTTGCTAATTGAGCTTGCTCAGACATCAGAGGCGCATTACATTTCCCTCTGGCACTTGTGAAGTGAGCCTGCTTAGACATCAGAGGCGCATTACATTTCCCTCTGGCGCTTGCTAAGTGAGCCTGCTCAGACATCAGAGAAGCCTTACATTTCCCTGTAGCATTTGCTAAGTGAGCCTGCTCATACATCAGAGGAGCATTACATTTCCCTCTGGCACTTGCTAAATTAGCTTGCATAGACATCAGAGGCGCATTACATTTCCCTCTGGCACTTGCTAAGTGAGCTTGCTCAGACATCAGAGGCGCATTAAACATGCCTCTGGCATTTGCTAAGTGAGCATGCTCAGACATCAGAGGCGCATTACATTTCTCTCTGGCACTTGCTAAGTGAGCCTGCTCAGACATCAGAGGCACGTTACATTTTGTTCCCGGCACTTGCTAAATGAACCTGCTCAGACATCAGAGGCGCATTTCATTTCCCTCTGGCACTTGCTAAGTGAATCTGCTCAGACATCAGAGGCGCATTACATTTCCCTCTGGCGCTTGCTAAGTGAGCCTGCTCAGACATCAGAGAAGCCTTACATTTCCCTTCTGTCACTTGCCAAGTGAGCCTGCTCAGACATCAGAGGTGCATTACATTTCCCTCTGGCACTTGCTAAGTGAGCTTGCTCAGATATCGGAGGTGCATTACATTTCCCTCTGGCACTTGCTAAGTGAGCCTGCTCAGACATCAGAGGCGCATTACATTTCCCTCTGGCGCTTGCTAAGTGAGCTTGCTCAGACATCAGAGACGCCTTACATTTCCCTTCTGGCACTTGCCAAGTGAGCCTGCTCAGAAATCAGAGAAGCTTTACATTTCCCTTCTGGCACTTGCCAAGTGAGCCTGCTCAGACATCAGAGGTGCATTACATTTCCCTCTGGCGCTTGCTAAGTGACCTGACCCTGCTCAGACATCAGAGGCGCATTACATTTCGCTCTGGCACTTGCTAAGTGAGCATGGCTCAGACATCAGAAAAGCCTAACATTTCCCTCTGGCACTTGCTAAATGAGCCTGCTCATACATCAGAGGAGCATTACATTTCCCTCTGGCACTTGCTAAGTTAGCTTGCTCAGACATCAGAGGTGCATTACATTTCCCTCTGGCGCTTGCGAAGTGAGTCTGCTCAGACATCAGAGGGGCATTACATTTCCCTCTGGCGCTTGCTAAGTGAGCCTGCTCAGATATCAGAGGCGTGTTACATTTCCCTCTGGCGCTTGCTAAGTGAGCCTGCTCAGATATCAGAGGCGTGTTACATTTCCCTCTGGCGCTTGCTAAGTGAGCTTGCTCAGACATCAGAGGCATATTACATTTCCCTATGGCCCTTGTTAAGTGAGCTTGCTCATACATCCGAGGCGCATTACATTTCCCTTTGGCGCTTGCTAAGTGAGCTTGCTCATACATCAGAGGGGCATTACATTTCCCTCTGGCACTTGCTAAATTAGCTTGCTCAGACATCAGAGGCGCATTAAACATGCCTCTGGCATTTGCTAAGTGAGCATGCTCAGACATCAGAGGCGCATTACATTTCTCTCTGGCACTTGCTAAGTGAGCCTGCTCACACATCAGAGGCATGTTACATTTTGTTCCCGGCACTTGCTAAATGAGCCTGCTCAGACATCAGAGGCGCATTTCATTTCCCTCTGGAACTTGCTAAGTGAGCCTGCTCAGACTTCAGAGGCGCATTTCATTTCCCTGTGGCAATTGCTAAGTGAGCATGCTCAGACATCAGAGGCGCATTACATTTCGCTCTGGCACTTGCTAAGTGAGCCTGCTCAGACATCAGAAAAGCCTAACATTTCCCTCTGGCACTTGCTAAATGAGCCTGCTCATACATCAGAGGAGCATTACATTTCCCTCTGGCACTTGCTAAGTTAGCTTGCTCAGACATCAGAGGTGCATTACATTTCCCTCTGGCGCTTGCGAAGTGAGTCTGCTCAGACATCAGAGGGGCATTACATTTCCCTCTGGCGCTTGCTAAGTGAGCCTGCTCAGATATCAGAGGCGTGTTACATTTCCCTCTGGCGCTTGCTAAGTGAGCCTGCTCAGATATCAGAGGCGTGTTACATTTCCCTATGGCCCTTGCTAAGTGAGCTTGCTCATACATCAGAGGCGCATTACATTTCCCTTTGGCGCTTGCTAAGTGAGCTTGCTCATACATCAGAGGGGCATTACATTTCCCTCTGGCGCTTGCTAAGTGAGCCTGCTCAGATATCAGAGGCGTGTTACATTTCCCTCTGGCGCTTGCTAAGTGAGCTTGCTCAGACATCAGAGGCATATTACATTTCCCTATGGCCCTTGCTAAGTGAGCTTGCTCATACATCAGAGGCGCATTACATTTCCCTTTGGCGCTTGCTAAGTGAGCTTGCTCATACATCAGAGGCGCATTACATTTCCCTTTGGCGCTTGCTAAGTGAGCTTGCTCAGACTGCAGAGGTGCATTACATTTCCCTTTGGCGCGTGCTAAGTGAGCTTGCTCATACATCAGAGGCGCATTACATTTCCCTTTGGCATTTGCTAAGTGAGCCTGCTCAGACATCAGAGACGCATCACATTCTGTTCCCGGCACTTGCTAAATGAGCCTGCTCAGACATCAGAGGCGCATTTCATTTCCCTCTGGCACTTGCTAAAATAGCCTGCTCAAACTTCAGAGGCGCATTACATTTTCCTGTGGCATTTGGTAAGTGAGCCTGCTCAGACATCAGAGGCGCATTACATTTCCCTCTGGAACTTGCTAAGTGAGCTTGCTCAGACACCAGAGGCGCATTACATTTCCCTGTAGCATTTGCTAAGTGAGCCTGCTCATACATCAGAGGAGCATTACATTTCCCTCTGGCACTTGCTAAATTAGCTTGCTTAGACATCAGAGGTGCATTACATTTCCCTCTGGGACTTGCTAAGTGAGCTTGCGCAGACATCAGAGGCGCATTAAACATGCCTCTGGCATTTGCTAAGTGAGCATGCTCAGACATCAGAGGCGCATTACATTTCTCTCTGGCACTTGCTAAGTGAGCCTGCTCGGACATCAGAGGCACGTTACATTTTGTTCCCGGCACTTGCTAAATGAACCTGCTCAGACATCAGAGGTGCATTTCATTTCCCTCTGGCACTTGCTAAGTGAGCCTGCTCAGACATCAGAGGCGCATTACATTTCCCTCTGGCGCTTGCTAAGTGAGCCTGCTCAGACATCAGAGAAGCCTTACATTTCCCTTCTGGCACTTGCCAAGTGAGCCTTCTCAGACATCAGAGGTGCATTACATTTCCCTCTGGCACTTGCTAAGTGAGCTTGCTCAGATATCAGAGGTGCATTACATTTCCCTCTGGCACTTGCTAAGTGAGCCTGCTCAGACATCAGAGGCGCACTACATTTCCGTCTGGCGCTTGCTAAGTGAGCTTGCTCAGACATCAGTGACGCCTTACATTTCCCTTCTGGCAGTTGCCAAGTGAGCCTGCTCAGAAATCAGAGAAGCCTTACATTTCCCTTCTGGCACTTGCCAAGTGAGCCTGCTCAGACATCAGAGGTGCATTACATTTCCCTCTGGCACTTGCTAAGTGAGCTTGCTCAGATATCAGAGGTGCATTACATTTCCCTCTGGCACTTGCTAAGTGAGCCTGCTCAGCCATCAGAGGTGCATTACATTTCCCTCTGGCGCTTGCTAAGTGAGCTTGCTCAGACATCAGAGGAGCATTACACTTCCCTCTGGCACTTGCTAAGTGAGCTTGCTCAGACATCAGAGGTGCGTTACATTTCCCTCTGGCATTGCTAAGTGAGCCTGCTCAGACATCAGAGACGCGTTACATTTCCCTCTGGCACTTGCTAATTGAGCCTGCTCAGACATCAGAGGCGCATTACATTTCCCTCTGGCACTTGCTAAGTGAGCCCGCTCAGACATCAGAGGTGCGTTACATTTTGTTCCCGGCACTTGCTAAATGAGCCTGCTCAGAGATTAGAGGCGCATTTCATTTCCCTCTGGCACTTGCTAAGATAGCCTGCTCAGACTTCAGAGGCGCATTACATTTCCCTGTGGCATTTGCTAAGTGAGCCTGCTCAGACATCAGAGGCGCATTACATTTCCCTCTGGCGCTTGCTAAGTGAGCTTGCTCAGACATCAGAGACGCATTACATTTCCCTGTGGCATTTGCTAAGTGAGCCTGCTCAGACATCAGAGGAGCATTACATTTCCCTCTGGCACTTGCTAAGTGAGCTTGCTCAGACATCAGAGACGCATTACATTTCCCTCTGGCACTTGCTAATTGAGCTTGCTCAGACATCAGAGGTGCATTACATTTCCCTCTGGCACTTGTGAAATGAGCCTGCTTAGACATCAGAGGCGCATTACATTTCCTTCTGGCACTTGCTAAGTGAGCTGCTCAGACATCAGAGGCGCATTACATTTCCCTCTGGCGCTTGCTAAGTGAGCTTGCTCAGACAACAGAGGCGCATTACATTTCCCTCTTGCACTTGCTAAGTGAGCCTGCTCAGACATCAGAGGTGCATTACATTTCCCTGTAGCATTTGCTAAGTGAGCCTGCACATACATCAGAGGAGCATTACATTTCCCTCTGGCAATTGCTAAATTAGCTTGCTCAGACATAAGAGGCGCATTACATTTCCCTCTGGCACTTGCTAGGTGAGCTTGCTCAGACATCAGAGGGACATTAGACATGCCTCTGGCATTTGCTAAGTGAGCATGCTCAGACATCAGAGGAGCATTACATTTCCCTCTGGCACTTGCTAAGTGAGCCTGCTTAGACATCAGTGGCACGTTACATTTTGTTCCCGGCACTTGCTAAATGAGCCTGCCAAGACATCAGAGGCACATTTCATTTCCGTCTGGCACTTGCTAAGTGAGCCTGCTCAGACTTCAGAGGCGCATTACATTTCCCTGTGGCATTTGCTAAGTGAGCCTGCTCAGACTTCAGAGGCGCATTACATTTCCCTGTGGCATTTGCTAAGTGAGCCTGCTCAGACATCAGAGGTGCATTACATTTCCCTCTGGCGCTTGCTAAGTGAGCCTGCTCAGACATCAGAGAAGCCTTACATTTCCCTTCTGGCACTTGCCAAGTGAGCCTGCTCAGACATCAGAGGTGCATTACATTTCCCTCTGGCACTTGCTAAGTGAGCTTGCTCAGATATCAGAGGTGCATTACATTTCCCTCTGGCACTTGCTAAGTGAGCCTGCTCAGACATCAGAGGCGCATTACATTTCCCTCTGGCGCTTGCTAAGTGAGCTTGCTCAGACATCAGAGACGCCTTACATTTCCCTTCTGGCACTTGCCAAGTGAGCCTGCTCAGAAATCAGAGAAGCCTTACATTTCCCTTCTGGCACTTGCCAAGTGAGCCTGCTCAGACATCAGAGGTGCATTACATTTCCCTCTGGCACTTGCTAAGTGAGCTTGCTCAGATATCAGAGGTGCATTACATTTCCCTCTGGCACTTGCTAAGTGAGCCTGATCAGCCATCAGAGGTGCATTACATTTCCCTCTGGCGCTTGCTAAGTGAGCTTGCTCAGACATCAGAGGAGCATTACACTTCCCTCTGGCACTTGCTAAGTGAGCTTGCTCAGATATCAGAGGTGCATTACATTTCCCTCTGGCACTTGCTAAGTGAGCCTGCTCAGACATCAGAGGCGCATTACATTTCCCTCTGGCGCTTGCTAAGTGAGCTTGCTCAGACATCAGAGACGCCTTACATTTCCCTTCTGGCACTTGCCAAGTGAGCCTGCTCAGAAATCAGAGAAGCCTTACATTTCCCTTCTGGCACTTGCCAAGTGAGCCTGCTCAGACATCAGAGGTGCATTACATTTCCCTCTGGCACTTGCTAAGTGAGCTTGCTCAGATATCAGAGGTGCATTACATTTCCCTCTGGCACTTGCTAAGTGAGCCTGATCAGCCATCAGAGGTGCATTACATTTCCCTCTGGCGCTTGCTAAGTGAGCTTGCTCAGACATCAGAGGAGCATTACACTTCCCTCTGGCACTTGCTAAGTGAGCTTGCTCAGACATCAGAGGTGCGTTACATTTCGCTCTGGCATTGCTAAGTGAGCCTTCTCAGACATCAGAGACGCGTTACATTTCCCTCTGGCACTTGCTAATTGAGCCTGCTCAGACATCAGAGGCGCATTACATTTCCCTCTGGCACTTGCTAAGTGAGCCAGCTCAGACATCAGAGGCGCGTTACATTTTGTTCCCGGCACTTGCTAAATGAGCCTGCTCAGAGATTAGAGGCGCTTTTCATTTCCCTCTGGCACTTGCTAAGATAGCCTGCTCAGACTTCAGAGGCGCATTACATTTCCCTGTGGCATTTGCTAAGTGAGCCTGCTCAGACATCAGAGGCGCATTACATTTCCCTGTAGCATTTGCTAAGTGAACCTGCTCATACATCAGAGGAGCATTACATTTCCCTCTGGAACTTGCTAAATTAGCTTGCTCAGACATCAGAGGCGCATTAAACATGCCTCTGGAATTTGCTAAGTGAGCATGCTCAGACATCAGAGGCGCATTACATTTCTCTCTGGCACTTGCTAAGTGAGCCTGCTCACACATCAGAGGCATGTTACATTTTGTTCCCGGCACTTGCTAAATGAGCCTGCTCAGACATCAGAGGCGCATTTCATTTCCCTCTGGAACTTGCTAAGTGAGCCTGCTCAGACTTCAGAGGCGCATTTCATTTCCCTGTGGCAATTGCTAAGTGAGCATGCTCAGACATCAGAGGCGCATTACATTTCCCTCTGGCACTTGCTAAGTGAGCCTGCTCAGGCATCAGAGGCACGTTACATTTTGTTCCCGGCACTTGCTAAATGAGCCTGCTCAGACATCAGAGGCGCATTTCATTTCCCTCTGGCACTTGCTAAGTGAGCCTGCTCAGACTTCAGAGGTGCATTTCATTTCCCTGTGGCAATTGCTAAGTGAGCATGCTCAGACATCAGAGGCGCATTACATTTCCCTCTGGCACTTGCTAAGTGAGCCTGCTCAGGCATCAGAGGCACGTTACATTTTGTTCCCGGCACCTGCTAAATGAGCCTGCTCAGACATCAGAGGCGCATTTCATTTCCCTCTGGCACTTGCTAAGTGAGCCTGCTCAGACTTCAGAGGCGCATTACATTTCCCTGTGGCATTTGCTAAGTGAGCCTGCTGAGACATCAGAGGCGCATTACATTTCCCTCTGGCACTTGCTAAGTGAGCCTGCTCAGACTTCAGAGGCGCATTACATTTCCCTCTGGTATTTGCTAAGTGAGCTTGCTCAGACATCAGAGGAGCATTACATTTCCCTTTGGCACTTGCTAAGTGAGCTTGCTCAGACATCAGAGGTGCATTACATTTCCCTCTGGCACTTGCTAAGTGAGCCTGCTCAGACATCAGAGGCACGTTACATTTTGTTCCCGGCACTTGCTAAATGAGCCTGCTCAGACATCAGAGGCGCATTTCATTTCCCTCTGGCACTTGCTAAGTGAGCCTGCTCAGACTTCAGAGGCGCATTACATTTCCCTGTGGCATTTGCTAAGTGAGCCTGCTCAGACATCAGTGGCGCATTACATTTCCCTCGGGCACTTGCTAAGTGAGCTTGCTCAGACACCAGAGGCGCATTACATTTCCCTCTGACACTTGCTAAGTGAGCCTGCTCAGACATCAGAGGCACATTTCATTTCCCTCTGGCACTTGCTAAGTGAGCCTGCTCAGACTGCAGAGGTGCATTACATTTCCCTGTGGCATTTGCTAAGTGAGCCTGCTCAGACATCAGAGGCGCATTACATTTCCCTCTGGCATTTGCTAAGTGAGTATGCTCAGACATCAGAGGCGCATTACATTTCCCTCTGGCACTTGCTAAATGAACCTGCTCAGACATCAGAGGCGCATTTCATTTCCCTCTGGCACTTGCTAAGTGAGCCTGCTCAGACTTCAGAGGCACATTACATTTCCCTGTGGCATTTGCTAAGTGAGCCTGCTCAGACATCAGTGGCGCATTACATTTCCCTCTGGCACTTGCTAAGTGAGCCTGCTCAGACATCTCTAGCACTTGTGAAGTGAGCCTGCTTAGACATCTGAGGCGCATTACATTTCCCTCTGGCGCTTGCTAAGTGAGGTTGCTCAGACACCAGAGGCCCATTACATTTCCCTCTGGCACTTGCTAAGTGAGCCTGCTCAGACATCAGAGACACATTACATTTCCCTCTGGCACTTGCTAAGTGAGCTTGCTCAGACACCAGAGGCGCATTACATTTCCCTCTGGCGCTTGCTAAGTGAGCCTGCTCAGACATCAGAGGCGCATTGCATTTCCCTCTGGCGCTTGCTAAGTGACCTGACCCTGCTCAGACATCAGAGGCGCATTACATTTCGCTCTGGCACTTGCTAAGTGAGCATGGCTCAGACATCAGAAAAGCCTAACATTTCCCTCTGGCACTTGCTAAATGAGCCTGCTCATACATCAGAGGAGCATTACATTTCCCTCTGGCGCTTGCGAAGTGAGTCTGCTCAGACATCAGAGGGGCATTACATTTCCCTCTGGCGCTTGCTAAGTGAGCCTGCTCAGATATCAGAGGCGTGTTACATTTCCCTCTGGCGCTTGCTAAGTGAGCCTGCTCAGATATCAGAGGCGTGTTACATTTCCCTCTGGCGCTTGCTAAGTGAGCTTGCTCAGACATCAGAGGCATATTACATTTCCCTATGGCCCTTGTTAAGTGAGCTTGCTCATACATCCGAGGCGCATTACATTTCCCTTTGGCCCTTGCTAAGTGAGCTTGCTCATACATCAGAGGGGCATTACATTTCCCTCTGGCACTTGCTAAATTAGCTTGCTCAGACATCAGAGGCGCATTAAACATGCCTCTGGCATTTGCTAAGTGAGCATGCTCAGACATCAGAGGCGCATTACATTTCTCTCTGGCACTTGCTAAGTGAGCCTGCTCACACATCAGAGGCATGTTACATTTTGTTCCCGGCACTTGCTAAATGAGCCTGCTCAGACATCAGAGGCGCATTTCATTTCCCTCTGGAACTTGCTAAGTGAGCCTGCTCAGACTTCAGAGGCGCATTTCATTTCCCTGTGGCAATTGCTAAGTGAGCATGCTCAGACATCAGAGGCGCATTACATTTCCCTCTGGCACTTGCTAAGTGAGCCTGCTCAGGCATCAGAGGCACGTTACATTTTGTTCCCGGCACTTGCTAAATGAGCCTGCTCAGACATCAGAGGCGCATTTCATTTCCCTCTGGCACTTGCTAAGTGAGCCTGCTCAGACTTCAGAGGCGCATTACATTTCCCTGTGGCATTTGCTAAGTGAGCCTGCTGAGACATCAGAGGCGCATTACATTTCCCTCTGGCACTTGCTAAGTGAGCCTGCTCAGACTTCAGAGGCGCATTACATTTCCCTGTGGTATTTGCTAAGTGAGCTTGCTCAGACATCAGAGGAGCATTACATTTCCCTTTGGCACTTGCTAAGTGAGCTTGCTCAGACATCAGAGGTGCATTACATTTCCCTCTGGCACTTGCTAAGTGAGCCTGCTCAGACATCAGAGGCACGTTACATTTTGTTCCCGGCACTTGCTAAATGAGCCTGCTCAGACATCAGAGGCGCATTTCATTTCCCTCTGGCACTTGCTAAGTGAGCCTGCTCAGACTTCAGAGGCGCATTACATTTCCCTGTGGCATTTGCTAAGTGAGCCTGCTCAGACATCAGTGGCGCATTACATTTCCCTCGGGCACCTGCTAAGTGAGCTTGCTCAGACACCAGAGGCGCATTACATTTCCCTCTGGCACTTGCTAAGTGAGCCTGCTCAGACATCAGAGGCACATTTCATTTCCCTCTGGCACTTGCTAAGTGAGCCTGCTCAGACTGCAGAGGTGCATTACATTTCCCTGTGGCATTTGCTAAGTGAGCCTGCTCAGACATCAGAGGCGCATTACATTTCCCTCTGGCATTTGCTAAGTGAGCATGCTCAGACATCAGAGGCGCATTACATTTCCCTCTGGCACTTGCTAAATGAACCTGCTCAGACATCAGAGGCGCATTTCATTTCCCTCTGGCACTTGCTAAGTGAGCCTGCTCAGACTTCAGAGGCACATTACATTTCCCTGTGGCATTTGCTAAGTGAGCCTGCTCAGACATCAGTGGCGCATTACATTTCCCTCTGGCACTTGCTAAGTGAGCCTGCTCAGACATCTCTAGCACTTGTGAAGTGAGCCTGCTTAGACATCAGAGGCGCATTACATTTCCCTCTGGCGCTTGCTAAGTGAGGTTGCTCAGACACCAGAGGCCCATTACATTTCCCTCTGGCACTTGCTAAGTGAGCCTGCTCAGACATCAGAGACACATTACATTTCCCTCTGGCACTTGCTAAGTGAGCTTGCTCAGACACCAGAGGCGCATTACATTTCCCTCTGGCGCTTGCTAAGTGACCTGCCCCTCTCAGACATCAGAGGCGCATTACATTTCGCTCTGGCACTTGCTAAGTGAGCCTGCTCAGACATCAGAAAAGCCTAACATTTCCCTCTGGCACTTGCTAAATGGGCCTGCTCATACATCAGAGGAGCATTACATTTCCCTCTGGCACTTGCTAAGTTAGCTTGCTCAGACATCAGAGGTGCATTACATTTCCCTCTGGCGCTTGCGAAGTGAGTCTGCTCAGACATCAGAGGGGCATTACATTTCCCTCTGGCGCTTGCTAAGTGAGCCTGCTCAGATATCAGAGGCGTGTTACATTTCCCTCTGGCGCTTGCTAAGTGAGCCTGCTCAGATATCAGAGGCGTGTTACATTTCCCTCTGGCGCTTGCTAAGTGAGCTTGCTCAGACATCAGAGGCATATTACATTTCCCTATGGCCCTTGCTAAGTGAGCTTGCTCATACATCAGAGGCGCATTACATTTCCCTTTGGCGCTTGCTAAGTGAGCTTGCTCATACATCAGAGGGGCATTACATTTCCCGCTGGCGCTTGCTAAGTGAGCCTGCTCAGATATCAGAGGCGTGTTACATTTCCCTCTGGCGCTTGCTAAGTGAGCTTGCTCAGACATCAGAGGCATATTACATTTCCCTATGGCCCTTGCTAAGTGAGCTTGCTCATACATCAGAGGCACATTACATTTCCCTTTGGCGCTTGCTAAGTGAGCTTGCTCATACATCAGAGGCGCATTACATTTCCCTTTGGCGCTTGCTAAGTGAGCTTGCTCAGACTGCAGAGGTGCATTACATTTCCCTTTGGCGCGTGCTAAGTGAGCTTGCTCATACATCAGAGGCGCAGTACATTTCCCTTTGGCATTTGCTAAGTGAGCCTGCTCAGACATCAGAGACGCATCACATTCTGTTCCCGGCACTTGCTAAATGAGCCTGCTCAGACATCAGAGGCGCATTTCATTTCTCTCTGGCACTTGCTAAAATAGCCTGCTCAAACTTCAGAGACGCATTACATTTTCCTGTGGCTATTGGTAAGTGAGCCTGCTCAGACATCAGAGGCGCATTACATTTCCCTCTGGAACTTGCTAAGTGAGCTTGCTCAGACACCAGAGGCGCATTACATTTCCCTGTAGCATTTGCTAAGTGAGCCTGCTCATACATCAGAGGAGCATTACATTTCCCTCTGGCACTTGCTAAATTAGCTTGCTTAGACATCAGAGGTGCATTACATTTCCCTCTGGGACTTGCTAAGTGAGCTTGCTCAGACATCAGAGGCGCATTAAACATGCCTCTGGCATTTGCTAAGTGAGCATGCTCAGACATCAGAGGCGCATTACATTTCTCTCTGGCACTTGCTAAGTGAGCCTGCTCGGACATCAGAGGCACGTTACATTTTGTTCCCGGCACTTGCTAAATGAACCTGCTCAGACATCAGAGGCGCATTTCATTTCGCTCTGGCACTTGCTAAGTGAGCCTGCTCAGACATCAGAGGCGCATTACATTTCCCTCTGGCGCTTGCTAAGTGAGCCTGCTCAGACATCAGAGAAGCCTTACATTTCCCTTCTGGCACTTGCCAAGTGAGCCTGCTCAGACATTAGAGGTGCATTACATTTCCCTCTGGCACTTGCTAAGTGAGCTTGCTCAGATATCAGAGGTGCATTACATTTCCCTCTGGCACTTGCTAAGTGAGCCTGCTCAGACATCAGAGGCGCACTACATTTCCATCTGGCGCTTGCTAAGTGAGCTTGCTCAGACATCAGTGACGCCTTACATTTCCCTTCTGGCACTTGCCAAGTGAGCCTGCTCAGAAATCAGAGAAGCCTTACATTTCCCTTCTGGCACTTGCCAAGTGAGCCTGCTCAGACATCAGAGGTGCATTACATTTCCCTCTGGCACTTGCTAAGTGAGCTTGCTCAGATATCAGAGGTGCATTACATTTCCCTCTGGCACTTGCTAAGTGAGCCTGCTCAGCCATCAGAGGTGCATTACATTTCCCTCTGGCGCTTGCTAAGTGAGCTTGCTCAGACATCAGAGGAGCATTACACTTCCCTCTGGCACTTGCTAAGTGAGCTTGCTCAGACATCAGAGGTGCGTTACATTTCCCTCTGGCATTGCTAAGTGAGCCTGCTCAGACATCAGAGACGCGTTACATTTCCCTCTGGCACTTGCTAATTGAGCCTGCTCAGACATCAGAGGCGCATTACATTTCCCTCTGGCACTTGCTAAGTGAGCCCGCTCAGACATCAGAGGTGCGTTACATTTTGTTCCCGGCACTTGCTAAATGAGCCTGCTCAGAGATTAGAGGCACATTTCATTTCCCTCTGGCACTTGCTAAGATAGCCTGCTCAGACTTCAGAGGCGCATTACATTTCCCTGTGGCATTTGCTAAGTGAGCCTGCTCAGACATCAGAGGCGCATTACATTTCCCTTTGGCGCTTGCTAAGTGAGCTTGCTCAGACATCAGAGACGCATTACATTTCCCTGTGGCATTTGCTAAGTGAGCCTGCTCAGACATCAGAGGAGCATTACATTTCCCTCTGGCACTTGCTAAGTGAGCTTGCTCAGACATCAGAGACGCATTACATTTCCCTCTGGCACTTGCTAATTGAGCTTGCTCAGACATCAGAGGTGCATTACATTTCCCTCTGGCACTTGTGAAATGAGCCTGCTTAGACATCAGAGGCGCATTACATTTCCTTCTGGCACTTGCTAAGTGAGCCTGCTCAGACATCAGAGGCGCATTACATTTCCCTCTGGCGCTTGCTAAGTGAGCTTGCTCAGACATCAGAGGCGCATTACATTTCCCTCTTGCACTTGCTAAGTGAGCCTGCTCAGACATCAGAGGTGCATTACATTTCCCTGTAGCATTTGCTAAGTGAGCCTGCACATACATCAGAGGAGCATTACATTTCCCTCTGGCAATTGCTAAATTAGCTTGCTCAGACATAAGAGGCGCATTACATTTCCCTCTGGCACTTGCTAGGTGAGCTTGCTCAGACATCAGAGGGACATTAGACATGCCTCTGGCATTTGCTAAGTGAGCATGCTCAGACATCAGAGGAGCATTACATTTCCCTCTGGCACTTGCTAAGTGAGCCTGCTTAGACATCAGTGGCACGTTACATTTTGTTCCCGGCACTTGCTAAATGAGCCTGCCAAGACATCAGAGGCACATTTCATTTCCGTCTGGCACTTGCTAAGTGAGCCTGCTCAGACTTCAGAGGCGCATTGCATTTCCCTGTGGCATTTGCTAAGTGAGCCTGCTCAGACTTCAGAGGCGCATTACATTTCCCTGTGGCATTTGCTAAGTGAGCCTGCTCAGACATCAGAGGCGCCTTACATTTCCCTTCTGGCACTTGCCAAGTGAGCCTGCTCAGACATCAGAGGTGCATTACATTTCCCTCTGGCACTTGCTAAGTGAGCTTGCTCAGATATCAGAGGCGCATTACATTTCCCTCTGGTGCTTGCTAAGTGAGCCTGCTCAGACATCAGAGGTGCATTACATTTCCCTCTGGCGCTTGCTAAGTGAGCTTGCTCAGACATCAGAGGAGCATTACACTTCCCTCTGGCACTTGGTAAGTGAGCTTGCTCAGACATCAGAGGTGTGTCACATTTCCCTCCGGCACTTGCTAAGTGAGCCTGCTCAGACATCAGAGACGCGTTACATTTCCCTCTGGCACTTGCTAATTGAGCCTGCTCAGACATCAGAGGCGCATTACATTTCCCTCTGGCACTTGCTAAGTGAGCCTGCTCAGACATCAGAGGCGCGTTACATTTTGTTCCCGGCACTTGCTAAATGAGCCTGCCAAGACATCAGAGGCACATTTCATTTCCCTCTGGCACTTGCTAAGTGAGCCTGCTCAGACTTCAGAGGCGCATGACATTTCCCTGTGGCATTTGCTAAGTGAGCCTGCTCAGACATCAGTGGTGCATTACATTTCCCTCTGGCACTTGCTAAGTGAGCTTGCTCAGACACCAGAGGCGCATTACATTTCCCTCTGGCACTTGCTAAGTGAGCCTGCTCAGACTTCAGAGGCACGTTACATTTTGTTCCCGGCACTTGCTAAATGAGCCTGCTCAGACATCAGAGGCGCATTTCATTTCCCTCTGGCACTTGCTAAGTGAGCTTGCTCAGACTTCAGAGGTGCATTACATTTCCCTGTGGCATTTGCTAAGTGAGCCTGCTCAGACATCAGAGGCGCATTACATTTCCCTCTGGCACTTGCTAAGTGATCTTGCTCAGACACCAGAGGCGCATTACATTTCCATGTGGCACTTGCTAAGTGAGCCTGCTCAGACATCAGAGACGCATTACATTTCCCTCTGGCACTTGCTAATTGTGCTTGCTCAGACATCAGAGGCGCATTACATTTCCCTCTGGCACTTGTGAAGTGAGCCTGCTTAGACATCAGAGGCGCATTACATTTCCCTCTGGCGCTTGCGAAGTGACCTTGCTCAGACATCAGAGGCGCATTACATTTCCCTCTGGCACTTGCTAAGTGAGCCTGCTGAGACATCAGAGAAGCCTAACATTTCCCTCTGGCACTTGCTAAATGAGCCTGCTCAGACATCAGGGGGGCATTACATTTCCCTGTAGCATTTGCTAAGTGAGCCTGCTCATACATCAGAGGAGCATTACATTTCCCTCTGGCACTTGCTAAGGAAGCTTGCTCAGACATCAGAGGCGCATTACATTTCCCTCTGGCACTTGCTAAGTGAGCTTGCTCAGACATCAGATGTGCATTACATATGCCTCTGGCATTTGCTAAGTGAGCATGCTCAGACATCAGAGGCGCATTACATTTCCCTCTGGCGCTTGCGAAGTGAGTCTGCTCAGACATCAGAGGGGCATTACATTTCCCTCTGGCGCTTGCTAAGTGAGCCTGCTCAGATATCAGAGGCGTATTACATTTCCCTCTGGCGCTTGCTAAGTGAGCTTGCTCAGACATCAGAGGCCTATTACATTTCCCTATGGCGCTTGCTAAGTGAGCTTGCTCATACATCAGAGGCGCATTACATTTCCCTTTGGCGCTTGCTAAGTGAGCTTGCTCATACATCAGAGGCACATTTCATTTCCCTCTGGCACTTGCTAAGATAGCCTGCTCAGACTTCAGAGGCGCATTACATTTTCCTGTGGCATTTGCTAAGCGAGCCTGCTCAAACATCAGAGGGGCATTACATTTCCCTCTGGCACTTGCTAAGTGAGCTTGCTCAGACACCAGAAGCGCATTACATTTCCCTCTGGCACTTGCTAAGTGAGCCTGCTCAGACATCAGAGACGCATTAGATTTCCCTCTGGCACTTGCTAATTGAGCTTGTTCAGACATCAGTGGCGCATTACATTTCCCTCTGGCTCTTATGAAGTGAGCCTGCTTAGACATCAGAGGCGCATTACATTTCCCTCTGGCGCTTGCTAAGTGAGCCTGCTCAGACATCAGAGGCGCATTACATTTCCCTCTGGCGCTTGCTAAGTGAGCTTGCTCAGACATCAGAGGCGCATTACATTTCCCTCTGGCACTTGCTAAGTGAGCCTGCTCAGACATCAGAGAAGCCTTACATTTCCCTATGGCACTTGCTAAATGAGCCTGCTCAGGCATCAGAGGCGCATTACATTTCCCTGTAGCATTTGCTAAGTGAGCCTGCTCATACATCAGAGGAGCATTACATTTCCCTCTGGCACTTGCTAAATTATCTTGCTCAGACATCAGAGGCGCATTACATTTCCCTCTGACACTTGCTAAGTGAGCTTGATCAAACATCAGAGGCGCATTAAACACGCCTCTTGCATGTGCTAAGTGAGCATGCTCTGACATCAGAGGCGCATTCCATTTCTCTCTGCACTTGCTAAGTGAGCCTGCTCAGACTTCAGAGGCACATTACATTTCCCTGTGGCAATTGCTAAGTGAGCATGCTCAGACATCAGAGGCGCATTACATTTCCCTCTGGCACTTGCTAAGTGAGCCTGCTCAGATATCAGAGGCACGTTACATTTTGTTCCCGGCACTTGCTAAATGAGCCTGCTCAGACATCAGAGGCGCATTTCATTTCCCTCTGGAACTTGCTAAGTGAGCCTGCTCAGACTTCAGAGGCGCATTACATTTCCCTGTGGCAATTGCTAAGTGAGCATGCTCAGACATCAGAGGCGCATTACATTTCCCTCTGCCACTTGCTAAGTGAGCCTGCTCAGGTATCAGAGGCACGTTACATTTTGTTCCCGGCACTTGCTAAATGAGCCTGCTCAGACATCAGAGGCGCATTTCATTTCCCTCTGGCACTTGCTAAGTGAGCCTGCTCAGACTTCAGAGGTGCATTACATTTCCCTGTGGCATTTGCTAAGTGAGCCTGCTGAGACAGCATTTAATTTCCCTCTGGCACTTGCTAAGTGAGCCTGCTCAGACTTCAGAGGTGCATTACATTTCCCTGTGGAATTTGCTAAGTGAGCCTGCTGAGACATCAGAGGCGCATTACATTTCCCTCTGGCACTTGCTAAGTGAGCCTGCTCAGACTTCAGAGGCGCATTACATTTCCCTGTGGTATTTGCTAAGTGAGCTTGCTCAGACATCGGAGGAGCATTACATTTCCCTGTGGCACTTGCTAAGTGAGCTTGCTCAGACATCAGAGGCGCATTACATTTCCCTCTGGCACTTGCTAAGTGAGCCTGCTCAGACATCAGAGGCACGTTACATTTTGTTCCTGGCACTTGCTAAATGAGCCTGCTAAGACATCAGAGGCGCATTTCATTTCCCTCTGGCACTTGCTAAGTGAGCCTGCTCAGACTTCAGAGGCGCATTTCATTTCCCTCTGGCACTTGCTAAGTGAGCCTGCTCAGACTTCAGAGGCGCATTACATTTCCCTGTGGCATTTGCTAAGTGAGCCTGCTCAGACATCAGTGGCGCATTACATTTCCCTCGGGCACTTGCTAAGTGAGCTTGCTCAGACACCAGAGGCGCATTACATTTCCCTCTGGCACTTGCTAAGTGAGCCTGCTCAGACATCAGAGGCGCATTTCATTTCCCTCTGGCACTTGCTAAGTGAGCCTGCTCAGACTGCAGAGGTGCATTACATTTCCCTGTGGCATTTGCTAAGTGAGCCTGCTCAGACATCAGAGGCGCATTACATTTCCCTCTGGCATTTGCTAAGTGAGCATGCTCAGACATCAGAGGCGCATTACATTTCCCTCTGGCACTTGCTAAATGAGCCTGCTCAGACATCAGAGGCGCATTTCATTTCCCTCTGGCACTTGCTAAGTGAGCCTGCTCAGACTTCAGAGGCGCATTACATTTCCCTGTGGCATTTGCTAAGTGAGCCTGCTCAGACATCAGTGGCGCATTACATTTCCCTCTGGCACTTGCTAAGTGAGCTTGCTCAGACACCAGAGGCGCATTACATTTCCCTCTGGCACTTGCTAAGTGAGCCTGCTCAGACATCAGAGACACATTACATTTCCCTCTGGCACTTGCTAAGTGAGCTTGCTCAGACACCAGAGGTGCATTACATTTCCCTCTGGCACTTGCTAAGTGAGACTGCTCAGACATCTCTAGCACTTGTGAAGTGAGCCTGCTTAGACATCAGAGGCGCATTACATTTCCCTCTGGCGCTTGCTAAGTGAGCCTGCTCAGACATCAGAGGCGCATTGCATATCCCTCTGGCGCTTGCTAAGTGACCTTGCTCAGACATCAGAGGCGCATTACATTTCGCTCTGGCACTTGCTAAGTGAGCCTGCTCAGACATCAGAGAAGCCTAACATTTCCCTCTGGCACTTGCTAAATGAGCCTGCTCAGACATCAGAGGCGCATTACATTTCCCTGTACCATTTGCTAAGTGAGCCTGCTCATACATCAGAGGAGCATTACATTTCCCTCTGGCACTTGCTAAGTTAGCTTGCTCAGACATCAGAGGCGCATTACATTTCCCTCTGGCACTTGCTAAGTGAGCTTGCTCAGACATCAGAGGCGCATTACATATGCCTCTGGCATTTGCTAAGTGAGCATGCTCAGACATCAGAGGCGCATTACATTTCCCTCTGGTGCTTGCAAAGTGAGTCTGCTCAGACATCAGAGGGGCATTACATTTCCCTCTGGCGCTTGCTAAGTGAGCCTGCTCAGATATCAGAGGCGTATTACATTTCCCTCTGGCGCTTGCTAAGTGAGCTTGCTCAGACATCAGAGGCGTATTACATTTCCCTATGGCCCTTGCTAAGTGAGCTTGCTCATACATCAGAGGCGCATTACATTTCCCTTTGGCGTTTGCTAAGTGAGCTTGCTCATACATCAGAGGTGCATTACATTTCCCTTTGGCGCTTGCTGAGTGAGCTTGCTCAGACTGCAGAGGTGCATTAAATTTCCCTTTGGCATTTGCTAAGTGAGCCTGCTCAGACATCACAGGCGCGTCACATTCTGTTCCTGGCACTTGCTAAATGAGCCTGCTCAGACATCAGAGGCGCATTTCATTTCCCTCTGGCACTTGCTAAAATAGCCTGCTCAAACTTCAGAGGCGCATTACATTTTCCTGTGGCATTTGCTAAGTGAGCCTGCTCAGACATCAGAGGCGCATTACATTTCCCTCTGGCACTTGCTAAGTGAGCTTGCTCAGACACTAGAGGCGCATTACATTTCCCTCTGGCACTTGCCAAGTGATCCTGCTCAGACATCAGAGACGCATTACATTTCCCTCTGGCACTTGCTAATTGAGCTTGCTCAGACATCAGAGGCGCATTACATTTCCCTCTGGCACTTGTGAAGTGAGCCTGCTTAGACATCAGAGGCGCATTACATTTCCCTCTGGCACTTGCTAAGTGAGCCTGCTCAGACTTCAGAGAAGCCTCACATTTCCCTGTAGCATTTGCGAAGTGAGCCTGCTCATACATCAGAGGAGCATTACATTTCCCTCTGGCACTTGCTAAATTAGCTTGCTTAGACATCAGAGGCGCATTACATTTCCCTCTGGCACTTGCTAAGTGAGCTTGCGCAGACATCAGAGGCGCATTAAACATGCCTCTGGCATTTGCTAAGTGAGCATGCTCAGACATCAGAGGCACATTACATTTCTCTCTGGCACTTGCTAAGTGAGCCTGCTCAGACATCAGAGGCACGTTACATTTTGTTCCCGGCACTTGCTAAATGAGACTGCTCAGACATCAGAGGCGCATTACATTTCCCTCTGGCGCTTGCTAAGTGAGCCTGCTCAGACATCAGAGAAGCCTTACATTTCCCTTCTGGCACTTGCCAAGTGAGCCTGCTCAGACATCAGAGGTGCATTACATTTCCCTCGGGCACTTGCTAAGTGAGCTTGCTCAGATATCAGAGGTGCATTACATTTCCCTCTGACACTTGCTAAGTGAGCTGCTCAGACATCAGAGGTGCACTACATTTCCCTCTGGCACTTGCTAAGTGAGCTTGCTCAGACATCAGAGGAGCATTACACTTCCCTCTGGCACTTGCTAAGTGAGCTTGCTCAGACATCAGAGGTGCGTTACATTTTCCTCTGGCACTTGCTAAGTGAGCCTGCTCAGACATCAGAGGTGCGTTACATTTCCCTCTGGCACTTGCTAAGTGAGCCTGCTCAGACATCAGAGACGCGTTACATTTCCCGGTGGCACTTGCTAATTGAGCCTGCTCAGACATCAGAGGCGTGTTACATTTTGTTCCCGGCACTTGCTAAATGAGCCTGCTCAGAGATTAGAGGCGCATTTCATTTTCCTCTGGCACTTGCTAAGATAGCCTGCTCAGACTTCAGAGGCGCATTACATTTCCCTGTGGCATTTGCTAAGTGAGCCTGCTCAGACATCAGAGGCGCATTACATTTCCCTCTTGAGCTTGCTAAGTGAGCTTGCTCAGACATCAGAGATGCATTACATTTCCCTGTGGCATTTGTTAAGTGAGCCTGCTCAGACATCAGAGGAGCATTACATTTCCCTCTGGCACTTGCTAAGTGAGCTTGCTCAGACATCAGAGACGCATTACATTTCCCTTTGGCACTTGCTAATTGAGCTTGCTCAGACATCAGAGGCGCATTACATTTCCCTCTGGCACTTGTGAAATGAGCCTGCTTAGACATCAGAGGCGCATTACATTTCCTTCTGGCACTTGCTAAGTGAGCCTGCTCAGACATCAGAGGCGCATTACATTTCCCTCTGGCGCTTGCTAAGTGAGCTTGCTCAGACATCAGAGGCGCATTACATTTCCCTCTGGCACTTGCTAAGTGAGCCTGCTCAGACATCAGAGAAGCCTTACATTTCCCTCTGGCACTTGCTAAATGAGCCTGCTCAGACATCAGAGGTGCATTACATTTCCCTGTAGCATTTGCTAAGTGTGCCTGCTCATACATCAGAGGAGCATTACATTTCCCTCTGACAATTGCTAAATTAGCTTGCTCAGACATAAGAGGCGCATTACATTTCCCTCTGGCACTTGCTAAGTGAGTTTGCTCAGACATCAGAGGCACATTAGACATGCCTCTGGCATTTGCTAAGTGAGTATGCTCAGACATCAGAGGCGGTATTACATTTCCCTCTGGCGCTTGCTAAGTGAGCCTGCTCAGACATCAGAGGCACGTTACATTTTGTTCCCGGCACTTGCTAAATGAGCCTGCCAAGACATCAGAGGCACATTTCATTTCTGTCTGGCACTTGCTAAGTGAGCCTGCTCAGACTTCAGAGGCGCATTACATTTCCCTGTGGCATTTGCTAAGTGAGCCTGCTCAGACATCAGTGGCGCATTACATTTCCCTCTGGCACTTGCTAAGTGAGCTTGCTCAGACACCAGAGGCGCATTACATTTCCTTCTGGCACTTGCTAAGTGAGCCTGCTCAGACTTCAGAGGCGCGTTACATTTTGTTCCCGGCACTTGCTAAATAAGCCTGCTCAGACATCAGAGGCGCATTTCATTTCCCTCTGGCGCTTGCTAAGTGAGCCTGCTCGGACTTCAGAGGCGCATTACATTTCCCTGTGGCATTTGCTAAGTGAGCCTGCTGAGACATCAGAGGCACATTAAATTTCCCTCTGGCACTTGCTAAGTGAGCCTGCTCAGACTTCAGAGGCGCATTACATTTCCCTGTGGTATTTGCTAAGTGAGCTTGCTCAGACATCAGAGGAGCATTACATTTCCCTCTGGCACTTGCTAAGTGAGCTTGCTCAGACATCAGAGGTGTATTACATTTGCCTCTGGCACTTGCTAAGTGAGCCTGCTCAGACATCAGAGGCACGTTACATTTTGTTCCCGGCACTTGCTAAATGAGCCTGCTCAGACATCAGAGGCGCATTTCATTTCCCTCTGGCACTTGCTAAGTGAGCCTGCTCAGACTGCAGAGGTGCATTACATTTCCCTGTGGCATTTGCTAAGTGAGCCTGCTCAGACATCAGAGGCGCATTACATTTCCCTCTGGCATTTGCTAAGTGAGCATGCTCAGACATCAGAGGCGCATTACATTTCCCTCTTGCGCTTGCTAAGTGAGCTGGCTCAGACATCGGAGACGCATTACATTTCCCTGTGGCATTTGTTAAGTGAGCCTGCTCAGACATCAGAGGAGCATTACATTTCCCTGTGGCATTTGCTAAGTGAGCCTGCTCAGACATCAGTGGCGCATTACATTTCCCTCTGGCACTTGCTAAGTGAGCTTGCTCAGATATCAGAGGTGCATTACATTTCCCTCTGACACTTGCTAAGTGAGCTGCTCAGACATCAGAGGTGCACTACATTTCCCTCTGGCGCTTGCTAAGTGAGCTTGCTCAGACATCAGAGGAGCATTACACTTCCCTCTGGCACTTGCTAAGTGAGCTTGCTCAGACATCAGAGGTGCGTTACATTTCCCTCTGGCACTTGCTAGTGAGCCTGCTCAGACGTCAGAGGTGCGTTACATTTCCCTCTGGCACTTGCTAAGTGAGCCTGCTCAGACATCAGAGACGCGTTACATTTCCCTCTGGCACTTGCTAATTGAGCCTGCTCAGACATCAGAGGCGTGTTACATTTTGTTCCCGGCACTTGCTAAATGAGCCTGCTCAGAGATTAGAGGCGCATTTCATTTCCCTCTGGCACTTGCTAAGATAGCCTGCTCAGACTTCAGAGGCGCATTACATTTCCCTGTGGCATTTGCTAAGTGAGCCTGCTCAGACATCAGAGGCGCATTACATTTCCCTCTTGCGCTTGCTAAGTGAGCTTGCTCAGACATCAGAGACGCATTACATTTCCCTGTGGCATTTGTTAAGTGAGCCTGCTCAGACATCAGAGGAGCATTACATTTCCCTCTGGCACTTGCTAAGTGAGCTTGCTCAGACATCAGAGACGCATTACATTTCCCTCTGGCACTTGCTAATTGAGCTTGCTCAGACATCAGAGGCGCATTACATTTCCCTCTGGCACTTGTGAAATGAGCCTGCTTAGACATCAGAGGCGCATTACATTTCCTTCTGGCACTTGCTAAGTGAGCCTGCTCAGACATCAGAGGCGCATTACATTTCCCTCTGACAATTGCTAACTTAGCTTGCTCAGACATAAGAGGCGCATTACATTTCCCTCTGGCACTTGCTAAGTGAGCTTGCTCAGACATCAGAGGCACATTAGACATGCCTCTGGCATTTGCTAAGTGAGCATGCTCAGACATCAGATGCGGTATTACATTTCCCTCTGGCACTTGCTAAGTGAGCCTGCTCAGACATCAGAGGCACGTTACATTTTGTTCCCGGCACTTGCTAAATGAGCCTGCCAAGACATCAGAGGCACATTTCATTTCCGTCTGGCACTTGCTAAGTGAGCCTGCTCAGACTTCAGAGGCGCATTACATTTCCCTGTGGCATTTGCTAAGTGAGCCTGCTCAGACATCAGTGGCGCATTACATTTCCCTCTGGTACTTGCTAAGTGAGCTTGCTCAGACACCAGAGGCGCATTACATTTCCTTCTGGCACTTGCTAAGTGAGCCTGCTCAGACTTCAGAGGCGCGTTACATTTTGTTCCCGGCACTTGCTAAATAAGCCTGCTCAGACATCAGAGGCGCATTTCATTTCCCTCTGGCGCTTGCTAAGTGAGCCTCCTCGGACTTCAGAGGCGCATTACATTTCCCTGTGGCAGTTGCTAAGTGAGCCTGCTGAGACATCAGAGGCGCATTAAATTTCCCTCTGGCACTTGCTAAGTGAGCCTGCTCAGACTTCAGAGGCGCATTACATTTCCCTGTGGTATTTGCTAAGTGAGGTTGCTCAGACATCAGAGGAGCATTACATTTCCCTCTGGCACTTGCTAAGTGAGCTTGCTCAGACATCAGAGGTGTATTACATTTCCCTCTGGCACTTGCTAAGTGAGCCTGCTCAGACATGAGAGGCACGTTACATTTTGTTCCCGGCACTTGCTAAATGAGCCTGCTCAGACATCAGAGGCGCATTTCATTTCCCTCTGGCACTTGCTAAGTGAGCCTGCTCAGAGATCAGAGGCGCATTTCATTTCCCTCTGGCACTTGCTAAGTGAGCCTGCTCAGACTGCAGAGGTGCATTACATTTCCCTGTGGCATTTGCTAAGTGAGCCTGCTCAGACATCAGAGGCGCATTACATTTCCCTCTGGCACTTGCTAAGTGAGCCTGCTCAGACATCAGTGGCGCATTACATTTCCCTCTGGCACTTGCTAAGTGAGGTTGCTCAGACACCAGAGGCCCATTACATTTCCCTCTGGCACTTGCTAAGTGAGCCTGCTCAGACATCAGAGACACATTACATTTCCCTCGGGCACTTGCTAAGTGAGCTTGCTCAGACACCAGAGGCGCATTACATTTCCCTCTGGCACTTGCTAAGTGAGCCTGCTCAGACATCTCTAGCACTTGTGAAGTGAGCCTGCTTAGACATCAGAGGCGCATTACATTTCCCTCTGGCGCTTGCTAAGTGAGCCTGCTCAGACATCAGAGGCGCATTGCATTTCCCTCTGGCGCTTGCTAAGTGACCTTGCTCAGACATCAGAGGCGCATTACATTTCGCTCTGGCACTTGCTAAGTGAGCCTGCTCAGACATCAGAAAAGCCTAACATTTCCCTCTGGCACTTGCTAAATGAGCCTGCTCAGACATCAGAGGCGCATTACATTTCCCTGTAGCATTTGCTAAGTGAGCCTGCTCATACATCAGAGGAGCATTACATTTCTTCTGGCACTTGCTAAGTTAGCTTGCTCAGACATCAGAGGCGCATTACATTTCCCTCTGGCACTTGCTAAGTGAGCTTGCTCAGACATCAGAGACGCATTACATATGCCTCTGGCATTTGCTAAGTGAGCATGCTCAGACATCAGAGGCGCATTACATTTCCTTCTGGCGCTTGCTAAGTTAGCCTGCTCAGATATCAGAGGCTTGTTACATTTCCCTCTGGCGCTTGCTAAGTGAGCTTGCTCAGACATCAGAGGCGTATTACATTTCCCTATGGCCCTTGCTAAGTGAGCTTGCTCATACATCAGAGGCGCATTACATTTCCCTTTGGCGCTTGCTAAGTGAGCTTGCTCATACATCAGAGGCGCATTATATTTCCCTCTGGAACTTGCTAAGTGAGCTTGCTCAGACACCAGAGGCGCATTACATTTCCCTCTGGCACTTGTCAAGTGATCCTGCTCATACATCAGAGACGCATTACATTTCCCTCTGGCACTTGCTAATTGAGCTTGCTCAGACATCAGAGGCGCATTACATTTCCCTCTGGCACTTGTGAAGTGAGCCTGCTTAGACATCAGAGGCGCATTACATTTCCCTCTGGCGCTTGCTAAGTGAGCCTGCTCAGACATCAGAGAAGCCTTACATTTCCCTGTAGCATTTGCTAAGTGAGCCTGCTCATACATCAGAGGAGCATTACATTTCCCTCTGGCACTTGCTAAATTAGCTTGCATAGACATCAGAGGCGCATTACATTTCCCTCTGGCACTTGCTAAGTGAGCTTGCTCAGACATCAGAGGCGCATTAAACATGCCTCTGGCATTTGCTAAGTGAGCATGCTCAGACATCAGAGGCGCATTACATTTCTCTCTGGCACTTGCTAAGTGAGCCTGCTCAGACATCAGAGGCACGTTACATTTTGTTCCCGGCACTTGCTAAATGAACCTGCTCAGACATCAGAGGCGCATTTCATTTCCCTCTGGCACTTGCTAAGTGAATCTGCTCAGACATCAGAGGCGCATTACATTTCCCTCTGGCGCTTGCTAAGTGAGCCTGCTCAGACATCAGAGAAGCCTTACATTTCCCTTCTGTCACTTGCCAAGTGAGCCTGCTCAGACATCAGAGGTGCATTACATTTCCCTCTGGCACTTGCTAAGTGAGCTTGCTCAGATATCGGAGGTGCATTACATTTCCCTCTGGCACTTGCTAAGTGAGCCTGCTCAGACATCAGAGGCGCATTACATTTCCCTCTGGCGCTTGCTAAGTGAGCTTGCTCAGACATCAGAGACGCCTTACATTTCCCTTCTGGCACTTGCCAAGTGAGCCTGCTCAGAAATCAGAGAAGCTTTACATTTCCCTTCTGGCACTTGCCAAGTGAGCCTGCTCAGACATCAGAGGTGCATTACATTTCCCTCTGGCACTTGCTAAGTGAGCTTGCTCAGATATCAGAGGTGCATTACATTTCCCTCTGGCACTTGCTAAGTGAGCCTGCTCAGCCATCAGAGGTGCATTACATTTCCCTCTGGCGCTTGCTAAGTGAGCTTGCTCAGACATCAGAGGAGCATTACACTTCCCTCTGGCACTTGCTAAGTGAGCTTGCTCAGACATCAGAGGTGCGTTACATTTCCCTCTGGCATTGCTAAGTGAGCCTGCTCAGACATCAGAGACGCGTTACATTTCCCTCTGGCACTTGCTAATTGAGCCTGCTCAGACATCAGAGGCGCATTACATTTCCCTCTGGCACTTGCTATGTGAGCCCGCTCAGACATCAGAGGCGCGTTACATTTTGTTCCCGGCACTTGCTAAATGAGCCTGCTCAGACATCAGAGGCGCATTACATTTCCCTCTGGCGCTTGCTAAGTGAGCTTGCTTAGACATCAGAGACGCATTACATTTCCCTGTGGCATTTGCTAAGTGAGCCTGCTCAGACATCAGAGGAGCATTACATTTCCCTCTGGCACTTGCTAAGTGAGCTTGCTCAGACTTCAGAGACGCATTACATTTCCCTCTGGCACTTGCTAATTGAGCTTGCTCAGACATCAGAGGCGCATTACATTTCCCTCTGGCACTTGTGAAATGAGCCTGCTTAGACATCAGAGGCGCATTACATTTCCTGCTGGCACTTGCTAAGTGAGCCTGCTCAGACATCAGAGGTGCATTACATTTCCCTGTAGCATTTGCTAAGTGAGCCTGCACATACATCAGAGGAGCATTACATTTCCCTCTGGCAATTGCTAAATTAGCTTGCTCAGACATAAGAGGCGCATTACATTTCCCTCTGGCACTTGCTAAGTGAGCCTGCTCAGACATCAGAGGGACATTAGACATGCGTCTGGCATTTGCTAAGTGAGCATGCTCAGACATCAGAGGCGCATTACATTTCCCTCTGGCACTTGCTAAGTGAGCCTGCTCAGACATCAGAGGAGAATTACATTTCCCTCTGGCACTTGCTAAGTGAGCTTGCTCAGACATCAGAGACGCATTACATTTCCCTCTGGCACTTGCTAATTGAGCTTGCTCAGACATCAGAGGCGCATTACATTTCCCTCTGGCACTTGCTGAGTGAGCCTGCTCAGACATCAGAGAAGCCTTACATTTCCCTCTGGCACTTGCTAAATGAGCCTGCTCAGACATCAGAGGTGCATTACATTTCCCTGTAGCATTTGCTAAGTGAGCCTGCACATACATCAGAGGAGCATTACATTTCCCTCTGGCAATTGCTAAATTAGCTTGCTCAGACTTAAGAGGCGCATTACATTTCCCTCTGGCACTTGCTAAGTGAGCTTGCTCAGACATCAGAGGGACATTAGACATGCCTCTGGCATTTGCTAAGTGAGCATGCTCAGACATCAGAGGCGCATTACATTTCCCTCTGGCACTTGCTAAGTGAGCCTGCTTAGACATCAGAGGCACGTTACATTTTGTTCCCAGCACTTGTTAAATGAGCCTGCCAAGACATCAGAGGCACATTTCATTTCCGTCTGGCACTTGCTAAGTGAGCCTGCTCAGACTTCAGAGGCGCATTACATTTCCCTGTGGCATTAGCTAAGTGAGCCTGCTCAGACTTCAGAGGCGCATTACATTTCCCTGTGGCATTTGCTAAGTGAACCTGCTCAGACATCAGAGGCGCATTACATTTCCCTCTGGCGCTTGCTAAGTGAGCCTGCTCAGACATCAGAGGCGCCTTACATTTCCCTTCTGGCACTTGCCAAGTGAGCCTGCTCAGACATCAGAGGTGCATTACATTTCCCTCTGGCACTTGCTAAGTGAGCTTGCTCAGATATCAGAGGTGCATTACATTTCCCTCTGGTGCTTGCTAAGTGAGCCTGCTCAGACATCAGAGGTGCATTACATTTCCCTCTGGCGTTTGCTAAGTGAGCTTGCTCAGACATCAGAGGAGCATTACACTTCCCTCTGGCACTTGCTAAGTGAGCTTGCTCAGACATCAGAGGTGCGTTACATTTCCCTCTGGCACTTGCTAAGTGAGCCTGCTCAGACATCAGAGACGCGTTACATTTCCCTCTGGCACTTGCTAATTGAGCCTGCTCAGACATCAGAGGCGCATTACATTTCCCTCTGGCACTTGCTAAGTGAGCCTGCTCAGACATCAGAGGCGCGTTACATTTTGTTCCCGGCACTTGCTAAATGAGCCTGCCAAGACATCAGAGGCACATTTCATTTCCCTCTGGCACTTGCTAAGTGAGCCTGCTCAGACTTCAGAGGCGCATTACATTTCCCTGTGGCATTTGCTAAGTGAGCCTGCTCAGACATCAGTGGCGCATTGTATTTCCCTCTGGCACTTGCTAAGTGAGCTTGCTCAGATACCAGAGGCGCATTACATTTCCATCTAGCACTTGCTAAGTGAGCCTGCTCAGACATCAGAGACGCATTACATTTCCCTCTGGCACTTGCTAATTGAGCTTGCTCAGACCTCAGAGGCGTATTACATTTCCCTCTGGCACTTGTGAAGTGAGCCTGCTTAGACATCAGAGGCGCATTACATTTCCCTCTGGCGCTTGCTAAGTGACCTTGCTCAGACATCAGAGGCGCATTACATTTCCCTCTGGCACTTGCTAAGTGAGCCTGCTGAGACATCAGAGAAGCCTAACATTTCCCTCTGGTACTTGCTAAATGAGCCTGCTCAGACATCAGGGGCGCATTACATTTCCATGTAGCATTTGCTAATTGAGCCTGCACATACATCAGAGGAGCATTACATTTCCCTCTGGCACTTGCTAAGTGAGCTTGCTCAGACATCAGAGGTGCATTACATATGCCTCTGGCATTTGCTAAGTGAGCATGCTCAGACATCAGAGGCGCATTACATTTCCCTCTGGCGCTTGCGAAGTGAGTCTGCTCAGACATGAGAGGGGCATTACATTTCCCTTTGGCGCTTGCTAAGTGAGCCTGCTCAGATATCAGAGGCGTATTACATTTCCCTCTGGCGCTTGCTAAGTGAGCTTGCTCAGACATCAGAGGCCTATTACATTTCCCTATGGCGCTTGCTAAGTGAGCTTGCTCATACATCAGAGGCGCATTACATTTCCCTTTGGAGCTTGCTAAGTGAGCCTGCTCAGACATCAGTGGCGCATTGTATTTCCCTCTGGCACTTGCTAAGTGAGCTTGCTCAGATACCAGAGGCGCATTACATTTCCATCTAGCACTTGCTAAGTGAGCCTGCTCAGACATCAGAGACGCATTACATTTCCCTCTGGCACTTGCTAATTGAGCTTGCTCAGACCTCAGAGGCGTATTACATTTCCCTCTGGCACTTGTGAAGTGAGCCTGCTTAGACATCAGAGGCGCATTACATTTCCCTCTGGCGCTTGCTAAGTGACCTTGCTCAGACATCAGAGGCGCATTACATTTCCCTCTGGCACTTGCTAAGTGAGCCTGCTGAGACATCAGAGAAGCCTAACATTTCCCTCTGGTACTTGCTAAATGAGCCTGCTCAGACATCAGGGGCGCATTACATTTCCATGTAGCATTTGCTAATTGAGCCTGCACATACATCAGAGGAGCATTACATTTCCCTCTGGCACTTGCTAAGTGAGCTTGCTCAGACATCAGAGGTGCATTACATATGCCTCTGGCATTTGCTAAGTGAGCATGCTCAGACATCAGAGGCGCATTACATTTCCCTCTGGCGCTTGCGAAGTGAGTCTGCTCAGACATGAGAGGGGCATTACATTTCCCTTTGGCGCTTGCTAAGTGAGCCTGCTCAGATATCAGAGGCGTATTACATTTCCCTCTGGCGCTTGCTAAGTGAGCTTGCTCAGACATCAGAGGCCTATTACATTTCCCTATGGCGCTTGCTAAGTGAGCTTGCTCATACATCAGAGGCGCATTACATTTCCCTTTGGAGCTTGCTAAGTGAGCTTGCTCATACATCAGAGGCACATTTCGCTTCCCTCTGGCACTTGCTAAGATAGCCTGCTCAGACTTCAGAGGCGCATTACATTTTCCTGTGGCATTTGCTAAGTGAGCCTGCTCAGACATCAGAGGCGCATTACATTTCCCTCGGGCACTTGCTAAGTGAGCTTGCTCAGACATCAGAGGCGCATTACATTTCCCTCTGGCACTTGCTAAGTGAGCCTGCTCAGACATCAGAGAAGCCTTACATTTCCCTATAGCACTTGCTAAATGAGCCTGCTCAGACATCAGAGGTGCATTACATTTCCCTGTAGCATTTGCTAAGTGAGCCTGCTCATACATCAGAGGAGCATTGCATTTCCCTCTGGCACTTGCTAAATTAGCTTGCTCAGACATCAGAGGCGCATTACATTTCCCTCTGACACTTGCTAAGTGAGCTTGATCAGACATCAGAGGTGCATTAAACATGCTTCTGGCATTTGCTAAGTGAGCATGCTCAGACATCAGAGGCGCATTACATTTCTCTCTGCACTTGCTAAGTGAGCCTGCTCACACATTAGAGGCATGTTACATTATTTTCCCGGCACTTGCTAAATAAGCCTGCTCAGACATCAGAGGAGCATTTCATTTCCCTCTGGTACTTGCTAAGTGAGCCTGCTCAGACTTCAGAGGCGCATTACATTTCCCTGTGGCAATTGCTAAGTGAGCATGCTCAGACATCAGAGGCGCATTACATTTCCCTCTGGCACTTGCTAAGTGAGCCTGCTCAGACATCAGAGGCACGTTACATTTTGTTCCCGGCACTTGCTAAATGAGCCTGCTCAGACATCAGAGGCGCATTTCATTTCCCTCTGGCACTTGCTAAGTGAGCCTGCTCAGACTTCAGAGGCGCATTACATTTCCCTGTGGCATTTGCTAAGTGAGCCTGCTGAGACATCAGAGGCGCATTACATTTCCCTCTGGCACTTGCTAAGTGAGCCTGCTCAGACTTCAGAGGCGCATTACATTTCCCTGTGGTATTTGCTAAATGAGCTTGCTCAGACATCAGAGGAGCATTACATTTCCCTCTGGCACTTGCTAAGTGAGCTTGCTCAGACATCAGAGGCGCATTACATTTCCCTCTGGCACTTGCTAAGTGAGCCTGCTCAGACATCAGAGGCACGTTACATTTTGTTCCTGGCACTTGCTAAATGAGCCTGCTCAGACATCAGAGGCGCATTTCATTTCCCTCTGGCACTTGCTAAGTGAGCCTGCTCAGACTTCAGAGGCGCGTTACATTTCCCTGTGGCATTTGCTAAGTGAGCCTGCTCAGACATCAGTGGCGCATTACATTTCCCTCTGGCACTTGCTAAGTGAGCCTGCTCAGACTGCAGAGGTGCATTACATTTCCCTGTGGCATTTGCTAAGTGAGCCTGCTCAGACATCAGAGGCGCTTTACATTTCCCTCTGGCATTTGCTAAGTGAGCATGCTCAGACATCAGAGGCGCATTACATTTCCCTCTGGCACTTGCTAAATGAGCCTGCTCAGACATCAGAGGCGCATTTCATTTCCCTCTGGCACTTGCTAAGTGAGCTTGCTCAGACTTCAGAGGCGCATTACATTTCCCTGTGGCATTTGCTAAGTGAGCCTGCTCAGACATCAGTGGCGCATTACATTTCCCTCTGGCACTTGCTAAGTGAGCTTGCTCAGACACCAGAGGCGCATTACATTTCCCTCTGGCACTTGCTAAGTGAGCCTGCTCAGACATCAGAGACACATTACATTTCCCTCTGGCACTTGCTAAGTGAGCTTGCTCAGACACCAGAGGCGCATTACATTTCCCTCTGGCACTTGCTAAGTGAGACTGCTCAGACATCTCTAGCACTTGTGAAGTGAGCCTGCTTAGACATCAGAGGCGCATTACATTTCCCTCTGGCGCTTGCTAAGTGAGCCTGCTCAGACATCAGAGGCGCATTACATTTCCCTGTAGCATTTGCTAAGTGAGCCTGCTCATACATCAGAGGAGCATTACATTTCTTCTGGCACTTGCTAAGTTAGCTTGCTCAGACATCAGAGGCGCATTACATTTCCCTCTGGCACTTGCTAAGTGAGCTTGCTCAGACATCAGAGGCGCATTACATATGCCTCTGGCATTTGCTAAGTGAGCATGCTCAGACATCAGAGGCGCATTACATTTCCTTCTGGCGCTTGCGAAGTGAGTCTGCTCAGACATCAGAGGGGCATTACATTTCCCTCTGGCGCTTGCTAAGTTAGCCTGCTCAGATATCAGAGGCTTGTTACATTTCCCTCTGGCGCTTGCTAAGTGAGCTTGCTCAGACATCAGAGGCGTATTACATTTCCCTATGGCCCTTGCTAAGTGAGCTTGCTCATACATCAGAGGCGCATTACATTTCCCTTTGGCGCTTGCTAAGTGAGCTTGCTCATACATCAGAGGCGCATTATATTTCCCTCTGGAACTTGCTAAGTGAGCTTGCTCAGACACCAGAGGCGCATTACATTTCCCTCTGGCACTTGTCAAGTGATCCTGCTCATACATCAGAGACGCATTACATTTCCCTCTGGCACTTGCTAATTGAGCTTGCTCAGACATCAGAGGCGCATTACATTTCCCTCTGGCACTTGTGAAGTGAGCCTGCTTAGACATCAGAGGCGCATTACATTTCCCTCTGGCGCTTGCTAAGTGAGCCTGCTCAGACATCAGAGAAGCCTTACATTTCCCTGTAGCATTTGCTAAGTGAGCCTGCTCATACATCAGAGGAGCATTACATTTCCCTCTGGCACTTGCTAAATTAGCTTGCATAGACATCAGAGGCGCATTACATTTCCCTCTGGCACTTGCTAAGTGAGCTTGCTCAGACATCAGAGGCGCATTAAACATGCCTCTGGCATTTGCTAAGTGAGCATGCTCAGACATCAGAGGCGCATTACTTTTCTCTCTGGCACTTGCTAAGTGAGCCTGCTCAGACATCAGAGGCACGTTACATTTTGTTCCCGGCACTTGCTAAATGAACCTGCTCAGACATCAGAGGCGCATTTCATTTCCCTCTGGCACTTGCTAAGTGAGCCTGCTCAGACATCAGAGGCGCATTACATTTCCCTCTGGCGCTTGCTAAGTGAGCCTGCTCAGACATCAGAGAAGCCTTACATTTCCCTTCTGTCACTTGCCAAGTGAGCCTGCTCAGACATCAGAGGTGCATTACATTTCCCTCTGGCACTTGCTAAGTGAGCTTGCTCAGATATCGGAGGTGCATTACATTTCCCTCTGGCACTTGCTAAGTGAGCCTGCTCAGACATCAGAGGCGCATTACATTTCCCTCTGGCGCTTGCTAAGTGAGCTTGCTCAGACATCAGAGACGCCTTACATTTCCCTTCTGGCACTTGCCAAGTGAGCCTGCTCAGAAATCAGAGAAGCCTTACATTTCCCTTCTGGCACTTGCCAAGTGAGCCTGCTCAGACATCAGAGGTGCATTACATTTCCCTCTGGCACTTGCTAAGTGAGCTTGCTCAGATATCAGAGGTGCATTACATTTCCCTCTGGCACTTGCTAAATGAGCCTGCTCAGCCATCAGAGGTGCATTACATTTCCCTCTGGCGCTTGCTAAGTGAGCTTGCTCAGACATCAGAGGAGCATTACACTTCCCTCTGGCACTTGCTAAGTGAGCTTGCTCAGACATCAGAGGTGCGTTATATTTCCCTCTGGCATTGCTAAGTGAGCCTGCTCAGACATCAGAGACGCGTTACATTTCCCTCTGGCACTTGCTAATTGAGCCTGCTCAGACATCAGAGGCGCATTACATTTCCCTCTGGCACTTGCTATGTGAGCCCGCTCAGACATCAGAGGCGCGTTACATTTTGTTCCCGGCACTTGCTAAATGAGCCTGCTCAGAGATTAGAGGCGCATTTCATTTCCCTCTGGCACTTGCTAAGATAGCCTGCTCAGACTTCAGAGGCGCATTACATTTCCCTGTGGCATTTGCTAAGTGAGCCCGCTCAGACATCAGAGGCGCATTACATTTCCCTCTGGCGCTTGCTAAGTGAGCTTGCTTAGACATCAGAGACGCATTACATTTCCCTGTGGCATTTGCTAAGTGAGCCTGCTCAGACATCAGAGGAGCATTACATTTCCCTCTGGCACTTGCTAAGTGAGCTTGCTCAGACTTCAGAGACGCATTACATTTCCCTCTGGCACTTGCTAATTGAGCTTGCTCAGACATCAGAGGCGCATTACATTTCCCTCTGACACTTGTGAAATGAGCCTGCTTAGACATCAGAGGCGCATTACATTTCCTTCTGGCACTTGCTAAGTGAGCCTGCTCAGACATCAGAGGTGCATTACATTTCCCTGTAGCATTTGCTAAGTGAGCCTGCACATACATCAGAGGAGCATTACATTTCCCTCTGGCAATTGCTAAATTAGCTTGCTCAGACATAAGAGGCGCATTACATTTCCCTCTGGCACTTGCTAAGTGAGCCTGCTCAGACATCAGAGGGACATTAGACATGCGTCTGGCATTTGCTAAGTGAGCATGCTCAGACATCAGAGGCGCATTACATTTCCCTCTGGCACTTGCTAAGTGAGCCTGCTCAGACATCAGAGGAGCATTACATTTCCCTCTGGCACTTGCTAAGTGAGCTTGCTCAGACATCAGAGACGCATTACATTTCCCTCTGGCACTTGCTAATTGAGCTTGCTCAGACATCAGAGGCGCATTACATTTCCCTCTGGCACTTGCTGAGTGAGCCTGCTCAGACATCAGAGGCACGTTACATTTTGTTCCTGGCACTTGCTAAATGAGCCTGCTCAGACATCAGAGGCGCATTTCATTTCCCTCTGGCACTTGCTAAGTGAGCCTGCTCAGACTTCAGAGGCGCGTTACATTTCCCTGTGGCATTTGCTAAGTGAGCCTGCTCAGACATCAGTGGCGCATTACATTTCCCTCTGGCACTTGCTAAGTGAGCCTGCTCAGACTGCAGAGGTGCATTACATTTCCCTGTGGCATTTGCTAAGTGAGCCTGCTCAGACATCAGAGGCGCTTTACATTTCCCTCTGGCATTTGCTAAGTGAGCATGCTCAGACATCAGAGGCGCATTACATTTCCCTCTGGCACTTGCTAAATGAGCCTGCTCAGACATCAGAGGCGCATTTCATTTCCCTCTGGCACTTGCTAAGTGAGCTTGCTCAGACTTCAGAGGCGCATTACATTTCCCTGTGGCATTTGCTAAGTGAGCCTGCTCAGACATCAGTGGCGCATTACATTTCCCTCTGGCACTTGCTAAGTGAGCTTGCTCAGACACCAGAGGCGCATTACATTTCCCTCTGGCACTTGCTAAGTGAGCCTGCTCAGACATCAGAGACACATTACATTTCCCTCTGGCACTTGCTAAGTGAGCTTGCTCAGACACCAGAGGCGCATTACATTTCCCTCTGGCACTTGCTAAGTGAGACTGCTCAGACATCTCTAGCACTTGTGAAGTGAGCCTGCTTAGACATCAGAGGCGCATTACATTTCCCTCTGGCGCTTGCTAAGTGAGCCTGCTCAGACATCAGAGGCGCATTACATTTCCCTGTAGCATTTGCTAAGTGAGCCTGCTCATACATCAGAGGAGCATTACATTTCTTCTGGCACTTGCTAAGTTAGCTTGCTCAGACATCAGAGGCGCATTACATTTCCCTCTGGCACTTGCTAAGTGAGCTTGCTCAGACATCAGAGGCGCATTACATATGCCTCTGGCATTTGCTAAGTGAGCATGCTCAGACATCAGAGGCGCATTACATTTCCTTCTGGCGCTTGCGAAGTGAGTCTGCTCAGACATCAGAGGGGCATTACATTTCCCTCTGGCGCTTGCTAAGTTAGCCTGCTCAGATATCAGAGGCTTGTTACATTTCCCTCTGGCGCTTGCTAAGTGAGCTTGCTCAGACATCAGAGGCGTATTACATTTCCCTATGGCCCTTGCTAAGTGAGCTTGCTCATACATCAGAGGCGCATTACATTTCCCTTTGGCGCTTGCTAAGTGAGCTTGCTCATACATCAGAGGCGCATTATATTTCCCTCTGGAACTTGCTAAGTGAGCTTGCTCAGACACCAGAGGCGCATTACATTTCCCTCTGGCACTTGTCAAGTGATCCTGCTCATACATCAGAGACGCATTACATTTCCCTCTGGCACTTGCTAATTGAGCTTGCTCAGACATCAGAGGCGCATTACATTTCCCTCTGGCACTTGTGAAGTGAGCCTGCTTAGACATCAGAGGCGCATTACATTTCCCTCTGGCGCTTGCTAAGTGAGCCTGCTCAGACATCAGAGAAGCCTTACATTTCCCTGTAGCATTTGCTAAGTGAGCCTGCTCATACATCAGAGGAGCATTACATTTCCCTCTGGCACTTGCTAAATTAGCTTGCATAGACATCAGAGGCGCATTACATTTCCCTCTGGCACTTGCTAAGTGAGCTTGCTCAGACATCAGAGGCGCATTAAACATGCCTCTGGCATTTGCTAAGTGAGCATGCTCAGACATCAGAGGCGCATTACATTTCTCTCTGGCACTTGCTAAGTGAGCCTGCTCAGACATCAGAGGCATGTTACATTTTGTTCCCGGCACTTGCTAAATGAACCTGCTCAGACATCAGAGGCGCATTTCATTTCCCTCTGGCACTTGCTAAGTGAGCCTGCTCAGACATCAGAGGCGCATTACATTTCCCTCTGGCGCTTGCTAAGTGAGCCTGCTCAGACATCAGAGAAGCCTTACATTTCCCTTCTGTCACTTGCCAAGTGAGCCTGCTCAGACATCAGAGGTGCATTACATTTCCCTCTGGCACTTGCTAAGTGAGCTTGCTCAGATATCGGAGGTGCATTACATTTCCCTCTGGCACTTGCTAAGTGAGCCTGCTCAGACATCAGAGGCGCATTACATTTCCCTCTGGCGCTTGCTAAGTGAGCTTGCTCAGACATCAGAGACGCCTTACATTTCCCTTCTGGCACTTGCCAAGTGAGCCTGCTCAGAAATCAGAGAAGCCTTACATTTCCCTTCTGGCACTTGCCAAGTGAGCCTGCTCAGACATCAGAGGTGCATTACATTTCCCTCTGGCACTTGCTAAGTGAGCTTGCTCAGATATCAGAGGTGCATTACATTTCCCTCTGGCACTTGCTAAATGAGCCTGCTCAGCCATCAGAGGTGCATTACATTTCCCTCTGGCGCTTGCTAAGTGAGCTTGCTCAGACATCAGAGGAGCATTACACTTCCCTCTGGCACTTGCTAAGTGAGCTTGCTCAGACATCAGAGGTGCGTTATATTTCCCTCTGGCATTGCTAAGTGAGCCTGCTCAGACATCAGAGACGCGTTACATTTCCCTCTGGCACTTGCTAATTGAGCCTGCTCAGACATCAGAGGCGCATTACATTTCCCTCTGGCACTTGCTATGTGAGCCCGCTCAGACATCAGAGGCGCGTTACATTTTGTTCCCGGCACTTGCTAAATGAGCCTGCTCAGAGATTAGAGGCGCATTTCATTTCCCTCTGGCACTTGCTAAGATAGCCTGCTCAGACTTCAGAGGCGCATTACATTTCCCTGTGGCATTTGCTAAGTGAGCCCGCTCAGACATCAGAGGCGCATTACATTTCCCTCTGGCGCTTGCTAAGTGAGCTTGCTTAGACATCAGAGACGCATTACATTTCCCTGTGGCATTTGCTAAGTGAGCCTGCTCAGACATCAGAGGAGCATTACATTTCCCTCTGGCACTTGCTAAGTGAGCTTGCTCAGACTTCAGAGACGCATTACATTTCCCTCTGGCACTTGCTAATTGAGCTTGCTCAGACATCAGAGGCGCATTACATTTCCCTCTGACACTTGTGAAATGAGCCTGCTTAGACATCAGAGGCGCATTACATTTCCTTCTGGCACTTGCTAAGTGAGCCTGCTCAGACATCAGAGGTGCATTACATTTCCCTGTAGCATTTGCTAAGTGAGCCTGCACATACATCAGAGGAGCATTACATTTCCCTCTGGCAATTGCTAAATTAGCTTGCTCAGACATAAGAGGCGCATTACATATCCCTCTGGCACTTGCTAAGTGAGCCTGCTCAGACATCAGAGGGACATTAGATATGCGTCTGGCATTTGCTAAGTGAGCATGCTCAGACATCAGAGGCGCATTACATTTCCCTCTGGCACTTGCTAAGTGAGCCTGCTCAGACATCAGAGGAGCATTACATTTCCCTCTGGCACTTGCTAAGTGAGCTTGCTCAGACATCAGAGACGCATTACATTTCCCTCTGGCACTTGCTAATTGAGCTTGCTCAGACATCAGAGGCGCATTACATTTCCCTCTGGCATTTGCTGAGTGAGCCTGCTCAGACATCAGAGAAGCCTTACATTTCCCTCTGGCACTTGCTAAATGAGCCTGCTCAGACATCAGAGGTGCATTACATTTCCCTGTAGCATTTGCTAAGTGAGCCTGCACATACATCAGAGGAGCATTACATTTCCCTCTGGCAATTGCTAAATTAGCTTGCTCAGACTTAAGAGGCGCATTACATTTCCCTCTGGCACTTGCTAAGTGAGCTTGCTCAGACATCAGAGGGACATTAGACATGCCTCTGGCATTTGCTAAGTGAGCATGCTCAGACATCAGAGGCGCATTACATTTCCCTCTGGCACTTGCTAAGTGAGCCTGCTTAGACATCAGAGTCACGTTACATTTTGTTCCCAGCACTTGTTAAATGAGCCTGCCAAGACATCAGAGGCACATTTCATTTCCGTCTGGCACTTGCTAAGTGAGCCTGCTCAGACTTCAGAGGCGCATTACATTTCCCTGTGGCATTAGCTAAGTGAGCCTGCTCAGACTTCAGAGGCGCATTACATTTCCCTGTGGCATTTGCTAAGTGAACCTGCTCAGACATCAGAGGCACATTACATTTCCCTCTGGCGCTTGCTAAGTGAGCCTGCTCAGACATCAGAGGCGCCTTACATTTCCCTTCTGGCACTTGCCAAGTGAGCCTGCTCAGACATCAGAGGTGCATTACATTTCCCTCTGGCACTTGCTAAGTGAGCTTGCTCAGATATCAGAGGTGCATTACATTTCCCTCTGGTGCTTGCTAAGTGAGCCTGCTCAGACATCAGAGGTGCATTACATTTCCCTCTGGCGTTTGCTAAGTGAGCTTGCTCAGACATCAGAGGAGCATTACACTTCCCTCTGGCACTTGCTAAGTGAGCTTGCTCAGACATCAGAGGTGCGTTACATTTTCCTCTGGCACTTGCTAAGTGAGCCTGCTCAGACATCAGAGACGCGTTACATTTCCCTCTGGCACTTGCTAATTGAGCCTGCTCAGACATCAGAGGCGCATTACATTTCCCTCTGGCACTTGCTAAGTGAGCCTGCTCAGACATCAGAGGCGCGTTACATTTTGTTCCCGGCACTTGTTAAATGAGCCTGCCAAGACATCAGAGGCACATTTCATTTCCCTCTGGCACTTGCTAAGTGAGCCTGCTCAGACTTCAGAGGCGCATTACATTTCCCTGTGGCATTTGCTAAGTGAGCCTGCTCAGACATCAGTGGCGCATTGTATTTCCCTCTGGCACTTGCTAAGTGAGCTTGCTCAGACACCAGAGGCGCATTACATTTCCCTCTGGCACTTGCTAAGTGAGTCTGCTCAGACTTCAGAGGCGCGTTACATTTTGTTCCCGGGACTTGCTAAATGAGCATGCTCAGACATCAGAGGCGCATTTCATTTCCCTCTGGCACTTGCTAAGTGAGCCTGCTCAGACTGCAGAGGTGCATTACATTTCCCTGTGGCATTTGCTAAGTGAGCCTGCTCAGACATCAGAGGCGCATTACATTTCCCTCTGGCATTTGCTAAGTGAGCATGCTCAGACATCAGAGGCGCATTACATTTCCCTCTGGCACTTGCTAAATGAGCCTGCTCAGACATCAGAGGCGCATTTCATTTCCCTCTGGCACTTGCTAAGTGAGCCTGCTCAGACTTCAGAGGCGCATTACATTTCCCTGTGGCATTTGCTAAGTGAGCCTGCTCAGACATCAGTGGCGCATTACATTTCCCTCTGGCACTTGCTAAGTGAGCTTGCTCAGACACCAGAGGCGCATTACATTTCCCTCTGGCACTTGCTAAGTGAGCCTGCTCAGACATCAGAGACACATTACATTTCCCTCTGGCACTTGCTAAGTGAGCTTGCTCAGACACCAGAGGCGCATTACATTTCCCTCTGGCACTTGCTAAGTGAGACTGCTCAGACATCTCTAGCACTTGTGAAGTGAGCCTGCTTAGACATCAGAGGCGCATTACATTTCCCTCTGGCGCTTGCTAAGTGAGCCTGCTCAGACATCAGAGGCGCATTGCATATCCCTCTGGCGCTTGCTAAGTGACCTTGCTCAGACATCAGAGGCGCATTACATTTCGCTCTGGCACTTGCTAAGTGAGCCTGCTCAGACATCAGAGAAGCCTAACATTTCCCTCTGGCACTTGCTAAATGAGCCTGCTCAGACATCAGAGGCGCATTACATTTCCCTGTACCATTTGCTAAGTGAGCCTGCTCATACATCAGAGGAGCATTACATTTCCCTCTGGCACTTGCTAAGTTAGCTTGCTCAGACATCAGAGGCGCATTACATTTCCCTCTGGCACTTGCTAAGTGAGCTTGCTCAGACATCAGAGGCGCATTACATATGCCTCTGGCATTTGCTAAGTGAGCATGCTCAGACATCAGAGGCGCATTACATTTCCCTCTGGTGCTTGCAAAGTGAGTCTGCTCAGACATCAGAGGGGCATTACATTTCCCTCTGGCGCTTGCTAAGTGAGCCTGCTCAGATATCAGAGGCGTATTACATTTCCCTCTGGCGCTTGCTAAGTGAGCTTGCTCAGACATCAGAGGCGTATTACATTTCCCTATGGCCCTTGCTAAGTGAGCTTGCTCATACATCAGAGGCGCATTACATTTCCCTTTGGCGTTTGCTAAGTGAGCTTGCTCATACATCAGAGGTGCATTACATTTCCCTTTGGCGCTTGCTGAGTGAGCTTGCTCAGACTGCAGAGGTGCATTAAATTTCCCTTTGGCATTTGCTAAGTGAGCCTGCTCAGACATCACAGGCGCGTCACATTCTGTTCCTGGCACTTGCTAAATGAGCCTGCTCAGACATCAGAGGCGCATTTCATTTCCCTCTGGCACTTGCTAAAATAGCCTGCTCAAACTTCAGAGGCGCATTACATTTTCCTGTGGCATTTGCTAAGTGAGCCTGCTCAGACATCAGAGGCGCATTACATTTCCCTCTGGCACTTGCTAAGTGAGCTTGCTCAGACACTAGAGGCGCATTACATTTCCCTCTGGCACTTGCCAAGTGATCCTGCTCAGACATCAGAGACGCATTACATTTCCCTCTGGCACTTGCTAATTGAGCTTGCTCAGACATCAGAGGCGCATTACATTTCCCTCTGGCACTTGTGAAGTGAGCCTGCTTAGACATCAGAGGCGCATTACATTTCCCTCTGGCACTTGCTAAGTGAGCCTGCTCAGACTTCAGAGAAGCCTCACATTTCCCTGTAGCATTTGCGAAGTGAGCCTGCTCATACATCAGAGGAGCATTACATTTCCCTCTGGCACTTGCTAAATTAGCTTGCTTAGACATCAGAGGCGCATTACATTTCCCTCTGGCACTTGCTAAGTGAGCTTGCGCAGACATCAGAGGCGCATTAAACATGCCTCTGGCATTTGCTAAGTGAGCATGCTCAGACATCAGAGGCACATTACATTTCTCTCTGGCACTTGCTAAGTGAGCCTGCTCAGACATCAGAGGCACGTTACATTTTGTTCCCGGCACTTGCTAAATGAGACTGCTCAGACATCAGAGGCGCATTACATTTCCCTCTGGCGCTTGCTAAGTGAGCCTGCTCAGACATCAGAGAAGCCTTACATTTCCCTTCTGGCACTTGCCAAGTGAGCCTGCTCAGACATCAGAGGTGCATTACATTTCCCTCGGGCACTTGCTAAGTGAGCTTGCTCAGATATCAGAGGTGCATTACATTTCCCTCTGACACTTGCTAAGTGAGCTGCTCAGACATCAGAGGTGCACTACATTTCCCTCTGGCACTTGCTAAGTGAGCTTGCTCAGACATCAGAGGAGCATTACACTTCCCTCTGGCACTTGCTAAGTGAGCTTGCTCAGACATCAGAGGTGCGTTACATTTTCCTCTGGCACTTGCTAAGTGAGCCTGCTCAGACATCAGAGGTGCGTTACATTTCCCTCTGGCACTTGCTAAGTGAGCCTGCTCAGACATCAGAGACGCGTTACATTTCCCGGTGGCACTTGCTAATTGAGCCTGCTCAGACATCAGAGGCGTGTTACATTTTGTTCCCGGCACTTGCTAAATGAGCCTGCTCAGAGATTAGAGGCGCATTTCATTTTCCTCTGGCACTTGCTAAGATAGCCTGCTCAGACTTCAGAGGCGCATTACATTTCCCTGTGGCATTTGCTAAGTGAGCCTGCTCAGACATCAGAGGCGCATTACATTTCCCTCTTGAGCTTGCTAAGTGAGCTTGCTCAGACATCAGAGATGCATTACATTTCCCTGTGGCATTTGTTAAGTGAGCCTGCTCAGACATCAGAGGAGCATTACATTTCCCTCTGGCACTTGCTAAGTGAGCTTGCTCAAACATCAGAGACGCATTACATTTCCCTTTGGCACTTGCTAATTGAGCTTGCTCAGACATCAGAGGCGCATTACATTTCCCTCTGGCACTTGTGAAATGAGCCTGCTTAGACATCAGAGGCGCATTACATTTCCTTCTGGCACTTGCTAAGTGAGCCTGCTCAGACATCAGAGGCGCATTACATTTCCCTCTGGCGCTTGCTAAGTGAGCTTGCTCAGACATCAGAGGCGCATTACATTTCCCTCTGGCACTTGCTAAGTGAGCCTGCTCAGACATCAGAGAAGCCTTACATTTCCCTCTGGCACTTGCTAAATGAGCCTGCTCAGACATCAGAGGTGCATTACATTTCCCTGTAGCATTTGCTAAGTGTGCCTGCTCATACATCAGAGGAGCATTACATTTCCCTCTGACAATTGCTAAATTAGCTTGCTCAGACATAAGAGGCGCATTACATTTCCCTCTGGCACTTGCTAAGTGAGTTTGCTCAGACATCAGAGGCACATTAGACATGCCTCTGGCATTTGCTAAGTGAGTATGCTCAGACATCAGAGGCGGTATTACATTTCCCTCTGGCGCTTGCTAAGTGAGCCTGCTCAGACATCAGAGGCACGTTACATTTTGTTCCCGGCACTTGCTAAATGAGCCTGCCAAGACATCAGAGGCACATTTCATTTCTGTCTGGCACTTGCTAAGTGAGCCTGCTCAGACTTCAGAGGCGCATTACATTTCCCTGTGGCATTTGCTAAGTGAGCCTGCTCAGACATCAGTGGCGCATTACATTTCCCTCTGGCACTTGCTAAGTGAGCTTGCTCAGACACCAGAGGCGCATTACATTTCCTTCTGGCACTTGCTAAGTGAGCCTGCTCAGACTTCAGAGGCGCGTTACATTTTGTTCCCGGCACTTGCTAAATAAGCCTGCTCAGACATCAGAGGCGCATTTCATTTCCCTCTGGCGCTTGCTAAGTGAGCCTGCTCGGACTTCAGAGGCGCATTACATTTCCCTGTGGCATTTGCTAAGTGAGCCTGCTGAGACATCAGAGGCACATTAAATTTCCCTCTGGCACTTGCTAAGTGAGCCTGCTCAGACTTCAGAGGCGCATTACATTTCCCTGTGGTATTTGCTAAGTGAGCTTGCTCAGACATCAGAGGAGCATTACATTTCCCTCTGGCACTTGCTAAGTGAGCTTGCTCAGACATCAGAGGTGTATTACATTTGCCTCTGGCACTTGCTTAGTGAGCCTGCTCAGACATCAGAGGCACGTTACATTTTGTTCCCGGCACTTGCTAAATGAGCCTGCTCAGACATCAGAGGCGCATTTCATTTCCCTCTGGCACTTGCTAAGTGAGCCTGCTCAGACTGCAGAGGTGCATTACATTTCCCTGTGGCATTTGCTAAGTGAGCCTGCTCAGACATCAGAGGCGCATTACATTTCCCTCTGGCATTTGCTAAGTGAGCATGCTCAGACATCAGAGGCGCATTACATTTCCCTCTTGCGCTTGCTAAGTGAGCTGGCTCAGACATCGGAGACGCATTACATTTCCCTGTGGCATTTGTTAAGTGAGCCTGCTCAGACATCAGAGGAGCATTACATTTCCCTGTGGCATTTGCTAAGTGAGCCTGCTCAGACATCAGTGGCGCATTACATTTCCCTCTGGCACTTGCTAAGTGAGCTTGCTCAGATATCAGAGGTGCATTACATTTCCCTCTGACACTTGCTAAGTGAGCTGCTCAGACATCAGAGGTGCACTACATTTCCCTCTGGCGCTTGCTAAGTGAGCTTGCTCAGACATCAGAGGAGCATTACACTTCCCTCTGGCACTTGCTAAGTGAGCTTGCTCAGACATCAGAGGTGCGTTACATTTCCCTCTGGCACTTGCTAGTGAGCCTGCTCAGACATCAGAGGTGCGTTACATTTCCCTCTGGCACTTGCTAAGTGAGCCTGCTCAGACATCAGAGACGCGTTACATTTCCCTCTGGCACTTGCTAATTGAGCCTGCTCAGACATCAGAGGCGTGTTACATTTTGTTCCCGGCACTTGCTAAATGAGCCTGCTCAGAGATTAGAGGCGCATTTCATTTCCCTCTGGCACTTGCTAAGATAGCCTGCTCAGACTTCAGAGGCGCATTACATTTCCCTGTGGCATTTGCTAAGTGAGCCTGCTCAGACATCAGAGGCGCATTACATTTCCCTCTTGCGCTTGCTAAGTGAGCTTGCTCAGACATCAGAGACGCATTACATTTCCCTGTGGCATTTGTTAAGTGAGCCTGCTCAGACATCAGAGGAGCATTACATTTCCCTCTGGCACTTGCTAAGTGAGCTTGCTCAGACATCAGAGACGCATTACATTTCCCTCTGGCACTTGCTAATTGAGCTTGCTCAGACATCAGAGGCGCATTACATTTCCCTCTGGCACTTGTGAAATGAGCCTGCTTAGACATCAGAGGCGCATTACATTTCCTTCTGGCACTTGCTAAGTGAGCCTGCTCAGACATCAGAGGCGCATTACATTTCCCTCTGACAATTGCTAACTTAGCTTGCTCAGACATAAGAGGCGCATTACATTTCCCTCTGGCACTTGCTAAGTGAGCTTGCTCAGACATCAGAGGCACATTAGACATGCCTCTGGCATTTGCTAAGTGAGCATGCTCAGACATCAGATGCGGTATTACATTTCCCTCTGGCACTTGCTAAGTGAGCCTGCTCAGACATCAGAGGCACGTTACATTTTGTTCCCGGCACTTGCTAAATGAGCCTGCCAAGACATCAGAGGCACATTTCATTTCCGTCTGGCACTTGCTAAGTGAGCCTGCTCAGACTTCAGAGGCGCATTACATTTCCCTGTGGCATTTGCTAAGTGAGCCTGCTCAGACATCAGTGGCGCATTACATTTCCCTCTGGTACTTGCTAAGTGAGCCTGCTCAGACTTCAGAGGCGCGTTACATTTTGTTCCCGGCACTTGCTAAATAAGCCTGCTCAGACATCAGAGGCGCATTTCATTTCCCTCTGGCGCTTGCTAAGTGAGCCTGCTCGGACTTCAGAGGCGCATTACATTTCCCTGTGGCAGTTGCTAAGTGAGCCTGCTGAGACATCAGAGGCGCATTAAATTTCCCTCTGGCACTTGCTAAGTGAGCCTGCTCAGACTTCAGAGGCGCATTACATTTCCCTGTGGTATTTGCTAAGTGAGGTTGCTCAGACATCAGAGGAGCATTACATTTCCCTCTGGCACTTGCTAAGTGAGCTTGCTCAGACATCAGAGGTGTATTACATTTCCCTCTGGCACTTGCTAAGTGAGCCTGCTCAGACATGAGAGGCACGTTACATTTTGTTCCCGGCACTTGCTAAATGAGCCTGCTCAGACATCAGAGGCGCATTTCATTTCCCTCTGGCACTTGCTAAGTGAGCCTGCTCAGAGATCAGAGGCGCATTTCATTTCCCTCTGGCACTTGCTAAGTGAGCCTGCTCAGACTGCAGAGGTGCATTACATTTCCCTGTGGCATTTGCTAAGTGAGCCTGCTCAGACATCAGAGGCGCATTACATTTCCCTCTGGCACTTGCTAAGTGAGCCTGCTCAGACATCAGTGGCGCATTACATTTCCCTCTGGCACTTGCTAAGTGAGGTTGCTCAGACACCAGAGGCCCATTACATTTCCCTCTGGCACTTGCTAAGTGAGCCTGCTCAGACATCAGAGACACATTACATTTCCCTCGGGCACTTGCTAAGTGAGCTTGCTCAGACACCAGAGGCGCATTACATTTCCCTCTGGCACTTGCTAAGTGAGCCTGCTCAGACATCTCTAGCACTTGTGAAGTGAGCCTGCTTAGACATCAGAGGCGCATTACATTTCCCTCTGGCGCTTGCTAAGTGAGCCTGCTCAGACATCAGAGGCGCATTGCATTTCCCTCTGGCGCTTGCTAAGTGACCTTGCTCAGACATCAGAGGCGCATTACATTTCGCTCTGGCACTTGCTAAGTGAGCCTGCTCAGACATCAGAAAAGCCTAACATTTCCCTCTGGCACTTGCTAAATGAGCCTGCTCAGACATCAGAGGCGCATTACATTTCCCTGTAGCATTTGCTAAGTGAGCCTGCTCATACATCAGAGGAGCATTACATTTCTTCTGGCACTTGCTAAGTTAGCTTGCTCAGACATCAGAGGCGCATTACATTTCCCTCTGGCACTTGCTAAGTGAGCTTGCTCAGACATCAGAGACGCATTACATATGCCTCTGGCATTTGCTAAGTGAGTATGCTCAGACATCAGAGGCGCATTACATTTCCTTCTGGCGCTTGCTAAGTTAGCCTGCTCAGATATCAGAGGCTTGTTACATTTCCCTCTGGCGCTTGCTAAGTGAGCTTGCTCAGACATCAGAGGCGTATTACATTTCCCTATGGCCCTTGCTAAGTGAGCTTGCTCATACATCAGAGGCGCATTACATTTCCCTTTGGCGCTTGCTAAGTGAGCTTGCTCATACATCAGAGGCGCATTATATTTCCCTCTGGAACTTGCTAAGTGAGCTTGCTCAGACACCAGAGGCGCATTACATTTCCCTCTGGCACTTGTCAAGTGATCCTGCTCATACATCAGAGACGCATTACATTTCCCTCTGGCACTTGCTAATTGAGCTTGCTCAGACATCAGAGGCGCATTACATTTCCCTCTGGCACTTGTGAAGTGAGCCTGCTTAGACATCAGAGGCGCATTACATTTCCCTCTGGCGCTTGCTAAGTGAGCCTGCTCAGACATCAGAGAAGCCTTACATTTCCCTGTAGCATTTGCTAAGTGAGCCTGCTCATACATCAGAGGAGCATTACATTTCCCTCTGGCACTTGCTAAATTAGCTTGCATAGACATCAGAGGCGCATTACATTTCCCTCTGGCACTTGCTAAGTGAGCTTGCTCAGACATCAGAGGCGCATTAAACATGCCTCTGGCATTTGCTAAGTGAGCATGCTCAGACATCAGAGGCGCATTACATTTCTCTCTGGCACTTGCTAAGTGAGCCTGCTCAGACATCAGAGGCACGTTACATTTTGTTCCCGGCACTTGCTAAATGAACCTGCTCAGACATCAGAGGCGCATTTCATTTCCCTCTGGCACTTGCTAAGTGAATCTGCTCAGACATCAGAGGCGCATTACATTTCCCTCTGGCGCTTGCTAAGTGAGCCTGCTCAGACATCAGAGAAGCCTTACATTTCCCTTCTGTCACTTGCCAAGTGAGCCTGCTCAGACATCAGAGGTGCATTACATTTCCCTCTGGCACTTGCTAAGTGAGCTTGCTCAGATATCGGAGGTGCATTACATTTCCCTCTGGCACTTGCTAAGTGAGCCTGCTCAGACATCAGAGGCGCATTACATTTCCCTCTGGCGCTTGCTAAGTGAGCTTGCTCAGACATCAGAGACGCCTTACATTTCCCTTCTGGCACTTGCCAAGTGAGCCTGCTCAGAAATCAGAGAAGCTTTACATTTCCCTTCTGGCACTTGCCAAGTGAGCCTGCTCAGACATCAGAGGTGCATTACATTTCCCTCTGGCACTTGCTAAGTGAGCTTGCTCAGATATCAGAGGTGCATTACATTTCCCTCTGGCACTTGCTAAGTGAGCCTGCTCAGCCATCAGAGGTGCATTACATTTCCCTCTGGCGCTTGCTAAGTGAGCTTGCTCAGACATCAGAGGAGCATTACACTTCCCTCTGGCACTTGCTAAGTGAGCTTGCTCAGACATCAGAGGTGCGTTACATTTCCCTCTGGCATTGCTAAGTGAGCCTGCTCAGACATCAGAGACGCGTTACATTTCCCTCTGGCACTTGCTAATTGAGCCTGCTCAGACATCAGAGGCGCATTACATTTCCCTCTGGCACTTGCTATGTGAGCCCGCTCAGACATCAGAGGCGCGTTACATTTTGTTCCCGGCACTTGCTAAATGAGCCTGCTCAGAGATTAGAGGCGCATTTCATTTCCCTCTGGCACTTGCTAAGATAGCCTGCTCAGACTTCAGAGGCGCATTACATTTCCCTGTGGCATTTGCTAAGTGAGCCCGCTCAGACATCAGAGGCGCATTACATTTCCCTCTGGCGCTTGCTAAGTGAGCTTGCTTAGACATCAGAGACGCATTACATTTCCCTGTGGCATTTGCTAAGTGAGCCTGCTCAGACATCAGAGGAGCATTACATTTCCCTCTGGCACTTGCTAAGTGAGCTTGCTCAGACTTCAGAGACGCATTACATTTCCCTCTGGCACTTGCTAATTGAGCTTGCTCAGACATCAGAGGCGCATTACATTTCCCTCTGGCACTTGTGAAATGAGCCTGCTTAGACATCAGAGGCGCATTACATTTCCTGCTGGCACTTGCTAAGTGAGCCTGCTCAGACATCAGAGGTGCATTACATTTCCCTGTAGCATTTGCTAAGTGAGCCTGCACATACATCAGAGGAGCATTACATTTCCCTCTGGCAATTGCTAAATTAGCTTGCTCAGACATAAGAGGCGCATTACATTTCCCTCTGGCACTTGCTAAGTGAGCCTGCTCAGACATCAGAGGGACATTAGACATGCGTCTGGCATTTGCTAAGTGAGCATGCTCAGACATCAGAGGCGCATTACATTTCCCTCTGGCACTTGCTAAGTGAGCCTGCTCAGACATCAGAGGAGCATTACATTTCCCTCTGGCACTTGCTAAGTGAGCTTGCTCAGACATCAGAGACGCATTACATTTCCCTCTGGCACTTGCTAATTGAGCTTGCTCAGACATCAGAGGCGCATTACATTTCCCTCTGGCACTTGCTGAGTGAGCCTGCTCAGACATCAGAGAAGCCTTACATTTCCCTCTGGCACTTGCTAAATGAGCCTGCTCAGACATCAGAGGTGCATTACATTTCCCTGTAGCATTTGCTAAGTGAGCCTGCACATACATCAGAGGAGCATTACATTTCCCTCTGGCAATTGCTAAATTAGCTTGCTCAGACTTAAGAGGCGCATTACATTTCCCTCTGGCACTTGCTAAGTGAGCTTGCTCAGACATCAGAGGGACATTAGACATGCCTCTGGCATTTGCTAAGTGAGCATGCTCAGACATCAGAGGCGCATTACATTTCCCTCTGGCACTTGCTAAGTGAGCCTGCTTAGACATCAGAGGCACGTTACATTTTGTTCCCAGCACTTGTTAAATGAGCCTGCCAAGACATCAGAGGCACATTTCATTTCCGTCTGGCACTTGCTAAGTGAGCCTGCTCAGACTTCAGAGGCGCATTACATTTCCCTGTGGCATTAGCTAAGTGAGCCTGCTCAGACTTCAGAGGCGCATTACATTTCCCTGTGGCATTTGCTAAGTGAACCTGCTCAGACATCAGAGGCGCATTACATTTCCCTCTGGCGCTTGCTAAGTGAGCCTGCTCAGACATCAGAGGCGCCTTACATTTCCCTTCTGGCACTTGCCAAGTGAGCCTGCTCAGACATCAGAGGTGCATTACATTTCCCTCTGGCACTTGCTAAGTGAGCTTGCTCAGATATCAGAGGTGCATTACATTTCCCTCTGGTGCTTGCTAAGTGAGCCTGCTCAGACATCAGAGGTGCATTACATTTCCCTCTGGCGTTTGCTAAGTGAGCTTGCTCAGACATCAGAGGAGCATTACACTTCCCTCTGGCACTTGCTAAGTGAGCTTGCTCAGACATCAGAGGTGCGTTACATTTCCCTCTGGCACTTGCTAAGTGAGCCTGCTCAGACATCAGAGACGCGTTACATTTCCCTCTGGCACTTGCTAATTGAGCCTGCTCAGACATCAGAGGCGCATTACATTTCCCTCTGGCACTTGCTAAGTGAGCCTGCTCAGACATCAGAGGCGCGTTACATTTTGTTCCCGGCACTTGCTAAATGAGCCTGCCAAGACATCAGAGGCACATTTCATTTCCCTCTGGCACTTGCTAAGTGAGCCTGCTCAGACTTCAGAGGCGCATTACATTTCCCTGTGGCATTTGCTAAGTGAGCCTGCTCAGACATCAGTGGCGCATTGTATTTCCCTCTGGCACTTGCTAAGTGAGCTTGCTCAGACACCAGAGGCGCATTACATTTCCCTCTGGCACTTGCTAAGTGAGCCTGCTCAGACTTCAGAGGCGCGTTACATTTTGTTCCCGGGACTTGCTAAATGAGCCTGCTAAGACATCAGAGGCGCATTACATTTCCCTGTGGCATTTGCTAAGTGAACCTGCTCAGACATCAGAGGCGCATTACATTTCCCTCTGGCGCTTGCTAAGTGAGCCTGCTCAGACATCAGAGGCGCCTTACATTTCCCTTCTGGCACTTGCCAAGTGAGCCTGCTCAGACATCAGAGGTGCATTACATTTCCCTCTGGCACTTGCTAAGTGAGCTTGCTCAGATATCAGAGGTGCATTACATTTCCCTCTGGTGCTTGCTAAGTGAGCTTGCTCAGACTTCAGAGGTGCATTACATTTCCCTGTGGCATTTGCTAAGTGAGCTTGCTCAGACATCAGAGGAGCATTACACTTCCCTCTGGCACTTGCTAAGTGAGCTTGCTCAGACATCAGAGGTGCGTTACATTTCCCTCTGGCACTTGCTAAGTGAGCCTGCTCAGACATCAGAGACGCGTTACATTTCCCTCTGGCACTTGCTAATTGAGCCTGCTCAGACATCAGAGGCGCATTACATTTCCCTCTGGCACTTGCTAAGTGAGCCTGCTCAGACATCAGAGGCGCGTTACATTTTGTTCCCGGCACTTGCTAAATGAGCCTGCCAAGACATCAGAGGCACATTTCATTTCCCTCTGGCACTTGCTAAGTGAGCCTGCTCAGACTTCAGAGGCGCATTACATTTCCCTGTGGCATTTGCTAAGTGAGCCTGCTCAGACATCAGTGGCGCATTGTATTTCCCTCTGGCACTTGCTAAGTGAGCTTGCTCAGACACCAGAGGCGCATTACATTTCCCTCTGGCACTTGCTAATTGAGCTTGCTCAGACCTCAGAGGCGTATTACATTTCCCTCTGGCACTTGTGAAGTGAGCCTGCTTAGACATCAGAGGCGCATTACATTTCCCTCTGGCGCTTGCTAAGTGACCTTGCTCAGACATCAGAGGCGCATTACATTTCCCTCTGGCACTTGCTAAGTGAGCCTGCTGAGACATCAGAGAAGCCTAACATTTCCCTCTGGTACTTGCTAAATGAGCCTGCTCAGACATCAGGGGCGCATTACATTTCCATGTAGCATTTGCTAATTGAGCCTGCACATACATCAGAGGAGCATTACATTTCCCTCTGGCACTTGCTAAGTGAGCTTGCTCAGACATCAGAGGTGCATTACATATGCCTCTGGCATTTGCTAAGTGAGCATGCTCAGACATCAGAGGCGCATTACATTTCCCTCTGGCGCTTGCGAAGTGAGTCTGCTCAGACATGAGAGGGGCATTACATTTCCCTCTGGCGCTTGCTAAGTGAGCCTGCTCAGATATCAGAGGCGTATTACATTTCCCTCTGGCGCTTGCTAAGTGAGCTTGCTCAGACATCAGAGGCCTATTACATTTCCCTATGGCGCTTGCTAAGTGAGCTTGCTCATACATCAGAGGCGCATTACATTTCCCTTTGGAGCTTGCTAAGTGAGCTTGCTCATACATTTGAGGCACATTTCATTTCCCTCTGGCACTTGCTAAGATAGCCTGCTCAGACTTCAGAGGCGCATTACATTTTCCTGTGGCATTTGCTAAGTGAGCCTGCTCAGACATCAGAGGCGCATTACATTTCCCTCGGGCACTTGCTAAGTGAGCTTGCTCAGACATCAGAGGCGCATTACATTTCCCTCTGGCACTTGCTAAGTGAGCCTGCTCAGACATCAGAGAAGCCTTACATTTCCCTATAGCACTTGCTAAATGAGCCTGCTCAGACATCAGAGGTGCATTACATTTCCCTGTAGCATTTGCTAAGTGAGCCTGCTCATACATCAGAGGAGCATTGCATTTCCCTCTGGCACTTGCTAAATTAGCTTGCTCAGACATCAGAGGCGCATTACATTTCCCTCTGACACTTGCTAAGTGAGCTTGATCAGACATCAGAGGTGCATTAAACATGCTTCTGGCATTTGCTAAGTGAGCATGCTCAGACATCAGAGGCGCATTACATTTCTCTCTGCACTTGCTAAGTGAGCCTGCTCACACATTAGAGGCATGTTACATTATTTTCCCGGCACTTGCTAAATAAGCCTGCTCAGACATCAGAGGAGCATTTCATTTCCCTCTGGTACTTGCTAAGTGAGCCTGCTCAGACTTCAGAGGCGCATTACATTTCCCTGTGGCAATTGCTAAGTGAGCATGCTCAGACATCAGAGGCGCATTACATTTCCCTCTGGCACTTGCTAAGTGAGCCTGCTCAGACATCAGAGGCACGTTACATTTTGTTCCCGGCACTTGCTAAATGAGCCTGCTCAGACATCAGAGGCGCATTTCATTTCCCTCTGGCACTTGCTAAGTGAGCCTGCTCAGACTTCAGAGGCGCATTACATTTCCCTGTGGCATTTGCTAAGTGAGCCTGCTGAGACATCAGAGGCGCATTACATTTCCCTCTGGCACTTGCTAAGTGAGCCTGCTCAGACTTCAGAGGCGCATTACATTTCCCTGTGGTATTTGCTAAATGAGCTTGCTCAGACATCAGAGGAGCATTACATTTCCCTCTGGCACTTGCTAAGTGAGCTTGCTCAGACATCAGAGGCGCATTACATTTCCCTCTGGCACTTGCTAAGTGAGCCTGCTCAGACATCAGAGGCACGTTACATTTTGTTCCTGGCACTTGCTAAATGAGCCTGCTCAGACATCAGAGGCGCATTTCATTTCCCTCTGGCACTTGCTAAGTGAGCCTGCTCAGACTTCAGAGGCGCGTTACATTTCCCTGTGGCATTTGCTAAGTGAGCCTGCTCAGACATCAGTGGCGCATTACATTTCCCTCTGGCACTTGCTAAGTGAGCCTGCTCAGACTGCAGAGGTGCATTACATTTCCCTGTGGCATTTGCTAAGTGAGCCTGCTCAGACATCAGAGGCGCTTTAGATTTCCCTCTGGCATTTGCTAAGTGAGCATGCTCAGACATCAGAGGCGCATTACATTTCCCTCTGGCACTTGCTAAATGAGCCTGCTCAGACATCAGAGGCGCATTTCATTTCCCTCTGGCACTTGCTAAGTGAGCTTGCTCAGACTTCAGAGGCGCATTACATTTCCCTGTGGCATTTGCTAAGTGAGCCTGCTCAGACATCAGTGGCGCATTACATTTCCCTCTGGCACTTGCTAAGTGAGCTTGCTCAGACACCAGAGGCGCATTACATTTCCCTCTGGCACTTGCTAAGTGAGCCTGCTCAGACATCAGAGACACATTACATTTCCCTCTGGCACTTGCTAAGTGAGCTTGCTCAGACACCAGAGGCGCATTACATTTCCCTCTGGCACTTGCTAAGTGAGACTGCTCAGACATCTCTAGCACTTGTGAAGTGAGCCTGCTTAGACATCAGAGGCGCATTACATTTCCCTCTGGCGCTTGCTAAGTGAGCCTGCTCAGACATCAGAGGCACATTACATTTCCCTGTAGCATTTGCTAAGTGAGCCTGCTCATACATCAGAGGAGCATTACATTTCTTCTGGCACTTGCTAAGTTAGCTTGCTCAGACATCAGAGGCGCATTACATTTCCCTCTGGCACTTGCTAAGTGAGCTTGCTCAGACATCAGAGGCGCATTACATATGCCTCTGGCATTTGCTAAGTGAGCATGCTCAGACATCAGAGGCGCATTACATTTCCTTCTGGCGCTTGCGAAGTGAGTCTGCTCAGACATCAGAGGGGCATTACATTTCCCTCTGGCGCTTGCTAAGTTAGCCTGCTCAGATATCAGAGGCTTGTTACATTTCCCTCTGGCGCTTGCTAAGTGAGCTTGCTCAGACATCAGAGGCGTATTACATTTCCCTATGGCCCTTGCTAAGTGAGCTTGCTCATACATCAGAGGCGCATTACATTTCCCTTTGGCGCTTGCTAAGTGAGCTTGCTCATACATCAGAGGCGCATTATATTTCCCTCTGGAACTTGCTAAGTGAGCTTGCTCAGACACCAGAGGCGCATTACATTTCCCTCTGGCACTTGTCAAGTGATCCTGCTCATACATCAGAGACGCATTACATTTCCCTCTGGCACTTGCTAATTGAGCTTGCTCAGACATCAGAGGCGCATTACATTTCCCTCTGGCACTTGTGAAGTGAGCCTGCTTAGACATCAGAGGCGCATTACATTTCCCTCTGGCGCTTGCTAAGTGAGCCTGCTCAGACATCAGAGAAGCCTTACATTTCCCTGTAGCATTTGCTAAGTGAGCCTGCTCATACATCAGAGGAGCATTACATTTCCCTCTGGCACTTGCTAAATTAGCTTGCATAGACATCAGAGGCGCATTACATTTCCCTCTGGCACTTGCTAAGTGAGCTTGCTCAGACATCAGAGGCGCATTAAACATGCCTCTGGCATTTGCTAAGTGAGCATGCTCAGACATCAGAGGCGCATTACTTTTCTCTCTGGCACTTGCTAAGTGAGCCTGCTCAGACATCAGAGGCACGTTACATTTTGTTCCCGGCACTTGCTAAATGAACCTGCTCAGACATCAGAGGCGCATTTCATTTCCCTCTGGCACTTGCTAAGTGAGCCTGCTCAGACATCAGAGGCGCATTACATTTCCCTCTGGCGCTTGCTAAGTGAGCCTGCTCAGACATCAGAGAAGCCTTACATTTCCCTTCTGTCACTTGCCAAGTGAGCCTGCTCAGACATCAGAGGTGCATTACATTTCCCTCTGGCACTTGCTAAGTGAGCTTGCTCAGATATCGGAGGTGCATTACATTTCCCTCTGGCACTTGCTAAGTGAGCCTGCTCAGACATCAGAGGCGCATTACATTTCCCTCTGGCGCTTGCTAAGTGAGCTTGCTCAGACATCAGAGACGCCTTACATTTCCCTTCTGGCACTTGCCAAGTGAGCCTGCTCAGAAATCAGAGAAGCCTTACATTTCCCTTCTGGCACTTGCCAAGTGAGCCTGCTCAGACATCAGAGGTGCATTACATTTCCCTCTGGCACTTGCTAAGTGAGCTTGCTCAGATATCAGAGGTGCATTACATTTCCCTCTGGCACTTGCTAAATGAGCCTGCTCAGCCATCAGAGGTGCATTACATTTCCCTCTGGCGCTTGCTAAGTGAGCTTGCTCAGACATCAGAGGAGCATTACACTTCCCTCTGGCACTTGCTAAGTGAGCTTGCTCAGACATCAGAGGTGCGTTATATTTCCCTCTGGCATTGCTAAGTGAGCCTGCTCAGACATCAGAGACGCGTTACATTTCCCTCTGGCACTTGCTAATTGAGCCTGCTCAGACATCAGAGGCGCATTACATTTCCCTCTGGCACTTGCTATGTGAGCCCGCTCAGACATCAGAGGCGCGTTACATTTTGTTCCCGGCACTTGCTAAATGAGCCTGCTCAGAGATTAGAGGCGCATTTCATTTCCCTCTGGCACTTGCTAAGATAGCCTGCTCAGACTTCAGAGGCGCATTACATTTCCCTGTGGCATTTGCTAAGTGAGCCCGCTCAGACATCAGAGGCGCATTACATTTCCCTCTGGCGCTTGCTAAGTGAGCTTGCTTAGACATCAGAGACGCATTACATTTCCCTGTGGCATTTGCTAAGTGAGCCTGCTCAGACATCAGAGGAGCATTACATTTCCCTCTGGCACTTGCTAAGTGAGCTTGCTCAGACTTCAGAGACGCATTACATTTCCCTCTGGCACTTGCTAATTGAGCTTGCTCAGACATCAGAGGCGCATTACATTTCCCTCTGACACTTGTGAAATGAGCCTGCTTAGACATCAGAGGCGCATTACATTTCCTTCTGGCACTTGCTAAGTGAGCCTGCTCAGACATCAGAGGTGCATTACATTTCCCTGTAGCATTTGCTAAGTGAGCCTGCACATACATCAGAGGAGCATTACATTTCCCTCTGGCAATTGCTAAATTAGCTTGCTCAGACATAAGAGGCGCATTACATTTCCCTCTGGCACTTGCTAAGTGAGCCTGCTCAGACATCAGAGGGACATTAGACATGCGTCTGGCATTTGCTAAGTGAGCATGCTCAGACATCAGAGGCGCATTACATTTCCCTCTGGCACTTGCTAAGTGAGCCTGCTCAGACATCAGAGGAGCATTACATTTCCCTCTGGCACTTGCTAAGTGAGCTTGCTCAGACATCAGAGACGCATTACATTTCCCTCTGGCACTTGCTAATTGAGCTTGCTCAGACATCAGAGGCGCATTACATTTCCCTCTGGCACTTGCTGAGTGAGCCTGCTCAGACATCAGAGGCACGTTACATTTTGTTCCTGGCACTTGCTAAATGAGCCTGCTCAGACATCAGAGGCGCATTTCATTTCCCTCTGGCACTTGCTAAGTGAGCCTGCTCAGACTTCAGAGGCGCGTTACATTTCCCTGTGGCATTTGCTAAGTGAGCCTGCTCAGACATCAGTGGCGCATTACATTTCCCTCTGGCACTTGCTAAGTGAGCCTGCTCAGACTGCAGAGGTGCATTACATTTCCCTGTGGCATTTGCTAAGTGAGCCTGCTCAGACATCAGAGGCGCTTTACATTTCCCTCTGGCATTTGCTAAGTGAGCATGCTCAGACATCAGAGGCGCATTACATTTCCCTCTGGCACTTGCTAAATGAGCCTGCTCAGACATCAGAGGCGCATTTCATTTCCCTCTGGCACTTGCTAAGTGAGCTTGCTCAGACTTCAGAGGCGCATTACATTTCCCTGTGGCATTTGCTAAGTGAGCCTGCTCAGACATCAGTGGCGCATTACATTTCCCTCTGGCACTTGCTAAGTGAGCTTGCTCAGACACCAGAGGCGCATTACATTTCCCTCTGGCACTTGCTAAGTGAGCCTGCTCAGACATCAGAGACACATTACATTTCCCTCTGGCACTTGCTAAGTGAGCTTGCTCAGACACCAGAGGCGCATTACATTTCCCTCTGGCACTTGCTAAGTGAGACTGCTCAGACATCTCTAGCACTTGTGAAGTGAGCCTGCTTAGACATCAGAGGCGCATTACATTTCCCTCTGGCGCTTGCTAAGTGAGCCTGCTCAGACATCAGAGGCGCATTACATTTCCCTGTAGCATTTGCTAAGTGAGCCTGCTCATACATCAGAGGAGCATTACATTTCTTCTGGCACTTGCTAAGTTAGCTTGCTCAGACATCAGAGGCGCATTACATTTCCCTCTGGCACTTGCTAAGTGAGCTTGCTCAGACATCAGAGGCGCATTACATATGCCTCTGGCATTTGCTAAGTGAGCATGCTCAGACATCAGAGGCGCATTACATTTCCTTCTGGCGCTTGCGAAGTGAGTCTGCTCAGACATCAGAGGGGCATTACATTTCCCTCTGGCGCTTGCTAAGTTAGCCTGCTCAGATATCAGAGGCTTGTTACATTTCCCTCTGGCGCTTGCTAAGTGAGCTTGCTCAGACATCAGAGGCGTATTACATTTCCCTATGGCCCTTGCTAAGTGAGCTTGCTCATACATCAGAGGCGCATTACATTTCCCTTTGGCGCTTGCTAAGTGAGCTTGCTCATACATCAGAGGCGCATTATATTTCCCTCTGGAACTTGCTAAGTGAGCTTGCTCAGACACCAGAGGCGCATTACATTTCCCTCTGGCACTTGTCAAGTGATCCTGCTCATACATCAGAGACGCATTACATTTCCCTCTGGCACTTGCTAATTGAGCTTGCTCAGACATCAGAGGCGCATTACATTTCCCTCTGGCACTTGTGAAGTGAGCCTGCTTAGACATCAGAGGCGCATTACATTTCCCTCTGGCGCTTGCTAAGTGAGCCTGCTCAGACATCAGAGAAGCCTTACATTTCCCTGTAGCATTTGCTAAGTGAGCCTGCTCATACATCAGAGGAGCATTACATTTCCCTCTGGCACTTGCTAAATTAGCTTGCATAGACATCAGAGGCGCATTACATTTCCCTCTGGCACTTGCTAAGTGAGCTTGCTCAGACATCAGAGGCGCATTAAACATGCCTCTGGCATTTGCTAAGTGAGCATGCTCAGACATCAGAGGCGCATTACATTTCTCTCTGGCACTTGCTAAGTGAGCCTGCTCAGACATCAGAGGCACGTTACATTTTGTTCCCGGCACTTGCTAAATGAACCTGCTCAGACATCAGAGGCGCATTTCATTTCCCTCTGGCACTTGCTAAGTGAGCCTGCTCAGACATCAGAGGCGCATTACATTTCCCTCTGGCGCTTGCTAAGTGAGCCTGCTCAGACATCAGAGAAGCCTTACATTTCCCTTCTGTCACTTGCCAAGTGAGCCTGCTCAGACATCAGAGGTGCATTACATTTCCCTCTGGCACTTGCTAAGTGAGCTTGCTCAGATATCGGAGGTGCATTACATTTCCCTCTGGCACTTGCTAAGTGAGCCTGCTCAGACATCAGAGGCGCATTACATTTCCCTCTGGCGCTTGCTAAGTGAGCTTGCTCAGACATCAGAGACGCCTTACATTTCCCTTCTGGCACTTGCCAAGTGAGCCTGCTCAGAAATCAGAGAAGCCTTACATTTCCCTTCTGGCACTTGCCAAGTGAGCCTGCTCAGACATCAGAGGTGCATTACATTTCCCTCTGGCACTTGCTAAGTGAGCTTGCTCAGATATCAGAGGTGCATTACATTTCCCTCTGGCACTTGCTAAATGAGCCTGCTCAGCCATCAGAGGTGCATTACATTTCCCTCTGGCGCTTGCTAAGTGAGCTTGCTCAGACATCAGAGGAGCATTACACTTCCCTCTGGCACTTGCTAAGTGAGCTTGCTCAGACATCAGAGGTGCGTTATATTTCCCTCTGGCATTGCTAAGTGAGCCTGCTCAGACATCAGAGACGCGTTACATTTCCCTCTGGCACTTGCTAATTGAGCCTGCTCAGACATCAGAGGCGCATTACATTTCCCTCTGGCACTTGCTATGTGAGCCCGCTCAGACATCAGAGGCGCGTTACATTTTGTTCCCGGCACTTGCTAAATGAGCCTGCTCAGAGATTAGAGGCGCATTTCATTTCCCTCTGGCACTTGCTAAGATAGCCTGCTCAGACTTCAGAGGCGCATTACATTTCCCTGTGGCATTTGCTAAGTGAGCCCGCTCAGACATCAGAGGCGCATTACATTTCCCTCTGGCGCTTGCTAAGTGAGCTTGCTTAGACATCAGAGACGCATTACATTTCCCTGTGGCATTTGCTAAGTGAGCCTGCTCAGACATCAGAGGAGCATTACATTTCCCTCTGGCACTTGCTAAGTGAGCTTGCTCAGACTTCAGAGACGCATTACATTTCCCTCTGGCACTTGCTAATTGAGCTTGCTCAGACATCAGAGGCGCATTACATTTCCCTCTGACACTTGTGAAATGAGCCTGCTTAGACATCAGAGGCGCATTACATTTCCTTCTGGCACTTGCTAAGTGAGCCTGCTCAGACATCAGAGGTGCATTACATTTCCCTGTAGCATTTGCTAAGTGAGCCTGCACATACATCAGAGGAGCATTACATTTCCCTCTGGCAATTGCTAAATTAGCTTGCTCAGACATAAGAGGCGCATTACATATCCCTCTGGCACTTGCTAAGTGAGCCTGCTCATACATCAGAGGGACATTAGACATGCGTCTGGCATTTGCTAAGTGAGCATGCTCAGACATCAGAGGCGCATTACATTTCCCTCTGGCACTTGCTAAGTGAGCCTGCTCAGACATCAGAGGAGCATTACATTTCCCTCTGGCACTTGCTAAGTGAGCTTGCTCAGACATCAGAGACGCATTACATTTCCCTCTGGCACTTGCTAATTGAGCTTGCTCAGACATCAGAGGCGCATTACATTTCCCTCTGGCATTTGCTGAGTGAGCCTGCTCAGACATCAGAGAAGCCTTACATTTCCCTCTGGCACTTGCTAAATGAGCCTGCTCAGACATCAGAGGTGCATTACATTTCCCTGTAGCATTTGCTAAGTGAGCCTGCACATACATCAGAGGAGCATTACATTTCCCTCTGGCAATTGCTAAATTAGCTTGCTCAGACTTAAGAGGCGCATTACATTTCCCTCTGGCACTTGCTAAGTGAGCTTGCTCAGACATCAGAGGGACATTAGACATGCCTCTGGCATTTGCTAAGTGAGCATGCTCAGACATCAGAGGCGCATTACATTTCCCTCTGGCACTTGCTAAGTGAGCCTGCTTAGACATCAGAGTCACGTTACATTTTGTTCCCAGCACTTGTTAAATGAGCCTGCCAAGACATCAGAGGCAAATTTCATTTCCGTCTGGCACTTGCTAAGTGAGCCTGCTCAGACTTCAGAGGCGCATTACATTTCCCTGTGGCATTAGCTAAGTGAGCCTGCTCAGACTTCAGAGGCGCATTACATTTCCCTGTGGCATTTGCTAAGTGAACCTGCTCAGACATCAGAGGCACATTACATTTCCCTCTGGCGCTTGCTAAGTGAGCCTGCTCAGACATCAGAGGCGCCTTACATTTCCCTTCTGGCACTTGCCAAGTGAGCCTGCTCAGACATCAGAGGTGCATTACATTTCCCTCTGGCACTTGCTAAGTGAGCTTGCTCAGATATCAGAGGTGCATTACATTTCCCTCTGGTGCTTGCTAAGTGAGCCTGCTCAGACATCAGAGGTGCATTACATTTCCCTCTGGCGTTTGCTAAGTGAGCTTGCTCAGACATCAGAGGAGCATTACACTTCCCTCTGGCACTTGCTAAGTGAGCTTGCTCAGACATCAGAGGTGCGTTACATTTTCCTCTGGCACTTGCTAAGTGAGCCTGCTCAGACATCAGAGACGCGTTACATTTCCCTCTGGCACTTGCTAATTGAGCCTGCTCAGACATCAGAGGCGCATTACATTTCCCTCTGGCACTTGCTAAGTGAGCCTGCTCAGACATCAGAGGCGCGTTACATTTTGTTCCCGGCACTTGTTAAATGAGCCTGCCAAGACATCAGAGGCACATTTCATTTCCCTCTGGCACTTGCTAAGTGAGCCTGCTCAGACTTCAGAGGCGCATTACATTTCCCTGTGGCATTTGCTAAGTGAGCCTGCTCAGACATCAGTGGCGCATTGTATTTCCCTCTGGCACTTGCTAAGTGAGCTTGCTCAGACACCAGAGGCGCATTACATTTCCCTCTGGCACTTGCTAAGTGAGTCTGCTCAGACTTCAGAGGCGCGTTACATTTTGTTCCCGGGACTTGCTAAATGAGCATGCTCAGACATCAGAGGCGCATTTCATTTCCCTCTGGCACTTGCTAAGTGAGCTTGCTCAGACTTCAGAGGTGCATTACATTTCCCTGTGGCATTTGCTAAGTGAGCCTGCTCAGACATCAGAGGCGCATTACATTTCCCTCTGGCACTTGCTAAGTGAGCTTGCTCAGACACCAGAGGCGCATTACATTTCCATCTGGCACTTGCTAAGTGAGCCTGCTCAGACATCAGAGACGCATTACATTTCCCTCTGGCACTTGCTAATTGAGCTTGCTCAGACCTCAGAGGCGTATTACATTTCCCTCTGGCACTTGTGAAGTGAGCCTGCTTAGACATCAGAGGCGCATTACATTTCCCTCTGGCGCTTGCTAAGTGACCTTGCTCAGACATCAGAGGCGCATTACATTTCCCTCTGGCACTTGCTAAGTGAGCCTGCTGAGACATCAGAGAAGCCTAACATTTCCCTCTGGCACTTGCTAAATGAGCCTGCTCAGACATCAGGGGCGCATTACATTTCCCTGTAGCATTTGCTAATTGAGCCTGCTCATACATCAGAGGAGCATTACATTTCCCTCTGGCACTTGCTAAGTGAGCTTGCTCAGACATCAGAGGTGCATTACATATGCCTCTGGCATTTGCTAAGTGAGCATGCTCAGACATCAGAGGCGCATTACATTTCCCTCTGGCGCTTGCGAAGTGAGTCTGCTCAGACATGAGAGGGGCATTACATTTCCCTCTGGCGCTTGCTAAGTGAGCCTGCTCAGATATCAGAGGCGTATTACATTTCCCTCTGGCGCTTGCTAAGTGAGCTTGCTCAGACATCAGAGGCCTATTACATTTCCCTATGGCGCTTGCTAAGTGAGCTTGCTCATACATCAGAGGCGCATTACATTTCCCTTTGGCGCTTGCTAAGTGAGCTTGCTCATACATCAGAGGCACATTTCATTTCCCTCTGGCACTTGCTAAGATAGCCTGCTCAGACTTCAGAGGCGCATTACATTTTCCTGTGGCATTTGCTAAGTGAGCCTGCTCAGACATCAGAGGCGCATTACATTTCCCTCGGGCACTTGCTAAGTGAGCTTGCTCAGACATCAGAGGCGCATTACATTTCCCTCTGGCACTTGCTAAGTGAGCCTGCTCAGACATCAGAGAAGCCTTACATTTCCCTATGGCACTTGCTAAATGAGCCTGCTCAGACATCAGAGGCGCATTACATTTCCCTGTAGCATTTGCTAAGTGAGCCTGCTCATACATCAGAGGAGCATTGCATTTCCCTCTGGCACTTGCTAAATTAGCTTGCTCAGACATCAGAGGCGCATTACATTTCCCTCTGACACTTGCTAAGTGAGCTTGATCAGACATCAGAGGTGCATTAAACATGCTTCTGGCATTTGCTAAGTGAGCATGCTCAGACATCAGAGGCGCATTACATTTCTCTCTGCACTTGCTAAGTGAGCCTGCTCACACATTAGAGGCATGTTACATTATTTTCCCGGCACTTGCTAAATAAGCCTGCTCAGACATCAGAGGAGCATTTCATTTCCCTCTGGTACTTGCTAAGTGAGCCTGCTCAGACTTCAGAGGCGCATTACATTTCCCTGTGGCAATTGCTAAGTGAGCATGCTCAGACATCAGAGGCGCATTACATTTCACTCTGGCACTTGCTAAGTGAGCCTGCTCAGACATCAGAGGCACGTTACATTTTGTTCCCGGCACTTGCTAAATGAGCCTGCTCAGACATCAGAGGCGCAATTCATTTCCCTCTGGCACTTGCTAAGTGAGCCTGCTCAGACTTCAGAGGCGCATTACATTTCCCTGTGGCATTTGCTAAGTGAGCCTGCTGAGACATCAGAGGCGCATTACATTTCCCTCTGGCACTTGCTAAGTGAGCCTGCTCAGTCTTCAGAGGCGCATTACATTTCCCTGTGGTATTTGCTAAATGAGCTTGCTCAGACATCAGAGGAGCATTACATTTCCCTCTGGCACTTGCTAAGTGAGCTTGCTCAGACATCAGAGGCGCATTACATTTCCCTCTGGCACTTGCTAAGTGAGCCTGCTCAGACATCAGAGGCACGTTACATTTTGTTCCTGGCACTTGCTAAGTGAGCCTGCTCAGACTTCAGAGGCGCATTACATTTCCCTGTGGCATTTGCTAAGTGAGCCTGCTCAGACATCAGTGGCGCATTACATTTCCCTCTGGCACTTGCTAAGTGAGCCTGCTCAGACTGCAGAGGTGCATTACATTTCCCTGTGGCATTTGCTAAGTGAGCCTGCTCAGACATCAGAGGCGCATTACATTTCCCTCTGGCATTTGCTAAGTGAGCATGCTCAGACATCAGAGGCGCATTACATTTCCCTCTGGCACTTGCTAAATGAGCCTGCTCAGACATCAGAGGCGCATTTCATTTCCCTCTGGCACTTGCTAAGTGAGCTTGCTCAGACTTCAGAGGCGCATTACATTTCCCTGTGGCATTTGCTAAGTGAGCCTGCTCAGACATCAGTGGCGCATTACATTTCCCTCTGGCACTTGCTAAGTGAGCTTGCTCAGACACCAGAGGCGCATTACATTTCCCTCTGGCACTTGCTAAGTGAGCCTGCTCAGACATCAGAGACACATTACATTTCCCTCTGGCACTTGCTAAGTGAGCTTGCTCAGACACCAGAGGCGCATTACATTTCCCTCTGGCACTTGCTAAGTGAGACTGCTCAGACATCTCTAGCACTTGTGAAGTGAGCCTGCTTAGACATCAGAGGCGCATTACATTTCCCTCTGGCGCTTGCTAAGTGAGCCTGCTCAGACATCAGAGGCGCATTGCATTTCTCTCTGGCGCTTGCTAAGTGACCTTGCTCAGACATAAGAGGCGCATTACATTTCGCTCTGGCAATTGCTAAGTGAGCCTGCTCAGACATCAGAGAAGCCTAACATTTCCCTCTGGCACTTGCTAAATGAGCCTGCTCAGACATCAGAGGCGCATTACATTTCCCTGTAGCATTTGCTAAGTGAGCCTGCTCAGACATCAGAGGCACATTACATTTCCCTCTGGCACTTGCTAAGTGAGCATGCTCAGACATCAGAGGCGCATTACATATGCCTCTGGCATTTGCTAAGTGAGTATGCTCAGACATCAGAGGCGCATTACATTTCCCTCTGGTGCTTGCAAAGTGAGTCTGCTCAGACATCAGAGGGGCATTACATTTCCCTCTGGCGCTTGCTAAGTGAGCTTGCTCAGACATCAGAGGCGTATTACATTTCCCTATGGCCCTTGCTAAGTGAGCTTGCTCATACATCAGAGGCGCATTACATTTCCCTTTGGCGCTTGCTAAGTGAGCTTGCTCATACATCAGAGGTGCATTACATTTCCCTTTGGCGCTTGCTAAGTGAGCTTGCTCAGACTGCAGAGGTGCATTACATTTCCCTTTGGCATTTGCTAAGTGAGCCTGCTCAGACATCCGAGGCGCGTCACATTCTGTTCCCGGCACTTGCTAAATGAGCCTGCTCAGACATCAGAGGCGCATTTCATTTCCCTCTGGCACTTGCCAAAATAGCCTGCTCAAACTTCAGAGGCGCATTACAATTTCCTGTGGCATTTGCTAAGTGAGCCTGCTCAGACATCAGAGGCGCATTACATTTCCCTCTGGCACTTGCTAAGTGAGCTTCCTCAGACACCAGAGGCGCATTACATTTCCCTCTGGCACTTGCCAAGTGATCCTGCTCAGACATCAGAGACGCATTACATTTCCCTCTGGCACTTGCCAAGTGATCCTGCTCAGACATCAGAGACGCATTACATTTCCCTCTGGCACTTGCTAATTGAGCTTGCTCAGACATCAGAGGTGCATTACATTTCCCTGTGGCATTTGCTAAGTGAGCCTGCTCAGACATCAGAGGCGCATTACATTTCCCTCTGGCACTTGCTAAGTGAGCTTGCTCAGACACCAGAGGCGCATTACATTTCCATCTAGCACTTGCTAAGTGAGCCTGCTCAGACATCAGAGACGCATTACATTTCCCTCTGGCACTTGCTAATTGAGCTTGCTCAGACCTCAGAGGCGTATTACATTTCCCTCTGGCACTTGTGAAGTGAGCCTGCTTAGACATCAGAGGCGCATTACATTTCCCTCTGGCGCTTGCTAAGTGACCTTGCTCAGACATCAGAGGCGCATTACATTTCCCTCTGGCACTTGCTAAGTGAGCCTGCTGAGACATCAGAGAAGCCTAACATTTCCCTCTGGCACTTGCTAAATGAGCCTGCTCAGACATCAGGGGCGCATTACATTTCCCTGTAGCATTTGCTAATTGAGCCTGCACATACATCAGAGGAGCATTACATTTCCCTCTGGCACTTGCTAAGTGAGCTTGCTCAGACATCAGAGGTGCATTACATATGCCTCTGGCATTTGCTAAGTGAGCATGCTCAGACATCAGAGGCGCATTACATTTCCCTCTGGCGCTTGCGAAGTGAGTCTGCTCAGACATGAGAGGGGCATTACATTTCCCTCTGGCGCTTGCTAAGTGAGCCTGCTCAGATATCAGAGGCGTATTACATTTCCCTCTGGCGCTTGCTAAGTGAGCTTGCTCAGACATCAGAAGCCTATTACATTTCCCTATGGCGCTTGCTAAGTGAGCTTGCTCATACATCAGAGGCGCATTACATTTCCCTTTGGCGCTTGCTAAGTGAGCTTGCTCATACATCAGAGGCACATTTCATTTCCCTCTGGCACTTGCTAAAATAGCCTGCTCAGACTTCAGAGGCGCATTACATTTTCCTGTGGCATTTGCTAAGTGAGCCTGCTCAGACATCAGAGGCGCATTACATTTCCCTCGGGCACTTGCTAAGTGAGCTTGCTCAGACATCAGAGGCGCATTACATTTCCCTCTGGCACTTGCTAAGTGAGCCTGCTCAGACATCAGAGAAGCCTTACATTTCCCTATGGCACTTGCTAAATGAGCCTGCTCAGACATCAGAGGTGCATTACATTTCCCTGTAGCATTTGCTAAGTGAGCCTGCTCATACATCAGAGGAGCATTGCATTTCCCTCTGGCACTTGCTAAATTAGCTTGCTCAGACATCAGAGGCGCATTACATTTCCCTCTGACACTTGCTAAGTGAGCTTGATCAGACATCAGAGGTGCATTAAACATGCTTCTGGCATTTGCTAAGTGAGCATGCTCAGACATCAGAGGCGCATTACATTTCTCTCTGCACTTGCTAAGTGAGCCTGCTCACACATTAGAGGCATGTTACATTATTTTCCCAGCACTTGCTAAATAAGCCTGCTCAGACATCAGAGGAGCATTTCATTTCCCTCTGGTACTTGCTAAGTGAGCCTGCTCAGACTTCAGAGGCGCATTACATTTCCCTGTGGCAATTGCTAAGTGAGCATGCTCAGACATCAGAGGCGCATTACATTTCCCTCTGGCACTTGCTAAGTGAGCCTGCTCAGACATCAGAGGCACGTTACATTTTGTTCCCGACACTTGCTAAATGAGCCTGCTCAGACATCAGAGGCGCATTTCATTTCCCTCTGGCACTTGCTAAGTGAGCTTGCTCAGACTTCAGAGGCGCATTACATTTCCCTGTGGCATTTGCTAAGTGAGCCTGCTGAGACATCAGAGGCGCATTACATTTCCCTCTGGCACTTGCTAAGTGAGCCTGCTCAGACTTCAGAGGCGCATTACATTTCCCTGTGGTATTTGCTAAATGAGCTTGCTCAGACATCAGAGGAGCATTACATTTCCCTCTGGCACTTGCTAAGTGAGCTTGCTCAGACATCAGAGGCGCATTACATTTCCCTCTGGCACTTGCTAAGTGAGCCTGCTCAGACATCAGAGGCACGTTACATTTTGTTCCTGGCACTTGCTAAATGAGCCTGCTCAGACATCAGAGGCGCATTTCATTTCCCTCTGGCACTTGCTAAGTGAGCCTGCTCAGACTTCAGAGGCGCATTACATTTCCCTGTGGCATTTGCTAAGTGAGCCTGCTCAGACATCAGTGGCGCATTACATTTCCCTCTGGCACTTGCTAAGTGAGCCTGCTCAGACTGCAGAGGTGCATTACATTTCCCTGTGGCATTTGCTAAGTGAGCCTGCTCAGACATCAGAGGCGCATTACATTTCCCTCTGGCATTTGCTAAGTGAGCATGCTCAGACATCAGAGGCGCATTACATTTCCCTCTGGCACTTGCTAAATGAGCCTGCTCAGACATCAGAGGCGCATTTCATTTCCCTCTGGCACTTGCTAAGTGAGCTTGGTCAGACTTCAGAGGCGCATTACATTTCCCTGTGGCATTTGCTAAGTGAGCCTGCTCAGACATCAGTGGCGCATTACATTTCCCTCTGGCACTTGCTAAGTGAGCTTGCTCAGACACCAGAGGCACATTACATTTCCCTCTGGCACTTGCTAAGTGAGCCTGCTCAGACATCAGAGACACATTACATTTCCCTCTGGCACTTGCTAAGTGAGCTTGCTCAGACACCAGAGGCGCATTACATTTCCCTCTGGCACTTGCTAAGTGAGACTGCTCAGACATCTCTAGCACTTGTGAAGTGAGCCTGCTTAGACATCAGAGGCGCATTACATTTCCCTCTGGCGCTTGCTAAGTGAGCCTGCTCAGACATCAGAGGCGCATTACATTTCCCTGTAGCATTTGCTAAGTGAGCCTGCTCATACATCAGAGGAGCATTACATTTCTTCTGGCACTTGCTAAGTTAGCTTGCTCAGACATCAGAGGCGCATTACATTTCCCTCTGGCACTTGCTAAGTGAGCTTGCTCAGACATCAGAGGCGCATTACATATGCCTCTGGCATTTGCTAAGTGAGCATGCTCAGACATCAGAGGCGCATTACATTTCCTTCTGGCGCTTGCGAAGTGAGTCTGCTCAGACATCAGAGGGGCATTACATTTCCCTCTGGCGCTTGCTAAGTTAGCCTGCTCAGATATCAGAGGCTTGTTACATTTCCCTCTGGCGCTTGCTAAGTGAGCTTGCTCAGACATCAGAGGCGTATTACATTTCCCTATGGCCCTTGCTAAGTGAGCTTGCTCATACATCAGAGGCGCATTACATTTCCCTTTGGCGCTTGCTAAGTGAGCTTGCTCATACATCAGAGGCGCATTATATTTCCCTCTGGAACTTGCTAAGTGAGCTTGCTCAGACACCAGAGGCGCATTACATTTCCCTCTGGCACTTGTCAAGTGATCCTGCTCATACATCAGAGACGCATTACATTTCCCTCTGGCACTTGCTAATTGAGCTTGCTCAGACATCAGAGGCGCATTACATTTCCCTCTGGCACTTGTGAAGTGAGCCTGCTTAGACATCAGAGGCGCATTACATTTCCCTCTGGCGCTTGCTAAGTGAGCCTGCTCAGACATCAGAGAAGCCTTACATTTCCCTGTAGCATTTGCTAAGTGAGCCTGCTCATACATCAGAGGAGCATTACATTTCCCTCTGGCACTTGCTAAATTAACTTGCATAGACATCAGAGGCGCATTACATTTCCCTCTGGCACTTGCTAAGTGAGCTTGCTCAGACATCAGAGGCGCATTAAACATGCCTCTGGCATTTTCTAAGTGAGCATGCTCAGACATCAGAGGCGCATTACATTTCTCTCTGGCACTTGCTAAGTGAGCCTGCTCAGACATCAGAGGCACGTTACATTTTGTTCCCGGCACTTGCTAAATGAACCTGCTCAGACATCAGAGGCGCATTTCATTTCCCTCTGGCACTTGCTAAGTGAGCCTGCTCAGACATCAGAGGCGCATTACATTTCCCTCTGGCGCTTGCTAAGTGAGCCTGCTCAGACATCAGAGAAGCCTTACATTTCCCTTCTGTCACTTGCCAAGTGAGCCTGCTCAGACATCAGAGGTGCATTACATTTCCCTCTGGCACTTGCTAAGTGAGCTTGCTCAGATATCGGAGGTGCATTACATTTCCCTCTGGCACTTACTAAGTGAGCCTGCTCAGACATCAGAGGCGCATTACATTTCCCTCTGGCGCTTGCTAAGTGAGCTTGCTCAGACATCAGAGACGCCTTACATTTCCCTTCTGGCACTTGCCAAGTGAGCCTGCTCAGAAATCAGAGAAGCCTTACATTTCCCTTCTGGCACTTGCCAAGTGAGCCTGCTCAGACATCAGAGGTGCATTACATTTCCCTCTGGCACTTGCTAAGTGAGCTTGCTCAGATATCAGAGGTGCATTACATTTCCCTCTGGCACTTGCTAAGTGAGCCTGCTCAGCCATCAGAGGTGCATTACATTTCCCTCTGGCGCTTGCTAAGTGAGCTTGCTCAGACATCAGAGGAGCATTACACTTCCCTCTGGCACTTGCTAAGTGAGCTTGCTCAGACATCAGAGGTGCGTTATATTTCCCTCTGGCATTGCTAAGTGAGCCTGCTCAGACATCAGAGACGCGTTACATTTCCCTCTGGCACTTGCTAATTGAGCCTGCTCAGACATCAGAGGCGCATTACATTTCCCTCTGGCACTTGCTATGTGAGCCCGCTCAGACATCAGAGGCGCGTTACATTTTGTTCCCGGCACTTGCTAAATGAGCCTGCTCAGAGATTAGAGGTGCATTACATTTCCCTCTGGCGCTTGCTAAGTGAGCTTGCTCAGACATCAGAGGAGCATTACACTTCCCTCTGGCACTTGCTAAGTGAGCTTACTCAGACATCAGAGGTGCGTTATATTTCCCTCTGGCATTGCTAAGTGAGCCTGCTCAGACATCAGAGACGCGTTACATTTCCCTCTGGCACTTGCTAATTGAGCCTGCTCAGACTTCAGAGGCGCATTACATTTCCCTGTGGCATTTGCTAAGTGAGCCCGCTCAGACATCAGAGGCGCATTACATTTCCCTCTGGCGCTTGCTAAGTGAGCTTGCTTAGACATCAGAGACGCATTACATTTCCCTGTGGCATTTGCTAAGTGAGCCTGCTCAGACATCAGAGGAGCATTACATTTCCCTCTGGCACTTGCTAAGTGAGCTTGCTCAGACTTCAGAGACGCATTACATTTCCCTCTGGCACTTGCTAATTGAGCTTGCTCAGACATCAGAGGCGCATTACATTTCCCTCTGACACTTGTGAAATGAGCCTGCATAGACATCAGAGGCGCATTACATTTCCTTCTGGCACTTGCTAAGTGAGCCTGCTCAGACATCAGAGGTGCATTACATTTCCCTGTAGCATTTGCTAAGTGAGCCTGCACATACATCAGAGGAGCATTACATTTCCCTCTGGCAATTGCTAAATTAGCTTGCTCAGACATAAGAGGCGCATTACATTTCCCTCTGGCACTTGCTAAGTGAGCCTGCTCAGACATCAGAGGGACATTAGACATGCGTCTGGCATTTGCTAAGTGAGCATGCTCAGACATCAGAGGCGCATTACATTTCCCTCTGGCACTTGCTAAGTGAGCCTGCTCAGACATCAGAGGAGCATTACATTTCCCTCTGGCACTTGCTAAGTGAGCTTGCTCAGACATCAGAGACGCATTACATTTCCCTCTGGCACTTGCTAATTGAGCTTGCTCAGACATCAGAGGCGCATTACATTTCCCTCTGGCACTTGCTGAGTGAGCCTGCTCAGACATCAGAGAAGCCTTACATTTCCCTCTGGCACTTGCTAAATGAGCCTGCTCAGACATCAGAGGTGCATTACATTTCCCTGTAGCATTTGCTAAGTGAGCCTGCACATACATCAGAGGAGCATTACATTTCCCTCTGGCAATTGCTAAATTAGCTTGCTCAGACTTAAGAGGCGCATTACATTTCCCTCTGGCACTTGCTAAGTGAGCTTGCTCAGACATCAGAGGGACATTAGACATGCCTCTGGCATTTGCTAAGTGAGCATGCTCAGACATCAGAGGCGCATTACATTTCCCTCTGGCACTTGCTAAGTGAGCCTGCTTAGACATCAGAGGCACGTTACATTTTGTTCCCAGCACTTGTTAAATGAGCCTGCCAAGACATCAGAGGCACATTTCATTTCCGTCTGGCACTTGCTAAGTGAGCCTGCTCAGACTTCAGAGGCGCATTACATTTCCCTGTGGCATTAGCTAAGTGAGCCTGCTCAGACTTCAGAGGCGCATTACATTTCCCTGTGGCATTTGCTAAGTGAACCTGCTCAGACATCAGAGGCACATTACATTTCCCTCTGGCGCTTGCTAAGTGAGCCTGCTCAGACATCAGAGGCGCCTTACATTTCCCTTCTGGCACTTGCCAAGTGAGCCTGCTCAGACATCAGAGGTGCATTACATTTCCCTCTGGCACTTGCTAAGTGAGCTTGCTCAGATATCAGAGGTGCATTACATTTCCCTCTGGTGCTTGCTAAGTGAGCCTGCTCAGACATCAGAGGTGCATTACATTTCCCTCTGGCGTTTGCTAAGTGAGCTTGCTCAGACATCAGAGGAGCATTACACTTCCCTCTGGCACTTGCTAAGTGAGCTTGCTCAGACATCAGAGGTGCGTTACATTTCCCTCTGGCACTTGCTAAGTGAGCCTGCTCAGACATCAGAGACGCGTTACATTTCCCTCTGGCACTTGCTAATTGAGCCTGCTCAGACATCAGAGGCGCATTACATTTCCCTCTGGCACTTGCTAAGTGAGCCTGCTCAGACATCAGAGGCGCATTACATTTCCCTCTGGCACTTGCTAAGTGAGCCTGCTCAGACATCAGAGGCGCGTTACATTTTGTTCCCGGCACTTGCTAAATGAGCCTGCCAAGACATCAGAGGCACATTTCATTTCCCTCTGGCACTTGCTAAGTGAGCCTGCTCAGACTTCAGAGGCGCATTACATTTCCCTGTGGCATTTGCTAAGTGAGCCTGCTCAGACATCAGTGGCGCATTGTATTTCCCTCTGGCACTTGCTAAGTGAGCTTGCTCAGACACCAGAGGCGCATTACATTTCCCTCTGGCACTTGCTAAGTGAGTCTGCTCAGACTTCAGAGGCGCGTTACATTTTGTTCCCGGGACTTGCTAAATGAGCATGCTCAGACATCAGAGGCGCATTTCATTTCCCTCTGGCACTTGCTAAGTGAGCTTGCTCAGACTTCAGAGGTGCATTACATTTCCCTGTGGCATTTGCTAAGTGAGCCTGCTCAGACATCAGAGGCGCATTACATTTCCCTCTGGCACTTGCTAAGTGAGCTTGCTCAGACACCAGAGGCGCATTACATTTCCATCTGGCACTTGCTAAGTGAGCCTGCTCAGACATCAGAGACGCATTACATTTCCCTCTGGCACTTGCTAATTGAGCTTGCTCAGACCTCAGAGGCGTATTACATTTCCCTCTGGCACTTGTGAAGTGAGCCTGCTTAGACATCAGAGGCGCATAACATTTCCCTCTGGCGCTTGCTAAGTGACCTTGCTCAGACATCAGAGGCGCATTACATTTCCCTCTGGCACTTGCTAAGTGAGCCTGCTGAGACATCAGAGAAGCCTAACATTTCCCTCTGGCACTTGCTAAATGAGCCTGCTCAGACATCAGGGGCGCATTACATTTCCCTGTAGCATTTGCTAATTGAGCCTGCTCATACATCAGAGGAGCATTACATTTCCCTCTGGCACTTGCTAAGTGAGCTTGCTCAGACATCAGAGGTGCATTACATATGCCTCTGGCATTTGCTAAGTGAGCATGCTCAGACATCAGAGGCGCATTACATTTCCCTCTGGCGCTTGCGAAGTGAGTCTGCTCAGACATGAGAGGGGCATTACATTTCCCTCTGGCGCTTGCTAAGTGAGCCTGCTCAGATATCAGAGGCGTATTACATTTCCCTCTGGCGCTTGCTAAGTGAGCTTGCTCAGACATCAGAGGCCTATTACATTTCCCTATGGCGCTTGCTAAGTGAGCTTGCTCATACATCAGAGGCGCATTACATTTCCCTTTGGCGCTTGCTAAGTGAGCTTGCTCATACATCAGAGGCACATTTAATTTCCCTCTGGCACTTGCTAAGATAGCCTGCTCAGACTTCAGAGGCGCATTACATTTTCCTGTGGCATTTGCTAAGTGAGCCTGCTCAGACATCAGAGGCGCATTACATTTCCCTCGGGCACTTGCTAAGTGAGCTTGCTCAGACATCAGAGGCGCATTACATTTCCCTCTGGCACTTGCTAAGTGAGCCTGCTCAGACATCAGAGAAGCCTTACATTTCCCTATGGCACTTGCTAAATGAGCCTGCTCAGACATCAGAGGCGCATTACATTTCCCTGTAGCATTTGCTAAGTGAGCCTGCTCATACATCAGAGGAGCATTGCATTTCCCTCTGGCACTTGCTAAATTAGCTTGCTCAGACATCAGAGGCGCATTACATTTCCCTCTGACACTTGCTAAGTGAGCTTGATCAGACATCAGAGGTGCATTAAACATGCTTCTGGCATTTGCTAAGTGAGCATGCTCAGACATCAGAGGCGCATTACATTTCTCTCTGCACTTGCTAAGTGAGCCTGCTCACACATTAGAGGCATGTTACATTATTTTCCCGGCACTTGCTAAATAAGCCTGCTCAGACATCAGAGTAGCATTTCATTTCCCTCTGGCACTTGCTAAGTGAGCCTGCTCAGACTTCAGAGGCGCATTACATTTCCCTGTGGCAATTGCTAAGTGAGCATGCTCAGACATCAGAGGCGCATTACATTTCCCTCTGGCACTTGCTAAGTGAGCCTGCTCAGACATCAGAGGCACGTTACATTTTGTTCCCGGCACTTGCTAAATGAGCCTGCTCAGACATCAGAGGCGCATTTCATTTCCCTCTGGCACTTGCTGAGTGAGCCTGCTCAGACTTCAGAGGCGCATTACATTTCCCTGTGGCATTTGCTAAGTGAGCCTGCTGAGACATCAGAGGCGCATTACATTTCCCTCTGGCACTTGCTAAGTGAGCCTGCTCAGTCTTCAGAGGCGCATTACATTTCCCTGTGGTATTTGCTAAATGAGTTTGCTCAGACATCAGAGGAGCATTACATTTCCCTCTGGCACTTGCTAAGTGAGCTTGCTCAGACATCAGAGGCGCATTACATTTCCCTCTGGCACTTGCTAAGTGAGCCTGCTCAGACATCAGAGGCACGTTACATTTTGTTCCTGGCACTTGCTAAGTGAGCCTGCTCAGACTTCAGAGGCGCATTACATTTCCTTGTGGCATTTGCTAAGTGAGCCTGCTCAGACATCAGTGGCGCATTACATTTCCCTCTGGCACTTGCTAAGTGAGCCTGCTCAGACTGCAGAGGTGCATTACATTTCCCTGTGGCATTTGCTAAGTGAGCCTGCTCAGACATCAGAGGCGCATTACATTTCCCTCTGGCATTTGCTAAGTGAGCATGCTCAGACATCAGAGGCGCATTACATTTCCCTCTGGCACTTGCTAAATGAGCCTGCTCAGACATCAGAGGCGCATTTCATTTCCCTCTGGCACTTGCTAAGTGAGCTTGCTCAGACTTCAGAGGCGCATTACATTTCCCTGTGGCATTTGCTAAGTGAGCCTGCTCAGACATCAGTGGCGCATTACATTTCCCTCTGGCACTTGCTAAGTGAGCTTGCTCAGACACCAGAGGCGCATTACATTTCCCTCTGGCACTTGCTAAGTGAGCCTGCTCAGACATCAGAGACACATTACATTTCCCTCTGGCACTTGCTAAGTGAGCTTGCTCAGACACCAGAGGCGCATTACATTTCCCTCTGGCACTTGCTAAGTGAGACTGCTCAGACATCTCTAGCACTTGTGAAGTGAGCCTGCTTAGACATCAGAGGCGCATTACATTTCCCTCTGGCGCTTGCTAAGTGAGCCTGCTCAGACATCAGAGGCGCATTGCATTTCCCTCTGGCGCTTGCTAAGTGACCTTGCTCAGACATAAGAGGCGCATTACATTTCGCTCTGGCAATTGCTAAGTGAGCCTGCTCAGACATCAGAGAAGCCTAACATTTCCCTCTGGCACTTGCTAAATGAGCCTGCTCAGACATCAGAGGCGCATTACATTTCCCTGTAGCATTTGCTAAGTGAGCCTGCTCAGACATCAGAGGCACATTACATTTCCCTCTGGCACTTGCTAAGTGAGCATGCTCAGACATCAGAGGCGCATTACATATGCCTCTGGCATTTGCTAAGTGAGTATGCTCAGACATCAGAGGCGCATTACATTTCCCTCTGGTGCTTGCAAAGTGAGTCTGCTCAGACATCAGAGGGGCATTACATTTCCCTCTGGCGCTTGCTAAGTGAGCCTGCTCAGATATCAGAGGCATATTACATTTCCCTCTGGCGCTTGCTAAGTGAGCTTGCTCAGACATCAGAGGCGTATTACATTTCCCTATGGCCCTTGCTAAGTGAGCTTGCTCATACATCAGAGGCGCATTACATTTCCCTTTGGCGCTTGCTAAGTGAGCTTGCTCATACATCAGAGGTGCATTACATTTCCCTTTGGCGCTTGCTAAGTGAGCTTGCTCAGACTGCAGAGGTGCATTACATTTCCCTTTGGCATTTGCTAAGTGAGCCTGCTCAGACATCCGAGGCGCGTCACATTCTGTTCCCGGCACTTTCTAAATGAGCCTGCTCAGACATCAGAGGCGCATTTCATTTCCCTCTGGCACTTGCTAAAATAGCCTGCTCAAACTTCAGAGGCGCATTACAATTTCCTGTGGCATTTGCTAAGTGAGCCTGCTCAGACATCAGAGGCGCATTACATTTCCCTCTGGCACTTGCTAAGTGAGCTTCCTCAGACACCAGAGGCGCATTACATTTCCCTCTGGCACTTGCCAAGTGATCCTGCTCAGACATCAGAGACGCATTACATTTCCCTCTGGCACTTGCTAATTGAGCTTGCTCAGACATCAGAGGCGCATTACATTTCCCTCTGGCACTTGTGAAGTGAGCCTGCTTAGACATCAGAGGCACATTACATTTCCCTCTGGCGCTTGCTAAGTGAGCCTGCTCAGACTTCAGAGGAGCATTACATTTCCCTCTGGCACTTGCTAAATTAGCTTGCTTAGACATCAGAGGCGCATTACATTTCCCTCTGGCACTTGCTAAGTGAGCTTGCGCAGACATCAGAGGCGCATTAAACATGCCTCTGGCATTTGCTAAGTGAGCATGCTCAGACATCAGAGGCGCATTACATTTCTCTCTGGCACTTGCTAAGTGAGCCTGCTCAGACATCAGAGGCACGTTACATTTTGTTCCCGGCACTTGCTAAATGAGCCTGCTCAGACATCAGAGGCGCATTACATTTCCCTCTGGCGCTTGATAAGTGAGCCTGCTCAGACATCAGAGAAGCCTTACATTTCCCTTCTGGCACTTGCCAAGTGAGCCTGCTCAGACATCAGAGGTGCATTACATTTCCCTCTGGCACTTGCTAAGTGAGCTTGCTCAGATATCAGAGGTGCATTACATTTCCCTCTGGCACTTGCTAAGTGAGCCTGCTCAGACATCAGAGGTGCATTACATTTCCCTCTGGCGCTTGCTAAGTGAGCTTGCTCAGACATCAGAGGAGCGTTACACTTCCCTCTGGCACTTGCTAAGTGAGCTTGCTCAGACATCAGAGGTGCGTTACATTTCCCTCTGGCACTTGCTAAGTGAGCCTGCTCAGACATCAGAGGTGCGTTACATTTCCCTCTGGCACTTGCTAAGTGAGCCTGCTCAGACTGCAGAGGTGCATTACATTTCCCTGTGGCATTTGCTAAGTGAGCCTGCTCAGACATCAGAGGCGCATTACATTTCCCTCTGGCATTTGCTAAGTGAGCATGCTCAGACATCAGAGGCGCATTACATTTCCCTCTGGCACTTGCTAAATGAGCCTGCTCAGACATCGAAGGCGCATTTCATTTCCCTCTGGCACTTGCTAAGTGAGCTTGCTCAGACTTCAGAGGCGCATTACATTTCCCTGTGGCATTTGCTAAGTGAGCCTGCTCAGACATCAGTGGCGCATTACATTTCCCTCTGGCACTTGCTAAGTGAGCTTGCTCAGACACCAGAGGCGCATTACATTTCCCTCTGGCACTTGCTAAGTGAGCCTGCTCAGACATCAGAGACACATTACATTTCCCTCTGGCACTTGCTAAGTGAGCTTGCTCAGACACCAGAGGCGCATTACATTTCCCTCTGGCACTTGCTAAGTGAGACTGCTCAGACATCTCTAGCACTTGTGAAGTGAGCCTGCTTAGACATCAGAGGCGCATTACATTTCCCTCTGGCGCTTGCTAAGTGAGCCTGCTCAGACATCAGAGGCGCATTGCATTTCCCTCTGGCGCTTGCTAAGTGACCTTGCTCAGACATAAGAGGCGCATTACATTTCGCTCTGGCAATTGCTAAGTGAGCCTGCTCAGACATCAGAGAAGCCTAACATTTCCCTCTGGCACTTGCTAAATGAGCCTGCTCAGACATCAGAGGCGCATTACATTTCCCTGTAGCATTTGCTAAGTGAGCCTGCTCAGACATCAGAGGCACATTACATTTCCCTCTGGCACTTGCTAAGTGAGCATGCTCAGACATCAGAGGCGCATTACATATGCCTCTGGCATTTGCTAAGTGAGTATGCTCAGACATCAGAGGCGCATTACATTTCCCTCTGGTGCTTGCAAAGTGAGTCTGCTCAGACATCAGAGGGGCATTACATTTCCCTCTGGCGCTTGCTAAGTGAGCCTGCTCAGATATCAGAGGCGTATTACATTTCCCTCTGGCGCTTGCTAAGTGAGCTTGCTCAGACATCAGAGGCGTATTACATTTCCCTATGGCCCTTGCTAAGTGAGCTTGCTCATACATCAGAGGCGCATTACATTTCCCTTTGGCGCTTGCTAAGTGAGCTTGCTCATACATCAGAGGTGCATTACATTTCCCTTTGGCGCTTGCTAAGTGAGCTTGCTCAGACTGCAGAGGTGCATTACATTTCCCTTTGGCATTTGCTAAGTGAGCCTGCTCAGACATCCGAGGCGCGTCACATTCTGTTCCCGGCACTTGCTAAATGAGCCTGCTCAGACATCAGAGGCGCATTTCATTTCCCTCTGGCACTTGCTAAAATAGCCTGCTCAAACTTCAGAGGCGCATTACAATTTCCTGTGGCATTTGCTAAGTGAGCCTGCTCAGACATCAGAGGCGCATTACATTTCCCTCTGGCACTTGCTAAGTGAGCTTCCTCAGACACCAGAGGCGCATTACATTTCCCTCTGGCACTTGCCAAGTGATCCTGCTCAGACATCAGAGACGCATTACATTTCCCTCTGGCACTTGCTAATTGAGCTTGCTCAGACATCAGAGGCGCATTACATTTCCCTCTGGCACTTGTGAAGTGAGCCTGCTTAGACATCAGAGGCACATTACATTTCCCTCTGGCGCTTGCTAAGTGAGCCTGCTCAGACTTCAGAGGAGCATTACATTTCCCTCTGGCACTTGCTAAGTGAGCTTGCGCAGACATCAGAGGCGCATTAAACATGCCTCTGGCATTTGCTAAGTGAGCATGCTCAGACATCAGAGGCGCATTACATTTCTCTCTGGCACTTGCTAAGTGAGCCTGCTCAGACATCAGAGGCACGTTACATTTTGTTCCCGGCACTTGCTAAATGAGCCTGCTCAGACATCAGAGGCGCATTACATTTCCCTCTGGCGCTTGATAAGTGAGCCTGCTCAGACATCAGAGAAGCCTTACATTTCCCTTCTGGCACTTGCCAAGTGAGCCTGCTCAGACATCAGAGGTGCATTACATTTCCCTCTGGCACTTGCTAAGTGAGCTTGCTCAGATATCAGAGGTGCATTACATTTCCCTCTGGCACTTGCTAAGTGAGCCTGCTCAGACATCAGAGGTGCATTACATTTCCCTCTGGCGCTTGCTAAGTGAGCTTGCTCAGACATCAGAGGAGCATTACACTTCCCTCTGGCACTTGCTAAGTGAGCTTGCTCAGACATCAGAGGTGCGTTACATTTCCCTCTGGCACTTGCTAAGTGAGCCTGCTCAGACATCAGAGGTGCGTTACATTTCCCTCTGGCACTTGCTAAGTGAGCCTGCTCAGACATCAGAGACGCGTTACATTTCCCTCTGGCACTTGCTAATTGAGCCTGCTCAGACATCAGAGGCGCGTTACATTTTGTTCCCGGCACTTGCTAAATGAGCCTGCTCAGAGATTAGAGGCGCATTTCATTTCCCTCTGGCACTTGCTAAGATAGCCTGCTCAGACTTCAGAGGCGCATTACATTTCCCTGTGGCATTTGCTAAGTGAGCCTGCTCAGACATCAGAGGCACATTACATTTCCCTCTGGCGCTTGCTAAGTGAGGTTGCTCAGACATCAGAGACGCATTACATTTCCCTGTGGCATTTGTTAAGTGAGCCTGCTCAGACATCAGAGGAGCATTACATTTCCCTCTGGCACTTGCTAAGTGAGCTTGCTCAGACATCAGAGACGCATTACATTTCCCTCTGGCACTTGCTAATTGAGCTTGCTCAGACATCAGAGGCGCATTACATTTCCCTCTGGCACTTGTGAAATGAGCCTGCTTAGACATCAGAGGCGCATTACATTTCCTTCTGGCTCTTGCTAAGTGAGCCTGCTCAGACATCAGAGGCGCATTACATTTCCCTCTGGCGCTTGCTAAGTGAGCTTGCTCAGACATCAGAGGCGCATTACATTTCCCTCTGGCACTTGCTAAGTGAGCCTGCTCAGACATCACAGAAGCCTTACATTTCCCTCTGGCACTTGCTAAATGAGCCTGCTCAGACATCAGAGGTGCATTACATTTCCCTGTAGCATTTGCTAAGTGAGCCTGCTCATACATCAGAGGAGCATTACATTTCCCTCTGGCACTTGCTAAGTGAGCTTGCTCAGACATCAGAGGCACATTAGACATGCCTCTGGCATTTGCTAAGTGAGCATGCTCAGACATCAGAGGCGGTATTACATTTCCCTCTGGCACTTGCTAAGTGAGCCTGCTCAGACATCAGAGGCACGTTACATTTTGTTCCCGGCACTTGCTAAATGAGCCTGCCAAGACATCAGAGGCGCATTTCATTTCCGTCTGGCACTTGCTAAGTGAGCCTGCTCAGACTTCAGAGGCGCATTACATTTCCCTGTGGCATTTGCTAAGTGAGCCTGCTCAGACATCAGTGGCGCATTACATTTCCCTCTGGCACTTGCTAAGTGAGCTTGCTCAGACACCAGAGGCGCATTACATTTCCCTCTGGCACTTGCTAAGTGAGCTTGCTCAGACACCAGAGGCGCATTACATTTCCATCTGGCACTTTCTAAGTGAGCCTGCTCAGACATCAGAGACGCATTACATTTCCCTCTGGCACTTGCTAATTGAGCTTGCTCAGACATCAGAGGCGCATTGCATTTCCCTCTGGCACTTGCTAAATTAGCTTGCTCAGACATCAGAGGCGCATTACATTTCCCTCTGGCACTTGCTAAGTGAGCTTGCTCAGACATCAGAGGTGCATTACATATGCCTCTTGCATTTGCTAAGTGAGCATGCTCAGACATCAGAGGCGCATTACATTTCCCTCTGGCGCTTGCGAAGTGAGTCTGCTCAGACATCAGAGGGGCATTACATTTCCCTCTGGCGCTTGCTAAGTGAGCCTGCTCAGACATCAGAGGTGTTTTACATTTCCCTCTGGCGCTTGCTAAGTGAGCTTGCTCAGACATCAGAGGCCTATTACATTTCCATATGGCGCTTGCTAAGTGAGCTTGCTCAGACTGCAGAGGTGCATTACATTTCCCTTTTGCATTTGCTAAGTGAGCCTGCTCAGACATCAGAGGCGCGTTACATTTTGTTCCCGGCACTTGCTAAATGAGCCTGCTCAGACATCAGAGGCACATTTAATTACCTCTGGCACTTGCTAAGATAGCCTGCTCAGACATCAGAGACGCATTACATTTCCCTCTGGCACTTGCTAATTGAGCTTGCTCAGACACCAGAGGCGCATTACATTTCCCTCTGGCACTTGCTAAGTGAGCCTGCTCAGACATCAGAGACGCATTACATTTCCCTCTGGCACTTGCTAATTGAGCTTGCTCAGACATCAGAGGCGCATTACATTTCCCTCTGGCACTTGTGAAGTGAGCCTGCTTAGACATCAGAGGCGCATTACATTTCCCTCTGGCGCTTGCTAAGTGAGCCTGCTCAGACATCAGAGGCGCATTACATTTCCCTCAGGCGCTTGCTAAGTGAGCTTGCTCAGAAATCAGAGGCGCATTACATTTCCCTCTGGCACTTGCTAAGTGAGCCTGCTCAGATATCAGAGGCACGTTACATTTTGTTCCCGGCACTTGCTAAATGAGCTTGCTCAGACATCAGAGGCGCATTTCATTATCCTCTGGCACTTGCTAAGTGAGCCTGCTCAGACTTCAGAGGCGCATTACATTTCCCAGTGGCTTTTGCTAAGTGAGCCTGCTCAGACATCAGAGGCGCATTACATTTCCCTCTGGCACTTGCTAAGTGAGCCTGCTCAGACTTCAGAGGCGCATTACATTTCCCTCTGGTATTTGCTAAGTGAGCTTGCTCAGACATCAGAGGAGCATTACATTTCCCTCTGGCACTTGCTAAGTGAGCTTGCTCAGACATCAGAGACGCATTACATTTCCCTCTGGCACTTGCTAAGTGAGCCTGCTCAGACATCAGAGGCGCCTTACATTTTGTTCCCGGCACTTGCTAAATGAGCCTGCTCAGACATCAGAGGCGCATTTCATTTCCCTCTGGCACTTGCTAAGTGAGCCTGCTCAGACTGCAGAGGTGCATTACATTTCCCTGTGGCATTTTCTAAGTGAGCCTGCTCAGACATCAGAGGCACTTTACATTTCCCTCTGGCACTTGCTAAGGAAGCTTGCTCAGACATCAGAGGCGCATTACATTTCCCTCTGGCACTTGCTAAGTGAGCTTGCTCAGACATCAGAGGTGCATTACATATGCCTCTGGCATTTGCTAAGTGAGCATGCTCAGACATCAGAGGCGCATTACATTTCCCTCTGGCGCTTGCGAAGTGAGTCTGCTCAGACATCAGAGGGGCATTACATTTCCCTCTGGCGCTTGCTAAGTGAGCCTGCTCAGATATCAGAGGCGTATTACATTTCCCTCTGGCGCTTGCTAGGTGAGCTTGCTCAGACATCAGAGGCCTATTACATTTCCTTATGGCGCTTGCTAAGTGAGCTTGCTCATACATCAGAGGCCTATTACATTTCCCTATGGCGCTTGCTAAGTGAGCTTGCTCATATATCAGAGGCGCATTACATTTCCCTTTGGCGCTTGCTAAGTGAGCTTGCTCATGCATCAGAGGCACATTTCATTTCCCTCTGGCACTTGCTAAGATAGCCTGCTCAGACTTCAGAGGCGCATTACATTTTCCTGTGGCATTTGCTAAGTGAGCCTGCTCAGACATCAGAGGCGCATTACATTTCCCTCTGGCACTTGCTAAGTGAGCTTGCTCAGACATCAGAGACGCATTAGATTTCCCTCTGGCACTTGCTAATTGAGCTTGTTCAGACATCAGTGGCGCATTACATTTCCCTCTGGCTCTTACGAAGTGAGCCTGCTGAGACATCAGAGGCGCATTACATTTCCCTCTGGCGCTTGCTAAGTGAGCCTGCTCAGACATCAGAGGCGCATTACATTTCCCTCTGGCGCTTGCTAAGTGAGCTTGCTCAGACATCAGAGGCGCATTACATTTCCCTCTGGCACTTGCTAAGTGAGCCTGCTCAGACATCAGAGAAGTCTTACATTTCCCTATGGCTCTTGCTAAATGAGCCTGCTCAGACATCAGAGGCGCATTACATTTCCCTGTAGCATTTGCTAAGTGAGCCTGCTCATACATCAGAGGCGCATTACATTTCCCTCTGACACTTGCTAAGTGAGCTTGATCAGACATCAGAGGCGCATTAAACATGCCTCTGGCATTTGCTAAGTGAGCATGCTCAGACATCAGAGGCGCATTTCATTTCCCTCTGGTACTTGCTAAGTGAGCCTGCTCAGACTTCAGAGGCGCATTACATTTCCCTGTGGCAATTGCTAAGTGAGCATGCTCAGACATCAGAGGCGCATTACATTTCCCTCTGGCACTTGCTAAGTGAGCCTGCTCAGACATCAGAGGCACGTTACATTTTGTTCCCGGCACTTGCTAAATGAGCCTGCTCAGACATCAGAGGCGCATTTCATTTCCCTCTGGCACTTGCTAAGTGAGCCTGGTCAGACTTCAGAGGCGCATTACATTTCCCTGTGGCAAATGCTAAGTGAGCCTGCTGAGACATCAGAGGCGCATTACATTTCCCACTGGCACTTGCTAAGTGAGCCTGCTCAGACTTCAGAGGCGCATTACATTTCCCTGTGGTATTTGCTAAATGAGCTTGCTCAGACATCAGAGGAGCATTACATTTCCCTCTGGCACTTGCTAAGTGAGCTTGCTCAGACATTAGAGGCGCATTACATTTCCCTCTGGCACTTGCTAAGTGAGCCTGCTCAGACATCAGAGGCACGTTACATTTTGTTCCTGGCACTTGCTCAATGAGCCTGCTCAGACATCAGAGGTGCATTTCATTTCCCTCTGGCACTTGCTAAGTGAGCCTGCTCAGACTTCAGAGGCGCATTACATTTCCCTGTGGCATTTGCTAAGTGAGCCTGCTCAGACATCAGTGGCGCATTACATTTCCCTCTGGAACTTGCTAAGTGAGCCTGCTCAGACTGCAGAGGTGCATTACATTTCCCTGTGGCATTTGCTAAGTGAGCCTGCTCAGACATCAGAGGCGCATTACATTTCCCTCTGGCATTTGCTAAGTGAGCATGCTCAGACATCAGAGGCGCATTACATTTCCCTCTGGCACTTGCTAAATGAGCCTGCTCAGACATCAGAGGCGCATTTCATTTCCCTCTGGCACTTGCTAAGTGAGCCTGCTCAGACTTCAGAGGCGCATTACATTTCCCTGTGGCATTTGCTAAGTGAGCCTGCTCAGACATCAGTGGCGCATTACATTTCCCTCTGGCACTTGCTAAGTGAGCTTGCTCAGACACCAGAGGCGCATTACATGTCCCTCTGGCACTTGCTAAGTGAGCCTGCTCAGACATCAGAGACACATTACATTTCCCTCTGGCATTTGCTAAGTGAGCTTGCTCAGACACCAGAGACGCATTACATTTCCCTCTGGCACTTGCTAAGTGAGACTGCTCAGACATCTCTAGCACTTGTGAAGTGAGCCTGCTTAGACATCAGAGGCGCATTACATTTCCCTCTGGCGCTTGCTAAGTGAGCCTGCTCAGACATCAGAGGCGCATTGCATTTCCCTCTGGCGCTTGCTAAGTGACCTTGCTCAGACATAAGAGGCGCATTACATTTCGCTCTGGCACTTGATAAGTAGCCTGCTCAGACATCAGAGAAGCCTAACATTTCCCTCTGGCACTTGCTAAATGAGCCTGCTCAGACATCAGAGGCGCATTACATTTCCCTGTAGCATTTGCTAAGTGAGCCTGCTCATACATCAGAGGAGCATTACATTTCCCTCTGGCACTTGCTAAGTGAGCTTGCTCAGACACCAGAGGCGCATTACATTTCCCTCTGGCACTTGCTAAGTGAGACTGCTCAGACATCTCTAGCACTTGTGAAGTGAGCCTGCTTAGACATCAGAGGCGCATTACATTTCCCTCTGGCGCTTGCTAAGTGAGCCTGCTCAGACATCAGAGGCGCATTGCATTTCCCTCTGGCGCTTGCTAAGTGACCTTGCTCAGACATAAGAGGCGCATTACATTTCGCTCTGGCACTTGCTAAGTGAGCCTGCTCAGACATCAGAGAAGCCTAACATTTCCCTCTGGCACTTGCTAAATGAGCCTGCTCAGACATCAGAGGCGCATTACATTTCCCTGTAGCATTTGCTAAGTGACCCTGCTCATACATCAGAGGAGCATTACATTTCCCTCTGGCACTTGCTAAGTTAGCTTGCTCAGACATCAGAGGCGCATTACATTTCCCTCTGGCACTTGCTAAGTGAGCTTGCTCAGACATCAGAGGCGCATTACATATGCCTCTGGCATTTGCTAAGTGAGTATGCTCAGACATCAGAGGCGCATTACATTTCCCTCTGGTGCTTGCAAAGTGAGTCTGCTCAGACATCAGAGGGGCATTACATTTCCCTCTGGCGCTTGCTAAGTGAGCCTGCTCAGATATCAGAGGCGTATTACATTTCCCTCTGGCGCTTGCTAAGTGAGCTTGCTCAGACATCAGAGGCGTATTACATTTCCCTATGGCCCTTGCTAAGTGAGCTTGCTCATACATCAGAGGCGCATTACATTTCCCTTTGGCGCTTGCTAAGTGAGCTTGCTCATACATCAGAGGTGCATTACATTTCCCTTTGGCGCTTGCTAAGTGAGCTTGCTCAGACTGCAGAGGTGCATTACATTTCCCTTTGGCATTTGCTAAGTGAGCCTGCTCAGACATCCGAGGCGCGTCACATTCTGTTCCCGGCACTTGCTAAATGAGCCTGCTCAGACATCAGAGGCGCATTTCATTTCCCTCTGGCACTTGCTAAAATAGCCTGCTCAAACTTCAGAGGCGCATTACATTTTCCTGTGGCATTTGCTAAGTGAGCCTGCTCAGACATCAGAGGCGCATTACATTTCCCTCTGGCACTTGCTAAGTGAGCTTCCTCAGACACCAGAGGCGCATTACATTTCCCTCTGGCACTTGCCAAGTGATCCTGCTCAGACATCAGAGACGCATTACATTTCCCTCTGGCACTTGCTAATTGAGCTTGCTCAGACATCAGAGGCGCATTACATTTCCCTCTGGCACTTGTGAAGTGAGCCTGCTTAGACATCAGAGGCGCATTACATTTCCCTCTGGCGCTTGCTAAGAGAGCCTGCTCAGACTTCAGAGAAGCCTCACATTTCCCTGTAGCATTTGCTAAGTGAGCCTGCTCATACATCAGAGGAGCATTACATTTCCCTCTGGCACTTGCTAAATTAGCTTGCTTAGACATCAGAGGCGCATTACATTTCCCTCTGGCACTTGCTAAGTGAGCTTGCGCAGACATCAGAGGCGCATTAAACATGCCTCTGGCATTTGCTAAGTGAGCATGCTCAGACATCAGAGGCGCATTACATTTCTCTCTGGCACTTGCTAAGTTAGCCTGCTCAGACATCAGAGGCACGTTACATTTTGTTCCCGGCACTTGCTAAATGAGCCTGCTCAGACATCAGAGGCGCATTACATTTCCCTCTGGCGCTTGCTAAGTGAGCCTGCTCAGACATCAGAGAAGCCTTACATTTCCCTTCTGGCACTTGCCAAGTGAGCCTGCTCAGACATCAGAGGTGCATTACATTTCCCTCTGGCACTTGCTAAGTGAGCTTGCTCAGATATCAGAGGTGCATTACATTTCCCTCTGGCACTTGCTAAGTGAGCCTGCTCAGACATCAGAGGTGCATTACATTTCCCTCTGGCGCTTGCTAAGTGAGCTTGCTCAGACATCAGAGGAGCATTACACTTCCCTCTGGCACTTGCTAAGTGAGCTTGCTCAGACATCAGAGGTGCGTTACATTTCCCTCTGGCACTTGCTAAGTGAGCCTGCTCAGACATCAGAGGTGCGTTACATTTCCCTCTGGCACTTGCTAAGTGAGCCTGCTCAGACATCAGAGACGCGTTACATTTCCCTCTGGCACTTGCTAATTGAGCCTGCTCAGACATCAGAGGCGCGTTACATTTTGTTCCAGGCACTTGCTAAATGAGCAGAGATTAGAGGCGCATTTCATTTCCCTCTGGCACTTGCTAAAATAGCCTGCTCAGACTTCAGAGGCGCAATACATTTCCCTGTGGCATTTGCTAAGTGAGCCTGCTCAGACATCAGAGGCGCATTACATTTCCCCCTGGCGCTTGCTAAGTGAGCTTGCTCAGACATCAGAGACGCATTACATTTCCCTGTGGCATTTGTTAAGTGAGCCTGCTCAGACATCAGAGGAGCATTACATTTCCCTCTGGCACTTGCTAAGTGAGCTTGCTCAGACATCAGAGACGCATTACATTTCCCTCTGGCACTTGCTAATTGAGCTTGCTCAGACATCAGAGGCGCATTACATTTCCCTCTGGCACTTGTGAAATGAGCCTGCTTAGACATCAGAGGCGCATTACATTTCCTTCTGGCACTTGCTAAGTGAGCCTGCTCAGACATCAGAGGCGCATTACATTTCCCTCTGGCGCTTGCTAAGTGAGCTTGCTCAGACATCAGAGGCGCATTACATTTCCCTCTGGCACTTGCTAAGTGAGCCTTCTCAGACATCAGAGAAGCCTTACATTTCCCTCTGGCACTTGCTAAATGAGCCTGCTCAGACATCAGAGGTGCATTACATTTCCCTGTAGCATTTGCTAAGTGAGCCTGCTCATACATCAGAGGAGCATTACATTTCCCTCTGGCAATTGCTAAATTAGCTTGCTCAGACATAAGAGGCGCATTACATTTCCCTCTGGCACTTGCTAAGTGAGCTTGCTCAGACATCAGAGGCACATTAGACATGCCTCTGGCATTTGCTAAGTGAGCATGCTCAGACATCAGAGGCGGTATTACATTTCCCTCCGGCACTTGCTAAGTGAGCCTGCTCAGACATCAGAGGCACGTTACATTTTGTTCCCGGCACTTGCTAAATGAGCCTGCCAAGACATCAGAGGCGCAGTTCATTTCCGTCTGGCACTTGCTAAGTGAGCCTGCTCAGACTTCAGAGGCGCATTACATTTCCCTGTGGCATTTGCTAAGTGAGCCTGCTCAGACATCAGTGGCGCATTACATTTCCCTCTGGCACTTGGTAAGTGAGCTTGCTCAGACACCAGAGGCGCATTACATTTCCCTCTGGCACTTGCTAAGTGAGCTTGCTCAGACACCAGAGGCGCATTACATTTCCATCTGGCACTTGCTAAGTGAGCCTGTTCAGACATCAGAGACGCATTACATTTCCCTCTGGCACTTGCTAATTGAGCTTGCTCAGACATCAGAGGCGCATTGCATTTCCCTCTGGCACTTGCTAAGTGAGCTTGCTCAGACATCAGAGGTGCATTACATATGCCTCTTGCATTTGCTAAGTGAGCATGCTCAGACATCAGAGGCGCATTACATTTCCCTCTACACTTGCGAAGTGAGTCTGCTCAGACATCAGAGGGGCATTACATTTCCCTCTGGCGCTTGCTAAGTGAGCCTGCTCAGATATCAGAGGTGTTTTACATTTCCCTCTGGCGCTTGCTAAGTGAGCTTACTCAGCCATCAGAGGCCTATTACATTTCCCTACGGCGCTTGCTAAGTGAGCTTGCTCAGACTGCAGAGGTGCATTACATTTCCCTTTTGCATTTGCTAAGTGAGCCTGCTCAGACATCAGAGGCGCGTTACATTTTGTTCCCGGCACTTGCTAAATGAGCCTGCTCAGACATCAGAGGCACATTTAATTTCCCTCTGGCACTTGCTAAGATAGCCTGCTCAGACTTCAGAGGCGCATTACATTTTCCTGTGGCATTTGCTAAGTGAGCCTGCTCAGACATCAGAGGTGCATTACATTTTCCTCTGGCACTTGCTAAGTGGGCTTGCTCAGACACCAGAGGCGCATTACATTTCCCTCTGACACTTGCTAAGTGAGCCTGCTCAGACATCAGAGACGCATTACATTTCCCTCTGGCACTTGCTAATTGAGCTTGCTCAGACATCAGAGGCGCATTACATTTCCCCCTGGCACTTGTGAAGTGAGCCTGCTTAGACATCAGAGGCGCATTACATTTCCCTCTGGCGCTTGCTAAGTGAGCCTGCTCAGACATCAGAGGCGCATTACATTTCCCTCAGGCGCTTGCTAAGCGAGCTTGCTCAGACATCAGAGGCGCATTACATTTCCCTCTGGCACTTGCTAAGTGAGCCTGCTCAGACATCAGAGAAGCCTTACATTTCCCTCTGGCACTTGCTAAATGAGCCTGCTCAGACATCAGAGGCGCATTACATTTCCCTGTAGCATTTGCTAAGTGAGCCTGCTCATACATCAGAGGAGCATTACATTTCCCTCTGGCACTTGCTAAATTAGCTTGCTCAGACATCAGAGGCGCATTACATTTCTCTCTGGCACTTGCTAAGTGAGCTTGCTCAGACATCAGAGGCGCATGAAACATGCCACTGGCATTTGCTAAGTGAGCATGCTCAGACATCAGAGGCGCATTACATTTCTCTCTGCACTTGCTAAGTGAGCCTGCTCAGACATCAGAGGCATGTTACATTTTGTTCCCGGCACTTGCTAAATGAGCCTGCTCAGACATCAGAGGCGCATTTCATTTCCCTCTGGCACTTGCTAAGTGAGCCTGCTCAGACATCAGAGGTGCATTACATTTTCCTCTGGTACTTGCTAAGTGGGCTTGCTCAGACACCAGAGGGGCATTACATTTCCCGCTGGCACTTGCTAAGTGAGCTTGCTCAGACATCAGAGGTGCGTTACATTTCCCTGTGGCACTTGCTAAGTGAGCCTGCTCAGACATCAGAGGTGCGTTACATTTCCCTCTGGCACTTGCTAAGTGAGCCTGCTCAGACATCAGAGACGCGTTACATTTCCCTCTGGCACTTGCTAATTGAGCCTGCTCAGACATCAGAGGCGCGTTATATTTTGTTCCCGGCACTTGCTAAATGAGCAGAGATTAGAGGCGCATTTCATTTCCCTCTGGCACTTGCTAAGATAGCCTGCTCAGACTTCAGAGGCGCAATACATTTCCCTGTGGCATTTGCTAAGTGAGCCTGCTCAGACATCAGAGGCGCATTACATTTCCCCCTGGCGCTTGCTAAGTGAGCTTGCTCAGACATCAGAGACGCATTACATTTCCCTGTGGCATTTGTTAAGTGAGCCTGCTCAGACATCAGAGGAGCATTACATTTCCCTCTGGCACTTGCTAAGTGAGCTTGCTCAGACATCAGAGACGCATTACATTTCCCTCTGGCACTTGCTAATTGAGCTTGCTCAGACATCAGAGGCGCATTACATTTCCCTCTGGCACTTGTGAAATGAGCCTGCTTAGACATCAGAGGCGCATTACATTTCCTTCTGGCACTTGCTAAGTGAGCCTGCTCAGACATCAGAGGCGCATTACATTTCCCTCTGGCGCTTGCTAAGTGAGCTTGCTCAGACATCTGAGGCGCATGTCACGCCCTCTCACACGACCTTTCCCTCTTCACACCTCTCCTCCTCAGGCGCCTCTCGCCGTAGTATTTCCCATTCACACCACCAGCAGGGAAAACACGGCAGGCGGAATACCATGTTGGGCGGATCTGCCTCGTTTCGCCCTTTTTCGCGTTGGCGTCTGCCATGGCGCCTCTTGCACAGCCGGCAACGTCAGAATACCAGGAAGTGCCGGCAGCTCCAATCACTGGCCACGTTGCGCTCCACGCAACGTACGCGAGCAGTCACGTGATACGTCACGTGATACCACTCGCCCCTTCAAAAGAAGCCGGCAAACAAGACTCTTTGCTTCACAGCTACTTCAACTTCTACGGAGGACTGTCACGCATTACCCTTGCTCTTGTTTGCTTCGACGTTGGAACTCTTTTCGGATTTGCTATTGGATTGCCCTTGGATTTTGGCGTGCTCTCTGATTTTCTGGACATCCGACCCCTGTTATACTCTGGACTTGCTCTTGGATTGCCCTTCTGTTTTGCAACCTTCGGATTGCTTCAAGCCTTGCTACAGATCTTGCTACACTCCACGAGGTACTGGGAAGGAGTGCCTATTACATCATTCCAGCTTGCCGTGGATTTCCCTGCGTAGGTTTTCTACCTACATTCCATCTCTATTAGGTAAGCTGGTGTCACTGCATCTTGTTTAACTCTTTCTATCAATTGCCCATTGCCATTATAGAGTATATCCCTGATTATAACCTTTTGCCTTACAGCACTCAGGGGTCCTTCCGGCGTTCTCAATACCAGGCTGACGACAACACTCCTTCCTGTGGCCTCAAAGATTGCTCGGGCAGTGGTTATATTCTGCTCGAGCGGTACTTGGGGACGGAGGCATTTTATAACTGCACGACCATCAAGTCGGACCCATCAAGTTAGACCAGCGCATTACATTTCCCTCTGGCACTTGCTAAGTGAGCCTTCTCAGACATCAGAGAAGCCTTACATTTCCCTCTGGCACTTGCTAAATGAGCCTGCTCAGACATCAGAGGTGCATTACATTTCCCTGTAGCATTTGCTAAGTGAGCCTGCTCATACATCAGAGGAGCATTACATTTCCCTCTGGCAATTGCTAAATTAGCTTGCTCAGACATAAGAGGCGCATTACATTTCCCTCTGGCACTTGCTAAGTGAGCTTGCTCAGACATCAGAGGCGCATTACATTTTCCTGTGGCATTTGCTAAGTGAGCCTGCTCAGAAATCAGAGGCGCATTACATTTCCCTCTGGCACTTGCTAAGTGAGCTTGCTCAGACATCAGAGACGCATTACATTTCCCTCTGGCGCTTGCTAAGTGAGCTTGCTCAGACATCAGAGGCGCATTACATTTCCCTGTGGCACTTGCTAAGTGAGCCTGCTCAGACATCAGAGAAGTCTTACATTTCCCTATGGCACTTGCTAAATGAGCTTGCTCAGACATCAGAGGCACATTAGACATGCCTCTGGCATTTGCTAAGTGAGCATGCTCAGACATCAGAGGCGGTATTACATTTCCCTCTGGCACTTGCTAAGTGAGCCTGCTCAGACATCAGAGGCACGTTACATTTTGTTCCCGGCCCTTGCTAAATGAGCCTGCCAAGACATCAGAGGCGCATTTCATTTCCGTCTGGCACTTGCTAAGTGAGCCTGCTCAGACTTCAGAGGCGCATTACATTTCCCTGTGGCATTTGCTAAGTGAGCCTGCTCAGACATCAGTGGCGCATTACATTTCCCTCTGGCACTTGCTAAGTGAGCTTGCTCAGACACCAGAGGCGCATTACATTTCCCTCTGGCATTTGCTAAGTGAGCTTGCTCAGACACCAGAGGCGCATTACATTTCCATCTGGCACTTGCTAAGTGAGCCTGCTCAGACATCAGAGGCGCATTTCATTTCCCTCTGGCACTTGCTAAGTGAGCCTGCTCAGACTGCAGAGGTGCATTACATTTCCCTGTGGCATTTTCTAAGTGAGCCTGCTCAGACATCAGAGGCACTTTACATTTCCCTCTGGCACTTGCTAAGGAAGCTTGCTCAGACATCAGAGGCGCATTACATTTCCCTCTGGCACTTGCTAAGTGAGCTTGCTCAGACATCAGAGGTGCATTACATATGCCTCTGGCATTTGCTAAGTGAGCATGCTCAGACATCAGAGGCGCATTACATTTCCCTCTGGCGCTTGCGAAGTGAGTCTGCTCAGACATCAGAGGGGCATTACATTTCCCTCTGGCGCTTGCTAAGTGAGCCTGCTCAGATATCAGAGGCGTATTACATTTCCCTCTGGCGCTTGCTAGGTGAGCTTGCTCAGACATCAGAGGCCTATTACATTTCCCTATGGCGCTTGCTAAGTGAGCTTGCTCATACATCAGAGGTGCATTACATTTCCCTTTGGCGCTTGCTAAGTGAGCTTGCTCATACATCAGAGGCACATTTCATTTCCCTCTGGCACTTGCTAAGATAGCCTGCTCAGACTTCAGAGGCGCATTACATTTTCCTGTGGCATTTGCTAAGTGAGCCTGCTCAGACATCAAAGGCGCATTACATTTCCCTCTGGCACTTGCTAAGTGAGCTTGCTCAGACATCAGAGACGCATTACATTTCCCTCTGGCGCTTGCTAAGTGAGCTTGCTCAGACATCAGAGGCGCATTACATTTCCCTCTGGCACTTGCTAAGTGAGCCTGCTCAGACATCAGAGAAGTCTTACATTTCCCTATGGCACTTGCTAAATGAGCCTGCTCAGACATCAGAGGCGCATTACATTTCCCTGTAGCATTTGCTAAGTGAGCCTGCTCATACATCAGAGGCGCATTACATTTCCCTCTGACACTTGCTAAGTGAGCTTGATCAGACATCAGAGGCGCATTACATTTCCCTGTGGCAATTGCTAAGTGAGCATGCTCAGACATCAGAGGCACATTTCATTTCCCTCTGGCACTTGCTAAGTGAGCCTGCTCAGACATCAGAGGTGCATTACATTTTCCTCTGGCACTTGCTAAGTGGGCTTGCTCAGACACCAGAGGCGCATTACATTTCCCTCTGGCACTTGCTAAGTGAGCTTGCTCAGACATCAGAGGTGCGTTACATTTCCCTGTGGCACTTGCTAAGTGAGCCTGCTCAGACATCAGAGGTGCGTTACATTTCCCTCTGGCACTTGCTAAGTGAGCCTGCTCAGACATCAGAGACGCGTTACATTTCCCTCTGGCACTTGCTAATTGAGCCTGCTCAGACATCAGAGGCGCGTTACATTTTGTTCCCGGCACTGGCTAAATGAGCAGAGATTAGAGGCGCATTTCATTTCCCTCTGGCACTTGCTAAGATAGCCTGCTCAGACTTCAGAGGCGCAATACATTTCCCTGTGGCATTTGCTAAGTGAGCCTGCTCAGACATCAGAGGCGCATTACATTTCCCCCTGGCGTTTGCTAAGTGAGCTTGCTCAGACATCAGAGACGCATTACATTTCCCTGTGGCATTTGTTAAGTGAGCCTGCTCAGACATCAGAGGAGCATTACATTTCCCTCTGGCACTTGCTAAGTGAGCTTGCTCAGACATCAGAGACGCATTACATTTCCCTCTGGCACTTGCTAATTGAGCTTGCTCAGACATCAGAGGCACATTACATTTCCCTCTGGCACTTGTGAAATGAGCCTGCTTAGACATCAGAGGCGCATTACATATCCTTCTGGCACTTGCTAAGTGAGCCTGCTCAGACATCAGAGGCGCGTTACATTTCCCTCTGGCGCTTGCTAAGTGAGCTTGCTCAGACATCAGAGGCGCATTACATTTCCCTCTGGCACTTGCTAAGTGAGCCTTCTCAGACATCAGAGAAGCCTTATATTTCCCTCTGGCACTTGCTAAATGAGCCTGCTCAGACATCAGAGGTGCATTACATTTCCCTGTAGCATTTGCTAAGTGAGCCTGCTCATACATCAGAGGAGCATTACATTTCCCTCTGGCAATTGCTAAATTAGCTTGCTCAGACATAAGAGGCGCATTACATTTCCCTCTGGCACTTGCTAAGTGAGCTTGCTCAGACATCAGAGGCACATTAGACATGCCTCTGGCATTTGCTAAGTGAGCATGCTCAGACATCAGAGGCGGTATTACATTTCCCTCTGGCACTTGCTAAGTGAGCCTGCTCAGACATCAGAGGCACGTTACATTTTGTTCCCGGCACTTGCTAAATGAGCCTGCCAAGACATCAGTGGCGCATTTCATTTCCGTCTGGCACTTGCTAAGTGAGCCTGCTCAGACATCAGTGGCGCATTACATTTCCCTCTGGCACTTGCTAAGTGAGCTTGCTCAGACACCAGAGGCGCATTACATTTCCCTCTGGCACTTGCTAAGTGAGCTTGCTCAGACACCAGAGGCGCATTACATTTCCATCTGGCACTTGCTAAGTGAGCCTGCTCAGACATCAGAGGCGCATTTCATTTCCCTCTGGCACTTGCTAAGTGAGCCTGCTCAGACTGCAGAGGTGCATTACATTTCCCTGTGGCATTTTCTAAGTGAGCCTGCTCAGACATCAGAGGCACTTCACATTTCCCTCTGGCACTTGCTAAGGAAGCTTGCTCAGACATCAGAGGCGCATTACATTTCCCTATGGCACTTGCTAAGTGAGCTTGCTCAGACATCAGAGGTGCATTACATATGCCTCTGGCATTTGCTAAGTGAGCATGCTCAGACATCAGAGGCGCATTACATTTCCCTCTGGCGCTTGCGAAGTGAGTCTGCTCAGACATCAGAGGGGCATTACATTTCCCTCTGGCGCTTGCTAAGTGAGCCTGCTCAGATATCAGAGGCGTATTACATTTCCCTCTGGCGCTTGCTAGGTGAGCTTGCTCAGACATCAGAGGCCTATTACATTTCCCTATGGCGCTTGCTAAGTGAGCTTGCTCATACATCAGAGGCGCATTACATTTCCCTTTGGCGCTTGCTAAGTCAGCTTGCTCATACATCAGAGGCACATTTCATTTCCCTCTGGCACTTGCTAAGATAGCCTGCTCAGACTTCAGAGGCGCATTACATTTTCCTGTGGCATTTGCTAAGTGAGCCTGCTCAGACATCAGAGGCGCATTACATTTCCCTCTGGCACTTGCTAAGTGAGCTTGCTCAGACATCAGAGACGCATTAGATTTCCCTCTGGCACTTGCTAATTGAGCTTGTTCAGACATCAGTGGCGCATTACATTTCCCTCTGGCTCTTACGAAGTGAGCCTGCTGAGACATCAGAGGCGCATTACATTTCCCTCTGGCGCTTGCTAAGTGAGCCTGCTCAGACATCAGAGGCGCATTACATTTCCCTCTGGCGCTTGCTAAGTGAGCTTGCTCAGACATCAGAGGCGCATTACATTTCCCTCTGGCACTTGCTAAGTGAGCCTGCTCAGACATCAGAGAAGTCTTACATTTCCCTATGGCACTTGCTAAATGAGCCTGCTCAGACATCAGAGGCACATTACATTTCCCTGTAGCATTTGCTAAGTGAGCCTGCTCATACATCAGAGGCGCATTACATTTCCCTCTGACACTTGCTAAGTGAGCTTGATCAGACATCAGAGGCGCATTACATTTCCCTGTGGCATTTGCTAAGTGAGCATGCTCAGACATCAGAGGCGCATTACATTTCCCTCTGGCACTTGCTAAGTGAGCCTGCTCAGACATCAGAGGCACGTTACATTTTGTTCCCGGCACTTGCTAAATGAGCCTGCTCAGACATCAGAGGCACATTTAATTTCCCTCTGGCACTTGCTAAGATAGCCTGCTCAGACTTCAGAGGCGCATTACATTTTCCTGTGGCATTTGCTAAGTGAGCCTGCTCAGACATCAGAGGTGCATTACATTTTCCTCTGGCACTTGCTAAGTGGGCTTGCTCAGACACCAGAGGCGCATTACATTTCCCTCTGGCACTTGCTAAGTGAGCCTGCTCAGACATCAGAGACGCATTACATTTCCCTCTGGCACTTGCTAATTGAGCTTGCTCAGACATCAGAGGCGCATTACATTTCCCTCTGGCACTTGTGAAGTGAGCCTGCTTAGACATCAGAGGCGCATTACATTTCCCTCTGGCGCTTGCTAAGTGAGCCTGCTCAGACATCAGAGGCGCATTACATTTCCGTCAGGCGCTTGCTAAGCGAGCTTGCTCAGACATCAGAGGCGCATTACATTTCCCTCTGGCACTTGCTAAGTGAGCCTGCTCAGACATCAGAGAAGCCTTACATTTCCCTCTGGCACTTGCTAAATGAGCCTGCTCAGACATCAGAGGCGCATTACATTTCCCTGTAGCATTTGCTAAGTGAGCCTGCTCATACATCAGAGGAGCATTACATTTCCCTCTGGCACTTGTTAAATTAGCTTGCTCAGACATCAGAGGCGCATTACATTTCTCTCTGGCACTTGCTAAGTGAGCTTGCTCAGACATCAGAGGCGCATGAAACATGCCACTGGCATTTGCTAAGTGAGCATGCTCAGACATCAGAGGCGCATTACATTTCTCTCTGCACTTGCTAAGTGAGCCTGCTCAGACATCAGAGGCATGTTACATTTTGTTCCCGGCACTTGCTAAATGAGCCTGCTCAGACATCAGAGGCGCATTTCATTTCCCTCTGGCACTTGCTAAGTGAGCCTGCTCAGACATCAGAGGTGCATTACATTTTCCTCTGGCACTTGCTAAGTGGGCTTGCTCAGACACCAGAGGCGCATTACATTTCCCTCTGGCACTTGCTAAGTGAGCTTGCTCAGACATCAGAGGTGCGTTACATTTCCCTGTAGCACTTGCTAAGTGAGCCTGCTCAGACATCAGAGGTGCGTTACATTTCCCTCTGGCACTTGCTAAGTGAGCCTGCTCAGACATCAGAGACGCATTACATTTCCCTCTGGCACTTGCTAATTGAGCCTGCTCAGACATCAGAGGCGCGTTACATTTTGTTCCCGGCACTTGCTAAATGAGCAGAGATTAGAGGCGCATTTCATTTCCCTCTGGCACTTGCTAAAATAGCCTGCTCAGACTTCAGAGGCGCAATACATTTCCCTGTGGCATTTGCTAAGTGAGCCTGCTCAGACATCAGAGGCGCATTACATTTCCCCCTGGCGCTTGCTAAGTGAGCTTGCTCAGACATCAGAGACGCATTACATTTCCCTGTGGCATTTGTTAAGTGAGCCTGCTCAGACATCAGAGGAGCATTACATTTCCCTCTGGCACTTGCTAAGTGAGCTTGCTCAGAGTTCAGAGACGCATTACATTTCCCTCTGGCACTTGCTAATTGAGCTTGCTCAGACATCAGAGGCGCATTACATTTCCCTCTGGCACTTGTGAAATGAGCCTGCTTAGACATCAGAGGCGCATTACATTTCCTTCTGGCACTTGCTAAGTGAGCCTGCTCAGACATCAGAGGCGCATTACATTTCCCTCTGGCGCTTGCTAAGTGAGCTTGCTCAGACATCAGAGGCGCATTACATTTCCCTCTGGCACTTGTGAAATGAGCCTGCTTAGACATCAGAGGCGCATTACATTTCCTTCTGGCACTTGCTAAGTGAGCCTTCTCAGACATCAGAGAAGCCTTACATTTCCCTCTGGCACTTGCTAAATGAGCCTGCTCAGACATCAGAGGTGCATTACATTTCCCTGTAGCATTTGCTAAGTGAGCCTGCTCATACATCAGAGGAGCATTACATTTCCCTCTGGCAATTGCTAAATTAGCTTGCTCAGACATAAGAGGCGCATTACATTTCCCTCTGGCACTTGCTAAGTGAGCTTGCTCAGACATCAGAGGCACATTAGACATGCCTCTGGCATTTGCTAAGTGAGCATGCTCAGACATCAGAGGCGGTATTACATTTCCCTCTGGCACTTGCTAAGTGAGCCTGCTCAGACATCAGAGGCACGTTACATTTTGTTCCCGGCACTTGCTAAATGAGCCTGCCAAGACATCAGAGGCGCATTTCATTTCCGTCTGGCACTTGCTAAGTGAGCCTGCTCAGACTTCAGAGGCGCATTACATTTCCCTGTGGCATTTGCTAAGTGAGCCTGCTCAGGCATCAGTGGCGCATTACATTTCCCTCTGGCACTTGCTAAGTGAGCTTGCTCATACACCAGAGGCGCATTACATTTCCCTCTGGCACTTTCTAAGTGAGCTTGCTCAGACACCAGAGGCGCATTACATTTCCATCTGGCACTTGCTAAGTGAGCCTGCTCAGACATCAGAGGCGCATTTCATTTCCCTCTGGCACTTGCTAAGTGAGCCTGCTCAGACTGCAGAGGTGCATTACATTTCCCTGTGGCATTTTCTAAGTGAGCCTGCTCAGACATCAGAGGCACTTTACATTTCCCTCTGGCACTTGCTAAGGAAGCTTGCTCAGACATCAGAGGCGCATTACATTTCCCTCTGGCACTTGCTAAGTGAGCTTGCTCAGACATCAGAGGTGCATTACATATGCCTCTGGCATTTGCTAAGTGAGCATGCTCAGACATCAGAGGCGCATTACATTTCCCTCTGGCGCTTGCGAAGTGAGTCTGCTCAGACATCAGAGGGGCATTACATTTCCCTCTGGCGCTTGCTAAGTGAGCCTGCTCAGATATCAGAGGCGTATTACATTTCCCTCTGGCGCTTGCTAGGTGAGCTTGCTCAGACATCAGAGGCCTATTACATTTCCCTATGGCGCTTGCTAAGTGAGCTTGCTCATACATCAGAGGCGCATTACATTTCCCTTTGGCGCTTGCTAAGTGAGCTTGCTCATACATCAGAGGCACATTTCATTTCCCTCTGGCACTTGCTAAGATAGCCTGCTCAGACTTCAGAGGCGCATTACATTTTCCTGTGGCATTTGCTAAGTGAGCCTGCTCAGACATCAGAGGCGCATTACATTTCCCTCTGGCACTTGCTAAGTGAGCTTGCTCAGACATCAGAGACGCATTAGATTTCCCTCTGGCACTTGCTAATTGAGCTTGTTCAGACATCAGTGGCGCATTACATTTCCCTCTGGCTCTTACGAAGTGAGCCTGCTGAGACATCAGAGGCGCATTACATTTCCCTCTGGCGCTTGCTAAGTGAGCCTGCTCAGACATCAGAGGCGCATTACATTTCCCTCTGGCGCTTGCTAAGTGAGCTTGCTCAGACATCAGAGGCGCATTACATTTCCCTCTGGCACTTGCTAAGTGAGCCTGCTCAGACATCAGAGAAGTCTTACATTTCCCTATGGCACTTGCTAAATGAGCCTGCTCAGACATCAGAGGCGCATTACATTTCCCTGTAGCATTTGCTAAGTGAGCCTGCTCATACATCAGAGGCGCATTACATTTCCCTCTGACACTTGCTAAGTGAGCTTGATCAGACATCAGAGGCGCATTACATTTCCCTGTGGCAATTGCTAAGTGAGCATGCTCAGACATCAGAGGCGCATTACATTTCCCTCTGGCACTTGCTAAGTGAGCCTGCTCAGACATCAGAGGCACGTTACATTTTGGTCCCGGCACTTGCTAAATGAGCCTGCTCAGACATCAGAGGCGCATTTCATTTCCCTCTGGCACTTGCTAAGTGAGCCTGGTCAGACTTCAGAGGCGCATTACATTTCCCTGTGGCATTTGCTAAGTGAGCCTGCTGAGACATCAGAGGCGCATTACATTTCCCTCTGGCACTTGCTAAGTGAGCCTGCTCAGACTTCAGAGGCGCATTACATTTCCCTGTGGTATTTGCTAAATGAGCTTGTTCAGACATCAGAGGAGCATTACATTTCCCTCTGGCACTTGCTAAGTGAGCTTGCTCAGACATCAGAGGCGCATTACATTTCCCTCTGGCACTTGCTAAGTGCGCCTGCTCAGACATCAGAGGCACGTTACATTTTGGTCCCGGCACTTGCTAAATGAGCCTGCTCAGACATCAGAGGCGCATTTCATTTCCCTCTGGCACTTGCTAAGTGAGCCTGGTCAGACTTCAGAGGCGCATTACATTTCCCTGTGGCATTTGCTAAGTGAGCCTGCTGAGACATCAGAGGCGCATTACATTTCCCTCTGGCACTTGCTAAGTGAGCCTGCTCAGACTTCAGAGGCGCATTACATTTCCCTGTGGTATTTGCTAAATGAGCTTGTTCAGACATCAGAGGAGCATTACATTTCCCTCTGGCACTTGCTAAGTGAGCTTGCTCAGACATCAGAGGCGCATTTCATTTCCCTCTGGCACTTGCTAAGTGAGCCTGCTCAGACTTCAGAGGCGCATTACATTTCCCTGTGGCATTTGCTAAGTGAGCCTGCTCAGACATCAGTGGCGCATTACATTTCCCTCTGGCACTTGTAAGTGAGCTTGCTCAGACACCAGAGGCGCATTACATGTCCCTCTGGCACTTGCTAAGTGAGCCTGCTCAGACATCAGAGACACATTACATTTCCCTCTGGCATTTGCTAAGTGAGCTTGCTCAGACACCAGAGACGCATTACATTTCCCTCTGGCACTTGCTAAGTGAGACTGCTCAGACATCTCTAGCACTTGTGAAGTGAGCCTGCTTAGACATCAGAGGCGCATTACATTTCCCTCTGGCGCTTGCTAAGTGAGCCTGCTCAGACATCAGAGGCGCATTGCATTTCCCTCTGGCGCTTGCTAAGTGACCTTGCTCAGACATAAGAGGCGCATTACATTTCGCTCTGGCACTTGATAAGTGAGCCTGCTCAGACATCAGAGAAGCCTAACATTTCCCTCTGGCACTTGCTAAATGAGCCTGCTCAGACATCAGAGGCGCATTACATTTCCCTGTAGCATTTGCTAAGTGAGCCTGCTCATACATCAGAGGAGCATTACATTTCCCTCTGGCACTTGCTAAGTGAGCTTGCTCAGACACCAGAGGCGCATTACATTTCCCTCTGGCACTTGCTAAGTGAGACTGCTCAGACATCTCTAGCACTTGTGAAGTGAGCCTGCTTAGACATCAGAGGCGCATTACATTTCCCTCTGGCGCTTGCTAAGTGAGCCTGCTCAGACATCAGAGGCGCATTGCATTTCCCTCTGGCGCTTGCTAAGTGACCTTGCTCAGACATAAGAGGCGCATTACATTTCGCTCTGGCACTTGCTAAGTGAGCCTGCTCAGACATCAGAGAAGCCTAACATTTCCCTCTGGCACTTGCTAAATGAGCCTGCTCAGACATCAGAGGCGCATTACATTTCCCTGTAGCATTTGCTAAGTGACCCTGCTCATACATCAGAGGAGCATTACATTTCCCTCTGGCACTTGCTAAGTTAGCTTGCTCAGACATCAGAGGCGCATTACATTTCCCTCTGGCACTTGCTAAGTGAGCTTGCTCAGACATCAGAGGCGCATTACATATGCCTCTGGCATTTGCTAAGTGAGTATGCTCAGACATCAGAGGCGCATTACATTTCCCTCTGGTGCTTGCAAAGTGAGTCTGCTCAGACATCAGAGGGGCATTACATTTCCCTCTGGCGCTTGCTAAGTGAGCCTGCTCAGATATCAGAGGCGTATTACATTTCCCTCTGGCGCTTGCTAAGTGAGCTTGCTCAGACATCAGAGGCGTATTACATTTCCCTATGGCCCTTGCTAAGTGAGCTTGCTCATACATCAGAGGCGCATTACATTTCCCTTTGGCGCTTGCTAAGTGAGCTTGCTCATACATCAGAGGTGCATTACATTTCCCTTTGGCGCTTGCTAAGTGAGCTTGCTCAGACTGCAGAGGTGCATTACATTTCCCTTTGGCATTTGCTAAGTGAGCCTGCTCAGACATCCGAGGCGCGTCACATTCTGTTCCCGGCACTTGCTAAATGAGCCTGCTCAGACATCAGAGGCGCATTTCATTTCCCTCTGGCACTTGCTAAAATAGCCTGCTCAAACTTCAGAGGCGCATTACATTTTCCTGTGGCATTTGCTAAGTGAGCCTGCTCAGACATCAGAGGCGCATTACATTTCCCTCTGGCACTTGCTAAGTGAGCTTCCTCAGACACCAGAGGCGCATTACATTTCCCTCTGGCACTTGCCAAGTGATCCTGCTCAGACATCAGAGACGCATTACATTTCCCTCTGGCACTTGCTAATTGAGCTTGCTCAGACATCAGAGGCGCATTACATTTCCCTCTGGCACTTGTGAAGTGAGCCTGCTTAGACATCAGAGGCGCATTACATTTCCCTCTGGCGCTTGCTAAGAGAGCCTGCTCAGACTTCAGAGAAGCCTCACATTTCCCTGTAGCATTTGCTAAGTGAGCCTGCTCATACATCAGAGGAGCATTACATTTCCCTCTGGCACTTGCTAAATTAGCTTGCTTAGACATCAGAGGCGCATTACATTTCCCTCTGGCACTTGCTAAGTGAGCTTGCGCAGACATCAGAGGCGCATTAAACATGCCTCTGGCATTTGCTAAGTGAGCATGCTCAGACATCAGAGGCGCATTACATTTCTCTCTGGCACTTGCTAAGTTAGCCTGCTCAGACATCAGAGGCACGTTACATTTTGTTCCCGGCACTTGCTAAATGAGCCTGCTCAGACATCAGAGGCGCATTACATTTCCCTCTGGCGCTTGCTAAGTGAGCCTGCTCAGACATCAGAGAAGCCTTACATTTCCCTTCTGGCACTTGCCAAGTGAGCCTGCTCAGACATCAGAGGTGCATTACATTTCCCTCTGGCACTTGCTAAGTGAGCTTGCTCAGATATCAGAGGTGCATTACATTTCCCTCTGGCACTTGCTAAGTGAGCCTGCTCAGACATCAGAGGTGCATTACATTTCCCTCTGGCGCTTGCTAAGTGAGCTTGCTCAGACATCAGAGGAGCATTACACTTCCCTCTGGCACTTGCTAAGTGAGCTTGCTCAGACATCAGAGGTGCGTTACATTTCCCTCTGGCACTTGCTAAGTGAGCCTGCTCAGACATCAGAGGTGCGTTACATTTCCCTCTGGCACTTGCTAAGTGAGCCTGCTCAGACATCAGAGACGCGTTACATTTCCCTCTGGCACTTGCTAATTGAGCCTGCTCAGACATCAGAGGCGCGTTACATTTTGTTCCCGGCACTTGCTAAATGAGCAGAGATTAGAGGCGCATTTCATTTCCCTCTGGCACTTGCTAAAATAGCCTGCTCAGACTTCAGAGGCGCAATACATTTCCCTGTGGCATTTGCTAAGTGAGCCTGCTCAGACATCAGAGGCGCATTACATTTCCCCCTGGCGCTTGCTAAGTGAGCTTGCTCAGACATCAGAGACGCATTACATTTCCCTGTGGCATTTGTTAAGTGAGCCTGCTCAGACATCAGAGGAGCATTACATTTCCCTCTGGCACTTGCTAAGTGAGCTTGCTCAGACATCAGAGACGCATTACATTTCCCTCTGGCACTTGCTAATTGAGCTTGCTCAGACATCAGAGGCGCATTACATTTCCCTCTGGCACTTGTGAAATGAGCCTGCTTAGACATCAGAGGCGCATTACATTTCCTTCTGGCACTTGCTAAGTGAGCCTGCTCAGACATCAGAGGCGCATTACATTTCCCTCTGGCGCTTGCTAAGTGAGCTTGCTCAGACATCAGAGGCGCATTACATTTCCCTCTGGCACTTGCTAAGTGAGCCTTCTCAGACATCAGAGAAGCCTTACATTTCCCTCTGGCACTTGCTAAATGAGCCTGCTCAGACATCAGAGGTGCATTACATTTCCCTGTAGCATTTGCTAAGTGAGCCTGCTCATACATCAGAGGAGCATTACATTTCCCTCTGGCAATTGCTAAATTAGCTTGCTCAGACATAAGAGGCGCATTACATTTCCCTCTGGCACTTGCTAAGTGAGCTTGCTCAGACATCAGAGGCACATTAGACATGCCTCTGGCATTTGCTAAGTGAGCATGCTCAGACATCAGAGGCGGTATTACATTTCCCTCCGGCACTTGCTAAGTGAGCCTGCTCAGACATCAGAGGCACGTTACATTTTGTTCCCGGCACTTGCTAAATGAGCCTGCCAAGACATCAGAGGCGCAGTTCATTTCCGTCTGGCACTTGCTAAGTGAGCCTGCTCAGACTTCAGAGGCGCATTACATTTCCCTGTGGCATTTGCTAAGTGAGCCTGCTCAGACATCAGTGGCGCATTACATTTCCCTCTGGCACTTGGTAAGTGAGCTTGCTCAGACACCAGAGGCGCATTACATTTCCCTCTGGCACTTGCTAAGTGAGCTTGCTCAGACACCAGAGGCGCATTACATTTCCATCTGGCACTTGCTAAGTGAGCCTGTTCAGACATCAGAGACGCATTACATTTCCCTCTGGCACTTGCTAATTGAGCTTGCTCAGACATCAGAGGCGCATTGCATTTCCCTCTGGCACTTGCTAAGTGAGCTTGCTCAGACATCAGAGGTGCATTACATATGCCTCTTGCATTTGCTAAGTGAGTCTGCTCAGACATCAGAGGGGCATTACATTTCCCTCTGGCGCTTGCTAAGTGAGTCTGCTCAGACATCAGAGGGGCATTACATTTCCCTCTGGCGCTTGCTAAGTGAGCCTGCTCAGATATCAGAGGTGTTTTACATTTCCCTCTGGCGCTTGCTAAGTGAGCTTACTCAGCCATCAGAGGCCTATTACATTTCCCTACGGCGCTTGCTAAGTGAGCTTGCTCAGACTGCAGAGGTGCATTACATTTCCCTTTTGCATTTGCTAAGTGAGCCTGCTCAGACATCAGAGGCGCGTTACATTTTGTTCCCGGCACTTGCTAAATGAGCCTGCTCAGACATCAGAGGCACATTTAATTTCCCTCTGGCACTTGCTAAGATAGCCTGCTCAGACTTCAGAGGCGCATTACATTTTCCTGTGGCATTTGCTAAGTGAGCCTGCTCAGACATCAGAGGTGCATTACATTTTCCTCTGGCACTTGCTAAGTGGGCTTGCTCAGACACCAGAGGCGCATTACATTTCCCTCTGACACTTGCTAAGTGAGCCTGCTCAGACATCAGAGACGCATTACATTTCCCTCTGGCACTTGCTAATTGAGCTTGCTCAGACATCAGAGGCGCATTACATTTCCCCCTGGCACTTGTGAAGTGAGCCTGCTTAGACATCAGAGGCGCATTACATTTCCCTCTGGCGCTTGCTAAGTGAGCCTGCTCAGACATCAGAGGCGCATTACATTTCCCTCAGGCGCTTGCTAAGCGAGCTTGCTCAGACATCAGAGGCGCATTACATTTCCCTCTGGCACTTGCTAAGTGAGCCTGCTCAGACATCAGAGAAGCCTTACATTTCCCTCTGGCACTTGCTAAATGAGCCTGCTCAGACATCAGAGGCGCATTACATTTCCCTGTAGCATTTGCTAAGTGAGCCTGCTCATACATCAGAGGAGCATTACATTTCCCTCTGGCACTTGCTAAATTAGCTTGCTCAGACATCAGAGGCGCATTACATTTCTCTCTGGCACTTGCTAAGTGAGCTTGCTCAGACATCAGAGGCGCATGAAACATGCCACTGGCATTTGCTAAGTGAGCATGCTCAGACATCAGAGGCGCATTACATTTCTCTCTGCACTTGCTAAGTGAGCCTGCTCAGACATCAGAGGCATGTTACATTTTGTTCCCGGCACTTGCTAAATGAGCCTGCTCAGACATCAGAGGCGCATTTCATTTCCCTCTGGCACTTGCTAAGTGAGCCTGCTCAGACATCAGAGGTGCATTACATTTTCCTCTGGTACTTGCTAAGTGGGCTTGCTCAGACACCAGAGGGGCATTACATTTCCCGCTGGCACTTGCTAAGTGAGCTTGCTCAGACATCAGAGGTGCGTTACATTTCCCTGTGGCACTTGCTAAGTGAGCCTGCTCAGACATCAGAGGTGCGTTACATTTCCCTCTGGCACTTGCTAAGTGAGCCTGCTCAGACATCAGAGACGCGTTACATTTCCCTCTGGCACTTGCTAATTGAGCCTGCTCAGACATCAGAGGCGCGTTACATTTTGTTCCCGGCACTTGCTAAATGAGCAGAGATTAGAGGCGCATTTCATTTCCCTCTGGCACTTGCTAAGATAGCCTGCTCAGACTTCAGAGGCGCAATACATTTCCCTGTGGCATTTGCTAAGTGAGCCTGCTCAGACATCAGAGGCGCATTACATTTCCCCCTGGCGCTTGCTAAGTGAGCTTGCTCAGACATCAGAGACGCATTACATTTCCCTGTGGCATTTGTTAAGTGAGCCTGCTCAGACATCAGAGGAGCATTACATTTCCCTCTGGCACTTGCTAAGTGAGCTTGCTCAGACATCAGAGACGCATTACATTTCCCTCTGGCACTTGCTAATTGAGCTTGCTCAGACATCAGAGGCGCATTACATTTCCCTCTGGCACTTGTGAAATGAGCCTGCTTAGACATCAGAGGCGCATTACATTTCCTTCTGGCACTTGCTAAGTGAGCCTGCTCAGACATCAGAGGCGCATTACATTTCCCTCTGGCGCTTGCTAAGTGAGCTTGCTCAGACATCTGAGGCGCATGTCACGCCCTCTCACACGACCTTTCCCTCTTCACACCTCTCCTCCTCAGGCGCCTCTCGCCGTAGTATTTCCCATTCACACCACCAGCAGGGAAAACACGGCAGGCGGAATACCATGTTGGGCGGATCTGCCTCGTTTCGCCCTTTTTCGCGTTGGCGTCTGCCATGGCGCCTCTTGCACAGCCGGCAACGTCAGAATACCAGGATGTGCCGGCAGCTCCAATCACTGGCCACGTTGCGCTCCACGCAACGTACGCGAGCAGTCACGTGATACGTCACGTGATACCACTCGCCCCTTCAAAAGAAGCCGGCAAACAAGACTCTTTGCTTCACAGCTACTTCAACTTCTACGGAGGACTGTCACGCATTACCCTTGCTCTTGTTTGCTTCGACGTTGGAACTCTTTTCGGATTTGCTATTGGATTACCCTTGGATTTTGGCGTGCTCTCTGATTTTCTGGACATCCGACCCCTGTTATACTCTGGACTTGCTCTTGGATTGCCCTTCTGTTTTGCAACCTTCGGATTGCTTCAAGCCTTGCTACAGATCTTGCTACACTCCACGAGGTACTGGGAAGGAGTGCCTATTACATCATTCCAGCTTGCCGTGGATTTCCCTGCGTAGGTTTTCTACCTACATTCCATCTCTATTAGGTAAGCTGGTGTCACTGCATCTTGTTTAACTCTTTCTATCAATTGCCCATTGCCATTATAGAGTATATCCCTGATTATAACCTTTTGCCTTACAGCACTCAGGGGTCCTTCCGGCGTTCTCAATACCAGGCTGACGACAACACTCCTTCCTGTGGCCTCAAAGATTGCTCGGGCAGTGGTTATATTCTGCTCGAGCGGTACTTGGGGACGGAGGCATTTTATAACTGCACGACCATCAAGTCGGACCCATCAAGTTAGACCAGCGCATTACATTTCCCTCTGGCACTTGCTAAGTGAGCCTTCTCAGACATCAGAGAAGCCTTACATTTCGCTCTGGCACTTGCTAAATGAGCCTGCTCAGACATCAGAGGTGCATTACATTTCCCTGTAGCATTTGCTAAGTGAGCCTGCTCATACATCAGAGGAGCATTACATTTCCCTCTGGCAATTGCTAAATTAGCTTGCTCAGACATAAGAGGCGCATTACATTTCCCTCTGGCACTTGCTAAGTGAGCTTGCTCAGACATCAGAGGCGCATTACATTTTCCTGTGGCATTTGCTAAGTGAGCCTGCTCAGACATCAGAGGCGCATTACATTTCCCTCTGGCACTTGCTAAGTGAGCTTGCTCAGACATCAGAGACGCATTACATTTCCCTCTGGCGCTTGCTAAGTGAGCTTGCTCAGACATCAGAGGCGCATTACATTTCCCTGTGGCACTTGCTAAGTGAGCCTGCTCAGACATCAGAGAAGTCTTACATTTCCCTATGGCACTTGCTAAATGAGCTTGCTCAGACATCAGAGGCACATTAGACATGCCTCTGGCATTTGCTAAGTGAGCATGCTCAGACATCAGAGGCGGTATTACATTTCCCTCTGGCACTTGCTAAGTGAGCCTGCTCAGACATCAGAGGCACGTTACATTTTGTTCCCGGCCCTTGCTAAATGAGCCTGCCAAGACATCAGAGGCGCATTTCATTTCCGTCTGGCACTTGCTAAGTGAGCCTGCTCAGACTTCAGAGGCGCATTACATTTCCCTGTGGCATTTGCTAAGTGAGCCTGCTCAGACATCAGTGGCGCATTACATTTCCCTCTGGCACTTGCTAAGTGAGCTTGCTCAGACACCAGAGGCGCATTACATTTCCCTCTGGCACTTGCTAAGTGAGCTTGCTCAGACACCAGAGGCGCATTACATTTCCATCTGGCACTTGCTAAGTGAGCCTGCTCAGACATCAGAGGCGCATTTCATTTCCCTCTGGCACTTGCTAAGTGAGCCTGCTCAGACTGCAGAGGTGCTTTACATTTCCCTGTGGCATTTTCTAAGTGAGCCTGCTCAGACATCAGAGGCACTTTACATTTCCCTCTGGCACTTGCTAAGGAAGCTTGCTCAGACATCAGAGGCGCATTACATTTCCCTCTGGCACTTGCTAAGTGAGCTTGCTCAGACATCAGAGGTGCATTACATATGCCTCTGGCATTTGCTAAGTGAGCATGCTCAGACATCAGAGGCGCATTACATTTCCCTCTGGCGCTTGCGAAGTGAGTCTGCTCAGACATCAGAGGGGCATTACATTTCCCTCTGGCGCTTGCTAAGTGAGCCTGCTCAGATATCAGAGGCGTATTACATTTCCCTCTGGCGCTTGCTAGGTGAGCTTGCTCAGACATCAGAGGCCTATTACATTTCCCTATGGCGCTTGCTAAGTGAGCTTGCTCATACATCAGAGGTGCATTACATTTCCCTTTGGCGCTTGCTAAGTGAGCTTGCTCATACATCAGAGGCACATTTCATTTCCCTCTGGCACTTGCTAAGATAGCCTGCTCAGACTTCAGAGGCGCATTACATTTTCCTGTGGCATTTGCTAAGTGAGCCTGCTCAGACATCAAAGGCGCATTACATTTCCCTCTGGCACTTGCTAAGTGAGCTTGCTCAGACATCAGAGACGCATTACATTTCCCTCTGGCGCTTGCTAAGTGAGCTTGCTCAGACATCAGAGGCGCATTACATTTCCCTCTGGCACTTGCTAAGTGAGCCTGCTCAGACATCAGAGAAGTCTTACATTTCCCTATGGCACTTGCTAAATGAGCCTGCTCAGACATCAGAGGCGCATTACATTTCCCTGTAGCATTTGCTAAGTGAGCCTGCTCATACATCAGAGGCGCATTACATTTCCCTCTGACACTTGCTAAGTGAGCTTGATCAGACATCAGAGGCGCATTACATTTCCCTGTGGCAATTGCTAAGTGAGCATGCTCAGACATCAGAGGCACATTTCATTTCCCTCTGGCACTTGCTAAGTGAGCCTGCTCAGACATCAGAGGTGCATTACATTTTCCTCTGGCACTTGCTAAGTGGGCTTGCTCAGACACCAGAGGCGCATTACATTTCCCTCTGGCACTTGCTAAGTGAGCTTGCTCAGACATCAGAGGTGCGTTACATTTCCCTGTGGCACTTGCTAAGTGAGCCTGCTCAGACATCAGAGGTGCGTTACATTTCCCTCTGGCACTTGCTAAGTGAGCCTGCTCAGACATCAGAGACGCGTTACATTTCCCTCTGGCACTTGCTAATTGAGCCTGCTCAGACATCAGAGGCGCGTTACATTTTGTTCCCGGCACTGGCTAAATGAGCAGAGATTAGAGGCGCATTTCATTTCCCTCTGGCACTTGCTAAGATAGCCTGCTCAGACTTCAGAGGCGCAATACATTTCCCTGTGGCATTTGCTAAGTGAGCCTGCTCAGACATCAGAGGCGCATTACATTTCCCCCTGGCGTTTGCTAAGTGAGCTTGCTCAGACATCAGAGACGCATTACATTTCCCTGTGGCATTTGTTAAGTGAGCCTGCTCAGACATCAGAGGAGCATTACATTTCCCTCTGGCACTTGCTAAGTGAGCTTGCTCAGACATCAGAGACGCATTACATTTCCCTCTGGCACTTGCTAATTGAGCTTGCTCAGACATCAGAGGCACATTACATTTCCCTCTGGCACTTGTGAAATGAGCCTGCTTAGACATCAGAGGCGCATTACATATCCTTCTGGCACTTGCTAAGTGAGCCTGCTCAGACATCAGAGGCGCGTTACATTTCCCTCTGGCGCTTGCTAAGTGAGCTTGCTCAGACATCAGAGGCGCATTACATTTCCCTCTGGCACTTGCTAAGTGAGCCTTCTCAGACATCAGAGAAGCCTTATATTTCCCTCTGGCACTTGCTAAATGAGCCTGCTCAGACATCAGAGGTGCATTACATTTCCCTGTAGCATTTGCTAAGTGAGCCTGCTCATACATCAGAGGAGCATTACATTTCCCTCTGGCAATTGCTAAATTAGCTTGCTCAGACATAAGAGGCGCATTACATTTCCCTCTGGCACTTGCTAAGTGAGCTTGCTCAGACATCAGAGGCACATTAGACATGCCTCTGGCATTTGCTAAGTGAGCATGCTCAGACATCAGAGGCGGTATTACATTTCCCTCTGGCACTTGCTAAGTGAGCCTGCTCAGACATCAGAGGCACGTTACATTTTGTTCCCGGCACTTGCTAAATGAGCCTGCCAAGACATCAGTGGCGCATTTCATTTCCGTCTGGCACTTGCTAAGTGAGCCTGCTCAGACATCAGTGGCGCATTACATTTCCCTCTGGCACTTGCTAAGTGAGCTTGCTCAGACACCAGAGGCGCATTACATTTCCCTCTGGCACTTGCTAAGTGAGCTTGCTCAGACACCAGAGGCGCATTACATTTCCATCTGGCACTTGCTAAGTGAGCCTGCTCAGACATCAGAGGCGCATTTCATTTCCCTCTGGCACTTGCTAAGTGAGCCTGCTCAGACTGCAGAGGTGCATTACATTTCCCTGTGGCATTTTCTAAGTGAGCCTGCTCAGACATCAGAGGCACTTCACATTTCCCTCTGGCACTTGCTAAGGAAGCTTGCTCAGACATCAGAGGCGCATTACATTTCCCTATGGCACTTGCTAAGTGAGCTTGCTCAGACATCAGAGGTGCATTACATATGCCTCTGGCATTTGCTAAGTGAGCATGCTCAGACATCAGAGGCGCATTACATTTCCCTCTGGCGCTTGCGAAGTGAGTCTGCTCAGACATCAGAGGGGCATTACATTTCCCTCTGGCGCTTGCTAAGTGAGCCTGCTCAGATATCAGAGGCGTATTACATTTCCCTCTGGCGCTTGCTAGGTGAGCTTGCTCAGACATCAGAGGCCTATTACATTTCCCTATGGCGCTTGCTAAGTGAGCTTGCTCATACATCAGAGGCGCATTACATTTCCCTTTGGCGCTTGCTAAGTCAGCTTGCTCATACATCAGAGGCACATTTCATTTCCCTCTGGCACTTGCTAAGATAGCCTGCTCAGACTTCAGAGGCGCATTACATTTTCCTGTGGCATTTGCTAAGTGAGCCTACTCAGACATCAGAGGCGCATTACATTTCCCTCTGGCACTTGCTAAGTGAGCTTGCTCAGACATCAGAGACGCATTAGATTTCCCTCTGGCACTTGCTAATTGAGCTTGTTCAGACATCAGTGGCGCATTACATTTCCCTCTGGCTCTTACGAAGTGAGCCTGCTGAGACATCAGAGGCGCATTACATTTCCCTCTGGCGCTTGCTAAGTGAGCCTGCTCAGACATCAGAGGCGCATTACATTTCCCTCTGGCGCTTGCTAAGTGAGCTTGCTCAGACATCAGAGGCGCATTACATTTCCCTCTGGCACTTGCTAAGTGAGCCTGCTCAGACATCAGAGAAGTCTTACATTTCCCTATGGCACTTGCTAAATGAGCCTGCTCAGACATCAGAGGCACATTACATTTCCCTGTAGCATTTGCTAAGTGAGCCTGCTCATACATCAGAGGCGCATTACATTTCCCTCTGACACTTGCTAAGTGAGCTTGATCAGACATCAGAGGCGCATTACATTTCCCTGTGGCATTTGCTAAGTGAGCATGCTCAGACATCAGAGGCGCATTACATTTCCCTCTGGCACTTGCTAAGTGAGCCTGCTCAGACATCAGAGGCACGTTACATTTTGTTCCCGGCACTTGCTAAATGAGCCTGCTCAGACATCAGAGGCACATTTAATTTCCCTCTGGCACTTGCTAAGATAGCCTGCTCAGACTTCAGAGGCGCATTACATTTTCCTGTGGCATTTGCTAAGTGAGCCTGCTCAGACATCAGAGGTGCATTACATTTTCCTCTGGCACTTGCTAAGTGGGCTTGCTCAGACACCAGAGGCGCATTACATTTCCCTCTGGCACTTGCTAAGTGAGCCTGCTCAGACATCAGAGACGCATTACATTTCCCTCTGGCACTTGCTAATTGAGCTTGCTCAGACATCAGAGGCGCATTACATTTCCCTCTGGCACTTGTGAAGTGAGCCTGCTTAGACATCAGAGGCGCATTACATTTCCCTCTGGCGCTTGCTAAGTGAGCCTGCTCAGACATCAGAGGCGCATTACATTTCCGTCAGGCGCTTGCTAAGCGAGCTTGCTCAGACATCAGAGGCGCATTACATTTCCCTCTGGCACTTGCTAAGTGAGCCTGCTCAGACATCAGAGAAGCCTTACATTTCCCTCTGGCACTTGCTAAATGAGCCTGCTCAGACATCAGAGGCGCATTACATTTCCCTGTAGCATTTGCTAAGTGAGCCTGCTCATACATCAGAGGAGCATTACATTTCCCTCTGGCACTTGTTAAATTAGCTTGCTCAGACATCAGAGGCGCATTACATTTCTCTCTGGCACTTGCTAAGTGAGCTTGCTCAGACATCAGAGGCGCATGAAACATGCCACTGGCATTTGCTAAGTGAGCATGCTCAGACATCAGAGGCGCATTACATTTCTCTCTGCACTTGCTAAGTGAGCCTGCTCAGACATCAGAGGCATGTTACATTTTGTTCCCGGCACTTGCTAAATGAGCCTGCTCAGACATCAGAGGCGCATTTCATTTCCCTCTGGCACTTGCTAAGTGAGCCTGCTCAGACATCAGAGGTGCATTACATTTTCCTCTGGCACTTGCTAAGTGGGCTTGCTCAGACACCAGAGGCGCATTACATTTCCCTCTGGCACTTGCTAAGTGAGCTTGCTCAGACATCAGAGGTGCGTTACATTTCCCTGTAGCACTTGCTAAGTGAGCCTGCTCAGACATCAGAGGTGCGTTACATTTCCCTCTGGCACTTGCTAAGTGAGCCTGCTCAGACATCAGAGACGCATTACATTTCCCTCTGGCACTTGCTAATTGAGCCTGCTCAGACATCAGAGGCGCGTTACATTTTGTTCCCGGCACTTGCTAAATGAGCAGAGATTAGAGGCGCATTTCATTTCCCTCTGGCACTTGCTAAAATAGCCTGCTCAGACTTCAGAGGCGCAATACATTTCCCTGTGGCATTTGCTAAGTGAGCCTGCTCAGACATCAGAGGCGCATTACATTTCCCCCTGGCGCTTGCTAAGTGAGCTTGCTCAGACATCAGAGACGCATTACATTTCCCTGTGGCATTTGTTAAGTGAGCCTGCTCAGACATCAGAGGAGCATTACATTTCCCTCTGGCACTTGCTAAGTGAGCTTGCTCAGAGTTCAGAGACGCATTACATTTCCCTCTGGCACTTGCTAATTGAGCTTGCTCAGACATCAGAGGCGCATTACATTTCCCTCTGGCACTTGTGAAATGAGCCTGCTTAGACATCAGAGGCGCATTACATTTCCTTCTGGCACTTGCTAAGTGAGCCTGCTCAGACATCAGAGGCGCATTACATTTCCCTCTGGCGCTTGCTAAGTGAGCTTGCTCAGACATCAGAGGCGCATTACATTTCCCTCTGGCACTTGTGAAATGAGCCTGCTTAGACATCAGAGGCGCATTACATTTCCTTCTGGCACTTGCTAAGTGAGCCTTCTCAGACATCAGAGAAGCCTTACATTTCCCTCTGGCACTTGCTAAATGAGCCTGCTCAGACATCAGAGGTGCATTACATTTCCCTGTAGCATTTGCTAAGTGAGCCTGCTCATACATCAGAGGAGCATTACATTTCCCTCTGGCAATTGCTAAATTAGCTTGCTCAGACATAAGAGGCGCATTACATTTCCCTCTGGCACTTGCTAAGTGAGCTTGCTCAGACATCAGAGGCACATTAGACATGCCTCTGGCATTTGCTAAGTGAGCATGCTCAGACATCAGAGGCGGTATTACATTTCCCTCTGGCACTTGCTAAGTGAGCCTGCTCAGACATCAGAGGCACGTTACATTTTGTTCCCGGCACTTGCTAAATGAGCCTGCCAAGACATCAGAGGCGCATTTCATTTCCGTCTGGCACTTGCTAAGTGAGCCTGCTCAGACTTCAGAGGCGCATTACATTTCCCTGTGGCATTTGCTAAGTGAGCCTGCTCAGGCATCAGTGGCGCATTACATTTCCCTCTGGCACTTGCTAAGTGAGCTTGCTCATACACCAGAGGCGCATTACATTTCCCTCTGGCACTTGCTAAGTGAGCTTGCTCAGACACCAGAGGCGCATTACATTTCCATCTGGCACTTGCTAAGTGAGCCTGCTCAGACATCAGAGGCGCATTTCATTTCCCTCTGGCACTTGCTAAGTGAGCCTGCTCAGACTGCAGAGGTGCATTACATTTCCCTGTGGCATTTTCTAAGTGAGCCTGCTCAGACATCAGAGGCACTTTACATTTCCCTCTGGCACTTGCTAAGGAAGCTTGCTCAGACATCAGAGGCGCATTACATTTCCCTCTGGCACTTGCTAAGTGAGCTTGCTCAGACATCAGAGGTGCATTACATATGCCTCTGGCATTTGCTAAGTGAGCATGCTCAGACATCAGAGGCGCATTACATTTCCCTCTGGCGCTTGCGAAGTGAGTCTGCTCAGACATCAGAGGGGCATTACATTTCCCTCTGGCGCTTGCTAAGTGAGCCTGCTCAGATATCAGAGGCGTATTACATTTCCCTCTGGCGCTTGCTAGGTGAGCTTGCTCAGACATCAGAGGCCTATTACATTTCCCTATGGCGCTTGCTAAGTGAGCTTGCTCATACATCAGAGGCGCATTACATTTCCCTTTGGCGCTTGCTAAGTGAGCTTGCTCATACATCAGAGGCACATTTCATTTCCCTCTGGCACTTGCTAAGATAGCCTGCTCAGACTTCAGAGGCGCATTACATTTTCCTGTGGCATTTGCTAAGTGAGCCTGCTCAGACATCAGAGGCGCATTACATTTCCCTCTGGCACTTGCTAAGTGAGCTTGCTCAGACATCAGAGACGCATTAGATTTCCCTCTGGCACTTGCTAATTGAGCTTGTTCAGACATCAGTGGCGCATTACATTTCCCTCTGGCTCTTACGAAGTGAGCCTGCTGAGACATCAGAGGCGCATTACATTTCCCTCTGGCGCTTGCTAAGTGAGCCTGCTCAGACATCAGAGGCGCATTACATTTCCCTCTGGCGCTTGCTAAGTGAGCTTGCTCAGACATCAGAGGCGCATTACATTTCCCTCTGGCACTTGCTAAGTGAGCCTGCTCAGACATCAGAGAAGTCTTACATTTCCCTATGGCACTTGCTAAATGAGCCTGCTCAGACATCAGAGGCGCATTACATTTCCCTGTAGCATTTGCTAAGTGAGCCTGCTCATACATCAGAGGCGCATTACATTTCCCTCTGACACTTGCTAAGTGAGCTTGATCAGACATCAGAGGCGCATTACATTTCCCTGTGGCAATTGCTAAGTGAGCATGCTCAGACATCAGAGGCGCATTACATTTCCCTCTGGCACTTGCTAAGTGAGCCTGCTCAGACATCAGAGGCACGTTACATTTTGGTCCCGGCACTTGCTAAATGAGCCTGCTCAGACATCAGAGGCGCATTTCATTTCCCTCTGGCACTTGCTAAGTGAGCCTGGTCAGACTTCAGAGGCGCATTACATTTCCCTGTGGCATTTGCTAAGTGAGCCTGCTGAGACATCAGAGGCGCATTACATTTCCCTCTGGCACTTGCTAAGTGAGCCTGCTCAGACTTCAGAGGCGCATTACATTTCCCTGTGGTATTTGCTAAATGAGCTTGTTCAGACATCAGAGGAGCATTACATTTCCCTCTGGCACTTGCTAAGTGAGCTTGCTCAGACATCAGAGGCGCATTACATTTCCCTCTGGCACTTGCTAAGTGCGCCTGCTCAGACATCAGAGGCACGTTACATTTTGTTCCTGGCACTTCCTAAATGAGCCTGCTCAGACATCAGAGGTGCATTTCATTTCCCTCTGGCACTTGCTAAGTGAGCCTGCTCAGACTTCAGAGGCGCATTACATTTCCCTGTGGCATTTGCTAAGTGAGCCTGCTCAGACATCAGTGGCGCATTACATTTCCCTCTGGAACTTGCTAAGTGAGCCTGCTCAGACTGCAGAGGTGCATTACATTTCCCTGTGGCATTTGCTAAGTGAGCCTGCTCAGACATCAGAGGTGCATTACATTTTCCTCTGGCACTTGCTAAGTGGGCTTGCTCAGACACCAGAGGCGCATTACATTTCCCTCTGGCACTTGCTAAGTGAGCCTGCTCAGACATCAGAGACGCATTACATTTCCCTCTGGCACTTGCTAAAATAGCCTGCTCAGACTTTAGAGGCGCAATACATTTCCCTGTGGCATTTGCTAAGTGAGCCTGCTCAGACATCAGAGGCGCATTACATTTCCCCCTGGCGCTTGCTAAGTGAGCTTGCTCAGACATCAGAGACGCATTACATTTCCCTGTGGCATTTGTTAAGTGAGCCTGCTCAGACATCAGAGGAGCATTACATTTCCCTCTGGCACTTGCTAAGTGAGCTTGCTCAGAGTTCAGAGACGCATTACATTTCCCTCTGGCACTTGCTAATTGAGCTTGCTCAGACATCAGAGGCGCATTACATTTCCCTCTGGCACTTGTGAAATGAGCCTGCTTAGACATCAGAGGCGCATTACATTTCCTTCTGGCACTTGCTAAGTGAGCCTGCTCAGACATCAGAGGCGCATTACATTTCCCTCTGGCGCTTGCTAAGTGAGCTTGCTCAGACATCAGAGGCGCATTACATTTCCCTCTGGCACTTGTGAAATGAGCCTGCTTAGACATCAGAGGCGCATTACATTTCCTTCTGGCACTTGCTAAGTGAGCCTTCTCAGACATCAGAGAAGCCTTACATTTCCCTCTGGCACTTGCTAAATGAGCCTGCTCAGACATCAGAGGTGCATTACATTTCCCTGTAGCATTTGCTAAGTGAGCCTGCTCATACATCAGAGGAGCATTACATTTCCCTCTGGCAATTGCTAAATTAGCTTGCTCAGACATAAGAGGCGCATTACATTTCCCTCTGGCACTTGCTAAGTGAGCTTGCTCAGACATCAGAGGCACATTAGACATGCCTCTGGCATTTGCTAAGTGAGCATGCTCAGACATCAGAGGCGGTATTACATTTCCCTCTGGCACTTGCTAAGTGAGCCTGCTCAGACATCAGAGGCACGTTACATTTTGTTCCCGGCACTTGCTAAATGAGCCTGCCAAGACATCAGAGGCGCATTTCATTTCCGTCTGGCACTTGCTAAGTGAGCCTGCTCAGACTTCAGAGGCGCATTACATTTCCCTGTGGCATTTGCTAAGTGAGCCTGCTCAGACATCAGTGGCGCATTACATTTCCCTCTGGCACTTGCTAAGTGAGCTTGCTCATACACCAGAGGCGCATTACATTTCCCTCTGGCACTTGCTAAGTGAGCTTGCTCAGACACCAGAGGCGCATTACATTTCCATCTGGCACTTGCTAAGTGAGCCTGCTCAGACATCAGAGGCGCATTTCATTTCCCTCTGGCACTTGCTAAGTGAGCCTGCTCAGACTGCAGAGGTGCATTACATTTCCCTGTGGCATTTTCTAAGTGAGCCTGCTCAGACATCAGAGGCACTTTACATTTCCCTCTGGCACTTGCTAAGGAAGCTTGCTCAGACATCAGAGGCGCATTACATTTCCCTCTGGCACTTGCTAAGTGAGCTTGCTCAGACATCAGAGGTGCATTACATATGCCTCTGGCATTTGCTAAGTGAGCATGCTCAGACATCAGAGGCGCATTACATTTCCCTCTGGCGCTTGCGAAGTGAGTCTGCTCAGACATCAGAGGGGCATTACATTTCCCTCTGGCGCTTGCTAAGTGAGCCTGCTCAGATATCAGAGGCGTATTACATTTCCCTCTGGCGCTTGCTAGGTGAGCTTACTCAGACATCAGAGGCCTATTACATTTCCCTATGGCGCTTGCTAAGTGAGCTTGCTCATACATCAGAGGCGCATTACATTTCCCTTTGGCGCTTGCTAAGTGAGCTTGCTCATACATCAGAGGCACATTTCATTTCCCTCTGGCACTTGCTAAGATAGCCTGCTCAGACTTCAGAGGCGCATTACATTTTCCTGTGGCATTTGCTAAGTGAGCCTGCTCAGACATCAGAGGCGCATTACATTTCCCTCTGGCACTTGCTAAGTGAGCTTGCTCAGACATCAGAGACGCATTAGATTTCCCTCTGGCACTTGCTAATTGAGCTTGTTCAGACATCAGTGGCGCATTACATTTCCCTCTGGCTCTTACGAAGTGAGCCTGCTGAGACATCAGAGGCGCATTACATTTCCCTCTGGCGCTTGCTAAGTGAGCCTGCTCAGACATCAGAGGCGCATTACATTTCCCTCTGGCGCTTGCTAAGTGAGCTTGCTCAGACATCAGAGGCGCATTACATTTCCCTCTGGCACTTGCTAAGTGAGCCTGCTCAGACATCAGAGAAGTCTTACATTTCCCTATGGCACTTGCTAAATGAGCCTGCTCAGACATCAGAGGCGCATTACATTTCCCTGTAGCATTTGCTAAGTGAGCCTGCTCATACATCAGAGGCGCATTACATTTCCCTCTGACACTTGCTAAGTGAGCTTGATCAGACATCAGAGGCGCATTACATTTCCCTGTGGCAATTGCTAAGTGAGCATGCTCAGACATCAGAGGCGCATTACATTTCCCTCTGGCACTTGCTAAGTGAGCCTGCTCAGACATCAGAGGCACGTTACATTTTGTTCCCGGCACTTGCTAAATGAGCCTGCTCAGACATCAGAGGCGCATTTCATTTCCCTCTGGCACTTGCTAAGTGAGCCTGGTCAGACTTCAGAGGCGCATTACATTTCCCTGTGGCATTTGCTAAGTGAGCCTGCTGAGACATCAGAGGCGCATTACATTTCCCTCTGGCACTTGCTAAGTGAGCCTGCTCAGACTTCAGAGGCGCATTACATTTCCCTGTGGTATTTGCTAAATGAGCTTGTTCAGACATCAGAGGAGCATTACATTTCCCTCTGGCACTTGCTAAGTGAGCTTGCTCAGACATCAGAGGCGCATTACATTTCCCTCTGGCACTTGCTAAGTGCGCCTGCTCAGACATCAGAGGCACGTTACATTTTGTTCCTGGCACTTCCTAAATGAGCCTGCTCAGACATCAGAGGTGCATTTCATTTCCCTCTGGCACTTGCTAAGTGAGCCTGCTCAGACTTCAGAGGCGCATTACATTTCCCTGTGGCATTTGCTAAGTGAGCCTGCTCAGACATCAGTGGCGCATTACATTTCCCTCTGGAACTTGCTAAGTGAGCCTGCTCAGACTGCAGAGGTGCATTACATTTCCCTGTGGCATTTGCTAAGTGAGCCTGCTCAGACATCAGAGGCGCATTACATTTCCCTCTGGCATTTGCTAAGTGAGCATGCTCAGACATCAGAGGCGCATTACATTTCCCTCTGGCACTTGCTAAATGAGCCTGCTCAGACATCAGAGGCGCATTTCATTTCCCTCTGGCACTTGCTAAGTGAGCCTGCTCAGACTTCAGAGGCGCATTACATTTCCCTGTGGCATTTGCTAAGTGAGCCTGCTCAGACATCAGTGGCGCATTACATTTCCCTCTGGCACTTGCTAAGTGAGCTTGCTCAGACACCAGAGGCGCATTACATTTCCCTCTGGCACTTGCTAAGTGAGCCTGCTCAGACATCAGAGACACATTACATTTCCCTCTGGCACTTGCTAAGTGAGCTTGCTCAGACACCAGAGGCGCATTACATTTCCCTCTGGCACTTGCTAAGTGAGACTGCTCAGACATCTCTAGCACTTGTGAAGTGAGCCTGCTTAGACATCAGAGGCGCATTACATTTCCCTCTGGAGCTTGCTAAGTGAGCCTGCTCAGACATCAGAGGCGCATTGCATTTCCCTCTGGGGCTTGCTAAGTGACCTTGCTCAGACATAAGAGGCGCATTACATTTCGCTCTGGCACTTGCTAAGTGACCCTGCTCAGACATCAGAGAAGCCTAACATTTCCCTCTGGCACTTGCTAAATGAGCCTGCTCAGACATCAGAGGCGCATTACATTTCCCTGTAGCATTTGCTAAGTGAGCCTGCTCATACATCAGAGGAGCATTACATTTCCCTCTGGCACTTGCTAAGTGAGCTTGCTCAGACACCAGAGGCGCATTACATTTCCCTCTGGCACTTGCTAAGTGAGACTGCTCAGACATCTCTAGCACTTGTGAAGTGAGCCTGCTTAGACATCAGAGGCGCATTACATTTCCCTCTGGCGCTTGCTAAGTGAGCCTGCTCAGACATCAGAGGCGCATTGCATTTCCCTCTGGCGCTTGCTAAGTGACCTTGCTCAGACATAAGAGGCGCATTACATTTCGCTCTGGCACTTGCTAAGTGAGCCTGCTCAGACATCAGAGAAGCCTAACATTTCCCTCTGGCACTTGCTAAATGAGCCTGCTCAGACATCAGAGGCGCATTACATTTCCCTGTAGCATTTGCTAAGTGACCCTGCTCATACATCAGGGGAGCATTACATTTCCCTCTGGCACTTGCTAAGTTAGCTTGCTCAGACATCAGAGGCGCATTACATTTCCCTCTGGCACTTGCTAAGTGAGCTTGCTCAGACATCAGAGGCGCATTACATATGCCTCTGGCATTTGCTAAGTGAGTATGCTCAGACATCAGAGGCGCATTACATTTCCCTCTGGTGCTTGCAAAGTGAGTCTGCTCAGACATCAGAGGGGCATTACATTTCCCTCTGGCGCTTGCTAAGTGAGCCTGCTCAGATATCAGAGGCGTATTACATTTCCCTCTGGCGCTTGCTAAGTGAGCTTGCTCAGACATCAGAGGCGTATTACATTTCCCTATGGCCCTTGCTAAGTGAGCTTGCTCATACATCAGAGGCGCATTACATTTCCCTTTGGCGCTTGCTAAGTGAGCTTGCTCATACATCAGAGGTGCATTACATTTCCCTTTGGCGCTTGCTAAGTGAGCTTGCTCAGACTGCAGAGGTGCATTACATTTCCCTTTGGCATTTGCTAAGTGAGCCTGCTCAGACATCCGAGGCGCGTCACATTCTGTTCCCGGCACTTGCTAAATGAGCCTGCTCAGACATCAGAGGCGCATTTCATTTCCCTCTGGCACTTGCTAAAATAGCCTGCTCAAACTTCAGAGGCGCATTACATTTTCCTGTGGCATTTGCTAAGTGAGCCTGCTCAGACATCAGAGGCGCATTACATTTCCCTCTGGCACTTGCTAAGTGAGCTTCCTCAGACACCAGAGGCGCATTACATTTCCCTCTGGCACTTGCCAAGTGATCCTGCTCAGACATCAGAGACGCATTACATTTCCCTCTGGCACTTGCTAATTGAGCTTGCTCAGACATCAGAGGCGCATTACATTTCCCTCTGGCACTTGTGAAGTGAGCCTGCTTAGACATCAGAGGCGCATTACATTTCCCTCTGGCGCTTGCTAAGTGAGCCTGCTCAGACTTCAGAGAAGCCTCACATTTCCCTGTAGCATTTGCTAAGTGAGCCTGCTCATACATCAGAGGAGCATTACATTTCCCTCTGGCACTTGCTAAATTAGCTTGCTTAGACATCAGAGGCGCATTACATTTCCCTCTGGCACTTGCTAAGTGAGCTTGCACAGACATCAGAGGCGCATTAAACATGCCTCTGGCATTTGCTAAGTGAGCATGCTCAGACATCAGAGGCGCATTACATTTCTCTCTGGCACTTGCTAAGTGAGCCTGCTCAGACATCAGAGGCACGTTACATTTTGTTCCCGGCACTTGCTAAATGAGCCTGCTCAGACATCAGAGGCGCATTACATTTCCCTCTGGCGCTTGCTAAGTGAGCCTGCTCAGACATCAGAGAAGCCTTACATTTCCCTTCTGGCACTTGCCAAGTGAGCCTGCTCAGACATCAGAGGTGCATTACATTTCCCTCTGGCACTTGCTAAGTGAGCTTGCTCAGATATCAGAGGTGCATTACATTTCCCTCTGGCACTTGCTAAGTGAGCCTGCTCAGACATCAGAGACGCGTTACATTTCCCTCTGGCACTTGCTAAGTGAGCTTGCTCAGACATCAGAGGTGCGTTACATTTCCCTCTGACACTTGCTAAGTGAGCTTGCTCAGATATCAGAGGTGCATTACATTTCCCTCTGGCACTTGCTAAGTGAGCCTGCTCAGACATCAGAGGTGCATTACATTTCCCTCTGGCGCTTGCTAAGTGAGCTTGCTCAGACATCAGAGGAGCATTACACTTCCCTCTGGCACTTGCTAAGTGAGCTTGCTCAGACATCAGAGGTGCGTTACATTTCCCTCTGGCACTTGCTAAGTGAGCCTGCTCAGACATCAGAGGTGCGTTACATTTCCCTCTGGCACTTGCTAAGTGAGCCTGCTCAGACATCAGAGACGCGTTACATTTCCCTCTGGCACTTGCTAATTGAGCCTGCTCAGACATCAGAGGCGCGTTACATTTTGTTCCCGGCACTTGCTAAATGAGCAGAGATTAGAGGCGCATTTCATTTCCCTCTGGCACTTGCTAAGATAGCCTGCTCAGACTTCAGAGGCGCAATACATTTCCCTGTGGCATTTGCTAAGTGAGCCTGCTCAGACATCAGAGGCGCATTACATTTCCCCCTGGCGCTTGCTAAGTGAGCTTGCTCAGACATCAGAGACGCATTACATTTCCCTGTGGCATTTGTTAAGTGAGCCTGCTCAGACATCAGAGGAGCATTACATTTCCCTCTGGCACTTGCTAAGTGAGCTTGCTCAGACATCAGAGACGCATTACATTTCCCTCTGGCACTTGCTAATTGAGCTTGCTCAGACATCAGAGGCGCATTACATTTCCCTCTGGCACTTGTGAAATGAGCCTGCTTAGACATCAGAGGCGCATTACATTTCCTTCTGGCACTTGCTAAGTGAGCCTGCTCAGACATCAGAGGCGCATTACATTTCCCTCTGGCGCTTGCTAAGTGAGCTTGCTCAGACATCAGATGCGCATCACATTTCCCTCTGGCACTTGCTAAGTGAGCCTTCTCAGACATCAGAGAAGCCTTACATTTCCCTCTGGCACTTGCTAAATGAGCCTGCTCAGACATCAGAGGTGCATTACATTTCCCTGTAGCATTTGCTAAGTGAGCCTGCTCATACATCAGAGGAGCATTACATTTCCCTCTGGCAATTGCTAAATTAGCTTGCTCAGACATAAGAGGCGCATTACATTTCCCTCTGGCACTTGCTAAGTGAGCTTGCTCAGACATCAGAGGCACATTAGACATGCCTCTGGCATTTGCTAAGTGAGCATGCTCAGACATCAGAGGCGGTATTACATTTCCCTCCGGCACTTGCTAAGTGAGCCTGCTCAGACATCAGAGGCACGTTACATTTTGTTCCCGGCACTTGCTAAATGAGCCTGCCAAGACATCAGAGGCGCATTTCATTTCCGTCTGGCACTTGCTAAGTGAGCCTGCTCAGACTTCAGAGGCGCATTACATTTCCCTGTGGCATTTGCTAAGTGAGCCTGCTCAGACATCAGTGGCGCATTACATTTCCCTCTGGCACTTGCTAAGTGAGCTTGCTCAGACACCAGAGGCGCATTACATTTCCCTCTGGCACTTGCTAAGTGAGCTTGCTCAGACACCAGAGGCGCATTACATTTCCATCTGGCACTTGCTAAGTGAGCCTGCTCAGACATCAGAGACGCATTACATTTCCCTCTGGCACTTGCTAATTGAGCTTGCTCAGACATCAGAGGCGCATTGCATTTATTTCCCTCTGGCACTTGCTAAGTGAGCTTGCTCAGACATCAGAGACGCATTACATTTCCCTCTGGCACTTGCTAATTGAGCTTGCTCAGACATCAGAGGCGCATTACATTTCCCTCTGGCACTTGTGAAATGAGCCTGCTTAGACATCAGAGGCGCATTACATTTCCTTCTGGCACTTGCTAAGTGAGCCTGCTCAGACATCAGAGGCGCATTACATTTCCTTCTGGCACTTGCTAAGTGAGCCTGCTCAGACATCAGAGGCGCATTACATTTCCCTCTGGCACTTGCTAAGTGAGCCTGCTCAGACATCAGAGGTGCATTACATTTTCCTCTGGTACTTGCTAAGTGGGCTTGCTCAGACACCAGAGGGGCATTACATTTCCCGCTGGCACTTGCTAAGTGAGCTTGCTCAGACATCAGAGGTGCGTTACATTTCCCTGTGGCACTTGCTAAGTGAGCCTGCTCAGACATCAGAGGTGCGTTACATTTCCCTCTGGCACTTGCTAAGTGAGCCTGCTCAGACATCAGAGACGCGTTACATTTCCCTCTGGCACTTGCTAATTGAGCCTGCTCAGACATCAGAGGCGCGTTACATTTTGTTCCCGGCACTTGCTAAATGAGCAGAGATTAGAGGCGCATTTCATTTCCCTCTGGCACTTGCTAAGATAGCCTGCTCAGACTTCAGAGGCGCAATACATTTCCCTGTGGCATTTGCTAAGTGAGCCTGCTCAGACATTAGAGGCGCATTACATTTCCCCCTGGCGCTTGCTAAGTGAGCTTGCTCAGACATCAGAGACGCATTACATTTCCCTGTGGCATTTGTTAAGTGAGCCTGCTCAGACATCAGAGGAGCATTACATTTCCCTCTGGCACTTGCTAAGTGAGCTTGCTCAGACATCAGAGACGCATTACATTTCCCTCTGGCACTTGCTAATTGAGCTTGCTCAGACATCAGAGGCGCATTACATTTCCCTCTGGCACTTGTGAAATGAGCCTGCTTAGACATCAGAGGCGCATTACATTTCCTTCTGGCACTTGCTAAGTGAGCCTGCTCAGACATCAGAGGCGCATTACATTTCCCTCTGGCGCTTGCTAAGTGAGCTTGCTCAGACATCTGAGGCGCATGTCACGCCCTCTCACACGACCTTTCCCTCTTCACACCTCTCCTCCTCAGGCGCCTCTCGCCGTAGTATTTCCCATTCACACCACCAGCAGGGAAAACACGGCAGGCGGAATACCATGTTGGGCGGATCTGCCTCGTTTCGCCCTTTTTCGCGTTGGCGTCTGCCATGGCGCCTCTTGCACAGCCGGCAACGTCAGAATACCAGGAAGTGCCGGCAGCTCCAATCACTGGCCACGTTGCGCTCCACGCAACGTACGCGAGCAGTCACGTGATACGTCACGTGATACCACTCGCCCCTTCAAAAGAAGCCGGCAAACAAGACTCTTTGCTTCACAGCTACTTCAACTTCTACGGAGGACTGTCACGCATTACCCTTGCTCTTGTTTGCTTCGACGTTGGAACTCTTTTCGGATTTGCTATTGGATTACCCTTGGATTCTGGCGTGCTCTCTGATTTTCTGGACATCCGACCCCTGTTATACTCTGGACTTGCTCTTGGATTGCCCTTCTGTTTTGCAACCTTCGGATTGCTTCAAGCCTTGCTACAGATCTTGCTACACTCCACGAGGTACTGGGAAGGAGTGCCTATTACATCATTCCAGCTTGCCGTGGATTTCCCTGCGTAGGTTTTCTACCTACATTCCATCTCTATTAGGTAAGCTGGTGTCACTGCATCTTGTTTAACTCTTTCTATCAATTGCCCATTGCCATTATAGAGTATATCCCTGATTATAACCTTTTGCCTTACAGCACTCAGGGGTCCTTCCGGCGTTCTCAATACCAGGCTGACGACAACACTCCTTCCTGTGGCCTCAAAGATTGCTCGGGCAGTGGTTATATTCTGCTCGAGCGGTACTTGGGGACGGAGGCATTTTATAACTGCACGACCATCAAGTCGGACCCATCAAGTTAGACCAGCGCATTACATTTCCCTCTGGCACTTGCTAAGTGAGCCTTCTCAGACATCAGAGAAGCCTTACATTTCCCTCTGGCACTTGCTAAATGAGCCTGCTCAGACATCAGAGGTGCATTACATTTCCCTGTAGCATTTGCTAAGTGAGCCTGCTCATACATCAGAGGAGCATTACATTTCCCTCTGGCAATTGCTAAATTAGCTTGCTCAGACATAAGAGGCGCATTACATTTCCCTCTGGCACTTGCTAAGTGAGCTTGCTCAGACATCAGAGGCGCATTACATTTTCCTGTGGCATTTGCTAAGTGAGCCTGCTCAGACATCAGAGGCGCATTACATTTCCCTCTGGCACTTGCTAAGTGAGCTTGCTCAGACATCAGAGACGCATTACATTTCCCTCTGGCGCTTGCTAAGTGAGCTTGCTCAGACATCAGAGGCGCATTACATTTCCCTGTGGCACTTGCTAAGTGAGCCTGCTCAGACATCAGAGAAGTCTTACATTTCCCTATGGCACTTGCTAAATGAGCTTGCTCAGACATCAGAGGCACATTAGACATGCCTCTGGCATTTGCTAAGTGAGCATGCTCAGACATCAGAGGCGGTATTACATTTCCCTCTGGCACTTGCTAAGTGAGCCTGCTCAGACATCAGAGGCACGTTACATTTTGTTCCCGGCCCTTGCTAAATGAGCCTGCCAAGACATCAGAGGCGCATTTCATTTCCGTCTGGCACTTGCTAAGTGAGCCTGCTCAGACTTCAGAGGCGCATTACATTTCCCTGTGGCATTTGCTAAGTGAGCCTGCTCAGACATCAGTGGCGCATTACATTTCCCTCTGGCACTTGCTAAGTGAGCTTGCTCAGACACCAGAGGCGCATTACATTTCCCTCTGGCACTTGCTAAGTGAGCTTGCTCAGACACCAGAGGCGCATTACATTTCCATCTGGCACTTGCTAAGTGAGCCTGCTCAGACATCAGAGGCGCATTTCATTTCCCTCTGGCACTTGCTAAGTGAGCCTGCTCAGACTGCAGAGGTGCATTACATTTCCCTGTGGCATTTTCTAAGTGAGCCTGCTCAGACATCAGAGGCACTTTACATTTCCCTCTGGCACTTGCTAAGGAAGCTTGCTCAGACATCAGAGGCGCATTACATTTCCCTCTGGCACTTGCTAAGTGAGCTTGCTCAGACATCAGAGGTGCATTACATATGCCTCTGGCATTTGCTAAGTGAGCATGCTCAGACATCAGAGGCGCATTACATTTCCCTCTGGCGCTTGCGAAGTGAGTCTGCTCAGACATCAGAGGGGCATTACATTTCCCTCTGGCGCTTGCTAAGTGAGCCTGCTCAGATATCAGAGGCGTATTACATTTCCCTCTGGCGCTTGCTAGGTGAGCTTGCTCAGACATCAGAGGCCTATTACATTTCCCTATGGCGCTTGCTAAGTGAGCTTGCTCATACATCAGAGGTGCATTACATTTCCCTTTGGCGCTTGCTAAGTGAGCTTGCTCATACATCAGAGGCACATTTCATTTCCCTCTGGCACTTGCTAAGATAGCCTGCTCAGACTTCAGAGGCGCATTACATTTTCCTGTGGCATTTGCTAAGTGAGCCTGCTCAGACATCAAAGGCGCATTACATTTCCCTCTGGCACTTGCTAAGTGAGCTTGCTCAGACATCAGAGACGCATTACATTTCCCTCTGGCGCTTGCTAAGTGAGCTTGCTCAGACATCAGAGGCGCATTACATTTCCCTCTGGCACTTGCTAAGTGAGCCTGCTCAGACATCAGAGAAGTCTTACATTTCCCTATGGCACTTGCTAAATGAGCCTGCTCAGACATCAGAGGCGCATTACATTTCCCTGTAGCATTTGCTAAGTGAGCCTGCTCATACATCAGAGGCGCATTACATTTCCCTCTGACACTTGCTAAGTGAGCTTGATCAGACATCAGAGGCGCATTACATTTCCCTGTGGCAATTGCTAAGTGAGCATGCTCAGACATCAGAGGCACATTTCATTTCCCTCTGGCACTTGCTAAGTGAGCCTGCTCAGACATCAGAGGTGCATTACATTTTCCTCTGGCACTTGCTAAGTGGGCTTGCTCAGACACCAGAGGCGCATTACATTTCCCTCTGGCACTTGCTAAGTGAGCTTGCTCAGACATCAGAGGTGCGTTACATTTCCCTGTGGCACTTGCTAAGTGAGCCTGCTCAGACATCAGAGGTGCGTTACATTTCCCTCTGGCACTTGCTAAGTGAGCCTGCTCAGACATCAGAGACGCGTTACATTTCCCTCTGGCACTTGCTAATTGAGCCTGCTCAGACATCAGAGGCGCGTTACATTTTGTTCCCGGCACTGGCTAAATGAGCAGAGATTAGAGGCGCATTTCATTTCCCTCTGGCACTTGCTAAGATAGCCTGCTCAGACTTCAGAGGCGCAATACATTTCCCTGTGGCATTTGCTAAGTGAGCCTGCTCAGACATCAGAGGCGCATTACATTTCCCCCTGGCGTTTGCTAAGTGAGCTTGCTCAGACATCAGAGACGCATTACATTTCCCTGTGGCATTTGTTAAGTGAGCCTGCTCAGACATCAGAGGAGCATTACATTTCCCTCTGGCACTTGCTAAGTGAGCTTGCTCAGACATCAGAGACGCATTACATTTCCCTCTGGCACTTGCTAATTGAGCTTGCTCAGACATCAGAGGCACATTACATTTCCCTCTGGCACTTGTGAAATGAGCCTGCTTAGACATCAGAGGCGCATTACATATCCTTCTGGCACTTGCTAAGTGAGCCTGCTCAGACATCAGAGGCGCGTTACATTTCCCTCTGGCGCTTGCTAAGTGAGCTTGCTCAGACATCAGAGGCGCATTACATTTCCCTCTGGCACTTGCTAAGTGAGCCTTCTCAGACATCAGAGAAGCCTTATATTTCCCTCTGGCACTTGCTAAATGAGCCTGCTCAGACATCAGAGGTGCATTACATTTCCCTGTAGCATTTGTAAGTGAGCCTGCTCATACATCAGAGGAGCATTACATTTCCCTCTGGCAATTGCTAAATTAGCTTGCTCAGACATAAGAGGCGCATTACATTTCCCTCTGGCACTTGCTAAGTGAGCTTGCTCAGACATCAGAGGCACATTAGACATGCCTCTGGCATTTGCTAAGTGAGCATGCTCAGACATCAGAGGCGGTATTACATTTCCCTCTGGCACTTGCTAAGTGAGCCTGCTCAGACATCAGAGGCACGTTACATTTTGTTCCCGGCACTTGCTAAATGAGCCTGCCAAGACATCAGTGGCGCATTTCATTTCCGTCTGGCACTTGCTAAGTGAGCCTGCTCAGACATCAGTGGCGCATTACATTTCCCTCTGGCACTTGCTAAGTGAGCTTGCTCAGACACCAGAGGCGCATTACATTTCCCTCTGGCACTTGCTAAGTGAGCTTGCTCAGACACCAGAGGCGCATTACATTTCCATCTGGCACTTGCTAAGTGAGCCTGCTCAGACATCAGAGGCGCATTTCATTTCCCTCTGGCACTTGCTAAGTGAGCCTGCTCAGACTGCAGAGGTGCATTACATTTCCCTGTGGCATTTTCTAAGTGAGCCTGCTCAGACATCAGAGGCACTTCACATTTCCCTCTGGCACTTGCTAAGGAAGCTTGCTCAGACATCAGAGGCGCATTACATTTCCCTATGGCACTTGCTAAGTGAGCTTGCTCAGACATCAGAGGTGCATTACATATGCCTCTGGCATTTGCTAAGTGAGCATGCTCAGACATCAGAGGCGCATTACATTTCCCTCTGGCGCTTGCGAAGTGAGTCTGCTCAGACATCAGAGGGGCATTACATTTCCCTCTGGCGCTTGCTAAGTGAGCCTGCTCAGATATCAGAGGCGTATTACATTTCCCTCTGGCGCTTGCTAGGTGAGCTTGCTCAGACATCAGAGGCCTATTACATTTCCCTATGGCGCTTGCTAAGTGAGCTTGCTCATACATCAGAGGCGCATTACATTTCCCTTTGGCGCTTGCTAAGTCAGCTTGCTCATACATCAGAGGCACATTTCATTTCCCTCTGGCACTTGCTAAGATAGCCTGCTCAGACTTCAGAGGCGCATTACATTTTCCTGTGGCATTTGCTAAGTGAGCCTGCTCAGACATCAGAGGCGCATTACATTTCCCTCTGGCACTTGCTAAGTGAGCTTGCTCAGACATCAGAGACGCATTAGATTTCCCTCTGGCACTTGCTAATTGAGCTTGTTCAGACATCAGTGGCGCATTACATTTCCCTCTGGCTCTTACGAAGTGAGCCTGCTGAGACATCAGAGGCGCATTACATTTCCCTCTGGCGCTTGCTAAGTGAGCCTGCTCAGACATCAGAGGCGCATTACATTTCCCTCTGGCGCTTGCTAAGTGAGCTTGCTCAGACATCAGAGGCGCATTACATTTCCCTCTGGCACTTGCTAAGTGAGCCTGCTCAGACATCAGAGAAGTCTTACATTTCCCTATGGCACTTGCTAAATGAGCCTGCTCAGACATCAGAGGCACATTACATTTCCCTGTAGCATTTGCTAAGTGAGCCTGCTCATACATCAGAGGCGCATTACATTTCCCTCTGACACTTGCTAAGTGAGCTTGATCAGACATCAGAGGCGCATTACATTTCCCTGTGGCATTTGCTAAGTGAGCATGCTCAGACATCAGAGGCGCATTACATTTCCCTCTGGCACTTGCTAAGTGAGCCTGCTCAGACATCAGAGGCACGTTACATTTTGTTCCCGGCACTTGCTAAATGAGCCTGCTCAGACATCAGAGGCACATTTAATTTCCCTCTGGCACTTGCTAAGATAGCCTGCTCAGACTTCAGAGGCGCATTACATTTTCCTGTGGCATTTGCTAAGTGAGCCTGCTCAGACATCAGAGGTGCATTACATTTTCCTCTGGCACTTGCTAAGTGGGCTTGCTCAGACACCAGAGGCGCATTACATTTCCCTCTGGCACTTGCTAAGTGAGCCTGCTCAGACATCAGAGACGCATTACATTTCCCTCTGGCACTTGCTAATTGAGCTTGCTCAGACATCAGAGGCGCATTACATTTCCCTCTGGCACTTGTGAAGTGAGCCTGCTTAGACATCAGAGGCGCATTACATTTCCCTCTGGCGCTTGCTAAGTGAGCCTGCTCAGACATCAGAGGCGCATTACATTTCCGTCAGGCGCTTGCTAAGCGAGCTTGCTCAGACATCAGAGGCGCATTACATTTCCCTCTGGCACTTGCTAAGTGAGCCTGCTCAGACATCAGAGAAGCCTTACATTTCCCTCTGGCACTTGCTAAATGAGCCTGCTCAGACATCAGAGGCGCATTACATTTCCCTGTAGCATTTGCTAAGTGAGCCTGCTCATACATCAGAGGAGCATTACATTTCCCTCTGGCACTTGTTAAATTAGCTTGCTCAGACATCAGAGGCGCATTACATTTCTCTCTGGCACTTGCTAAGTGAGCTTGCTCAGACATCAGAGGCGCATGAAACATGCCACTGGCATTTGCTAAGTGAGCATGCTCAGACATCAGAGGCGCATTACATTTCTCTCTGCACTTGCTAAGTGAGCCTGCTCAGACATCAGAGGCATGTTACATTTTGTTCCCGGCACTTGCTAAATGAGCCTGCTCAGACATCAGAGGCGCATTTCATTTCCCTCTGGCACTTGCTAAGTGAGCCTGCTCAGACATCAGAGGTGCATTACATTTTCCTCTGGCACTTGCTAAGTGGGCTTGCTCAGACACCAGAGGCGCATTACATTTCCCTCTGGCACTTGCTAAGTGAGCTTGCTCAGACATCAGAGGTGCGTTACATTTCCCTGTAGCACTTGCTAAGTGAGCCTGCTCAGACATCAGAGGTGCGTTACATTTCCCTCTGGCACTTGCTAAGTGAGCCTGCTCAGACATCAGAGACGCATTACATTTCCCTCTGGCACTTGCTAATTGAGCCTGCTCAGACATCAGAGGCGCGTTACATTTTGTTCCCGGCACTTGCTAAATGAGCAGAGATTAGAGGCGCATTTCATTTCCCTCTGGCACTTGCTAAAATAGCCTGCTCAGACTTCAGAGGCGCAATACATTTCCCTGTGGCATTTGCTAAGTGAGCCTGCTCAGACATCAGAGGCGCATTACATTTCCCCCTGGCGCTTGCTAAGTGAGCTTGCTCAGACATCAGAGACGCATTACATTTCCCTGTGGCATTTGTTAAGTGAGCCTGCTCAGACATCAGAGGAGCATTACATTTCCCTCTGGCACTTGCTAAGTGAGCTTGCTCAGAGTTCAGAGACGCATTACATTTCCCTCTGGCACTTGCTAATTGAGCTTGCTCAGACATCAGAGGCGCATTACATTTCCCTCTGGCACTTGTGAAATGAGCCTGCTTAGACATCAGAGGCGCATTACATTTCCTTCTGGCACTTGCTAAGTGAGCCTGCTCAGACATCAGAGGCGCATTACATTTCCCTCTGGCGCTTGCTAAGTGAGCTTGCTCAGACATCAGAGGCGCATTACATTTCCCTCTGGCACTTGTGAAATGAGCCTGCTTACACATCAGAGGCGCATTACATTTCCTTCTGGCACTTGCTAAGTGAGCCTTCTCAGACATCAGAGAAGCCTTACATTTCCCTCTGGCACTTGCTAAATGAGCCTGCTCAGACATCAGAGGTGCATTACATTTCCCTGTAGCATTTGCTAAGTGAGCCTGCTCATACATCAGAGGAGCATTACATTTCCCTCTGGCAATTGCTAAATTAGCTTGCTCAGACATAAGAGGCGCATTACATTTCCCTCTGGCACTTGCTAAGTGAGCTTGCTCAGACATCAGAGGCACATTAGACATGCCTCTGGCATTTGCTAAGTGAGCATGCTCAGACATCAGAGGCGGTATTACATTTCCCTCTGGCACTTGCTAAGTGAGCCTGCTCAGACATCAGAGGCACGTTACATTTTGTTCCCGGCACTTGCTAAATGAGCCTGCCAAGACATCAGAGGCGCATTTCATTTCCGTCTGGCACTTGCTAAGTGAGCCTGCTCAGACTTCAGAGGCGCATTACATTTCCCTGTGGCATTTGCTAAGTGAGCCTGCTCAGGCATCAGTGGCGCATTACATTTCCCTCTGGCACTTGCTAAGTGAGCTTGCTCATACACCAGAGGCGCATTACATTTCCCTCTGGCACTTGCTAAGTGAGCTTGCTCAGACACCAGAGGCGCATTACATTTCCATCTGGCACTTGCTAAGTGAGCCTGCTCAGACATCAGAGGCGCATTTCATTTCCCTCTGGCACTTGCTAAGTGAGCCTGCTCAGACTGCAGAGGTGCATTACATTTCCCTGTGGCATTTTCTAAGTGAGCCTGCTCAGACATCAGAGGCACTTTACATTTCCCTCTGGCACTTGCTAAGGAAGCTTGCTCAGACATCAGAGGCGCATTACATTTCCCTCTGGCACTTGCTAAGTGAGCTTGCTCAGACATCAGAGGTGCATTACATATGCCTCTGGCATTTGCTAAGTGAGCATGCTCAGACATCAGAGGCGCATTACATTTCCCTCTGGCGCTTGCGAAGTGAGTCTGCTCAGACATCAGAGGAGCATTACATTTCCCTCTGGCGCTTGCTAAGTGAGCCTGCTCAGATATCAGAGGCGTATTACATTTCCCTCTGGCGCTTGCTAGGTGAGCTTGCTCAGACATCAGAGGCCTATTACATTTCCCTATGGCGCTTGCTAAGTGAGCTTGCTCATACATCAGAGGCGCATTACATTTCCCTTTGGCGCTTGCTAAGTGAGCTTGCTCATACATCAGAGGCACATTTCATTTCCCTCTGGCACTTGCTAAGATAGCCTGCTCAGACTTCAGAGGCGCATTACATTTTCCTGTGGCATTTGCTAAGTGAGCCTGCTCAGACATCAGAGGCGCATTACATTTCCCTCTGGCACTTGCTAAGTGAGCTTGCTCAGACATCAGAGACGCATTAGATTTCCCTCTGGCACTTGCTAATTGAGCTTGTTCAGACATCAGTGGCGCATTACATTTCCCTCTGGCTCTTACGAAGTGAGCCTGCTGAGACATCAGAGGCGCATTACATTTCCCTCTGGCGCTTGCTAAGTGAGCCTGCTCAGACATCAGAGGCGCATTACATTTCCCTCTGGCGCTTGCTAAGTGAGCTTGCTCAGACATCAGAGGCGCATTACATTTCCCTCTGGCACTTGCTAAGTGAGCCTGCTCAGACATCAGAGAAGTCTTACATTTCCCTATGGCACTTGCTAAATGAGCCTGCTCAGACATCAGAGGCGCATTACATTTCCCTGTAGCATTTGCTAAGTGAGCCTGCTCATACATCAGAGGCGCATTACATTTCCCTCTGACACTTGCTAAGTGAGCTTGATCAGACATCAGAGGCGCATTACATTTCCCTGTGGCAATTGCTAAGTGAGCATGCTCAGACATCAGAGGCGCATTACATTTCCCTCTGGCACTTGCTAAGTGAGCCTGCTCAGACATCAGAGGCACGTTACATTTTGGTCCCGGCACTTGCTAAATGAGCCTGCTCAGACATCAGAGGCGCATTTCATTTCCCTCTGGCACTTGCTAAGTGAGCCTGGTCAGACTTCAGAGGCGCATTACATTTCCCTGTGGCATTTGCTAAGTGAGCCTGCTGAGACATCAGAGGCGCATTACATTTCCCTCTGGCACTTGCTAAGTGAGCCTGCTCAGACTTCAGAGGCGCATTACATTTCCCTGTGGTATTTGCTAAATGAGCTTGTTCAGACATCAGAGGAGCATTACATTTCCCTCTGGCACTTGCTAAGTGAGCTTGCTCAGACATCAGAGGCGCATTACATTTCCCTCTGGCACTTGCTAAGTGCGCCTGCTCAGACATCAGAGGCACGTTACATTTTGTTCCTGGCACTTCCTAAATGAGCCTGCTCAGACATCAGAGGTGCATTTCATTTCCCTCTGGCACTTGCTAAGTGAGCCTGCTCAGACTTCAGAGGCGCATTACATTTCCCTGTGGCATTTGCTAAGTGAGCCTGCTCAGACATCAGTGGCGCATTACATTTCCCTCTGGAACTTGCTAAGTGAGCCTGCTCAGACTGCAGAGGTGCATTACATTTCCCTGTGGCATTTGCTAAGTGAGCCTGCTCAGACATCAGAGGTGCATTACATTTTCCTCTGGCACTTGCTAAGTGGGCTTGCTCAGACACCAGAGGCGCATTACATTTCCCTCTGGCACTTGCTAAGTGAGCCTGCTCAGACATCAGAGACGCATTACATTTCCCTCTGGCACTTGCTAAAATAGCCTGCTCAGACTTTAGAGGCGCAATACATTTCCCTGTGGCATTTGCTAAGTGAGCCTGCTCAGACATCAGAGGCGCATTACATTTCCCCCTGGCGCTTGCTAAGTGAGCTTGCTCAGACATCAGAGACGCATTACATTTCCCTGTGGCATTTGTTAAGTGAGCCTGCTCAGACATCAGAGGAGCATTACATTTCCCTCTGGCACTTGCTAAGTGAGCTTGCTCAGAGTTCAGAGACGCATTACATTTCCCTCTGGCACTTGCTAATTGAGCTTGCTCAGACATCAGAGGCGCATTACATTTCCCTCTGGCACTTGTGAAATGAGCCTGCTTAGACATCAGAGGCGCATTACATTTCCTTCTGGCACTTGCTAAGTGAGCCTGCTCAGACATCAGAGACGCATTACATTTCCCTCTGGCACTTGCTAAGTGAGCTTGCTCAGACATCAGAGGCGCATTACATTTCCCTCTGGCACTTGTGAAATGAGCCTGCTTAGACATCAGAGGCGCATTACATTTCCTTCTGGCACTTGCTAAGTGAGCCTTCTCAGACATCAGAGAAGCCTTACATTTCCCTCTGGCACTTGCTAAATGAGCCTGCTCAGACATCAGAGGTGCATTACATTTCCCTGTAGCATTTGCTAAGTGAGCCTGCTCATACATCAGAGGAGCATTACATTTCCCTCTGGCAATTGCTAAATTAGCTTGCTCAGACATAAGAGGCGCATTACATTTCCCTCTGGCACTTGCTAAGTGAGCTTGCTCAGACATCAGAGGCACATTAGACATGCCTCTGGCATTTGCTAAGTGAGCATGCTCAGACATCAGAGGCGGTATTACATTTCCCTCTGGCACTTGCTAAGTGAGCCTGCTCAGACATCAGAGGCACGTTACATTTTGTTCCCGGCACTTGCTAAATGAGCCTGCCAAGACATCAGAGGCGCATTTCATTTCCGTCTGGCACTTGCTAAGTGAGCCTGCTCAGACTTCAGAGGCGCATTACATTTCCCTGTGGCATTTGCTAAGTGAGCCTGCTCAGACATCAGTGGCGCATTACATTTCCCTCTGGCACTTGCTAAGTGAGCTTGCTCATACACCAGAGGCGCATTACATTTCCCTCTGGCACTTGCTAAGTGAGCTTGCTCAGACACCAGAGGCGCATTACATTTCCATCTGGCACTTGCTAAGTGAGCCTGCTCAGACATCAGAGGCGCATTTCATTTCCCTCTGGCACTTGCTAAGTGAGCCTGCTCAGACTGCAGAGGTGCATTACATTTCCCTGTGGCATTTTCTAAGTGAGCCTGCTCAGACATCAGAGGCACTTTACATTTCCCTCTGGCACTTGCTAAGGAAGCTTGCTCAGACATCAGAGGCGCATTACATTTCCCTCTGGCACTTGCTAAGTGAGCTTGCTCAGACATCAGAGGTGCATTACATATGCCTCTGGCATTTGCTAAGTGAGCATGCTCAGACATCAGAGGCGCATTACATTTCCCTCTGGCGCTTGCGAAGTGAGTCTGCTCAGACATCAGAGGGGCATTACATTTCCCTCTGGCGCTTGCTAAGTGAGCCTGCTCAGATATCAGAGGCGTATTACATTTCCCTCTGGCGCTTGCTAGGTGAGCTTACTCAGACATCAGAGGCCTATTACATTTCCCTATGGCGCTTGCTAAGTGAGCTTGCTCATACATCAGAGGCGCATTACATTTCCCTTTGGCGCTTGCTAAGTGAGCTTGCTCATACATCAGAGGCACATTTCATTTCCCTCTGGCACTTGCTAAGATAGCCTGCTCAGACTTCAGAGGCGCATTACATTTTCCTGTGGCATTTGCTAAGTGAGCCTGCTCAGACATCAGAGGCGCATTACATTTCCCTCTGGCACTTGCTAAGTGAGCTTGCTCAGACATCAGAGACGCATTAGATTTCCCTCTGGCACTTGCTAATTGAGCTTGTTCAGACATCAGTGGCGCATTACATTTCCCTCTGGCTCTTACGAAGTGAGCCTGCTGAGACATCAGAGGCGCATTACATTTCCCTCTGGCGCTTGCTAAGTGAGCCTGCTCAGACATCAGAGGCGCATTACATTTCCCTCTGGCGCTTGCTAAGTGAGCTTGCTCAGACATCAGAGGCGCATTACATTTCCCTCTGGCACTTGCTAAGTGAGCCTGCTCAGACATCAGAGAAGTCTTACATTTCCCTATGGCACTTGCTAAATGAGCCTGCTCAGACATCAGAGGCGCATTACATTTCCCTGTAGCATTTGCTAAGTGAGCCTGCTCATACATCAGAGGCGCATTACATTTCCCTCTGACACTTGCTAAGTGAGCTTGATCAGACATCAGAGGCGCATTACATTTCCCTGTGGCAATTGCTAAGTGAGCATGCTCAGACATCAGAGGCGCATTACATTTCCCTCTGGCACTTGCTAAGTGAGCCTGCTCAGACATCAGAGGCACGTTACATTTTGTTCCCGGCACTTGCTAAATGAGCCTGCTCAGACATCAGAGGCGCATTTCATTTCCCTCTGGCACTTGCTAAGTGAGCCTGGTCAGACTTCAGAGGCGCATTACATTTCCCTGTGGTATTTGCTAAATGAGCTTGTTCAGACATCAGAGGAGCATTACATTTCCCTGTGGCATTTGCTAAGTGAGCCTGCTGAGACATCAGAGGCGCATTACATTTCCCTCTGGCACTTGCTAAGTGAGCCTGCTCAGACTTCAGAGGCGCATTACATTTCCCTGTGGTATTTGCTAAATGAGCTTGTTCAGACATCAGAGGAGCATTACATTTCCCTCTGGCACTTGCTAAGTGAGCTTGCTCAGACATCAGAGGCGCATTACATTTCCCTCTGGCACTTGCTAAGTGCGCCTGCTCAGACATCAGAGGCACGTTACATTTTGTTCCTGGCACTTCCTAAATGAGCCTGCTCAGACATCAGAGGTGCATTTCATTTCCCTCTGGCACTTGCTAAGTGAGCCTGCTCAGACTTCAGAGGCGCATTACATTTCCCTGTGGCATTTGCTAAGTGAGCCTGCTCAGACATCAGTGGCGCATTACATTTCCCTCTGGAACTTGCTAAGTGAGCCTGCTCAGACTGCAGAGGTGCATTACATTTCCCTGTGGCATTTGCTAAGTGAGCCTGCTCAGACATCAGAGGCGCATTACATTTCCCTCTGGCATTTGCTAAGTGAGCATGCTCAGACATCAGAGGCGCATTACATTTCCCTCTGGCACTTGCTAAATGAGCCTGCTCAGACATCAGAGGCGCATTTCATTTCCCTCTGGCACTTGCTAAGTGAGCCTGCTCAGACTTCAGAGGCGCATTACATTTCCCTGTGGCATTTGCTAAGTGAGCCTGCTCAGACATCAGTGGCGCATTACATTTCCCTCTGGCACTTGCTAAGTGAGCTTGCTCAGACACCAGAGGCGCATTACATTTCCCTCTGGCACTTGCTAAGTGAGCCTGCTCAGACATCAGAGACACATTACATTTCCCTCTGGCACTTGCTAAGTGAGCTTGCTCAGACACCAGAGGCGCATTACATTTCCCTCTGGCACTTGCTAAGTGAGACTGCTCAGACATCTCTAGCACTTGTGAAGTGAGCCTGCTTAGACATCAGAGGCGCATTACATTTCCCTCTGGAGCTTGCTAAGTGAGCCTGCTCAGACATCAGAGGCGCATTGCATTTCCCTCTGGGGCTTGCTAAGTGACCTTGCTCAGACATAAGAGGCGCATTACATTTCGCTCTGGCACTTGCTAAGTGACCCTGCTCAGACATCAGAGAAGCCTAACATTTCCCTCTGGCACTTGCTAAATGAGCCTGCTCAGACATCAGAGGCGCATTACATTTCCCTGTAGCATTTGCTAAGTGAGCCTGCTCATACATCAGAGGAGCATTACATTTCCCTCTGGCACTTGCTAAGTGAGCTTGCTCAGACACCAGAGGCGCATTACATTTCCCTCTGGCACTTGCTAAGTGAGACTGCTCAGACATCTCTAGCACTTGTGAAGTGAGCCTGCTTAGACATCAGAGGCGCATTACATTTCCCTCTGGCGCTTGCTAAGTGAGCCTGCTCAGACATCAGAGGCGCATTGCATTTCCCTCTGGCGCTTGCTAAGTGACCTTGCTCAGACATAAGAGGCGCATTACATTTCGCTCTGGCACTTGCTAAGTGAGCCTGCTCAGACATCAGAGAAGCCTAACATTTCCCTCTGGCACTTGCTAAATGAGCCTGCTCAGACATCAGAGGCGCATTACATTTCCCTGTAGCATTTGCTAAGTGACCCTGCTCATACATCAGGGGAGCATTACATTTCCCTCTGGCACTTGCTAAGTTAGCTTGCTCAGACATCAGAGGCGCATTACATTTCCCTCTGGCACTTGCTAAGTGAGCTTGCTCAGACATCAGAGGCGCATTACATATGCCTCTGGCATTTGCTAAGTGAGTATGCTCAGACATCAGAGGCGCATTACATTTCCCTCTGGTGCTTGCAAAGTGAGTCTGCTCAGACATCAGAGGGGCATTACATTTCCCTCTGGCGCTTGCTAAGTGAGCCTGCTCAGATATCAGAGGCGTATTACATTTCCCTCTGGCGCTTGCTAAGTGAGCTTGCTCAGACATCAGAGGCGTATTACATTTCCCTATGGCCCTTGCTAAGTGAGCTTGCTCATACATCAGAGGCGCATTACATTTCCCTTTGGCGCTTGCTAAGTGAGCTTGCTCATACATCAGAGGTGCATTACATTTCCCTTTGGCGCTTGCTAAGTGAGCTTGCTCAGACTGCAGAGGTGCATTACATTTCCCTTTGGCATTTGCTAAGTGAGCCTGCTCAGACATCCGAGGCGCGTCACATTCTGTTCCCGGCACTTGCTAAATGAGCCTGCTCAGACATCAGAGGCGCATTTCATTTCCCTCTGGCACTTGCTAAAATAGCCTGCTCAAACTTCAGAGGCGCATTACATTTTCCTGTGGCATTTGCTAAGTGAGCCTGCTCAGACATCAGAGGCGCATTACATTTCCCTCTGGCACTTGCTAAGTGAGCTTCCTCAGACACCAGAGGCGCATTACATTTCCCTCTGGCACTTGCCAAGTGATCCTGCTCAGACATCAGAGACGCATTACATTTCCCTCTGGCACTTGCTAATTGAGCTTGCTCAGACATCAGAGGCGCATTACATTTCCCTCTGGCACTTGTGAAGTGAGCCTGCTTAGACATCAGAGGCGCATTACATTTCCCTCTGGCGCTTGCTAAGTGAGCCTGCTCAGACTTCAGAGAAGCCTCACATTTCCCTGTAGCATTTGCTAAGTGAGCCTGCTCATACATCAGAGGAGCATTACATTTCCCTCTGGCACTTGCTAAATTAGCTTGCTTAGACATCAGAGGCGCATTACATTTCCCTCTGGCACTTGCTAAGTGAGCTTGCACAGACATCAGAGGCGCATTAAACATGCCTCTGGCATTTGCTAAGTGAGCATGCTCAGACATCAGAGGCGCATTACATTTCTCTCTGGCACTTGCTAAGTGAGCCTGCTCAGACATCAGAGGCACGTTACATTTTGTTCCCGGCACTTGCTAAATGAGCCTGCTCAGACATCAGAGGCGCATTACATTTCCCTCTGGCGCTTGCTAAGTGAGCCTGCTCAGACATCAGAGAAGCCTTACATTTCCCTTCTGGCACTTGCCAAGTGAGCCTGCTCAGACATCAGAGGTGCATTACATTTCCCTCTGGCACTTGCTAAGTGAGCTTGCTCAGATATCAGAGGTGCATTACATTTCCCTCTGGCACTTGCTAAGTGAGCCTGCTCAGACATCAGAGACGCGTTACATTTCCCTCTGGCACTTGCTAAGTGAGCTTGCTCAGACATCAGAGGTGCGTTACATTTCCCTCTGACACTTGCTAAGTGAGCTTGCTCAGATATCAGAGGTGCATTACATTTCCCTCTGGCACTTGCTAAGTGAGCCTGCTCAGACATCAGAGGTGCATTACATTTCCCTCTGGCGCTTGCTAAGTGAGCTTGCTCAGACATCAGAGGAGCATTACACTTCCCTCTGGCACTTGCTAAGTGAGCTTGCTCAGACATCAGAGGTGCGTTACATTTCCCTCTGGCACTTGCTAAGTGAGCCTGCTCAGACATCAGAGGTGCGTTACATTTCCCTCTGGCACTTGCTAAGTGAGCCTGCTCAGACATCAGAGACGCGTTACATTTCCCTCTGGCACTTGCTAATTGAGCCTGCTCAGACATCAGAGGCGCGTTACATTTTGTTCCCGGCACTTGCTAAATGAGCAGAGATTAGAGGCGCATTTCATTTCCCTCTGGCACTTGCTAAGATAGCCTGCTCAGACTTCAGAGGCGCAATACATTTCCCTGTGGCATTTGCTAAGTGAGCCTGCTCAGACATCAGAGGCGCATTACATTTCCCCCTGGCGCTTGCTAAGTGAGCTTGCTCAGACATCAGAGACGCATTACATTTCCCTGTGGCATTTGTTAAGTGAGCCTGCTCAGACATCAGAGGAGCATTACATTTCCCTCTGGCACTTGCTAAGTGAGCTTGCTCAGACATCAGAGACGCATTACATTTCCCTCTGGCACTTGCTAATTGAGCTTGCTCAGACATCAGAGGCGCATTACATTTCCCTCTGGCACTTGTGAAATGAGCCTGCTTAGACATCAGAGGCGCATTACATTTCCTTCTGGCACTTGCTAAGTGAGCCTGCTCAGACATCAGAGGCGCATTACATTTCCCTCTGGCGCTTGCTAAGTGAGCTTGCTCAGACATCAGATGCGCATCACATTTCCCTCTGGCACTTGCTAAGTGAGCCTTCTCAGACATCAGAGAAGCCTTACATTTCCCTCTGGCACTTGCTAAATGAGCCTGCTCAGACATCAGAGGTGCATTACATTTCCCTGTAGCATTTGCTAAGTGAGCCTGCTCATACATCAGAGGAGCATTACATTTCCCTCTGGCAATTGCTAAATTAGCTTGCTCAGACATAAGAGGCGCATTACATTTCCCTCTGGCACTTGCTAAGTGAGCTTGCTCAGACATCAGAGGCACATTAGACATGCCTCTGGCATTTGCTAAGTGAGCATGCTCAGACATCAGAGGCGGTATTACATTTCCCTCCGGCACTTGCTAAGTGAGCCTGCTCAGACATCAGAGGCACGTTACATTTTGTTCCCGGCACTTGCTAAATGAGCCTGCCAAGACATCAGAGGCGCATTTCATTTCCGTCTGGCACTTGCTAAGTGAGCCTGCTCAGACTTCAGAGGCGCATTACATTTCCCTGTGGCATTTGCTAAGTGAGCCTGCTCAGACATCAGTGGCGCATTACATTTCCCTCTGGCACTTGCTAAGTGAGCTTGCTCAGACACCAGAGGCGCATTACATTTCCCTCTGGCACTTGCTAAGTGAGCTTGCTCAGACACCAGAGGCGCATTACATTTCCATCTGGCACTTGCTAAGTGAGCCTGCTCAGACATCAGAGACGCATTACATTTCCCTCTGGCACTTGCTAATTGAGCTTGCTCAGACATCAGAGGCGCATTGCATTTATTTCCCTCTGGCACTTGCTAAGTGAGCTTGCTCAGACATCAGAGACGCATTACATTTCCCTCTGGCACTTGCTAATTGAGCTTGCTCAGACATCAGAGGCGCATTACATTTCCCTCTGGCACTTGTGAAATGAGCCTGCTTAGACATCAGAGGCGCATTACATTTCCTTCTGGCACTTGCTAAGTGAGCCTGCTCAGACATCAGAGGCGCATTACATTTCCCTCTGGCGCTTGCTAAGTGAGCTTGCTCAGACATCAGATGCGCATCACATTTCCCTCTGGCACTTGCTAAGTGAGCCTTCTCAGACATCAGAGAAGCCTTACATTTCCCTCTGGCACTTGCTAAATGAGCCTGCTCAGACATCAGAGGTGCATTACATTTCCCTGTAGCATTTGCTAAGTGAGCCTGCTCATACATCAGAGGAGCATTACATTTCCCTCTGGCAATTGCTAAATTAGCTTGCTCAGACATAAGAGGCGCATTACATTTCCCTCTGGCACTTGCTAAGTGAGCTTGCTCAGACATCAGAGGCACATTAGACATGCCTCTGGCATTTGCTAAGTGAGCATGCTCAGACATCAGAGGCGGTATTACATTTCCCTCCGGCACTTGCTAAGTGAGCCTGCTCAGACATCAGAGGCACGTTACATTTTGTTCCCGGCACTTGCTAAATGAGCCTGCCAAGACATCAGAGGCGCATTTCATTTCCGTCTGGCACTTGCTAAGTGAGCCTGCTCAGACTTCAGAGGCGCATTACATTTCCCTGTGGCATTTGCTAAGTGAGCCTGCTCAGACATCAGTGGCGCATTACATTTCCCTCTGGCACTTGCTAAGTGAGCTTGCTCAGACACCAGAGGCGCATAACATTTCCCTCTGGCACTTGCTAAGTGAGCTTGCTCAGACACCAGAGGCGCATTACATTTCCATCTGGCACTTGCTAAGTGAGCCTGCTCAGACATCAGAGACGCATTACATTTCCCTCTGGCACTTGCTAATTGAGCTTGCTCAGACATCAGAGGCGCATTGCATTTCCCTCTGGCACTTGCTAAGTGAGCTTGCTCAGACATCAGAGGTGCATTACATATGCCTCTTGCATTTGCTAAGTGAGCATGCTCAGACATCAGAGGCACATTACATTTCCCTCTACACTTGCGAAGTGAGTCTGCTCAGACATCAGAGGGGCATTACATTTCCCTCTGGCACTTGCTAAGTGAGCTTCCTCAGACACCAGAGGCGCATTACATTTCCCTCTGGCACTTGCCAAGTGATCCTGCTCAGACATCAGAGACGCATTACATTTCCCTCTGGCACTTGCTAATTGAGCTTGCTCAGACATCAGAGGCGCATTACATTTCCCTCTGGCACTTGTGAAGTGAGCCTGCTCAGACATCAGAGGCGCGTTACATTTTGTTCCCGGCACTTGCTAAATGAGCCTGCTCAGACATCAGAGGCACATTTAATTTCCCTCTGGCACTTGCTAAGATAGCCTGCTCAGACTTCAGAGGCGCATTACATTTCCCTGTGGCATTTGCTAAGTGAGCCTGCTCAGACATCAGAGGTGCATTACATTTTCCTTTGGCACTTGCTAAGTGGGCTTGCTCAGACACCAGAGGCGCATTACATTTCCCTCTGGCACTTGCTAAGTGAGCCTGCTCAGACATCAGAGACGCATTACATTTCCCTCTTGCACTTGCTAATTGAGCTTGCTCAGACATCAGAGGCGCATTACATTTCCCTCTGGCACTTGTGAAGTGAGCCTGCTTAGACATCAGAGGCGCATTACATTTCCCTCTGGCGCTTGCTAAGTGAGCCTGCTCAGACATCAGAGGCGCATTACATTTCCCTCAGGCGCTTGTTAAGCGAGCTTGCTTAGACATCAGAGGCGCATTACATTTCCCTCTGGCACTTGCTAAGTGAGCCTGCTCAGACATCAGAGAAGCCTTACATTTCCCTCTGGCACTTGCTAAATGAGCCTGCTCAGACATCAGAGGCGCATTACATTTCCCTGTAGCATTTGCTAAGTGAGCCTGCTCATACATCAGAGGAGCATTACATTTCCCTCTGGCACTTGCTAAATTAGCTTGCTCAGACATCAGAGGCGCATTACATTTCTCTCTGGCACTTGCTAAGTGAGCTTGCTCAGACATCAGAGGCGCATGAAACATGCCACTGGCATTTGCTAAGTGAGCATGCTCAGACATCAGAGGCGCATTACATTTCTCTCTGCACTTGCTAAGTGAGCCTGCTCAGACATCAGAGGCATGTTACATTTTGTTCCCGGCACTTGCTAAATGAGCCTGCTCAGACATCAGAGGCGCATTTCATTTCCCTCTGGCACTTGCTAAGTGAGCCTGCTCAGACATCAGAGGTGCATTACATTTCCCTCTGGCACTTGCTAAGTGAGCTTGCTCAGACATCAGAGGTGCGTTACATTTCCCTCTGGCACTTGCTAAGTGAGCCTGCTCAGACATCAGAGGTGCGTTACATTTCCCTCTGGCACTTGCTAAGTGAGCCTGCTCAGACATCAGAGACGCGTTACATTTCCCTCTGGCACTTGCTAATTGAGCCTGCTCAGACATCAGAGGCGCGTTACATTTTGTTCCCGGCACTTGCTAAATGAGCAGAGATTAGAGGCGCATTTCATTTCCCTCTGGCACTTTCTAAGATAGCCTGCTCAGACTTCAGAGGCGCAATACATTTCCCTGTGGCATTTGCTAAGTGAGCCTGCTCAGACATCAGAGGCGCATTACATTTCCCCCTGGCGCTTGCTAAGTGAGCTTGCTCAGACATTAGAGACGCATTACATTTCCCTGTGGCATTTGTTAAGTGAGCCTGCTCAGACATCAGAGGAGCATTACATTTCCCTCTGGCACTTGCTAAGTGAGCTTGCTCAGACATCAGAGACGCATTACATTTCCCTCTGGCACTTGCTAATTGAGCTTGCTCAGACATCAGAGGCGCATTACATTTCCCTCTGGCACTTGTGAAATGAGCCTGCTTAGACATCAGAGGCGCATTACATTTCCTTCTGGCACTTGCTAAGTGAGCCTGCTCAGACATCAGAGGCGCATTACATTTCCCTCTGGCGCTTGCTAAGTGAGCTTGCTCAGACATCAGAGGCGCATTACATTTCCCTCTGGCACTTGCTAAGTGAGCCTTCTCAGACATCAGAGAAGCCTTACATTTCCCTCTGGCACTTGCTAAATGAGCCTGCTCAGACATCAGAGGTGCATTACATTTCCCTGTAGCATTTGCTAAGTGAGCCTGCTCATACATCAGAGGAGCATTACATTTCCCTCTGGCAATTGCTAAATTAGCTTGCTCAGACATAAGAGGCGCATTACATTTCCCTCTGGCACTTGCTAAGTGAGCTTGCTCAGACATCAGAGGCACATTAGACATGCCTCTGGCATTTGCTAAGTGAGCCTGCTCAGACATCAGAGGCGGTATTACATTTCCCTCTGGCACTTGCTAAGTGAGCCTGCTCAGACATCAGAGGCACGTTACATTTTGTTCCCGGCACTTGCTAAATGAGCCTGCCAAGACATCAGAGGCGCATTTCATTTCCGTCTGGCACTTGCTAAGTGAGCCTGCTCAGACTTCAGAGGTGCATTACATTTCCCTGTGGCATTTGCTAAGTGAGCCTGCTCAGACATCAGTGGCGCATTACATTTCCCTCTGGCACTTGGTAAGTGAGCTTGCTCAGACACCAGAGGCGCATTACATTTCCCTCTGGCACTTGCTAAGTGAGCTTGCTCAGACACCAGAGGCGCATTACATTTCCATCTGGCACTTGCTAAGTGAGCCTGCTCAGACATCAGAGACGCATTACATTTCCCTCTGGCACTTGCTAATTGAGCTTGCTCAGACATCAGAGGCGCATTGCATTTCCCTCTGGCACTTGCTAAGTGAGCTTGCTCAGACATCAGAGGTGCATTACATATGCCTCTTGCATTTGCTAAGTGAGCATGCTCAGACATCAGAGGCGCATTACATTTCCCTCTACACTTGCGAAGTGAGTCTGCTCAGACATCAGAGGGGCATTACATTTCCCTCTGGCGCTTGCTAAGTGAGCCTGCTCAGATATCAGAGGTGTTTTACATTTCCCTCTGGCGCTTGCTAAGTGAGCTTGCTCAGCCATCAGAGGCCTATTACATTTCCCTATGGCGCTTGCTAAGTGAGCTTGCTCAGACTGCAGAGGTGCATTACATTTCCCTTTTGCATTTGCTAAGTGAGCCTGCTCAGACATCAGAGGCGCGTTACATTTTGTTCCCGGCACTTGCTAAATGAGCCTGCTCAGACATCAGAGGCACATTTAATTTCCCTCTGGCACTTGCTAAGATAGCCTGCTCAGACTTCAGAGGCGCATTACATTTTCCTGTGGCATTTGCTAAGTGAGCCTGCTCAGACATCAGAGGTGCATTACATTTTCCTCTGGCACTTGCTAAGTGGGCTTGCTCAGACACCAGAGGCGCATTACATTTCCCTCTGGCACTTGCTAAGTGAGCCTGCTCAGACATCAGAGACGCATTACATTTCCCTCTGGCACTTGCTAATTGAGCTTGCTCAGACATCAGAGGCGCATTACATTTCCCTCTGGCACTTGTGAAGTGAGCCTGCTTAGACATCAGAGGCGCATTACATTTCCCTCTGGCGCTTGCTAAGTGAGCCTGCTCAGACATCAGAGGCGCATTTCATTTCCCTCAGGCGCTTGCTAAGCGAGCTTGCTCAGACATCAGAGGCGCATTACATTTCCCTCTGGCACTTGCTAAGTGAGCCTGCTCAGACATCAGAGAAGCCTTACATTTCCCTCTGGCACTAGCTAAATGAGCCTGCTCAGACATCAGAGGCGCATTACATTTCCCTGTAGCATTTGCTAAGTGAGCCTGCTCATACATCAGAGGAGCATTACATTTCCCTCTGGCACTTGCTAAATTAGCTTTTTCAGACATCAGAGGCGCATTACATTTCTCTCTGGCACTTGCTAAGTGAGCTTGCTCAGACATCAGAGGCGCATGAAACATGCCACTGGCATTTGCTAAGTGAGCATGCTCAGACATCAGAGGCGCATTACATTTCTCTCTGCACTTGCTAAGTGAGCCTGCTCAGACATCAGAGGCATGTTACATTTTGTTCCCGGCACTTGCTAAATGAGCCTGCTCAGACATCAGAGGCGCATTTCATTTCCCTCTGGCACTTGCTAAGTGAGCCTGCTCAGACATCAGAGGCGCATTACATTTCCCTGTGGCACTTGCTAAGTGAGCCTGCTCAGATATCAGAGGCACGTTACATTTTGTTCCCGGCACTTGCTAAATGAGCCTGCTCAGACATCAGAGGCGCATTTCATTTCCCTCTGGCATTTGCTAAGTGAGCCTGCTCAGACTTCAGAGGCGCATTACATTTCCCTGTGGCTTTTGCTAAGTGAGCCTGCTCAGACATCAGAGGCGCATTACATTTCCCTCTGGCACTTGCTAAGTGAGCCTGCTCAGACTTCAGAGGCGCATTACATTTCCCTGTGGTATTTGCTAAGTGAGCTTGCTCAGACATCAGAGGAGCATTACATTTCCCTCTGGCACTTGCTAAGTGAGCTTGCTCAGACATCAGAGACGCATTACATTTCCCTCTGGCACTTGCTAAGTGAGCCTGCTCAGACATCAGAGGCGCGTTACATTTTGTTCCCGGCACTTGCTAAATGAGCCTGCTCAGACATCAGAGGCGCATTTCATTTCCCTCTGGCACTTGCTAAGTGAGCCTGCTCAGACTGCAGAGGTGCATTACATTTCCCTGTGGCATTTTCTAAGTGAGCCTGCTCAGACATCAGAGGCACATTACATTTCCCTCTGGCATTTGCTAAGTGAGCCTGCTCAGACATCAGAGGCGCATTACATTTCCCTCTGGCACTTGCTAAGTGAGCCTGCTCAGACTTCAGAGGCGCATTACATTTCCCTGTGTCATTTGCTAAGTGAGCATGCTCAGACATCAGAGGCACATTACATTTCCCTCTGGCACTTGCTAAGTGAGCCTGCTCAGACATCAGAGACGCGTTACATTTTGTTCCCAGCACTTGCTAAATGAGCCTGCTCAGACATCAGAGGCGCATTTCATTTCCCTCTGGCACTTTCTAAGTGAGCCTGCTCAGACTTCAGAGGTGCATTACATTTCCCTGTGGCATTTGCTAAGTGAGCCTGCTCAGGCACCAGAGGCGCATTACATTTCCCTCTGGCACTTGCTAAGTGAGCCTGCCCAGACTTCAGAGGCGCATTACATTTCCCCGTAGTATTTGCTAAGTGAGCCTGCTCAGACATCAGAGGAGCATTACATTTCCCTCTGGCACTTGCTAAGTGAGCTTGCTCAGACATCAGAGACGCATTACATTTCCCTCTGGCACTTGCTAAGAGAGCCTGCTCAGACATCAGAGGCGCGTTACATTTTGTTCCCGGCACTTGCTAAATGAGCCTGCTCAGACATCAGAGGCCTATTTCATTTCCCTCTGGCACTTGCTAAGTGAGCTTGCTCAGACACCAGAGGCGTGTTACATTTCCCTATGGCACTTGCTAAGTGAGCCTGCTCAGATCTCAGAGCGCATTACTTTTCCTTCTGGCACTTGCTAATTCAGCTTGCTCAGACATCAGAGGCGCATTACATTTCCCTCTGGCACTTGTGAAGTGAGCCTGCTTAGACATCAGATGCGCATTACATTTCCCTCTGGCGCTTGCTAAGTGAGCCTGCTCAGACATCAGAGGCGCATTACATTTCCCTCTGGTGCTTGCTAAGTGAGCCTGTTCAGACATCAGAGGCGCATTACATTTCCCTGTAGCATTTGCTAAGTGAGCCTGCTCATACATCATAGGAGCATTACATTTCCCTCTGGCACTTGCTAAGTTAGCTTGCTCAGACATCAGAGGCGCATTACATTTCCCTCTGGCACTTGTGAAGTGAGCCTGCTTAGACATCAGAGGCGCATTTCATTTCCCTCTGGCACTTGTGAAGTGAGCCTGCTTAGACATCAGAGGCGTATTACATTTCCCTCTGGCGCTTGCTAGGTGAGCTTGCTCAGACATCAGAGGCCTATTACAGTTCCCTATGGCGCTTGCTAAGTGAGCTTGCTCATACATCAGAGGCGCATTACATTTCCCTCTGGCACTTGCTAAGTGAGCTTGCTCAGACACCAGAGGCACATTACATTTCCCTCTGGCACTTGCTAAGTGAGCCTGCTCAGACATCAGAGACGCATTAGATTTCCCTCTGGCACTTGCTAATTGAGCTTGTTCAGACATCAGTGGCGCATTACATTTCCCTCTGGCTCTTATGAAGTGAGCCTGCTGAGACATCAGAGGCGCATTACATTTCCCTCTGGCGCTTGCTAAGTGAGCCTGCTCAGACATCAGAGGCGCATTACATTTCCCTCTGGCGCTTGCTAAGTGAGCTTGCTCAGACATCAGAGGCGCATTACATTTCCCTCTGGCACTTGCTAAGTGAGCCTGCTCAGACATCAGAGAAGTCTTACATTTCCCTATGGCACTTGCTAAATGAGCCTGCTCAGACATCAGAGGCGCATTACATTTCCCTGTAGCATTTGCTAAGTGAGCCTGCTCATACATCAGAGGCGCATTACATTTCCCTCTGACACTTGCTAAGTGAGCTTGATCAGACATCAGAGGCGCATTAAACATGCCTCTGGCATTTGCTAAGTGAGCATGCTCAGACATCAGAGGCGCATTTCATTTCCCTCTGGTACTTGCTAAGTGAGCCTGCTCAGACTTCAGAGGCGCATTACATTTCCCTGTGGCAATTGCTAAGTGAGCATGCTCAGACATCAGAGGCGCATTACATTTCCCTCTGGCACTTGCTAAGTGAGCCTGCTCAGACATCAGAGGCACGTTACATTTTGTTCCCGGCACTTGCTAAATGAGCCTGCTCAGACATCAGAGGCGCATTTCATTTCCCTCTGGCACTTGCTAAGTGAGCCTGGTCAGACTTCAGAGGCGCATTACATTTCCCTGTGGCATTTGCTAAGTGAGCCTGCTGAGACATCAGAGGCGCATTACATTTCCCTCTGGCACTTGCTAAGTGAGCCTGCTCAGACTTCAGAGGCGCATTACATTTCCCTGTGGTATTTGCTAAATGAGCTTGCTCAGACATCAGAGGAGCATTACATTTCCCTCTGGCACTTGCTAAGTGAGCTTGCTCAGACATCAGAGGCGCATTACATTTCCCTCTGGCACTTGCTAAGTGAGCCTGCTCAGACATCAGAGGCACGTTACATTTTGTTCCTGGCACTTGCTAAATGAGCCTGCTCAGACATCAGAGGTGCATTTCATTTCCCTCTGGCACTTGCTAAGTGAGCCTGCTCAGACTTCAGAGGCGCATTACTTTTCCCTGTGGCATTTGCTAAGTGAGCCTGCTCAGACATCAGTGGCGCATTACATTTCCCTCTGGAACTTGCTAAGTGAGCCTGCTCAGACTGCAGAGGTGCATTACATTTCCCTGTGGCATTTGCTAAGTGAGCCTGCTCAGACATCAAAGGCGCATTACATTTCCCTCTGGCATTTGCTAAGTGAGCATGCTCAGACATCAGAGGCGCATTACATTTCCCTCTGGCACTTGCTAAATGAGCCTGCTCAGACATCAGAGGCGCATTTCATTTCCCTCTGGCACTTGCTAAGTGAGCCTGCTCAGACTTCAGAGGCGCATTACATTTCCCTGTGGCATTTGCTAAGTGAGCCTGCTCAGACATCAGTGGCGCATTACATTTCCCTCTGGCACTTGCTAAGTGAGCTTGCTCAGACACCAGAGGCGCATTACATTTCCCTCTGGCACTTGCTAAGTGAGCCTGCTCAGACATCAGAGACGCATTACATTTCCCTCTGGCACTTGCTAAGTGAGCTTGCTCAGACACCAGAGGCGCATTACATTTCCCTCTGGCACTTGCTAAGTGAGACTGCTCAGACATCTCTAGCACTTGTGAAGTGAGCCTGCTTAGACATCAGAGGCGCATTACATTTCCCTCTGGCGCTTGCTAAGTGAGCCTGCTCAGACATCAGAGGCGCATTGCATTTCCCTCTGGCGCTTGCTAAGTGACCTTGCTCAGACATAAGAGGCGCATTACATTTCGCTCTGGCACTTGCTAAGTGAGCCTGCTCAGACATCAGAGAAGCCTAACATTTCCCTCTGGCACTTGCTAAATGAGCCTGCTCAGACATCAGAGGCGCATTACATTTCCCTGTAGCATTTGCTAAGTGAGCCTGCTCATACATCAGAGGAGCATTACATTTCCCTCTGGCACTTGCTAAGTTAGCTTGCTCAGACATCAGAGGCGCATTACATTTCCCTCTGGCACTTGCTAAGTGAGCTTGCTCAGATATCAGAGGCACATTACATATGCCGCTGGCATTTGCTAAGTGAGTATGCTCAGACATCAGAGGCGCATTACATTTCCCTCTGGTGCTTGCAAAGTGAGTCTGCTCAGACATCAGAGGGGCATTACATTTCCCTCTGGCGCTTGCTAAGTGAGCCTGCTCAGATATCAGAGGCGTATTACATTTCCCTCTGGCGCTTGCTAAGTGAGCTTGCTCAGACATCAGAGGCGTATTACATTTCCCTATGGCCCTTGCTAAGTGAGCTTGCTCATACATCAGAGGCGCATTACATTTCCCTTTGGCGCTTGCTAAGTGAGCTTGCTCATACATCAGAGGTGCATTACATTTCCCTTTGGCGCTTGCTAAGTGAGCTTGCTCAGACTGCAGAGGTGCATTACATTTCCCTTTGGCATTTGCTAAGTGAGCCTGCTCAGACATCCGAGGCACGTCACATTCTGTTCCCGGCACTTGCTAAATGAGCCTGCTCAGACATCAGAGGCGCATTTCATTTCCCTCTGGCACTTGCTAAAATAGCCTGCTCAAACTTCAGAGGTGCATTACATTTTCCTGTGGCATTTGCTAAGTGAGCCTGCTCAGACATCAGAGGCGCATTACATTTCCCTCTGGCACTTGCTAAGTGAGCTTCCTCAGACACCAGAGGCGCATTACATTTCCCTCTGGCACTTGCCAAGTGATCCTGCTCAGACATCAGAGACGCATTACATTTCCCTGTGGCACTTGCTAATTGAGCTTGCTCAGACATCAGAGGCGCATTACATTTCCCTCTGGCACTTGTGAAGTGAGCCTGCTTAGACATCAGAGGCGCATTACATTTCCCTCTGGCGCTTGCTAAGTGAGCCTGCTCAGACTTCAGAGAAGCCTCACATTTCCTTGTAGCATTTGCTAAGTGAGCCTGCTCATACATCAGAGAAGCATTACATTTCCCTCTGGCATTTGCTAAGTGAGCATGCTCAGACATCAGAGGCGCATTACATTTCCCTCTGGCACTTGCTAAATGAGCCTGCTCAGACATCAGAGGCGCATTTCATTTCCCTCTGGCACTTGCTAAGTGAGCCTGCTCAGACTTCAGAGGCGCATTACATTTCCCTGTGGCATTTGCTAAGTGAGCCTGCTCAGACATCAGTGGCGCATTACATTTCCCTCTGGCACTTGCTAAGTGAGCTTGCTCAGACACCAGAGGCGCATTACATTTCCCTCTGGCACTTGCTAAGTGAGCCTGCTCAGACATCAGAGACGCATTACATTTCCCTCTGGCACTTGCTAAGTGAGCTTGCTCAGACACCAGAGGCGCATTACATTTCCCTCTGGCACTTGCTAAGTGAGACTGCTCAGACATCTCTAGCACTTGTGAAGTGAGCCTGCTTAGACATCAGAGGCGCATTACATTTCCCTCTGGCGCTTGCTAAGTGAGCCTGCTCAGACATCAGAGGCGCATTGCATTTCCCTCTGGCGCTTGCTAAGTGACCTTGCTCAGACATAAGAGGCGCATTACATTTCGCTCTGGCACTTGCTAAGTGAGCCTGCTCAGACATCAGAGAAGCCTAACATTTCCCTCTGGCACTTGCTAAATGAGCCTGCTCAGACATCAGAGGCGCATTACATTTCCCTGTAGCATTTGCTAAGTGAGCCTGCTCATACATCAGAGGAGCATTACATTTCCCTCTGGCACTTGCTAAGTTAGCTTGCTCAGACATCAGAGGCGCATTACATTTCCCTCTGGCACTTGCTAAGTGAGCTTGCTCAGATATCAGAGGCACATTACATATGCCTCTGGCATTTGCTAAGTGAGTATGCTCAGACATCAGAGGCGCATTACATTTCCCTCTGGTGCTTGCAAAGTGAGTCTGCTCAGACATCAGAGGGGCATTACATTTCCCTCTGGGACTTGCTAAGTGAGCCTGCTCAGATATCAGAGGCGTATTACATTTCCCTCTGGCGCTTGCTAAGTGAGCTTGCTCAGACATCAGAGGCGTATTACATTTCCCTATGGCCCTTGCTAAGTGAGCTTGCTCATACATCAGAGGCGCATTACATTTCCCTTTGGCGCTTGCTAAGTGAGCTTGCTCATACATCAGAGGTGCATTACATTTCCCTTTGGCGCTTGCTAAGTGAGCTTGCTCAGACTGCAGAGGTGCATTACATTTCCCTTTGGCATTTGCTAAGTGAGCCTGCTCAGACATCCGAGGCACGTCACATTCTGTTCCCGGCACTTGCTAAATGAGCCTGCTCAGACATCAGAGGCGCATTTCATTTCCCTCTGGCACTTGCTAAAATAGCCTGCTCAAACTTCAGAGGTGCATTACATTTTCCTGTGGCATTTGCTAAGTGAGCCTGCTCAGACATCAGAGGCGCATTACATTTCCCTCTGGCACTTGCTAAGTGAGCTTCCTCAGACACCAGAGGCGCATTACATTTCCCTCTGGCACTTGCCAAGTGATCCTGCTCAGACATCAGAGACGCATTACATTTCCCTGTGGCACTTGCTAATTGAGCTTGCTCAGACATCAGAGGCGCATTACATTTCCCTCTGGCACTTGTGAAGTGAGCCTGCTTAGACATCAGAGGCGCATTACATTTCCCTCTGGCGCTTGCTAAGTGAGCCTGCTCAGACTTCAGAGAAGCCTCACATTTCCTTGTAGCATTTGCTAAGTGAGCCTGCTCATACATCAGAGAAGCATTACATTTCCCTCTGGCACTTGCTAAATTAGCTTGCTTAGACATCAGAGGCGCATTACATTTCCCTCTGGCACTTGCTAAGTGAGCTTGCGCAGACATCGGAGGCGCATTAAACATGCCTCTGGCATTTGCTAAGTGAGCATGCTCAGACATCAGAGGCGCATTACATTTCTCTCTGGCACTTGCTAAGTGAGCCTGCTCAGACATCAGAGGCACGTTACATTTTGTTCCCGGCACTTGCTAAATGAGCCTGCTCAGACATCAGAGGCGCATTACATTTCCCTCTGGCGCTTGCTAAGTGAGCCTGCTCAGACATCAGAGAAGCCTTACATTTCCCTTCTGGCACTTGCCAAGTGAGCCTGCTCAGACATCAGAGGTGCATTACATTTCCCTCTGGCACTTGCTAAGTGAGCTTGCTCAGATATCAGAGGTGCATTACATTTCCCTCTGACACTTGCTAAGTGAGCCTGCTCAGACATCAGAGGTGCATTACATTTCCCTCTGGCGCTTGCTAAGTGAGCTTGCTCAGACATCAGAGGAGCATTACACTTCCCTCTGGCACTTGCTAAGTGAGCATGCTCAGACATCAGAGGTGCGTTACATTTCCCTCTGGCACTTGCTAAGTGAGCCTGCTCAGACATCAGAGGTGCGTTACATTTCCCTCTGGCACTTGCTAAGTGAGCCTGCTCAGACATCAGAGACGCGTTACATTTCCCTCTGGCACTTGCTAATTGAGCCTGCTCAGACATCAGAGGCGCGTTACATTTTGTTCCCGGCACTTGCTAAATGAGCAGAGATTAGAGGCGCATTTCATTTCCCTCTGGCACTTGCTAAGATAGCCTGCTCAGACTTCAGAGGCGCAATACATTTCCCTGTGGCATTTGCTAAGTGAGCCTGCTCAGACATCAGAGGCGCATTACATTTCCCCCTGGCGCTTGCTAAGTGAGCTTGCTCAGACATCAGAGACGCATTACATTTCCCTGTGGCATTTGTTAAGTGAGCCTGCTCAGACATCAGAGGAGCATTACATTTCCCCCTGGCACTTGCTAAGTGAGCTTGCTCAGACATCAGAGACGCATTACATTTCCCTCTGGCACTTGCTAATTGAGCTTGCTCAGACATCAGAGGCGCATTACATTTCCCTGTGGCATTTGCTAAGTGAGCCTGCTCAGACATCAGTGGCGCATTACATTTCCTTCTGGCACTTGCTAAGTGAGCCTGCTCAGACATCAGAGGCGCATTACATTTCCCTTTGGCGCTTGCTAAGTGAGCTTGCTCAGACTGCAGAGGTGCATTACATTTCCCTTTGGCATTTGCTAAGTGAGCCTGCTCAGACATCCGAGGCACGTCACATTCTGTTCCCGGCACTTGCTAAATGAGCCTGCTCAGACATCAGAGGCGCATTTCATTTCCCTCTGGCACTTGCTAAAATAGCCTGCTCAAACTTCAGAGGTGCATTACATTTTCCTGTGGCATTTGCTAAGTGAGCCTGCTCAGACATCAGAGGCGCATTACATTTCCCTCTGGCACTTGCTAAGTGAGCTTCCTCAGACACCAGAGGCGCATTACATTTCCCTCTGGCACTTGCCAAGTGATCCTGCTCAGACATCAGAGACGCATTACATTTCCCTGTGGCACTTGCTAATTGAGCTTGCTCAGACATCAGAGGCGCATTACATTTCCCTCTGGCACTTGTGAAGTGAGCCTGCTTAGACATCAGAGGCGCATTACATTTCCCTCTGGCGCTTGCTAAGTGAGCCTGCTCAGACTTCAGAGAAGCCTCACATTTCCTTGTAGCATTTGCTAAGTGAGCCTGCTCATACATCAGAGAAGCATTACATTTCCCTCTGGCACTTGCTAAATTAGCTTGCTTAGACATCAGAGGCGCATTACATTTCCCTCTGGCACTTGCTAAGTGAGCTTGCGCAGACATCGGAGGCGCATTAAACATGCCTCTGGCATTTGCTAAGTGAGCATGCTCAGACATCAGAGGCGCATTACATTTCTCTCTGGCACTTGCTAAGTGAGCCTGCTCAGACATCAGAGGCACGTTACATTTTGTTCCCGGCACTTGCTAAATGAGCCTGCTCAGACATCAGAGGCGCATTACATTTCCCTCTGGCGCTTGCTAAGTGAGCCTGCTCAGACATCAGAGAAGCCTTACATTTCCCTTCTGGCACTTGCCAAGTGAGCCTGCTCAGACATCAGAGGTGCATTACATTTCCCTCTGGCACTTGCTAAGTGAGCTTGCTCAGATATCAGAGGTGCATTACATTTCCCTCTGACACTTGCTAAGTGAGCCTGCTCAGACATCAGAGGTGCATTACATTTCCCTCTGGCGCTTGCTAAGTGAGCTTGCTCAGACATCAGAGGAGCATTACACTTCCCTCTGGCACTTGCTAAGTGAGCATGCTCAGACATCAGAGGTGCGTTACATTTCCCTCTGGCACTTGCTAAGTGAGCCTGCTCAGACATCAGAGGTGCGTTACATTTCCCTCTGGCACTTGCTAAGTGAGCCTGCTCAGACATCAGAGACGCGTTACATTTCCCTCTGGCACTTGCTAATTGAGCCTGCTCAGACATCAGAGGCGCGTTACATTTTGTTCCCGGCACTTGCTAAATGAGCAGAGATTAGAGGCGCATTTCATTTCCCTCTGGCACTTGCTAAGATAGCCTGCTCAGACTTCAGAGGCGCAATACATTTCCCTGTGGCATTTGCTAAGTGAGCCTGCTCAGACATCAGAGGCGCATTACATTTCCCCCTGGCGCTTGCTAAGTGAGCTTGCTCAGACATCAGAGACGCATTACATTTCCCTGTGGCATTTGTTAAGTGAGCCTGCTCAGACATCAGAGGAGCATTACATTTCCCCCTGGCACTTGCTAAGTGAGCTTGCTCAGACATCAGAGACGCATTACATTTCCCTCTGGCACTTGCTAATTGAGCTTGCTCAGACATCAGAGGCGCATTACATTTCCCTGTGGCATTTGCTAAGTGAGCCTGCTCAGACATCAGTGGCGCATTACATTTCCTTCTGGCACTTGCTAAGTGAGCCTGCTCAGACATCAGAGGCGCATTACATTTCCCTCTGGCGCTTGCTAAGTGAGCTTGCTCAGACATCAGAGGCGCATTACATTTCCCTCTTGCACTTGCTAAGTGAGCCTTCTCAGACATCAGAGAAGCCTTACATTTCCCTCTGGCACTTGCTAAATGAGCCTGCTCAGACATCAGAGGTGCATTACATTTCCCTGTAGCATTTGCTAAGTGAGCCTGCTCATACATCAGAGGAGCATTACATTTCCCTCTGGCAATTGCTAAATTAGCTTGCTCAGACATAAGAGGCGCATTACATTTCCCTCTGGCACTTGCTAAGTGAGCTTGCTCAGACATCAGAGGCACATTAGACATACCTCTGGCATTTGCTAAGTGAGCATGCTCAGACATCAGAGGCAGTATTACATTTCCCTCTGGCACTTGCTAAGTGAGCCTGCTCAGACATCAGAGGCACGTTACATTTTGTTCCCGGCACTTGCTAAATGAGCCTGCCAAGACATCAGAGGCGCATTTCATTTCCGTCTGGCACTTGCTAAGTGAGCCTGCTCAGACTTCAGAGGCGCATTACATTTCCCTGTGGCATTTGCTAAGTGAGCCTGCTCAGACATCAGTGGCGCATTACATTTCCCTCTGGCACTTGCTAAGTGAGCTTGCTCAGACACCAGAGGCGCATTACATTTCCCTCTGGCACTTGCTAAGTGAGCTTGCTCAGACACCAGAGGCGCATTACATTTCCATCTGGCACTTGGTAAGTGAGCCTGCTCAGACATCAGAGACGCATTACATTTCCCTCTGGCACTTGCTAATTGAGCTTGCTCAGACATCAGAGGCGCATTGCATTTCCCTCTAGCACTTGCTAAGTGAGCTTGCTCAGACATCAGAGGTGCATTACATATGCCTCTTGCATTTGCTAAGTGAGCATGCTCAGACATCAGAGGCGCATTACATTTCCCTCTGGCGCTTGCGAAGTGAGTCTGCTCAGACATCAGAGGGGCATTACATTTCCCTCTGGCGCTTGCTAAGTGAGCCTGCTCAGACATCAGAGGTGTTTTACATTTCCCTCTGGCGCTTGCTAAGTGAGCTTGCTCAGACATCAGAGGGGCATTACATTTCCCTCTGGCGCTTGCTAAGTGAGCCTGCTCAGACATCAGAGGTGTTTTACATTTCCCTATGGCGCTTGCTAAGTGAGCTTGCTCAGACTGCAGAGGTGCATTGCATTTCCCTTTTGCATTTGCTAAGTGAGCCTGCTCAGACATCAGAGGCGGGTTACATTTTGTTCCCGGCACTTGCTAAATGAGCCTGCTCAGACATCAGAGGCACATTTAATTTCTCTCTGGCACTTGCTAAGATAGCCTGCTCAGACTTCAGAGGCGCATTACATTTTCCTGTGGCATTTGCTAAGTGAGCCTGCTCAGACATCAGAGGTGCATTACATTTCCCTCTGGCACTTGCTAAGTGGGCTTGCTCAGACACCAGAGGTGCATTACATTTCCCTCTGGCACTTGCTAAGTGAGCCTGTTCAGACATCAGAGACGCATTACATTTCCCTCTGGCACTTGCTAATTGAGCTTGCTCAGACATCAGAGGCGCATTACATTTCCCTCTGGCACTTGTGAAGTGAGCCTGCTTAGTCATCAGAGGCGCATTACATTTCCCTCTGGCGCTTGCTAAGTGAGCCTGCTCAGACATCAGAGGCGCATTACATTTCCCTGTAGCATTTGCTAAGTGAGCCTGCTCATACATCATAGGAGCATTACATTTCCCTCTGGCACTTGCTAAGTTAGCTTGCTCAGACATCAGAGGCGCATTACATTTCCCTCTGGCACTTGTGAAGTGAGCCTGCTTAGACATCAGAGGCGCATTTCATTTCCCTCTGGCACTTGTGAAGTGAGCCTGCTTAGACATCAGAGGCGTATTACATTTCCCTCTGGCGCTTGCTAGGTGAGCTTGCTCAGACATCAGAGGCCTATTACAGTTCCCTATGGCGCTTGCTAAGTGAGCTTGCTCATACATCAGAGGCGCATTACATTTCCCTCTGGCACTTGCTAAGTGAGCTTGCTCAGACACCAGAGGCACATTACATTTCCCTCTGGCACTTGCTAAGTGAGCCTGCTCAGACATCAGAGACGCATTAGATTTCCCTCTGGCACTTGCTAATTGAGCTTGTTCAGACATCAGTGGCGCATTACATTTCCCTCTGGCTCTTATGAAGTGAGCCTGCTGAGACATCAGAGGCGCATTACATTTCCCTCTGGCGCTTGCTAAGTGAGCCTGCTCAGACATCAGAGGCGCATTATATTTCCCTCTGGCGCTTGCTAAGTGAGCTTGCTCAGACATCAGAGGCGCATTACATTTCCCTCTGGCACTTGCTAAGTGAGCCTGCTCAGACATCAGAGAAGTCTTACATTTCCCTATGGCACTTGCTAAATGAGCCTGCTCAGACATCAGAGGCGCATTACATTTCCCTGTAGCATTTGCTAAGTGAGCCTGCTCATACATCAGAGGCGCATTACATTTCCCTCTGACACTTGCTAAGTGAGCTTGATCAGACATCAGAGGCGCATTAAACATGCCTCTGGCATTTGCTAAGTGAGCATGCTCAGACATCAGAGGCGCATTTCATTTCCCTCTGGTACTTGCTAAGTGAGCCTGCTCAGACTTCAGAGGCGCATTACATTTCCCTGTGGCAATTGCTAAGTGAGCATGCTCAGACATCAGAGGCGCATTACATTTCCCTCTGGCACTTGCTAAGTGAGCCTGCTCAGACATCAGAGGCACGTTACATTTTGTTCCCGGCACTTGCTAAATGAGCCTGCTCAGACATCAGAGGCGCATTTCATTTCCCTCTGGCACTTGCTAAGTGAGCCTGGTCAGACTTCAGAGGCGCATTACATTTCCCTGTGGCATTTGCTAAGTGAGCCTGCTGAGACATCAGAGGCGCATTACATTTCCCTCTGGCACTTGCTAAGTGAGCCTGCTCAGACTTCAGAGGCGCATTACATTTCCCTGTGGTATTTGCTAAATGAGCTTGCTCAGACATCAGAGGAGCATTACATTTCCCTCTGGCACTTGCTAAGTGAGCTTGCTCAGACATCAGAGGCGCATTACATTTCCCTCTGGCACTTGCTAAGTGAGCCTGCTCAGACATCAGAGGCACGTTACATTTTGTTCCTGGCACTTGCTAAATGAGCCTGCTCAGACATCAGAGGTGCATTTCATTTCCCTCTGGCACTTGCTAAGTGAGCCTGCTCAGACTTCAGAGGCGCATTACTTTTCCCTGTGGCATTTGCTAAGTGAGCCTGCTCAGACATCAGTGGCGCATTACATTTCCCTCTGGAACTTGCTAAGTGAGCCTGCTCAGACTGCAGAGGTGCATTACAATTCCCTGTGGCATTTGCTAAGTGAGCCTGCTCAGACATCAAAGGCGCATTACATTTCCCTCTGGCATTTGCTAAGTGAGCATGCTCAGACATCAGAGGCGCATTACATTTCCCTCTGGCACTTGCTAAATGAGCCTGCTCAGACATCAGAGGCGCATTTCATTTCCCTCTGGCACTTGCTAAGTGAGCCTGCTCAGACTTCAGAGGCGCATTACATTTCCCTGTGGCATTTGCTAAGTGAGCCTGCTCAGACATCAGTGGCGCATTACATTTCCCTCTGGCACTTGCTAAGTGAGCTTGCTCAGACACCAGAGGCGCATTACATTTCCCTCTGGCACTTGCTAAGTGAGCCTGCTCAGACATCAGAGACGCATTACATTTCCCTCTGGCACTTGCTAAGTGAGCTTGCTCAGACACCAGAGGCGCATTACATTTCCCTCTGGCACTTGCTAAGTGAGACTGCTCAGACATCTCTAGCACTTGTGAAGTGAGCCTGCCTAGACATGAGAGGCGCATTACATTTCCCTCTGGCGCTTGCTAAGTGAGCCTGCTCAGACATCAGAGGCGCATTGCATTTCCCTCTGGCGCTTGCTAAGTGACCTTGCTCAGACATAAGAGGCGCATTACATTTCGCTCTGGCACTTGCTAAGTGAGCCTGCTCAGACATCAGAGAAGCCTAACATTTCCCTCTGGCACTTGCTAAATGAGCCTGCTCAGACATCAGAGGCGCATTACATTTCCCTGTAGCATTTGCTTAGTGAGCCTGCTCATACATCAGAGGAGCATTACATTTCCCTCTGGCACTTGCTAAGTTAGCTTGCTCAGACATCAGAGGCGCATTACATTTCCCTCTGGCACTTGCTAAGTGAGCTTGCTCAGATATCAGAGGCACATTACATATGCCTCTGGCATTTGCTAAGTGAGTATGCTCAGACATCAGAGGCGCATTACATTTCCCTCTGGTGCTTGCAAAGTGAGTCTGCTCAGACATCAGAGGGGCATTACATTTCCCTCTGGCGCTTGCTAAGTGAGCCTGCTCAGATATCAGAGGCGTATTACATTTCCCTCTGGCGCTTGCTAAGTGAGCTTGCTCAGACATCAGAGGCGTATTACATTTCCCTATGGCCCTTGCTAAGTGAGCTTGCTCATACATCAGAGGCGCATTACATTTCCCTTTGGCGCTTGCTAAGTGAGCTTGCTCATACATCAGAGGTGCATTACATTTCCCTTTGGCGCTTGCTAAGTGAGCTTGCTCAGACTGCAGAGGTGCATTACATTTCCCTTTGGCATTTGCTAAGTGAGCCTGCTCAGACATCCGAGGCACGTCACATTCTGTTCCCGGCACTTGCTAAATGAGCCTGCTCAGACATCAGAGGCGCATTTCATTTCCCTCTGGCACTTGCTAAAATAGCCTGCTCAAACTTCAGAGGTGCATTACATTTTCCTGTGGCATTTGCTAAGTGAGCCTGCTCAGACATCAGAGGCGCATTACATTTCCCTCTGGCACTTGCTAAGTGAGCTTCCTCAGACACCAGAGGCGCATTACATTTCCCTCTGGCACTTGCCAAGTGATCCTGCTCAGACATCAGAGACGCATTACATTTCCCTCTGGCACTTGCTAATTGAGCTTGCTCAGACATCAGAGGCGCATTACATTTCCCTCTGGCACTTGTGAAGTGAGCCTGCTTAGACATCAGAGGCGCATTACATTTCCCTCTGGCGCTTGCTAAGTGAGCCTGCTCAGACTTCAGAGAAGCCTCACATTTCCTTGTAGCATTTGCTAAGTGAGCCTGCTCATACATCAGAGAAGCATTACATTTCCCTCTGGCACTTGCTAAATTAGCTTGCTTAGACATCAGAGGCGCATTACATTTCCCTCTGGCACTTGCTAAGTGAGCTTGCGCAGACATCGGAGGCGCATTAAACATGCCTCTGGCATTTGCTAAGTGAGCATGCTCAGACATCAGAGGCGCATTACATTTCTCTCTGGCACTTGCTAAGTGAGCCTGCTCAGACATCAGAGGCACGTTACATTTTGTTCCCGGCACTTGCTAAATGAGCCTGCTCAGACATCAGAGGCGCATTACATTTCCCTCTGGCGCTTGCTAAGTGAGCCTGCTCAGACATCAGAGAAGCCTTACATTTCCCTTCTGGCACTTGCCAAGTGAGCCTGCTCAGACATCAGAGGTGCATTACATTTCCCTCTGGCACTTGCTAAGTGAGCTTGCTCAGATATCAGAGGTGCATTACATTTCCCTCTGACACTTGCTAAGTGAGCCTGCTCAGACATCAGAGGTGCATTACATTTCCCTCTGGCGCTTGCTAAGTGAGCTTGCTCAGACATCAGAGGAGCATTACACTTCCCTCTGGCACTTGCTAAGTGAGCATGCTCAGACATCAGAGGTGCGTTACATTTCCCTCTGGCACTTGCTAAGTGAGCTTGCTCAGATATCAGAGGTGCATTACATTTCCCTCTGACACTTGCTAAGTGAGCCTGCTCAGACATCAGAGGTGCATTACATTTCCCTCTGGCACTTGCTAAGTGAGCCTGCTCAGACATCAGAGACGCGTTACATTTCCCTCTGGCACTTGCTAATTGAGCCTGCTCAGACATCAGAGGCGCGTTACATTTTGTTCCCGGCACTTGCTAAATGAGCAGAGATTAGAGGCGCATTTCATTTCCCTCTGGCACTTGCTAAGATAGCCTGCTCAGACTTCAGAGGCGCAATACATTTCCCTGTGGCATTTGCTAAGTGAGCCTGCTCAGACATCAGAGGCGCATTACATTTCCCCCTGGCGCTTGCTAAGTGAGCTTGCTCAGACATCAGAGACGCATTACATTTCCCTGTGGCATTTGTTAAGTGAGCCTGCTCAGACATCAGAGGAGCATTACATTTCCCCCTGGCACTTGCTAAGTGAGCTTGCTCAGACATCAGAGACGCATTACATTTCCCTCTGGCACTTGCTAATTGAGCTTGCTCAGACATCAGAGGCGCATTACATTTCCCTCTGGCACTTGTGAAATGAGCCTGCTTAGACATCAGAGGCGCATTACATTTCCTTCTGGCACTTGCTAAGTGAGCCTGCTCAGACATCAGAGGCGCATTACATTTCCCTCTGGCGCTTGCTAAGTGAGCTTGCTCAGACATCAGAGGCGCATTACATTTCCCTCTTGCACTTGCTAAGTGAGCCTTCTCAGACATCAGAGAAGCCTTACATTTCCCTCTGGCACTTGCTAAATGAGCCTGCTCAGACATCAGAGGTGCATTACATTTCCCTGTAGCATTTGCTAAGTGAGCCTGCTCATACATCAGAGGAGCATTACATTTCCCTCTGGCAATTGCTAAATTAGCTTGCTCAGACATAAGAGGCGCATTACATTTCTCTCTGGCACTTGCTAAGTGAGCCTGCTCAGACATCAGAGGCACGTTACATTTTGTTCCCGGCACTTGCTAAATGAGCCTGCTCAGACATCAGAGGCGCATTACATTTCCCTCTGGCGCTTGCTAAGTGAGCCTGCTCAGACATCAGAGAAGCCTTACATTTCCCTTCTGGCACTTGCCAAGTGAGCCTGCTCAGACATCAGAGGTGCATTACATTTCCCTCTGGCACTTGCTAAGTGAGCTTGCTCAGATATCAGAGGTGCATTACATTTCCCTCTGACACTTGCTAAGTGAGCCTGCTCAGACATCAGAGGTGCATTACATTTCCCTCTGGCGCTTGCTAAGTGAGCTTGCTCAGACATCAGAGGAGCATTACACTTCCCTCTGGCACTTGCTAAGTGAGCATGCTCAGACATCAGAGGTGCGTTACATTTCCCTCTGGCACTTGCTAAGTGAGCTTGCTCAGATATCAGAGGTGCATTACATTTCCCTCTGACACTTGCTAAGTGAGCCTGCTCAGACATCAGAGGTGCATTACATTTCCCTCTGGCACTTGCTAAGTGAGCCTGCTCAGACATCAGAGACGCGTTACATTTCCCTCTGGCACTTGCTAATTGAGCCTGCTCAGACATCAGAGGCGCGTTACATTTTGTTCCCGGCACTTGCTAAATGAGCAGAGATTAGAGGCGCATTTCATTTCCCTCTGGCACTTGCTAAGATAGCCTGCTCAGACTTCAGAGGCGCAATACATTTCCCTGTGGCATTTGCTAAGTGAGCCTGCTCAGACATCAGAGGCGCATTACATTTCCCCCTGGCGCTTGCTAAGTGAGCTTGCTCAGACATCAGAGACGCATTACATTTCCCTGTGGCATTTGTTAAGTGAGCCTGCTCAGACATCAGAGGAGCATTACATTTCCCCCTGGCACTTGCTAAGTGAGCTTGCTCAGACATCAGAGACGCATTACATTTCCCTCTGGCACTTGCTAATTGAGCTTGCTCAGACATCAGAGGCGCATTACATTTCCCTCTGGCACTTGTGAAATGAGCCTGCTTAGACATCAGAGGCGCATTACATTTCCTTCTGGCACTTGCTAAGTGAGCCTGCTCAGACATCAGAGGCGCATTACATTTCCCTCTGGCGCTTGCTAAGTGAGCTTGCTCAGACATCAGAGGCGCATTACATTTCCCTCTTGCACTTGCTAAGTGAGCCTTCTCAGACATCAGAGAAGCCTTACATTTCCCTCTGGCACTTGCTAAATGAGCCTGCTCAGACATCAGAGGTGCATTACATTTCCCTGTAGCATTTGCTAAGTGAGCCTGCTCATACATCAGAGGAGCATTACATTTCCCTCTGGCAATTGCTAAATTAGCTTGCTCAGACATAAGAGGCGCATTACATTTCTCTCTGGCACTTGCTAAGTGAGCCTGCTCAGACATCAGAGGCACGTTACATTTTGTTCCCGGCACTTGCTAAATGAGCCTGCTCAGACATCAGAGGCGCATTACATTTCCCTCTGGCGCTTGCTAAGTGAGCCTGCTCAGACATCAGAGAAGCCTTACATTTCCCTTCTGGCACTTGCCAAGTGAGCCTGCTCAGACATCAGAGGTGCATTACATTTCCCTCTGGCACTTGCTAAGTGAGCTTGCTCAGATATCAGAGGTGCATTACATTTCCCTCTGACACTTGCTAAGTGAGCCTGCTCAGACATCAGAGGTGCATTACATTTCCCTCTGGCGCTTGCTAAGTGAGCTTGCTCAGACATCAGAGGAGCATTACACTTCCCTCTGGCACTTGCTAAGTGAGCATGCTCAGACATCAGAGGTGCGTTACATTTCCCTCTGGCACTTGCTAAGTGAGCCTGCTCAGACATCAGAGGTGCGTTACATTTCCCTCTGGCACTTGCTAAGTGAGCCTGCTCAGACATCAGAGACGCGTTACATTTCCCTCTGGCACTTGCTAATTGAGCCTGCTCAGACATCAGAGGCGCGTTACATTTTGTTCCCGGCACTTGCTAAATGAGCAGAGATTAGAGGCGCATTTCATTTCCCTCTGGCACTTGCTAAGATAGCCTGCTCAGACTTCAGAGGCGCAATACATTTCCCTGTGGCATTTGCTAAGTGAGCCTGCTCAGACATCAGAGGCGCATTACATTTCCCCCTGGCGCTTGCTAAGTGAGCTTGCTCAGACATCAGAGACGCATTACATTTCCCTGTGGCATTTGTTAAGTGAGCCTGCTCAGACATCAGAGGAGCATTACATTTCCCCCTGGCACTTGCTAAGTGAGCTTGCTCAGACATCAGAGACGCATTACATTTCCCTCTGGCACTTGCTAATTGAGCTTGCTCAGACATCAGAGGCGCATTACATTTCCCTGTGGCATTTGCTAAGTGAGCCTGCTCAGACATCAGTGGCGCATTACATTTCCTTCTGGCACTTGCTAAGTGAGCCTGCTCAGACATCAGAGGCGCATTACATTTCCCTTTGGCGCTTGCTAAGTGAGCTTGCTCAGACTGCAGAGGTGCATTACATTTCCCTTTGGCATTTGCTAAGTGAGCCTGCTCAGACATCCGAGGCACGTCACATTCTGTTCCCGGCACTTGCTAAATGAGCCTGCTCAGACATCAGAGGCGCATTTCATTTCCCTCTGGCACTTGCTAAAATAGCCTGCTCAAACTTCAGAGGTGCATTACATTTTCCTGTGGCATTTGCTAAGTGAGCCTGCTCAGACATCAGAGGCGCATTACATTTCCCTCTGGCACTTGCTAAGTGAGCTTCCTCAGACACCAGAGGCGCATTACATTTCCCTCTGGCACTTGCCAAGTGATCCTGCTCAGACATCAGAGACGCATTACATTTCCCTGTGGCACTTGCTAATTGAGCTTGCTCAGACATCAGAGGCGCATTACATTTCCCTCTGGCACTTGTGAAGTGAGCCTGCTTAGACATCAGAGGCGCATTACATTTCCCTCTGGCGCTTGCTAAGTGAGCCTGCTCAGACTTCAGAGAAGCCTCACATTTCCTTGTAGCATTTGCTAAGTGAGCCTGCTCATACATCAGAGAAGCATTACATTTCCCTCTGGCACTTGCTAAATTAGCTTGCTTAGACATCAGAGGCGCATTACATTTCCCTCTGGCACTTGCTAAGTGAGCTTGCGCAGACATCGGAGGCGCATTAAACATGCCTCTGGCATTTGCTAAGTGAGCATGCTCAGACATCAGAGGCGCATTACATTTCTCTCTGGCACTTGCTAAGTGAGCCTGCTCAGACATCAGAGGCACGTTACATTTTGTTCCCGGCACTTGCTAAATGAGCCTGCTCAGACATCAGAGGCGCATTACATTTCCCTCTGGCGCTTGCTAAGTGAGCCTGCTCAGACATCAGAGAAGCCTTACATTTCCCTTCTGGCACTTGCCAAGTGAGCCTGCTCAGACATCAGAGGTGCATTACATTTCCCTCTGGCACTTGCTAAGTGAGCTTGCTCAGATATCAGAGGTGCATTACATTTCCCTCTGACACTTGCTAAGTGAGCCTGCTCAGACATCAGAGGTGCATTACATTTCCCTCTGGCGCTTGCTAAGTGAGCTTGCTCAGACATCAGAGGAGCATTACACTTCCCTCTGGCACTTGCTAAGTGAGCATGCTCAGACATCAGAGGTGCGTTACATTTCCCTCTGGCACTTGCTAAGTGAGCCTGCTCAGACATCAGAGGTGCGTTACATTTCCCTCTGGCACTTGCTAAGTGAGCTTGCTCAGACATCAGAGACGCATTACATTTCCCTCTGGCACTTGCTAATTGAGCTTGCTCAGACATCAGAGGCGCATTACATTTCCCTCTGGCACTTGTGAAATGAGCCTGCTTAGACATCAGAGGCGCATTACATTTCCTTCTGGCACTTGCTAAGTGAGCCTGCTCAGACATCAGAGGCGCATTACATTTCCCTCTGGCGCTTGCTAAGTGAGCTTGCTCAGACATCAGAGGCGCATTACATTTCCCTCTTGCACTTGCTAAGTGAGCCTTCTCAGACATCAGAGAAGCCTTACATTTCCCTCTGGCACTTGCTAAATGAGCCTGCTCAGACATCAGAGGTGCATTACATTTCCCTGTAGCATTTGCTAAGTGAGCCTGCTCATACATCAGAGGAGCATTACATTTCCCTCTGGCAATTGCTAAATTAGCTTGCTCAGACATAAGAGGCGCATTACATTTCTCTCTGGCACTTGCTAAGTGAGCCTGCTCAGACATCAGAGGCACGTTACATTTTGTTCCCGGCACTTGCTAAATGAGCCTGCTCAGACATCAGAGGCGCATTACATTTCCCTCTGGCGCTTGCTAAGTGAGCCTGCTCAGACATCAGAGAAGCCTTACATTTCCCTTCTGGCACTTGCCAAGTGAGCCTGCTCAGACATCAGAGGTGCATTACATTTCCCTCTGGCACTTGCTAAGTGAGCTTGCTCAGATATCAGAGGTGCATTACATTTCCCTCTGACACTTGCTAAGTGAGCCTGCTCAGACATCAGAGGTGCATTACATTTCCCTCTGGCGCTTGCTAAGTGAGCTTGCTCAGACATCAGAGGAGCATTACACTTCCCTCTGGCACTTGCTAAGTGAGCATGCTCAGACATCAGAGGTGCGTTACATTTCCCTCTGGCACTTGCTAAGTGAGCCTGCTCAGACATCAGAGGTGCGTTACATTTCCCTCTGGCACTTGCTAAGTGAGCCTGCTCAGACATCAGAGACGCGTTACATTTCCCTCTGGCACTTGCTAATTGAGCCTGCTCAGACATCAGAGGCGCGTTACATTTTGTTCCCGGCACTTGCTAAATGAGCAGAGATTAGAGGCGCATTTCATTTCCCTCTGGCACTTGCTAAGATAGCCTGCTCAGACTTCAGAGGCGCAATACATTTCCCTGTGGCATTTGCTAAGTGAGCCTGCTCAGACATCAGAGGCGCATTACATTTCCCCCTGGCGCTTGCTAAGTGAGCTTGCTCAGACATCAGAGACGCATTACATTTCCCTGTGGCATTTGTTAAGTGAGCCTGCTCAGACATCAGAGGAGCATTACATTTCCCCCTGGCACTTGCTAAGTGAGCTTGCTCAGACATCAGAGACGCATTACATTTCCCTCTGGCACTTGCTAATTGAGCTTGCTCAGACATCAGAGGCGCATTACATTTCCCTGTGGCATTTGCTAAGTGAGCCTGCTCAGACATCAGTGGCGCATTACATTTCCTTCTGGCACTTGCTAAGTGAGCCTGCTCAGACATCAGAGGCGCATTACATTTCCCTTTGGCGCTTGCTAAGTGAGCTTGCTCAGACTGCAGAGGTGCATTACATTTCCCTTTGGCATTTGCTAAGTGAGCCTGCTCAGACATCCGAGGCACGTCACATTCTGTTCCCGGCACTTGCTAAATGAGCCTGCTCAGACATCAGAGGCGCATTTCATTTCCCTCTGGCACTTGCTAAAATAGCCTGCTCAAACTTCAGAGGTGCATTACATTTTCCTGTGGCATTTGCTAAGTGAGCCTGCTCAGACATCAGAGGCGCATTACATTTCCCTCTGGCACTTGCTAAGTGAGCTTCCTCAGACACCAGAGGCGCATTACATTTCCCTCTGGCACTTGCCAAGTGATCCTGCTCAGACATCAGAGACGCATTACATTTCCCTGTGGCACTTGCTAATTGAGCTTGCTCAGACATCAGAGGCGCATTACATTTCCCTCTGGCACTTGTGAAGTGAGCCTGCTTAGACATCAGAGGCGCATTACATTTCCCTCTGGCGCTTGCTAAGTGAGCCTGCTCAGACTTCAGAGAAGCCTCACATTTCCTTGTAGCATTTGCTAAGTGAGCCTGCTCATACATCAGAGAAGCATTACATTTCCCTCTGGCACTTGCTAAATTAGCTTGCTTAGACATCAGAGGCGCATTACATTTCCCTCTGGCACTTGCTAAGTGAGCTTGCGCAGACATCGGAGGCGCATTAAACATGCCTCTGGCATTTGCTAAGTGAGCATGCTCAGACATCAGAGGCGCATTACATTTCTCTCTGGCACTTGCTAAGTGAGCCTGCTCAGACATCAGAGGCACGTTACATTTTGTTCCCGGCACTTGCTAAATGAGCCTGCTCAGACATCAGAGGCGCATTACATTTCCCTCTGGCGCTTGCTAAGTGAGCCTGCTCAGACATCAGAGAAGCCTTACATTTCCCTTCTGGCACTTGCCAAGTGAGCCTGCTCAGACATCAGAGGTGCATTACATTTCCCTCTGGCACTTGCTAAGTGAGCTTGCTCAGATATCAGAGGTGCATTACATTTCCCTCTGACACTTGCTAAGTGAGCCTGCTCAGACATCAGAGGTGCATTACATTTCCCTCTGGCGCTTGCTAAGTGAGCTTGCTCAGACATCAGAGGAGCATTACACTTCCCTCTGGCACTTGCTAAGTGAGCATGCTCAGACATCAGAGGTGCGTTACATTTCCCTCTGGCACTTGCTAAGTGAGCCTGCTCAGACATCAGAGGTGCGTTACATTTCCCTCTGGCACTTGCTAAGTGAGCCTGCTCAGACATCAGAGACGCGTTACATTTCCCTCTGGCACTTGCTAATTGAGCCTGCTCAGACATCAGAGGCGCGTTACATTTTGTTCCCGGCACTTGCTAAATGAGCAGAGATTAGAGGCGCATTTCATTTCCCTCTGGCACTTGCTAAGATAGCCTGCTCAGACTTCAGAGGCGCAATACATTTCCCTGTGGCATTTGCTAAGTGAGCCTGCTCAGACATCAGAGGCGCATTACATTTCCCCCTGGCGCTTGCTAAGTGAGCTTGCTCAGACATCAGAGACGCATTACATTTCCCTGTGGCATTTGTTAAGTGAGCCTGCTCAGACATCAGAGGAGCATTACATTTCCCCCTGGCACTTGCTAAGTGAGCTTGCTCAGACATCAGAGACGCATTACATTTCCCTCTGGCACTTGCTAATTGAGCTTGCTCAGACATCAGAGGCGCATTACATTTCCCTGTGGCATTTGCTAAGTGAGCCTGCTCAGACATCAGTGGCGCATTACATTTCCTTCTGGCACTTGCTAAGTGAGCCTGCTCAGACATCAGAGGCGCATTACATTTCCCTCTGGCGCTTGCTAAGTGAGCTTGCTCAGACATCAGAGGCGCATTACATTTCCCTCTTGCACTTGCTAAGTGAGCCTTCTCAGACATCAGAGAAGCCTTACATTTCCCTCTGGCACTTGCTAAATGAGCCTGCTCAGACATCAGAGGTGCATTACATTTCCCTGTAGCATTTGCTAAGTGAGCCTGCTCATACATCAGAGGAGCATTACATTTCCCTCTGGCAATTGCTAAATTAGCTTGCTCAGACATAAGAGGCGCATTACATTTCCCTCTGGCACTTGCTAAGTGAGCTTGCTCAGACATCAGAGGCACATTAGACATACCTCTGGCATTTGCTAAGTGAGCATGCTCAGACATCAGAGGCAGTATTACATTTCCCTCTGGCACTTGCTAAGTGAGCCTGCTCAGACATCAGAGGCACGTTACATTTTGTTCCCGGCACTTGCTAAATGAGCCTGCCAAGACATCAGAGGCGCATTTCATTTCCGTCTGGCACTTGCTAAGTGAGCCTGCTCAGACTTCAGAGGCGCATTACATTTCCCTGTGGCATTTGCTAAGTGAGCCTGCTCAGACATCAGTGGCGCATTACATTTCCCTCTGGCACTTGCTAAGTGAGCTTGCTCAGACACCAGAGGCGCATTACATTTCCCTCTGGCACTTGCTAAGTGAGCTTGCTCAGACACCAGAGGCGCATTACATTTCCATCTGGCACTTGGTAAGTGAGCCTGCTCAGACATCAGAGACGCATTACATTTCCCTCTGGCACTTGCTAATTGAGCTTGCTCAGACATCAGAGGCGCATTGCATTTCCCTCTAGCACTTGCTAAGTGAGCTTGCTCAGACATCAGAGGTGCATTACATATGCCTCTTGCATTTGCTAAGTGAGCATGCTCAGACATCAGAGGCGCATTACATTTCCCTCTGGCGCTTGCGAAGTGAGTCTGCTCAGACATCAGAGGGGCATTACATTTCCCTCTGGCGCTTGCTAAGTGAGCCTGCTCAGACATCAGAGGTGTTTTACATTTCCCTCTGGCGCTTGCTAAGTGAGCTTGCTCAGACATCAGAGGGGCATTACATTTCCCTCTGGCGCTTGCTAAGTGAGCCTGCTCAGACATCAGAGGTGTTTTACATTTCCCTATGGCGCTTGCTAAGTGAGCTTGCTCAGACTGCAGAGGTGCATTGCATTTCCCTTTTGCATTTGCTAAGTGAGCCTGCTCAGACATCAGAGGCGGGTTACATTTTGTTCCCGGCACTTGCTAAATGAGCCTGCTCAGACATCAGAGGCACATTTAATTTCTCTCTGGCACTTGCTAAGATAGCCTGCTCAGACTTCAGAGGCGCATTACATTTTCCTGTGGCATTTGCTAAGTGAGCCTGCTCAGACATCAGAGGTGCATTACATTTCCCTCTGGCACTTGCTAAGTGGGCTTGCTCAGACACCAGAGGTGCATTACATTTCCCTCTGGCACTTGCTAAGTGAGCCTGTTCAGACATCAGAGACGCATTACATTTCCCTCTGGCACTTGCTAATTGAGCTTGCTCAGACATCAGAGGCGCATTACATTTCCCTCTGGCACTTGTGAAGTGAGCCTGCTTAGACATCAGAGGCGCATTACATTTCCCTCTGGCGCTTGCTAAGTGAGCCTGCTCAGACATCAGAGGCGCATTACATTTCCCTGTAGCATTTGCTAAGTGAGCCTGCTCATACATCATAGGAGCATTACATTTCCCTCTGGCACTTGCTAAGTTAGCTTGCTCAGACATCAGAGGCGCATTACATTTCCCTCTGGCACTTGTGAAGTGAGCCTGCTTAGACATCAGAGGCGCATTTCATTTCCCTCTGGCACTTGTGAAGTGAGCCTGCTTAGACATCAGAGGCGTATTACATTTCCCTCTGGCGCTTGCTAGGTGAGCTTGCTCAGACATCAGAGGCCTATTACAGTTCCCTATGGCGCTTGCTAAGTGAGCTTGCTCATACATCAGAGGCGCATTACATTTCCCTCTGGCACTTGCTAAGTGAGCTTGCTCAGACACCAGAGGCACATTACATTTCCCTCTGGCACTTGCTAAGTGAGCCTGCTCAGACATCAGAGACGCATTAGATTTCCCTCTGGCACTTGCTAATTGAGCTTGTTCAGACATCAGTGGCGCATTACATTTCCCTCTGGCTCTTATGAAGTGAGCCTGCTGAGACATCAGAGGCGCATTACATTTCCCTCTGGCGCTTGCTAAGTGAGCCTGCTCAGACATCAGAGGCGCATTATATTTCCCTCTGGCGCTTGCTAAGTGAGCTTGCTCAGACATCAGAGGCGCATTACATTTCCCTCTGGCACTTGCTAAGTGAGCCTGCTCAGACATCAGAGAAGTCTTACATTTCCCTATGGCACTTGCTAAATGAGCCTGCTCAGACATCAGAGGCGCATTACATTTCCCTGTAGCATTTGCTAAGTGAGCCTGCTCATACATCAGAGGCGCATTACATTTCCCTCTGACACTTGCTAAGTGAGCTTGATCAGACATCAGAGGCGCATTAAACATGCCTCTGGCATTTGCTAAGTGAGCATGCTCAGACATCAGAGGCGCATTTCATTTCCCTCTGGTACTTGCTAAGTGAGCCTGCTCAGACTTCAGAGGCGCATTACATTTCCCTGTGGCAATTGCTAAGTGAGCATGCTCAGACATCAGAGGCGCATTACATTTCCCTCTGGCACTTGCTAAGTGAGCCTGCTCAGACATCAGAGGCACGTTACATTTTGTTCCCGGCACTTGCTAAATGAGCCTGCTCAGACATCAGAGGCGCATTTCATTTCCCTCTGGCACTTGCTAAGTGAGCCTGGTCAGACTTCAGAGGCGCATTACATTTCCCTGTGGCATTTGCTAAGTGAGCCTGCTGAGACATCAGAGGCGCATTACATTTCCCTCTGGCACTTGCTAAGTGAGCCTGCTCAGACTTCAGAGGCGCATTACATTTCCCTGTGGTATTTGCTAAATGAGCTTGCTCAGACATCAGAGGAGCATTACATTTCCCTCTGGCACTTGCTAAGTGAGCTTGCTCAGACATCAGAGGCGCATTACATTTCCCTCTGGCACTTGCTAAGTGAGCCTGCTCAGACATCAGAGGCACGTTACATTTTGTTCCTGGCACTTGCTAAATGAGCCTGCTCAGACATCAGAGGTGCATTTCATTTCCCTCTGGCACTTGCTAAGTGAGCCTGCTCAGACTTCAGAGGCGCATTACTTTTCCCTGTGGCATTTGCTAAGTGAGCCTGCTCAGACATCAGTGGCGCATTACATTTCCCTCTGGAACTTGCTAAGTGAGCCTGCTCAGACTGCAGAGGTGCATTACAATTCCCTGTGGCATTTGCTAAGTGAGCCTGCTCAGACATCAAAGGCGCATTACATTTCCCTCTGGCATTTGCTAAGTGAGCATGCTCAGACATCAGAGGCGCATTACATTTCCCTCTGGCACTTGCTAAATGAGCCTGCTCAGACATCAGAGGCGCATTTCATTTCCCTCTGGCACTTGCTAAGTGAGCCTGCTCAGACTTCAGAGGCGCATTACATTTCCCTGTGGCATTTGCTAAGTGAGCCTGCTCAGACATCAGTGGCGCATTACATTTCCCTCTGGCACTTGCTAAGTGAGCTTGCTCAGACACCAGAGGCGCATTACATTTCCCTCTGGCACTTGCTAAGTGAGCCTGCTCAGACATCAGAGACGCATTACATTTCCCTCTGGCACTTGCTAAGTGAGCTTGCTCAGACACCAGAGGCGCATTACATTTCCCTCTGGCACTTGCTAAGTGAGACTGCTCAGACATCTCTAGCACTTGTGAAGTGAGCCTGCCTAGACATGAGAGGCGCATTACATTTCCCTCTGGCGCTTGCTAAGTGAGCCTGCTCAGACATCAGAGGCGCATTGCATTTCCCTCTGGCGCTTGCTAAGTGACCTTGCTCAGACATAAGAGGCGCATTACATTTCGCTCTGGCACTTGCTAAGTGAGCCTGCTCAGACATCAGAGAAGCCTAACATTTCCCTCTGGCACTTGCTAAATGAGCCTGCTCAGACATCAGAGGCGCATTACATTTCCCTGTAGCATTTGCTTAGTGAGCCTGCTCATACATCAGAGGAGCATTACATTTCCCTCTGGCACTTGCTAAGTTAGCTTGCTCAGACATCAGAGGCGCATTACATTTCCCTCTGGCACTTGCTAAGTGAGCTTGCTCAGATATCAGAGGCACATTACATATGCCTCTGGCATTTGCTAAGTGAGTATGCTCAGACATCAGAGGCGCATTACATTTCCCTCTGGTGCTTGCAAAGTGAGTCTGCTCAGACATCAGAGGGGCATTACATTTCCCTCTGGCGCTTGCTAAGTGAGCCTGCTCAGATATCAGAGGCGTATTACATTTCCCTCTGGCGCTTGCTAAGTGAGCTTGCTCAGACATCAGAGGCGTATTACATTTCCCTATGGCCCTTGCTAAGTGAGCTTGCTCATACATCAGAGGCGCATTACATTTCCCTTTGGCGCTTGCTAAGTGAGCTTGCTCATACATCAGAGGTGCATTACATTTCCCTTTGGCGCTTGCTAAGTGAGCTTGCTCAGACTGCAGAGGTGCATTACATTTCCCTTTGGCATTTGCTAAGTGAGCCTGCTCAGACATCCGAGGCACGTCACATTCTGTTCCCGGCACTTGCTAAATGAGCCTGCTCAGACATCAGAGGCGCATTTCATTTCCCTCTGGCACTTGCTAAAATAGCCTGCTCAAACTTCAGAGGTGCATTACATTTTCCTGTGGCATTTGCTAAGTGAGCCTGCTCAGACATCAGAGGCGCATTACATTTCCCTCTGGCACTTGCTAAGTGAGCTTCCTCAGACACCAGAGGCGCATTACATTTCCCTCTGGCACTTGCCAAGTGATCCTGCTCAGACATCAGAGACGCATTACATTTCCCTCTGGCACTTGCTAATTGAGCTTGCTCAGACATCAGAGGCGCATTACATTTCCCTCTGGCACTTGTGAAGTGAGCCTGCTTAGACATCAGAGGCGCATTACATTTCCCTCTGGCGCTTGCTAAGTGAGCCTGCTCAGACTTCAGAGAAGCCTCACATTTCCTTGTAGCATTTGCTAAGTGAGCCTGCTCATACATCAGAGAAGCATTACATTTCCCTCTGGCACTTGCTAAATTAGCTTGCTTAGACATCAGAGGCGCATTACATTTCCCTCTGGCACTTGCTAAGTGAGCTTGCGCAGACATCGGAGGCGCATTAAACATGCCTCTGGCATTTGCTAAGTGAGCATGCTCAGACATCAGAGGCGCATTACATTTCTCTCTGGCACTTGCTAAGTGAGCCTGCTCAGACATCAGAGGCACGTTACATTTTGTTCCCGGCACTTGCTAAATGAGCCTGCTCAGACATCAGAGGCGCATTACATTTCCCTCTGGCGCTTGCTAAGTGAGCCTGCTCAGACATCAGAGAAGCCTTACATTTCCCTTCTGGCACTTGCCAAGTGAGCCTGCTCAGACATCAGAGGTGCATTACATTTCCCTCTGGCACTTGCTAAGTGAGCTTGCTCAGATATCAGAGGTGCATTACATTTCCCTCTGACACTTGCTAAGTGAGCCTGCTCAGACATCAGAGGTGCATTACATTTCCCTCTGGCGCTTGCTAAGTGAGCTTGCTCAGACATCAGAGGAGCATTACACTTCCCTCTGGCACTTGCTAAGTGAGCATGCTCAGACATCAGAGGTGCGTTACATTTCCCTCTGGCACTTGCTAAGTGAGCTTGCTCAGATATCAGAGGTGCATTACATTTCCCTCTGACACTTGCTAAGTGAGCCTGCTCAGACATCAGAGGTGCATTACATTTCCCTCTGGCACTTGCTAAGTGAGCCTGCTCAGACATCAGAGACGCGTTACATTTCCCTCTGGCACTTGCTAATTGAGCCTGCTCAGACATCAGAGGCGCGTTACATTTTGTTCCCGGCACTTGCTAAATGAGCAGAGATTAGAGGCGCATTTCATTTCCCTCTGGCACTTGCTAAGATAGCCTGCTCAGACTTCAGAGGCGCAATACATTTCCCTGTGGCATTTGCTAAGTGAGCCTGCTCAGACATCAGAGGCGCATTACATTTCCCCCTGGCGCTTGCTAAGTGAGCTTGCTCAGACATCAGAGACGCATTACATTTCCCTGTGGCATTTGTTAAGTGAGCCTGCTCAGACATCAGAGGAGCATTACATTTCCCCCTGGCACTTGCTAAGTGAGCTTGCTCAGACATCAGAGACGCATTACATTTCCCTCTGGCACTTGCTAATTGAGCTTGCTCAGACATCAGAGGCGCATTACATTTCCCTCTGGCACTTGTGAAATGAGCCTGCTTAGACATCAGAGGCGCATTACATTTCCTTCTGGCACTTGCTAAGTGAGCCTGCTCAGACATCAGAGGCGCATTACATTTCCCTCTGGCGCTTGCTAAGTGAGCTTGCTCAGACATCAGAGGCGCATTACATTTCCCTCTTGCACTTGCTAAGTGAGCCTTCTCAGACATCAGAGAAGCCTTACATTTCCCTCTGGCACTTGCTAAATGAGCCTGCTCAGACATCAGAGGTGCATTACATTTCCCTGTAGCATTTGCTAAGTGAGCCTGCTCATACATCAGAGGAGCATTACATTTCCCTCTGGCAATTGCTAAATTAGCTTGCTCAGACATAAGAGGCGCATTACATTTCTCTCTGGCACTTGCTAAGTGAGCCTGCTCAGACATCAGAGGCACGTTACATTTTGTTCCCGGCACTTGCTAAATGAGCCTGCTCAGACATCAGAGGCGCATTACATTTCCCTCTGGCGCTTGCTAAGTGAGCCTGCTCAGACATCAGAGAAGCCTTACATTTCCCTTCTGGCACTTGCCAAGTGAGCCTGCTCAGACATCAGAGGTGCATTACATTTCCCTCTGGCACTTGCTAAGTGAGCTTGCTCAGATATCAGAGGTGCATTACATTTCCCTCTGACACTTGCTAAGTGAGCCTGCTCAGACATCAGAGGTGCATTACATTTCCCTCTGGCGCTTGCTAAGTGAGCTTGCTCAGACATCAGAGGAGCATTACACTTCCCTCTGGCACTTGCTAAGTGAGCATGCTCAGACATCAGAGGTGCGTTACATTTCCCTCTGGCACTTGCTAAGTGAGCTTGCTCAGATATCAGAGGTGCATTACATTTCCCTCTGACACTTGCTAAGTGAGCCTGCTCAGACATCAGAGGTGCATTACATTTCCCTCTGGCACTTGCTAAGTGAGCCTGCTCAGACATCAGAGACGCGTTACATTTCCCTCTGGCACTTGCTAATTGAGCCTGCTCAGACATCAGAGGCGCGTTACATTTTGTTCCCGGCACTTGCTAAATGAGCAGAGATTAGAGGCGCATTTCATTTCCCTCTGGCACTTGCTAAGATAGCCTGCTCAGACTTCAGAGGCGCAATACATTTCCCTGTGGCATTTGCTAAGTGAGCCTGCTCAGACATCAGAGGCGCATTACATTTCCCCCTGGCGCTTGCTAAGTGAGCTTGCTCAGACATCAGAGACGCATTACATTTCCCTGTGGCATTTGTTAAGTGAGCCTGCTCAGACATCAGAGGAGCATTACATTTCCCCCTGGCACTTGCTAAGTGAGCTTGCTCAGACATCAGAGACGCATTACATTTCCCTCTGGCACTTGCTAATTGAGCTTGCTCAGACATCAGAGGCGCATTACATTTCCCTCTGGCACTTGTGAAATGAGCCTGCTTAGACATCAGAGGCGCATTACATTTCCTTCTGGCACTTGCTAAGTGAGCCTGCTCAGACATCAGAGGCGCATTACATTTCCCTCTGGCGCTTGCTAAGTGAGCTTGCTCAGACATCAGAGGCGCATTACATTTCCCTCTTGCACTTGCTAAGTGAGCCTTCTCAGACATCAGAGAAGCCTTACATTTCCCTCTGGCACTTGCTAAATGAGCCTGCTCAGACATCAGAGGTGCATTACATTTCCCTGTAGCATTTGCTAAGTGAGCCTGCTCATACATCAGAGGCGCATTACATTTCCATCTGGCACTTGGTAAGTGAGCCTGCTCAGACATCAGAGACGCATTACATTTCCCTCTGGCACTTGCTAATTGAGCTTGCTCAGACATCAGAGGCGCATTGCATTTCCCTCTGGCACTTGCTAAGTGAGCTTGCTCAGACATCAGAGGTGCATTACATATGCCTCTTGCATTTGCTAAGTGAGCATGCTCAGACATCAGAGGCGCATTACATTTCCCTCTGGCGCTTGCGAAGTGAGTCTGCTCAGACATCAGAGGGGCATTACATTTCCCTCTGGCGCTTGCTAAGTGAGCCTGCTCAGACATCAGAGGTGTTTTACATTTCCCTCTGGCGCTTGCTAAGTGAGCTTGCTCAGACATCAGAGGGGCATTACATTTCCCTCTGGCGCTTGCTAAGTGAGCCTGCTCAGACATCAGAGGTGTTTTACATTTCCCTATGGCGCTTGCTAAGTGAGCTTGCTCAGACTGCAGAGGTGCATTGCATTTCCCTTTTGCATTTGCTAAGTGAGCCTGCTCAGACATCAGAGGCGGGTTACATTTTGTTCCCGGCACTTGCTAAATGAGCCTGCTCAGACATCAGAGGCACATTTAATTTCTCTCTGGCACTTGCTAAGATAGCCTGCTCAGACTTCAGAGGCGCATTACATTTTCCTGTGGCATTTGCTAAGTGAGCCTGCTCAGACACCAGAGGTGCATTACATTTCCCTCTGGCACTTGCTAAGTGAGCCTGCTCAGACATCAGAGACGCATTACATTTCCCTCTGGCACTTGCTAATTGAGCTTGCTCAGACATCAGAGGCGCATTACATTTCCCTCTGGCACTTGTGAAGTGAGCCTGCTTAGACATCAGAGGCGCATTACATTTCCCTCTGGCGCTTGCTAAGTGAGCCTGCTCAGACATCAGAGGCGCATTACATTTCCCTCAGGCGCTTGCTAAGTGAGCTTGCTCAGACATCAGAGGCGCATTACATTTCCCTCTGGCACTTGCTAAGTGAGCCTGCTCAGACATCAGAGAAGCCTTACATTTCCCTCTGGCACTTGCTAAATGAGCCTGCTCAGACATCAGAGGCGCATTACATTTCCCTGTAGCATTTGCTAAGTGAGCCTGCTCATACATCAGAGGAGCATTACATTTCCCTCTGGCACTTGCTAAATTAGCTTGCTCAGACATCAGAGGCGCATTACATTTCTCTCTGGCACTTGCTAAGTGAGCTTGTTCAGACATCAGAGGCGCATGAAACATACCACTGGCATTTGCTAAGTGAGCATGCTCAGACATCAGAGGCGCATTACATTTCTCTCTGCACTTGCTAAGTGAGCCTGCTCAGACATCAGAGGCATGTTACATTTTGTTCCCGGCACTTGCTAAATGAGCCTGCTCAGACATCAGAGGCGCATTTCATTTCCCTCTGGCACTTGCTAAGTGAGCCTGCTCAGACATCAGAGGCGCATTACATTTCCCTGTGGCACTTGCTAAGTGAGCCTGCTCAGATATCAGAGGCACGTTACATTTTGTTCCCGGCACTTGCTAAATGAGCCTGCTCAGACATCAGAGGCGCATTTCATTTCCCTCTGGCACTTGCTAAGCGAGCCTGCTCAGACTTCAGAGGCGCATTACATTTCCCTGTGGCTTTTGCTAAGTGAGCCTGTTCAGACATCAGAGGCACATTACATTTCCCTCTGGCACTTGCTAAGTGAGCCTGCTCAGACTTCAGAGGCGCATTACATTTCCCTGTGGTATTTGCTAAGTGAGCTTGCTCAGACATCAGAGGAGCATTACATTTCCCTCTGGCACTTGCTAAGTGAGCTTGCTCAGACATCAGAGACGCATTACATTTCCCTCTGGCACTTGCTAAGTGAGCCTGCTCAGACATCAGAGGCGCATTACATTTTGTTCCCGGCACTTGCTAAATGAGCCTGCTCAGACATCAGAGGCGCATTTCATTTCCCTCTGGCACTTGCTAAGTGAGCCTGCTCAGACTGCAGAGGTGCATTACATTTCCCTGTGGCATTTTCTAAGTGAGCCTGCTCAGACATCAGAGGCACATTACATTTCCCTCTGGCATTTGCTAAGTGAGCCTGCTCAGACATCAGAGGCGCATTACATTTCCCTCTGGCACTTGCTAAGTGAGCCTGCTCAGACTTCAGAGGCGCATTACATTTCCCTGTGTCATTTGCTAAGTGAGCATGCTCAGACATCAGAGGCGCATTACATTTCCCTCTGGCACTTGCTAAGTGAGCCTGCTCAGACATCAGAGACGCGTTACATTTTGTTCCCAGCACTTGCTAAATGAGCCTGCTCAGACATCAGAGGCGCATTTCATTTCCCTCTGGCACTTTCTAAGTGAGCCTGCTCAGACTTCAGAGGTGCATTACATTTCCCTGTGGCATTTGCTAAGTGAGCCTGCTCAGGCACCAGAGGCGCATTACATTTCCCTCTGGCACTTGCTAAGTGAGCCTGCCCAGACTTCAGAGGCGCATTACATTTCCCTGTAGTATTTGCTAAGTGAGCCTGCTCAGACATCAGAGGAGCATTACATTTCCCTCTGGCACTTGCTAAGTGAGCCTGCTCAGACATCAGAGGCGCGTTACATTTTGTTCCTGGCACTTGCTAAATGAGCCTGCTCAGACATCAGAGGCCTATTTCATTTCCCTCTGGCACTTGCTAAGTGAGCTTGCTCAGACACCAGAGGCGCGTTACATTTCCCTATGGCACTTGCTAAGTGAGCCTGCTCAGACATCAGAGCGCATTACTTTTCCCTCTGGCACTTGCTAATTCAGCTTGCTCAGACATCAGAGGTGCATTACATTTCCCTCTGGCGCTTGCTAAGTGAGCTTGCTCAGACATCAGAGGAGCATTACACTTCCCTCTGGCACTTGCTAAGTGAGCATGCTCAGACATCAGAGGTGCGTTACATTTCCCTCTGGCACTTGCTAAGTGAGCTTGCTCAGATATCAGAGGTGCATTACATTTCCCTCTGACACTTGCTAAGTGAGCCTGCTCAGACATCAGAGGTGCATTACATTTCCCTCTGGCACTTGCTAAGTGAGCCTGCTCAGACATCAGAGACGCGTTACATTTCCCTCTGGCACTTGCTAATTGAGCCTGCTCAGACATCAGAGGCGCGTTACATTTTGTTCCCGGCACTTGCTAAATGAGCAGAGATTAGAGGCGCATTTCATTTCCCTCTGGCACTTGCTAAGATAGCCTGCTCAGACTTCAGAGGCGCAATACATTTCCCTGTGGCATTTGCTAAGTGAGCCTGCTCAGACATCAGAGGCGCATTACATTTCCCCCTGGCGCTTGCTAAGTGAGCTTGCTCAGACATCAGAGACGCATTACATTTCCCTGTGGCATTTGTTAAGTGAGCCTGCTCAGACATCAGAGGAGCATTACATTTCCCCCTGGCACTTGCTAAGTGAGCTTGCTCAGACATCAGAGACGCATTACATTTCCCTCTGGCACTTGCTAATTGAGCTTGCTCAGACATCAGAGGCGCATTACATTTCCCTCTGGCACTTGTGAAATGAGCCTGCTTAGACATCAGAGGCGCATTACATTTCCTTCTGGCACTTGCTAAGTGAGCCTGCTCAGACATCAGAGGCGCATTACATTTCCCTCTGGCGCTTGCTAAGTGAGCTTGCTCAGACATCAGAGGCGCATTACATTTCCCTCTTGCACTTGCTAAGTGAGCCTTCTCAGACATCAGAGAAGCCTTACATTTCCCTCTGGCACTTGCTAAATGAGCCTGCTCAGACATCAGAGGTGCATTACATTTCCCTGTAGCATTTGCTAAGTGAGCCTGCTCATACATCAGAGGAGCATTACATTTCCCTCTGGCAATTGCTAAATTAGCTTGCTCAGACATAAGAGGCGCATTACATTTCTCTCTGGCACTTGCTAAGTGAGCCTGCTCAGACATCAGAGGCACGTTACATTTTGTTCCCGGCACTTGCTAAATGAGCCTGCTCAGACATCAGAGGCGCATTACATTTCCCTCTGGCGCTTGCTAAGTGAGCCTGCTCAGACATCAGAGAAGCCTTACATTTCCCTTCTGGCACTTGCCAAGTGAGCCTGCTCAGACATCAGAGGTGCATTACATTTCCCTCTGGCACTTGCTAAGTGAGCTTGCTCAGATATCAGAGGTGCATTACATTTCCCTCTGACACTTGCTAAGTGAGCCTGCTCAGACATCAGAGGTGCATTACATTTCCCTCTGGCGCTTGCTAAGTGAGCTTGCTCAGACATCAGAGGAGCATTACACTTCCCTCTGGCACTTGCTAAGTGAGCATGCTCAGACATCAGAGGTGCGTTACATTTCCCTCTGGCACTTGCTAAGTGAGCTTGCTCAGATATCAGAGGTGCATTACATTTCCCTCTGACACTTGCTAAGTGAGCCTGCTCAGACATCAGAGGTGCATTACATTTCCCTCTGGCACTTGCTAAGTGAGCCTGCTCAGACATCAGAGACGCGTTACATTTCCCTCTGGCACTTGCTAATTGAGCCTGCTCAGACATCAGAGGCGCGTTACATTTTGTTCCCGGCACTTGCTAAATGAGCAGAGATTAGAGGCGCATTTCATTTCCCTCTGGCACTTGCTAAGATAGCCTGCTCAGACTTCAGAGGCGCAATACATTTCCCTGTGGCATTTGCTAAGTGAGCCTGCTCAGACATCAGAGGCGCATTACATTTCCCCCTGGCGCTTGCTAAGTGAGCTTGCTCAGACATCAGAGACGCATTACATTTCCCTGTGGCATTTGTTAAGTGAGCCTGCTCAGACATCAGAGGAGCATTACATTTCCCCCTGGCACTTGCTAAGTGAGCTTGCTCAGACATCAGAGACGCATTACATTTCCCTCTGGCACTTGCTAATTGAGCTTGCTCAGACATCAGAGGCGCATTACATCTCCCTCTGGCACTTGTGAAATGAGCCTGCTTAGACATCAGAGGCGCATTACATTTCCTTCTGGCACTTGCTAAGTGAGCCTGCTCAGACATCAGAGGCGCATTACATTTCCCTCTGGCGCTTGCTAAGTGAGCTTGCTCAGACATCAGAGGCGCATTACATTTCCCTCTTGCACTTGCTAAGTGAGCCTTCTCAGACATCAGAGAAGCCTTACATTTCCCTCTGGCACTTGCTAAATGAGCCTGCTCAGACATCAGAGGTGCATTACATTTCCCTGTAGCATTTGCTAAGTGAGCCTGCTCATACATCAGAGGAGCATTACATTTCCCTCTGGCAATTGCTAAATTAGCTTGCTCAGACATAAGAGGCGCATTACATTTCTCTCTGGCACTTGCTAAGTGAGCCTGCTCAGACATCAGAGGCACGTTACATTTTGTTCCCGGCACTTGCTAAATGAGCCTGCTCAGACATCAGAGGCGCATTACATTTCCCTCTGGCGCTTGCTAAGTGAGCCTGCTCAGACATCAGAGAAGCCTTACATTTCCCTTCTGGCACTTGCCAAGTGAGCCTGCTCAGACATCAGAGGTGCATTACATTTCCCTCTGGCACTTGCTAAGTGAGCTTGCTCAGATATCAGAGGTGCATTACATTTCCCTCTGACACTTGCTAAGTGAGCCTGCTCAGACATCAGAGGTGCATTACATTTCCCTCTGGCGCTTGCTAAGTGAGCTTGCTCAGACATCAGAGGAGCATTACACTTCCCTCTGGCACTTGCTAAGTGAGCATGCTCAGACATCAGAGGTGCGTTACATTTCCCTCTGGCACTTGCTAAGTGAGCCTGCTCAGACATCAGAGGTGCGTTACATTTCCCTCTGGCACTTGCTAAGTGAGCCTGCTCAGACATCAGAGACGCGTTACATTTCCCTCTGGCACTTGCTAATTGAGCCTGCTCAGACATCAGAGGCGCGTTACATTTTGTTCCCGGCACTTGCTAAATGAGCAGAGATTAGAGGCGCATTTCATTTCCCTCTGGCACTTGCTAAGATAGCCTGCTCAGACTTCAGAGGCGCAATACATTTCCCTGTGGCATTTGCTAAGTGAGCCTGCTCAGACATCAGAGGCGCATTACATTTCCCCCTGGCGCTTGCTAAGTGAGCTTGCTCAGACATCAGAGACGCATTACATTTCCCTGTGGCATTTGTTAAGTGAGCCTGCTCAGACATCAGAGGAGCATTACATTTCCCCCTGGCACTTGCTAAGTGAGCTTGCTCAGACATCAGAGACGCATTACATTTCCCTCTGGCACTTGCTAATTGAGCTTGCTCAGACATCAGAGGCGCATTACATTTCCCTGTGGCATTTGCTAAGTGAGCCTGCTCAGACATCAGTGGCGCATTACATTTCCTTCTGGCACTTGCTAAGTGAGCCTGCTCAGACATCAGAGGCGCATTACATTTCCCTTTGGCGCTTGCTAAGTGAGCTTGCTCAGACTGCAGAGGTGCATTACATTTCCCTTTGGCATTTGCTAAGTGAGCCTGCTCAGACATCCGAGGCACGTCACATTCTGTTCCCGGCACTTGCTAAATGAGCCTGCTCAGACATCAGAGGCGCATTTCATTTCCCTCTGGCACTTGCTAAAATAGCCTGCTCAAACTTCAGAGGTGCATTACATTTTCCTGTGGCATTTGCTAAGTGAGCCTGCTCAGACATCAGAGGCGCATTACATTTCCCTCTGGCACTTGCTAAGTGAGCTTCCTCAGACACCAGAGGCGCATTACATTTCCCTCTGGCACTTGCCAAGTGATCCTGCTCAGACATCAGAGACGCATTACATTTCCCTGTGGCACTTGCTAATTGAGCTTGCTCAGACATCAGAGGCGCATTACATTTCCCTCTGGCACTTGTGAAGTGAGCCTGCTTAGACATCAGAGGCGCATTACATTTCCCTCTGGCGCTTGCTAAGTGAGCCTGCTCAGACTTCAGAGAAGCCTCACATTTCCTTGTAGCATTTGCTAAGTGAGCCTGCTCATACATCAGAGAAGCATTACATTTCCCTCTGGCACTTGCTAAATTAGCTTGCTTAGACATCAGAGGCGCATTACATTTCCCTCTGGCACTTGCTAAGTGAGCTTGCGCAGACATCGGAGGCGCATTAAACATGCCTCTGGCATTTGCTAAGTGAGCATGCTCAGACATCAGAGGCGCATTACATTTCTCTCTGGCACTTGCTAAGTGAGCCTGCTCAGACATCAGAGGCACGTTACATTTTGTTCCCGGCACTTGCTAAATGAGCCTGCTCAGACATCAGAGGCGCATTACATTTCCCTCTGGCGCTTGCTAAGTGAGCCTGCTCAGACATCAGAGAAGCCTTACATTTCCCTTCTGGCACTTGCCAAGTGAGCCTGCTCAGACATCAGAGGTGCATTACATTTCCCTCTGGCACTTGCTAAGTGAGCTTGCTCAGATATCAGAGGTGCATTACATTTCCCTCTGACACTTGCTAAGTGAGCCTGCTCAGACATCAGAGGTGCATTACATTTCCCTCTGGCGCTTGCTAAGTGAGCTTGCTCAGACATCAGAGGAGCATTACACTTCCCTCTGGCACTTGCTAAGTGAGCATGCTCAGACATCAGAGGTGCGTTACATTTCCCTCTGGCACTTGCTAAGTGAGCCTGCTCAGACATCAGAGGTGCGTTACATTTCCCTCTGGCACTTGCTAAGTGAGCCTGCTCAGACATCAGAGACGCGTTACATTTCCCTCTGGCACTTGCTAATTGAGCCTGCTCAGACATCAGAGGCGCGTTACATTTTGTTCCCGGCACTTGCTAAATGAGCAGAGATTAGAGGCGCATTTCATTTCCCTCTGGCACTTGCTAAGATAGCCTGCTCAGACTTCAGAGGCGCAATACATTTCCCTGTGGCATTTGCTAAGTGAGCCTGCTCAGACATCAGAGGCGCATTACATTTCCCCCTGGCGCTTGCTAAGTGAGCTTGCTCAGACATCAGAGACGCATTACATTTCCCTGTGGCATTTGTTAAGTGAGCCTGCTCAGACATCAGAGGAGCATTACATTTCCCCCTGGCACTTGCTAAGTGAGCTTGCTCAGACATCAGAGACGCATTACATTTCCCTCTGGCACTTGCTAATTGAGCTTGCTCAGACATCAGAGGCTCATTACATTTCCCTGTGGCATTTGCTAAGTGAGCCTGCTCAGACATCAGTGGCGCATTACATTTCCTTCTGGCACTTGCTAAGTGAGCCTGCTCAGACATCAGAGGCGCATTACATTTCCCTCTGGCGCTTGCTAAGTGAGCTTGCTCAGACATCAGAGGCGCATTACATTTCCCTCTTGCACTTGCTAAGTGAGCCTTCTCAGACATCAGAGAAGCCTTACATTTCCCTCTGGCACTTGCTAAATGAGCCTGCTCAGACATCAGAGGTGCATTACATTTCCCTGTAGCATTTGCTAAGTGAGCCTGCTCATACATCAGAGGAGCATTACATTTCCCTCTGGCAATTGCTAAATTAGCTTGCTCAGACATAAGAGGCGCATTACATTTCCCTCTGGCACTTGCTAAGTGAGCTTGCTCAGACATCAGAGGCACATTAGACATACCTCTGGCATTTGCTAAGTGAGCATGCTCAGACATCAGAGGCAGTATTACATTTCCCTCTGGCACTTGCTAAGTGAGCCTGCTCAGACATCAGAGGCACGTTACATTTTGTTCCCGGCACTTGCTAAATGAGCCTGCCAAGACATCAGAGGCGCATTTCATTTCCGTCTGGCACTTGCTAAGTGAGCCTGCTCAGACTTCAGAGGCGCATTACATTTCCCTGTGGCATTTGCTAAGTGAGCCTGCTCAGACATCAGTGGCGCATTACATTTCCCTCTGGCACTTGCTAAGTGAGCTTGCTCAGACACCAGAGGCGCATTACATTTCCCTCTGGCACTTGCTAAGTGAGCTTGCTCAGACACCAGAGGCGCATTACATTTCCATCTGGCACTTGGTAAGTGAGCCTGCTCAGACATCAGAGACGCATTACATTTCCCTCTGGCACTTGCTAATTGAGCTTGCTCAGACATCAGAGGCGCATTGCATTTCCCTCTAGCACTTGCTAAGTGAGCTTGCTCAGACATCAGAGGTGCATTACATATGCCTCTTGCATTTGCTAAGTGAGCATGCTCAGACATCAGAGGCGCATTACATTTCCCTCTGGCGCTTGCGAAGTGAGTCTGCTCAGACATCAGAGGGGCATTACATTTCCCTCTGGCGCTTGCTAAGTGAGCCTGCTCAGACATCAGAGGTGTTTTACATTTCCCTCTGGCGCTTGCTAAGTGAGCTTGCTCAGACATCAGAGGGGCATTACATTTCCCTCTGGCGCTTGCTAAGTGAGCCTGCTCAGACATCAGAGGTGTTTTACATTTCCCTATGGCGCTTGCTAAGTGAGCTTGCTCAGACTGCAGAGGTGCATTGCATTTCCCTTTTGCATTTGCTAAGTGAGCCTGCTCAGACATCAGAGGCGGGTTACATTTTGTTCCCGGCACTTGCTAAATGAGCCTGCTCAGACATCAGAGGCACATTTAATTTCTCTCTGGCACTTGCTAAGATAGCCTGCTCAGACTTCAGAGGCGCATTACATTTTCCTGTGGCATTTGCTAAGTGAGCCTGCTCAGACATCAGAGGTGCATTACATTTCCCTCTGGCACTTGCTAAGTGGGCTTGCTCAGACACCAGAGGTGCATTACATTTCCCTCTGGCACTTGCTAAGTGAGCCTGTTCAGACATCAGAGACGCATTACATTTCCCTCTGGCACTTGCTAATTGAGCTTGCTCAGACATCAGAGGCGCATTACATTTCCCTCTGGCACTTGTGAAGTGAGCCTGCTTAGACATCAGAGGCGCATTACATTTCCCTCTGGCGCTTGCTAAGTGAGCCTGCTCAGACATCAGAGGCGCATTACATTTCCCTGTAGCATTTGCTAAGTGAGCCTGCTCATACATCATAGGAGCATTACATTTCCCTCTGGCACTTGCTAAGTTAGCTTGCTCAGACATCAGAGGCGCATTACATTTCCCTCTGGCACTTGTGAAGTGAGCCTGCTTAGACATCAGAGGCGCATTTCATTTCCCTCTGGCACTTGTGAAGTGAGCCTGCTTAGACATCAGAGGCGTATTACATTTCCCTCTGGCGCTTGCTAGGTGAGCTTGCTCAGACATCAGAGGCCTATTACAGTTCCCTATGGCGCTTGCTAAGTGAGCTTGCTCATACATCAGAGGCGCATTACATTTCCCTCTGGCACTTGCTAAGTGAGCTTGCTCAGACACCAGAGGCACATTACATTTCCCTCTGGCACTTGCTAAGTGAGCCTGCTCAGACATCAGAGACGCATTAGATTTCCCTCTGGCACTTGCTAATTGAGCTTGTTCAGACATCAGTGGCGCATTACATTTCCCTCTGGCTCTTATGAAGTGAGCCTGCTGAGACATCAGAGGCGCATTACATTTCCCTCTGGCGCTTGCTAAGTGAGCCTGCTCAGACATCAGAGGCGCATTATATTTCCCTCTGGCGCTTGCTAAGTGAGCTTGCTCAGACATCAGAGGCGCATTACATTTCCCTCTGGCACTTGCTAAGTGAGCCTGCTCAGACATCAGAGAAGTCTTACATTTCCCTATGGCACTTGCTAAATGAGCCTGCTCAGACATCAGAGGCGCATTACATTTCCCTGTAGCATTTGCTAAGTGAGCCTGCTCATACATCAGAGGCGCATTACATTTCCCTCTGACACTTGCTAAGTGAGCTTGATCAGACATCAGAGGCGCATTAAACATGCCTCTGGCATTTGCTAAGTGAGCATGCTCAGACATCAGAGGCGCATTTCATTTCCCTCTGGTACTTGCTAAGTGAGCCTGCTCAGACTTCAGAGGCGCATTACATTTCCCTGTGGCAATTGCTAAGTGAGCATGCTCAGACATCAGAGGCGCATTACATTTCCCTCTGGCACTTGCTAAGTGAGCCTGCTCAGACATCAGAGGCACGTTACATTTTGTTCCCGGCACTTGCTAAATGAGCCTGCTCAGACATCAGAGGCGCATTTCATTTCCCTCTGGCACTTGCTAAGTGAGCCTGGTCAGACTTCAGAGGCGCATTACATTTCCCTGTGGCATTTGCTAAGTGAGCCTGCTGAGACATCAGAGGCGCATTACATTTCCCTCTGGCACTTGCTAAGTGAGCCTGCTCAGACTTCAGAGGCGCATTACATTTCCCTGTGGTATTTGCTAAATGAGCTTGCTCAGACATCAGAGGAGCATTACATTTCCCTCTGGCACTTGCTAAGTGAGCTTGCTCAGACATCAGAGGCGCATTACATTTCCCTCTGGCACTTGCTAAGTGAGCCTGCTCAGACATCAGAGGCACGTTACATTTTGTTCCTGGCACTTGCTAAATGAGCCTGCTCAGACATCAGAGGTGCATTTCATTTCCCTCTGGCACTTGCTAAGTGAGCCTGCTCAGACTTCAGAGGCGCATTACTTTTCCCTGTGGCATTTGCTAAGTGAGCCTGCTCAGACATCAGTGGCGCATTACATTTCCCTCTGGAACTTGCTAAGTGAGCCTGCTCAGACTGCAGAGGTGCATTACAATTCCCTGTGGCATTTGCTAAGTGAGCCTGCTCAGACATCAAAGGCGCATTACATTTCCCTCTGGCATTTGCTAAGTGAGCATGCTCAGACATCAGAGGCGCATTACATTTCCCTCTGGCACTTGCTAAATGAGCCTGCTCAGACATCAGAGGCGCATTTCATTTCCCTCTGGCACTTGCTAAGTGAGCCTGCTCAGACTTCAGAGGCGCATTACATTTCCCTGTGGCATTTGCTAAGTGAGCCTGCTCAGACATCAATGGCGCATTACATTTCCCTCTGGCACTTGCTAAGTGAGCTTGCTCAGACACCAGAGGCGCATTACATTTCCCTCTGGCACTTGCTAAGTGAGCCTGCTCAGACATCAGAGACGCATTACATTTCCCTCTGGCACTTGCTAAGTGAGCTTGCTCAGACACCAGAGGCGCATTACATTTCCCTCTGGCACTTGCTAAGTGAGACTGCTCAGACATCTCTAGCACTTGTGAAGTGAGCCTGCCTAGACATGAGAGGCGCATTACATTTCCCTCTGGCGCTTGCTAAGTGAGCCTGCTCAGACATCAGAGGCGCATTGCATTTCCCTCTGGCGCTTGCTAAGTGACCTTGCTCAGACATAAGAGGCGCATTACATTTCGCTCTGGCACTTGCTAAGTGAGCCTGCTCAGACATCAGAGAAGCCTAACATTTCCCTCTGGCACTTGCTAAATGAGCCTGCTCAGACATCAGAGGCGCATTACATTTCCCTGTAGCATTTGCTTAGTGAGCCTGCTCATACATCAGAGGAGCATTACATTTCCCTCTGGCACTTGCTAAGTTAGCTTGCTCAGACATCAGAGGCGCATTACATTTCCCTCTGGCACTTGCTAAGTGAGCTTGCTCAGATATCAGAGGCACATTACATATGCCTCTGGCATTTGCTAAGTGAGTATGCTCAGACATCAGAGGCGCATTACATTTCCCTCTGGTGCTTGCAAAGTGAGTCTGCTCAGACATCAGAGGGGCATTACATTTCCCTCTGGCGCTTGCTAAGTGAGCCTGCTCAGATATCAGAGGCGTATTACATTTCCCTCTGGCGCTTGCTAAGTGAGCTTGCTCAGACATCAGAGGCGTATTACATTTCCCTATGGCCCTTGCTAAGTGAGCTTGCTCATACATCAGAGGCGCATTACATTTCCCTTTGGCGCTTGCTAAGTGAGCTTGCTCATACATCAGAGGTGCATTACATTTCCCTTTGGCGCTTGCTAAGTGAGCTTGCTCAGACTGCAGAGGTGCATTACATTTCCCTTTGGCATTTGCTAAGTGAGCCTGCTCAGACATCCGAGGCACGTCACATTCTGTTCCCGGCACTTGCTAAATGAGCCTGCTCAGACATCAGAGGCGCATTTCATTTCCCTCTGGCACTTGCTAAAATAGCCTGCTCAAACTTCAGAGGTGCATTACATTTTCCTGTGGCATTTGCTAAGTGAGCCTGCTCAGACATCAGAGGCGCATTACATTTCCCTCTGGCACTTGCTAAGTGAGCTTCCTCAGACACCAGAGGCGCATTACATTTCCCTCTGGCACTTGCCAAGTGATCCTGCTCAGACATCAGAGACGCATTACATTTCCCTCTGGCACTTGCTAATTGAGCTTGCTCAGACATCAGAGGCGCATTACATTTCCCTCTGGCACTTGTGAAGTGAGCCTGCTTAGACATCAGAGGCGCATTACATTTCCCTCTGGCGCTTGCTAAGTGAGCCTGCTCAGACTTCAGAGAAGCCTCACATTTCCTTGTAGCATTTGCTAAGTGAGCCTGCTCATACATCAGAGAAGCATTACATTTCCCTCTGGCACTTGCTAAATTAGCTTGCTTAGACATCAGAGGCGCATTACATTTCCCTCTGGCACTTGCTAAGTGAGCTTGCGCAGACATCGGAGGCGCATTAAACATGCCTCTGGCATTTGCTAAGTGAGCATGCTCAGACATCAGAGGCGCATTACATTTCTCTCTGGCACTTGCTAAGTGAGCCTGCTCAGACATCAGAGGCACGTTACATTTTGTTCCCGGCACTTGCTAAATGAGCCTGCTCAGACATCAGAGGCGCATTACATTTCCCTCTGGCGCTTGCTAAGTGAGCCTGCTCAGACATCAGAGAAGCCTTACATTTCCCTTCTGGCACTTGCCAAGTGAGCCTGCTCAGACATCAGAGGTGCATTACATTTCCCTCTGGCACTTGCTAAGTGAGCTTGCTCAGATATCAGAGGTGCATTACATTTCCCTCTGACACTTGCTAAGTGAGCCTGCTCAGACATCAGAGGTGCATTACATTTCCCTCTGGCGCTTGCTAAGTGAGCTTGCTCAGACATCAGAGGAGCATTACACTTCCCTCTGGCACTTGCTAAGTGAGCATGCTCAGACATCAGAGGTGCGTTACATTTCCCTCTGGCACTTGCTAAGTGAGCTTGCTCAGATATCAGAGGTGCATTACATTTCCCTCTGACACTTGCTAAGTGAGCCTGCTCAGACATCAGAGGTGCATTACATTTCCCTCTGGCACTTGCTAAGTGAGCCTGCTCAGACATCAGAGACGCGTTACATTTCCCTCTGGCACTTGCTAATTGAGCCTGCTCAGACATCAGAGGCGCGTTACATTTTGTTCCCGGCACTTGCTAAATGAGCAGAGATTAGAGGCGCATTTCATTTCCCTCTGGCACTTGCTAAGATAGCCTGCTCAGACTTCAGAGGCGCAATACATTTCCCTGTGGCATTTGCTAAGTGAGCCTGCTCAGACATCAGAGGCGCATTACATTTCCCCCTGGCGCTTGCTAAGTGAGCTTGCTCAGACATCAGAGACGCATTACATTTCCCTGTGGCATTTGTTAAGTGAGCCTGCTCAGACATCAGAGGAGCATTACATTTCCCCCTGGCACTTGCTAAGTGAGCTTGCTCAGACATCAGAGACGCATTACATTTCCCTCTGGCACTTGCTAATTGAGCTTGCTCAGACATCAGAGGCGCATTACATTTCCCTCTGGCACTTGTGAAATGAGCCTGCTTAGACATCAGAGGCGCATTACATTTCCTTCTGGCACTTGCTAAGTGAGCCTGCTCAGACATCAGAGGCGCATTACATTTCCCTCTGGCGCTTGCTAAGTGAGCTTGCTCAGACATCAGAGGCGCATTACATTTCCCTCTTGCACTTGCTAAGTGAGCCTTCTCAGACATCAGAGAAGCCTTACATTTCCCTCTGGCACTTGCTAAATGAGCCTGCTCAGACATCAGAGGTGCATTACATTTCCCTGTAGCATTTGCTAAGTGAGCCTGCTCATACATCAGAGGAGCATTACATTTCCCTCTGGCAATTGCTAAATTAGCTTGCTCAGACATAAGAGGCGCATTACATTTCTCTCTGGCACTTGCTAAGTGAGCCTGCTCAGACATCAGAGGCACGTTACATTTTGTTCCCGGCACTTGCTAAATGAGCCTGCTCAGACATCAGAGGCGCATTACATTTCCCTCTGGCGCTTGCTAAGTGAGCCTGCTCAGACATCAGAGAAGCCTTACATTTCCCTTCTGGCACTTGCCAAGTGAGCCTGCTCAGACATCAGAGGTGCATTACATTTCCCTCTGGCACTTGCTAAGTGAGCTTGCTCAGATATCAGAGGTGCATTACATTTCCCTCTGACACTTGCTAAGTGAGCCTGCTCAGACATCAGAGGTGCATTACATTTCCCTCTGGCGCTTGCTAAGTGAGCTTGCTCAGACATCAGAGGAGCATTACACTTCCCTCTGGCACTTGCTAAGTGAGCATGCTCAGACATCAGAGGTGCGTTACATTTCCCTCTGGCACTTGCTAAGTGAGCTTGCTCAGATATCAGAGGTGCATTACATTTCCCTCTGACACTTGCTAAGTGAGCCTGCTCAGACATCAGAGGTGCATTACATTTCCCTCTGGCACTTGCTAAGTGAGCCTGCTCAGACATCAGAGACGCGTTACATTTCCCTCTGGCACTTGCTAATTGAGCCTGCTCAGACATCAGAGGCGCGTTACATTTTGTTCCCGGCACTTGCTAAATGAGCAGAGATTAGAGGCGCATTTCATTTCCCTCTGGCACTTGCTAAGATAGCCTGCTCAGACTTCAGAGGCGCAATACATTTCCCTGTGGCATTTGCTAAGTGAGCCTGCTCAGACATCAGAGGCGCATTACATTTCCCCCTGGCGCTTGCTAAGTGAGCTTGCTCAGACATCAGAGACGCATTACATTTCCCTGTGGCATTTGTTAAGTGAGCCTGCTCAGACATCAGAGGAGCATTACATTTCCCCCTGGCACTTGCTAAGTGAGCTTGCTCAGACATCAGAGACGCATTACATTTCCCTCTGGCACTTGCTAATTGAGCTTGCTCAGACATCAGAGGCGCATTACATTTCCCTCTGGCACTTGTGAAATGAGCCTGCTTAGACATCAGAGGCGCATTACATTTCCTTCTGGCACTTGCTAAGTGAGCCTGCTCAGACATCAGAGGCGCATTACATTTCCCTCTGGCGCTTGCTAAGTGAGCTTGCTCAGACATCAGAGGCGCATTACATTTCCCTCTTGCACTTGCTAAGTGAGCCTTCTCAGACATCAGAGAAGCCTTACATTTCCCTCTGGCACTTGCTAAATGAGCCTGCTCAGACATCAGAGGTGCATTACATTTCCCTGTAGCATTTGCTAAGTGAGCCTGCTCATACATCAGAGGCGCATTACATTTCCATCTGGCACTTGGTAAGTGAGCCTGCTCAGACATCAGAGACGCATTACATTTCCCTCTGGCACTTGCTAATTGAGCTTGCTCAGACATCAGAGGCGCATTGCATTTCCCTCTGGCACTTGCTAAGTGAGCTTGCTCAGACATCAGAGGTGCATTACATATGCCTCTTGCATTTGCTAAGTGAGCATGCTCAGACATCAGAGGCGCATTACATTTCCCTCTGGCGCTTGCGAAGTGAGTCTGCTCAGACATCAGAGGGGCATTACATTTCCCTCTGGCGCTTGCTAAGTGAGCCTGCTCAGACATCAGAGGTGTTTTACATTTCCCTCTGGCGCTTGCTAAGTGAGCTTGCTCAGACATCAGAGGGGCATTACATTTCCCTCTGGCGCTTGCTAAGTGAGCCTGCTCAGACATCAGAGGTGTTTTACATTTCCCTATGGCGCTTGCTAAGTGAGCTTGCTCAGACTGCAGAGGTGCATTGCATTTCCCTTTTGCATTTGCTAAGTGAGCCTGCTCAGACATCAGAGGCGGGTTACATTTTGTTCCCGGCACTTGCTAAATGAGCCTGCTCAGACATCAGAGGCACATTTAATTTCTCTCTGGCACTTGCTAAGATAGCCTGCTCAGACTTCAGAGGCGCATTACATTTTCCTGTGGCATTTGCTAAGTGAGCCTGCTCAGACACCAGAGGTGCATTACATTTCCCTCTGGCACTTGCTAAGTGAGCCTGCTCAGACATCAGAGACGCATTACATTTCCCTCTGGCACTTGCTAATTGAGCTTGCTCAGACATCAGAGGCGCATTACATTTCCCTCTGGCACTTGTGAAGTGAGCCTGCTTAGACATCAGAGGCGCATTACATTTCCCTCTGGCGCTTGCTAAGTGAGCCTGCTCAGACATCAGAGGCGCATTACATTTCCCTCAGGCGCTTGCTAAGTGAGCTTGCTCAGACATCAGAGGCGCATTACATTTCCCTCTGGCACTTGCTAAGTGAGCCTGCTCAGACATCAGAGAAGCCTTACATTTCCCTCTGGCACTTGCTAAATGAGCCTGCTCAGACATCAGAGGCGCATTACATTTCCCTGTAGCATTTGCTAAGTGAGCCTGCTCATACATCAGAGGAGCATTACATTTCCCTCTGGCACTTGCTAAATTAGCTTGCTCAGACATCAGAGGCGCATTACATTTCTCTCTGGCACTTGCTAAGTGAGCTTGTTCAGACATCAGAGGCGCATGAAACATACCACTGGCATTTGCTAAGTGAGCATGCTCAGACATCAGAGGCGCATTACATTTCTCTCTGCACTTGCTAAGTGAGCCTGCTCAGACATCAGAGGCATGTTACATTTTGTTCCCGGCACTTGCTAAATGAGCCTGCTCAGACATCAGAGGCGCATTTCATTTCCCTCTGGCACTTGCTAAGTGAGCCTGCTCAGACATCAGAGGCGCATTACATTTCCCTGTGGCACTTGCTAAGTGAGCCTGCTCAGATATCAGAGGCACGTTACATTTTGTTCCCGGCACTTGCTAAATGAGCCTGCTCAGACATCAGAGGCGCATTTCATTTCCCTCTGGCACTTGCTAAGCGAGCCTGCTCAGACTTCAGAGGCGCATTACATTTCCCTGTGGCTTTTGCTAAGTGAGCCTGTTCAGACATCAGAGGCACATTACATTTCCCTCTGGCACTTGCTAAGTGAGCCTGCTCAGACTTCAGAGGCGCATTACATTTCCCTGTGGTATTTGCTAAGTGAGCTTGCTCAGACATCAGAGGAGCATTACATTTCCCTCTGGCACTTGCTAAGTGAGCTTGCTCAGACATCAGAGACGCATTACATTTCCCTCTGGCACTTGCTAAGTGAGCCTGCTCAGACATCAGAGGCGCATTACATTTTGTTCCCGGCACTTGCTAAATGAGCCTGCTCAGACATCAGAGGCGCATTTCATTTCCCTCTGGCACTTGCTAAGTGAGCCTGCTCAGACTGCAGAGGTGCATTACATTTCCCTGTGGCATTTTCTAAGTGAGCCTGCTCAGACATCAGAGGCACATTACATTTCCCTCTGGCATTTGCTAAGTGAGCCTGCTCAGACATCAGAGGCGCATTACATTTCCCTCTGGCACTTGCTAAGTGAGCCTGCTCAGACTTCAGAGGCGCATTACATTTCCCTGTGTCATTTGCTAAGTGAGCATGCTCAGACATCAGAGGCGCATTACATTTCCCTCTGGCACTTGCTAAGTGAGCCTGCTCAGACATCAGAGACGCGTTACATTTTGTTCCCAGCACTTGCTAAATGAGCCTGCTCAGACATCAGAGGCGCATTTCATTTCCCTCTGGCACTTTCTAAGTGAGCCTGCTCAGACTTCAGAGGTGCATTACATTTCCCTGTGGCATTTGCTAAGTGAGCCTGCTCAGGCACCAGAGGCGCATTACATTTCCCTCTGGCACTTGCTAAGTGAGCCTGCCCAGACTTCAGAGGCGCATTACATTTCCCTGTAGTATTTGCTAAGTGAGCCTGCTCAGACATCAGAGGAGCATTACATTTCCCTCTGGCACTTGCTAAGTGAGCCTGCTCAGACATCAGAGGCGCGTTACATTTTGTTCCTGGCACTTGCTAAATGAGCCTGCTCAGACATCAGAGGCCTATTTCATTTCCCTCTGGCACTTGCTAAGTGAGCTTGCTCAGACACCAGAGGCGCGTTACATTTCCCTATGGCACTTGCTAAGTGAGCCTGCTCAGACATCAGAGCGCATTACTTTTCCCTCTGGCACTTGCTAATTCAGCTTGCTCAGACATCAGAGGCGCATTACATTTCCCTCTGGCACTTGTGAAGTGAGCCTGCTTAGACATCAGATGCGCATTACATTTCCCTCTGGCGCTTGCTAAGTGAGCCTGCTCAGACATCAGAGGCGCATTACATTTCCCTCTGGTGCTTGCTAAGTGAGCCTGCTCAGACATCAGAGGCGCATTACATTTCCCTGTAGCATTTGCTAAGTGAGCCTGCTCATACATCAGAGGAGCATTACATTTCCCTCTGGCACTTGCTAAGTTAGCTTGCTCAGACATCAGAGGCGCATTACATTTCCCTCTGGCACTTGCTAAGTGAGCTTGCTCAGACATCAGAGGCGCATTACATATGCCTCTGGCATTTACTAAGTGAGGATGCTCAGACATCAGAGGCGCATTACATTTCCCTCTGGCGCTTGCGAAGTGAGTCTGCTCAGACATCAGAGGGGCATTACATTTCCCTCTGGCGCTTGCTAAGTGAGCCTGCTCAGATATCAGAGGTGTATTACATTTCCCTCTGGCGCTTGCTAAGTGAGCCTGCTCAGATATCAGAGGCGTATTACATTTCCCTCTGGCGCTTGCTAAGTGACCTTGCTCATACATCAGAGGCGCATTACATTTCCCTTTGGCGCTTGCTAAGTGAGCTTGCTCATACATCAGAGGCGCATTACATTTCCCGTTGGCGCTTGCTAAGTGAGCTTGCTCAGACATCAGAGGCGCATCCCGGCACTTGCTCAGCTAGTTCACCTGGACAACAGACACAGATTATATTTTCCACTGGCACTTGCTCAGCGAGAAAGCTCAGACATCAGGGGCAAGTCAAACTTTCTCAAGGCACTCGCTCGGCCATTCTGTCCCACCATAAGGGACACACCAGACTCTGCCGTAATACTGACTCAGAGCACCTGCTACAGCACATGCAAGGCTAGAGAGCTCCTGCAGGGAAATAGTGGCATATTTTACCAGGTTCATCATCAACTGATCTTCCCACGCAGCGGGAGCATAGACTCTGTCTCCCATTCCCTGTCTGCCCCACATCTCTATGGTCCCCTGTGATATCGCTATGTTCCCTCTGCCCCTATGGTCCTCGTGTTGTCGCTGTGTGCCCCCAGGCCCCCTTCTGGTCCACTGTATTGAAGCTAGTACACCTATCCGTATGGTCCCCTGTGATGTCGCTGTATGCCCCCAGCCCCTCTGGTTCCCCATGTTGTTGCTATGTGCCCCCAGCCCTTTCTGGTCCCCGTGATGTCGCTGTATGCCCCCAGCCCCTCTGGTTCCCCATGTTGTTGCTATGTGCCCCCAGCCCTTTCTGGTCCCTGTGTTGTTGCTGTGTGCCCCGAGCCTCCCTCTTCGCCCTGTGATGTCGCTGTATGTCCTCAGCCCCTCTGGTCCCCTAGGATGTCGCTGTGTGCCCGCAGCCCTCTCTGGTCCCCATGAGGTGCTGTGTACCCCCAACGCCTCTGGTCCCCCTGATGTCGCTGAGTACCACCAGACCCTCTGGTTCCCCATGTTGTTGCTGTGTGCCCCCAGCCCTCTCTGGCCCCTGTGATGTCGCTGTGGGCCCCCAGCCTCCCTGTCGGCCCTGTAATATCGCTGTATGCCCTCAGCCCCTCTGGTCCCCTAGGATGTCGCTGTGTGCACTCAGCCCCTCTCGTCCCCTAGGATGCCGCTGTGTGCCCTCAGCCCCTCTGGTCCCCTAGGATGTCGCTGTGTGCACTCAGCCCCTCTCGTCCCCTAGGATGTCGCTGTGTGCCCTCAGCCCCTCTGGTCCCCTAGGATGTTGCTGTGTGCCCCCAGCCTCCCTCTCGGCCCTGTGATATCGCTGTATGCCCTCAGCCCCTCTGGTCCCCTAGGATGTAGCTGTGTGCCCTCAGCCCCTCTGGTCCCCTAGGATGTAGCTGTGTGCCCTCAGCCCCTCTGGTCCCCTAGGATGTTGCTGTGTGCCCTCAGCCCCTCTGGTCCCCTAGGATGTCGCTGTGTGCCCCCAGCCCCTATGGTCCTCGTGTTGTCGCTGTGTGCCCCCAGCCCCCCTTCTGGTCCCCCGTATTGAAGCTTGTACCCTTATCCGTATGGTCCCCCGTGATGTCGCTGTGTGCCCTCAGCCCCTTTCATCCCTGTGTTGTCGCTGTGTGCCATGAGCCTCCCTCTTGGCCCTGTGATGTCGCTGTGTGTCCTCAGCCCCTCTGGTCCCTGTGATGTCGCTGTGTGCCCCGAGCCTCCCTCTCGGCCCTGTGATGTCGCTGTATGTCCTCAGCCCCTCTGGTCCCTGTGATGTCGCTGTGTGCCCCGAGTCTCCCTCTCGGCCCTGTGATGTCGCTGTATGTCCTCAGCCCCTCTGGTTCCCCATGTTGTTACTGTGTGGCCCCAGCCCCTCTCATCCCTGTGTTGTCGCTGTGTGCCATGAGCCTCCCTCTTGGCCCTGTGATGTCGCTGTGTGTCCTCAGCCCCTCTGGTCCCTGTGATGTCGCTGTGTGCCCCGAGCCTCCCTCTCCGCCCTGTGATGTCGCTGTATGTCCTCAGCCCCTCTGGTTCCCCATGTTGTTACTGTGTGCCCCCAGCCCCTCTCATCCCTGTGTTGTCGCTGTGTGTCATGAGCCTCCCTTTTGGCCCTGTGATGTTGCTGTATGCCCTCAGCCCCTCTGGTCCCCTAGGATGTCGCTGTGTGCCCGCAGCCCTCTCTGGTCCCCATGAGGTGCTGTGTACCCCCAACCCCTCTGGTCCCCCTGATGTCGCTGAGTACCACCAGCCCCTCTGGTTCCCCATGTTGTTGCTGTGTGCCCCCAGCCCTCTCTGGTCCCTGTGATGTCGCTGTGTGCCCCCAGCCTCCCTCTTGGCCCTGTGATGTAGCTTTATGCCCTCAGCCCCTCTGGTCCCCTAGGATGTCGCTGTGTGCACTCAGCCCCTCTCGTCCCCTAGGATGTCGCTGTGTGCCCTCAGCCCCTCTGGTCCCCTAGGATGTCGCTGTGTGCACTCAGCCCCTCTCGTCCCCTAGGATGTCGCTGTGTGCCCTCAGCCCCTCTGGTCCCCTAGGATGTTGCTGTGTGCCCCCAGCCTCCCTCTCGGCCCTGTGATATCGCTGTATGCCCTCAGCCCCTCTGGTCCCCTAGGATGTAGCTGTGTGCCCTCAGCCCCTCTGGTCCCCTAGGATGTAGCTGTGTGCCCTCAGCCCCTCTGGTCCCCTAGGATGTTGCTGTGTACCCTCAGCCCCTCTGGTCCCCTAGGATGTCACTGTGTGCCCCCAGCCCCTATGATCCTCGTGTTGTCGCTGTGTGCCCCCAGCCCCCCTTCTGGTCCCCCGTATTGAAGCTTGTACCCTTATCCGTATGGTCCCCCGTGATGTCGCTGTGTGCCCTCAGCCCCTTTCATCCCTGTGTTGTCGCTGTGTGCCATGAGGCTCCCTCTTGGCCCTGTGATGTCGCTGTGTGTCCTCAGCCCCTCTGGTCCCTGTGATGTCGCTGTGTGCCCCGAGCCTCCCTCTCGGCCCTGTGATGTCGCTGTTTGTCCTCAGCCCCTCTGGTCCCTGTGATGTCGCTGTGTGCCCCAAGCCTCCCTCTCGGCCCTCTGATGTCGCTGTATGTCCTCAGCCCCTCTGGTTCCCCATGTTGTTACTGTGTGGCCCCAGCCCCTCTCATCCCTGTGTTGTCGCTGTGTGCCATGAGCCTCCCTCTTGGCCCTGTGATGTCGCTGTGTGTCCTCAGCCCCTCTGGTCCCTGTGATGTCGCTGTGTGCCCTGAGCCTCCCTCTCCGCCCTGTGATGTCGCTGTATGTCCTCAGCCCCTCTGGTTCCCCATGTTGTTACTGTGTGCCCCCAGCCCCTCTCATCCCTGTGTTGTCGCTGTGTGTCATGAGCCTCCCTCTTGGCCCTGTGATGTTGCTGTATGCCCTCAGCCCCTCTGGTCCCCTAGGATGTCGCTGTGTGCCCGCAGCCCTCTCTGGTCCCCATGAGGTGCTGTGTACCCCCAACCCCTCTGGTCCCCCTGATGTCGCTGAGTACCACCAGCCCCTCTGGTTCCCCATGTTGTTGCTGTGTGCCCCCAGCCCTCTCTGGTCCCTGTGATGTCGCTGTGTGCCCCCAGCCTCCCTCTTGGCCCTGTGATGTAGCTTTATGCCCTCAGCCCCTCTGGTCCCCTAGGATGTCGCTGTGTGCCGCGCAGCCCCTCTGGTCCCCCTGTTGTTGCTGTGTACCCCCAGCCCACCCAACTCCCCCGTGGTGTCGCTGTGTGGCCCTCTGGTCCCCCGTGATCCCGCTATGTGCCCCCATCCCCTATTGTTGCTGTATTCCCTTCCCGTCTGGCCCCCCCTGCTTTCCATGATCTCTTCTCCGTCCTCCCCTTTCTCCCTTTCTTCCATTCCCCGATTCCGTCAATTGCAGGAGTTGTCTTGGGTCTCGAATCAAAAGGCTCACCATCAATAACCTTTTGACAACGCCTGGATCTGTCCTTTGGACCCATCGACTTGTGATGCTTCACCCCCTATACTCCCTATACTCTCATGCTGGACCCCCTGGATCCTGCACTCAGGCTGGCGTTAAATCATGCTTTACCCATCGTCACCGTGAATCCCCGCCTAGATTCTCTGTTCCCTTACAACATTATGCGTTCTACTGACATCATAAGACATCTGCAACTGTACTCTGCTTTTTCCACTGTTTTATTGTCTGTTCTCAGCTCCTCTCCCCTCTCGCCCCCTTCTCGCCTTCTCCTCCCCCTCCCTTACACTGTCTCCGCACCTGCTCTTTCAGAATTGTCGCCGGACCCGGTATGATGGTTAAACGTTTTGTCGCCGCACCTCCTCCCCCTATGGCCCTGCCTGAGCGGACGTATAGCCTAGTGCGATGGCTGTTTTGTTTTGTTCCTCTCCCTCCCTTCTCCCCCTCCCCATCGCCAGCTACTCGTGTGATTCCCCTGAGATGTTGTCAGGCCTATTGCGGAAATCGCGTATCTGTTCTAGTTTCCCTGCCTTCTATGTCTTGGAACTAGCATTGTCTGGGGTGTCGCTAGGCCGTGTGCAGTGGCTAATCTCCACACTCTTGTTTTTCATGACCTGTAGGAGTGTTATGTTTTCCCTTGTTCCCTCCCTTGTCATGGAGCGCTTTGAAGCGCATTGTGAATGGCGCTGCATATATAAACTATCACATCATATCACTATGCTTACTCTCTAATCTACACCATCACACAATTAGAGTGCAGCTACACCCCTCAATCAATTAGGCCTAGCTGCTCACATACAAACACTATCCCATGAACACCTCATCATTCTAATAAAATGCAGCTATATCCCATGACAATCCGGCCTAGCTGCACACATAAGTGTCCCACAGGCCTATAGCAGCCAGAACCCAGTCTCTGTGTCCACATGCCAGACTGCACACATTGAACCGATATTAATACCACCACACCTAATGCTAGGATGCAGCAACCATCAGGCAATTACATCAGCTGCACACTTAGCTGGTGCACCCAAGCACCCTTCGACATGCTTCTCTCTCAACTGACCAGGATTACGGTCCCCGATGGCGTTCAACCTACCAGTGCTCAGTGCTATGAGGTCATACCGATGATAAATAGAATGCTATATAAATGCCAAATAACATAACTGACAAACAAAAGATATGACAACCTGAAGTGACAGTATTCACCCAAGCACTGAAAGTACAATGCAAGATGGCAGATCAGCACCTTATGGGCTTGGTCTACTACAAAGTGCCAAAGCATACAGAGATGAACCAACTCCAGCCAATCAGCCCCTCACTCACTTCCATAGGTGCACACCCTTACAGGAAGCCCAGCCAGGTGGGTAGTGTAAGTGGGAGCAGAGAATTACATAAACTAGGAGTTCCAGTCTCGCAAAGTGGGTGTTTTGAGTAAGAGCTGGTGGTAGGAGATTGGAGGAGATCAGCGAGCTAGGAAAGTGTTTGGGGCAGGGTGGAGAGCAGAGAAGAACTTTGGAGAAGGTTGGAAAGAGAGAAAGAAGTTTGGAGGAGGTTGGAGACAGGGGCTTAAGTCATTTGGTGTAGTTTGGGTTGAGACAGACATAGGTTGGTTGTAGTCACCTGGTGGATGGTCAGAAGGAGGAAGCTAGTGATTGTACAGCTAGTAAGACCAGGACGGTATGAGAGGGCATGCTTGCTTAAGAAAGAGACCTGATCTGAAGAGGTCAAGACCATGTTGAGACGAGGAACAAGCAGGAAGCAAGGAGGTAAATAACTAGAGCAAGAGGAGGAGGTGACAGATGTCCTCTTAAAGCTGGCTCCTGGTAATCCGAAGGCAAGCATATCCTGTATTCTCAAAAGCACCAAAGAAGAGACACCAAGAAGGCCACAGAAGGTGTTTGCGGGAACCCCTTAAACCTGGAATGAGATCCAAGTTGAAAAGAGCTGCAGAGGTCTCCCACAAAGTGTGGGGGGATCCTTTAAAACTAGAATCGAAAAGAAGAGACCCAGGGACAATACAGTAAGGGGCGCAGAAAACTATTTAAACTTGAGTTTGCAAGCACAATGAGATACCTTGAGAAGGCGGGGGAATGAAGGACACAGGAACCCCTTCAAGCCTGAACTTATGCCAGCCTATTGGATGGCCTAGAAATACCTTGAGAACATTCCTTTACTTTAGTTTGGCTTTGCAATTACAGTCCGCCATTTTGTGTTTTGGACAACCTGTATTATATTCTGATAATAAAGAATCGTTTACACTACATTTCTATTTGGGCCCCTTTATTGATCCAGTCACCTTTGTGACAAGTGGTGTCAGTAGTGGGATCGACAGGCTTAGGCAGAATATGCCGAACTAAGTGCGCTACAAAGCCTACTCGGTCGTAGGAACTGACTACCAACCTCCACTCTGTAATGATATTATGGGGCTTCTTTTAAGCCCGGGTGGTTCGTCTGATACCAACCAACCTATCAGCGACAAGGACTTAGATTTGAGTTGTTTTGGCCAACCTGTACTAGATTCCTAAAATAAAGAATAGTTTGCACTACATTTCTGTCTCAGCCTGGTCTTTGATGCCTGTCACATTTGTGATGGTATGTAGAAACAGTTTGTACACAGCACTCGCATGGCTCGAAGGAAGCCTCATGGCGCTTGCAGAATGTTGAAAAGACAGGTTTTAAGACTTTTGCTGAACTTCAGATGTTCCTCGATGAGATGCAGATGGACAGGGAGTATGTTCCAGAGCCGAGCCACCTGGACAGCAATTGTTCTGCCGCCTGATGTTTCTTTTTTGTATGAAGGCAAAATCAGCAGAGTCTAGAAAGGACAAATCTGATCTAGTATGCACTGTGGGTCACAGCCATCACAATTATTATGAGCAGTACAGATTGCCTTAAAAGGATCCTTTGGTCTACCAGGAGTCAATGTAGTGACATGGGATCTGCTGTGAAGACCCATCACCACCATGGCATCACCAGTTAGAGGCGTTTGTAGCCATTTTCATGGAGCCCTAACAAAATAATGTTGCAGTAGTCAAGCCTGGAAGAGGGAAATCAACGACTTGCGTAATGTGAAGGGACTGGAGGGATAGAGTAATGCTCTAATTGGGGGCCAAAGAGCCAGTTGATCATCAAGTAGGGCTCTGAGTTCTACCCACTGAAGAAGGCTTGAGGAGTGGTCCAGGGAAAGTGGGCAGACCAAGTCTTTCCACAGGCCTACGCTGGAGCCACATAGCAAGATCTCGACTTTTCTAGGGTTGCATGTTTCATTAATGACGCAGACTTGAATCATACACTTGATGGAAAACGTGAGTGTCATCAGCATATGAAAAGATCTGCATCTCATGGCTTCTTAACAAAAGGAAACTAAAACCAAAAAAGTGATCCGTGGAAGGTTTTGAATGAATCTGACCCACTGGCATTGCTCTGGGCAACCTTCAACACCACCATTTTTTAGCCTGTCTGCACCATTGCAAAAGGGGTCCAGCCATATGTAAATCAGTCAAGTAGTGCCCAAACGGCTGGGCCTCTCTGGCCCTCGCCTCACGGAAAAACAAGCAACCCCAGACATGTTTCAAAAAAGGGCCAGAGGCTGCAGGTAAAGATTAAATAGAAGAAGAGGCAGAAATGAGCCCTTGGGGCACCGCAGCATCACAGTCCATAACACTGGAGGGGGACGGGAAGGGTGGAAAAGTCACAACCTGTTTACAGTCTGAGAGAAAGGACTTGATCCACTTTCATGCCTCATCCCTAATCCCAACAGCACACAATCTAAGAAGCATGGGATGATTGTTGTTGTTGAAAGCCGCTGGAAGATCAACAAAATAAGTGCTCCAACACTGCTCCCTCCATTATACTTCTGAAGGGACTGACCATCGAAAGTGCCAGACCCTTTGTGCTATAAACTGGACAAAGGCTCCCTTTTAGTGTATCAAGAAGATGAGACTCCACCCAATCTTGGGAGTCGTGGGGGTCTGGTGGCCTCTAGAAGTTGCAGGAAAAGTGGTCCATAGTTACTGCCAAGGCCTAAGTGGCTTCCCATTAAATATGTTTAATTACTGCAATTTGTAAGACCTCTGGTACAGAGCAATTAAGGAGAAGAGTTCATAATGGCCCTTAAGTAATCTCCTACCCAGCAAGCAACATTGCCTTCACCATAGAGGCTGACCAGGGCTGTAGGAGAGGGTCTGTTGGGTGAGCGTTAGTCAGTGCTTATATGGGGCAGATTAGTGATGGTAGGAAGGGGCAAAGGTGGCAGAAACTAGGTGTGTGGCTGAGAAATGACTTACAGTCGGGTGAAAGCTGGTGAGGCAGGAGCCGCCCTGAAGCCAAGGAGGCAGCTAAGTAACCATAGGGGTGGAAGGAGCAGGAAAGTGAATGGGACTGTGGTTGGGAGGGTCTATAGAAGATAAGAGAGGCAGCCAGTGGGAGAGGAAGTGAGGAGCTATGTGACAGCAGACTGAATAAAAGGGAGGAGAGGGGGAACAGTGACCATCTGAGAGGGGAGGGGTAAAGCGTGGTGATAGAAGGAGGAGGAGAGGGTAGACAGAGAAAGGGCAGAGGTGGAGGGAGAGGCTGTAGGCGGTGAGAGGATGGGCCCTCTGAGCCTCTGGTGAAGGAAAAGGGGCAATGGACATGTAAAAGCAAGGAAATATCGAGGCTGAGTACCACAAAAGGAAATACACCAAACACGGGTTTATAAAGATTCACAGATCTTTATTCTATTACTGCGCAGTTACAATGCTATCTGGCCCTCAGTACATCACAGCGAATACCAGCCGTTCAGTGTGAGAAGTGAGAGGTTAATAATCCATGGTCTAGAGTTTGTGCCGAGTTCAGTCATTGCTTGTACGACAATATGCACATGGATCATCTTCGGTTTACATACAAACAAGTTACAATGGCAACAGTGTGTTCTTGGATTTAGCAGTAAGCCTTAACACATGTCCCTTACAATGCAGTTCAGTCAGCGTCCACGTTCGATATTTGTTTAACATTGTGTTCGATGTATGTCCGTGGATCAGACTTATTGGTGCAGTTAATCCTTAGACTACAAGTCAGGCATGGGACAAGGTCTCGTTACTCTGCCCAAACATTTGGCCAATGGACAGTCTAATCATTAACTACGGTACGAAGTTTGGGAGGGCTCGGTTACAAGCGGGAAACGCTGTCCACCATTTTAGAATACAGAGTTACATTTGAACAGAAATAAAAATGGCGGATGCACCTAAAATGGCGGCGAAGTTGATCTAAAATCGGAACTTTGCAACGTGGTTTTCTTCGCAGAGGGACTGGGCTTAGGCCAATATATACGAGAAAGGAGGCACGATATGATTTCCTGTTTAACAAACCCTCCTTTTGGCCTAAGCCAAGTGCCAAACTACTTCTAGTCACTTTACGAGTAACTCCACGTCTCAATGTCCATACATCCTCAATCACTATCGGAAATATCGATTGCCATGAGGTCAAAAACAGAGATTTCTTTCAACACAAATTTGTTGGTCATTTTCTCAGGGACGTGTACCTTGTGTCCTAATGTACCCATTGCCTGTGCACAACATCCTCCTAACATCGAACATATACTAGGAAGACACTGTATACAACAACAGAAAAACAACAGAATACCCAAAATGATCAGCAAGACTGAAAGTAACTTCCATCCCCAAGATCGCAGGAAGTCCCAGAACCAAGCGCTAAAATCCCAGTTTCCCTCGGGAACATGCACTTCTGAACTTAGGACGTGCAGCTTTTGTATTGCCTTAAAGATAGTTGGGGAGGAATCTGGCACGAAAACACAACAAGCGGACCCCACTAATTTACATACCCCACCACGCGCAGCCTGGATGATATCTAATGCCATCTGGTTCTGAAGTGCCACTAACCTTATCGCTTTCTGTTCTAAAGTCATGTTATAGAGTATGTCAGTGGTCCGGTTGATGGTCCTCTGCAGTACTCTCACTAGTCTTCTGATATCTTCAGAGTTTAATATTTGCCCCCAAAATGGTACAAAGGATTTAGCTACGTCACCCAGAACTTGTGCTGAAGTATCACCATTCTCGTCCCGCCTTGGACGAGCCTTAGAGATTTCTACGGTGCTTGCTATAAATACCCCGGGTAACAGAATCCCTAAATAACAGGTTCCCTGCCAATCCCTAGGTAACCATGGGAAAGCTACATTACCGCAAACAAAGTAGACAGGTTCGCCTACATGCAACGGTCTGTCCTCACTGGTCAAGTTCGCAACGTTGGCGCAACCCTTGAAATCACCCATTGACTGAGTACCATTCCTCTGTATGCAGAAAGAAACTGAATCTGGGCTGTGGTTAACAGTATATAAAGGTGGCGTGGCATGCCTATTGCCTATAGGAGCCATCTTGAAAGAGGTCAGAGATTGAAAAGGACGGGACAATCTATCAGAAGGCCTAATGGAAGCAACATTAAGCTTGCTCCTATTCGCAAAGAGTGAGCATCCCAGGGGTGTTGGAACACGCTTCTCAAAGTCATTCAAATTAGTTCCATCAAAGTTCCCCGAGATGCTATCGTTCCATCGGCCAAAGAATAGTGCCCTCAAAGAAGCATAGCATGCAGTAGTCAAAGGTAAAGGATGAATATACCAGCCCAGCCCCTTATCCCCATGTTGCGGTAATTGCAAGCAGACCCAACAATTAGATTTGTTAAAAATGGCATGTGTGGTATTCTTGATGAGTAATAGAGTATTGTTATGGTAACTCTGTCTGTGCTGAGAGTCTCTAGGAGATAGAGTGTGCAGATGCACGAAAGGTGTAGAAACAGTAGGTACATTTTCAGTGGGTAACAACATTTCAAGCTTATGTACTTCCTCCAAATACCAAAACCCTAAGGCAATTACTATTGTGAAACCAGTTATCATAATCACAAGACAACAATACGTTTTTGGGGCCCACGCATTCGATTATTCATTACTACGGTTGGTCACACAGTCTCTTATCTGTTCCGTACGAGTGGGAGCGGTTGCAGGCATTGTTTCTTCAAACGAATACGCCAAAGTCAGTTTGCTGGCGATCTCCAGATCACGCATTTTCTTAGTCCTTTCCCAAACCCTAGCCAACAGAATTCCCTTACGTGCAAAAGAACTGGGTCAAAAAGACAAGCCCTCTGATGATTTTTCCCTGTTGGCACAGCCGAACCATGCAGTAAGTCTAACTCCTCGGACGCAGACCGTACCTCGTGACTCCTGGCACTGCGTGATCTGCGAACAATGTGTCGTTGCTTCCTGATGGAAGTGGTGGATTTGAAACAGGATTTAACAATGGTGCAAAAGGATCCTTTGGAGAGTTTGGGGATAAAGCGGCTGTTTCCCCAGGCCCCACAGGCTCAGGGAGAGTCTCCAACGCACTCATGATGCTGCTTGATGTTACGTGATCGTTGGGTGTAGCGCAGGTGAGGAAATCTGTGTCTTCTGTATCGTGTGGCAAAGGTAAGGGAATCCTCTTGATGTGGGACGCGTGAATCCAGTGTTTCCGCCCTGCCACTCGCACGGTGGTCTGTGTGACCAAGAGAACTTGATGCGGGCCCCGCCAACGAGGTGCGAGGCAGGATGCTCTTTCAAATGACTTAATGAGGACCCAATTGCCAGGCCGTATGCTGTGACCTGGGCTCTCGTACTTAACAGGAAGGGCTTCTCGCACCTGTTGGTAAATCAAATACAGATTTTTAGTTAACTGGCCACAGTAATCGGAAAGAAGTACATGTTCAATGTCACGCAAAGATCAGGGTTTAGGTAGGCCCCAAATGTTAGCTGGCCTACTCATGACCACCTCAAATGGGGAGAGCCCAGTCTTAGTTTGTGGGGTTGTTCTCATGGATAATAACACGATCAGTAAGGCGTCCGGCCATTTCAGTTTGGTTTTAGCGAGCTTGTTCTTGATGATGCTGTTGTGTCTTTCTACCAAACCAGTGCTTTGAGCATGTCTAGCCGAATGGAACCGTTTATCGATCTGTAATCCCGCACATATCTGCAGAATTACAGCAGCAGTAAAATGTGGACTATTGTCTGACCAGATGACTCTTGGCAAACCGAACCTAGGAAAATATTCCTTCAGCATGGTCTTCGCTGTTGTCATTGCGGTGGCATCTTTGACAGGAAAGGCTTCAACCCATTTACTAAAAGCGCAGATAACCACTGGCACATATTTGTAGTTGTTGCAACGCTCCATTTCAATGAAATCAAAATGTATCACCTCGAAGGGGACAGAAGGTGGACCAAAACTACCCCTAGGAGTCGATGTGCCCTTTCCCATATTATGCTGGAAGCAAATCATACAACTGTGAACAAAACGTTCAACTACTTTGGAGATTTTATCGTTCACCCAGCCATTTTGCAACATTTTGGTAACTTTCCGTGCACAGATATGGGTGGGACCATGAGCCATAGCGATCATCATTGTAATGTACGCATTCAGCAACAACCATTTTCCTTCTACTTTGTCCACCCAGCACCCGTCATCATCCAATTTTGCCAAACCCTCAGCCCATTTCTTAGATTCCTCTAATGTGGCATCTGCTTGAATACTTTTTACAGATTCAATACCCTCATCCAAAGTACAGGCATTTGTGGCTTCCCTTGAAGTATACATTTCTGAGTGGAGATCAGTGGCAGTCTGTTTGGCTATCTGGTGAGCGAAAGCGTTCCCTTTTCCCACTGTCATGATCTCTGCTTCCAAAAGGTCAGGGTTTTCCCAACTCCCTTGGAAGCAGATCCATAACCCAGGTTCTGAGTGCCAACCAGTCCCAATTGGGACCTTTTGGACCCAGTCCTGGCGCAAGTGGCACCAGGCTCATAAATATGCCCAGTCCCAGCGCTGGAAGCGCCGGGCTCATAATGCTTGGGTGGACTTACCTGCAGCAGACCATGCTGCTTACTTGCCTGCCAGTTGAGCCTCTGATCCTCTTCTGTTTGGAACTACTTTTCCTGTTGGGTGGGGCAGGAGCCACTCCCTAGATTCAGAACACTGGAACTCTTCTGGAAAGCAGGAACTCTTTTCTTACCTAGGCGTGGCTGTGGAAGGAGACACCTAAGCACTACAGGAGGCTATTTAAACCACACCCGATGGATGAATCTTGCTTTGCGTTATTCTGCATCCTCTGCAGCAGAATGCTCATCGTGTCTTCTGCATCTGATCCTGGGCCTAAGGAAAAAGGCTTACCATCCTGAATCCAGTCTTCAGCAACACCTATAAAGACAAGAAAGAACAGGTTAGCATTACGGTCTTCAGTGACAGCTCTTCACTTACCTGGTCCATCGGCTGTCACCAACGCCTCGCGCTGCATTCCGGCATCTGAAAGACAAAGGCTTACCTACTCTTCGTGCGCTCCGGAGGTCTTCACACTGCATTCCGGCATCTGAAAGACAAAAGCTTACCAACTCTTCGCACGCTCCGGAGGCCTTCGGCGCTGCATCCCGCATCTGAAAGACAAAACAAGGTGCGTTTAAAGACATTGGGGAACTTTAATACTCACGTGCCATTACTCCTTTCCACATCTAACCCAGTGGGTATTCCGGCACCCTGCAGCCGCTCCGAACATGTACCTACAAAATAAAAAGACAGTTAGAGCGCTTCGTGAAGCAGGCAACAAGCGCTTACTTACGTGCTTCCAGGCGCTTCTATTCATCACACGGGCTCCATCTTCAACTCACTTCAGCCCGTCATCCGCCATCGCCGGAACCCTGCAAAACAAGAGACATCATTACTAAAGACTTTAAAGACATTAGGATTACTCGAAATTTACCGTTCGTGCAGTAAACGACGGACAGCAGTCCTCTGAAGTCAAGAGGCCTGCTCCCCTTATCCAGTGAAGAAACTGGTTACAGCACCCTGCCCCGAGGCAGATGGAGAGCACAGCGTTCACTTACCTAAGGTGAGAGCGTTAACCTTTGGGGTTCTACAGGAGAAGAGAAAGGGAAGAAGAGAGAGACATTCAATAACCCAGTTCCTTAATCCCATATTTTCTATCTGCAGACATCTTACCCTTCGAGTCAGACATACAGTGCACAGAGGTCCAGCCCAAAGAGCCAGCCGTGTGTTACACATCACCTTTGAAGATACGGTATACGCCCAGTCAAGACCGGCGCCTCTACGGGAATCAGGTGAGCGTTACAGAACGCAAAGCCTACCACAAAACTCCCGTCCAGGCGCTATGGAAACCTCGGATACCGACCAGCTAGCCCAGTTACTTGGGGAACTAAGGGCAGAAGTGCATGCAGCCCGTCAGGAAACGAACGCTCTAAGAAGGGAACTGATTATTTCCAAGGAGCGAACAGATGATCTCGCTAGACAATTGCTACAGTCACAAGCCGGACAGACCCCGTTACCCGCATCTGGGGGAAATCTTCCTTCTACATCCTCTATGAATCCAGTGCAGATCAACCTACCTGGGAATGTACCTCTGGCTCCGCCCGAACGATTTTCTGGTGACCCAAAGAGGTTTGCAGTATTTATCAATCAGTGCCGGTTGCATTTCTTATGCCGGCCAGCAGCCTTTCCAACTGATCAAGCTAAAGTAGCTTTCGTGCTTTCGTACCTTAGTGGCAATGCGGCAGACTGGTCGATCCCTCTAGTAAATCAAGATGATCCAGTCCTCCATGATTTTCAAGCTTTTCAGCTCAGTATGGAAAAACTGTTCGCAAGACATTCGCAGGGGCAGGCCTTGGACAATGAGCTTCTTTCGTTGCGACAAGGTAATCAAGACCTTTTGGCTTATATTGCGTCTTTCAACAGACTGATAGTGGAAACTCAATGGCCTGAGGACAAAAGGATTACGCGGTTTTATAGAGGTCTACGTGGAGAGCTCAAAGATGTGTTAGTCCAAGTAGTGAATCCCCCACAAGATTGTTCGGACTATATAGACTTAGTCGTTCAAATAGATCACAGACTGCAGAACAGGAAGGCCGATCGTTCCAAGTTTGATGCTCGAGTATTTTCCAAACCGCAAACTCCTTCCAAAGGAGTAGACTCCGGGGAACCCATGCAAATAGGGGGTCTGAAAGGTCCTCTAACACAAAAGGAGCGGGAAAGGAGAAAACAGTTGCAATTATGCCTCTATTGCGGAAACTCAGGGCACTTTCTTCGAGACTGTCCGGTGAAACCTGCCAAGAAGGCAGTAGGAGCTGCAGTTACCAAATTTACAAACTCTGATCAGGGAAACGACCTCGCCCGACAAGAATAGAGGTCCTCTTGCCGAGCGTGAAAACCAGTTCCGTGACCTCGCATTTCGTGATACCTATGGTCCTCATTAGCCCTGATAATCCGGATCGATTACATGCAATTGAAGCTTACGTCGACAGCGGTGCCATCGGCAATTATGTGGATCATGAAATGGTTTTGAGGATGAATCTAACTCTTTGTCCCAAGGCTGTAAAGGACGTCATTACTACGGTGGATGGTACGGAGATAGCCTCCGGGCCAGTAACGCATACCACTCAAGAGGTGACGCTAGTAAGTCAAGATGGACACCATGAGAAGATCGTGTTCGATGTGATCAAGGCCCCTCAGTTTCAGATTATTCTAGGAATACCTTGGTTAGAGAAACACAATCCTCTGATCGATTGGCGAGCAAGAACGGTCCAGTTTCCAGAATGTGTCTCTACTTGTCACCCTCCACCTGGTGTTGCACTGGCAGCAATTTCTTCAGAGACTCCCCAGTTACCTCCCGAATACCTAGAATACCAAGATGTTTTCCGGAAGGATCAGGCTAACTCTCTACCTCCTCATAGGTCTTATGACTGCCAGATAGACCTGATACCAGGGTCTACTCCTCCTTGTAGTAGAATTTATGCCCTCACCGAGCCTGAGAACCTTCACCTTCGACAATACCTGGATCAATACCTGGCAAATGGGTTTATTCGTCCTTCCAAGTCCCCTGCTTCTTCAGCTTTGTTCTTCGTTCCAAAAAAGGAAGGAGACCTTAGAACTTGTATAGATTATCGCTCCCTGAACCAGATCACCGTTAAGAATAGATATCCGTTACCTTTGATCCCTGAACTCCTGGACCAAGTCAGAAAAGCATGCATATATACAAAGCTGGATCTTAGAGGAGCTTACCACTTGGTACGAGTAAAAGAGGGCGATGAATGGAAGACGGCCTTCCGCACCAAGTATGGGCTATTTGAATATCAGGTCATGCCCTTCGGACTTTGCAATGCCCCGGCCGCCTTTCAATATTTTATGAACGATGTCCTCAGAGAGCTCATAGATGTGTGTGTTGTTGTTTACATTGACGACATCCTCGTTTATTCTTCATCGGAATCTGAACATCGGAAACACGTGAAAATGGTCCTCGAAAGATTGCGTCAACACAAACTTTTCGCTAAGTTGGAAAAATGTGTTTTCAACGTGACTGAAGTTGAATTCTTGGGATTCATATTATCACCTGGCGGAGTGCGTATGGATTCAAAGAAGGTTGATGCAGTTCTCAAATGGCCATCACCATCCTCCGTAAAAGGTGTGCAAAGCATGTTAGGCTTCGCTAACTTTTACCGCAGGTTTATCCCCGAATTCTCTCGAATAGTCCAGCCCATCACTGCCTTGTTAAAGAAAAACAAACGTTTTGAATGGTCTACCGAGGCGGAACAAGCTTTCCAGGATTTGAAGACTAAATTTATCTCTGCACCAATCTTAAAACACCCTCGCCCCGAACTCCCCTACATCGTGGAAACTGATGCTTCAAGCCTTGCCATGGGGGCAGTTCTATCACAAAAGGACCCGGTAACCAATCAGTTGCATCCCGTGGCATTTTGGTCCCGCAAATTCTCGCCTCCTGAAATCAATTACACGATTACTGACAAGGAACTTCTGGCTATCAAGTCTGCCTTTAAGGCTTGGCGGCATTATCTGCTGGGGGCCCGACACACCGTTACTGTGATTACGGATCACCGAAACCTGCAATATTTGAAAACCGCAAAAGCCCAATCCTCTAGACAACTCCGTTGGGCATTATTCTTTGCCGAGTTTGACTTCATAATTACCTATCGACCTGGTACAAAGAACGGTAAAGCTGATGCCCTTTCTCGGATGGGAGTGGAAGAACACTTGATCAACCCTAAACCTGTACCAATCATTCCCGAACAAAGAATTCTGGGTGTAATCGCCACAGAATCCATAGAGGAAGTTAAGGATAAAGCCAGGCAACTTGTAACTCCAGCAGACATACAGAATTGGCATCTGCAGGGAAAGGACTTTGCAGTAAAGGACAACTTATTGTATTTCCAAGAACGATTATACCTACCCAGCACAGATTTACAGAAAAAAGTAATCTCTTGTTATCACGATTCTTAATTGGAAAGACATCACGGTATGGCCAAGACCTCAGAAAAGATCAAGCGCTACTTCTGGTGGCCGTCTTGGAAAAAAGATATCAGAGACTTTATAATGTCCTGTGGAGTATGCGCCCAAAACAAGAGTCAAAAAGAAAGACCAGCAGGCCTCTTACGCCCTATTGACATCCCACCTCGCCCTTGGCATACGCTTTCTATGGACTTCATCACCGATCTACCTCCATGCTCCGGATACAATACGATTCTAGTAATCGTGGACTTATTCTCCAAGATGGCGCATTTCATTCCGCTCAAAGGCTTGCCAACAGCAGCAACTCTGGCCTGAGAATTTCTCGAAAACATCGTCCGACTGCACGGTTTTCCTTCGGTTCTAATTTCGGATCGAGGTAGTCAATTTATTTCTCATTTTTGGCGAAGTTGCTGTCGGTCGGCTCAAATTGATGTGAGACTATCGACCAGTCACCACCCTCAGACCGACGGACAAACCGAGAGGACCAATCAAACTCTGGAACAGTATTTACGCTGCATGCTGCAACAAACGGAAAAAACTTGGAAAGACATCATTTGGATAGCCGAATATGCCTACAATAACTCTGTCCATTCGGGAACTGGGAAAACCCCGTTTTTTCTTTTGTACGGCAGTCACCCTCGAACCTCGGAGTTGGATCCCCTCCAAGATCTTGAAACACCAGCAGTAGACTACCTGCATTCTACAATCACCCAAGCCTTTAAGGAAGCTGTTTCTCACCTTCAAAGGGCTAAACAACAATACAAGAAAGGAGCAGATCAACATCGGAAGGAAGCCCCTCAATATCAATTAGGGGATCAAGTCTGGTTATCCACCAAATATCTACCTCTAAAAGGGCCACGCACATTCAACCCAAGATACCTTGGTCCCTATTCCATCACTACCATAGTAAACCCAGTAGCGGTCAAGTTGGACTTGCCCACGCACATGAAGATACATCCGGTCTTCCACGTCTCTCTATTAAAACCCGTGCAACCTCAAACCCGACTAACTAAATCTCCAAAACCTATCCTAGTTGATGGAGAACTCGAGTTTGAAGTCAAAAGCATTCTGGACTCCAAGATCTCCAAATCTAAACTATTTTACCTAATTGACTGGAAAGGCTACGGCCCCCAAGCGAGATCCTGGGAACCTGCTGAATATGTCCACGCTCCTCGCCTAATCAAAAGATTTCACCGAACATTTCCTGACAAGCCAAAACCCCCAGAGAAGCCCGGTTTGGGAGGGGCCTTGAGGGGGGGTACTGTCATGATCTCTGCTTCCAAAAGGTCAGGGTTTTCCCAACTCCCTTGGAAGCAGATCTATAACCCAGGTTCCGAGTGCCAACCAGTCCCAATTGGGACCTTTTGGACCCAGTCCTGGCGCAAGTGGCACCAGGCTCATAAATATGCCCAGTCCCAGCGCTGGAAGCGCCGGGCTCATAATGCTTGGGTGGACTTACCTGCAGCAGACCATGCTGCTTACTTGCCTGCCAGTTGAGCCTCTGATCCTCTTCTGTTTGGAACTACTTTTCCTGTTGGGTGGGGCAGGAGCCACTCCCTAGATTCAGAACACTGGAACTCTTCTGGAAAGCAGGAACTCTTTTCTTACCTAGGCGTGGCTGTGGAAGGAGACACCTAAGCACTACAGGAGGCTATTTAAACCACACCCGATGGATGAATCTTGCTTTGCGTTATTCTGCATCCTCTGCAGCAGAACGCTCATCATGTCTTCTGCATCTGATCCTGGGCCTAAGCAAAAAGGCTTACCATCCTGAATCCAGTCTTCAGCAACACCTATAAAGACAAGAAAGAACAGGTTAGCATTACGGTCTTCAGTGACAGCTCTTCACTTACCTGGTCCATCGGCTGTCACCAACGCCTCGCGCTGCATTCCGGCATCTGAAAGACAAAGGCTTACCTACTCTTCGTGTGCTCCGGAGGTCTTCACACTGCATTCCGGCATCTGAAAGACAAAAGCTTACCAACTCTTCGCACGCTCCGGAGGCCTTCGGCGCTGCATCCCGCATCTGAAAGACAAAACAAGGTGCGTTTAAAGACATTGGGGAACTTTAATACTCACGTGCCATTACTCCTTTCCACATCTAACCCAGTGGGTATTCCGGCACCCTGCAGCCGCTCCGAACTTGTACCTGCAAAATAAAAAGACAGTTAGAGCGCATCGTGAAGCAGGCAACAAGCGCTTACTTATGTGCTTCCAGGCGCTTCTATTCATCACACGGGCTCCATCTTCAACTCACTTCAGCCCGTCATCCGCCATTGCCGGAACCCTGCAAAACAAGAGACATCATTACTAAAGACTTTAAAGACATTAGGATTACTCGAAACTTACCGTTCGTGCAGTAAACGACGGAGAGCAGTCCTCTGAAGTCAAGAGGCCTGCTCCCCTTATCCAGTGAAGAAACTGGTTACAGCACCCTGCCCCGAGGCAGATGGAGAGCACGGCATTCACTTACCTAAGGTGAGAGCGTTAACCTTTGGGGTTCTACAGGAGAAGAGAAAGGGAAGAAGAGAGAGACATTCAATAACCCAGTTCCTTAATCCCATATTTTCTATCTGCAGACATCTTACCCTTCGAGTCAGACATACAGTGCACAGAGGTCCAGCCCAAAGAGCCAGCCGTTTGTTACACATCACCTTTGAAGATACGGTATACGCCCAGTCAAGACCGGCGCCTCTACGGGAATCAGGTGAGCGTTACACCCACATTATCTATGATCTACTGATGCGCTGCGCATTTCATAATTGCTAACTGAGTCGGGAGTGCAAACGCTGAGAGTAACCGTACTATCAAGGAGCCATACTGGATTTTAGTGCCATGTGAGGTCAAGAAACCTTGTTCTGCCCAAAGTCTCCCGAAGTTGTGAACCACCCAAAAAGCATACTGACTATCAGTATATATATTTACTGTAAGCCCTTCGGAAAGTTCACAAGCTCGAGTCAATGATATAATCTCTGCAGCCTGCGCGGAGTTATGCGTGATTCTTTTTGTCTCCACAACCGTGCTCAATGCAGTGATTGCATAAGCAGCCTTGGATGTACCATCCGGAAGTTTGAAACAGGAGCCATCACAAAAAAGCTCCCCTTCTGGATTGTTCAAAGGAGTATCTTTTAGATCGATTCTGCCTTTTGTCTCTTGCTCTGTGGTGTAAAGGCAGTCATGTGACTCTTCGTCACTGCAAGCAGTACCTTGCGGGAAAGATAAAAGTTCAGCCGGATTGAGAACGCAACATCTCTGAATTTTAATGTGCGGTGCAAACAAGATCAATTTGTATCTCGTTAATCGTGCGGAGGTGAGGTGTTGCGTTTGTGTTCTGTTTAATAGAACATCCATAGAGTGAGGTACCATCAGGGTTAAAGCATGGCCTAGGAACAATCCCTTGCTCTGTTTTACAGACGCAGCAGCAGCAGCAGGGACAGCTCTCAAACATCTTGGCAAAGCGCATGCAACAAGATCAAGGGCGGAAGAAAAGTAGCCGCACAGCCTATTCTTCCCTCCATGTTCCTGCGTTAATACAGCCAAAGCACATCCATCACTTTCATGCACATACAACACGAAGGCCTTTTCATAGTTTGGTGTGCCCAAAACTGGTGCTGAACACAGTGCAGTCTTGAGCAGATCAAACGCTTGCTGGTGTTCCAAGTTCCACGGCAATGGCGATGAAATGCCCTTCTTTGTCAAAGCCAACATTGGTTTAATCGTTAACGAGAAGTTGGGGATCCATTGCCTACAGTAAGAAGCCATTCCTATCAAGGCTCTGACTTCCTTCTGTGTATTTGGGACAGACATGCTAGAAATGATTTTTATCCGCTCAGGCGTCAACCTTCTTCCCTCCTTTGACAGGAGATAGCCTAAATAGGGGACCTCCTGTCGACAATACTGACACTTTTTAAGTGAAGCTTTGTGTCCATGTTGTGCTAGGTGAATAAGCAACAACACGGTGCCCTCCTTACAGGCACTGTCTGAGTCAGCAGCTAAAAGTAGATTGTCTACATACTGAAGTTGTGTACAAGTGGTGGGCAACTCGAGTGTATTAAGCTGCTCTTTCAAGGCCCTACTGTAGATGCTAGGACTCTCCGTGTAACCTTGCGGCGCACGGGTGAAGGTAAACAAGCGTCCCCCTAAGGTGAACACGAACAGATACTTACTATCTTTGTGCATAGGAATACTAAAGAAAGCGTTCTTAAGGTCCACAACACTAAAGTGAGTAGCAGAAGCCGGAATCATGGTTAATATTGTCATCACATCAGGCACAATGGGAAATTGTGGAGCAATAATCTTATTGATGGCACGTAAATCAATAATGAAGCGAAAAGGAATTGCATTATCGCCTTTTTTGTACATGGGCAAAATCGGACTATTGCACAAACTACCTGCAATTTCCTCAATTACCCCACGAGGCACAAAATCGGAGACTTTGCATTTGCATATGCATTTCAAAGTTTGCTCACCGAGATCTTATACTGAGGAATATGTGGCAACTTTACTCCATGTTTCAAAATAATCCTAACAGGCTCAATTTGTAGAACACCGACATCATTATCATCAATTGCCCACAAACACTCCGGAACATTACTAAATTCTGGTGGCAAAGGTCTAGTCAGGAACTGAGAGACAGAAAGTTGCTGTGGTGAAATCGTCAAACGCACTCCATCTGAAGAACAATGAATTACCGCATTTAATTCCTTCAACAGATTCATCCCCAACAAATTTTCTCCACAGTTCGTAGTCAAAAGAAATGGACAGTGGTCCGTGAATGGACCCAATGTAATCGGTACCGGCGAAGAAATCGGACAGACTACTGGTGTACCAGAAAACCCTACAGAAACATTGGTTTGCCCTGACAGTGGAATGTTTGGAACCCGTGAATGGTCAATGGAACACTTCTGTGCCCCTGTATCTATCAAAAATAGATGTTTTCTATTTCCCACTATCATCTCAATGTAGGGACCTTTCTAATTAACGGGAATAGGCGTCGGTTCCAAACCCTGCTTCGGGCAATCCTAACGAAACAGAATGTCATCAAAAGAAAGTTCTTCAGAGAGGTAAGCAGCAGAAAGATGATCAAAAATGTTTCTATTATCCATACTCGGTGCCTGATTATCCTGTGAAAAAGGTTGTGAATTTTGTGAAAACTGACTCCTACCGGGACCCCCTGCCCCAGGGCGGCCTCTGGATCGTCTACCCGTGGCACCAAATGCGTTATTGGACCTCTGCTGGAGGATCGGGCATTGTGCACGCCAATGACCCTCTTGTCTGCAATAAGCACATGGTTTATGTTTACAGGACCCAATGGCGCACTTCCCTGTGGGGCATACTGACCCCTAAATTGTGAAGTACCCCCTCTAGGGCCTCTAACAATTTTCTGTAATAGAACTTTTGTTTTCAGGTCTCCCTTTCTTTTTTCAATTCTTTCTTTTTCGTTATTGACACGGTTCTCATAGTACTGACCCATATGCAATACTTCAGACTGAGACTTAGCTTGCCAAGCGCTCTCCAAAGACATAATTTGCGACCGAATGTCAGGCAACAATCCACGCACAAATTTGTCCACAAACAGTCATTTTCCAGAATCTGTGCTCAAATCTTGTCCACTGAAACCCGAAAACACTTGTTCGAATTGATTAAAGAATTCGGTAGCACCCTCAGATTTCCCTTGGACACAAGCAGTAAGTTTGTCCCAAATAATCCTTTCAGGAATTATAGCTTTTAATTTTGTGACTATTCTATCAGGCAAAGTCTGGCCTTTCTCTATCTAATCGAACTATATTTACCCACATATCCCCTAACCCTGGTACATCATCTACAGTCCTAATCTGTTTCCACAAATCAGCAGGTAGCAGCACAGGAAGTAACAAATCAATATCGCTCAAGGTAAATACTGATGACTGCAAGACAGATTCTATCTCTTTGTAGAACCCTGTTGGATTCATCCTAATATCGGCAATGGATTGTTTAATGGTGTTCACTTCCTGTCTGGAGAACGGGACGTGAACAAACTGCGACACATAATGTTCAGGAATATCCTGAGCAGGTGAGCCTGTTGCAGGATCAGCTGGAATATCAACTTTTGGGACAAATGTCGGAGGAACCTAGCTCATAGGCAACTGAGAAGTAGGCAACTCCGAACGCTTACTGAGCAACAGAGCTAAATCGAGCGCTAAAGCAGCCGAAGGAGTGTCAAACGAAAAAACTCTCTTGTAAATATTCAATAATTCTGCGGGACAACAAATCTTTCTCTTTATGCATTCATCCTGCAGGTATTCTACCATTACCTGTATCACTTTCCTCTGGATTTCTGGCTTATACTGACTATACGTGTCATATACTTCTACGGGAGTTATCGACATGTCTGAAATCCACCTAATCGCATCTTTTGTGCAAATTCGCGTTTCCTCACTTATCGACTTACAATAAGGCAGGAACCGTTTCTGTACAAACATAGCGTCCAAACTATCGCCATCAATATTTTCATTCTGTAACCTTTCCAACTTCAATACTCAAAAACCCTCTCGACGTGCTCATGTATTTTCTCCGCAGTATCTCTTGAATATGCTAAAACATTCAGATCCCTCAACCCTTGTGGGAGATCTATATCATCTAGTCTGTTCCACATTATACGTAAATGAATTCCCAATCCTTCAATAAAAACGTTTTTCTCAGGAAAATTGCCTAAATTAGAAAGTGTGGCAAAAACATCAGCTTGTTCATCCTTCTCCATACAGTATCTAGCCCATGCAGTCAATTCGCGCTTTCTCTCTGGAGACACAGTATTACGAGTTACAATCCTTGATCCTGCTCCCTTATCAACTACAAGCGGCGCAGAACCACTTGGAAGAGAAAGAGTAGACAAATCTTGTACATTTGGTGACAAAGGTGCTATCACTGGTGCAATAGGCAAATCTACCAAACCCGTAACAGCAGGCAAAGGTGGAGGAGCAAGCGGAGGCGCAATGATAGGAGGAGGAACAACAGCTGGAAGAAGAGGAACAACAAGAGGAATGATAGGAGGAGCAGGAAGAACTACGGGAGGAGGAATAACAGCAGGAAGAGGTAAAACAGCAGGAATAGGAACATACGGAGGTGGCGCAGTGGCACCAGGCCTTCGTTCATTTAGAAGTTTATCAATTAGCTCATCAGATACATGAAAGTCTTTAGAAGGATACATTTTCTGGATACCAAGTGAAAAAGCCCTATCCATACTCCTAACTGACTCAGACTGTTTATTTTGGTCATACAACAACGCTTTTCGGTGTTGGTCATATGACGGCGTACATGTTTTACCCTACTTTTAAGTTGCTGCATAGCTTCTTTCTTCCAATTCTGTAATACATCAAATGCTGCAGGTCTAGCCTTTTTCTTTAGTAATATAGATTCTAAGTATTCTATGCAAGGAATTTCAAAACTACCATTGGATGGCCAGTGAAGCTCAGAAGCATGTCTAGTTTGTCTGTGCCAAATATCATGAAACACTATACTACCAATGCCGTGCTTACAGTACATAGTACACGCCGGCGACCCATCCATTGGCGCCGGTCGGCCAAATTACAAAGATTGTCTGTCACTGCGGAATAACGCCCTGAAGCAGGCAGACAATTTCCCAGGCATATCAGATTACTGGTGTTACCTGGTCAATAATTGTACCCGCAAGTGCAATGCGCCAAAACAAATTATCAGGATACTTAAGATTCGGGTCATGACTCACCTGATCAAAGTACTAAAGAAGGTCCGATCAGACTTCTAAGGACTGAAAGGACCCACGTGGTTGGTGATTTCTGCAAATCTGCCCGCCTCGATATATGGACCCTCGTCAAGCTGCCGTCTCGGACCGCGGGCTCACCGTCCAGGGATCGGGTCGTGCAGTACTGCTAAGGTATCGCGTCTCATCCAAGAAAGGGGCCCCCTTTTTCACCGTCCGATCCCGGTCCGATAGCCGTGTCAACCTTCAACGAGATGACATCAATCTTGAGGGTCCCTATTCGGGGGCCATCTGTAAAAGCAAGGAAATATCGAGGCTGAGTACCACAAAAGGAAATACATCAAACACAGGCTTATAAAGATTTACAGATCTTTCTTTTATTACTGCGCAGTTACAAAGAAACAAAACAGACAGCTATCTGGCCCTCAGTACATCACAGCGAATACCAGCCGTTCAGTGTGAGATGTGAGAGGTACTGGACATCTAAACAGTCATGCATTTTATACATTTTCGGTAATAATGTCCAGCCCCTCTGCAAGTTAATAATCCATGGTCTAGAGTTTGTGCCGAGTTCAGTCATGGCTTGTACGACAATATGCACATGGATCATCTTCGGTTTACATACAAACAAGTTACAATGGCAACAGTGTGTTCTTGGATTTAGCAGTAAGCCTTAACACATGTCCTTTAAAATCAGTTCAGTCAGCGTCCACGTTCGATATTTGTTTAACATTGTGTTCGATGTATGTCCGTGGATCAGACTTATTGGTACAGTTAATCCTTAGAGTACAAGTCAGGCATGGGACAAGGTCTCTTCACTCTGCCCAAACATTCGGCCAACAGACAGTCTAACCATTAACTACGGTACGAAGTTCGGGAAGGCTCGGTTACAAGCGGGAAACGCTGTCCACCATTTTAACCATTTTAGAATACAGAGTTACATTTGAACAGAAATCAAAATGGCAGATGGACCTAAAATGGCGGCGAAGTTGATCTAAAATCGGAACTTTGGAACTCGGTTTTCTTCGCAGAGCGACTCGGCTTAGGCCAATATATACGAGAAAGGATGCACAATATGATTTCCCGTTTAACAGACAGGAGAGGGGAAAAGCCCTGAAGCTGAACAGATGATATCATGGTCACTCATTGCACGACACAGAGGACTTCCAGAAAGAGAAGGGGCAAGTGGGACTGGGATTAAGAGTAGGAGTGGTGGTTATAGGGGCGCTAAGGGTGGGGAGACAAGACGGAAGGCAGACAGTTCACAGAGATGGGTTTCGAGAATCTGGAAAGTAACACAGATGAGGGTCTAGAGCAGCATCCAAGGCATCCAAAAGGTGATTGGGGGCAAGAAGTTGAGGTGACAGAAAAGCGGAAGATAAGGAGGAGGAGGGGGCCACAGGGGCCTGGTGGGATAGGGGAAGAGGGCACAGTGGGCAAGGGATAGCAAATAGGAAAGAGAGCAGATTCAATGTGAAAGCAATGAAACAGATGCTTAGCGAGGGGACTATACGGGACCGAAAGGGGATGCGGCGAGGGAAGAAGAGCTGTGGTTAAAGGAAGAGGAAAGAACTAAGATACAGGAGAGAGCAGGGAAGGATCTATGATAACAGAAGGAGGAAATGACAGTGGGGATATACAGGAAGAGGATGGTAGGAGGGAAGTGATAAAGAAAGTAAGGAGACCTATAGGAGCAAAGAGAGGACAGCAAGGTGGGGGAGGGAAGAAGGGCAGCAAGTCGGTTGGAGTGAGGGAAGACTGGAGATTGAAAAGTACTAGGTATGGGGCAGAAAGTAACAGTGCAGGTAGAACAACACATTATACAGAGTGGAGGGGTGGGCAACCTCAGCAAAGTTTACTTTACCGTAGCCAGCTCCGGGTCTCAGAGGGTGGCACCAAATGAGTTGTTTGTGAGGCAGTGAGAGATTGACTGGAGGAAGCATAGAGAGAAAAGGGGGATTAAGAGTAGGTGTGAGACAGGCTATGTGTGTGTTTGTGTGTGGGCATGATAGAGAGGGGAATGAGAGGCTGGAGGATAGTGTAGAAAAGCTGTTTCCTGGACACTCTGGTATGATTCTTCAGGTAAGCATTATTGTAGTCACATTACAAGATGTTACAGCAAACCATTGGGTCCCATCACCCAGGCTGGCTTCCCCCAACAGCTCATCCTAGAACCTTCACACAGCATTAGCACCCAAACATTCTGTCACAGCACACCAACATTCTCTCAGCTCATCATACACGTACATACACTCCACGCACATCACAACAGATCTCCCTACACACACACACACACACCACATGGGAGATACACTGATGCAGCATCTTTTAATAGGAGAGGTGCCATTCCAAAAAGAGCAGGGAGCGTTCCCCTAACATAAGTCACTGAACATGACAACACTAAATACATGTAAAAACTTCAGCATTCACATATAATGCACAACTCTAATATCATGTCATGCCATTTACAACATATAGCTCTATCTTTCAATTTGGTATCATTACAACTGCAGTAATAAAAAAACACTTCTTTGTTTGTTTGTCTTTAAAACACTAAAAGTACTTCTTGCTTCTGGGCAACCTACAATTTTGTTCTGTCGAGTGCTAGACAAATTCCACCTAGAATTCGACATATATTTCATTTCCTTGTTATAAGTCCATGTTTGTACACAGCCACTATAGCTGCAAAGCCTCAAACATTGCTATGTCTACACACATGAACTTATATACTTTAATATTGCCCACTTATTAAAACCTAAGGGTCCATAACCAAGATGGCTGTGACCTGCACTTCCTCAAAGTTGACCACCATAGAGCCATCGACCCATCTTACTTTTGGACAGGCTGCTTCCCTCTAACTTCAGATCCATGTACCTGGTTCACTCATTCGGCGATCCCCAAACACATACGGTTTTAGAAAAGGATATACCAATATGTGTTCTGCGATCCCCACAGCTGCTACTCCACCTCGAGCTGGAACTCGCCATCAGCTCTGTCAGCTCATGAAAGGAAAATCCAGGGTATGGTACTCCAGCATGTACTTCCCCCAACTTCTGGCGTGCCAGGCGTCCCACTATCCTCTGTGCACACGCTCACTGCAGAGTCCACCAGTAGTTGATGGTTGTCGACACATCATAACATGTCCCTGCTTTGCTGTGAGGAACCGCATGGAAAAACAAACATCTGTCCCTCATTTTGCAACCACAGCCTGACTTCAACAGCAAAATCTGGCCGCAATTACAACATGACGCCCCAATGGGGTTGGAGAGACCCACATTGTGCTCCCCCTTTTATGGGTGTCTGGGGTGCCCTGGGACTTGCACACTGCTATGTGTTTTCTCGTGCCGTGGCCCTTCTCTTCTAGTAGGTCTCGGTTCCCTTTCCTCCAGGGCTACAATACCCACATGCTCTTGGAGTTACGTGTAGTTTTTGATGTCGAGCATTCACACCCTGTCTGGGTTTACTTCTGCTCTGGCTCATCTGCTGCTATGGGGCTTGCGCAACTCCCCTTATTTAATTTTTTATGTCTTCTTATCCGGGTGCAGCCCATTGTTTGTAGTTCTCGCCCTCTCTGCTTCCTCTACTCAGGGGAAATGCTTCTTACCCTCGGGGCCTTGTCATTTCCCCCTCTCTTTCCCATGGGTGATGGGACTTACTTTTCATGGGGGGCAGTGGTTCCTCATCTTCTCTTCTGTCCCCCCCAGCGGCCTGGTCATCTTTTCTTTCTCTTTGCACATAGTTTCTTTTCCTGTACTTGGAAGACCACCTCGTTGCCAATGTAGAAAAGCTGTTTCCTGGACACTCTGGTAAGGTTCTTCAGTTAAGCTTTATTGTAGTCACATTACAAGATGTTACAGCAAATCACTGGGTCCCATCACCCAGGCTGGCTTCCCCTAACTACTCAATCCTAGAACCTTCACACAACATTCATACCCAAACATTCTGTCACAGCACACCAACGTTCTCCCAGCTCATCATACGCCTGCATACACTGCAAGCACATCACAACACATAGCCAAGGGAAGAGGCAGGTGTAGAGGTGGGAGTGAGGGGTCTTGGAGAGAGGTAATACCAGGAGTGTTGAGATTCGGTCCCGTTTCCTCACACAAACACAGACGAACCAGTTTCTCCGACGCTCCGAACGACGCAACTGGTGGTTGCCATGGAGATTGGCCCAACAAGCCATCTTCAGGAAAGGAGCGGCATCCACACCTCGCTGACGTGCATTCCACATTGCCATGGCAGCACGACACACTGTGCCTTTCCCACATTGGCATTCTGAGTACTAGAAAAGCACTCCTCCGACACAGCATTGCTGCCTCTAATTGAAGTAAGTTTTTGTTCCTAAAGTGATTGTTGTTATTGGTATCTGGACCCTGCTTGTTTAACGGATTGCATCCGGATCACCCCTTGAACCTGTTTTTTTGTGATTCTTCTTGTTGCTGAACCTTGGTTTGGTGCCATTGACTCCCTCAGATTATTCTGAAATGGCTGATGAGTTTTGACTGGATTGTCTTTTGTGTTTTATTTGTCCCTTGGGCTGACTTGTGGAGCAGTTTGAACTTTGGACGCTATGCTGTGAATCACTGCTCCCCTTACGGAAGTCCTTATTAGAGTGTCCTCGTGCTGCCCGGGGTCAGGTCACACTAACCTTACTAATTTTTGTTCTTCTTCTCTGTCCCAAGGACCCTTTCTTTCACTTTAGGGCCCACTACCATGTACACCACTCAGGACTGGCTTATCATCGCTTTCCTCCAACAGTATAAATAGGTGAGAGATATCGTTACATTAATACATATTAACTCCCATGTAACTATTAATTTGAACTACTTAAGTCATTATTGTATTTACCAGATACCGAAACCAAACACAGAGCTTCTTGGGATTATCAGCCTGCGACATCGTTCACTGGCATTCAGGTATGTTTTAGGTATGGGTGCCTAGGGATTGTTTCTAGAAACTAAGCCCTGTTCTGCTTTCGTTTTCTAGCCTGGCGATTCCTGATAATCTTTTGCTCTTTCGCCTGAACAGAGACTTCCCCATGTATGTTATTCTGGGGAAGTGTTCTTTCACGAGAAAGATCCCCCTCTAATGAGGATACCCTTAATCAGGGTATTTTGATCTGACCAACGGAGTGCCATGGTAACCAGGCAGGTCTGACAGAATTAGAGGCCTTTTAACATAATGGACAGGGTTAATGAGTCTTTGGCTGCTCTAGTCCAGTTGGTCACAGTCTTATGCAGTGATATGACAGCTGCTCACGCCTCCATTCATCAGAGAATAGATGCCTTACAGAGCATGGCACATCCTCTACCTCAAGATGAGGATTTCAGGGGAGCGGCAGTTCCTAACCCACAGGAACCAGCAGAGAATCCCATACCGGTGCTACTGCCTTCACAATGTCCATTAGCTCCTCCTGAATGGTTCCATAGGGAGCCAAAAAATGATCGTACATTTATAAATCAGTGTAAACTGCATTTCCTATGCCGTCCAACGTCCTTTCCCGACGCCACCACTAAGGCAGCTTTCACACTTAGGTGGAACAGCGGCAGCATGGGCTAATTCGTTGTTGGAGGCAAATAGTCCAGTACTATACGATTTTGATGCATTAATAGCTGCCATGAATTGAGTTTTTGATACTCGTTACAAGCCACAAGCGACTGACTTAGAATTACTTGAATTGAAACAAGGTAATACGCCCTTATTAGCGTATTTGTCCTGCTTTAACCAACTGCCGGCAGAAATCACATGGCCAGAGAAGAAAAAGGCAGCCGTTTTTTAAAAGCGTCTCTCTGAGGAACTGAAAGATACATTAGCTACTGTGCCTGTAGTCCTGACTGGGTTTCATGAGTTATTGGACTTGGTATTACAGATTGATGCCTGTATAGCTGAAAGAAAAAGGAAAAGATGTAATCTGCAGTTGGTTGTTCCAAAAACAGATGGTCCTTCTCCTTCCTCCAGTTCGGAGCCCAAACCCATTCAAATAGGAACAGTAAGAGGTCCTTTGACACCTGCTGAGAGAGAACATAGAAGGAAGGCCAGCCTATGCATGTATTGTGGGGCTTCCGATCATTTCCTGCATGCTTGCTCCAAAAAAAACAATAAGAAAAAAGGGAAACTCTAAAACTCTGCCGTATATGGAGTCTTTCGGTTGAGTAGCCCGTCTTTGAACTCCCCTGGCGTAGACGCTGTGCGCCCTGTATACCTTCCTGAGATCTGGAAGTCTCCTCGGTTGATATAGTTTCACCCTCCACAATAATTGACTAGTGACCCACAGGTAACTATATGGACATTCAGTTTGCTCGTCAAGCTGGTATACCCATAGTCACCAAGAAATGCCCAGAAGAAGTAAACACTGTGGATGGAACAGCCTTGGTTTCAGGTTTAGAAACCGAGCAAACACAACTTCTCTTCGTGACTACTGCTTTGGGGCATCGAGAACGACTGCTTTTTGATTTGATAGCAGCTCCACAATACTGTATTATTCTTGGTTTGCCTTGGCTGCACCTACACAATCCCCATATTGATTGGGAAACACATGGCATTAGTTTTCCTTCTCTATATTGTTGCAACACTTGTCTAGATACGGCGGATCCCATTCCTGTATCTCATTTCTCTGCGATGCTCTCTTCCTTTTCATCTGTGGGGGCAGTTACATACGTTGCTATAGACAAGATACCGGATGTATATCTTGACTATTCTGATGTTTTTGATAAAAGGAATGCTGAACTGCTTACCCCTCATCGGCCATATGATTGCCCTATTGACCTAGTTCCTGATTTTAAAATTCCTTGTGGCTGTGTTTATCCATTAACAGTAAAGGAGGATGAAGTCCTTTGCGGGTATCTGGACAAAGCATTGGTCAATGGGTTTATTAGACCTTCCAAATCTCCAACAGCCACGCCCCTTTTTTGGTCTCATCAAAGAAAGAAGGGGACTTGAGAACTTGTATCGACTACCGGGCCCTGAATGCCATTACTATCAAAAATCAATATCCGTTACCCTTAATCTCTGTGTTTTTGGATCAGCTGGGATCCTCCAGAATATTCACTATGATATGATATGATATGGCATTTATAGCGCGCCTGTACACAAGTGTTTCAAGGAGCAACGAGGCATGGGAGGGGGAACAGGGGGAACAGACGATGATCCTACTAGGCCAGGCATCATTAAGATCGCGTAAGTGCAGGAGAAGGGGGAAGGGGAGGGGACAGTGCAGTACATGGGATAATAGAATGTAACAATAATAAAAGTACGGCCAGTAGGTGGCAAGTGCAAAGATAAGTGCAGACATCAGGTTTCAAGTGCTGGTAGTGGGACGGTAGGGATACAGAAACAGTCCCCATTGGGGGGGTTGCCAGGAAGGCAGTGCAGGTGTGTGTGACTGGCGGAGGATGGACCTGTAACGCTCACCTGGTATCCACGGGGCCGTCACTCAGCCTGTTCTGACCTCTTACGACCTCAAACCCTTCCCTGGAGCCTACTCGACTGGAGACTGGGCCTGAAACACAGGATTGGTAGAGTTTAACTCCCTATTGTCTCTGTGTGCTTGAACCCCTTCTTCCCCGGGGTCCAACCCTTCCCTTTGATCAACAGCTCACCTTGTTTTCTTGGAAAGTGTGCTCTCCGTCCTGCTTTTAGCGCAGGGGCACGTTGATTGATGCAGGCTCGTTTCTGCCTAGTTACTTCACTGGCAAGAGTCCGATAGGTAAGTATAATGAGTCTTTTGAACAGTTCTCTAACTTCGTTCCTTTCCTTCCTTAGATGATGGCCAGCGTCCCGGGATGGCGACGTGCTGCTGAAGGTGAGTGAGAGCACGATGCGCGATGCGACCCTTTCGTATTTGTATTGAACTGAGTTCTTTTTCGGTGTCTTTTAGGTGCTGCGATGTTTTCAGCGTGGATGCCGGTTATGAAGAAGAAATGCGGTGAGTATGCGGCGCCTCTAGATGTTTCCACGCTAACCTGGAGTGTCTTTTCCCTCTTGCAGAGGGATGAGAAGTTTGGAGACAGAGTTCCCCCCAGAGCGGCTGGAAGTCAGGTAAGCGTTTGAAGCTTGTACAGTCTTTAAAAATAAGCAAAGATTTCCTGAATGCTTACTTATGCCTTTTTTCTGTTCTTTTCCCTTTTCCTTAGGAAGCTGCGTGCCGGGATGGGAATGACACCGCCGAAGATGCCCGCAGAACAGAAGGAGCGATGAATGATGGGCAGAAGCGCCGCAAGGCAAGGCTGTTCCTAACGGTGTTCTTGTTCTTGCAGGAGCTGTGCGCAGAAGAAAGATGCAGGCCTACTGGAGACCGATCCGAACACGGTGAGTGTCACGCTGCAGGTGCAGAAAACGCAAAGCATGTTTCTCAGCCTGGGCATGGCTTAAATAGTCTCTGGGTATCCCAGGTGTCTCTGGGCTGAACCACACCCAAAAGACTAGACTGCACATGCAGTTCTGGGAACCAAAATATGTGGGGGCATCCATCTTGTCCCCATCAATGCACTACAAGTCCATTCCCCAATGTTATCCTATGGGAGTGAGTGAGCCTGGTGCCACAAGCGCCAAGTCGAACTTCAAGTGGGTCTTTGGAGGGATGGGGAGGCCCTTTAGGGCCATTTAGGTGATCGTGGCCTGGCTCCAGCCTGACATCTTGGAGGGCTGGGGACATGAGGGGCAGGAATCATGACAGCACTCCCCCCCAAGGCCCCTCTCAAGGTGGCTCTTCTGTCTGGTCCTTGTTTGTTTGGATGGTTTTGATGAAATTGTCTAAGCAAGCGAGGTGCATGGATGTACTCACAAGGCTCCCATGTCCTGTCTTGTGGACCATACCCCTTCCAGTCTACTAAGTAGTATAATTTGGATCTGACGTACTTTGAATCCAGGATGTCCTTGACTTCGAATTCTGGCTCCCCGGCGACTAGTACTGGCTGCGGTGGCATTGCTACCTGGGTCCCAGGTTGAACAGGTTTAAGGAGAGACACGTGGAACACAGGATGAATCTGCATGTTTGACGGCAAAGCTAGTCTGACCGCCACAGGATTTATCACGGAGGTGACGGTGAATGGACCCAGGTATCTTGGACGGAAAGTTTGGTTCCTTTAATGGATATGTGTTTAGACGCCAGCCAGACTTTGTCTCCCACTTGGTAGTTGGGGGCCTTTGCTCGGTGTAGATCAGCAAACTTCTTTTGGCGATTCTTAGCTTGATGTAGGTGTTCAGCTGCCCTTTTAAAGGTTTGAGAAATGGTTGTGTGCAAGGTTTTGACTGCTGGCATTTCCAGGGTTGTAGGAACGTCCAACTCAGAAGTATGTGGGTGCCTGCCATACATGGTATAAAAGGGTGTCTGCCCAGTGCTGGTGTGTAGGGAATTATTATAAGCATATTCAGCTATCCATAATAGGTCGAACCAGCTTCCTTCAGCTTGGTGTAACATGCAACGCTCGAGCGTCTGATTTGTCCTCTCAGTTTGACCATCCGTTTGGGGATGGTGACTGGTGGATAGCTGGATGTCGATCTGGGCCATAGAGCAGCATTTTCTCCAGAAGTTAGATACGAATTGAGTACCTCGGTCTGAGACCAAAACTGAAGGAAACCCATGGAGCCGTACGATGCCTTCAAGAAATACCTTTGCCAGAGTGGAAGCATTTGGAAGCCCCTTAAGAGGAATGAAATGTGCCATTTTTGAAAATAGGTCCACAACCACAAGAATAGTGTTAAACCCTTGACTGGGTGGTAAGTCAGTGATAAAATCGAGGGACAACGTGTGCCAGGGTGCTAGTGGGATTTCCAATGGTTGTAATAGCCCAGCCGGTTTCTGCTTGGATGACTTGTTTTGAGCACATACTCCACAAGATAGGATGAATTGGATAATGTCTTTACGCCACATGGGCCACCAATAATTTTGTTTTACCTTGGCTAGGGTTTTAGCGATTCCGGGGTGGCCCTCGATCAAGGAATCATGATAACTGGACATGACTTGTTCTCGTAGTTCTTGGTTTGGTAAGAATAAACGATTCCTGAAGTAGGGCAACTGATCTTTTATCATGTAATGTTTTCCTTGTGCACTCCACGTTTATAATTGCTCCGGACTCATCAGGTTTTGGATTTCTTCATGTAATTCTTTCTGAGTTATGGTTGCTGTGATTCCTAGGAGCTTGTCACTCGGGATGATTGCTATTGGGTCAGGGGTCTGATACCCTTGCTCTTCCACCCCCATACGGGAAAGGGCATTGGCCTTCCCGTTTTTCACCCCTGGTGGAAATGTAATCACGTAGCATATTCAGCAAAAAAAAGAGCCCAACGTAGTTGTCGTGAGGATTGGGCCTTTCCCGTTTTTAGGTACTGGAGGTAACGGTGGTCAGTTTTAACAGTGATTGTGTCTGGCGCCCAAGAGGTAGTGCCGCCATGCCTTAAAGGCTGACTTAATGGCCAGGAGTTCTTTGTCTGTGATAGCGTAATTGAGTTCAGGGGGTGTGAATTTACGTGACCAGAAGGCAACAGGGTGTAACTGGCCCGTTTCGGGGTCTTTTTGTGAGAGGACGGCTCCCATAGCCTTGCTTGAGGCGTCCGTTTCTACCAGGTATGGAAGATCAGGGCGAGGGTGGCGTAAGATTGGGGCAGATGTGAATCTTGCTTTGAGTTCCTGGAAAGATTCCTCGGCTTCTGTTGTCCACTGGAACTTTTTGTTGCTTTTCCTTAGCAATGACGTGATGGGATGCACGATTTGCGAAAATCCTGGGATGAACCGGCGGTAGAAGTTTGCAAAACCGAGCATACTTTGAACCCCCTTGAATGAATTTGGGAATGGCCAGTTCAGGATAGCACCTACCTTGTGTGCATCCATTCGGATTCCATTCAGGCTGAGAATAAAGCCCAGGAATTCCACCTCAGAGACGTGGAATGAGCACTTTTCGAGCTTGGCGTAGAGCTGGTGTTGACAGAGTTTCTCCAATACGGATCGGACATGTTTAACGTGGTCCTGCTTTGATGTGGAATATACTAGAATATCGTCGATGTACACTAGAGCACAGACATCAATCAATTCCCGTAGGACATCGTTCATGAAGTATTGAAATGCTGCAGGTGCGTTGCAAAGGCCAAAGGGCATTACATGATATTCGTACAAGCCGTATTTGGTGCGAAAAGCGGTTTTCCATTCGTCCCCCTGTTTTACGCGAACAAGGTGATATGCCCCCCTCAGGTCTAGTTTTGTGTAGATTTGGACATCTTTGACTTGATCAAGCAATTCAGGGATCAGTGGCAGGTGGTAACGTTTTTTTACGGTAATCTGGTTCAGTGCACGATAGTCGATGCACGTTCTCAAGTCCCCCTCCTTTTTCAGTACGAAGAATAGAGGACTGGCTGCTGCAGACTTCGAGGGACGGTTGAACCCGTTGGCCAGGTATTGGTCAAGATAGGCCTTCAGGTGCTGGTTTTCTGGTTCCGTGAGTGCGTAAATTCACCCACAAGGGATTTGTGCGCCGGGTATCAGGTCGATTTGGCAATCGTATGGTCTATGCAGTGGCAAGGTATTAGCCTGTTCTTTCTGAAAGACATCTTGAAAGTCCTGGTATTCACTTGGTAGGGTGCCGATTGCCACAGTCGCAAGCGTGGAGGTTCTGGTGTCTATTGGTTGTTTCTCTTTGCGATAACATGTGTGGGCGCAAGTCTCGGGAAAGGCCAATTCTTTTGCTCGCCAATCGATTTGAGGATTGTGAGCTACCAACCATGGCATTCCCAAAATCAACCGGAACTGTGGTGCTTTAATGAGGTCAAAAATGATAGATTCTTGGTGTCCATCCTGGCACAGGAGGGTTAAAGCTGCAGTGCATTGGGATACTGCACCAGAAGCTATTTCCGTGCCGTCAACAGTGGTAACAGTGTCGGTGGTTGATTTAGGGCGTAACGGAAGCCCCATCTTTGCCGCAAGATCCTGGTCGATGTAATTCCCAACGGCTCCACTGTCAATGTACGCTCTTACTGCATGCATCCGAGATGGTTGTTGGTGATTGATCAAGACCACAGATAGTGCAAAATGGGAGGTCTGTAGTTCACTTTCTTTGCTCGACAAGTGGACCCCTACACTTGCCGGGCTGGGGAGTTTTCCAATTCCTTGATGGTATCTTCCTTGTCCGTGGCCCCTACCACTCCGGTAGGATCGCACAAAGGTGACCCGTGATTGGTCATTCGGAAAGACCCCTGGTCAACAAGGGAAGTGCAGGCGGCACTGGTTCATGAATGTTGCAAACCTCTTGGGATCCCCCGTAAATCGTTCGGGCGGGGCCAAGGGAACTGCCCCAGGAAGGGTTATCTGAACGGGATTGGCTGATGGTGCTGGCATCGAGGGCACTCTTCCCCGCAATGGTGCATGCCCTGCTTGTGACTGGAGAAGTTGCTGGCTTAAATCATCAGTGCGTTCTTTGGCTACTATCAGCTCTCTCCTCAGGGTGTTGGTCTCCTGCCTGGCTGCATGTACTTCGGAACGTAGCTGCCCCAAAATGTGGGCTAACTGGTCGGTTTCTGACATTTCCATGACGCCCAGGTGGATTTTATTTTTTTTTAAAACTCTTTTTATTGATGGTCTCGTATAGGCCGCCACATCACAGCACAATTGTTTAACAGTTACATCAAGGGTAGAATATCCGTTACATTACACATAACAATATTATGAAGACAAGTCAGGATCGGCAATCATGTTACATAGGTAGGATCTGAACGGGCCCCAAATGTCCTTGGGCCTACATGCCGGGGGGAGGGTTAAAACAAACTGTTCCTCTGACTCGTTGACATGTGTCAGTTCTTGAAGGAACTGGTTTAGGGTGGGCGGGAGCGAACTTTTCCATTTCTGTAAAATACATTTTTTGGCAGTAGCACATGCAATGTTAAATAATCTTCTAATTTTCTCTGGTTGCTTGCCAATGTCCCCAAACAAATATTTCTGAGGAGTCAAATCGGGGGGAACCTCGGTGAATTCCTCCAGGAGCTCAGCCACCTCCCTCCAGAATCCCCTCAGTACCGGGCAGTCCCAGTACATGTGAAAGGATCCAGCCTGGGGAGCATTACATTTAGGACAGGCGTCAGAGGCATCCGGTGCAAACCTTGCGATTCTGGCCGGCGTATAATGTAGCCTGTTCAGGATTTTAAATTGAATCACCCTTAGACCAGCATTAAGCGAAACCTTCTTGGATAACGCACAATAGTTGGCCCATTTCTTTTCTTCAATGGTCCCCTGTAAATCCGCTTCCCACTGCTCTTTTATCTGATTTAATGTGGGGGTATGAGCTTGCACGGCTGTGTACAACCTAGCAATCCCCAGGCCATTCTTAGATGTTATCAATTGCACACATGGGTGGGGAGGGGGCTCATCCGGGAAGAGCGGCCATCTCTTTTGGAATGCAGACCTCATACGGTAGTATTGCAACGTTTTCAAGGGCCCACCCCCCAGTGCTCTCAACAAGAGACCCCGGTCCGCAAAAGTACCATTCACAAACATGTCACCCGGTTTCATTTCCCTGTTAGGGTCCCAGGACTCCTGTATGTTAGTATCATGCGTGGGGGGTATGCCCGGGAAGTCCCAAAGCGGCACCTCTGGGTTGTAGGGTACCTCCACACCTAGCCTCTTAAATATCGCCATCCATGCCCTGACTGTGCAGCTAACCGGATTGTATGCGCATGTGTCTTTATACTTTGGATCGAAAATGACTGAATGTATATTCGTGGGATGTGTGGTGTGTTCCTCTATCCATGCGTGGGGTGTATCGTTCTCGTCATTGTACCAATATTTCGCAAATTGAGCTTGGGAGACGTAGTAATAAAGTTTTAAATCGGGGGCCGCCAACCCTCCAGAAGCATAGGGCTCCGCCATCCTCTCCCAGCTAATCCTAGCAGTCTTACCGTTCCAGAGAAATGTTACCACCATGGATCTAAGCCTGGAGAAGAAGGCCCTGCCCGGCCATATAGGAATATTAACAAATAGGTATAAGAGTTTAGGGAGGACCACCATTTTAAGGATGGCAACACGGCCGGCTAATGAAATTGGGAGCCGCCCCCAGATCTGAAGTTTGGAGCGTATTGCCTGTAGGGATTCCTCGTGGTTATCTGCGTAGAGTGTGAGATTGTCCCTGGAGACCAGTATTCCCAGGTATCTAATGTGGTCCGCGGACCACTTGAGTCCCACTGTGTCTGTAGGGCATTGGGTGGCAGGAGTTAGGGGAAATATTTCTGATTTCAACATATTTATGGTATACCCGGAATAGTCTGCAAACCCCTGGATCTCAGTCATGACGGGTGCTATATTAGCCTCAGGTTCCCTAACATATAATAGTGTGTCATCCGCGTAAAGCGAAATCAGTTGGGTGGAGCCCTTCATAGTGATCCCTTTGTCTGAGTGTCTAAGACGGACCGCGGCCGCCATAGGTTCAATGGTCAGTGCAAATAGTAGAGGCGAGAAAGGGCATCCTTGTCTGGTCCCCCTTTCTAGGAGGAACATCTCGGAAATGGTCTTATTGGTCAGGACCCGGGCTCCAGGTTCAGTATATAGGAGTTTTACGTATCGTATAAAGGGTATAAAGGTGGGACCCACCCCAAACGCCTCAAGCACCGAAAGGAGATAGACCCATGACACCGAGTCAAACGCTTTTTCAGCGTCAAGGGATATGGCCACTGCACTCCTCGCGGGGTCGATCTGCGCCATGATACCAAAGAGTCGTCTGAGGTTTAGGGCTGTAGATCGAGTAGGGACAAACCCATTTTGATCGGGGTGGACTAGGGTCGGGACTGCCGGCAGAAGGCGATTCGCCAGGACCTTTTCAAAGATTTTAGCGTCTGTGTTTATAAGTGATAAGGGCCTGTAGGACGAAACGTCCTGTGGTGGTCGCCTGGGTTTGTGGAGTACCACTATTATGGCCTCTCTCATAGTTGAGGGCAAACTGCCGGATTCGAGCGCTTCCTCCCACACCTGTAGTAGTGTCGGCACAAGTTCCTCGCGGAACTCCTTGTAAAATTCGGCGCCTAACCCATCTGACCCCGGTGCCCTGCCTGTTGATAGATCCTTGATTGCTTCCCCAATTTCTTCCATCGTTACCGGCTGGTCCATTGCCAGTCGTACTTCGTCCGGGAGCCTAGGGAGAGAGAGGGCCTCATGATAGGTCCTGATTTCTGCGGATGTTTTCTTATCTTGGTTAGAGTATAGCCTCTTGTAAAATTCCATAAATTCCCCATTGATTTCTTTATCCCCAAGGAGAACCCCCCCTGTTGCGTGCGTATGCTCGTGATCTGTGTGGGTTGTTTATCGTGTTTGATTAGGTTGGAGAGCGCCCTGCCAGCCTTGTTGCCCTCCCCGTACCTGCGTGCCCGAATCGGGGCCGCAACATATCGGACCTCCCTTAAAGCAAGCTTGTCAAAGTCCTGGAGATTAGTGTGTATGTCGGCTAGCACTTTCTTGTCTTGCGTATTTGAATATGCTACCTCAAGTGCATCTAGCTTCCCTTCCACTGCCGATAGTTCGGTCCTCACAGCCCTTAACATACCCGTAGTTCTAGACATCAGCAGACCCCTCATCCAGACCTTGAATGACTCCCATACCATCGAGAGTCTGTCGACCGATCCGATATTATTGGACAGAAACTCCGAAATTTCAACATGAAGTGACTCCACCACCCCGGGGTCACTTAACATTCCACCAGACATTCTCCACCTCCTAAAGGGACTCGGGGTGTTTCGGAATAGTAGTTCCAGCAATACTGGGGAGTGATCGGAGAGGGTGCGGGGTAGGATTTCACACCGCTCAACAGAGGGCGTCATAGGCGTGGACACCAACCAGTAATCAATCCTGGACTCGGAATCATGTACCGAGGAATAAAACGTGTATCTTCTGCTGCCCGGGTAAACCTCCCTCCACGCATCAACCAGTGAGAGCTGTGCAATGACATGTCTGAGGCTCAATGCTGTCCTGCTTGGGGGTCTCATTACCATAGAGGATCTATCAAGAACCGGATCAATGACCAGGTTGAAGTCCCCCCCCCACAAGACACCCGAAACATCCAATGCTGTAACCATCTGATATATATCCAGGTAGAAGGCCGGATCATCAATGTTGGGGCCGTATGTATTAACCAGGAGAAGCTGTTGGTTAGCCACCTCCCCCCAGACCATGACAAATCTCCCCTGGGGATCGACCTTGTGCCCACCAACCCGGTACCCAAGACTTGGGTGAATAAGGGTGAGAACCACTCTGGACTGGGTAGAGTAGTCCGTGTGGTACCTCTGGGGACCCCACCCGGGCAGGATGTGAGAATTACCTGTCCCCACTGCATGGGTTTCCTGCAGCATCAGTATTTGTGGATTGTGCCTGGAGACGTAGTTGGATATCTTCCTAACCTTAACTGGATTATTCAATCCCCTCACATTCCACGTTAACAGCTTGACCAGCAGCCCGTCCCCGGGGACCCGAGATGTCGCATTAGCCATTTCCAAATCTCACAGTTGCATAGTGTTCGTGCCGTGTAAACAGTGCTAGCCCAGCCGCGACCAAAATTTTTCTTTTACAACAACAGGCCGCCCCCCTCCATCCTCCTTTCAGAGGTAGTTCCTGAAGGCAGCCAAAACTTCCAACAAAATGTCCCCTCGAGTCCATCCAACAACTGAACATAACTTCCCCCCCACCCTGTCCCTCCCGTCCCCCCTCATCATCACCCCCAACTTGACGATGCGGCCCATATAACTTATGGAACATTCCACGGGTGGCCATGTTGCTTCACATGGCCGCTGATCAGGTCCAACAGCTCCACTGACCAAAGTGCCTGGTGTACCTCAATCAGTTATTCGTATGGGCCCCGGGCCTGCGCCGGGTCGACATACAAGTGTTTCTCATTCCACGGGTCTGGGCCTGTTATTTTGTGCTGGTCTGCCCCCTCTGGGAGGAAGGGGTATGGAAGTTTCAATATAATGCATGGCCTCCGCTGGGGACTCGAAGAAATGGGCTCTTCCCGCATGTTGAAGCCTCATTTTTGCCGGGAACATTAAAGCGTATGGGATCTGGCGCTCTCTTAGGAGCTTCTTGACTGGCTCATAGGACCTTCTGCTCGCTTGTACTCCAGAGGAGAAATCAGGATAGAAATGTATGCGACTTTCCTCATAGTAGAGGGTTCCCGCCTCTCTTGCTTTTCTTAGGATTGTGTCTCTGTCTCTATAGTTTAGAAGCCGAGCGATTATGGTGCGTGGTGGCGCACCTGGTTTAGGTGCAGGGGCCAGCGTACGATGTGCTCGTTCCACCAAAAATTGTTCAGATAAGGCCTCCGGCCCAAACAGGGTTTTAAGCAGTGTCTCAAGATGTGTCTCCATTTGGGCCTTCCCAAAAGATTCCGCTACGCCCACCACACGAATATTATTGCGCCTAGAGCGCGATTCTAGGTCCTCACACTTGCTCTGTAGCTTCGTCATATTTTCCTTAATTTGGGTGATATCGCGGCTGTGGTGCGCGATAACGTCTTCATTGGTGCTGATACGGGTTTCAGTTTCCGTTAGGCGTAGGCTTTCCTTCTCCACTCTAGCCTTTAAGGAGCCGATGGTAGAGACTATGTCATCCAGCTTAGAGTTTATCGAGCGGAATCCGTTTTGAACTATAGCTGTTAGGTTGTCCAAATTCTCGCTGGATTCAGCTGCGGGGATCTCGGTGTCGGCCGAGTGGGCGTCGGCCGATAAGGCCTGTCCCTGACCCCCCGTGTAGGCGTCCATGGGGCCCTTCCTCTGCTTCCCCGGAGTCTTGGTGCCCTTAGCCAGCCTCTGTGGTTCCCCCATGAGTAATGGCGTTCCAGGTGGCGCAGCACGCCGTATTCCAGTTATTGGTAGGGGTTTGGTTTCCGACCGCTCGGAGACTTGAGCACACCGCCTCAACAAGGGTGGTTGCGGGTCCGATTTAGTTGCTGCCCGGCCAACCCCGCAGCAACCCACGGAGCCCCCTCTCCTTACCGGTCATCCGTGTGGGTGTTACTACTGCGATTCACTACGGGTGCCTCGTCCCGCACAGCACTGTAGGATTTGTAAGGAGTTCTATGGGGCTGAGCATCTGCGGAACCCCCACCGGGGCCGGGTCGGGCCTGGAGCAGATACGGGCCGGAGAGTCGTCCACACCGCCGCAGCCCAGAAGCCGTATCGTGTCGCCAGAAGAATGTCAGGGCAGAGCCGGGACAAAGCTCCTCCCCTTTTGGGCCCAGTCGTTCCGGCCGCGCCGCGGCTCTGTAGTAGTCTGCTTTGGAGCTCGCCTCCGGATACCTGTCACTCCGCGCGCCGGTCAATCTGAATCGTGCCGTAACTCCGGCGACCTCGGACCCCGGGCCTCAGGATTTCGTCTGGTCACCCACGGGCGGCCGGGCAATCACCCCAGCCCGTCCGAGCAGAACCAGGCAGCGCTGGACGGATAAACTAGCTCAGGATTTCTCGGTGGAGCGGGAGCTCTTAGATCAGGCGGCCATTTCCAACGTGCGCAACAGCGCCCCCCCCCCGACGCCCAGGTGGATTTTGATGTGAGGCTTTGCGTTCTGTAACGCTCACCTGGTATCCACGGGGACATCACTCAGCCTATTCTGACCTTTTACGACCTCAAACTCTTCCCTGGAGTCTACTCGACTGGAGACTGGGCCTGAAACACAGGATTGGTAGAGTTTAACTCCCTATTGTCTCTGTGTGCTTGAACCCCTTCTTCCCCGGGGTCCAACCCTTCCCTTTGATCCACAGCTCACCTTGTTTTCTTGGAAAGTGTGCTCTCCGTCCTGCTTTCAGCGCAGGGGCGCGTTGATTGATGCGGGCTCGTTGCTGCCTAGTTACTTCACTGGCAAGAGTCCGACAGGTAAGTATAATGAGTCTTTTGAACAGTTCTCTAACTTCGTTCCTTTCCTTCCTTAGATGATGGCCGGCGTCCCGGGATGGTGCCGTGCTGCTGAGATGAGTAGCGCTGAAGGTGAATGAGAGCGCGATGCGACCCTTTCGTATTTGTATTGAACTGAATTCTTTTTCTGTGTATTTTAGGTGCCGCGACGTTTTCAGCGTAGATGCTGGTTATGAAGAAGAAATGCGGTGAGTAGATGTTTCCACGCTAACCTGGAGTGTCTTTTCCCTCTTGCAGATGGATGAGAAGTTCCGGAGACAGAGTTCCCCCCAGAGCGGCTGGGATTCAGGTAAGCGTTTGAAGCTCGTACAGTCTTTAAAAATAAGCAAAGATTTGCTGAATGCTCACTTATGCCTTTTTTCTGTTCTTTTCCCTTTTCCTTAGGAACGCTGCATGCCGGGATGGGAATGACACCGCCGAAGATGCCCGCAGAACAGAAGGAGCGATGAATGATGGGCAGAAGCGCCGCAAGGTAAGGCTGTTCCTAACGGTGTTCTTGTTCTTGCAGGAGCTGGGCGCAGAAGAAAGATGCAGGCCTACTGGAGACCGATCCGAACACGGTGAGTGTCACGCTGCAGGTGCAAAAAACGCAAAGCATGTTTCTCAGCCTGGGCGTGGCTTAAATAGTCTCTGGGTATCCCAGGTGTCTCTGGGCTGAACCACACCCAAAAGACTAGACTGCACATGCAGTTCTGGGAACCGAAATATGTGGGGGCATCTATCTTGTCCCCATCAATGCACTACAAGTTCAATCCCTAATATTATCCGATGGGATCGAGTGAGTCTGGTACCACAAGCGCCAAGTCTGATTCCAAGTGGGTCTTTGGAGGGATGGAGAGGCCCTTGAGGGCCATTTAGGTGATCGTGGCCTGGCTCCAGCCTGACATCTTGGAGGGCTGGGGACATGAGGGGCAGGAATCATGACAAGACCTGGGCCAGAGATCAGAGGGTGGGCAGGTAACCAGTGCAGTTTCAGCCAAGAGGTCAGCAGGTGAGAGGGGGAGAAAAAGCAGAAGCAAAGAGAAAGGTCTTGAGGTGCTTCCGGAACTGGAGATGATTCTCCTAAAGTTTCAGGGAGGCAGGGAGGTTGTTCCAGAGGGAGGCCCCAACCGAAGAAAGAGATCTTCCACCAACTTTTTGCTTGGAGAAGTGACTTACCCTGAGGGTGTTGGAGGTGGATGAGCGAAGAGCTCGAGAAGGAAGATATTTAGGATGAGAGAGTTGGAGGTATTGAGGCCCCAGAAGGCCTTGTGGAAAATGCAGAGGGTTTTGAACTTAATCCTAGAAGCCACTGGGAGCCAGTGCAGAGAATTCAGTCCTGGAGAGATAAGATCCCTCGGCTTGAGGCCAAGGACAAGTCTTGCAGTCCTGCTCTGGATGAGTTGCAGAGGGCAGAGAGTGGTAGCAGGCAGATTTAGAAAGAGGCTGTTGCAATAGTCCAGCCTAGAGAGAACCAGAGCTCTGGAGACAGTGAGCTTCTGGGGGAATGAGAGGAAAGGAAGAATAACTCTGAGGAGGTGCAGCTGGTAGAGTGACTTCTTAGAAACGTCAGAGATGTGAGGAGAGAAGGAGAGTGTGGAGTCGAAGATGACCCAGAGGTTTTTAGCCTCGCATATGGGAGCAGGAGGAGGGCCAGGAGGGCTGGCCAGCGCGTGACAGGAGAGGAGGGAGCAGCTGTGCTGATGAGGAGAATCTCAGTCTTACTGGCATTGAGGCAGAGATAATTGGCGGCACACCACTCATGGATGGCGGACAGACAGTCAGAGATGAGAGAGGGAGAAGAGGTGGCTCAGGGTAGCCTGAAAATGAGCTGAGTGTCATCTGCATATCACTGGAAATTGGGAAGAGCGGGGTAATATGGTGGGCAAGAAGTGCCAGGTATTGGTTGAACAGCCAGGGAGAGAGGTAAGACCCCTGGAGAACACCACAGGTAGAGATAGAGGAGAGGAAGGACCCAAGTTGAACCTGGGAGTGTCGGTCAGAAAGGAAAGAAGTCAGCCACGCCAGGGCCTGACCGGTGATCCCCAGGTTATCATGGAGACAGTTGAGCAGGATGGCATGTTTAACCATGTCAAAGGCAGAGGAGAGATCAAGTAAGATGCGGACACAGGGAGTGTTGAAATCAAGGTTGGAGAGCAGGTCTTCACGGATGTTCAGGAGAGCAGTTTCAGTGCTTCTGGCAGCTCTGAAGCCAGACTGATGATCATGGAGACAACCAACAGATTCAGTGTGAAGATTGAGCTGGGAGATGGCCGGCTTTTGCTGGAGTTTTCCCAGGAAAGGAGTGATGGAGATTGGGTGATAGTTAGCTGGGCAGGATGGGTCGGCCGAGGGTTTTTTAAGAAGAGGGTCACATGAGTGTGCTTCAGGGGGGAAGGGAAGACTCCAGTGGCAATGGAGGGGTTGCAGAAGTCGGCCAGAGAGTCGATGTGGTCTTTGATGGTTTTTGAGGAACAGTGGTGAACCTGTTTTGACAAGACTTTCACAGATCGTACTTGTATAGAAACCTCATCTGGGGAGAACAGGGGAAAGGAAGAGAAGGAAGGAGGAGGGGTGGCTGCAGGAGGGCCAGAGGAAGAGCTGGATTTAGGCCTACAACCTTGTGATAATACACAAGGGTGATGAGTGGAAGAGGGCTTTTAAGATTCGCTACGTCCTGTTTGAGTATTTCATTATGCCTTTTGGTCAATGCAATGCCCCTGCCACCGTCCAGTATTTCATGAACGATATCTTTCAAGGCATGCTGGATAGGTATGTTGTAATATACTAGGACGATATCCTCATATATTCAGACTCTTATGAAGTACATGTGGAGCATGTTCGCTCCTTATTACAGAGGTTGCGTGAAAACTCCCTATACGCAAAAGCTGAGAAGTGCGTTTTCAACATATAAGAAGTAGAATTCTTGGGTTATAATCTCACTTACAAGGGGTTACGTATGAACACTGCTAAAGTAAGAGCTGTACTGGTGTTGCCTTTTCCTTCATCCTTGAAGCCTTTGTAATCTTTCCCGGGTTTTGCTAATTTCCATACAATGTTCATACACTCTTTTTCTAGTATTGTAACTCCTCTCACCAATCTCACTTCTCATACAGTGCCCTTTTCTTGAAATTCTATGGAGCAATGAAGCACTTAAAATTACTTTTACCAGTTCTGCAACCCTATGTAATCATACGTAGTTGAGGCTGATGCCTCTGATATTGCCATAGGGAGGTTCTTTTGCAAAAATGCAAAGACACTGGTTCACTCCATTCAGTGGCATTTTATTTACGTAAGCTTACAAAACCTGAGAGAAATTATACTGTTACAGAAAGGAGAGAACTCTTCTCTATATAAGAGATGTTTAAAGAATGTAGACACCATTTGTTGGGTGCGCACCATACTGGAACAGTTTATACCGACCATCGGAACCTGTAAGCTCTGAAAACTGTGAAATGTGTTATGGCCCAACAAGCTCGCTGGCATAATTCTTTTCCATGTTTGATTTCAATATCACCTAATGACCTGCCCCACAACATGGTAAGGCTGATGCCTTGTCCTGTATCGGTGAAGTTTTTCCTGTAAATATGCACAACCAGTATCGACTGTCCCCCCTGCAAGTGATTTGTGTGTGTACCCCACAGTCTACTCTGAACGACAGTATCCAAAGGTGGGTGTTTTTACATCAGGAGGAGGTAGAATCACATAATGCTGATGTTGTGAATGGTCTACCGTATATTCAGAAACCATCATTTATATGTTCCATCTGAAGAAACCTGTGTGCTATAAATTGGTGTCATGACTCCCGAATAGCGGTCCATCCAAGAAAACGAAAGACACTGGAACTCTTACGCAGATGGTGTTGGTGACCTTCTATCACATGAGATGTATCAGAATATGCCTCTACCTGTGCAGTATATGCCCAATGTAAAAGACAAGTGGGCAAACCAGTGGGATTAATTCAACCCCTTCTTATTCCACTCAAACAATGGTACATGATCTCGATGGATTTTATAGTGGAGCTCCCAATTGTAGATGGTCATGACACCATTTAGGAAGTAGTTGATTATTTCAAGAAAATGGCTCTGTTCATCCCTTATTCTGGTATCCCATCTACCACTGTTTTGGCTGATCTTTTCTTTAGATATGTATGTTGTTTCTTTTGTTTTTTCACCATCATTGTCAGTGATAGGGGCATGCAGTATACTTCCCATTTTTGGACCGCCCTGACCCCTGCTTTTGGGATTGACGAGAGGTATTCCAGTGCCTATCATTTCCAGACAAATGGTGAAACTGAGAGATTGAATGCTACAATTAGCAATATCTACGTTGTCTCTGTTTACAGTATCAGGAGACTTGGCTTTTGGAGATTTTGATGGCTGAATTCACCTACAATAATTCATTGCATACTTCTGTTGGCAGTTCTCCATTCCAAGCTTTTTATTTTTTTAGTTATTGGGCATTTGTATGGCGCCTATAGACAAGTGTTTCCAGGCACCACAAGACAAATTGGAGGGGCAGGGGGGCATAGGAAATGAAAACAAAAACGGTTATATTGTCCTTGTGACAATCCTACCGTGCAAGTGCAAGACAAAGGTGGTAAGTGCATGGGAGGGGCAGAGAGGGAGAAGTGCAGTAGTGGAGGTGCCCAAATGGGAGTGGGAAAGTGCTCTGGGGGCCAAGACGACAAGTGCCAGGGGAAGGAGAGGGGGAAGGGAAGAGGAGTGTGATTTGATGGACAGGGCAGACCAGGTTAGGGCTAGTTTGGGGAAGGGTGCCCGTGGGCAAGTGCTGGCAAGGGAGGCTGGGGAGACTGGTAGGGGGTGGTCTGGCCCCTGTATGACTCAGAGGGGACCAGGCCCCAGCCGGCAGTGGGATGTTAGCATGGGAGGGTGAGAGGGAAGGAAGAGGAAAAAAGGAAAGTCTTGAGAAGTTTGTGAAACTTAAGAAGATCTGGCTCAAGTCTGAAGGGGGCAGGGAGGCCGTTCCAGAGGGAGGAACCCGCCAAGGAAAGGGTTCTACCTCCCACTTTTTTTTTTAACAATTTGTTTTATTGACAACATACATATAGGGCTGGACGAAACAGACCGTTCCACCAGAATGACACAAAAAGAGAAACAAGTTGTCAGTTTTTCCAATAATAACTCCCTTCCCACCACCCTCCTCCCCCCCACCCTAGCCCAATTTCAACATACCAAGTTTTGAGAGTTCACAAACAATAATATCTCTGGGGAGAACGGTTGCTTGCCAAGTACCAAATAGACAATTCACTTGACACAGTGGGTTCAGCATGCGAATTAACCGGAGGGAAACAATCACAGTCTCAAGGAAGAATGAAGATAGGCATCTTGTGGAGGCCACTTAAGTTACAGTCTACAGGCGCATGGAAATACAATCCTCATGGAGAAGAACTGCAGTCCATTCTTGCACAAAATCCGTCATGGTGTCGTTTGTTATTGCGGTAAGATTTTCATATATGAAAATCGACCTGAGTTTGCAGAGCCATTCCTGTTTGGACGGGGCCAATGCACTTTTCCACTTTTGGGCGAGCGCTAGCCCCCCGCTCTCAACATGGCCCCAATGACCTTAGGGAACGCATTCAGTTCTGTCTCCGGTGTGGGGGTGCCTAGGAGGATTTCTAATGGCAGTAAGGTTGGGCAGAACCCCTCAATTTCCTTGATCCAGCTAAGTAGTTCTGACCAATAAACCTGAATGATTGGGCAATCCCACCACAGGTGAAACCATGTACCCCGTTGATGACACCCTCTGGGGCAAAAGGGGGACACATCCCTAAACATTCTGGACAGGGTGGCCGGGGGACGGTGCCATGAATGGAGAATTTTGAAGTTATGTTCCATAGCAGCCGTATACAGAGAACCCGTGAAAATGCATTTAAAAATTGCCCTCCACGTATGGTCATCCAGAGGCATGCCCAACCTAGTTTCCCAGATCTTTTTGAAAGGTTGTCTACCCTTTAGGTCTGCTGTTATCAAGACGCTATAGAACATAGATAAGGAGCCCCTCCGAGTTGTGCTTTTGGCCAGAATAGTCTTGAAAGGGGTAAGGGGGCGTCTGAGACGATCGGCCCAGCGAGGGTGGGTCAAGATCCCCTTCAAGCGTAGGTATTCGAAGACTGAGGGAGGGTTGTCCGCCAATGCTTCGGACATTTTGTCATATTCTATAAATCCCTCCTCCCGATACAATTGAGAGATTTTCTCCAGGCCCATGTCTGACCAAGATTGGGTGTCTCGGAATCCCCTGGAGTCCAAATCAATAGGGGGGCCCCAAAGCGAAGTCAGGGGGGATGGCCAAGAGGATAGTTGCTTGTTAGCGGCGTTAGGCTTCCAAACCGCCCAGAGGGCCGCCAAGGTGGGATGAGTTCTGAGATGTGGAGGGAGAACCCTAGGGGGGGCCCAAGGTCTCTAACTTTTTTCGGGTGGACGTGAATGTCCTCGATATATGTCCAATATGTTCCCATGTCATCCCTCATATGTTCCAACATCACTTGGAGCTGGGCTGCTTTATAGTAAAGCCTGAAGTCCGGGAGACCGAACCCCCCACTTGATTTTGGAAGGGTCAAAGTAGAAGTCTTGACTCTCGTCCTTTTGCCATTCCAGATAAATTGGAGGACCCGGGATTGGAGTACCTCAAAAAAGGCCTCGGGTATCACCACAGGGAGCGCCGCGAAGAGATAAAGGAGGCGGGGCAAGATGTTCATCTTCACCGTAACCATGCGCCCCAGCCAAGAGAGTGTAAGGGGAGCCCATCGTTTAAGGTTGCTACTAACCTGAGCCAGGATCCCCGGGAAGTTGCATTGGTATAGTTGGGAGAGGTCTCTGGGGATGGTGGTGCCCAGGTATCTGGTGGATTCCCGTTCAATTCTTATCCCCAGTATTTCGGTGCTGCCTCAATCTCATGTTCCCCTGGACCCATAGGCATTATGCTATACTTGGACGTATTTACCTTCAGCCCCGAGAAGGAGCCGAAGCAGTGTATGAGATCAAATAACCGTGGTAGGGAGACCCAGAGGTTGGTTAGGTAGCCCAGGATATCATCTGCGAACAAGGATAGCTTAAAGTCGCAGTCGCCACACCTTATCCCCGTGATCTCCTGGTCTGTCCTGACTGCTATAGCCAGGGGTTCCATCGCCAAAGCATATAAAAGGGGAGAAAGGGGGCATACCTGTCGGGTGCCCCTGGAGAGGGAGAACGGCTCTGAGGGGCCTCTGTTGACCAATACTCTCGCTGAGGGGCCGTTGTAAAGTGCTGCGATCCACCCACAGAAGTTGTCTCCCAGCCCCATCTTGCGGAGAACTCTGCCCATGTAAGGCCACTCGACACGGTCAAAGGCCTTTTCTGAGTCTAACGAAAGAAGGTAGCCTTCCGCCTCCTGTTTTGAAGCTTCATGCATAAGATCAAGGGTTTTCCTAATGTTGTCTGATCCCTGGCGCCCCGAAACAAAGCCCACCTGGTCGCCATGTACTAGGGAAGGGAGGAGTTTCGCCAATCTATTTGCTAGGAGTTTAGCCAGGATTTTAACATCGGTGTTAAGAAGGGAGATGGGGCGATATGGTTGGCAGTGAGCAGGATCTTTTCCCTCCTTAGGGAGCACTACGATCAGAGCCGACATCATCGTGGGTGGGAGGGAGCCCTGATTCAATGCGGCGTTTAACATCTTGGCCATGAATCGGGCAAGCGTGGACCGATATGTTTTATAAAACTTGACTGTGTAGCCATCGTCCCCTGGGGCTGTTCCGCTTTTCAGCGAGGATATGGTATCTATTATTTCTTGTGGGGTTATGGGCTGCTCCAATAACTCAGCTTTGTCGGGGTGGAGGCCCGGAATCGGGAGGGAGTCGAGAAAGCTGTCAACCTCGTTCCCTTCACCCATGTATTCCGAACTGTACAGCCTTTCATAATATCGCCTAAATTGTTCCGCGATTTTACTATCCCGCACTGTCGCGTCCCCCTCCGGGGTGTGGATGGAATTAACCCTTCTGCTGTTTCTGAACTCCCGAAGCCTCTAAGCCAGTATCCTATCCGCCTTTTCCCCCTTTTCCATATATTTCTGTTTTAAGAAAGAGAGTTTCTTCTCCGTCTGTCCCACAAGGAGGTCTGCTAGCTTGGTTCGTAACCTCTGCAATTCCTCCCATTTCCCAGGGAACATCTGTGTTTTTAATTTCCCCCCTGGTTGTATAGCTTCTATCTTTTCCCTTAGTGATTTCTCCTCCCGGGCTCCTTCCCTCTTTTTCCCCGACCCTATCCCAATGAGGGTGCCTCTAATAGTAGCCCTAAATGCCTCCCATACTCCCATGACCCCAACCTCACCGTTATCATTGAGGGAAAAATGGTCCTCTATGGCCACCAGAAGGGATTGGCAGACCTCTTTGTCCTGTAGAAGAAGGTCATTACACTTCCACCGGGAACCTACTGCTGGGGCAGGGGGGGAGACCCAGTCTAATTTTCACCATGTCGTGGTCAGTCCAGGGGACAATCTCCACTCCCGAGTCAGTGACCTCCCTTTGAAGCGAAGTCTCAACCAAAATGTAGTCAATACGGGAGAAAGATGCGTGAGGCCTTGAGTAAAAAGTATAGTCGGGATTCCGACCCTGCTTGCAGGTGCATGTGTCACTCAGGCCCAGTTCCCTGTTCACTTTGCGAAAGGCCACAGCAAGTCCCTCGTGAAAGCGCATGTTCGGGCAGGGTTTAGCAGATTTCCTATCCCTCTCGGGGCATAGAACCATATTAAAATCTCCACCAACCAATAGGGTACCCTCCGAGAACGATATTATTATTTCTTTCAATCCAACCCAGAAGGCATCTTGTGCTTAATTCGGGGCATAAACGCACACCAGAGTGAACAGCCGTCCCCGCACCTCCCCCTTAACCATGAGATATCTTCTTGGCAAGGTCCACAATGTGTGGAGAGAAAGAGAAGAGGAGTCAAAAATGACCTCAAGGTTTATTGCCGCACAGGTGGGTGAGGGGGCCCAAGGAGGGTGGCCAAACAGAGGGGTGGGAACAAGAAGCAGGTGTCCCAATGAGAAAGATCTCCATCTTACTGGCATTAAGGTAGAGATCATTGGCAGAGCACATGCCTAAATAGCAGTCAGATATGAGTGTTGTCTGCATAACACTGGAAACGAGGGGAGGTGGAGATCAAATGGGCTAGGTAGATGTTGAAGAGCCATGGAGAGAAGTAGAGACCTGAGGGACGCCATAGGTCGAGAGTGAGGTGGAGGAGAGGTAAGGACCCATTTGCACTTGGGAGGGTCTATCTGAATGGTTAACATTCACATTCTTTACCCTTGAGTCTAGACCTTCTCCAAGATATACCAGCAGCCCGGCATGCATCTGAGACTTGACAAACGTACACAAACAGGTAAAGGAACACTTAGAATCGGCCCAGCTTTATGCGAAGAAAGAAGCTGACATCCATCGTTCTGCATCTCCTGTCTATCAGGTGGGTATGAAAGTTTGGCTATCCACTAAGAATCTGAATATCCATGGTAAATGCAAGTTACCTCCTTGATACGTTGGTCCATATCCTATCAGTAGTGTAATAAATCTAGTGGCTGTTCGTCTCACTCTCCCTAAACGTTGGCGTGTACATCCCGTTTTTCATGTGTCCTTGTTGAAATCCTGTCCTGAGCGCACTAGATTGCCCTCCAAACCCTTGGCAGTATGTGGTGAAGGGAATGATGAATATGAGGTGCAGGCTATACTGGATAGTAAGATTTGCAATGGAAATGTGTTTTACTACATCGATTGGAAAAGCTATGGCCCAGAAGATCGGCCATGGGAACCTGATGAAAACATCAATGCTGCCCGTCTTTTGGCTCACTTCCATGCAACTCGTGGGAGGTCTTGTTTTTTGGGGGAGGATACTGTCGGGACCCATTTCCTTGCAGAACCACGTACGAAGCAGGTTCTCTGACGCTCTGCACGATGCAACAGGCGGTTGCCAAAGAGATTGTCCCAACAAGCCATCTCCAGGAACAGAGCTGCATTTACGCCTCACTCTAGCTCACGTGCATTCCACATTGCCATGGCAGCACTTCCGACCTGAACTCAGCGCCTTTCCCACATTGCTGTTCCGAGTACTAGAAAAGCACTCCTCCAAAATGGGGTTGCTGCTTCTAATTGAAGTAAGTTTTGTTCCTAAAGTTATTGTTGCTGTTGGTATCTGGATCCTGCAAAGTTGAACTGACTGCATTCGGAGCGCCCCTTGGCCCTGTTTCTTTGCAATTGTACTTGTTGCTGGACCTTGGCTTGGTTTAAAGGACTCCCTCGGATTGTCCTGAAACAGCCGATTAGTTTTGACTGGATTGTCTTTTGTTTGGAATACATCTCATTGTCCCTTGGGCTGACTTGTGGAGCAGTTTGAACTCCTTATTAGAGCGTCCTTGTGCTGCCTGGGGTCAGGTCCCACTAACCTTTGTTTCCCTTCTTTGTCCCAAAGACCTTTTCTTTGACTTAAGGACTCACTGCCATCTACACCCACTCAGGATTGGATGATCATAGCTTCCCTCCAACAGTATAAATAGGTGAGAGATATCCACATATTAACTCCCATGTAACTATTGATTTGAAGTACTGAAGTTATTATTTTATTTATCAAATACTGAAACCAAACATAGAGCTTCTTGGAATTATCAGGCCCGAGACCTAGTTCACTGGCATTAAGGTATATCTTTTGTGCCTAGGTATTGTTTCTAGAAACTAAGCCCTGTTCTTCTTTCGTTTTCTAGCCTCGCGATTCCTGATAATCTTTTGCTCTTTCGCCTGACCCTCGACTTCCCCTAGTATATTATTCTGTTGTTCACGAGAAAGGTCACCCTCTAATGAGGAGACCCTTAATAGGGTTATTTCAGTTTGACCAACGGAGTGCCATGGTAACCAGGCAAGTCTGACAAGGAGGGAGTTGGCGGGCAGAGACATTATAGTGGAGATGGAGAGCGAGTGGCAAAGCAGAGGTCGGAGTGTGGGGAGAAATAGAGGGGGGAGCGGTAAAACCAGGAAGTGAAGCATAGAGGGAGAGAGAGGAAAGACCAGTTGGAGGGTGGAAATAGAAGAAGGGGGAGAAACCAGTGAGGTCAGAGGAAGGACTGTGGAGAGAGAAAGAAACAGATTGAGAAGGAGGGGGAGGGTTATGTGAGTTCGAGAGAGAGGAGACAGAAGAACCAGGCAACCTGTAAGGCCCCTTAGGAAGTCCATGAGGGAGAGGGATAGATAAGGCCACATCCACAGCCCCTCGCTTAGGGTAAAGGGTACATCCAGACACTAAGGGTCACCTGTTGATAGTCTACGGGTATATGAATCATTGTGTGGAATAGGGCAGCCTGGGCTCCAGTGGTGGGAGCTCACTTTGGCAGTTGAGGGCACCCCAATTGATTTGCAAATACCTATTTCTTTTGTAATAAAAAGTACATGAGCCACTGTCGTGAGATGATTGGTGCGAAGTGTGACACGACCCATGGCTTGCAGGGTTCCACTGTTGCGGCTCATTCATCACTCTTCTGCTTCCCCCTCAACGATCTATGCTTATTGAGCAACTACAGGCATCTCATGTTGGTAGAAGACCCTCTAAATGAGGTTAGGGTTGAGTAAGAGGACCTGTGGAGATAACCCCCATACCGCCAGCAATACGAATCGGATGGGAGTCCCCGGCCTCCAGGATCACCCTGCCACAAACCCCTAGCCTCCTTCATAGGACATTGTCAAATAACTCCCATCTTCTGTGAAGCAGCCTTTTGCTTCTTCTAAAGGCTACAGACTTCGAAAATTGACATTCGTCTGAAGGCGTCCTTGTCAATGTTTTATGGCAGAAGTATTGGGTTGTAACAGCAACAACTGCCTCATAATGCTTGGATTGGCTACTTTATTCCTGGCCAGCAATGTTAAAGGGGTATGGTCTGTGAGTAACTGGAAGTGTCAGCCCAGGAGTTAATTCTTCAAGGCCCTAATAGCTTACCTAATGGCTAAATACTCCAATTCGAATGTCACGTAATTCTGTTCTCTGGGATACAGCTTTTGACTAATGAAAATAATGGGTTGTTTGCTCGCTCCTAATAGAGAACTGTCCCAGTCCTATCCATTGAGGGTCTCTAGAGGGTAAAAGGTTGGGAGAATTTGAGAAGTCTGGCATAATGAGCAATGGATGTCTCAGGAGGATAGATCAGGGGCAATGTGCTCGCCTTGGAAGCAAGACGACACAGAGCACCACAGGTTCAATCCCCGGGTCCTCGCTTAGAAACCTCTGGGTATTAAGCGCGTTATAAATAACCTATCATATCATATCATACTTTAATTTCTCAAAGGCCTTCTAGCTTTGACTTGCCTATCATAGGTGGGTTGCAAAGCTTTCAATTGGTCTCCCAAGGGTCCCGCAATTGTAGAAAATATAGGGCCGGCAATTATTTATTTTGGTCAGCAACATGATCTTCTGTATTGCTTTGACTCTACCCTTTTGGGATTGTACAAGGCCATTTGCCATCTGGAAGCGGTGGCATGCCAAAAGAAGTACTCGGTCCAGAAATTAAAGGAAATGCCTTACTGACCCTATTGCTAATAGGGAAGCTACTTACCTAATAAACTTAACTAAGGGTGCTCGTAAATATTAGTCAAAATAATAAAGCTTGTCCTCTGTCCAAATCCCAGCTTCTAAACTGGGCCTACCACTTATATAGGTTGCCCTAAAGTGTTCTTTACTCTGACGTCTCCCAGTGTTTCTCACCTAATATTAGTGTCCACAAAGATTTAATAAGAGGCAGGTCTCATGCATATATCATACCCTCCAAAGCAACAAAAAAAAGTACATTCTCTCAGTGGTCGTAGATGCATTGATATTTCCTTAACCCTCCTCCACCAACTATGTGGTTCTCTCCTGAGATTCCAGTCTTGCATGATTCTAAATTCCCCTTGGGATGAATCCTTACTTGTTTTACAGGGCCCTCCTGGCTCCCTCGGTTCTCTTGTCCCCAATCTCTCACTTTATTCATAGGTGCATGGGTATCCCCAACTAATATATCTTTCTCTTGGTTTTTGTGTGCGGCTTTGAGCGGTTTGGCTGATTCCAAGACTCAGGTTTGTAGGGCTCCTGTAGCCACCTGTAGTATTTATGTCCAACTCCATCTATAGGCCTGGTTGCCCCTCATAGGGATCTAGATTATTTGTTCCTTCTCCCGTTTTCAGAGTTTGCTCTCTGTGCCCGCTCTACTGCAAGCAACCCACTTACCTTCTCCGTAGCAGGTCCTGCTCCAGCGAGGTGGCTTCGATGCTGGAGTTCTCCCCAGTTCCCGGATGTCCTCTCCTGAAGAAAAGTAGGAGTGTTTCTTCACTCGCTGTTATTTTTCTCTATCTCTGGTTCTGCAAAGTGTGAGCGGAAGACTTGTTCCTCTCTCGCTCGTCAGATTCTGCATTCTTTCGGGGCTCCAGACCCACCACGTCCTCCGCGTGGTCACACCATGTCTCTGTGCTGGCTCCTCTCAGCCTCGCTGACTCCGCAGGGCCATGTGCCTCGTCGGTCATGTTTCTCGTTCCCTGAGGTTTCTTCTCCGATTTCTCTCTGGGTCTCCCTCCCGACCTCCTTCCGGGTCCTTCTCTGCAACCCAGTTGGCTCCACTCAGCAGCGCGGCTCTGCCTCCCAATCAGGTTGGTACATCAGAGGTTCGCCTCCATGTATCGTTTCTCCTCCTCCTCCTCCATTCAAGGTGGAAGTCCTATTATTCTTGTTTCCAAAGGGGTGTGTTTAACTGTCAAGCCCATTGAGAGGCCAGCATTGACTTGAGCCAACTGTTCCAATGCACTTTCTACAGTATTTGGAGTTCAATAGCTGACAGTCAGATCCACTTCTGGTATTCCCATATATGCAGACAATGTCTCAGTTTTAGGGAGTTCCTTACCAGAACGGAAGTCCCTGTCCCCTGGTGTGAAGTCATCCCCAGTAAGGTCCCGCTTTCCCAAACCCAAGCAGGGTTTTGCTTAGTGAGCTCACCTCCCTAGCATCAAAGCAGTGGCTCCCCCAAGGAAGAAGGGACGAAATTCCCAGATTCACAAAGCTCAGATATTCGGCAATGAGCTGTGCCAGTTGACACTTTTCTTGGTTGGTGCTCTAGCTCACCTTCCCCCAGGCCAGTGCTACATCTCAGTTGGGGAAAGTATCGCCAAGGCACGAGCAGGCTTCTAGTGTTCATTTACAAAGTGGCAAAACGTGGTGGTCTTCATACCATGCCTACAGCTAATAGTCTCCTGAAATGGGCCAACAAGCAGATTAAGTGTCTCTACAAATATAGCCAGGAAGTAAGAACTACCTGGTTGGATAAGTGGTGCAGCCCAAACACAAAAGTATTTGCACTATAGTTCACAATTACAAATGTACATTTACATTGATCCCCAGGGATCACTTTTGTGTGGATGTAATAAATACAATGGACACTTGTTCTGAAGTGTAAACGTTTCTAAGGGTCCCCATAAACTATTCTGGCAGGACTCACTAAATGGATGTTCTCAAGAATAGGGATTTGTAACATTTGGGTATCCAGAAGGTATGGACTACAACTTCCACCTGACCAATGTAGCACTGTCAGTGGTGAGGGATCATGGGAGTCCTAGTTCAGAATATCTGGAGAGCTACACATTGGAGACCCCTGCTCTAGAATGTCCAAAATCTCCTTCTATAGCTGGATTTCTGGTGTTCACTGGAGATGAACCCACTATTGGTTTCTGTAATGATTCAATTAACTGACTAACTCCTTACTTAAGCACTTTACATTGTTCACATTTGTCCTCCAATCTTTCATGGCATCAGCTAGTTTTAATACTGCAGATTTCATTAGCTTGACTGTGTGACTGAATCTGTACCACTAGTCGAAGCCTGTCACTAAATATATGCTACCAACTAGGAAAGCACCCCCTAAATTTCCTGGGCCGAGAACCTGAAAATAAAAGACACATGTAATGAGTGCTCTTACATAAGGAGTTATCTCACAGAAATCATTCTAAACAATAAAGAAGAACACCTAAGCCTGCGGTGATGTTGGTTTCAGTTGTGTGGCAACTACCAGCAAACAAAGCTTCAACGCCGTCCCTAAATAGAAGGCCTCCATACAATTCTAAACATACTGCAGCCATCTTGGGTCCGCTACTCTCGGCATTTGTATTTCATGCACAAATTCAGTGTTCCGTGAAGGTATGATATGATATGGCATTTATAACGCGCCTGTAAACAAGTGCTTCTAGGCGCGACAAGTCAAGGCTCGGGGGAAACAGAGGGAGGACAAAAACAACAATGTTACTAGGCCTTGTGTCACTCAGATCGTGCAAGTGCAGGGAAGCAGAAGGGGAGAAGTGCTGTGGGGCTAGGTGGGTGGGGAGAAGTGCAGGCAACTCAATAAGTGCAGCCAGCGAGTGGCTCATAAGTGCAGATAGAAGGGACTGTAGGGTTGTAGATACAGACCATAACTGCTGGGGGAGCCCGAAGGCAGTGCAAGGGCAACTGGTCATGCAGGAGTCTGTGCACGAGTTCAGAGGATAGCCAGGTGACCAGTGCGTGTAGCAGTCGGGACATCAGCGGGGGAGAAGAAGAGAGAAAGGGGAAGCGAAAAGGAAGGACTTGAGTTGCTACCGGAACCGGAATCGGAGGTGGTTCTGCTCAAGTTTGAGAGAGGCTGGGAGGCTGCTTCAGAGGGAGGCCCAAGCCGAAGAGAGAGATCTGCCCCTAACTCTCTGCTTGGAAAAGCATCAAACCCTCAGAGTGTTGGAAGTGGATGAGAGAAGAGCTCAAGCATGGAGATGTTTAGGAAGAGAAAGTTGGAGGTAGTGCGGTCCCAGGCCCCAGAAAGTTGTCCTGTGGACGACACAAAGGGTCTGCAACTTGATCCTTGCAGCCACCGGGAGCCAGTGGATTTATTTTAGAGCTGGAGAGATATGATCCCTGGGCTTGAGGCCAACGACAAGTCTCGCAGTCCTGTTCAGGATACGTTGTAGAGGTAGGAGAGTAGAGGCAGACAGATTTAGAAAGTGGATGTTGCAATAGTCCAGCCTAGAGAGGACCAGAGCTCTGGAGACAGTGAGCTTCTGGGGGAAAGTGAGGAATGAACAAGTTACTTACCTGTAACTGTTGTTCTCCAGCATGGGTCTGGCATGGATTCACATGCTCATGAATATTCCCCGTCGTCAGGCCGGGATTCCTCGGTATAGAAAAAAATCAGTATCAGTTTCGTTTCTGATCTGTCTTTCTTAGTAGTAACCAATCACTGGTCTCTGGGTCATACTGCCCCCAGCCAATGACTGCCCTCTCCCTAAGCCCCGCCTCTGGCAGCCATCCTCAGATTTGGTAGCACGTAAAGTGGCAGTATGACCAAGTGAAGAGCCGCAGAGGGGTAGGCGGAGGGTTCGCATGTGAATCCATGCCAGACCCATGCTGGAGAACAACAGTTACAGGTAAGTAACTTGTTCCTTCTCCAGCATGGGGTCTGGCATGGATTCACATGCTCATGAATAAGAGAGTACATAGCAGTACACACATGCACAACCACGGGAGGTGGCAACAGGCTCAACATTAAGCAATACAACAACTCAACATTAAGCATCTCTTACCTCCTCACCAGGCTCACCTTAGGCGAACAGGTTGCGCAGCACTGCTTGGCCGACCCTGGACTCCTCCCTGGAGTCCCGATCGACGCAGTAGAATCTTGTGAAGGTGTGCGTCGACCTCCACGTCGCAGCCCTGCAGATGTCTAGCAGGGGCACACCAGACAGGAATGCCGTGGTAGCAGCGATCGCTCTGGTCGAATGGGTTCTCGGACGGCCGGGCAGCGGTCGGTTTGCCAACTGGTGACAGTGCATGATGCAGCCGGAGAGCCATCTGGAAATGGAAGTCTTCGAGAGAGCCTTCCCTTGATTCACAGTCCCAAAGTTTACAAACAGCTGTGACGTCTTCCGAAAACTCTTCGTGCGGTCCACGTAGAACTTCAGCGCTCTAGCTACATCCAGCGAGTGCAAAGTCCTCTCGGCCGGCGACGAACGCGACGGGAAGAAAACTGGCAACACCAAGGGCTTGTTGAGGTGGAAGTCCGACGGCACCTTGGGCATAAAGGAGGGGTGCGTCCTCAGCACCACCCTCGTGTCATGAAAAGTCAAGTATAGAGTCTTGCAAGATAGGGCCTGGATCTCTCCCACTCGTCGTGCGGAGGTGATGGCCACGAGGAAAGCTGTCTTCCATGACAGAAACTTCAGAGGCGCCGAATGCATAGGCTGGAAAGGGGCCCCCATGAGCCTAGTCAGCACCACATTAAGCTCCCACGCCGGGGCAGGAGCCTTCACCGGCGGGAATGATCGGAATAGTCCCTTCATGAATTCTTTCACCAGGCGATGAGACCACAAGGACGCCCACCCCGTAGTCCTGGTATATCGGGAGATTGCAGCCAGATGTATTTTGATGGAGGCGTGAGCCAGTCCAGCTTTAGCCAGCGACAGTAGGTACGGCCTTACCTGAGGGGCCTTAATCCGCAGAGGGTTAATCTTCTGTGCACGGCACCAGACAGAGAACCTCTTCCATTTATGTCCATAGCACTTGAGAGTTGAGGACGCCATGGCCTTTGCAAGAACCTCTCTGCAGTCGGCCGGGATGTCGTGCCCTCCAAACTCTAGAGCTGCAAGAGCCAGGCCTGTAAGTTCAGCGACTCCGGGTTGTGGTGAAGAATGGCGCCTCCTTCTCTGGAGAGAAAGTCTGCGTCTGCCGGCATATTGACTGGTGTGGACGTTGACAAGTCCAGAAGGTCCGGGAACCAGATCTGTCTCGGCCACGCCGGTGCGACGAGGATCATCCTGCACCGGGAACTCTTGAGCTGGTTGATGAGCCGGAGCAGCAATGGTAGCAGAGGGAATGCATAAAGAAATAGGCCGTCCCAGGGGAACGAGAAAGCATCGCCCATGCTCCTCGGCTGGGGGAATCTGCTGGCGAACCTCCGGCACTTGGAATTCGTCGCCGTCGTGAAGAGATCGATTTGGGGTTCGCCCCATCGTCGGAAGAGTCGATCCACTTGATCCTGGCGTAGTTCCCACTCGTGGCACGAGCGCAGCTCCCTGCTGAGTGAGTCGGCGATCGTGTTTTTTATTCCTGCCAGATGAAGAGGCACCAGAAACATCCGTTGGGCGACGGCCCAATGCCACAGATCCTGGGCTTCCTTGGATAGGGCCAGGGACCTGGTTCCGCCCTGCTTCCGGATGTAGAACATCGTGGTGGTGTTGTCGGTGAAGATCCTCACCACCTTGCCCTTGAGGGACGGAAGAAAGGACCTGAGGGCCCAGAACACTGCGCGGAGCTCCAAAATGTTGATGTGGAGTGACTTCTCCTCCGGGAGCCAAAGGCCTCTCACGTGAAGATCTCCGGAGTGCGCGCCCCAACCTTCCAGGGAGGCGTCCGTCATCACCGTCACCTGGTGAACTGGGATCTGAAAGTCCGTGCCCGCCGACAGATGGGAGCAGGTACCCCACCACCGGATCGCCTGACGGAACGTCTCGTTGAGAGGGATCCTGTCCTCGAAGCTGCCCGTCGACTGGACCCAGCGGGCGTCGAGGAACTCTTGTAAGGGGCGCATCCGAAGCCTGCAAAGACGCACCAGATAAATGCAGGAGGACATCATCCCGAGGAGGGACTTGATAGATCTTACCCTGGCCATGTCCGTGGCCAGCAGACGCTGCACCTTGCCCAGAATGGTCCTGGTCCTTTCCTCCGACGGCGAGGCCAGCCGCGCCACTCTGTCGAGCTTGTCTCCCAGAAACAGGGCGACTTGCGACGGAACCAGGTGGGATTTTGGAAAGTTGATGGAGAATCCCAGGTCCGTGAGCAGCTGGACGGTCTTCGCAGTGTGCTCCATGGCGAGCTCCCTCGTCCTTGCCCGGATGAGCCAGTTGTCCAGGAAGGGGTAGACGTGGATCCCCTGTAGGCGCAGCCGCGCCGCCACCGGTGCGAGGCACTTGGTGAACACCCTGGGTGCCGACTTCAATCCGAATGGGAGGGCCTTGAACTGGTAGTGCCGCCCTTGGACCACGAACCTGAGGAACTTTCAGTGTTTTTTTAGAATGGGGATGTGGAAGCACGCATCCTTCAAGTCCAACGACGACAGGAAATCGCCCTCCTCCAGCTGTTCCAGCACGTGCTGGAGGGTGACCATACAGAACTTCTGCGCCTTGATGTACTTGTTCAGTCGTCGTAGGTCCAGAATGGGGCGCCATCCTCCAGTCTTCGTTTTTACGAGGAAGTACCTTGAGTAAACTCCAGAGCCCCGAAGCCTCTTTGGGACGAGCTCGATGGCACCCTTCTTGAGCATCGCCGTTACTTCCAACAGTAGTTCAGGGACGTGATTTTCCTTCCTGGCCACGGGTGGAACGCGCGGGCACTTCTTCTGAAACTCGAGGGCGTGCCCTTGGGTCAAGGCGTCCAGTACCCAGCAGTCGGTGGAGATGGACTCCCACACGCTGACGAATCTCGCCAGCCGACCTCCCACCCGGGTGCTTCGGCGGGGGCCCAACCCCACGGTCGGTTCAATCTTGGTTGGAGGCCGCCTTGCCTCCTTGACCTCCCTGTCGACGACGACGGGCACCACCTGACTTGCCGCGTCCCCTGTAGGCTTCTTGGGACGAAGATCTTGACGCTTGGCGTTAAGTGGAGGAGCCACTGCCGGATCCCTTGAGGCACCTTGTCTGCCTCCGGAGCTCCGAAAGGACGGCCGTCGTTGTTGGAGCACTCCCAGTGCACGGGCAGTCTCTGTGTCCGTCTTGATGGCCTGAAGGGACTCATCAACCGCCTTCCCAAACAGGTTGTTCCCGTCGAAGGGCATGTCCAAAACCTTGGTATGTACGTCCTGGTGGAAATCCGTGGCCTTGAGCCATCCTCGTCGTCTCAAGCAAACGCCGTTGCCCAACTGACGGAAACCGGTGTCGGCGATGTCCGTAGCCACCGTGATGGCGTGGTCCGAAGCAATCTCCCCCTCCTGTAGGATTTCAAGGGTCTCAGCCCTTTTGGCGTCCGGAAGGAAGTCTAACAGAGGGACGATTTTGAACCACAACTCCCTGTCGTAGCGGGCTACGATAGCCAGGGCGTTGGCCGCCTTGATAGTCGTCGCTGCGGATGAGATGATCCGTCGTCCCATCGTGTCCAACTTCCTGCCCTCGCCGTCCGGCGGGGAAGTTGATGTCGAGGCCGATGCCCCCCCAGCTTTCTTCTTTGCCGCCACCGAGACGACCGAATCCGGGGTAGGTTGTGCCCGAAGGCACAAGGGGGCAGCGTCAAGGACCCGGTACTTCTTCTCGTACCGGTCCCTCTTTGCCGGCGCTGTGGCAGGGTTCTTGAGGAGGACGAGCCCCTCATCCCAGATGTCATCAAGAAGCGGTACGGCGAGGACCGTCTTCCTTTTAGCCTCGCGCCGTTGGTAAAGGAACCCTTCTTTCTTCTTTTCTTCTGGGCAGAGCTGGAAAAGCTTGGATGCCCTGGAAATCATGGCATGAAAGGATCCGATCTCGTCGGGCGGGGAAGCCCGAGCAGAGGGCGACGGGGAACACGTCCCTTCGTCGCCTCCGTGGTCATCTGTACCTGTCGTAGCCGTATCCGTGCCTGTATCATCCCCGTGGGTAGTAGACTGGGGGGAAGGCAGAGCAGGCCGGAGAGGTGGCGTAGGATGCGTCCTCTTCCTCTTATGCGGTGGACTCTCCGAAGGTCCTGGCTCCGGTTCCCCCGTCGGGTCTGGCTCAGGTACCTCCGTCGGGGGAAGGGGCAACCTTGTCCTTATCTCCGAGCATAAGGACTGAATCGCTGACAAAATGGCCACCAAAGTGTCCTGCGGCGCTGAAAACGACGGGCGCGAGGGCTCTGGAGGAGCCTTGTCGGCGACACCGTCGCTCTCGTCGTCGCCCTCGTCGGGATCCCTCCCGATGGGCTGGGCCTCTTCCACGACTTCGATGAGCTCTTCTTCGGAGGTCGTGTCCGTATCCATGATGGCCACCAGCCCCTCCCCCACCTTTTCCAACGAGGACTTCGTAGGGGTCTTCTCAATGGGCCTGAAAGACGACTCCCTCTGCGGTGGCAGGGAGACTCTGGGTCCTGAGGGCACCTCCACTGGTGTAGCCTCCACAGGCTGAGCCAGGGCCGCGGCGACATCCTCAATCGAGGTCTTAGCACGGTGAATTAAGGCCATCGCCACCGTCTGGACGCCTGGGGCCTTCACCTTGGGGGGAGGGTCCGAGCCTCGCTCGCCCTCTGCTGGAATCTTCGAGATCGACCGGGGCCTCTCCAGAAGCTTCGCCGGGTTCTCGGACTTCCTCTTACCCGAGCCAGAGCGTTAGCTCGTGGTTGATGGCGCCGGGGAGGGTGTGCCCTGCCTGGCAGCCAAGGAGCCCGACCGTTCGGCGCTCCCGGTGCCCGTGGACTCGCGGTGCTAAGCCTTTTGTTGGGCCCCGCCGCTGGGGCACCCTCACAGGACTTAGAAGACCGCTCAGACTTCTTTTTCTTCTTCTCGCCTGACGGGCTCTTCCCTTCCAGCCAGTTGACGAGACGGAAGTGGCGATCCTTCATGGTCCGCCCCGACATGTTCCCACAAAACGCACAGTCCTTCTCCGTGTGCGTCTTGTCCTCATGGAGACAGTAGAGGCATAACGAATGTTGGTCCTCCTTGAAAACATTCTGAAGCTGGCATCCAGGGCAGGTCCTGAACAGCTTCCCGGGCGTCGAGCTTCCTTTCTCCTGGGCCATGTCCGGGGTAGGCCTCGGAACTTCTGGAATCCTCCAAAAGCATAACTCGACGAAAACTTCACCCTTGAGGGGCGTAGAAAACTCCGAAACGGGTCCCCGTTGATCGGATGTAGAAACGGTGGAGCTTGAGGCTCTATTTAACCGAAAAATGAGAAAAATCTCCCGAAAAAGCGCGAAAACGCAGCAAAAGCTCGAGAGCTACAGCACGAGGACTCCCAACACTTGAACGTGCAGTAAAAATCTGAGGATGGCTGCCAGATGCGGGGCTTAGGGAGAGGGCAGTCATTGGCTGTGGGCAGTATGACCCAGAGACCAGTGATTGGTTACTACTAAGAAAGACAGATCAGAAACGAAACTGATACTGATTTTTTTCTATACCGAGGATTCCCAGCCTGACGACGGGGAATATTCATGAGCATGTGAATCCATGCCAGACTCCAAGCTGGAGAAAGGAAGAATACCTCTGAGGAGGTGCAGCTGATAGTTTGACTTCTTAGAGACGTCAAGAGGTATGAAGAGAGGAGAGGGTTGAGTCGAAGATGACACCAAGGTTCTTAGCCTCACAGATAAGAGCGGGAAGAGGTCCCAGAGTGGGCAGCCATAGAGATGAAGGTACGCTTCTTCTGTTTTGTCCCCTGGGACCGGCTTCCTCTTGGCACTTCCTCTTTACCGTTTCTAAGACCTAATTCCTCTTGTGCTTCTGCTGTACCATCCCCAATATTTGCTCACTCTTGCGCTTCCACTGTATTGTCCCTAAGACCTGATACCTCTTGCGCTTCCGCTGTACCATCTCCAAGACCTCCTTCCTCTGGCACTTATGCTGTACCATCCCCAAGTCCTGCTTCCTCTTGCACTTCCACTGTACTGTCTTCAAACCAGCTTCCTCTTGGGCTTCCGCTGTACCATCCCCAAGACCTACTTCCCCTTGCACTTCCACTGTACTGCCCCAGATACCGGCTTTCTCTTAAGCTTCCGCTGTACCATCCCCAAGACCTGCTTCCTCTTGCGCTTCCACTGTACTGTTCCTGAGACCGGCTTGCTCTTAAGCTACTGCTGTACCATCCCCAAGACCTGCTTCCTCTTGTGCTTCCACTGTACTGTCCCAGAGACCTGCTGGCTCTTAAGCATCTGCTGTAGCTTCCTCAAGACCTGCTTCCTCTTGCGCTTCCACTTTATTGTTCCTAAGACCTGAAACTGCTTGCGCTTCCGCTGTACCATCCCCAAGACCTGCTTCCTGTGGCGCTTATGCAGTACCATCCCCAAGTCCTGCTTCCTGTTGCACTTCCACTGCACTCTCCCCGAGACCTGCTTGCTCGTAAGCTTCTGCTGTACTATCCTCAAGACCGGTTTCCCATTGTGCTTCCACCGTGCTGTCACTACGACCTGATACCTCTTGTGTATTTTCTGTACTGTCCCTAAGACCTTCTTCCAAATTTCTTTTAACTTCACTCCTAGAGCTCATGAAGTGGACCTCTCGAATAATGTTGGAAGGTCCCAGCCATGTCCCATCTCCACTCGAAATGGCCATGCTCGCTAGCACTTTGAGGCTGGGGGCTTAAGAGCAGGAAGTGAGGGGTGCCCTTACACCTCCAGGACCCGCCTACGAGTGATATCACTTTATCAGGTGGACCTGCATTTCTTCCGTATCTCCGTACCTGTGAAGCATTGATACCCCTAGTGTAAGGCCTAGACACTGCCTGTATCAGATCTCAAATCTATCACTCGCAAGATCAGATGCTCTATGTTTCCGTATCTGTACAGTACGCATATTTCCTGGGGCACGTCTTCACACTCGCTAAATTTTACTCTACTGATATTCCCTGAGGAGGCTCGCCCACTGCTTGAATCCACCCCAGGACTCACGCTCAGACACTGGGACAGTATCAGGACTGGCGCTATGGGCTACGGGACTTGCTAGGTGATCAGCTATGTCTTCGTCTTCACTCGATTGATAACCCTCCCCAATCACTTCCTCCTCACCTGAATAGTCCAGTTTCTTCCGGCGGGTAAGTCCTATGTAAGGCTTCTTCTTTTTTAGAAGATATGGTCTACCTCGGAAGGAAGCCACCGTGACTCCCAGACAGAGAAAACCCACGGTGACTCCCCTCCGCGACAGCCAGAGGGGAAAAAGCCACTGGAACGGCAAAAAACCCCCTGGATCCAAGGTAGTCGTGAAGGCTGTGGAAGTCGTCTGCACTGTAGTAGGTTGAATGGGTCCTCCGCCGAAAACCCAGGAAATGGTAAGGTCGGCGTGTCTCTGCAATCGAGTGAATGGATAGGGCGGTTTACAGGTAGGTACCCCTCGGGGTGGAGGACAAGTGTGAACGGGAGAATCCGGGAGTTAGAATGTCCTAGAGCGAAGAAATTGCAGCAGAGAATCAGCACGGGAACAAAACACAGGAGAAGGCAAGCAGGAAACAGAGAAGGGGGGGTGCCCATAGGGAACGGGAGGAGGAGAAAAAACAGGAAGAGTAAGGAAGGCGTGATAGCAAGGCAGAACCGTCAGAAGGAAAACTAGCGCAAGCAACAGGGCGAGGAATGAACTCAGTTGCAACGCGCCGAGCCGCCGGCAGCCGAGTGAGATATACAAACGGCGGCGGCCATCTTGAAAACAACTAGACCGAGTCTGGTAGGCGAGGAGGAACGTAATGGAACACTTTAATGGCGGCCTTGTTTCCACCTTCACCACAAACGCCAGTCGCCGGCGGCAGTGACAGTATGCCCCCTCCGAAGGCTTCTCCCTCCCGGCCTTTCTGGATGTAGTCGGCGGAACTTGTGTAACAGTTGAGGAGAGTGAATGTGGAAATGCGGTTCCCAAGTGTCTTCTGAGGAGGGATACCCTTTCCAATGTACGAGATACTCAAGACGTCCCCGATGATAATGGGAGTCCCGTATCTGAGAAACTTCATATTCCTCAAAGGCTGGAACCGGCAAAGTCCATAGCTTGGGGGATGCTTGTTTCCGGGTATCTGGCACAAAGGGACATAAGAGAGATGAGTGAAACACGGGGTGAATCCGCCTGAGTCCCTTTGGCAACTTGAGGCGGAAGGCCACCGGATTTATCTTTGAAGTTATCTCGAAGGGTCCAATGTAGCGGGGTGACAGCTTAGAAGGCCGAACCCATCGAGGAAGGAACTTGGTGGACAGCATGACCTTGGAGCCCTTGTCCCAGGCAGGAACTTGACTCCGGTGTTTGTCGGTTTGCTCCTTATAATGTCTGCTAGCCTTAGAGAGGCTATGACGGGCCGTGTTGTGGGCCTCCTGGATCTGCACAAGGGTGTTCTCCAAAGAAGGAATGTTAGTTTCCTCCCAGAAACTCGGAACTATGGACTGCGGGTTGTATCCGTAGGTACAAAAGAATGGGCTAATTCCTGTAGCCGTGTGGACAGCGTTATTGTATGCAAACTCTGCTGTGGGAAGCAGGTCCACCCAATTGTCTTGCTGTTTATTGATGAAACACCTTAAGTATTGCTCTAAGGTACCATTTAACCTCTCGGTTTGTCCATTTGTCTGGGGGTGAAACCCCGACGAAAGAGCTCTCTCAATGCCCAATAAATTGCACAATGCTGACCAGAATCTGGAGGTATACTGGCTGCCCCTGTCTGAAATTATCTTTTGAGGAAGCCCATGTAGCCTAACAATGTCTTTGAGGATTACATCAGCCATGATCGAGGCGGACGGGATCTTTGTCAATGGAGAAAAATGTGCAAGTTTCGAGAAGGCGTCTACGGTTACCATTATGCAGGTACAGCCTCGGGAAACCGGTAACTCCACAATAAAATCCGTAGAAATGCATTTCCAGGGACCATGTGGAACTGGTTCCTGTTGTAACAGCCCCATAGGTTTCGAGGTGGTATATTTGCTTTGTAAGCACACCATACAGGATTGAACATAGGCTTGAGTGTCGGCCTTCATGCTGGGCCAGATGAAAGCTCTTTGGAGAAGTTCCAGAGTGCCTCGTACTCCTCGATGACCTGCAGTCTTGGAATCGTGGCACCACTGAGTGACTCGTCTTCTGAGATTACTGGAAGGAATAAACAGTCTTCCGCGGATAAAGTGCAACCCGTCCTTAGTGGTGACTGGTTGATTTCCCATATTGAGAGTAGGTTCTTGGAGGTAGGCTCCTCGTACTTCTTCCAAGAAGTTAGACACTGTAGATATGATCCGGGTACGAGGAAACATAAGCTCCTTTCTGTAAGGGAAAATAACATCGTCTCTGCGGGAAAGAGCATCGGCAACTAGATTTTGAGAGCCAGGGATGAATGTGATGACAAAATCAAACTGGGCGAAAAAATGAGCCCATCTGGCCTGACGGGTGTTATAACACTCTTGCTGCTTGAGTATTTGCAGATTTTTATGGTCTGTTCGTATCTGGAACGGGTGTAGGCTCCCTTGGAGCAAATGCCTCCACTCCACACAAGCCAACTTCATAGCAAGTAATTCCTTTTCTATGACTGAGTAGTTGCGTTGGCTAGGATTCAAAGTCTTGGAGAAGTATGCCACCGGATGCTCGAGGTCCTTGACTCTCTGAAGAAGAACAGCACCTACGGCTGCTGCAGAAGCGTCAGTCTCCAGAATAAAGGGTAGTAGTTGATCTGGTTGTTTCAAGATAGGAGCTGAACAGAACTTGTGTTTTAAGCTGAGGAAGCTTTCTTCAGCCTCATTTGAGCAGATGAAAGGACCTGTGGATTTCTTGAGAAGGGATGTAATAGGAAGAGTGAGTAAGGAAAAGCTCGGAATGAACTTCCGATAGAAATTTGCCAGCCCCAAAAAACGTTGAATATCCTTAACTGAAGAAGGCGACGGCCATGACAAGATGGCATCCACCTTCCTTGGGTCCATAGTAACCCCTTTGTCGGATAGGATGAATCCCAAGTATGACAATGAGGATTGAGCAAATGCACATTTCTCAGGTTTTACCAGAAGACTGTGATGTTGTAGTCTGCGCAGAACTTCCTTGACATGTCGGGTATGTTCCTCCTGGCCCCGTGAGAAGACTAAAATGTCATCCAGGTAAACCACTGTGTTAAGGTTCAGAAGGTCGGAAAACAATCGGTCCATGAATCTCTGGAAAATGGAAGGTGCATTGACTAGGCCAAACGGCATGACTTGATATTCAAACAACCCATAGGGAGTGCGAAACGCCGTCTTCCACTCATCTCCTGTTCTTATGCGGAGTAGATGATACGCATTCCGTAGATCAAGTTTAGTAAACACAACAGAGCCTTGGACAGCCTCTAGAATCTCTGATATAATGGGCATAGGGTACCGATCCTTTATGGTCACTCTGTTTAACCCCCGATAGTCGATACAGGGCCGCAACTCCTTAGTATCCCGTTTGGGTATGAAAAACAGAGAGGCCCCAGCGGGGGATTTGGAAGGTCTTATGAGTCCATTTGCTAAATTATCATCAAGGTAACATCGGAGCACAGCCTTTTCCGATACAGAGAGGGAATACATCCTCCCAAAGGGGACCAATGCCTGTGGTACTAGGTCGATACCACAATCCTCTGGGCGATGTGGAGGAAGTTTGATGGGGGTCTGCTCCTGAAAGACTTCAGTGTATTCGGAAAGATGTTCCGGTATGCAATGGAAGGAACTGCTTTCGACAGCAGACATGGTCTTTACAGTTGCAAATGTTGGTTCTGGAAGGCATTCTCGTAGGCAGAAAGCGGAATGAAAACTTAGTAGATTCTTAGACCAATCCACCATTGGGTTGTGTTTCCTGAGCCAGCCTATTCCTAAGATGACCGGGAAGTGGGCCGCCCGTATAATGTCAAACTTTATGATTTCAGAATGCTGGTGAATGGACACCTGAATCTCCTCGGTGATGTGAGTAATGAGTCCTGAACATAGGGGTGTACCATCCACTCCTTCAACCTTTTGGTCCTCTTTTTTCTCAATCCTTAGCAGACCCACCTTATCAGCCCAAAAGGTGTCAAGGAAGTTTCCAGCCGCCCCACAATCCAGTAGAGCCTGTGTCTCTACTTCTCTCTTCCGGAAGCGGAGTTTAATGGCGATAACCATGAGACGCAAATCTTCGCTCATCTGAGATGAGGCCACAGAAAGTGTAGTGTAGGAACAAGGTGTAGCCCCTCGATAGTCCGTTCCACTGATTACCGAGGGCGGTCGTTTCCCGATCTCCTTGGGGGCACATCGGGACAGTCTCTCAGCAGATTGTTGGCGGCTCCACAATATAAACAAAGGTTCCCTTCACGTCTCCTCTTCTTTTCTTCGGCAGTCAACGGAGATCTGGTGGTTCCGACCTGCATGGGTTCATCTCTGGCGGGACGCGATGCAGGTGAGGAGGCTGAGGGGGGTGTATCCAAGAAAGGATGTGGACCTCGAGCCTTCTTCCTTTCGTTTCTTCGTTCCGTCAGGCGGAAATCAATTCTTAGAACTGCAGTCTGAAGATGTAAAAAGATTTCTGGGCGCGGGATCCGGGCAAGCTCATCCTTGAGCTCTTCTCGCAAGCCCCTGCGGAATATGGCATACTGGGCCTGCTCTTGCCAACCTGCCTCTGCAGCGAGCTTCTTGAAAGTGGAGATATAGGATAGTAAGTCGGTACTCCCTTGACGCACATCCAGCAGGTCTTTGCTAGCCATGTGTGAGCTTTCGGTTCGCAAAAAGGTGTGTAGCAGTAGTTCCTTAAAGGCCGCATAGTCCTGCAAAACTGGGTCTGATAGGGATACCAATGGAGTAGCCCATGCCAAGGCGTTTCCCGTCATGTGCGTGATCATGAAACCCACCTTGGAATGATCTGTGGAAAAGGCATTTCTGCGGAAGGTGAAATGAATATTACAGGCTTCCAGAAATTCCTTAACTTTTCTTTCCGAGCCGTCGAATTTACCCGACACCAGGGGTAGTGGGGGTAAATCAGTTGTCTGTTGTTCTCTTGCAGCTACTCTTAGTTGGAGCGTCACGTTGTCAGCCTTTAGTGTTTGGACTTCTGCGTTGAGGGTTTGGACAGCTGTCACCAGCTCTTGCAGTTGTTGTGGCGTAGCCATGTCTTCTTCTGGGCGTTGCAAACTATCAGGACTGGCGCTATGGGCTACGGGACTTGCTAGGTGATCAGCTATGTCTTCGTCTTCACTCGATTGATAACCCTCCCCAATCACTTCCTCCTCACCTGAATAGTCCAGTTTCTTCCGGCGGGTAAGTCCTATGTAAGGCTTCTTCTTTTTTAGAAGATATGGTCTACCTCGGAAGGAAGCCACCGTGACTCCCAGACAGAGAAAACCCACGGTGACTCCCCTCCGCGACAGCCAGAGGGTAAAAAGCCACTGGAACGGCAAAAAAAACCCTGGATCCAAGGTAGTCGTGAAGGCTGTGGAAGTCGTCTGCACTGTAGTAGGTTGAATGGGTCCTCCGCCGAAAACCCAGGAAATGGTAAGGTCGGCGTGTCTCTGCAATCGAGTGAATGGATAGGGCGGTTTACAGGTAGGTACCCCTCGGGGTGGAGGACAAGTGTGAACGGGAGAATCCGGGAGTTAGAATGTCCTAGAGCGAAGAAATTGCAGCAGAGAATCAGCACGGGAACAAAACACAGGAGAAGGCAAGCAGGAACCAGAGAAGGGGGTGGGGTGCCCATAGGGAACGGGAGGAGGAGAAAAAACAGGAAGAGTAAGGAAGGCGTGATAGCAAGGCAGAACCGTCAGAAGGAAAACTAGCGCAAGCAACAGGGCGAGGAATGAACTCAGTTGCAATGCGCCGAGCCGCCATCAGCCGAGTGAGATATACAAACGGCGGCGGCCATCTTGAAAACAACTAGACCGAGTCTGGTAGGCGAGGAGGAACGTAATGGAACACTTTAATGGCGTCCTTGTTTCCACTTTCGCCACAAACGCCAGTCTCCGGCCGCAGTGACAGACAGTCACAGCATCTGCACCTACACAATTAACAGGAGGCCTCTCTGCCGGGCCTCGGAGCAAAGAGACACAGAGAGGAGGGAGGATACCCTTGTTTTCCTTTTTATTGCAAATCTTTTTAGAAATGTACACAGTCAACTGGACACTCATTGGCTGCGGGTCGGGTTGCGCTCATCATATTGCACTTACCAGTTAATTCCCAGAGAGTTAGAACGTGATTGGTCAATTTCAGACAGGAATGGGGGAGCGCACAGCAAAGGCGTCAGGAACAGCCTTAAAAGAGAAATATCCACAGGCTTAAATGGCCAGGTCTAAATTCTGGTGAAAAGTACCTGATTACGGAAAAGTCTGCAGAGGTCTCAAGATAACGTGCACTGTATAAAAGATGAGAATACTCGAAAAGGAGCACAGTTACTCCACCCAGACTAGTAGCACAGTCATATTACCCCGAGTAGAGTGTCATTACACCCAGACTAATAGCACATTTACATTACCCAGAGTAGAGTATCATTATACCCAGACTAGTAGCACAGTCATATTCCCCAGACTAGAGTGTCATTACACCCAGACAAGTAGCACAGTCGTATTCTACAGAATAGAGTGTGATTACACCCAGACTAGTAGCACAGTAACATTAATCAGAGTTGTGTCATTACACCCAGACTAGTAGCAGTCATATTAGCCAGAGTAGAGTGTCATCACACCTAGACTAGTAGCACAGTCATATTCCCCAGAATAGAGTGTCATTACACCCAGACTAGTAGCACAGTCGTATTCTACAGAATAGAGTGTGATTAGACCCAGACTAGTAGCACAGTAACATTACTCAGAGTAGAGTGTGATTACACCCAGACTAGTAGCAGTCATATTAGCCAGAGTAGAGTGTCATTACACCCAGACTAGTAGCACAGTCATATTCACCAGAATAGTGTCATTACACCCAGACTAGTAGCACAGTCATATAACCCAGAGTAGAGTGTCATTACACCCAGACTAGTAGCACAGTTATATTCCCCAGAATAGAGTGTCATTACACCCAGACTAGTAGCACAGTCATATAACCCAGAGTAGAGTGTCATTACACCCAGACTAGTAGCACAGTCATATTCCCCAGAATAGAGTGTCATTACACCCAGACTAGGAGCACAGTCATATAACCCAGAGTAGAGTGTCATTACACCCAGACTAATAGCACATTTACATTACCCAGAGTAGAGTGTCATTACACCCAGACTAGTAGCACAGTCATATTCCCCAGAATACAGTGTCATTACACCCAGACTAGTAGCACAGTCAACTTCTACAGAATAGAGTGTGATTACACCCAGACTAGTAGCATTCATATTACCCAGAGAAGCGTGTCATTACACCCAGATTAGTGGTACTATCATACTATTCAGAGTGGCATTACACACATATAAGTAGTAATGTCATACTACTCAGAGTAGAACACCATTAAACGCTAGCACTGTCATACTACCCACATTAGAGTAACAGACATTAAACCCAGCCCAGTAGTACTGTCAAACTACCCAGAGTAGAGTGCCATTATACCTAGACTACTACAACTGTCACACTACCCATACTGGAGTCTCTGCCTTTAAACCCAGACTAGCAGTACTACCATACTACCCACACAAGTATCATGCCATCTATCCAGACCAGTATTGCTGCCATATTACCCATATCAGAGCCACTGCCATCTACCCAGACTAGTAACACTGCCATATTACCCAGATCAGAGCCACTGCCATCTACCCAGACTAATACCACTGCCATATTACCCAGATCAGAGCCAATGCCATCTACCCAGACTAATACCACTGCCATACTACCCAGATAAGAGCCACTGCCATCTACCCAGACTAGTAGCACTGCCATATTACCCAGATCAGAGCCACTACCATCTACCCAGACTAATACCACTGCCATATTATCCATATCAGAGCCACTGCCATCTACCCAGACTAGTACCACTGCCATATTACCCAGATCAGAGCCACTGCCATCTACACCAGACTAGTATCACTGCAATATAACCCAGATCAGAGCAACTGCCATCTACCCAGATTAGTACCACTGTCATATTACCCAAATCAGTCACTGACAACTACCCAGACTAGTAGGGTCATCATCATTACACCCAGACTAGTAGCATTGCCATCTACCCAGACTATTACCACTACCATACTACCCAGACTAGTAGCACTGCCATGCTACCCAAATGAGGGCCTCTGTTATTCGACCCAGGTGAGCACCTCTGCCATTCTACCCAGATGAGTGTCTCTGCCATTCTACCCAAATGAGGGCCTCTGCTATTCGACCCAGGTGAGCACCTCTGCCATTCTACCCAGATGAGTGCCTCTGCCATTCTACCCAGATGAGTGCCTCTGCCATTCTACCCAGACGAGCACCTCTGCCATACTACCCAAATGAATGCCTCTGCCATTCTACCCAGACGAGCACCTCTGCCATACTACCCAAATGAGTGCCTCTGCCATTCTACCCAGACGAGCACCTCTGCCATACTACCCAAATGAGTGCCTCTGCCATTCTACCCAGAGAGCGCCTCTGCCATACTAACCAAATGAGTGCCTCTGCCATTCTACCCGGATGAGTGCCTCTGCCATTCTACCCAGATGAGTGCTTCTGCCATTCTACCCAGATGAGTACCTCTGCCATTCTACCCAGATGAGTGCCTCTGCCATTCTACCCAGATGAGTGCTTCTGCCATTCTACCCAGATGAGTGCCTCTGCCATTCTACCCAGATGAGTATCTCTGCCATTCTACCCAGATGAGTGCCTCTGCCATTCTACCCAGATGAGTGCTTCTGCCATTCTACTCAGAATTGAACACTGCCATTCTACCCAGATGAGTGCCTCTGCCATTCTACCCAGATGAGTGTTTCTGCCATTCTACTCAGAATTGAACAGTCATTCTACCCAGATGAGTACCTCTGCCATTCTACCCAGATGAGTGCTTCTGCCATTCTACTCAGAATTGAACACTGCCATTCTACCCAGGTGAGTGCTTCTGCCATTCTACCCAGATGAGTGCCTCTGCCATTCTACCCAGAATTGAACACTGCCTCATCACCCATATTATTAAATAGCTACACATGATCACAGACATTGCACCCGGATCCCCCGCCAGCTCCAAGGGGCCAATGATTTCAATGCACATCATCATCCGAGCATGCCCAGTCTAGGGTTGGTTTGTGGAGTTTCCTTTCAGAGACTGTGTCAAGGTCTTTTCCATGAAGAAGAACAGAGCCTACGAATGTTTTCAGGTTGTGTGCCTGCATATCTGGAGTAGGCATCAAGTGTGGTCGCAGAAAGGTTAGGCAGCAGTAGTCTGCGGCCGTGTCAGGTGTTTGTTTTTCCACTAGAGGTTTGACTGAGGAGATGCTGGTTGTTGGCATCAGATGTGTGTCCGCAAGAGTGGACAGTGGCTAATCTAGGCATCAGTTCTGGCCCCTGGAGATTACGTGGAAGTTGGTAGTACCGTATCAAGCCCTAAGAGAGCACACAGGGGCTGTCAGGGCCAATTTCCCTTCCCCAAGGCCAGATTATCAAAACTTTACCCTTGTGCAAAAACATTCATTACATTCATTTGGCATCAATTTTACAGTTTAGAATGGAGCCAACATGTTTAAATAATACTGATTGGAACAAAACCTGCCTGCTCCGCTCTGTTTTATCCAAGCATTTGCTCAATTATCAGGAATGGTGCAAATGTTACAAAATCAGGCCCCTGGAGGTCAACCTGAGGCTCTAGATGTCAGTTTCCTTTGCTGGAGGTAAGTCAGCGTTTATCTGCCAGAGGAAAGGCAAAAATGGCGGCTGTCAAAGCTCATCATGAGAGGCACGCCGCAGAGTCTGTTGTGTGTCTAAACGAGAATCTTTCAGGGTTTTCTGAGAACCACTCCAGTGTGTGGCCACTGCGTCGTTGTCCCACAAGGTGGAAGTCTCTGTGTCACTCATCCAATCAGGCTCTCCAGCGTAGTGGGTTGGATAAACCAGCAGGGGGTGAGCAGAGAACACCTTCAGGTCACGGTTCACAAAGTGCTCCTTGTACTGTTCACTAGAAGCAAAGGGAAAATAAAGAGATATTTATTCAGAGGATAGAAAAGTACAACGGGCATCGGCACCATTACCACTTGCAAGTAATGCTCTCAACTAAAATAAGATCTCCTTCTATGGGTGCCCCAGAAAGACGCTCTAGTATCGGAGCATGGATTCATTCAACCCATTGAAAACCCATCGAAAATCCAATAACCTTCTAAATAACCTCAGAAAGAGTTACTTACCTCTGACAGCAGCTCACCAGTGTTGGACCTGCTATAGATTATATCATTGAACTCAGTTGGAGGATGTCAAACATTTTACACTTTTCGGGCCTTCCGCCTCTTGGAGGACACCCATTTGCTTTAAGCCTTATGCCATCCATTAGTTCTTATGCCCTGTGCCATCACAGTTATATGCAGCACGCCCGCCACGAGAGGTTTCAAGGGACCCCCTATGGGTGGGCTTCCATGTGCGTTAAAAGTCAACAAAAATGTAATCATGAAAAAATTGTCCAGTAATAGTCCTTGCACTGACGTGAAAATAGTGGGACATTAGGTGCACTAGTTTTAGATGGTGTGTGGTGCTTACACATTTATTTTAGTCCGGCAAGTAACACTTTTATAAGTGACATTTCTGGTATTTTATCTTCGTCTATTCCTGAAGATGGTGCTTCTTTAATTTTTTTAGGAGATTTTAATAGTGAATGTCTTAATGATAACTTGTATTGTTTGAAAGACAGGGCACATTGTTCAAGTTAGTTAAACAAGAGTGGTAGCTTAATGAGACAAGACTTAGGAAAGTGAAGCCTGGTAATAAGGAATGGAAATATTCCAGGTGATAAGCCTCCCTAGGTAACAGAGCGGCACCTTAATAAGAGAAGACTTAGAAAGGTGGAGCCTGGTAATAAGGAATGGAAATACTTCAGGTGATAAGCCTCCCGAAGTAACATAGCGGTAGCTTAATAAGAGAGGACTTAGAAAAGTGGAGCCTGGTAATAAGGAATGGAAATATTGCAGGTGATAAGCCTCCCGAAGTAACAGAGCAGCATCTTAATGAAAGAGGACTTAGAAAAGTGGAGCTTGGTAATAAGGAATAATAAGGAATGGAAATATTCCAGATGATAAGCCTCCGAAGTAACAGAGCGGTAGCTTAATAAGAGAGGACTTAGAAAAGTGGAGCCTGGTAATAAGGAATGCAAATATTCCAGGTGATAAGCCTCCCGAAGTAACAGACCGGCAGCTTAGTAAGAGAGGACTTAGAAAAGTGGAGCCTGGTAATAAGGAATGGAAATATTCCAGGTGATAAGCCTCCCGAAGTAACATAGCGGTAGCTTAATAAGAGAGGACTTAGAAAAGTGGAGCCTGGTAATAAGGAATGGAAATATTCCAGGTGATAAGCCTCCCGAAGTAACAGAGCAGCATCTTAATGAAAGAGGACTCAGAAAAGTGGAGCTTGGTAATAAGGAATAATAAGGAATGGAAATATTCCAGATGATAAGCCTCCGAAGTAACAGAGCGGTAGCTTAATAAGAGAGGACTTAGAAAAGTGGAGCCTGGTAATAAGGAATGCAAATATTCCAGGTGATAAGCCTCCCGGAGTAACAGACCGGCAGCTTAGTAAGAGAGGACTTAGAAAAGTGGAGCCTGGTAATAAGGAATGGAAATATTCCAGGTGATAAGCCTCCCGAAGTAACAGAGCGGCAGCTTAATAAGAGAAGACTTAGAAAAGTGGAGCTTGGTAATAAGGAATGGAAATATTCCAGGTGATAAGCCTCCCGAAGTAACAGAGCGCCAGCTTAATAAGAGAACACTTAGAAAAGTGGAGCCTGGTAATAAGGAATGGAAATATTCCAGGTCATAGCCTCCCGAAGTAACAGAGCGGCACCTTAATAAGAGAGGACTTAGAAAAGTGGAGCCTGGTAATAAGGAATGGAAATATTCCAGGTGATAAGCCTTTCGAAGTAACAGAGCGGTAGCTTAATAAGAGAAGACTTAGAAAAGTGGATCCTGGTAATAAGGAATGGAAATATTCCAGGTGATAAGCCTCCCGAAGGAACAGAGCAGCAGCTTAGTAAGAGAGGACTTAGAAAAGTGGAGTCTGGTAATAAGGAATGGAAATAATCCAGGTGATAAGCCTCCTGAAGTAACAGAGCGGCAGCTTAATAAGAGAAGACTTAGAAAGGTGGAGCCTGGTAATAAGGAATGGAAATATTCCAGGTGATAAGCCTCCCGAAGAAACAGAGCAGCAGCTTAATAAGAGAGGACTTAGAAAAGTGGAGCCTGGTAATAAGGAATGGAAATATTCCAGGTGATAAGCCTCCCGAAGTAACAGAGCAGCATCTTAATGAAGGACTTAGAAAAGTGGAGCTTGGTAATAAGGAATAATAAGGAATGGAAATATTCCAGATGATAAGCCTCAGAAGTAACAGAGCGGTAGCTTAATAAGAGAGGACTTAGAAAAGTGGAGCTTGTTAATAAGGAATGCAAATATTCCAGGTGATAAGCCTCCCGAAGTAACAGACCGGCAGCTTAGTAAGAGAGGACTTAGAAAAGTGGAGCCTGGTTATAAGGAATGGAAATATACCCGGTGATAAGCCTCCCGAAGTAACAGAGCAGCAGCTTAGTAAGAGAGGACTTAGAAAAGTGGTGCCTGGTAATAAGGAATGGAAATATTCCAGGTGATAAGCCTCCCGAAGTAACAGACTGGCAGCTTAGTAAGAGAGGACTTAGAAAAGTGGAGCCTGGTAATAAGGAATGGAAATATTCCAGGTGATAAGCCTCCCGAAGTAACAGAGCGGCAGCTTAATAAGAGAAGACTTAGAAAAGTGGAGCTTGGTAATAAGGAATGGAAATATTCCAGGTGATAAGCCTCCCGAAGTAACAGAGCGCCAGCTTAATAAGAGAACACTTAGAAAAGTGGAGCCTGGTAATAAGGAATGGAAATATTCCAGGTCATAGCCTCCCGAAGTAACAGAGCGGCACCTTAATAAGAGAGGACTTAGAAAAGTGGAGCCTGGTAATAAGGAATGGAAATATTCCAGGTGATAAGCCTTTCGAAGTAACAGAGCGGTAGCTTAATAAGAGAAGACTTAGAAAAGTGGATCCTGGTAATAAGGAATGGAAATATTCCAGGTGATAAGCCTCCCGAAGGAACAGAGCAGCAGCTTAGTAAGAGAGGACTTAGAAAAGTGGAGTCTGGTAATAAGGAATGGAAATAATCCAGGTGATAAGCCTCCCGAAGTAACAGAGCAGCAGCTTAGTAAGAGAGGACTTAGAAAAGTGGAGCCTGGTAATAAGGAATGGAAATATTCCAGGTGATAAGCCTCCTGAAGTAACAGACGGGCAGCTTAGTAAGAGAGGACTTAGAAAAGTGGAGCCTGGTAATAAGGAATGGAAATATTCCAGGTGATAAGTCTCCCGAAGTAACAGAGCGGCAGCTTAATAAGAGAAGACTTAGAAAAGTGGAGCTTGGTAATAAGGAATGGAAATATTCCAGGTGATAAGCCTCCCGAAGTAACAGAGCAGCAGCTTAGTAAGAGAGGATTTAGAAAAGTGGAGTCTGGTAATAAGGAATGGAAATATTCCAGGTGATAAGCCTCCCGAAGTAACAGAGCATTGTAGAACATTTTTGTGTTTGCTCCAAGGAGTTCCATTTGCTGCTATTCGTCATATGTTGGGCCTCCTTTCTCTTGATTCGTGTATTGCATGGGGCCACCTGCGTTTATATCGCAGCTTTTTTGTCCCCCTGAAGATTCTCTATTTACACCTTTTGAGGATGTGCAATTCTTGCCCTATTCTATTTAAATGGAGTGAGAAGTGTGCGAGTTTACATGGTGAAAAATGTACATCAAATTTCCCCCTTCGTGTTAAGAAAAAGTGGTTTCTCCATGATTGGACTACTGGCACAGATTAGTTAACTACGTGTAAACTTTTAAATCATTTTGTTTACGATATAAAACCTTATAATGTACTACAACCATTTTTGTTGGAGCACCCTTCTAAATTGTATCGAAATATGATGATGAGACTAAAATTGAATGTTTTTCCCACACAAGATATCATCGGCACCAGATTAAAAATGTTGAAACATGTACAGTTGTGTCGCCTTTGCAGAAATGAGGTGGAAACTCTAGAACATCTTTTTGTTAGTTGTGAAAAACTGGGCCGCTTGCCCAATCATTGAATAAGTTGGGGCCAGTCGAGGATGTGACCTTTTAAATCTTTTTATGGCATAGTTTGTTATCTGGTCCTACCACTGCACTTTGTATTGCTGCTATGCGCTTTCTATCTTTACTATTTTTAGATGAAAACTGTTTGCTATACTAGTTTTTTCTTATGAAATGTAGTTTAATAATTTTTTTATTGTTTGTTTAACAATCCTTTGTAATTTCTGTAATCATGTGTTTGTGTGAAATGCTTATGTAAAGCTAAATCTTACAATAAATAAATAACTAAGACTGTAGACTGTTTCCCTTTGACAGTTCAGCCAGCCCGGGAGCACTCCGTTAGCTGGAAAAAGCAGCAGGGGGTTGAGGGTGTTTAATATTTCACTGGGCTGGCTCCTCGGCTCCTCCATAATGGGTTAAGGGGCCACTAGGTCGATGCCCCCTCGCCCATTATGGATGAGCCGGCAGGCTCGGACTGGCCTATAGGGCAATGCCCAAATCAAAAAAGCAAAATGCTAGTGTGGGCCAGTGTTTTTGGTCTACATGGGCCACCCTTTTGGCCAATATAGGCCTGTTTGATGAGTTATTTCACTATGCAGCTAGTGGTTTTGACCATTGTTGCTGAATAAATATTCCTTTAATATCACAATTGGCTCACATTTTAGCAAAAAATACCCCCTTGTATACTATTCAAACAGTCTGTCACAAAAAAAAGGTTTAACATTTTAGTAAATTTCAGGCTGGGGATTCGCGCACATCCCGGGAATGAAGCAGCTGCCCCCGTGGGTGGGGGGGCACGCCCCACAGGTTGAAGACCTCTAATCTAATGTGTGGTGCGGCTCTCGTGGAGCGCTGAGAAGCGACAGACCAAGGTGGATGCAAGGAATCCTGAGACAAAGCGAGTAACAAGTAGTGGCGTGACTGTATCATGGTGGACCTGGAAGTCCATAAACAACACTGATACCACTTTCCAAAAGGCTTCACGAAGTAAAACGATCTTAGGCGGAACGAAGGAAGGAGAAGCCAACCTGACGTCTGAGAAAGAGAGTCCCGGTCTGACAGAAATCCCAGTGATGTTATCCCTGAACAATACAGGTAACGGGGAAAGAGGGAGGCCCTGGAGGGGGACCTAAGATAGCTGCTGGAACACTCATAATTGTCCTAGTTGAGACAAAGAGTCAAGAATGTAAGAGGAAGGTGAAAATCATTATTGGAGCGCACATACTCGTTACAGGCGAGATACATTGTCAAGGATACCTGAGGAGGGTGAGAATCACGATTGGAACGTTCATACTCGTCCCAGTCGAGACCAAGTGTCAAGAGTATATGAGGAGAGTGAGAATCATAACTTGAACGCTCATACTCGTCCCAGTCGAGAACAAGTGTCAAGAGTATATGAGGAGAGTGAGAATCATAACTTGAATGCTCATACTCGTCCCAGTCGAGAACAAGTGTCAAGAGTATATGAGGAGAGTGAGAATCATAACTTGAACGCTCATACTCGTCTCAGTCCTGATAAATTATCAAGAATACATGATGAGAGTGAGTATCATTACTGGGACTCTCATACTCTTTCCAGTCACGAAAAATTGTCAAAAATACAAGAGGAGAGTGAAAAGCATTATTGGAACACTCATACTTGCAGCAATCGAGATACAGCGGCAAGAGTCAATATAGAGAGTCAGAATCATTATTGGAACACTCATACTCATCCCAGTCGAGATGTATTGGTGAAAGCAAACAACAGATAAGAGAATCATTATTTGAATCTGCAAACTCGTCCCAGTCAAGATAGATATTGGGCCTCATCACGAGTTTGGCCTGAGCCCTTAAATGCAGCGGTAACAGTAATACCACCGCATTTAAGGGCTGGCCAAATCACGAGTTGGGCAGAAAATGGCAGTTTAACCTCCAGCAAAAATGTCAATTTTTAGGCCGGTTTTGGCACTATTACCACCAGCGCAATTACCGCCAGGGGTAATAGCGCTTCCCAACTCCATTGGGTATGGACCCAATGGGGAATGAGGATTTACCGCCCCCCTCACAACTCACGATTCGGCGCAAATTATGCCAGGCCGAGTTGCGGTACTGCTAGGCAGTATTCCAGCGGCATTACCACCTGGATACCGTCCAACTCATGATGAGGCCCATTGAGTAAAGAGAAAACCTTACGTTTGATTAAGGAGAATGGAACAGAATTGTCCTGTGGAGGAAAAGATAATCCCAAACAGAATCAAACAAAAAGAGAACAGAAAGGAAAGAAAGAAAAAGTGAGAGGAAGAGACTGTTTAGACCTTGAAGAACCCAGTATCTAAAGGATTTGATAAGAATATCTGTTGAACAAGGGAGTCATTCTCCTGTACCTTAGCTGGTATTTTAGTGGTAGGATCAGGATAAACATTTATAAGTGCAGGTAGGCGGTACAGCCAGCTGTGGTAGGGATGTGACCATGATGGGTGAAGTGCTAGAGTGGAGGCAGAGGAAGTGAAGGACAGAGGCAGGTTAGAGGTGAGGGAAAAAGGTCAGCTAGCAGGCAGATGAGAGGTAGGTTCAGAGGGTAACTCGGAGGCGAGGAGGTAGGCTTTTAGTTTGGTTTTAACTCCTTCTGTGGGGGGAAGGATAGCTCAGGGGCAACACGTTTGTCTTGGAAGCAACACAACGCAGCGCAACACAGGTTCAAATCCTGATCCTGTGCTTAGAAACCACTCCTTGGTATTAAGCGCCTTATAAATGAACCCTTATAATTAAATCCATGTGGACTGTTTCTTGGATGTGCTGGGGGAGGAGAATTCGATGCATGTGGAGCAAGAAGAGAGAAAGAACGAAAACAAGAGGAGCCACAAGGGTAGTCGAGGAGGCAGAGCAGAGATTACGAGAAGGCTTGTAGAGTTGGATAGAGGAGGATAGATATGGTGGTGCCTTACCATGGATAGATTTGTGAACAAGGAGAAGAAATGTACATCTGCTCTTGTTTTGCATCGTCAGCCATCCAGCCTGGTGAAGGTACGAGGAAGTAGGTGTGAAGTGAAAGAGTACGAAGAGAGTTCTGGTAGCTAGGTTAACAATCTTGTTGAGGGGACAGAAAGCATAGTTGAGGATACCAAAGAGGATGCTGGCACAGTAGTTCAGTTTAGAGAAGACACGAGTGGTTAAGGGATGCTTGCCAATGTTGAATGGAAGGAGGTGCCTAATTTTTCTAATATTTAGGAGGTTGAGGCGAGCTTCTGTTCCAGTTTTGGAGATGAAAGTAGAGAAGGTGGGAGACGGGTCATAGATGACACCAAAGTTTTCTATTTGAAGAAGAGTAGGGGAGAGTGTCAGGTGGGTACCGGATAGGGAGAGGAAGAGTTGAAAGGGAGTCTTTTGCAGTGTAAAAGAGCACCTCTGTTTTGTTTAACATCAGAGAGTGTGAAGCCATCCAATATTTAATGGCAGGGAGTCAGTTTGAAATTTTGATAGAGATCGGAGGAGAGTTCCGAAAAAAGAGAAGAAGAAAGATTTGGGTGTCGTCCACGAAGAGGTAGTACGAGAACCCAAAGGAGAAGATTAGACCCCAAGAGCAGAGGTGTAGAGTGTAAAGAGGAGAGGACCCAAGGCAGAGCCTTGTGGAACACCAACATTTAGAGGAGTGAGTAGAGAAAATTGTTGCTCCGGAAAACAGAAACTTGGCGAGGTGACAGGTAGGATTCAATCCAGACAGGGGCTTGATCACAAATCCAAAGAAGAAAGAGAGTATTAAAGAGATCAGAGTGATCGACAGTGTGAAAGGCGGCAGACAGGTCAAGGAGAATTAGGATAGAGGATAGATTAGAGTGCTTAGCAGAGGCAATGAAGTTAGAAACATTCATGAGAGCAGTGTCTGTGGAGTGACAGGAGCGGAAACCTGCTTGTAGGGGGTCTTGAAGGCTGTGGATGTCTAAAACATTTGTAGGACAGTTGAACAGAACCCTTCCAAGCACTTTGGAGCAGTGGGGAAGGAGAGAAACAGGGCAAAAGTTACCTGGTAGGTTTGGTTGTATACGAATTGATCGTTTTACAACTGCTCGAATGACAATTGACCTTTTCAGAATTGACCGAACTGTGAAGGTCAATACAACCCCCCACCCAACGCCAAACCCCCCAAAACCCATATATATATATATATATATATATATATATATATATATGTATGTATGTATGTATGTATGTATGTATGTATGTATATATATATATATATATATATATATATATATATATATATATATATATATATATTCGGTCAATTGTGAAAAGGTCAATTGTGACCCTTTAAATTCGGTCAATTGTTCATTCGAACAATTGTAAACGACCAATATGGAATTGTAAACGACCAATATGGGTAATACCGGTAGGTTTGGCTCAGCCCCTTGTTTTTTCAGAATAGAGATGACCGTGGCTATTTTGAACTATTGGGAAAGCAGGCAGAGTCGAAGTACAGGTTGAAGAGTTCAGCAAAGTGAAAGGCCACTAATGGGGCAATAGACTTGAGGAGCAAGAGGGTCTGATGAGGCACGGGGGGGGGGGTCAGCCTCTATCAGTAGAGATAAGACTTCTTCAGTATTAGACTAAAGTGGGAGACAGAGGCAGAGGATGGTGGTAGAGTAGGCGGTGTGTAGAATGCAGGAGGAGGGAGATTGGGGAAGCTCAAGAGTGAGGGCGTCATTACAAGTGTGGCAGTAAGCTTACCGGCACCCTTGTTTCTGGACCGCCACACTACGAGTCTGCCTGCCAGGGCCGCTGCGCCCAACAGGTTTGACCCTGCCGGTCACCCCACTCCCATAGAGTCCTATCTGACTCTGGGAATGGGGAGTTACAAAATCTGCCGCCTGACTTCCCGCACCACCAGGACTTGTAATGTCCCGGTGGCACCGGGAAGTCAGCCGCCGGATTGGGTGTTACACAGTTACCGCCAACCTCGTAATGAGGCCCAGAGTCTCTAATTTTGGAAATGGTGCAACCAGGTATTCAGCTAGGTCATTAGCTATGAGAGTGGAGTCGATAGTCATAAGTTTAGGAGGAGTGAGGAGTAAGTTTAGGGTGCCCTGTAGCCTGCGAGGATGGTTGGAGTTAGAGTCAATGAGGGTGAGGTACAAATCCATTTGCACTCTATCAATAAAGGACTTGAGATAGTTCAGGGCAGAGAGGTAGAGTTTCAGGTCTACACGTGAGTGGATATGCATCCATTTGCGCAGAAGCCGACGCACGCCAGAGCAGAGAGAGCGTATCAACGGGGTGACCTATGGTTGAGGACGCCGAGACTTAGGGGTGAAATGTTTAAGTTGGAAGTGAGAGAAGAATGAGTCACATAGTAGGGATTAGAAGCTGGAGAAGGCAGTGTTAGTGGAAGAGCCATAAGGTGTGAAGGAGGAGAGTAAGAACTGTAGGTCCAAGAGAAAGGGAGGAATGGCAGAATGTTTAAATTTCCTTTTAGAAATAAGTGAGGCAAGTGGTGAGGAGAGGTCAGAGGGTGGAAAGGAGATGGTGGTGGAAAATGGACTGATCCGATAGGGATGGTGTGACAGAGGTATTAGTGGCTGAGAGAGACGTGGAGATGAAAACAGATCCAAACAGTAACCCCCGGTGTGTATAGGGAGGTTATGGATAGAGTGGAGAGTTTGGTCACTAAGAAAAGACTGAAGTTCAGATTTCTGGGAAGTGATTGGAGAAGGAAGGTTAAAGTCACTTAACAGAATAAGGTGCGGTTTAGTGGAAAGAGAATCAAGGAGTTGCCCAAGATCATCAAAGAATGGCCCGGTGGGACCAGTAGGGCGATAGATGGAGATGATGTGAACCGAGTGAGGTGGAGCAATAGTACAGATGGTGAATTCAAAGCAGTCAGAGAGAACTTGGCATTGGAGATTTGTGAGGCATTGAGTCGGGATGAGAGTAGGTGTCCGAACCCCTCTCCCTCTGCCAGTCATACGAGGAGAGTGAATGAAGGATAGTTTGGAGTCATGTAGGGGATCCAGAGTGGCAATGGCAGATGGAGAATGCACTAAGGACTGGGGAGGAGAGCAGGAGGCAAAGTAGTCAGTGATAAAGGAGGTTTTGTTGCATACAGACAGAGCATTCCAGAGTGCAATGGTCAGTTGATGTGGGAAGGAAAAGTAAAGAAGTTGAGTCTCAGAGCATAGTTGTCAACATGATCTATTCCAATCTCTAGATGCTGATCCAGTCCGGATTTTTTCTTTGCCTTCTGGGACTTGTAGCTCTGCTTTTCCCTTTATAAAACTCAAACTACAAGTCCCAGAATTCAAAGAAAAATAATGCACTGGTTAAGCTCCTACAGATTGGAATGGATCACTTTGACAACTATGTCAGGAGGAAGAGAGGTGAGGTGGATAGTTGTTAGGGGTGGTATGTTTAGCTTGTCAGCTTTGTTTGTTGGAAGTAGGTGAAAGAGAGATGAAGAAGTGGGAGTTTAAAGATACAAGTTTTATAATAGGATTAGGAAAGGAGGAAGTTGTAGCGTGTTTGGAGAGAGCATAGGGAGAGGTTGAGTGGGAAGGGCAGCAGGAACGCACTGTACCTGAGTACTACAGTGTGGAGAGACAGCACAGTTATTGGCAAGCTATGGGTACGCACAGGTGCAGCAGGGAGGAAGGCAAAAGTAAAGGTTCATACGTGAAGAGGCAAAGGGGGTGGCCAATGGCTGGTCTTCACCCTTCACTGTTCTGCCCTTTACTGGGGTGCCCCTAGGCAGTTCAGAAGTGATCACACATTCTCTCTTCACCTGATCACCTAGTTTATCAGTGGTTGGTCTCTCTGATTTTGTCCCTGGTGCTTCTGGAATAAGGAGATTACTTCCTGATTGTTGTTCCCAGAAGAGTCTCTTGTGGCCTTCAGCTGGAGAGTGGGCTGACTCAAGAGGAAGAGAAGAGATGAACAAGTTACTTACCCCTGGTAACGTTCTTTCGACTGAATGTTCCTCCCACGTATTCCACATCTTTAATATTCATATCTCGCCAGCTTTGCTGCTTCAGCAAAAATATTTCAACGGCAGAGGGTGCTGTACCCGATGTTGTGGTGTCGATGTCCCTCGAGGGACTCCGTAGAGCGTCAACGTCATCTATAGTATAAATAGCTTGTGCAGCGCCCGTTGGCTTCAGTTCTGTTTTTCCCCGTTCCCCTTTATCGAGGAACTAGCCAGGCATACCCAAGCTCGCAAGCTCTACGTGGGAGGAACATCCAGTCGAAAGAACGTTACCTAGGGTAAGTAACTTGTGCTTCGAATGGATTGTGACCTCCCACATATTCCTCATCTTTGATAGACTCCCCAAAGGGTATCCGGTCATTGCATTGACAACCAAAGCATCGACAGCCAAACCATCTAAAAAAAGCGTCTAAAACTAATGCAACTAATGCATTTTTTTAGATGGTAAAGGGTTTAGTTCAATAAAAATGGGTTTTAAATATTAAAAATAGTGGGTTTGGGGCGTGGACCCCCCAATAAAAAAAGAAATGAAAAAAATGCATTAGATGCTTTTTTTTCATTTCTTTTTTTAGATGGTATGGCATTAGATGCTTTGGCTGTCGATGGAATGACTATAAACCCTCCCAAAGCAGTGACAATTTGGAGGAGGGAGTATCAATTAATCATGGATCGAATGGAGAACTGCCTTTGCAAGAGTAATGTTTGACGAAAGTGTGAATGTACGACCAAGTAGCCGCTGAACCGATGTCATTTAGTGGGACACCCCTTTGGTGAGCTGCAGAGGTTGCCATGCCCCTAGTGGAATGTGCTTGAAGCCCTTCCGGCGGGTCCTTTCCCACAAGTCTATAGCATTCTCCAATAGCCAGTATGATCCACCTGGATATGGTTCATTTAATGACTGTCGGGCCAAATTTGGGGCTGGTATACCCAATAAAGAGTTATTCATTGTGGCAAAATTTAGCCATTCTTGCAATGGAAAAGCTTGGAACCTTTTTGGGTCCAGCCTATGCAGCCTCACTTTCTCTTTGCCTGAATGAGGAGGAGAGTAGAAGGTTGGTAGCGTTATCATCTGCGACAGGTGGAAGTCGGAGACTACTTTCAACAGGAATTACGGTTTTAAATTGAGGACAACTTTATCCTTATAGAAAATAGTATGAAGAGGCTTGCATGAAAGAGCCTGCAATTCACTTACCCCGCGTGCTGATCTTAATGCAATAACTAGGGTTGTTTTCAAAGTTAGGAGCTGTAACGAACACAAATGTAAAGGCTCGAAGGGGATACATGTTAAAAACTTTAAAACAAGATTTAAATCCCAAGCAGGGACATTAAACGGGACTGGGGGATACACATTGGTAAGCCCTTTCAGAAATTGAACAATTAAGGGTATTTTGGAATCGGAAACCTCTTCCGAGGAGCGCTTAAATATAGAAAGCGCTGCAAGGTATCTTTTTATGGTCCCAGTCTGGAGCCCCACATTAGCCAAATGCAACATAAAAGAAAGCAATATGGGAGTGCCACATTGGAATGGATCCACATTCTTGTCCTTGCACCAGTTACTGAACTTATTCCAACGACACCGGTACAAAGATATGGTGGCTGGCCTTCTGGCTGAAAGCAAAATCTCCATTACGTCATCCGGGAGTTCCCAATCCTTGTATCTTATCCTCTCAGAAACCATGCCTGAAGGCTGAGGTTCTTGACCTCTGGATGGAGAACCCGACCTTCCTCTTGTGAGAGAAGATCCTCTCTTTGTGCAAGACGTATTGGAGGGCAGATGGATATGTCCAGAAGGTCCAGGTACCACGTCCTCCTGGCCCAATCCGAGGCAATTAGGATCATGGATTTCCCAAACTTTCTCAACCTCCTGATTACCTGAGGAATCACGGGGGCTGGAGGAAACGCGTAAAGGAGTGGAAATATCCAGTCCACTAGGAACGTGTCCCTTAGAGCTCCTCTCGGGGGAAATTCCCTGGCGCATTACAGTTTGCACTTCCAGTTGGTACCGGTCGCAAACAGATCCACATGAGGGATTCCCCAAAGGGTGAAGCTCTCTTGAAGGACTTCCTGAGCTAGTTCCCACTCGTGGGAGACTGTACTCTGCCTGCTCAGAGCGTCCGCTGTCAGGTTTTTCTCTCCGGCTAAGTGAACTGCCGACAGAGAGATTCCTTCTTGTATTGCCCAGAACCAGAGCTGCATTGCCTCTCTGCACAGTGGTAGTGACCCTACACCTGCTCTCTTGTTGAGGTAGTACATGGCTGTGATGCTGGAAATGCATTGGAGGGACAGGGCTTCCATGTCCTTGTCCTGTAGACCTTTTATCATGCGTGTTCTGTGTTATTTTCCTCTTTTTGGTTTGGTGTGCAGACCCTTGGGATACCCTTATGACATCCATTTGTGGGGGGTACAACCCTGTACCCCTAGTGTGTGTTGTTTTTGGGCACCTGTGTGTGGCCCACAGAGCGGGGTATAGGCTGGTGGCAGCACCAGGCTGAATTTGACAGGTGCTCTGACTATCCTCCATTTTGGGATACCCAGGCCCCGCCATTGGAATCAGTTGATTCCTGAAAGGAGACAAGATGGCCCCTCTGGCCTCTTGCTTTCTATTGCCTATCATTTTGTTTTCCCAAAGTCCTGGGAACCCAGTGTGTGACTAATATGCACTTCATGTTATGGGTGTTTAGTTTTTGGTGTGTAACACAATGACTGAGACAGCCCTGCCCAAAACTGGTATGAATGCAGTAGGGAGTGCTGAATGGCTGGGTGCGTGTCCCAATACATATACCTTGTTGTGAGTGTCTGGAGGGAGGAGAATTGCCTGAATGCACTGTGAGCCTGATTGGCTGCCTGCCTGCATGCATGAATGACCTTCTGAATGATTGGTTGCGTGAGTGTGACCCAGCAGAGTGAATGAGAGACCAAACAGCATATCGGGGGACCTCTCACTGTTGGAAATTGTTCAGAAGCTGAAGTCGAAACTTGATGTTTGATCTTGAAGCCGAACCGGAAGAAGAAGGGTAGGTGTTGTTTCCCTTTGACGCAATCTGAAAGCTGCTGTGCCTTCAAGAAACTGATCCAAGAGAGGACCTGGCTAGGAGACCTCTTCCCGAGCTACGAATGACCATTGTGCACCAGCTTCCCTTCACCAAGGCTCCCTGGAAGTCAGCCTTCGAAAGACTGTCGACCGCAGACGGGGACCACGAAGAAATTGTAGAGAAGCACCGGGACATCGAGGCCATCAAAGTCCACTGCCGTCGAACCAGGGTTCGGAGGATCACCGTAACCGCTGGAGGCCCGTTGAATCTGTGTTGCCCAGAAGCAGGGATAGCTTGACGCCATGCCTCTGACGACCAGAGCCGTAACGCTCCATTGCCTAATAACACTTTGAATCAAGGACTCCCGTGCTCATCACCGTCGACCGATTTGTCCCGCCGGAGAAAGTCAGGTCGCAGACAAACTGAGCAGAATCCGCCAGTCGGTTTCCCGCCACCCGAAGACCACAAAGACACTGACGACCGATTCCCTCGCTGGGCCTAAGTTCTTCATTGACTCTTTGCGGCAATGAACTATCGTCGTCGAGGTGCACTGCATGCCTCATCTTCGCAGGATGTTCAAGACCGATCGTCGACGAGCACTGCCAGGACTGAAGCTGCTGTCTCGACGGTTACCAGCCAATTGGTCGAAAACATTTGGTCGACAGGACAACTGGTCGACACCATTTGGTCGAATGCCAAATGGTCGAATTTTTTTTTTTTTTTTTTTACCCCTTTTTTGTTTTTTTTTGGGGGGGGTCCCCCCCCCAACCCCCTTTTTTTCTTTTTTTTTTTCCCCACACGAAAACCCACAAAACACATATATAAAAAGAAAAAAAAAATTCGACCATTTGGCATTCGACCAAATGGTGTTGACCAAATTGCAGTCGACCAGTTTGTTGTCGACCAATTGACTGGACACCGTCTCGACACCGTTGTTCACCCATTCTTTGAGGGATGGCGACGACCCGTGGCTCCTGCCTTAGAGGGAGTTCACTCAAGAAGGATCCGTCTACGACCCGACGTCGAATTATGCTAAACCAGGTACATTGGGGTAGTAGAACTTTTATAGAAGGAAATAAGACTCTTATAAACAATATATGGACGTGGCTTGTCAATATTCTTTATATACAGATTGTCCCAGGTGGGGGATCCTCACACAGAACTGTGTCTATTGGTCAGGGCCAGAATTCTGCCAATCGTTTAACCAACGATGGAGACCAACAACCGCTGATTGTCATATCGTTGGCGTGGGCTCCCCACCCCGTGAGTGAGGCATCCATCACTACTGTTATCTATGGCCATGGATGCCAAAAAGGTTTTCCCTTGTGAATGTTGTCTTTGCAAGCCCACCATAGAAGGTCTTCAGCTACTCTGCTCGGAACTTGCAGTAGATCTGACATATTCCCTGAGAATTGGGACCACTGAGTCCTGAGAGCCCATTGAAGGGGTCTCATTCTCAATCGGGCCTCCCGCACCAGGAAAATGCAGGATGCCATGAGGCCAGGCAACCTTAAATAAATCGAAGACCGGCAGATGCTGGGCATTCTGGAATCTTGTTATCATCTACAGAATGTGTTGAGCTCTCATCTCGGGAGGCGAGGCTTTCCCCGAGGAAGTATCCAGGACTGCTGCGATGAACTGGAGTCTTTTGAACGGTATCATATGGGACTTCCTGTAACTGAGGGAGAAGCCCAGTCTGTGAAGGGAGTGGCAGGTGACGCTGAGATGTTCCTGGGCTTGTTCGGGTGAGCAAGCCCTGGTCATCCAATCATTCAGGAAGGGGTAGACCTGAATACCCCCTCTCCTGAAACTTGCTGCCACTACCGTCATCAATTTGGTGAAAACCCTCGGGCGGAGGTCAGCCCGAAAGGCAGAACTCGAAACTGATCATGAGAACCGCCAACCGTGAACTGCAGGTACTTTCTGTGCTCGAGATGGATTGGCACATGAAAGTAAGCATCCTGAAGGTCCAATGACGCCAACCAGTCTTGGAGCTAGTGAGCCTGAAGGATCTGAAAAAGGGTAACCATCTTGAACTTGTTCAAGTTTCTTAAGTCCAAGATGGGTCTCAATTCTCTGTCCTTCTTGGGAATAAGAAAATAGGGGGAGTACCAACCTTGTCCCTCTCCGCTAAAGGTACATGTTCTATTGCACCTTTCTCTAGCAGGGTTAAAACTTCCTGCACAAGGAGCGGATCTGGAATTTTGACAGTCGTATCCCGGTGGATGATCCTGAGGCCTTTTCTGAAAAGGAAGGCAGTAACCTTGGGCTACTGTTTATAATACCCAAGCATCTGAAGTAATGCCCCGCCATTCGTTCAGATGCTGAGAAATTCTGCCTCCCACCAGGCTCTCGTGGGTCAAGGCCTCAGAGAGGCTTAAAGGCGGCTGCAGCAGGGGCTACAGTTGCCTCTGAGGCTGATTTAGCACCCCTTCCTCGTCCACCACGAGGGAATCTTCTTTGTCCCCTGGCAACTGCCAGTCCTCTTTCTCTACCAATTGAGGAATAGAAACGAAAAGAACCACCCCTTCAGGAAGATGAGCCTGAATAGGGTTGTTGAGGTTGTCGAATGGAGGCGCTGAGAGACTTAGTCGCTGCCTTGGAGGTCTGCAGCTTCTCCAGACTCTCATCTGTCTTGCTGCCGAACAACATCAAACCGTCGAAGGGCATGTTGAGCATTTAGCAGTCTGGCCTGCACATCCGGTGCAAACCCGACTTCAACAACCACGCAAATCTGCGCAGTACGGTGCTTGCAGCTATGGACCTGCTGATGCTGTCAGCCGTATCCAATCCTGACTGGAGACATTCCCCCATTGCCTCCTTTCCATCCTTTACTAAAGTCAGGAAGCCGTCTCTTTCCGGAATGTGATCAGCCACCATGGCAACACAGTCCCACAGGGTATAGGAAAATCTTGACAAAGTACTGGTACTTGCTCCCGGATGTAAAAACTTTGCGAGACCAGGCCTCTACCTTTTTTGTCATCTCTATCTGGAGGGATAGATGGGTAAGCAGATTGCCTGGTTGATGTGGTAGCCTGAACCACCAAGCTCTCAGGTGTAGGGTGCTTGGTGAGTTAGTCTAGGTCGCTGCTAGAGGGTCTATACATCCTAGAGAAACTTCTGTTCACTGCAGGCCCAGATTCTGGAGCTTCCCAATTAGCCATAACCCTTTTCTGAAGGGCTTTGTGGAAGGGCAGAATTGGATCATTCTGCTGTCCCTGGTCTAGGATGTCTGTCATATCATCCTACTCAAAAACTGCGGAAGCTCTGCTCCACCCCATATATTCTGTAACCTCGTTCATGAGATTTCTGTAACCAGAATCTGCATGTTCAGAGGGGTCAGCCTGCCAAACTTAATTTTGGCGAAGTGTCAAGGACACTAGCAGATTGGAGGGAGTCACAAAGGTCTTTCATTCTAGATTCCTGAACAATAAGCTCTTCAGGTAAATTTTTAGTGCCAAACTGCACACCAAATGGATACATCTCCTCATCAGAGGCCAATTCCTCCTGATATATAGAGGATACAGACTTAAACAAGTCTTTTTTTGGAATTGGTTTGAAAATCTTCTCTTGAATTGGCGCAGGTTTCGATGGGATCTAAGTTTCTGTCGACGGCATCGAGGACAGCTTCGAAAAAGGAATCGCCCTCGGTTTTGGCGCCGAGGTGCTAGACGCTGATGGCGTCGACACAGTTGTCGAATCTCTCAATGCTTTGTGCTTCTTCGACGGTATCGAAGACGGACTTGTTTGTTTATTTATAAGGCGCACCAGAACCGAGGGTATTAGGGCACAACAGTTACAAGAACTTGAAAAGCTTAGTCACATACAGTCATAAAGCGAAGTACATTAATTACAACAGCGGGGTACACAGATATATACAGTGCTAACAGGAATTGTGCAGTCCGGAGGTGAGATTATTTATATACATACAGATGTTATTGGCAGTGTATAAGGACGTGTGATTGTCACTCAGTGTGGTAGGTAAATATTCTTACTAGGTTTGAGCATCCTGCAAAGTGCAAGTTAGTGGTCCGTGGATTTTAACCAGAGGATGGTGTTGGATCTAAAGTTCTGATACGACTGGTCAACTCTCAATGTAGGGGGTAGTGAGTTCCAGAGTTTTGTCGCATTAACAGGGAAACTGTTGCCTCCGACCGTAGATAATTTGAATCTGGGGATGGACAAGCAGTCTCGGTTTGCTGTTCTAGTTGGTCTTAGGGATGTCCTTTTATGGAATCTCTCCGAGAGGTATAGAGGTTCGGCATTGTTGATAGATTTGTAGGTGAGTGAGGCAGTTTTGAGGAGGATTTTGTCGTTTGTCCGGAGGCAGTTGTTCAGTCGTCTACTCTCAGCAATGTGCTCTCTTCTAGAGATACCTAGGGCCGCTCCGAGGGCATTCTTTTGTAGGTTTTGTATTCTGGTAACGATGGATTTTTTTGGCTCCTATGTATAAGGCATTGCAATAGTCCAGCCGTGACAGGATGAGGGCTCTGGCAAGGATAATACAGCTATTATTTGAGAGAAATGGTCTACCTGTTCTGATAAGTTTGCACGTGTACGCCGTGGAGGACGCCAGCGTATTAACTTGTTTGGAGAAGGAGAGGGTGGAGTCGAGGTAGAAGCCTAGTGTTTTTACCTCTTGGGCCACCTTTATGAGGTTTCCGTCGATTATGAAGGAGGAGTAATTGGATCCTAGTTTTTTAAGTTGGTTGAGGTACCCAGGATGATGAGTTCTGTTTTGTCATCATTCAGGCATAGACCATGCATAGCCATCCATGCCTGGATGATGATGTACACTCTGTTCACCAAGGCCAAATCCTTGTCGTAATCCCCTGAAAGTGGGAGGAGGATCTGAGTATCATCTGCATAGTTAGTGTAGGTGATACCGAGATGATCCAGATCATCGAAAAGGGGCTTAGTAAATATGTTGTACAGTGTGGGCGAGACGCAGGACCCTTGTGGCAAGCCTCAGGTGATGGGTATGGGGTCAGCCGCAGCTGTGGGCGAGAAGACCCTCATTGTTCTTTCACTTAGGAAAGATCTAATCCAGTTTATAGCCTCTATGGAGAAATGTGCTGCTGTGTCGAGGTGGTTGCAGAGGATCGCATGATCCACCAGATCGAAGGCAGCTGAGAGGTCCAGGAGAAGAAGCAGAGCTGATTTACCACTGTCTCTAATTTCATCTACTTGTGACTTGAGGTCGATGAGGGCAGTTTCTGTGCCATGTTGTGGACAGAAACCTGACTGTCTAGCTCCTAACAGGTGGTGTTGTATTAAGTACTTTTTTTTCCAGTAAGTTTTTATTAGCAGTTTTCAATAAAACAGGTACTTTAAGACAACACAAGAAACCCCATACCCCCGACAGCTCCCAACACCCTCCCCCCATACCCTCCTCTCCCAGATCCAAGAGTCTTGCTGACAGCCCAACTTCAACAACAAAATTGAAGACCTAAAACACTCGCACTTGACCCAGACGCCCGGGTAGGAGAATGGACCACTGGCTCAAAACGACCTCTCAAAAGGATAAGTGCTGCGGCACATATAAGTCTTCACAGGTCCGATTCTTCCTGAGGGCGAATTATGCCCAGTAGTTCCATGGCCTTGGGGCACCAGGCACGACGCACTCCCTCTTTTAGATAAGATAACAAGTTGGCCCAGTCCGACATAAACCGCATGTGATGCCCCTGGATTGAGTAGGTGAGCCACTCCATGGCCACCAATGACCACAGCCTCGCAACCCACTCGTGTTCCTGTGGAGGGTCCTTCGACTTCCACTTCCTAGCTAGGACCAAAGCACCCGCCATCACCATTATCACAAACAATTTGTGGTCAGCCCTAGTAGGCAGAGTAGTTAACGTTTCGCTAAGGCCCAATAAGACCCGCCCTCTATCACCACCTGGCTCGACTCCCAACACCTGGGCAATCGCCCGCTGGATTTGAGACCAAGGGATAAGGAACAAGTTACTTACCTGTAACTGTTGTTCTCCAGCATGGGTCTGGCATGGATTCACATGCTCATGAATATTCCCCGTCGTCAGGCTGGGAATCCTCGGTAAAGAAAAAAATCAGTATCAGTTTCGTTTCTGATCTGTCTTTCGTAGTAGTAACCAATCACTGATCTCTGCGTCATACTGACCACAGCCAATGACTGCCATCTCCCTAAGCCCCGCCTCTGGCAGCCATCTTCAGATTTGGTAGCACGTGAAGTGGCAGTATGACCAAGTGAAGAGCCGCAGAGGGGTAGCCGGGAGGGTTTGCATGTGAATATGCCAGACCCATGCTGGAGAACAACAGTTACAGGTAAGTAACTTGTTCCTTCTCCAGCATGGGGTCTGGCATGGATTCACATGCTCATGAACATAAGAATACATAGCAGTACACACATGCACAACCACGGGAGGTGGCAAAGGCTCAACATTAAGCAATACAACAACTCAACATTAAGCATCTCTTACCTCCTCACCAGGCTCACCTTAAGCGAACAGGTTGCGCAGCACTGCTTGGCCGACCCTGGACTCCTCCCTGGAATCCCGATCGACGCAGTAGAATCTCGTGAAGGTGTGCGTCGACCTCCACGTAGCAGCCCTGCAGATGTCCAGCAGGGGCACACCATATAGGAACACCGTAGTAGCAGCGATCGCTCTGGTCGAATGGGCTCTCGGACGGCCTGGCAGCGGTCGGTTAGCCAACCGTTGGCAGTGCATGATGCAGCCGGAGAGCCATCTGGAAATAGAAGACTTCGAGAGAGCCTTCCCTTGATTCACAGGTCCAAAGTTCACAAACAGCTGTGATGTCCTCCGAAAACTCTTCGTGCGGTCCACGTAGAACTTCAGCGCTCTAGCCACATCCAGCGAGTGCAAAGTCCTCTCGGCCGGCGACGAAGGAGACGGGAAGAAAACAGGTAACACCAGGGGCTCGTTAAGATGGAAGTCCGTCGGCACCTTGGGCATCAAGGAGGGGTGCGTCCTAAGCACCACCCTCAAGGCATGGAAAGTCAAGTACAGTGCTTTGCAGGATAGGGCCTGGATCTCTCCCACTCGTCGTGCGGAGGAAATGGCCACCAGGAATGCAGTCTTCCACGACAGAAACTTCATCGGTGCGGAGTGCATCGGCTCGAATGGGGGCCCCATGAGCATAGTCAGCACCACGTTAAGTTCCCACGCCGGGGCCTTCACCGGCAGAAATGACCGGAACAGTACTTTCATAAACTCTTTCACCAGTCGATGGGACCACAGGGACGTCCGTCCTGTGGTTCTGGTATATCTGGAGATCGCCTCCAGATGAATCTTAATGGAGGCATGGGCTAGCCCAGCCTTTGCCAGCGATAGCAGGTACGGCAGCACTTGAGGGGCCGTAATCCGTAGGGGGTTGATCTTCTGTGCTCGGCACCAGATAGAGAACCTCTTCCACTTGTGACCGTAGCATTTGAGAGTCGAGGACGCCCTGGCCTTTGCAAGAACCTCTGTGCAGTCGGCCGGTATATCGTACCCTCCAAACTCTAGCGCTGCAGGAGCCAAGCCTGCAGGTTCAGCGACGCCGGGTCGTGGTGGAAGATGGCGCCTCCTTCTCTGCAGAGAAGATCCGCGTCCGCCAACAGCTTGATGGATGGGGACGTTGACAAGTCCAGAAGGTCCGGGAACCAGATCTGCCTCGGCCACGCCAGTGCGACGAGGATCATCCTGCACCGGGACCTCTTGAGCTGGTTGATGAGTCGAAGCAGCAACGGCAACGGAGGGAACGCATTCAGGTATAGGCCGTCCCAGGGGAACGAGAACGCATCGCCCATGCTTCTCGGCTGGGCAAACCTGCTGGCGAACCTCTGGCACTTCGAGTTTGTCGCTGTTGCGAACAGGTCGATTTGGGGTTTGCCCCATCGTCGGAAGAGTTGATCCACCTGATCCTGGCGCAGCTCCCACTCGTGACACACGCGCAGCTCCCTGCTGAGCGAGTCGGCGATGGTGTTTCTTTCTCCTGCCAGGTGGAAGGGAACCAGGAACATCCCCATGGCGACCGCCCAGTGCCACAGATCCTGCGCCTCCTTGGATAGGGCTGGGGATCTGGTACCTCCCTGCTTCCGTATGTAAAACATTGTCGTGGTGTTGTCCGTGAAGATCCGCACCACCTTGCCCTTTAGCGACGGGAGGAACAATTTGAGAGCCAGGAACACTGCTCGGAGTTCCAGGATGTTGATGTGCAGGAGCTTCTCCTCCGGGAGCCAGAGGCCTCTTGCATGGAGATCTCTGGTGTGGTTGCCCCAACCTTCCAGGGAAGCGTCCTTCGTCACCCTCTCCTGGTACGCCGGCGTCTGAAAGTCCTTGCCCGCCATGAGGTGTGCTCGAACGCCCTACCACTGAATCGCCCGCCGGAACACCTCGTTGAGAGGGGCCCTGTCTTCGAAGGTGCCCGTCGCCTGCATCCAACGGGCGTCGAGAAATTCTTGAAGAGGGCGCATCCGTAGTCTGCATAGGCGCACCAGGTAGATGCAAGAGGGCACCATCCCCAGGAGGGACTTGATGGACCTCACCCTGGCCACGTCCGTGGCTAGCAGGCGCTGCACTTTGCCCAGAATGGTCTTCGTCTGTTCTTCCGACGGTGCCGCCAGGCACCTCACTGTATCGAGCTTCGCTCCCAGAAACAGGGCCACCTGAGACGGCACCAGGTGGGACTTTGGGTAATTTATGGCGAATCCCAGGTCTGTGAGTAGCTGGACGGTCTTCGCAGTGTGTTTGACGGGGAGTTCCCTCGTCCTTGAGTGGATGAGCCAGTCGTCCAGGTAGGGGTAGACGTGAATCCCCTGCAGGCGCAGCTGCGCCGCCACAGGTGCTAGGCACTTGGTAAAGACCCTGGGGGCCGACTTCAATCTGAACGGCAGTGCTCTGAATTGGTAGTGGCGTCCCTGGACGACGAACCTGAGGAACTTTCGGTGACTTCTGAGGATGGGAACGTGGAAGTATGCATCCTCCAGGTCCAGCGACGATAGTCGCCTTCCTCCAGCTGTCCCAGCACGTGCTGGAGGGTGACCATCCTGAACTTTTGTGACCTGATGTATTTGTTCAAACGACGAAGGTCCAGGATAGGGCGCCAGCCGTCCGTCTTCTTCCTGACGAGGAAGTACCTTGAGTACACCCCGGAGCCTCTTCGGGACGGACTCGATGGCGCCTTTCCTGAGCATCGCCCGTACTTCCAACAGCAGTTGCGGGACGTGATTTTCCTTCCTGGCCACAGGTGGAATGTGAGGGCACTTCTTCAGGAATTCGATAGAGTGTCCTCTTGCCAGGGTATCCAGCACCCAACGATCGGTGGAGATGGACTTCCACACGCCGACGAACTTCGTCAGCCGGCCTCCCACCGGGGTGCTTCGGTGGGGGCCCGAGGCCACGGCCGGTTCAGTCCTGCTTGGAGGTGGTGGCCCTGCCGCCCTGGCCACCCTGCCGACGGCGGCGAGGCGCTCCCTGCTTGCCGCGACCCCTGTAGGCCTCCTGAGACGAGGAGCGTGCCGCCTGGCGGTAGGAAGACGAGCCAGCGCTGGATCCCTTGGAGGCCCCCTGTCTGCCTCCGGAGCTCCGAAAGGGCCGTCGTTGCTGAAGGGCTCCTAGGGCGCGGGCCGTCTCCGTGTCCGTCTTTATGGCTTGGAGGGATTCGTCCACCGCCTTCCCGAAAAAGTTGCTGCCGTCGAACGGCATGTCCAACACCCTGGTCTGGACGTCCTGACGGAAGTCGGTCGCCCGGAGCCAACCCCGTCGTCGTAGGCAAACTCCATTGCTCAGCTGGCGGAACCCGGTATCGGCAATATCGGTTGCCACCGTTATGGCGTGGTCCGACGCCACCTCGCCTTCTTGAAGTATTTCCAGGGCCTCTGACCTCTTGTCGTCCAGTAGGAAGTCCAATATGGGGGCCATCTTAAACCAGAGCTCCCTGTCGTAACGGGCCACGATCGCCAGGGCGTTGGCCGCTTTGATCGTCGTCGCCGCTGACGAAATGACCCGTCGCCCCATGGCGTCCAACTTCCTTCCCTCGCCGTCCGGAGGGGAATTCGACGTTGAGGCTCCTGACCCCGCCGCTTTCTTCTTCTCCGCCGCTGAGACGACCGAGTCTGGCGTTGGCTGGGCCCTAAGGCACAGGGGAGCGGTCTCGGGGACCCGGTACTTCTTCTCGTACCGGTCCCGTTTGGCTGGTGCCGTGGAGGGGTTCTTGAGTACTGACAGGCCCTCCTCCCAGATGTCATTGATTAGAGGCACCGCGATGACAGTCTCCCTCTTGGCCTCCCGGCGCTGATAGAGGAAACCTTCCTTTTTCTGCTCCTCCGGGCAGAGCTGGAACAATTCGATCATGGCATGGAATGAGCCAATCTCGTCGGGCGGAGATGCCCGTGCGACGGGAGACCCGTTCCGTCGTCGTCGCCCTCAGAACCCGTCGTCGAGCCCACTGCACCGTCATCTCCCGACTTGTGGGAGGATGAGGAGGGAACTGCAGGCCTTACGGGGGCGAGCGGAGGAGAGGGTTGGGTCCTCCGTCGTTTGTTCTGAGGACTTCCATACGGGCCCGGTTGCGGGTTCTCCGGCCTGGGCCGTGGTAATCTCGTCCTTCTCTCAGAGCATAAGGACTGGGTCGCAAACAAAATGGCCACCGAGCTATCCTGAGGCCTAGGTTCCGGCTGCGCCGGAAGGGAAGGCTACTCTTCCTCGCCATCGTCGTCTTCCTCGGTTATCTCCCGAGGATCTTCCTTGCGGGACCGAACCTTCTCGAATTGTACTTTGAGATTCCTCGCGACCTCGGTCAGTTCCCCCTCCGAGGCTGACTCCGAGCTCGAGGAGGATACCGTGCCCCCCCCCCCTTGTTCCATCATGGGGGCCATGACGATGGGCTGAAAAGAGGATTCCCTCCTTGGCGGCAGGGAAACTCTAGTCCCGGAGGCAGTCTCAGCTGGCGGGGTCTCTGCCGGCTTGGCCAGAGTCGCCGCGATCGCCTCGATAGAGGCCTTTACCTGCTGGGTAGGGGCCTTCACCACCTTAGGTGCGTCCTGGACCTTCTCCTTAGGGGGAGGGGCGACACCTCGCTCCCCCTCTCCCGAGATCGGACGGGGCTTCTCCCGAAGCTTACCCGGGGTCTCGGACTTCCTCTTCCCCGAACCGGAGCGCTGGCTCGTGGTTGACGGTGCCGGGGAAGGTGCGCCCTGCCTGGCGACCGAAGAGCCCGACCTTTCGGCGCTCCCAGAGCCAGCGGACTCGCAACGCTTGGCCTGGTGTTGGGCCCCCGTCGCCGGGGCGCCCGCACAGGACTTAGAAGCCCGCTCGGACCCTTTCTTCTTCTTCTCACCCGTTGAGCCCTTCTCCAACCAGCTGGCGAGACGAGATCGACGGTCCCTCAAGGTCCGCTCCGACAAGTTCTTGCAGAACTGCCAGTCCTTCTCTACATGAGTCTTGTCCCCATGAAGACAGTAGAGGCATCGCAAATGTTCGTCCTCCTTAAACACATTCTGCAGCCCGCATCCACGGCAGCAGTCCTTCTCTACATGAGTCTTGTCCCCATGAAGACAGTAGAGGCATCGCGAATGTTCGTCCTCCTTAAACACATTCTGCAGCCCGCATCCAGGGCAGCTGCGAAACAGCTTGGGTCCGGGTGACGAACTCGCGTCCTGGGCCATCTCGAAGTAGGCCGCGAATCTTCTGGAATCCTCCAAGAGATTGATTCGACGAAATCTTCACCCTTGAGGGGCGTAGGAAAATCCTGCAACGGGTAGCCGTTAACGGGAGTAGAAACGGTGGAGCTTGAGGCTCGATTAACTGAAAAAATTTGAAAATTCACCTGAAAAAGCGCGAAACACGCAGTAAAAGCTTGAGAGCTAAGCACGAGGACTCCCAACACTTGAACGTGCGGTAAAAATCTGAAGATGGCTGCCAGAGGCGGGGCTTAGGGAGATGGCAGTCATTGGCTGTGGTCAGTATGACGCAGAGATCAGTGATTGGTTACTACTACGAAAGACAGATCAGAAACTAAACTGATACTGATTTTTTTCTTTACCGAGGATTCCCAGCCTGACGACGGGGAATATTCATGAGCATGTGAATCCATGCCAGACCCCATGCTGGAGAAATTTAACCTGAGTGGGGTAAGGTGCCATCTTAACAACAGTTTCAGCCAGATTTCCCTTATTTGAATGGATCTTGCAAGTTTCGGAATCTGAGACCACAGGTTAACCCATTCCTGTTCCTCTATGACCGACCCAACATCCTGCTCCCAATTGGCCATGTATTTCCTAAGCTGCAAAGTTTCTTCCCGTTTTATAAGTTTATACATGGACGACACCACCCCCTTGTCTCCCGTGTCCGTATCGAGATATTTCTCAAACCTTGTAAGGGAACGGGCTCCCGCCTGCTTCACCATCGGGTGGGAGATCCAGTGCCTAAACTGGAGATACGTGAACCTCTGCTTCTCCCACAGACCGAAGTCCTTCTTACACCTTTCAAAGTTTTTCACCTCGCCCCCCCCCAACATATCCCGTAGCATCCGACAGCCCCCCTGGAACCATGGTTCAAAATTAGGCGCATTAGTGGCCGCTGGAGTAAATTGCGGGTTTCCATGAAGGGGCGTGTATGGGGAAGGGAATGAGGTGATATGCGCCCTCACAATAGCTTGATCCCAGGCTTCCCCAGAGGTCGCAGTTATAACGCTACAATACATCCTGGCTGGCCTGTCCTGCCTCGGCATCCACAGTACCCCTTCCAGGTCTTTACCCACCACCGCTCTATCCATTGGCCTCCACACCTTCCCTCTGTCATTTCTTTGCCAATCTCTGATTACCCGAATCTGAGCTGCAAGATAGTATACCCGAAAGTCTGGCTCCCCCACTACCCCCCGCTCGGTCAGAGCTTTCATAATAGATGCCGCCACCCTCGGACGCTTACGATTCCAGAAAAAACGGCTGGTCATTCTTTGCAGGGCCCTAAAGAAAGACGGCGGGACTCGGACCTGTAAGGCAAAGAAGTGATGAAGGAGCAGGGGTAAGATTGCCATTTTAAAGGCGTTGATTCTACCTAACCACAAGATCTCAAGGGGGCCCCAGTCCACCAGTTTCGATTTCACCTTCTGAATAAGTGGAGGATAATTTGCTATGTATAAGTCTCCCACGGTCTTGGTCAGGCGGATACCCAGATACTTTAGCGAGTTGTCAACCCATTTGTACCTATAAGCCTTCTTGAGGTCCTGGACCTCGGTGGTTGTCAGGGTGAGGGGTAGCGCTTCTGATTTGTGGACATTAATTTTTAGCCCTGCTACATTGCCGAACCTGTTCAACTCTCTCGCCACTGCCTGCAATGAGGTTATTGGATGGGTCAGTGGCAGAATCATGTCATCAGCAAAGGCCGCGATCTTGTGAACCTCCAAACCAAAGGGGACTCCCTGAATATCTACCGCCTCTCGAACCGTCTCCAGGAACGGTTCCAGATGAAAAGCATAGAGAAGCGGTGACAACGGGCAACCCTGCTTAGTGCCTCTACTCACCCGAATGGGGGCCGATATTTGGCCATTTAATTGCCAAACGTATTACTGGGTTTTGGTAATTTGCCCTTACTCGGGTTATAAACACTGGGCCGAATCCCATCTGACCCAAAGCCGCAAACAGGAACCCCCACTCCACCCGATCAAAAGCCTTCTCGGCGTCGATCGCCAGGAGAAGGGCTGGGATATTCTTTTTCTGTGACTTTTCGACCAGGTGTGCCAATCTTCTAACATTATCTGAGGTTTGTCTGCCTCTTATAAAGCCCGTCTGGTCCCAGTGTATTAGTTTGGTTAGAATAGTATCTAAGCGATTGGCCAGCACCTTGGAATGAATTTTGGCATCTATGTTTATTAAAGCTATTGGCCGGTAAAATGCACAGTCCATCGGGTCTTTGCCCTTCTTGTGAATCAGGATTACCTTAGCTTCATTCATAGAATTGGGGAGAGTTCCTGTTGACCCTATGGAGTTGAATAACTTGGTAAGAATGGGAATTAGCACTTCTTTATGTGTCTTATAAAATACCGACCCATATCCATCAGGGCCCGGGGCTTTATTTGCCGGGAGATTACTAATGACCCTTCTGACTTCGTCCGCAGTGATCTCTACTTCAAGCGCATCTCTCTCGCCCAACGAAATCTGACGACCCCCTGCCTCGCGTAGATTTGCCTCCTGGTCGGCGCTTTTCGGATTACCGGAGCTGTAGAGGGCGGAGTAAAATTTGGTAAATTCGGCCTCAATGTCGTCATTCTTCGTGGAAAGGACCCCTCCCTGCCCTTTTATTTTTAAGATAGTTCTGATGCCTGCCTCCTTTCGCAACTTTCTGGCGAGCAAGCGGTCCGCTTTATTGCCTTTGATATAGAACCTTTGGCGGAGCTGTAAGAGATTGCGCCCGGCCGCCCTTGTTTGGATTAGGTTTAGCTGACCTCTCACTGCCCTAAATTCCTTTTTGGTGGCTGCCGATAACTTAGTGCCCATGCGCGCCATGATTTCCTTAAGTCTGGCTTCCAGCTGATGTTCCTCCAGTCTTAGCTCCCGTTCCCTTCTGGACTTGAGTGCAATGATCTTGCCTCTAACTGTAGCTTTGAGGGCGTCCCACCAGGTTTGAGGGTTTGTGTCCTCCCACTTGTTGAAGTCAGTGTATTCAAGAATTTCCTGCTCTATTTCCCTGACCAGGATTGGGTCCCTGAAGAAGGTGGCTGGGTACCTCCATTTCCAAATACCCGGACGGCCTTAAGTTGTGGTTATTGACAGGGTGAGAGGAGCGTGGTCCCCTAAGGAAATCGCCCCTACCTCCAGTGCTGTGGTTCTTTCCACCAGTGGTTTCGATATCCAGACATAATCTATCCGCGAGTGGGATCTGTGTGCGTGAGAATAAAAGGTGTATCCCTCAGCCTCCCCATATAGCTTGCGCCATGCATCCACCAGGGCCAAATCGCGCATTTTCCTTACCAGATCGCCCGAAGGACCTCCCTGCGCATCCCAAGAGGAGGAACTCCTATCTTTTGAGGGGTACCAAGCTAAGTTAAAGTCTCCCATTAGGAGGATGTTTGCCCCAGCAAATTTCCCTAAGCGGGTGACGATGTTTTGAATAAAGGCGTCCTGAGCTTGATTGGGAGCATACAGGGTTGCTACCGTAAAACCCTCCCCCTGTCCCTCGAGACGCACAGCTAGGTACCTTCCTTGTTTATCCTTCTGTGTATCCCTGATTGTCAGGTCCAGCCCGTCCCTCAGGGCAATTAAAACACCCCCCTTCTTGCAATCTTGGGTGGCCTGAATCACTCGGGAGTAACTCCGGAACCTTATCCTATGGGTATCCCTAGAGCGAACATGGGTCTCCTGCAGAGCCACTACATGGGGGTGTTCCCGCCATAGGAATCTCTCCACCTTAGTCCTCTTAACCTGAGAGTTAAGGCCATTTACATTTAGGGAGAGCACCTTCAGAACCTCCGAGCTAGCCATATGACAAGATCAAGAAATACCTTATAAATCCTGAATGGCCCCCTTGCCCACCCCCCTTTACTGCTAGAAGAGAGCACTCCCACCGAGGGCCAATGATTGGGCCAACAAAACCTGAACCTTGGATCTGATCCCCTCCACCCCCAACCCACCCCTTCTCCAACTGCCCCCCAGTCCCACTTCTAGGCGAGACCGACTGGCACCCAGCCCCCCTTGTGATTCCTCCACGGGAGCCGAACTCAATAACTAACCCAGAAACTTCCTCTGCAGGATTTCCCAATCCCATTCCAAGACCCTTGCCCTCCCCCCTCCCTGCTCCTGCAACCCGTGACAACTCTTGTAACCAGCCCGGCACCCAATTCTGAACTGCTGACGCTAGAGCCCTCAACGGCCTCACTTTTCGGGACCTTGCATACCCCTTAGATGCTTATGTGACGTTTAGAGAACCCCCCTCCCCCGGTGCCCCTCCACCCCCTCACTGATGCTGGTCTTCCCGGGGTCTGGGCCCTGAACTTTCCTCCTTCCTCTCCTTGGCTTAATCGTGGACCACTCCCATGGCCTGCGCCCCACGGCTGCGCATCTGCTCCCCTCGGGGAGGCCGGGGTCTGCTCCTCCAGACCCAGCAAGGACAGCCCCTGGTCACAGGTCGTGATCTTGTGGGGGGCGCCTTGCCAGACGAAGGACAGGCCGAATGGGTGGGCCCATCGATAGCGGATTTGTTGAGACCTTAGAAATGACAGAACCAGCCCCATCCGCCTCCTTTTGATTAGGTTAGACCTCGCCAGGTCTTGATAAAGGGCGATTTCATGGCCGTTATAGGTGATGCGGGTGGCCTTTCTCGCCTTTTCCATCACCCTTTGCTTAACCAGATAATTATGGAAGGCCACCACCACATCGCGCGGTCTCGAACCTGGCTCCTGGGTTCGCGGGCCCACCCTGTGGACTCTATCAAATTGCATTTCTGTATCCAAACCCAGTCTAGCAAGTACGCGAATATTTGTTTTAGTGTTGGGGACAGCTCCTGGTCAGGGATGTCCTATGGTAGCGATTAAACCCTAATATTCGCCCTTCTCCACCTGTTCTCCAGGTCTTCGGCTTGGAGCTCCAGGTTTTGAGTGGCCACAGCCAGGGTTTCAAGCAGGTTGTCCACTTTTCTAGCATCCTCCGTCAGCTCCTGGATGGCACGCTCATTAATGTCCACTCTCTCTTCCACTTTGCTGATGTCGCTGTTGATCTCCCGTAAACCTTCCGCCAAATCTTTGCGCAATTTATCCATTTGCATCTGCCCAGCTGCTGTGATCTTCTCCACCATTTTGCTCATAAACTGGAACAGAATAGCCTGAGTGATCGGCCTGTCCATGTCCTCGTGGGGGACCGAAACCTCCTTATCCCCTGTGCCTTGGGCCCCCCCTTGTGCCTCTGATGGTTCTGAGTCTTTTGGCCAGAATTTCGTGAGGGGGCTGTCTGTTGCTCTTCTGGGGGGGTTTCCCCTGGGCCATGCTGTCCTTTACCTTGTTTCTGGACATCGCCGCTCGGGGAGTGTAAGCCAAGGATCCCCCGGTGGGGCGGGGGCCTATGTAACGGCGAGGAGGGATTGCCTGGGGCCGAGCCACAGGACCCGGACCCCAATCCCCCCCAAAGGGGTCCCCCCGAGACCCAGGGAAACCACAAAAGACCCGGATTGCTACGACTGCGCTCTCTCCGTGCCTTGTTGACCAGTGTCCCCCTCTGGAGATTTAGCGTGGAGATTCCAACTGCTGACCCCCTCCGGGGAGTCGATGTGTTTCGGAGGCCTCTGGTGCCTAACTAACTTGTGCCCTTAGGAGAACGGCACCTTGGCCCCAGCCGGGCTCTGAGCAATCAGCAGGGGCCCCTCCCAAGGGCCCACGGGCGGATGCCTCCTGTATCTCTGCCAAGGCAGCGCCCGGGCGCCGGCACCGCCACCGGGAGCGCCACTCCGAGTCCTGCCCCGGGGGAAGCACCTTTAAGTACCGCCCCTACGGCTTCCTCAGTCCGCAGATGAGTCCGGTCCTCCCCATCCTCTCGCGCCCTTTCAGCGCGACCTCGCTGTGTCCCTGGAGGCCCCCGGGGAGCCAGTGGGGAGCTCCCTGCCCCGGCGCGCTGAGTCAGGGCCCAATATGGCGCTCCTCTCCCCTGCTCTCCCTCGGGGTGCCTCCGTACCTCAGCCGTCGCAATCCTCAGCAAACTTCGGGGGGGAGGGGGACCGACCGTGCCCCCTCCTTTTTGGGGCCCTGGCGAAGCCCCCAGCTATGCAGCGAGCCCGCGCCCGGAGATCTCCCCTCTCGCCCGAGCGCCGCAGGCTCCGCCGCCTCCTCTCCGCGCCGGGGCCTCGGCTGTAGGGCGCTCGGCTGCTGCCAACCTGGGACCGATGAACGCTTCTCCGACAGACGCCGACACCAAGCCCGCACTTCGCCTCACGCTCGCGGGTCCTGCCAACACCTAGTCTGGGTGCCGGGGAGAGCTGCAGCTGTGGCGGACGGGCTGAAGCCCTTCGGCAGGACGGGAGCCCGGGGCGCGACTTCTCAGACACTACGCGGCCATCTTGGAACTCTGTTCTAAGTACTTTTGAAATTGCGTATAGGCCACCTTATCTAATATTTTTAGCAGGAAGGGAACAGTTGTAATTGGCCTATAGTTAGTGGGTGTTAAAGGATCTAAGGTGGGTTTTTAAAGAGTGGTAGTACCCATGATTCTTTAAGGTTCTTAGGGATGGTACCAGATGCGAAGGAACTATTGATAAGCTTGGTGATGAATGTCGAGAGGCCTCGGGCTACGTCCTTAAATTGTGCAGGGCAGAGGTCGCCCTGGCAGTTGGATGGTTTGGGGGATAGAATGGTTCTTTCCACTTCAATAGTGGATACTTTGGAAAAGTTTAATCGTGTGGGCTGAGTTTCAATAGCGGGGCCATGAGATTTGGGTGTAGGGGGGGCGTTTAGAGAATCATTTTTTAGAGATATTTTGTTTTGTAGGGTGGAGACTTTGTTGGCTAATGCATATTGGATGTCTGTGCACCATTTTCTATGTTTGGTACAGGTGTCAGGTATAGCAATGGGTGTCTCTATTTCTTTAAGAATAGTAAATAGCTCTTTCATGTTAGAATTAGCTTGAGAAATACGGGTGTCGTAAGATTCCCGTTTGGCAAGGCAGATTTCTTTTTTATAGAGTGTTGACAATTTGGTGAGCTCAAGTTTATTGGCTTCTGAGGGTAGTCATTTCCAAGCCGCCTCACATTTTGTTTTTTCTTGCCTTAAGTTTTTTAGGAATGGGTTGCACCATTTGTTCAGGTGGTTTTTTGGTTTACTTGGTCTCAACTTAAGGGGGGAAATCTGATCTAGGGAGGAGGCCATCATTTTGTTGTATTCGTTGATTAAACTTTCGGGGTCGGTATTGTCAGGTAATAAATTAAGGGTGGGGAGAATGACAAGGATAAGCCTACCAACTGTGATGTTTTTTTTAATTTCTCGTTAAGGTGGGTGGAGCCCTAGGGTCAAGTATGGGAAGGGGTCTGGTGGTGGTGAGCGTAAAGGAGAGTAGGTGGTGGTCGGTCCATGCTAATGGAGAAGAGGCGAGGATATTGGCATGGCAGTGTAATCTGCTACCCAGTCTAGTATTCGCCCTTTGTTGTGGGTGGGGGTTTTACATCTTTGGGTCAGACCAAGGTCTGATAAAATGTTTGCTGTAGCCAAGGCGGGTTGGTCTAGTGGGTCATTAAATCCCAGGTTGAGGTCCCCAAGTAGAAGTACTTGCGTTGAGTTTTTGAGGTTACTGGAAAGGAGGGTGTGGATATCTTCCTCGAATATCCCAATTGTGCCCGGAGGGCAGTAGATCAGGTGTATGTTCAGAGTCTGGGAACTGATCAGTGGTAGTTTGCCTGTAAAGGCTTCACAGGATTGAAGGTCGAGGGGGGGGGGGGCTAATCTCATGGAGAGACTACATTTGCAAATAATAGCAATGCCTCCGCCTCTGGTCCCTATTCTATCTTGTCTTAGTATGGTGTATCCCTCGGGAATTGCTAGAATCAGTATGGGGCCTGCTGCCGCATGCAGCCAAGTCTCAGTGATGGTGAGGAAGTCTACATGATCACTCAGAATCGCATCAGCAATCTGAGTGGCGTGTTCCACTCGAGATCTCGCGTTTATTAAGGCTCCTTTAATGCATGTGCTGGTGGGAGTAGTGGATGCTGGACGGGATGTGGGGTGGTCTTTATGTTTGTATCGTTGGAAGGTGGGTTGTTAGTTTCTGGACAGCAGTTGACAGCAGACTTGGTGTTGATATGAGTTGAGTCAGGTCGAGTTTTGATGGGTCTTTTCTCTGTACAGGAGGGTAATGACCTGATAGGAGGCTCATATATTTAGCTGGTCTGGCTCTCAGGCGAGAGTTCCTGGATTCCGTTGTACAAGGTTTGCTGAGGAATGGGCATTGAGGTTTGTACATGGCTGAGGGACGTTTGGTTGTGAATCTGTTAGTTTGATCAGGGTAGGTCCTGCTTGCTAAATCATCAGCTATTAGTGTATGGGGCATAACAAGGCAAAGTGTGAGGTTTAGTGTAAGATACAGGATACAGGTGAGCTGGTTGATGGCTGTAGTGGGCATACTGAGACCTGACTATGTATTAGCTGCAATAGTCAATTGGTGATACAGGCATAGCTTGTGTACATTAGTGTACTATCTGGGTCCCGGAGTACAGTCAGGCACTGTTGGCTGGGCACAAGGGCTAGCTCGGGTTGGGGAGAGCCGGCTGCTACAGGGAGGGCAGGCACAGTGGGCTGCAGTAGGCACAGTGGGCTCCAATAGGCACAGTGGGCTGCAATAGGCACAATCAATAAGGGCACAGTGGGCCGCAATAGGCACAGTGGGCTGCAGTAGGCACAGTCAATAGGGCACGGTGGGCTGCAATAGGCACAGTGGGCTGCAGTAGGCACAGTGGACTGCAATAGGCACAGTGGGCTGCAGTAGGCACAATCAATAAGGGCACAGTGGGCTGCAATAGGCACAGTGGGCTGCAGTAGGCACAGTGGACTGCAATAGGCACAGTGGGCTGCAGTAGGCACAATCAGTAAGGGCACAGTGGTCTGCAATAGGCACAGTGGACTGCAATATGCACAATCAATAAGGGCACAGTGGGCTGCAATAGGCACAGTGGGCTGCAGTGGGCACAGTGGACTGCAATAGGCACAGTGGGCTGCAGTAGCCACAATCAATAAGGGCACAGTGGGCTGCAATAGGCACAGTGGGCTGCAGTAGGCACAACCAATAAGGGCACAGTGGGCTGCAATAGGCACAGTGGGCTGCAGTAGGCACAGTGAACTGCAATAGGCACAATCAATAAGGGCACAGTGGGCTGCAATAGGCACAGTGGACTGCAATAGGCACAATCAATAAGGGCACACTGGGCTGCAATAGGCACAGTGGGCTGCAGTAGGCACAGTGGACTGCAATAGGCACAGTGGGCTGCAGTAGGCACAATCAATAAGGGCACAGTGGGCTGCAATAGGCACAGTGGGCTGCAGTAGGCACAATCAATAAGGGCACAGTGGGCTGAAATAGGCACAGTGGGCTGCAGTAGGCACAGTGGACTGCAATAGGCACAGTAGGCACAATCAATAAGGGCACAGTGGGCTGCAATAGGCACAATCGATAAGGGCACAGTGGACTGCAATAAGCACAGTGGGCTGCAGTGGGCACAGTGGACTGCAATAGGCACAGTGGGCTGCAGTAGCCACAATCAATAAGGGCACAGTGGGCTGCAGTAGGCACAACCAATAAGGGCACAGTGGGCTGCAATAGGCACAGTGGGCTGCAGTAGGCACAGTGAACTGCAATAGGCACAATCAATAAGGGCACAGTGGGCTGCAATAGGCACAGTGGACTGCAATAGGCACAATCAATAAGGGCACAGTGGGCTGCAATAGGCACAGTGGGCTGCAGTAGCCACAATCAATAAGGGCACAGTGGGCTGCAATAGGCACAGTGGGCTGCAGTAGGCACAACCAATAAGGGCACAGTGGGCTGCAATAGGCACAGTGGGCTGCAGTAGGCACAGTGAACTGCAATAGGCACAACCAATAAGGGCACAGTGGGCTGCAATAGGCACAGTGGGCTGCAGTAGGCACAGTGGACTGCAATAGGCACAGTGGGCTGCAGTAGGCACAATCAATAAGGGCACAGTGGGCTGAAATAGGCCCAGTGGGCTGCAGTAGGCACAGTGGACTGCAATAGGCACAGTGGGCTGCAGTAGGCACAATCAATAAGGGCACAGTGGGCTGCAATAGGCACAGTGGGCTGCAGTAGGCACAATCAATAAGGGCACAGTGGGCTGCAATAGGCACAGTGGGGTGCAGTAGGCACAATGGACTGCAATAGGCACAGTGGGCTGCAGTAGGCACAATCAATAAGGGCACAGTGGGCTGCAATAGGCACAATCAATAAGGGCACAGTGGGCTACAGTAGGCACAGTGGACTGCAATAGGCACAGTGGGCTGCAGTAGGCGTAATCAATAAGGTCACAGTGGGCTGCAACAGGCACAACCAATACGGGCACAGTGGCCTGCAGTAGACACAATGGGCTGCAATAGACACAATGGGCTGCAATAGGCACAGCGGGCTGCAGTAGACACAATGGGCTGCAGTAGACACAATGGGCTGCAATAGACACAATGGGCTGCAGTAGGCACAATCAATAAGGTCACAGTGGGCTGCAACAGGCACAACCAATACGGGCACAGTAGCCTGCAGTAGACACAATGGGCTGCAATAGACACAATGGCTGCAATAGGCACAGTGGGCTGCAGTAGACACAACGGGCTGCAATAGACACAATGGGCTGCAATAGACACAATGGGCTGCAGTAGGCACAATCAATAAGGTCACAGTGGGCTGCAACAGGCACAACCAATACGGGCACAGTGGCCTGCAGTAGACACAATGGGCTGCAATAGACACAATGGGCTGCAATAGACACAATGGGCTGCAGTAGGCACAATCAATAAGGTCACAGTGGGCTGCAACAGGCACAACCAATACGGGCACAGTAGCCTGCAGTAGACACAATGGGCTGCAATAGATACAATGGGCTGCAATAGGCACAGCGGGCTGCAGTAGACACAATGGGCTGCAGTAGACACAATGGGCTGCAATAGACACAATGGGCTGCAGTAGGCACAATCAATAAGGTCACAGTGGGCTGCAACAGGCACAACCAATACGGGCACAGTAGCCTGCAGTAGACACAATGGGCTGCAATAGACACAATGGCTGCAATAGGCACAGTGGGCTGCAGTAGACACAACGGGCTGCAATAGACACAATGGGCTGCAATAGACACAATGGGCTGCAGTAGGCACAATCAATAAGGTCACAGTGGGCTGCAACAGGCACAACCAATACGGGCACAGTGGCCTGCAGTAGACACAATGGGCTGCAATAGACACAATGGGCTGCAATAGACACAATGGGCTGCAATAGACACAATGGGCTGCAGTAGGCACAATCAATAAGGTCACAGTGGGCTGCAACAGGCACAACCAATACGGGCACAGTGGCCTGCAGTAGACACAATGGGCTGCAATAGACACAATGGGCTGCAATAGGCCCAGTGGGCTGCAGTAGACACAATGGGCTGCAGTAGACACAATGGGCTGCAATAGGCACAGTCAGAGTGAGCACAATGGGCTGATAGTGTCAGGCATATTGGGTAGAGTAAATGAAGGCGCAATGGGAGGGTCAAGCATTAGGTGCATAGGTATACTAAGCATATATGGCAAACAAGGTCATCAGACTGCGAGGAACAAGTGCAGAAAGTGCCAGTTACTTACTGTAGGTTCATGCTTGCGTGGAAGGCTTGCCTGGGTGGGCGTAGGCGGGTCTTTTAGAGATTGGCAGTTAGTTGCTGCAGAGCTGTAGAATCATGGGCGTACCGCAGCGAACAGGGGCAAACATGGGTATTGGCTTTATTATGGCCTTTGGATGGCCGACTCTTCCGCCTGTCGGCGGATGTTAGGGATTTAAATACAGCGGTGCGCACGTTGCTTAGCAACGCTAAGGACACTGAGCCTCGTTTTCAGGCCTGAATAGGATGCGGCCTAATTCATGTGATCAGTTGTGGGGAGGCACACGGGCCCACGGCTGTATGCTGCTCCTGTTGGGTGGGGGGGCACGGGCCCACAGCAATATGCTGCTCCTGGTGGGAGGGGGCCCACGGGAATATGCTGCTCCTGGTGGGTGGGGGCGCACGGGCCCATGGCAATATTCTGCTCCTGGTGGGTGGGGGCGCACAGGCCCACAGGAATATGCTGTTCCTGGTGGAACTTGGTTCTCGAAGTTGACACCTTTGACGCCTTTTCATCGGGTCGAGTGTTCTCTCGACGTATAGCCGGCTTCATGCTCAGCCTCGATGAAGTAGCCTTCGACTTCCCTGAGTCGTCCAAAGGAGCAACAGGGCATGGCTCTTCCGCGATTCTTTCGAGGGGGGTCGAGGCCGCATTCTCGAAGATTTGCAAAATTTCAACTCTAAAGGCATCCCATTTACGTGGGGAATCTGACTTTGTCGGACTCATGATTACCTCGGGTGAGGAATCGGATGAAGAAGAGGGAGACCTATGGTGTCTCTTCTTCGCCTTCTTCGATGAAGACGACGAAGACTGCCCCAATCGACTCCTCGACCGGGATCGCTTTGATCTTTTACATATGGTAGAGTCTCTAGACTCCCCGGACTTCCTTTCCTTCTTCAAAGAAGACTTCGAAACCTCCCTCCCCACCGCCAGGTTACCTCTGCCTTCCCGGAGAGCTTTTTCTGCCATGGACTGACAGAATCTGCAGTCATCGGTACGGTGCCCGGAACCCAGAGACCACAGGCAGAGGCGGTGCGGATCCGTTATAGAAATCTTCGACCCGCAGTCATAGCATTTCTTAAACCCCGACTTTGGGATTGAAGGGGTAGATGATGAAGACCTTTTTCAACAGAAAAACAAAGCACGCTATTAGTACTCGAAGCAAAAGCTTTCAGAAAAATGGAACTGAATCCAACGGATAATGTACAAGCTATTTATACTATCGATGACATTGACGCTCGACGGAGGGCCTCGAGGGACATCTACGCCACGACATTGGGTACAGCGGCCTCTGCTGAGAATCTATTTTTCCCGAAGCAGCAAAGCTGGCGAGATATGAATATCAAAGATGAGGAATATACGTGGGAGGACACAATCCATTCAAAATAGAAGATTATGTTGGGACATAGGTGCCGTTCAGCCACTACAGGTGGGGAAAAAGGTTGCATCTGGCATCTTGGTCCAGGAACTTGTTGCCCCTCTTTTTGCCTTCTTTACTGACTGGCTTGATCTTTTGTGCCTTCTCTCTTGATGCCTCTCTAGTAGTGGAACAGGCATCTTTATTGTCTGAGCGAACAAGGGTACTGTAAATCCAACACTGATAATCTACAGGTAACTCAGAGAAGTGCTCCGCTGTCAACAGAGTCCTTACGCACAGAAATGTGTGCCTTACCAGCAATACCCAGAACAGAAGGCAGTGCTTCTACAGTGTGGCCCATAAATGTTCATTCTCAGGACCAGATTGCTAGCCGTCTGGGCACCAGGTCTGCTCCGCTTGAGCTCCGACCACTTCCACACGCATAGTCTTTTCACAGCTGATGACTTCTCTTTCATTTCATGGCTATGCACCAATGTTTACACTTATCAAAAGTAAGAGAACGTTGTCACACGTATTACCATTCAGGGGAACATAACTGCTCAAGCTGGGTAGATCTTTGACTATAAACATAAGAAGAACGCGGACCAGCTGCCAGCTTCCTGGAAGAGATACGACCAGAATATTCAGCGGTCACAAAATTGGCTTAACTGCAAAGTAAACTTTCAACCAATTCTGTATCTTATAAAGAGCCAGTTATAAGGGCTGATATCTTTGTGTTTCTTGCAATCTAATCTTATTAGCCATGTTCTTCATGATCCTATCTTTGTACTTTTAGTTTTAATCAATACATATCATTTTCACTTGGTTGTCCTGCTTATTAACAGTGATGTACTGATCCAATAAAATGCATGCAGCCACAAATGCTTCCAGATATTAATCCACTAGGTGGAGCAATGGAAGAGTGCAGAAGACTGTAATCAGTGGGGTCCTGTCTGCAGCTCAGGGTTGCAGCATGCGGCTTCTCCTCTCATTGGGGTCTTCTGCAGGCACTTACTTTGGGTGCTTATCAGACATGATGGGTAGGAACTCGTCCACTGGCAGCATTCTGGACAGTGGCTCTGCATTGATCAGCTTCTGGGCCCCCTGCTGCGAGATGACATAGGAGAGGGTCCAATAGGAGTATTCCGCAGTGACAAGGTTCCGCACCTCCTCCACAGGGCTCTCCGGCTCCATCGTCACCTGCTTCCGCCCCAGGTAGCTGCAGAGGACAGAGAAAGGTCAGGGAGCGGACCTCCACTGGGCCGGAGGTACCGTTTTGAGAAGTACGACATTCACATCACTCCTTACAAGTTATGGACATTAACACATACTACGAACTCACAATAAACCCAGGGACATAAAACAAAAAATGAACTACAACAAACTGAACACAAAACCAGCGGAAAGTATAAAGTCACAGCCAGCCAAGACCCAATCCCAGAATCCTCGAATGGGCCAACAAAGGCCACTTAAATTAAGGGGTATCTAAACTGCCTGCAACAAGAGACAAATGCTGGCATCTTATCCCCAGACAGCGGGCACCTGAACTCACCCATTAGGTGAAGGGATGTGAATGCCCTCCAGTGATAAAGCTATAGGGTCCCTCTGGATGAAGGGAGCAAGAACGTCCTACGGTGATGGGAGTCAGGGGTTCCCCCCAGACGGAAGAGACCCGAAATCCCTTTCCTGATGCACACAAAGCACAGGTGCCCACTGGCAGAGACTGCATTCCCACCGTTCATCGATGCCACAGAAGGTCCCACAGGCTGGCCAGGAAGGGTGGATCAGTCTGTGTGAGGTAGTGCGCACAGTGATATGCCTAGAATTCCTTACAGGAAGGGGAGATAGCTGAGGGAGCCAAGTGCTCACACAAACTACACAATGTTCTATCATACGCCCCCTATGCCTCTCTGACAGACAAAAGCACGTCAATGCCATGAACTATGGCAGTAGGCGCTCTACAAATGAAAGAGAACATAATATAACAAAGATCAAATAGCTGAATCCCAGCAACCCTGACCCAACAGTTCATTGCTTGATTAGTCAATTCACTCAACAACATGGGATTGGGGAGATCAGCACCTATAACGGAAGCGCATAGAGAACATTCAGGTTGCTGTGGAAGCCACATGAATAGCTATTATTCCTCATTGATAGAAGGGGCATGTGCCACTCACATCAAGTCCCAGTCCAGCTCCGCCCTTGCGATATCTTCCATCAACCGTGCAAGTCGGCGCTTGAAGAACCCTTGGAAGCGAACATCATCCTCAAACACCAGCGCAGTGTCCAGCTGAAGCTCCACCATCTGCATAGAAAGGGAGAGTCAGAGCTACATGGGATAGGGGCAGAGGTCAGCTAGAGCCAGGGTCACTGGAGAGAGAGAGGGAAGGAAAGGAAAAGGGAAGACTCCGAGCTACAGGGGATAGGAGCAGAGGTCAGCTAGAGCCAGGGCCACTGGAGAGAGAGGGAAGGAGAGGAGAAGGGATGAGTCAGAGCTACAGGGGATAGGGGCAGAGGTCAGCTAGAGCCAGGGTCACTGGAGAGAGAGGGAAGGAAAGGAAAAGGGAAGACTCAGAGCTACAGGGGATAGGGGCAGGCAGAGTGGCAGGTGCAGAAGTCAGCTAGAGCCAGGGCCACTGGAGAGAGAGGGAAAGAGAGGAAAATGGAAGGGTCAGAGCTACAGGGGAAAGGGGCAGGTAGAGTGACAGGTGCTTCTGCAGAGAAAGGAAGAGTCAGAGCTACATGGGATAGGGGCAGAGGTCAGCTAGAGCCAGGGTCACTGGAGAGAGAGGGAAGGAAAGGAAAAGGGAAGACTCAGAGCTACAGGGGATAGGGGCAGGCAGAGTGGCAGGTGCAGAAGTCAGCTAGAGCCAGGGCCACTGGAGAGAGGGAAAGAGAGGAAAATGAAAGGGTCAGAGCTACAGGGGAAAGGGGCAGGTAGAGTGACAGGTGCTTCTGCAGAGAAAGGAAGAGTCAGAGCTACATGGGATAGGGGCAGAGGTCAGCTAGAGCCAGGGTCACTGGAGAGAGAGGGAAGGAAAGGAAAAGGGAAGACTCAGAGCTACAGGGGATAGGGGCAGGCAGAGTGGCAGGTGCAGAAGTCAGATAGAGCCAGGGCCACCGGAGAGAGAGGGAAAGAGAGGAAAAGGGAAGGGTCAGAGCTACAGGGGAAAGGGGCAGGCAGAGTGACAGGTGCAGAAGTCAGCTAGAGCCAGGGCCACTGGAGAGAGAGGGAAAGAGAGGAAAAGGGAAGGGTCAGAGCTACAGGGGATAGGGGCAGAGGTCAGCTAGAGCCAGGGTCACTGGAGAGAGAGGGAAGGAGAGGAGAAGGGAAGACTCAGAGCTACAGGGGATAGGGGCAGGCAGGGTGGCAGGTCCAGAAGTCAGCTAGAGCCAGGGCCACTGGAGAGAGAGGGAAAGAGAGGAAAAGGGAAGGATCAGAGCTAAAGGGGAAAGGGGCAGGCTGAGTGACAGGTGCTTCTGCAGAGAAGGGATGGGTCAGAGCTACAGGGGATGGCGGCAGAGGTCAGCTAGAGCCAGGGTCACTGGAGAGAGAGGGAAAGATAGGAAAAGGGAAGGGTCAGAGCTACAGGGGATGGCGGCAGGCAGAGTGACAGGTGCAGAAGTCAGCTAGAGCCAGGGCCACTGGAGAGAGAGGGAAGGAGAGGAGAAGGGAAGACTCAGAGCTACAGGGGATAGGGACAGGCAGAGTGGCAGGTCCAGAAGTCAGCTAGAGCCAGGGCCACTGGAGAGAGAGGGAAGGAAAGGAAAAGGGAAGACTCGGAGCTACAGGGGATAGGGGCAGGCAGAGTGGCAGGTGCAGAAGTCAGCTAGAGCCAGGGCCACTGGAGAGAGAGGGAAAGAGAGGAAAAGGGATGAGTCAAAGCTACAGGGGATGGCGGCAGGCAGAGTGACAGGTGCTTCTGCAGAGAAGGGATGGGTCAGAGCTACAGGGGATGGCGGCAGAGGTCAGCTAGAGCCAGGGTCACTGAAGAGAGAGGGAAAGAGAGGAAAAGGGATGAGTCAGAGCTACAGGGGATGGCGGCAGGCAGAGTGACAGGTGCTTCTGCAGAGAAGGGATGGGTCAGAGCTACAGGGGATGGCGGCAGAGGTCAGCTAGAGCCAGGGTCACTGAAGAAAGAGGGAAAGAGAGGAAAAGGGATGAGTCAGAGCTACAGGGGATGGCGGCAGGCAGAGTGACAGGTGCTTCTGCAGAGAAGGGATGGGTCAGAGCTACAGGGGATGGCGGCAGAGGTCAGCTAGAGCCAGGGTCACTGAAGAGAGAGGGAAAGAGAGGAAAAGGGATGAGTCAGAGCTACAGGGGATGGCGGCAGGCAGAGTGACAGGTGCTTCTGCAGAGAAGGGATGGGTCAGAGCTACAGGGGATGGCGGCAGAGGTCAGCTAGAGCCAGGGTCACTGAAGAGAGAGGGAAAGAGAGGAAAAGGGATGTGTCAGAGCTACAGGGGATGGCGGCAGGCAGAATGACAGGTGCTTCTGCAGAGAAGGGATGGGTCAGAGCTACAGGGGATGGAGGCAGAGGTCAGCTAGAGCCAGGATCACTGAAGAGAGAGGGAAAGAGAGGAAAAGGGATGAGTCAGAGCTACAGGGGATGGCGGCAGGCAGAGTGACAGGTGCTTCTGCAGAGAAGGGATGGGTCAGAGCTACAGGGGATGGCGGCAGAGGTCAGCTAGAGCCAGGGTCACTGGAGAGAGAGGGAAAGAAAGGAAAAGGGATGAGTCAGAGCTACAGGGGATGGCGGCAGGCAGAGTGACGGGTGCTTCTGCAGAGAAGGGATGGGTCAGAGCTACAGGGGATGGCGGCAGAGGTCAGCTAGAGCCAGGGTCACTGGAGAGAGAGGGAAAGAGAGGAGAAGGGAAGGGTCAGAGCTACAGGGGATAAGGGCAGAAGTCAGCTAGAGCCAGGGTCACTGGAGAGAGAGGGAAGGAGAGGAAAGAGAAAGAGTCAGAGATACAGGGGACAGGGGCAGAGGTCAGCTAGAGCCAGGGTCACTGGAGAGAGAGCGAGGGAAGGAGAGGAAAAGGGAGAGTAGAGACAAAGTGAGAGAGACACTGAAAGAGGGAGAGACTAAACCATGGCTACAGGAGACAGGCAGAGATAGAGATGTAACACTGCAAGTGACAGGCAAAGACATATCTCTGCAAGCCAGACAGACAGAGCTACAGAGACAGGCAAATACTGCAATCCAGACAGACAGAGCTACAGAGATAGGCAAATACTGCAATCCAGACAGACAGAGCTACAGAGACAGGCAAATACTGCAAGCCAGACAGACAGAGCTACAGAGACAGTGTCACAGCCAGGAGAGATAGACAGAGCCAGGGCCATGGGACGCAGGACGAGTGAGAGCTATGGGGGGCAGCGAGAGTCACAGGCAGTGGAATCTGGGCCTAGTCGCAGGCACAGGGGGCAGACAGGACAGGTTTAATAGTAGCTACAATGAGAGGCAAGGAAACATCACAGAGGGAGAGAGAGAGGACTAGTCTGAGCCAAGAGAGGATCAAGTCTCGCTCTCCCACAATGCTCAGCAGCAGGGTAGAGTGACCATGCACAAAGCTTCAAAGGAAGAACTCTCATTGTGTGATTGATTCTTTTATAGCGCTAAAACCTCAGGGTATAAAAATTACTAAATGCATGGTTCATTGAGGAATTCATTCTTGAATCACAGAATAGACAGTTGTGCTTGTAAAAGACATGGACCGGCTTCCAACTGGAAGGATTTTCAGGGACCCCTGTGTTTATGGTGCAAGAGGACACCTTGGCTGCAGGACGACTCTATAGAATGCCCAATGCAGTGTGAAGGAAAAGAAGGTACAGGTTATAACAGCACACAATAAGGGCGACAATGCTGGGATGGTATTGTAATGCACATGGGGACGTGTCTTTGCCATGCTACAAGGGTCTTTACCACACCACATTTGCAACGTGCCAAAAAGAGGAGAAGTGCAGGAATGTGTAACTGGGACACGGGCGGATAGGGGGCTTTTAGGAGGAGAGGTCCCGAAGGACAGCCAACTACATGGAGCGGATTAGGAAGCGTAGCCGCGGCAGGATACTGAGGTAAGTCTGGTTTGGGACACGGTGGTGTTCAGAGAGTGGGGAAGAGACCTCCATTGCGGGGAGCTTCAGGCAGGGGGTGGGTGGAGAAGGGGGAACCCACGTTCAAAGGACCTGGTTGTGGTGGGATCAGGCAGCAAGGCAAAGCGGTCTGATGTGTTTACTGCCAGGGAAAGACCTGCACAGTAAATGCCCTCAGCGCAGGCACATGGAACCAGGAGCATATACTTATATCTAGGCTTTGGTAAAATGGGATGCAGTGCTTTAGAGTAACTCTATAGGAAAGAATGTCGCATTCCACGCTTTGCTCTTCGTTGATGTCTGCCACGTTCATTGCTGCCAACAATGCCTGTCTCTTGATGGAAACCTTGCTCTGTGACTGCACCCTGTGTTGCTCTCCCGCCTCTTCGACTTCACCATGTGAGCTTTGTCACAGATGACTCCAAGTCTCAGATTGTTCAGGGCACTAGGGCTGTCCGTCTCTCTCTCTCTCGTCTAAAATGCACCAATCATCCCTAACCAAGGCGTCTCTTCTCCCCAGGTTAGTTTAGGCCCCAGGTTTCACCCTACTCTCAACGTTCTTACTCAAAAGTAAGCCCCAAAGGCTGAACACCTTCTCTGTCTAAATTCCCTTAGGGACTTCTTAGGAGGTACCAACTCTATCCAGGGGCTAGTCTAATAGGGGCCATTTGATTGGGCCTTACAGACTCTCTCCTTTCTATCACGCCCACATACTCCTCTCCCTTCCTGGTGGTCTCCTCACCAGTCTCCTCCTTCCAACTCAACCTTTCATCACCCTCTACGTTTTCCTCCTATGCCCCACCAAAGTCTCGCCTCCACCCTTTGATGTTACTACTTTCTCCCGGATAGTATTATTCCTCCATCCAATCTACTCCAACCTCTGCACTACTACTCATCCTCACACTATTATTCCCGCCTGCATACTATTACTCCCTCCTCCACCCTACTACTCAAAAACCCTCCTTTCATTCACACAAGAATTTCAGATTCACTTCCTATCCTTCGTCTCCTAAACACACACTCACAATGCAGTACCACTTACACTCAGTAACCAGGGCCTCACCTGCTCCAAACATCGCCTCCACAAACCCCTCCACTGCCCTTCCTCCTCTAGGTCTCTTTGTTTACCATCAGCAGTTCCTCTGACCCCACCCAAACAACTCTCGGCTTTTTGTTTCCTGCTGCTTCTTTCACCCCCTCACTAGGCCCTGATTGGTTCTCTGACCCTGGCCAATCTGGCCTGGTTTTCCCTGCCCGGGAGAGATTAGAGTTACTGAATATTTCATAATGTGGGATAAGACCCTCTCCTTTTCCCCAGCATGGGTCACCCTGCTGCATGAATGGCGGCCATGCTGCCAAGTGTTTATGTTCATTTGCGGGGACCAAGGCGCCACTGCCTTAAGGTAAGGACAGTCTGTGGGAGCGGTAGCCTCTCTTTTTCGGTATGTGGTGGTCTAGGGGGCCTGCCCTGCACTGCTCCTCTTGCGTGTGGTATGTGGCTACGGTGGACTGACGTGTAGGAGCTCTAACTACTGTCTCTCTTGTTTTCCCCTGCTGCAGCGATGATCGATTAGTGATTGTGAATGTTTGTTAATGTTGAAAGCGATCTCTCTCTGATTGTGTTCGTTCTCCACAGTAGCGCTGAGGAGTCTCTTTGGGAAGTGCTGCTGGTTCTCTGCTTCAAGTTTGTTCGCCGTTCCGAACCTCTGTGGAGTGGGAGGCCAGCCAGAGTGCTCGCCAGAGCCAGTCCTTCCCCTAAGGTGGGCTGTGGGAGTTGGAATGGCCCCAGGGCCCAGTCTCTGTCCCAACTACTTGTGCCTGTTTAACTCAATTGAGTACCACCTTTTCTTGCTCTAGCCCTGGCCGCCTGTTTCTTTCTTGCCCGTAGCAAGCCAACGGGGGAATGAATGAGCAAGCAGCCTGACCAGGAGAGAGACAGCGAGAAAACTAAAGACTGCGTAACAAACCATCAATCTCAGCGCCCTATGTGACCTGGAATCTGACAGCTATTGCCCACAGCCAGACTAAGGCGCGGTCGACACATTGGGTCTCATTACACGGTAGGCGGTAAGGGTTTACCGGTACCGGTAAATCCTTACCGCCTTACTACGAGGTCCCTTTGCAGGTTGGGGAATTTAACGCCTGCTTTTTGCGGTGCCGTAATTAGCGCCTTCCCCATTCCCATTCCCATTATGCCCTATGGGACAAAAATGGGAATGGGGAAGGGCAATGGGGGAAGGGGGAATTACCGCCCCGTCAACCTTGGAATGGGGCGGTAATTCCCCTTTCCACCAAGGCGGTGCCGGTATTTTACCGGCATGAACCATGGCGCTAATAGCGCCATGGTTCTCCGCCTACCGTGTAATGAGGCCCATTGAGTCAGCAACTCTGACATGCTGCTCGAGACAAACACCAACAGTGTTCATATCTTTGGGGAGACAACGGAGCGGAGAGGACATCAGCAAGAACAAATTGTGCCCAGTGTGGCACTTGATTAAATCTAATGGCAACACTCAGATGAACGAGCAGTCTAACGCCGTTTCAGAGGATGAATGGAGAAAATACTTAGAAAGTTTGTACTCTCAACCGGGTTCTTCTGAATTACGGATCTTTACATCCCAGCCAATCTGGAATTTGGATCACAACTTGGAGGAGGAAATAGCTATGTTGATAAAGAAAGCTAGCATCTCTTGTGCCCCAGGACCGGACGGCCTATCAAATGTCATTCTGAAGCATGATCCGGAGTTATGGACTGAATTGCTTCTGACATTCCTAACTCTTGTACATACGCGATTAGCATTAGCATTATCATGCCTATTTTTAGGAGAGGCAATAGGGATGACACGAACAAATATCGCCCACGGCCCTCTTGGATGTTCTGAGGAAGATCTACGGTAGGGAAGACGGCCCTCTTGGATGTTCTGGGGAAGATCTATGGTAGGGAAGACGGCCCTCTTGGATGTTCTGGGGAAGATCTATGGTAGGGAAGACAGCCCTCTTGGATGTTCTGGGGAAGATCTATGGTAGGGAAAACGGCTCTCTTGGATGTTCTGGGGAAGATCTATGGTAGGGAAGACGGCCCTCTTGGATGTTCTTGGGAAGATCTATGGTAGGGAAGACGGCCCTCTTGGATGTTCTGGGGAAGATCTATGGTAGGGAAGACGGCCCTCTTGGATGTTCTGGGGAAGATCTATGGTAGGGAAGACGGCCCTCTTGGATGTTCTTGGGAAGATCTATGGTAGGGAAGACGGCCCTCTTGGATGTTCTTGGGAAGATCTATGGTAGGGAAGACGGCCCTCTTGGATGTTCTGGGGAAGATCTATGGTAAGGAAGACGGCCCTCTTGGATGTTCTTGGGAAGATCTATGGAAGGGAATACGGCCCTCTTGGATGTTCTGGGGAAGATCTATGGTAGGGAAGGCCGATTCGATCCTTTGCAAACCGGATTTGTTAAGGGATTGGGCACAAGCCCAAATATCAAATATCCTTTTGCTGTCTACGTTGAAGAGCATGGCCTTAGCAAGCAAAAGCCAAGTCTGCCTAGCCTGTGTTGATTTAGTGAAGGCTTTTAACAGTGTAAACAGACACCGGCTGTGGACAAAACTACTATCATGGGATCGCCCTGCAGACCCGGTGAATCAGCTGAGGACCCTTCACACTGGCACTACATCGAGAGTACAGTGGAATAGGTTGGGATTATTGTTTATTCCGGGGTGTAAAACAAGGCTGCCCATTAGCCCCCGCCCTATTCAACAGGTACATATATGATTTAGGAGAGCATTTAGAAAAAATAAGATGCGCCCCATTGCGTATTGGCGGACGTCCAGTAAAGAACACCAATAAGGCCTCCAGGGAAGCTGAAAGACTGGAAGCATAAATGACCTACAAGTAAACATTGATGAAACAAAGATCCTGGTACTTGAGAAGCCACAGGGTAGAAAGAATCATAAGTTCAAACAGTACCTAGGACCCACAATCATAGAGAAGGTAGAGTCCTTTTAATATCTAGGGAGCTACATTAATATGAGCAAGGTGGAAGCTCAAAACATCTTAACTCTGAAACAAAAGGCCAAAACGTTGGCTACCCAGGCAATAATGCTGAGGAATACATTCTGCCGTTTCTCTCTGCTTCCGGTCCTTGAATTCTATAGACTTAAGGTTGTCACTATTTTGACTTACGGTTTGGATGCTCTGCTTCTCATTCCAGGAAGATGGTGGGCTGTTATTGAGGGCATATTCTTGAAAAAAGTCCTACAGCCACCAAAATCAATCCCCATTCAAATGGTAAGAAGAGAGCTTGGACTAATCTCTCTAAAGGCAATGGTTGAGTGGAGACCCTGGCCCTCTTTAGGAAATGTATGGTGGAGTCGCCAGCTCCCATCATTGCCTTATTGAATCAAGGAATGGGAGGGGGTGAAGGGAAACCTCTAGTAACTTGGGGGTCCCAGTGGTTAAACGTTCCATTAGAGGGTCTGATAAATAACCCGGAAAAGGCAGAACATGGGAATTTGATTGTATTTTAATCCATGAGGAGGCAAATAAATATAAGAAATTCTATCACTTATTCAATGAACGTAGAGCCTTTGGGGTTACCCCCGAATATTTGCAAAAGTTCCTGCACTCCCTCTTTCGATCCCAGTTCATGAGGATCAGGTTTAATTTGCATGAGTTACACGTCGTTTGCCGCTACTGTAAGAAAGAGGGTCTCCGGAAAATCTGCAGCACTTGTTTCTATATTCCACTGCCCGGACGCCACTTAGGACAACTCTTGTTCAGCACTTTCTCGAAAGCACCAGCACTTTATCAGCTGACGAATGGTGGCAGCTTTTGCTAAGGGGTGAAATAATATCTTTAATCATTGCTTCAGTGACATTTTTAAACGCTTTCTTAAACGCTTTGAGTAGAGTTTTGAAAAATGTTGATCTTTATGTGTTTTTTCTGAATAGACATTGTTATGGATTGACGATTGTATCTTTCTTTCTCTCATTGATGATGTTGTGCTAAAGGTTTGCAATGAACCATAATGCAATAATTAAAGATAATAAAGAAAAGAAAGAAGGAGGGAAGGATTGCTGAACGAGTCTGCAAGATGAGGGATTAGTTGGTGGGAGAAAGTGGTACTTGGGTGTGAGTGTGTGTGCAAGGATTGAGAGTGAGACCAGCAGAGTATGGAGTGAATGAGAGTGACGGTGAGAGTGAAAGGAGGGTGATTGTGGGAGAAGGTGTGGGTGGAGGGTAGAGTAGCAGTATGGAGTGGGGAGAGTAGTGGTTTAATTGGGGAGATAATTAGTGGTGTGGAGAAGGGAAAGTAGTAAGTGGAGAGGGTAGAGAGTAATAGTAGAGTTGAGAGGGTAGAGTTGCAGTGCATGGGAGGCAGACTAGTGGCGAGAGAGAGGAAGGGAGTAGGAATAGCGAGAGAACATGGCAGGGTGAGATGGGAAGATTGAGAGAGAGAGACACGCACACAGGAGAGTGGGAGGAAGAAGAGAAGGAGAGTAGAGGGAAGGGAGAGGAAGGATAGAACATCAGGGTGTGGAGTAGAAGGCTGTGAAAGGGAAGGAATAAGCATGACCTGAGTCTCTGGAAGGCACCCCTTCTTGTACTAAGTTGTTCTGTGGGACACTGGTTAAGATTCACCTAGATTGTTCACAGAGGGGGACAGTTTGAAAGGACGCTTGCCCTTAGCCCCCCCAATCAGCCAGGCAGAATTTTAGATAGTAGGGGAGACCGATCTCTAGAGACCATCTGGACACTGTTTACTTCGGGTACTTACTTATCAATTCATGTGTCTTTGCTCAGCCTTACCACACGGGTGGTGTTGCAAATCAGTTGGACACTGTGGCAAGCCAGAATTAGGACTTGAGCAACGAGACATGTTTTTCAGAAGGGTTTATTCTGATTCCAATGAGCTGCTCAAACAACGCTCAGAAAAACACTCCACCCTCTCTACCTGGAAAGCTAACCCCTCAGATTCTAACAGGTAGGCCTTCAAAACCATATCCAAGTCATACAAAAACAATGTCATCAAAGCCAAGACACTCTCATTTAACTCTAGGATTAATGACGCCAAATCCAACTCCAAAGAAATATTCTGTATCTTCAGAGAATTGGAAAAACCCTCCACCCCCCCTCCCACACCCATTAAGGATGCAGACTGGTGCAACAGCATTCAGTCAGCTATGCTAGACAAGCTCAACACACTTCAATCCAAAATCACTGGCCACCAAAAAGTGTTTGAAAAGCTAATAGCTAGCCAACACAGTGAATCGCCCAGACCACCTGTGCAGAATCCCCCTCCCCCTTCGAATTCAAAGACATCACGGAATCGGAAGTCATCACCCTGCTCAAATCCATTAAACCCTCCAACTGCAAAGGTGATGCCTGTCCAGCCCAACTCATCAAAGACTCTGCACCTACATTGGCTCCTTTTCTCACCGGCTTTATTAACGCCTCCTTCAGGACAGGTCTTGTTCCCAAAGATCTCAAGGAAGCCTGGGTCCGCCCATTAATAAAAAAGCCCTCTCCCGATCCCACCATTCCCGGGAACTACAGGCCCATCACCACGGTCCCATTCCTGTTGAAAATTCTCGACAAGGCTGCATATGTGCAAGTACAAAAGTACCTGGAAGAAAACCAACTCTTAGGCCTACAGCAATCAGGCTTCCGCCCACGACATGGCACTGAATCAGCCCTCCTCGATTTAAAGAACCAAATGGATGACATGAGAGATGTAGGCAAACCTGCACTCCTCCTGCTCCTTGACCTATCAGCAGCTTTCGACCTGGTTGACCACAACATCCTGTGCCGTCACCTTGCCTCTGCAGCTAACTTCTCCCCTAAAGCATGCGACTGGATTACCTCCTTTCTACAAGACAGGGCTATGAAAGTCTTTTCTGAATTAGCCTCCGCCACCCCCAACATCCTCAAATGTGGAGTCCCACAAGGATCCTGCATTGCACCAACACTTTATAACCTCTTCACCAGGCCACTGTTTAGCATCCTGGATTCCTTGGGCATCTCAAACACCAATTATGCGGATGATACGCAGGTGCTAATCCCACTCACAGGGGACTACAAGACTGACATGTCTAATCTCACTGCCATTTACTCAACCATCCAATCCTGGATGGCTGACAACTGGCTTTGCTTAAATAGTGAAAAAACGGAACTCCTACTTATCGGTTCACCCACCACTCTGGGTAACCTCAGTCAGGAATACTCCTCCTTCACTATCGACAACACACCCATCAAGGTATCTGACTATGTCAAAACACTTGGCATATACCTGGAATCGAACCTCACCATGGACATACAAGTGAATGCTATCTCCACCTCCTCAGCCTACTACACCAAAATCATTAATGCTTCTAGACCATTCCTCTCCCAACAGAACTGTCTCACCATAGCCAGAGCCATTATAGGCTCCAGACTAGACTATTGCAACGCCTTACTATGTGGGACGTCATGCAAGAACCTCTCAAAACTACAACTAGCGCAAAATAATACCCTGAGAGCAGCCACGGGGACCTCTAGGAAAGAGCACATCTCCGATATCAGGAGACAGGTCCACTGGCTCCCGGTTAAACAGAGAATCATTTTTAAAACTCTCTCCTTGGCACACAAATGCCTCCATGATGGTGCCCCTCCGTACCTTGTACAGAGGATTGTCAAACACACTGCCACAAGACCTCTTAGGGAAGGCTACTCCAACCTTATCCTTGTGCCCAAAACCAAAATGGCTTGTGCAGGAGGATCCAGGTTCCCCACGATTGCTGCCACACAATGGAATGCCCTACCACCGAACCTAAGAATGATTCAATCCCATACAGCCTTCCGCAAAGCACTCAAAACACAACTATTCATCTAACTAATCAGCTGTTTCTCCTGTGATACATAAACTGTATTAGTAATGTCAATCTTGTAATGAGTAATGTATGAAGACTGTAACTGAAACCAAGAGACCTCGCGGTCACATGTAACCTGGCCTACTGAAACTGCATGTAGAAATTCTTGTAACAAGCACCACGATGCCTCTGGGCTGTAGGTGCGCTCTACAAATGAAATAAATAAAGTTAAAAAGGAACCACGTTTCCTAACTCTACAGGGCCAATCCCTAAGCAAAGAAAGAAAGTTTAAGGGGTGCTTGTCGTCTCGTCTGTAACATCATTCTGCAGTCCTCTGTCCAGAATCCTATTCTAACCTGTGCACTTTCCCTTTTCCAAAAGAAAACATCCTAATGACAAAACTAAGGAAAGGAGACTTTGTTCTGAATGGTTGCTGGCTTTTGACCCCCCACCCTGCCTCCTTAGTATAGGTGTTTGTCGATAGTCAAAGTTTCAAACAACAGGGAGTCCTCTCACTGTCTGTTTTCATTCTGGTTTGCTTTCACTCCCTCTCCTCACTCCCCACTTTGCAATTTCACTCTCTCTTTTTCCCCGCTTTGTTCTCATGCTTCTGCTTACTCCCCACTCTGGGCTTCTATTTTACTTTGTTCCCACTCTGGGTTTCAGTTTCTCCTCTTTCCCCCCTCCAGGGGTTGGTTTCTCCTCTTTCCCCACTCCAGGGTTTGGTTTCTCCTCTTTCTTCACTCTGATGTTCGGGTTCTCTGCTCTCCCTACTCTGGGTTTGCTTTCTTCTCTTTCTCTATGCTGGGGTTAGAGTTCTCTGTTCTGCCCTCTCTACGGTTTGATTTCTAATTGTTGCCCACCCAGGTTCGGATTCTCTGCTCTCCCCAATCTGGGGATTGTTTCCTCCTCTTTCCCCAACTCCAGGGTTCGGGTTCTGTGCTCTCCCCACGGTGAAATACCTGAGGGTATCTCACATAGTGAACCTCAGGGAAACCCTTATTCAGGTGTCCAATGAAGGGCTGATCCGCTCGGAACCCAACACTAGGGGTAAAAGAGCAAGAAAGGCACACCAGGATGGAGGAGCCGGAGCTGTACTTGAGGGTATAACCCAAGGGAAATGCAGTATTGTGCCAGAGAAGGAGAGCAGGGTGAGATCCCTGAAACCTTCTTAGGCTGTATTACAACTGCCTCCCTTACTCCCATTAGATCTCTCCTGCCCCAACCCAACAGCCCCTCCATATCTGGTGAATACCCCAGGAGCACAAACCTCATTAGACTCGAAAACCATTTCTTCGAGAAATCCTGCTTTCCTGCTTTTTACCCAAATATTCCCCACCATTCTTCTTCCCATCCCTTTGATTATTATTTTTCGCACTCCCAACCTGCTCAAGTAAAACACTACCGTTCCCATAATACCCTCTGTTAATTTCACAATCCTAATATCTCCTGTTTGCCTCACAAACCTTCCTACTCATTTCAAAACCCCTCCAAAAGCCATCCTTCTGAGTTCCCCAAAAGCCCCTCTAATACGATGGTTGTAATTCCATATAGCACTGCTGCCCCATTCTACCCTGTAGAACGATCTAACACTCTAACCCCCCACCCCTTCCAACCCAAACAGGCCATCACCCACCCTCTCTGGTCCCCCATGTTGTTCCCTTGTGCACCCCCCATCCTGCACACAGGAGTCTGTCCTGATACATTCTGGTTTCACCATCACCGTCTTGTGGCCAATGGTGGATTTTACTTTTATGGACTTCATTGATTCACGGTGCGTCACCCTTTCTCAACTCTCATGCTGGACTTCCTTTGCATCTTGTACTCATGGTGGCCCTGAATCATGCTGTTCCATCTTCATCTTGTATCCTGGCTTGCAACATTATGTGTTACTACTGACTTCTGCAATTGTATTCGCTCTCCTCTCTTGCTTCTCCACTCTTTTTGACTGCTTACTCTCTGTTCTCTCCTCCCCTCCCCCCTCTCCCTATCTCCTCCCCTCCTCCACTTACTTTCTTCTATGCACTTACTCTATCAGAATTGTCCCTGGACCTACTATGATAGCAACCTCGTCTGTCGCTCCCCTATCCCCTTACTGTTGCCCCCCCCTCCCTCCAGCACTATTTGAAACGTTGTCAGGCCTAGTACGATAGTCACTTGTTTTGTTCCTCCCCTCCCTTTCTGCACCCCTCTCCCTCACCTTTTGTTTTCCTCCGGCTCTACCAGAAATGTCGTCAGGCCTAGTACGGTAGTCACCTGTCTGTTTCCATTTCCTTCCCACTCTCCCCCTCCCTTCCTCATCTATGTCTTAGCTCTTGCACTATCTGAAATGTCATCAGGCCTAGTACGATAGTTAATTTCACATCCTTACTGTTCATGGCCTGTAAGAATGTCATTGTATTTTCCCTTGTTCCCCTCCTTGCCCCGAAGCACTTTGAAACACATTGTGTATAGGCGCTATATAAATAAACTATCATATCATATCATATCATATCATTTGCCCCACGAAAGACAAATAGACCAACCCCAAAACTGTTTACCCGACATGTCTTATCCCAAGGGTCAGGCAAGGTCAGGAAATTGACCTAAATCAGACATACCTGACAGCCCTTCCCTTTCCCCACAGGGATAAAAGGTGAAAAACAAGAGGAGCAAGGCAGACCGCACGACGTGAGAGCTAACACAGCAGGAGAAAGACGGTGCAGACCGAGAGGGTGTTAACGAGAGAAGCAACCTTGCCCTTTCCGACCAAGGCCTGTGAATCCTCCAGAGAAGGAATCATAAGACCACAAACAGTAGCCATTGTGTGTTGCAGCAGATGTCTATGGTACGTGAGACCCTCCTCCACTGATAACCAAGCCGGGGAAGGACACTGGTCTCTGTTGTACCAACCTTCACTCCAAGGATAAAGGCAAGCGATTTATCCCAGCCAGTTAGTCGAGGGGCGAATCGATCAGAAACTGAACTGTGTTGAACAAATTAAAGATACGATTGAGGAAAGAGGGGGAAAACCAGAAACAGGAGTCCGGCACCACGTGGGTGCTCAAGCAGGAGACTCTGGGCGACTACCATATGGAAGTAAGACTACCATAACCGGAAGCCCTTGGGAAGAGGCGAAACTAGGTCAAAGTGGTCATACGGGGGTCTTGTAAAATCTTCTTTACCGTCGAAAGTCTTTGACCGGCAGATGATTGAGAAAGCTAAGAGAAGTGAATCCCGTATGATGATTAATACATGACCTGTATCTCGTAAAGATTAGCAAGAGTGAACCCTGTCGAGGGATGCTAATGAGAGGGGACGAAGTCTAAAGTCCCATGATGAACTGTCTATAACCATCGGCGAGAGTGAACCTGGCAGAGGGAAACCGACGACCAAAAGGTGGCGAGAGTGAACCCGGAAGAGGGTAACGAGGGGCAAAGCCCGAACACTTGTAGAAAAAGACATTAAAACTGGTGAAAGCAAGAAGTATTGCAAGACCAGAGGAAGTGAATTGCCTCCCTTGTCATTTAGGATCCAAGCCCGGCCGAGGGAGATCCAGGGGTGGAAAACCATCATGCAAAGTTCATTGAGAAAGGAACTGTTCAATTTATTGTTGAATACGATACGTGAGGGGTCAGTGCCTGGAAGAGGGGGGCCAAGAGGTGAAGTCATCACCCAAAGTGAACTGTGGAATATAACTTTTTGTTAGTTTGTTTGTTGGATACATTAGGTCTTGAACTTGAAGGCAAGAGACTTTTAATGCAAAGAGATTTTACCATTGAAGAACCTGATAGCTGGAACAGAACTGTAGGGCTCGTGCTGGTAAAGCTTGGGCGTGTGCTGTGCTCCAAGGTCCCACCCTGTCCCAGGCTCAAAACGTGGGAAAGGGAGACACCTGGCAATCACATCCTGGCTTATTATTTGGAACACTTCTTTATTGAAACCCTATCCCACACTCTTTCTGTAATTAGATGTAAGGACTTGGCAATAGGTTTTTCTTAGTATAGGCCCTTTTATTTGGATACAACGCCACTAGGACTGCTTTATTTTTCATTTGATGGTCGAAGCTTGCTACCATTTTAGATTTAGGTTTAGCTTAGGCGTTTTTCCACCCCGCTTTCATTGTCCAATAAACACCCTTGATCTGTGATCACTTGTGTCTGTCTTTACTATTGCCACCATGAGTTCCTTACACCACTCTGGGTTTTGCTTTCTCCTCTTTCTCCACTCTGTGCTTCGGGTTCTCTGCTCTTCCCTGCCGTTTTATTTTCTCTGCTTTGCTCTCTCGGTCATCTGCCTCCCTCTACTGTTGAAGAACAGAGTATCTGCTCTCGGGTGGCAGAGCGCTTCAGGAGGGCTGGAGAGATTCGCCTTTTCTCCGGCTTGCACGGAGCCGCTTACACAACTCGCCACTCTTCTGTGGTGTCACTCTTTCTTTGTGGCGACGGCTCAGGCTGCTTCGACCCGGCATCAGACGAGGCGCCAGTGAGCAAACACGGGCGGGGCGTTAGTGGGCGTTAATCTTTCTCAGATCCCTCCTTTCCTCCTGCTGACATGGTGCCGCTTACGTGATGGTTCAGCTGGACGCTCTGTCGGGGGCTTCCTTCTCTGCTTTACAGCACTTTTCCCGCAGTGTCGCCCGCCTCGGCACACCGGTGCTGGTGTGTTCTCGCTGCCACTGGCCACACCCATTGATGCTGTATCTATTGGATAAACTCTGCAGGACCCGCAGAGGCACTTTAGGGTTTGGTTGTATCCTGGATACTCCTCCAGGGGACAGGTTGATTCGTCTGTCATTCTTTGTGGGAGATTGGGTACATTCAGGATCAGAAGCCAAGTCATCTAAAAGGGGGTATATGGTTATTACAACAGCCAGCCCCTGCACCCCCATAAAGGTATTAGCAAGAGAGGAGAAGGGGTATGACTGGTGCTCCTATCAGGGTCTCCGTCCCCTAAGGGGGAGTCATCTCCAGAGGGATCCCGCTCACCTTGCCTCTTAGGGGGTGTTAAGGGTCGCAGGCTCACCTCCCTGGTCCCAAAGGGAGTGGCTCCCCCGTGAACATTCTCAAGAGAACCAGTTGCTCAAGTTGCCCAGTTGACTCCATCAATTTCATTGTACTCCCCAAAACTCTTATGAAAGTATTCAGTGGGAGTCTTAGCAAACTCTTGCGAGTGAATTTTTTAGACACTAATAACTTTTCACTAACAGTTAATTTGAGTAGAGTCACAACAGCCACCCTGAAGTGGAATAATAATAATAATAATAAGCGTTGAGCGTTCAAGCAGCCAGACATTGTACATTCTACAGCGACACCACCGCATCATTCCACATCACACAGGTGCTCGTACTCACCATATCCTTGGGATGGTGGGCGTAGCATGAGGCTCTGCAACATTCCCACTGGATATGCTACGGACGCTCGCCTTGTCAGCCTCCTGGGCCAACTGTCTCAAAACGAGTTGTTGAGTAAATGTTTTCTTTCAAATGTATTTGTCCCTATCTTCTCTCTCTTTTTCCTGATCAGTCAAGCCAGCACTTAGCTTCTGCCGGTCTACATCTAGTTTCCTATTAGCTAGGTCTCTGACTTTCTCTGCATTAGCCAGCCGTACTATCTTAAAGGCAAACTCTATTTGTGTACATTTAAAAACCTCTAAATAGACTGCTTGCGGGGAGAAGAAACAGAGAAGTTGCCCCATCCTCTGTTGCTTCCTGCTCAGTAGTGGGCAACTCCTCCTGAAATATCGTGATGGCTGCAACTAAGTTAGATTTTGTTAAGTTAGTTGACTCTATCCCCGTGGCAGCCTCTTAGCATAACACATGTCAATGAAGTTACTTTGCAGTTACTCTGTACACCTGTGATGACTGCTTATTGGTAACCTCGGGTGTTGAATGAGTCGTAAAAACCTCTATCCTACAGCTGCCACCAGATGTTAGGGGGATGTCTCTTAGACCTCTGTGATGAATCTGATGATGTCATCACTCCTTTCCCGGGGGTGGCCTCTCCTCATGTGGCCAGGGGATGGCAGACGCTACCTGATCCTGACCCTCGGGACGGCTATGCAAGGGAGGATCACATAAGAGGAGGCAACCCTCAAGGGGGAGGACAGGCATCATCAGATGAGACATGGTATCCCCCGGCCTATTGTAGTAAACCCCTTCAACACTTTGCCAAGTCTGTTGACAATGTCTTTCAATGTCCATCCTTTTTCAGAACTGAGATGAGGAGGAGAGATGGAGTAGTGAGGAGAGCCAGAGGAGGCAAGCCAACACAGCGGTCCAGTGTTTGGAAGCTATTGAACAGTGCCGGGAACTTTAAAATGGACACAGCTGAGAGAGCAAGAGAAAAACTCTGCAATGTATGCTGATGCTGGCGGAACATGGAAAGCAGAGATGCAAAGAAAGACAGCAGTGAGGCTGTTGCGAGGGAGAGAACCTTGCAACTGTATTCTGACACAGGTCAGAATCCTGGAAGCAGGCAAACCGAGGAACGCAGCACAAAGGCTTGCACTGGGACCAAGCACGGTGAGCGAGCTGACGAGAGTGCAGACGAAGTACCCGAAAGCAGAGAGAGGCGGTGCAGTAGCCAGCCGACTAATGGCTAACTACATGCCGGCTGAGCAGGCGAACTGAGAAAAAGGAAGGAAAGACGCAAGGAGCACTCGAGCCGCATGGTGAGCCCATAGAGAGCGAGTGGGGAACCGTAGCGCATAGGGGTGAACGCTATGTCAAGATTAAAAGAACAAACAGTAATGAACAAGGGTCAAGGACCCGCTTGTTAGAAAGCGAAGGAAAGCCAAATATGAACTTTGTTGTAAGAAGGGCACTAGCCCTACTATGGAAAGACATAAAGAGATGGCTGAAAGAAAGGGTGAATAAGAACAGAGGGAGCCTGGCAGGCTATTGAACCAGACTGTGGCAAATTGGAAGTGAAACAAGAGAAGAGAATCATTCTTCTAAGGCAAACGCAAAGAGGGGGGGGCGTGCATTTTGGAATTGTAACCAAGTCCTGGCAGGAGAGTATACCAGGCAAAGCCAAGTGAAATCAAGTGTGTGGCGTGAACTGCAAAAGAGAATCCCAAGGAAGATTCATACCCTTAGGATTTTAAGTAGAAATTGTAACCAAGTCCTGGAAGGAGAGTATACCAGGCAAAGCCAAGTGAAATCAAGTGTGTGGAGTGAACTGAAGAAAGGGAATCCCAAGAAAGATTCATGCCTTTAGGATTGTGAGTTACAATAAAGCTGAAAGAGAACCTGACAATAGATTACAGCAGATATTCTGTGAGTCTGGAACCCGCATTTAAAATATGGTATGTTGAAACACGAATCCCAAGGAAGATCCATGCCCTTACAAAGCATAAAATAAGTGGTATCGCATCACATTTCACAATGCAATAATGACTAATTGCTTTTCATTTTATAAACCATGTTGCACTAACTGTGAAATGATAACAGAGAAAAAATCACATTTTTTTTTCTTTCGGCCATGCTCCAAGACAGCACACAGGACCTACACAAAGAGGAAAGCAGAGACTCGAGCTAGAGGTCAACTCCAAAGTGCATACTTTTAATGGTCACACTGGAATATGCAATCTGGAGATAAGAGTTACTGCTGCGTGGGAGCCCCCCTGGGTCCTTGGCGCTGCTGTCAAGGTGCTACAAAACGAGTCACCCTTCCCTTGTCTTTCCTCCTTGCTTTATTCCCCGGCATGTTTTGCTTTCATTTTACATTTCTATCACATTTTTCACCCTTTCTTGCTTTTATACCACTAATGTTTTTGATCTTCTCTCCCTTTTATCCCGCCTACCCTTATAACTTCCTTTCTCCTCTCTTGCCCATCTCCTCACATTTCTTCTCAGTTAACCTTCGTTCATCTAATCCTCTGACACCTGCTTTGCCTCCTAAATTAATTATGCAAATGTGAAAATCTGTGCTTGCATGTGAAAGGCCATGGTTTGTGTGTATATGATATGTTCTAGTGCATGTGAAAGGCTCAGTGTGCACATGGACCTTAGCCTGATATGTGCACCTGAAAGTCTGAATGGCTTGTGCATAGGAATGATTGTGGTGCACGGGTATGTGCAGCTGCAGTGATGGTGCATGTTACCATTTCTGCACCTTCTTCAGTTGATAAAAGCACCCAAATTGGAGAATTTGGTAAACCCTGCTGATGCCAGATTTTACAGCCAGATCAAATGTGCACAGTGTAGATTTGCCACCTTTAATGTATGCACATGCCATATAGAGGAATGCATATGGAACAAGTTACTTACCTGTAACTGTTGTTCTCCAGCATGGGTCTGGCATGGATTCACATGCTCATGAATATTCCCCGTCGTCAGGCTGGGAATCCTCGGTAAGAAAAAAAAAACAGTATCAGTTTCGTTTCTGATCTGTCTTTCGTAGTAATAACCAATCACTGGTCTCTGCGTCATACTGACCACAGCCAATGACTGCCCTCTCCCTAAGCCCCTCCCCTGGCAGCCATCCTCAGATTTGGTAGCACGCCAAGTGGCAGTATGACCAAGTGAAGAGCCGCAGAGGGGTAGGTGGGAGGGTTTGCATGTGAATCCATGCCAGACCCATGCTGGAGAACAACAGTTACAGGTAAGTAACTTGTTTCTTCTCCAGCATGGGGTCTGGCATGATATGATATGATATGGCATTTGTAACGCGCCTATACACAAGTGTTTCAAGGCGCGACGAGGCAGGGTGGGGGGGGACAAAGGGAGACAGACAACGATCCTACTGGGCCAGGTGTCATTCAGATCGCGCAAGTGCAAGGTTAAGGGGACGGGAAAAGTGCAAGGGGGGAAGGGAGGGGGGAAAGTGCAGTACAGGGTTAGTAACAAACAAGATACATAATAAGGGCCAGCTGGTGGCAAGTGCAAGATAAGTTCAGACAAGTGCTGGGCAGAGGGGCTGTAGGGATACAGAGACAGTCCCGCAGTGCAGGGGTTGCCGGGAAGGCAGTGCAGGGGAGAGTGGCTGGGCCAAGGACCGAGATTGGTGAGTGGCCCAGTTGCTGATTTAGTACAATTTCAGTGATTTAGCAGGGGAGAGAGGGAGAGAGAAAGCAGAAGCAAAGAGGAGGGTTTTGAGGCACTTCCGGAACCGGAGATGGTTCTCCTCAAGTTTTAGGGAGGCAGGAAGGCTGTTCCAGAGGGAGGCCCCTGCAGCAGAGAGAGATCTCCCACCAACTCGTTGCTTAGAGAAGCGGCTGACCCTGAGGGAGTTGGAGGCGGATGAGCGAAGTGCACGAGAAGGAAGATATTTAGGAAGGGAGAGTTGAAGGTATTTTGGCCCCAGGCCCCAGAAGGCCTTGTGTACAATGCAGAGGGTTTTGAACTTAATCCTCGCAGCCACAGGGAGCCAGTGTAGCGATTTCAGTCCTGGAGAGATGCGGTCCTGGGGCTTGAGGCCAAGGACAAGTCTCGCAGTCCTGTTCTGGATGAGTTGCAGAGGGCGGAGAGTAGAGGCATGCAGATTTAGGTCGAGGCTGTCACAGTAGTCCAGCTTCGAGAGGACCAGGGCTCTGGAGACAGTGAGCTTCTGGGGGAAGGAGAGGAAAGGAAGGATACCTCTGAGGAGGTGCAGCAGGTAGTGTGACTTCTTAGAAACGTCAGAAATGTGAGGCGAGAAGGAGAGAGTGGAGTCGAAGATGACCCCGAGGTTTATAGCCTTGCAGGTAGGAGCAGGAAGAGGGCCAAGAGAGGCCCGCCAGAGAGCTGCAGGGAAGGAGGGAGTGGGTGTGCCGATGAGTAGAATCTCGGTGTTACTGGCATTAAGGCAGAGGTCTTTGGCGGCACACCATTCCTGGATAGCAGAAAGACAGTCAGAGATGAGGGAAGGAGAAGAGGAGGCCGAGGGTAGCCTGAAAATGAGCTGGGTATCGTCCGCATAGCACTGGAAGTTGGGGCAGAGAGCAGCGATGCGGTGGGCGAGAAGTGCCAGGTACTGGTTGAACAGCCAGGGAGAGAGGTTAGAACCCTGGGGGACACCACAGGTAGAGAAAAAGATGTCAGACAGGAAAGACCCCAGTTGGACCTGGGAGGGTCGATTTGAGGGGAAAGAGGTCAGCCAAGCCAGAGCCTGACCAGTGATACCCAGGTTATCACGGAGACGGTTGAGCAGGATGGTATGGTTGACAGTATCAAAGGCAGAAGAGAGATCAAGCAAGATGAGAACACAAGGAATGTTAGAGTCAAGGTTCGAGAGCAGGTCCTCACGGATGTTCAGGAGAGCAGTTTCCATGCTTCTGGCAGCTCTGAAGCCAGACTGGTGGTCATGAAGGCTACCAACAGATTCAGCATGGAGATTAAGCTGGGAGATGAGAAGTTTCTCCAGGAGCTTGCCCAGGAAAGGAGTGATAGAGATAGGGCGAAAGTTAGCTGGGCAGGACGGGTCGGAGGAGGGTTTCTTAAGAAGGGGGTGCACAAGGGAGTGCTTGAGAGGGGATGGGAAGACTCCAGAGGCGAAGGAGTGATTGCAGAAGTCAGCAAGGGCAGGAGCCAAGGAGTCGATGTGGTCCTTAATAGTTTTGGAGGAGCAGGGGTGGATCTGTGTTGACGAGACTTTCATAGATCGGACTTGTCCTGAAACCTCATCAACAGAAAAAAGGGGAAAGGCAGAGAAGGAGAGAGGAGGGGTGGCTGCAGAAGGGCCAGAGGATGGGCAGGGAACAGAGGGGGGGAGGTGATGGGAGGAGAGTGAGGACAGGATGTCCTGAGTTTTTGAAATGAAGTGAGAGGCCAGTGCCGTACAGAGGCTTGGGCGGGGACAGGAGAGGTAGAGACTGCAGCAGGGTTGGCCAGCTCCTTGCAGATTTTAAAGAGTTCAGCGGAATTGTTAGATGCCGCAGTGATGCGGGCTTGGATAAGGGCTCTCTTTTTGGTGAGAATGGAGAGCCGGTAATGCCTTTGGAGCAGGCGACAGGCCAGTTTGTCAGAGGATGAACATGAAGCACGCCATTTCCTCTCTGCCACCCTGCACTTGCGTTTGAGGGTGACGAGATCCGAGTCAAACCAGGAGTTACATTTGGCTTTGGGCTTCAGGCGGATTCTCATGACAGGGGCAAGGATATCAAGGGTATCAGATATAGCAGAGTGGAGAGTGGAGAGGGCTGTGTCAGGGTGGGAGTCAGCCGAAGGGAGAGGAGGCGAGAAGGTGGCAGCGAAAGCCTCAAATGACACACGCTTCATAAGTCGGATGACCGAGAAGGAGGATGGCAGTGATGAGGGTGGCTTTGCCTGTGGGGTAGGGAGGGTGAGGTGGGAGGACAGGAGAAAGTGATCACTCCAGGAGAGAGGAGCGGAGAGAGGGACAGAGAGGGGAAGGTCAGAAGAGATCAGGGCATCAAGAGTGTGCCCAGCAGAATGGGTCGGCCCCGACGGGAGAATAGAGAGTGAGAGAGAGTCGCAGAGGTCGCGAAAGATTCGAGAGGGGGGACAGGAGGCATCCAGGTGGATGTTGAAGTCTCCAAGGAAGAGGAGTTGAGTGGTTGAGGACAGGAGTGAGGAGGAGAGGTCCGCCCACTCGGAGAGGAAGGAGGAAATTTGACCAGGTGGCCGATAGATAGTAGCCACGGTAAGGGAATGGCTAGGAGAGAGAGAGAGTCGGCAGACAAGACATTCAAAAGAGGAGTAGGTCTGCGTGGTAATAGAAGTGGCAGGAATCCACTCAGGGAAGATAAGGGCCACACCCCCCCAGCACGGTTGGGCCTGGGCACGGAGAGGATCTTGTAGCCGTCAGGTAGGAGTGTGTCAAAGCTGGTGACAGAGCTGGCTGTGAACCATGTCTCAGTGAGACCGAGGATGTCAAGGTCCAGTTCCTCTAGAAGGCGGCAGATATCACAGGAATGCTTGACAGCAGAGCGAGAGTTAAGAGTGGCAATGTGGAGAAGGTTGCCAGCCTTGAAGGACTTCCGGGGAGGGGTACAGATCAGAGGTACGCCCTGCGGAGGAGAAGAAGGAACAAGGGAGGGGGCAGGGAGGGAGGGTAGAGGCAAGGTAGCTGAGGACAGAGGGGGGGGCAGCAGGAGAGGAAAGGAAGTTGATGAGGCGCGGGAAGCGTCTATCAAAGAGGTGGAGGTTGGCCTGAGGGCCTTGGACCAAGACTGTCCCATTAGCATAGACATTAATGATGGCCTTAGAGGAGTGGAAGGAGGCCAAGAGGACATCCCAACGGGTGCCACCATTAATGGGAGAAGAGGAGATAGGAGAGAGCACAGAGACCATATGAAGGGTCCATAGGTCAGGTGAAGGCACGAAAAAGAGGATGTCAGTGAGAGTTTCCTTAGAGGAGGCACTGGTGTAGGTGTCAGCGATAGGGAGGCCTGGGTTGGAGACCAGGATGTCCTTTTTAAACTTTTTCCTACCAGATTTAGTGAGAAGAGCAGGATAGTCAATGGAGAAGCAGTTAGAAAAGATAGGTGAGATAGAGAGCACCATGGGATTGGAGGGAGAGGGGGGGGTAGGACAAGCACGAGCGGACAGGAAGTGAGCAGCAAGCCCTAGTTTACCACAAATTCAAAAACAGAACACTGTGAACACAGTAATGCAATATCAGGTACCCAGTGGAGAGGCCACCTAAGTTTGAAAATCCTGCGAGGGGAGAAAAACCCTAGTCTACCACAAATTCAGAACACAGTGAACACAGTAATGCAATATCAGGTACCCAGTGGAGAGGCCACCAAGTTTGAAAATCCTGCGAGGGGAGAAAAACCCTAGTTTATCACAGTTTGCAAGGCATAGTGAAGTCAGGGTGACAGGTCTAAGTGCGGTGGGCCGAGGGAGCAGGTAGAGCCAACAGGTGGACCGGCGCCAAGCGTCCCCTGTGGACACCTGCAGACACACAGGGAGCCGACTATGCACAGCATGTGAATCTAAGCAGATACAACCATCAGAAATGCTTTTACGGTAAGTAATGCATTGTCATTAATGAGCATGTGAATCCAAGCAGATACAACCATCAGAAATGCTTTTACGGCAAGTAATGCATTGTCTTCTGATGTTTGTTAATCTGCTTAGAATCACATGCTGTGCATAGACTAGCGAGCAGTACCCGGAGTTGGAGGTGGGTTGTGAGAAGGAACAGTAGAGAAAAGATGTCTTAATACTGCTTGTCCGACCTGGGTATCAGATCTAGAGTGAGCATCTAGACAGTAGTGTTTTGTAAAGGTGTGTACAGAACTCTAGGTTGCCGCTTTGCAAATTGACTCGAGGGGAACATTTGCAATTAATGTTATGGATGCCCCAGTGCCTCGAGTAGAGTGTGCTCTTGGCTTGAAGGGTAGTTCTCTCTTAGCAAGAGTGTAACAGAGAGTGATGCATTGAACAATCCATCTAGATATAGTGGACTTTGAGACTGCATCTCCTTCTCTTCCTGCCGCCACTGAGACAAAGAACTGATTAGTTTTTCTCAGTGGTCTAGTTCTTTCCATATAAAACATGACAGTTCTGCACACATCAAGTGTATGCAGGCTTTTTTCTCCCAGATTTGAAGGGTTTTGAAAGAACGTTGGTAGTTCTATAGACTGGTTGATATGGAATTTCGAGATGAATTTCGGTGCAAACCTTGGGTGTGTGCGTAGAACCACCTTATCTTTGTGAACCGTTACAAAGGGGTCTAGAACAGAAAGAGCCTGTAGTTCACTTACTCTCCTAATGGAGGTGATAGCTATTAGGAAGGCGGTCATAAGAGTGAGGTCTTTAAGAGTTGCCTTGTGCATGGGTTCAAATGGTGAGCCCATGAGCCTGGTAAGTATCACATTTAGGTCCCAGCCGGGAGCTGGGTTTGCTATCGGAGGGTGTATTCTCTTTACCCCCTCCATAAAGGCCTTAATAACTGGGACTTTCCACCATGACACTTTAAGCTGGGAAGTGGTGTATGCAGAAAGTGCCGCTAGGTGGACTTTAATAGAATTGAATACTAGACCTGAGTCCAGTAAATGGGTCAGGTACAGAACACTTTGTGTGGGAGAGCAGTCAACAGGGTTGATGTTTCTTACTCTACACCAGAATACAAATCTCTTCCATTTGCTAGAATAACAGTGACAAGTGTTAGGCTTTCTAGCCTCCCTGAGGATGTCCATGCATCTCTGCGGGAGTTGTAAATGTCCAAATTCTATGATCTCAGGAGCCAGGCTGCTAAGTTCATGGTCTGAGGGCATGGATGCAGTGTCCTGCCCTTGTCCTGCGACAGCATGTTGTACGGGCAGGGAAGTTTCACTGGAGGAGATAGAGACATCTCCATCAGGTGAGCGAACCATGGCTGCCGGGCCCACATAGGGGCCACTAGCATCATGGTAACTTGTTCCTGGTGCATCTTGTGCACAATCTTGTGAGAAGGGGAGTCGGGGGGAAAAGCGTAAACAAATTTCCCTGACCATGGAATCGATAGACCGTTCCCCTTGGATTGGTTCTGGGGGTACCTGGAGTCGTAATCTAGGCATTGTGAGGTCTCCAGGGTTGCGAACAGGTCTATTTCCGGGAATCCCTATTGTGTGAAAACGTCGAAGATGATGTCTTCGTGTAAACACCATCATACTCTGAGGGCAGAGGGAAGTCTCTGCTTAGTTCGTCTGCTAGCAGATTGAGTTCCCCTGGTACATGTTGTGACAGTAGGAACATGTTGTGTGTGAGAGCCCACTTCCAGATGTTCTGGGACAGCTTGGACAGTCCTGGAGAGTGAGTGCCCCCTTGGTTGTTGAGGTAGTACATGGCTGTGGTGCTGTCCGTGTGGACCATCACTGTCTTCCCTTGTAGGTGTGTCTGGAAGGCTTTTAGTGCCTTGAACACAGCAAGTAGCTCCAGTAAGTTTATGTGCTTGGAAGCTACGCTCGGAGTCCAAACTCCGTGAGCAGTTTGATGGGATAGGTGTGCCCCCTATCCTGTGAGGGATGCGTCTGTGGTTAGAGTGGCTTCCACTGCGGGGGTGGCGAATTGTTTCCCTATTACCAAGTTTTCCTTCGACCACCACCGTAGCGAGAGAACCAAGGCCTGCGAGACCACCACTAGATCGTCCCATTGTCCGCTGGCCTGACACCACTGGCTGTTGAGCCACTCTTGCATTGGGCGCAGGCGCGCGTGAGGTACCAAATAAATACATGACGCCATCATTCCTAGCAAGCGCATTGCTTTGCGTACCGTCACCTCTCGACCTGCTACATATTGAGGGATCTGAAACAGCATGTTTTGGATCCTCTCGTTGGAGGGGAAGATGAGGCCGTCCTTTGTTCAAATTATAGCCCCAAGGAATTGTTTGACTTGGCTGGGGTCTAGGCTGGACTTCTTCTCATTGATGGAGAAGCCCAGTTGGAAGAAAAGGTCTACAGTCTTTTCGGTATTTGAGAAGCATGTTTCGTAAGAATCCCCTGTTATGAGCCAATCGTTGAGGTAAGGGTATACTGGGATGGACAATCTGTGCATGTGGGCCGCTGCCACTGCCAGTACTTTCGTGAATACCCTCGGTGCTGATGATATCCCAAAGGGTAGCACTCTGAACTGGTAGTGTTTGCCCTCTATCATGAACCTGAGGTATTTTCTGTGCGCTGGCAACATTAAAATATGAAAGTATGCATCTTTCATGTCCAGTGTTGCCATGTAATCTCCTTGTGATGTCAGGGGGATCACTTCCTGTAAGGTCACCATACGAAACTTTTGAGGTTTGACAAATATGTTCGCTGGGCGCAGATCTAATACAGGGCTCATGGTTAAGTCCTTTTTGGGTACAAGGGAGTACACTGAATAAATACCTTCCGTTACCTGCGAAAGAGGCACAACCTCTATAGCTCCTTTTTCCAGTAGCCGGTCCACTTCTTGTAGAAGGATGGCGAGGTGTTCTGGTGTCATGCGTCGTCCCCTTGGGGGTCTGTACGTTGGGGAACTGTTGAATTCTATACAGTAGCCGCGGTCTATGGTTGATAGTACTCAGCGGTTTGAAGTTATTCCCTCCCATGCTGGAAGAAAGGATGTTAACCGGCCCCCGACCGGCGATGCATGGGAGGGGACCCGGATCTTCGAGTCATTTGGTGTTGGTGGCTTGGGAACCTCTAGGGGTAGAACCCCAACCTCTCCCTTTGCCACGGCGTTGTCCTCTCTGGTTGTATTGGCCACTGGTGCCTTGGTTAGAGGACCAGTTGTTGTTTGCAGAGTATTGCTGCTGCTGATTTTGCTGCTGGCGTTGGCCTCGAAAAAAGCACCTATTGCCATAGCCACGTTTGTTAGGAGGCCTAGAAATCTGGTCTAGGGTTTTGATGGTGTCAAAGTATTTCTTTGCCGTTTGTAGTGCCTCATCAACTGCCTTTCCAAAGAGGTTGGCATCTTCTATAGGCTTGTTGATTAGAGATGCTTGTGTTTCAGGTTTAAACCCCGAATTACGCAGCCAGACATGGCGTTTGAGGAGTATTCCTTGGACTAGGGAACGGCCAGCCGTTTCTGCAGCCTCCAGAGTGTTTTTCACAATGCTTTGGTTGACTAGGGTCCCTTCAGTAATCGTGGCAAGAAGGCGTGTACGTAGGGGTTCTGGTACCTCCTCGGCGTCCTTACGTAGCTTGCTCCATTGTGCGTCTGCGTAACTTGCTAGCAAGGAATTGTTGTTTGCAATCCTTGCGGAAAAAGCAGCGGAGGATGTGATCCTCTTCCCCATGGCATACCATTTTTTGCCCTCCTTATCTGGTGGTGCTTCGCTGGTAGACAGCGGGACCCCTGCTCTTTTCCTTGTATTTGTCACCACTAGGGAGCTTGGTACAGAGTGGCCCCTGACGTACAACGGGTCTGAAGAGGAGGGACTGAATAGTTTTTATATCCTCGGGTTGACTTCTCTGACCAACGCGGGTGTAGATAGTGAAGGGATAATTTGTCTCCTTACTGAGGCGAGGAGGGGAATGGTTTGGCTGACAGGGGGTTTCTCCTTGATTACCTTCTCCACAAAGTCAATGTCAGGAGAAATCTCCCCAGTGTCTATTTCGAAATGCGCTGCTGCCTTGCGTAGTAGTGCATTAAATGTAGGTTGATCGTCAATAGGTGACGTGTTCCTATTAGGTGAGTCCTCGGGAGGGGACAGGTTCAGTACATCAGGGTCCGAAAACGCTGATGGGGACTGCCAGGGCTGTGAAGCACCTTCCTCTGGGTCTTCTCCGAAGCCCCCCACCTATATCTGGATTTTCTTCAAAACCTTCTTCCTCTAGGTTTTGTTCCTCTTCGTTGCCTAAAAATTCGCCCTCCTCCTGAAAGTGGGGGTCCTCTTCAGTGAGGTCATATAAATTTATATCCACTTGGGAGGGATTAAACAGCCTAGGGAATTTAGCCCTGGGGTCCACCTGAGGTCCCTCTCTTGCCCTCTTGGGTGGTGGTAGGTTTTGGGTCTCCATAAACCTCTCCATCTTCTCCATACAGAACTGGAGTCTCTCCAGGGTCTCATGAGGTACCCCTGAGCGGTCTGGGGGGGGTGTAGAGGGGGGGAGGAACTTTGGTCTGAAAACGCTTTGACCTCTCCCATAACGTCGAAGAAAGGTCTCCGTCGCCATCTGAAAAGCCTTCTGGTAGTCTAGGAGTCCCTTTAGATGAAGGGGGCAGTTCCTGCCTTCCTTCAGGCCTTTTCGGCGTTTCTCTAGCCTTCTGAGCGGTATTCCGCTTCTGGCTATCGGCGGAAACGATCCTCGCCAGGCTCTCAACGACTAATCTGTCTGTGGAGGGCTCTGGTATTGATGTTACGGGTGCCGCGACGGGCGCTCTCTGACGGAGCGCTTCGTCTGGCTGTTTGGGGGTAGAGCCCTTATCTGGGGGAAGCCCAGTCGCTGGGCGCGTCTGCGAGGGGGGCTTAAGACTCTTACGGTCTGAGGAGGACGCCGGTGGAACCTGCGTCTCCGTTGGCGCTGCTGGTTTCTTCGTCTTCGACGAAGAAGAGCCGTGGGTTATGTGTTTATGGGAGTGTTTTTTGTGTGCGTCAGTGTCGCCGGGGTGTTCATCCCCATAAGCAGGGTGTGAGCTGAACTTGTCGGGGCCGGGGACAGACGACGAGGAGCGCGAGCGCTCCTTAGAGAGGTCTAAGACTTCCGTAACGGATGTCGGGTTATCACATTCCTTGTCACTTTCTGCGGCGGCGGGTGAGGAATCGGACCTCGACATGGCGTAGGCCACCCACCTTTTGACCTTGCGGTCCTTTAAATTCTTAGGCTTAAGTAGCTGACACGCCGCGCAGCCGTCTTCCTTGTGGTCGAGGGGCAAGCAACGGTTACACCGTTTATGCTTGTCTTTCCAGGTAAACTTGCCCTTGCAACGCGGGCAAAACCTAAAGGGTGTCCTCTCCATAGCTGAGGAAATCTTTCACTGTGATAACAACCCCGAGGGAAAGGGAGGGGAAAAGTAAAGGCATTCTCAGAGAGAAACAAGAAATGTCCCACAACCCCACTCTCCCTACTGTTTTATGGCCGGCGAGGCCAGGCCACGTGTTCGGCAGCGGCGAAGGATCTCCTCCGTCTCGTCCCCGCCGTCGAAGTTCTTACTCGGCGGAGAAAAGGCTTCGCAGCTACATCGAGGGAGGGATTTTATGTAAATCTATATTAATAAATAATGACCAAAGGTCGAGTAAATGAATTTGCAATGTCTCTTGAGGAGCTCCGCGTAAAGGCGATCAATATCTGGGCGGAAAAAAACAATCTGAGGGACCTCGGCGCGTGAGGGATTGTGGGTACACCGCACGTCGCTATAGGGATAGTGTTACAGACACGCCTTGTCGACGTCCCCTTTTCGCTTACGAAAAACAAAATGCAATACTTCGCAGTGACCACTGGATGTCGGACTATGCACAGCATGTGATTCTAAGCAGATTAACAAACATCAGAAATAAGAATACATAGCAGTACACATGCACACCCACGGGAGGTGGCAAGGCTCAACATTAAGCATTACATAAAACTCAACATTAAGCATCTGTTACCTCCCCACCAGGCTCACCTGAAGCGAACAGGTTGCGCAGCACTGCCTGGCCGACTCTGGACTCCTCCCTGGAATACCAGTCGATGCAGTAGAATCTCGTGAAGGTGTACGTCGACCTCCACGTAGCAGCCCTGCAGATGTCCAGCAGGGGCACATAAGACAAGAACGCCGTGGTAGCAGCGATCGCTCTGGTCGAATGGGCTCTCGGACGGCCGGGCATGGTCGGTTTGCCAACCGATGACAATGCATGATGCAGCCGGAGAGCCACCTGGAAATGGAAGCCTTCGAGAGAGCCTTCCCTTGGTTCACAGGTCCAAAGTTCACAAACAGCTGTGATGTCTTCCGAAAACTCTTCGTTCGGTCCACGTAGAACTTCAGCGCTCTAGCCACATCCAGCGAGTGCAAAGTCCTCTCGGCCGAAGACGAAGGCGACGGGAAGAAAACAGGTAGCACCAAGGGCTCGTTGAGGTGGAAGTCCGATGGCACCTTGGGCATAAACAAGGGGTGCGTCCTCAGCACCACCCTCGTGTCGTGAAAAGTCAAGTATGGAGGCTTGCAGGATAGGGCCTGGATCTCTCCCACTCGCCGTGTGGAGGTGATAGCCACAAGAAACGCAGTCTTCCATGACAGGAATTTCAGCGGCGCCGAATGCAGGGGCTCAAATGGCGCCCCCATGAGCCTGGTCAGCACCACGTTGAGTTCCCACGCAGGGGCAGGGGCCTTCACCGGCGGGAACGATCGGAACCGTCCCTTCATAAATTCCTTCACCAGGCGATGGGACCACAAGGACGCCCATCCTCTGGTTCTGATGTCTCGGCAGATCGCAGCCAGATGTATCTTGATGGAGGCGTGAGCCAGTCCAGCCTTGGCCAGCGACAGTAGGTGCGGCAGCACTTGAGGGGCCGTAATCCGTAGAGGGCTAATCTTCTGTGCACGGCACCAGACAGAGAACCTCTTCCACTTATGTCCGTAGCACTTGAGAGTTGAGGACGCCTTGGCTTTTGCAGGGACCTCACTGCAGTCAGCCGGAATAGTGTACCCTCCAAACTCTAGCGCTGCTGGAGCCAGACCTGCAAGTTCAGTGACTCTGGGTCGCGATGAAGTATGGCGCCTCCTTCTCTGGAGAGAAGATCCGAGTCCGCCGGCAGCTTGACTGGTGGGGACGCTGACAAGTCCAGAAAGTCCGGGAATCAGATCTGCCTCGGCCACGCCGGTGCGACCCGGATCATCCCGACCGGGACCGCTTGAGCTGGTTGACAAGTCGGAGCAGCAACGGCAACGGAGGGAATGCATAAAGGAACAGGCCTTCCCAGGGGAACGAGAAAGCATCGCCCATGCTCCTCGGCTGGGGGAACCTGCTGGCGAACCTCTGGCACTTGGAGTTCGTCGCTGTCGCGAACAAGTCGATCTGGGGTTTTCCCCATCGTCGGAAGAGTCGATTCACTTGATCCTGACGTAGTTCCCACTCGTGGCACGAGCGCAGCTCCCTGCTGAGTGAGTCGGCGATGGTGTTTTTTATCCCTGCCAGATGAAAGGGCACCAGAAACATCCCTTGGGTGACGGCCCAATGCCACAGATCCTGGGCTTCCTGTGAGAGGGCTGGGCATCTGGTTCCTCCCTGCTTCCGGATGTAGAACATCGTGGTGGTGTTTTCAGTGAAGATTCTCCCCACCTTGCCCTTGAGGGACGAGAGAAAGGACCTGAGGGCCCAGAACACTGCACGGAGCTCCAGAAGTTCTCCGGTGTGCGCTCCCCACCCTTCCAGGGAGGCATCCGTCGTCACCGTTATCTGGTGGGATAAGGGTCTGAAAGTCTGTGCCCGCCGTCAGATGAGCGCGGGTGCCCCAACACTGGATTGCTCGTCGGAAGGTCTCGTTGAGCGGGATCCTGTCCTCGAAGCTGCCCGTCGCTTGGATCCAGCGGGAGTCGAGGAACTCTTGCAGAGGGCGCATCCGAAGCCTGCACAGGCCCACGAGATATGTGCAGGAGGACATCATCCCGAGAAGGGACTTGATGGACCTCACCCTGGCCACGTCCGTGGCCAGCAGGCGCTGGACCTTGCCCAGGATGGCCTTCGTCCTTTCTTCCGACGGTGAGGCCAGGCACGCCACTGTGTCGAGCTTTGCTCCCAGAAACAGTGCGACTTGCGACGGGAGCAGGTGGGATTTGGGAAAGTTGATGGAGAATCCCAGGTCCGAGAGCAGCTGGACGGTCTTTGCTGTGTGATCCACGGCAAGCTCCCTTGTTCCTGCTCGGATGAGCCAGTCGTCCAGGTAGGGGTAGACGTGGATCCCCTGCAGGCGCAGCCACGCCGCCACCGGTGGGAGGCACTTGGTGAACACCCTGGGTGCCGACTTCAATCCGAACGGGAGGGCCTTGAACTGGTAGTGCCGTCCCTGGTCCACAAACCTAAGGAACTTTCGGTGACCTTTCAGAATCGGGATGTGGAAGTACGCATCCCCCAAATCCAACGATGACATGAAATCGCCCTCCTCCAGCTGTCCCAGCACGTGCTGGAGGGTGACCATCCGGAATTTCTGTGCCTTGATGTATTTGTTCAGCCGTCGCAGGTCCAGGATGGGGCGCCATCCTCCTGTCTTCTTTTTTACTAGGAAGTACCTTGAGTATACTCCGGAGCCCTGGACCCTCTTCGGGACGAGCTCGATGGCACCTTTTCTGAGCAACGTCCTCATCTCCAAGAGTAGTTGAGGGACGTGATTTTCCTTCCTGACCCCGGGTGGAATGCGGGGACACTTTTTTAGAAATTCGAGGGCGTGCCCCTGGGCCAGGGCGTCCAGCACCCAACGGTCGGTGGAGATGGACTCCCACATGCTGACGAACTTCGCCAGCCGGCCTACCACCAGGGTGCTTCGGTGGGGGCCCAACCCCGCTGTCGGTTCAATCTTGCTTGGCGGACGCCTTGCCGCCTTGGCCTCCCTGGCGACGACGGCGGGGTCCCCCTGACTTGCCTCATCCTCTATAGGCTTCCTGCGACGAGGAGCGGGCCGCTTGGCGGTACGTAGAGGAGCCACCGCCGAATCCTTTGGAGGCACTCTGCTTGCCTCCGGCGCTCCGAAAGGACAGCCTCTGTTGCCGGAGGACTCCTAGGGCCCTAGCAGTCTCTGTATCCACCTTGATGGCTTGGGGGGACTCGTCTACCGTTTTCCCAAACAGGTTGTTCCCATCGAACGGCATGCCCAGCACCTTGGCCTGCACATCCTGGCGGAAATCCATCGCCTTGAGCCAACCTCGTCGTCTAAGGCAAACGCTGTTGCCTAGCTGGCAGAAACCGGTGTCGGCAATGTCCGTTGCCACCGTAATGGCGTGGTCCGACGCCACTTCGCCTTCTTGCAAGATCTCCAGGGCCTCGGCCCTTTTGTCATCCGGTAGGAAGTCCAACAGGGGGGCGATTTTGAACCATAACTCCCTGTCGTAGCGGGCCACGATCGCGAGGGCGTTGGCCGCCTTAATCGTTGTTGCCGCCGACGAGATAACTCATCGTCCCATTGCGTCCAGCTTCTTCCCTTCGCCGTCCGCCGGGGAAGTTGATGTTGAGACCGACGCCTCCCCCACTTTCTTCTTGGCCGCCGCTGAGACGACCGAGTCCAGGGTAGGTTGTGCCCTAAGGCACAGAGGGGCCGCGTTGGGGACCCGGTACTTCTTCTCGTACCGATCCTTCTTGGCAGGCGTCGTAGAAGGGTTCTTGAGAAGGGTGAGACCCTCGTCCCAGATGTCATCCAGCAGAGACACGGTGAGGACTGACTTCCTCCTGGTCTCGCGCTGTTGGTAAAGGAAACCTTCCTTCTTCTTCTCCACGGGGCAGAGCTGAAAAAGCTTGGATGCCCTGGTGATCATTGCGTGGAAAGATCCAATCTCATCGGACGGGGAGGCCTGGGCTGGTGATGGGAGCTCCGTCCCGTCGTCATCGCCGTCGTCGTCGGTACCCGTCGTGGCCGTGTCTGTTCCCGTGTCATCCCCAGGGTCGGGGGATGTGGGTAAAGGCCGAGCAGGCCACGAGGGTTGAGAAGGCGGGGCTGGGTGGATCCGTCTTCTCTTGTTCGGGGGGCTTCCTGCCGGGACCGGCTCTGGTTCCTCTGCCGGACCTGGTACCGGGGCCTCTGTCGGTGGTAATCTCGTCCTTATCTCTGAACATAAGGATTGTATCGCCAACAAAATGGCCGCCGAGTTATTCTGCGGCTCCGAAAGCGACGGGAGCGACGGCTGACTAGGACCCTCGCCAGTGCCGCCGTCACTTTCATCGTCACCCTCAGCGGGATCCCTCCCGTGGGGACGGGCCTCCTGTACGCCTTCGTCGAGGCCCTCTAGGACTTCTGCCAACTCCTCCTCGGATGTTGTGTCTGTGTCCACAATGGCCCCCGCCCCCCCCTCTTTTTCCGCCGGGGTCTTCACGGGGGTCTTTTCGATAGGTCTGAAAGAGGCTTCCCTCTGCGGAGGCAGGGAGACCCTGGGCCCTGAGGTCGCCTCCACTGGTGTAGCCTCCACAGGCTGCGCCAGGGCCGCCGCGACTCCCTCGATAGAGGACTTGGCCGGGTGAATCAATGCCTCCACCGCCTTAGGCGCGTTTGAGGCCTTCACCTTGGGGGGAGGGTCACCGCCTCGCTCCCCCTCGGCCGAATCCTTCGAGATCGTCCGGGGCCTCTCCAGAGGCTTACCCGAGTTCTCGGATTTCCTCTTCCCCGAACCAGAGCGTTGGCTCGCGGTTGATGGTGCCGGGGAAGGTGCACTATGCCTGGCAGCCGAAGAGCCCGACTGTTCGGCACTCCTGGTGCCCGCGGACTCGCGGTGCTTTGCCTTCTGTTGGGCCCCCGTCGCCGGGGCGCCCTCACAGGACTTAGAAGACTGCTCAGACGACTTCTTCTCAACTGACGGACTCCTTCCTTCCAACCAGTTGGAGACGAAGGTGTCGGTCCCAGATGGCCCGTTCCGACATGTTCCTGCAAAACGCACAGTCCTTCTCCACGTGCGTTTTGTCCTCATGAAGGCAGTAGAGACATTTTGAATGCTCCTCCTCCTTGAACACATTCTGTAGCTGGCATCCAGGGCAGACCCTGAACAGCTTTCCGGGCATCGAGCTTCCTTTCTCCTGGGCCATGTTCGGGTAGGCCGCAGAAACTTCTGGAATCCTCCAAGAAGCGTAACTCGACAAAATCTTCACCCTTGAGTGGCGTAGAAAAATCTGACACGGTGTTACGCTCACCTGGCTCCCACAGAGGCATCGATCTGAACTGGACAGCTGCGGTCTCCACCAATGTGACGCGTAGGGCCGAGATGACGGACTGGACTGGCCCACCTAGCTTCGTTTGCTTGGCCCGTAGGAATAGTCTTCTGCAAATGGAGAAAGGGAATTAACCACCCGTGGAGTTGAGCGTAAATCCCCCCACCCCTGCTGTTCTCCCCACAGATCACCTTTGATGTCCCCTTTTATAGTCTCACCTGATGGTTTGAAAAGATGAGCTCTCCACTCTGCATTGAGCGCAGGGGCGCGTTTATAACCAGTTGCTTCACTGGCTCGAAGGAATTGGTGAGTTCCAGAACAATATTGACTCCGAAAAGTATGTAGTTCGTAAGAGTTCACATATCTGACTTTCACTCTTGTCCAATTCCTTGCAGTTTGCAGCCTGACCCCAGCGAAGAGTTCCTCGTGGTAGCTGATGAAGTTCAGGTAAGGATTTGGTTTATCCTACACAGTTCAATAAAATAAGGCCAGAATGTAACCTGTTGCTTGTTCCCTTATTCAGGTGTGGAGAGAAAATATGAAGTTCGGGGAATTATGCCTCCGGCGGTAAAATTAGGTAAGTCTATTGCAGTGAGAAGAGTTTCCCTTATTTGCCCCGTTGTCTCTCCTTGTTGTCCTTTTGTTCCCCTTAGGGGCCGGGGTACGGCGAGGATGCAATGGAGACTGCGCCGACCCGTGAAGAGGAATAGTACCCCCGGCGGTAATCAGGTAAGTCTATGGGGGTAGTTACTATTGCCTCTGTTTATTTCCTTGGCTCATCTTTGCTGTTCTTGTGTTCCCCTTAGGTGCCAGAATGCGGCGGGAACGTGCAGAAAGATGCGGTGAATCGTGAGGATGCTGCGAAGGCCGGTGAGATCAGCGCAGCGCTGCAGCAGGTAAGGCGGTGCGCTTAAAATACTTCTTTCTTCCAGCTCGAAGGCGCGGTGGATCGGGAATTCAGGTAAGGATCGAAGGTTTGCTCTTATTCTAATCTTTTCTCCTTTTCCTCCCTTTTTCTAGGAACTGCAGACTCGAGGCGGGCGTGGCAGGAGACTGAATGCAGGCTTGCAGACACGGTGAGCGTTACGCTGCTGGATGCAGAATAACGCGAAGCGTGTGCTGCTCTTCGGGCGTGGTTTAAATCGCCTCCAAAGTAGTCCCAGGTAAGTATTCCTCCCCAGCCCCACCCGAGTAAAAAATAGTCCCTAGGTAAAATAGTCCCTTCCAACCCTCATTTGGCTTGGAGCTCTGCAGTATGGTCTGCACCAGGTATGCTTGCAGCATGGTCTGCATCAGGTAAGTTCTACTCTATGAGCCTCGCGCCTATGGCACCAGGACTGACTCTCCATATGAGCCTGGCGCCATAGGCGCCAGGACCTCCCCCAAACAGCTCCTAGCAGGGGTTTTTGGGCTTGCTCAAAATAATTTGATGCCTGCTTCCGGGGTTGCTGGACCTGGTCTGGTTCCCCGGGGGTAGGCATCATGACACACGGATCCCCGTTAATCGGATGTAGAGATGGTGGAGCTTGAGGCTCTATTTGACCGAAAAATGAGAAATTCTCTTTGAAAAAGCGCAAAAACGCAGCAAAAGCTCAAGAGCTAAGCACGAGGACTCCCAACACTTGAGCGTGCGGTAAAAATCTGAAAATGGCTGCCAGAGGCGGGGCTTAGGGAGAGGGCAGTCATTGGCTGGGGGCAATATGACCCAGAGACCAGTGATTGGTTTCTACTGAGAAAGACAGATCAGAAACGAAACTGATACTGATTTTTTCTTTACTGAGGATTGCCGGCCTGACGACGGGGAATATTCATGAGCATGTGAATCCATGCCAGACCCATGCTGGAGAAATACCATTTGCATGCTGACAACTACCCTTCCATATAAATGTGAACTTTACTTGCCATTAAAAGCAGGGCCAGGTTTATGCTGGACGTGATCGCAGCAAATGCCATTCTAGTCTTTGATACTCACGAAAGTTAGTTCATAAGAATTTTCTTTAAGTAAGCCAAGTGACAAAAATAACTTTGTGATGTGAAGTGTATCAATTTGCGCTGTTATGGACATATATATAAAGCGGTGCCATGAGTGAGAGAGTATTTTATTTGTATAATGTACACATGTCAACTGAATGGCTTCTAGGGACTTTTAATTTTGGTAAACAACACAAGAGTAAAATACAAATGGTTTGCCCATGATCACACACTTCAGTTAATCTGTGAAGCCAGGATTTGAGACCAGTTTGCAACATAGGAATTAAACCACATATCTTTGCAGCTCTAATTGGTAGAAATAGGTGTTTTGTTTTCAAGAATGCTCTGTTTGGTAGAGATGACACAAAACGTACAAAAAATACTAAGAGGCCAACCTGAAAAATATATAAATCCATAGAGAAATATGTTTAACACAGAGTATGGGCATAGTTTTCTTTTTGTATTCTTGAATGGAAAAGTACAAGAACCAGAATGCAAAGTAACGTGAGGCCAAAAACATAATCCGAGTTTTGGAAATGCACATGGAAAAGACTTTCAAGACTTAAACACACAACTTAAGTATCATAAGGTCACCTTCTTATACTAGTTGCTTGACAGTCATGCTGCTTGCTGTTACATATTATGTGAAATGAACCATCACTAATGAGGAGCTTCCCATTCAAATGCTCTGTTAATCGCACAGAGTGTTAATTATTTGCTAGGTCCTAATGGGAAGCCCTGTGGAATTTGCCATGGTAACGATATCCAGTAATATATCTAAAAAAGGCCTCCCTCATAGCTCTGGGGTCGCAGCAATGCTTCAAGGTCCTTAGACCCTCTGCTGCTGCCGCACGGAGGCAGATGCCTTTCACCCGCTCTGATTGGCATGGAGGCTACACACATTTGCTGATCATATATGTTGGATTGCTCTGATTATACATTTTGGAAAACTAACTCATGCCCGGCCTTAGGTTTGCAAGTTGCATAAGGTGTGCAAAGGCCCTGGGGAAAGGGAGTCGTTTCCGCAGGAGTGGATAAAGATTTTTGTCATTCTTTTGAACTTTTGTTTTTGTGAAGAAGAATCCGGGGAAGGGAGTCTTTCCCTAGAACTGTGAACATTATCCTGTTGGAGCTTTTTGTTGAATTTATACTTTTCTGTTAAACTTGAACCTTTGTGCACTTTCAGAGCCAAAGACAATACCCTTAGCACCTTAGAGTTACTTTTTAGACTGTGAGGGCAAGGATAGCATTTCAGACACAGGCGGCCTCATTATAACTCTGGCGGTAGCAGTGCCGGTAAAAATGGCAGGCTGCTGCCGGGGTTATGGTTTTTTACGGCCACGACGGTCCCTGAAGCCAGGCACCGGAAAAAGTAACTCCCCATTCCCATTCGAGTCCCATAGGTGCATCCGTCAAAGTCTGCGAGCGGGTGCCTTTCCACATGCCAGGTCAGACCTCGCGGGCGGGAAGGCACCCGCATGCAGAACTCGGAGTGTGCTGGATCGGCATACTCATAATGAGGCCCAGGACATTTTTACTTTGGACATCTTGACACAGGACAGCCCCTTAGTTTTGGTTAAGGTAGGGAAATACCTTCCTGATTAGGGATACCAAGGCATTTTCCCAAACCCTATTATTTTTTAAATAAAAGTATATGCCAATCACCATGAGTCCTCTGTGTCTGTTTCTTATTCCTCGTTCCTCACATCTCATTTTTAGCACCCGTATGCAGTGCTGCAGATAAAATCATGAGTTTTATAAGAGTACAAATGCTTTAACTGAACAAACTGATTATTTATTGGTAATATTAATTTCTTTGCACCTAGTTATTCATGCGCATTAAAAGATACAGGTTTTCTTCTTCCAATCAGGTAGGAATAATAGTGGTTTCATCCTGTGGTACTGCGTGCACTACTGGCCCACACAGATCCAGGGAGCCGTGAGGGTGAAAGGAGGAGCATACTGTTCTACATGTCTTTTTCCTGTTGTTTGTTGGGAGTATTTTTACTCCCTATTTTTATTTGTAGGGAGTAAAAGTGGTCGATACACCCTGATTTGAAATTTCTGAAATAAAGGTTGGTGCCCAAGCAGGTGGTATGGAATAATTCACAGAAGGTGTGGGGGGCTCCTTGCTGAGGAATTTAGGGCTCACTGGGGCAACACACTTAGCTGTGGGAGTTCCAGATGGTAAAGCGGCAAATAGTGGCAGGCAGTACGTGTTCCAGCATGGTCGCAGTACTGCACCACCCCACTTCCACCAATGGCTGACACGCACTACATAAGTGGCTGGTGGCGGGATGGAGGTGTGATGTTATCTATGGGCCAGTGGTCACTGGATTGCCATGTTGCCAACTCTTGCATGAGCCCTTTCTGTGGTTTGTCTCTTTAGCGACCTTTCATTGCAGACCTCTGGTTGCCGTGTGCACAAGAGCGATGGTGTGACTTATGAAAAGGACCGTCCCCTTAGTCTAAGGTTCAGAGAAGTAATGAAACCAGAGCTTCAAGATGCTGATGCACAGATCCTGAACGGCCCTGTTGAGTACTGCAGCCTGAAGCTCTCAAGAGCCCCTGCATGACTGCCCCGGACTTCCCAGAGTCTGGCACAGCGTTACAGTATGGCCCGCTGTTCTAGCTGCCTTGGAAAATGCGACTGCTTCTCAGACGTTCCACTACTAGGCATGAAATCCTCTGCAGCTGCTTACTTGCTGGGCAACTTCATTACGCCACGCACCTCAAGCTGCCATGTTTACTGAAAGATGGCTGAGTTTGTACCCACCCGTCCACACCAACAGATGAAGCTGCCCATTAGAGGAAGGGAGTAGGACAAAGGGACACCAAAACCTATGTATGTATCAGCCCTTTTCAAACAACAATGATATGATATGTCATTTATAACGTGCATGTACACAAGTGTTTCTAGGCGCAACAAGACAAGGGAGGGAAGACAGAGGGAGGACAAGACAAATTATCTTACTAGGCCTTGTATCATTCAGATCGTGCAAGTGCAGCGATGTAAAGTGCAGGGGAAAGGAAGTAGGGGGAGTGCCAGGGAGAGGGAGGGGAAAGTGCAATCAGGGCAGCATTGCTCTGAGTAAGTGCAAGGAGTCAGGAGACTGTGGGTAACAGTTGAAGCCCCTAAGCACGCGGTAGGCCCGGAGGCAGTGCAGGGGGACTGATTATGGAGGAACCTGGTACCCAGTAGACTCTGAGCGTAGCCAAGCAACCAGTCGGCACAGGAGACAGGTAGGTTATCAGGGGAAAGAGAGAGAGAGAAAGCAGAAGAGAAAGGGAAGGTCTTGAGCGGCTGTTTCCGGAACTTCAGGTGGTGCGGGTCAAGTTTGAGAGGGGCAGGGAGGCCCTTCCAGAGGGAGGAACCTGCATAGGAGAGAGATCTACCCCCCACTCTCTGCCTGGAGAAGCATCTGACCCTCAGAGAGTTTGAGGTAGCTGAGCGAAGGACTCGAGATGGAAGGTATTTTGGAAGAGAAAGTTGGATGTAGTGCAGGCCCCAGACCCAGAAAGCCTTGTGAACGATGCAGAGGGTCTTGAACTTGATCCTTGAAGCAACCGGGAGCCAGTGGAGAGATTTCACATCTGGAGAGATGCAGTCCATGGGCTTGAGGCCAAGTACAAGTCTTGCAGTCCTGCTTTGGATTAGTTTCTGGGGGGAAGAGAGTAGAGGACGGCAGATTGAGAAAGAGGCTGTTGCAGTGGTCCAGCCTAGAGAGAACCAGGCTCTGGAGACAGTGAACTTCTGGGGGAAAGTGAGAAAAGGTAGAATACCTCTGGGGAGGTGTAGCTTGTAGTGGGCCTTCTTGGCAAGGTCTGTGATGTTAGGAAAGAAGGAGAGAGTGGAGTCGAAGATTACACCAAGGTTTTTTGCCTCACAGGAAGGCAAAGGAAGAGGGCCCAAGGAGGGCGGCCAGAGTGAGAGAGGGAAAGCAGGAGCAGGGGTCCCATTGAGAAGGATCTCGTCTTACTGGCATTAAGGCAGAGATCATTGGAGGCGTACCAATCCTCAATCACTGATAGACAGTCAGGAATGAGCGAGAGAGAAGAGGTGGCTGAGGGGAGCCTGAAAGAGGACGGAGTGTCATCAGCATAACACTGAAAGTTACAGCAGAAGGTAGAGATAAGGTGGACCAAAGGGGCAAAGTAGACATTGAAGAGCCAGGGTTAGAGCCCTGGGGAACACCACATGTGGAGAGAGAGAGGTGGTGGATAGAAAGGACCCAAGTTGGACCTGGTAGGGTCGGTCCAGCAGGAAGGAGGTCAACCACTCCAGGGCCTGATCCGTGATACCCAGGTTCTCACAGAGTCGTTTGATCAGGATGGCATGACTGACTGTTTGTTTGTTTGTTTTATTATTTATAATGCGCACCAGACCCAGGGGTATCAGGGCGCAACAGTTATAGGAATATGCAAAGCTTAGTTACAGTGTTACATGGCATGAAATGCAGTTACATAGAGTGAAATACAGTACATACATGGAACGATGAGGACTGGAATAACTAGGGCAAGTTACAAATATGGCACACAATACATACATATCCGTTTTTATTTTTTACCCCGGATCCGGAGTGGGTAGTGCTGAGTTATAACTCGATAGCAAAGGCCTAGGGTCACAGGGTGGAGATTACCTTGCCAGTTTTACAGGTCAGAAGATTTGAGCCACGTGATAGTATTTGATCTGAAATTCAGGTAGGAATGGTCTTCTCTAAGTGAAGGGGGCAAGGAGTTCCAAAGCTGGGGCGCTTTTACGGGGCAGCTGCAGCCACCAATCTCGGATAGTTTGAATCTGGGAACGGTCAGGCAATTACGGTTAGCTAGTCTGGATGGTCTTACAGAGGTCCGTCTGCGGAATCTTTCAGTGAGGTAAGTGGGTGCGGCAATATTTAGTGATTTGTGGGTAAGTGACGCCGTTTTTAAGAGGATTTTATCATTGGTCGAGAGCCAGTTGTTTTGTCGCCTACTCACGGAGATGTGATCTCTTCTGGCAATGCCTAGGGCCACTCTTAAGGCATTATTTTGGAGAGTTTGCATTCTCTTGATAATGGTTTTGTTCGAGCCTATGTAAAGGGCATTACAATAATCTAAGCAGGACAAATTAAGGCCTCTGGCCAAGATGATGCAACTGTTGTTAGAGAGAAAGGGTTTGCCAGTTCTAATAGGTTTACACGTGTGCGTGGTAGTGGACGCTAGTGTGTTAAATTGTTTAGAGAAGGACAAGGTGGAGTCGAGATAGAATCCTAATGTCTTTACCTCCTTGGCCACCTTGATAAGGTTACCGTCAATTGTGAAGGATGAGTATTCAGGGCCTAGGTTTTTTAAGTTGGTGGGGGAGCAAAGGCAGAGGAAAGGTCAAGGAGGATGAGGACAGAAGGAAGGCTAGAGTCAAGATTAGTGAGCAGATCTTCACGGGTGTTCAGGAGAGCAGTTTCGTTGCTTCTGGCTGCTCTGAAGCCAGATTGATGGTCATGGAGATAACCAACAGATTCAGTGTGAAGATTAAGCCGGGAGATGGCCAGTTTTTCCAAGAGTTTGACCAGGATAGGAGTGCTCCACAAAGACCTAACACACCTGCCCCACTGCCTCAAGTATGCTTTCTATGCAGCTCGGGACTCACCAGGCACTGCCCCCTGACAGCGCTATTACCTCTTTCCATATGAAGTAGTGACTGAGGAAGCAGCCAACCTCCCCTTTGGTGAGGGTCCTGCCAGAGAATGGATCATAATATCCCGGAAGTAGGTCCACTCCCAGCTTCTTGATGTCGCTGCTGTTCAAAGCCCTAAAACCACAAAGAGAAGAGGCAGCGGTCAGCAGAGGAACTCTGAGCAAGCATCGAAGTCTATACACGTGCCAGGACAAGTGTGAGTTTACAATGGTTCTTGTGTGGTGGGAGAAGGCTGATGAAGGGTATGCACACGCTGCCACATGCACTGCGCTACACCCCAAACAGCTGCCCAGGAAAGCCGGCTGACTTACTAACCATGTTAAGAAGAAGGAAAGGCAACCTGCTCCTAAACTCCTGAGAAAGCTTGGTTGGAAAATGCAGGCCTTAGGTTTTTGTGCAAACATTGATAATGCTGTTAGGGGGATATATAATTATTATGCTTCACCCCCTCTCCTAGCGAGACCCCCAGCACCTTTTGCTGGACTTCTGGACCTTTTTCTGAAATCCTGAATGAGTGGAGCCTTTTTCCACTCCTTCAGTCTTATGGGTCTGTCTTTCGGAACTCCGTTCTCCGTGTTTTACCTGTACTCTATGGAGTCTACGTTCCTCCATATCTCTTCAAGGCATCTGTATTTGACTATTACAGCACACATCCCTTATGGGCAGTGTTGCTGAGGACCCTCAGGGTCCTCCTTTGAGATTCTTTTCTTCATCCTCAAGTAACTACAGTTCTGAAGGATAAAGAGATACTCATTATCTCTCCTAAAACTTAATAGTCTGAGAGATTGGCACACACCACCTTATGTGGAGTGCCAAAGTGATACCTAGCATCTCCCTTCTCTCTGCTCCTGTGGCTTTTTAGTCACAGACAATCTCCTAGTCATGGTTGGTGGCAGTGGACGTGTTCTACCAACTATTGTGTGATTTGTCTATAGCCTCGATCGTGCACAATAGGGGCACCCGAGTACCAACTCAGGGGCACCCTTCTTCTTTCACCATTACTAGCGTGGTTGTTCTTTGTCAGCCATTCTTCTACCATGCTGAGGGGAGGAAGCCTGTGTGTGTGTTTTGCCTTTGGCGGGAACCCTTGGGTGTCCCCGTATAGGCTCCATAATGTCTGGGCAGGCCGGAAGTGGAGGAGGAGTTTTCCACCCCCCTGTCCTTTGTCTGCCAGAGTGCCTGAATAGGACCAGCTCCCACAGGGGGTCTGGCTGTCTTGACTGGACAGCCACCCACCCCTTTATGTAAACTGCTGAGAGATTGCACAGGAGTGTGTGCTGGAACTGTATAAAAGGCGAGGCTTCTGGAGTGAAAAGCAAGTCGACCATAGGAAGCTGAAGTAACCGAAGTAGACGACTACACCCACCTGCAGACCCTTTCCAACCCTGTGAAGCAACCACTGCTGTCCTGACCCCATTTTCTGTGTGATAGAGGAACGCTGAAGAGGATGACTCCTTCCCTTTGACTGGTGAGACCAACAAGTACCAGGACGAACTTTGTTTTGAGCCATCTCCCAATGTCCTGTGAGTTTCTAGAGCTGAGAAACCCCAATACCAGGAGACCTGCTGCCCATTCCGAGTGCATCATCGAGGAAAGGCCAAACCCGTCCAGATCTTTGATGAGCCCTCAAGGACACCACAGAGATCCGATCCAACTACCCCAGGTCCCTGCAGCAGACTGTGGGACTGTGAGAAGCGAAGAAGATTGACTGGACAAATCATTTCCTTTGTTGGTGCTGCACAAAAGGCACCAAATCCACAGAGTGACCCGAGAATTCAATGAAAGCCGTGCCAGAGGTCCTGCCTCGAGACTGCTGCTGAGAGATCCCGTCCATTGCCCTGCCTTTCAGCTTCAGACCAGGGAATCCAGAGATCGGGTTCAGCGCTGCCACATCAAGGAGAATCCAGCCACAATCTTTTCTTCAAACCTAAGGTACTGTGGGGAGAAAGATATTGCTTACTGTGATCCGTGAAATCACTCCAGAGTGTTGGAGTGCACCCAGAGGTGTCCAGGACAACCCCTCTATCCTCCGACTGAAGCCGCTGCTTGTATCCCTTTAGCGTGTCCTTAACAGGGTCGCCAACGTTGGGTTAGCCTTCTTGTATCTTCCTCCCTAGCGACTAGAAAGTATTAACAGCAACTTTTGACTTCTGCTGCTTTGCAAGACTTTGAGCCTGTGTGAACTGCCTTTTAGCTAGGGTTGCGTTTTGGACTTTAAAAGACTTGCTGTGCGAAGAAACTGCATCTAGAACCTGAAGCTCTGCTAGGATAACACTAACCAACTGTTTTGCTTCCCAAAAGTCACTATCTTATATGTGTACGCAGAGTAAATGTCTTTACCGTATTCCTGTTAAAGTTCGCGAATGCGCATTATTACCGACAATACGATAGAATTGTCATTAGTGTCAAAAAGCTGTAACAAATGTAACCGCAAGCGACTACAAACTAAGCAGTGGCCTTTGAAAAGTATCCTAAAGTAATTTAAAGGGGATTCTTGTGTAAATATAATAAATATATATTTTAATATACATGTATGTTTTAGTGTTTCTTTGATATTACATTGCTAACTAGGTTCAGTGTACTTACCTACAGCTCACATCCTCCTCTTAAGATAAGCCTGAATGCTCTTCCACTCTACCAAGGTCCTTGATAGGGTCAGCGCATCAGAGACAGAATTTCACCAGGTGACAATAATAGGGCCAGCTTATGCGAGACAGAATTCCACCAGATGCTACTGATAGGGCCAGCGCATCAGAAACAGAATTTCACTTAGTGGCATTGATAGGACCATCTCATCAGCGATAGAATTTCACCAGACTACATTGCTAAGGCCAACACATCGGAGAGAGAATCTCACCAAGTGTCATTTATAAGGCCAGCTCATCCATCAGAGACAGGATTTCACCAGGCGACATTGATAGGGCCAGCGCATCGGAGGCAGAATTTCACTGGGTGACATTGATAGGGCCAGCGCATCGGAGACAGAATTTCACCAGAGGATATTGATAGGGCCAACTCATAGGAAACAGAATTTTACCAGACAATGTTTCTAGGGCCTGCTCATCAGAGACAGGATTTCACCAGGTGCAATTGATAGGGCCAGCGCATCGGAGGCAGAATTTCACTGGGTGACATTGATAAGGCCAGTGCATCGGAAACAGAATTTCCCCTGGTGGCATTGATAGGGCCACGTCCTCGGAGACAGAATTTCACCAGGCGACATTGCTAGGGCCAGCTCATTAGAGACAGAATTTCACCAGGCGACATTGCTAGGGCCAGCTCATTAGAGACAGAATTTCACCAGGCGACATTGCTAGGGCCAGCTCATTAGAGACAGAATTACACCAGGTGACAACGATAGGGCCAGCACATCGGAAACAGAAATTCACTTAGTGGCATTGATAGGGCCAGCTCATCGGCGATAGAATTTCACCAGACTACATTGCTAAGGCCAGCACATCGGAGAGAGAATCTCGCCAAGTGACATTTATAAGGCCAGCTCATCCATCAGAGACAGGATTTCACCAGGCGACATTGATAGGGCCAGCGAATCGGAGAAAGAATTTCACGAGACGACAGTGATAGGGCCAGTGCATCGGAAACAGAATTTCACCAGAAGATGTTGCTAGGGCCAGAACATCAGAGACAGAATTTCACCAGATGACATTGATAGGGCCATCTCATTGGAGACATAATTTCACCAGGTGACATTGATAGGGCCAGGGCATATGCATATGAGACAGAATTTCATCAGGTGACATTGATAGGGCCAGCGCATCGGAGACAGAATTGCACCAGACGACACTGATAGGGCAAGCGCATCAGAAACAGAATTTCACTTGGTGGCATTGATAGGGCCACATCATCTGAGACAGAATTTTACCACATGACATTGATAGGGCCAACTCATAGGAGACAGAATTTCACCAGACAATGTTTCTAGGGCCTGCGCATCAGAGACAGAATTTCACCAGGCGCAATTGATAGGCCCAGCTCATCAAAGACCGAATTTCACCAGATGATGTTGCTAGGGTCAGCTCATCGGAGGCAGAATTTCACCAGGTGACATTAATAGGGCCAGCTCATCAGATACAGAATTTCACCAGGTGACAATGATAGGGCCAGCTCATCGCAGACGGAATTTCAGGTGGGCCCCTGGACTGTAAATAGTCAAGCATCTGCCCCCAGCACCCAGTCCTGAACCTGTAACAGCAATGTACTTGGTAATCCCACTCCACATAGGGCATGCCCCTTGAAACACACGCTCTACGCAGTAGTTGGAACAGCCTGAATCTCAGCCGCCATTTTACCAGGTGTCAACGTATTAATTTCACGGTCGACTGGAGATGCTCTGCCATTAATTGGCAAGATGGCTCCAGCGGGTTTGCTTTGCGGTAGAGGTAGCCTTTTTACCATATTTTGGTTGGCTCCTATGTAGATGGAATTGAAATAGCCCAACCTGGGCAAGAGGAGGGCTTTGAAAGGGGAACTCACTGGACCCTGCTCCAAAAACATAGAATGTTGTATCCCAAATCTGTTATATATTCACTTGCAGTGAGCAGTCCTGCCGGACAATGTTTCTGCCCATGCTGAAGAAGTTGTGTCCACTCTGCTACAATATGAGTGTCAAAGACAAGGTCCTCACTCACAGTGATTACTGTATTATGGTATTATGAACTATGTATACCAGCATTGGGAGTCTGGGCTCTACAATCAATCCTCTCGCCTAAACCCTAAGATTTCCATCTTCATTCCGTTTAATGCAAGCGACTGGATTTCTAGCTCTTGTGCATAGATGGTCCGTGCCCCCGCCTTTTGGACTTTGATTTCCGAGCTTTCATCTGTACAGAAGACTGAATATGTTAAATGTTAAAGGTATTTGTACCGCGCACCGTCACCAACAGAGTTGGTCCTGTAGGAGAGGACTGGCCGCGAGGCCCTCCTCACCTACAGCCTTCTCCCCAGGTGAGGACCATGACTCGATGGGCGTCCCCTCATGCCACCCGGGCCCAGGTGGAGGAGGGTTCACCCGCCGACGACATTGCCCACACGTATCCGTTCCCTGCATATACAAAAATTCAGTTAGGCCTAGAAGCCATCTTGTCTAGCAAAGATGGCGTGAGTTTAGCACACTGTAGCGCGGCCCCCCACCTTTGGAGGGCTTTCCAAGCATCCCTGCCACCGCAGCACTATGGTAGATCCGCTGCGAGCGCGTTCCCATGAGAAAGCCGGGTATGAGATAACCCGAGATGCTAACACTGTAACATTTCGTCGTTCACAATGTAATACTGCATCCCGTGTGACCTGGTCCGCGAGGCCAGGGCAACGCAGAAATGAATTCAAGTAGTGGTATTAGTGAACTACTTTTCTTAAACAGAATCTGCAAACCATGAATTAGCCATAAAAGTGAAATGTTTATATGACTTCACATTGTGATTGTACTAATGCTGCTAGATCACAGAGAAAGTGTCTTTAAGTCATATGTAGACACATGAACCCCTATATGTCTCCTTAAGTCACCCATAGTGGCAACCGTCAATCTCTGTGGTCCATAATATAGTTCTACCTCATGTACCGTCGAATGTATATAGATACCTAAACACTGCAGTACATATAATACCATGTAATGAAAAGGTACTCGACTCGACTGTATTAAAGAAATGTGTAACGAAGTCGAAATATAGATGTGTGTTTAAATAAGATCAAAATAAGGCAAAACATTATAAAAGTTCTGCATTCAAAAGTCAGCAACGCACGAGGAAAAAACCTTTGTGAATATATGCAAGGCCATTCTCCCTCCCACCCTACGAAGCCTGCCAGATAAAGAAGCTAAGGCATGTGCCGCGCTCCCTCACCTCCCCCAACCAAGCTGGAGCCGCTTCAGAGAGTCAGAGGCCCCGGTACCGCACCCAAGGCCACAGCCCGCCACCTGTGTTATTTACAGCACAGTAATAAACCCACGTTTGAATCCACAGATCTACCAGCACCCCCTCGTAAATCCCACAACCCCCCTAGACCACCCCAAGAATCATGACCCCGTGCAAAGCTGGGACAAGACACAGAGACCCATTTATATAATAACTTCTAACGCAGCAGACAGACATGTATCATTCGGCCCAGGCCCCAGAGCCCAGCCCCTCGACCTAAAATAGCGGTCAATAGGACACAGGTAAATCTCACCCCAACCGACAACTACCAGACCTCTCACGAGGTGCATTCCTCATGTGTTGCATTTATTTTATAGGATAAACTGCTGAGCGATTTATTGATGAACTTAAATGTCATTTCTTGAATAACTGCAGTGTGCATGGCCTAGGGCAAACGAGTCAGGAAAGGTATTCATCTTTGTCACAGGCTGCCCCAGCATACCAACACCGCCCGGATGACCTCAAGCCGGCCTGCCAGGCCCAACCCTACCACGAGGCTGACCAGTGACGTCCTCCCACCCGGACCAACCAAGCTGCAGCAACACCTATAGTTAGTCGACGCCACCCAATCCCAATTAACTTGTGCCCCCTATAGTGTGTAGGTTTTGATGACGTTTTTTGTATTAGAAATACGCCTGTCTTTGCTATTGTCAGACAGAGCGCTCTCGGAGGTTGCAGAGTTCTTTGCATGCCCTATTCTTTGGATAAATCCCCACTTACGCTCACCAGCACTCTGTCTTGGCCTTATTCCCATTACGGGAGTGTCCATCATTGTCTCCTATTGCGGGGAGGATCGTGCTAACTTGGGGGCGCTTCCTTTCAGTGGTGACCCCGATAGCGTGATATCTCCAAATTATTTTTCCTAACTCCTTTTTAACGACCCCCTTGTGGCACGAGAATCCCCGGTCGAGAAGGGATACGCACGGTGAGCCGGCTCCGGGAGGCTGCCCGCCAACGGCGACCGGCACAATAAGAAGTGCGCACTCAATGAGAAAGGGTACGGGATCCCGATTGGAAAAAAATCCCCTTTGAGTGCCGCTCGCCGGAGCCAGGGGCTGACCGTTGAGTTACCGGTGACACTGCCTGGACGGACCCAGTTTCGGAGACTATCGGCTCAAGACGGGCACGTGAGTACCGAGTGCGAGCGATCGTAAAGGGGAAGGGAGGGGAAATTGTGAACAGAGGAACGGGGACAGGTAGAGGAGAAGAATAATGGGGGTCTACTAAAGACGGGTCTTGAAAATTTCTTTATCTTTTTCTTTGCATATGGCCATTAGGAGTAAGAAGTGAATGAAGAAGTAGAAGTGACGGGAACCTAGCTCCGAAAGGGGGTGGAAGGCGGCGCCGCATAGTGCTATCTAAACTAGTACTGGGAATTTATGAAGAAGTAAAAAATAAGTTATTGGTGTCTGGCAAAGGGAGACACTTAGGATACTTTTAGTGATTGCTACTCTTTCTATTTCTTTTGTTTCCGTTCTACGGGGTAAGGGGTGAAAGTGAAAAGGGTATAAGATAAATATACTTGTAGAAGAACTATAAAGTAGGGAGCACATTTGTAGGAGTGGGGATTAAGTAGTAGCACGTACAGACGTGAACACAGTAACCATAGCAGAAAAACAGGGACAGCTGGCCAGGGAGGAAAGGGAGGAAAAAAGTGAGGTGTGAGTGGGAAAGCATTGTGAGGGGTGCGCGCACCGTGTGAATAGTGAAGAAGAACGACTGACCGCGAGGGGGTGCCAGAGAGTGTGGACCATAACTAGCAGGTGGTTGATTGTGAATGAAAATTGCGCGGGTTTGAACAGGGATGCGAAGAGAATGAGGAATGGCGAGTAAGAAAGAATGTTAGTAGTGAATTTAACTTGCGTGATATCATTGAGAAGTCTGCTCTTGCCTGGGCCATAAAAATATACGTAGACATATCTATACGTAATCAAAAGTAAAGTAGGTGAACACGGTCAGTGCTATTGATTTAGAATATGGGGGCAGAAACTCCCTTGTCACATATTTGTACGAGCTTACCGGGATACGCTGAACGAATCAAGAAATACCACGATCAATGGGTAACAGAATTAAAAGGGGAAGGATTGCCCCAGATTTGGCCAAAGGGGGGGTCTTTTGAAAAAAGCGTCCTAGATATGGTACGAACGTGCATTCACCTCAAGTACAAGGGCAAACAGTGGCAAAACAGGAAGGAGATATTAGATCTCTGGAGACTATTTGAGGAAATACCCCCACCCAAAGCTCCGGCGCCAAATATCGATCTACCTTCCACCACAGATAACCCATTGATGATTCCAAGAGAGGAGAAGGAACAACTAAATACAGAACAACCTGTAGAGGTGATTAGTTTGTACCCGATATTTCATAAACCGGCCCCCGCAGCAGGATATAGTGATCCTACTTATGTGCCTCCCCCTACAACTACTACACCCCTAAGACCAACAGCCCCCCCACCGTACGAAAGCACTAGAGAGCGTGCCCAGAGAAGCGCGCAAAGAGGGGACATAGAAAAGCTAACGAGCGATTTAGAATCGAGGCTCTCGATAGCAAAGGATGAACTCTCAAGAATAAAAGACATATGTGAGCGTACAGCAGGCACTCCCACTCGATCAGGACGTGTATCCAGAACATCAAGTGAAAGTAGAGAAATTGAGGAAGGATGGAAAAAGGGTGAAATATTGTTCAGAATAGAGGAAGAACCGACAAGAATAATACAGGTGGAAACACCAGAGGGGAGCATCGGTGATGTATCACGGCAGACAGGGATCAGAGAGGACCTGCTATGTGATGTCCGAGGCGAAGTAGATGAGAGTGATAGGTTGAGCATGGCAGTAGGAGGGGAAAGCGAGGAGCTGGACGGTGGATGCTCACTAGGAACAATAGATGACGAGTGGATGGGGCGACTAAGGAATAGAGTGGGGAGGATGGCGCCATTGGGGTCAGCAACGACCAAAGTGGGTGAGGGCGCCACGTTAAAAGGAAAATTACAACTTCCACTAATACACAGAGGGGGAGGAAGGCCAAACTATATACCCTGGGCCCAGATGGATAAAGCTAATTTGATGAAGTTATTGCCCCCGTTGTCCGGAGGGGCGAGCAAGTGGATATATGCATTCGAGAAACATACTGCCGGCATACCGCTGGCAGTAGGCGATGTGAAAAGCCTACTAGTATCAGCAGTAGGAGATCAAGCAGACAGAGTATGGGTTAAGGCTGGTTTCCCGGCCGTGACATTAGATTGTGACCGTCATGATGGAGCGTCTTTTAATACAGTGCGGGCACGGGTTTGGGATGCGCTGCGGGAGACGTTCCCAGATACTCCAGATTTACAGTCAGTAATGCAGTGTACAATGAATGACGGGGAGGATGCTATGGATTACATTCTCCGGGTGCAGGAGATGTGGAGAGCGGAAACGGGCACACCCTGGCACCAATCCACATCTCTATTTTATTTTATCATTAAGAGGGGGCTCCCAAAAGAGGTGCAGAAGGCACTCGATAAGATAGCGGGCGTTGAGGCAAAGGGGTGGCCAGAGATCCAAAGTATAATAGTGCACCATTGTAAAAGGATAAAAGAGAGAGAGAGGGAAGTAGCACAGAAAAGGTTGGCAGACGAGGCAAAGTTGGTACAATCAAAACTGGTGAAGGTTGCAGCAGCGGTAGCAGGGCTCCCACTCATGAGGGAGGGAGAGGAAGGAGAGACGGGGCAAATAGCAATACAAGGAAGAATAGCAGCAAATTGGGCAGGGCAAGGACAACGACAGTGGACTGAGCAGGAGCAGAACGGAGGTCCAATGTGGCAAGAGTGGGCCCCACGAGGGGGTAGAGGTGGGTACAGGGGCCGAAGAGGAGGACAAGGGTATGGAGGAATGGGAGGAAATGGGTGGCAGGGTCCCAGAGGTCCACAGGGGAGCTGCTGGAATTGTGGGAGATGGGGACATTACTCAAGGGAGTGCAGAAGCAGACAAAACAACGGGTTTCAGGAGACAGAGCAGTACGGTCACCCCCACCCAGGAAGTCCATACGGCCTCCCCATGGGACAATACCAGCAACCAGAAAATGCAGGACAAAGAAGTAACGCACAACTATACGGACATCAGTACAGAACACAAAACCACCCACAGAGTAATGACAATATACAATACACGCCAGGTAACACTTTCGCCACAGTAGCTAATGGAGCGCCTGCCCCCGCACCTTATAGCGGCGTGTCAGTAGTTTCGGGGAACATTTTTGATCAAGGGGGGGCAATGAGACACCCCGCATAGGACAGCCCACAGAGAGCACTTGCGTGTCCGGTACTATCTACGACCCACAATGCATCAGAGGAACCATTGATAGGAGCGCAGATAGGAGACAAGCAATTCATATTCATGGTGGATTCGGGAGCGGAAAAATCATGTATTAAAGAGGGCCGGTTCCCGTTATCTAATAAAACTTTAGAGACGCAGGGGTTCTCTGGGGCTGTAATTGAAGTTCCTTACACAGAGGCATTGGATGTGACAGTGGGGGGTAAAACAGTGAAAGCACCCTTACTGTACTATGAACGCTCTCCCATTAATTTGCTGGGGAGGGATCTCTTAAGCAAACTAAATATGACAATATCATTCACAGGGAGCGGTATCCTATGTTCAACACCTGGCATATGTCCCCTCCGCATAATGGCAGTAATACATGGCCACACAATCATGCATGAGATCAGAGGGTTACCAAGAAACGAGGAGATGTTTATTGAGGGCATGAGAACATTGGCTCTTATAGTACCAGAACTAAAAAGGATGGATTGGAGGATCCCAGCCGAATTCCTTTTCCGCCCCATAGCAAGCCCCGACACTGCTCCCGGGTCAGTGCTATCGTTGGATTTACACGCAGTACACGTGTCAGCAAGCAGAATATGTGTGATTGGCGTTGACATGGAAGGATGTGAGTGGCGGACAGTACTGTGTACAAATGCAAATATCCCACTGAGGGAGCTCTCGGACGAGGAGCTATTTTCAGACACTGAGACAGATGGCGAAATAGTGATGGAACTAGCAATGCCGTGCGACATTGTAGTTACAGCCAGAAAAACTCAAGTTGAATTAATGGCAGTAGTAGGAGCACCACATGCATTTTTTGATGACGACATGAGGTTAGTACCCACTAACATATGGACAAATGGCCCCCATGATGTGGGGTTATTACATGGGGTTCAGCCTGTGGTAATAAAACTGAAACAGGGAGCAATTCTACCCCGGGTAAAACAATATCCATTGTCACGCGAAGCAGAAGAAGGGATCAGAGAGACAATAGATGCACTGTTAGCGCAAGGAATAATAGTGCCCTCAAACTCCCCATGTAACACATGCATTTACCCGATTAAAAAGGCGAAGGGAGGTTCATGGAGGATGATACAAGATTTACGCCCACTCAATGATGTGATTCAGAAGGAGTTCCCTTTAGTCCCGAACCCGGCGACAATACTATGCAATATTCCAAAGACAGCGTCCCACTTCACGGTCATTGACTTGAAAAATGCATTTTTCTCGATTCCCTTAGCAGAAGAGAGCAGGTACTTAACAGCGTTTACACTAGGGGGGAGGAGGTTCGAACATTGCAGATTACCACAAGGATATTGCGAGAGCCCAAGCATATTCAACAGGATACTACATGAAGATCTGGGGAACTTGTCTGTAGAAAGCACGGTGATTCAGTACGTTGATGATTTATTGGTTTGTGCACAAACTGAGGAAGAGTGTAGAAAGGATTCAATAACACTCCTGATATTATTGGCCAATAAAGGGTACAAAGTGGACAAGGGCAAGTTACAATACTGCCTGACAGAGGTCCTATATTTGGGACAGCTGATATCAAAGGATGGCAAGCGGATTATACCAGACAGAGCACAGGCGATTAGAGCAGTTGGGGAGCCCAAAACAGTAAAAGAGATGCAGAAATTCCTGGGTATGTGCAACTACTGCCGAGCATGGATATTGGATTATGCAGCATACACAAAGCCCTTATTACAGGCACTCAAAGAAGCCCAGCAGGAAAACAAACACATAGAATGGACAGAAGAAATGAACACATCATTTAACTCACTGAAAGAGCTGATATCAAGCGCTCCAGTACTGGCAAATCCAGATTATGGGCGCGAATTCTTCCTATTCTCGCACTGCAAAGGAACACTGATGACAGCAGTGCTGACACAAAAGACATCGTTAGGGCACAAGCCACTGGCTTACTATAGTGGCACCCTAGATGCAGTAATGCAAAGTCATTTCGCGTGCGAGCAATCACTAGCTGCAGCCGCGTTCGCCATTGAAAAAAGTGCCACGATAGTAATGGGCTGTCCTGTGACACTATTTGTGGAACACTCACTCTTTGCAATATTAGAGCGATCAAAGAGCACATTGACAACACAACGCGCCACAGCATATGAAATAATATTGTCCAGTGCAAACATACATATAGTAAGATGCAAAACAGTGAACCCAGCCACATTCATCACAGAGGCGTGCACCATTGAAGACATGCAGAACCACAACTGTGCAACATACACAGGTGACGAAGGTCAGGACCAGGTGATTTTTGAGAATGCCCTCAACGAAGGAGAGGTGTATTTCGTGGACGGGTCAGCCTCAATAGACATGGAGACAGGAGAGAAACATGTGGGTATGGCAGTGGTACGATTAGAGGAAGGTGAATACGAAACACTAGTGCAACACCGCCTCCCATCACACTATTCAGCCCAAGCAGCCGAACTAATAGCACTAATAGAAGCATTGCATGCAGCTAAGGGATGCGCAGTGACAATATATACAGACTCAGCATACATGACAACAACAGTACACGGAGGGCTGGCACGGTGGGGGCGGAGAGGGTTCCGACGAGCAGATGGAACACCGGTTCAGCATGCAGAATTATTAAAAGAACTGATTGAGGCCCTGCAAGAACCCACGGCAGTGGCCATCGTAAAATGCCAAGCCCACACTACAAATACAGATCTTATATCTTTGGGGAACGCGGCAGCAGACGCCGCCGCCAAAGAAGCTTCATATTTTCAGAAAGGTGAGGTAGGAGAGTACATGTTACACCACACAGCAAGCCAAGAGGTCCCCACAGGATACAACATGATGCCTACACAAGAAATAATAGAGCTGCAAGAGGGAGCAAGTGCAGAAGAGAAAGTGTTGTGGAATAAGAGGGGATGCAGCAAATCGCCGACGGATTTATTGTGGCGACAAGAAAGTTCAGGAAAAGCAGTGATGCCAGTCACATTGTTAGAAATAGCATTTCAACAACTACACTTCCCCGCACATAACGCAAAACAACACATAATGGCGGAGATACAAGAAGATTGGTTTGCACCTTGCCTCCAGGAACACATCACACGACTGGCATTGGAATGCACGACATGTCAAATTTATAACTCAGGTATGACATTGCGCACACTAAGGGGTACGATACCAAAACCAAATGGCCCATTCAGAGAGCTCCACATCGATTATGTAGACATGGGAGAAAGATGTAATGGGGCCCGCTACATGATTGTGGTTGTATGTCCATTTTCAAGGTGGGTGGAGGCAGGTCCTTGTGCGCGTCCTGATGCGAGGGGCGCCGCAAAGTTCCTAGTACGGGAAGTGTTCCCGCGCTGGGGAATTTGCGAAGTTATTCGCTCAGACAATGGCACACATTTTGTTAATGAACTGTTCAAAGAAGTGACTACGTTATTGGGAATAAAGCACAAATTATGCTCGATTTATCATCCTCAAAGTAATGGCGTAGTGGAAAAGATGAACGGCCTGCTAAAAAGCAGATTGTCAAAACTGTGTTTTTCCCTTAAAAAGACCTGGATGTACTGCCTACCCTTGGCCCTGTTCGAATTGCGCAATCAGCCAAGCAAAGACCACCATTTGTCCCCGCATGAGATCGTCACGGGAAGGAGAATGCACACAGCGCACTCGCCTCTCCGTGAACGTTCTGATGCACACAGAAGCGCAGCGATATTGGGAGAGGAGTTCACAGAGTACTTGAAAAAACTAACACGGGCAGCACGCATTATAGCGAAGCAACTCGCCCCCCCCTCTACAAGAGAGGAGGGGAATACAACAGAACGGGTACCACTGCCTGACAAACAATTACAGCTAATGCCAGGTGACTTTATATATGTCAGAAGTTTTGTACGAAGGTGGAATGCGCCACGTTTCCATGGCCCTTATGAGGTAGTGTTTTGCACGCCCACAGCAGTAAAGGTAAAGGGCCTAAGATACTGGGTGCATTTGACAGACGTACGCAGAGCTTATAGCGCCGTGGAAGGTGAGGTGCAGGACGAGGCACAGGCAACAGCAGACAGTGGTGTTATGGAGAATGAGTAAAGGTGATTTTGTGTGTGTGCAGCGATTGACAATGAATGCAAATGATCACATGGCATTCGTACGAAAAAAGAAAAACCTTGTTCTCTCATTTCTTGAAATTTTTCTTTCTTTTGAAGAAGATTTTATATATATTGTACAATGATCTAAACGTATTGATTGCAAATACCTTTGTCTGTGGAAACAAACCCTTCCCCTACCCACGCCCATGCTTTATGAAAAAAAAAAAAAAAAAAAGTTAATAACGTCCGGGAAATGTTTACATGTCTGTACTTAATGCACTTTTGTATCTCAAACAGGAATTACCATGGCATCTAATGGGCAGCCTGCAACTAATAGATTTGTTAGGATTAGAGAAGTGTTGATAGATAGACTTACATATTCATACGAATGCGGATTGTCAATTTGTGTTATTATATTTTTCCTATCAATGTTTTGCCTGGTGACGTATTGGTTTATAGCGTTCATCTCTATCGAGATGACCGAGGGGGGAGGGGGGAGTAACATCACCCGAGCTCTGGGGAGCAATACAACTACAAGTGTAAATATAAAAGAAGGTGATTTTTTACTATGGGATGGATCACACTTTGTATGGGGTTACTACACTGAACCACCAACTGTCGCCCTGTCAAACTCAAGAGGTATACAAACAGAGATGGAAAGCAACACAATGTCCACACCTGAAATGTATAGCAGCCCCACTACCCTCCCCACCCCATTAGAAGAAAGTGATTTGTTGTTTATTGAGGAAGATGGGAATGTTATAACTATGACAGAACCTAAGGAAACATATCAGAAGTTTGACAAGGGGGGTGGGGAGGAGGAAGGGGGGCCCATTTTTTCATTTACCAAAAGCAGACGTAGGAGAAGCAAGGATAGTAGGCGGAAAAGAGAGACAAGCAGGAGGGGGTATGATGAGTACTATGGGTTAGGCTTAGACAAAATGGAAGACCCCCGGCACCCCCACCAAGCAAATAAATGGTATGCTGATATGAGTGCCACAGCCAAACAAATGACAAATGAGAGCTGTTATGTCTGCTCGCTCATTCCCCATGCATCAGGCACACCTAAAGTGTTGCTGCCCAGAGAATTGCCCATTGTAGATGCCCAGTGTCTCCTTCATCTCACGCTATGCCGAATAAAAAACAACTTCCAGGCACACGACGTCACTTTCAAGATTATACAGACGGAAAAAACGTGCTATCCAAAAGCAGCTGGAGTGGTATGTCTCAAAGAACCATTTTTTGCGATACAAGGGACACTATTTTCTGAAAACAAATGGAAAGATGAAGAAGTACTGTGCAAAGCGGAAGCACTGAGAGGTGTCCAACCAGCCAGGATGCGATGGATAGAAGAAACATGCACACCAGTATGGAAGGAGCACATTTCCAAACTGACATGGGTAACAGCAATGGAGAAACCCTTCAAACTACAAAGTGAGATCAAGAACGAACTATGTTTTAAGGGAGAAGGAAAAGTGGCAATAGGGACGAATAAAAGCTGCAACAAGACTCTCACCATCCCAGACATGAGAAAAGGAACAGCCGCATTAATGGACACATACTGGGTATGTGGGAACCAGGCCTACTTGCACCTTCCCCAGGCATGGAGCGGCAGCTGCTCGATGGCCACACTGCACTCGGCCCTAATGGTGATTCCAGAAAGCCACGTTGATGAAAATAAAAGGACGCCAGAGAACATGCCCCAGGGTGCGGTTCCTCCTACTGCAAAATCACACCTCTATGTCCTGTCCTCCGGAGGGAAGGGAGAAGAGCTATCACGGAACAGACGGGCATCAAATTACATATCCCAAGCTTCATCCGATTTATTGGCACAGATCCCAGACAGGTACCGACTGTTCAGCTCTGTAGAAACATTCTTTGCCTCGCTGATCTCAAGTGTCCAAGCAAGGGCAAATGCAAAATGGCTCCAGATAACACGGTGGGAACTAATTCAGTTAGCCAATGACACTGAAGAAGGGTTCAACATAATAAAAGTAGAACTGCGAGCTCTACGTCTGATGACCATGCAGAACAGGTATGTTCTGGACCTGTTGACTGCGATGGACGGAGGTGTTTGCCGAAAAATAGGAAGTGCCTGCTGCACTTTCGTACCTTCTGAAGACGCGGAGAATGGTTCCTTATCCCACGTGATCGAAGCAGTACACAATCTGGGAGAGAAGATGAAGATGGAAGGTGGAGCAGAAGCCAGCACGTGGTTCGACAATATCTTCTCCTGGGTTCCCTCTTGGCTTGGAATGACAATTAAATTTCTGGTACCAGCTGTGGTGTTTCTCCTCGTGGCGTTCTGCCTGTGCCAGGTGGGCCTCCGATGTTGTGCAAATGCGGTCCCTAACGGCGCAATGATGATGGTGACAATGGGCAACTCTGGTGGTACAATTAAGGCGACACAAGAAGTACATGTACAGACAGGAACAGATAACACTCCCAGGTACCAGTTAGTGCCTATGTACCGTGATAAGTACATAGTAGACAAACTATGGCACACCACTATCAAAGAACCCCGAGATGTGGAACTGGAATGGTATGAGGAGGTCTGGGTAGACTTGGAAGGGAGTGGTGACTGTATATATTTAACATGTACACCAGACGAGTATGCTAGAAGAGGTGAGAGCTTGAGGGGAGTATGTAGGGCATGGATGCCTAGAAAAGGAACACCTGCATGGGATGACGCAGTGATAGAGGAACAAGAATGTAGAAGATTGGAAGAGCTAAAGAATTCGTTACTTTAGTAACGAAAGGGGGGAAATGTAGGGGAGGACTGGCCGCGAGGCCCTCCTCACCTACAGCCTTCTCCCCAGGTGAGGACCATGACTCGATGGGCGTCCCCTCATGCCACCCGGGCCCAGGTGGAGGAGGGTTCACCCGCCGACGACATTGCCCACACGTATCCGTTCCCTGCATATACAAAAATTCAGTTAGGCCTAGAAGCCATCTTGTCTAGCAAAGATGGCGTGAGTTTAGCACACTGTAGCGCGGCCCCCCACCTTTGGAGGGCTTTCCAAGCATCCCTGCCACCGCAGCACTATGGTAGATCCGCTGCGAGCGCGTTCCCATGAGAAAGCCGGGTATGAGATAACCCGAGATGCTAACACTGTAACATTTCGTCGTTCACAATGTAATACTGCATCCCGTGTGACCTGGTCCGCGAGGCCAGGGCAACGCAGAAATGAATTCAAGTAGTGGTATTAGTGAACTACTTTTCTTAAACAGAATCTGCAAACCATGAATTAGCCATAAAAGTGAAATGTTTATATGACTTCACATTGTGATTGTAATAATGCTGCTAGATCACAGAGAAAGTGTCTTTAAGTCATATGTAGACACATGAACCCCTATATGTCTCCTTAAGTCACCCATAGTGGTAACCGTCAATCTCTGTGGTCCATAATATAGTTCTACCTCATGTACCGTCGAATGTATATAGATACCTAAACACTGCAGTACATATAATACCATGTAATGAAAAGGTACTCGACTCGACTGTATTAAAGAAATGTGTAACGAAGTCGAAATATAGATGTGTGTTTAAATAAGATCAAAATAAGGCAAAACATTATAAAAGTTCTGCATTCAAAAGTCAGCAACGCACGAGGAAAAAACCTTTGTGAATATATGCAAGGCCATTCTCCCTCCCACCCTACGAAGCCTGCCAGATAAAGAAGCTAAGGCATGTGCCGCGCTCCCTCACCTCCCCCAACCAAGCTGGAGCCGCTTCAGAGAGTCAGAGGCCCCGGTACCGCACCCAAGGCCACAGCCCGCCACCTGTGTTATTTACAGCACAGTAATAAACCCACGTTTGAATCCACAGATCTACCAGCACCCCCTCGTAAATCCCACAACCCCCCTAGACCACCCCAAGAATCATGACCCCGTGCAAAGCTGGGACAAGACACAGAGACCCATTTATATAATAACTTCTAACGCAGCAGACAGACATGTATCATTCGGCCCAGGCCCCAGAGCCCAGCCCCTCGACCTAAAATACCGGTCAATAGGACACAGGTAAATCTCACCCCAACCGACAACTACCAGACCTCTCACGAGGTGCATTCCTCATGTGTTGCATTTATTTTATAGGATAAACTGCTGAGCGATTTATTGATGAACTTAAATGTCATTTCTTGAATAACTGCAGTGTGCATGGCCTAGGGCAAACGAGTCAGGAAAGGTATTCATCTTTGTCACAGGCTGCCCCAGCATACCAACACCGCCCGGATGACCTCAAGCCGGCCTGCCAGGCCCAACCCTACCACGAGGCTGACCAGTGACGTCCTCCCACCCGGACCAACCAAGCTGCAGCAACACCTATAGTTAGTCGACGCCACCCAATCCCAATTAACTTGTGCCCCCTATAGTGTGTAGGTTTTGATGACGTTTTTTGTATTAGAAATACGCCTGTCTTTGCTATTGTCAGACAGAGCGCTCTCGGAGGTTGCAGAGTTCTTTGCATGCCCTATTCTTTGGATAAATCCCCACTTACGCTCACCAGCACTCTGTCTTGGCCTTATTCCCATTACGGGAGTGTCCATCATTGTCTCCTATTGCGGGGAGGATCGTGCTAACTTGGGGGCGCTTCCTTTCAGTCCCCAGGCGCTCAGGCGTATCTGCAAACGAGAAGGCGGGATGGGTTAGTAGGTGAAGCGGGAGTAGGATAGTGAGAGGAGTGGTGTTCTGTTGGCAGCTTCAACTCGGTATACACCGGGTGCTGAGCTTTGGTGCGAGTCTCGGATCAATGTTAGTCCTCGTGTGCTGTCGGTGTTGCTTATGTGTTATTGCAGTGTTGTGAAGTGCGTGCGGGTTGTTGTGCGAGAGATGGTTGTGTGAGATTTTTGAGTGAGATAAATCTGCAGAAATGCTGAGTTTTTTTGTTAGTGGGTTGTATGAAGGTTAACATGTTAACATTCAAAACTCTGTCTGAGTGTGGCGCTCGCCAATCCTCCCAATCTCATCAGAGTGGGTGAAGGGATACGCCTGGCGGGGTTTTAGGTTTGTGTGAGGCGCTCCCTGTGCTGTTCTAACGTGCTCTGTAAGTGTTCTGATTGCTCCTCGCCGTTCTATTCTAGCGATCTCTCTCTAGGTGTTCTAAAACTGATGGATTGATTAATGTGGGTTGGGTGTCTATTCTCCTCCTTGGGTGCTGGGCTGGTGTAGTGGACTCCTCTCACAAACTTTCTATCTAAATGCATCTGGTGGCGGTTCGGATATCGTACGTCCGGGAGGAAGTGGATGAGTCATTTAAGGGCATTCGCCTCGGGCTGAGTATGTGATCAGTCTTTGGTGACCTCCTTTTGTGGCTATTTCCCATGATATTTTATGGTCTGTCGTGGGGTCCGTTCTTTGGGTTCAGTGTTTGTCCATTTTGGGAGTGACCGAGGTTGGTATTATTTTCATCGTTGTTTAATGGGGTGGGCATTCTAGTGCATCGCTGTTGTGGTTACGCTGTAAAGAGCCATGATTTGAGGTGTTTCCTGAATGCTAGGTGGTTTGTTGTGTTCCTTATATTCTTAGGTAGGTCATTCCAGGTTTTCGGTGCCTGGTGAGAGAAAGAGGATCCTCCGAGTTTTCTTCTGTTATAGGGTTTTGGTTCCAGGCGGATGTCGGTGCTTGATCCCAGTGTTCTTGTCGGTTGATGTAGGCGTAGTTAATTGCTTAAGAATTCTGCACCTTGTTTGTGTATTGCTGTGCGTGATGCACATGGACTTGAACTTTATTCGTCTCAATGGTAGCCAGTGTAGTATTTTTAGCGCGGGTGTGATGTGTTCTCTTCTGGGTAGCTTGAGGAGGAGTCTGGCTGATGCATTTTGTATGCGTTGTAGTTTTTTTAGAAGTCGTTCGGGCATGCCCAGGTATAGGCTATTGGCGTAGTCTACTCTGGACATGAGCAGAGCGATGATGGTGTTTTGTTGGCGAACGATAGGAACAGTAGGATCCTTTGGCAAAGTACAGGTGATACGGAATGAAGCTCCCAGCCAGTAGGGAGTCGAGGGGCCCTTGGTGAACCGGATGGCAACGCTCCTGGTTTCACTCACATAAAAACAAGATGAGACAGTTAAGGGTGGTGCTCATCGAGCCGAACAATGATTCCAGCTTCATCAGCAGGAAGTAGTAGACCACATTGGCAACGACAGCCAGCAGGCCCAGGAGTGACAGGACAGGCAGCGGTCCATACGATGAGTGTGGAGGTCTGAGGGTGACTGTATGTATAAGAGCACTTGTAAGTGAAGGAGCAGGAGGTTACTAGTGTGGTGAGTGTGGCTGTATGGCCACCTTAAAGTACAGATGGGAAGGAATGGGTGGATGGGCCGGTATTGCGCATGTATGAACTATAGGATGGGCCGCCCATGGTAAGGTAACCACTGAAAAAGTTCAGTAAGCACTCGGTAGCTGGGTAGACTTGGCACGTTATCCGCCCAGAAGAACCTGGAAGTTCAACCCGTGTTCCTCTTGCTGTAAATAGGTGAAGCATAGACTGTTGCTAACCATTTTATCGCAGCCGCAAGAATTGACAGAAGAAGACTATTACCTGAGTTGGCGCACAAAGAACAAATCACCACTGAGTTCTGCTAGCTATGCATAACGCACCACTTTGGTGGACACTGGCCGCGGGCATGGCCACCCGCGCACATTAGAATAGAGCAAGGACTATGACAAAATTCGGTCGTGCTGGTCACATAATTCTCTGCCTACTTACACCAGACTACGCCTCAACACCTGACATCAGCAAGCAGCGCAGACCTTTGACAAATTTGGGCATGCTGAACACATAGCGAGTCTCTAACAGTGACGCTGTCTCCCAACTCCTCTCAGCACCCATCCACATGCCTGACCGCATGGGCTGCTCTCTACCGGAATCTGGTCAGCTGTAACCCTCACCTGGTATCCACAGGGACGTCACTCAGCCTGTTCTGACCTCTTAAGACCTCAAACCCTTCCCTGGAGTCTACTCGACTGGAGACTGGGCCTGAAACACAGGATTGGTAGAGTTTAACTCCCTATTGTCTCTGTGTGCTTGAACCCTTTCTTCCCCGGGGTCCAACCCTTCCCTTTGATCCACAGCTAACCTTGTTTTTTTGGAAAGTGTGCTCTCCATCCTGCTTTCAGCGCAGGGGCGTGTTGATGGATGCAAGCTCGTTGCTGCCTAGTTAATTCATTGGCAAGAGTCCGACAGGTAAGTATAATGAGTCTTTTGAACAGTTCTCTAACTTCGTTCCTTTCCTTCCTTAGATGATGGCCGGCGTCCGGGGATGGCGACGTGCTGCTGAGATGAGTAGCGCTGAAGGTGAGTGAGAGCGCGATGCGACCCTTTCGTATTTGTATTGAACTGAGTTCTTTTTCTGTGTCTTTTAGGTGCGCAATGTTTTCAGCGTGGATGCCGGTTATGAGGAAGAAATGCGGTGAGTAAGCGCGGTATGCGGCGCCTCTAGATGTTTCCACCCTAACCTGGAGTGTCTTTTCCCTCTTGCAGATGGATGAGAAGTGCCGGAGACAGAGTTCCCCCAGAGCGGCTGAGATTCAGGTAAGCGTTCGAAGCTCGTACAGTCTTTAAAAATAAGCGAAGATTTGCTGAATGCTTACTAATGCCTTTTTTCTGTTCTTTTCCCTTTTCCTTAGGAAGCGGCGTGCCGGGATGGGAATGACACCGCCGAAGATGCCCGCAGAACAGAAGGAGCGATGAATGATGGGCAGAAGCGCTGCAAGGTAAGGCTGTTCCTAACGGTGTTCTTGTTCTTGCAGGAGCTGAGCGCTGAAGAAAGATGCAGGCCGATTGGAGACCGATCCGAACACGGTGAGTGTCACGCTGCAGGTGCAGAAAACACAAAGCATGTTTCTCAGCCTGGCCATGGCTTAAATAGTCTCTGGGTATCCCAGGTGTCTCTGGGCTGAACCACACCCAAATGACTAGACCGCACATGCAGTTCTGGGAACCGAAATATGTGGGGGCATCCATCTTGTCCCCATCAATGCACTACAAGTCCAATCCCCAATGTTATCCTATGGGAGTGAGTGAGTCTGGTGCCACAAGCGCCAAGTCTGACTCCAAGTGGGTCTTTGGAAGGATGGAGAGGCCCTTGAGGGCCATGTAGGTGATCGTGGCCTGGCTCCAGCCTGACATCTTGGAGGGCTGGGGACATGAGGGGCAGGAATCATGACACAGCCCTGCTAAGCCTTAATTGGCCCATTGCACACACACACATCCTAATCGTGCTCCATGGTCCCCAACACTCTGGATGGACTTCTGTCCTTCGAGGGCATTCCCACTTACAGCGCTTTGAGACTATAATAATGGTAAAAGACACTATATAAATGACAAGTCCAATACAATACAATATCCTTAGTATACACTTGTGCATTTCATTTGTCATGACCTCTCAAGAGGAAATGCCAGGCAAGGGTGTTGCAATGATTTGTGTAATGTCGGGCAAATGTTTATAAGAACAGCCGGCAAACAAAAGCCCAAACTCCCTCTAAATCAGAGAACAATTCCAACAATATTTAAAACCCCAGGACATCGCTGCACCCATTACCCATCGATGAACCTGCCGCCTACGACACTGGTGTCCTTACAAAAATTCTCTCATTCCAACAAATACACTGATAACCTGGCAGGTGACTGCTCACCTGCAGTCTATTGCATTGATAAGCCTGCACTAGACTCTGACCACTGGTCTAAGCCATCAGGGACCCTGCAGAAAACTGTTCACCTGCCATTGACAGCATTAAAACCCTGAAGCTAACCTCTTACCTGCCATCGATGAATTCTCGAAGAACATAACCCTACAGCTAACCTCTCCCTTGCCATCTCCTGTATGGATAACCCTATCACTAACCTCTCACCTGCCATCACCTGTATGGATAACCCTGTCACTAACCTCTCACCCGCCATCTCCTGTATAGATACCCCTATCACTTACCTCTCACCTGCCATCACCTGTATGGATAACCCTATCACTAACCTCTCACCCGCCATCTCCAGTATGGATAACCCTATCACTTACCTCTCACCTGCCATCACCTGTATGGATAACCCTATCACTAACCTCTCACCCGCCATCTCCAGTATGGATAACCCTATCACTAACCTCTCACCTGCCATCACCTGTATAGATAACCCTATCACTAACCTCTCACCCGCCATCTCCAGTATGGATAACCCAATCACTAACCTCTCACCTGCCATCTCCAGTATGAATAACCCTATCACTAACCTCTCACCTGCCATCTCCAGTATGGATAACCCTATCACTAGCCTCTCACCTGCCATCTCCTGCATGGACTCTATCACTAACCTCTCTCCCTTGCCATCTCCTGTATGGATAACCCTACCACTAACCTCTCACCCGCCATCTCCTGTATGGATAACCCTATTGCTAACCTCTCTCACTTGCCATCTCCTGTATGGATAACCCTATTGCTAACCTCTCTCACTTGCCATCTCCTGTATGGATAACCCTATTGCTAACCTCTCTCACTTGCCATCTCCTGTATGGATCACCTTAGAGCTCACATCTCACCTGCCATATCTTGTATGGATAACCCTATCACTACCCTCTCACTTGCCATCTCCTGTATGGATAACCCTGCAGCTGACCTCCCACCTGCCCCCTAAGACATCGAGGAGCATGCAGCTGACCTCTCAGGTGCCATCATCTACACCATTGATGACCTGGGAGCTGGCCTGCCGCCTCTGGCATTGATAACCGCACAACTGCCCTCTCACCTGCCATCTACAGCATCAACAACCCTGCAGCCAATCTCCAATTCATAGAGGGAGCTCAGCATGCGTTGACGTCGGTCTGGGCGCCGGAGAAGGTTAATCAGGAAAACCTGCCATCATTTCAAGAAAAAGCAGTGATTAAACATGAGCCAAAGCCAGAGTAATACATTCAAAAAGCAAAGTGAAATGGAGGGTTAATTTTGGAGGAAGAGGGCCTGGGGAATCTTGCAGGGGTTAGGGGAGTGGGGTTTCAATGGAGAAGATAATGTTGGGATTGGCAACGCATGAGGGGCCGGGTGCAAGGTAGCAAGGGATTAAGAAGAAAGCGAGGCTGGGATGCAAGAGAGCAGGATGGGCGAGGAGATGCGGCCTCTGACCTCAGGCCGATAGAGACATGTTAGCCGGCAGAGGGACACTTCAGCGTGTAGGGAGGGAATGGAAGATGTGGGAAATGTAGCAGAGAAAGGGGGGGGTGGGCTGCAGAGAAATGGGGCCAGAGTACCCGAGTGAGACTGCAGGAAAGCACCAAGCATCTGTGAATGTCAAGTTTGAGGGGCTCTCGAAATGTGAAAGTCTCCTGAGGTCACATGTGGGTCAGTGCCTCCAAAGGTCATGGATGGTGGGAGTGCATCCATGGGCCAAGGAGGGTGTGGATGCCTCGAGAGGTCAGAGGGCACTGGTGCCTCCAGATGTCAGAGGTCACTGGTGTCTCCAGATGACAGAGGGCACTGGTGCCTCCAGAGGTCACAGAAGGCATTGGTGCCTCAAGAGGTCAGAGGGCACTGGTGCCTCCAGATGTCAGATGTCACTGGTGTCTCCAGATGTTAGAGGGCACTGGTGCCTCCAGAGGTCACAGGGCATTGGTGCCTCCAGAGGTCACAGAAGGCATTGGTGTCTCCAGATGTCACAGAGGGCATTGGTGTCTCCAGATGTCAGAAGGCACTGGTGCCTTCAGATGTCAGAGGGCACTGGTGCCTTCAGATGTCAGAGGACACTGGTGCCTCCAGAGGTCACAGAAAGCATTTGTGCCTCCAGATGTCAGGGGGCATTGATGCCTCCAGATGTCACAGAGGACACTGGTGTCACCAGATGTCACAGAGGGCACTGGTGCCTCCAGATGTCATAGAGGGTACTGGTGTCTCCAGATGTCAGAGGGCATTGGTGCCTCCAGATGTCACAGAGGGCACTGGTGTCTCCAGATGTCACAGGGCATCGGTGCCTCCAGATGTCACAGAGGGCATTGGTGTCTCCAGATGTCAGAGGGCACTGGTGCCTCCAGATGTCAGAGGGCATTGGTGCCTCCAGATGTCACAGAGGGCATTAGTGCCTCCAGATGTTAGAGGGAATTGGTGCCTCGAGAGGTCAGAGGGCACTGGTGCCTCCAGATGTCAGAGGTCACTGGTGTCTCCAGATGACAGAGGGCACTGGTGCCTCCAGAGGTCACAGAAGGCATTGGTGCCTCCAGAGGTCAGAGGGCACTGGTGTCTCCAGATGTCAGATGTCACTGGTGTCTCCAGATGTTAGAGGGCACTGGTGCCTCCAGAGGTCACAGGGCATTGGTGCCTCCAGAGGTCACAGAAGGCATTGGTGTCTCCAGATGTCACAGAGGGCACTGGTGTCTCCAGATGTCAGAGGGCACTGGTGCCTTCAGATGTCAGAGGACACTGGTGCCTCCAGAGGTCACAGAAAGCATTTGTGCCTCCAGAGGTCAGGGGGCATTGGTGCCTCCAGATGTCACAGAGGACACTGGTGTCACCAGATGTCACAGAGGGCACTGGTGCCTCCAGATGTCACAGAGGGCACTGATGTCTCCAGATGTCAGAGGGCATTGGTGCCTCCAGATGTCACAGAGGACACTGGTGTCACCAGATGTCACAGAGGGCACTGGTGCCTCCAGATGTCAGAGGGCACTGATGTCTCCAGATGTCACAGGGCATCGGTGCCTCCAGATGTCACAGAGGGCATTGGTGTCTCCAGATGTCAGAGGGCACTGGTGCCTCCAGATGTCAAAGGGCATTGGTGCCTCCAGATGTCACAGAGGGCATTAGTGCCTCCAGATGTTAGAGGGAATTGGTGCCTCCAGAGGCCCGAGGGCATTGGTGCCTCCAGAGGTCAGAGGGCACTGGTGTCTCCAGATGTCACAAAGGGCACTGGTGTCTCCAGATTTCAGAGGGCATTGGTGCCTCCAGATGTTAGATGGCATTGATGCTTCCAGATGTCACAGAGGGCACTGATGTCACCAGATGTTACAGAGGGCACTGGTGTCTCCAGATGTCACAGAGGGCACTGGTGTCTCCATATGTCAGAGGTCACTGGTGCCTCCAGATGTCACAGAGGGCACTGGTGTCTCCAGATGTCAGAGGGCATTGGTGCCTCCAGATGTCACAGAGGGCACTGGTGTCTCCATATGTCAGAGGTCACTGGTGCCTCCAGATGTCACTGAGGGCACTGGTGCCTTCAGAGGTCAGAGGGCACTGCTGTCTCCAGAAGTCAGAGGCCATTGGTGCCTCCAGATGTCAGAGGGCACTGGTCTCCAGATGTCAGAGGGCATTGGTGCCTCCAGATGTCAGAGAGCACTGATGTCTCCAGATGTCAGAGGGCATTGGTGTCTCCAGATGTCAGAGGGCACTGGTGCCTCCAGATGTCAGAGGGCATTGGTGCCTCCAGATGTCACTGAGGGCATTGGTGCCTCCAAATGTCACAGAGGGCACTGGTGCCTCCAGATGTCACTGAAAGCATTGGTGCCTCCGGATGTCAGAGGGCATCGGTGCCTCCAGATGTCACAGAGGGCATTGGTGTCTCCAGATGTCAGAGGGCATTGGTGTCTCCAGATGTCAGAGGGCACTGGTGCCTCCAGATGTCAGAGGGCATTGGTGCCTCCAGATGTCACTGAGGGCACTGGTGCCTTCAGAGGTCAGAGGGCACTGCTGTCTCCAGAAGTCAGAGGCCATTGGTGCCTCCAGATGTCAGAGGGCACTGGTCTCCAGATGTCAGAGGGCATTGGTGCCTCCAGATGTCAGAGAGCACTGATGTCTCCAGATGTCAGAGGGCATTGGTGCCTCCAGATGTCAGAGAGCACTGTGTCTCTAGATGTCAGAGAGGGCGCTGGAGCCTCCAGATGTCAGAGAAGGCACTGGTGTCTCCAGATGTCAGAGGGCACTGGTGACTCCAGATGTCACAGAGGGCACTGGTGTCTCTAGATGTCAGAGGGCATTGGTGCCTCCAGATGTCAGAGAGCAGTGGTGTCTCCAGATGTCAGAGGGCATTGGTGCCTCTAGATGTCAGAGAGGGCATTGGTGCCTCCAGATGTCACAGAGGACACTGGTGGTCACCAGATGTCACAGAGGGCACTGGTGCCCCCAGATGTCACTGGTGTCTCCAGATGTCACAGGGCATCGGTGCCTCCAGATGTCACAGAGGGCATTGGTGTCTCCAGATGTCAGAGGGCACTGGTGCCTCCAGATGTCAGAGGGCATTGGTGCCTCCAGATGTCACAGAGGGCATTGGTGCCTCCAGATGTTAGAGGGCATTGGTGCCTCCAGAGGCCAGATGGCATTGGTGCCTCCAGAGGTCAGAGGGCACTGGTGCCTCCAGATGTCACAGAGGGCATTGGTGCCTCCAGATGTCAGGGCATTGGTGACTCCATATGTCACAGAGGGCACTGGTGTCTCCAGATGTCAGAGAGCATTGGTGTCTCCAGATGTCAGAGGACACCGGTGTCTCCAGATGTCACAGAGGGCACTGGTGTCTCCAGATGTCAGAGGGCATTGGTGCCTCCAGATTTCACAGAGGGCACTGGTGTCTCCAGATGTCACAGAGGGCTCTGGTGCCTCCAGATGTCACAGAGGGCACTGGTTTCTCCAGATGTCAGAGGGCATTGGTGCCTCCAGATGTCACAGAGGGCACTGGTGTCTCCATATGTCAGAGGGCATTGGTGCCTCCAGATGTCACAGAGGGCACTGGTGTCTCCATATGTCAGAGGGCAATGGTGTCTCCAGATGTCACAGAGGGCTCTGGTGCCTCCAGATGTCACAGAGGGCACTGGTGTCTCCAGATGTCAGAGGGCATTGGTGCCTCCAGATGTCACAGAGGGCACTGGTGTCTCCAGATGTCAGAGGGCATTGGTGCCTCCAGATGTCACAGAGGGCACTCGTGTCTCCAGATGTCAGAGGGCTCTGGTGCCTCCAGATGTCACAGAGGGCACTGGTTTCTCCAGATGTCAGAGGGCATTGGTGCCTCCAGATGTCACAGAGGGCACTGGTGTCTCCATATGTCAGAGGTCACTGGTGCCTCCAGATGTCACAGAGGGCACTGGTGTCTCCAGATGTCAGAGGGCATTGGTGCCTCCAGATGTCACAGAGGGCACTGGTGTCCCCATATGTCAGAGGTCACTGGTGCCTCCAGATGTCACAGAGGGCACTGGTGTCTCCAGATGTCAGAGGGCATTGGTGCCTCCAGATGTCACAGAGGGCACTGGTGCCTCCAGATATCACAGAGGGCATTGGTGTCTCCAGATGTCAGAGGGCACTGGTGCCTCCAGATGTCAGAGGGCATTGGTGCCTCCAGATGTCACAGAGGGCATTGGTACCTCCAGTCGGAGGGCACTGGTGCCTCCAGAGGTCAGAGGGCACTGGTGTCTCCAGAAGTCGGAGGCCATTGGTGCCTCCAGATGTCAGAGGGCACTGGTGCCTCGAGGTCGCTGAGGGCATTGGTGTCTCCATACATCATGGAAGGCAGGTGTCCCTTCAGAGGTCACCGACAGTGAGAGTATTTCCAGACGCCCTAGAAGGCATTGGTGCCTTCAGAGTTCAAGGAGGGCAGGGAGCCATCCATTGGGTAGACGCCCTCCAAGTGCCATGGAACACAATATAAAATACTATCAGACAAATAAGGCAAAGCTAAGTACAGAGGCTAGATAATGGGACATAGGCATTATCATGTTGTGTGTTTGCTGGGACAGGCTAGTGCCTGGTCTCACACTGCACTCGCCTGCCTGAATGGAGCCGTTTTGCCTTTTCTGTTCTTGGCTCTGGAAGACTTCATTTTATTGTCAGACTGTGGGGGAATTAGTGTTGCAGCTTTCTCCATCAGCAGGACAGTGCAGTGCCCTTCAGTCTCGTCCTCTGCCAGTCCATAGGGGTTCCGGCCTCTGTGGGTTCCTGGTGGGATCCGTGTCGCCTGCCCTCCATTCCATTCCCATGTTTGGCGAGTGTCCCTTGGCCTGTGGTTTGCGGTTTGGAGATTTAGAGAAGGGTCAGGAATATTGCCAGCATGTGACCCCAGGCACATGCCCTCTGGATGTGGGCTTGCCGCCGGCCAGGAGGCTGGGCAGGTTCTAGGCCCTGTTCTAGGTCCCTAGGAGATGCTGCCTCCTGAATGTTTTGTCCTATGGTGTGAGGCTGGGCAGGTTCTACGCCCTGTTCTAGGTCCCTAGGAGATGCCGCCTCCTGTATGTAATGTACTGTGGTGTGAGGCTTGGCAGGTTCTAGGCCCTGTTCTGGGTCCCTAGGAGATGCCACCTCCTGTATGTATTGTCCTATGGTGTGAGGCTGGGCAGGGTCTAGGCCCTGTCCTAGGTCCCTAGGAGATGCCGCCTCCTGTATGTATTGTCCTATGGTGTGAGGCTGGGCAGGTTCTAGGCTCTGTTCTAGGTCCCTATGATATGCTGCCTCCTGTATGTATTGTTCTATGGTGTGAGGCTGGGCAGCTTCTAGGCCCTGTTCTAGGTCCCTATGAGATGCTGCTTCCTGTATGTATTGTCCTGTGGTGTGAGGCTGGGTGGGTTCTAGGCCCTGTCCTAGGTCCCTAGGAGATGCTGCCTCCTGTATGTATTGTCTTGTGATGTGAGGCTGGGCGGGTTCCAGGCCCTGTCCTAGGTCCCTAGGAGATGCTGTCTCCTGTATGTATTGTCCTGTGGTGTGAGGCTGGGCAGGTTCTAGGCCCTGTTCTAGGTCCCTGTGAAATGCTGCCTCCTGTATGTATTGTCCAATGGTGTGAGGCTGGGCAGGTTCTAGGTCCCTATGAGATGCTGCCTCCTGTATGTATTGTTCTATGGTGTGAGGCTGGGCAGGTTCTAGGCCCTGTCCTAGGTCCCTATGAGACGCTGCTTCTTGTATGTATTGTCCTGTGGTGTGAGGCTGGGAAGGTTCTAGGCCCTGTTCTAGGTTCCTAGGAGACACATCCTCCTATATATTCTGTCCTGTGGTGTGAAGCTGGGCGGGTTCTAGGCCCTGTTCTAGCTCCCTAGGAGATGCTGCCTCCTGTATGTATTGTCCTGTGGTGTAAGGCTGGGCAGGTTCTAGGCCATGTTCTAGTTCCCTAGGAGATGCTGCCTCCTGTATGTATTGTCCTATGGTGGGAGGCTGGCAGGTTCTAGGTCCCTAGGAGACGCTGCCTCCTGTATATATTGTCCTGCAGTGTGAGGCTGGGCAGGTTCTAGGCCCTGTTCTAGGTCCCTAGGAGATGCCGCCTCCTGTATGTAATGTCCTGTGGTGTGACATTCTAGGTCCCTAGGAGATGCTGCCTCCTGTATGTATTGTCCTATGGTGAGGCTGGGCAGGTTCTAGGCCCTGTTCTAGGTCCGTATGAGATGCTGCCTCCTGTATGTATTGTCCTGTGGTGTGAACCTGGGCAGGTTCTAGGCTCTGTTCTAGGTCCCTATGAGATGCTGCCTCCTGTATGTATTGTTCTATGGTGTGAGGCTGGGCGGGTTCTAGGCCCTGTTCTAGGTCCCTAGGAGATGCTGTCTCCTGTATGTATTGTCCTATGGTGGGAGGCTGGCAGGTTCTAGGCCCTGTTCTATGTCCCTAGGAGATGCCGTCTCCTGCATGTATTGTCCTATTGTGTGAGGCTGGGAAGGTTCTAGGCCCTGTTCTAGGTCCGTGTGAAATGCTGTCTCATGTATGTATTGTCCTATGGTGTGAGGCTGGGCAGGTTCTAGGTCCTGTTCTAGGTCCCTATGAGATGCTGCCTCCTGTATGTATTGTCCTACGGCGTGAAGCTGGGTAGGTTCTAGGCCCTGTACTAGGTACCTAGGAGATGCTGCCTCCTGTATGTGTTGTCCTGTGGTGTGAGGATGGCACGGTTCTAGGCCCAGTTCTGGGTCCCTAGTAGACACTGCCTCCTGTATGTATTGTCCTGTGGTGTGAGGCTGGGCAGGTTCTAGGCCCTGTTCTAGGTCCCTCAGAGATGCTGCCTCCTGTATCTATTGTCCTATGGTGTGAGGCTGGGCAGGTTCTAGGCCCTGTTCTAGGTCACTATGAGATGCTGCCTCCTGCATGTATTGCCCTATGGCGTGAGGCTGGGTAGGTTCTAGGCCCTGTTCTAGGTCCCTAGGAGACGCTGCCTCCTGTATGTATTGTCCTGTGGTGTGAGGCTGGGTAGGTTCTAGGCCCTGTTCTAGGTCCCTATGAGATGCTGCCTCCTGTATGTGTTGTCCTGTGGTGTGAGGATGGCACGGTTCTAGGCCCAGTTCTGGGTCCCTAGTAGACACTGCCTCCTGTATGTATTGTCCTGTGGTGTGAGGCTGGGTAGGTTCTAGGCCCTGTTCTAGGTCCCTCAGAGATGCTGCCTCCTGTATCTATTGTCCTATGGTGTGAGGCTGGGCAGGTTCTAGGCCCAGTTCTGGGTCCCTAGTAGACACTGCCTCCTGTATGTATTGTCCTGTGGTGTGAGGCTGGGTAGGTTCTAGGCCCTGTTCTAGGTCCCTCAGAGATGCTGCCTCCTGTATCTATTGTCCTATGGTGTGAGGCTGGGAAGGTTCTAGGCCCTGTTCTAGGTCACTATGAGATGCTGCCTCCTGTATGTATTGCCCTATGGCGTGAGGCTGGGTAGGTTCTAGGCCCTGTTCTAGGTCCCTATGAGATGCTGCCTCCTGTATGTGTTGTCCTGTGGTGCGAGGCTGGCAAGGTTCTAGGCCCAGTTCTGGGTCCCCAGTAGACACTGCATCCTGTATGTATTGTCCTGTGGTGTGAGGCTGGGCAGGTTCTAGGCCCTGTTCTAGGTCCCTCGGAGATGCTGCCTCCTGTATGTATTGTCCTATGGTGGGAGGCTGGCAGGTTCTAGGCTCTGTTCTAGGTCCCTAGGAGATGCTGTCTCCTGTATGTGTTGTCCTATGGCGTGAGGCTGGGTAGGTTCTAGGCCCCATTCTAGGTCCCTAGGAGACGCTGCCTCCTGTATGTATTGTCCTGTGGTGTGAGGCTGGGCAGGTTTTAGGCCCTGTTCTAGGTCCCTAGGAGACGCTGCCTCCCGTATGTGTTGTCCTGTGGTGTGAGGCTGGGTGGGTTCTAGGCCCTGTTCTAGGTCCCTTTGAGATGCTGCCTCCTGTATGTATTGTCCTGTGGTGTGAGGCTGGGCAGGTTCTTGGCCCTGTTCTAGGTCCCTAGTAGACGCTGCCTCCTGTATGTATTGTCCTGTGGTGTGAGGCTGGGCAGGTTCTAGGCCCTGTTCTAGGTCCCTAGTAGACACCGCCTCCTGTATGTATTGTCCTGTTGTGTGAGGCTGGGTAGGTTCTAGGCCCTGTTCTAGGTCCCTCAGAGATGCTGCCTCCTGTATCTATTGTCCTATGGTGTGAGGCTGGGCAGGTTCTAGGCCCTGTTCTAGGTCACTATGAGATGCTGCCTCCTGTATGTATTGCCCTATGGCGTGAGGCTGGGTAGGTTCTAAGCCCTGTTCTAGGTCCCTATGAGATGCTGCCTCCTGTATGTGTTGTCCTGTGGTGCGAGGCTGGCAAGGTTCTAGGCCCAGTTCTGGGTCCCCAGTAGACACTGCATCCTGTATGTATTGTCCTGTGGTGTGAGGCTGGGCAGGTTCTAGGCCCTGTTCTAGGTCCCTCGGAGATGCTGCCTCCTGTATGTATTGTCCTATGGTGGGAGGCTGGCAGGTTCTAGGCTCTGTTCTAGGTCCCTAGGAGATGCTGTCTCCTGTATGTGTTGTCCTATGGCGTGAGGCTGGGTAGGTTCTAGGCCCCATTCTAGGTCCCTAGGAGACGCTGCCTCCTGTATGTATTGTCCTGTGGTGTGAGGCTGGGCAGGTTTTAGGCCCTGTTCTAGGTCCCTAGGAGACGCTGCCTCCCGTATGTGTTGTCCTGTGGTGTGAGGCTGGGCGGGTTCTAGGCCCTGTTCTAGGTCCCTTTGAGATGCTGCCTCCTGTATGTATTGTCCTGTGGTGTGAGGCTGGGCAGGTTCTTGGCCCTGTTCTAGGTCCCTAGTAGACGCTGCCTCCTGTATGTATTGTCCTGTGGTGTGAGGCTGGGCAGGTTCTAGGCCCAGTTCTAGGTCCCTAGTAGACGCTGCCTCCTGTATGTATTGTCCTGTGGTGTGGGCAGGTTCTAGGCCCTGTTCTAGGTCCCTAGTAGACACCGCCTCCTGTATGTATTGTCCTGTTGTGTGAGGCTGGGCAGGTTCTAGGCCCTGTTCTAGGTCCCTCGGAGATGCTGCCTCCTGTATGTATTGTCCTATGGTGTGAGGCTGGGCAGGTTCTAGGCCCTGTCCTAGGTCCCTATGAGACGCTGCTTCTTGTATGTATTGTCCTGTGGTGTGAGGCTGGGAAGGTTCTAGGCCCTGTTCTAGGTTCCTAGGAGACACATCCTCCTATATATTCTGTCCTGTGGTGTGAAGCTGGGCGGGTTCTAGGCCCTGTTCTAGCTCCCTAGGAGATGCTGCCTCCTGTATGTATTGTCCTGTGGTGTAAGGCTGGGCAGGTTCTAGGCCCTGTTCTAGTTCCCTAGGAGATGCTGCCTCCTGTATGTATTGTCCTATGGTGGGAGGCTGGCAGGTTCTAGGCCCTGTTCTAGGTCCCTAGGAGACGCTGCCTCCTGTATATATTGTCCTGCAGTGTGAGGCTGGGCAGGTTCTAGGCCCTGTTCTAGGTCCCGAGGAGATGCCGCCTCCTGTATGTAATGTCCTGTGGTGTGAAATTCTAGGTCCCTAGGAGATGCTGCCTCCTGTATGTATTGTCCTATGGTGAGGCTGGGCAGGTTCTAGGCCCTGTTCTAGGTCCGTATGAGATGCTGCCTCCTGTATGTATTGTCCTGTGGTGTGAAGCTGGGCAGGTTCTAGGCTCTGTTCTAGGTCCCTATGAGATGCTGCCTCCTGTATGTATTGTTCTATGGTGTGAGGCTGGGCAGGTTCTAGGCCCTGTCCTAGGTCCCTAGGAGATGCTGTCTCCTGTATGTATTGTCCTATGGTGGGAGGCTGGCAGGTTCTAGGCCCTGTTCTATGTCCCTAGGAGATGCCGTCTCCTGTATGTAATGTCCTGTGGTGTGAGGCTTGGCAGGTTCTAGGCCCTGTTCTGGGTCCCTAGGAGATGCCGCCTCCTGCATGTATTGTCCTATTGTGTGAGGCTGGGCAGGTTCTAGGCCCTGTTCTAGGTCCGTGTGAAATGCTGTCTCATGTATGTATTGTCCTATGGTGTGAGGCTGGGCAGGTTCTAGGCCCTGTTCTAGGTCCCTATGAGATGCTGCCTCCTGTATGTATTGTCCTACGGCGTGAGGCTGGGTAGGTTCTAGGCCCTGTCCTAGGTCCCTATGAGATGCTGCCTCCTGTATGTGTTGTCCTGTGGTGTGAGGATGGCACGGTTCTAGGCCCAGTTCTGGGTCCCTAGTGGACACTGCCTCCCGTATGTATTGTCCTGTGGTGTGAGGCTGGGCAGGTTCTAGGCCCTGTTCTAGGTCCCTCAGAGATGCTGCCGCCTGTATCTATTGTCCTATGGTGTGAGGCTGGGCAGGTTCTAGGCCCTGTTCTAGGTCACTATGAGATGCTGCCTCCTGTATGTATTGCCCTATGGCGTGAGGCTGGGTAGGTTCTAGGTCCCTTTGAGATGCTGTCTCCTGTATGTATTGTCCTGTGGTGTGAGGCTGGGCAGGTTCTTGGCCCTGTTCTAGGTCCCTATGAGATGCTGCCTCCTGTATGTGTTGTCCTGTGGTGTGAGGATGGCACGGTTCTAGGCCCTGTTCTAGGTCCCTAGGAGATGCTGCCTCCTGTAGGTATTGTCCTGTGGTGTAAGGCTGAGGAGGTTCTAGGCCCTTTTCTAGTTCCCTAGGAGATGCTGCCTCCTGTATCTATTATCCTATGGTGTGAGGCTGGGCAGATTCTAGGCCCTGTTCTAGGTCACTATGAGATGCTGCCTCCTGTATGTATTGCCCTATGGCGTGAGGCTGGGTAGGTTCTAGGTCCCTTTGAGATGCTGTCTCCTGTATGTATTGTCCTGTGGTGTGAGGCTGGGCAGGTTCTTGGCCCTGTTCTAGGTCCCTAGTAGACACTGCCTCCTGTATGTGTTGTCCTGTGGTGTGAGGCTGGGCAGGTTCTAGGCCCAGTTCTAGGTCCCTAGTAGACGCTGCCTCCTGTATGTATTGTCCTGTGGTGTGAGGCTGGACAGGTTCTAGGCCCTGTTCTAGGTCCCTAGTAGACACTGCCTCCTGTATGTATTGTCCTGTGGTGTGAGGCTGGGCAGGTTCTAGGCCCTGTTCTAGGTCCCTAGGAGATGCTGCCTCCTGTATGTATTGTCCTATGGTGTGAGGCTGGGCAGGTTCTAGGCCCTGTTCTAGGTCCCTCTGAGATGCTGCCTCCTGTATGTATTGTGCTATGGTGGGAGGCTGGCAGGTTCTAGGCTCTGTTCTAGGTCCCTAGGAAATACTGTCTCCTGTATGTGTTGTCCTGTGGTGTGAGGCTGGCAAGGTTCTAGGCCCTGTTCTAGGTCCCTTTGAGGTGCTGCCTCCTGTATGTATTGTCCTGTGGTGTGAGGCTTGGCAGGTTCTAGGCCCTGTTCTGGGTACCTAGGAGATGCCGCCACCTGTATGTATTGTCCTGTGGTGTGTGGCTGGGCAGGTTCTAGGCCCTGTTCTAGGTCCCTAGGAGATGCTGCCTCCTGTGTCCTGTGGTGTGAGGCTGGCAAGGTTCTAGGTCCCTTTGAGGTGCTGCCTCCTGTATGTATTGTCTTGTGGTGTGAGGCGGGGCAGGTTCTAGGCCCTGTTCTACGTCCCTAGTAGATGCTGCCTCCTGTATGTATTGTCCTGTGGTGTGAGGCTGGGCAGGTTCTAGGCCCTGTTCTAGGTCCCTTTGAGATGCTGCCTCCTGTATGTATTGTCCTGTGGTGTGAGGCTGGGCAGGTTCTAGGCTCTGTTCTAGGTCCCTAGGTGACGCTGCCTCCTGTATGTGTTGTCCTGTGGTGTGAGGCTGGGCGGGTTCTAGGCCCTGTTTTAGGTCCCTTTGAGATGCTGCCTCCTGTATGTATTGTCCTTGGTGTGAGGCTGGGCAGGTTCTAGGCCATGTTCTAGGTCCCTAGGAGATGCTGCCTCCTGTATGTATTGTCCTATGGTGTGAGGCTGGGCAGGTTCTAGGCCCTGTTCTAGGTCCCTAGAGATGCTGCCTCCTGTATGTATTGTCCTATGATGGGAGGCTGGCAGGTTCTAGGCCCTCTTCTAGGTTCCTAGGAGACACTGCCTCCTATATATATTGTGTCCTGTGGTGTGAAGCTGGTCGGGTTCTAGGCCCTGTTCTAGGTCCCTAGGAGATGCTGCCTCCTGTAGGTATTGTCCTGTGGTGTAAGGCTGAGGAGGTTCTAGGCCCTTTTCTAGTTCCCTAGGAGATGCTGCCTCCTGTATCTATTATCCTATGGTGTGAGGCTGGGCAGATTCTAGGCCCTGTTCTAGGTCACTATGAGATGCTGCCTCCTGTATGTATTGCCATATGGCGTGAGGCTGGGTAGGTTCTAGGCCCTGTTCTAGGTCCCTAGGAGACGCTGCCTCCTGTATGTATTGTCCTGTGGTGTGAGGCTGGGCAGGTTTTAGGCCCTGTTCTAGGTCCCTAGGAGACGCTGCCTCCCGTATGTGTTGTCCTGTGGTGTGAGGCTGGGCGGGTTCTAGGCCCTGTTCTAGGTCCCTTTGAGATGCTGCCTCCTATATGTATTGTCCTGTGGTGTGAGGCTGGGCAGGTTCTTGGCCCTGTTCTAGGTCCATAGTAGACACTGCCTCCTGTATGTATTGTCCTGTGGTGTGAGTCTGGGCGGGTTCTAGGCCCTGTTTTAGGTCCCTAGGAGATGCTGCCTCCTGTATGTATTGTCCTATGGTGGGAGACTGGAAGGTTCTAGGCCCTGTTCTAGGTCCCTAGGAGACGCTGCCTCCTGTATATATTGTCCTGCGGTGTGAGGCTGGGCAGGTTCTAGGCCCTGTTCTAGGTCTCTATGAGATGCTGCCTCCTGTATGTGTTGTCCTGTGGTGCGAGGCTGGCAAGGTTCTAGGCCCAGTTCTGGGTCTCTAGTAGACACTGCATCCTGTATGTATTGTCCTGTGTTGTGAGGCTGGGCAGGTTCTAGGCCCTGTTCTAGGTCCCTCGGAGATGCTGTCTCCTGTATGTGTTGTCCTATGGCGTGAGGCTGGGTAGGTTCTAGGCCCCATTCTAGGTCCCTAGGAGACGCTGCCTCCTGTATGTATTGTCCTGTGGTGTGAGGCTGGGCAGGTTTTAGGCCCTGTTCTAGGTCCCTAGGAGACGCTGCCTCCCGTATGTGTTGTCCTGTGGTGTGAGGCTGGGCGGGTTCTAGGCCGTTCTAGGTCCCTTTGAGATGCTGACTCCTGTATGTATTGTCCTGTGGTGTGAGGCTGGGCAGGTTCTTGGCCCTGTTCTAGGTCCCTAGTAGACGCTGCCTCCTGTATGTATTGTCCTGTGGTGTGAGGCTGGGCAGGTTCTAGGCCCAGTTCTAGGTCCCTAGTAGACGCTGCCTCCTGTATGTATTGTCCTGTGGTGTGAGGCTGGGCAGGTTCTAGGCCCTGTTCTAGGTCCCTAGTAGACACTGCCTCCTGTATGTATTGTCCTGTGGTGTGAGGCTGGGCAGGTTCTAGGCCCTGTTCTAGGTCCCTAGGAGATGCTGCCTCCTATATAGTGTCCTGTGGTGTGAAGCTGGGCGGGTTCTAGGCCCTGTTCTAGTTCCCTAGGAGATGCTGCCTCCTGTATGTATTGTCCTGTGGTGTAAGGCTGAGCAGGTTCTAGGCCCTTTTCTAGTTCCCTAGGAGATGCTGCCTCATGTATGTATTGTCCTATGGTGGGAGGCTGGCAGGTTCTAGGCCCTGTTCTAGGTCCCTAGGAGACTCTGCCTCCTGTATATATTGTCCTGCAGAGTGAGGCTGGGCAGGTTCTAGGTCCCTAGGAGATGCCGCCTCCTGTATGTAATGTCCTGTGGTGTGACATTCTAGGTCCCTAGGAGATGCTGCCTCCTGTATGTATTGTCCTATGGTGAGGGTGGGCAGGTTCTAGGCCCTGTTCTAGGTCCCTAGGAGCTGCTGCCTCCTGTATGTATTGTCCTGTGGTGTGAGGCTGGCAAGGTTCTGGGCCCTGTTCTAGGTCCCTAGGAGATGCTGCCTCCTGTATGTATTGTCCTATGGTGGGAGACTGGAAGGTTCTAGGCCCTGTTCTAGGTCCCTAGGAGACGCTGCCTCCTGTATATATTGTCCTGCGGTGTGAGGCTGGGCAGGTTCTAGGCCCTGTTCTAGTTCTCTATGAGACGCTGCCTCCTGTATGTATTGTCCTATGGTGGGAGGCTGGCAGGTTCTAGGCCCTGTTCTAGGTCCCTTTGAGACGCTGCCTCCTGTATGTATTGTCCTGTGGTGTGAGGCTGGCAGGGGGTGCACCTGGGAATGCCAGCTTAGGACACTGGACTACTGGAGGGAATGGGTTGGACTCTGTAGGGTGTCATTAATAGGGATGTTACACATCAGAAGTCATCACCCCAGTTCTGCTCAGCGCCTATTGTTTGAGAGGTTTCTGCCACCCATCACTGTTTGTTTACAGAACTGCACCCGCAGAGTTTTAGGGTATTTTTACACTTTCTATTATTCCTAACAATGCCAGCAAGGAGTACTAACCCCTAAAACCGACCAGGTGTGAAAAGACCCCCTCTCACATAGCTCACCAATGCAGGGGTCACTGACATGCAGGGGTCATGACCTTACCTCATCAAAGCCCATTTTATCCGGATGCTTCGGGGTCACGTGCACATACCGGGACGGAGACATGGGGGGGCCATCCACTGCGAGGCAAAAGAAATAAAACGGACACGTTGGCACCAAGAAGACTGCAGCTGCAGAACATTCAACATACAAGCAAACACCTGCCAAACAGAACCCACAGACTCAACCACTCCGGCCTGCTCCCAGCAGACTGTGGGGAAGGACTGGGGGCTCCGTGAGGCAATGACTGGAGGACATCACCCACACAGCCCTCAGTCGCCACACAGCACAGCCTGCAGTTACCCCTCCTAGGACATGGTCCGCCGGTAGGCCAACAAGAAATATATTACATAAATAGTGGGGGAAAGTGCCCACCACGGTGCCAAGTTCAGAGGAGAACTAGAACTTCTCCAAAGAAGCTTTACCCAGGGTCCCGGATACAATGAGAGTTGCCCACTCGCCCCAGGCGCAGTCTGCGAGTCCACTCTCAGAGCAGGATTCCCTGCTGAGTGCACCTTAGGCAAGCAAAGCGGGTGTCCATGGAGTGCGTGTGATTGTAACTATTTAAGACACCAGCAGTTACAAGGAAGGACCAGCAGGCCACCATGATGCCGAGCCTGACCCCAAGATGGCATATACCCTATTTGATCCCACTGGGCGGTGTGCCTGACCCCAAGATGACAGATACTCTATTTGATCCCACTGGGCGCTGCGCCTGCCACAAGATGGCATATATCCTATTTGATCCCACTGGGCTGTGTGCCTGCCCCAAGATGGCATATACCCTATTTGATCCCACTGGGCTGTGTGCCTGCCCCAAGATGGCATATACCCTATTTGATCCCACTGGGCTGTGTGCCTGCCCCAAGATGGCAGATACCCTATTTGATACCACTAGGCTGTGTGCCTGACCCCAAGATGAGAGATACCCTATTTAATACCACTGGGCGGCATGCCTGAGCCCAAGATGACAGATATCCTATTTGATCCAATTGGGCTGTGTGCCTCACTCACCTCAAGATGACAGATACCCTATTTGAGCCCACTAGGCTGTGTGCCTGACCCCAAGATGGCAGATACCCTATTTGAATCCACTAGGCTGTGTGTCTGACCCCAAGATGGCAGATACCCTATTTGATCCCACTGGGCTGTGTGCCTGCCCCAAGATAACAGATTCCCTGTTTGATCCCACTGGGCTGTGTGCCTGAACCCAAAATAGCATATATCCTATTTGATCCCACTGGGCTGTGTGCCTGACCCCACGATGGCAGGTACCCTATTTGATCCAATTGGGCTGTGTGCCTGAACCCAAGATGGCAGATACCCTATTTGATCCCACTAGGCTGTGTGCCTGACCCCAGGATGGCAGATACCCTATTTGATCCAATTGGGATGTGTGCCTGAACCCAAGATGGCAGATACCCTATTTGATCCCACTAGGCTGTGTGCCTGAACCCAAGATGGCAGTACCCTATTTGATCCAATTGGGCCGTGTGCCTGATCCCAAGGTGGCGTATACCCTATTTGATCCCACTGGGCTGTGTGCTTGACCCCAAGATGGCAGATACCCCATTTGATCCCACTAGGCTATGTGCCTGACCCCAAGATGACAGATACCCTTTTGATCCAATTGGGCCGTGTGCCTGAACCCAAGATGGCAGATACCCTATTTGATCCAATTGGGCCGTGTGCCTGAACCCAAGATGGCAGATACCCTATTTGATACCACTAGGTTGTGCTTGTGTGTGAGTCAGGGTGGCGTTGGAGCTGTATCAGTGAGATGAGCAAGAGAGACGGAGGGGAACAACAGGAAGTGAAGTGCTCACATCAAAAGGTCCACACTGAGGCAGCTTAGAGACACAGGAGAGAATCCAGCAGCAAGTCTTCAGAGAGCCTTCACCCAGACACTGCCAGAGTAATAGAATTCGGAAGCAGAGGCCCTGCCCTGCTAGAGGCTCTAACCAAGAAAACCTCAGGAGAGCCAATGGCGGGCTCAAACCCAGGAGGGCATCCCTTGGCACCCTGAAGAGAAGGCAGGCATGGGTAGAACATGCTTCCTAATTAGATCACGAGTGCAAGAGGGGGGAAAGTGCACAGCCTTGGAGTGTGTCACACAGTACCAGATGCTGAGAGGCACAGCACATCTCCTGGACCAAAGCCTAGCAAACGGGGATGCTGGGGAACCTTACGCCTGCAGGTGCATTGCAAGCCACTTTCCTGGACATTGACGGCCGCCAGGGAATAGGGAATAGAGAAGAGTAGGGATTGGACATTGGACTAAGAGGACAAGGTAATCTTAGCTCATACCCCATTTATTTGCACGCCCTGACACTGCCACCTGGAAATCGCCTCTTCTGGTGTCCCAACTGAAATGGGTATTCCTCAAACCCCTCCCTCCAGCAGAAAACAAATAAAGATCTGGAACTTTGTGTTTGACTGCAGTTATGTTACATCCACCTTGTGACCCCACAGAGGCAACCACCATGCCAGCCCCCAAAGACTAACCAACTCTCTGCAGGCCCCCCTAGTAACTCACTCTGCCACCCCCATAAGGACCCACAATGCCATAACCCTGAGTAAGGTCACACCACAGCCTCTCCACAGACTCAACAACTTTGCTAGACTTCCCCAGATTCTGCCACTCCACCCAGACTAGTCTAGGCCACTGCCCCCCCCCACAAACACAACCACTTGACCAGCTCCCCGGGCTATAGCACATCACATCCCACAGACTCAATCACACCACGGTCCACCACAGGTTCAAGCACACAATCACCATCATTCTAGAGAGAGGCCACCACATCATCCGGGTGACTCCGGCAGCGAAGGCTCCCACAAGACCCCACAGCACCAGGTACAATGACAACTAGCCACATATTTTGAGCGACCAACCGTCTTCTCGACGCAGTCTACTGTCAATGCATCATACTAGTGGACGCCATATATGGCTTTAGTGTGTGGGCCAGACAGGAAAGAGGAAAGTGCATTAGGTGAGGAGGGGGCTGCGTTGCTGGAACATGAACTGAGGACGCCCCTTTTGCATTTATAAGGCCCCCAGGGAACTGAGATGCACCAAGGACTGATTGTGCCAAAGAAGGTTGTAACAACACAGGCATACCGCAGACACCCAGAAGCGCGGCTGTTCTCTCAGTCCGATTGTGGTCAGTACACCCCAACCTATATGCACCTTTGATTCCAAACAGGGTCACATGCAGCAAACAAGTGGAAGGTGTGTGAAGGTGTGGGTTGCCCTCCCCTCTGCCCTTGCCCAAAGACTCACCCAGGGACTCCAGCACAAGGTGCACAAAGTTGAGACGGTCGTCCTCCAAAGAGTGGTGCGGCTGAGCGGGAACATTGATGTATCCGTACCGTTCCTTGTTACACACGTAAATCTGGACTTCTGGAAAAGCGGCAGAGCAAGAGTGGGTGAGATAAGGGTAAACAGTGCCTGGGAGAGTAGGATGGGGCAACGGAGAGAGATGTTGCACCAGACCCAACCTCTCCCCCACCTAGTGAGACATGATACACCTGCAAAGTAGGGATCGGGGAGGGGGAGAAGAGGCTGCACCAGACCTAACCTATACCCCACCTAGTGAGACATGATACACCTGCAAAGTAGGGATCAAGGAGGAGGAACAAGTTACTTACCTGTAACTGTTGTTCTCCAGCATGGGTCTGGCATGGATTCACATGCTCATGAATATTCCCCGTCGTCAGGCTGGGAATCCTCGGTAAAAAAAAAAATCAGTTTCACTTCAGAACCGTCTTTCTCCTAACAACCAATCACTGGTCTCTGGGTCATACTGCCCCAGCCAATGACTGCCCTCTACCAAAGTCCCTCCTCTGGCAGCTATCTTCAGATTTGGTAGCACGTTAAGTGGCAGTAGGACCAAGAGAAGAGCCGCAGAGGGGTAGGAGGGAGGGTTCGCATGTGAATCCATGCCAGACCCATGCTGGAGAACAACAGTTACAGGTAAGTAACTTGTTCCTTCTCCAGCATGGGATCTGGCATGGATTCACATGCTCATGAATAAAGAATACATAGCAGTACACACATGCACAACCACGGGAGGTGGCAAGGCTCAACATTAAGCATCTCAACATCTCAATATTAAGCATCTCTTACCTCCTCACCAGGCTCACCTTCAAGCGAACAGGTTGCGCAGCACTGCTTGGCCGACTCTGGACTCCTCCCTGGAATCCCTGTCGACTGAGTAGAATCTCGTGAAGGTGTGCGTCGACCTCCACGTAGCAGCCCCGCAGATGTCCAGCAGGGGCACACCAGACAGGAACGCCGTAGTTGCAGCGATCGCTCTGGTCGAATGGGCTCTCGTACGGCCAGGCAACGGTCGGTTTGCCAACCAGTGACAATGGGTGATGCAGCCGGAGAGCCATCTGGAAATGGAAGCCTTGGAGAGGGCCTTCCCTTGGTTCATAGGGCCAAAGTTGACAAACAGTTGTGACGTCTTCTGAAAAGTCTTTGTGCGGTCCACGTGGAACTTCAGCGCTCTAGCCACATCCAGCGAGTGCAAAGTCCTCTCAGCTGGCGACGAAGGCAACGGGAAGAAAACAGGTAACACGAAGGGCTCCGACGGCACCTTGGGCATGAAGGAGGGTTGTGTCCGTAGCACCACCCTCGTCTTGTGGAATGTTAGGTACGGTGGTTTACAAGAGAGGGCCTGGATCTCTCCCACTTGTCGTGCGGAGGTGATGGCCACAAGAAACGCTGTCTTCCACGATAAGAATTTCGGTGGTGCCGAATGCATAGACTCGAACGGTGGACTCATGAGCCTAGTCAGTACCACATTGAGCTCCCATTCCGGGGCCGGAGCCTTCACTGGCGGGAACAAATGGAAAAGCTCTTTGATGAACTCCGTGATCAGGCGGTGTGACCACAGCGACGACCGTCCCGGAGTTCTGGTGTAGCGGGAGATAGCCGCCAGTTGAACCTTGATGGAAGCATGCGCCAGCCCTGCTTTGGCCAGCGACAGCAAATATGGCGACTCCGGTGGAGCCGTAGTCCGTAGAGGATCAATCTTCTGTGCACGACACCAGACTCCGAACCTCTTCCACTTATGTCCGTAGCATTTCAGTGTAGACGAAGCCCTGGCCTTGGGAAGCACCTCCTTGCAGTCCACCGGGATATCATATCCTACAAACTCTAGCGCTGCAGGAGCCAGGCCTGCAAGTTCAGCGACTCTGGGTCATGATGCAGGATCGCGCCTCCTTCTCTGGCGAGAAGATCTGTGACCACCGGAAGCTTGACTGGAGGGGACGCTGACAAGTCCAGAAGGTCTGGCTACCATATCTGTCTCGGCCACGCCAGTGCAACGAGGATCATCCTGCACCGGGACCATCTGAGTTGATTGACTAGTCGCAGAAGCAACGGCAAAAGAGGGAACGCATACAGCAAAAGGCCGTCGCAGGGGAAAGAGAATGCGTCCCCCATGCTCCCCAGCTGGGGAAACCTGCTGGCGAACTCTGGCACTTGGTGTTAGTCGCCGCCGCAAACAGATCGATGTGGGGATTGCCCCATCGTCGGAACAGAAGATCCACTTGGCCCTGCCGAAGCTCCCACTCGTGGCACGAGCGCAGCTCCCTGCTGAGGGAATCGGTGACGGTGTTCTTCACTCCTGCCAGATGAAACAGGATGAGGAACATCCCCTGGGCAACGGCCCAGTGCCATAGGTCCTGCGCCTCTCTGGAGAGTGCTGGGGGTCTGGTGCACCCCTGCTACCGGATGTAGAACATTATGGTGGTGTTGTCCGTGAAGACCCGTACCACCTTGCCCTTGAGGGACGGAAGGAAAGACTTGAGGGCCCAAAACACTGCCCGTACCTCTAGTACGTTGATACGCAACGACTTCTCCTCTGGTAGCCACAGGCTTCTTGCATGGAGACTTCTGGTATGCAATGCCCCATCCTTCCAGGCAGGCGTCTGTTGTGACCGTCTCCTGATGAGGTGGGGTTTGGAAGTCCGAGCCCGCCGACAGACGCACGTGGACTCCCCACCACTGTATCGCTCGATGGAAATTCTCGTTGAGAGAGATCTTGTCCTCGAAGCTTCCCGATACCCGGATCCAACGGGCATCGAGGAACTCTTGCAGTGGTCGCTTTCGCAGCCTGCACAGCAAAATGAGGTACATGCATGACGAATCATGCCGAGAAGGGACTTGATGGACCTCACCCTTGCAATCTTCAGGGTCAACAGCCGTTGCACCTTGCCCAGGATGGCAGCTATCCTCTCCTCCGACGGAGACGCCAGGCATGACACTGTGTTGAGTCGAGACCCCAGAAACAGTGCGTCTTGCGATGGCACCAAGCAAGATTTCACATAGTTCACTGAGAACCCCAGCTCCGTCAGCAGTTGGGCTGTTTCTGCTGTGTGTGCGACAGCAAGCTCCCTCGATTTCACTTGGATGAACCAGTCGTCCAGGAAGGGATGAACGGGGATCCCTCGTAGACGCAGCTGCACCGACACTGGCGCCAGGCACTTGGGGAAAACCCTTGGCGACGACTTCAATCCGAAGAGAAAGGCCTTGAACTGATAATGTAGCCCTTGAACTACAAAGCGCATAAACTTGCGGTGTCCCTTGTGAATGGGGATGTGAAAGTAGGCATCCTCCAAGTACAGCGACAATAGGAAATCCCCTTCTTCCAGCTGTCCTAGCATGTGCTGAAGGGTGACCATCCGAAACTTCTGGGATCTGATGTACTTGTTCAGATGGCAGAGGTCTAGGATGGGCCTCCAACCGCCCGTCTTCTTCTTGACGAGGAAGTACGGAGAGTACACTCTGGAGCCCAGGAGCCTCTTTGGGACAAGCTCCATCACGCCTTCTCCAGCATGGCCCGCACCTCCACCAGAAGCTGAGGGACATGGTTTTCCTGCCTGGCCTCTGGTGGTATGCAAGGACACTTTTGGTGGAATTCCAGGGTGTGTCCGTGGGCCATAGCGTCCAGCACCCAACGGTCGGTGGAGATGGACTTCCACATGCTGACGAAGTTCGCCAGCCGGCCTCCCACCGGGGTGCGCGGGTGGGTGCCCGACGTCACGCACGGTTTAATCTTGCTTCGCCATGGAGGCGCTGCCTTGGGGACGTTGGCGACAACAGCGACCTCCTACGGACTTGCTGCAGCCCCTGTAGGCCTTCTGGGCCGAAGAACGGGACGGTTGACGGTAAGACGATGAACTTCTGCCAAAGCCCTTGAAGGAACCTTGAATTTTCCTCCGGAGGTCTGAAAGGACGGCCGTTGCTTTTGAAGCGTGCCCAAGGCACGAGCCGTCTCGGTATCGGCCTTGATGGCCTGAAGGGACTCATCCACGTTCTTTCCGAACAAATTATCCCTGTCGAAGGGCATGTTCAATACCCTCGACTGCACCTTCTGGCGAAAGTTGGTGGCCTTCAACAATCCCCACAGATGAAGGTAAACGCTGTTTCCCATTTGGCGGAATCCTGTATCGGCATGGTCCGATGCCACCTCGCACTACTGCAGGATCTCCAACGCTTCCGCTCTCTTGTCATCGGGAATGAAGTCCAGGAGGGGAGCAATTTGAAACCAGAGCTCCCTGTCGTAGCGCGCCACAATTGCGAGGGCTTTGGCCGCCTTGATGGTCGTCTCTGCCGATGTGATGACTCGTCGCCCCATGGCGTCCAACTTATTCCCCTCGCTGTCCGGGCGAGAGGAGGTCGTTGACGTAGCAGAGCCAGAGGATTTCTTCCTCGCCGCCGCTGAGACTACTGAATCCGGGGAAGGCTGGGACCTCAAACACTTGGGTGCAGAGTCCGGCACCCTGTACCTCTTTTTGTACCAGTCCCTCTTCGCTGGGGCCGAGGACTGGTTCTTCATGAGGGACAGCCCCTTGTCCCAAATGTCGCCCAACAGAGGAATCGACAACACGGTCTTTCTCTTTGCCTCGTGGCTTTGGTACAGGAAACCCTCTTTCTTCTTTTCCTCAGGGGTCAGCTGAAACAGGTGCGATGCCCTAGAGATCATGGCATGGAAAGAGCCTATCTCATCGGGCGGGGAGGCTCTGGGCGGCAGAGACGGGAGGTCTCCTAACCCGCCGTCGTCGTCCGTGCCCGTTCCCGTCGTCGCCATGTCTGTATCCTCCCTCGGTGGAGTGGGTCGACGGGTGAAAAGGCGGTGGAGGGGGAACTCTCCTCTTCTTGGTAAGGGGCACACCTGATGGCCCCGGTGCCGTAGGATCTTCCAGTGCCGCGGGGTCTTCTGTCGGCGGAAGGGGCAACCTCACCGAATCTCCGAACACAAGGTGTGGAGTGCCTGGAGAATGTCCACTGAAATGTCTGCTGGGGGTTGAGGTGGTTGCTGAGGTGGCAGAAGTGGGAGCGACGGAGGCAGTGGTGTCGGGTTCTCCACTCCTCCACGGACTGCTCCTCCAAAAAGAGGAAGAGCTGCACTGCCAGGAGTCCCACATGGACTCCTGGGCAGAAAATAACACAGAACATACACGAAAAAGGACTACACAACAAGGACACCGAGGCCCTGTCCCTCCAGTGCATTTCTAGCATCACACCCAGACTATCTGCAAACCTCCCTCCAAGGAGCCAAGCTACCCAGAATATCTGCAAACCTCCCTCCAAGGAGCCGGAATATCTGCAAACTTCCCTCCGAGGACCCAATCTACCCAGAATACCTGCAGACTTCTCTCCCAGGACCAAAGCTTACACAGAATGTCTGCAGACTTCCCTCCCAGGAGCCAAGCTACCCAGAATGTCTGCAGACTTCCCTCCCAGCAGTCACGCTACCCAGAAAGTCTGCAGACTTCCCTCAGAGGACCTCCCTCCCAGGAGCAAAGCTACACAGAATGCCTGCAGACTTCCCTCCCAGGAGCAAAGCTACCCAGAATGTCTGCAGACTTTACTCCCAGGAGCCACGGCACCCAGAATGTCTGCAGACCTCCCTCACAGCAGCAAAGCTACCCAGAATGCCTGCAGACTTCCCTCACAGGAGCACAGCTACACAGAATGTCTGCAGACTTCCCTCCCAGGAGCAAAGCTACACAGAATGCCTGCAGACTTCCCCCCCAGGAGCAAAGCTACACAGAATGTCTGCAGACCTCCCTCCCAGGAGCCACGCTACCCAGAATGTCTGCAGACCTCCCTCCCAGGAGCCAACCTACCCAGAATGTTTGCAGACTTCTCCCTCAGCAGCCAAGCTACCCAGAAGGTCTGCAGACATCCCTCAGAGGACCTCCCTCCCAGGAGCAAAGCTACACAGAATGCCTGCAGACTTCCCTCACAGGAGCAAAGCTACCCAGAATGCCTGCAGACCTCCCTCACAGGAGCACATCTATCCAGAATGCCTGCAGACCTCCCTCACAGGAGCACATCTATCCAGAATGTCTGCAGACCTCCCTCACAGGTGCACATCTATCCAGAAGGCCTGCAGACCTCCCTCCTCCCTGGAGCAAACCTACACAGAATGTCTGCAGACCTTCCTCTTAGGAGCCAAGCTTCCCAGAAGGTCTGCAGACCTCCCCCCAGAAGCCACGCTACCCAGAATGTCTGCAGACCTCCCTCCCAGGAGCCAAGCTACCCAGAATGTTTGCAGACTTCCCCCTCAGCAGCCAAGCTACCCAGAAGGTCTGCAGACATCCCTCAGAGGACCTCCCTCCCAGGAGCAAAGCTACACAGAATGCCTGCAGACTTCCCTCACAGGAGCACATCTATCCAGAATGCCTGCAGACCTCCCTCACAGGAGCACATCTATCCAGAATGTCTGCAGACCTCCCTCACAGGAGCACATCTATCCAGAATGCCTGCAGACCTCCCTCCCTGGAGCAAAGCTACACAGAATGTCTGCAGACCTTCCTCTTAGGAGCCAAGCTTCCCAGAAGGTCTGCAGACCTCCCCCCCCCAGGAGCCACGTTACCCAGAATGTCTGCAGACCTCCCTCCCAGGAGCCAAGCTACCCAGAATGTTTGCAGACTTCCCCCTCAGCAGCCAAGCTACCCAGAAGATCTGCAGACATCCCTCAGAGGACCTCCCTCCCAGGATCAAAGCTACACAGAATGCCTGCAGACTTCCCTCACAGGAGCAAAGCTACCCAGAATGCCTGCAGACCTCCATCACAGGAGCACATCTATCCAGAATGCCTGCAGACCTACCTCACAGGAGCACATCTATCCAGAATGTCTGCAGACCTCCCTCACAGGAGCACATCTATCCAGAATGCCTGCAGACCTCCCTCCCTGTAGCAAAGCTACACAGAATGTCTGCCGACCTTCCTCTTAGGAGCCAAGCTTCCCAGAAGGTCTGCAGACCTCCCCCCCAGGAGCCACGCTACCCAGAATGTCTGCAGACCTCCCTCCCAGGAGCCAAGCTACCCAGAATGTTTGCAGACTCCCCCCAGCAGCCAAGCTACCCAGAAGGTCTGCAGACATCCCTCAGAGGACCTCCCTCCCAGGAGCAAAGCTACACAGAATGCCTGCAGACTTCCCTCACAGGAGCAAAGCTACCCAGAATGCCTGCAGACATCCCTCACAGGAGCACAGCTACCCAGAATGTCTGCAGACCTCTCTCTTAGGAGCCAAGTTTCCCAGAATGTCTGCAGACCTCCGTCCCAGGAGCCACGCTATCCAGAATGTCTGCAGACCTCCCTCAGAGGACCTCCCTCCTAGGAGCCACGCTTCCCAGAATGTCTGCAGACTTCCTCACAAGAGCAACGCTTCCCAGAATGTCAGCAGACTTCCCTGTCACGAGCCACACTAACCGGAATGCCTGCAGATCTCCCTCCAAGGAGCCATACTACACAGAATGTCTGCAGACCTGCCTCCCAGGAGCCAAGCTGCCCAGAATGTCTGCAGACCTCCCTCTCAGGAGCCAAGCTTCCCAGAATGTCTGCAGACCTCCCTCCCGGGAGTCAAGCAACCCAGAATGTTTGTAGGCCTCCCTCTCAGGAGCCATGCTACCCAGAATGCCTGCAGACCTCCCTCCAAGGACCCAATCTACCCATAATATCTGTAGACCTCCCTCCCAGGAGCTAAGCTACCCAGAATGTCTGCAAACCTCCCTCCAAGGACCCAAACTACCCAGAATGCCTGCAGACCTCCCTCAGAGGACCTGCCTCCCAGGAGCAACGCTATCCAGGATGTCTGCAGACCTCCCTCCCAGGAGCCAAGCTACCCAGAATGTCTGCAGACCTCCTTCTCAGGAGCCAAGCTACCCAGAATGCCTCCAGACCTCCCTCTCAGGAGCCAAGCTACCCAGAATTTCTGCAGACTTCCTTCTCATGAGCCAAGCTACCCAGAATGTCTGTAGACCTCCCGCTCACAAGCCAAGATACCGAGAATGTCTGCAGACCTCTCTCTTAGGAGCCAAGTTTCCCAGAATGTCTGCAGACCTCTCTCTTAGGAGCCAAGTTTCCCAGAATGTCTGCAGACCTCCGTCCCAGGAGCCACGCTATCCAGAATGTCTGCAGATCTCCCTCAGAGGACCTCCCTCCTAGGAGCCACGCTTCCCAGAATGTCTGCCGACTTCCTCACAGGAGCAACGCTTCCCAGAATGTCAGCAGACTTCCCTGTCACGAGCCACACTAACCGGAATGCCTGCAGATCTCCCTCCAAGGAGCCATACTACACAGAATGTCTGCAGACCTGCCTCCCAGGAGCCAAGCTGCCCAGAATGTCTGCAGACCTCCCTCTCAGGAGCCAAGCTTCCCGGAATGTCTGCAGACCTCCCTCCCGGGAGTCAAGCAACCCAGAATGTTTGTAGGCCTCCCTCTCAGGAGCCATGCTCCCCAGAATGCCTGCAGACCTCCCTCCAAGGACCCAATCTACCCATAATATCTGCAGACCTCCCTCCCAGGAGCCAAGCTACCCAGAATGTCTGCAAACCTCCCTCCAAGGACCCAAACTACCCAGAATGCCTGCAGACCTCCCTCAGAGGACCTGCCTCCCAAGAGCAACGCTATCCAGGATGTCTGCAGACCTCCCTCCCAGGAGCCAAGCTACCCAGAATGTCTGCAGACCTCCTTCTCAGGAGCCAAGCTACCCAGAATGCCTCCAGACCTCCCTCTCAGGAGCCAAACTACCCAGAATTTCTGCAGACTTCCTTCTCATGAGCCAAGCTACCCAGAATGTCTGTAGACCTCCCGCTCACAAGCCAAGATACCGAGAATGTCTGCAGACCTCACTCCCAGGAGCCAAGCTTCCCAGAATGTCTGCAGACGTCCCTCCTGGGAGCCAAGCTTCCCAGAATGTCTGCAGACGTCCCTCCCAGGAGCCACACTTCCCAGAATGTCTGCAGACCTCCCTCCCATGAGCACAGCTACCCAGAATGTCTGCAAACCTCCTTCCGGGGACCCAAGCTACCCAGAATGTCTGCAGACCTCCCTCAAAGGACCTCCCTCAGAGGACCTCCCTCCCAGGAGCAATGCTATCCGGAATGTCTGCAGACCTCCCTCCCAGGAGCAATGATATCTCAGGAGCCAAGCTACTGAGAATGTGTGAGGATCAGCCTTCCAGACCCCACTGTGTGGAGTCAAGCTTGAGAGAACCTTTGCATACCTTCCAAGTTGCATATGTTCACTGTGCAGAACGCTTCTTATATTTCAAGGACTGTGGCCCTAGTCCTGTGCATTGTTTACTGCCCCTTGTACAAATAGACATAAGATATTCCAGGACCCTGAAGCAGCTGTATTAACGCGTCTAGGGATCACTGGGCACATCCCAAGCAGCGTGGCCTTTGCCTCCTTGGGTCCTTTGCTCTGAGATCTCCCCAAGCTCTGATCAGTTAATCCTGGGTGGACCTCCCCTCATTGTATACTTCTCTTGAGAGTATAGACTTGACTGCTCGGCTCATTCCTTGGAGGGCCAGACATTATACAGAGGCATCCTGCAACCAAGTGTGGGTTCATCGTCCTGAACCCGTACACTCAGTCTAGGAAAATCCTTCTGACACCCAGGAAGAAGTCCTCTTAGGAAGGCGGCATGGTGTGTGGGGGGCGTACAAGGGGGGCAGGATACGTAAAGAAGCTCTATGGTGAGGCATAGGGATTGAGGCAGGAGCAGTGGAAGGGAAGTACCAGAGGCAACATCCCCCTGCCCCTTCTCCTGTCGCTCAAAGAATTGATTCTGACCAGGGGGCCCCTCTCTTCCTATCAGCGCTGCGTGGGCCCCACTCCTCAATCACATTTTATTATGACAGCTTTGCCCACCTCCCTATTTCCTCTGCTCCCTGCAGACCTGTGAGACTTGTGGGTCGAGATGTCCCCATGGGTTCCTGTGTCCCCATTACTCTAGCCCCTTCCACTCTGACAGGGGTCCCCCATTACACATGCCCTCACTGCTTAGATCTCTGGCTGCCCCCTCACCATTAACCTTCCACCGCCTGGCAGGTTCATGCTTCCCCGTCAGACCTATGATCTGCCCTCCAGCGCTCATTACCCCAGCTGGTGGTCCAGCCCGTCCCCTCAAAGTGTCACATACCTGCAGCCAGGCAGGAGTAGGCGAAGACAATGATGTCATCGAAGGGCCAGGTGTACTCGGGGTGCGGTGGGTAGAAGGCCAGTTTATTGGTGCCCTCTTTGCGCAGGTTGATCAGGAAGTTGGCATACACCATAGGCACAGGAAAGCAGCCCCGTCGCTGGCGGTTCTTTGTAGGGAAATAATCCACCGTCCTCCGGTAATAACCCTGAAAAAGGTGTTTAGCTGGCATTTTATTTCAGTTTTAAAACATTAAATGGTGAGATATATTAACAAAATCACTAGAATTGACACGGTCCTCTCCTCTTTACCAAGCCTGTCTTCCTCGGCCCTCGTCTGATTCCCTACCAGATAGTTTCTGGCGATGATCTCCACAATTGCTTCCATTGATATTTGCTTCTATGTGATGGTCCTGGCCTTCGCATGCCTCCCCCCAGTCCCTTCTTGTGAGGAATTCGACCATCCACAGGGTGGATCTGCGCTCACTTGGATTCTTTTACATTTTAAATGAAATTGAAGGATGGTAGATCAACCTCTGAAAAATGTGTGGGGCTAAACTGCACACATTTCCCTATGCCCACCGCACAACATACGCATAGACCTGTGTACTCTGGGCTATAGGCGCAGTCCCCCCTGTTATATTTAGTTGGGATATGACAGCCAAGATTACACAATGACATCTCAGAAGGGGGAGGGCACAACCTTACCTCTGCCATGGCTAGCATAATTAACTATCAAAGACTCAATGGATCCGCTCTGTCCTTTTGTTGAGCCTGCAGGATGGTAGCAGTGAGTAACAATTAACATGCTAATAGAGTATACTTCAAAAAGGGTCCACATGGGGCCTGGCTGCAGAGGTTCACAAAAGAGACAGGTAAACCCAACAACCTTTAATATGCACTGTGACAACCTGAAGCCAGCCATGTCTGGGACTGTGTGTACGAGTATGTGGATCGACGGAAGAACAGAGTCTGGTCTCGCTGCACCTTCAAGGGAGACCTGCTGCTTTAATCAGGTACCACAGAGAGCACCATTAACTAGAGAGACCCTTTGATCCACAACACACATGAATATGGGTGGGACTTAGTCTTACATGTTTTCACCCCTTTACCTGTTCTTTTTCTTTTTTTTTTACTGTTTATTTATTAAAGTTTAGCATGTCAAACAGGGTTACAAGTCATTTCATCGCAGGATGTTTTTTCGCAGGGTTTTTTACCGCAAATTCTTTAACGAAAAATCCCATTGAATTTTTTTAAACATTATTTTTGGGTGGGTCCTCCCCCAACCCCCAGTCCCTTTCAGTTGTATCTATTCCCAAACACCCACATCCCATATATCTAATTTCTAACCCCCCACAAAAAATGCCACTGTTTTTTTTCGTAAAAAAATCTGTGGTAAAAAACCCAGTGAAAAAACGTCCCGCGATGAAAGGACATTGTACCGTCAATCAGTACACACTAATACCCCATTTGGGGGCAACATTCCCCACTCCCACCCCCCAACTTCTTCCGTTGTTCACAATTGGTATTCTCTTGCACACAAATCTGCCACAGTCACTGCGAGAGTCTCAGCACCTATACAGTTAACCCAATGTCCATAGGTAATGAACCCAACTTTAACCACCCGAAGTCCACATTCACATATACTCAAAGGGGTCGCAGCCCCAGTGAGGACGGGGAGGTGGGTATTAGCCGGGGTATTCTACACTGAGGGATCGAGTACTTGGTCGATCTCCCTGGACATATAGCTCCTGAAGGCTGCCCAGTAGTCGTGGGGTTTGCTGTTAGGAGGGAGCGTTTGGTTGTACTGTGTCTCCCTTCGCTCACAAATCGACATGAGGTTAAGCCAGTGTTGCACAGTAGGTGCTGCAGCAGCCCCCCATGAACGCGCCACCAGGGATCTAGCGACCACAGAGGCCATGCCGACTAGGTGTTTTTTACTGCAGGATCCCAAATCAACCATGGCCAGCAGCTAGGTTTCAGGGGTAAATGGAATCGGGTCATTCACCATGCTCTTCATCACATCTGCAATGCCTGACCAATAAGACTGGATCTGGGGGCAGGACCACGCAACGTGGTAGAAGTCATCTGGGGACATCTCTTGCAATGCGGGGATCGAAGTGGGAACAGTTTATGTAGGGTGAAAGGGGAGTAATATATCTGATGTACGAATTTAAAGTGAATCAGGCGGGATCTATTGTTAACGGAAACAGTTTTAGTCTGGGCATAAAATAAGCTCCACTGGTCGTCTGATAACGCCCTCCACAAGTTGCCCTCCAACTTAACCCTATGCCGGGCTGGGAGAGGGGGTCCTAGCGACTGGGCAATACCGTATAACGTCGAAATCAGCTTTTTGGAGGAAGTCGGCATTGTAACATACACCACCAACGGGGATGTGTGGGGCGTATTCGGAAAGTCCGGCCATCTGGGCCTCAGTACCTCCTGGATTCGGAAGTATAAAAGCTGGGTGATGGGGGACCAAGTGCCTCTATCCTCAAGGTCTTCCGATGATATGAATTTGCCTCCAGGGGCCACATCTCCTATTATGTGAATCTGCAGGTTAGTGAAGTGTTGGATAAAGATGATCTCAGGGCGAATAGAATGGGGGAAAAGGGGTAACCCTGTCTAGTACCACGAGTTGCATGGATAGGTTCGGATTGGATACCGTTCATGTAAACCAGGGCACGTGGGGCAGTGTAGAGCAATTGGATCCAGTATATAAACGTGGTGCCAATGCCGGAGCGCCGGAGGACCGCAAACAGAAAAGGCCACTCAACGGAGTTAAATGCCTTCTCCGCATCCAGGGCCGCCACTGCTATTGGGACTTCAGGGTTCACATCATGCATCAGTGTGAACAATCTCTGCAGGTTGTTTTGTGTAGAGCGACCCGGTATAAAACCTGCCTGGTCTGGGAAGACCAAGGCAGGCATGTGGGGTAAAATCCGGTCGACGAGAGGTTTTGCTAGAATCTTGTTGTCAGAATGTATCAGCGACAAAGGCCGATAGGACGGGAAATTTTCAGGGGTCTTTATTAGGCTTAAGAAGTACCATTACTAGGGCTGTCCTGGTGGATTCCGGGAGGACCCCTGAGGAGACCGCAGCTTCGAACATGCTGCGTAGGTGGGGGATGAGTAGGGTCGGGAAGGTTTTATATAGTTCTGCTGTAATGCCATCTGTTCCGGGGGCCTTACCATTTGGGAGTGATTTTTATACTTTAAGGAGTTCCTCATCACTAGGTGGGTCGTTAAGGAGTGTACTGGCATCCGGGTCCAGCCATCCCAGGGCGATCTTGTCTAGCTATCGGACTATATCATCGTGACCCGCTGTACACTGAGTCGCATACAGCTTCCCATAGTATTGTCGGAACGCTTCATTTATTTTCCCGAATCCCTAGTGGTCTCCCCTTCGGAAGTCTCCACTTCTATTATAGGGTCCAGGTGGCGGTCCAGACTACTCGGGCAGTCCCCCTACCCATATCTAGCGGCCGCAATTGGGTCGCCCATGAATCTTTCCTCACTGTCCATCAGGGAGCGTATCTCTCGTTTCTTAACCTCCAGGTCTGCCTGAAGTTCGGGGGAGTCCATCTGGGATTGAAGGAGCTCTATATTTTTTATATCTCTTTCTTTGGAAGCAATGGCTCTACAAATGCTTTTCAAGACGGGCCTGTAAACTGTACTAGGACTAGGGAATGGTCAGACAGGGTACGGGTTAAATCACCGCCCTGCTGGACACCTGGGCCAGTTCTGGGGACATGTGGATATAGTCAATCCTGGAGGAGCTACTGTCGAATGGAAGGTAAACTCCTGGCTGTCAGGGTTGATGGAGCCGGCAAATATCGACCAGGGTGTGATCTATTGCGATGGACTTCCATTTTTGGGCTGCCCGGGTGAGGGACGTCTGGGCCGATGTGGACCTGTCAAGTGACATCGATATGGCTAAATTAAAGTCCCCCGCCCAGACCACCTCGTATTCTCGAAATGTCTGTAGGTGTTCAGAGCATGACTGGAAGAATTCTGGGGAGTCGTAGTTAGGACCATATATATTTATCAATAGAACGGACCAGCCCGCGATTTCCCCAACCACCAGAACAAATCGGCCCTCGTCATCAGTCACCTGTTTATGTAATTTTAATTCCAATGAGTGATGTATATATATTGCGACACCCCGGGAGTGGGTAGTGTGAGAGGACCAGTATCTGTGGATACCCCAACCAGCCACTGCGGGAGTGTGTGTTCCTTCCCTAGGTGGATCTCCTGCATGCAGAGGATATTAACGTGATGATTCCGCACATAATTAGCACTACGGCGTGTCTTTTTCCCATTGGTGAGACCCCGGATGTTCCATGTAATCAGAGTTATATTCGTATTCACGGGGGTGATTTCCCCATGGGGGGTGTCACGTTATGTCTGAACTGTGGTTAGTGCCTAGAGAATGAGTCTCAGGCATTCTGTTTGGTTTATGGTATTTTAGATGCTTTGCGACTTCTATGTGTGCATAGGGATCCAGGGTCCCGGAAGAAAGTTCCCTCCCCTCCCCCCTCTTTCGACAGAACCAGGCATGATAACCTGTTCAGTGGTTATTAACCACATTGAGAGTTCGTAGCCATTGCTATTTGCTCACTGTACCTTCACAGATGGGAAATATCCATTTGCATATCAGTCTTTGTCCCGCCCACAAGGGCAGTCCAGCACCAAAATGCTATGGCAATTCCTCTCTGAACAAGAGTAGCACCAGCCACCCCCATACACGTGTTTCAGCCTTGTTGGGCATCATCAGTGAGGTGAAGCTGAGCCTCTCTAAGCACAGTGAGCAGGGAGTCCACGTCTGGTTGCCCCCAGGTAACCTAGGGTGACCAACCCCAAGTTCCTTTCAAAAATACAAAAAAGGTAGCAGGCGCCCCTCTCTCGACGGAACCAGGCATGCTAACCTGTTCAGCTGTTATTAACCACATTGAGAGTTCGCAGCCATTGCTTTTTGCTCACTGTACCTTCACAGATGGGAAATATCCATTTGCATATCAGTCTTTGTCCCGCCCACAAGGGCAGTCCAGCACCGAAATGCTATGGCAATTCCTCTCTGAACAAGAGTACCAAAAGCAACCCCATACACATGTTTCAGCCTTGTTGGGCATCATCAGTGAGGTGAAGCTGAGCCTCTTTAGGCACAGTGGGCAGGGAGTCCACGTCTGGTTGCCCCCAGGTAACCTAGGGTGACCAACCCCAAGTTCCTTTCAAAAATACAAAAAAGGTTGCAGATGCGACTTGTATGTGTGCACAGGGATCCAAGGTCCCGGAAGAAAGTTCCCTCCCCTCCCTCCTCTCTGAACCAGGTGTACCAGCTAGAGTGGTACTACAACCATCCCTACCCACCCCCTGCCCACACCAGAAACTCCAACCTACCGGCCGATATAACCCATCCCCCACCCACTTAACTCCAACCATTAAACCTTAACTCGATTAGTTGCCGCTGGGCATGGGGGGGCTGGCGGCCGCTGCGCCTCCCATTGGCGAGAGGCTCAATTACCACATTTTACATTCATCTTGGTGTTATCATCCTTAGTTATGGATTCAGAATTTGCTGAGCGGAGACCAGGGACTTGCCAGGTGGTCCCACGCCCGGGCCACAAATGTGATAGGGGCACAGGCACGCCAAGCTGGGTTAGGGTGGGTGGCGGGGGGAGGCCCACGGGTTGGGGACTTCTGAGGCAAATCGCTCTGCAGATTCCGAAGATGTGAAGAATAACGTTTTCCCCTCATGTACAACCCTGAGTTTAGTGGGGTACATTTCTTCTTCAGGATGTTTTTCGCTGTTTGAAAAGGTTTCCCCAGATCCTGAACCTGTTGGCTGAAGTCCGGGAAAAGTCATATTGTTGCTGAGCCCCAACATAGGGTCTTCTTGTCTCTAGCAGCTCCAAGCAGGATGTAACTGTCCCGATAGTTGAATATACAGGCGATTATGGCTCTCTCCGGGGCCCCCGGAGGAGGCCTGACTGCGAGTAAGCAATGGGCCGTTCGACCATGAACATGTCTGTGACAGGAGGGTTGTCTAGGACCTCTCTACGCAATTTTTCCACAAAGAGTTCCATAATGTCAATGGGAGAGGACTCGGCGACCCCTGTAATTCTTACATTGTTTCTTCTCAACCTACCTTCAAGGTCGTCATACTTGGCGACCACCTTTTTAACCATTTATTGTAGGGACGCCACATCCCGTTGAAGTTCCACAACTTTTTCCTCTCCGTCCCCAATGCGATGTTCTGCTTCCGACATCCTGCCACACAGTTTTTCTATTTGGACCGCGGATATGTCCACTTTACTTGTTAGAGCAGCAATTTCGGCCTCCAAATTGTCTGTGCTATTTTTCAGCACTAACAAAGTTTGGTTGAGGGCTGAGATGTCCAATTGGGAGGAGCCGGGTTTGTCCTCCTGTTGTGGTGGGTCAGCTCTGGCGTATTGATCCATCTTTGCCTGTTTCTTCTGATTGCCCATCTCCAGGGTTCCCCGCTGGACGAGTTAGTTGTGGAATCCCTGTGTTCGTGGGCTGACCAAAGAGGGAGGGGGCTTGTCGTGGAGTCCCTCAGGGGGCATCAGGGGGACGGGTTGGGCGGAGGAGCCCAGATGCCTCAGCTGGTTGGCGGAGCTGCGGAGAGGATGCCTGTGATGTTTGACACTGGGCCGAGTCTGGGGGGGGAGGTGGGCTCCCGCAGGGGCTGGGGTGGCAGAACAGTATACACCTAGTGCGCTGTTTGCAGTGGCCAGGCCACCGAGACGTGGAGTTGGAGAAGAAGGAGCCTTATGGAAGAGCGGTGGTACAGCACTGTTGGGTCACCCACAAGCAGACAATCGGTCTGTGTGCATTCCTGAACCGGGCACATGGCTGGTGGTGGAAGGCACACCCCTCCCGCTCCATACTAGGGGTGTGCGTAGAGATGTTGTAGCAGGGTTGATGACCTTGGGCCGTATTATGTTCCTGGGCGCCGCCTCCCAAGGTGCGAAGTGGCTGTACAGCGAGGAGTATTTAGCAGGGGAACTCACCAGTGTCTGGGCGCTGTGGATGCTGGTGCCAGTCTCCGTCAATAGCCCTGTGTTAACTCCAATATAGCTGGTAGCGACCTATGTATCATAGGGGAAGGGGTAGGCTGGAGCCCTCCAGTCTGTGGGAAGATGGATCCACATCCTACGGCCGGCCTGAGGGGGTGGGGGGGTTGGTGAAGGTATGTGCCCCTAGCCCCCCGACTCACTGTGGCGGATCGCCGTTGATAAAGCAGCCGTGGCGCGAGGCTCGGGCCAGGTCCCCTCAGGCATCCGATGAGTCTGCAGTATGTGGGAGGGTATCCGCGCCTTCAGGCCTCGAAAGTTGCCCAGGTTCCTTTGCTGGCCTCGGAGATCACGCAGTATACAGGGCGTGCCGTGGGCAAGTCCGTGCCCTCCGCTGGGGAAGGTGTTGCACCAGGTCCAAGTGCGGCCGGGGGCTGGGGTGCCTCCCAGGAGAACAGGCATGCGGGGTCCTGGAGGGGCCAGAAGGCAGCCTAGGAGTATCCCCAGCACAGTCACTGAATCAATTTGGGTACCGATTAGTTGAGCCTTGGTGTCGCCTCTCGTTGGGCGGCAGGAGACGGGGGGTATTAGCGTCTGGAGCCCCCCGGACCGTCCCGTACACTTTCTGAGGGGGGCCCAGGGCCTGGGTCGCGCATCTCCCCCTTCCTCTGGAGAAGGGCACCAAAGCTGCAACAAGTGCCAGGGGGGAAGTTCGTTAAAGTCTCCCAGACTATGCTCTGGAGCCGAAGCCCGACTCTGACGTTGGTGGGGGATGGGTGAACCACCGTGCCAAGGCCTCATTGCTCCGGGCCTCGGAGGCGCACACCGGATTCATGGGATCCACACGGTCTTGGAGGAATATAATGAAATCTGCTTGTGTAGACAGGTCTCCGACATGGCATGTAGTGCTTTTTCGGGATGAATCTAAAGCTGGAACGCAGGATATTCATCCGTATTTCAAAGCCTCAGGCTGCGGCCATCACACGAGCCGCGCAACAGCGCCCCCTCAACCCTTTACCTTTTCTGTTGCAAAGCACTCTGGTTATGACCTCATGCATACAGGAGATTGTTGGTGGGGGCCGAGTATTGCTTCATTAAGGTAGGCTTAGTCTACACCAATCACGGTGGCCTATTTGGCTTTAAAAGAGGGCTGAGCCCTCTTTTTTTGCTCAGAGTAGCATGAAGAACTCAGCATTGCACCCTGGCTGAAGGTACAGTCTGCCTTACATCTTCTGCCAGTGAAGGAAGGCCAGGAGCTCCAAGAGGGAAGCAAGATCCCTCCCCCAAACATCTCCCAGGGAACAGAGGGAGATATTTGATTAGTTTGATTTGATTTGTTTATTTATATAGCACGCAAAACCCAGAGGCATCTAGGCGCTTAAACTTAAGAAATTAGTTACAGTGCTTCAGGTTACAGAGATGAAGCGCAGAAAGTGATTGCAACATAGAGGAACATACAGTGGTAATACATAATACGCAAGTGCAGACGAGAGTTAGGGGTGAGCAAATACATGGTGCCTAACCCCATGTTGCTGGTCGGCAGCAGCACACAGATGCATTAGTCAAGTCAGTGGGCAAATACAAGGTGCCTAACCCCATGTTGCAGGGTGGCATCAGCACACAGATGCAATAGTCAATTCAGTGGGCAAATACGTGGTGCCTAACCCCATGTTGCTGGGCGGCTGCAGCACACAGATGCAATAGTCAAGTCAGTGGGCAAATACGTGGTGCCTAACCCCATGTTGCAGGGCGGCGGCTGCACACAGGTGCATTAGTCAATTCGGTGGGCAAATACATGGTGCCTAACCCCATGTTGCTGGTCGGCAGCAGCACACAGATGCAATAGTCAAGTCAGTGGGCAAACAAATGTGCCTAACCCCATGTTGCAGGGTGGCATCAGCACACAGATGCAATAGTCAATTCAGTGGGCAAATACGTGGTGCCTAACCCCATGTTGCAGGGCGGCGGCTGCACACAGGTGCATTAGTCAATTCGGTGGGCAAATACATGGTGCCTAACCCCATGTTGCTGGGCGGCAGCAGCACACAGATGCAATAGTCAAGTCAGTGGGCAAACAAATGTGCCTAACCCCATGTTGCAGGGTGGCATCAGCACACAGATGCAATAGTCAATTCAGTGGGCAAATACGTGGTGCCTAACCCCATGTTGCAGGGTGGCGGCTGCACACAGGTGCATTAGTCAATTCGGTGGGCAAATACATGGTGCCTAACCCCATGTTGCTGGTCGGCAGCAGCACACAGATGCAATAGTCAAGTCAGTGGGCAAACAAATGTGCCTAACCCCATGTTGCAGGGTGGCATCAGCACACAGATGCAATAGTCAATTCAGTGGGCAAATACGTGGTGCCTAACCCCATGTTGCAGGGCGGCGGCTGCACACAGGTGCATTAGTCAATTCGGTGGGCAAATACATGGTGCCTAACCCCATGTTGCTGGTCGGCAGCAGCACACAGATGCAATAGTCAAGTCAGTGGGCAAACAAATGTGCCTAACCCCATGTTGCAGGGTGGCATCAGCACACAGATGCAATAGTCAATTCAGTGGGCAAATACATGGTGCCTAACCCCATGTTGCTGGTCGGCAGCAGCACACAGATGCAATAGTCAAGTCAGTGGGCAAACAAATGTGCCTAACCCCATGTTGCAGGGTGGCATCAGCACACAGATGCAATAGTCAATTCAGTGGGCAAATACGTGGTGCCTAACCCCATGTTGCAGGGCGGCGGCTGCACACAGGTGCATTAGTCAATTCAGTGGGCAAATACATGGTGCCTAACCCCATGTTGCTGGGCGGCGGCAGCACACAGGTGCATTAGTCAATTCGGTGGGCAAATACATGGCGCCTAACCCCATGTTGCAGGGCGGCAGCAGCACACAGGTGCATTAGTCAATTTGGTGGGCAAATACATGTCGCCTAACCCCATGTTGCACGGCGGCAGCAGCACACAGAAGCAATAGTGAATTCGGTGGGCAAATACATGGTGCCTGACCCCATGTTGCAGGGCGGCAGCAGCACACAGATGCAATAGTCAAGTCAGTGGGCAAACAAATGTGCCTAACCCCATGTTGCAGGGTGGCATCAGCACACAGATGCAATAGTCAATTCAGTGGGCAAATACGTGGTGCCTAACCCCATGTTGCTGGTCGGCAGCAGCACACAGATGCAATAGTCAAGTCAGTGGGCAAACAAATGTGCCTAACCCCATGTTGCAAGGTGGCATCAGCACACAGATGCAATAGTCAATTCAGTAGGCAAATACGTGGTGCCTAACCCCATGTTGCTGGGCGGCTGCAGCACACAGATGCAATAGTCAAGTCAGTGGGCAAATACGTGGTGCCTAACCCCATGTTGCAGGGCGGCAGCAGCACACAGGTGCATTAGTCAAGTCAGTGGGCAAATACGTGGTGCCTAACCCCATGTTGCAGGGCGGCGGCTGCACACAGGTGCATTAGTCAAATCGGTGGGCAAATACATGGTGCCTAACCCCATGTTGCTGGGCGGCGGCAGCACACAGGTGCATTAGTCAATTCGGTGGGCAAATACATGGCGCCTAACCCCATGTTGCACAGCGGCAGCAGCACACAGAAGCAACAGTCAATTTGGTGGGCAAATACATGGTGCCTAACCCCATGTTGCTGGTCGGCAGCAGCACACAGATGCAATAGTCAAGTCAGTGGGCAAACAAATGTGCCTAACCCTATGTTGCAGGGTGGCATCAGCACACAGATGCAATAGTCAATTCAGTGGGCAAATACGTGGTGCCTAACCCCATGTTGCTGGGCGGCTGCAGCACACAGATGCAATAGTCAAGTCAGTGGGCAAATACGTGGTGCCTAACCCCATGTTGCAGTGCGGCAGCAGCACACAGGTGCATTAGTCAAGTCAGTGGGCAAATACGTGGTGCCTAACCCCATGTTGCAGGGCGGCGGCTGCACACAGGTGCATTAGTCAATTCGGTGGGCAAATACATGGTGCCTAACCCCATGTTGCTGGGCAGCGGCAGCACACAGGTGCATTAGTCAATTCGGTGGGCAAATACATGGCGCCTAACCCCATGTTGCACGGCGGCAGCAGCACACAGAAGCAATAGTCAATTCGGTGGGCAAATACATGGTGCCTGACCCCATGTTGCAGGGCGGCAGCAGCACACAGAAGCAATAGTCAATTTGGTGGGCAAATACATGGTGCCGGACCCTATGTTGCAGGGCGGCGGCAGCACACAGATGCAATAGTCAATTCAGTGGGCAAATACGTGGTGCCTATCTCCATGTTGCAGGGCGGCAGCAGCACACAGATGAAATAGTCAAGTCGGTGGGAAAATACGTGGTGCCTAACCCCATGTTTCAGGGCGGCAGCAGCACACAGATGCAATAGTAAATTCAGTGGCCAAATACATGGTGCCTGACCCCATGTTTCAGGGCGGCAGCAGCACATAGATGCAATAGTCAATTCAGTGGGCAAATACGTGGTGCCTAACCCCATGTTTCAGGGTGGCAGCAGCACACATGTGCATTAGTCAATTTGGTGGGCAAATACATGGTGCCTAACCCCATGTTGCTGGGCGGCGGCAGCACACAGGTGCATTAGTCAAGTCGGTGGGTAAATACGTGGCGCCTAACCCCATGTTGCAGGGAGGCAGCAGCACACAGATGCAATAGTCAATTAAGTGGGCAAATACATGGTGCCTAACCCCATGTTTCAGGGTGGCAGCAGCACACAGGTGCATTAGTCAATTTGGTGGGCAAATACATGGTGCCTAACCCCATGTTTCAGGGCGGCAGCAGCACACAGATGCAATAGTCAATTCAGTGGGCAAATACATGGTGCCTGACCCCATGTTTCAGGGCGGCAGCAGCACACAGATGCAATAGTCAATTCAGTGGGCAAATACGTGGTGCCTATCCCCATGTTGCAGGGCGGCAGCAGCACAGAGATGAAATAGTCAAGTCGGTGGGCAAATACGTGGTGCCTAACCCCATGTTTCAGGGCGGCAGCAGCACACAGATGCAATAGTCAATTCAGTGGGCAAATACGTGGTGCCTATACCCATGTTGCAGGGCAGCAGCAGCACACAGATGAAATAGTCATGTCGGTGGGCAAATACGTGGTGCCTAACCCCATGTTGCACGGCGGCAGCAGCACACAGAAGCAATAGTCAATTTGGTGGGCGAATACATGGTGCCTGACCCCATGTTGCAGGGCGGCAGCAGCACACAGATGAAATAGTCAAGTCGGTGGGCAAATACGTGGTGCCTAACCCCATGTTGCAGGGCGGCAGCAGCACACAGATGAAATAGTCAAGTCGGTGGGCAAATACATGGTGCCTAACCCCATGTTGCAGGGCGGCAGCAGCACACAGATGCAATAGTCAATTCAGTGGGCAAATACATGGTGCCTATCCCCATGTTGCAGGGCGCCAGCAGCACACAGGTGCATTAGTCAATTTGGTGGGCAAATACATGGTGCCTTACCCCATGTTGCAGGGCGGCAGCAGCACACAGGTGCATTAGTCAATTCGGTGGGCAAATACATGGCGCCTGACCCCATGTTGCACGGCGGCAGCAGCACACAGAAGCAATAGTCAATTCGGTGGGCAAATACGTGGTGCCTGACCCCATGTTGCAGGGCGGCGCCAGCACACAGATGCAATAGTCAAGCCAGTGGGCAAATACGTGGTGCCTAACCCCATGTTTCAGGGCGGCAGCAGCACACAGATGCAATAGTCAATTCAGTGGGCAAATACGTGGTGCCTATCGCCATGTTGCAGGGCGGCAGCAGCACACAGATGCAATAGTCAATTCAGTGGGCAAATACATGGTGCCTAACCCCATGTTTCAGGGTGGCAGCAGCACACAGGTGCATTAGTCAATTCGGTGGGCAAATACATGGTGCCTAACCCCATGTTGCTGGGCGGCGGCAGCACACAGGTGCATTAGTCAATTCAGTGGGCAAATACATGGCGCCTAACCCCATGTTGCAGGGCGTCAGCAGCACACAGATGCAATAGTCAATTCAGTGGGCAAATACATGGTGCCTAACCCCATGTTTCAGGGTGGCAGCAGCACACAGGTGCATTAGTCAATTTGGTGGGCAAATACATGGTGCCTGACCCCATGTTGCAGGGCAGCAGCAGCACACAGGTGCAATAGTCAATTCGGTGGGCAAATACATGGCGCCTAACCCCATGTTGCAGGGCGTCAGCAGCACACAGATGCAATAGTCAATTCAGTGGGCAAATACATGGTGCCTAACCCCATGTTTCAGGGTGGCAGCAGCACACAGGTGCATTAGTCAATTTGGTGGGCAAATACATGGTGCCTGACCCCATGTTGCAGGGCGGCAGCAGCACACAGGTGCAATAGTCAATTCGGTGGGCACAATCGGACTAACAGCAAGAATGTGGCAGCTCACCCTGGTGCGTCCTGTTAGAGGACAGTGAGCAGACACAGGCCTTAGTTGTGGGCCTTTGTTGGTGTGCTGGCTCCCGCCTCGCGGTTGTGCTGATTGGCCTATCGGGGCTCAGCCAACCAATGAGGGGAGGGAGCGCAGGCCAGGCGAGGAGCCTTTCCAGAGAAGGAAAGTTACGGCCATCTTGGAGGGGCCAAAGGACAGTGTCATCCAGTTGCAGACAAGTTGGGTGAAAACAAAATAAATAATGCACTCCGTGCAATCCTTAACCCCACAGCAGCAAAGCAGATATTTTTGAAGAGAAATGATGAAAAGCACGCTTCAGGCGTGATGCGCAGCACTAATTACAAGGGCTTACCCTGTTAAAGTGGGTGCTCTCCGATTATTGCTGCAGGCAGGAGGAGGGCTGCTGGTGTCCATGAAACGAAGATTCGCTCAGTGAAGAGGAAAAAGAAATGGATTGAATACAGAAGACCCTCCAGCAGCTCCAGAACCGCTACCCACCCAGCCCACAGCATGCCCTGCTAGGCTTTGCAAGCAAGCTCCCTAGGTGGGGAGTGCCAGAGAGTCTCTGAACCAAACCCAGGACAAGGAAGGTGCCTGCAACACTCTCATCAGCTTTGGGCTGTCCGCCTTAAAGAACGACACAAGCCCAGTGAAGAAGCTAGGAGGAGTGCATCAACAAGCATCTACTGACATCCGCCTTAAAGGACATTTTCAAGCCGGTCAAGCCCCTCGAGCGGCTACCAACTGCACCGCTGACTGTTGTTATGCTGCAGTTGCTAACGCCGTCCGAGGCGCCTCGACCAGTGCTTCAGAACCGACAACCAGCACCGAGACAATGATTGCTGACCCGAGCCGGCAAACTGCCTGCTGCCTGATACCGGCAGCTGCCTCCCCGTCTTGAACTATGTCGCAGAAGATGCAAAGCACCCTGAAACCGACTCGACCCTTCGAGCACCAAGAACATCTACAGCAAAAGGTACATTGTGGTTCTGTCCCCCTGGTCCTTCTTTGAAGGCCCCTAGTGACATTTTACGACCCATTGCTCCATTTGTGTTGAAACCAAGTATCGTTGAACTATTCCGACTAATTACTATACCGACTACCCTGCTGTCAGTATCCAGAGTGCATCCCTTTTCCTTCTTTGAAATTGTCCTCTGCATTCCGTTACAGGGTGGGTTGTATTTCGTTGTGTGCTAGAACTGTGTGTTGTGATAATAATAAAGTAGATATATGTATACAATCTTGGCTGGACAGCCTCTTATCATTGGGTGATAATTGTATTTTCGCTGTGTTGCAACTACCCAACGATCCACGACCTTTCGGAGATAAGCCTGCCGTTCCGTCCACGTTACCAAAACTGGACAAGGAGGTTTATAATTTGTTTGTGTGTCCAATCTGCTCGGATCCCTTTAGGTGTACTAGAGGTGTGGGGCTAATTGATGGTTTAGAAACCGATGTTCATCCCTGGACCAATGGTGCCTCAGAAGTTGATTCATCACACTTCTTCCCTCAAGGGTGGTCCCTTCCTACACTCCCCTAGTCCTGGTTCTCCTTCCCTGGCCCCCGTACGGCTGGCCCACCACACTCCAACTCCTGGGCTGGTCCTGGACTGGGCCATGAACCTACCGACCTCTGGACTGGCCTACCAATCTCTCACCACTAGGCTGGCAAACCTTTCTCACCCCCGAGCCGGAGTCCCATCCTCTCGCTCAGGGCTGGTCCTGGGTGAGCCCACCACCCTCTCATCCCCATGCTGTTCCACCATCCTCCCACCACAAGCTGGTCTTGGGCTTTGCCTACCAACTCCCCATCCCCCAGCTTCTCATCCCTCTAACCTCAGGGTTGATCGAGGGATGGCTCAACACCCTCCCACATCAGTGATGCCCCACAATTCCTTCACCACTTGGCTGGACGACCATCCTCTGGCCCCTTGGATGGCCATGGGCTGCCCAACACCCTACACCCCAGGGATAGTTCTGTGGTTTGCCTGCCTACTTCCCTACTCCGAATTCCACGAAACTCATTGCTGCTCATCCTGTGCTAGCCCATCGTCCTTTTACCCCAGGGCTGGTCCTTGCTATCCCACCACTATCCCAATCCCCCCCCCCCCACGCTTTGGATCACTGCCCATTGCTTAATTTTGCAATTTCTCACATTTCCTTGAAAATTGTAAAGAACCCAGGAACGGGATTGGTACTGCCACGCTTTGTCCCACGAGCAGTGTTCGTTCAAAACTACTGGTGTCAATAATAAAAAACAAACCAAAGTGGGTCATTGCAAAAAGGTACTACTGAATTCATTGCAATTACAATCTCTTACAGACGAAAGAGGCAAAGGACATTGCTTACATGCCTCGGCATTGAAACCCAAAGACGTGCAGCAACCCAGACAAGCTAAAACAGAGTGAAAAGACAAAACACTCCACAAACCTATGGCAAGCCACAAACTTCAAAGCAACCCATACCACCACAATATGCTGCAAGACCAAAATAAGCCACACTCCTATGGCAAGCCACAGCCATCAAAGCAAACCATACCACCACAATATGCTGCAAGACCAAAACATGCCACACTCCAATGGCACGCCACAGCCTTTAAAGAACCGTACCACCATACGCTGCAAGACCAAAATAAGCCACACTCCTATGCATGCCAACAGCCTTCAAAGAAAACCATACCACCACAATAGGCTGCAAGGCCAAAACATGCGACACTCCTATGGCACGCCACAGCCTTTAAAGAACCATACCACCATACGCTGCAAGACCAAAATAAGCCACACTCCTATGGCATGCCACAGCCTTCAAAGAACCATACCACCACAGTACGCTGCAAGGTCAAACTGTTAGGCAGAATCCTGTGCAGTTCTCTTAGGGAGCACTACAGAAGATTAGGACTACAGGTATATGCAATAAATCCCCTTTGGTATCAGTCTGTACCACACAGATTTAGTTGGTAGCTGTGGCTAAGCAGTCAGACTTATCTCAAGAGGGAGATGAGCAGTATTCAGGGTTTACACAATAGGACTGAAATACTATGGAACAAGGAAACACTGACCAAAGCTTTGTATCAAAAAGAATATATATATTGATTTTACACACTCTGATGTTCACACACAAATCACTATTATTAAAGCAAGTTAAATCAGTCGAGAAAATTATACACAACTCCATATTTAAATTGTAGACAAGTGTGAGCAAGAGTGAAAACTGAGCAAATGGCACAGTGTAAACCAAGCAGAAATGGCATAACAATTTCTCAAAAAGAGAGGGAAAGGACAAGTTATACAGGGTTAGCCTCTTTAACACACCAGCAATACTTCCCAAGTAGATTGTGAACAAGTTAGGCAAGGCAATACTTTAGTATCAGCAATACTTAGATGAAAACCGAGCAAAATGGCACTTCACAAGTTTAAAAAGGGGAAGGAAAAAGGTGGTTATATAAGTTAGGTGCACCAACACATTTATAGGTGCGAAGCAATCTAGAGAAGGCAGTTATAACAGATTTAGCCAGAGTCAATAGGCCTGGGCCGGAATCAGTGGTACATGGCAATGTGCCCAGGATCAAACTGTTCTTGTAGCTGCAGTCAGGTCTTTGGTTAATGATTCGAAAATGAGGGTGCAGAAGGTGAAAGACAATGTTAGACGATAGGGGCGGCCAACCCAACAGGTAGATAAAGGATTTAAAACACCTTTAGCGCTGCCACACGAAAAGGGAGGCCTGGCGGAACAAAGTACCTTGAAATGAAGAGGAGGCTCCTGCGGTGGCGGTTGTTCCTGGTAGTTCCTGCAGTTCGGGTGATCCAGTAGAGAAAGAGGGACTCTCGTCGTGGTGGAAGGTTTGAGTGACTGCACTACCCAGGGATGAAACCAGCCACGGTGCTGCCCAACTAATAAAAGGTACGCTCCTTTAAATCGCGGTCCGGGTGGATGGCTGCCTGGCTATCCGGCCTCCAAGTGCACTGGCGATTCGACCAGGGCAGGTCCAAGAAGGCGACTGGCAAACTGGTTGGCCCCACCAGCTCAAGGGAAGAAGGCTCTTTCAGATGAAGATCTCCTCTCGTCGTGTGGAGAAAAGTGGTGAGACGCTGCAGCAGGGCTTCACCGGTGGTTCAGTCGTTGCAGATGTCTTTGGCTTCTCTCCTCTTCGGTTCCTCAGTTCCAGTGGCAACGTCTTGCTCTTCCAGTCCTCAGGACCCTGCTTTGATACAAAAAGATCCCCATTCATACAGCCTAGCTGTCACTCACACAGTGGAGTGGTCATCTTGGCGGGAGACCCTCCAGCCTATCAGGTTAGAGTGCGACATGGGTTGCTGCGGTAACCCTGTCCAGGGGTCCTACTCCCCCTCCCACACAACGGACCCACCCCAGACTCATTGGCACCGAAAGGAGGGCTTCTTGGCAGAAGCCTGCCAAAAGGACGAACAAAGGATCCCCGACCTGGGTTAGGAGTTTAGAGAAAGACACAAGAAAGAATTTATATTAAAGTTGTGGCAAATAAAACCTACCGGAGTAAAGTTAATAATAAAATAAACCGGCGGTATGTTAGAGGCTGTCATAAAAAGTGGTAGCCTCGAACAATGGGAAAATCCCATAGAGAAATATTTGCGGTCGTATATTTTCGGTAGTAACCACTGCCACCAGCCAGAAACCTTTGAGAGGGACTGTACGGTACCCTCTCGAAAATGAACACCAGGGAAAAACTATAAACCCTTCCCAGTACCTCCATAGTAAGATGGGCTGTACTGGTTTAGTTCATAAAAATTGACTAGTAAAGTCAGTTGGGACTTTACATGCCCTGGGAGACAGTAGTCAGTCCCAGGGTATGGGGTCTATGTTTGGGGGTCACTATGACACCCCTGTGTTACTGCACTGAGGGTGCTGTGCAACACATTGTGTAAAAATATGGTTCCTATGAGGGTGAGATAAACCCCATAGACATTAAACACAAAAAATAGCCTAGAACACACGTAGCAAATATGCCTAAGAGTGGAAAAAAGAATCACACTCTTAGCAGGAAAAAAACACAAACCCTTCAAATCCAGCAAAGCTGCTGGGGGACTCTAGGTAAGGGAAATTAGCCATAGAATGAGAATTCTCCCTAACACTCGCACCCCCCAGGCTAAGGGACAGGAGGATCTAATCCACTCCTGGATGAGTCTCTTACCTCTAGTCAGTTATAAACATCCTAGAGAGACCATCAGCATTATGGTGGTGACATCCTGACCTGTGCTCAATGGTAAAATCAAACCCTTGGAGGCAGATTGACCATTTTAGCAGTTTTGGGTTTTCCCCTTTCATTTGCATCAACCATCTCAAGGGTTGGTGGTCGGTTTGAATAATGAAAGTAGATCCATACAAGTATGGTCTAGACTTCTTCAAAGACCACACCCTGGCAAAACATTCTCTCTCAATAGTTGCCCACCTTGTTTCAGGTTCCTTCAGCTTCCTGCTGATGAAGCAAATGGGGTGCTCCATACCTTTCTCATCCAGTTGACTGAGGACTGCACCTATACCTATATTAGAAGCATCTGTCTGTACAATGAAGGGTTGGTGGTAGTCAGGAGCTCTGAGAACTGGAGCTTGACGAAGGGCTTTCTTCAGGCTTTCAAAGGCCTGATTGCACTCCTCATTCCATTTGACCTTTTTAGGAAACTTAGGAGAAGAGGTTACATTCAGTGGAGAAGCTATGGATCCATAGTTCTCCATTGAATTCCTGTAATACCCAGTGAGGCCTAGGAAGGCTCTCACCTGAGTTTGAGTAGAAGGGGTTGTCCAATTTTGCACAGCTTCAATCTTGCTGAGCAAAGGCCTTGTTTCACCACCTCCTACCTCATGCCCAAGGTAGACCACTTTACTCTGACCAATTTGACATTTGCTTGCCTTTATGGTCAGATGGGCCTGTTCAAGAGCCTGCAAAACATATCCTAGGTGGTCAACATGTTCTTTCCAAGTAGGGCTGAACACTGCAATGTCATCCAAATATGCCATGCAGAAGTCCTCCATCCCATTCAGAACCTGATTAACCATCCTTTGGAATGTAGCAGGTGCATTCTTTAGTCCAAAAGGCATAACCTTAAACTGGTATAAGCCGACTGGGGTGGAGAATGCAGTTTTATCCTTGGCATGGTCTGTCAGGGCTATTTACCAATAGCCTGAAGTGAGATCAAATGTGCTGAGGAACTTGGCTGAACCAAGTTTGTCCACCAGTTCATCTGTCCTTGGCAAAGGATGGGCATCAGTCTTAGTGACTGCATTTAGAGCTCTATAGTCCACACAGAATCTCAACTCCTTGGATCCTGCCTTTGGTACTAACACAACTGGGCTAGACCATGGACTAGTAGAGCGCTCTATTACCCCGAGATCAAACATCTGTTAGGCAGAATCCTGTGCAGTGCCCTTAGGGACCACTACACACAATTAAGACTACAGGTGGCAATACAAGTTTTACCTTTGGTACAAGCCTTTACTACTATGTCATAGTGGTAGCAGTGGCGGAGCAGCCAGGCTTATCCCAAGAGTATATGAGCAGTAGCAGAGATTACACAAAGGGACCACAATTACTGTGACTCAAGCAAACACTGACTCAAGGTTGCAGGTAGAAAAATATAAGTACATTTATTTTTGAACCATTCGTTATAAAAACAACACTTCTATTAAACTTAAACACAAACCACACATCAAATATACTACAATTTACCAATTCACTTTGTACAGTATCAAGGTAAGTACCCTGTATTTGAATGAACCAGTGTTATGAACAAAACACGTTACCTTGAATACGATTGCGATCACTTTTTGACAGTTCGGTCTACTAACTAAACACGTATCCGTGACATGAAATGCTACTGGGGCAAAAACACACTTAGCACCTGAGATACCCAGAGGGAGTTGGAGGCAAAAATCACAGGCAATATTTTGGTTAGGCAGACAGAATCGAGAAACACTCAGAGACAAGAGTTCAAAAGTCCAAGGGATGGAGCCAGGGTCAAGTCACACTGGGGGCCTGTTGCCGAAGATCACACAGTCAGATCACGATTCAACGTAGCCAAGAGTACTTCGATATTGTCAATGTTGGGAAGCAAAAGTTATAAGAAGGAGGGACGACAAGGGCAAGCCTTGGAGATGAAGAAAAGGGATTCACCCAGTTTCCTTAACAGAACACAGTACCTTGTTCCAATGGTGCAGCTGGCGCCCTGGCAGTTGTTCCTGTTGGTTTCCCGCAGACTCACGATTCCTGGAGCTTCGTTGTGAAGGAGGACGTCTGAAGGGGGTCTGCACCACACAGGGATGAAGCCGGCAGTAGCGACAATGAATAAAAGGTGTGCTAATTAAAAACAGGAGAGGCTCTTCAGGTGGCTATCCGGACCACTACAGCAGTGTGCAGCGATTTCGACCACAGAAGAGGATCCTCTGGCTGTAGAAGATGAGCTGGTTATCCCCACCAGGCTCAAGGGAAGAAGACTCCGGACTGGATCTTCTCTTAGTCGTTGAAGGGTAGATAGCTCAGGACTGCAGCAGGGCTTCACCGGGACGAGGTAGTTGCAGCAGCCGTCGTTCTCTCCGCTTCTCTTCGGTTCCTTGTAGTTCCAGTGGCGACTCTCTGACTTCTAGCCCAAGAGACCTGCCTTTTATGCGCAAACCCCCCATTCACACAGCCTGGCTGTCAATCATCCAGCAGGGGGGTTGTCCAGCCCGGACAACCACCTCAGCCAATCATGGCAAAGTGCAACTTGGGTTTCCTAGGATACCCTGTGCAGGGGGTAACTACACCCCTCCCTCACATTCAGCCCACCTAGACACCCAGGCGCCTGGTGGAGGGCTTCTGAGCAGAAGCCCGCCAAAAGACGGTGAACAAAGAAGGCGTACCTAGTTTGCCGCGCAAAGTAAAACACAAGAAGGACTTTAACAAAAAGAAATGGCTAATAAACCCAACCGGAGCCAAAAGAAAGACGATTTGGCCAAGCGGGTTTATGTTCGAGGCTAATATAATAGCCAAGAACAATACCACGTTTATCTAATATAATCGCAGTAGAAAAGTTAGGGTAGATACCACTGCCACCAGCCAAGTCTAAATGTTAAAAGAGCGAAACAATGCTCTAGGAGGTACAGATAAAAAGGGATACGAATTAACCCTTTCCAGTACTCCATGGAAGATGGGGTGTACTGGATCTGTGGTAGATTGACTAAGTAAAGTTAATGGCAACCTTACCCTTTTCTGGGGGACTGTAGTCAGCCTCAGAAATGGAGTCGGGGGAAGTCTCTAAGACAACCCTGTGCCACGGCACTGAAGGTGCTGTGTGACACACAAGAGAAGGGGGGCTACTGAAGTGGTGTACTTCAGAGTCCACAATCATAAAAACAGAGAAGAGAAATACATATGGCAAAACATAGGTAAGAGTGGGGGAAAAGCTCACACTCTTACCAAGTGGAAAAAAATAAACTCCAGAAGTCCAGCAAAGCTTCTGGGGGACTCACTAGGTGAGGGAAATTAGCCATAAATGAGAATTCTCCCTAACAACATCTTGTTGACCTCTCCTTTGATGTGGGTTCTTACATTCTCTGACATCCTGTAACCCCTGCTTTTGACAGGTAAACTGTCACCAGTATTGATATCATGCTGGCCCCAAGGGGTCAAGTCTGGTGCTAGAGAAAACAGAGGGGCAAATTGATTTAACAAAACTTTGCACTCCTCCTGTTGCTCAGGTGTCAGATTAGAAGAGAGATTAACTCCTTCTACTTTCTCATCCAAAGGTTTGCCTCTGAGGAGGTCAGGTAGAGGTTCACTCTCCTCCTCCTCTTGAGCTGAAGCTAGAAGCAAAGCTCCCAGTTCTGGTCTCGAGACATAAGCTTTTAGAAGGTTGGTGTGAAAGACTCTAGGAGCCTCCTTAGGATTGCCTAAGTCCGCCAGATAGTTCGCCTCTCCAAGTTTTCCCACAATCTTGAAGGGTCCCATCCATTTGTCCTGGAAGGCCCTCTGCCTTGTTGGAACCATAACAAGAACTAGCTGCTCTTAAGCAAACTCAACCATGTTGGCCCTCTGGTCATGCCAATGCTTCACCAGAGCCTGACCTGCTTTCAAGTTATCACTTGCTTCAGCCATCATGTGTGACATTCTCCTCCGGAGTCCTATCACATAGTGAGTAACTCTGACTGGTGTGGGGGAAGGAGCACTCTCCAACCCCTCCTTGATCAGGGCCAATGGACCTCTGACCGGATGGCCATAGAGAAGTTCAAAGGGACTATAACCCACTCCCTCCTGAGGGACTTCTCTATATGCAAAGAGAAGGCATGGCAGTAGGAGATCCCACTTTTTCTTTAGGGGATCCTCTAAAGCTCCTATCATGCTCTTCATGGTTCTGTTGAACCTTTCTACCAACCCATTTGTCTGAGGGTGGTATGCTGTTGAGAACTTGTAGGTAACTCTGCATTTTTCCCACATGGCCTCCATGTAGTGGGACATAAAATTCGACCCCCTGTCGGATATTACCTCCTTAGGAAACCCAACCCTGGTAAAAATACCAAGGAGGGCCTTAGCTACAGCCTGAGCTGTAACAGTTCTCATAGGAATTGCTTCAAGTTATCTAGTAGCATGGTCTACTACAACAAGTATAAACCTGTTGCCTGATGATGTTGGAGAATCAAGGGGACCAACAATGCCGATTCCTACCCTCTCAAATGGTACTCCCACCACAGGGAGAGGCACTAAGGGTGCCACGTTCTTGGAGCCACTTTTACCAGAAGTTTGGCAAGTGTGGCAACTCTTGAAATACTTATCTACCTCAGCCCCCATTTTAGGCCAATAAAAGTAGAGAGAGAGCCTTTCCTTGGTCTTCTTGAAACTCAAGTGACCAGCCAAAGGTATCTCATGGGCTAGTTGCAAGAATTGGAGTCTCTTTTCTTGGGGCACTACAAGTGTTTTGTAGTCTCCAAGGATTGACTCTGTCGGTTCACTATAGAAGAGGCCATCTTCCCAGTGTAACCTATACCTCCCAGGCTCTTGCCCTTCAAGCTGAGAAGCTGCCTGGTGGCGAAGACCTTCCAGAGTTGGACATTCTCTTTGTCCCCTACTGAAGTCTGCCCTGTTGGGGCCACCTTCTGCCAGTAAAGACTGCAGCTCAGGATGGTCCACAGGATCAGGATCTCCAATGAGTTCCTGGCCTTCTACTAGATCTGAGTCCTCAGGCTCTAGTTCAACCACACAGGGTTGCACCTCACTCTCAACCTCAACTGGAGGAGGAATCACAGTTGTGACTTTGGACAACCTAAGAGATTTCCTGAATGGAAGCATTGGAGTGCTTTCTGCTGGTTTCTTCTTGGGTTTCCCCTTTGCTTCTGGTTGTTTTGAAATAGCAGTTAGTAACTCCAGCGGAGTAGGAGTGATTTATTTTTCTATCATCTCCTCAGGAGAGCCCCCCAAGGTCCTCTCCCTTGAAGGTCTGGTGAGCTCCTTCAATCTTTTGCTGGGAGGTCTGGGAGTACTGGACATTACCCCCAGTTCCTTAAGGTCATTCCCTAAAAGAACCCTTCCAGGTTCTTCAGATTGCACACTAACAGGTATCCTCACAGTCATTTCCTTGCACTGGATGAGAGCTGGTAATTGGGGAAGCATCTGCACAGGCCCTCCAGCTAACTTGGTGAGGCGTTTGGGTGCCTTAGCAACATCCTCCACCTTGAAAAAAGATTCATCCACCACAGTTATGCTGGCTCCAGTGTCTCTAATGGCAGGGGTCTCCTGACCATTCACTAGGACACTGTCTTTATAATACTCTTTAGTATTAGGAGGGATAGAATTATACACATCTAAATTCTGATGTTCCCACAACCCTAGGGATACTAAAGATACACTAGCTGAGACTCTGAAGGGGTCTTCAGCTAGTAGTTGAAAGTTTCCACTGGCCATATGTACGTCCTCCTCTGGAACGAAGGCTAAGGAGACAGTGTGGACCCCTGATGGTTTACCCTTGCATCTGGGATCCCCTCTCACATGATCAGTAGAGCCACAAACATAACATTTCCCAACTGTCTTTATGAATGGTGGCTTGTTCTGACCTCCTTCTGGTCTGGGACCAGGAGGTACACTAGCCTGATTAGGTTTCCCTTGGGGCTTACCCTTAGAATTTTGTTTGGGAGCCTCTTTGGAATTGGAATTATTTGAATGCTCTTTGTTGTCTTTCTTAGGCTGCTTTCCCCTCATCCTTTTTCTGAGTGACCCCTGAATCCTTGTGAGTAGCCCTGTTGGCAACCCACAAGTCAGCAGCCTTAGCTAGCTTCTTGGAATCTATTTTCATAGAATCAGCCAAGTGCTGTCTGAGCTCAGGAGAGCAGGCATCATAAATAGACTCCAACATGACAAGATTTCTCATTCCTTCATAAGTGTTAGCTTTATAACCCTTAATCCATCCCTCTAAGTTCTTCAAACACTCATTCTCCCAAGTAGCCCAAGGGGTACTGTCATGCTTTTTGAGCGTCCTAAACCTCTTAAGGTACTGAGAAGGTGTCTTCCCAAATCTAGCTATCAAAGCATGTTTTACACATTCATAATCCATCCTATCCATCTCCCCCAACTCCATTACCACATCAGATGCAACAGGGGGAGTCTAGAGAATAATCAGGGGATCAACTGATTCCCTGTGATATCCTGAAGCCTATGATTATATTCAAAGATAGCAAGCCAATCTAATACATCCAACTTAGGTTCATACATACCCACAATCTCTTTAGGCATCCGGGGTCTTTTTGGACTGGAAGATCTAGAAGATTCGGGGAGAGAAGCATTTTCCAAAGACAATTTCTTCATCTCAAGCTCATGGTTGAGCTCTAATTCTTTGAGCCTTAGTTCTTGATGTCTCTGTTCAGTTTGGGCACTAATTCTTTTGAATTGTAACTCGTCTCATTTTTTCTAGAGTGATAAATTCAGGACTTAATGTGGGACCTGGTAAGGGTCCAGTAGCCACAGGCTGAGGCCTTTGAGCAGGCAGAGGGCCAGAGGGGGTGACATTGTTATCCTCCTCTTCCTCATCTGCTTCAATAATAACATTTTCAACATTATCATCCTCAATGTTTGCTACATTTGCTGGAGTAGTGGGCCCTACAGCACCACTATCCAGACTTTGTTTTTCTAACAGTCTATAAATCATTTCTGATTTCTTGCCTTTGACAGGAAGACCTTTCTGTCTACACAGATCCCTTAAATAATCAGCAGTATTGGTAAAGAGGGTCTCCTGGCTATAGCTTTCCATACTTTGACTTTGTTTAAAATAAACTTTTTGTGATTGTTAGCCTTGTGGTTAATTGAATCAAGGCACTAGCAGCACACTAAAATGTAAATCCAATAATTTTATCCTCACCGCTGTACACCAGTGTAAGGCAGAATCCTGTGCAGTTCCCTTAGGGAGCACTACAGAAGATTAAGACTACACGTATGAGCAATAAATCCCCTTTGGTATCAGTCTGTACCACAAAGATTTAGTTGGTAGCTGTGGCTAAGCAGTCAGACGTATCTCAAGAGGGAGATGAGCAGTATTCAGGGTTTACACAATAGGACTACAGTGCTATGGTACAAGGAAACACTGACCAAAGCTTTGTATTAAAAAGAATATATATTTATTTTACACACATCTAGTTCAACACATTAATCACAGTTAATAAAGCAAGTTAAAATCAGTCAAGAAAAGTATGCACAACTCCCTAGTTAAATTGTAGACAAGTTTGAGCAAGAGTGAAAACTGAGCAAAACGGCACAGTGAAAACCAAACACAAATGGCACTCTAGCAATTTCTCACAAGGGAGGGAAAGAACAAGTTATACAGGAATATCTTCTTATGCACCTTAGCAACACTTCCCAATAAGTCTGTGAACAAGTTTAGGCAAGGCAGTACTTTAGCATAGAGAATACTTAAATGCAAACCGAAGAAAATGGCACTTCACAAAATTTAAAAGTGGGAAGAAAAAGGTGGTTATAAGAAGTAGGTGCACCAAGACAGTTCTAGTTGAGAAGCAATCTAAAGAAGGCAGTTCTAACAAATTTAGCCAGAGTCCATAGGCCTGTGCCAGAGTCAATGGTAGAGGGCAAGGGCCCAGGAGCAAAATGTTCTTATAGCTGCAGTCAAGTCTTTGGTTAACGATTCGAAAAGGTGGGTACAGAAGGCGAAAGACAATGTTAGACGATAGACGATAGGGGCGGCCAACCCAACAGGTAGATAAAGGATTTAAAACACCTTTAGCACTACCACACAAAAAGGGAGGCCTGGCGGAACAAAGTACCTTGAAAAGAAGAAGAGGCTCCTGCGGTGGCGGTTGTTCCTGGTAGTTCCTGCATTACGTGTGATCCAGCAGAGGACTGCACTACCCAGGGATGAAACCAGCCGCGGTGCTGCCCAACGAATAAAAGGTACGCCCCTTTAAATCACAGCCCGAGTGGATGGCTGCCTGGCTATCCGGCCTCCAAGTGCTGGGCACTGGCAATTCGACCAGGGCAGGTCCAAGAAGGCGATTGGCAAACTGGTTGGCCCCACCAGCTCAAAGCTCAAGGGAAGAAGGCTCTTTCAGATGAAGATCTCCTCTCGTCGTGTGAAGAAAAGTGGTGAGACGCTGCAGCAGGGCTTCACCGGTGGTTCAGTCGTTGCAGATGTCTTCGGCTTCTCTCCTCTTCGGTTCCTCAGTTCCATTGGCGACGTCTTGCTCTTCCAGTCCTCAGGACCCTGCTTTTATGCAAAAAGATCCCCATTCATACAGCTTAGCTGTCACTCACACAGACCCTCCAGCCTATCAGGTTAGAGTGCGACATGGGTTGCTGCGGCAACCCTGTCCAGGGGTCCTACTCCCCCTCCCACACAACGGACCCACCCCAGACTCAGTGGCGCCGAAAGGAGGGCTTCTTGGCAGAAACCCGCCAAAAGGACAAACAAAGGATCTCAGACCTGGGTTAGGAGTTTAGAGAAAGGCACGAGAAAGAATTTATATTCAAGTTCTGGCAAATAAAACCTACCGGAGTAAAGTTAATAATAAAATAAACCAGTGGTATGTTAGAGGCTGTCAGAAAAGGTGGTAGCCTTGAACAAAAGGAAAATCCCATAGGGAAATATTCACGGTCGAATATTTTCGGTAGTAACCACTACCACCAGCCAGAAACATTTGAGAGAGGGACTGTACGGTACCCTCTCAAAAATGAACACCAGAGAAAAACTATTAACCCTTCCCAGTACCTCCATAGTAAGATGGGTTGTACTGGTTTAGTTCATAAAAATTGACTAGTAAAGTCAGTTGGGACTTTACATGCCCTGGGAGACAGTAGTCAGTCCCAGGGTATGGAGTCTATGTTTGGGGGTCGCTACGACACCCCTGTGTTACTGCACTGAGGGTGCTGTGCAACACATGTGCATAAAGATGGTTCCTTTGGGTGACAAAAGATCCCATAGGCATTAAACACAAAAAATAGCCTAGAACACACATAGCAAATATGCCTAAGCGTGGGAAAAAGAGTCACACTTTTAGCAGGAAAAAAACAAACCCTTCAAATCCAGCAAAGCTGCTGGGGGACTCTATAGGTAAGGGAAATTAGCCATAAAATGAGAATTCTCCTTAACAACAGCCTTCAAAGCAAACCATACCACGACAATAAGCTGCAAGACTAAAACAAGCTACACTCCTATGGCAAGCCACAACCTCCAAAGCAAAGCATACCACCACAATACGCTGCAAGGTCAAAACATGGCATACTTCTATGGCATGTGGCACGCCCCAACCTTCAAAGCAAAGCATACCACCACAATACACTGCAAGGCCAAACTATGCCACACACCTATGGCAAGTCACAGCCTTCAAAGCAAGCCATACCACCACAATACGCTGTAAGGCCAAAACAAGCCACACTCCTATGGCAGGCCACAGTCTTCAAAGCACAATCCTATGACAACCCACAACCTTCAAAGCAAACCATAACACCATAATACGCTGCAAGGCCAAACCATGCCACGCTCCAATGGCAAGCCACAGACTTCAAAGCAAACCATACCACCACAATGCGTTGCAAGGCCAAAACACGCCACACTCCTATGGCAAGCCACAGCTTTCAAAGAACCATACCACCATAATACGCTGCAAGGCCAAACCATGTCAAACTCCTATGGCAAGCTACAGCATTCAAAGAACCATACCACCTCAATACGCTGCAAAACTAAAACAAGCCACACTCCTATTGCAAGACACAGCCTTCAAAGCACAATCCTATTCCAAGCCACAACCTTCAAAGCAGACCATACCACCACAATACGCTGCAAGGCCAAAACACGCCACAATCCTATGGCAAGCCACCGCCTTCAAAGCAAACCATACCACCACAATACCAGCCTTATGTGTCCCTTTTGTTGTATTAGGCAATGGCATGTGTTGAAAGCTAGGAGTTAATGTCTTGCGGGTTATGTTATGGAATGGAGAAGAAGCAGCTATTGGGTTGTTAAGTATTAAGTTATTAAATATTGGGACTGGGTGTATATTTATGCTTTAAGTCTTTGTTTGAAGGATTTGCTTCTCAATTTGCATCTGAGCAGTACTAGGTTGGCAGTGTGTGCTCAGATGTATGTTTTGGTGACTGCGCATGTATGAACATTAGGTTTGGTGTTCAGCTGTAGGTGTAGGACAGGAGCCAACAACCTTTGGCTTTCTAGATGCTTTGGAGTGTGACTTGCATGGTCCCTGACCATTGACAATGGTAGCTAGGCCTTGGAGGAGCTGTAGTCTAAAATATCTGGTGTGTGCAGACGGCTGTGTCAAATAGCATCAAGGGTAATATAGCTTTTGGCTGATAGTAACGTCAGGGTGCACAAGTAAATAGTTATGTAGCTAAATAAAAAAGTTAAAGCTGTGAACTGTTGTTGGGGTCACCATGTGCTTGGTGAGTCTTTAAGATAGGCTGTGTTCTGTTCTGCACCGCATTTGTATTTTGTTGGGTGGTTGTGACTGCTGCATACATGTGAGCATGTGAGAGTGTGTGCACGAGGGGAATAGACAGCCACCCGCCAGAGGTTCGGAGCAGGAGTTTAACAGGGTCTGTGGCCAGAGGATTGCACCAGGTAAGAGTTGGTAGGGGACCCCCTCAACCCACTGACACTGGGGCCTAACATCAAAAGGAACGAAAGGGAAGAGTGTCCAGTGGAAAGACTCAACTATGCTGATGAAAACCACTTAATGGCTATACTAGAGGATTGGGGCTCGAACAGCATGTAGGAAAGCTATGGTGCGCAGGAAGCAAGACATTAAAAGAGAGACATGGCAGCACTGGATTCATTCCTCAGTCTCTAACAAGGCTAAATTGTTCTGGGAAATTGTTAGCAATGGACGTTTATAAAATGTAGGACCTGTGGGAACGGTCATGGGTAGCTCATTATTCCTCCCTGTTTGGCAGCGACTGTGCGAGTATGTATAGGTTTTCTTGGCTATCAAAAACCAGGGTGGGAACAGGGCCCCCGGCCCATACAATGTTCCAGCAGACCTGTTCATGGCACAGCTGGACTTGTGGGCTCCTGTTCTGACCCTGGGATTTAATGCTGCCTGTGCTGGAGGACCGATTCCTGCCTCTTGGTCTTGTGTGCTGATTTGTCCAATATATAAAAAGGGTCCAAGGGAGCAGCTAGGGTCTTACAGACCGTTCTCCTTGCTAGATTCAGCTTTTACGATCTTGGGACGGGCTATTTTCGGGAGACAAGTCTTGGGCTGAGAACGCAAACATTTTCTCCCCTATTCAACTGGGCTTCAGGCCGGGTCTTTGCACAGCAGAGCAGACTCTGAGTCTTTATTTGATTGCAGCAAATTCGCTGTTTGTTAAGGAGGAGCCCATTCTTTTGGCTTCCATGGATCGGAGCACGGCCTCCGATAAAGTCGATCTTGTTAGACTGTGGAGCGTGCTCAGATCCATGAACCATGAACTGCCCCGGCCCACTGGTGGATTGATGATAAGATTACACCTCTCTACAGTTGCCCAAGTGAGGAGTGGAGCTGATGTACAACGAACCCCCTCTTTCCAAGTGGAGTGTGGGGGTGCGTCCGGGGTGTCCTGGCTCCCCTGCATTTTTGTCATCACACTAAAAGCCTACACGAACATCTATTGAAATCACCCTCTGACTTCCCCAGGCTGGGCAATAGACGTCTGCCCTTATTCGCGATTGACGTGGTCTTACTTGCCCGCACCCCCAGATCACTACAACGTTTGGTGGATGACTACTCTGGTTTCATGGATAATCCTGGGCTTAAGATAAATGCCTGGAAATCAGCCGTTATGGCCTTTTGCGGAAGGAAGCATCCCCCTAGGTCTCTAGGAATCTTTTGCAAAGGAGAGTTAATCCCTAGAGTGAACCATTTTGGCTATCTTGCGGAAAGATTCTCTGCAAATGTTGGGCCAGAGGCACACATTGAGATGCACTCACAACGGTTTAAGCAGGCAACCGGGGGGAGGAGGGTGGGAACCAGAGCTTTGGGCTCATTTAATGCGAAACCGGTTAAAATTGGTATTGAAAGTCTATCATGGCAAAGCCACGTCTGTGGCAAGATATGGTATGGGGCTGTGGGGCTTTGGCAAATTGGAGCCCATCCAGGTGGCCAAGACTGACTTTTTTAAGAGCATTCTGGGGCTGCCTGGGTCTGCTCCTAATTTTGCAGTACACCAAGAGCTTGGTTGCCTGTTCTTGGGTGATCTGGTTGTAGCTTTACCGGTCCGCCATTGGCTCAAAATCTGGGGAAACACTAGAGCCACTTTGACTCAGGAAATAATTCGCTATTGGCTACGCAGAGACCCGTATCTAAAAATCCCTTGGCTCAGGCACGTGAAAACGTTGCTGGCTGATGCAGGGGTGCGTTATTGGTTTCCTACACCAGTTTTGCTATCTTCTGAGACTCAGTTCTGTTATCTTCTGAGACTATACCTTCTGTGAGAAGAAGACTGCTTCAGCTTCCTTTCGTCAGAAGAGCGTCTTCAGAACTTATGAAGCCTGCCAATAGGATAAATTCACTGATTACGTCCTCGGGTCTTCAGGAATACCTGAGCCGGCCCAACCATCTGTCGCAGCCCTTTCCTGTTTCAAGGCTCGTTTCAACTGCATACACCTGAGAGCTGTGATGTCAGATGGGCCAAAGGGAGGAGGGACCAGTTTTGTCTACTTTGTAGGACACCCAAAGAAGATCTGGCACACTTTTTTATATTTTGCCCCACCTTTTCAACAATAAGGGAACACACAATAAAACCCGCTTTGCAGGGCCGTGGCCTGCGACGCTACGAGCCTGCATTACATTATTTGTTACAGGTGGATTTTGTCCGGGTGGGGTGTTTTTATTGAGGTTTGATTGTTCATGATTTTAGAGTTTTGTTTTTAAGTCTATGTGATGACGTCACTCGTTTGATATCTTTATGGCTATTGTGATGTTAATTTGCTGTGTTTTTATGGTATGCCACGTCTTACAGAATTTGTTTTTATTTTTATTGATAATGTACATCTTCCCAAATCAAAATCTAAATCACTAATTAAAAAATATATATATCAACACGCGAATCAACCATTTTTAAGCCTACACTGAAGAAAACATGAAAAAACAATACTCAAAAAAACATTCAGCACATTGGACTCAAGAAAACCCATAAAGTCAACTAGTACGGACAAAAAAAACTCTTTCAAAGAGCTCAAATGATCACATCTGCTTCAGCGCTGCGACCTAGTTTCGACTTCCAGTGATTATAGGACTGCATCTTCTTTAGGACCATCTATGCTCTGGCTTGAGTGCCTGTATTCTGCGCCAGGAGTCACTGCACCACTAGAGTGACCTACCGACCTCCCTGCTGATCTCATGACTGCCTCCCTCTCTTCACTGTCATACTCTGCTCTGGAAGACCGCTCACCTGTGGAGTGATGCCGCACCAGAAGTTGGAGTAGTATGTCTGCGAGTCCAGCATAGGAGCAATAACAGAGCGATTCTCAGCCATCAGCAGATGCAGGGTCTGGTCATTGGTGAGGATGCTGTCAGTATCCGCAAACTGGAGAGAAACACACAGAATCAGCACCGGAGAATGGCAGAAAACAGTGACAGGTCCAATATTGCTGAACACAGATACACATAGGCACGGTCAGTCCCGTAGGAATAGGACAAGGTAAAACATGCTGACGAACCTGAGGATGTCGTCTCTTTTTTTTCTAGTTTTATTTTTAAATGTTTTTATTGTCATTTATAGATAAACAAAAAGCAAGTGAGCACAGGTTGTGCATCATATCAGCAATTATATGTCACGTATGCCAGTTAAACAGTAGATAACAACAAGTAAACAATAACAACAACTTTGACTGTCCCTTCTCCCAGCGTCCCACAGCCCACCGGTTCTCCCAGTTGGGCCCCCAGGGCCGGCTGCGTCACTCGTTCTTGCTCTTCATGTGGTGCGATGCCAGGGTACATATCAGCATGTCATGCTTGCAGTTCGTGCCAGGGAGGTAGGCTCAGGGGGGCTTAAAGTTTGTGGAGAAGATCATATCCCTCATAAGGGCCTTCCAGGATTCCAATGTGGCGCTTACGTCTTCTCCACCTCTGTTGTTCCCTTCCTCCCAGGCTCTAGTTTCAGCAGTGGTCCATCACTCCATTTCCCTGATCCAGGGTTCGTACATAGGGCCTCTCGGCGACTTCCAGGCCATTGCAATCGTTCTTTTCGTCAATATGCACGCAATGTCCATGAACTTCACTAAGTGCCTGATTTTGGTCAGTCTCGGGGGAGTGCCCAAAAGACACTCCTTGGGTGTCCATTCATATCTTTCCAGACCAGCTCTCCTGCTGGTCTCTTCAGCGGCGAGCCAGAGCTTCTACGATTTGGGGCAAGCCCAAAACATGTGAATCATGTCAGCTGGTTCAGAGGAGCACCATGGGCAAGTCAGGGGGATTTTGTTGTTGAATGTGGCTATCCTGTGTGGGGTCATGTAAGTCCTGTAGAGAACATTCAGCTGGGTCAGCCTGAACCTAGCGTTCCGTGACACCTCCTTCGGGTACATCAAGACTCTAGCCCATTCGGCATCCGTGATTTCAGTACCCAGGTCAGTTTCCCATATCTCTTTCAGGCACATACCTCTCGGATTGGGCCTGTTGTTTATTTGTGTATATAGCCTTGATGTCGGCCTCCAGCCGTCGCCTATGCTGTACAGCTCCTGCACAAGGGGGTGCGTTTCCGGCTCCTCAGGCCATGTGCTCAATTTTTTCTTATCTACATGTTTCACCCGTTGGTACCATAGGAACTGGCCCGGGGCAAGCCCGTCCTTCTCCTGAAAAGAGTCGAAGTCCCTGAACGATCCCTCATCATACATATCTCCCCATGTGTAGAGGCCACAGTTCTCCCAGCTCCTCATTGTTGGTAAGTCGGTGGGAATCTTGCACACATCAGCTAGCATGGGAGTGTCAGGCATATATGGGTGCTGCAGTCCGAGTAGTGATCCGACCTTGTTCCAAACTTGTCTCCCTAGTTTAACTATCATGGGCGGGTCAGGAGGTCCCAGTTGCGTGCTCCATATGACCTCTTTGGGGTGCAATGGGTTCGTCAGCTGGCGGAGGAGGCTCATCTCAGACGAGGGTTCGTCCGATAGCCCCCTAGCTACATGAGACATCTGTGCCGCTAGGTAATATCTCTGGAATTCCAAAACTTGAATTCCGCCCTCCACGTAGGGGAGCGTGAGAATGTTCAATGTTAGTTTGTGTCTGGTTCGGCCCCAAAGGAAGTCTCTGATTAGGGATTCAAGTTTCCTGAAGAAGGGCGGGGGTATGTAGTATGTTATGTTGGTGAAGTAATCGAGGAATCTCGGCAGTATTATCATTTTGGAGATAGCTGCCCTGCCCATCATTGAGAGAGGAAGTTTCGACCAGAATTTGATAGATCTCCGCACCCCGCACGTTGCTGCCTCCGTATTACATTCATGTGTGGAGGCTGGTGTGTGCATGATGGTAAGGCGAAGGTATCAGAAGGCTTTCGTCTGCCATTGGATCCCAATCTCAGGTAGCTCCCCTGTACCCTTCCCCCTAAGTCCGGCGAGAGGGAAGGAGCATGATTTCTTTCTGCTGGATTTTATCCACGAGTATTTTGCAAAATTGTCAAGGATGTCCAATGCAGTGGGTGCATTGTCTCGGGGGTTTCTCAGGTATAAAAGGACATCATCCGCATACAGGGAAATGATGTTGTCTATCCCGCCTATGCTGATGCCTGCGTCGAAGAGTTGCTTCCTGAAATAGATTGCTACCGGTTCCAAGCCAAGAATGTATAGCATCGGGGATAGCGGGCACTGCCTGGTTCCCCTTTCGATAGCCCAAGCACCCGACACCATACCTCCAGTCTTCACTCTCGCCACCGGGTTGCTGTAAAGTACTTTAACCCATCGGATGAAGTGCTCGCCGAGTCCAAACTCCCTTAGGGTCTCGATCAGCCATTCCCAGAATATCGAGTCGAATGCCTTTATGGCATCAAGCGAGAGTACTGCCAGGTCTTCTTCGCACCCCGCTGTTTGTGCCATTACATGTTGGAGCCTTCTCAAGTGTTGCGTCCTGGGACAAAACCGTTCTGGTCCTCATGTATTAGAGACCCTATCACCTTCGAAAGCCTTTTGGCTAGTATGGTTGTAAGAATTTTGCTGTCATAGTTCAGCATCGCCAGGGGGCGGTACGAGTCGCATTCATCAGCAGGTTTGCCTGGTTTAAGTATTGGTACTATAAGGGTCTCTCTCATGGTGCCCGGTAGTGTCCCGGTTTCGTATGCCTCCGCGTATACTCCATGCAGCATCAGGGTTAAGATTTCCTCATAGGCCTTGTAGAATTCTGGGATAAGGCCATCTGTCCTGGGAGTCTTGCTTGTGGAGAGGGACCTGATTGCCTCTGAGATGTCATCCGTTGTAATTTCCTCACCCAGCTTGTCTCGTTGTTCCTGGCTCACTTTAGGGAGACCAACTTCGGCCAGAGTGACTCTGATATCCTCTTCAGGGACTCGCTCATCGTGGGCATAGAGCTTGGCGTAGAAGTCTGAGAAAACTTCGTTTATTGCTTGTTGCGTCCTGTGGACTGTACCATTTTCATCCTTGATCTCTGTGAGAGCTTGCCTCGGGTGCTCCTTCCTGCATAACCAAGCAAGTATCCTGCCCGGCTTGTCTGCTTCCTTGTGTGCCCTGAGAGTTCGCGTGGAGAAGTCGAACTTGGACAGCCTTTCCCACGCAGTTCTGCAGTCCTCTCTGAGTTCACTCAGTCTAGTCTCCCTCTCAGTGGTCGGGGGCAGGCTGCTTTCCAGGTGTCTGATCTCTTCCTCCTTGGCCTCCAGCTCCTTTTTCAGTTGCCTCCTGATCCCACCTGCTTCTGCCATTATCTCTCCCTTTGTTACCACCTTCATGGCTTCCCAGAGCGTGCTCCACTTCTTGACTGATCCCTTGTTAATCTGTATGTATTCCTCCAGCTTTTCCCCTAGAGTTTCCTTGAATGCAGGGTCTGTTAAGGTTTCTGCGGACATACGCCACATCGGAATGGGGGGCCGGGGGCCTCTTAGATTAAGCTGCAGTAACAGAGGAATCGACCTACTCAGGTAGTCCGCAGATTTCACCAGTGGGAGTAGCTCGCCGTAGATGAAGAAGTGATCTATCCTGGTGTGCAGACCATGGGGGGCCGAGTAGAATGAGTAGGACCTGTCCGTGGGATGCAGGTCTCGCCAGATATCAGCTAAGTGCAGGTCAACCACAGCGCTGCGGAGCGCTCTCGGGGCAGGGTTGTTGAGGGTGCGTGGAGTGATGGATCTGTCCATTTCCTCATTCATCACACAATTAAAATCTCCCCCCCATATGAAGGAGTCCTCCATGTGATGCGTGATTCTAGCGCATAGTTGCTTAAGGTAGGAAGGTATGCCATGCTGAGGAAAATAAGAGTTCATGCTACATAAGCGGAAGTTCTCTATCATACCCCACACTACCACGTATCTGCCTTCTTTGTCTGCTTCCACCCCCATCTGGTGAAATGGTGTTTCTGGACTCACCCATGTATATACGCCTCGTGCGTACCTCGAGTAGGATGCACCGCTGCCCTGGCCGCCCCAATAGTCTGCCAGTTTGTCCATGGTGTCCGTCTGGAGGTGCGTTTCCTGCAAGAGGGCGATTGATACCTTCTTCCTCTTCAGATAGGAGTGTATACGGTTTCTCCGTAGGTAGGATCCCATCCCCCTAACATTCCAAGAGATTATCTTGATTTGTGCTGCCATGAGTTTGCTGCTGCCGTGGGAGGCCCTCTGTCTCTGCTGCGACTCGGTCGTGCGTTATTGGGCGTCATATCTTGCGCTGCTTGCTTGGGGTGGTCAGCTTCAGTAGCTAACCGCAGGTCCAATTTGGTTCGGCCAATAGGCATCAGGAGGAGGGCAGTCTGAACAGTAACTTGACAAACATAACTATAACTGGTGCATCCAGCTCCTGCCTCAAGGGCGCAGTGCTCAGGTGCCCTCGCGCTACCTGTCCCCATCCGGGTTTCCGGCGCGAGTGGGTTTGTGCTGGCAACTGGCCTGCACTGTTCTTTCGTGGGTTCGTGCTGTGTGCTCATGAGTGGGAGGCCGAACGGGCCCTGTGATCATTTAGCTTTCTCGTGCTGTAGTAATGCTACTTCGAGGATGTCATACCATTCCTTGATAGTGTCCAAGTTAGTCGTCAAGGCTGACAGTATTGCAGCGTCTGTCTATCGCCCGCTGCACGCTTCACTTTGACTTCTGTGAGTGGGCTCCTCAGGGACCTCAGCCAGATTATTACGCTCCATCCAAGTGTTGGCTGCGGCCGGCGTTTCAAGGAATATTGCCCGACCTTTGTAGATCACCTTTAGCCTGGATGGGTACAGCAGCATATATTTTAAGTTTAATTTCCTCAGCCTGGCTTTAACTGGGACAAAAGAGTTCCTTGCTCTCTGTACCGTCTGTGTGTAATCGGGGTATATGGTGATTTTTGAGTTGCCCCGCTCTATCACTCCGCCCTCTCTCTCGAATTTTAGAATTACTTCCCTGTCCCGGAAGTTGAGTACCTTCGCTATAATGGGACGTGGGTAGGAACCCGGGGGGGTAATCTTCTGGAGCGATCTGTGGGCCCTCTCTATGGCGAAGCCTTGCGAGAGCTTCCCTGCCCCAATTTCCTGCTGTATCATGAATTCTATGTAGGCAGTCGGATCTGCGGTCTCAGCCCCCTCAGGAATGCCCAGTATTCTAATGTTGTTGCGCCTAGCGCGTCCTTCCGCTTCCTCCGATCTTGCCTCCAGGAAGCCCACCTTTCTCTTGAGATCCGCCACCTCAGCCTTGAGATCCGCTGTGTCTTCTGAAGTTTCTTTCTGAGAGGATTCTATGATGGTGACACGTTCTGTTAGGTTGCGAGCGTCCTGGCGTATGAGCTGTATGTCAGCCTTAACTTCGCCTATTTTCGTATCTATGAACGCTCTTAGGGCTGCAATGGCATCAAGCACCTGGTTGTCTTTGGCGCTTTCTTCAGGACCGATCGGTGATGGTGTGCCTTTTGGTGTAGATTGGGCGATGGGGTGGGACTTCGACGTAACAAAAGGATCCATGGTGGCATTTTTGACCTTGCTCCTTAAGGTGGTCATTTCGGGGTCTCTGGGTCCTTTCAGTTGTTGCGGGCGTCTTGTCCTCCACTTCTGACTGGGCAGTCGCGAGGCCTTTTCCAGTCTATCCCTATCTGCCTCACAGGGGTTCCCCACTGCAGCACACTGTGTGGACTCAGCGCTGTGTGCTGAAGAAGTGGGCCCTCTCCTCTTTGGTGCCCCAAGTGATCTTTGAAGCAGCGTGTCCTTGGTGGTTGTCACGGTCGCCTTTCCGTGCTGACCACTGCGGTGAAGTGCAGGGGATAATGTTGCCATGAAAGGCTGCAGGGTTAGTGTGTCGACAGGGGTGCACTGCTGCATCAAACCAGTGCAAGCTGGTCATCCATATGTTCTAGAGGCTTGCGCACCGTATTGGTCTCTCCTCGGCTTGCAAGTCTGTCATGGAAACAGCCCGGAAAAGCGTGTGTGCCCTGATCATACGCGCCACAGTAGAGCTCCGCGTCTGGGAGAGTCCGCGGGTGCCCCAGGCTAAGTTCCGGGGCAGGGCCTTCTCGCGCCCTTATTAGAGGATGTGGCACGTCCCAAGCGTGTGGGCATGCATCCCCGTTACCTTATTTTGCTTGTCCAGAGGGCCGGGCCTCCGGGACCCTCCGTAGCCTCCCGCCCTGCCGAGCTGGAGGGCGGGCCGCTGTTGGCAGCTTCGCTGCGCTCTCTTCAGCGAGTCGGGGGAAAGCTCTGACCCAGGCGTCAGTAAGGGGCTCCGCCCGCTGGTGTGTCAGCCGGTCTCCTCAAGTCTCGGCCGTCGGCTCACCTGTGGGGTGATCAAGCTCCGAGGTTGCTAGGCCAATTGCCTCAATCTCGCGCAGTCTCTTGCGTTGACGGCGTCCCTCGCTGATCGCTCAGGGCGCTCAGTGTGCGGCCCGGCAGGCCTCTCAGGGCCGCTCCATCACGTGGAGCTACTCTAGTACTCCCGCTGCCAGTCTGCGGTAAGAATGCGTGCCAGGTTGATTGCGGATGTGTGTGTCTCCCGGGGTCCCCGCACGCCACAGGCCCGCTAGGGAACCACAGCCGTCATCTTGTGTGCGTCGTCCGAGGTGGAGGGGGGAGTCGGATCGGAGCGCCGAACCAGGCTCCCGAGCTCCGATTTCTGCCGGGGTTGGTTGCAGAGCGTTGGTCTTCACCTCCGCTTCAGGAGGATCGTTGTGTAGACAGTGCTCACCAAGCTCCGAGATTGCTGGGCTGGTTGCCTCGACCTCGCACAGCCTCCCGCGCTGACGGCGTCCCTCACCAGTCGTTCAGGGCACTCAGTGCGCGGCCCGGCAAGTCTTCCAGAGTCGCTCCCCCCCGCGGAGCTACTCCTATGCTCCCGCTGCCAGTCTGCGGTAGGAGTGCATGCCCAGCTGGTCACGGTGGGTGTGCTTCCCGGGGTCCCCGCTCGTCACAGGCCCGCTAGGGCACCGCAGCCACCATCTTGTGTGCGTCATCCGGGGCGGAGGGGGGAGTCGGACCGGAGCACCGAACCAGGCTCCCGAGCTCCGATTTCTGTCGGGATTGGTTGCAGAGCGCAGGTCTTCGCCTCCGCTTCAGGAGGATTGTTGTGTAGACGGTGCTATTGGGCTCAGGGCACCCAATTCAGGATCGCATCACAGTGGCTCGGCCGGAGCTCAAGGATTCCGCGTCCTCACTCCATGAGCACCAGGCCACGCCCCGTCTCTTTTTTTTCTAGAGGGGGGACCTTTCCCATAGGGCCAGGGCAGTGTGCCCACAGTATTCCAATCCCTTTGGGGGTGGTGCACGGAGGGACGATCACATAGGGAAGGGAAGCCCCCTGTGGAATTAGGGATGAATACGCTCAGGGAACTAGGTATTCAGCTGCCTTGACAATCTCTGTCCCTTCTCCAATACCAGGTTCTCCCCCCCTTATAGGGAGAACTAATATGCTTTCATGTACGGTTTACCAACTTAATACACTTGACAAACCTGAAATATCTAAAGACTCTAAGCATCCCGCGGTCTCGTTTTTTTCCGAGTTGTCGATTGCCAGAAAGCAGGCAGCTGGCCGGCGCAGGACTTTAAAAAGAGAATCAGCTGTCAACCAGCTGAGCAAGAGAAGTTTGAGTGAGACAAGCCTCCCAAGAACGAGTCACGAGAGAACGCATCTCCGAGAAGGCAGAGCGGGTTGCCTGCACCAAGTGAGCAGAGGGAAGCCAACCAGGAAGCTATGGAGCGAGGTCGATGAAAGGCAGACAAAGGTCCAAGCATGAAGGGCCGAGTGGGTTGGTGCTGGTACTTACCTCAAGACTACCTGAGTCCCAGTGAACCACTTGCAGTGCAGGACGCACAGCAGGGAGAGGAGAGACGCTGCCCGAAGCGCTGCAGAACCCGTCTCTCTCCAAAAAGCTGTCGGAGCCCCAGCAAGCAACAGAGTGAGTGGGGAAATGCCAGTACTGCTCCAGGAGGAGAGAACAGGTACATGGGTTTACCAGACGTTTTTAGAGGTCAAGGGAAGCTTAAAAGAGGGGCTGTGACGCAAAAACAAAATAAAACCATGTTGCTCACTTGACAGGAGAGTAAACCAAGAGGGAGTAACACCACCTTGCAAGTCTGGGACTCACCCCTGCAAGAGAGGGACTGGGACTCGAAAGAGAATCAAATCCAGTTGCTCACTTGGCTGGAGAGTAAACAATGAGGGAGTAACACCACCTTGCAAGTCGGGGACTCACCCCCGAAAGAGAGGGTCTGGGACTCGAAAGAGAATCAAACCCAGTTGCTCACATGGCTGGAGAGTAAACCAGGAGGGAGCAACGCTGCTGTGCGAGTCTGGGACTCACCCCCGAAAGAGAGGGTCTGGGACTCGAAAGAGAATCAAACCCAGTTGCTCATTTGGCAGAAGAGTAAACCAGGGGGGAGCAACGCTGCTGTGCGAGTCTGGGACCCAGACCCATATCAGAAATCAAGGCCTAACCACAAGAGGGACTGGGACCCTGTAAATAAGACATTTATTGGAAATTGCCCAGTTTTGCAAGAGAGGAGGTTAAACGATCTTTGTGAGTCTGGGACCCGCACCCACATAGAAAAATGGAAACCAGGGGGACAAAACACTGTAGATATTATAAAGTGAATCCTATACTTTGTGGAGAGGAATCCAGATACGATAAGATATAAAAGACCAAAGACAGAAGAGACTTTACATTATTTATGATCCAAACTCTGGACGGAAGAATACGCCTGGGGGAAAGGAACACTACCCCAATCTTGGAAGTTTGTGATTTTTGAACATTTGTTTTGATCACTTTACTACCAGTTAATTTGGCAACTTTTCTGTTAATTGGGAATACTAAGAACATTGTTTCATTTACCAAAACACACCCTTGCACAGTTATTGAAGAAACGTAAGTGTTAGGGACAGAAGTAGGTTTTTGACACGATGGTGACATACTTTTTGCTTTCAGACTTCCTGACATTTCCATTCGTTTACACTGAGGCACGGAAACCTCTCATAGTTTTTAGGGATAGAGAGCCAGTTTCCGAACCTTTTATGTTAATAAAAGTCTTTGCCCAAAAATATATCACCACTATGTCCGACTCATACTTCTGCACCCTTCAAATGGGCACAGTCAGGATCATAGAATGAGGGTCAACATGGGCACAGTCAGAATCCCAGGATAACAGTAAACATGGGCACAGTCAGGATCACAGGATAGCAGTAAACATGGGCACTGTCAGGATCACAGGATGACAGTAAACAAGAGCATAGGGCCTCATTCCGAGATTGGAGGTAGCCATGTCGCTATTTGCGCCATGGCTGCCTCCAATACCGGGTCCGGCACCGGTCTTGTTCAATGGGGACTTACCAGTGCATTCCGACCCTAGAGGGACCAGTAAATCCCCATTAAGCAAACCATTCCCCATTCCCATTTGAGCCCCCATAGGGCTCTAAGCGCTCTGGTCCCTTAGCGGGACCCGTAAAGGACGTGTGGTCAGACCACATGTTCTTTGAGGCTCCCGCTAAGGGACCTCGGAATTGGGCGGTAAGGGATTACCGGCACCGGTCTCCTTACTGGTGCCCGGTATCCCTTGCCGCCCAACTTGTAATGACCCCCAAAGTCAGGATCACAGGATGACAGTAAACATGAGCACCGCCAGGATCACAGGATGACAGTAAACATGAGCATAGTCAGGATGACAGTAAACATGAGCATAGTCAGGATCACAGGATGACAGTAAACATGAGCACTGTCAGGATCATAGGATGACAGTAAACATGAGCACTGTCAGGATCACAGGACGACAGTAAACAAGAGTACCGCCAGGATCACAGGATGACAGTAAACATGAGCACTGTCAGGATCACAGGATGACAGTAAACATGGGCATAGTCAGGATCACAGGATGAAAGTAAACATGGGCACAGTCAGGATCACAGGATGACAGTAAACATGAGCACTGTCAGGATCACAGGACGACAGTAAACAAGAGTACCGCCAGGATCACAGGATGACAGTAAACATGGGCACGGTCAGGATCACAGGATGACAGTAAACATGAGCGCTGCCAGGATCACAGGATGACAGAAAACATGAGCACTGTCAGGATCACAGGATCACAGTAAACATGAGCACTGTCAGGATCACAGTAAACATGAGCACCGTCAGGATCACAGAATGACAATAAACATGGGCACAGTCATGATCACGGGATTACAGTAAACATAGGCACAGTTAGGATCACAGGATGACAGTAAACATGAGCACAGTCAGTCCTGTAGGATGAGGGTCAACATGGGCACTGTCAGGATCACAGGATGACAGTAAATATGGGCACAGCCAGTCGCGCAGGATGAGGGTCAACATGGGCACTGTGAGGATCACAGGATGACAGTTAACATGAGCACTGTCAGGATTACAGGATGAAAGTAAACATGGGCACAGTCAGGATCATAGGATGAGAGTGAACACTGGCACATTCAGGATCACAGGATGCCAGTAAACATGAGCAACGTCAGGATCACAGGATGACAGCAAACATGGGCACTGTCAGGATCACAGGATGACAGTAAACACGAGCACTGTCAGGATTACAGGATGAAAAACATGGGCACAGTCAGGATCATAGGATTAGAGTGAACACTGGCACATTCAGGATCACAGGATGCCAGTAAACATGAGCAACGTCAGGATCACAGGATGACAGCAAACATGGGCACTGTCAGGATCACAGGATGACAGTAAACACGAGCACTGTCAGGATTACAGGATGAAAAACATGGGCACAGTCAGGATCATAGGATGAGAGTGAACACTGGCACATTCAGGATCACAGGATGCCAGTAAACATGAGCACTGTCAAGATCACAGGATGACAGCAAACATGGGCACAGTCAGGATCACAGGAAGCAGGAAACATGAGCACTGTGAGGATCACAGGATGACAGTAAACATGAGCACTGTCAGGATCACAGGACAACAGTAAACATGAGCACTGTCAGGATCACAGGATGACAGCAAACATGAGCACTGTCAGGATCACAGGATGGCAGTAACCATGGGCACAGTCAGGATCACAGGATGAAAGTAAACATGAGCACAGTCAGGATCACAGGATGACAGTAACCATGGGCACAGTCAGGCTCACAGGATGAATGTAAACGTGAGTACTGTCAGGATCACAGGATGACAGTAAACATAAGCACTGTCAGGATCACAGGATGACAGTAAAAGTGAGCACTGTCAGGATCGCAGGATGACAGTAAACATGGGCACAATCAGGATCATAGGATGACAGTAAACATGAGCACTGTCAGGATCATAGGATGAAAGTAAACATGAGCACAGTCAGGATCACGGGGTGAAAGTAAACACGAGGACTGTCAGGATCATAGGATGACAGTAAACATGGGCACAGTCAGGATCACAGGATGAAAGTAAACATGGGCACAGTCAGGATCACAGGATGAAAGTAAACATGGGCAGAGTCAGGTTCACAGTAAACATGAGCACAGTCAGGATCACAGGATGAAAGTAAACATGGGCACAGTCAGGATCACAGTAAACATGAGCACAGTCAGGATCACAGGATAGCAGTAAACATGGGCACTGTCAGGATCACAGGATGACAATAAACATGAGCACTGTCAGGATCACAGGATGACAGTAAACATGAGCATAGGGCCTCATTCCGAGATTGGAGGTAGCCATGTCGCTATTTGCGCCATGGCTGCCTCCAATACCGGGTCCGGCACCGGTCTTGTTCAATGGGGACTTACCGGTGCAATCCGACCCTGGAGGGACCAGTAAATCCCCATTAAACAAACCATTCCTCATTCCCATTTGAGCCCCCATAGGGCTCTAAGCGCTCTGGTCCCTTAGCAGGACCCGTAATGGACGTGTGGTCAGACCACACGTTCTTTGAGGCTCCCGCTAAGGGACCTCGGAATTGGGCGGTAAGGGATTACCGGCACCGGTCTCCTTACTGGTGCCCGGTATCCCTTACCGCCCAACTTGTAATGACCCCCAAAGTCAGGATCACAGGATGACAGTAAACATGAGCACCGCCAGGATCACAGGATGAGAGTAAACATGAGCACTGTCAGGATCACAGGATGACAGTAAACATGGGCATAGTCAGGATCACAGGATGAAAGTAAACATGGGCACAGTCAGGATCACAGGATGACAGTAAACATGAGCACTGTCAGGATCACAGGACGACAGTACACAAGAGTACCGCCAGGATCACAGGATGACAGTAAACATGAGCACTGCCAGGATCACAGGATGACAGAAAACATGAGCACTGTCAGGATCACAGGATCACAGTAAACATGAGCACTGTCAGGATCACAGGATGACAGTAAACATGAGCACCGTCAGGATCACAGAATGACAGTAAACATGAGCACCATTAGGATCACAGGATGACAATAAACATGGGCACAGTCATGATCACGGGATGACAGTAAACATAGGCACAGTTAGGATCACAGGATGACAGTAAACATGAGCACAGTCAGTCCTGTAGGATGAGGGTCAACATGGGCACTGTCAGGATCACAGGATGACAGTAAATATGGGCACAGCCAGTCGCGCAGGATGAGGGTCAACATGGGCACTGTGAGGATCACAGGATGACAGTTAACATGAGCACTGTCAGGATTACAGGATGAAAGTAAACATGGGCACAGTCAGGATCATAGGATGAGAGTGAACACTGGCACATTCAGGATCACAGGATGCCAGTAAACATGAGCAACGTCAGGATCACAGGATGACAGCAAACATGGGCACTGTCAGGATTACAGGATGCCAGTAAACATGAGCAACGTCAGGATCACAGGATGACAGCAAACATGGGCACTGTCAGGATCAGAGGATGACAGTAAACACGAGCACTGTCAGGATTACAGGATGAAAAACATGGGAACAGTCAGGATCATAGGATGAGAGTGACTACTGGCACATTCAGGATCACAGGATGCCAGTAAACATGAGCAACGTCAGGATCACAGGATGACAGCAAACATGGGCACTGTCAGGATCATAGGATGACAGTAAACACGAGCACTGTCAGGATTACAGGATGAAAAACATGGGCACAGTCAGGATCATAGGATGAGAGTGAACACTGGCACATTCAGGATCACAGGATGCCAGTAAACATGAGCACAGTCAGGATCACAGGATGACAGTAACCATGGGCACAGTCAGAATCACAGGATGAATGTAAACATGAGCACTGTCAGGATCACAGGATGACAGTAAACATAAGCACTGTCAGGATCACAGGACGACAGTAAAAGTGAGCACTGTCAGGTTCGCAGGATAATAGTAAACATGGGCACAGACAGGATCATAGGATGACAGTAAACATGAGCACTGTCAGGATCATAGGATGAAAGTAAACATGAGCACAGTCAGGATCACGGGGTGAAAGTAAACACGAGGACTGTCAGGATCATAGGATGACAGTAAACATGGGCACAGTCAGGATCACAGGATGAAAGTAAACATGGGCACAGTCAGGATCACAGGATGAAAGTAAACATGGGCACAGTCAGGATCACAGTAAACATGAGCACAGTCAGGATCACAGGATGAAAGTTGTAAGGATGGCATGGTATCAAGAGTAAAACAGGCACAAGTGACCACAGTTCAAGGGTGTTTATTGAACTTTAAACAAGAGGTTTGAAAAACACCTATCTAATTCTAAATCTAAAGATGGGAGCAAGCTACAACCATCAAATAATAATAACACAGTCCTAGAGGCGTCTTGTCAAAATTAAAAGGGGCTATACTAAAAAACCTATTGACAATCCTTACCTCTAATCACAAATAGTGTGGGGCACAATGTTATGTAAAAGAAAGAAGTGCCCAAGAAATGATAAGTCAGGCCTCCCTTCCCCACGTTTTCAGCACAGGACAAGGTGGCACACTCGAGTTTAGCACAGTCTCTGGCTTCCCAAGCACGAGGGTGCAGTTCAAACATTAGCACCAGGGCTTTCCGGCCCAAGTCTGTTTGCCTTTCACAGTCTCTTCTTTGAGAGGGCCTGATGCGACAAACAAACAATAATTTCTTCTCCTCTCAGGATTTCACACGCACTCAATTTCTCAAGTGATTCACTATTCACATCGGATTCGCCTCAGCCAGGCACAGATCCTCTTTAACCCAATGCTCGTAGGATTTTCATGTATCCAATTTCTCGGGTGATTCACGATTCACACAGGAAGCCCCTCTGCCGGGCTCAGATCCGTTTCAACACAATGTTCAATTAGTCTCCCTCCGCTGGGCTCGGATCAATTTTAATTTACTTTAACACAAACTTGCTTTAACCAAAAGCTCTCAGCTGATCTCCCTCGTTCGGGCTCGGACCAACTTTTATCAACTTTGTCATCAGCTTTCTTTACTCTATTAACATCGAAGACTTTGATTGTGCACAGGATTATGCTTGACCCATTGCAGGACCACTTCGATTCCCAATCCTTTGTTATTCTTTCGTTTTGCCACCTCTCAGTTGGATAACTTCCAGAGATTTTCGAATGAGCAAGCATGCAGTGCTGGACCACTCTGTCTAAGATATCGTATCTTGGTTTCAAAGTTCAATCACTCATCTGTTGTCCAATTTTACTAGCGTTGGTTATCACATGCGCTTCATAGACTGTTCACTTCATCATTCACCATACAATGTTGCTGCTTGCAACCGTGCCTTCAACACAGATCAGCCTGGTATCGGCCGCCCAACTCACCAGATGTGTTGATTTCACTGGCGCTGCTTTGTTGTAGGAGCCAAGGACACTACCATGGCAGCAGGCGATTCTCCCCGCCTTGATTATGGACACAGGAGAGCCCCGGGTACCTCCAACACACAATGTAAGATTCTTCAGCCTGGTTTCCTGATCTTACGATTTCTATTCTCGAGGTTTCGTGAAAGTAACGGTTCTTCGCCGAAAAGGTCAAGGGCACTTACCTCCTTGCGATCCCCTTCTGTTGTGCCGTCTTTCGCCTCGTTTTAAACTGCCACCTTGGAACTGCTGCTTCCCTGTGTGCTTTGCCTCGCTCAGAGTGTACTCTCTTTTATCCCTGTAGGGAATTGTAATGGAAGTCAGGTGTGTGTGATGGTCAGTAATTGCCTGACCCTGCCTGACTATCATATTGGGCCATGTCAGGTATACAGCTCGGGTGTTAATCCGTTTTCTCTCACAGCAAGCTGTCCGTGAGAAAGTGTTTGTGTTGTGAAGAGGTGGGGAGGGGTTTGAGTTCCTAAATATCCTACCTGGTAGGAAGGCATAAAGGTGTTACAGGAAAGGGGACACCACGTCTCGCCATCCAGTATCTTATTCCCACTGCCCGAAGGCCCTTCACCCAGGTGATCCTCCCGCACTGGTCCACCCCCAGGAACTGGATCGAAAAGCGATAGCCATGGCTTGGCTACCTGGATGACAGATCCCTGGCGATTAGCGGGTGAGACACCTTGACCTTTCTCACACAGTAAACATGGGCAAGGTCAGGATCACAGTAAAGATGGGCACCGTCAGGATCACAGGATCACAGTTAACATGAGCACTGTCAGAATCACAGGATTGCAGTAAATATGGGCACAGTCAGGATCACAGGATGAGCGACAACATGGGCACTGTCAGGATCACAGTAAACATGGGAACAGTCGGGATCACAGTTAACATGAGCACTGTCAGGATCACAGGAAGACAGTAAACATGAGCACTCTCAGGATGACAGTACACATGAGCACTGTCAGGGTCACAGTAAACACGGGCCCAGGCAGGAGCACAGGGTGACCGTAAACAATGGCACTGTCAGGATTACAGTAAACATGGACACAATCAGGATGACAGGATCACAGTAAACAGGAGCACTGTCAGGATCACAGGATGACAGTAAACATGAGCACAGTCAGGATCATGGGATGACAGGAACCATGGGCAGAGTCAAGATCGCAGGGTCACAGTAAACAGGAGCACCGTCAGGCTCACAGGAAGACAGTAAACATGGGCACAGTCAGGATCACAGGATCACAGTAAACATGAGCACTGTCAGAATCACAGTAAACATGAGCACAGTCAGGCTCACATGGTGACAGTAAACATGGGCACTGTTAGGATCACAGTAAACATGAGCACTGTCAGATTCACATGATGACAATAAACATGAGCACAGTCAGGATCACAGGGTAACAGTAAACATGGGAACAGTCGGTATCACAGTTAACGTGAGCACTGTCAGGATCACAGGAAGACAGTAAACATGGGCACAGTCAGGATGACAGGATCACAGTAAACAGGAGCACTGTCAGGATCACAGGATGACAGTAAAAATGGGCACAGTCAGGATCATGGGATGACAGGAAACATGGGCACAGTCAAGATCACAGGGTCACAGTAGACAGGAGCACTGTCAGTATCACAGGAAGACAGTAAACATGGGCACTGTCAGGATCACAGTAAACATGGGCACACTCGGGAACACAGGGTGTCAGTAAACATGGGCATTGTCAAGATCACAGTAAACATGAGCACAGTCAGGATCGCAGGGTGACAGTAAACATGGGCACTGTCAGGATCACAGTATATATGAGCACTGTCAGGATCACAGGGTGACAGTAAACATGGCCACAGTTGGGATCACAGACTGACAGTAAACATGGGCACAGTCAGGATCCCAGGATGATAGTAAGCATGGGCACAGTCAGGATCACAGGATGACAGTAAAAATGTGCACTCTCAGGATCACAGGATGACAGTAAACAGGAGCACTGTCAGGATCACAGGGTGACAGTAAACATGGGCACAGTCAGGATCTCAGGATGACAGTAAACATGGGCCACAAGATGACAGTACACATGGGCACAGTCCGGACCACAGAATGATAGTAAACATGAGAACTCTCAGGATGACAGTAAACATGAGCACTGTCAGGGTCACAGTAAACATGGGCCCAGTCAGCAGCACAGGGTGAAAGTAAGCATGAGCACGCTCAGGATGACAGTACACATGAGCACTGTCAGGGTCACAGTAAACATGGGCACAGGCAGGAGCACAGGGTGACAGTAAACAATGGAACTGTCAGGATTACAGTAAACATGGGCACAGTCAGGATCACAGGGTGACAGTAAACATGAGCACTGTCAGGATCACAGGATGACAGTACACATGAGCACTGTCAGGATCACAGCATCACAGTTATCATGGGCTGTCAGAATAAAAAGGATGAGGGCCAACATGAGCACTGTCAGGATCACAGGGTGACAGTAAACATGAACACTGTAACGATCACAGTAAACATGAGAACTGTCAGGATCATAGGATGACAGTAAACATGGGCACTGTCAGGATCACAGGGTGACAGTAAACATGAGCACTGTCAAGATCACAGGGTGTAAGGAACTCATGGTGGCAACAGTAAAGACAGACACAAGTGATCACTGTTCAAGGATGTTATATGCAGGTTGGAAAAACGCCTAATCTAAACCTAAATCTAAGATTGGAGCAAGCTTCAACCATGAAATGAAAATAAGGCAGTCCTTGTGGCGTCTTGTCAAAATAAATGGCCTATGCTAAAAATAACTGTTGCCAAATCCTTACAACTAAATACAGAAAGAGTGTGGGATAGGGTTTTCAATAAAGAAAGAAGTGTTCACATGACACAGAACAATAGAGGGATTCTGTAGGCTCTACGACACAGAACAATAAAGGGATTCTGAAGGCTCCAAATGACAGAACAATAGAGGGATTCTGAAGGCTCTACAACACAGAACAATAAAGGGATTCTGAAGGCTCCGCAATACAGAACAATAGAGGGATTCTGAAGGCTCCACGATACAGAACAATAGAGGGATTCTGAAGGCTCTACGACACAGAACAATAAAGGGATTCTGAAGGCTCTATGACGCAGAACAATAAAGGGATTCTGAAGGCTCCACGACACAGAACAATAAAGGGATTTTGAAGGCTCCACGATACAGAACAATAGAGGGATTCTGAAGGCTCCACGATACAGAAGAATAAAGGGATTTTGAAGGCTCCACGACACAGAACAATAAAGGGATTCTGAAGGCTCCACGACACAGAATAGACGGATGCTGAAGGCTCCATGACACAGAACAACAGAGGGATTCTGAAAGCTCCAGGACACAGAAAAATAGAGGCATTCTGAAGGCTCTACGACACAGAACAATAAAGGGATTCTGAAGGCTCCAAAACACAGAACAATAGAGGGATTCTGAAGGCCCTACAACACAGAACAATAAAAGGATTCTGAAGGCTCCGCGATACAGAACAATAGAGGGATTCTGAAGGCTCCACGATACTGAACAATAGAGGGATTCTGAAGGCTCTACGACACAGAAAAATAAAGGGATTCTGAAGGCTCTACGATGCAGAACAATAAAGGGATTCTGAAGGCTCCACGACACAGAACAATAAAGGGATTTTTAAGGCTCCACGATACAGAACAATAGAGAGATTCTGAAGGCTCCACGATACAGAAGAATAAAGGGATTTTGAAGGCTCCACGACACAGAACAATAAAGGGATTCTGAAGGCTCCACGATACTGAACAATAGAGGGATTCTGAAGGCTCTACGACACAGAACAATAAAGGGATTCTGAAGGCTCTACGATGCAGAACAATAAAGGGATTCTGAAGGCTCCACGACACAGAACAATAAAGGGATTTTTAAGGCTCCACGATACAGAACAATAGAGGGATTCTGAAGGCTCCACGATACAGAAGAATAAAGGGATTCTGAAAGCTCCAGGACACAGAAAAATAGAGGCAATCTGAAGGCTCTACGACACAGAACAATAAAGGGATTCTGAAGGCTCCAAAACACAGAACAATAGAGGGATTCTGAAGGCCCTACAACACAGAACAATAAAAGGATTCTGAAGGCTCCGCGATACAGAATAGAGGGATTCTGAAGGCTCCACGATACTGAACAATAGAGGGATTCTGAAGGCTCTACGACACAGAACAATAAAGGGATTCTGAAGGCTCTACGATGCAGAACAATAAAGGGATTCTGAAGGCTCCACGACACAGAACAATAAAGGGATTTTTAAGGCTCCACGATACAGAACAATAGAGGGATTCTGAAGGCTCCACGATACAGAAGAATAAAGGGATTTTGAAGGCTCCACGACACAGAACAATAAAGGGATTCTAAAGGCTCCACGACATAGAACAATAGAGGGATGCTGAAGGCTCCATGACACAGAACAATCGAGGGAGTCTGAAGGCTCCAGGACACAGAATAATAGAGGCATTCTGAAGGCTCCATGAAACAGAACAATAGAGGGATTCTGAAGGCTCTACAACACAGAACTATAAAGGGATTCTGAAGGCGCCACGATACAGAACAATAGAGGAATTCTGAAGGCTCTACGACACAGAACAATAAAGGGATTCTGAAGGCTCCACGATACAGAACAATAAAGGGATTTTGAAGGCTCCACGACACAGAACAATAAAGGGATTTTGAAGGCTCCACGACACAAAACAATAGAGGGATTCTGAAGGCTCCACGACACAGAACAATAGAGGGATTCTGAAGGGTCCATGACACAGAACAACAGTGGGATTCTGCAGGCTCTATGACACAGAACAACAGAGCGATTATGAAAGCTCTACGACACAGAACATTCGAGGGATTGTGAAGGCTTCAGGACACAGAATAATAGAGGCATTCTGAAGGCTCCATGGCACAGAACAATAGAGAGATTCTGAAGGCTCTACAATACAGAATAACAGAGGGATTCTGAAGGCTCTACGACACAGAACAACAGAGGGATTCTGAGGGCTCCACGACACAAAACAATAGAGAGATTCTGAAGGCTCCACAACACAAAACAATAGAGGGATTCTGAAGGCTCCACGATACTGAACAATAGAGGGATTCTGAAGGCTCTACGACAGAGAACAATAAAGGGATTCTGAAGGCTCTACGATGCAGAACAATAAAGGGATTCTGAAGGCTCCACGACACAGAACAATAAAGGGATTTTTAAGGCACCACGATACAGAACAATAGAGGGATTCTGAAGGCTCCACGATACAGAAGAATAAAGGGATTTTGAAGGCTCCACGACACAGAACAATAGAGGGATGCTGAAGGCTCCATGACACAGAACAATCGAGGGAGTCTGAAGGCTCCTGGACACAGAATAATAGAGGCATTCTGAAGGCTCCATGACACAGAGCAATAGAGAAATTCTGAAGGCTCTACGACACAGAACAATAAAGGGATTCTGAAGGCTCTACGACACAGAACAATAGAGGGATTCTGAAGGCTCTACAACACAGAACTATAAAGGGATTCTGAAGACTCCACGATACAGAACAATAAAGGGATTTTGAAGGCTCCACAACACAGAACAATAAAGGGATTTTGAAGGCTCCACGACACAGAACAATAGAGGGATTCTGAAGGCTCCATGACACAGAACAACAGTGGGATTCTGCAGGCTCCAGGACACAGAATAATAGAGGCATTCTGAAGGCTCCATGACACAGACCAATAGAGAGATTCGGAAGGCTCCACGATACAGAACAATAGAGGGATTCTGAAGGCTCTACGACACAGAATAATAAAGGGATTCTAAAGGCTCCACGATACAGAACAATAAAGGGATTTTGAAGGCTCCACAACACAGAACAATAAAGGGATTCTGAAGGCTCCACGATACAGAACAATAAAGGGATTTTGAAGGCTCCACGACACAGAACAATAAAGGGATTCTGAAGGCTCCACGACACAGAACAATAGAGGGATTCTAAAGGGTCCATGACACAGAACAACAGTGGGATTCTGCAGGCTCTATGACACAGAACAACAGAGCGATTCTGAAAGCTCTACGACACAGAACAATCGAGGGATTGTGAAGGCTCCAGGACACAGAATAATAGAGGCATTCTGAAGGCTCCATGGCACAGAACAATAAAGGGATTCTGAAGGCTCCACGATACAGAACAATAAAGGGATTCTGAAGGCTCCACGATACAGAACAATAAAGGGATTTTGAAGGCTCCACGACACAGAACAATAAAGGGATTTTGAAGGCTCCACGACACAAAACAATAGAGGGATTCTGAAGGCTCCACGACACAGAACAACAGTGGGATTCTGCAGGCTCTATGACACAGAACAACAGAGCGATTCTGAAAGCTCTACGACACAGAACAATCGAGGGATTGTGAAGGCTCCAGGACACAGAATAATAGAGGCATTCTGAAGGCTCCATGGCACAGAACAATAGAGAGATTCTGAAGGCTCTACGATACAGAATAACAGAGGGATTCTGAAGGCTCTACGACACAGAGCAACAGAGGGATTCTGAAGGCTCTATGACACAGAACAATAGAGGGTTTCTGAAGGCTCCACGACACAAAACAATAGAGAGATTCTGAAGGCTCCACAACACAAAACAATAGAGGGATTCTGAAGGCTCCAAAACACAGAACAATAGAGGGATTCTGAAGGCTCTACAACACAGAACAATAAAGGGATTCTGAAGGCTCCGCGATGCAGAACATTAGAGGGATTCTGAAGGCTCCACGATACTGAACAATAGAGGGATTCTGAAGGCTCTACGACAAAGAACAATAAAGGGATTCTGAAGGATCTACGAAGCAGAACAATAAAGGGATTCTGAAGGCTCCACGACACAGAACAATAAAGGGATTTTTAAGGCTCCACGATACAGAACAATTGAGGGATTCTGAAGGCTCCACGACACAGAACAATAGAGGGATGCTGAAGGCTCCAGGACACAGAATAATAGAGGCATTCTGAAGGCTCCATGACACAGAACAATAAAGGGATTCTGAAGGCTCCACGATACAGAACAATAGAGGAATTCTGAAGGCTCTACAACACAGAACTATAAAGGGATTCTGAAGGCTCCATGATACAGAACTATAGAGGAATTCTGAAGGCGCTACGACACAGAACAATAAAGGGATTCTGAAGGCTCCACGATACAGAACAATAAAGGGATTTTGAAGACTCCACGACACAAAACAATAGAGGGATTCTGAAGGCTCCAGGACACAGAATAATAGAGGGATTCTGAAGGCTCTACGACACAGAACAATAAAGGGATTCTAAAGGCTCCACGATGCAGAACAATAAAGGGATTTTGAAGGCTCCACAACACAGAACAATAAAGGGATTTTGAAGGCTCTACGACACAGAACAATAAAGGGATTCTGAAGGCTCCACGATAGAGAACAATAAAGGGATTTTGAAGGCTCCACGACACAGAACATTAAAGGGATTTTGAAGGCTCCACAACACAAAACAATAGAGGGATTCTGAAGGCTCCACGACACAGAACAATAGAAGGATTCTGAAGGGTCCATGACACAGAACAACAGAGCGATTCTGAAAGCTCTACGACACAGAACAATCGAGGGATTCTGAAGGCTCCAGGACACAGAATAATAGAGGCATTCTGAAGGCTCCATGGCACAGAACAATAGAGAGATTCTGAAGGCTCTACGATACAGAATAACAGAGGGATTCTGAAGGCTCTACGACACAGAACAACAGAGGGATTCTGAAGGCTCTATGACACAGAACAATAGAGGGATTCTGAAGGCTCCACGACACAAAACAATAGAGAGATTCTGAAGGCTCCACGACACAAAACAATAGAGGGATTCTGGAGGCTCCATGACACAGAACAACAGTGGGATTCTGCAGGCTCTATGACACAGAACAACAGAGGGATTCTGAAAGCTCTACGACACAGAACAATAGAGGGATTCTGAAGGCTCCGGGACACAGAATAATAGAGGCATTCTGAAGGCTCCATGACACAGAACAACAGAGGGATTCTGAAGGCTCTACGACACAGAACAATAGAGGGATTCTGAAGGCTCCATGACACAGAACAATAGAGAGATTCTGAAGGCTCTACGATACAGAACAACAGAGGGATTCTGAAGGCTCTACGACACACAACAATAGAGGGGTTCTGAAGGCTCCACGACACAGAAAAATAGAGGGATTCTGCAGGCTCTATGACACAGAACAACAGAGGGATTCTGAAAGCTCTACGACACAGAACAATAGAGGGGTTCTGAAGGCTCCATGACACAGAACAATAGAGATCTGAAGGCTCCACGACACAAAACAATAGAGGGATTCTGAAGGCTCCACGACACAGAACAACAGTGGGATTCTGCAGGCTCTATGACACAGAACAACAGAGGGATTCTGAAAGCTCTACGACACAGAACAACAGAGGGGTTCTGAAGGCTCCATGACACAGAACAATAGAGATCTGAAGGCTCCACGACACAAAACAATAGAGGGATTCTGAAGGCTCCACGACACAGAACAATAGAGGGATTCTGAAGGCTCCAAGACACAGAACAACAGAGGGATTCCGAAAGCTCTACGACACATAACAATAGAGGGATTCTGAAGGCTCCACAACACAGAACAACAGTGGGATTCTGCAGGCTCTATGACACAGAACAACAGAGGGATTCTGAAAGCTCTACGACACAGAACAATAGAGGGTTTCTGAAGGCTTCACGACACAGGACAATAGAGATTCTGAAGGCTCCACGACACAAAACAATAGAGAGATTCTGAAGGCTCCACGACACAGAACAATAGAGGGATTCTGAAGGCTCCATGACACAGAACAACAGAGGGATTCTGAAAGCTCTATGACACAGAACAATAGAGGGATTCTGAAGGCTCCAGGACACAGAATAATAGAGGCATTCTGAAGGCTCCATGACACAGAACAATAGAGAGATTCTGAAGGCACTACGATACAGAACAACAGAGGGATTCTGAAGGCTCTACGACACAGAACAACAGAGGGATTCTGAAGGCTCTACGGCACAGAACAATAGAGGGATTCTGAAGGCTCCATGACACAGAACAACAGAGGGATTCTGTGGCTTTACGGCACAGAACAACAGAGGGATTCTGAAGGCTCCATGACACAGAACAAAAGAGGGATTCGTAAAACTGCACACTAGGGGCAAGGAGTCACCAAAGCTTGGATTTGTGACAGGTTTTAGCCTGCGCACTCCTGCAGGCCTTTACCTCCCACCCATCACCGAACAGAGATCTCAATACTGAATTGCAGGCCCGACGCTTGGTATGAGTAATGCCCACAAGTTATAGGTCACTTACCAGGATGTAATCAGCCCACTGCCGCCGGGCATAGTTCAGTGCAGCCTGCTTGAGCTTCATGAGGGATTCATAACGCTCTTCAGTCCAGTGTTTAGGGCCCGTCTCTCCAGGGTAAGATCTAGGCGAGGTAAACATGTACATGGGTAGCAAAACTGCACAACCCTGTCAACCTCCCAAAATGAAAGCACCACTGAACACGCAGCCCCACACGCAGACAGAAATTCTACAGAACCCAAAACATTGAAAACAGTGGAGCTCTGTAGTTTGGAGTTCTCACACACAAAAAAGCAATACTGCACAGCTACGCTGACTAAACAGACAAAAAGCAACACTGCACGAGCGAAAAGCAGCACTGAACAGATACACACAGAGAGCAACACTACACGCCACAGTAAACTGTAGACACAGAAAGCAACTCTGCAGAGATACCTAAAGCTTACATGGAGAAACATAGGAAAAACCTTATGTTACTAACACTAGCACAGACTGCACTGAGGGCAATAGTGCATTGATACAGCAGAACTGCACACAGAAACCAATTCTACACAGCCACACTAGTTTCAGTTTAGTGGTTTGCAAAAAGGGTAAGTGGCGCGCGTGCACACACACACACACACAAACATGCACACACTTCTGCACAATGTTTCCAGGTTTGCTTCAGAGGTCTGCAATCTTTGGGTCTCCAGATGTTTTGGGCTGCAACTCCCATCAGCCTAAGCTGGCATAGTCAATGGTGAGGAATCGTGGGAATTTTAGTCCAGAACATCTGTAGAGCGAACTGTTGCAGACCTCTGAACGATGTAGAAGGAGTTACAAATTCTCTCCACACATTCATTATTGCAGCCATAAAATTCAAAATGGCAAAGTGGAAGCTAAGTGGTATCGTTTGTGGAGTTGGAGCTATTCTGTTTGCTCCACTGAGCATTTGGCATCCAATTTCCTGGTCGGGGATTTGAAAGAACTGAGATAATCTAGAGACAGAGCTTGGATACATTGTTTAGTTTAGTTTAGTTTATTATTTGATAATGTGCACCAAAACCCAGGGGTAGCCGGGCGCAGCAGTTACAAGAATACTTAAGCTTAGTTACATGCAATAGTGCATACAGAGGATACAGTACAAATGTTATTAACAATTTAGCAAGCATGCATAAAGGGTACAGGAGGAAGGGGGTTCCTATACCACGAGGAAGTCAGTTCAGGGATCAGGAATGACATAGTGGTTATTCACTGTGCGTAACCAATGGTGAATCCAGGCAGAGAGAGTTAGTTAGTTGGCGTTGGACCAGAGCCACTTTTTTTACGTGGCGTCTAAAGCTCGAGTATGGAAGATTAGCTCTCAGTGCAGAGGCGAGGGCATTCCATGCGCAAGCAGCTTTTACAGGGAAACTGGCAGTTGCCTATACCTTTAAACCTCACAGCCCGTCCCGGCCCGGCTCACAGACCCGACCTGCCCACCAGCAGAACCTCAAAGAAGCTTCCGGCGCACGAAGCATGCGCCAAGTGGACGCTAAGTGGTGTCGGCGTCAGTGTCGGGGGACGGTGTGCGGGGACATTCCCAGTTGCAAAACAAGCACCAAATTCTGCAAGGTACGCTATTCAGTCTTTGTCCTCTAGTTTGTTGTGCTTTGGCAATTTCACTGTGCTCTTGACTTTCGTTGCTTAGCGCTTTTGGACTATGCATTTAAGAAGCAATACGATGGAGGACGAGGACAGAGGTGGTCTTGTAAAAAATGAATTCATCTTTGGCACAGGGGGCATCGGAGTTCGGCTACACCAGCTTGCATATGTCGACTCAGAGACCTAGTCCACCGCCCTTGATGGATCCCGGCACGAGTATGAAAGAGTTAACATCCCCGTTCCAAATTGACTCAATTTCATCGAATAATTGTGTGCCACCTGGGAAATCGCTAGTTGCAAGCCTGGCGGTCCCCTTGTTGCTTTGCAAAGACTTGAGCGGTGCCTTTATACAGAGTGAATAATGACATTCAGTCCCAGCAACGCTCATGCAGACTTTGGGTTATCGCAACTTTTTCATTATTAAGAATGATGCAAGAATGATGATTTCATCAGAGATCCTCAATTGCTCAAATTTCACAATAAGCAAACGTCTTTATCTATTGCAAATACTGAGGACGATGACGTTACCAGAGATTACCTATCTCTCAGAGCATGTAATAAATGACATGCATTACTTACCGTAATAGCATATCTGATGATTGCATCTGCTTAGATTCACATGCTGTGCATATGGTCCGACATCCAGTGGTAACCGCAGAGTATTGCATCTTGTCTTTCGAGGATCGAAAGGGGACGTCGGCATAGGTGGGTCTCGTAAGAGTGCACACGGAGCAAAGTAGTCCGCACTGTGACACCATCACTTCGGGTAATCTCATTTCACCTAGTGCTGACAAGGGCGTTCCTGGGCGCAGCGATGCCCTTTGAATTTGAAGGTGGCAGAGAGGACTCCTCTCTAATACTGGTAATAGGCAATATTATTAACTTGTTTTTGCAAATACCGATGGAAGTAGCGGGGACTGATGCGATTTTGCCAATACTGATGGAAGCAGAGGGGACTGCCGTGACTAGCGGACTGAAACTCATAAATTAGAAGGCTGCTAGCAAAGAGGACAGACCAGAAAAGTCCTGGCTGGAGATGGAAGGTGCTACTGTAACTATCACAGGGAAGGAGGAGGTGGTCTTGCCTCCTGGAAGTAAGCCCTTTGACAAAACAACACTTGACCCGATGGCCATTTTACATCAACCAAGAACCCCATTGCTGGATGGTGGAACAGCTGCGCAGGTGATGCGCTAGAAAAAGTCTGGCACCATGAAAAAACTGACGGCCCTAACACAGACAATATGCAAAAACGTCCTTAATATTTCAGGAAGCTGGGAACGATAACCAATATGGATTTGAGACCTGCGGCCATTGCAAGAACTGGGAGCAATAATATTACAGCCCAATCACATTCTATTCGTGATCAGAGCTTCCTTGAATTGGGTCCGCAGACAGATCTAAACCAAAGGATGCCTCTGGTAACGACGATGGCCAGGAACCCCTCTGCAGCGATGGCCTTTGATGATCATATGTTTTTTTTAACAGAACGCATAAATAACAGCTCTGATTATGAACAAGAGACTCAAGATCAGAGTTACACGACCCGAAAGCAGAAACTACATCATAAGCTTCTAGATCTGGACAACCAGATCAGAGTCACAGCTCCCGAAATGTCAGCTCTGAATTTGGTGCTGTGTTTGTTTTCTTCACTTTATGATAACATTTGTTTAGAGCTGTCAACTCATGCTCTACAGCTAAGCGAGACCAAAAATAAATCTCGAGACGATATGTAACTCAGTATCCCAGATGACGGGAGAAGTGGGTTTGATTGGGAAAGCACCTACTTACCCAGGCCTTGCCATCGATAATAGAAAACGGGGGCTTAGTGGACCCTGCCTCTGACCCAGTAACGGAAAGAAGCAGTGTCGTAATTCCTCCAAAGAGAGGGAGGAAAAAAAGGGAAAAGGATTCCATGAGGAGGCGGCTTGTGCAGTCCAGGACATCAGTTCACCCAATCAGTCACTGGACTGTTACTACCATTGCCACAACAGAAAGAGCGAGGGTTGAACAAGCCCAATCTCGTATCCACTCAGACCATTGAGGCGGCTGTAGCCATGACCCCGGATAATGATGCTGTCCCAGTATTCTCCTGCATGAAGAGCTATTCTATCTTTGAAAAAGAACAGCAGAGAGTAGTGTCTCATTGTTCACCCGCTCTGGGTGAGCAATCAAATCCCGGGAAACCACCCCCAGTGTGGTTCTGGGATTCCTCATGAACAGACCCAGTCAGTACTACCAGAGCGTCCTCAAGGCTCGCTATGTTCAACCACGGCAACCGGCAATAGGGACCGTGACCCCTGGTGTTTACCAGGGGAGGGAGGGGTGAGGAAACATCCAAAGGTTAAAGATGCCCCTCTCCGAAGCCCGTAACACGGCTGATTCGACCATGGGCCTGGAAACCTTGCAGAAAGGTGGCAATTCCTGAGGATTGTTCAGGCCTGGCCTTAGCACTCAGGAAAGAGGGCCCTCTGGTGCACGACCAGGAATGGGGGGCTTGAAGCGACACATTGGGCCTCATTACGACCCAGGCGGTAAGTTACCGCCTGGGTCGTACCCTTACCACCAAGGTGTAGACTACGTTTACACCATGGTGGATGGCGGATTTACCGCCCCATTCCAAGGTGAGTGGGGCAGTAAATCCCCATTTCCCATTTTACCCTTCCCCATTCCCATTTTTGCCCCATAGGGCATAATGGGAGTGGGGAAGGCGCTAATTACGCCAGCGTAAATTACGGTGGCGTAATTAGCACCATGGTCCCTTAGCGCCATGGATTTTAACGCCTGCAAAAAGCAGGCGTTAATATCACCATGGTGCTAACGGACCTTGTAATCAGGCGTTAAGGGTCGGCGCCGTTTACGGCGCCGTTAACCCCTTAACGCCTGACTCGTAATTAGGCCCATTGAAGGAAACCAGAGATGCCTGCTCTAGCAGAAACACTGGGGCTTGCTATGTAGAACTGGAGAAGTACACTGCTTGTGGGACGCGGTCGCATCCTACACGCAGTAACTGCTCTAAGTATAGAGATAGTTCCTTGATCCCCCCTCTGATTAACATTGCACCTGGTAAAAGGGGCATGGGTCTCCAATGTAATATTGACCAGACTGGCCAATTGGAAGGGAGCGCAGGTCAAGTAACTCTTGTTAAAGACAAGCACCATTAGGGATAAGAAGTGTGAGCAAATGGGGTGGGGGGTAGATTCTCACCCCCTTTCAGGATTAGAGAAAATTGTAGCCCACACACCTCCCAAATGGAGCATCGCTCCTTATACTGTGGTGAACTGAGGGAAGTGTGTGATGATCCAAGGGGAAATGCTTTGAGGTGGACCCAAAGTCGATGTGCTAACCGCCAGGAGGAGGAGGATTATGTGCCTGCCCGCCAAGAAGGTCCTACTGAGTCCCGCAAGCAGGGTGAAAGGAGATCGAGGGAACAGGTGCCAACAACTCGAATTCTCCTGGAAAGACTTGAAGGCAGTCAATATGATATGTAATCAACTTCTTCTACTAGATACCTCAGCTGCGATTGCTCGGCTCCAGAGACAGTGATAGGGTCTACTTTTCACACGATGACAGAAATGACGGTGTCCAGTTGGATTTCAAATCAAACATTGTGGTGCAGATGATCCTGTACAGTCGTGTTTCACATCGTTTTCCATCAGTATGAATTGCATGTTTGACCACCCACCAGACAACGATAGAGTCATTCCCAGAAAACATTGATCAACACCTGTGGCACCAAGGAAGAGTATGCCCAAGTGGTGCCATGGTGATTGCTATAGACTTTATTCAAACGAAAAATAAACCTATCTGTCCTTAACTCTAATGGATTTCCATACCTAAACTAAAGAAGCTCTGGTGTTGGTCAGGAAGTCCGTGTAAGTCCAAATCAAAAGGCACCGCCCCAGTCAAAAAGCTCTTTCGCTATCTCTGTCACTACAATAAGCAATAAGAAAGTTCTGGTTATACTTTGTGATCCAGGAGAATGACTCCCTTCTCCTGGATGTCAAGTGTCCACGTTTTCTCTAAATAAAAGTTCCAGCTTTTTATGACACACAAACAAAACAGTTCTCCAGCGTCCTCCCTGGGCTTTCTTTATAACCTTCGCTTGACCCCACTGGGACGATGAAAATGCTCCCTGAGGTCCTCTCAACTCTCCAGCACTACACTCTTGCCGAACTGCCCAGGGAACTGTGGACAAAAATGATTCACTACTTTCTCTGTATCTTCGTATATTACAGTTTCCAATCTTCCCGGCACGCTCCTGGACTTATCTTTGTTTACGTTACCTCTTTCTAGGGAACTCTTCACCGGATTCGCCAAGGGTCGCAGACCCAGACCCTCTGCTTCTCCTTCCACGCTACTTCCATGGCCTACTTCTCTCGATTGCGAAATATGTGTGGCGGTTTTGGCGTCATTGTTTGACCACTTAGTACATCCGCGACAGTCATGCCAGTACCATAGTCTCTCACACTCTCTGTGCATTTTCCCACGCGCCCTCACGTTAGGCTAGGGTAAGTGGTCTCTGTGCCGTTGTTGGATCAGACAGTCCACCCACCACAGGTCGCACCGCCACCTTCCCCTCTCTCCACTTCTGCTGTGCTTGTATCCCACCAACTTGCAAGACGCTTCTCGGGCGTCCCACGGTTTGTCTCTGCAACTACAGAGACCTGCCCACGCTCAGTCCCACAGGTTCAATGGTGGCCTCTTTGCTCGCTGGGTTCTTCTCCTGCATTCACAATGGCATCAGCCAACCAGAACCACATTGGCCACGGGACGATGAAGAACCTCGCCCTTCTTTGCTGCTCAGTTTAAATAGCGGGGATGGCCCCAGCGTAACAGCAGTCCAATTTACAGCAGATTGTAGCATTCTCAAGCTCTTTTTGACATTAGGGTGGTTTGATATATATAACAGCACATCGTTTCGGACGTGAGATAATGTGCAGAAGGTTCAGGCATTGATATCAGCCTGAGCAGTTGGGGTTTAAAGGGGTCATGTCTCCCAATCGCATCCTTATCCCCAGGAGAGGAGTCTCTCTCCATGAGATCCCCACGCATGTTACCCCCCTCCCCCCCAGGGGCCTCACCTCCCTAGTCTCATGGAGAGGGGCTCTACCCTGAGGAAAAGTGACGCTTTCCGAAGGATCGTCACACACTACAAACACGGAGTCCTGGGGAGAAGTGACGCCTTCTGCAGGATCGTCAGACACTACAAACACGGAGTCCTGGGGAGAAGTGACGCCTTCCGAAGGATCGTCACACACTACAAACACGGAGTCCTGGGGAGAAGTGACGCCTTCCGAAGGATCATCAGACACTACAAACACGGAGTCCTGGGGAGAAGTGACGCCTTCCAAAGGATCATCAGACACTACAAACACGGAGTCCAGACTTTAATATTGCTCCATGAACTGCTCAAATGCGCTTTTCTAATGAAAATAAAACCGCACTGAAGCACTGATCCCCCCCCCCTTTTGACGGTCTAAACGGTGCGCATGCCAAGAGGCTACTAATAGCCAGAGTTGAGGTTCTCTTATGAAAACCCTGTATGAAAGGCCCGACCCACTGTTCCAGCAGAACGAGAACTTGAAGACTGAAGGGCACCCTCTTTTACATGTGCAGGGTCCAATATGCCCCCCTTTCAGGCACCAGGCGTCACGCCCATTTTCGGAACAGAATTCCGTACAGGATGGAGAAGACGGGGCCTTTTCTGCGCTTCATTTTAAGACCATCATATGAAAGACCACTTGGACCCGGTGACCTGGTCGTTTTTAAAGTTTTCCTCTCACCAATTTCTTTTTTGTGATTATCAACTGGTATAAGAGTATTCCAGCTCCTTCTAATCCATAGTGGCCTTCAATATGGTTTGACAAAATAGTTCCTGTAATTGGGTTAGTAGGTGACGAGGCCCACACTAACCTCCCCATGGAAAGCAACATTGTACCGCTGTGGGACCTTTAGACACAGAGAGCAACCCTCTCCCTTTACTGGCGGTGCATGCATCGAGAGCAAGCCTTGAAGTCACACACAGACTGCACTACTGCAATGCTACAGAAAGCTTCACAACTATACAGCAGCAGAGCACCCAACAGCAAACTCAGAATAGGGCACAGGCACCCTGACATGTGACCCACCAGGAGGGAATAGCATTGCACAGCTAAAATGAACCTTGCGTGTGAACTGCAGTACTGAGAAGATATTCTGGGAACTTCACTGCCAGAAAACGCCCCCTGCCTAGAGCTGGGGCAGGACAGTCACGAGAAGCCCTCCTCGGACCCCAGGGCACATACATCGCATATAGAAGCGGATGCATTTTTGGGTCAGAGTTTTTCTAAAGAAGTTGTTTCTGTTATGTTATGTGAATGGGGTTTATAATGCACACCGCTGCCACTTGCACAGTCTCCAGGCGCTCGGTAGGTCTGTTAGTGGGATGAGAGCGGAAGTGCGCATGTGCTTTTGCTATGGTGTTTGTAGTTTTAGTTCGGAAGGAACGGTCCCTATGCGTGGTTTGGTTCTAGGTGGTCTGGGCTGGTGGTAATGCATAGTCCTTGCCTCCATATGGGAGGCTGTGTGTGCATGGGGTAAGAATGCATAGGCTGTGTTGAGTTATTGGAGGACATGTGGAGTTCTGCTGTTTGGTGTGTGTGGGGGGGGCGTTACTGAAGGGGGTTCTGGTACAAAATAACCGAAGAGCCCCAAGTTGCAGACCCCATGATAGAGGAACACTGCCTGTCTCTGAGTGTGTAATGCTAGAATCCTCTATCTGAGCGCATTATTTCTGTGCTGTGGCCACAGGCCCAGCAGTGAGAAGCCAGAAGAATCTAAGGTGCACTCTACAGTTCTGCCTGTCGCGAGAAGAAGTCTGCTGACGGAACACGTCACAGTCAGGCCCCAAACATGTACATTGAAAGAATCAAAAAAGGCATGTTACATCTTTGCAGGATAAAATGTGGGATACAACCCTTCAGCAAAGGGAAGGGGAGCTTAGAACTGGGGGGCACACAACCACCTGCTAACAAGGTCCCAAAGGCAACTCCTCTCAGCAGCGAGCCATAGGTATGAGGAACTCTGCCCATCCCTGGAGGCAAACTCTCTTTCCAACCATAATTAAGAAAGGGGCGTACAGGAGCTGAAGGCTGTCTGTAAAGAGCTGCGGGGCACTCCGGCAGAGTCTTGCTAAGAGGGGAAGTAGGAACTCTTCTGGCGGTGGAGGAGCTCATGAGCGTAGACTCAACTGAGAGGTTCTCGCAGAGAGTCTCCTCCCGTTTGGTTGCGCTTGAGATGGCAAGGCTGAAGCCCAGCTGGCACAAACATGAAGATTTCACGCACCGTTCTGCAAAGCATGAAAGGGATGTTCGCTCGGAGGGTCCATGTATTCGAAGCTTACAGCCTTCAGCCTTGCACGAATCCAAGCTTCCCTTGATGCAGGTTGCTGTCCATGATGACTATGATCGTGGGGCCTTTCCCTGTGTTAGAGGGACTCCCTACTCTGCACACATTTTACAAGGAACCGACTCACAGATATGATATGAATTTTATTTATATCGCGCTCATATACAGGTGTTTCAGAGCGCGACAAGGCAAGGGAGGGGGACAGGGGAGAACGAAACAACGATCTTACTAGGCCCAGTGACATTGAGAACGTGCAAGTGCGTGGGAGAGGGGGAGGGGAAAAGTGCATGGAGGGGAGGGAGAAAGTGGAAAGTGCAGAGCAAAGGAGAAACAGAATAAATAATATTAAAATAAATAAATAAGAGGCAACAGTGGTAGTGCAGCCAAGTGGCAAGTGCTAGGTTTGAGGCAGCAGATCAGGTGGGTCTGATAGGTGCAGGAGGGGGAAAAAAAGGGGGGGCTGTATTGGTACAGATACAAACCCCAGTGCAAGGGGTGGCCCGGAGGTAGTGCGGTAGGGTGGCAGGATGAGCAGGAACCTGGGACCAGAGACAGAGGGTGTCCCAGTGCAAGGTGCCAAGAGAGAAGATCAGCAGGGGAGAGGGGGGCAAAGGCAGACGCAAAGAGGAAGGTCTTGAGGTGCTTCCAGAACCTGAGATGGTTTTCCTCAAGTTTTAGAGTGGCAGGGAGGCTGTTCCAGAGGGAGGCCACAGCCGAAGACAGAGATCTACCCCCAGTTCGTTTCTTTGAAAAACGACTGACCCTGAGGGAGTTGGAGGTAGAGGAGCAAAGAGCTCGAGAGGGGAGATATTTGCGGAGGGATAGCTGAAGGTATTTTGGACCCAGGCCCCAGAATGCCTTGTGGACAATGCAGAGGGTCTTGAATTTAATCCTTGCATCCACTGGGAGCCAGTGGAGAGATTTCAGAGCTGGAGAGATACGATCCCGGGGCTTGAGGCCAAGGACAAGTCTCGCAGTCCTGTTCTGGATTAGTTGCAGAGGGCGGAAAGTAGAGGCAGGTAGATTTAGAAAGAAGCTGTTACAATAGTCCAAGCTAGAGAGAACCAGAGCTTGGGATACCATGAGCTTCTGGGGGAAGGAGAGGAAAGGCAGAGTACCTCTGAAGAGGTGCAGTTGGAAATTTGACTTTTTACAGACCTTCGAGATGTGGGCCGAGAAGGAAAGGGTGGAGTCAAAGATGACCCCAAAGTTCTTAGCCTTGCAGGTGGGGGGTAGGAGGAGGGTCAATAGAGGCCGGCCAGAGAGAAAGGGGAAAGGATGGTGAAGGTGTGCCGATGAGGAGGATCTCCGTCTTGCTGGCATTCAGACAAAGATCATTGGCGGCACACCAATCTTGAATGGCAGTTAGGCAATCAGAGATGAGAGAGGGAGAGGAGGTGGCAGAGGGCAGCCTGAAAATGAGTTGAGTGTCGTCAGCGTAGCACTGGAAATTTGAACAGAAAATGGCAATGCAGTGGGCGAGAGTTGCCAAGTATAGGTTGAAAAGCCAGGGCGAGAGGTTAGACCACTGGGGAACCCCACAGGTAGAGAGGAAGATAGATGATGGGAAGGACCCCAGTTGGACCTGGGAGTGTTGATCAGAAAGGAAAGAGGTCAGCCAAGCCAGAGCCTGATCAGTGATACCCAGATTATCACGGAGATGGTTGCGCAGGATGGTATGGTTGACTGTGTCAAAGGCAGAAGAGAGATCGAGTAGGATGAGGACAGAGGGAATGTCAGCGTCAAGGTTGGAGAGCAGATCCTCACGGATGTTCAGGAGAGCAGTTTCCGTGCTTCTGGCAGCTCTGAAGCCAGATTGGTGGTCATGGAGACAGCCAACCGTGCCAGAATGAAGGTTGAGCTGAAAGATGGCCAGTTTTTCCAGGAGTTTGCCCAGAAAGGGAGTAATGGAAATTGGGCGATAGTTAGCCGGACAGGTAGGATCAGCTGTGGGTTTCTTAAGAAGAGGGTGCACAAGGGAGTGCTTCAGGGGGGAGGGGAATGATCCAGAGGCAAAAGAGTGGTTGCAAAAGTCAGCCAGGGCTGGAGCAAGGGTGCCAATGTGGTCCTTGATGGTTTTAGAGGAACAGGGATGAACCTGTTGTGATGAGGTTTTCATAGATCGGACTCGTCTAGCAACCTCATCGGGGGAAAATGAGGAAAGGACGAGAAGGGGATAGGGGGGTGGCTGAAGGAGGGTCAGCAGGCATAGACGGAGAGGGGCGGGGAAGGGAAGGCAAAGTAAGGGTGGATAGGATGTCCTGGGTTTTTTAAATGAAGTGAGAGGCAAGGGCATCGCAGAGAGCCTGAGAGGCAACAGGAGGGGTAGAGACTGCAGCAGGGTTGCCCAGCTCCTTGCATATTTTAAAGAGTTCAGCCGAGTTGTTTGATGCCGCCGAGACATGGGCTTGAATGTAGACTCTCTTCTTGGTGAGGACAGAGAGTCGGTATTGCCTTTGGAACAGGCGACAGGCCAGTTTGTCACAGGATGAACAAGAAGCCCTTCAATTCCTCTCAGCTGCCCTACACTTTCGTTTAAGTGTAGCTAGGTCGGAGTCAAACTAGGAATTGCACTTGGCTTTGGATTTCAAGCGGATCCTCATGACAGGGGCAAGAGCATCAAGAGTATCGGAAATAGAAGAGTAGAGAAGGGAAAGGGCTGTGTCAGGGTGTGAGTCAGCCAGAGGAGGAGAAGGTGGGGAGAAGGCGGCAGCGAAAGCCTCAACTGACACACGCTTCATAGGTCGGATGTCCGAGAAGGTGGGTGGCAGTGTTGGTGTGGGCTTGGCTTGGTGGGAAGAGAGTGAGAGATGAGAGGAGAGGAGGCAGTGGTCGCTCCAGGAGAGAGGAGTAGTCAGAGGGATAGAGAGGGGGAGGCCAGTAGAGATCAAGACATCAAGTGTGTGACCTGCAGTGTGTGTTGGGCCAGAGGGGAGGACAGAGAGAGTGAGGAAGTCGCAGAGGTCGCGGAAAAGCAATGATGAGGGACAGGGAGAATCGAGATGGATGTTAAGGTCAGCAAGGAAGAGGAGTTGAATGGTAGTGGCCTGGAGGGAGGAGAGGTCAGCCCAATCAGAGAGGAAAGAGGTGATTTGGCCAGGGGGCCGGTATAGAGTAGCAACAGTAAGAGAATGGCTAGGCAAGAGAGAGAGCCTGCATACAAGGCATTCGAAAGAAGAGTAGGTCTGTGTGGGAATGATAGCGGCAGGAATCCACTCAGGAAAGATCAGGGCTACACCGCCTCCAGGCCGGGTGGATCTGGGTGCAGAGAGGATCTTGTAGCCATCAGGGAGGAGAGTATCAAAGCTTGTGACAGAAGCAGCCCATGTCAAGACCACACAAACCCTTTCGGGTATAAAGTAGGAACTACAACCTCAATACTGGGCCTGGAGGGGGTGGCGGGAGCACCATCCCATAGCCACATCCCTCCTCAGGCCTCAGGCACCCCTCTGGCTGTGCTCTTAAAAAGCAGCAGACAGACATGCTCAGCAGCGACGTTTTGTACCACATCCCACACAGTCTCGTATGGCAGAAATAGGCAATGAAAGGGTGTGTGGGGCTTAACCGTCTGTGGATAATCACTTCTGCACAGTAACATGCATTCATAGAAGCACACTTTTGGGGCACCTCTGTCCCCAGAAGAGACAGAGATGGAACATCCTGGAATATGTGTGCAAAGACCAAATAACAGCATCACACACACATGGGTGTGCGCCGACACACATACACACCTTTTGTGCACTGACATGCACAATGAGGTGGAACAGTTGGGCAATCTTCTCCCCTTCTCAGACACCAATGGCATAGAGAGGCTGGGGTACTCACGTGGGCTCGTCCTGGGGGCGCCACTCAATGGCGTGGTAATATTTCTGTACAGCCGTCAGCCACTCCCTCAGAATTTCACTGGTGTTGTCAACATTGTGGTCGGTTGCACACCTGTAATAAGAAAACATATTGCTGTTGGTGACATGAACTGTCCACTATCCATGTCCCCCTTTTGGTCCAGACCCACTGGTTTATGGAGCCATGCTCCAACATAGAAAACAACGTCACATGCACCGGCTGCTGCGGTCCATGTCCTTAGGTCCCACACACAAAACCTCTGATCACTTAAGACGGGAGGAAAAACAGCAGGAGGGAGGAGATGTCTCAGACAGAATAGTGATTCTGCAATTCGATGGACTTGCAAAAATATAGAAGCTCTAAAAAAGATATCAGCAGTGCCCTTTGTAACACAACGCGCGCCCTCTTACAGAAGAAATCTAAACATTAGGAAAGGTGCACCTTCTGGTTCTCTTGAAACTAGCAAATCGACAACGAGGTGCCATGTGAACAGGGATGATGCTATAATTGTGCTAAAGAAGCGTACATAGAGGAAAAACATAACAAATGTGTTAGTAAGATCTCCTGGGGAAGTCTCATTAAGGATTATAAATCTTCCCATAGAGCCTGGCTGACAGCCGATTGGCACGCTCTACTACACTCTACTACGCTCTACTATGTATATTAGCAGCTAATGATGATAGAAAGTTTTGGAACATTTATGGAAAGACTTGTACTTCCACTGAGAGTTTCTAAATTAACCCAATTAATAGATCATCTTGGACTTCATATATCCAACAGTTATATGATAAAAATATGAACTTCCTACGCCATTCCTCTGTGATTTCAAACCTGTATGCTTACAGAATGCGGAGACTTTTCTCTCCTGTCGACTTAAACATCTTAAGAACTCCTGAGCCCCTGCTCCGGACGGTCTTTCAAACACGAATTTCAAGCCAAAGAGTGAAATCTGGTTGCCGGTGTTGGATAATATTTTTGGAAAGATACTTCTTAACAATGTAATGCCGGCTTCTTGGAAAGAATTTATTATTATTCCCATCCATAAAAAGCGGATTATAGATTACTAGCGATGCTAGACGTCCCAGCAAGCTATTTGCATCTCTACTACACAAGCCAATTAGAAAAGTGGCCAACACAAGGGAAAATATTACAAATGTTCCAACCTGGCTTTATGAAGCAATGCTCTACAGTCCACAATATTGCAATCTTGAAAAACCTAATGCTTAGGGCAAAACCATTTATCCTACGACGTGGCCTACAGCGCAGCTTCTCATAGTGTCAACTGACCAACATGTGGGGTATAATTAAGTAAATGGGGATTGCCTGCAGGATTATGGAGTCTGATTTGTTCTTTTAATACAACAGTACAAATCTGCCTCGGTTATCAAGGGACTTATCAGAACCTATTTTTACTAACACGGGTCTTAAGCGTATTACTGCTTTCGCCTTTGAATCTTTCTATATCTGACCTGCCGTCTTCCTTGTCTCAAATAAATGCTATTCTTCCTAAAATAGCAAACAAACATGTACAGTGGCTTGGCTATGCCAATGATGTGGTCCATTGAGACCAAACCGCTGAAGGCATGAAACGCTTGCTTGCCTCACTATTGACAAACTCCAAGCCTAACTTTTTACAGATTAACGCCTCAAAAACAAAGACCACATTGTTCCATAAGAGCAGTCTCTATACACCTATGACCTGGAATATTCAGGAGATGTGAGTCCTATCCTTACGTGGGTACTTTGATCTCGGCGAAACAAATGGCTATGAAAGACTTAAACCCTAAGCAAGCCATCTTCTCTCAGGAATCAGGTCAAAGCCTTTATTGCGGTATCAAGCATGGAGGCCAAGCATCGGTCTATGAGCAGAGTTTCATTCCTGGTCTTCAATATGGGATTGAATTCCAGCCACTAAGTGTCACCAGGAAATTCTCTGTATTAAAAGGGACATTTTGGAAAAAGGTACTAGGATTGCCAGCCTCATTACGAGGTCGGCGGTTACCCTGTAACACTGGATCCGCGGCCTGGCTTCCCGGTGCCACCAATGGGGTTGTAAGTCCCCATCCCCATGGAGTACTGGGAAATGGGGACTCGGAAGCACTAGCACTGTCGCTGGCAGTGCTAGCGCTTCCATGGCAACTCTGCCTGCCAGGGGGCGCTGCCCCCATCAGGGTCAGAATTGCCAGGCACAGCGGCACCGGCAAGCAGACTCGTAGTGTGGCGGTCTGGAAACAAGAGTGCCGGTAAGCTTACCGGCACCCTTGATTCCGGACCACCACACTTATAATGAGGCCTATATGGTATTTGTGTGATTAGGCTTGACCTGGGCATCACTTCCATTGAAGCGACTGCCAAATGAAGTATTTTGCTATTTTATTTTAAATCATGTTGCAAACAGACCAACCACTTAGAACATTTGTAGGGGACATTTTATACACTGTGGATTGTATTTTAATAAGATCATTGATAATTGGCTTAATAAAATAAAAGGATTATCTAAGAAAATGGGCCTTAAGTAACCAGAACTATTTGATGCATTGAAGATAGAAATTACTGATAAAGTAAAGCGACGGAACTTTGCTGCAAATTTAGTAGCATGTGCAAGGTGTAAAGACACATTAGAGGATATTGGGCCTCATTCCAAGTATGGCGCTCCGAAATTAAGGGTGCAGGTCGCAACGTACCAGCACCATTTCCGGACTGCCATACTACAACGATGTCGGTACGGGCCCCAGATCCCCTGGCAGGCCTGACCTTCCAGGAGTTCAGGCCCCTACCGGCATGGTCGTCACAGAAGCACCGGCACCGCTAGCAACGTGTCCCCATTTGGACTCCATGGAAATGGGGATTAACCCTTACCGCCACCACTTGTGATATTACTGCAGAGGTAAGGGTGGTATGGGGTTGGGGGCAACCCGCCGCTCGCACATAATGGTTACTCTCAACCTCGTAATGAGGGTCATTATGTCTCATTAAAAGTTTGGCTGTGTGGGAAGAAAATGGTGGTTATTCATTACCATAACTTTTCCCGAACCACCAAACTCAAAGATGGCCAGTGGGGGGGCCTGATTTACCTCCAACCAAGAGCTGGAGGTAAGTCTGGCACCCCAGCGGCAAAAAACATCCGGTATTACCAGTGCCGCTGGCGGTAATACTGGCAATCCTAGGACTCCATGGAATGGGAATTAATGTACCGTTGCCGGCACCTGTAATCTGACCGATAACACCAAAACTATAATGAGGGCCATTCCCTTAACATTTATATATAAACAACTGCAGGAATGCCTGGTGAAGTTTGCATTTCAGAAATTAAGGAGAAACTATCCTTTACTATGAATATAATACCTTCTCTGCTTAGCAGCATCCGGTTCTATGCTGAAGATTTCAAAAGAATTGCGACTTTGTCGTATTTGAAGAGAAGTGTAAAAGAAACGTACCTCATCTGAGGCCTTGGAAGATTTGTACATTAGACTTTATGCCACATTTGCGCCACTACTCGCAACTATTAAATCTAATTCATTTTGGCTGCAGTGTTTAAGCAGTCATCAAATATCATTCGTTTTGGCTATTAGGTGGCGCTGAAAGTGCTAGCTATAAAGCCGAAACTGTTGTCATTAAAATAAGAGCTTTAACTTGAGAGCTTGAAATAGGGACTTTGAATGTAGATTTATAATGCTTTTCAATGCAGGTTGACATGTGAGGATGGATTTATGTAGTTTGGCTCTGTGTCCCATCCATTTAATGCCCAATGCTATGTGAAATCTATAGGTTTTTCCTCTCAGCCCCACACATTTTACCTCCAACCACACCTCTTTTCCACTCTTTGGCTGAATTTCTCATCCATCATTACTTGCAACATGGCAGACGCCATGTGTTAATGTTAATAAAAAGCGTTTTCACTTGATTGATGCTTTGAAAATATTTACTGAACGGTTTCAATTAAGTTACATATTGTAATGTATTTTGGAATACAAATAAACAAGTTACTGTTATAAATAGGTTTTTGGTAAAATGTCTGTAAAATGTCCATGTACTTATTCGTGGGTGTGTGTCTAGTGTGTTCTGTTAAAGCAGTACCTGATTGGGTATGCAGTGTGATGTCACTATGATGTGATTGGCTGGATAGTTGTGCTTTTTTGCCACACGGCAGCCATTTTGTTTCACTGAATCAGCTGAGCTTCCAAGGATAGATGCTGCGTCCTGCGGGTTGGCCCTGTGCCACATCCCGCTCATACTGGAACCACATGGGTCTTTATGCAGCATTAGAAGGGAAAGAGGTGGGGATGTTTATTTTGTATTTCTTTATAAAATGTTTCAGTAAACAAATTTGACCTTGTAATCCGAAATTAAAATATCCGAAATCTGGTCTGCACTAGTTTCATGTGCTACATACCGAATTGTTAACTCCAAGGAGCTTGCTTATGAAGGTATTATCAATTGTGCTAAAGCACTCAGAGGTGCCTAGTCCCCCTTTTCCAGCCCCATACAGAGACTGCATGGGTGCATGTTTTTACTTCCCCTGCATTCACTGCCCCCTAGCATTCACTTCGTCATTACAGGGGGGACCCCCTGTACCCCACTTATTTTTGACCCCATATTATTATTATTAGGCTATTTATTGAGTGTGGACCTATCTTTGGAAAAGAACAGAGCGCTTTATAAACATAGGGCGAAGAAAACAGTGAGGGAAGCAGAGATACAAGGGACTGGGGAGCTAACAGGGAGGGCAAGGGTGGACAATTGGCAGCAAGGGATCGACAAGCAACCAGGGGAGGAAACAGTGGGGATCAGATCACCCAGTCTCAGGTAGGGTGGGGAGTGCAGGGTGTGTGGACCTAGGTGTTAGGGATGAGCAATTCCTCGAAGAGGAAGGTCTGGAGCTCTTTCCTGAACTGTAGAAGTGATGGGGCAAGTCTGATGTTGATGGGGAGAAGGTTCCAGAGTCTTGGAGCGTAGACAGAGAAGGCCATGCTTCTACCCCACCATCCTCTGACCCCAACCCTAACTTTTAGCTAATCTTAACCACATGCATTGCCACCTTCACAATGTGAAGATTAGTGTAGGGGAAGTACAGGCAGGATCAGTAAGTGTAGGGGAAGTTTTCTAGGTGACGTAACGAGGGGATACCGGACTGCACCACAGTGTTTGCTGTGTGTAACACAATGCCTGCTTTTTTGGCCAAGTTCCTTATCTTTACATAGAGTGTCACCTCTCTCCTGTCGACAGCTTCAATTTTGTTTGGGCATTTGTAATCTGCACCACACAAGCTAAATTTAGTGCAAACGGAATCCTCAAGTAGTCAAAGGCTGCCATCAACTGCATGGGCAGCGGTGTTGCTAGTTCTGTAAAAGATACAGGGCTACGCTAATGTCAGGATGTTGAGGACTCAGGGCTAGCCTTTTGGTTGTACCTCCTGTGCTTCTATCCGGGGCTACAACCAAAACATCCGGGGCTACAGCCCCCATAGCCCCCCTAGCAATGCCTCTGTGCAAGCGCTTGTTTTTTACTATAAATGTGGGCTTGGGTCAATTGGGTTTTGGGTTTGGTACCAATGTTTATGGCAAGAGTACACTCACAGAAGTTAACAAACTCGGATAAACATTTGACCAAGTCCTTCCCTATTTTAGCCGTTACTGCTGCAACATCTGTGAATAGTAGTAGTGGGGCGGATCTGTCCTTATTACTTGGGGTACCTGAGGTGGCCTGCAGGAGACTATGCAGCAGGGCATTTCGTTCACAACTATACACTGTGAACTAAAGTAACACTCTTAAAGTGATACAGCGCAAGAAAACCCACAATACAGAGAAAAGACGTTCAATCTATGGATCAAAGATGATCCTGAACCAATTTCTGGGATTTATGGAATCTTGACAAGTTCTGTCGGAGTCTTGGAAACCCGCATAAACCTGAGGAACATACATCTGTCAATCCTTCAGGGGGAGCGATCCCCAAGTTGGAAACTATTCCAGAAGACCAGAGTGATCAGAAGATAGAGTAGATGATACTGCGTGGCTGGCCATTCTGGGACAAGGAGAAGATATGCCAAATGGTGCCAGAATAGGACAACGTCCCAAAAGGTTTAAAGGACAGAGGAGAGGAAAGAAAAGGAGTTTTGAGACTTCGGACGATAACTACTAGAAGGGGGGGAGAACCAAGTACAACACGATAGACGTGTCCTGATACAACGTACTCTCAGAGAAAGAAATCAGAACCCTGACCACTAAGAAAAAAAGATTAAAGAAACAACTGAATATAGGTAAACTTTAATACATTCTAGGAGTGTAACTTGCCACCACTCGTCAACATCTCTAAGCAGGAAGTAATGCATATAATCCCTATTATTTGAACGACTACAAGTTAAAAGGAGGGGGTGGGTGGATCAGACAGAGGTGTGGTTGGCAATTAGGTTCTTAAGGGAAAGTGAGATGGATGAGTGGATCTGTATTACAACTGCGCTCGAATACGCATGGATCCTAGGAGAAGATCTCGAAGAGCTCCCGTCTGAAATACTCATCTAACTCCACCTTCCCAGGGCTTTTCATAGGTTTGCACACGGGTCTGAATGGGTGCATGTCTACCTATGTGCCTCTTCTGGGGAAGGTATAAGGGATGCTCAGAGTCTGCCACCTGTGGGGGATTACAACACTCAGGGCTCCAGATAAGATTTGGCAGTGTGAGTATTTTACTCCCTATTTTTTAAAGTTGGGAGTAAAATGATTTTTTAGAGAGTAAAAATGTAAGTCCAATTCCCAATGAGAGTATTTTATAGGCAAGTAAAATATTTTTACTGAAAAATGGAAATGGTTTTGTAATATTTATTTATTTGCACCATGTTATTTATGCACATTAAAAGATACATGTTTCTTTCTTTCAATCAGGCAGTTAAAATAGTCCTTCCTTCCTTTGGTACTATGTGCACTACTGTTTCAAACATATCCATGAAGCTGTGATAGTGAAAGCAGGGGTGCAAGATTCTACAGGTCTTTTTCCTGTTTTATGTTGTGAGTATTTTGACTCTCTGTTTTTATTTTTTGGGAGTAAAAGTGACCAATACACACCTTATCTGTAGGGCTGACAACGCTCCTCACTTATTCAGAAAGTGGGGGTGTGCTGTACTTAGCATGCCACTATAAGTACCAAGAAGTCTGTGCTGTGCATGTACAGGGCTACTTTGTAGTCTGCACCTGGAGGATGGGAGGGGAAAGTGTGAACATGTGTGCTCCAAGATGGCCGCCCATTAGCAGTTGGCTGCTGCCTGTGTGATGCCCCGCTACTTCAGTCAGAAAGTACCGGATGTCTGGGGACACTATGCAGAGGGGCTGCTGCGGTAGTACCAAAAATGCACTAGAATAAGTGATCCAGGCCAAGGTAAGAATGACTTGGAACCATTTTATATTCATGAAGCAATGGCAAGCCTCTGCCAGCTCACTGATCTTAACCATGATATCACTTGTGATTTAATCCAACTAATGAGATTAAAGAAGATCACAATAAAGATCTGATGAGAAGGGCTTAAGTCAGCTACTGGGTATTCAACCAGTAAACGCTTGCGGCCTGTGGGGAACAATGTGTGAGTACATAGCCTGCTACAAATGTAGCTTCTCCATGGAATGCACACTATAACTCGTATACGTCACGCATGATGCACTACGCTTGGAAGGTCTTCTGCACGTTTGCTAATGCAGATGTCGAAACACACAGTAAATGCCACACTGATAGATTTGTACGGCACCAATTGGCATAGGGAGCCAAAATAGTCCTACAAGCAAAGTGCATCAATCTAATAAGATCTACTAGGCCACAAGCGGGAGTCAATTATGCCCATGTGACTGCAACTCTGGGGGTTACAGTCACATGTTGCTGGTTGAGGCAGAGCAGCCTGACCGGAAAAGTCTCTCTGGGGGTGGTGGGAATCAATAGTTGGTGGTAGAGGCAAAGCTGCCTAATAGGAAGACTCTCTGGGGGTGGGGGGAATGGACAGTTGGCGGTAGAAGCAAAGATGCCTGACAGGAAGAGTCTCTATGGGGGTGGGGGGAATGGACAGTTGGTGGTAGAGGCAAAGCTGGCTAATAGGAAGTCTCTCTGGGGGTAGGGGGAATGGAGAGTTGGCGGTAGAGGCAAAGCTGCCTGACAGGAAGAGTCTCTCTGGGGGTGGGGGGAATGGACAGTTGGCGGTAGAGGCAAAGCTGCCTGACAGGAAGAGTCTCTATGGGGGTGGGGGAATAGACATTTGGCCGTTGAGGCAGCACTGCCGACAGGAAGAGCCTCTCTGGGGTGGGGGGAATGGACAGTTTGTGGTAGAGGCAAAGCTGCCTGACAGGAAGAGTCTCTGGGGGTGGGAGGAATGGACAGTTGGTGGTAGAGGCAAAGCTGCCTGACAGGAAGAGTCTCTCTGGGGTGGGGGGAATGGACAGTTGGTGGTAGAGGCAAAGCTGCCTGACAGGAAGAGTCTCTGGAGGTGGGAGGAATTGACAGTTGGTGGTAGAGGCAAATCTGCCTGACAGGAAGAATCTCTCTGGGGGTGGGGGGAATCAACAGTTGGTGGTAGAGGCAAAGCTGCCTAATAGGAAGACTCTCTGGGGGTGGGGGGAATGGACAGTTGGCGGTAGAGGCAAAGCTGCCTGACAGGAAGAGTCTCTCTGGGGGTGGGGGGAACGGACAGTTGGTGGTAGAGGCAAAGCTGCCTGACAGAAAGAGTCTCTGTGGGTGGGAGGAATTGACAGTTGGTGGTAGAGGCAAATCTGCCTGACAGGAAGAGTCTCTCTGGGGGTGGGGGGAATCAACAGTTGGTGGTAGAGGCAAAGCTGCCTGACAGGAAGAGTCTCTCTGGGAGTGTGGGAACTGACAGTTGGTGGTTGAGGCGGAGCTGCCTGACCGGAAGTCTCTCTGGGGGTGGGGGGAATAGACAGTAGGCGGTTGAGGCAAAGCTGCCTGACAGGAAGAGTCTCTGGGGTGGGGGAATTGACACTTTGTGGTTGAGGCGGAGCTGCATGACAGGAACAGTTTCTCTGGGGGTTGGGGGAATCAACAGTTGGTGGTAGAGGTAAAGCTGCCTGACAGGAAGTGTCTCTCTGGGGGTGGGGGGAATTAACAGATGGTGGTAGAGGCAAAGCTGCCTGACAGGAAGACTCTCTATGGGGGTGGGGGAATAGACATTTGGCCGTTGAGGCAGCGCTGCCGACAGGAAGAGCCTCTCTGGGGGTGGGGGGAATGGACAGTTGGTGGTAGAGGCAAAGCTGCCTGACAGGAAGAGTCTCTCTGGGGGTGGGGGAATCAACAGTTGGTGGTTGAGGAAGAGCTGCCTAATAGGAAGTCTCTCTGGGGTTGGGGGGAATTGACAGTTGGTGGTAGAGGCAAAGCTGCCTGACAGGAAGAGTCTCTATGGGGGTGGGTGGAATCGACAGTTGGTGGTAGAGGCAAAGCTGCCTGACAGGAAGAGTCTCTATGGGGGTGGGGGAATAGACAGTTGGCCATTGAGGCACCGCTGCCGACAGCAAGAGCCTCCTGGGGGTGGGGGGAATGGACAGTTGGTGGTAGAGGCAAAGCTGCCTGACAGGAAGAGTCTCTCTGGGGGTGGGGGGAATGGACAGTTGGTGGTAGAGGCAAAGCTGCCTGACAGGAAGAGTCTCTGGGGGTGGGGGAATGGACAGTTGGTGGTAGAGGCAAATCTGCCTGACAGGAAGAGTCTCTCTGGGGGTGGGGGAATCAACAGTTGGTGGTAGAGGCAAAGCTGCCTGACAGGAAGAGTCTCTCTGGGAGTGTGGGAACTGACAGTTGGTGGTTGAGGCGGAGCTGCCTGACCGGAAGTCTCTCTGGGGGTGGGGGGAATAGACAGTAGGCGGTTGAGGCAAAGCTGCCTGACAGGAAGAGTCTCTGGGGTGGGGGAATTGACACTTTGTGGTTGAGGCGGAGCTGCATGACAGGAACAGTCTCTCTGGGAGTTGGGGGAATCAACAGTTGGTGGTAGAGGTAAAGCTGCCTGACAGGAAGTGTCTCTCTGGGGGTGGGGGGAATTAACAGATGGTGGTAGAGGCAAAGCTGCCTGACAGGAAGACTCTCTATGGGGGTGGGGGAATAGACATTTGGCCGTTGAGGCAGCGCTGCCGACAGGAAGAGCCTCTCTGGGGGTGGGGGGAATGGACAGTTGGTGGTAGAGGCAAAGCTGCCAGACAGGAAGAGTCTCTCTGGGGGTGGGGGGAAGGACAGTTGGTGGTAGAGGCAAAGCTGCCTGACAGGAACAGTCTCTGTGAGGGTGGGGGGAATCAACAGTTAGTGGTTGAGGAAGAGCTGCCTAATGGGAAGTCTCTCTGGGGTTGGGGGGAATGGACAGTTGGTGGTAGAGGCAAAGCTGCCTGACAGGAAGAGTCTCTATGGGGGTGGGTGGAATCGACAGTTGGTGGTAGAGGCAAAGCTGCCTGACAGGAAGAGTCTCTCTGGGGGTGGGGGAACAGACAGTTGGCCATTGAGGCAGCGCTGCCGACAGCAAGAGCCTCCTGGGGGTGGGGGGAATGGACAGTTGGTGGTAGAGGCAAAGCTGCCTGACAGGAAGAGTCTCTCTGGGGGTGGGGGGAATGGACAGTTGGTGGTAGAGGCAAAGCTGCCTGACAGGAAGAGTCTCTGGGGGTGGGGGAATTGACAGTTGGTGGTAGAGGCAAATCTGCCTGACAGGAAGAGTCTCTCTGGGGGTGGGGGGAATTGACAGTTGGTGGTAGAGGCAAATCTGCCTGACAGGAAGAGTCTCTCTGGGGGTGGGGGGAATCGACAGTTGGTGGTAGAGGCAAAGCTGCCTGACCGGAAGTCTCTCTGGGGGTGGGGGGAATAGACAGTAGGTGGTAGAGGCAAAGCTGCCTGACCGGAAGTCTCTCTGGGGGTGGGGGAGTAGACATTTGGCCATTGAGGCAGCGCTGCCGACAGCAAGAGCCTCCTGGGGGTGGGGGGAATGGACAGTTGGTGGTAGAGGCAAAGCTGCCTGACAGGAAGAGCCTCTCTGGGGGTGGGGGGAATAAACAGTTGGTGGGAGAGGCAAAGCTGCCTGACAGGAAGAGTCTCTGGGGTGGGGGAATTGACACTTTGTGGTTGAGGCGGAGCTGCATGACAGGAAGAGTCTCTGGGGGTGGAGGGAATTGACAGTTGGTGGTAGAGGCAAAGCTGCCTGACAGGAAGAGTCTCTCTGGGGGTGGGGGGAATCAACAGTTGGTGGTTGAGGCAAAGCCGAGAGACAGGAAGAGTCTCTCTGGGGGTGGGGGGAATCACCAGTTGGTGGTTGAGGCAAAGCCGAGAGACAGGAAGAGTCTCTCTGGGAGTGGGGGAATTGACAGTTGGTGGTTGAGGCGGAGCTGCCGGACAGGAAGAGTCTCTATGGGTAGTGCAGGGAATTGACTGTTGGTGGTAGAGGCAAAGCTGCCTGACCGGAAGTCTCTCTGGGGGTGGGGGGAATAGACAGTAGGTAGTTTAGACAGAGCTGCCTAACAGGAAGAGTCTCTCTGGGGGTGGGGGGAATCAACAGTTGTGGTAGAGGCAAAGCTGCCTGACAGGAAGAGGCTCTCTGGGGGTGGGGGGAATGGACAGTTGGTGGTAGAGGCAAAGCTACTTGACAGCAAGAGTCTCTCTGGGGTTGGGGGGAATGGACAGTTGGTGGTAGAGGCAAAGCTGCCTGACAGGAACAGTCTCTGCGAGGGTGGGTGAAATCGAAAGTTGGTGGTTGAGGCAGAGCTGCCTGACAGGAAGAGTCTCTGTGGGGGTCGGGGGAATTGACACTTGACCGTTGAGGCAGAGCTGCCGACAGGAAGAGTCTCTCTGGGGGTGGGGGGAATGGACAGTTGGTGGTAGAGGCAAAGCTGCCTGACAGGAAGAGCCTCTCTGGGGGTGGGGGGAATCAACAGTTGGTGGTACAGGCAAAGTTGCCTGACAGGAAGAGTCTCTGTGGGGGTGGGTGGAATCGACAGTTGGTGGTAGAGGCAAAGCTGCCTGACAGGAAGAGTCTCTCTGGGGGTGGGGGGAATCAACAGTTTGTGGTAGAGGCAAAGCTGCCTGACAGGAAGAGTCTCTCTGGGGGTGGGAGAAATAGACAGTTGGTGGTAGAGGCAAAGCTGCCTGACAGGAAGAGACTCTGTGGGGGTGGGGGGAATCGACAGTTGGTGGTAGAGGCAAAGCTGCCTGATAGGAAGAGTCTCTCTGGGGGTGGGGGGAATCAACAGTTGGTGGTAGAGGCAAAGCTGCCTGACAGGAAGAGTCTCTGGGGGTGGGGGAATTGACAGTTGGGGGCTGAGGTGGAGCTGCCTGACAGGAGGAGTCTCTGTGGGTGGGGGAATTGACAGTTGGCAGTTGAGGCACAGCTGACTGACAGGGGGAGTCTCTCTGGGGGTGGGGGAATTGACAGTTGTTGTTTGAGACAGAACTGCCTGACAGGAAATCTCTCTGGGGGTGGGGGGATTGACAGTTGGTGGTTGAGGCAGAGCTGCAGAACAGAAGTCTCTCTGGGGTTTGGGGGAATTGACAGTTGGTGGTAGAGGCAAAGCTGCCTGACAGGATCAGTCTCTGTGAGGGTGGGGGGAATCAACAGTTGGTGGTTGAGGCAGAGCTGCCTAATAGGAAGTCTCTCTGGGGGTGGGGGAAATGGACAGTTGATGGTAGAGGCAAAGCTGCCTGACAGGAACAGTCTCTCTGGGGGTGGGTGGAATCGACAGTTGGTGGTAGAGGCAAAGCTGCCTGACAGGAAGAGTCTATCTGGGGGTGGAGGAATAGACAGTTGGCCATTGAGGCAGCGCTGCCGACAGCAAGAGCCTCCTGGGGGTGGGGGGACTGGACAGTTGGTGGTAGAGGCAAAGCTGCCTGACAGGAAGAGTCTCTCTGGGGGTGGGGGGAATGGACAGTTGGTGGTAGAGGCAAAGCTGCCTGACAGGAAGAGTCTCTGGGGGTGGGGGAATTGACAGTTGGTGGTAGAGGCAAATCTGCCTGACAGGAAGAGTCTCTCTGGGGGTGGGGGGAATTGACAGTTGGTGGTAGAGGCAAATCTGCCTGACAGGAAGAGTCTCTCTGGGGGTGGGGGGAATCGACAGTTGGTGGTAGAGGCAAAGCTGCCTGACCGGAAGTCTCTCTGGGGGTGGGGGGGAATAGACAGTAGGTGGTAGAGGCAAAGCTGCCTGACCGGAAGTCTCTCTGGGGGTGGGGGAGTAGACATTTGGCCGTTGAGGCAGCGCTACCGACAGGAAGAGCCTCTCTGGGGCTGGGGGGGAATGGACAGTTGGTGGTAGAGGCAAAGCTGCCTGACAGGAAGAGCCTCTCTGGGGGTGGGGGGAATAAACAGTTGGTGGTAGAGGCAAATCTGCCTGACAGGAAGAGTCTCTGGGGTGGGGGAATTGACACTTTGTGGTTGAGGCGGAACTGCATGACAGGAAGAGCCTCTGGGGGTGGAGGGAATTGACAGTTGGTGGTAGAGGCAAAGCTGCCTGACAGGAAGAGTCTCTCTGGGGGTGGGGGGAATCAACAGTTGGTGGTTGAGGCAAAGCCGAGAGACAGGAAGAGTCTCTCTGGGGGTGGGGGGAATCACCAGTTGGTGGTTGAGGCAAAGCCGAGAGACAGGAAGAGTCTCTCTGGGAGTGGGGGAATTGACAGTTGGTGGTTGAGGCGGAGCTGCCGGACAGGAAGAGTCTCTATGGGTAGTGCAGGGAATTGACTGTTGGTGGTAGAGGCAAAGCTGCCTGGCCGGAAGTCTCTCTGGGGGTGGGGGAATAGACAGTAGGTGGTTTAGACAGAGCTGCCTAACAGGAAGAGTCTCTCTGGGGGTGGGGGGAATCAACAGTTGTGGTAGAGGCAAGGCTGCCTGACAGGAAGAGTCTCTCTGGGGGTGGGGGGAATGGACAGTTGGTGGTAGAGGCAAAGCTACTTGACAGCAAGAGTCTCTCTGGGGTTGGGGGGAATGGACAGTTGGTGGTAGAGGCAAAGCTGCCTGACAGGAACAGTCTCTGCGAGGGTGGGTGAAATCGAAAGTTGGTGGTTGAGGCAGAGCTGCCTGACAGGAAGAGTCTCTGTGGGGGTCGGGGGAATTGACACTTGGCCGTTGAGGCAGAGCTGCCGACAGGAAGAGTCTCTCTGGGGGTGGGGGGAATGGACAGTTGGTGGTAGAGGCAAAGCTGCCTGACAGGAAGAGCCTCTCTGGGGGTGGGGGGAATCAACAGTTGGTGGTACAGGCAAAGTTGCCTGACAGGAAGAGTCTCTGTGGGGGTGGGTGGAATCGACAGTTGGTGGTAGAGGCAAAGCTGCCTGACAGGAAGAGTCTCTCTGGGGGTGGGGGGAATCAACAGTTTGTGGTAGAGGCAAAGCTGCCTGACAGGAAGAGTCTCTCTGGGGGTGGGAGAAATAGACAGTTGGTGGTAGAGGCAAAGCTGCCTGACAGGAAGAGTCTCTGTGGGGGTGGGGGGAATCGACAGTTGGTGGTAGAGGCAAAGCTGCCTGATAAGAAGAGTCTCTCTGGGGGTGGGGGAATCAACAGTTGGTGGTAGAGGCAAAGCTGCCTGACAGGAAGAGTCTCTGGGGGTGGGGGAATTGACAGTTGGGGGCTGAGGTGGAGCTGCCTGACAGGAGGAGTCTCTGTGGGTGGGGGAATTGACAGTTGGCAGTTGAGGCACAGCTGACTGACAGGGGGAGTCTCTCTGGGGGTGGGGGAATTGACAGTTGGTGGTTGAGGCAGAGCTGCAGAACAGAAGTCTCTCTGGGGGTTGGGGGAATTGACAGTTGGTGGTAGAGGCAAAGCTGCCTGACAGGAACAGTCTCTGTGAGGGTGGGGGGAATCAACAGTTGGTGGTTGAGGCAGAGCTGCCTAATAGGAAGTCTCTCTGGGGGTGGGGGAAATGGACAGTTGATGGTAGAGGCAAAGCTGCCTGACAGGAACAGTCTCTCTGGGGGTGGGTGGAATCGACAGTTGGTGGTAGAGGCAAAGCTGCCTGACAGGAAGAGTCTCTCTGGGGGTGGGGGAATAGACAGTTGGCCATTGAGAGAGCGCTGCCGACAGCAAGAGCCTCCTGGGGGTGGGGGGAATGGACAGTTGGTGGTAGAGGCAAAGCTGCCTGACAGGAAGAGTCTCTCTGGGGGAGGGGGGAATGGACAGTTGGTGGTAGAGGCAAAGCTGCCTGACAGGAAGAGTCTCTGGGGGTGGGGGAATTGACAGTTGGTGGTAGAGGCAAATCTGCCTGACAGGAAAAGTCTCTCTGGGGGTGGGGGGAATTGACAGTTGGTGGTAGAGGCAAAGCTGCCTGACAGGAAGAGTCTCTCTGGGGGTGGGGGAATAGACAGTTGGTGGTAGAGGCAAAGCTGCCTGACCGGAAGACTCTCTGGGGGTGGGGGGAATAGACAGTAGGTGGTAGAGGCAAAGCTGCCTGACCGGAAGACTCTCTGGGGGTGGGGGAGTAGACATTTGGCCGTTGAGGCAGCGCTGCCGACAGGAAGAGCCTCTCTGGGGCTGGGGGGGAATGGACAGTTGGTGGTAGAGGCAAAGCTGCCTGACAGGAAGAGCCTCTCTGGGGGTGGGGGGAATAAACAGTTGGTGGTAGAGGCAAAGCTGCCTGACAGGAAGAGTCTCTGGGGTGGGGGAATTGGCACTTTGTGGTTGAGGCGGAGCTGCATGACAGGAAGAGTCTCTGGGGGTGGAGGGAATTGACAGTTGGTGGTAGTGGCAAAGCTGCCTGACAGGAAGAGTCTCTCTGGGGGTGGGGGGAATCAACAGTTGGTGGTTGAGGCAAAGCCGAGAGACAGGAAGAGTCTCTCTGGGGGTGGGGGGAATCACCAGTTGGTGGTTGAGGCAAAGCCGAGAGACAGGAAGAGTCTCTCTGGGAGTGGGGGAATTGACAGTTGGTGGTTGAGGCGGAGCTGCCGGACAGGAAGAGTCTCTATGGGTAGTGCAGGGAATTGACTGTTGGTGGTAGAGGCAAAGCTGCCTGACCGGAAGTCTCTCTGGGGGTGGGGGGAATAGACAGTAGGTGGTTTAGACAGAGCTGCCTAACAGGAAGAGTCTCTCTGGGGGTGGGGGGAATCAACAGTTGTGGTAGAGGCAAGGCTGCCTGACAGGAAGAGTCTCTCTGGGGGTGGGGGGAATGGACAGTTGGTGGTAGAGGCAAAGCTACTTGACAGCAAGAGTCTCTCTGGGGTTGGGGGGAATGGACAGTTGGTGGTAGAGGCAAAGCTGCCTGACAGGAACAGTCTCTGCGATGGTGGGTGAAATCGAAAGTTGGTGGTTGAGGCAGAGCTGCCTGACAGGAAGAGTCTCTGTGGGGGTTGGGGGAATTGACACTTGGCCGTTGAGGCAGAGCTGCCGACAGGAAGAGTCTCTCTGGGGGTGGGGGGAATGGACAGTTGGTGGTAGAGGCAAAGCTGCCTGACAGGAAGAGCCTCTCTGGGGGTGGGGGGAATCAACAGTTGGTGGTACAGGCAAAGTTGCCTGACAGGAAGAGTCTCTGTGGGGGTGGGTGGAATCGACAGTTGGTGGTAGAGGCAAAGCTGCCTGACAGGAAGAGTCTCTCTGGGGGTGGGGGGAATCAACAGTTTGCGGTAGAGGCAAAGCTGCCTGACAGGAAGAGTCTCTCTGGGGGTGGGAGAAATAGACAGTTGGTGGTAGAGGCAAAGCTGCCTGACAGGAAGAGTCTCTGTGGGGGTGGGGGGAATCGACAGTTGGTGGTAGAGGCAAAGCTGCCTGATAGGAAGAGTCTCTCTGGGGGTGGGGGAATCAACAGTTGGTGGTAGAGGCAAAGCTGCCTGACAGGAAGAGTCTCTGGGGGTGGGGGAATTGACAGTTGGGGGCTGAGGTGGAGCTGCGTGACAGGAGGAGTCTCTGTGGGTGGGGGAATTGACAGTTGGCAGTTGAGGCACAGCTGACTGACAGGGGGAGTCTCTCTGGGGGTGGGGGAATTGACAGTTGTTGTTTGAGACAGAGCTGCCTGACAGGAAATCTCTCTGGGGGAGGGGGAATTGACAGTTGGTGGTTGAGGCAGAGCTGCAGAACAGAAGTCTCTCTGGGGGTTGGGGGAATTGACAGTTGGTGGTAGAGGCAAAGCTGCCTGACAGGAACAGTCTCTGTGAGGGTGGGGGGAATCAACAGTTGGTGGTTGAGGCAGAGCTGCCTAATAGGAAGTCTCTCTGGGGGTGGGGGGAATGGACAGTTGATGGTAGAGGCAAAGCTGCCTGACAGGAACAGTCTCTCTGGGGGTTGGGGGAATCAACAGTTGGTGGTAGAGGTAAAGCTGCCTGACAGGAAGTGTCTCTCTGGGGGTGGGGGGAATCAACAGTTGGTGGTAGAGGCAAAGCTGCCTGACAGGAAGAGTCTCTCTGGGGGTTGGGGGAATTGACACTTTGTGGTTGAGGCGGAGCTGCCTGACAGGAAGAGTCTCTGGGGGTGTGGGGAATCAACAGTTGGTGGTAGAGGCAAAGCTGCCTGACAGGAAGAGTCTCTCTGGGGGTGGGGGAGTAGACATTTGGCGGTTGAGGCAGCGCTGCCGACAGGAAGAGCCTCTCTGGGGTTGGAGGGGAATGGACAGTTGGTGGTAGAGGCAAAGCTGCCTGACAGGAAGAGCCTCTCTGGGGGTGGGGGGAATAAACAGTTGGTGGTAGAGGCAAAGCTGCCTGACAGGAAGAGTCTCTGGGGTGGGGGAATTGACACTTTGTGGTTGAGGCGGAGCTGCATGACAGGAAGAGTCTCTGGGGGTGGGGGGAATTGACAGTTGGTGGTAGAGGCAAAGCTGCCTGACAGGAAGAGCCTCTCTGGGGGTGGGGGGAATAAACAGTTGGTGGTAGAGGCAAAGCTGCCTGACAGGAAGAGTCTCTGGGGTGGGGGAATTGACACTTTGTGGTTGAGGCGGAGCTGCATGACAGGAAGAGTCTCTGGGGGTGGGGGGATTTGACAGTTGGTGGTAGAGGCAAAGCTGCCTGACAGGAAGAGACTCTCTGGGGGTGGGGGGAATCAACAGTTGGTGGTAGAGGCAAAGCCGAGAGACAGGAAGAGTCTCTCTGGGAGTGGGGGAATTAACAGTTGGTGGTAGAGGCAAAGCCGCCTGACAGGAAGAGTCTCTCTGGGAGTGGGGGAATTGACCGTTGGTGGTTGAGGCAGAGCTGCCTGACAGGAAGAGTCTCTATGGGTAGTGCAGGGAATTGACTGTTGGTGGTAGAGGCAAAGCTGCCTGACCGGAAGTCTCTCTGGGGGTGGGGGGAATAGACAGTAGGTGGTTTAGGCAGAGCTGCCTAACAGGAAGAGTCTCTCTGAGGGTGGGGGGAATCAACAGTTGGTGGTAGAGGCAAAGCTGCCTGAGAGGAAGTCTCTCTCTGGGGGTGGGGGAATCAACAGTTGGTGGTAGAGGCAAAGCTGTCTGACAGGAAGAGTCTCTCTGGGGATGGGGGTAATGGACAGTTGGTGGTAGAGGCAAAGCTACCTGACAGCAAGAGTCTCTCTGGGGTTGGGGGGAATGGACAGTTGGTGGTAGAGGCAAAGCTGCCTGACAGGAACAATCTCTGCGAGAGTGGGTGGAACCGAAAGTTGGTGGTTGAGGCAGAGCAGCCTGACAGGAAGAGTCTCTGTGGGGGTCGGGGGAATTGACACTTGGCCGTTGAGGCAGAGCTGCCGACAGGAAGAGTCTCTCTGGGGGTGGGGGGAATGGACAGGTGGTGGTAGAGGCAAAGCTGCCTGACAGGAAGAGCCTCTCTGGGGGTGGGGGGAATCAACAGTTGGCGGTAGAGGCAAAGCTGCCTGACAGGAAGAGTCTCTCTGTGAGTGGGGGGAATCGACAGTTGGTGGTAGAGGCAAAGCTGCCTGACAGGAAGAGTCTCTCTGGGGGGTGCAGGGAATTGACAGTTGGTGGTTGAGGCTGAGCTGCCTGACAGGAAGAGTCTCTCTGGGGGGTGCAGGGAATTGACAGTTGGTGGTTGAGGCTGAGCTGTCTGACAGGAAGAGTCTCTGGGGTGGGGGAATTGACACTTTGTGGTTGAGGAAGAGCTGCCTAATAGGAAGTCTCTCTGGGGTTGGGGGGAATGGACAGTTGGTGGTAGAGGCAAAGCTGCCTGACAGGAAGAGTCTCTATGGGGGTGGGTGGAATCGACAGTTGGTGGTAGAGGCAGAGCTGCCTGACAGGAAGAGTCTCTATGGGGGTGGGGGAATAGACAGTTGGCCATTGAGGCAGCGCTGCCGACAGCAAGAGCCTCCTGGGGGTGGGGGGAATGGACAGTTGGTGGTAGAGGCAAAGCTGCCTGACAGGAAGAGTCTCTGGGGGTGGGGGAATTGACAGTTGGTGGTAGAGGCAAATCTGCCTGACAGGAAGAGTCTCTCTGGGGGTGGGGGGAATTGACAGTTGGTGGTAGAGGCAAATCTGCCTGACAGGAAGAGTCTCTCTGGGGGTGGGGGGTATCGACAGTTGGTGGTAGAGGCAAAGCTGCCTGACCGGAAGTCTCTCTGGGGGTGGGGGAGTAGACATTTGGCCGTTGAGGCAGCGCTGCCGATAGGAAGAGCCTCTCTGGGGCTGGGGGGGAATGGACAGTTGGTGGTAGAGGCAAAGCTGCCTGACAGGAAGAGCCTCTCTGGGGGTGGGGGGAATAAACAGTTGGTGGTAGAGGCAAAGCTGCCTGACAGGAAGAGTCTCTGGGGTGGGGGAATTGACACTTTGTGGTTGAGGCGCAGCTGCATGACAGGAAGAGTCTCTGGGGGTGGAGGGAATTGACAGTTGGTGGTAGAGGCAAAGCTGCCTGACAGGAAGAGTCTCTCTGGGGGTGGGGGAATCAACAGTTGGTGGTTGAGGCAAAGCCGAGAGACAGGAAGAGTCTCTCTGGGGGTGGGGGGAATCAACAGTTGGTGGTTGAGGCAAAGCCGAGAGACAGGAAGAGTCTCTCTGGGAGTGGGGGAATTGACAGTTGGTGGTTGAGGCGGAGCTGCCTGACAGGAAGAGTCTCTATGGGTAGTGCAGGGAATTGACTGTTGGTGGTAGAGGCAAAGCTGCCTGACCGGAAGTCTCTCTGGGGGTGGGGGAATAGACAGTAGGTGGTTTAGACAGAGCTGCCTAACAGGAAGAGTCTCTCTGGGGGTGGGGGGAATCAACAGTTGTGGTAGAGGCAAAGCTGCCTGACAGGAAGAGTCTCTCTGGGGGTGGGGGGAATGGACAGTTGGTGGTAGAGGCAAAGCTACTTGACAGCGAGAGTCTCTCTGGGGTTGGGGGGAATGGACAGTTGGTGGTAGAGGCAAAGCTGCCTGACAGGAACAGTCTCTGCGAGGGTGGGTGAAATCGAAAGTTGGTGGTTGAGGCAGAGCTGCCTGACAGGAAGAGTCTCTGTGGGGGTCGGGGGAATTGACACTTGGCCGTTGAGGCAGAGCTGCCGGCAGGAAGAGTCTCTCTGGGGGTGGGGGGAATGGACAGTTGGTGGTAGAGGCAAAGCTGCCTGACAGGAAGAGCCTCTCTGGGGGTGGGGGGAATCAACAGTTGGTGGTACAGGCAAAGTTGCCTGACAGGAAGAGTCTCTGTGGGGGTGGGTGGAATCGACAGTTGGTGGTAGAGGCAAAGCTGCCTGACAGGAAGAGTCTCTCTGGGGGTGGGGGGAATCAACAGTTTGTGGTAGAGGCAAAGCTGCCTGACAGGAAGAGTCTCTCTGGGGGTGGGAGAAATAGACAGTTGGTGGTAGAGGCAAAGCTGCCTGACAGAAAGAGTCTCTGTGGGGGTGGGGGGAATCGACAGTTGGTGGTAGAGGCAAAGCTGCCTGATAGGAAGAGTCTCTCTGGGGGTGGGGGAAATCAACAGTTGGTGGTAGAGGCAAAGCTGCCTGACAGGAAGAGTCTCTGGGGGTTCTGGGGGTGGGGGAATTGACAGTTGGGGTCTGAGTTGGAGCTGCCTGACAGGAGGAGTCTCTGTGGGTGGGGGAATTGACAGTTGGCAGTTGAGGCACAGCTGACTGACAGGGGGAGTCTCTCTGGGGGTGGGGGAATTGACAGTTGTTGTTTGAGACAGAGCTGCCTGACAGGAAATCTCTCTGGGGGTGGGGGAATTGACAGTTGGTGGTTGAGGCAGAGCTGCAGAACAGAAGTCTCTCTGGGGGTTGGGGGAATTGACAGTTGGTGGTAGAGGCAAAGCTGCCTGACAGGAACAGTCTCTGTGGGGGTGGGGGGAATCGACAGTTGGTGGTAGAGGCAAAGCTGCCTGATAGGAAGAGTCTCTCTGGGGGTGGGGGGAATCAACAGTTGGTGGTTGAGGCAGAGCTGCCTAATAGGAAGTCTCTCTGGGGGTGGGGGGAATGGACAGTTGATGGTAGAGGCAAAGCTGCCTGACAGGAACAGTCTCTCTGGGGGTTGGGGGAATCAACAGTTGGTGGTAGAGGTAAAGCTGCCTGACAGGAAGTGTCTCTCTGGGGGTGGGGGGAATCAACTGTTGGTGGTAGAGGCAAAGCTGCCTGACAGGAAGAGTCTCTCTGGGGGTGGGGGAGTAGACATTTGGCGGTTGAGGCAGCGCTGCCGGCAGGAAGAGCCTCTCTGGGGTTGGGGGGGAATGGACAGTTGGTGGTAGAGGCAAAGCTGCCTGACAGGAAGAGCCTCTCTGGGGGTGGGGGGAATAAACAGTTGGTGGTAGAGGCAAAGCTGCCTGACAGGAAGAGTCTCTGGGGTGGGGGAATTGACACTTTGTGGTTGAGGCGGAGCTGCATGACAGGAAGAGACTCTGGGGGTGGGGGGAATTGACAGTTGGTGGTAGAGGCAAAGCTTCCTGACAGGAAGAGCCTCTCTGGGGGTGGGGGGAATAAACAGTTGGTGGTAGAGGCAAAGCTGCCTGACAGGAAGAGTCTCTGGGGTGGGGGAATTGACACTTAGTGGTTGAGGAGGAGCTGCATGACAGGAAGAGTCTCTGGGGGTGGGGGGATTTGACAGTTGGTGGTAGAGGCAAAGCTGCCTGACAGGAAGAGTCTCTCTGGGGGTGGGGGGAATCAACAGTTGGTGGTAGAGGCAAAGCCAAGAGACAGGAAGAGTCTCTCTGGGAGTGGGGGAATTAACAGTTGGTGGTAGAGGCAAAGCCGCCTGACAGGAAGAGTCTCTCTGGGAGTGGGGGAATTGAGCGTTGGTGGTTGAGGCAGAGCTGCCTGACAGGAAGAGTCTCTATGGGTAGTGCAGGGAATTGACTGTTGGTGGTAGAGGCAAAGCTGCCTGACCGGAAGTCTCTCTGGGGGTGGGGGGAATAGACAGTAGGTGGTTTAGGCAGAGCTGCCTAACAGGAAGAGTCTCTCTGGGGGTGGGGGGAATCAACAGTTGGTGGTAGAGGCAAAGCTGCCTGAGAGGAAGTCTCTCTCTAGGGGTGGGGGGAATCAACAGTTGGTGGTAGAGGCAAAGCTGCCCGACAGGAAGAGTCTCTCTGGGGATGGGGGTAATGGACAGTTGGTGGTAGAGGCAAAGCTACCTGACAGCAAGAGTCTCTCTGGGGTTGGGGGGAATGGACAGTTGGTGGTAGAGGCAAAGCTGCCTGACAGGAACAGTCTCTGCGAGAGTGGGTGGAACCGAAAGTTGGTGGTTGAGGCAGAGCAGCCTGACAGGAAGAGTCTCTGTGGGGGTCGGGGGAATTGACACTTGGCCGTTGAGGCAGAGCTGCCGACAGGAAGAGTCTCTCTGGGGGTGGGGGGAATGGACAGTTGGTGGTAGAGGCAAAGCTGCCTGACAGGAAGAGCCTCTCTGGGGGTGGGGGGAATCAACAGTTGGCGGTAGAGGCAAAGCTGCCTGACAGGAAGAGTCTCTCTGGGGGTGGGGGGAATCAACAGTTTGGGGTAGAGGCAAAGCTGCCTGACAGGAAGAGTCTCTCTGGGGGTGGGGGAATCAACGGTTGGTGGTAGAGGCAAAGCTGCCTGACAGGAAGAGTCTCTCTGGGAGTGGGGGGAATCGACAGTTGGTGGTAGAGGCAAAGCTGCCTGACAGGAAGAGTCTCTCTGGGGGGTGCAGGGAATTGACAGTTGGTGGTTGAGGCGGAGCTGCCTGACAGGAAGAGTCTCTCTGGGGGGTGCAGGGAATTGACAGTTGGTGGTTGAGGCGAGCTGTCTGACAGGAAGAGTCTCTGGGGTGGGGGAATTGACACTTTGTGGTTGAGGTGGAGCTGCCTGACAGGAACAGTCTCTGGGGTGGGGGGAATTGACAGTTGGTGGTAGAGGCAAAGCTGCCTGACAGGAAGAGTCTCTCTGGGGGTGGTGGGAATCAACAGTTGGTGGTAGAGGCAAAGCCGCCTGACAGGAAGAGTCTCTCTGGGGTTGGGGGGAATGGACAGTTGGTGGTAGAGGCAAAGCTGCCTGACAGGAACAGTCTCTGTGGGGGTCGGGGGAATTGACACTTGGCCATTGAGGCAGAGCTGCCGACAGGAAGAGTCTCTCTGGGGGCGGGGGAATGGACAGTTGGCAGTAGAGGCAAAGCTGCCTGACAGGAACAGTCTCTGTGGGGGTCGGGGGAATTGACACTTGGCCATTGAGGTAGAGCTGCCGACAGGAAGAGTCTCTCTGGGGGTGGGGGGAATCAACAGTTTGGGGTAGAGGCAAAGCTGCCTGACAGGAAGAGTCTCTCTGGGGGTGGGGGGAATCAACAGTTAGTGGTAGAGGCAAAGCTGCCTGACAGGATGAGTCTCTCTGGGGGTGGGGGGAATCAACAGTTGGTGGTAGAGGCAAAGCTGCCTGACAGGAAGAGTCTCTCTGGGGGTGGGGGGAATCAACAGTTGGTGGTAGAGGCAAAGCTGCCTGACAGGAAGAGTCTCTGGGGGTGGGGGAATTGACAGTTGGTGTTTGAGGTGGAGCTGCCTGACAGGAAGAGTCTCTGGGGGTGGGGGGAATTGACATTTGGTGGTTGAGGCGGAGCTGCCTGACAGGAAGAGTCTCTCTGGGGGGTGCAGGGAATTGACAGTTGGTGGTTGAGGCGAGCTGTCTGATAGGAAGAGTCTCTGGGGTGGGGGAATTGACACTTTGTGGTTGAGGTGGAGCTGCCTGACAGGAAGAGTCTCTGGGGTGGGGGGAATTGACAGTTGGTGGTAGAGGCAAAGCTGCCTGAAAGGAAGAGTCTCTCTGGGGGTGGGGGGAATCAACAGTTGGTGGTAGAGGCAAAGCCGCCTGATAGGAAGAGTCTCTCTGGGAGTGGGGTAATTGACCGTTGGTGGTTGAGGCAAAGCTGCCTGACAGGAAGAGTCTCTCTGGGGGTGGGGGGAATCAACAGTTTGGGGTAGAGGCAAAGCTGCCTGACAGGAAGAGTCTCTCTGGGGGTGGGGGGAATCAACAGTTGGTGGTAGAGGCAAAGCTGCCTGACAGGAAGAGTCTCTGTGGGGGTGGGGGGAATCGACAGTTGGTGGTAGAGGCAAAGCTGCCTGACAGGAAGAGTTTCTCTGGGGGTGGGGGGAATCGACAGTTGGTGGTAGAGGCAAAGCTGCCTGACAGGAAGAGTCTCTGTGGGGGTGGGGGGAATCGACAGTTGGTGGTAGAGGCAAAGCTGCCTGACAGGAAGAGTCTCTGTGGGGGTGGGGGGAATCGACAGTTGGTGGTAGAGGCAAAGCTGCCTGACAGGAGGAGTCTCTGGGGGTGGGGGAATTGGCAGTTGGTGGTTGAGGTGGAGCTGCCTGACAGGAAGAGTCTCTGGGGGTGGGGGGAATTGACATTTGGTGGTTGAGGCGGAGCTGCCTGACAGGAAGAGTCTCTCTGGGGGGTGCAGGGAATTGACAGTTGGTGGTTGAGGCGAGCTGTCTGACAGGAAGAGTCTCTGGGGTGGGGGAATTGACACTTTGTGGTTGAGGTGGAGCTGCCTGACAGGAAGAGTCTCTGGGGTGGGGGGAATTGACAGTTGGTGGTAGAGGCAAAGCTGCCTGACAGGAAGAGTCTCTCTGGGGGTGGGAGGAATCGACAGTTGGTGGTAGAGGCAAAGCTGCCTGACAGGAAGAGTCTCTGTGGGGGTGGGGGGAATTGACCGTTGGTGGTAGAGGCAAAGCTGCCTGACCGGAAGTCTCTCTGGGGGTGGGGAGAAAAGACAGTAGGTGGTTGAGGCAGAGCTGCCTAACAGGAAGAGTCTCTCTGGGGGTGGGGGGAATCAACAGTTGGTGGTAGAGGCAAAGCTGCCTGACAGGAAGAGTCTCTCTGGGGGTGGGGGGAATGGGCAGTTGGTGGTAGAGGCAAAGCTGCCTGACAGCAAGAGTCTCTCTGGGGGTGGGGGGAATGGACAGTTGTGGTAGAGGCAAAGCTGCCTGACAGGAACAGTCTCTGCGAGGGTGGGGGGAATCGAAAGTTGGTGGTTGAGGCAGAGCTGCCTGACAGGAAGAGTCTCTGTGGGGTTCGGGGGAATTGACACTTGGCCGTTGAGGCAGAGCTGCCGACAGGAAGAGTCTCTCTGGGGGTGTGGGGAATGGACAGTTGGTGGTAGAGGCAAAGCTGCCTGACAGGAAGACCCTCTCTGGGGGTGGGGGGAATCAACAGTTGGTGGTACAGGCAAAGCTGCCTGACAGGAAGAGTCTCTCTGGGGGTGGGGGGAATGGACAGTTGGTGGTAGAGGCAAAGCTGCCTGACTGCAAGAGTCTCTCTGGGGGTGGGGGGAATGGACAGTTGTGGTAGAGGCAAAGCTGCCTGACAGGAACAGTCTCTGCGAGGGTGGGGGGAATCGAAAGTTGGTGGTTGAGGCAGAGCTGCCTGACAGGAAGAGTCTCTGTGGGGTTCGGGAGAATTGACACTTGGCCGTTGAGGCAGAGCTGCCGACAGGAAGAGTCTCTCTGGGGGTGGGGGGAATGGACAGTTGGTGGTAGAGGCAAATCTGCCTGACAGGAAGAGTCTCTGGGGGTGGGGGAATTGACAGTTGGTGGCTGAGGTGGAGCTGCCTGACAGGAGGGGTCTCTGGGGGTGGGGGGAATTGACAGTTGGTGGTTGAGGCGGAGCTGCCTGACAGGAAGAGTCTCTCTGGGGGGTGCAGGGAATTGACATTTGGCGGTTGAGGAAGAGCTGCCGACGGGAAGAGTCTCTCTGTGGGTGGGGGAATTGACAGTTGGCAGTTGAGGCAGAGCTGACTGACAGGGGGAGTCTCTCTGGGGGTGGGGGAATTGCCAGTTGTTGTTTGAGACAGAGCTGCCTGACAGGAAATCTCTCTGGGGGTGGGGGAATTGACAGTTGGTGGTTGAGGCAGAGCTGCAGAACAGAAGTCTCTCTGGGGGTTGGGGGAATTGACAGCTGGTGGTTGAGGTAGAGCTGCCTGACGGGAAGAGTCTCTCAGGGGGGTGCAGAGAATTGACAGTTGGTGGTTGAGGTAGAGCTGCCTGACAGGAAGAGTCTCTCTGGGAGGTGCAGGGAATTGACAGTTGGTGGTTGAGGCAGAGCTGCCGGACAGGAAGTCTCTCTGGGGGTTGGGGGAATTGACAGTTGGTGGTTGAGGCAGAGCTGCCTGACAGGAAGAGTCTCTCTGGGAGGTGCAGGGAATTGACAGTTGGTGGTTGAGGCAGAGCTGCCTGACAGGAAGTCTCTCTGGGGTGGGGGAATTGACAGTTGGTGGTTGAGGCAGAGGTTCCTCATAAGAAATCTCTCTGGAGGGTGCCGGGAATGGACAGTTGATGGCTGAGGCAGAGCTGCCTGACAGGAAGAGTCTCTCTGGGAGGTGCAGGGAATTGACAATAGGTGGTTGAGGCAGAGCTGCCTGACAGGAAGTCTCTCTGGGGGTTGGGGGAATTGACAATTGGTGGTTGAGGCAGAGCTGTCTGACAGGAAGTCTCTCTGGGGGTGGGGGAATTGACAGTTGGTGGTTGAGGCAGAACTGCCCGACAGGAAGTCTCTCTGGGAGGTGGGGGAGATTGACAGTTAGGGGTTGAGGCAGAGGTTCCTAATATGAAGTCTCTCTGGAGGGTGCTGGGAATGGGCAGTTGATGGTTGAGGCAGAGCTGCCTGACAGGAAGAGTCTCTCTGGGAGGTGCAGGGAATTGACAGTAGGAGGTTGAGGGCAGAGCTGCCGGACAGGAAGTCTCTCTGGGGGTTGGGGAAATTAACAGTTGGTGGTTGAGGCAGAGCTGCCTGACAGGAAGAGTCTCTCTGGGGGTTGGGGGAATTGACAGTTGGTGGTTGAGGCAGAGGTTCCTAATAGGAAGTCTCTCTGGAGGGTGCCGGGAATTGACAGTTGGTGGTTGAGGTAGAGCTGCCTGACAGGAAGAGTCTCTCTGGGAGGTGCAGGGAATTGACAGTTGGTGGTTGAGGCAGAGCTGCCGGACAGGAAGTCTCTCTGGGGGTTGGGGGAATTGACAGTTGGTGGTTGAGGCAGAGCTGCCTGACAGGAAGAGTCTCTCTGGGAGGTGCAGGGAATTGACAGTTGATGGTTGAGGCAGAGCTGCCTGACAGGAAGTCTCTCTGGGGGTGAGAGGAATTGACAGTTGGTGGTTGAGGCAGAGCTGCCTGACAGGAAGTCTCTCTGGGGTGGGGGAATTGACAGTTGGTGGTTGAGGCAGAGGTTCCTCATAAGAAATCTCTCTGGAGGGTGCCGGGAATGGACAGTTGATGGTTGAGGCAGAGCTGCCTGACAGGAAGAGTCTCTCTGGGAGGTGCAGGGAATTGACAATAGGTGGTTGAGGCAGAGCTGCCTGACAGGAAGTCTCTCTAGGGGTTGGGGGAATTGACAGTTGGTGGTTGAGGCAGAGCTGTCTGACAGGAAGTCTCTCTGGGGGTGGGGGAATTGACAGTTGGTGGCTGAGGCAGAGCTGTCTGACAGGAAGTCTCTCTGGGAGGTGGGGGAGATTGACAGTTAGGGGTTGAGGCAGAGGTTCCTAATATGAAGTCTCTCTGGAGGGTGCCGGGAATGGGCAGTTGATGGTTGAGGCAGAGCTGCCTGACAGGAAGAGTCTCTCTGGGAGGTGCAGGGAATTGACAATAGGTGGTTGAGGCAGAGCTGCCTGACAGGAAGTCTCTCTGGGGGTTGGGGGAATTGACAGTTGGTGGTTGAGGCAGAGCTGTCTGACAGGAAGTCTCTCTGGGGGTGGGGGAATTGACAGTTGGTGGTTGGGGCAGAGCTGCCTGACAGGAAGTCTCTCTGGGAGGTGGGGGAGATTGACAGTTAGGGGTTGAGGCAGAGGTTCCTAATATGAAGTCTCTCTGGAGGGTGCCGGGAATGGGCAGTTGATGGTTGAGGCAGAGCTGCCTGACAGGAAGAGTCTCTCTGGGAGGTGCAGGGAATTGACAGTAGGTGGTTGAGGGCAGAGCTGCCGGACAGGAAGCCTCTCTGGGGGTTGGGGAAATTAACAGTTGGTGGTTGAGGCAGAGCTGCCTGACAGGAAGAGTCTCTCTGGGGGTTGGGGGAATTGACAGTTGGTGGTTGAGGCAGAGGTTCCTAATAGGAAGTCTCTCTGGAGGGTGCCGGGAATTGACAGTTGGTGGTTGAGGTAGAGCTGCCTGACAGGAAGAGTCTCTCTGGGAGGTCCAGGGAATTGACAGTTGGTGGTTGAGGCAGAGCTGCCGGACAGGAAGTCTCTCTGGGGGTTGGGAGAATTGACAGTTGGTGGTTGAGGCAGAGCTGCCTGACAGGAAGAGTCTCTCTGGGAGGTGCAGGGAATTGACAGTTGGTGGTTGAGGCAGAGCTGCCTGACAGGAAGTCTCTCTGGGGGTGAGAGGAATTGACAGTTGGTGGTTGAGGCAGAGCTGCCTGACAGGAAGTCTCTCTGGGGTGGGGGAATTGACAGTTGGTGGTTGAGGCAGAGGTTCCTCATAAGAAATCTCTCTGGAGGGTGCCGGGAATGGACAGTTGATGGTTGAGGCAGAGCTGCCTGACAGGAAGAGTCTCTCTGGGAGGTGCAGGGAATTGACAATAGGTGGTTGAGGCAGATCTGCCTGACAGGAAGTCTCTCTGGGGGTTGGGGGAATTGACAGTTGGTGGTTGAGGCAGAGCTGTCTGACAGGAAGTCTCTCTGGGGGTGGGGGAATTGACAGTTGGTGGTTGAGGCAGAGCTGCCTGACAGGAAGTCTCTCTGGGAGGTGGGGGAGATTGACAGTTAGGGGTTCAGGCAGAGGTTCCTAATATGAAGTCTCTCTGGAGGGTGCCGGGAATGGGCAGTTGATGGTTGAGGCAGAGCTGCCGGACAGGAAGTCTCTCTGGGGGTTGGGGAAATTAACAGTTGGTGGTTGAGGCAGAGCTGCCTGACAGGAAGAGTCTCTCTGGGGGTTGGGGGAATTGACAGTTGGTGGTTGAGGCAGAGGTTCCTAATAGGAAGTCTCTCTGGAGGGTTGCCGGGAATTGACAGTTGGTGTTGAGGCAGAGCTGCCTGACAGGAAGAGTCTCTCTGGAGCATGCATGAAATTGACAGTTGGTGGTTGAGGCAGAGCTAACTGACAGGGTGAGTGTTGCTGTGGCAATCTCTCTCGTGCCTTGATCTCCCTCCTAGATTTCAAAACTGAGGTCCCAGCCGTCCACTAGATACTCCTCTTAAGGAAGTCTCCCCAGCTGCCTGCCCACACCCATTACTGGGTATAGATCCACAGTATCATTTATTTTTATGGACGATCGCTTGCATTTTAGTTAACTTAAAGTACATTAGTTTAATATTGGTTTTACTTATGTATCGCAATCTTTTTGAAGTATTTATAATATGAATATTGTATTTAAATTATTCCTGTACGATTGTTTCATAATGTGCTGTTATATATTTTCATATTTATTATGAACAAAATAAAAGTATTTTTTTAAAAAAGGTCAATGTCCACGGGCGGGAGGTGTTACATGTGGATGCATGTGGTATAAAGCCCACGGGCGGGAGGTGTTACATGTGGATGCACGTGTTACAAAGCCCACGGGTGGCAGGTGTTACATGTGGATGCATATGGTATAAGGCCCACGGGCGGGAGGTGTTACAGGTGGTTGCGCATGGTATATAGTCCAAAGGTGGGAGGTATTACATGTGGATGCACGTGGTATAAAGCCCACGGGCGGGAGGTGTTACTTGTGGATGCACGTGGTATAAAGCCCACGGGCGGGAGGTATTACATGTGGATGCACGTGGTATAAAGCCCACGGGCGGGTGGTGTTACATGTGGGTGCACGTGGTATAAAGCCCACGGGCGGGAGGTGTTACATGTGGATGCACGTGTTACAAAGCCCACGGGTGGCAGGTGTTACATGTGGATGCATATGGTATAAGGCCCACGGGCGGGAGGTTACAGGTGGTTGCGCATGGTATATAGTCCAAAGGTGGGAGGTATTACAAGTGGATGCACGTGGTATAAAGCCCACGGGCGGGAGGTGTTACTTGTGGATGCACGTGGTATAAAGCCCACGGGCGGGAGGTATTACATGTGGATGCACGTGGTATAAAGCCCACGGGCGGGTGGTGTTACATGTGGGTGCACGTGGTATAAAGCCCACGGGCGGGAGGTGTTACTTGTGGATGCACGTGGTATAAAGCCCACGGACACGAGGTGTTACATGTGGTTGTACGTGGTATAAAGCCCACATGCAGGAGGTGTTACATGTGGATGGGATCTATATGATCACTGCTATGGCCGAAAATGCCGACTTTTTTTTTAACCCTTTAAACCAAATATATATGCAGGGGGAGAGACCCCCGCAACCTCCCTTCCCCCAGATAATATTATACACTTAACCCCCCCACATATATATATGGTGTAAGGGAGGGGTTAAAAAGAAAAAAAAGTCGGCATTTTCGGCCGTCGCAGTTCCCAGATCGACATTTTTGTACGATTCCATGTGGATGCACGTGGTATAAAGCCCACGGGCGGGAGGTGTTACATGTGGATGCACGTGGTATAAAGCCCACGGGCGGGAGGTGTTACATGTGGATGCACGTGGTATAAAGCCCACGGGCGGGAGGTGTTACATGTGGATGCACGTGGTATAAAGCCCACGGGCGGGAAATGTTACATGTGGATGCACATGGTATAAAGCCCACGGGCGGGAGGTGTTACATGTGGATGCACGTGGTATAAAGCCCACGGGCATGAGTCATGCAATGTTTGGGTGAGTAGGGGGTATTTACCCCTAGGGCTGTACATACCACAAAGAGATCCTGTCCTAGCATCTCCAAGGACTCCAGTTATGGGATATGTATGGGGTGGTGCTACCCCTTTGCAGGGGGTAGTGACCGAGGGGTGGGCAGGGGTGTATATAACACATGGATATCTTGTCCTTGGAAACTGCAGCCTCTCCGGGGGGCCCAGGTCATGGAAGGGCATGGGATGGTGCTAACCTTTTGCAGGAAGGGAGTTCCACTTGGAAGTGTGGAAACCATAGGGGATCCTGTCCTCGAGGTAGTGCAACCTCTCCAGGGACCAATCTATGGGGTAGGCACAGGGGTGGGGCCACACGTTTGCAGGTGGTAGTACATATCATACAGAGAGCCTGTCCTCGGGGGTAATGCAGCCTTTCCAGGGCCCCTGGTTATGGTGTAATGGGTGGTGCTACCCCTTTTCAGGCTTAGTTGCCCCTGCAGGTGTACATACCACTTCGAGATCCTGCCCTTGGGGGTAGTTCAGCCTCTTCCAAGGCCCCAAGTCATGAGGTATGCATGGAGTGTGGCTACCTTTTTGCAGGGGGTAGTTATCCCTGGAGGTGTACATACCACAAGGAGATCCTGTCCTCGGGGGCGGAGGGGGCAATGCAGACGCTCCAGGGCCCCTGCTATGGTCTATGGGGTAGTACTACCCTTCTGCAAGGGTAGGTGACCATGGGGGGTGTACATACCACTGCAGCTTCTCCTGCTGGACCCCCAGGTAAGGGCTATGCACGTGGGGGGGGGGTGTAGCCCCTCTGCAGGGGGCAGTTACCATGGGGGTGTGTGTCCTTGGGGTAGTGAGTGCACTGCAGCTTCTCCTGTTGAACCCCCAGGTAAGGGCTATGCACGTGGGGGGTCTAGCCCCTCTGCAGGGGGCAGTTACCATGGGGGTGTGTGTCCTTGGGGTAGTGAGTGCACTGCAGCTTCTCCTGCTGAACCCCCAGGTAAGGGCTATGCACGTGGGGGGGGGGGGTGCTGCCCCACTGCAGGGGGCAGTTACCATGGGGGTGTGTGTCCTTGGGGTAGTGAGTGCACTGCAGCTTCTCCTGGACCCCCAAGTAAGGGCTATGCACGGGGGGGGTGCTGCCCCTCTGCAGGGGGCAGTTACTCCTGGGGGTGTGTGTCCTTGGGGTAGTGAGTGCACTGCAGCTTCTCCTGCTGAACCCCCAGGTAAGGGCTATGCACAGGGGGGGGTGCTGCCCCTCTGCAGGGGGCAGTTACCATGGGGGTGTGTGTCCTTGGGGTAGTGAGTGCACTGCAGCTTCTCCTGCTGGACCCCCAGGTAAGGGCTATGCACGTGGGGGGGTCTAGCCCCTCTGCAGAGGGCAGTTACCATGGGGGTGTGTGTCCTTGGGGTAGTGAGTGTACTGCAGCTTCTCCTGCTGAACCCCCAGGTAAGGGCTATGTACAGGGGGGTGCTGCCCCTCTGCAGGGGGCAGTTACCATGGGGGTGTGTGTCCTTGGGGTAGTGAGTGCACTGCAGCTTCTCCTGGACCCCCAGGTAAGGGCTATGCACAGGGGGGGGTCTAGCCCCTCTGCAGGGGGCAGTTACCATGGGGGTGTGTGTCCTTGGGGTAGTGAGTGCACTGCAGCTTCTCCTGCTGAATCCCCCGGTAAGGGCTATGCACAGGGGGGGGGTGCTGCCCCTCTGCAGGGGGCAGTTATTCCTGGGGGTGTGTGTCCTTGGGGTAGTGAGTGCACTGCAGCTTCTCCTGCTGGACCCCCAGGTAAGGGCTATGCACAGGGAGGGGTGGGGGGTGCTGCCCCTCTGCGGGGGGCATCCACGCCCATGGGGGTGTGTGTCCTTGGGGTAGTGAGTGCACTGCAGCTTCTCCTGCTGAACCCCCAGGTAAGGGCTATGCACGGGGGGGGGGTGCTGCCCCTCTGCAGGGGGCATCCACGCCCATGGGGGTGTGTGTCCTTGGGGTAGTGAGTGCACTGCAGCTTCTCCTGCTGAACCCCCAGGTAAGGGCTATGCACAGGGGGGGAGGGCGGGTGGGGGGTGCTGCCCCTCTGCGGGGGGCATCCACGCCCATGGGGGTGTGTGTCCTTGGGGTAGTGAGTGCACTGCAGCTTCTCCTGCTGAACCCCCAGGTAAGGGCTATGCACGGGGGGGGGTGCTGCCCCTCTGCAGGGGGCATCCACGCCCATGGGGGTGTGTGTCCTTGGGGTAGTGAGTGCACTGCAGCTTCTCCTGCTGAACCCCCAGGTAAGGGCTATGCACAGGGGGGAGGGCGGGTGGGGGGTGCTGCCCCTCTGCGGGGGGCATCCACGCCCATGGGGGTGTGTGTCCTTGGGGTAGTGAGTGCACTGCAGCTTCTCCTGCTGGACCCCCAGGTAAGGGCTATGCACAGGGGGGGGGGGGGGTGGGGGGTGCTGCCCCTCTGCAGGGGGCATCCACGCCCATGGGGGTGTGTGTCCTTGGGGTAGTGAGTGCACTGCAGCTTCTCCTGCTGAACCCCCAGGTAAGGGCTATGCACAGGGGGGTGGGGGGTGCTGCCCCTCTGCAGGGGGCAGTTACCATGGGGGTGTGTGTCCTTGGGGTAGTGAGTGCACTGCAGCTTCTCCTGCTGAACCCCCAGGTAAGGGCTATGCACAGGGGGGAGGGGGGGTGGGGGGTGCTGCCCCTCTGCAGGGGGCATCCACGCCCATGGGGGTGTACATACCAGACGGAGACCCTGTCCTTGGGGTAGTGCAGCCGCTCCAGGGCCCCCAGGTACTCGGGCAGGGAGTGGGCGGCGTTGCGGGCCAGGATGGCGATCACCAGGGTGGGCAGCTTCTCCAGGGGGGGCTCCTGCTCCTGGGCCCGGCCTGGCCGGGGCCCCGGGCTCCCGCACAGCAGCAGGCCGAGGGCCAGCAGCGCCCGGGCGGCCAGCATGGCACCAGAGTCCGGGGATGAGGCCTGCGAGCCTGGGGGGCACCGGCGGGGACGTGTCAGGGGCCGGGGAGGGAGGGGCTGCCTGGGGGAGGAGAGGGGGAGGGGCTGCGTGGGGGAGGAGAGAGGGAGGGGCTGCGTGGGGGAGGCGGGCGGGAGGGGGCGCTGCAGGCAGCTCTAGGGGCGGGGTCACAGGGGGGGGGCTGCAAATAGGCTTGAAAATAGTCCCATAAAAGAGAGGCAGATGCCCCCAAACCTCAGAGGAACCGCTGCACCGGGGCCAAAAGAAGAGCAGCCTTCAATAACTACCAGCATGCCAAGCAATGTCCCCTGGGGGCCAAGACATGTGAAGAGCTTAACCTAATGTCCCCTGGGGGCCAAGACATGTGAAGAGCTTAACCTAATGTCCCCTGGGGGCCAAGACATGTGAAGAGCTTAACCTAATGTCCCCTGGGGGCCAAGTCATGTGAGCTTAAACTAATGTCCCCTGGGGGCCAAGACATGTGAAGAGCTTAACCTAATGTCCCCTGGGGGCCAAGACATGTGAAGAGCTTAACCTAATGTCCCCTGGGGGCCAAGACATGTGAAGAGCTTAACCTAATGTCCCCTGGGGGCCAAGACATGTGAAGAGCTTAACCTAATGTCCCCTGGAGGCCAAGGAATGTGAGCTCAAACTAATGTCCCCTGGGGGCCAAGTCATGTGAGCGTAAACTAATGTCCCCTGGGTGCCAAGTCATATGAGTTTAAACTAATGTCCCATGGGGGCCAAGTCATATGAAGAGCTTAAACTAATGTCCCCTGGGGGCCAAGTCATATAAAGAGCTTAAACACCTGGGGGCCAAGTCATGTGAGCTTAAACTAATGTCCCCTGGGGGCCAAGGAATGTGAGCCCAAACTAATGTCCCCTGGGTGCCAAGTCATGTGAACTTAAACTAATGTCCCCTGGGTGCCCAGTAATGTGAGCTTAAACTAATGTCCCCTCGGTGCCAAAGAATGTGAGCTTAAACTAATGTCCCCTGGAGGCCAAGTCATGTGAGCTTAAACTAATGTCCCCTGGGGGCCAAGTCATGTGAGCTTAAACTAATGTCCCCTGGGTGCCAAGAAATGTGAGCTTAAACTAATGTCCCCTGGGTGCCAAGTCATATGAGTTTAAACTAATGTCCCATGGGGGCCAAGTCATGTGAGCTTAAACTAATGTCCCCTGGGTGCCAAGTCATATGAGTTTAAACTAATGTCCCATGGGGGCCAAGTCATGTGAGCTTAAACTAATGTCCCCTGGGTGCCAAGTCATATGAGTTTAAACTAATGTCCCATGGGGGCCAAGTCATGTGAGCTTAAACTAATGTCCCCTGGGTGCAAAGTAGCGTGAGCTTAAACTAATGTCCTCTGGGAGCCAAGTCATGTGAGCTTAAACTAATGTCCTCTGGGAGCCAAGTCATGTGAGCTTAAACTAATGTCCTCTGGGAGCCAAGTCATGTGAGCTTAAACTAATGTCCCCTGGGTGCCAAGTCATATGAGCTTAAACTAATGTCCCCTGGGGGCCAAGTCATATGAGCTTAAACTAATGTCCCCTGGGAGGTGTCAGATACCAGATTGCCCACATAGTGTAGCCGATGAATTCTTCTTCCCAATGTACCCCTCTGGTTTTGGTTTGAAGAAAGAACCAGAGCGATCAATTGGAGAAAAGAATGGAACAGCATGCGAACGGGGTCCGGCAACTGCCTGATTTAACGTGGTATCCAAGGAGCAGGCAAGAGAATTCCAGTAATGGTCTGTGGTCAGAGTACGTGACGAGGCAATTCAAGGCAGAGCGTTCAAGAAGAGCAATCCAAATAGCAGTCCGTGTCGAGGAGCCAAAAGGTAATCAGGTACAGAAGGGAAAACAGGGAATAACAGGGAAAGGAACGGATAGGCAAGATACAAGGAATAACACAGAACAGAGTTCGTAATGCCACTAATCCGCAATCAGAAGCACCGATCTAGGTGAGGGAGGCGCTAATAAGGAGGCAAGTCACATGACAACGCGGCGCGCTACTCGGCGTGGGTTGTGGGAGGAGTAGAGCGGACGCCAGCGTTGCCATGCCAGTTTCCAGGCACCAGGTTTCACGATTCTTAAAGAGACACGAGCCCGTGGTTTGGAGAGGAATGAGTGCCCATACATGACAGTATCCTCCCGCAAAGGGGCCCTGTTAAGACGGATTTCTGAACTCTGTCCTGGTGGCGCAGAAGTTCAGAAGGCCAACCTAATTACTTGGAACAGGGTAACCTCTGGACGAGCCAGACCAATCAAGGTAGCGATCGCGGCGGTCAAGACTAGGTCTCAAGAGGGGTGAGGGTGACTGAAAGGCCGCAATGAGCACACAAAGCAAGAGCGCTTACAAACTACTCCAAACAGTTGTTATATCAAAAATATATACACATTTATTTTAAGGCCTTTAAAGCAACGACCGTAGCGAGAAAATCACAATATCACAATATTAAGCCAACACATACCATATCAACACAATATATATACAAATACGACAGTCGCAAGCGTTATATGCACGAAATTTGTAGTCCACCTGAAAGGGAAAGAAAACAGGCAGTGCGATAATGCTTTAGACTCAGTTCGCCTTCAGGGGCACCTAACTAGATGGAAGTCCGAGCCCTGCGAAGAGTGGAGCCTTGTGCTCAAAGTACCTGCACACGCTGGTGCCAACGGGCAAAAGGAGAAGCTCTTCGGAGGAAGTCAGGCAGTTCGGGTTAGTGCACAACAGAAGAAGAACAGGTTGCGCGACTCAAGCGCAGCCTCCACAGTGAGCAGAAGCAGAGCGCGAGTACGGACAAAAGGGTGCTGTTTTTACACAGCGGGGAAAAGCAATGGGCTACTGCAGGAGGGCGACCAGATCCTAGCTATACTACTCACCGGTCCCCAATGCAAGCAGACCCAGGCTTCTCCACGTTAGTTTCAGCAGCTGGCAGGTTCAGAAGAGCCGGGAATGCCTCGTCGTCGTGTAGAGAAAAAAGACGTCCCAATCGAAGAAACCTGCACAGTTTTGTCACCACAGCAGGGCAACGGAGCGGCCGTGTGTATCTGAGCCAAATGTACACTACTCACTTCAGACTTGGGAACGCCAAGTGTACGAAGCGTGTGAGAGTGACCAGGACTCGAAATACAACACAACCTGGCGGCGGTTACAGAGCAGGACTCCCTTGTAAGCTTGTCAGTCAACTGGATGGCCCAGAGACGCTTCCGAAGGCTTACTGGCAGGAGATGATGAAGTCGCCGAGAATAGCTGTTCCTGCTATTCCAAAGGTCGAAGCACCAGTACAGGCCTTCTGGTTCGATCAAAGGAGGAAAGGGTTTCACAGGACGACAGCAGTGCAAAGGAGGAGTCCTTCAGCGGGTCACCAGCGATTCCTCGGTCCAGCCTCTTGGTTGCAGGATACTTGGCTCCTGTATTCCTTCGTTCGTGAGAACTCAGGAGATCGACATGGTAGTGGTGTTTCCAGCCCCCTCTTATCCACGGTACCCTTCGCGCCAAAACGGAGGGGAGCCAATGGGAGATCCGCTCATCAACACACATACCATTCGTGGACCAATCACGGACCACGGTGGTCCCAGGCATTCACACTACCCTAGACTCTCTGGCACCCAGGATGTGTATTGGGACCAGACATCCCAGCCCACACCCTGGAGACACACAAAAGACATGTAGAAGCCCACGAAAGCAACCACGTTTCGCGGGAAAGTACATGCCCAAATAAGGAAGGCCCCGGGTCGCTCGACCTGGGGAAGGTGAAGGGAGCAAGACGGTCAGTGGACAAGACAAAGGAGCCTCGTGGTCTGGCCATTTTGGGAGCCAGGCCACCATTTTGGGTTCAGTGCGAAAAACGCGCTCAGAATGCCAAAAGGAGCTCAAAATACACAAATCGATCGCTGCCACCATTCCAGTCCCTGAATGACTTGCACCGATCAAATTACCATCCTAAAAGAGTATCTAGGGCCCGTAGAAGGCTAGAGACCCAAGAGAGCTGTAACTTAGCTTACAGTGCCCTCTTGTGTCATGTTGCACTAAAGCCGCAGCATGATAAAAGAAACTACGGGAAACAGCGTTCCCCGGTACTGACTGTCTTAAGGGCATGTCAGTTTCCCCGTAAGAAAGGAGCGAAAGCCCAGAGGAGTGCAGCAGAAGGCTGCACTTCTCTGGCTAAGTCAAGAAAAAGGTGAAAAATAACAGCAAAAAGTTTAGGGGTTGCCACATGGAAGGAAAATTACCTACAATTACGAAATCTTTCCTAACACTCGCCCCTCCCAGACTATGGACAGGGGGAGCTAATCCACCCCTGGATGAGTCTCTTGTTCAGGTCGGTTAAACATTCTGGACAACCCATCAGCATTGCTATGTTGGACACCTGGCCTATGCTCAATAGTGAAGTCGAAGCCTTGTAGACTTATGGACCACCTAAGCAACTTTGGATTCTCCCCCTTCATGTTCATTAGCCACTTTAACGGCTTATGGTCAGTTTGCACAGTGAAGTGGGTCCCATAGAGGTAGGGCCTCAGCTTCCTTAGGGCCCACACAACAGAGAAACATTCTTTCTCTACCGTGGACCATCTGAGCTCTCTGTCCTTAAGCTGGCGACTAATAAAACCGATAGGGTGTTCCTTACCCTTCTCATCTACTTGTGATAGTACAGCTCCTATCCCAGTGTCAGAGGCGTCCGTCTGCACGATAAAAGGTCGTTGATAATCAGGGGCCCTAAGGACAGGGGCCTGGCACAAGGAGTCTTTTAAGCCATTGAAGGCCTTCTCACACTCGTCGGTCCAAGTTACCTTCTTGGGTTTCTTCAGAGTTGTGAGGGCAGTCAGAGGAGCAGCTATGGTGCCATAGTCTGCCACAAAATTGCGGTAATACCCCGTGAGTCCTAAGAAGGCTCTCACTTGGGTTTGCGTAGTGGGGGTAGGCCAGTCTTGTACTGCTTGTACTTTACTGGGTAGAGGCTGTATCCTCCCTCCACCTACTTCATGTCCAAGGTAAACCACTGAGCCTTGTCCAATCTGGCATTTACTAGCCTTTATGGTCAAGTGGGCTTTCTGAAGAGCCTGGAGCACAATCCCGAGGTGTTTCACATGGTCTTCCCAGGTGGCACTGAAAACTGCTATATCGTTCAGATATGCAAAACAGAATTCGTCCAACCCATTCAACACATGATTCACAAGCCTCTGGAAAGTGGCAGGTGCATTCTTCAACCCGAACGGCATTACCCGGAATTGGTAAAGGCCGTCTGGAGTAGAAAATGCTGTCTTCTCCTTGGCATGTTCTGCTAAAGCTATTTGCCAATAGCCAGCAGTGAGGTCAAACGTGCTGAGGTACTTGGAGGCACCCAAAGTATCCACCAGCTCATCTGTTCGAGGCAAGGGGTGTGCATCTGTCTTGGTGACAGCATTCAGAGCCCTGTAATCCACGCAGAACCTCAATTCAGAAGTGCCTGCTTTTGGAACCAACACCACTGGGCTGGACCAAGGACTACTAGAGGGTTCAATCACCCCAAGGTCTAACATCTTGTGGACCTCGGTCTTAATATAAGACCGTACTTTGTCTGACATCCTGTATCCCCTACTTTTGGTAGGTACACTGTCTCCTGTGTCAATGTTATGTTTGCACCAGGGTGTCAAACCAGGTGACTGTGAAAACAGGGGGGGAAACTGCCTAAGCAAACTTTTCACCTCAGCCTGCTGATCAGAAGTCAGGTGAGGGGCCACTCGGACACCCTCAAAGGAGCTATCTCAAGGACCGCTCTGGAACAGGTCGGGGAGAGGTTCAGACTCCTCTTCCTCAACATCTGAAGCCAGTAGCAGTGCTGCGATTTCGACTCTTGGGACGAAAGCCTTCAGCCTATTCACGTGAAACACTTTTGGAGCCTGTCCAGGCCTTCCAAGGTCCACTAAATAGTTAACCTCACCCAGGGGCTCCACCACTGTGTAAGGGCCTGACCATTTGTCCTGTAAAGCTCGAGGCCTTATGGGATTCATGATCAGGTGTAAAGTTGATGAGGGAAGCTTTCTGGTCGTACCAATGTTTCACCAGCGCTTGCCCTGCCTTCAATTTATCACTAGCCAAGCCGGGGGGGCGTGGCCTGGAGCTCATGGCGAGTGGAAGCTGAGTCGCCGTGCTCCGGCCGAGGCGCCGTTTCCAGATCCTTTTGCCTACTTAAAATCGCACCTGGGATAAAAAGAATCGGTTCCGAGGAGAGGGGAACCGAGCCCGGACACGCTGCAGGGGTCTTCCCCTGGATCCGGGCCCCCGAGCCCAAGGATTCGGCCCGATAACGGGCCCCCCCCCCTGGCGGGACCCAAGATGGCGGCCATCTTACGAAACTAATGTCGCAGGAGAACTTGCAGCCAAACCGACCTATTAACCTTTGCTGCGACTGCATCGGGGGTGAGGAGCCTCTACCTCTATCCGGCCCTGCTGAGCTGAACTAACCAGACCCCCTGGCCGGGGAAACCAAACCGGGGCTCAGACCCTCACCACCGAGCACGGCCCCGGCCATCGACAACAGACGACGGTGGCGGTGGGGAAAGCGCCGGGCATGAGCGCGAACGACCTGACAAATACCCCACTGTACACCCTCTTGAAAACTTGAGCCTCGACCACCCTGCTTCCGACAAATAACCCCGGCGCCTGTCTCCACACGATCGAGTGACGCCAAAATGGCGTCCAGGAACAAGACAAAGGCAACCACCATGGACTCCTACGTGTCCGCTAAAGCGAAGACTCCCCTGCAGCCAACCGCTTCCACTCCTGAATCCCCCCGAGCGCAACCAACAGGTTCCCCAGAAAACCAAGCACAAGTTCTGGAGGCGATTGAGTCATTGCGTGCGTTCATAGACATGAGAATTGGGGAGTTCAAATCTGAGCTGCAGCTGGTGCGCCAGGACGCCCGCAACTTGACGGAAAGGTTGACCTCCGCCGAATCCACCATTAAAGAGACGTCGGGAGACACAAAGGAGCTGAAGGCCAAGGTGACGGACCTAGAACGGAAGGTACTCTCACTTGAAGCCAGGGCCGAAGAGGCCGAGGGCAGAGCCAGACGCGCTAACATCCGAATACTGGGGGTACCGGAGGGAAGCGAGGGCCCGGATCCGACGGCCTATGTGGAATCCCTGATACAACAGGAGGTGGGCGCAGGAAAGCTGACGCAGGGATTCTCGATCGAAAGGGCGCACAGATCGCTGCAGAAGAAACCCCCGCCGGGCTCGCGCCCTCGCCCTATAATTGCTAAAGTTCTGAACTTCCGAGATAGGGAGATTATCCTCCGACACTCCAGAGAGGAGGGCCCTATCGAACGCAACGACTCCAAGATCACGATCTACCCTGATTACACCCCGAAAGTCCAACGGGAGAGGAATTCATTCGTCCCGATCAAGGCTCGGCTCAGACAACTGGACCTAAAATATATGTTGCTCTACCCCTCCAGACTAAAAGTGATCCACAAGGGCAGGGCGATCTTCTTGGAATCCCCGGCAGCGGCGACCATGTGGCTAGAGGACAACAATCTGGCAGCGGACAATGACTCTCAACTTTCCGCGAATTGATGAACCCCCTCGCCCGATGTGAGGATGTCATATACTCAACTAGGACGTTGGGCACTCGACCTAAGAAGAAGGTAACATCACTCAACAGTTTGCAAAGATGAAACGGCCCTCGCTCGGCCCCCGCCAGGCACAGGGCCCCACCCCCCACGAACAGAACAGGTCAGGCCAGTTGCCTGCCCGACCTTCCTCGTGCCCGATACCCGGATGGGTCCAGACGGTACGAGAGCGCCTGAGCACCCGCAAGACCTTGTCGTTGCTGGGCGCACCAGTTTTAGTTTTGTTATTTGTTTTTGTTTATACCACAGCCCTCAGACTACTAATGAAGCAGAAAAATGGGCCCGGAGGCTCTTGGGGGCGGTGGATGGGACATCGCCAGACCCTGAGGGGGACAATGTACCGCCCGGAGGCGCGGGAGGCGCGGAAGATGAGGCTGAAACAATAACTCTATGGCGTCCCAAATCAAGGTGATGACGTGGAATGTGAGGGGCATGGGCACGTACATGAGGAGGAATCGGATCCACTCCTATCTGTGTAGGAAAAAGATATCAATAGCAATGCTCCAAGAAACCCACCTCACGGACGAAGCAACGGCCAAACTCTCCGATAAGTGGGGAGGTACTGGGAAAGGGGCGCCTTATTCCAAATTCGCCAGAGGAGTGTTCACGTGGGTGAGCCCAACTGTTCCCTTCCACCTGTTGGGCCACGAAGCCGATAAGGAGGGCAGATATCTAATAATATGGGGCACCATCGATTCCATACCGGTGTGCCTGGTGAACTCATATTTCCCGCAACAAGGAATACCCTCACACCTCGCAATGCTCACTGCCAAAATCATTCTCAGGAGAGAGAGCGCTTTCATATGGGGTGGCGACTTCAATTCGGTCAGGAATGGCGCTCTGGACAGGTCGGACCCCCCCCGTTCCCCGAACAACCTCGCGTCTAACGCGCTGAACACGGCAATAGAACAGCTCGATCTGGTGGATATTTGGAGGGAACAACACCCCATCGAGAGGAGCTACTCCTATTACTCGGCCCCCCACAAGGTCCACACGAGAATAGACTATCTGTTCATCGATCGTGCGCTGGCTCAGCAGGTGGACGACACACTTTACCTAGGTAGAACCATATCGGATCACTCGCCACTGACCATGCAATGGATCCCTAGAGGACCCAGGCCACCAATCCCGCTATGGAGAATGCCACCCGCAGCACTCACGGACCACGCATTCAGGGAAGAACTGGGTACCAAACTCGAAGATTATCTCGACATTAATACAGGTTCAGTGTCGCGCTGGAGCACACTCTGGGAGGCCATGAAGGTTGTCACAAGAGGCGAAGTTATATCAGGTGCCGGTGGTATTCGCAAGCTACTGAAACTGAAACTGGAGAAACTGGAAGACAGGATCACCCACCTTGAATCCGAACTCAACAATGCACCCGACGCCGAAACAGAGCTGAAGGACATCCGGGAGGAGTGCCTATTGGCATGGAACAGACTGTCCAAATTCGACTACGCGACCTACATAGCCAGAACTCACAAAGAAGCGGATAAGCCTGGTAGAATGCTTGCCTGGCTGTGTCGGCGCGAGTTTCCAAGACACCTCCCAACCGAAATAACGGATGAAAGGGGGACGACTCATCGGACGCAACGAGATATCAACCAAGCTTTTGCGGCCTTCTACTCCAGGTTGTACGCCCATGACGCCAAAATACCAGTGGACGACATCAGGACCACACTGGCCGAGATTGAGCTCCCAAGTCTGACGGAGGCCCAGAGAGAGTCATTGGATGCAGAGATCACCGCTGAGGACGTGACATATGCGATTCAGTCGCTGACCACTTGTAAAACCCCCGGGAGCAATGGACTCCCGCCCGAATTCTACAAAGCCTACGCTGCGACCCTTGCCCCGACACTCCACAGGGTCTACATGGAGGCATTTGAAACCGGGACCTTACCTGACTCCATGAAAGAGACAATTATCATCCCTATACTTAAACCTAACAAACCCGCCAACAACTGCGAGTCATATCGCCCGATTGCCATGCTGAACTATGACTGCAAAATTCTGACCACAATCTTAGCTAAGAGGCTGGCAAGGGTGATTGGAACCTTGATCCATGAAGACCAGAATGGCTTTGTGCCAGGTCGCAACACCACTGCGAACCTGAGGAGGCTCCAACATATCATGGCGGAGACCCACGACCGAGATGAAGACCTCGCTATACTCTCTCTGGACGCCATAAAAGCTTTTGATTCCATCTTTTGGGAGTGGTTAATTGAAGTACTAAAGGAATTCGGCTTTGGAGCGAGCTTCGTGAGGTGGATCGAGGTACTGTACAACACCCCGACAGCGAGGGTGAAGACTGGAACGACGATGTCTCAGGCCTGGCCGATACAGCGCGGCACCCGACAAGGATGCCCACTATCCCCAATGTTATATATACTGGGCCTGGAGCCAGTGGCTGCATACTTCAGGGCACAACATTTTGACGCGGGCATCGGGCTGGGCAGGGACCATGCCATAATATCCATGTATGCGGATGATGTCCTCCTGTACTTGAATAACCCCCGGCTCAACGCACACGTCGCGCTCGATATCCTCGACAACTACTCCCGATACTCCGGAATAACATTCAGCAAATTGAAGTCTTGTGCGTTTCCGCTGGCGAGACTTAGGGGCCTGGCTGAGTCAGACCTCCCAGACGTCGGGATACGATGGCAACTAGAACACTTTAAATACCTGGGAATTGACGTGTGCCATACCCCAGCTCTCACACATGACCATAACACGGAAAAAGCTGTTAGGACCCTTCGCAAATCCATGAACTTTTGGTCGAAGCTACCACTGGCGGTAATGGGCAGAGCCGCAATAGTCAAAATGATAATTCTCCCCCGCCTCTTGTACCACTTCACGAACGTATGCTTTTACATCAGGCCGCCTTTCTTCAAAAAATTGGACTCTCTCATCAAGGACTTCATATGGGGGTCCTCCAGACACAAGATCTCCCTCCCCACACTCACGCTCCCGCACAAAGAAGGTGGGATACAACTGCCGGATCTACAAAGGTACTATCTGGCCGCACAGCTCAGTCACACAACGAAATGGCTTTCTGATGAACCTTCGTCGGAAACGAAGCTCCTCCGTAACCCGACTTCTAAGCTGTTCCCCAGGGAGATGCTTTGGAACCCGTTGAAACAAGCTTCAGGAGTCCCCATGATTGTCACCTTGGGCCGGCAGGTGTGGGCCAGAACCGGCTTTCTCCGACACCTGGAGCACCCCTACAATCCCAGTGCCCCCATCCTGGCTGACGTGTGCAAGACCCGCGCAGACTTAGCGACAGCGAGACAATGGGAGAGAGCTGGAATCTACACATGGGGGGATCTGTTCGAAGACGGCATGTTCAGAGAACTCGATTCCCTACAAGCCAATGAAGGCATTTCAAACGCCCAGTTCTTGTGGTACCATCGCCTCAAGCGAACGGCAAAGGCACAATGGCCCGTTTGGCCGGAGGAACCCCCACCGGACCCCCTTCTCCAGGAGATGTACGACCTAGCAGACGGCTGGAGACCGGTCTCCCGCTTATATGCCAAGCTGAACGACAGACCCAACCCAAAAAGCACGCCCCTGAGACAAAAATGGGAATCCGACCTGGGGGTCCCGCTCACCGACGGCGAATGGGAGCGAATACTTCTATACCCCAAAGAGGTGTCGAGGAATACCAGATTTAAACAAGTCCAGTTAAATGTCCTATACCGGACATACATGACTCCGCTAAGAGTTGCAACCTTCAACAATCGTGCACTTCCGCACTGCCCCTGGTGCGGTAACGACAAGGCGGACTTGATCCATATGTTTTGGACCTGCACCAAGACTGCGCACTTCTGGTCCATGGTGGAATGTACATGCACTGAGGCGGGGCTCACAAGATACGAGTGGAGCCCAAAGGAATGCTTGCTGGGAGCCCATCCCAGACCCAGCAAACATAAGCATCAGGTCAAACTAATGGACCTTGCTTGCATCCTTGCGAAGAGGTCCGTGGCGATGGCATGGAAATCCCCAAGGGGCCCTAGACACGGACGTTGGCTCAAAGACCTGGAAAAGTGGACGGAGGCGGAGACTAGGGCCTGGCAGGATGGCATCCGCTCGAACGATGACGACTCCAATGAAGCTCTGGACTCATGGAAGGCCCTGGTGCGTGACATTCAATTCGCCTCCGACCACAAACCCCCCTGAATTTTCGCTCCTAACAGAATACCGCCTGTGACTGGTTTCTAAGAATGGCCAACACCATACCCAGCCCCCCACGGACTTGCTGCACACCGAACCCCCCCCCTTCGCCCCCCACCACGGACGATACATTGCTCTATGAAGGCTGTGGAAGTTAAGTAGTTAATTAGTTAATTTGTTTTCAGTTGATTGTTAAGTCACTGTTTGTTGTTTGTTTCGCAGTTTTACAAATTCCAATAAAATGCTTTTAAAAAAAAAAAAAATCACTAGCCAAGCCCATCAGAAGTACCATCCGTTTTCTGAGCCCTAGCACATAATCAACTACGTTGGTAGTAACAGGGGGAGTGGGCATCTCCCATCCCTCTTTGACGATGGCTAAGGGTCCCCGTACGGGATGACCGAACAGAAGTTCGAAGGGGCTGAAGCCAACACCCTCCTGTGGTACCTCTCGGTAGGCAAACAGTAAGCATGGTAAAAGAAGATCCCATTTTCTTCTCTGAGGCTCCTCCAGAGCCCCAATCATGCTCTTTAACGTTCTGTTGAAACGTTCCACCAGACCATTGGTCTGGGGGTGGTATGCAGAAGAGAACTTGTAGGTGACCCCACATTCTTTCCACATAGCCTGCATATACTTTGACATAAAGTTGCTGCCACGATCTGACACAACTTCTTTAGGGAAGCCAACCCTAGTAAATATGCCGAGTAAAGCTTTTGCAACTGACTTGGCAGTTACAGTTTTCAATGGGATGGCCTCAGGATACCTGGTTGCATGGTCGACCAGCACCAGGATAAACCTATTGCCCGAGGATGTTTGCGGGTCAAGGGGACCAACGATGTCGAGCCCTACCCTTTCAAATGGTACCCCCACAACTGGGAGCGGTACCAACGGAGCTTGGATTGTCGCGCCAACCTTACCAGACAACTGGCAGGAGGCACAACTCCTGCAGTGACTTTCTACTTGCACCCCCATCTTGGGCCAGTAGAAGTGCATGGATAACCTTTGCTTGGTCCTCTTCATACCAAGGTGACCAGCAAGGGGAACTTCATGCGCCAACTGCAGGAGGAAGGGCCTAACAGCAAGGGGAACCACCAACCTCCTATGGTCTCCTTCTGTAGACTCTGTGGGTTCACTATACAGGAGTCCACCTTCCCAATAAATCCTATGCTTCCCAGGAGGTTCACCCTCAAGCTGGGAGCAGGCCTGTCTCCTTAGGCCTTCCAGAGATGGGCACTCACGTTGGCCTTTACTGAATTCGTCCCTATCAGGACCTCCTTCAACTAACAAGTCTTTTAGTTCAGGATGATCGTTGGGGTCGAATACTTCAGGCATCGCCACTTCCTCGTCAGGCCCGGGCGATTGACCAACTTCCTCCACCGCAGTGGTAGGCGAGCTCGGGGGAATATTCTCTTTCCCTCGTCGTGACTTGTTGACTCCTTTCGCCTTGGGTTTCCCCTTTGGCTGGGGCGGCGTATTGGACTTGGCCAATGCTGCCCGTGCTTGAGACCGTGTGTAGGGTCTTTCGGCAGTGTCTCCTACGAGCCCTAAAGCTCTGAGATCATTACCCAAAAAGACGTTTCCCGGGACGTTTCTCTGAATGCTCACTGGAATCCTGACTGCTGTACCATTTAAAGTAAGATTTACAGGGATTACGGTAAACATACGGAGGGGGCCGTCAGCCAACTTAGTGGGCATCAGAGTAGCTCTGGCAACTTCCTCTGAGTCTACCAAGGTAGAATCCACTTCAGTGCGACTGCACCCACTATCCCTAAGAGCTGGAGTATCCACTCCATTGATCAGCACACTGTCTTTAAAGTAGTGCTTGGTATTATCCGGAATCCTAGCATAAGCCTCTGCGACTTTAGGCTCCCAGGAACCCAGGGACACTAAAACTACCTCAGCCTCTATCCCGCTGGGAAATGAGTCTGAGGAGAAGCATGCTCCTGTAATCTCTTCTTCCTCGTAGGAGGAGAAGGCCAGATTAGCGGAGTGGACCCCCAAAGGTCCAACCTTACACCGGGGATCCCCCTTCACATGGTCAGTGGCTCCAAAAGAAAAACAAGATCCATTGGATCTGTTTACGTAGGGAGGCTTATTGTAACCAGAGTTCTGTTTCGGAGGCTGACCTCCACTACCCTGTGAGTTCTCTTGTGTCTTACCCTTGTTTTTCTTTTTGTGGCCCTTATGGGAAGAAGATTTAGCAGATTCCCCACCCTCCATATCTTTGGACTTTTTCCCTTCCTCCTGCTTACCAGGATGAGTTTTGTCCTTATGGGAAACTCGATGTGACACCCATAAGTCTGCTGCAATGGCCAGCTTCTTAGGATCTATCTCCTTCGAATCGGCCAAATGCTGCTTAAGCTCCGGGGAAGAAGAAGCAAAAATGTGTTCCAGCATGACAAGATTTATCATGCCTTCGAAGGTAGAGACCTTATAACCTTCGACCCAGCCAGTTAAGTTTTTCAAGGATTCAGCGACATAAGATACCCAAGTACCACCTTCCTTTTTCTTATACTCTCGAAAACGCTTTAAATATTGGGCCGGAGTCTTCCCAAACTTTAAAATGAGAGTTTGCTTTAACATTGCGAAATCAGCTCGCTCAGCCTTCGACATTTCCATGATGGCACTACAGCCAGAATGGGGCAGTCTACTGAGCAACCACGCAATCTTATCAGCATTGTCAACTTCTTGAACTTCGCATGCATACTCAAACGCATTCAGCCAGTCCATAATGTCATTCCTTTCTTCATACACACTGAGCAGATCTTTCGGAAACCGTGGATGAGAGGAGGCCCCAGACCCATGTCCAGGACCGTTGGACCCATTTGCAACCTGAAGCTTGGCCAGTTCCAACTGGTGATCCCTGTCTTTCTGTTTTTCTGCCTGTTCGATTTTTAGTTTGGCTATGCTGAATTCAAGCTCCTGCTGCCTAAACCGCAGCTCTTGCTTCTTGAATTCAAGCATAGCCTCCCCATCAGCACTGGCAGAGGAAACATTAGACATCTCGTCCTCCCTGTCCTCGTGGTCGCGATGGATCAGTGCGGCGGCAGAACCGTCGGTTCTACCAGTGAGAGCAGCCCCACCACCTTCCGCACTGTCCTCAGAAGTTATAGCGTCAAGCTGCGCTTCTTGCCACGCCACGATTCTTTGGATCATTTCCAATTTCGTGCCTTGAGAGGAAACACCTCTCTCCGCACACATCTTCTTCAATGTTGCTGATTTGGAAGCATTTAAAGTTAACAAGGTATTTGTTTCCATACTGTTTGATAGGACTATGGCCTTTTTAAAGTTATACTACAACAATTCACTACGTGTCCTGGTTGGAATAACCTGAAATGCCCTAGTTCGTGCGCAACACTGGATACCTTCAGTCGTATCCCACCGCTGTACACCAATTTGTTAAAACGGATTTCTGAACTCTGTCCTGGTGGCGCAGAAGTTCAGAAGGCCAACCTAATTACTTGGAACAGGGTAACCTCTGGACGAGCCAGACCAATCAAGGTAGCGATCGCAGCGGTCAAGACTAGGTCTCAAGAGGGGTGAGGGTGACTGAAAGGCCGCAATGAGCACACAAAGCAAGAGCGCTTACAAACTACTCCAAACAGTTGTTATATCAAAAATATATACACATTTATTTTAAGGCCTTTAAAGCAACGACCGTAGCGAGAAAATCACAATATCACAATATTAAGCCAACACATACCATATCAACACAATATATATACAAATACGACAGTCGCAAGCGTTATATGCACGAAATGTGTAGTCCACCTGAAAGGGAAAGAAAACAGGCAGTGCGATAATGCTTTAGACTCAGTTCGCCTTCAGGGGCACCTAACTAGATGGAAGTCCGAGCCCTGCGAAGAGTGGAGCCTTGTGCTCAAAGTACCTGCACACGCTGGTGCCAACGGGCAAAAGGAGAAGCTCTTCGGAGGAAGTCAGGCAGTTCGGGTTAGTGCACAACAGAAGAAGAACAGGTTGCGCGACTCAAGCGCAGCCTCCACAGTGAGCAGAAGCAGAGCGCGAGTACGGACAAAAGGGTGCTGTTTTTACACAGCGGGGAAAAGCAATGGGCTACTGCAGGAGGGCGACCAGATCCTAGCTATACTACTCACCGGTCCCCGATGCAAGCAGACCCAGGCTTCTCCACGTTAGTTTCAGCAGCTGGCAGGTTCAGAAGAGCCGGGAATGCCTCGTCGTCGTGTAGAGAAAAAAGACGTCCCAATCGAAGAAACCTGCACAGTTTTGTCACCACAGCAGGGCAACGGAGCGGCCGTGTGTATCTGAGCCAAATGTACACTACTCACTTCAGACTTGGGAACGCCAAGTGTACGAAGCGTGTGAGAGTGACCAGGACTCGAAATACAACACAACCTGGCGGCGGTTACAGAGCAGGACTCCCTTGTAAGCTTGTCAGTCAACTGGATGGCCCAGAGACGCTTCCGAAGGCTTACTGGCAGGAGATGATGAAGTCGCCGAGAATAGCTGTTCCTGCTATTCCAAAGGTCGAAGCACCAGTACAGGCCTTCTGGTTCGATCAAAGGAGGAAAGGGTTTCACAGGACGACAGCAGTGCAAAGGAGGAGTCCTTCAGCGGGTCACCAGCGATTCCTCGGTCCAGCCTCTTGATTGCAGGATACTTGGCTCCTGTATTCCTTCGTTCGTGAGAACTCAGGAGATCGACATGGTAGTGGTGTTTCCAGCCCCCTCTTATCCACGGTACCCTTCGCGCCAAAACGGAGGGGAGCCAATGGGAGATCCGCTCATCAACACACATACCATTCGTGGACCAATCACGGACCACGGTGGTCCCAGGCATTCACACTACCCTAGACTCTCTGGCACCCAGGATGTGTATTGGGACCAGACATCCCAGCCCACACCCTGGAGGCACACAAAAGACATGTAGAAGCCCGCAAAAGCAACCACGTTTCGCGGGAAAGTACATGCCCAAATAAGGAAGGCCCCGGGTCGCTCGACCCGGGGAAGGTGAAGGGAGCAAGACGGTCAGTGGACAAGACAAAGGAGCCTTGTGGTCTGGCCATTTTGGGAGCCAGGCCACCATTTTGGGTTCAGTGCGAAAAACGCGCTCAGAACGCCAAAAGGAGCTCAAAATACACAAATCGATCGCTGCCACCATTCCAGTCCCTGAATGACTTGCACCGATCAAATTACCATCCTAAAAGAGTATCTAGGGCCCGTAGAAGGCTAGAGACCCAAGAGAGCTGTAACTTAGCTTACAGTGCCCTCTTGTGTCATGTTGCACTAAAGCCGCAGCATGATAAAAGAAACTACGGGAAACAGCGTTCCCCGGTACTGACTGTCTTAAGGGCATGTCAGTTTCCCCGTAAGAAAGGAGCGAAAGCCCAGAGGAGTGCGGCAGAAGGCTGCACTTCTCTGGCAAAGTCAAGAAAAAGGTGAAAAACAACAGCAAAAAGTTTAGGGGTTGCCACATGGAAGGAAAATTACCTACAAGTACGAAATCTTTCCTAACAGGCCCTCACCCCCCGAGCGGACCAGAAACGGGCCAAAAAGACAGGGGCATGAATGTTTCCGGCCGGTTCCCAGGTGAGGTCCTCCGGACCATAGCCCTTCCAATCAACCAAGTACAAACGCCCCCCCCTGCGCACCTTGGTGTCCAGGATTGCAGCCACCTCATATTCGTCGAAACCATGCACCCTAACAAGAGAAGGGCGTAAAGGCAGTTTGGTCAATCGGTGACAAGGTTTCACCAAGGACACATGAAACACTGGATGTATCCTCCAACTCGAAGGCAGGGCTAGACGAACCACAGCTGGATTTATGAACTGCAGGATCTTATAAGGACCTACAAAACGAGGTAACAAGGCCTGTCGACCCGGTAATCGTAGGTTTTTTGTAGACAACCAGACATTCATGCCTGGGGCATACAGAGGGGCCGCAGAGCGGTGTGCATCAGCATACTTTTTCGAACGGCTCTGGGCCAGAACCAGTTGGTTTTTCACTAAGGCATGGGTATCTGAGAGTCTCTTAAAACAACTCAAAGCAGCGGGGTTGTGGAATGGCAGTTCTGCACCAAGAGGCAAGGAACGCGGATGTGGACCGTACATTGCGTAAAATGGGGACATATGGGTCGCAGTATGGAGGGAATTATTGTAGGCAAATTCCGCCAACGGCAATACGGAGACCCAGGTACCCTGACGTTGAAAGGTGAGGCAACGGAGGTACTGTTCCATGGTTGCATTTAGCCTCTCCGTTTGACCGTCTGTTTGAGGGTGGTAAGCGCTGGAATATCTGCCATCTATACCCAGGGTTGTGGTCAATGACCTCCAAAAGCGAGAAGTGAACTTCGGTCCCCGATCCGTGATGATCATAGTAGGCAGGCCGAACCTTCTAAACACATTCTTCAAGAACAGATCCGCTAGCACCGGAGCGGTAGGGATACCATGGCATGGTACAAACAGAGCCATCTTGGTAAGTAGTCAATAACTACCCAGATAGTGCTGTACCTGTCCACCATAGGTAGTTCCACGACGAAATCCATAGAAAGCATTTTCCATGGGGCATCGGGTACAGGCATGGGTTGAAGTAGGCCCACAGGTTTACCATGATGATGTTTGCACTGGGCACGAACAGTACAAACCGCTATATATTCCCTTATGTCTTGGTTCATAGAGGGCCACAAGCACCATCTTCCCAAGAGGTCCAAGGTCTTTCCAACCCCTGGATGGGCTGCTACTGCAGCATCATGGCACCACTGCATGGCGGTACGCCGGGTATTAGCATCTGGCAAGAATATTTTTCCCTGTTTATAGGGTAGTGAGTGAATGAGCTCAATCCAAGGCTGGGAACATCGGAGGGATGGGTACTCACCCTGTCCTTAATCGAGACGGTTAAGGAGGGACGTAACGTACAACCACAAACCACTTGATTAGGTAGTAACAGGGAGCCGTGAAGGTTGGAAGGATTCGGAGGTCCATGAAGTCGAGAAAGGGCATCTGCTTTTGAGTTCAAGAAACCGGGACGGTAGGTGATAATGAAATTGAACATCGAGAAGAATTCATGCCACCTAGCATGGCGAGCCGTGGTGCATTTCACTGACTGCAAGGCCAAGAGGTTCCTGTGGTCAGTGAAGACTTGGACCGGCTCAGGAGAGCCCAACAGATGATGCCTCCAAGCCAAGAATGCGTCTCTGACAGCCAATAACTCGCGTTCCGTGATAGTGTAATTTCTTTCATAGGGTGTAAGCTTTCTGGAGTGGTAAGCCACTGGATGTAGGCTTTTGGTGTCTGGACAATGCTGGGACAAAACAGCGCCCAAGGCTACATTAGAGGCATCAGCTTCAAAGACAAATGGTGTATTTATATCCGGATGCTGGAGAACAGGAGCAGAGGTGAAGGCAGACTTCAGGGTTTCGAAGGCTACTTGTGCCTACGCATTCCACCTAAACGGGTGTTTAGTGCTGGTGAGGGCCGTCAGTGGAGAAGCAAGGGCAGAGAAGTCTTGGATAAACCGCCGATAAAAATTGGCAAAGCCAAGAAATGATTGCAAGGCTTTTAACGTGTTGGGACGAGGCCAGTCTAGAATAGCGGATACCTTGGAACGGCTCATCTGCACGCCTTGGTCGGTAATGTTATAGCCCAGGAATTCCACCTCCGTAACATGAAACATGCATTTCTCCAGCTTGGCATACAGACGGTTTGCCCTCAGTCGTTGCAATACGTTAGAAACATGAGTGACATGAGAAGCAATCGAGGGGGAATAAATCAAGATGTCATCCAAGTACACGACCACATATTGGTCCAACATGTCATGGAATACCTTGTTAATGAAGTACTGAAAGGTAGCTGGGGCGTTGCACAGGCCAAAAGGCATAACGCAGTAGTCAAAGAGGCCATACTTGATTTTGAAAGCGGTTTTCCATTCATCGCCCTCGCGTATTCGTACAAGATTGTATACACCCCTTAAATCCAGCTTAGTAAACACCTTGGCCGAACCCAACTGATCCAGCAGAACCGTAATCAGGGGACTCGGATATTGATTCTTGATCGTGACTGCGTTTAAAGCCCGATAGTCGATGCAAGGGCGAAGGTCCCCCTCCTTTTTTGGGACGAAGAACAAGGGAGTGGCAGCAGGCGAACGTGAAGGGCGGATAAAACCAGTGTTCAAGGGCTTCTTAATATAGTCCTTCAATATCTGATCTTCCTTTGGGATCAAGGATTAAATCCGCCCCCAGGGTACTTTGGTCCCTGGAACCAGCTCAATAGGGCAGTCGTAGGATCTGTGTGGCGGAAGCACCTCTGCCCCCCGGGCATCAAACACATCTTTGTACTTTTGGTATGCCAAAGGAAGCGTGGTATTGATAACTGCTCCCACGGTACCAGCTAGCTCATAGAGAACACGGCCTGGATTGACCATCGAAGGGGTTGTCAGACAATGGCTCTCACAGAAATCCGAGAGAAAACACACGTCCCCTGAATACCAGTCCACAGAAGGATTATGCAGCCTGAACCAAGGCAGACCTAGTATGAATCTGAACTGTGGTGCGGCAATGAGGTCAAAGGATATACTTATGACCAGGTCGATGGTGCGTTCCGTCACTAGCCCAGAGACCAGGGAAGAGCCGTCAACAGCGTTCACCATTTCAGGACATGATTTAAGGACAATTGGAAGACCCAATTCCCTCGCATAGGAGGCATCGACGTAATTCCCTGTGGCTCCGGAGTCCAAAACCATGCTAACTTCCTTTCTCTCAAGACCGGCGACCGTGAGAGAAACAGCCAGACAATAAGGGCTACACAAAGGGGGATCTGTAGATGAAACACCCGGCGTCTGGATCCCTTCAGTCACCGGGTTTTGGCGTTTCCCTGTTTCTTGGTAGGTCTTTTAGAGCATTCCCTGAGCAGGTGATCAGATGCTCCACAGTAAAAACATAGACCGTTCTTTTTGCGATGTTCCCTGATTTCTGCAGATAGAGGGTTTCTTAGTGCCCCTATTTGCATAGGTTCAGAGGACCCAGAAGCAGGAACGGGAACAGAAAGGGAAACCGGAGGAGCTGTTCTTTTTTCTCCTTTCCTGGCTGCCTGTCGGGAATCGATGTGAAGAACCAAATCCAGTAACTCGGGGAACGCTTTGGGTATCACTGGAACCATAGCAAGGGTATCCTTCAAAGAATCAGACAAGCCCTTATAGAAGAGTGAAGCCTTCTTATCTTCGGGCCAACCGGTTTCTGCCACCAGCTGGTTAAACTTAGCCAAGTAGGCTAGCAGAGAAAGATTGCCTTGTTGCAGACTGAGCAGTTCTAAGTCAGTGGCCTGAGTGGCATAACGTGTGTCAAAGACACGACTCATGGCATCTATTAAAGCATCGCAATTATACAGAAGGTGGCTACCTTCTTCCAGCAATGGATTCCCTCAGGCAGCAGCAGTGCCCCCTAGATGGGACAACAAAAATGCTGCTTTGGTAGTTGCATCTGGAAAAGAGGCAGGGCGACAAAGAAAGTGCAACATACATTGGTTCAAGAAGGTCCTGAATGTTTTGGGGTCTCCATGGAACCGTTCAGGAGGAGCCAACGGAAACTGGGCCGTCATATAAACAGGTCCAGTGCCCTGTTGAGGAGGGAGAGAACCTGCATCCGGAATACCCGCCAAAGGAGACACCTCGGCCCCCCCGAGGCGACAAACCTGCTTGCAATTCATCGATGCGCCGTTGCGTAGCTGTATGGGCAGCGGTCATATCATTGCGGAGTTCGGCCACCAATTGCAAGATGGTGGCCAAGGTCTCATTGGCATCCATTGAGGCTTCTGATTCTGTCAGATACCAGATTGCCCACGTAGTGTAGCCGATGAATTCTTCTTCCCAATGTACCCCTCTGGTTTTGGTGTGAAGAAAGAACCAGAGCGATCAATTGGAGAAAAGAATGGAACAGCATGCGAACGGGGTCCGGCAACCGCCTGATTTAACGTGGTATCCAAGGAGCAGGCAAGAGAATTCCAGTAAGTACGTGACGAGGCAATTCAAGGCAGATGTCATGATGCCTACCTCCAAGGAGCCAGGTCTGACCCAGCAACCCCAGAGGCAGGCATCATTTCCCCCAGGGAAGTGCCAGCGGGCCCAAGCTGGGGCCCTTTGGACACAGTCCTGGCGCCTTAGGCTCCAGGCTCATGTTGGACCCCTGTCCTGGCGCTTTAGGCGCCAGGCTCATAAAGCTAGACATGTGTTCAAGTGTTTTAAGGTGCACTTACCTGATGCAGACCATGCTGCTACATCCAGGCCCTCTTGAGGCCTGAATGGAACTACTTTACCTGTGGACCTACTTTCCCCTGGATGTGGTCAGGGAAGGATACATACCTGATCGGTGGAAGGATACATACCTGGAACTTCTTCCAAAGCTATTTAAACCACGCCCGATCAGCAAATCACGTTTCGCGTTGTTCTGCTCCTCGCAGCTGGATGCTCACCGTGTCAGCTCCTGCATCTGGACTTCAGCCACGCCTGTCAGCATCCTGGGTCACCTGCTAAGAGAGAATTGGAGAGAAAGAAGACCTTACCTGCTAAAGCTGCATCACGGAGACTTCACACCGACGATCCTGAAAGGGAAGACATCATTTTAAAAGCATTTCGCTTCGATCGCTGCAGCGCTGCATTTCACTCACCTTTCCTGGGCACCTCCATCTTCAGCAGCGATCATTCGGATCCGCAGCCACTTCCCAGAGCCTAGAGAGAAAAAGACAAGAACACAAGGTGAGAGAAGGAAGGGAATAGGAAAAACTCAGTTTCCTTCTAAGACTTACCTGTTGGGTCATTCCCATTTCATTTCGGGTCCTGCCGCTTCCTGGCATTCCGGACCCCGGCCCCTATGGGGAAAAAAGACAAAGACATTGAATGAGCGAATGCAAAGACATTACCCGAACGCTCATCCAGAACTTACCTGTCATTTACTGGAACTGCACGTTTCACTTCGGGTCGGCGCCATATCTCCGGCATTCCGACCCCGGCCCCTAAGGGGAAAAAGACATAAGCGTTAGCGCTTGCTGCAATAAGACAATGAACATTATTATTAAGCTTGAACTTTTGAACTTGCTACAGAACTCTTACAGCGCCTTACCTGAATAGTCAAGCTTATTTGAACTCCCATCAAACCTCAATCCAGTGAAGTAACTGGGTTTCAACGCGCCCCTGCATCAGAAGCAGGATGGAGAACTCATCCTTCCAGACCCTAAGGTGAGACTTCACGGGGAATCGAGGAAGGGTATCGTGGAGGGTTGGAAGGGAGTGGGAGGCTTGAGCATTATTCCGTCAGTAGGTAATACTCCCTTTTCACGCACAGGGGAATATTCCTGCGAGCCAGTGAGTCCATCTTCGGAGTCCTGCGCCTCACCATAGAAGAAGCATCAGCACTCGAAGCCAGACCTGCGCCTCCGTGGGAATCAGGTGAGCGTGACAGAACGCGAAGCCTACCCACAATTTCCCACCCGGGCGCTATGGAGACTTCCGAGACAGATCAGCTGGCCCAGCTTTTGGGGGAATTACGGGCAGAAGTGCACTCAGCCCGCAGGAGACTAACGCTCTCAAAAGAGAACTGATCCTATCCAAGGAAAGAACAGATGACCTGGCCAAAAGGTTATTGCAGGCCCAGGCAGGGCACACTCCTTTACCTAATTCCGGAGGTACTTCCACATCAATGGGTTTGAATAACCCGGTACAAATCAATCTACCTGGACATATGCCTTTGGCCCAGCCTGAATGTTTTGCGGGGGATCCCAAGAAATATGCCGTCTTTATGAACCAATGTTGTTTACACTTTCTATGCAGACCCGGGGCCTTCCCTAACGACCAGACCAAGGTAGCCTTTATACTATCTTACCTCAGTGGCAGTGCTGCCGATTGGTCTATTCCATTGGTAAATCAGGATGATCCCATTCTCCAGAATTTTCAGGGTTTCCAGGCCAGCATGGAAAGATTGTTTGCTCGACACTCTCAAGGACAGGCCCTTGATAACGAACTGCTATCCTTACGACAAGGTAATCAGGATCTTCTGTCCTACGTTGCCACCTTTAATAGACTGGTTGTGGAAACTGGATGGCCAGAAAACAAAAGGATCACATTGTTTCATCGAGGCCTGCGCGGAGAGCTTAAGGATGTTCTAGCTCAGATAGTAGATCCACCCCAGGTCTGCGCAGACTACATAGACTTGGTGGTTCAACTTGATCACAGACTTCAAAATAGAAAAGCAGATCGGTTCAAGTACGAAACCCGAGTACCGATCAAAGCCCACGCTAACTCCAAGAGTACCGACGTATCCGAACCTATGCAAATCGGCGGTGTTAAAGGACCATTAACACAGAAGGAACGAGAGAGAAGGCGGCAAATGCAACTTTGCCTGTATTGCGGGACTTCCGGTCACTTTCTTCGAAATTGTCCGGTTAAACCACCTAAGAAGGTGGTTGGAGCCACTGATAACGATTTATTGACACCTGATTCGGGAAACGACCTAGCCCGACAAGCGTAGGGGTCCGCTTGCCGAGCTTGAAAACAAACTCTTTGACCTCGCATTTTGTCATGCCAATGGTGCTCGTGGACCCAAAACAGCCTCAGCTGTTGCATGCTATAAAAGCATACATCGACAGTGGAGCTATTGGAAATTACATAGACCGTGAGTTGGCTTCCAGGATTAAGCTCCCTCTCCGCCCGAAAGTAACCCAAGATGTCATTACTACAGTAGATGGAACCGAAATAGCCTCAGGGCCTGTAACGCATTCCACTGTTGAAATGACACTGGTGGGTCAGGATGGACATCAGGAAGCAATCGTGTTTGATGTGATCAAGACCCCACAATTTCAAGTAATTCTTGGAATTCCTTGGTTAGAAACACATAATCCCAGAATTGACTGGCGAGCAAACAAGATAAGTTTTCCTGATTGTGAACCAACTTGTTACCCAAGAAATCCAGTTATGGGTCTAGCCTCAGCAACTTCCACCCCTGTACAGCTACCGTCAGAATACCAAGAATTCCAAGACGTTTTTCAGAAGGAACAGGCTAACACGTTACCTCCCCATCGGTCTTATGATTGCCAAATCGATCTGGTACCCAATGCTCAACTACCTTGTAGTAGGATTTATGCTCTTACGGAACCTGAGAACCTACATTTGCGTCAGTATTTAGATCAGTACCTAGCCAATGGTTTTATTCGCCCGTCCAAGTCTCCTGTCTCCTCAGCTCTGTTCTTCGTGCTGAAAAAAGAAGGCGACCTTAGAACATGTATAGACTATCGCGCCCTAAATCAAATAACGATTAAGAATCGTTATCCTCTGCCCCTGATCCCTGAGCTTATCGACCAGGTGAAAGACGCTTGTGTGTACACCAAGTTAGATCTCCGAGGAGCTTATCACCTGGTGCGTATAAAAGAAGGCGACGAATGGAAGACTGCATTCCGCACCAAATTTGGGCTCTTCGAATATCAGGTGATGCCCTTCGGTTTGTGCAATGCACCTGCCGCCTTTCAGTACTTTATGAATGATGTTCTTCGGGAACTTATCGACATCTGTGTCATTGTTTATATTGACACATCCTGGTGTACTCCTCTTCAGAATCCGATCACAGAAAACATGTTAGGGCAGTTCTTGAGAAATTGCGCCAGCACAGACTATTTGCAAAGCTCGAAAAATGCGTTTTTCATACCACAGAAGTGGAGTTTCTCGGATTCATCCTGACACCTCAAGGAGTCCGAATGGACTCGCGAAAGGTGGACGCCATCCTCAAATGGCCATCTCCTAGCTCGGTGAAGGGAGTTCAGAGCATGCTCGGCTTCGCCAATTTCTATCGAAGATTCATCCCGGAATTTTCCCGAACGGTCCAACCCATCACAGCTCTCCTAAAGAAAAACAAACGCTTTGAATGGACTCTTGAGGCCGAACAAGCCTTTCAGGACCTGAAAACCAAATTCACCTCTGCACCTATATTGAAGCACCCGCACCCAGATCTCCCTTACATTGTGGAAACCGACGCATCCAGTTCGGCCATGGGAGCTGTCCTGTCGCAAAGAGACCCAGAAACTAACCAACTACACCCTGTGGCCTTTTGGTCCAGGAAATTTTCTCCTCCTGAAATCAACTACGCAATTACCGACAAAGAGTTACTGGCTATTAAATCTGCTTTCAAGGCTTGGCGTCACTACCTTCTCGGGGCAAGACACACCATCACTGTAATTACGGACCACAGAAATTTACACTATTTAAAGACGGCTAAGGCTCAATCTTCACGACAACTCCGATGGGCTCTATTCTTTGCGGAATTTGATTTTGTAATTACCTATCGCCCTGGCTGCAAGAATGGTAAAGCGGACGCCTTATCCCGGATTGGCATGGAAGAACCCAATTCGAGTTTAGAACCTGTGCCAATCATACCAGAACAAAGAATCTTAGGCCTAACTTCATTGCAAACTATTGAGGACATCCAAACGCAAGTAAAACAACTTCTAGACTCTTCAGCCTTACTGGAATGGAGTCAAAAGAGTCCTCATTACACCGTTAAGGATGACTTACCCTACTTCCAGGAGCGGTTGTTTCTGCCTAGTAAAGAATTGCAAGAACTTGTTATTGCCCATCATCATGAATCATTAATGGAAGGACACCCTGGTATCGCTAAAACGGAGGAAAAAATTAAACGCCACTTCTGGTGGCCTTCTTGGAGGAAACAGATAAAGTCTTTTGTATTGTCTTGCGGAATTTGCGCCCAAAACAAGGGTCAAAAGAAAAGGCCAGCCGGCCTACTTCAACCCTTGGATATTCCACCGGCACCATGGCACACCTTGTCAATGGACTTTATAACTGACCTGCCTCCTTGTGCTGGTTACAACACTATACTTGTAATTGTGGATCTATTTTCCAAAATGGCCCACTTTATCCCTTTAAAAGGTTTGCCTTCAGCTTCCACCTTGGCCAAGGAATTTCTGGAGAATATAGTTCGCATACATGGTTTCCCTTCCATATTAGTCTCGGATCGTGGAAGTCAATTTATCTCCCATTTTTGGAAGAAGTGTTGCCAACTAGCACAAATAGATGTGCGGCTATCCACCAGCCACCACCCCCAGACCGACGGACAAACCGAGAGAACCAATTAGACTCTCGAGCAATATCTTCGGTGCATGTTACACCAATCCGAGTTAAATTGGAAAGACATCCTTTGGATCGCAGAATATGCATACAACAATTCAGTGCATTCTGGAACCGGACAAACTCCTTTTTATACTTTGTATGGTCACCATCCTCGGACCTCTGATCTAGATCCACCTCTGACCCTGGAAATGCCCGCAGTAAATCATCTGCATTCCACAATAACCCAAGCCTTCAAAGAAGCTGCAACTCATTTACAGCAAGCCAAGAAAAAGTATAAAGAAAACGCTGATTTGCACCGAAGTAAAACTCCTCCTTACCAAGTAGGAGATCAGGTATGGCTAGCAACGAAACATTTACCCCTCAATGGCCCGCGAACCTTCAATCCCAGATTCATAGGACCTTATCCCATCAAGGCTATAATCAATCCTGTGTCCTTTAAACTGGATTTACCGTCTAACATGCGTATTCATCCAGTTTTGCATGCATCACTTTTGAAGCCAGTAGAACCAGGGACCCGACTGTCCAAGCCTCCAGACCCAGTTCAAATTGAAGGGGAATTAGAATTCGAAGTTAAAGACATTTTAGACTCCAAGGTGTTAAAGTCCAAACTCTTCTATCTTGTTGACTGGAAGGGATATGGACCTCAGGAGAGATTGTGGGAGCCTAGTAACCATGTTCACGCACCTCATTTAATATTCCACCGGAGATTTCCGAACAAGCCAAAACCCCTGGAGGGAACAACCTTGGGAGGGGCCTTGAGGGGGGGTACTGTCATGATGCCTACCTCCAAGGAGCCAGGTCCGACCCAGCAACCCCAGAGGCAGGCATCATTTCCCCCAAGGAAGTGCCAGCGGGCCCAAGCTGGGGCCCTTTGGACACAGTCCTGGCGCCTTAGGCGCCAGGCTCATGTTGGACCCCTGTCCTGGCGCCTTAGGCGCCAGGCTCATAAAGCTAGACATGTGTTCAAGTGTTTTAAGGTGCACTTACCTGATGCAGACCATGCTGCTACATCCAGGCCCTCCTGAGGCCTGAATGGAACTACTTTACCTGTGGACCTACTTTCCCCTGGGTGTGGTCGGGGAAGGATACATACCTGATCGGTGGAAGGATACATACCTGGAACATCTTCCAAAGCTATTTAAACCACGCCCGATCAGCAACTCACGCTTCGCGTTGTTCTGCTCCTCGCAGCTGGACGCTCACCGTGTCAACTCCTGCATCTGGACTTCAGCCACGCCTGTCAGCATCCTGGGTCACCTGCTAAGAGAGAATTGGAGAGAAAGAAGACCTTACCTGCTAAAGCTGCATCACAGAGACTTCACACCGACGATCCTGAAAGGGAAGACATCATTTTAAAAGCAATTCACTTCGATTGCTGCAGCGCTGCATTTCACTCACCTTTCCTGGGCACCTCCATCTTCAGCAGCGATCATCCGGATCCGCAGCCACTTCCCAGAGCCTAGAGAGAAAAAGACAAGAACACAAGGTGAGAGAAGGAAGGGAATAGGAAAAGCTCAGTTTCCTTCTAAGACTTACCTGTTGGGTCATTCCCATTTCATTTCGGGTCCTGCCGCTTCCTGGCATTCCGGACCCCGGCCCGTATGGGGAAAAAAGACAAAGACATTGAATGAGCGAATGCAAAGACATTACCCGAACGCTCATCCAGAACTTCCCTTTCATTTACTGGAACTGCACGTTTCACTTCGGGTCGGCGCCATATCTCCGGCATTCCGAACCCCGGCCCCTAAGGGGAAAAAGACATAAGCGTTAGCGCTTGCTGCAATAAGACAATGAACATTATTATTAAGCTTGAACTTTTGAACTTGCAACAGAACTCTTACAACGCCTCACCTGAATAGTCAAGCTTATTTTGAACTCCCATCAAACCTCAATCCAGTGAAGTAACTGGGTTTCAACGCGCCCCTGCATCAGAAGCAGGATGGAGAACTCATCCTTCCAGACCCTAAGGTGAGACTTCACGGGGAATCGAGGAAGGGTATCGTGGAGGGTTGGAAGGGAGTGGGAGGCTTGAGCATTATTCCGTCAGTAGGTAATACTCCCTTTTCATGCACAGGGGAATATTCCTGCGAGCCAGTGAGTCCATCTTCAGAGTCCTGCGCTTCACCATAGAAGAAGCATCAGCACTCGAAGCCAGACCTGCGCCTCCGTGGGAATCAGGTGAGCGTGACAGCAGAGCGTTCAAGAAGAGCAATCCAAATAGCAGTCTGCGTCGAGGAGCCAAAAGGTAATCAGGTACAGAAGGGAAAACAGGGAATAACAGGTAAAGGAACGGATAGGCAAGATACAAGGAATAACACAGAACAGAGTTTGTAACGCCACTAATCCGCGGTCAGAAGCACCGATCTAGGTGAGGGAGGTGCTAATAAGGAGGCAAGTCACATGACAACGCGGCGCGCTACTTGGCGTGGGTTGTGGGAGGAGTAGAGCGGACGCCAGCGTTGCCATGCCAGTTTCCAGGCACCAGGTTTCACAATTCTTAAAGAGGCACAAGCCCGTGGTTTGGAGAGGAACGAGTGCCCATACATGACAGGGGGCAAGCCATTTGAACTTAAACTAATGTCCCCTGGGTGCCAAGTAACGAGAGCTTAAACTAATGTCCCCTGGGTGCCAAGTCATATGAGCTTAAACTAATGTCTCCTGGGTGCCAAGTCATGTGAGTTTAAACTCATGTCCCCTGAGAGCCAAGCAATGTGAGCTTAAACTAATGTCCCCTGGGTGCCCAGTCATATGAGCTTAAACTAATGTCCCTTGGGTGCCCAGTAATGTGAGCTTAAACTAATGTCCCCTGGGCGCCAAGGAATGTGAGCTTAAACTAATGTCCCCTGGGGGCCAAGTCATGTGAACTTAAACTAATGTCCCCTGGCTGCCAAGAAATGTGAGCTTAAAGTAATGTCCCCTGGGTGCCAAGTAATGTGAGCTTAAACTAATGTCCCCTGGGTGCCAAGTCATGTGAGCTTAAACTAATGTCCCCTGGGTGCCAGGTAATGTGAGCTTAAACTAATGTCCCCTGGGTGCCAAGTAATGTGAACTTAAACTAATGTCCCCTGGGTGCGAAGTAGCGTGAGCTTAAACTAATGTCCTATGCCGGCCAAGTCATGTGAGCTTAAACTAATGTCCCCTGTGTGCCAGGTAATATGAGCTTAAACTAATGTCTCCTGGTGGCCAAGTCATGCAAGCTTAAACTAATGTCCCCTGGGTGCAAAGTAGCGTGAGCCTAAACTAATGTCCTCTGGGGGCCAAGTCATGTGAGCTTAAACTAATGCCCCCTGGGTGCCAAGTCATATGAGCTTAAACTAATGTCCCCTGGGGGCCAAGTCATGTGAGCTTAAACTAATGTCCCCTGGCTGCCAAGTAATGTGAGCTTAAACTAATGTGCCCTGGGTGCCAAGTCATATGAGCTTAAACTAATGTCCCCTGCGTGCCAAGTAACGTGAGCTTAATCGAATATCCCTTGGCTGCCAAGTAATGTGAGCTTAAACTAATGTCCCCTGGGGGCCAAGTCATGTGAGCGTAAACTAATGTCCCCTGGGTGCCAAGTCATGTGAGCTTAAACTAATGTCCCCTATATGCCAAGGAATCTGAGCTTAAACTAATGTCCCCTGGGGGCCTAGTCATGTGAGCTTAAACTAATGTCCGCTGGGTGCCAAGTCATATGAGCTTAAACTAATGTCCCCTGGGTGCCAAGTCATGTGAGCTTAAACTAATGTCCCCTGGCGGCCAAGTCATTTGAGCTTAAACTATTGTCCCCTGGGTGCCAAGTAATGTGAGCTTAAACTAATGTCCCCTGGGTGCCAAGTAATGTGAACTTAAACTAACGTCCCCTGGGTGCGAAGTAGCGTGAGCTTAAACTAATGTCATATGGCGGCCAAGTCATGTGAGCTTAAACTAATGTCCCCTGGGTGCCAAGTCATACAAGCTTAAACTAATGTCCCCTGGGTGCAAAGTAGCGTGAGCTTAAACTAATGTCCTCTGGGGGCCAAGTCATGTGAGCTTAAACTAATGTCCCTGGGTGCCAAGTCATATGAGCTTAAACTAATGTCCCCTGGGGGCCAAGTCATGTGAGCTTAAACTAATGTCCCTTGGCTGCCAAGTAATGTGAGCTTAAACTAATGTCCCCTGGGTGCCAAGTCATTGTCCCCTGGGTGCCAAGTAATGTGAGCTTACACTAATGTCCCCTGTGTGGCAAGTTTCAAGAGCTTAATCAAATATCTCCTGGCTGCCAAGTAATGTGAGCTTAAACTAATGTCCCCTGGGTGCCAAGTTATGTGATCTTAAACTAATGTCCCCTGGCTGCCAAGTAATGTGAGCTTAAACTAAGTAATGTGAGCATAAACTAATGTCCCCTGACTGCCAAGTAACGTGAGCTTAAACTAATGTCCCCTGGCTGCCAAGTAATGTGAGCTTAAACTAAGTAATGTGAGCATAAACTAATGTCCCCTGACTGCCAAGTAACGTGAGCTTAAACTAATGTCCCCTGGCTGCCAAGTTAAATTAGGAATTGATTTAGATAGAAGCCCCTGTTGGTTTAGTCTAACCTGGATTGATGTTCCTGAGTAAAGCTGCCAAATACGCCGGACATTCGGCATCCTTCATCTTTTGAAATAACAGATTTTTAGGTACTGAACCAATGGCCAATTTGAAGTTGATGAATGCCATAAAAATCGGCTGGCCAGACTGTATCACTCTTTTTTAATTAGAGTGAGGGCTGGGAGATTTACTGAAGTCCCTAGACCTGGAATGAATCCTGACTGATGTATATCAAAAAGCAAAGCCTGGTCGATCCAGCGCAGTAAATCCCTCAACAACAAACGTGCAAAAATCATACCCGGTACGTGATAAACCTATAGGGCGATAGTTATGTGGTAGCTCTCTATCTCCCTTCTTAAAGATAGGAATAGTCACTGATTTCATCCTTGAAAGCAGGATTTGTTTGTCGATATAACCTGGCTAAAAATAGATAGTAAAATCTTAGACCATTGCTCTGTATGATTTTTTAACATTAGATTTGTGCGACCATCCAGACCCGGGCTCTCAATGTACTACATTTTTGGATCTGGAGTTAGAATTTTAGTACTTCAATACCATTATCTTCTTGAATTCCCTGCCGAGTTGTCATAGCCAAGGGGCTAAAAAGTTTTTAAAAATATTGAACGCAGACTTGGTCTTGTATGGGATTAGACTGGAAGGATAACTGTGGATCATTATTCCCCGATTTCAAAAGAGACCAACTCTGCATGCTATTCTTTGATGATATGGTACGACGCATAGTCTCCCAATCATGTTGATACATCAATTCTTTGTAGCCTCTAAACCAATTCTTATTTGCCAGTTTCAGCTTTTTTACCTTCGAGAGTCTACAAATCACATCTATACTAGACATAGATCTCAAAGGTTTCCTTAAGAGGTTTTTCTTATTTCTGATGGTAATATCGAAGACATGCTTGTGCTTAAATATCAGTTGCGACCCTCTGCGAAAACGCTCTACGATTATACTCAGAGCCGCCACATATTGACCTTCATTCCTTACAATATATGAGTTCAGAGAGGCAGCATCATTCAATTTACAAGAATTCAATATTTCCAACTTTGATTCTGACCATCTAAATCTATTTCTGCCCCTGTAAGTGAGAGAGAAGGGTTAAAGAAATCCCTCTGCGTGGTAAACTGGGGGATTTTCCATGAAGCCAATAAAACCTCATGATCCCTTTTATCTTGTGGTATTATTTAAAAATCTCTGACCTTGAAAAGGTCATCCCTCTACACAAAAACGTAATCAATGATTGCACCAGGGCCTCCCTCCACTATGTCATTTGTGGGGGAAAATCTCCCTTCAGTGCTCCATCCAGCATAACAAAGCCACGATTTTTCATTAGTGACAGCCATCTCTTTGCGCCATCCGTTAATGGTTCCCCCCACTCCGAAAGCATTGTAAATTCAGATCCCCAGCAGTTAAAACTGCATTCTTGCATGATCAAATCCAGCATTAATTCCATGCCTTCCAAGAAAGAAGCATCTGAAATTGCCAAAGGGCTCCAGTATAAATTCAAAAGTGCCAAATGAAGGGTCAAGGAGTTTAGTTAACTGTGTAAACAGATTTGGCGAGTCCCAGGGAAGAAGGGTCGTTTCGGATTCCATGCTAGAGGCTGTTAGGAGACCCACCGAGGGCCTCCCTTACTAGCTTTGTATGACTCAACCAGGAGTACAGAATATCCATCCCATGTTGGTGGTACTGAAGCCTGGTTTCTTGAAACATGACACATATTGAAATCCCACATAGGATTAGACTCCTGAGGCAAAAGGTGCTTAAAGCCCCTAGTGTTCCAGGAAGCTAACCTCATTGAGGCTGTTTCGTTTTTGGCTGCCTATTAATCAGAGGCCTCATAAATTACCCCTGCCAGTGTTCCCGGCAGCCATGACAAATCCATTTCAATAGCATTCTGCCTCCTCTCCAGTAAATCAACATCACAGGAAGCTTTACCTTGTCCGCAATGATGGATAGGACAATCTCTTCTGCATCTGAGCCAGAGAGGGGGCGACCTTCCCGTGTACCTGCTAGCTTGAATTAATTTAGTATCCTCCCTTAATATAAGGCCATGTTGATAAAATTGCTTAGCCAAACCCAGAAGAGCTTCTCTAACCGTCTTTGATGGAATCCCTAGTTTTACTCTAGACAAATCAAAATCATGAATAAAGTCCACCTGCGCAATGTCGATGACATTCACTCTATTAAGTACTAAATCCTCCTCAAATCTAACACAGGACTCCGGATATAAGATAGGACTATCTTTATTAGACTTCCATGGGAGAGGTTGCGCTCGAGGCCCTTTGCCTTACTCACAAGCTTGATTCATCCCTTCTATATTTATGTCCCCTTTGCTTAATAGGATCAACCCCCCTTTGGAGCCCTTCCCTGCTCTGATGAGTCCTCTCCTTATCAGGGATTCTATGATCCTGTTTATCTTCATTACCTTCCTCTGTGAATTTAGCCCCACGGTTTCTTTTTTGTTCTAGTGTATAAAAGGTCTCAATTGGGAGTGTTTTATTTAATGTTCAATTTTACTTGGATGAGCTGAAACTCTTTGTTTATGGTCCTTCTCATAACGGAGGTAGTAGCTATTAGAACTATATCTTGTATAGAGTGTTCTACTTCCGGCGATCCATCACACTGAATCCTACGTGAAGTGATAATGGGAAGGTCCTCTATAATTTGGACAAACTTCAAGATTTTCTGGGTTCCCTGCTTCGGTTTATTCGTCATAACCTGATTATGGTGAGGGTCATGTGGATGGGTGCAGAGAGCCTGCAGACATTTCCTAGAACCAAACATGGTTGAACTGATTAGAAATCTTATTTTTTTCTCCCAGCTGTCCAGACTTGCTGGTCGTTTCCGTTTGGCAAAAACCTAAAATAGGAGGAGGATTCGTTTTCAGAAAAATTCATGTACGTGACAACAGTGTTTATATCATCCCCATGCAGAATTTTGATATTAAAGTCCAGGGCCATTACAAGAGGGGAACTCGATGGAGTCTGCTCCTGCGACTTGCCCAAACCCTCCTACTTCTACTAAGGGAGAGGCCCCAACATTTAAACCAAAAGACCTTCATGGGGTTCGGTTCACAAAGGACAGTGAAGATGTATCAGAATAGTTTAAAGATTCCGGATAGTGGATAGGGGGCGCTTGACAGATTCAGTGGCAGAGGAGAGCCTCTATCACTAATCCACAATCCTTATTTCGATTTGTGGAGAGTTCCTAAGATTGGTGCTTAAGTGCAATAGATTGGAGATTTTTTTTTAATTGGCCAAATCAAATTCCGCCCTGGTAACAGGGTTATTTCCAAACTAGGCAATTCATGCTCCGTAGATGCCGACACTAGTTTGCCACCACTTATAGTGGTCAGCTGCACGGAATCAGCCACAGGAATCTGCACAACTGTCATCAAGGGTGGGGTCACCCACTCCCCCCACCGCTCTGGCCTGCTGCCGATTACTTTGCCCCTGTGTACCCTCTGTTAGATATAGGGAATTTCTGCTATTAATGCAGAATCCGGGATTTTGTTGAAATCTATTGACAGTGCTGTCATCTGGGCAACATTTTGGACTGCAGGGGCCTCAACGTTCGTTGGGAGCTCGATACCAAACCTTCTTTTAGAGAGCCTTCCAATCCTTGTCTTGGTCTATTACGTTGCAGATTTAGGACGTTGATGCAAGCTATCTAATACTGGGTGGGATGACACTGTCTTCTTCCCCCATTTATTAATGTTAGGAGACACACACTAATCCGTTCCAATCCTTGTTGTGATAACGAATTTTTGAGCTTGGCTGTTTTCAAAGTAGATGCGCAAGACAAATAAGAAAAAAGAAAAAAGAAAAGAAAAATAGACTCGAGAAAAACAAAGACAATCGTACAAAACCAAAAAAAAGATTACCATCCAAAATCGCTTGCAGGACAAGGCTGCAGTGTTGAGCGATGCAGGTGCGCAGGAGACGCTGCCTGATTACAAATAGCACACTACGCTACGTCCACGCTTCTGAGCCTTTAAGGCCCGAGGTTCAGACCCTGTGCGGCAAAGCCCTTGCAGGACAAGGCTGCAGTGTTGAGCGACGTATGTGCACAGGAGACACTGCCAGATTACATGTAGCACGCTAAGCTACATCCATGTTTCCAAGCCTTTAAGATCAGAGGTTTTGACCCCCTGCAGCAAAGCCCTCGGAGGACAAGGCCACAGTATTGAGCAACGCAGGTGCGCAGAAAAATGCTGCCCGATTACACGTAGCACGGTATGCTATGTCCACGCTTCCAACCCTTTAAGAGCCGTGTTTCGGACCTTCTGTGGCAAAGCCCTTGCAGGACAAGGCTACAGTGTTCAGCGACGCAGGTGCGCAGGAGACGCTGCCCGATTACACGTAGAATGCTACGCTATGCCACGCTTCCGAGCCTTTAAGTACCAAAGTTAGGACCCTTTGCAGCAAAGCCCTCGCAGGACAAGGCTGCAGTGTTGATCAATGGAGGTGCACTGGAGATGCTGCCTGATTACATGTAGCACTCTATGCTACATCCACGCTTCTGAGCCTTTAAGACCTAAGGTTCAGATCCTCTGTGGCAAAGCCCTCGCAGGACAAGTCCGTGGTGTTGAGCAACATAAGTGTTTGGCGGTGATGGGGTAGTGCACAGATTGTGAGCGCGGATGACTTGACCCTCCTTTCTGCGTCCGCAAGGTAAGAAGGTGTGGGGAGCGTTAACACTGCTATACTCCATGCACCCCCCGAGCTTGTACCCCTCTCCTTCCGTTCCCCCTGCAATGCGTTCTCTCTACAAACAGTCCTCACACCCCCCATGCACTAGCTTTCTTCCCTGCCTACATGCACTCCCTCGCAACTTAGGCTGCGTATACTCCCCCCCAACTTAGGCCATGTGCGCCCCTTTGCAAATTAGGACACGTGCGCTCCCTCACAACTTAGGCCATGCACACTCTCTTGCAAATTACGCTGCACGTGCTCCCTCGCAACTTAGACAGCGTGCGCTCCCTCGCAATTTAGGCCGCGTGCACTCCATCGCAACTTAGGCCACGTGCGTTCCCTGCTACTCAAGCCACATGAGTTCCCTCAAATCAGGCCATGCCGCGTGTGTGCTCCCTCACAACCTAGGCTGCGTGTGCTCCCTCACATCGTAGGCCCCCGCATCCTGTCCACGCTTCCCTTCCCAACGTTTCCCTACCTTCCTCTCACATCTTTCGCCCCTTTGCTCTCTGACCTATTGTTGTGGCAGCCCCTTGCGTGGTGTTTCTCTGGCCATTCCATTGTTTTGTTTCTCTACTGTAACTCTGCATTGCCTGCATTCCTCCACTTCTAGGTTCCTAGGAGATACTACTAGCTGAGACTCAAAATCATCAGAACGAGATCGACCTCGCAGATAACCGACCTAAAGCCCTATTGAAAGCCATTACAAAGTTCTCTAGTCCTATTTGCGCACAAGTTAGTTTACCGGCATCTCAAAAGATGGCCAATGATTGCAATACATTTTTTATAGAACAAATTGACCTAACTAGAAGTTGTATTGATGCCCATATAATGACCACATGTACTGAGGCCGTTATGGAGAATACAGACTCTGATAGGTTTACCCTCTCCCCGGTCACAGTTGATAGTATTGAATCACTGATTGCTCAACTAAAACCTACTATTCCCAATTATGATCCTATTCTGGCCTACCTGGCCAAGAAGCATACTGACGCCCTTGGCAACCCTACTCAGCTTTGTAGCTGCTGGATTAAAAAAATCCTATCTAACCCTACTGCTAAAAAGGCCACTTTGGACCCAATTCATTATCCAACTATCATCCCATTGTGGGCCTCCTATGGCTGGCAATAATCTTGTAGACCATCGTTACCACACAATTGCAGGGTTTTTTGGAGGAAAATAATATGTTTTACCCCTATCAATCAGGGTTCAGAGCTGGCCATGGGATTGAGACTGCTTTGCTCACCGTTTGGGATGATCTTCTCGAGACTGCCGACAAGGGTGACATCAGCATGCTGGTCATGCTTGACTTGTCGGCAGCCTTCGATACAGTCGATTTCAGCATACTTAAAACCAGACTTTCATCACTGACACATATGTCCGACTCGGCTGTCCAATGGTTTACAGCCTTCTTGTCCAATCGCCTGCAACAGGTTAAAGCAGGCTCCTATTTGTCCGAACCCCTGCCTGTTAACTGTGGAGTTCCGCAGGGCTCACCTTTGTCTCCAGTATTGTTGAATTTATATATTCGCCCTCTACTTAATATCTTTGCCCAATTTAATCTGTTCTCATTCATATGCAGATGATTTGCAGATATATGTGCGATTAAGACAGCACTGAAGGTAGTAGAACGCATACAAAATTCAAACATGGAAGAAGAGATCTCGTGGAAAAGAGATAGAAACTCCTGGCTAATGGCCACATTTCAAATCCTTCAACACATCACGACCAGTACAACTTTTCAACGCTCTTCCATAGACTTATAAGACTTGATTCGAAATAATAAAGAGGAAGGAAACACCCATCATCAGTTGTACAAACGAGTAAAGACAATGATAAAGACTAACTAAGAGAACTAAGAGAATGTTTATTCACTTGTATTTTGAAATTGAAAGGGCATTCGAAATTGGATACACCTCTCAGACATTCGCAGGGCCCCACCCGATTCGACACCAGCTGCCCAAACTTAATACAACAAATTTACCTCAGGTTATGTAGCTTCATGCTGACCATATCAGTGCATGTGAAAGAATTAAGTACATGCATTTCTGCTAGAACATGAGCTACCCAAAGTAAAACTCTCTCTCTCTCGCTCTCTCTCTCTCTATCTCTCTCTTTCTGTCTTTCTTTCCCCTTCCCATCCTCACGGTAAGCAAACACGTCACGGAAGCACCGCACCGTTAGCAATGGTGCCGATACTTCCGTGTCCCCACTCCCATAGAGTCCTGCAGGACTTTATGGGAATGGGGATTTACAAATTTACCGGTGTCTGACTTCCCAGCCGCCGGACTTGTAATAGGCCGTTGGCACTGGGAAGTCAGGTGCCAGTAAATTTGTACAGAGCTGGCGGCAACCCACCGGTAGCACCGGCAGGGTTACTGCCGGACTCGTAATGAGGCCCATAGTTATGATTGTGTCCTTCACTTTGTGGCCATTTTGTTTACAATATTTATGTTTTGTTGGGGATATATTGGGGAATATCTTTTATCTGGGCTGGCCATCTAAAGAAGGGGGAGGGAACAGCACAGGGATTTGGAACACAAGTATACCCCCCAATTTAACCGAATTGACCCCAAGCCCAGATCCAAATGAAAGAACGAATGAGAGTGTACAATTTTTTCAAAAGAACCAAACAAAATAACGAGAACCACGTATAACGTGGCCCCCACAAATAGTAGCAACTCCCATACGACTGTATGTACAAGTAAAATGTTTGAAATCTTACTTCCAAATGTCAAGAACCATTTGTGTAATGAAAGCAGTAGTGCACATATTACAAACAGCAGAAGCAGGGTAGCAAAAAGGCACATACTACACCATAAAAGAATAAAGAGACAAGCATGAAAGGACAAATATGATGCCTACCACGGCTTAGGCCTAGACGCAGTTCAAGATATTTGTCACCCCGAGCACTCCAACAGTTGGTACTCGGACATGAGTACAGTGGGAAGACGAAATGGGAGTTGCTATGTCTGTTCCTTAATACCGCAGGCATCTGGGGCACCCAAGGTTTTAGTACCGCAGGAAGTACCAATGATAGAGGTACAATGACTAATTCATCTTGTGCTATGTAGAATCAGAGGCACGTTCCAGGCACGCAATCTACACCTAGAACGCATTCATCCGGACTCCCAGGAACCATCTCTCCCCAGGGCCCAGGAGACAGGAAGGAAGCTCCCCTAAAGAAGATCTATGCAGGAGCCATCTCTCTCTGGGGCCCAGTGGACAGGAAAAGAAGCTCCTCCTAAAGAGGAACTATGCAGGAACTATCTCTCCCTGGGGCCCAGTGGACAGGAAAGGAAGCTCGCCTAAAGAGGAACTATGCAGGAACCATCTCTCCGCGAAGCCCAGTGGACAGGAGAGGAAGCACCCCCTAAAGTGGAACTATGCAGGAACCATCGACCCATGGGGCCCAGTGGACAGGAAAGGAAGCTCCCCCTAAAGAGGAATTATGCAGGAACCATCTCTACCGAGGCCAAGTGGACAGGAAAAGAAGCTCCTCCTAAAGAGGAACTATGCAGGAACTATCTCTCCCTGGGGCCCAGTGGACAGGAAAGGAAGCTCGCCTAAAGAGGAACTATGCATGAACCATCTCTCTCCAAGGTCCAGTGTACAGGAAAGGAAGCTCCCCCTAAAGAGGATCTATGCAGGAACCATCTCTCCCTGGGGCCCAGTGGACAGGAAAGGAAGCTTGCCTAAAGAGGAACTATGCAGGAACCATCTCTCCCCGAGGTCCAGTGGACAGGAAAGGAGGCTCTCTCTAAAGAGGAACTATGCAGGAACCATCTCTCCCTGAGGTCCAGTGGGCAGGAAAGGAAGCTTCCCTAAAGAGGAACTATGCAGGAACCATCTCTCCCTGGGGCCCAGTGGACAGGAAAGGAAGGTCCCCCTAAAAAGAAACTATACAGGAACCATCTCTCCCTTGGGTCCAGAGGACAGGAAAGGAAGCTCCTCCTAAAGAGGAACTATACAGGAACCATCTCTCCCAGAAGCCCAAAGGACAGGAAAGGAAACTCCCCCTAAAGAGGAACTATGCAGGAACCATTTCTCCCTGGGGCCCAGTGGACAGGAAAGGAAGCTCCCCCTAAAGAGGAACTATGCAGGAACCATCTCTCCCTTGGGCCCAGTGGATAGGAAAGGAAGCTCCCCTAAAGAGGAACTATGCAGGAACCATCTCTCCCTGAAGCCCAGTGGACAGGAAAGTAAGCTCCTCTAAAGAGGAACTATGCAGGAACCATCTCTCCCCGGGGCCCAGTGGACAGGAAAGGAAGCTGCCCCTAAAGAGAAACTATGCAGGAAACATCTCTCCCCGAGGTCCAGTGGACAGGAAAGGAAGCTCCTCTAAAGAGGAACTATGCAGGAACCATCTCTCCCTGAAGCCCAGAGGACAGGAAAGGAAACTCCCCCCTAAAGAGGAACTATGCAGGAACCGTCTCTCCCTGGGGCCCAGTGGACAAGAAAGGAAGCTCCCCCGAAAGAGGAACTATGCAGGAACCATCTCTCCCTGGGGCCCAGTGGATAGGAAAGGAAGCTCCCCTAAAGAGGAACTATGTAGGAACCATCTCTCCCTGAAGCCCAGTGGATAGGAAAGGAAGCTACCCTAAAGAGGAACTATGCAGAAACCATCTCTCTCTGGGTCGCAGTGGACAGGAAAGGAAGCTGCCCCTAAAGAGGAACTATGCAGGAACCATCTCTCCCTGGGGCCCAGTGGATAGGAAAGGAAGCTCCTCTAAAAAGGAACTATGCAGGAACCATCTCTCCCTGGGGCCCAGTGGATATGAAAGGAAGCTGCCCCTAAAGAGGAACTATGCAGGAACCATCTCTCCCTGAGATCCAGTGGACAGGAAAGGAAGCTCCCCCAAAGAGGAATTATGCAGGAACCATCTCTCCCCGGGGCCCATTGGACGGGAAAGGAAGCTCCCCCTAAAGAGGAACTATGCAGGAACCATCTCTCCCTGAGGTCCAGTGGACAGGAAAGGAAGCTCCCCTAAAGAGAAACTATGCGGAAACCATCTCTCCCTGAGGCCCAGTGGACAGGAAAGGAAGCTGCCCCTAAAGGGGAACTATGCAGGAAACAACTCTCCCCGAGGTCCAGTGGACAGGAAAGGAAGCTCCTGTAAAGAGCAACTATGCAGGAACCATCTCTCCCTGAAGCCCAGTGGTCAGGAAAGGAAGCTCCTCTAAAGAGGAACTATGCAGGAACCATCTCTTTTCGGGGCCCAGTGGAAAGGAAAGGAAGCTGCCCCTAAAGAGGAATTATGCAGAAACCATCTCTCCCTGGGGCCCAGTGAATAGGAAAGGAAGCTCCCCTAAAGTGGAACTATGCAGGAACTATCTCTCCCTGAAGCCCAGTGGACAGGAAAGTAAGCTCCCCTAAAGAGGAACTATACAGGAACCATCTCTCCCTGAAGCCCAGAGGACAGGAAAGGAAACTCCCCCTAAAGAGGAACTATGCAGCAACCATCTCTCCCTGGGGGCCCAGTGGACAGGAAAGGAAGCTCCCCCTAAAGAGGGACTATGCAGGAACCATCTCTCCCTGGGGCCCAGTGGATAGGAAAGAAAGCTCCCCTAAAGAGGAACTATGCAGGAACCATCTCTCCCTGAATCCCAGTGGATAGGAAAGTAAGCTCCTCTAAAGAGGAACTATGCAGGAACCATCTCTCCCCGGGGCCCAGTGTACAGGAAAGGAAGCTGCCCCTAAAGAGGAACTATGCAGGAAACATCTCTCCCCAAGGTCCAGTGGACAGGAAAGGAAGCTCCTCTAAAGAGGAACTATGCAGGAACCATCTCTCTCTGAAGCCCAGAGGACAGGAAAGGAAACTCCCCCTAAAGAGGAACTATGCAGGAACCGTCTCTCCCTGGGGCCCAGTGGACAAGAAAGGAAGCTCCCCCTAAAGAGGAACTATGCAGGAACCATCTCTCCCTGTGGCCCAGTGGATAGGAAAGGAAGCTCCCCTAAAGAGGAACTATGCAGGAACCATCTCTCCCTGAAGCCCAGTGGATAGGAAAGGAAGCTACCCTAAAGAGGAACTATCCAGAAACCATCTCTCTCTGGTTCTCAGTGGACAGGAAAGGAAGCTGCCCCTAAAGAGGAACTATGCAGGAACCATCTCTCCCTGTGGCCCAGTGGATGGGACGGGAAGCTCCCCTAAAGAGCAACTATGCAGGACCCATCTCTCCCGAGGTCCAGTGGACAGGAAAGGAAGCTCCCCTAAAGAGGAACTATGCAGGAACCATCTCTCCCTGGGGCCCAGTGGATAGGAAAGGAAGCTCCCCTAAAGAGGAACTATGCAGGAACCATTTCTCCCTGAAGCCCAGAGGACAGGAAAGGAAACTCTCCCTAAAAAGGAACTATGCATGAACCATCTCTCCCTGGGGCCCAGTGGACAGGAAAGGAAGCTGCCCCTAAAGAGGAACTATGCAGGAACCATCTCTCCCTGGGGCCCAGTGGACAGGAAAGGAAGCTGTGCCTAAATAGGAACTATGCAGGAACCATCTCTCCCTGGGGCCCAGTGGACAGGAAAGGAAGCTGCCCCTAAAGAGGAACTAAGCAGGTCCCATCTCTCTCCGAGGTCCAGTGGACAAGAAAGGAAGCTCCTGCTAAAGAGGAACTATGCAGGAACCATCTCTCCCTGAAGCCCAGTGGACAGGAAAGGAAACTCCCCCAAAGAGGAACTATGCAGGAACCGTCTCTCCCTGGGGCCCAGTGGACAAGAAAGGAAGCTCCCCCTAAAGAGGAACTATGCAGGAACCATCTCTCCATGTGGCCCGGTGGATAGGAAAGGAAGCTCCCCTAAAGAGGAACTATGCAGGAACCATCTCTCCCTGAAGCCCAGTGGATAGGAAAGGAAGCTACTCTAAAGAGGAACTATCCAGAAACCATCTCTCTCTGGGTCCCAGTGGACAGGAAAGGAAGCTGCCCCTAAAGAGGAACTATGCAGGACCCATCTCTCCCGAGGTCCAGTGGACAGGAAAGGAAGCTCCCCTAAAGAGGAACTATGCAGGAACCATCTCTCCCTGGGGCCCAGTGAATAGGAAAGGAAGCTCCTCTAAAGAGGAACTATGCAGGAACCATCTCTCCCTGAAGCCCAGAGGACAGGAAAGGAAACTCCCCCTAAAGAGGAACTATGCATGAACCATCTCTCCATGGGGCCCAGTGAACAGTAAAGGAAGCTCCCCCTAAAGAGGAACTATGCAGGAACCATCTCTCCCTGGGGCCCAGTGGACAGGAAAGGAAGCTGCCCCTAAATAGGAACTATGCAGGAACCATCTCTCCCTGGGGCCCAGTGGACAGGAAAGGAAGCTGCCCCTCAAGAGGAACTAAGCAGGTCCCATCTCTCTCCGAGGTCCACTGGACAGGAAAGGAAGCTCCTGCTAAAGAGGAACTATGCAGGAACCATCTCTCCCTATAGCCCAGTGGACAGGAAAGGAAACTCCCCCCAAAGAGGAACTATGCAGGAGCCATCTCTCCCTGGGGCCCAGTGGACAGGAAAGGAAGCTCCCCCTAAAGAGCAACTATGCAGGAATGATCTCTACCTGGGACCCAGTAGACAGGAAAGGAAGCTCCCCTAAAGAGGAACTATGCAGGAACCATCTCTCCCCAAGGTCCAGTGGACAGGAAACAAGGCTCTCTCTAAAGAGGAACTATGCAGGAACCATATCTCCCTGAGGCCCAGTGGACAGGAAAGAAAGCTTCCCCTAAAGAAGAACTATGCAGGAACCATCTCTCCCAGAGGCCTAGTGTACGGGAAAGGAAGCTCCCGCTAAAGAGGAACTATGCAGGAACCATCTTGCCCAGAAGTCCAGTGGACAGGAAAGGAAACTCGCCCTAAAGAGGAACTATGCAGGAACCATCTCTCCCTGGGGCCCAGTGGACAGGAACGGAAGCTCCCCCTAAAGAGGAACTATGCAGGAACCATTTCTCCCTGGGGCCCAGTGGACAGGAAAGGAAGCTCACCCTAAAGAGGAACTATGCAGGAACCATCTCTCCCTGAACCCCAGTGGACACGAAAGGAAACTCCCCCTAAAAAGGAACTATGCAGGAACAATCTCTCCCTAGGGCCCAGTGGACAGGAAAGGAAGCTGCCCCTAAAGAGGAATTATGCAGAAATCATCTCTCCCCGGGTCCCAGTGGACAGGAAAGGAAGCTGCCCATAAAGAGGAATTATGCAGAAACCACCTCACCCTGGGGCCCAGTGGACAGGAAAGGAAGCTGCCCCTAAAGAGGAATTATGCAGGAACCATCTCTCCCTGGGGCCCATTGGACAGGAAAAGAAGCTCCCCCTAAAGAGGAACTATGCAGGAACCATCTCTCCCTGAGGTCCAGTGGACAGGAAAGGAAGCTCCCCTAAAGAGAAACTATGCGGAAACCATCTCTCCCTGGGGCCCAGTGGACAGTAAAAGAAGCTCCCACTAACAAGGAACTATGCAGGAACCATCTCTCCCTGGGGCCCAGTGGACAGGAAAGGAAGCTGCCCCTAAAGAGGAACTAAGCAGGTCCCATCTCTCTCCGAGGTCCAGTGGACAGGAAAGGAAGCTCCTGCTAAAGAGGAACTATGCATGAACCATCTCTCCCTGAAGCCCAGTGGACAGGAAAGGAAACTCCCCCCAAAAAGGAACTATGCAGGAGCCATCTCTCTCTGGGGCCCAGTGGACAGGAAAGGAAGCTCCTCCTAAAGAGGAACTATGCAGGAACCATCTCTCCCTGGGGCCCAGTGGACAGGAAAGGAAGCTCCCCCTAAAGAGGAACTATGCAGGAACCATCTCTCCCTGAGGCCCAGTGTACAGGAAAGGAAGCTCCACCTAAAGAGGAACCATCTCACCCGAAGTCCAGTGGACAGGAAAAGAAACTCCCCCTAAAGAGGATCTATGCAGGAGCCATCTCTCCTTGGGGCCCAGTGGACAGGAAAGGAAGCTCCCCCTAAAGAGCAACTATGCAGGAATGATCTCTACCTGGGGCCCAGTGGACAGGAAAGGAAGCTCCCCTAAAGAGGAACTATGCAGGAACCATCTCTCCCCAAGGTCCAGTGGACAGGAAACAAGGCTCTCTCTAAAGAGGAACTATGCAGGAACCATATCTCCCTGAGGCCCAGTGGACAGGAAAGAAAGCTTCCCCTAAAGAAGAACTATGCAGGAACCATCTCTCCCAGAGGCCTAGTGTACGGGAAAGGAAGCTCCCGCTAAAGAGGAACTATGCAGGAACCATCTTGCCCAGAAGTCCAGTGGACAGGAAAGGAAACTCGCCCTAAAGAGGAACTATGCAGGAACCATCTCTCCCTGGGGCCCAGTGGACAGGAACGGAAGCTCCCCCTAAAGAGGAACTATGCAGGAACCATCTCTCCCTGGGGCCCAGTGGACAGGAAAGGAAGCTCACCCTAAAGAGGAACTATGCAGGAACCATCTCTCCCTGAACCCCAGTGGACACGAAAGGAAACTCCCCCTAAAAAGGAACTATGCAGGAACAATCTCTCCCTGGGGCCCAGTGGACAGGAAAGAAATCTCCCGTAAAGAGGAACTTTGCAGGAACCATCTCTCACCGGGGCCAGGTGGACAGGAAAGGAAGCTCCCCCTAAAGAGGAACTATGCAGGAACCATCTCTCCCTGTGGTCCAGTGGACAGGAAAGGAAGCTCCCCTAAAGAGGAATTATGCAGGAACCATCTCTCCCTGGGGCCCATTGGACAGGAAAAGAAGCTCCCCCTAAAGAGGAACTATGCAGGAACCATCTCTCCCTGAGGTCCAGTGGACAGGAAAGGAAGCTCCCCTAAAGAGAAACTATGCGGAAACCATCTCTCCCTGGGGCCCAGTGGACAGTAAAAGAAGCTCCCACTAACAAGGAACTATGCAGGAACCATCTCTCCCTGGGGCCCAGTGGACAGGAAAGGAAGCTGCCCCTAAAGAGGAACTAAGCAGGTCCCATCTCTCTCCGAGGTCCAGTGGACAGGAAAGGAAGCTCCTGCTAAATAGGAACTATGCAGGAACCATCTCTCCCTGAAGCCCAGTGGACAGGAAAGGAAACTCCCCCCAAAGAGGAACTATGCAGGAGCCATCTCTCTCTGGGGCCCAGTGGACAGGAAAGGAAGTTCCCCCTAAAGAGGAACTATGCAGGAACCATCTCTCCCTGGGCCCCAGTGGACAGGAAAGGAAGCTCCGCCTAAAGAGGAACTATGCAGGACCCATCTCTCCCTGAGGCCCAGTGTATAGGAAAGGAAGCTCCACCTAAAGAGGAACCATCTCGCCCGAAGTCCAGTGGACAGGAAAGGAAACTCCCCCTAAAGAGGATCTATGCAGGAGCCATCTCTCCCTGGGGCCCAGTGGACAGGAAAGGAAGCTACCCCTGAAGAGGAACTATGCAGGAACGATCTCTACCTGGGGCCCAGTGGACAGGAAAGGAAGCTCCCCTAAAGAGGAACTATGCAGGAACCATCTCTCCCCAAGGTCCAGTGGACAGGAAACAAGGGTCTCTCTAAAGAGGAACTATGCAGGAACCATATCTCCCTGAGGCCCAGTGGACAGGAAAGAAAGCTCCCCCTAAAGAAGAACTATGCAGGAACCATCTCTCCCAGAGGCCCAGTGTACGGGAAAGGAAGCTCCCGCTAAAGAGGAACTATGCAGGAACCATCTCACCCAGAAGTCCAGTGGACAGGAAAGGAAACTCACCCTAAAGAGGAACTATGCAGGAACCATCTCTCCCTGGGGCCCAGTGGACAGGAACGGAAGCTCCCCCTAAAGAGGAACTATGCAGGAACCATCTCTCCCTGGGGCCCAGTGGACAGGAAAGGAAGCTACCCCTAGAGAGGAACTATGCAGGAACCATCTCTCCCTGAGTGTCACGACTTACTGGCACCGGCGTTCCCTGTGGCAACGCTGGAGAATGCGAGCACTTTCCGTTTCCCCCTCTTCCAAGATGGCTCCTCGTCCTTTGGGTTACAGTGCAGTGTTTCCGCGTTCGCAGGACAGACGTTCACTGACGTCATCTCGTTCTCTCCTGGATCCCAGATATGGCCCAGCAGGGCCGAAGCTCAGTGCATCGCTACTCTCCACAGACGCTACGTGAGTTCGCATCTAGGAAGTCTATTGTTCTACACCTTATTCCTATGCTTATCTTTCCTTCCTGCTCTTTCCTACAGCCTCGCCTTTCTGCCCAGCCTTCCCGTTCCACTGCTCACGAGTCTACAGGACACTCCGGTAGCCTCCCCTTCCAGAAACGTTAGGTACATCACCAACCTTTACAATCATTCCTCTCGTACTAGTTCTTTCACTCATCTCTTGTTTACTTATCTAGAATCCGGAATTCTACGCGGTTCTGTGACCAGATCCAGTGAAATCCAGTACTGCCAGCGGATACAGCAACCGATTCACCTCCACATCCGTTCCAGCAGGGTTTTTTCCCCCAGGAGGGTTTCCCTGGGATCCCTCGCACAACCCTTCGTTTCCCTTCAGGGAGGAGGGAGGTGTTAGGGGCCTCAGGGGACTCTCCATTTGCCTCGTTGATTGCTGCACGAGTCAGGTTAGTGTTGAATCATTACAGCTAGCGACGCCCAAAAGAAAAAGGCTTAGACAGACATCATGGCTACTTTACAGGCAGCCTTAGACCAAGTGCAGCAATTAACGACCGCAGTACAAGGATTGTCCCATGAGGTACAAGCCTTAAAGCATGAAAATGCAATCCTCAAACAGCAAATGTTAATTAAGGCCCCCACTAGTTCAGAGATTCCTCCTGGTCCTCTACCAGGCGGGAAATACGACGGAAACCCGCATTCTTTAAGGGAATTTTTGGATGCATGTACGGTGCAATTTGCTTTTAAGACATCCTTCTTTCCCTCAGACAGAGATAGAGTGGGATATATGATTACTCATCTCACAGGTCCCGCGCTAGCTTGGGCCACGCCTATTGTCACTTCCAACAATGCCATATTGGATTCAGTGCCCGCTTTTACGGCGAGCCTAAAGGCTATGTTTTCTCGGAGGGAATACAATGTCTCCTCCCAAGAGAAACTTCTAGATTTCAAGCAAGGGTCTTTAGGAATTCTAGAATTCATTACCCGTTTTAAACAAATGGCCCTAGGCACATCATGGGCCGATGATGCGCTTATTACGTTGTTTAGGAGAGGGGTTAATGAGGAGTTGAAAGATGAACTAGCTCGAGTTCCGAGACCAAACACATTAGCTGAACTAATTTCGTTAACCATGCAGCTGGACTATCGGCTGCAAGAAAGGCAAACGGAGAGGAGAAAAGGGAGAAGTCATCGCTCTGCGCCAGAATTAGCATCCTTCCCTAAAACAGCTATTCCGGAAGAACCTATGCAGCTGGGCACTACCCGGGGTCCTCTGACTCAAGAGGAACGCGCCCGCAGAAGAAACCAGGGACTATGCATGTATTGCGGCCATGCCGTGCTTGAGTGCCCAGTCGCTCCTCTCAGAAAACCATTTCGTTCGGGAAACGCCAGACCTCAACCGTAAGGGGACATACGGTCGGGGTAACAGATACAGGTTCCCAATCTCCTACTAAGTTGTCTCACTCGCTGGACATGGTAGTCCTGCGTGTTACTTTTTCTTTGTCAGAAGAAAACATCGTTACTGTCCCAGCCTTGGTTGACTGTGGGGCAGCTGGTTTGTTCATGGACGATGTTTGGGCGAGAAAACGGAATATTCCCCGATCCCCTAAAGCTATAGCTATACCTGTAGAAGGTGTAGACGGAACCCCACTAATATCGGGACCCATACGAGAACAGACTCACACTTTGAAGATGTTCATTGGATCACACAGGGAGGACGCAGTATTTGACATTATAAAAGCAGCTCACTACCCTGTCATTTTGGGCTTACCATGGTTAAGACTACATAACCCTTACATAAATTGGACAGCCGGTTCCATTTTTTTAGGATCAGAATACTGTACCCAACAATGTCTTGCTGAAGGATTGGTCGGATTTTGTTCTCCTTCGTCGAATCCTGTTGCCCCTCAAAGGATAGTAGATTTGATTAGTCTTGTTCCTCCTGAGTACGAAGAGTTTCAGGACATTTTCTCCTCTTCTCAATTTTCTGAACTTCCGCCTCATCGTAGAGACGATTGTTGCATTCGTCTAGACTCCTCTCAGCCACTCCCTTTTGGAAAGATGTACATCCTTTCCGAGAAGGAAAAATCAGTCCTACGACAGTATTTGGATACCCACCTTAGAAATGGTTTGATTGCGGAATCGACTTCCCCTGCAGGCGCATCGTTATTTTTCATAGCAAAGAAGGACACGGACGAGTTACGTCCCTGCATTGATTATAGGGGTCTTAACAAAATCACGATTCCTGATCGATACCCAATGCCCTTAATACCAGACATCCTAGAAGCAGTAAAAGGGGCAACGATTTACACAAAGTTGGACCTCAGAGGGGCTTATCACCTCATCAGAATCAAAGAAGGGGATGAGTGGAAGACCGCGTTTCGTACCCCCTTTGGTCATTTCAAATACCGGGTGATGCCCTTCGGACTCGCAAATGCACCTGCAGTTTTTCAAAGATTCATTGACCATATATTCTCTGATCTCCTTCTGCATACGGTAGTGGTGTATCTTGACGACATATTGGTGTTTTCCAGCAATCCTACAGAACATCACCAACACGTGTGTCAAGTATTACACCGATTACGAAGTAACCACCTCTATTGCAAGCCAGAGAAATGCAGATTCCATCAGACGACGGTCACGTACCTGGGGTTCGTTCTGTCCCCTACTGGAATTTCCATGGATCCCCGCAAGGTAACCGCTATTCTGGAATGGTCCTCCCCTAGTTCTACCAAGGAACTACAGAGATTTCTGGGGTTTGCGAATTTCTATAGGAAATTTATAGCGGGATTTTCCTCAATCGTTCTGCCCCTTACAAGTTTACTCAAGAAGGGAAAGCCTTTCACTTGGACAGAAGACGCCCAGTCAGCCTTTGATACTTTGAAGACTCTATTTACTTCCGCTCCTCTCTTGCGAACCCCAGATCAGAGCTTACCGTTTATTGTTGAAACTGATGCCTCCCATTTTGCTTTGGGTGCGGTACTTAAACAAGCTTTTGCCCAAGGAACAGAACACCCTGTGGCTTTTCTGTCCAAGACTTTTTCTCCCTCTGAGATCAACTACACTGTGTTAGAGAAAGAGTTGCTGGCTATAAAACGGGCCTTTCAAGAATGGAGACATCTCCTTTTGGGCTCCCAACATCCCATTGAGGTCCGCACCGACCATCAGAATCTCAAGAGTTTACAATACGCTGAGACTCGCAACAGCCGGCAAGCAAGATGGGCCCATTTTTTCTCTCCCTACAATATCACTTTCACTATCATTCCAGGTAAAATCAATCTTCAAGCAGACGCTCTATCTCGAAGAGATCCCGATTGCAAATCTGGTTTTCAGACCGAAAGACTGTTTCCTCATGCTACATTCATATCTATAGTACAGGACTTCCTTCACTCTGTAGTAGCCCAAACTCATGTCTTGATGGACTCCATTAGATCTCAGGCGGATAAATGGGGACTAAGTCTCGAAGACGGATGTTTCTACCGGGGTCATCAGGTGTACATTCCCTCACTCCAGCTTCGAACTGAAGTAATGCACATGTGTCACGATTCTAGTGCAGCTGGTCATCGTGGAATTGCCAGCACCCAGGAGCTCATACTGAGACATTTCTGGTGGGAAACCTTAAGAAAGGACGTGACTGATTACGTCTCTTCCTGTGTGATCTGTCTGCAAGTCAAAGTACCTCGCAGTAAACCGTTGGGAAAGCTGGCTCTAGTCCAGGTACCTATTCGTCCTTGGCAATTGATATCTACAGATTTTATTGTTGACTTACCTGAGTCTAAAGATCATACCACCATTATGGTAACGGTGGATTATTTCACCAAATTGGCTCATTTCCAGGCTCTGCCTTCAGTACCGACAGCTCCACAGATGGCCAGACATTTCATAGACACCATCTTTTCCCGGCATGGTCTCCCTGACAGCATAGTGTCGGATCGGGGTTCCCAATATATATCCAGATATTGGCAACAAGTCTGCTCTGCCTTAGGCATAAAGAGAGCCTTGAGTTCGGGTTACCATCCTCAAACGAATGGGCAAATGGAACGTTTAAATCAGACTCTGGAAACGTATTTGCGCTGTTTTGTATCAGCGGCACAGGACAACTGGAAGGATTTGTTACCTTTGGCAGAGTTTGCCTACAATAACGCTCCTCATGCATCTATCAAGACTAGTCCCTTTCATTGTACCTATGGGTACGATCCTTCCTGCTATTCATCCTCTCTTCTCAGATCTTCGGCCTTTCCAGATGTGGACGCTTTAATGGGCGACATTCAACAGGGACATCTTTTGGCCAGATCCGCATTACTGGAAGCTCAAGAGCATGCTAAACGTTATGCTGATTTACATCGTTCACCATCTCCTGTGATTGTTCCGGGGGATTTGGTCTGGCTCTCTTCAAAGTTTCTGCCCAGACATCTGGTTCCTTCTAAATTGTCTCCGAAGTATTTTGGACCTTTCACGGTATTGAGAGCAAAAGGTCCCTTGGCTTTTGAGTTACGGCTTCCACCTTCTTGGTCTAGAATCTACCCAGTTTTTCACGTATCACAACTCAAGCTTCACGTATTGGATCGTTTTGGTCGATCTACTACGGCCTGCCCGCCTCCAGTAGCTACTACGGAGGGTCCGGAGTTCGAAGTCTCGGGCATTTGTGATTCCCGTTATCATCGCGGTCGACTGCAGTATTTGATCCATTGGAAGGGTTACTCAATGGCCGACCGTACATGGGAACCGGCTTCAGCAGTCCACGCCCCCGTACTTGTTCGCCATTTCCACAGGTGTCATCCGGGCAAACCAGGGGGTGTTACCCTCGGAAGGAGGCATACTGTCACGACTTACTGGCACCGGCGTTCCCTGTGGCAACGCTGGAGAATGCGAGCACTTTCCGTTTCCCCCTCTTCCAAGATGGCTCCTCGTCCTTTGGGTTACAGTGCAGTGTTTCCGCGTTCGCAGGACAGACGTTCACTGACGTCATCTCGTTCTCTCCTGGATCCCAGATATGGCCCAGCAGGGCCGAAGCTCAGTGCGTCGCTACTCTCCACAGATGCTACGTGAGTTCGCATCTAGGAAGTCTATTGTTCTACACCTTATTCCTATGCTTATCTTTCCTTCCTGCTCTTTCCTACAGCCTCGCCTTTCTGCCTAGCCTTCCCGTTCCACTGCTCACGAGTCTAGAGGACACTCCGGTAGCCTCCCCTTCCAGAAACGTTAGGTACATCACCAACCTTTACAATCATTCCTCTCGTACTAGTTCTTTCACTCATCTCTTGTTTACTTATCTAGAATCCGGAATTCTACGCGGTTCTGTGACCAGATCCAGTGAAATCCAGTACTGCCAGCGGATACAGCAACCGATTCACCTCCACATCCGTTCCAGCAGGGTTTTTTCCCCCAGGAGGGTTTCCCTGGGATCCCTCGCACAACCCTTCGTTTCCCTTCAGGGAGGAGGGAGGTGTTAGGGGCCTCAGGGGACTCTCCATTTGCCTCGTTGATTGCTGCACGAGTCAGGTTAGTGTTGAATCATTACACTGAGGCCCAGTGTACAGGAAAGGAAGCTCCACCTAAAGGGGAACTATGCAGGAAACAACTCTCCCCGAGGTCCAGTGGACAGGAAAGGAAGCTCCTGTAAAGAGCAACTATGCAGGAACCATCTCTCCCTGAAGCCCAGTGGTCAGGAAAGGAAGCTCCTCTAAAGAGGAACTATGCAGGAACCATCTCTTTTCGGGGCCCAGTGGAAAGGAAAGGAAGCTGCCCCTAAAGAGGAATTATGCAGAAACCATCTCTCCCTGGGGCCCAGTGAATAGGAAAGGAAGCTCCCCTAAAGTGGAACTATGCAGGAACTATCTCTCCCTGAAGCCCAGTGGACAGGAAAGTAAGCTCCCCTAAAGAGGAACTATACAGGAACCATCTCTCCCTGAAGCCCAGAGGACAGGAAAGGAAACTCCCCCTAAAGAGGAACTATGCAGCAACCATCTCTCCCTGGGGGCCCAGTGGACAGGAAAGGAAGCTCCCCCTAAAGAGGGACTATGCAGGAACCATCTCTCCCTGGGGCCCAGTGGATAGGAAAGAAAGCTCCCCTAAAGAGGAACTATGCAGGAACCATCTCTCCCTGAATCCCAGTGGATAGGAAAGTAAGCTCCTCTAAAGAGGAACTATGCAGGAACCATCTCTCCCCGGGGCCCAGTGTACAGGAAAGGAAGCTGCCCCTAAAGAGGAACTATGCAGGAAACATCTCTCCCCAAGGTCCAGTGGACAGGAAAGGAAGCTCCTCTAAAGAGGAACTATGCAGGAACCATCTCTCTCTGAAGCCCAGAGGACAGGAAAGGAAACTCCCCCTAAAGAGGAACTATGCAGGAACCGTCTCTCCCTGGGGCCCAGTGGACAAGAAAGGAAGCTCCCCCTAAAGAGGAACTATGCAGGAACCATCTCTCCCTGTGGCCCAGTGGATAGGAAAGGAAGCTCCCCTAAAGAGGAACTATGCAGGAACCATCTCTCCCTGAAGCCCAGTGGATAGGAAAGGAAGCTACCCTAAAGAGGAACTATCCAGAAACCATCTCTCTCTGGTTCTCAGTGGACAGGAAAGGAAGCTGCCCCTAAAGAGGAACTATGCAGGAACCATCTCTCCCTGTGGCCCAGTGGATGGGACGGGAAGCTCCCCTAAAGAGCAACTATGCAGGACCCATCTCTCCCGAGGTCCAGTGGACAGGAAAGGAAGCTCCCCTAAAGAGGAACTATGCAGGAACCATCTCTCCCTGGGGCCCAGTGGATAGGAAAGGAAGCTCCCCTAAAGAGGAACTATGCAGGAACCATTTCTCCCTGAAGCCCAGAGGACAGGAAAGGAAACTCTCCCTAAAAAGGAACTATGCATGAACCATCTCTCCCTGGGGCCCAGTGGACAGGAAAGGAAGCTGCCCCTAAAGAGGAACTATGCAGGAACCATCTCTCCCTGGGGCCCAGTGGACAGGAAAGGAAGCTGTGCCTAAATAGGAACTATGCAGGAACCATCTCTCCCTGGGGCCCAGTGGACAGGAAAGGAAGCTGCCCCTAAAGAGGAACTAAGCAGGTCCCATCTCTCTCCGAGGTCCAGTGGACAAGAAAGGAAGCTCCTGCTAAAGAGGAACTATGCAGGAACCATCTCTCCCTGAAGCCCAGTGGACAGGAAAGGAAACTCCCCCAAAGAGGAACTATGCAGGAACCGTCTCTCCCTGGGGCCCAGTGGACAAGAAAGGAAGCTCCCCCTAAAGAGGAACTATGCAGGAACCATCTCTCCATGTGGCCCGGTGGATAGGAAAGGAAGCTCCCCTAAAGAGGAACTATGCAGGAACCATCTCTCCCTGAAGCCCAGTGGATAGGAAAGGAAGCTACTCTAAAGAGGAACTATCCAGAAACCATCTCTCTCTGGGTCCCAGTGGACAGGAAAGGAAGCTGCCCCTAAAGAGGAACTATGCAGGACCCATCTCTCCCGAGGTCCAGTGGACAGGAAAGGAAGCTCCCCTAAAGAGGAACTATGCAGGAACCATCTCTCCCTGGGGCCCAGTGGATAGGAAAGGAAGCTCCTCTAAAGAGGAACTATGCAGGAACCATCTCTCCCTGAAGCCCAGAGGACAGGAAAGGAAACTCCCCCTAAAGAGGAACTATGCATGAACCATCTCTCCCTGGGGCCCAGTGAACAGTAAAGGAAGCTCCCCCTAAAGAGGAACTATGCAGGAACCATCTCTCCCTGGGGCCCAGTGGACAGGAAAGGAAGCTGCCCCTAAATAGGAACTATGCAGGAACCATCTCTCCCTGGGGCCCAGTGGACAGGAAAGGAAGCTGCCCCTCAAGAGGAACTAAGCAGGTCCCATCTCTCTCCGAGGTCCACTGGACAGGAAAGGAAGCTCCTGCTAAAGAGGAACTATGCAGGAACCATCTCTCCCTGAATCCCAGTGGACAGGAAAGGAAACTCCCCCCAAAGAGGAACTATGCAGGAGCCATCTCTCCCTGGGGCCCAGTGGACAGGAAAGGAAGCTCCCCCTAAAGAGCAACTATGCAGGAATGATCTCTACCTGGGACCCAGTAGACAGGAAAGGAAGCTCCCCTAAAGAGGAACTATGCAGGAACCATCTCTCCCCAAGGTCCAGTGGACAGGAAACAAGGCTCTCTCTAAAGAGGAACTATGCAGGAACCATATCTCCCTGAGGCCCAGTGGACAGGAAAGAAAGCTTCCCCTAAAGAAGAACTATGCAGGAACCATCTCTCCCAGAGGCCTAGTGTACGGGAAAGGAAGCTCCCGCTAAAGAGGAACTATGCAGGAACCATCTTGCCCAGAAGTCCAGTGGACAGGAAAGGAAACTCGCCCTAAAGAGGAACTATGCAGGAACCATCTCTCCCTGGGGCCCAGTGGACAGGAACGGAAGCTCCCCCTAAAGAGGAACTATGCAGGAACCATTTCTCCCTGGGGCCCAGTGGACAGGAAAGGAAGCTCACCCTAAAGAGGAACTATGCAGGAACCATCTCTCCCTGAACCCCAGTGGACACGAAAGGAAACTCCCCCTAAAAAGGAACTATGCAGGAACAATCTCTCCCTAGGGCCCAGTGGACAGGAAAGGAAGCTGCCCCTAAAGAGGAATTATGCAGAAATCATCTCTCCCCGGGTCCCAGTGGACAGGAAAGGAAGCTGCCCATAAAGAGGAATTATGCAGAAACCACCTCACCCTGGGGCCCAGTGGACAGGAAAGGAAGCTGCCCCTAAAGAGGAATTATGCAGGAACCATCTCTCCCTGGGGCCCATTGGACAGGAAAAGAAGCTCCCCCTAAAGAGGAACTATGCAGGAACCATCTCTCCCTGAGGTCCAGTGGACAGGAAAGGAAGCTCCCCTAAAGAGAAACTATGCGGAAACCATCTCTCCCTGGGGCCCAGTGGACAGTAAAAGAAGCTCCCACTAACAAGGAACTATGCAGGAACCATCTCTCCCTGGGGCCCAGTGGACAGGAAAGGAAGCTGCCCCTAAAGAGGAACTAAGCAGGTCCCATCTCTCTCCGAGGTCCAGTGGACAGGAAAGGAAGCTCCTGCTAAAGAGGAACTATGCATGAACCATCTCTCCCTGAAGCCCAGTGGACAGGAAAGGAAACTCCCCCCAAAAAGGAACTATGCAGGAGCCATCTCTCTCTGGGGCCCAGTGGACAGGAAAGGAAGCTCCTCCTAAAGAGGAACTATGCAGGAACCATCTCTCCCTGGGGCCCAGTGGACAGGAAAGGAAGCTCCCCCTAAAGAGGAACTATGCAGGAACCATCTCTCCCTGAGGCCCAGTGTACAGGAAAGGAAGCTCCACCTAAAGAGGAACCATCTCACCCGAAGTCCAGAGGACAGGAAAAGAAACTCCCCCTAAAGAGGATCTATGCAGGAGCCATCTCTCCTTGGGGCCCAGTGGACAGGAAAGGAAGCTCCCCCTAAAGAGCAACTATGCAGGAATGATCTCTACCTGGGGCCCAGTGGACAGGAAAGGAAGCTCCCCTAAAGAGGAACTATGCAGGAACCATCTCTCCCCAAGGTCCAGTGGACAGGAAACAAGGCTCTCTCTAAAGAGGAACTATGCAGGAACCATATCTCCCTGAGGCCCAGTGGACAGGAAAGAAAGCTTCCCCTAAAGAAGAACTATGCAGGAACCATCTCTCCCAGAGGCCTAGTGTACGGGAAAGGAAGCTCCCGCTAAAGAGGAACTATGCAGGAACCATCTTGCCCAGAAGTCCAGTGGACAGGAAAGGAAACTCGCCCTAAAGAGGAACTATGCAGGAACCATCTCTCCCTGGGGCCCAGTGGACAGGAACGGAAGCTCCCCCTAAAGAGGAACTATGCAGGAACCATCTCTCCCTGGGGCCCAGTGGACAGGAAAGGAAGCTCACCCTAAAGAGGAACTATGCAGGAACCATCTCTCCCTGAACCCCAGTGGACACGAAAGGAAACTCCCCCTAAAAAGGAACTATGCAGGAACAATCTCTCCCTGGGGCCCAGTGGACAGGAAAGAAATCTCCCGTAAAGAGGAACTTTGCAGGAACCATCTCTCACCGGGGCCAGGTGGACAGGAAAGGAAGCTCCCCCTAAAGAGGAACTATGCAGGAACCATCTCTCCCTGTGGTCCAGTGGACAGGAAAGGAAGCTCCCCTAAAGAGGAATTATGCAGGAACCATCTCTCCCTGGGGCCCATTGGACAGGAAAAGAAGCTCCCCCTAAAGAGGAACTATGCAGGAACCATCTCTCCCTGAGGTCCAGTGGACAGGAAAGGAAGCTCCCCTAAAGAGAAACTATGCGGAAACCATCTCTCCCTGGGGCCCAGTGGACAGTAAAAGAAGCTCCCACTAACAAGGAACTATGCAGGAACCATCTCTCCCTGGGGCCCAGTGGACAGGAAAGGAAGCTGCCCCTAAAGAGGAACTAAGCAGGTCCCATCTCTCTCCGAGGTCCAGTGGACAGGAAAGGAAGCTCCTGCTAAATAGGAACTATGCAGGAACCATCTCTCCCTGAAGCCCAGTGGACAGGAAAGGAAACTCCCCCCAAAGAGGAACTATGCAGGAGCCATCTCTCTCTGGGGCCCAGTGGACAGGAAAGTTAGTTCCCCCTAAAGAGGAACTATGCAGGAACCATCTCTCCCTGGGCCCCAGTGGACAGGAAAGGAAGCTCCGCCTAAAGAGGAACTATGCAGGACCCATCTCTCCCTGAGGCCCAGTGTATAGGAAAGGAAGCTCCACCTAAAGAGGAACCATCTCGCCCGAAGTCCAGTGGACAGGAAAGGAAACTCCCCCTAAAGAGGATCTATGCAGGAGCCATCTCTCCCTGGGGCCCAGTGGACAGGAAAGGAAGCTACCCCTGAAGAGGAACTATGCAGGAACGATCTCTACCTGGGGCCCAGTGGACAGGAAAGGAAGCTCCCCTAAAGAGGAACTATGCAGGAACCATCTCTCCCCAAGGTCCAGTGGACAGGAAACAAGGGTCTCTCTAAAGAGGAACTATGCAGGAACCATATCTCCCTGAGGCCCAGTGGACAGGAAAGAAAGCTCCCCCTAAAGAAGAACTATGCAGGAACCATCTCTCCCAGAGGCCCAGTGTACGGGAAAGGAAGCTCCCGCTAAAGAGGAACTATGCAGGAACCATCTCACCCAGAAGTCCAGTGGACAGGAAAGGAAACTCACCCTAAAGAGGAACTATGCAGGAACCATCTCTCCCTGGGGCCCAGTGGACAGGAACGGAAGCTCCCCCTAAAGAGGAACTATGCAGGAACCATCTCTCCCTGGGGCCCAGTGGACAGGAAAGGAAGCTACCCCTAGAGAGGAACTATGCAGGAACCATCTCTCCCTGAGTGTCACGACTTACTGGCACCGGCGTTCCCTGTGGCAACGCTGGAGAATGCGAGCACTTTCCGTTTCCCCCTCTTCCAAGATGGCTCCTCGTCCTTTGGGTTACAGTGCAGTGTTTCCGCGTTCGCAGGACAGACGTTCACTGACGTCATCTCGTTCTCTCCTGGATCCCAGATATGGCCCAGCAGGGCCGAAGCTCAGTGCATCGCTACTCTCCACAGACGCTACGTGAGTTCGCATCTAGGAAGTCTATTGTTCTACACCTTATTCCTATGCTTATCTTTCCTTCCTGCTCTTTCCTACAGCCTCGCCTTTCTGCCCAGCCTTCCCGTTCCACTGCTCACGAGTCTACAGGACACTCCGGTAGCCTCCCCTTCCAGAAACGTTAGGTACATCACCAACCTTTACAATCATTCCTCTCGTACTAGTTCTTTCACTCATCTCTTGTTTACTTATCTAGAATCCGGAATTCTACGCGGTTCTGTGACCAGATCCAGTGAAATCCAGTACTGCCAGCGGATACAGCAACCGATTCACCTCCACATCCGTTCCAGCAGGGTTTTTTCCCCCAGGAGGGTTTCCCTGGGATCCCTCGCACAACCCTTCGTTTCCCTTCAGGGAGGAGGGAGGTGTTAGGGGCCTCAGGGGACTCTCCATTTGCCTCGTTGATTGCTGCACGAGTCAGGTTAGTGTTGAATCATTACAGCTAGCGACGCCCAAAAGAAAAAGGCTTAGACAGACATCATGGCTACTTTACAGGCAGCCTTAGACCAAGTGCAGCAATTAACGACCGCAGTACAAGGATTGTCCCATGAGGTACAAGCCTTAAAGCATGAAAATGCAATCCTCAAACAGCAAATGTTAATTAAGGCCCCCACTAGTTCAGAGATTCCTCCTGGTCCTCTACCAGGCGGGAAATACGACGGAAACCCGCATTCTTTAAGGGAATTTTTGGATGCATGTACGGTGCAATTTGCTTTTAAGACATCCTTCTTTCCCTCAGACAGAGATAGAGTGGGATATATGATTACTCATCTCACAGGTCCCGCGCTAGCTTGGGCCACGCCTATTGTCACTTCCAACAATGCCATATTGGATTCAGTGCCCGCTTTTACGGCGAGCCTAAAGGCTATGTTTTCTCGGAGGGAATACAATGTCTCCTCCCAAGAGAAACTTCTAGATTTCAAGCAAGGGTCTTTAGGAATTCTAGAATTCATTACCCGTTTTAAACAAATGGCCCTAGGCACATCATGGGCCGATGATGCGCTTATTACGTTGTTTAGGAGAGAGGTTAATGAGGAGTTGAAAGATGAACTAGCTCGAGTTCCGAGACCAAACACATTAGCTGAACTAATTTCGTTAACCATGCAGCTGGACTATCGGCTGCAAGAAAGGCAAACGGAGAGGAGAAAAGGGAGAAGTCATCGCTCTGCGCCAGAATTAGCATCCTTCCCTAAAACAGCTATTCCGGAAGAACCTATGCAGCTGGGCACTACCCGGGGTCCTCTGACTCAAGAGGAACGCGCCCGCAGAAGAAACCAGGGACTATGCATGTATTGCGGCTCTTCTGGCCATGCCGTGCTTGAGTGCCCAGTCGCTCCTCTCAGAAAACCATTTCGTTCGGGAAACGCCAGACCTCAACCGTAAGGGGACATACGGTCGGGGTAACAGATACAGGTTCCCAATCTCCTACTAAGTTGTCTCACTCGCTGGACATGGTAGTCCTGCGTGTTACTTTTTCTTTGTCAGAAGAAAACATCGTTACTGTCCCAGCCTTGGTTGACTGTGGGGCAGCTGGTTTGTTCATGGACGATGTTTGGGCGAGAAAACGGAATATTCCCCGATCCCCTAAAGCTATAGCTATACCTGTAGAAGGTGTAGACGGAACCCCACTAATATCGGGACCCATACGAGAACAGACTCACACTTTGAAGATGTTCATTGGATCACACAGGGAGGACGCAGTATTTGACATTATAAAAGCAGCTCACTACCCTGTCATTTTGGGCTTACCATGGTTAAGACTACATAACCCTTACATAAATTGGACAGCCGGTTCCATTTTTTTAGGATCAGAATACTGTACCCAACAATGTCTTGCTGAAGGATTGGTCGGATTTTGTTCTCCTTCGTCGAATCCTGTTGCCCCTCAAAGGATAGTAGATTTGATTAGTCTTGTTCCTCCTGAGTACGAAGAGTTTCAGGACATTTTCTCCTCTTCTCAATTTTCTGAACTTCCGCCTCATCGTAGAGACGATTGTTGCATTCGTCTAGACTCCTCTCAGCCACTCCCTTTTGGAAAGATGTACATCCTTTCCGAGAAGGAAAAATCAGTCCTACGACAGTATTTGGATACCCACCTTAGAAATGGTTTGATTGCGGAATCGACTTCCCCTGCAGGCGCATCGTTATTTTTCATAGCAAAGAAGGACACGGACGAGTTACGTCCCTGCATTGATTATAGGGGTCTTAACAAAATCATGATTCCTGATCGATACCCAATGCCCTTAATACCAGACATCCTAGAAGCAGTAAAAGGGGCAACGATTTACACAAAGTTGGACCTCAGAGGGGCTTATCACCTCATCAGAATCAAAGAAGGGGATGAGTGGAAGACCGCGTTTCGTACCCCCTTTGGTCATTTCAAATACCGGGTGATGCCCTTCGGACTCGCGAATGCACCTGCAGTTTTTCAAAGATTCATTGACCATATATTCTCTGATCTCCTTCTGCATACGGTAGTGGTGTATCTTGACGACATATTGGTGTTTTCCAGCAATCCTACAGAACATCACCAACACGTGTGTCAAGTATTACACCGATTACGAAGTAACCACCTCTATTGCAAGCCAGAGAAATGCAGATTCCATCAGACGACGGTCACGTACCTGGGGTTCGTTCTGTCCCCTACTGGAATTTCCATGGATCCCCGCAAGGTAACCGCTATTCTGGAATGGTCCTCCCCTAGTTCTACCAAGGAACTACAGAGATTTCTGGGGTTTGCGAATTTCTATAGGAAATTTATAGCGGGATTTTCCTCAATCGTTCTGCCCCTTACAAGTTTACTCAAGAAGGGAAAGCCTTTCACTTGGACAGAAGACGCCCAGTCAGCCTTTGATACTTTGAAGACTCTATTTACTTCCGCTCCTCTCTTGCGAACCCCAGATCAGAGCTTACCGTTTATTGTTGAAACTGATGCCTCCCATTTTGCTTTGGGTGCGGTACTTAAACAAGCTTTTGCCCAAGGAACAGAACACCCTGTGGCTTTTCTGTCCAAGACTTTTTCTCCCTCTGAGATCAACTACACTGTGTTAGAGAAAGAGTTGCTGGCTATAAAACGGGCCTTTCAAGAATGGAGACATCTCCTTTTGGGCTCCCAACATCCCATTGAGGTCCGCACCGACCATCAGAATCTCAAGAGTTTACAATACGCTGAGACTCGCAACAGCCGGCAAGCAAGATGGGCCCATTTTTTCTCTCCCTACAATATCACTTTCACTATCATTCCAGGTAAAATCAATCTTCAAGCAGACGCTCTATCTCGAAGAGATCCCGATTGCAAATCTGGTTTTCAGACCGAAAGACTGTTTCCTCATGCTACATTCATATCTATAGTACAGGACTTCCTTCACTCTGTAGTAGCCCAAACTCATGTCTTGATGGACTCCATTAGATCTCAGGCGGATAAATGGGGACTAAGTCTCGAAGACGGATGTTTCTACCGGGGTCATCAGGTGTACATTCCCTCACTCCAGCTTCGAACTGAAGTAATGCACATGTGTCACGATTCTAGTGCAGCTGGTCATCGTGGAATTGCCAGCACCCAGGAGCTCATACTGAGACATTTCTGGTGGGAAACCTTAAGAAAGGACGTGACTGATTACGTCTCTTCCTGTGTGATCTGTCTGCAAGTCAAAGTACCTCGCAGTAAACCGTTGGGAAAGCTGGCTCTAGTCCAGGTACCTATTCGTCCTTGGCAATTGATATCTACAGATTTTATTGTTGACTTACCTGAGTCTAAAGATCATACCACCATTATGGTAACGGTGGATTATTTCACCAAATTGGCTCATTTCCAGGCTCTGCCTTCAGTACCGACAGCTCCACAGATGGCCAGACATTTCATAGACACCATCTTTTCCCGGCATGGTCTCCCTGACAGCATAGTGTCGGATCGGGGTTCCCAATATATATCCAGATATTGGCAACAAGTCTGCTCTGCCTTAGGCATAAAGAGAGCCTTGAGTTCGGGTTACCATCCTCAAACGAATGGGCAAACGGAACGTTTAAATCAGACTCTGGAAACGTATTTGCGCTGTTTTGTATCAGCGGCACAGGACAACTGGAAGGATTTGTTACCTTTGGCAGAGTTTGCCTACAATAACGCTCCTCATGCATCTATCAAGACTAGTCCCTTTCATTGTACCTATGGGTACGATCCTTCCTGCTATTCATCCTCTCTTCTCAGATCTTCGGCCTTTCCAGATGTGGACGCTTTAATGGGCGACATTCAACAGGGACATCTTTTGGCCAGATCCGCATTACTGGAAGCTCAAGAGCATGCTAAACGTTATGCTGATTTACATCGTTCACCATCTCCTGTGATTGTTCCGGGGGATTTGGTCTGGCTCTCTTCAAAGTTTCTGCCCAGACATCTGGTTCCTTCTAAATTGTCTCCGAAGTATTTTGGACCTTTCACGGTATTGAGAGCAAAAGGTCCCTTGGCTTTTGAGTTACGGCTTCCACCTTCTTGGTCTAGAATCTACCCAGTTTTTCACGTATCACAACTCAAGCTTCACGTATTGGATCGTTTTGGTCGATCTACTACGGCCTGCCCGCCTCCAGTAGCTACTACGGAGGGTCCGGAGTTCGAAGTCTCGGGCATTTGTGATTCCCGTTATCATCGCGGTCGACTGCAGTATTTGATCCATTGGAAGGGTTACTCAATGGCCGACCGTACATGGGAACCGGCTTCAGCAGTCCACGCCCCCGTACTTGTTCGCCATTTCCACAGGTGTCATCCGGGCAAACCAGGGGGTGTTACCCTCGGAAGGAGGCATACTGTCACGACTTACTGGCACCGGCGTTCCCTGTGGCAACGCTGGAGAATGCGAGCACTTTCCGTTTCCCCCTCTTCCAAGATGGCTCCTCGTCCTTTGGGTTACAGTGCAGTGTTTCCGCGTTCGCAGGACAGACGTTCACTGACGTCATCTCGTTCTCTCCTGGATCCCAGATATGGCCCAGCAGGGCCGAAGCTCAGTGCGTCGCTACTCTCCACAGACGCTACGTGAGTTCGCATCTAGGAAGTCTATTGTTCTACACCTTATTCCTATGCTTATCTTTCCTTCCTGCTCTTTCCTACAGCCTCGCCTTTCTGCCTAGCCTTCCCGTTCCACTGCTCACGAGTCTACAGGACACTCCGGTAGCCTCCCCTTCCAGAAACGTTAGGTACATCACCAACCTTTACAATCATTCCTCTCGTACTAGTTCTTTCACTCATCTCTTGTTTACTTATCTAGAATCCGGAATTCTACGCGGTTCTGTGACCAGATCCAGTGAAATCCAGTACTGCCAGCGGATACAGCAACCGATTCACCTCCACATCCGTTCCAGCAGGGTTTTTTCCCCCAGGAGGGTTTCCCTGGGATCCCTCGCACAACCCTTCGTTTCCCTTCAGGGAGGAGGGAGGTGTTAGGGGCCTCAGGGGACTCTCCATTTGCCTCGTTGATTGCTGCACGAGTCAGGTTAGTGTTGAATCATTACACTGAGGCCCAGTGTACAGGAAAGGAAGCTCCACCTAAAGAGGAACCATCTCACCCGAAGTCCAGTGGACAGGAAAGGAAACTCCCCCTAAAGAGGATCTATGCAGGAGCCATCTCTCCCTGGGGCCCAGTGGACAGGAAAGGAAGCTCCCCCTAAAGAGGAACTATGCAGGAACGATCTCTACCTGGGGCCCAGTGGATAGGAAAGGAAGCTCCCCTAAAGAGAAACTATGCAGGAACCATCTCTCCGCAAGGTCCAGTGGACAGGAAACAAGGTTCTCTCTAAAGAGGAACTATGTAGGAACCATATCTCCCTGAGGCCCAGTGGACAGGAAAGGAATCTCCCCCTAAAGAAGAACTATGCAGGAACCATCTCTCCCAGAAGCCCAGTGTACGGGAAAGGAAGCTCCCGCTAAAGAGGAACTAAACAGGAATCATCTCACCCAGAAGTCCAGTGGACAGGAAAGGAAACTCCCCCTAAAGAGGAACTATGCAGGAACCATCTCTCCCTGGGGCCAAGGGGACAGGAAATGAAGCTCCACTAAAGAGGGATTATGCAGGAACCATCTCTACCTGGGGCCCAGTGGACAGGAAAGGAAGCTCCCCCTAAAGAAGAACTATGCAGGAACCATCTCTCCCTGAACCCCAGTGGACACGAAAGGAAACTCCCCCTAAAAAGGAACTACGCAGGAACGATCTCTCCCTGGGGCCCAGTGGACAGGAAATAAATCTCCTGTAAAGAGGAACTATGCAGGAACCATCTCTCCCCGGGGCCCAGTGGACAGGAAAGGAAGCTCCCCCTAAAGAGGAACTATGCAGGAACCATCTCTCCCTGTGGTCCAGTGGACAGGAAAGGAAGCTCCCCTAAAGAGGAATTATGCAGGAACCATCTCTCCCTGGGGCCCATTGGACAGGAAAGGAAGCTCCCCCTAAAGAGGAACTATGCAGGAACGATCTCTACCTGGGGCCCAGTGGACAGGAAAGGAAGTTCCCCTAAAGAGGAACTATGCAGGAACCATCTCTCCCCAAGGTCCAGTGGACAGGAAACAAGTTTCTCTCTAAAGAGGAACTATGCAGGAACCATATCTCCCTGAGGCCCAGTGGACAGGAAAGGAAGCTCCCCCTAAAGAAGAACTATGCAGGAACCATCTCTCCCAGAAGCCCAGTGTACACGAAAGGAAACTCCCCCTAAAAAGGAACTACGCAGGAACGATCTCTCCCTGGGGCCCAGTGGGCAGGAAAGAAATCTCCCGTAAAGAGGAACTATGCAGGAACCATCTCTCCCCGGGGCCCAGTGGACAGGAAAGGAAGCTTCCCCTAAAGAGGAACTATGCAGGAACCATCTCTCCCTGTGGTCTAGTGGACAGGAAAGGAAGCTCCCCTAAAGAGGAATTATGCAGGAACCATCTCTCCCTGGGGCCCATTGCACAGGAAAGGAAGCTCCCCCTAAAGAGGAACTATGCAGGAACGATCTCTACCTGGGGCCCAGTGGACAGGAAAGGAAGCTCTCCTAAAGAGGAACTATGCAGGAACCATCTCTCCCCAAGGTCCAGTGGACAGGAAACAAGTTTCTCTCTAAAGAGGAACAATGCAGGAACCATATCTCCCTGAGGCCCAGTGGACAGGAAAGGAAGCTTCCCCTAAAGAAGAACTATGCAGGAACGATCTCTCCCAGAATCCCAGTGTACGCGAAAGGAAGCTCCCGCTAAAGAGGAACTATGCAGGAACCATATCTCCCTGAGGCCCAGTGGACAGGAAAGGATGCTCCCTCTAAAGAAGAACTATGCAGGAACCATCTCTCCCAGAAGCCCAGTGTACGCGAAAGGAAGCTCCCGCTAAAGAGGAACTATGCAGGAACCATCTCACCCAGAAGTCCAGTGGACAGGAAAGGAAACTCGCCCTAAAGAGGAACTATGCAGCAACCATCTCTCCCTGGGGCCCAGTGGACAGGAAAAGAAGCTCCCACTAACAAGGAACTATGCAGGAACCATCGCTCCCTGAGGCCCAGTTGACAGGAAAGGAAGCTCCTCTAAAGAGCAACTATGCAGGAACCATCTCTCCCTGAAGCCCAGTGGTCAGGAAACGAAACTCCTCTAAAGAGGAACTATGCAGGAACCATCTCTCCCCGGGGCCCAGTGGACAGGAAAGGAAGCTGCCCCTAAAGAGGAATTATGCAGAAATCATCTCTCCCCGGGTCCCAGTGGACAGGAAAGGAAGCTGCCCCTAAAGAGGAATTATGAAGAAACCACCTCACCCAGGGGCCCAGTGGACAGGAAAGGAAGCTGCCCCTAAAGAGGAACTAAGCAGGTCCCATCTCTCTCTGAGGTCCAGTGGACAGGAAAGGAAGCTCCTGCTAAAGAGGAACTATGCATGAACCATCTCTCCCTGAAGCCCAGTGGACAGGAAAGGAAACTCCCCCCAAAAAGGAACTATGCAGGAGCCATCTCTCTCTGGGGCCCAGTGGACAGGAAAGGAAGCTCCTCCTAAAGAGGAACTATGCAGGAACCATCTCTCCCTGGGGCCCAGTGGACAGGATAGGAAGCTTCCCCTAAAGAGGAACTATGCAGGAACCATCTCTCCGTGAGGCCCAGTGTACAGGAAAGGAAGCTCCACCTAAAGAGGAACCATCTCGCCCGAAGTCCAGTGGACAGGAAAAGAAACTCCCCCTAAAGAGGATCTATGCAGGAGCCATCTCTCCCTGGGGCCGAGTGGACAGGAAAGGAAGCTCCCCCTAAAGAGCAACTATGCAGGAATGATCTCTACCTGGGGCCCAGTGGACAGGAAAGGAAGCTCCCCTAAAGAGGAACTATGCAGGAACCATCTCTCCCCAAGGTCCAGTGGACAGGAAACAAGGCTATCTCTAAAGAGGAACTATGCAGGAACCATATCTCCCTGAGGCCCAGTGGACAGGAAAGAAAGCTTCCCCTAAAGAAGAACTATGCAGGAACCATCTCTCCCAGAGGCCTAGAGTACAGGAAAGGAAGCTCCCGCTAAAGAGGAACTATGCAGGAACCATCTTGCCCAGAAGTCCAGTGGACAGGAAAGGAAACTCGCCCTAAAGAGGAACTATGCAGGAACCATCTCTCCCTGGGGCCCAGTGGACAGGAACGGAAGCTCCCCCTAAAGAGGAACTATGCAGGAACCATCTCTCCCTGGGGCCCAGTGGACAGGAAAGGAAGCTCACCCTAAAGAGGAACTATGCAGGAACCATCTCTCCCTGAAACCCAGTGGACACGAAAGGAAACTCCCCCTAAAAAGGAACTATGCAGGAACAATCTCTCCCTGGGGCCCAGTGGACAGGAAAGAAATCTCCCGTAAAGAGGAACTTTGCAGGAACCATCTCTCCCCAGGGCCCAGTGGACAGGAAAGGAAGCTCCCCCTAAAGAGGAACTATGCAGGAACCATCTCTCCCTGAGGTCGAGTGGACAGGAAAGGAAGCTCCCCTAAAGAGAAACTATGCGGAAACCATCTCTCCCTGGGGCCCAGTGGACAGTAAAAGAAGCTCCCACTAACAAGGAACTATGCAGGAACCATCTCTCCCTGGGGCCCAGTGGACAGGAAAGGAAGCTGCCCCTAAAGAGGAACTAAGCAGGTCCCATCTCTCTCCGAGGTCCAGTGGACAGGAAAGGAAGCTCCTGCTAAAGAGGAACTATGCAGGAACCATCTCTCCCTGAAGCCCAGTGGACAGGAAAGGAAACTCCCCCCAAAGAGGAACTATGCAGGAGCCATGTCTCTCTGGGGCCCAGTGGACAGGAAAGGAAGTTCCCCCTAAAGAGGAACTATGCAGGAACCATCTCTCCCTGGGGCCCAGTGGACAGGAAAGGAAGCTCCCCCTAAAGAGGAACTATGCAGGACCCATCTCTCCCTGAGGCCCAGTGTATAGGAAAGGAAGCTCCACCTAAAGAGGAACCATCTCGCCCGAAGTCCAGTGGACAGGAAAGGAAACTCCCCCTAAAGAGGATCTATGCAGGAGCCATCTCTCCCTGGGGCCCAGTGGACAGGAAAGGAAGCTACACCTGAAGAGGAACTATGCAGGAACGATCTCTACCTGGGGCCCAGTGGACAGGAAAGGAAGCTCCCCTAAAGAGGAACTATGCAGGAACCATCTCTCCCCAAGGTCCAGTGGACAGGAAACAAGGGTCTCTCTAAAGAGGAACTATGCAGGAACCATATCTCCCTGAGGCCCAGTGGACAGGAAAGAAACCTCACCCTAAAGAAGAACTATGCAGGAACCATCTCTCCCAGAAGCCCAGTGTACGGGAAAGGAAGCTCCCGCTAAAGAGGAACTATGCAGGAACCATCTCACCCAGAAGTCCAGTGGACAGGAAAGGAAACTCACTCTAAAGAGGAACTATGCAGGAACCATCTCTCCCTGGGGCCCAGTGGACAGGAACGGAAGCTCCCCCTAAAGAGGAACTATGCAGGAACCATCTCTCCCTGGGGCCCAGTGGACAGGAAAGGAAGCTACCCCTAAAGAGGAACTATGCAGGAACCATCTCTCCCTGTGGTCTAGTGGACAGGAAAGGAAGCTCCCCTAAAGAGGAATTATGCAGGAACCATCTCTCCCTGGGGCCCATTGCACAGGAAAGGAAGCTCCCCCTAAAGAGGAACTATGCAGGAACGATCTCTACCTGGGGCCCAGTGGACAGGAAAGGAAGCTCTCCTAAAGAGGAACTATGCAGGAACCATCTCTCCCCAAGGTCCAGTGGACAGGAAACAAGTTTCTCTCTAAAGAGGAACTATGCAGGAACCTATATCTCCCTGAGGCCCAGTGGACAGGAAAGGAAGCTCCCCCTAAAGAAGAACTATGCAGGAACGATCTCTCCCAGAAGCCCAGTGTACGCGAAAGGAAGCTCCCGCTAAAGAGGAACTATGCAGGAACCATATCTCCCTGAGGCCCAGTGGACAGGAAAGGATGCTCCCCCGAAAGAAGAACTATGCAGGAACCATCTCTCCCAGAAGCCCAGTGTACGCGAAAGAAAGCTCCCACTAAAGAGGAACTATGCAGGAACCATCTCACCCAGAAGTCCAGTGGACAGGAAAGGAAACTCGCCCTAAAGAGGAACTATGCAGGAACCATCTCTCCCTGGGGCCCAGTGTACAGGAAAAGAAGCTCCCACTAACAAGGAACTATGCATGAACCATCGCTCCCTGAGGCCCAGTTGACAGGAAAGGAAGCTCCTCTAAAGAGCAACTATGCAGGAACCATCTCTCCCTGAAGCCCAGTGGTCAGGAAACAAAACTCCTCTAAAGAGGAACTATGCAGGAACCATCTCTCCCCGGGGCCCAGTGGACAGGAAAGGAAGCTGCCCCTAAAGTGGAATTATGCAGAAATCATCTCTCCCCGGGTCCCAGTGGACAGGAAAGGAAGCTGCCCCTAAAAAGGAATTATGAAGAAACCACATCACCCTGGGGCCTAGTGGACAGGAAAGGAAGCTTCCCCTAAAGAGGAACTATGCAGGAACCATCTCTCCCTGGGGCCCAGTGGACAGGAAAGGAAGCTGCCCCTAAAGAGGAACTAAGCAGGTCCCATCTCTCTCTGAGGTCCAGTGGACAGGAAAGGAAGCTCCTGCTAAAGAGGAACTATGCATGAACCATCTCTCCCTGAAGCCCAGTGGACAGGAAAGGAAACTCCCCCTAAAAAGGAACTATGCAGGAGCCATCTCTCTCTGGGGCCCAGTGGACAGGAAAGGAAGCTCCTCCTAAAGAGGAACTATGCAGGAACCATCTCTCCCTGAGGCCCAGTGGACAGGAAAGGAAGCTCCCCCTAAAGAGGAACTATGCAGGAACCATCTCTCCCTGAGGCCCAGTGTACAGGAAAGGAAGCTCCACCTAAAGAGGAACCATCTCGCCCGAAGTCCAGTGGACAGGAAAAGAAACTCCCCCTAAAGAGGATCTATGCAGGAGCCATCTCTCCCTGGGGCCCAGTGGACAGGAAAGGAAGCTCCCCCTAAAGAGCAACTATGCAGGAATGATCTCTACCTGGGGCCCAGTGGACAGGAAAGGAAGCTCCCCTAAAGAGGAACTATGCAGGAACCATCTCTCCCCAAGGTCCAGTGGACAGGAAACAAGGCTCTCTCTAAAGAGGAACTATGCAGGAACCATATCTCCCTGAGGCCCAGTGGACAGGAAAGGAAGCTCTCCCTAAAGAGGAACTATGCAGGAACGATCTCTACCTGGGGCCCAGTGGACAGGAAAGGAAGCTCTCCTAAAGAGTAACTATGCAGGAACCATCTCTCCCCAAGGTCCAGTGGACAGGAAACAAGTTTCTCTCTAAAGAAGAACTATGCAGGAACCATCTCTCCCAGAGGCCTAGTGTACGGGAAAGGAAGCTCCCGCTAAAGAGGAACTATGCAGGAACCATCTTGCCCAGAAGTCCAGTGTACAGGAAAGGAAACTCGCCCTAAAGAGGAACTATGCAGGAACCATCTCTCCCTGGGGCCCAGTGGACAGGAACGGAAGCTCCCCCTAAAGAGGAACTATGCAGGAACCATCTCTCCCTGGGGCCCAGTGGACAGGAAAGGAAGCTCACCCTAAAGAGGAACTATGCAGGAACCATCTCTCCCTGAACCCCAGTGGACACGAAAGGAAACTCCCCCTAAAAAGGAACTATGCAGGAACAATCTCTCCCTGGGGCCCAGTGGACAGGAAAGAAATCTCCCGTAAAGAGGAACTTTGCAGGAACCATCTCTCCCCGGGGCCCAGTGGACAGGAAAGGAAGCTCCCCCTAAAGAGGAACTATGCAGGAACCATCTCTCCCTGTGGTCCAGTGGACAGGAAAGGAAGCTCCCCTAAAGAGGAATTATGCAGCAACCATCTCTCCCTGGGGCCCATTGGACAGGAAAGGAAACTCCCCCTAAAGAGGAACTATGCAGGAACCATCTCTCCCTGAGGTCCAGTGGACAGGAAAGGAAGCTCCCCTAAAGAGAAACTATGCGGAAACCATCTCTCCCTGGGGCCCAGTGGACAGTAAAAGAAGCTCCCACTAACAAGGAACTATGCAGGAACCATCTCTCCCTGGGGCCCAGTGGACAGGAAAGGAAGCTGCCCCTAAAGAGGAACTAAGCAGGTCCCATCTCTCTCCGAGGTCCACTGGACAGGAAAGGAAGCTCCTGCTAAAGAGGAACTATGCAGGAACCATCTCTCCCTGAAGCCCAGTGGACAGGAAAGGAAACTCACCCCAAAGAGGAACTATGCAGGAGCCATCTCTCTCTGGGGCCCAGTGGACAGGAAAGGAAGTTCCCCCTAAAGAGGAACTATGCAGGAACCATCTCTCCCTGGGGCCCAGTGGACAGGAAAGGAAGCTCCCCCTAAAGAGGAACTATGCAGGACCCATCTCTCCCTGAGGCCCAGTGTATAGGAAAGGAAGCTCCACCTAAAGAGGAACCATCTCGCCCGAAGTCCAGTGGACAGGAAAGGAAACTCCCCCTAAAGAGGATCTATGCAGGAGCCATCTCTCCCTGGGGCCCAGTGGACAGGAAAGGAAGCTACCCCTGAAGAGGAACTATGCAGGAACGATCTCTACCTGGGGCCCAGTGGACAGGAAAGGAAGCTCCCCTAAAGAGGAACTATGCAGGAACCATCTCTCCCCAAGGTCCAGTGGACAGGAAACAAGGGTCTCTCTAAAGAGGAACTATGCAGGAACCATATCTCCCTGAGGCCCAGTGGACAGGAAAGAAAGCTCCCCCTAAAGAAGAACTATGCAGGAACTATCTCTCCCAGAGGCCCAGTGTACGGGAAAGGAAGCTCCCGCTAAAGAGGAACTATGCAGGAACCAACTCACCCAGAAGTCCAGTGGACAGGAAAGGAAACTCACCCTAAAGAGGAACTATGCAGGAACCATCTCTCCCTGGGGCCCAGTGGACAGGAACGGAAGCTCCCCCTAAAGAGGAACTATGCAGGAACCATCTCTCCCTGGGGCCCAGTGGACAGGAAAGGAAGCTACCCCTAAAGAGGAACTATGCAGGAACCATCTCTCCCTGAGGCCCAGTGTACAGGAAAGGAAGCTCCACCTAAAGAGGAACCATCTCACCCGAAGTCCAGTGGACAGGAAAGGAAACTCCCCCTAAAGAGGATCTATGCAGGAGCCATCTCTCCCTGGGACCCAGTGGACAGGAAAGGAAGCTCCCCCTAAAGAGGAACTATGCAGGAACGATCTCTACCTGAGGCCCAGTGGACAGGAAAGGAAGCTCCGCTAAAGAGAAACTATGCAGGAACCATCTCTCCGCAAGGTCCAGTGGACAGGAAACAAGGTTCTCTCTAAAGAGGAACTATGTAGGAACCATATCTCCCTGAGGCCCAGGGACAGGAAAGGAAGCTCCCCCTAAAGAAGAACTATGCAGGAACCATCTCTCCCAGAAGCCCAGTGTACGGGAAAGGAAGCTCCCGCTAAAGAGGAACTAAACAGGAATCATCTCACCCAGAAGTCCAGTGGACAGGAAAGGAAACTCACCCTAAAGAGGAACTATGCAGGAACCATCTCTCCCTGGGGCCAAGGGGACAGGAAATGAAGCTCCACTAAAGAGGGACTATGCAGGAACCATCTCTACCTGGGGCCCAGTGGACAGGAAAGGAAGCTCACCCTAAAGAGGAACTATGCAGGAACCATCTCTCCCTGAACCCCAGTGGACACGAAAGGAAACTCCCCCTAAAAAGGAACTACGCAGGAACGATCTCTCCCTGGGGCCAAGTGGACAGGAAAGAAATCTCCTGTAAAGAGGAACTATGCAGGAACCATCTCTCCCCGGGGCCCAGTGGACAGGAAAGGAAGCTCCCCCTAAAGAGGAACTATGCAGGAACCATCTCTCCCTGTGGTCCAGTGGACAGGAAAGGAAGCTCCCCTAAAGAGGAATTATGCAGGAACCATCTCTCCCTGGGGCCCATTGCACAGGAAAGGAAGCTCCCCCTAAAGGGGAACTATGCAGGAACGATCTCTACCTGGGGCCCAGTGGACAGGAAAGGAAGCTCCCCCTAAAGAAGAACTATGCAGGAACCATCTCTCCCCAAGGTCCAGTGAACAGGAAACAAGTTTCTCTCCAAAGAGGAACTATGCAGGAACCATATCTCCCTGAGGCCCAGTGGACAGGAAAGGAAGCTCCCCCTAAAGAAGAACTATGCAGGAACCATCTCTCCCAGAAGCCCAGTGTACGCGAAAGGAAGCTCCCGCTAAAGAGGAACTATGCAGCAACCATATCTCCCTGAGGCCCAGTGGACAGGAAAGGATGCTCCCCCTAAAGAAGAACTATGCAGGAACCATCTCTCCCAGAAGCCCAGTGTACGCGAAAGGAAGCTCCCACTAAAGAGGAACTATGCAGGAACCATCTCACCCAGAAGTCCAGTGGACAGGAAAGGAAACTCGCCCTAAAGAGGAACTATGCAGGAACCATCTCTCCCTGGGGCCCAGTGGACTTGAAAAGAAGCTCCCACTAACAAGGAACTATGCAGGAACCATCTCTCCCTGAGGCCCAGTTGACAGGAAAGGAAGCTCCTCTAAAGAGCAACTATGCAGGAACCATCTCTCCCTGAAGCCCAGTGGTCAGGAAACGAAACTCCTCTAAAGAGGAACTATGCAGGAACCATCTCTCCCCGGGGCCCAGTGGAAAGGAAAGAAAGCTGCCCCTAAAGAGGAATTATGCAGAAATCATCTCTCCCCGGGTCCCAGTGGACAGGAAAGGAAGCTGCCCCTAAAGAGGAATTATGCAGAAACCACCTCACCCTGGGGCCCAGTGGACAGGAAAGGAAGCTGCCCCTAAAGAGGAACTATGCAGGAACCATCTCTCCCTGGGGCCCAGTGGACAGGAAAGGAAGCTGCCCCTAAAGAGGAACTAAGCAGGTCCCATCTCTCTCCGAGGTCCAGTGGACAGGAAAGGAAGCTCCTGCTAAAGAGGAACTATGCATGAACCATCTCTCCCTGAAGCCCAGTGGACAGGAAAGGAAACTCCCCCCAAAAAGGAACTATGCAGGAGCCATCTCTCTCTGGGGCCCAGTGGACAGGAAAGGAAGCTCCTCCTAAAGAGGAACTATGCAGGAACCATCTCTCCCTGGGGCCCAGTGGACAGGAAAGGAAGCTCCCCCTAAAGAGGAACTATGCAGGAACCATCTCTCCCTGAGGCCCAGTGTACAGGAAAGGAAGCTCCACCTAAAGAGAAACCATCTCGCCTGAAGTCCAGTGGACAGGAAAGGAAACTCCCCCTAAAGAGGATCTATGCAGGAGCCATCTCTCCCTGGGGCCCAGTGGACAGGAAAGGAAGCTCCTACTAAAGAGGAACTATGCAGGAGCGATCTCTACCTGGGGCCCAGTGGACAGGAAAGGAAGCTCCCCTAAAGAGGAACTATGCAGGAACCATCTCTCCCCAAGGTCCAGTGGACAGGAAACAAGTCTCTCTCTAAAGAGGAACTATGCAGGAACCATATCTCCCGGAGGCCCAGTGGACAGGAAAGAAAGCTCCCCCTAAAGAAGAACTATGCAGGAACCATCTCTCCCAGAGGCCCAGTGTACGGGAAAGGAAGCTCCCGCTAAAGAGGCACTATGCAGGAACCATCTCGCCCAGAAGTCCAGTGGACAGGAAAGGAAACTCGCCCTAAAGAGGAACTATGCAGGAACCATCTCTCCCTGGGGCCCAGTGGACAGGACCGGAAGCTCCCCCTAAAGAGGAACTATGCAGGAACCATCTCTCCCTGGGGCCCAGTGGACAGGAAAGGAAGCTAAGCCCTAAAGAGGAACTATGCAGGAACCATCTCTCCCTGAGGCCCAGTGTACAGGAAAGGAAGCTCCACCTAAAGAGGAACCATCTCACCCGAAGTCCAGTGGACAGGAAAGGCAACTCCCCCTAAAGAGGATCTATGCAGGAGCCATCTCTCCCTGGGGCCCAGTGGACAGGAAAGGAAGCTCCCCCTAAAGAGGAACTATGCAGGAACAATCTCTACCTGGGGCCCAGTGGACAGGAAAGGAAGCTCCCCTAAAGATGAACTATGCAGGAACCATCTCTCCCCAAGGTCCAGTGGACAGGAAACAAGGTTCTCTCTAAAGAGGAACTATGCAGGAACCATATCTCCCTGAGGCCCAGTGAACAGGAAAGGAAGCACCCCTAAAGAAGAACTATGCAGGAACCATCTCTCCCAGAAGCCCAGTGTACGGGAAAGGAAGATCCTGCTAAAGAGGAACTATGCAGGAACCATCTCACCCAGAAGTCCAGTGGACAGGAAAGGAAACTCGCCCTAAAGAGGAATTATGCAGGAACCATCTCTCCCTGGGGCCCATTGGACAGGAAAGGAAGCTTCCCCTAAAGAGGAACTATGCAGGAACCATCTCTCCCTGAGGTCCAGTGGACAGGAAAGGAAGCTCCCCTAAAGAGAAACTATGTGGAAACCATCTCTCCCTGGGGCCCAGTGGACAGGAAAAGAAGCTCCCAGTAACAAGGAACTATGCAGGAACCATCTCTCCCTGAGGCCCAGTGGACAGGAAAGGAAGCTGCCCCTAAAGAGGAACTATGCAGGAAACATCTCTCCCCGAGGTCCAGTGGACAGGAAAGGAAGCTCCTCTAAAGAGCAACTATGCAGGAACCATCTCTCCCTGAAGCCCAGTGGTCAGGAAACGAAGCTCCTCTAAAGAGGAACTATGCAGGAACCATCTCTCCCTGGGGCCCAGTGGACAGGAAAGGAAGCTGCCCCTAAAGAGGAACTATGCAGGAACCATCTCTCCCTGGGGGCCAGTGTACAGGAAAGGAATCTCCCCCTAAAGAGGAACTATGCAGGAACCATCTCCCCCTGAGGTCCAGTGGACAGGAAAGGAAACTCCATCTAAAGAGGAATTATGCAGGAGCCATCTTTCCCTGGGGCCCAGTGGACAGGAAAGGAAGCTCCCCCTAAAGAGGAACTATGCAGGAACCATCTCTCCCTGGGGCCGAGTGGACAGGAAAGGAAGCTCCCCCTAAAGAGGAACTATGCAGGAACCATCTCTCCCTGGGGCCGAGTGGACAGGAAAGGAAGCTCCCCTAAAGAGGAACTATGCAGGAACCATCTCCCCCTGAGGTCCAGTGGACAGGAAAGGAAACTCCAGCTAAAGAGGAATTATGCAGGAGCCATCTTTCCCTGGGGCCCAGTGGACAGGAAAGGAAGCTCCCCCTAAAGAGGAACTATGCAGGAACCATCTCTCCCTGGGGCTGAGTGGACAGGAAAGGAAGCTCCCCCTAAAGAGGAACTATGCAGGAACCATCTCTCCCTGGGGCCGAGTGGATAGGAAAGAAAGCTCCCCTAAAGTGGAACTATGCAGGAACCATCTCATTTGGGCCCAGTGGACAGGAAAGGAAGCTCCCCCTAAAGAGGAACTATGCAGGAACCATCTCCCCCCGAGGTCCAGTGGACAGGAAAGGAAGCTCCTGCTAAAGAGGAACTATGCAGGAACCATCTCACCCAGAAGTCCAGTGGACAGGAAAGGAAACTCGCCCTAAAGAGGAATTATGCAGGAACCATCTCTCCCTGGGGCCCATTGGACAGGAAAGGAAGCTTCCCCTAAAGAGGAACTATGCAGGAACCATCTCTCCCTGAGGTCCAGTGGACAGGAAAGGAAGCTCCCCTAAAGAGAAACTATGTGGAAACCATCTCTCCCTGGGGCCCAGTGGACAGGAAAAGAAGCTCCCAGTAACAAGGAACTATGCAGGAACCATCTCTCCCTGAGGCCCAGTGGACAGGAAAGGAAGCTGCCCCTAAAGAGGAACTATGCAGGAAACATCTCTCCCCGAGGTCCAGTGGACAGGAAAGGAAGCTCCTCTAAAGAGCAACTATGCAGGAACCATCTCTCCCCGAAGCCCAGTGGACAGGAAAGGAAGCTGCCCCTAAAGAGGAACTATGCAGGAACCATCTCTCCCTGGGGGCCAGTGGACAGGAAAGGAATCTCCCCCTAAAGAGGAACTATGCAGGAACCATCTCCCCCTGAGGTCCAGTGGACAGGAAAGGAAACTCCAGCTAAAGAGGAATTATGCAGGAGCCATCTTTCCCTGGGGCCCAGTGGACAGGAAAGGAAGCTCCCCCTAAAGAGGAACTATGCAGGAACCATCTCTCCCTGGGGCCGAGTGGACAGGAAAGGAAGCTCCCCCTAAAGAGGAACTATGCAGGAACCATCTCTCCCTGGGGCCGAGTGGACAGGAAAGGAAGCTCCCCTAAAGAGGAACTATGCAGGAACCATCTCCCCCTGAGGTCCAGTGGACAGGAAAGGAAACTCCAGCTAAAGAGGAATTATGCAGGAGCCATCTTTCCCTGGGGCCCAGTGGACAGGAAAGGAAGCTCCCCCTAAAGAGGAACTATGCAGGAACCATCTCTCCCTGGGGCCGAGTGGACAGGAAAGGAAGCTCCCCCTAAAGAGGAACTATGCAGGAACCATCTCTCCCTGGGGCCGAGTGGACAGGAAAGGAAGCTCCCCTAAAGAGGAACTATGCAGGAACCATCTCTCCCTGTGGCCCAGTGGACAGGAAAGGAATCTCCCCCTAAAGAGGAACTATGCAGGAACCATCTCCCCCTGAGGTCCAGTGGACAGGAATGAAGCTCCAGCTAAAGAGGAATTATGCAGGAACTATCTCTCCCTGAAGCCCAGTGGACAGGAAAGGAAGCTCCTCTAAAGAGCAACTATGCAGGAACCATCTCTCCCTGAAGCCCAGTGGTCAGGAAACGAAGCTCCTCTAAAGAGGAACTATGCAGGAACCATCTCTCCCCGGGGCCCAGTGCACAGGAAAGGAAGCTGCCCCTAAAGAGGAATTATGCAGAAACCATCTCCCCCTGAGGTCCAGTGGACAGGAAAGGGAGCTCCAGCTAAAGAGGAATTATGCAGGAACTATCTCTCCCTGAAGCCCAGTGGACAGGAAAGGAAGCTCCTCTAAAGAGCAACTATGCAGGAACCATCTCTCCCTGAAGCCCAGTGGTCAGGAAACGAAGCTCCTCTAAAGAGGAACTATGCAGGAACCATCTCTCCCTGAAGCCCAGTGGTCAGGAAACGAAGCTCCTCTAAAGAGGAACTATGCAGGAACCATCTCTCCCCGGGGCCCAGTGGACAGTAAAGGAAGCTCCCCCTAAAGAGGAACTATGGAGGAACCATCTCTCCCTGGGGCGGAGTGGACAGGAAAGGAAGCTCCCTTAAAGAGGAACTATGCAGGAACCATCTCTCCCTGAAGTCCAGTGGACAGGAAAGGAAGCTCCCCCTAAAAAGGAACTATGCAGGAACCATCTATCCCCGAGGCCAGTGTACAGGAAAGGAAGCTCCACCTAAAGAAGAACCATCTCGCCCGAAGTCAGGTGGACAGGAAAGGAAACTCCCCCTAAAGAGGAACTATGCAGGACCCATCTCTCCCGAGGTCCAGTGGACAGGAAAGGAATCTCCGCTAAAGAGGAACCATGCAGGACCCATCTCTCTCCGAGGTCCAGTGGACAGGAAAGGAAGCTCCCCTAAAGAGGAACTGTGCAGGAACCATCTCTCCCTGGGGCCCAGTGGACAGGAAAGGAAGCTCCCCCTAAAGACGAACTATGCAGGAACCATCTCCCACCGAGGTCCAGTGGACAGGAAAGGAAACTCCTGCTAAAGAGGAACTATGCAGGAACCATCTCTCCCCGAGGCCAGTGTACAGGAAAGGAAGCTCCACCTAAAGAAGAACCATCTCGCCCAAAGTCAGGTGGACAGGAAAGGAAACTCCCCCTAAAGAGGAACTATGCAGGACCGATCTCTCCCGAGGTCCAGTGGACAGGAAAGGAATCTCCCCTAAAGAGGAACCATGCAGGACCCATCTCTCTCCGAGGTCCAGTGGACAGGAAAGGAAGCTCCCCTAAAGAGGAACTGTGCAGGAACCATCTCTCCCTGGGGCCCAGTGGACAGGAAAGGAAGCTCCTGCTAAAGAGGAACTATGCATGAACCATCTCTCCCTGAAGCCCAGTGGACAGGAAAGGAAACTCCCCCCAAAAAGGAACTATGCAGGAGCCATCTCTCTCTGGGGCCCAGTGGACAGGAAAGGAAGCTCCTCCTAAAGAGGAACTATGCAGGAACCATCTCTCCCTGGGGCCCAGTGGACAGGAAAGGAAGCTTCCCCTAAAGAGGAACTATGCAGGAACCATCTCTCCCAGAGGCCCAGTGTACAGGAAAGGAAGCTCCACCTAAAGAGGAACCATCTCGCCCGAAGTCCAGTGGACAGGAAAAGAAACTCCCCCTAAAGAGGATCTATGCAGGAGCCATCTCTCCCTGGGGCCCAGTGGACAGGAAAGGAAGCTCCCCCTAAAGAGCAACTATGCAGGAATGATCTCTACCTGGGGCCCAGTGGACAGGAAAGGAAGCTCCCCTAAAGAGGAACTATGCAGGAACCATCTCTCCCCAAGGTCCAGTGGACAGGAAACAAGGCTCTCTCTAAAGAGGAACTATGCAGGAACCATATCTCCCTGAGGCCCAGTGGACAGGAAAGAAAGCTTCCCCTAAAGAAGAACTATGCAGGAACCATCTCTCCCAGAGGCCTAGTGTACGGGAAAGGAAGCTCCCGCTAAAGAGGAACTATGCAGGAACCATCTTGCCCAGAAGTCCAGTGGACAGGAAAGGAAACTCGCCCTAAAGAGGAACTATGCAGGAACCATCTCTCCCTGGGGCCCAGTGGACAGGAACGGAAGCTCCCCCTAAAGAGGAACTATGCAGGAACCATCTCTCCCTGGGGCCCAGTGGACAGGAAAGGAAGCTCACCCTAAAGAGGAACTATGCAGGAACCATCTCTCCCTGAACCCCAGTGGACACGAAAGGAAACTCCCCCTAAAAAGGAACTATGCAGGAACAATCTCTCCCTGGGGCCCAGTGGACAGGAAAGAAATCTCCCGTAAAGAGGAACTTTGCAGGAACCATCTCTCCCCAGGGCCCAGTGGACAGGAAAGGAAGCTCCCCCTAAAGAGGAACTATGCAGGAACCATCTCTCCCTGAGGTCGAGTGGACAGGAAAGGAAGCTCCCCTAAAGAGAAACTATGGGGAAACCATCTCTCCCTGGGGCCCAGTGGACAGTAAAAGAAGCTCCCACTAACAAGGAACTATGCAGGAACCATCTCTCCCTGGGGCCCAGTGGACAGGAAAGGAAGCTGCCCCTAAAGAGGAACTAAGCAGGTCCCATCTCTCTCCGAGGTCCAGTGGACAGGAAAGGAAGCTCTTGCTAAAGAGGAACTATGCAGGAACCATCTCTCCCTGAAGCCCAGTGGACAGGAAAGGAAACTCCCCCCAAAGAGGAACTATGCAGGAGCCATCTCTCTCTGGGGCCCAGTGGACAGGAAAGGAAGTTCCCCCTAAAGAGGAACTATGCAGGAACCATCTCTCCCTGGGGCCCAGTGGACAGGAAAGGAAGCTCCCCCTAAAGAGGAACTATGCAGGACCCATCTCTCCCTGAGGCCCAGTGTATAGGAAAGGAAGCTCCACCTAAAGAGGAACCATCTCGCCCGAAGTCCAGTGGACAGGAAAGGAAACTCCCCCTAAAGAGGATCTATGCAGGAGCCATCTCTCCCTGGGGCCCAGTGGACAGGAAAGGAAGCTACCCCTGAAGAGGAACTATGCAGGAACGATCTCTACCTGGGGCCCAGTGGACAGGAAAGGAAGCTCCCCTAAAGAGGAACTATGCAGGAACCATCTCTCCCCAAGGTCCAGTGGACAGGAAACAAGGGTCTCTCTAAAGAGGAACTACGCAGGAACCATATCTCCCTGAGGCCCAGTGGACAGGAAAGAAAGCTCACCCTAAAGAAGAACTATGCAGGAACCATCTCTCCCAGAAGCCCAGTGTACGGGAAAGGAAGCTCCCGCTAAAGAGGAACTATGCAGGAACCATCTCACCCAGAAGTCCAGTGGACAGGAAAGGAAACTCACCCTAAAGAGGAACTATGCAGTAACCATCTCTCCCTGGGGCCTAGTGGACAGGAACGGAAGCTCCCCCTAAAGAGGAACTATGCAGGAACCATCTCTCCCTGGGGCCCAGTGGACAGGAAAGGAAGCTACCCCTAAAGAGGAACTATGCAGGAACCATCTCTCCCTGTGGTCTAGTGGACAGGAAAGGAAGCTCCCCTAAAGAGGAATTATGCAGGAACCATCTCTCCCTGGGGCCCATTGCACAGGAAAGGAAGCTCCCCCTAAAGAGGAACTATGCAGGAACGATCTCTACCTGGGGCCCAGTGGACAGGAAAGGAAGCTCTCCTAAAGAGGAACTATGCAGGAACCATCTCTCCCCAAGGTCCAGTGGACAGGAAACAAGTTTCTCTCTAAAGAGGAACTATGCAGGAACCTATATCTCCCTGAGGCCCAGTGGACAGGAAAGGAAGCTCCCCCTAAAGAAGAACTATGCAGGAACGATCTCTCCCAGAAGCCCAGTGTACGCGAAAGGAAGCTCCCGCTAAAGAGGAACTATGCAGGAACCATATCTCCCTGAGGCCCAGTGGACAGGAAAGGATGCTCCCCCGAAAGAAGAACTATGCAGGAACCATCTCTCCCAGAAGCCCAGTGTACGCGAAAGGAAGCTCCCACTAAAGAGGAACTATGCAGGAACCATCTCACCCAGAAGTCCAGTGGACAGGAAAGGAAACTCGCCCTAAAGAGGAACTATGCAGGAACCATCTCTCCCTGGGGCCCAGTGTACAGGAAAAGAAGCTCCCACTAACAAGGAACTATGCATGAACCATCGCTCCCTGAGGCCCAGTTGACAGGAAAGGAAGCTCCTCTAAAGAGCAACTATGCAGGAACCATCTCTCCCTGAAGCCCAGTGGTCAGGAAACGAAACTCCTCTAAAGAGGAACTATGCAGGAACCATCTCTCCCCGGGGCCCAGTGGACAGGAAAGGAAGCTGCCCCTAAAGAGGAATTATGCAGAAATCATCTCTCCCCGGGTCCCAGTGGACAGGAAAGGAAGCTGCCCCTAAAGAGGAATTATGAAGAAACCACCTCACCCTGGGGCCCAGTGGACAGGAAAGGAAGCTTCCCCTAAAGAGGAACTATGCAGGAACCATCTCTCCCTGGGGCCCAGTGGACAGGAAAGGAAGCTGCCCCTAAAGAGGAACTAAGCAGGTCCCATCTCTCTCTGAGGTCCAGTGGACAGGAAAGGAAGCTCCTGCTAAAGAGGAACTATGCATGAACCATCTCTCCCTGAAGCCCAGTGGACAGGAAAGGAAACTCCCCCTAAAAAGGAACTATGCAGGAGCCATCTCTCTCTGGGGCCCAGTGGACAGGAAAGGAAGCTCCTCCTAAAGAGGAACTATGCAGGAACCATCTCTCCCTGGGGCCCAGTGGACAGGAAAGGAAGCTCCCCCTAAAGAGGAACTATGCAGGAACCATCTCTCCCTGAGGCCCAGTGTACAGGAAAGGAAGCTCCACCTAAAGAGGAACCATCTCGCCCGAAGTCCAGTGGACAGGAAAAGAAACTCCCCCTAAAGAGGATCTATGCAGGAGCCATCTCTCCCTGGGGCCCAGTGGACAGGAAAGGAAGCTCCCCCTAAAGAGCAACTATGCAGGAATGATCTCTACCTGGGGCCCAGTGGACAGGAAAGGAAGCTCCCCTAAAGAGGAACTATGCAGGAACCATCTCTCCCCAAGGTCCAGTGGACAGGAAACAAGGCTCTCTCTAAAGAGGAACTATGCAGGAACCATATCTCCCTGAGGCCCAGTGGACAGGAAAGGAAGCTCTCCCTAAAGAGGAACTATGCAGGAACGATCTCTACCTGGGGCCCAGTGGACAGGAAAGGAAGCTCTCCTAAAGAGTAACTATGCAGGAACCATCTCTCCCCAAGGTCCAGTGGACAGGAAACAAGTTTCTCTCTAAAGAAGAACTATGCAGGAACCATCTCTCCCAGAGGCCTAGTGTACGGGAAAGGAAGCTCCCGCTAAAGAGGAACTATGCAGGAACCATCTTGCCCAGAAGTCCAGTGACAGGAAAGGAAACTCGCCCTAAAGAGGAACTATGCAGGAACCATCTCTCCCTGGGGCCCAGTGGACAGGAACGGAAGCTCCCCCTAAAGAGGAACTATGCAGGAACCATCTCTCCCTGGGGCCCAGTGGACAGGAAAGGAAGCTCACCCTAAAGAGGAACTATGCAGGAACCATCTCTCCCTGAACCCCAGTGGACACGAAAGGAAACTCCCCCTAAAAAGGAACTATGCAGGAACAATCTCTCCCTGGGGCCCAGTGGACAGGAAAGAAATCTCCCGTAAAGAGGAACTTTGCAGGAACCATCTCTCCCCGGGGCCCAGTGGACAGGAAAGGAAGCTCCCCCTAAAGAGGAACTATGCAGGAACCATCTCTCCCTGTGGTCCAGTGGACAGGAAAGGAAGCTCCCCTAAAGAGGAATTATGCAGCAACCATCTCTCCCTGGGGCCCATTGGACAGGAAAGGAAACACCCCCTAAAGAGGAACTATGCAGGAACCATCTCTCCCTGAGGTCCAGTGGACAGGAAAGGAAGCTCCCCTAAAGAGAAACTATGCGGAAACCATCTCTCCCTGGGGCCCAGTGGACAGTAAAAGAAGCCCCCACTAACAAGGAACTATGCAGGAACCATCTCTCCCTGGGGCCCAGTGGACAGGAAAGGAAGCTGCCCCTAAAGAGGAACTAAGCAGGTCCCATCTCTCTCCGAGGTCCACTGGACAGGAAAGGAAGCTCCTGCTAAAGAGGAACTATGCAGGAACCATCTCTCCCTGAAGCCCAGTGGACAGGAAAGGAAACTCCCCCCAAAGAGGAACTATGCAGGAGCCATCTCTCTCTGGGGCCCAGTGGACAGGAAAGGAAGTTCCCCCTAAAGAGGAACTATGCAGGAACCATCTCTCCCTGGGGCCCAGTGGACAGGAAAGGAAGCTCCCCCTAAAGAGGAACTATGCAGGACCCATCTCTCCCTGAGGCCCAGTGTATAGGAAAGGAAGCTCCACCTAAAGAGGAACCATCTCGCCCGAAGTCCAGTGGACAGGAAAGGAAACTCCCCCTAAAGAGGATCTATGCAGGAGCCATCTCTCCCTGGGGCCCAGTGGACAGGAAAGGAAGCTACCCCTGAAGAGGAACTATGCAGGAACGATCTCTACCTGGGGCCCAGTGGACAGGAAAGGAAGCTCCCCTAAAGAGGAACTATGCAGGAACCATCTCTCCCCAAGGTCCAGTGGACAGGAAACAAGGGTCTCTCTAAAGAGGAACTATGCAGGAACTATCTCTCCCAGAGGCCCAGTGTACGGGAAAGGAAGCTCCCGCTAAAGAGGAACTATGCAGGAACCAACTCACCCAGAAGTCCAGTGGACAGGAAAGGAAACTCACCCTAAAGAGGAACTATGCAGGAACCATCTCTCCCTGGGGCCCAGTGGACAGGAACGGAAGCTCCCCCTAAAGAGGAACTATGCAGGAACCATCTCTCCCTGGGGCCCAGTGGACAGGAAAGGAAGCTACCCCTAAAGAGGAACTATGCAGGAACCATCTCTCCCTGAGGCCCAGTGTACAGGAAAGGAAGCTCCACCTAAAGAGGAACCATCTCACCCGAAGTCCAGTGGACAGGAAAGGAAACTCCCCCTAAAGAGGATCTATGCAGGAGCCTTCTCTCCCTGGGACCCAGTGGACAGGAAAGGAAGCTCCCCCTAAAGAGGAACTATGCAGGAACGATCTCTACCTGGGGCCCAGTGGACAGGAAAGGAAGCTCCGCTAAAGAGAAACTATGCAGGAACCATCTCTCCGCAAGGTCCAGTGGACAGGAAACAAGGTTCTCTCTAAAGAGGAACTATGTAGGAACCATATCTCCCTGAGGCCCAGTGGACAGGAAAGGAAGCTCCCTCTAAAGAAGAACTATGCAGGAACCATCTCTCCCAGAAGCCCAGTGTACGGGAAAGGAAGCTCCCGCTAAAGAGGAACTAAACAGGAATCATCTCACCCAGAAGTCCAGTGGACAGGAAAGGAAACTCACCCTAAAGAGGAACTATGCAGGAACCATCTCTCCCTGGGGCCAAGGGGACAGGAAATGAAGCTCCACTAAAGAGGGACTATGCAGGAACCATCTCTACCTGGGGCCCAGTGGACAGGAAAGGAAGCTCACCCTAAAGAGGAACTATGCAGGAACCATCTCTCCCTGAACCCCAGTGGACACGAAAGGAAACTCCCCCTAAAAAGGAACTATGCAGGAACGATCTCTCCCTGGGGCCAAGTGGACAGGAAAGAAATCTCCTGTAAAGAGGAACTATGCAGGAACCATCTCTCCCCGGGTCCCAGTGGACAGGAAAGGAAGCTCCCCCTAAAGAGGAACTATGCAGGAACCATCTCTCCCTGTGGTCCAGTGGACAGGAAAGGAAGCTCCCCTAAAGAGGAATTATGCAGGAACCATCTCTCCCTGGGGCCCATTGCACAGGAAAGGAAGCTCCCCCTAAAGGGGAACTATGCAGGAACGATCTCTACCTGGGGCCCAGTGGACAGGAAAGGAAGCTCCCCCTAAAGAAGAACTATGCAGGAACCATCTCTCCCCAAGGTCCAGTGAACAGGAAACAAGTTTCTCTCCAAAGAGGAACTATGCAGGAACCATATCTCCCTGAGGCCCAGTGGACAGGAAAGGAAGCTCCCCCTAAAGAAGAACTATGCAGGAACCATCTCTCCCAGAAGCCCAGTGTACGCGAAAGGAAGCTCCCGCTAAAGAGGAACTATGCAGCAACCATATCTCCCTGAGGCCCAGTGGACAGGAAAGGATGCTCCCCCTAAAGAAGAACTATGCAGGAACCATCTCTCCCAGAAGCCCAGTGTACGCGAAAGGAAGCTCCCGCTAAAGAGGAACTATGCAGGAACCATCTCACCCAGAAGTCCAGTGGACAGGAAAGGAAACTCGCCCTAAAGAGGAACTATGCAGGAACCATCTCTCCCTGGGGCCCAGTGGACTTGAAAAGAAGCTCCCACTAACAAGGAACTATGCAGGAACCATCTCTCCCTGAGGCCCAGTTGACAGGAAAGGAAGCTCCTCTAAAGAGCAACTATGCAGGAACCATCTCTCCCTGAAGCCCAGTGGTCAGGAAACGAAACTCCTCTAAAGAGGAACTATGCAGGAACCATCTCTCCCCGGGGCCCAGTGGAAAGGAAAGAAAGCTGCCCCTAAAGAGGAATTATGCAGAAATCATCTCTCCCCGGGTCCCAGTGGACAGGAAAGGAAGCTGCCCCTAAAGAGGAATTATGCAGAAACCACCTCAGCCTGGGGCCCAGTGGACAGGAAAGGAAGCTGCCCCTAAAGAGGAACTATGCAGGAACCATCTCTCCCTGGGGCCCAGTGGACAGGAAAGGAAGCTGCCCCTAAAGAGGAACTAAGCAGGTCCCATCTCTCTCCGAGGTCCAGTGGACAGGAAAGGAAGCTCCTGCTAAAGAGGAACTATGCATGAACCATCTCTCCCTGAAGCCCAGTGGACAGGAAAGGAAACTCCCCCCAAAAAGGAACTATGCAGGAGCTATCTCTCTCTGGGGCCCAGTGGACAGGAAAGGAAGCTCCTCCTAAAGAGGAACTATGCAGGAACCATCTCTCCCTGGGGCCCAGTGGACAGGAAAGGAAGCTCCCCCTAAAGAGGAACTATGCAGGAACCATCTCTCCCTGAGGCCCAGTGTACAGGAAAGGAAGCTCCACCTAAAGAGAAACCATCTCGCCTGAAGTCCAGTGGACAGGAAAGGAAACTCCCCCTAAAGAGGATCTATGCAGGAGCCATCTCTCCCTGGGGCCCAGTGGACAGGAAAGGAAGCTCCTCCTAAAGAGGAACTAATCAGGAGCGATCTCTACCTGGGGCCCAGTGGACAGGAAAGGAAGCTCCCCTAAAGAGGAACTATGCAGGAACCATCTCTCCCCAAGGTCCAGTGGACAGGAAACAAGGCTCTCTCTAAAGAGGAACTATGCAGGAACCATATCTCCCTGAGGCCCAGTGGACAGGAAAGAAAGCTCCCCCTAAAGAAGAACTATGCAGGAACCATCTCTCCCAGAGGCCCAGTGTACGGGAAAGGAAGCTCCCGCTAAAGAGGCACTATGCAGGAACCATCTCGCCCAGAAGTCCAGTGGACAGGAAAGGAAACTCGCCCTAAAGAGGAACTATGCAGGAACCATCTCTCCCTGGGGCCCAGTGGACAGGACCGGAAGCTCCCCCTAAAGAGGAACTATGCAGGAACCATCTCTCCCTGGGGCCCAGTGGACAGGAAAGGAAGCTAAGCCCTAAAGAGTAACTATGCAGGAACCATCTCTCCCTGAGGCCCAGTGTACAGGAAAGGAAGCTCCACCTAAAGAGGAACCATCTCACCCGAAGTCCAGTGGACAGGAAAGGCAACTCCCCCTAAAGAGGATCTATGCAGGAGCCATCTCTCCCTGGGGCCCAGTGGACAGGAAAGGAAGCTCCCCCTAAAGAGGAACTATGCAGGAACAATCTCTACCTGGGGCCCAGTGGACAGGAAAGGAAGCTCCCCTAAAGATGAACTATGCAGGAACCATCTCTCCCCAAGGTCCAGTGGACAGGAAACAAGGTTCTCTCTAAAGAGGAACTATGCAGGAACCATATCTCCCTGAGGCCCAGTGGACAGGAAAGGAAGCACCCCTAAAGAAGAACTATGCAGGAACCATCTCTCCCAGAAGCCCAGTGTACGGGAAAGGAAGCTCCTGCTAAAGAGGAACTATGCAGGAACCATCTCACCCAGAAGTCCAGTGGACAGGAAAGGAAACTCGCCCTAAAGAGGAATTATGCAGGAACCATCTCTCCCTGGGGCCCATTGGACAGGAAAGGAAGCTTCCCCTAAAGAGGAACTATGCAGGAACCATCTCTCCCTGAGGTCCAGTGGACAGGAAAGGAAGCTCCCCTAAAGAGAAACTATGTGGAAACCATCTCTCCCTGGGGCCCAGTGGACAGGAAAAGAAGCTCCCAGTAACAAGGAACTATGCAGGAACCATCTCTCCCCGAGGTCCAGTGGACAGGAAAGGAAGCTCCTCTAAAGAGCAACTATGTAGGAACCATCTCTCCCTGAAGCCCAGTGGTCAGGAAACGAAGCTCCTCTAAAGAGGAACTATGCAGGAACCATCTCTCCCTGGGTCCCAGTGGACAGGAAAGGAAGCTGCCCCTAAAGAGGAACTATGCAGGAACAATCTCTCCCTGGGGGCCAGTGGACAGGAAAGGAATCTCCCCCTAAAGAGGAACTATGCAGGAACCATCTCCCCCTGAGGTCCAGTGGACAGGAAAGGAAACTCCAGCTAAAGAGGAATTATGCAGGAGCCATCTTTCCCTGGGGCCCAGTGGACAGGAAAGGAAGCTCCCCCTAAAGAGGAACTATGCAGGAACCATCTCTCCCTGGGGCCGAGTGGACAGGAAAGGAAGCTCCCCCTAAAGAGGAACTATGCAGGAACCATCTCTCCCTGGGGCCGAGTGGACAGGAAAGGAAGCTCCCCTAAAGAGGAACTATGCAGGAACCATCTCCCCCTGAGGTCCAGTGGACAGGAAAGGAAACTCCAGCTAAAGAGGAATTATGCAGGAGCCATCTTTCCCTGGGGCCCAGTGGACAGGAAAGGAAGCTCCCCCTAAAGAGGAACTATGCAGGAACCATCTCTCCCTGGGGCTGAGTGGACAGGAAAGGAAGCTCCCCCTAAAGAGGAACTATGCAGGAACCATCTCTCCCTGGGGCCGAGTGGATAGGAAAGAAAGCTCCCCTAAAGTGGAACTATGCAGGAACCATCTCATTTGGGCCCAGTGGACAGGAAAGGAAGCTCCCCCTAAAGAGGAACTATGCAGGAACCATCTCCCCCCGAGGTCCAGTGGACAGGAAAGGAAGCTCCTGCTAAAGAGGAACTATGCAGGAACCATCTCACCCAGAAGTCCAGTGGACAGGAAAGGAAACTCGCCCTAAAGAGGAATTATGCAGGAACCATCTCTCCCTGGGGCCCATTGGACAGGAAAGGAAGCTTCCCCTAAAGAGGAACTATGCAGGAACCATCTCTCCCTGAGGTCCAGTGGACAGGAAAGGAAGCTCCCCCAAAGAGAAACTATGTGGAAACCATCTCTCCCTGGGGCCCAGTGGACAGGAAAAGAAGCTCCCAGTAACAAGGAACTATGCAGGAACCATCTCTCCCTGAGGCCCAGTGGACAGGAAAGGAAGCTGCCCCTAAAGAGGAACTATGCAGGAAACATCTCTCCCCGAGGTCCAGTGGACAGGAAAGGAAGCTCCTCTAAAGAGCAACTATGCAGGAACCATCTCTCCCTGAAGCCCAGTGGTCAGGAAACGAAGCTCCTCTAAAGAGGAACTATGCAGGAACCATCTCTCCCTGGGGCCCAGTGGACAGGAAAGGAAGCTGCCCCTAAAGAGGAACTATGCAGGAACCATCTCTCCCTGGGGGCCAGTGGACAGGAAAGGAATCTCCCCCTAAAGAGGAACTATGCAGGAACCATCTCCCCCTGAGGTCCAGTGGACAGGAAAGGAAACTCCAGCTAAAGAGGAATTATGCAGGAGCCATCTTTCCCTGGGGCCCAGTGGACAGGAAAGGAAGCTCCCCCTAAAGAGGAACTATGCAGGAACCATCTCTCCCTGGGGCCGAGTGGACAGGAAAGGAAGCTCCCCCTAAAGAGGAACTATGCAGGAACCATCTCTCCCTGGGGCCGAGTGGACAGGAAAGGAAGCTCCCCTAAAGAGGAACTATGCAGGAACCATCTCCCCCTGAGGTCCAGTGGACAGGAAAGGAAACTCCAGCTAAAGAGGAATTATGCAGGAGCCATCTTTCCCTGGGGCCCAGTGGACAGGAAAGGAAGCTCCCCCTAAAGAGGAACTATGCAGGAACCATCTCTCCCTGGGGCCGAGTGGACAGGAAAGGAAGCTCCCCCTAAAGAGGAACTATGCAGGAACCATCTCTCCCTGGGGCCGAGTGGACAGGAAAGGAAGCTCCCCTAAAGAGGAACTATGCAGGAACCATCTCTCCCTGTGGCCCAGTGGACAGGAAAGGAATCTCCCCCTAAAGAGGAACTATGCAGGAACCATCTCCCCCTGAGGTCCAGTGGACAGGAATGAAGCTCCAGCTAAAGAGGAATTATGCAGGAACTATCTCTCCCTGAAGCCCAGTGGACAGGAAAGGAAGCTGCTCTAAAGAGCAACTATGCAGGAACCATCTCTCCCTGAAGCCCAGTGGTCAGGAAACGAAGCTCCTCTAAAGAGGAACTATGCAGGAACCATCTCTCCCCGGGGCCCAGTGCACAGGAAAGGAAGCTGCCCCTAAAGAGGAATTATGCAGAAACCATCTCCCCCTGAGGTCCAGTGGACAGGAAAGGAAGCTCTAGCTAAAGAGGAATTATGCAGGAACTATCTCTCCCTGAAGCCCAGTGGACAGGAAAGGAAGCTCCTCTAAAGAGCAACTATGCAGGAACCATCTCTCCCTGAAGCCCAGTGGTCAGGAAACGAAGCTCCTCTAAAGAGGAACTATGCAGGAACCATCTCTCCCTGAAGCCCAGTGGTCAGGAAACGAAGCTCCTCTAAAGAGGAACTATGCAGGAACCATCTCTCCCCGGGGCCCAGTGGACAGTAAAGGAAGCTCCCCCTAAAGAGGAACTATGGAGGAACCATCTCTCCCTGGGGCCGAGTGGACAGGAAAGGAAGCTCCCTTAAAGAGGAACTATGCAGGAACCATCTTTCCCTGGGGCCCAGTGGACAGGAAAGGAAGCTCCCCCTAAAGAGGAACTATGCAGGAACCATCTCTCCCTGGGGCCGAGTGGACAGGAAAGGAAGCTCCCCCTAAAGAGGAACTATGCAGGAACCATCTCTCCATTAAGTCCAGTGGACAGGAAAGGAAGCTCCCCCTAAAAAGGAACTATGCAGGAACCATCTATCCCCGAGGCCAGTGTACAGGAAAGGAAGCTCCACCTAAAGAAGAACCATCTCGCCCGAAGTCAGGTGGACAGGAAAGGAAACTCCCCCTAAAGAGGAACTATGCAGGACCCATCTCTCCCGAGGTCCAGTGGACAGGAAAGGAATCTCCGCTAAAGAGGAACCATGCAGGACCCATCTCTCTCCGAGGTCCAGTGGACAGGAAAGGAAGCTCCCCTAAAGAGGAACTGTGCAGGACCCATCTCTCCCGAGGTCCAGTGGACAGGAAAGGAATCTCCGCTAAAGAGGAACCATGCAGGACCCATCTCTCTCCGAGGTCCAGTGGACAGGAAAGGAAGCTCCCCTAAAGAGGAACTGTGCAGGAACCATCTCTCCCTGGGGCCCAGTGGACAGGAAAGGAAGCTCCCCCTAAAGACGAACTATGCAGGAACCATCTCACCCAGAAGTCCAGTGGACAGGAAAGGAAACTCGCCCTAAAGAGGAATTATGCAGGAACCATCTCTCCCTGGGGCCCATTGGACAGGAAAGGAAGCTTCCCCTAAAGAGGAACTATGCAGGAACCATCTCTCCCTGAGGTCCAGTGGACAGGAAAGGAAGCTCCCCTAAAGAGAAACTATGTGGAAACCATCTCTCCCTGGGGCCCAGTGGACAGGAAAAGAAGCTCCCAGTAACAAGGAACTATGCAGGAACCATCTCTCCCTGAGGCCCAGTGGACAGGAAAGGAAGCTGCCCCTAAAGAGGAACTATGCAGGAAACATCTCTCCCCGAGGTCCAGTGGACAGGAAAGGAAGCTCCTCTAAAGAGCAACTATGCAGGAACCATCTCTCCCTGAAGCCCAGTGGTCAGGAAACGAAGCTCCTCTAAAGAGGAACTATGCAGGAACCATCTCTCCCTGGGGCCCAGTGGACAGGAAAGGAAGCTGCCCCTAAAGAGGAACTATGCAGGAACCATCTCTCCCTGGGGGCCAGTGGACAGGAAAGGAATCTCCCCCTAAAGAGGAACTATGCAGGAACCATCTCCCCCTGAGGTCCAGTGGACAGGAAAGGAAACTCCAGCTAAAGAGGAATTATGCAGGAGCCATCTTTCCCTGGGGCCCAGTGGACAGGAAAGGAAGCTCCCCCTAAAGAGGAACTATGCAGGAACCATCTCTCCCTGGGGCCGAGTGGACAGGAAAGGAAGCTCCCCCTAAAGAGGAACTATGCAGGAACCATCTCTCCCTGGGGCCGAGTGGACAGGAAAGGAAGCTCCCCTAAAGAGGAACTATGCAGGAACCATCTCCCCCTGAGGTCCAGTGGACAGGAAAGGAAACTCCAGCTAAAGAGGAATTATGCAGGAGCCATCTTTCCCTGGGGCCCAGTGGACAGGAAAGGAAGCTCCCCCTAAAGAGGAACTATGCAGGAACCATCTCTCCCTGGGGCCGAGTGGACAGGAAAGGAAGCTCCCCCTAAAGAGGAACTATGCAGGAACCATCTCTCCCTGGGGCCGAGTGGACAGGAAAGGAAGCTCCCCTAAAGAGGAACTATGCAGGAACCATCTCTCCCTGTGGCCCAGTGGACAGGAAAGGAATCTCCCCCTAAAGAGGAACTATGCAGGAACCATCTCCCCCTGAGGTCCAGTGGACAGGAATGAAGCTCCAGCTAAAGAGGAATTATGCAGGAACTATCTCTCCCTGAAGCCCAGTGGACAGGAAAGGAAGCTGCTCTAAAGAGCAACTATGCAGGAACCATCTCTCCCTGAAGCCCAGTGGTCAGGAAACGAAGCTCCTCTAAAGAGGAACTATGCAGGAACCATCTCTCCCCGGGGCCCAGTGCACAGGAAAGGAAGCTGCCCCTAAAGAGGAATTATGCAGAAACCATCTCCCCCTGAGGTCCAGTGGACAGGAAAGGAAGCTCTAGCTAAAGAGGAATTATGCAGGAACTATCTCTCCCTGAAGCCCAGTGGACAGGAAAGGAAGCTCCTCTAAAGAGCAACTATGCAGGAACCATCTCTCCCTGAAGCCCAGTGGTCAGGAAACGAAGCTCCTCTAAAGAGGAACTATGCAGGAACCATCTCTCCCTGAAGCCCAGTGGTCAGGAAACGAAGCTCCTCTAAAGAGGAACTATGCAGGAACCATCTCTCCCCGGGGCCCAGTGGACAGTAAAGGAAGCTCCCCCTAAAGAGGAACTATGGAGGAACCATCTCTCCCTGGGGCCGAGTGGACAGGAAAGGAAGCTCCCTTAAAGAGGAACTATGCAGGAACCATCTTTCCCTGGGGCCCAGTGGACAGGAAAGGAAGCTCCCCCTAAAGAGGAACTATGCAGGAACCATCTCTCCCTGGGGCCGAGTGGACAGGAAAGGAAGCTCCCCCTAAAGAGGAACTATGCAGGAACCATCTCTCCATTAAGTCCAGTGGACAGGAAAGGAAGCTCCCCCTAAAAAGGAACTATGCAGGAACCATCTATCCCCGAGGCCAGTGTACAGGAAAGGAAGCTCCACCTAAAGAAGAACCATCTCGCCCGAAGTCAGGTGGACAGGAAAGGAAACTCCCCCTAAAGAGGAACTATGCAGGACCCATCTCTCCCGAGGTCCAGTGGACAGGAAAGGAATCTCCGCTAAAGAGGAACCATGCAGGACCCATCTCTCTCCGAGGTCCAGTGGACAGGAAAGGAAGCTCCCCTAAAGAGGAACTGTGCAGGAACCATCTCTCCCTGGGGCCCAGTGGACAGGAAAGGAAGCTCCCCCTAAAGACGAACTATGCAGGAACCATCTCCCACCGAGGTCCAGTGGACAGGAAAGGAAACTCCTGCTAAAGAGGAACTATGCAGGAACCATCTCTCCCCGAGGCCAGTGTACAGGAAAGGAAGCTCCACCTAAAGAAGAACCATCTCGCCCAAAGTCAGGTGGACAGGAAAGGAAACTCCCCCTAAAGAGGAACTATGCAGGACCGATCTCTCCCGAGGTCCAGTGGACAGGAAAGGAATCTCCCCTAAAGAGGAACCATGCAGGACCCATCTCTCTCCGAGGTCCAGTGGACAGGAAAGGAAGCTCCCCTAAAGAGGAACTGTGCAGGAACCATCTCTCCCTGGGGCCCAGTGGACAGGAAAGGAAGCTCCCCCTAAAGACGAACTATGCAGGAACCATCTCCCACCGAGGTCCAGTGGACAGGAAAGGAAACTCCTGCTAAAGAGGAACTATGCAGGAACCATCTCTCTCTGAAGCCCAATGGACAGGACAGGAAACTCCCCCTAAAGATGAACTATGCAGGAGCCATCTCTCTCTGGGGCCCAGTGGACAGGAAAGGAAGCTCCCCCTAAAGAGGATCTATGCAGGAACCATCTCTCCTTGGGGCCCAGTGGACAGGAAAGGAAGCTCCCCCTAAAGAGGAACCATGCAGGACCCATCTCTCTCCGAGGTCCAGTGGACAGGAAAGGAAGCTCCCCTAAAGAGGAACTGTGCAGGAACCATCTCTCCCTGGGGCCCAGTGGACAGGAAAGGAAGCTCCCCCTAAAGACGAACTATGCAGGAACCATCTCCCACCGAGGTCCAGTGGACAGGAAAGGAAACTCCTGCTAAAGAGGAACTATGCAGGAACCATCTCTCTCTGAAGCCCAATGGACAGGAAAGGAAACTCCCCCTAAAGATGAACTATGCAGGAACCATCTCTCCCTGGGGCCCAGTGGACAGGAAAGGAAGTTCCCCCTAAAGAGGAACAATGCAGGAGCCATCTATACCTGGGGCCCAGTGGACAGGAAAGGAAGCTCCCCTAAAGAGGAACTATGCAGGAACTATCTCTCCCCAAGGTCCAGTGGACAGGAAAGGAAGCTCCTCTAAAGAGGAACTATACAGGAACCATATGTCCCTGAGGCCCAGTGGACAGGAAAGGAAACTACCCCTAAAGAGGAACTATGCAGGAAACATCACTCCCCGAGGTCCAGTGAACAGGAAAGGAAACTCCTCTAAAGAAGAACTATGCAGGAACCACCTCTCCCTGAAGCCCAGAGGACAGGAAAGGAAACCCCCCCTAAAGACGAACTATGCAGGAACCATCTCTCCCTTGGGCCCAGTGGACAGGAAAGGAAGCTCCCCCTAAAGAGGAACTATGTAGGAACCATCTCTCTCTGGGGCCCAGTGGATAGGAAAGGAAGCTCCCCTAAAGAGGAACTATGCAGAAACCATCTCTCCCTGGGACCCAGTGGATAGGAGAGGAAGCTACCCCTAAAAAGGAACTATGCAGGACCCATCTCTCCCTGAGGTCCAGTGGACAGGAAAGGAAGCTCCCCTAAAGAGGAATTATGCAGGAACCATCTCTCCGTGGGGCCCAGTGGACAGGAAAGGAAGCTCCCCCTAAAGAGGAACTATGCAGGAACCATCTCTCCCTGGGGCCCAGTGGATAGGAAAGAAAGCTCCCCTAAAGTTGAACTATGCAGGAACCATCTCTCCCTGGGGCCCAGTGGACAGGAAAGGAAGCTCCCCCTAAAGAGGAACTATGCAGGAACCATCTCCCCCCGAGGTCTAGTGGACAGGAAAGGAAGGTCCCGCTAAAGAGGAACTATGCAGCAACCATCTCTCCCTGAAGTCCAGTGGACAGCAAAGGAAACTCCGCCTAAAGAGGAACTCTGCAGGAGCCATCTCTCCCTGGGGCCCAGTGGACAGGAAAGGAAGCTCCCCCTAAAGAAGAACTATGCAGTAACCATCTCTCCCTGAAGTCCAGTGAACAGGAAAGGAAGCTCTCCTAAAGAAAAATTATGCTGGGACCATCTCTTCCTGGGGCCCAGTGGACAGGAAAGGAAGCTGCTCCTAAAGAGGAACTATGCGGGAACAATCTCTCAATGAGGCCCAGTGGACAGGAAAGGAAGCTCCCCTAAAGAGGAACTATGCAGGAACCATCTCTCCTGAGTCCAGTGGACAGGAAAAGAAGCTCCCCCTAAAGAGGAACTATGCAGGAACCATATCTCCCTGGGGCCCAGTGGAAAGGAAAGGAAGCTCCCCCTAAAAAGGAACTATGCAGGAACCATCTCTCCCCGAGGCCCAGTGTACAGGAAAGAAATCTCCCCTAAAGAGGAACTATGCAGGAACCATCTCTCCCTGGGGTCCAGTGGACAGGAAAGGAAGCTCCCCTAAAGAGGAACTATTCAGGAACCATCTCCCCCCGAGGCCAAGTGGACAGGAAAGGAAGCTCCTGCTAAAGAGGAACTATGCAGGAACCATCTCTCACTGAAGCCCAATGGACAGGAAAGGAAACTCCCCCTAAAGAGGAAGTTTGCAGGAGCCATCTCTCTCTGGGGCCCATTGCAGTGGATAGGAAAGGAAACTCCCCCTAAAGAGGAACTATGCAGGAACCATCTCTCCCTGGGGCCCAGTGGACAGGAAAGGAAGCTCCCCCTAAAGAGGAACTATGCAGGAACCATCTCTCCCTGGGGCCCAGTGGACAGGAAAGGAAGCTCCCCCTAAAGAGGAACTATGCAGGAACCATCTCTACCTGGGGCCCAGTGGACAGGAAAGGAAGCTCCCCTAAAGAGGAACTATGCAGGAACCATCTCTCCCCGAGGCCCAGTGTACAGGAAAGGAAGCTCCCCCTAAAGAGGAACTATGCAGGAACCATCTCGCAGAGAAGTTCAGTGGACAGGAAATGAAACTCCCCCTAAAGAGGAACTATGCAGGAACAATCTCTCCCTGGGGCCCAGTGAACAGGAAAGGAAGCTCCACTAAAGAGGGATTATGCAGGCACCATCTCTCCCCGGGGCCCAGTGGACAGGAACGGAAGCTCACCCTAAAGAGGAATTATGCAGGAACCATCTCTCCCTAAACCCCAGTGGACAGGAAAGGAAACGCCCCCCAAAGAGGAACTATGGAGGAACCATCTCTCCCTGCGGCCCAATGGACAGGAAAGGAATCTCCCCTAAAGAGGAACTATGCAGGAACTATCTCTCCCCGGGGCCCAGTGGACAGGAAAGGAAGCTCCCCCTAAAGAGGAACTATGCAGGAACCATCTCTCCCTGAGGTCCAGTGGACAGGAAAGGAAGCTCCCCTAAAGAGGAATTATGCAAGAACCATCTCACCCCCGGGCCCATTGGACAGGAAAGGAAACTCCCCCTAAAGAGGAACTATGCAGGAACCATCTCTCCCTGAGGTCCAGTGGACAGGAAAGGAAGCTCCCCTAAAGAGAAACTATGCAGGAACCATCTCTCCTTGGGGCCCAGTGGACAGGGAAGGAAGCTCCCACTAACAAGGAAGTATGCAGGAACCATCTCTCCCTGAGGCCCAGTGGACATGAAAGGAAGCTCCACCTAAAGAGGAACCATCTCGCCCGAAGTCCAGTGGACAGGAAGGGAAACTCCCCCTAAAGAGGAACTATGCAGGAACCATCTCTCCCTGGGGCCCAGTGGACAGGAAAGGAAGCTCCCCCTAAAGAGGAACTATGCAGGAACCATCTCTACCTGGGGCCCAGTGGACAAGAAAGGAAGCTCCTCTAAAGAGGAACTATGCAGGAACCATCTCTCCCTGAAGCCCAGAGGACAGGAAAGGAAACTCCCCCTAAAGAGAAACTATGCAGGAACCATCTCTCCCTAGGGCTCAGTGGACAGGAAAGGAAGCTCCCCCTAAAGAGGAACTATGCAGGAACCATCTCTCCCTGGGGCCCAGTGGATAGGAAAGGAAGCTCCCCCTAAAGAGGAACTATGCACAAAACCATCTCTCCCTCGGGCCCAGTTGACAGGAAAGGAAGCTGCCCCTAAAGAGGAACTATGCAGGAAACATCTCTCCCTCGGGTCCAGTGGACAGGAAAGGAAGCTCCCCCTAAAGAGGAACTATGCAGGAACCATCTCTCCCTGGGGCCCAGTGGACAGGAAAGATAGCTGCCCCTAAAGAGGAACTATGCATGACCCATCTCTCCCTGGGGCCCAATGGACAGGAAAGGAAGTTCCCCCTAAAGAGGAACAATGCAGGAGCCATCTATACCTGGGGCCCAGTGGACAGGAAAGGAAGCTCCCCTAAAGAGGAACTATGAAGGAACTATCTCTCCCCAAGGTCCAGTGGACAGGAAAGGAAGCTCCTCTAAAGAGGAACTATACAGGAACCATATGTCCCTGAGGCCCAGTGGACAGGAAAGGAAGTTACCCCTAAAGAGGAACTATGCAGGAAACATCTCTCCCCGAGGTCCAGTGAACAGGAAAGGAAGCTCCTCTAAAGAAGAACTATGCAGGAACCATCCCTCCCTGAAGCCCAGAGGACAGGAAAGGAAACTCCCCCTAAAGAGGAACTATGCAGGAACCATCTCTCCCTTGGGCCCAGTGGACAGGAAAGGAAGCTCCCCCTAAAGAGGAACTATGCAGGAACCATCTCTCTCTGATCTCTCTCTGGGGCCCAGTGGATAGGAAAGGAAGCTCCCCTAAAGAGGAACTATGCAGAAACCATCTCTCCCTGGGACGCAGTGGACAGGAGAGGAAGCTACCCCTAAAAAGGAACTATGCAGGACCCATCTCTCCCTGAGGTCCAGTGGACAGGAAAGGAAGCTCCCCTAAAGAGGAATTATGCAGGAACCATCTCTCCCTGGGGCCCAGTGGACAGGAAAGGAAGCTCCCCCTAAAGAGGAACTATGCAGGAACCATCTCTCCCTGGGGCCCAGTGGATAGGAAAGAAAGCTCCCCTAAAGTGGAACTATGCAGGAACCATCTCTCCCTGGGGCCCAGTGGACAGGAAAGGAAGCTCCCCCTAAAGAGGAACTATGCAGGAACCATCTCCCCCCGAGGTCCAGTGGACAGGAAAGGAAGGTCCCGCTAAAGAGGAACTATGCAGCAACCATCTCTCCCTGAAGTCCAGTGGACAGCAAAGGAAACTCCGCCTAAAGAGGAACTCTGCAGGAGCCATCTCTCCCTGGGGCCCAGTGGACAGGAAAGGAAGCTCCCCCTAAAGAAGAACTATGCAGTAATCATCTCTCCCTGAAGTCCAGTGAACAGGAAAGGAAGCTCTCCTAAAGAGAAATTATGCTGGGACCATCTCTTCCTGGGGCCCAGTGGACAGGAAAGGAAGCTGCCCCTAAAGAGGAACTATGCGGGAACCATCTCTCACTGAGGCCCAGTGGACAGGAAAGGAAGTTCCCTTAAAGAGGAACTATGCAGGAACCATCTCTCCTGAGTCCAGTGGATAGGAAAAGAAGCTCCCCCTAAAGAGGAACTATGCAGGAGCCATATCTCCCTGGGGCCCAGTGGAAAGGAAAGGAAGCTCCCCCTAAAAAGGAACTATGCAGGAACCATCTCTCCCCGAGGCCCAGTGTACAGGAAAGAAAGCTCCCCTAAAGAGGAACTATGCATGAACCATCTCTCCCTGGGGTCCAGTGGACAGGAAAGGAAGCTCCCCTAAAGAGGAACTATTCAGGAACCATCTCCCCCCGAGGCCAAGTGGACAGGAAAGGAAGCTCCTGCTAAAGAGGAACTATGCAGGAACCATCTCTCCCTGAAGCCCAATGGACAGGAAAGGAAACTCCCCCTAAAGAGGAACTTTGCAGGAGCCATCTCTCTCTGGGGCCCAGTGCAGTGGATAGGAAAGGAAACTCCCCCTAAAGAGGAACTATGCAGGAACCATCTCTCCCTGGGGCCCAGTGGACAGGAAAGGAAGCTCCCCCTAAAGAGGAACTATGCAGGAACCATCTCTACCTGGGGCCCAGTGGACAGGAAAGGAAGCTCCCCTAAAGAGGAACTATGCAGGAACCATCCCTCCCCGAGGCCCAGTGTACAGGAAAGGAAGCTCCCCCTAAAGAGGAACTATGCAGGAACCATCTCGCACAGAAGTTCAGTGGACAGGAAATGAAACTCCCCCTAAAGAGGAACTATGCAGGAACAATCTCTCCCTGGGGCCCAGTGAACAGGAAAGGAAGCTCCACTAAAGAGGGATTATGCAGGCACCATCTCTCCCCGGGGCCCAGTGGACAGGAACGGAAGCTCACCCTAAAGAGGAATTATGCAGGAACCATCTCTCCCTAAACCCCACTGGACAGGAAAGGAAATGCCCCCCAAAGAGGAACTATGGAGGAAACATCTCTCCCTGGGGCCCAATGGACAGGAAAGGAATCTCCCCTAAAGAGGAACTATGCAGGAACTATCTCTCCCTGGGGCCCAGTGGACAGGAAAGGAAGCTCCCCCTAAAGAGGAACTATGCAGGAACCATCTCTCCCTGAGGTCCAGTGGACAGGAAAGGAAGCTCCCCTAAAGAGGAATTATGCAAGAACCATCTCTCCCCCGGGCCCATTGGACAGGAAAGGAAACTCCCCCTAAAGAGGAACTATGCAGGAACCATCTCTCCCTGAGGTCCAGTGGACAGGAAAGGAAGCTCCCCTAAAGAGAAACTATGCAGGAACCATCTCTCCTTGGGGCCCAGTGGACAGGGAAGGAAGCTCCCACTAACAAGGAAGTATGCAGGAACCATCTCTCCCTGAGGCCCAGTGGACATGAAAGGAAGCTCCACCTAAAGAGGAACCATCTCGCCCGAAGTCCAGTGGACAGGAAAGGAAACTCCCCCTAAAGAGGAACTATGCAGGAACCATCTCTCCCTGGGGCCCAGTGGACAGGAAAGGAAGCTCCCCCTAAAGAGGAACTATGCAGGAACCATCTCTACCTGGGGCCCAGTGGACAAGAAAGGAAGCTCCTCTAAAGAGGAACTATGCAGGAACCATCTCTCCCTGAAGCCCAGAGGACAGGAAAGGAAACTCCCCCTAAAGAGGAACTATGCAGGAACCATCTCTCCCTAGGGCTCAGTGGACAGGAAAGGAAGCTCCCCCTAAAGAGGAACTATGCAGGAACCATCTCTCCCTGGGGCCCAGTGGATAGGAAAGGAAGCTCCCCTAAAGAGGACCTATGCACAAAACCATCTCTCCCTCGGGCCCAGTTGACAGGAAAGGAAGCTGCCCCTAAAGAGGAACTATGCAGGAAACATCTCTTCCTCGGGTCCAGTGGACAGGAAAGGAAGCTCCCCCTAAAGAAGAACTATGCAGGAACCATCTCTCCCTGGGGCCCAGTGGACAGGAAAGGAAGCTGCCCCTAAAGAGGAACTATGCATGACCCATCTTTCCCTGGGGCCCAGTGGACAGGAAAGGAAGTTCCCCCTAAAGAGGAACAATGCAGGAGCCATCTATACCTGGGGCCCAGTGGACAGGAAAGGAAGCTCCCCTAAAGAGGAACTATGCAGGAACTATCTCTCCCCAAGGTCCAGTGGACTGGAAAGGAAGCTCCTCTAAAGAGGAACTATACAGGAACCATATGTCCCTGAGGCCCAGTGGACAGGAAAGGAAGTTACCCCTAAAGAGGAACTATGCAGGAAACATCTCTCCCCGAGGTCCAGTGAACAGGAAAGGAAGCTCCTCTAAAGAAGTACTATGCAGGAACCATCCCTCCCTGAAGCCCAGAGGACAGGAGCGGAAACTCCCCCTAAAGAGGAACTATGCAGGAACCATCTCTCCCTTGGGCACAGTGGACAGGAAAGAAAGCTCCCCCTAAAGAGGAACTATGCAGGAACCATCTCTCTCTGGGGCCCAGTGGATAGGAAAGGAAGCTCCCCTAAAGAGGAACTATGCAGAAACCATCTCTCCCTGGGACCCAGTGGACAGGAGAGGAAGCTACCCCTAAAAAGGAACTATGCAGGACCCATCTCTCCCTGAGGTCCAGTGGACAGGAAAGGAAGCTCCCCTAAAGAGGAATTATGCAGGAACCATCTCTCCGTGGGGCCCAGTGGACAGGAAAGGAAGTTCCCCCTAAAGAGGAACTATGCAGGAACCATCTCTCCCTGGGGCCCAGTGGATAGGAAAGAAAGCTCCCCTAAAGTGGAACTATGCAGGAACCATCTCTCCCTGGGGCCCAGTGGACAGGAAAGGAAGCTCCCCCTAAAGAGGAACTATGCAGGAACCATCTCCCCCCGAGGTCCAGTGGACAGGAAAGGAAGGTCCCGCTAAAGAGGAACTATGCAGCAACCATCTCTCCCTGAAATCCAGTGGACAGCAAAGGAAACTCCGCCTAAAGAGGAACTCTGCAGGAGCCATCTCTCCCTGGAGCCCAGTGGACAGGAAAGGAAGCTCCCCCTAAAGAAGAACTATGCAGTAATCATCTCTCCCTGAAGTCCAGTGAACAGGAAAGGAAGCTCTCCTAAAGAGAAATTATGCTGGGACCATCTCTTCCTGGGGCCCAGTGGACAGGAAAGGAAGCTGCCCCTAAAGAGGAACTATGCGGGAACCATCTCTCACTGAGGCCCAGTGGACAGGAAAGGAAGCTCCCCTAAAGAGGAACTATGCAGGAACCATCTCTTCCTGGGGCCCAGGAGACAGGAAAGGAAGCTCCCCCTAAAGAGGAACTATGCAGGAACCATCTCTCCTGAGGTCCAGTGGACAGGAAAAGAAGCTCCCCCTAAAGAGGAACTATGCAGGAACCATATCTCCCTGGGGCCCAGTGGAAAGGAAAGGAAGCTCCCCCTAAAAAGGAACTATGCAGGAACCATCTCTCCCCGAGGCCCAGTGTACAGGAAAGAAAGCTCCCCTAAAGAGGAACTATGCAGGAACCATCTCTCCCTGGGGTCCAGTGGACAGGAAAGGAAGCTCCCCTAAAGAGGAACTATTCAGGAACCATCTCCCCCCGAGGTCCAGTGGACAGGAAAGGAAGCTCCTGCTAAAGAGGAACTATGCAGGAACCATCTCTCCCTGAAGCCCAATGGACAGGAAAGGAAACTCCCCCTAAAGAGGAAGTTTGCAGGAGCCATCTCTCTCTGGGGTCCAGTGCAGTGGACAGGAAAGGAAGCTCCCCCTAAAGAGGAACTATGCAGAAACCATCTCTCCCTGGGGCCCAGTGGACAGGAAAGGAAGCTGCCCCTAAAGAGGAACTATGCACGAACCATCTCTCCCCAAGGCCCAGTGTACAGGAAAGGAAGCTCCACCTAAAGAGGAACCATCTTGCCCGAAGTCCAGTGGATAGGAAAGGAAACTCCCCCTAAAGAGGAACTATGCAGGAACCATCTCTCCCTGGGGCCCAGTGGATAGGAAAGGAAGCTCCCCCTAAAGAGGAACTATGCAGGAACCATCTCTACCTGGGGCCCAGTGGACAGGAAAGGAAGCTCCCCTAAAGAGGAACTATGCTGGAACCATCTCTTCCCAAGGTCTAGTGGACAGGAAAGGAGGCTCTCTCTAAAGAGGAACTATGCAGGAACCATATCTCCCTGAGGCCCATAGGACAGGAAACGAAGCTCCCCTAAAGAGAAACTATGCAGGAACCATCTCTCCCCGAGGCCCAGTGTACGGGAAAGGAAGCTCCCCCTAAAGAGGAACTATGCAGGAACCATCTCGCACAGAAGTTCAGTGGACAGGAAATGAAACTCCCCCTAAAGAGGAACTATGCAGGAACAATCTCTCCCTGGGGCCCAGTGCACAGGAACGGAAGCTCACCCTAAAGAGGAATTATGCAGGAACCATCTCTCCCTAAACCCCAGTGGACAGGAAAGGAAACGCCCCCTAAAGAGGAACTATGGAGGAACCATCTCTCCCTGGGGCCCAATGGACAGGAAAGGAATCTCCCCTAAAGAGGAACTATGCAGGAACTATCTCTCCCCGGGGCCCAGTGGACAGGAAAGGAAGCTCCCCCTAAAGAGGAACTATGCAGGAACCATCTCTCCCTGAGGTCCAGTGGACAGGAAAGGAAGCTCCCCTAAAGAGGAATTATGCAAGAGCCATCTCTCCCCGGGGCCCATTGGACAGGAAAGGAAACTCCCCCTAAAGAGGAACTATGCAGGAACCATCTCTCCCTGAGGTCCAGTGGACAGGAAAGGAAGCTCCCCTAAAGAGAAACTATGCAGGAACCATCTCTCCTTGGGGCCCAGTGGACAGGGAAGGAAGCTCCCACTAACACGGAAGTATGCAGGAACCATCTCTCCCTGAGGCCCAGTGGACATGAAAGGAAGCTCCACCTAAAGAGGAACCATCTCGCCCGAAGTCCAGTGGACAGGAAAGGAAACTCCCCCTAAAGAGGAACTATGCAGGAACCATCTCTCCCTGGGGCCCAGTGGACAGGAAAGGAAGCTCCCCCTAAAGAGGAACTATGCAGGAACCATCTCTACCTGGGGCCCAGTGGACAAGAGAGGAAGCTCCTCTAAAGAGGAACTATGCAGGAACCATCTCTCCCTGAAGCCCAGAGGACAGGAAAGGAAACTCCCCCTAAAGAGGAACTATGCAGGAACCATCTCTACCTGGGGCCCAGTGGACAGGAAAGGAAGCTCCCCTAAAGAGGAACTATGCAGGAACCATCTCTCCCCGAGGCTCAGTGTACAGGAAAGGAAGCTCCCCCTAAAGAGGAACTATGCAGGAACCATCTCGCACAGAAGTTCAGTGGACAGGAAATGAAACTCCCCCTAAAGAGGAACTATGCAGGAACAATCTCTCCCTGGGTCCCAGTGAACAGGAAAGGAAGCTCCACTAAAGAGGGATTATGCAGGCACCATCTCTCCCCGGGGCCCAGTGGACAGGAACGGAAGCTCACCCTAAAGAGGAGTTATGCAGGAACCATCTCTCCCTAAACCCCAGTGGACAGGAAAGGAAACGTCCCCCAAAGAGGAACTATGGAGGAACCATCTCTCCCTGGGGCCCAATGGACAGGAAAGGAATCTCCCCTAAAGAGGAACTATGCAGGAACTATCTCTCCCCGGGGCCAAGTGGACAGGAAAGGAAGCTCCCCCTAAAGAGGAACTATGCAGGAACCATCTCTCCATGAGGTCCAGTGGACAGGAAAGGAAGCTCCCCTAAAGAGGAATTATGCAAGAACCATCTCTCCCCGGGGCCCATTGGACAGGAAAGGAAACAAACTCCCCCTAAAGAGGAACTATGCAGGAACCATCTCTCCCTGAGGTCCAGTGAACAGGCAAGGAAGCTCCCCTAAAGAGAAACTATGCAGGAACCATCTCTCCTTGGGGCCCAGTGGACAAGGAAGGAAGCTCCCACTAACAAGGAAGTATGCAGGAACCATCTCTCCCTGAGGCCCAGTGGACATGAAAGGAAGCTCCATCTAAAGAGGAACCATCTTGCCCGAAGTCCAGTGGACAGGAAAGGAAACTCCCCCTAAAGAGGAACTATGCAGGAACCATCTCTCCCTGGGGCCCAGTGGACAGGAAAGGAAGCTCCCCCTAAAGAGGAACTATGCAGGAACCATCTCTACCTGGGGCCCAGTGGACAAGAAAGGAAGCTCCTCTAAAGCGGAACTATGCAGGAACCATCTCTCCCTGAAGCCCAGAGGACAGGAAAGGAAACTCCCCCTAAAGAGGAACTATGCAGGAACCATCTCTCCCTAGGGCTCAGTGGACAGGAAAGGAAGCTCCCCCTAAAGAGGAACTATGCAGGAACCATCTCTCCCTGGGGCCCAGTGGATAGGAAAGGAAGCTCCCCTAAAGAGGACCTATGCACAAAACCATCTCTCCCTCGGGCCCAGTGGACAGGAAAGGAAGCTGCCCCTAAAGAGGAACTATGCAGGAAACATCTCTCCCTCGGGTCCAGTGGACAGGAAAGGAAGCTCCCCCTAAAGAGGAACTATGCAGGAACCATCTCTCCCTGGGGCCCAGTGGACAGGAAAGGAAGCTGCCCCTAAAGAGGAACTATGCATGACCCATCTCTCCCTGGGGCCCAGTGGACAGGAAAGGAAGTTCCCCCTAAAGAGGAACAATGCAGGAGCCATCTATACCTGGGGCCCAGTGGACAGGAAAGGAAGCTCCCCTAAAGAGGAACTATGCAGGAACTATCTCTCCCCAAGGTCCAGTGGACAGGAAAGGAAGCTCCTCTAAAGAGGAACTATACAGGAACCATATGTCCCTGAGGCCCAGTGGACAGGAAAGGAAGTTACCCCTAAAGAGGAACTATGCAGGAAACATCTCTCCCCGAGGTCCAGTGAACAGGAAAGGAAGCTCCTCTAAAGAAGAACTATGCAGGAACCATCCCTCCCTGAAGCCCAGAGGACAGGAAAGGAAACTCCCCCTAAAGAGGAACTATGCAGGAACCATCTCTCCCTTGGGCCCAGTGGACAGGAAAGGAAGCTCCCCCTAAAGAGGAACTATGCAGGAACCAACTCTCTCTGGGGCCCAGTGGATAGGAAAGGAAGCTCCCCTAAAGAGGAATTATGCAGAAACCATCTCTCCCTGGGACCCAGTGTACAGGAGAGGAAGCTACCCCTAAAAAGGAACTATGCAGGACCCATCTCTCCCTGAGGTCCAGTGGACAGGAAAGGAAGCTCCCCTAAAGAGGAATTATGCAGGAACCATCTCTCCGTGGGGCCCAGTGGACAGGAAAGGAAGCTCCCCCTAAAGAGGAACTATGCAGGAACCATCTCTCCCTGGGGCCCAGTGGATAGGAAAGAAAGCTCCCCTAAAGTGGAACTATGCAGGAACCATCTCATTTGGGCCCAGTGGACAGGAAAGGAAGCTCCCCCTAAAGAGGAACTATGCAGGAACCATCTCCCCCCGAGGTCCAGTGGACAGGAAAGGAAGGTCCCGCTAAAGAGGAACTATGCAGCAACCATCTCTCCCTGAAGTCCAGTGGACAGCAAAGGAAACTCCGCCTAAAGAGGAACTCTGCAGGAGCCATCTATCCCTGGGGCCCAGTGGACAGGAAAGGAAGCTCCCCCTGAAGAAGAACTATGCAGTAATCATCTCTCCCTGAAGTCCAGTGAACAGGAAAGGAAGCTCTCCTAAAGAGAAATTATGCTGGGACCATCTCTTCCTGGGGCCCAGTGGACAGGAAAGGAAGCTGCCCCTAAAGAGGAACTATGCGGGAACCATCTCTCACTGAGGCCCAGTGGACAGGAAAGGAAGCTCCCCTAAAGAGGAACTATGCAGGAACCATCTCTTCCTGGGGCCCAGGAGACAGGAAAGGAAGCTCCCCCTAAAGAGGAACTATGCAGGAACCATCTCTCCTGAGGTCCAGTGGACAGGAAAAGAAGCTCCCCCTAAAGAGGAACTATGCAGGAACCATATCTCCCTGGGGCCCAGTGGAAAGGAAAGGAAGCTCCCCCTAAAAAGGAACTATGCAGGAACCATCTCTCCCCGAGGCCCAGTGTACAGGAAAGAAAGCTCCCCTAAAGAGGAACTATGCAGGAACCATCTCTCCATGGGGTCCAGTGGACAGGAAAGGAAGCTCCCCTAAAGAGGAACTATTCAGGAACCATCTCCCCCCGAGGTCCAGTGGACAGGAAAGGAAGCTCCTACTAAAGAGGAACTATGCAGGAACCATCTCTCCCTGAAGCCCAATGGACAGGAAAGGAAACTCCCCCTAAAGAGGAAGTTTGCAGGAGCCATCTCTCTCTGGGGCCCAGTGGATAGGAAAGGAAGCTCCCCTAAAGAGGAATTATGCAGAAACCATCTCTCCCTGGGACCCAGTGGACAGGAGAGGAAGCTACCCCTAAAAAGGAACTATGCAGGACCCATCTCTCCCTGAGGTCCAGTGGACAGGAAAGGAAGCTCCCCTAAAGAGGAATTATGCAGGAACCATCTCTCCGTGGGGCCCAGTGGACAGGAAAGGAAGCTCCCCCTAAAGAGGAACTATGCAGGAACCATCTCTCCCTGGGGCCCAGTGGATAGGAAAGAAAGCTCCCCTAAAGTGGAACTATGCAGGAACCATCTCATTTGGGCCCAGTGGACAGGAAAGGAAGCTCCCCCTAAAGAGGAACTATGCAGGAACCATCTCCCCCCGAGGTCCAGTGGACAGGAAAGGAAGGTCCCGCTAAAGAGGAACTATGCAGCAACCATCTCTCCCTGAAGTCCAGTGGACAGCAAAGGAAACTCCGCCTAAATAGGAACTCTGCAGGAGCCATCTATCCCTGGGGCCCAGTGGACAGGAAAGGAAGCTCCCCCTGAAGAAGAACTATGCAGTAATCATCTCTCCCTGTAGTCCAGTGAACAGGAAAGGAAGCTCTCCTAAAGAGAAATTATGCTGGGACCATCTCTTCCTGGGGCCCAGTGGACAGGAAAGGAAGCTGCCCCTAAAGAGGAACTATGCGGGAACCATCTCTCACTGAGGCCCAGTGGACAGGAAAGGAAGCTCCCCTAAAGAGGAACTATGCAGGAACCATCTCTTCCTGGGGCCCAGGAGACAGGAAAGGAAGCTCCCCCTAAAGAGGAACTATGCAGGAACCATCTCTCCTGAGGTCCAGTGGACAGGAAAAGAAGCTCCCCCTAAAGAGGAACTATGCAGGAACCATATCTCCCTGGGGCCCAGTGGAAAGGAAAGGAAGCTCCCCCTAAAAAGTAACTATGCAGGAACCATCTCTCCCCGAGGCCCAGTGTACAGGAAAGAAAGCTCCCCTAAAGAGGAACTATGCAGGAACCATCTCTCCATGGGGTCCAGTGGACAGGAAAGGAAGCTCCCCTAAAGAGGAACTATTCAGGAACCATCTCCCCCCGAGGTCCAGTGGACAGGAAAGGAAGCTCCTACTAAAGAGGAACTATGCAGGAACCATCTCTCCCTGAAGCCCAATGGACAGGAAAGGAAACTCCCCCTAAAGAGGAAGTTTGCAGGAGCCATCTCTCTCTGGGGCCCAGTGCAGTGGACAGGAAAGGAAGCTCCCCCTAAAGAGGAACTATGCAGAAACCATCTCTCCCTGGGGCCCAGTAGACAGGAAAGGAAGCTCCCCCTAAAGAGGAACTATGCACGAACCATCTCTCCCCAAGGCCCAGTGTACAGGAAAGGAAGCTCCACCTAAAGAGGAACCATCTTGCCCGAAGTCCAGTGGCTAGGAAAGGAAACTCCCCCTAAAGAGGAACTATGCAGGAACCATCTCTCCCTGGGGCCCAGTGGATAGGAAAGGAAGCTGCCCCTAAAGAGGAACTATGCGGGAACCATCTCTCACTGAGGCCCAGTGGACAGGAAAGGAAGCTCCCCTAAAGAGGAACTATGCAGGAACCATCTCTCCTGAGTCCAGTGGACAGGAAAAGAAGCACCCCCTAAAGAGGAACTATGCAGGAGCCATATCTCCCTGGGGCCCAGTGGAAAGGAAAGGAAGCTCCCCCTAAAAAGGAACTATGCAGGAACCATCTCTCCCCGAGGCCCAGTGTACAGGAAAGAAAGCTCCCCTAAAGAGGAACTATGCAGGAACCATCTCTCCCTGGGGTCCAGTGGACAGGAAAGGAAGCTCCCCTAAAGAGGAACTATTCAGGAACCATCTCCCCCCGAGGCCAAGTGGACAGGAAAGGAAGCTCCTGCTAAAGAGGAACTATGCAGGAACCATCTCTCCCTGAAGCCCAATGGACAGGAAAGGAAACTCCCCCTAAAGAGGAACATTGCAGGAGCCATCTCTCTCTGGGGCCCAGTGCAGTGGATAGGAAAGGAAACTCCCCCTAAAGAGGAACTATGCAGGAACCATCTCTCCCTGGGGCCCAGTGGACAGGAAAGGAAGCTCCCCCTAAAGAGGAACTATGCAGGAACCATCTCTACCTGGGGCCCAGTGGACAGGAAAGGAAGCTCCCCTAAAGAGGAACTATGGAGGAACCATCCCTCCCCGAGGCCCAGTGTACAGGAAAGGAAGCTCCCCCTAAAGAGGAACTATGCAGGAACCATCTCGCACAGAAGTTCAGTGGACAGGAAATGAAACTCCCCCTAAAGAGGAACTATGCAGGAACAATCTCTCCCTGGGGCCCAGTGAACAGGAAAGGAAGCTCCACTAAAGAGGGATTATGCAGGCACCATCTCTCCCCGGGGCCCAGTGGACAGGAACGGAAGTTCACCCTAAAGAGGAATTATGCAGGAACCATCTCTCCCTAAACCCCAGTGGACAGGAAAGGAAACGCCCCCCAAAGAGGAACTATGGAGGAACCATCTCTCCCTGGGGCCCAATGGACAGGAAAGGAATCTCCCCTAAAGAGGAACTATGCAGGAACTATCTCTCCCTGGGGCCCAGTGGACAGGAAAGGAAGCTCCCCCTAAAGAGGAACTATGCAGGAACCATCTCTCCCTGAGGTCCAGTGGACAGGAAAGGAAGCTCCCCTAAAGAGGAATTATGCAAGAACCATCTCTCCCCCGGGCCCATTGGACAGGAAAGGAAACTCCCCCTAAAGAGGAACTATGCAGGAACCATCTCTCCCTGAGGTCCAGTGGACAGGAAAGGAAGCTCCCCTAAAGAGAAACTATGCAGGAACCATCTCTCCTTGGGGCCCAGTGGACAGGGAAGGAAGCTCCCACTAACAAGGAAGTATGCAGGAACCATCTCTCCCTGAGGCCCAGTGGACATGAAAGGAAGCTCCACCTAAAGAGGAACCATCTCACCCGAAGTCCAGTGGACAGGAAAGGAAACTCCCCCTAAAGAGGAACTATGCAGGAACCATCTCTCCCTGGGGCCCAGTGGACAGGAAAGGAAGCTCCCCCTAAAGAGGAACTATGCAGGAACCATCTCTACCTGGGGCCCAGTGGACAAGAAAGGAAGCTCCTCTAAAGAGGAACTATGCAGGAACCATCTCTCCCTGAAGCCCAGAGGACAGGAAAGGAAACTCCCCCTAAAGAGGAACTATGCAGGAACCATCTCTCCCTAGGGCTCAGTGGACAGGAAAGGAAGCTCCCCCTAAAGAGGAACTATGCAGGAACCATCTCTCCCTGGGGCCCAGTGGATAGGAAAGGAAGCTCCCCTAAAGAGGACCTATGCACAAAACCATCTCTCCCTCGGGCCCAGTTGACAGGAAAGGAAGCTGCCCCTAAAGAGGAACTATGCAGGAAACATCTCTCCCTCGGGTCCAGTGGACAGGAAAGGAAGCTCCCCCTAAAGAGGAACTATGCAGGAACCATCTCTCCCTGGGGCCCAGTGGACAGGAAAGGAAGCTGCCCCTAAAGAGGAACTATGCATGTGTCACGACCATTGGCGCTTGGAGGGTTTGGCGAAGGTGGAAGTTCCGTCGCCATTAGACGGTTCCGTTACGTTTTTTGTTTCAACGTACGGCGCAGTCTAGTGTTTTTCCAACATGGCCGCCCGCCGAGTATTTCTCTATTCGAATCTCGGCGGGTTGGCGCGTTGCAACTAGCTTTCCCGTTCGTTGCGTGCGCTCAGTAGCGTTATCTCCTCCTAGCGATCTTCAACCCCCCAATTCCTGCTACTCTCTCTCCCGCTTGCTCTCTCCCCTTTTCCTCGCTTCCTGCTCTATCAGAGTTTTCTCCCCGCTGGCCGTTTTCTCCTGTCAGTTTCCCAGGAGCTCTCTCCTCTGTGGCGCCCATTCACGCTGCTTCGTTTCCTTCTTGTGATTCCACCGCTTCTGCCTGGAGCCGATTTCTCTGGATACTGCTTCTAGTACTCCACGCTTCAACGGACCTGCTTCAGGAGTCTTCTGTCAACTTGTGGGGGTTTTTTGGGCCTCGGAGGCTTTTTCCCCCAATAACAACTGGCTGTCACGGGAGGGGGTCATCGTGAGTTTTCTCTGTTGAGATTCACGGTGGCTTCTTTTCGAGGCAGACCGTATCTGCTCTCCAAGAAGAAGTTTCAAAGGGAGAAACCACGTCGAAGGAGAACCCACTACTCTTCAACATCAGGTGAGGAGGAGGACGGCATTTTGGGGGAACCAATCTTATCAAGTGAGGAGGAGGACATTACAGACCTAGTGGGCAATTCTGCAGGCCAGTCACCAATCCATGATAGCTTGCAACGCCTAAAAGAAGAAGACATGGCCACGCCACAGCAGTTACAGGAGCTGGTAGCCGCAGTTCAGAACCTTAATGTTGAGGTCCAAACACTTAAGACCGACAACGCAGCACTCCAACAGAGAGTAGCTGCTAGAGAACAACAGGCCACTGATCTACCCCCTTTGCCTTTAGTGTCAGGAAAGTTTGATGGCACTGAGAGAAGGGTGAAGGAATTCCTTGAAGCCTGCAATATTCATTTCACCTTTAGACCCTATGCATTTTCCACGGATCATGCAAAGGTGGGTTTCATGATCACACACTTAACTGGGAACGCCTTGGCATGGGCAACCCCATTGGTCTCCCACTCAGACCCTGTGTTACAGGATTATACTGCCTTTAAGGAACTCCTTAAACGGACCTTTTTACGGACGGAATGTGCCCACTTAGCTAGTGAGGATTTACTGGATGTGCGGCAAGAGAACTCAGATTTACTGTCCTACATAGCAACATTCAAGACATTGGCTGCGGAAGCTGGGTGGCAAGAACAAGCTCAGTACACGATTTTCCGCAGAGGTTTACGGGAAGAACTAAAGGACGAACTTGCCAGGATTCCTCGTCCTGACTCCTTCTCGGATCTATTAGCAGCAGTACTAAGAATAGACTTCCGCTTAACCGAACGGAAGAACGAAAGAAAGAAGAGCCGTGGCTCTAACCTGTTTTTGGACTCTCACACCCCCGCCTCCTCACCTGCTACTCGAAAGAGCCGAGACGAACCCATGCAAGTCGGAACCACCCGACCTCCCTTGACCGCCGAAGAGAAGAGGAAGAGACGTGACGAGAATCTTTGTCTGTATTGCGGTTCTGCTGCCCATCTGTTGAGGAACTGCCCAGATGTGCCCCCCCGAAGGTCGGGAAACGAGCGCCCTCGGTAGTTGGTAGGACGGACTACCGAGGGGTGCTTCCCTGTTCTTACACCACACTTTCCGTTACCTCTGCCAGAACGCCAGAGGACCTCCGCCTGATGGTGATAGGCATCACGCTCCGCTTCAGAGACAAGGAAATTGACACGCAAGCGTTGTTGGATTGCGGAGCCGCTGGAAACTTTTTGGACACCTTGTGGGCGGATAAGGTGGGTCTACTTAGAATTGCAAAAAAGGAGGATCAAAAGGTGGAAGGAGTGGACGGAACACCCCTATGTTCCGGACTCATAACTCATACCACTGAAGTTATACAAGTATCTATTCAGCAACACAAGGAGCAGATATCATTTGACATAATCCGAGCTGCTCACTTCCCTGTCATCTTGGGTATCGGTTGACTCCGGAAGCACAACCCAACTGTGGATTGGACAAACAACCTGTTAAGCTTTCATTCCAAGTATTGTCAGAAGGAGTGTTTACCTGAACCCCAACATGAATTGGTAAGGACGGTATGTGCTACGGAACAGAATACCGTAAATTGTATACCCAGTTGCTATTCCAAATTCACCGAAGTGTTTCAAGAGCAGGTACCCATTGAACTACCACCGCATAGACCCGAAGACTGTGGTATTGATCTGGTTCCTCAGGCGTTGGTTCCTTTCGGCAGGATGTATCCCCTCTCATTGTCAGAAAAGGCAGTCCTCAGGCGCTACCTTGACGACAATCTCGCCAATGGACTGATTCGTTCTTCTAAATCCCCCGCAGGCGCCTCTTTGTTTTTCATTCCTAAACGCGAGAGCAAAGAGTTGAGACCGTGTATAGACTACAGGGGTCTCAACAAAGTGACCATCAAAGACCGTTACCCGATGCCTATCATCCATGAGATCCTGGAAGCTGTTCAGGGCTCTGTAGTATTCACCAAGCTCGACCTACGAAACGCCTACCATCTACTTCGGATAAGAGCGGGTGATGAATGGAAGACGGCTTTTCGCACTCCCTACGGCCTTTACGAATATCAAGTAATGCCGTTTGGCCTAGTAAATGCACCCTCTATATTTCAGAGGTTCATGGATCGTTTATTTTCAGATCTTCTGGGTCAAAATACCGTGGTCTACTTGGATGACATTCTGGTGTATTCTCGCAATCTAAAAGACCACATTCTTCAAGTTGGAGAGGTCCTAAGTAGGCTTAAACAACATCACCTTCTAGTAAAGCCGGAGAAATGTACCTTTGCCCAGTCTTCCTTATCCTACTTAGGATTCATTCTATCCGAGCAAGGGATTACGATGGACCCCAAAAAGGTCGAATCCATTCTTGGTTGGCCGTCCCCCACCTCCGTAAAAGAGATACAACGGTTTTTGGGACTAGCCAACTTTTACAGAAAGTTTATACCCAACTTCTCACAGCTCACTCTACCCATAACCTCGCTGTTAAAGAAGTCTTCTGGACCTTTTATCTGGTCAACAGCCGCTGAGGATAGTTTTCTCCGCCTGAAACGAAGTTTCTGTTCAGCACCTATACTTAGACAGCCCGATCAGCTGAGTCCTTTCATTCTGGAGACCGACGCTTCAGCGGCAGCTGTAGGAGCGGTTCTTCTGCAATCGGACCAGGGCCAGGAACACCCTGTGGCCTACTTCTCAAAGACACTGGCTGCGAGCCAACGGAACTATTCAGTCATCGAGCGGGAGCTTTTGGCCATGAAGCTGGCTTGCCTCGAGTGGAGACATCTACTCCAAGGAAGCTTTCATCCTTTCCAAATACGCACTGATCATAAAAACTTACAGGTCCTCAGACAACAAGAATGTTACAACACCAGACAGGCCAGGTGGGCTCATTTCTTTGCTCAATTTCATTTTACCATTTCCTACATCCCGGGTACTCAAAATCAGATTGCTGATGCCTTGTCCCGCAGAGACGACTTGGACCCTACCTACAGAAAGGAGTTAATGTTCCCACATACTCAAATTATCTCAATGGTGTCCTCTTTTATGCAGGAGGTAAGGGAAACCTCTTCAGATGTCCCTGCTCTAGACGTCAATAAGCTGCCTGTCTGTAGGAAAGATGGTCTATACTTCATCCAGGGAAAACTGTTCTTGCCCGCGCAGAAACATCGCCAACAGGCTCTTCGGTGGTGTCACGACGCCAAGACCGCCGGACATCGAGGAATTAGAGGAACTTTGGAACTGTTAAAACGTTCTTTTCATTGGCCCAACATGAGGACAGATACCAAGACCTATGTACGGTCTTGTTTAGTGTGTCAACAGAACAAGTATTCTACCCAAAAACCACTGGGATTGTTACAACAAGAACCTGTTCCTTCGGGTCCTTGGAAATCCATCTCTACCGACTTCATCGTAGAACTACCTAGTTCCCAGGGTTGTACTTGCATCATGGTTACTGTCGACACCTACTCCAAACTCGCTCATTTCTCTCCCTTATCCAAGCTGCCTGCAGCCTCATTCATGGCTGAAGTATTCCTCAGGGATATCTTTAGATTACACGGCTTACCCCAGAAGATCGTATCTGATCGTGGTACCCAATACACCTCCAAGTTCTGGACGGCCTTGTGTAAGCTCTTGGGCATGGAGAGGGCTCTCTCTTCTGGTTATCACCCTCAAACTAATGGCCAGACTGAAAGACTCAATGGTTCACTGGAACAGTATTTAAGGTGTTTCACAAATCAACAACAAGACAACTGGGTCACTCTACTTCCCACAGCTGAGTTTGCATATAATAATGCTGTGCATTCCGCTACGGGCATCAGCCCTTTTTTTTGTACTTATGGGTTCCATCCTAAATCCATCATACCAACAGCCTGGAATGAGACCAACATCCCGTCTTTAGAGACCACTCTAAATCATCTGAATGAAGCTCATGACACCGCGGAACGAAGTTTAAGTGAGACTAGCCGACGGTATAAGGAACTATCCGATAGGCATCAACGACAAGTGCCTTCTTGGGACAAGGGTACAGAGGTCATGTTGTCCACCAAGTTCCTACCCCGTTGGGTCCGCCCTTCTAAGTTGTCCCCTCGTTTCATTGGACCTTTCAAGATAGAGTCAATGATCAACCCTGTTGCCTACCGTTTAAAGTTGCCAAAGACTCTCCGACGGATACATCCGGTGTTCCATTCCTCCCTCCTTCGACCCTTTGTCCCTGATGCCAGGAAACAAGCTGCTCCCAAGTTAGTGATTCAACCTTCTTCTTCCTCGGAGGAATATGAGGTCTCCCAAATTCGAGACTCTCGGTACCATCAAGGACGCCTGGAGTACCTCATACATTGGAAAGGCTACCCCTCTTCCGAGGATACTTGGAAACCAGCTGCACAGGTTTTTGCTCCCCGATTGCTTCTACGATTCCACCGTCTCCACCCGGGTAAGCCAGGAGGAAGGGGCCTTCGAAGGGGGCATACTGTCACGACCATTGGCGCTTGGAGGGTTTGGCGAAGGTGGAAGTTCCGTCGCCATTAGACGGTTCCGTTACGTTTTTTGTTTCAACGTACGGCGCAGTCTAGTGTTTTTCCAACATGGCCGCCCGCCGAGTATTTCTCTATTCGAATCTCGGCGGGTTGGCGCGTTGCAACTAGCTTTCCCGTTCGTTGCGTGCGCTCAGTAGCGTTATCTCCTCCTAGCGATCTTCAACCCCCCAATTCCTGCTACTCTCTCTCCCGCTTGCTCTCTCCCCTTTTCCTCGCTTCCTGCTCTATCAGAGTTTTCTCCCCGCTGGCCGTTTTCTCCTGTCAGTTTCCCAGGAGCTCTCTCCTCTGTGGCGCCCATTCACGCTGCTTCGTTTCCTTCTTGTGATTCCACCGCTTCTGCCTGGAGCCGATTTCTCTGGATACTGCTTCTAGTACTCCACGCTTCAACGGACCTGCTTCAGGAGTCTTCTGTCAACTTGTGGGGGTTTTTTGGGCCTCGGAGGCTTTTTCCCCCAATAACAACTGGCTGTCACGGGAGGGGGTCATCGTGAGTTTTCTCTGTTGAGATTCACGGTGGCTTCTTTTCGAGGCAGACCGTATCTGCTCTCCAAGAAGAAGTTTCAAAGGGAGAAACCACGTCGAAGGAGAACCCACTACTCTTCAACATCAGGTGAGGAGGAGGACGGCATTTTGGGGGAACCAATCTTATCAAGTGAGGAGGAGGACATTACAGACCTAGTGGGCAATTCTGCAGGCCAGTCACCAATCCATGATAGCATGACCCATCTCTCCCTGGGGCCCAGTGGACAGGAAAGGAAGTTCCCCCTAAAGAGGACCATGCAGGAGCCATCTATACCTGGGGCCCAGTGGACAGGAAAGGAAGCTCCCCTAAAGAGGAACTATGCAGGAACTATCTCTCCCCAAGGTCCAGTGGACAGGAAAGGAAGCTCCTCTAAAGAGGAACTATACAGGAACCATATGTCCCTGAGGCCCAGTGGACAGGAAAGGAAGTTACCCCTAAAGAGGAACTATGCAGGAAACATCTCTCCCCGAGGTCCAGTGAACAGGAAAGGAAGCTCCTCTAAAGAAGAACTATGCAGGAACCATCCCTCCCTGAAGCCCAGAGGACAGGAACGGAAACTCCCCCTAAAGAGGAACTATGCAGGAACCATCTCTCCCTTGGGCCCAGTGGACAGGAAAGAAAGCTCCCCCTAAAGAGGAACTATGCAGGAACCATCTCTCTCTGGGGCCCAGTGGACAGGAAAGGAAGCTCCCCTAAAGAGGAACTATGCAGGAACTATCTCTCCCCAAGGTCCAGTGGACAGGAAAGGAAGCTCCTCTAAAGAGGAACTATACAGGAACCATATGTCCCTGAGGCCCAGTGGACAGGAAAGGAAGTTACCCCTAAAGAGGAACTATGCAGGAAACATCTCTCCCCGAGGTCCAGTGAACAGGAAAGGAAGCTCCTCTAAAGAAGAACTATGCAGGAACCATCCCTCCCTGAAGCCCAGAGGACAGGAATGGAAACTCCCCCTAAAGAGGAACTATGCAGGAACCATCTCTCCCTTGGGCCCAGTGGACAGGAAAGAAAGCTCCCCCTAAAGAGGAACTATGCAGGAACCATCTCTCTCTGGGGCCCAGTGGATAGGAAAGGAAGCTCCCCTAAAGAGGAACTATGCAGAAACCATCTCTCCCTGGGACCCAGTGGACAGGAGAGGAAGCTACCCCTAAAAAGGAACTATGCAGGACCCATCTCTCCCTGAGGTCCAGTGGACAGGAAAGGAAGCTCCCCTAAAGAGGAATTATGCAGGAACCATCTCTCCGTGGGGCCCAGTGGACAGGAAAGGAAGCTCCCCCTAAAGAGGAACTATGCAGGAACCATCTCTCCCTGGGGCCCAGTGGATAGGAAAGAAAGCTCCCCTAAAGTGGAACTATGCAGGAACCATCTCTCCCTGGGGCCCAGTGGACAGGAAAGGAAGCTCCCCCTAAAGAGGAACTATGCAGGAACCATCTCCCCCCGAGGTCCAGTGGACAGGAAAGGAAGGTCCCGCTAAAGAGGAACTATGCAGCAACCATCTCTCCCTGAAGTCCAGTGGACAGCAAAGGAAACTCCGCCTAAATAGGAACTCTGCAGGAGCCATCTCTCCCTGGAGCCCAGTGGACAGGAAAGGAAGCTCCCCCTAAAGAAGAACTATGCAGTAATCATCTCTCCCTGAAGTCCAGTGAACAGGAAAGGAAGCTCTCCTAAAGATAAATTATGCTGGGACCATCTCTTCCTGGGGCCCAGTGGACAGGAAAGGAAGCTGCCCCTAAAGAGGAACTATGCGGGAACCATCTCTCACTGAGGCCCAGTGGACAGGAAAGGAAGCTCCCCTAAAGAGGAACTATGCAGGAACCATCTCTTCCTGGGGCCCAGGAGACAGGAAAGGAAGCTCCCCCTAAAGAGGAAATATGCAGGAACCATCTCTCCTGAGGTCCAGTGGACAGGAAAAGAAGCTCACCCTAAAGAGGAACTATGCAGGAACCATATCTCCCTGGGGCCCAGTGGAAAGGAAAGGAAGCTCCCCCTAAAAAGGAACTATGCAGGAACCATCTCTCACCGAGGCCCAGTGTACAAGAAAGAAAGCTCCCCTAAAGAGGAACTATGCAGGAACCATCTCTCCCTGGGGTCCAGTGGACAGGAAAGGAAGCTCCCCTAAAGAGGAACTATTCAGGAACCATCTCCCCCCGAGGTCCAGTGGACAGGAAAGGAAGCTCCTGCTAAAGAGGAACTATGCAGGAACCATCTCTCCCTGAAGCCCAATGGACAGGAAAGGAAACTCCCCCTAAAGAGGAAGTTTGCAGGAGCCATCTCTCTCTGGGGTCCAGTGCAGTGGACAGGAAAGGAAGCTCCCCCTAAAGAGGAACTATGCAGAAACCATCTCTCCCTGGGGCCCAGTGGACAGGAAAGGAAGCTCCCCCTAAAGAGGAACTATGCACGAACCATCTCTCCCCAAGGCCCAGTGTACAGGAAAGGAAGCTCCACCTAAAGAGGAACCATCTTGCCCGAAGTCCAGTGGATAGGAAAGGAAACTCCCCCTAAAGAGGAACTATGCAGGAACCATCTCTCCCTGGGGCCCAGTGGATAGGAAAGGAAGCTCCCCCTAAAGAGGAACTATGCAGGAACCATCTCTACATGGGGCCCAGTGGACAGGAAAGGAAGCTCCCCTAAAGAGGAACTATGCTGGAACCATCTCTCCCCAAGGTCCAGTGGACAGGAAAGGAGGCTCTCTCTAAAGAGGAACTATGCAGGAACCATATCTCCCTGAGGCCCATAGGACAGGAAACGAAGCTCCCCTAAAGAGGAACTATGCAGGAACCATCTCGCACAGAAGTTCAGTGGACAGGAAATGAAACTCCCCCTAAAGAGGAACTATGCAGGAACAATCTCTCCCTGGGGCCCAGTGAACAGGAAAGGAAGCTCCACTAAAGAGGGATTATGCAGGCACCATCTCTCCCCGGGGCCCAGTGGACAGGAACGGAAGCTCACCCTAAAGAGGAATTATGCAGGAACCATCTCTCCCTAAACCCCAGTAGACAGGAAAGGAAACGCCCCCTAAAGAGGAACTATGGAGGAACCATCTCTCCCTGGGGCCCAATGGACAGGAAAGGAATCTCCCCTAAAGAGGAACTATGCAGGAACTATCTCTCCCCGGGGCCCAGTGGACAGGAAAGGAAGCTCCCCCTAAAGAGGAACTATGCAGGAACCATCTCTCCCTGAGGTCCAGTGGACAGGAAAGGAAGCTCCCCTAAAGAGGAATTATGCAAGAGCCATCTCTCCCCGGGGCCCATTGGACAGGAAAGGAAACTCCCCCTAAAGAGGAACTATGCAGGAACCATCTCTCCCTGAGGTCCAGTGGACAGGAAAGGAAGCTCCCCTAAAGAGAAACTATGCAGGAACCATCTCTCCTTGGGGCCCAGTGGACAGGGGAGGAAGCACCCACTAACAAGGAAGTATGCAGGAACCATCTCTCCCTGAGGCCCAGTGGACATGAAAGGAAGCTCCACCTAAAGAGGAACCATCTCGCCCGAAGTCCAGTGGACAGGAAAGGAAACTCCCCCTAAAGAGGAACTATGCAGGAACCATCTCTCCCTGGGGCCCAGTGGACAGGAAAGGAAGCTCCCCCTAAAGAGGAACTATGCAGGAACCATCTCTACCTGGGGCCCAGTGGACAAGAAAGGAAGCTCCTCTAAAGAGGAACTATGCAGGAACCATCTCTCCCTGAAGCCCAGAGGACAGGAAAGGAAACTCCCCCTAAAGAGGAACTATGCAGGAACCATCTCTACCTGGGGCCCAGTGGACAGGAAAGGAAGCTCCCCTAAAGAGGAACTATGCAGGAACCATCTCTCCCCGAGGCTCAGTGTACAGGAAAGGAAGCTCCCCCTAAAGAGGAACTATGCAGGAACCATCTCGCACAGAAGTTCAGTGGACAGGAAATGAAACTCCCCCTAAAGAGGAACTATGCAGGAACAATCTCTCCCTGGGTCCCAGTGAACAGGAAAGGAAGCTCCACTAAAGAGGGATTATGCAGGCACCATCTCTCCCCGGGGCCCAGTGGACAGGAACGGAAGCTCACCCTAAAGAGGAATTATGCAGGAACCATCTCTCCCTAAACCCCAGTGGACAGGAAAGGAAACGCCCCCCAAAGAGGAACTATGGAGGAACCATCTCTCCCTGGGGCCCAATGGACAGGAAAGGAATCTCCCCTAAAGAGGAACTATGCAGGAACTATCTCTCCCCGGGGCCCAGTGGACAGGAAAGGAAGCTCCCCCTAAAGAGGAACTATGCAGGAACCATCTCTCCATGAGGTCCAGTGGACAGGAAAGGAAGCTCCCCTAAAGAAGAATTATGCAAGAGCCATCTCTCCCCGGGGCCCATTGGACAGGAAAGGAAACTCCCCCTAAAGAGGAACTATGCAGGAACCATCTCTCCCTGAGGTCCAGTGGACAGGCAAGGAAGATCCCCTAAAGAGAAACTATGCAGGAACCATCTCTCCTTGGGGCCCAGTGGACAGGGAAGGAAGCTCCCACTAACAAGGAAGTATGCAGGAACCATCTCTCCCTGAGGCCCAGTGGACATGAAAGGAAGCTCCATCTAAAGAGGAACCATCTCGCCCGAAGTCCAGTGGACAGGAAAGGAAACTCCCCCTAAATAGGAACTATGCAGGAACCATCTCTCCCTGGGGCCCAGTGGACAGGAAAGGAAGCTCCCACTAAAGAGGAACTGTGCAGGAACCATCTCTACCTGGGGCCCAGTGGACAAGAAAGGAAGCTCCTCTAAAGAGGAACTATGCAGGAACCATCTCTCCCTGAAGCCCAGAGGACAGGAAAGGAAACTCCCGCTAAAGAGGAACTATGCAGGAACCATCTCTCCCTAGGGCTCAGTGGACAGGAAAGGAAGCTCCCCCTAAAGAGGAACTATGCAGGAACCATCTCTCCCTGGGGCCCAGTGGATAGGAAAGGAAGCTCCCCTAAAGAGGACCTATGCACAAAACCATCTCTCCCTCGGGCCCAGTTGACAGGAAAGGAAGCTGCCCCTAAAGAGGAACTATGCAGGAAACATCTCTCCCTCGGGTCCAGTGGACAGGAAAGGAAGCTCCCACTAAAGAGGAACTATGCAGGAACCATCTCTCCCTGGGGCCCAGTGGACAGGAAAGGAAGCTGCCCCTAAAGAGGAACTATGCATGACCCATCTCTCCCTGGGGCCCAGTGGACAGGAAAGGAAGTTCCCCCTAAAGAGGAACAATGCAGGAGCCATCTATACCTGGGGCCCAGTGGACAGGAAAGGAAGCTCCCCTAAAGAGGAACTATGCAGGAACTATCTCTCCCCAAGGTCCAGTGGACAGGAAAGGAAGCTCCTCTAAAGAGGAACTATACAGGAACCATATGTCCCTGAGGCCCAGTGGACAGGAAAGGAAGCTGCCCCTAAAGAGGAACTATGCGGGAACCATCTCTCACTGAGGCCCAGTGGACAGGAAAGGAAGCTCCCCTAAAGAGGAACTATGCAGGAACCATCTCTTCCTGGGGCCCAGGAGACAGGAAAGGAAGCTCCCCCTAAAGAGGAACTATGCAGGAACCATCTCTCCTGAGGTCCAGTGGACAGGAAAAGAAGCTCACCCTAAAGAGGAACTATGCAGGAACCATATCTCCCTGGGGCCCAGTGGAAAGGAAAGGAAGCTCCCCCTAAAAAGGAACTATGCAGGAACCATCTCTCCCCGAGGCCCAGTGTACAAGAAAGAAAGCTCCCCTAAAGAGGAACTATGCAGGAACCATCTCTCCCTGGGGTCCAGTGGACAGGAAAGGAAGCTCCCCTAAAGAGGAACTATTCAGGAACCATCTCCCCCCGAGGTCCAGTGGACAGGAAAGGAAGCTCCTGCTAAAGAGGAACTATGCAGGAACCATCTCTCCCTGAAGCCCAATGGACAGGAAAGGAAACTCCCCCTAAAGAGGAAGTTTGCAGGAGCCATCTCTCTCTGGGGTCCAGTGCAGTGGACAGGAAAGGAAGCTCCCCCTAAAGAGGAACTATGCAGAAACCATCTCTCCCTGGGGCCCAGTGGACAGGAAAGGAAACTCCCCCTAAAGAGGAACTATGCACGAACCATCTCTCCCCAAGGCCCAGTGTACAGGAAAGGAAGCTCCACCTAAAGAGGAACCATCTTGCCCGAAGTCCAGTGGATAGGAAAGGAAACTCCCCCTAAAGAGGAACTATGCAGGAACCATCTCTCCCTGGGGCCCAGTGGATAGGAAAGGAAGCTCCCCCTAAAGAGGAACTATGCAGGAACCATCTCTACCTGGGGCCCAGTGGACAGGAAAGGAAGCTCCCCTAAAGAGGAACTATGCTGGAACCATCTCTCCCCAAGGTCCAGTGGACAGGAAAGGAGGCTCTCTCTAAAGAGGAACTATGCAGGAACCATATCTCCCTGAGGCCCATAGGACAGGAAACGAAGCTCCCCTAAAGAGGAACTATGCAGGAACCATCTCGCACAGAAGTTCAGTGGACAGGAAATGAAACTCCCCCTAAAGAGGAACTATGCAGGAACAATCTCTCCCTGGGGCCCAGTGAACAGGAAAGGAAGCTCCACTAAAGAGGGATTATGCAGGCACCATCTCTCCCCGGGGCCCAGTGGACAGGAACGGAAGCTCACCCTAAAGAGGAATTATGCAGGAACCATCTCTCCCTAAACCCCAGTGGACAGGAAAGGAAACGCCCCCTAAAGAGGAACTATGGAGGAACCATCTCTCCCTGGGGCCCAATGGACAGGAAAGGAATCTCCCTTAAAGAGGAACTATGCAGGAACTATCTCTCCCCGGGGCCCAGTGGACAGGAAAGGAAGCTCCCCCTAAAGAGGAACTATGCAGGAACCATCTCTCCCTGAGGTCCAGTGGACAGGAAAGGAAGCTCCCCTAAAGAGGAATTATGCAAGAGCCATCTCTCCCCGGGGCCCATTGGACAGGAAAGGAAACTCCCCCTAAAGAGGAACTATGCAGGAACCATCTCTCCCTGAGGTCCAGTGGACAGGAAAGGAAGCTCCCCTAAAGAGAAACTATGCAGGAACCATCTCTCCTTGGGGCCCAGTGGACAGGGGAGGAAGCACCCACTAACAAGGAAGTATGCAGGAACCATCTCTCCCTGAGGCCCAGTGGACATGAAAGGAAGCTCCACCTAAAGAGGAACCATCTCGCCCGAAGTCCAGTGGACAGGAAAGGAAACTCCCCCTAAAGAGGAACTATGCAGGAACCATCTCTCCCTGGGGCCCAGTGGACAGGAAAGGAAGCTCCCCCTAAAGAGGAACTATGCAGGAACCATCTCTACCTGGGGCCCAGTGGACAAGAAAGGAAGCTCCTCTAAAGAGGAACTATGCAGGAACCATCTCTCCCTGAAGCCCAGAGGACAGGAAAGGAAACTCCCCCTAAAGAGGAACTATGCAGGAACCATCTCTACCTGGGGCCCAGTGGACAGGAAAGGAAGCTCCCCTAAAGAGGAACTATGCAGGAACCATCTCTCCCCGAGGCTCAGTGTACAGGAAAGGAAGCTCCCCCTAAAGAGGAACTATGCAGGAACCATCTCGCACAGAAGTTCAGTGGACAGGAAATGAAACTCCCCCTAAAGAGGAACTATGCAGGAACAATCTCTCCCTGGGTCCCAGTGAACAGGAAAGGAAGCTCCACTAAAGAGGGATTATGCAGGCACCATCTCTCCCCGGGGCCCAGTGGACAGGAACGGAAGCTCACCCTAAAGAGGAATTATGCAGGAACCATCTCTCCCTAAACCCCAGTGGACAGGAAAGGAAACGCCCCCCAAAGAGGAACTATGGAGGAACCATCTCTCCCTGGGGCCCAATGGACAGGAAAGGAATCTCCCCTAAAGAGGAACTATGCAGGAACTATCTCTCCCCGGGGCCCAGTGGACAGGAAAGGAAGCTCCCCCTAAAGAGGAACTATGCAGGAACCATCTCTCCATGAGGTCCAGTGGACAGGAAAGGAAGCTCCCCTAAAGAAGAATTATGCAAGAGCCATCTCTCCCCGGGGCCCATTGGACAGGAAAGGAAACTCCCCCTAAAGAGGAACTATGCAGGAACCATCTCTCCCTGAGGTCCAGTGGACAGGCAAGGAAGATCCCCTAAAGAGAAACTATGCAGGAACCATCTCTCCTTGGGGCCCAGTGGACAGGGAAGGAAGCTCCCACTAACAAGGAAGTATGCAGGAACCATCTCTCCCTGAGGCCCAGTGGACATGAAAGGAAGCTCCATCTAAAGAGGAACCATCTCGCCCGAAGTCCAGTGGACAGGAAAGGAAACTCCCCCTAAATAGGAACTATGCAGGAACCATCTATCCCTGGGGCCCAGTGGACAGGAAAGGAAGCTCCCACTAAAGAGGAACTGTGCAGGAACCATCTCTACCTGGGGCCCAGTGGACAAGAAAGGAAGCTCCTCTAAAGAGGAACTATGCAGGAACCATCTCTCCCTGAAGCCCAGAGGACAGGAAAGGAAACTCCCGCTAAAGAGGAACTATGCAGGAACCATCTCTCCCTAGGGCTCAGTGGACAGGAAAGGAAGCTCCCCCTAAAGAGGAACTATGCAGGAACCATCTCTCCCTGGGGCCCAGTGGATAGGAAAGGAAGCTCCCCTAAAGAGGACCTATGCACAAAACCATCTCTCCCTCGGGCCCAGTTGACAGGAAAGGAAGCTGCCCCTAAAGAGGAACTATGCAGGAAACATCTCTCCCTCGGGTCCAGTGGACAGGAAAGGAAGCTCCCACTAAAGAGGAACTATGCAGGAACCATCTCTCCCTGGGGCCCAGTGGACAGGAAAGGAAGCTGCCCCTAAAGAGGAACTATGCATGACCCATCTCTCCCTGGGGCCCAGTGGACAGGAAAGGAAGTTCCCCCTAAAGAGGAACAATGCAGGAGCCATCTATACCTGGGGCCCAGTGGACAGGAAAGGAAGCTCCCCTAAAGAGGAACTATGCAGGAACTATCTCTCCCCAAGGTCCAGTGGACAGGAAAGGAAGCTCCTCTAAAGAGGAACTATACAGGAACCATATGTCCCTGAGGCCCAGTGGACAGGAAAGGAAGTTACCCCTAAAGAGGAACTATGCAGGAATCATCCCTCCCTGAAGCCCAGAGGACAGGAAAGGAAACTCCCCCTAAAGAGGAACTATGCAGGAACCATCTCTCCCTTGGGCCCAGTGGACAGGAAAGGAAGCTCCCCCTAAAGAGGAACTATGCAGGAACCAACTCTCTCTGGGGCCCAGTGGATAGGAAAGGAAGCTCCCCTAAAGAGGAATTATGCAGAAACCATCTCTCCCTGGGACCCAGTGGACAGGAGAGGAAGCTACCCCTAAAAAGGAACTATGCAGGACCCATCTCTCCCTGAGGTCCAGTGGACAGGAACAGAAGCTCCCCTTAAGAGGAATTATGCAGGAACCATCTCTCCGTGGGGCCCAGTGGACAGGAAAGGAAGCTCCCCCTAAAGAGGAACTATGCAGGAACCATCTCTCCCTGGGGCCCAGTGGATAGGAAAGAAAGCTCCCCTAAAGTGGAACTATGCAGGAACCATCTCTCCCTGGGGCCCAGTGGACAGGAAAGGAAGCTCCCCCTAAAGAGGAACTATGCAGGAACCATCTCCCCCCGAGGTCCAGTGGACAGGAAAGGAAGGTCCCGCTAAAGAGGAACTATGCAGCAACCATCTCTCCCTGAAGTCCAGTGGACAGCAAAGGACACTCCGCCTAAAGAGGAACTCTGCAGGAGCCATCTATCCCTGGGGCCCAGTGGACAGGAAAGGAAGCTCCCCCTAAAGAAGAACTATGCAGTAATCATCTCTCCCTGAAGTCCAGTGAACAGGAAAGGAAGCTCTCCTAAAGAGAAATTATGCTGGGACCATCTCTTCCTGGGGCCCAGTGGACAGGAAAGGAAGCTGCCCCTAAAGAGGAACTATGCGGGAACCATCTCTCACTGAGGCCCAGTGGACAGGAAAGGAAGCTCCCCTAAAGAGGAACTATGCAGGAACCATCTCTCCTGAGGTCCAGTGGACAGGAAAAGAAGCTCCCCCTAAAGAGGAACTATGCAGGAACCATATCTCCCTGGGGCCCAGTGGAAAGGAAAGGAAGCTCCCCCTAAAAAGGAACTATGCAGGAACCATCTCTCCCCGAGGCCCAGTGTACATGAAAGAAAGCTCCCCTAAAGAGGAACTATGCAGGAACCATATCTCCCTGGGGCCCAGTGGAAAGGAAAGGAAGCTCCCCCTAAAAAGGAACTATGCAGGAACCATCTCTCCCCGAGGCCCAGTGTACAGGAAAGAAAGCTCCCCTAAAGAGGAACTATGCAGGAACCATCTCTCCATGGGGTCCAGTGGACAGGAAAGGAAGCTCCCCTAAAGAGGAACTATTCAGGAACCATCTCCCCCCGAGGTCCAGTGGACAGGAAAGGAAGCTCCTGCTAAAGAGGAACTATGCAGGAACCATCTCTCCCTGAAGCCCAATGGACAGGAAAGGAAACTCCCCCTAAAGAGGAAGTTTGCAGGAGCCATCTCTCTCTGGGGCCCAGTGCAGTGGACAGGAAAGGAAGCTCCCCCTAAAGAGGAACTATGCAGAAACCATCTCTCCCTGGGGCCCAGTAGACAGGAAAGGAAGCTCCCCCTAAAGAGGAACTATGCACGAACCATCTCTCCCCAAGGCCCAGTGTACAGGAAAGGAAGCTCCACCTAAAGAGGAACCATCTTGCCCGAAGTCCAGTGGATAGGAAAGGAAACTCCCCCTAAAGAGGAACTATGAGGGAACCATCTCTCCCTGGGGCCCAGTGGATAGGAAAGGAAGCTCCCCCTAAAGAGGAACTATGCAGGAACCATCTCTACCTGGGGCCCAGTGGACAGGAAAGGAAGCTCCCCTAAAGAGGAACTATGCTGGAACCATCTCTCCCCAAGGTCCAGTGGACAGGAAAGGAGGCTCTCTCTAAAGAGGAACTATGCAGGAACCATATCTCCCTGAGGCCCATAGGACAGGAAACGAAGCTCCCCTAAAGAGGAACTATGCAGGAACCATCTCTCCCCGAGGCCCAGTGTACGGGAAAGGAAGCTCCCCCTAAAGAGGAACTATGCAGGAACCATCTCGCACAGAAGTTCAGTGGACAGGAAATGAAACTCCCCCTAAAGAGGAACTATGCAGGAACAATCTCTCCCTGGGGCCCAGTGAACAGGAAAGGAAGCTCCACTAAAGAGGGATTATGCAGGCACCATCTCTCCCCGGGGCCCAGTGGACAGGAAAGGAAACACCCCCTAAAGAGGAACTATGGAGGAACCATCTCTCCCTGGGGCCCAATGGACAGGAAAGGAATCTCCCCTAAAGAGGAACTATGCAGGAACTATCTCTCCCCGGGGCCCAGTGGACAGGAAAGGAAGCTCCCCCTAAAGAGGAACTATGCAGGAACCATCTCTCCCTGAGGTCCAGTGGACAGGAAAGGAAGCTCCCCTAAAGAGGAATTATGCAAGAGCCATCTCTCCCCGGGGCCCATTGGACAGGAAAGGAAACTCCCCCTAAAGAGGAACTATGCAGGAACCATCTCTCCCTGAGGTCCAGTGGACAGGAAAGGAAGCTCCCCTAAAGAGAAACTATGCAGGAACCATCTCTCCTTGGGGCCCAGTGGACAGGGAAGGAAGCTCCCACTAACAAGGAAGTATGCAGGAACCATCTCTCCCTGAGGCCCAATGGACATGAAAGGAAGCTCCACCTAAAGAGGAACCATCTCGCCCGAAGTCCAGTGGACAGGAAAGGAAACTCCCCCTAAAGAGGAACTATGCAGGAACCATCTCTCCCTGGGGCCCAGTGGACAGGAAAGGAAGCTCCCCCTTAAGAGGAACTATGCAGGAACCATCTCTACCTGGGGCCCAGTGGACAAGAAAGGAAGCTCCTCTAAAGAGGAACTATGCAGGAACCATCTCTCCCTGAAGCCCAGAGGACAGGAAAGGAAACTCCCCCTAAAGAGGAACTATGCAGGAACCATCTCTACCTGGGGCCCAGTGGACAGGAAAGGAAGCTCCCCTAAAGAGGAACTATGCAGGAACCATCTCTCCCCGAGGCTCAGTGTACAGGAAAGGAAGCTCCCCCTAAAGAGGAACTATGCAGGAACCATCTCGCACAGAAGTTCAGTGGACAGGAAATGAAACTCCCCCTAAAGAGGAACTATGCAGGAACAATCTCTCCCTGGGGCCCAATGAACAGGAAAGGAAGCTCCACTAAAGAGGGATTATGCAGGCACCATCTCTCCCCGGGGCCCAGTGGACAGGAACGGAAGCTCACTCTAAAGAGGAATTATGCACAAAACCATCTCTCCCTCGGGCCCAGTTGACAGGAAAGGAAGCTGCCCCTAAAGAGGAACTATGCAGGAAACATCTCTCCCTCGGGTCCAGTGGACAGGAAAGGAAGCTCCCCCTAAAGAGGAACTATGCAGGAACCATCTCTCCCTGGGGCCCAGTGGACAGGAAAGGAAGCTGCCCCTAAAGAGGAACTATGCATGACCCATCTCTCCCTGGGGCCCAGTGGACAGGAAAGGAAGTTCCCCCTAAAGAGGAACAATGCAGGAGCCATCTATACCTGGGGCCCAGTGGACAGGAAAGGAAGCTCCCCTAAAGAGGAACTATGCAGGAACTATCTCTCCCCAAGGTCCAGTGGACAGGAAACGAAGCTCCTTTAAAGAGGAACTATACAGGAACCATATGTCCCTGAGGCCCAGTGGACAGGAAAGGAAGTTACCCCTAAAGAGGAACTATGCAGGAAACATCTCTCCCCGAGGTCCAGTGAACAGGAAAGGAAGCTCCTCTAAAGAAGAACTATGCAGGAACCATCCCTCCCTGAAGCCCAGAGGACAGGAAAGGAAACTCCCCCTAAAGAGGAACTATGCAGGAACCATCTCTCCCTTGGGCCCAGTGGACATGAAAGGAAGCTCCCCCTAAAGAGGAACTATGCAGGAACCAACTCTCTCTGGGGCCCAGTGGATAGGAAAGGAAGCTCCCCTAAAGAGGAATTATGCAGAAACCATCTCTCCCTGGGACCCAGTGGACAGGAGAGGAAGCTACCCCTAAAAAGGAACTATGCAGGACCCATCTCTCCCTGAGGTCCAGTGGACAGGAACAGAAGCTCCCCCTAAAGAGGAACTATGCAGGAACCATCTCTCCCTGGGGCCCAGTGGATAGGAAAGAAAGCTCCCCTAAAGTGGAACTATGCAGGAACCATCTCTCCCTGGGGCCCAGTGGACAGGAAAGGAAGCTCCCCCTAAAGAGGAACTATGCAGGAACCATCTCCCCCCGAGGTCCAGTGGACAGGAAAGGAAACTCCGCCTAAAGAGGAACTCTGCAGGAGCCATCTATCCCTGGGGCCCAGTGGACAGGAAAGGAAGCTCCCCCTAAAGAAGAACTATGCAGTAATCATCTCTCCCTGAAGTCCAGTGAACAGGAAAGGAAGCTCTCCTAAAGAGAAATTATGCTGGGACCATCTCTTCCTGGGGCCGAGTGGACAGGAAAGGAAGCTGCCCCTAAAGAGGAACTATGCGGGAACCATCTCTCACTGAGGCCCAGTGGACAGGAAAGGAAGCTCCCCTAAAGAGGAACTATGCAGGAACCATCTCTTCCTGGGGCCCAGGAGACAGGAAAGGAAGCTCCCCCTAAAGAGGAACTATGCAGGAACCATCTCTCCTGAGGTCCAGTGGACAGGAAAAGAAGCTCCCCCTAAAGAGGAACTATGCAGGAACCATATCTCCCTGGGGCCCAGTGGAAAGGAAAGGAAGCTCCCCCTAAAAAGGAACTATGCAGGAACCATCTCTCCCCGAGGCCCAGTGTACAGGAAAGAAAGCTCCCCTAAAGAGGAACTATGCAGGAACCATCTCTCCATGGGGTCCAGTGGACAGGAAAGGAAGCTCCCCTAAAGAGGAACTATTCAGGAACCATCTCCCCCCGAGGTCCAGTGGACAGGAAAGGAAGCCCCTGCTAAAGAGGAACTATGCAGGAACCATCTCTCCCTGAAGCCCAATGGACAGGAAAGGAAACTCCCCCTAAAGAGGAAGTTTGCAGGAGCCATCTCTCTCTGGGGCCCAGTGCAGTGGACAGGAAAGGAAGCTCCCCCTAAAGAGGAACTATGCAGAAACCATCTCTCCCTGGGGCCCAGTAGACAGGAAAGGAAGCTCCCCCTAAAGAGGAACTATGCACGAACCATCTCTCCCCAAGGCCCAGTGTACAGGAAAGGAAGCTCCACCTAAAGAGGAACCATCTTGCCCGAAGTCCAGTGGATAGGAAAGGAAACTCCCCCTAAAGAGGAACTATGAGGGAACCATCTCTCCCTGGGGCCCAGTGGATAGGAAAGGAAGCTCCCCCTAAAGAGGAACTATGCAGGAACCATCTCTACCTGGGGCCCAGTGGACAGGAAAGGAAGCTCCCCTAAAGAGGAACTATGCTGGAACCATCTCTCCCCAAGGTCCAGTGGACAGGAAAGGAGGCTCTCTCTAAAGAGGAACTATGCAGGAACCATATCTCCCTGAGGCCCATAGGACAGGAAACGAAGCTCCCCTAAAGAGGAACTATGCAGGAACCATCTCTCCCCGAGGCCCAGTGTACGGGAAAGGAAGCTCCCCCTAAAGAGGAACTATGCAGGAACCATCTCGCACAGAAGTTCAGTGGACAGGAAATGAAACTCCCCCTAAAGAGGAACTATGCAGGAACAATCTCTCCCTGGGGCCCAGTGAACAGGAAAGGAAGCTCCACTAAAGAGGGATTATGCAGGCACCATCTCTCCCCGGGGCCCAGTGGACAGGAACGGAAGCTCACCCTAAAGAGGAATTATGCAGGAACCATCTCTCCCTAAACCCCAGTGGACAGGAAAGAAAACGCCCCCTAAAGAGGAACTATGGAGGAACCATCTCTCCCTGGGGCCCAATGGACAGGAAAGGAATCTCCCCTAAAGAGGAACTATGCAGGAACTATCTCTCCCCGGGGCCCAGTGGACAGGAAAGGAAGCTCCCCCTAAAGAGGAACTATGCAGGAACCATCTCTCACTGAGGTCCAGTGGACAGGAAAGGAAGCTCCCCTAAAGAGGAATTATGCAAGAGCCATCTCTCCCCGGGGCCCATTGGACAGGAAAGGAAACTCCCCCTAAAGAGGAACTATGCAGGAACCATCTCTCCCTGAGGTCCAGTGGACAGGAAAGGAAGCTCCCCTAAAGAGAAACTATGCAGGAACCATCTCTCCTTGGGGCCCAGTGGACAGGGAAGGAAGCTCCCACTAACAAGGAAGTATGCAGGAACCATCTCTCCCTGAGGCCCAATGGACATGAAAGGAAGCTCCACCTAAAGAGGAACCATCTCGCCCGAAGTCCAGTGGACAGGAAAGGAAACTCCCCCTAAAGAGGAACTATGCAGGAACCATCTCTCCCTGGGGCCCAGTGGACAGGAAAGGAAGCTCCCCCTAAAGAGGAACTATGCAGGAACCATCTCTACCTGGGGCCCAGTGGACAAGAAAGGAAGCTCCTCTAAAGAGGAACTATGCAGGAACCATCTCTCCCTGAAGCCCAGAGGACAGGAAAGGAAACTCCCCCTAAAGAGGAACTATGCAGGAACCATCTCTACCTGGGGCCCAGTGGACAGGAAAGGAAGCTCCCCTAAAGAGGAACTATGCAGGAACCATCTCTCCCCGAGGCTCAGTGTACAGGAAAGGAAGCTGCCCCTAAAGAGGAACTATGCAGGAACCATCTCGCACAGAAGTTCAGTGGACAGGAAATGAAACTCCCCCTAAAGAGGAACTATGCAGGAACAATCTCTCCCTGGGGCCCAATGAACAGGAAAGGAAGCTCCACTAAAGAGGGATTATGCAGGCACCATCTCTCCCCGGGGCCCAGTGGACAGGAACGGAAGCTCACCCTAAAGAGGAATTATGCAGGAACCATCTCTCCCTAAACCCCAGTGGACAGGAAATGAAACGCCCCCCAAAGAGGAACTATGGAGGAACCATCTCTCCCTGGGACCCAATGGACAGGAAAGGAATCTCCCCTAAAGAGGAACTATGCAGGAACTATCTCTCCCCGGGGCCCAGTGGACAGGAAAGGAAGCTCCCCCTAAAGAGGAACTATGCAGGAACCATCTCTCCATGAGGTCCAGTGGACAGGAAAGGAAGCTCCCCTAAAGAGGAATTATGCAAGACCCATCTCTCCCCGGGGCCCATTGGACAGGAAAGGAAACTCCCCCTAAAGAGGAACTATGCAGGAACCATCTCTCCCTGAGGTCCAGTGGACAGGCAAGGAAGCTCCCCTAAAGAGAAACTATGCAGGGACCATCTCTCCTTGGGGCCCAGTGGACAGGGAAGGAAGCTCCCACTAACAAGGAAGTATGCAGGAACCATCTCTCCCTGAGGCCCAGTGGACATGAAAGGAAGCTCCATCTAAAGAGGAACCATCTCGCCCGAAGTCCAGTGGACAGGAAAGGAAACTCCCCCTAAAGAGGAACTATGCAGGAACCATCTCTCCCTGGGGCCCAGTGGACAGGAAAGGAAGCTCCCCCTAAAGAGGAACTATGCAGGAACCATCTCTACCTGGGGCCCAGTGGACAAGAAAGGAAGCTCCCCTAAAGAGGAACTATGCAGGAACCATCTCTCCCTGAAGCCCAGAGGACAGGAAAGGAAACTCCCCCTAAAGAGGAACTATGCAGGAACCATCTCTCCCTAGGGCTCAGTGGACAGGAAAGGAAGCTCCCCCTAAAGAGGAACTATGCAGGAACCATCTCTCCCTGGGGCCCAGTGGATAGGAAAGGAAGCTCCCCTAAAGAGGACCTATGCACAAAACCATCTCTCCCTCGGGCCCAGTTGACAGGAAAGGAAGCTGCCCCTAAAGAGGAACTATGCAGGAAACATCTCTCCCTCGGGTCCAGTGGACAGGAAAGGAAGCTCCCCCTAAAGAGGAACTATGCAGGAACCATCTCTCCCTGGGGCCCAGTGGACAGGAAAGGAAGCTGCCCCTAAAGAGGAACTATGCATGACCCATCTCTCCCTGGGGCCCAGTGGACAGGAAAGGAAGTTCCCCCTAAAGAGGAACAATGCAGGAGCCATCTATACCTGGGGCCCAGTGGACAGGAAAGGAAGCTCCCCTAAAGAGGAACTATGCAGGAATTATCACTCCCTAAGGTCCAGTGGACAGGAAAGGAAGCTCCTCTAAAGAGGAACTATACAGGAACCATATGTCCCTGAGGCCCAGTGGACAGGAAAGGAAGTTACCCCTAAAGAGGAACTATGCAGGAAACATCTCTCCCCGAGGTCCAGTGAACAGGAAATGAAACGCCCCCCAAAGAGGAACTATGGAGGAACCATCTCTCCCTGGGGCCCAATGGACAGGAAAGGAATCTCCCCTAAAGAGGAACTATGCAGGAACTATCTCTCCCCGGGGCCCAGTGGACAGGAAAGGAAGCTCCCCCTAAAGAGGAACTATGCAGGAACCATCTCTCCATGAGGTCCAGTGGACAGGAAAGGAAGCTCCCCTAAAGAGGAATTATGCAAGACCCATCTCTCCCCGGGGCCCATTGGACAGGAAAGGAAACTCCCCCTAAAGAGGAACTATGCAGGAACCATCTCTCCCTGAGGTCCAGTGGACAGGCAAGGAAGCTCCCCTAAAGAGAAACTATGCAGGAACCATCTCTCCTTGGGGCCCAGTGGACAGGGAAGGAAGCTCCCACTAACAAGGAAGTATGCAGGAACCATCTCTCCCTGAGGCCCAGTGGACATGAAAGGAAGCTCCATCTAAAGAGGAACCATCTCGCCCGAAGTCCAGTGGACAGGAAAGGAAACTCCCCCTAAAGAGGAACTATGCAGGAACCATCTCTCCCTGGGGCCCAGTGGACATGAAAGGAAGCTCCCCCTAAAGAGGAACTATGCAGGAACCATCTCTACCTGGGGCCCAGTGGACAAGAAAGGAAGCTCCTCTAAAGAGGAACTATGCAGGAACCATCTCTCCCTGAAGCCCAGAGGACAGGAAAGGAAACTCCCCCTAAAGAGGAACTATGCAGGAACCATCTCTCCCTAGGGCTCAGTGGACAGGAAAGGAAGCTCCCCCTAAAGAGGAACTATGCAGGAACCATCTCTCCCTGGGGCCCAGTGGATAGGAAAGGAAGCTCCCCTAAAGAGGACCTATGCACAAAACCATCTCTCCCTCGGGCCCAGTTGACAGGAAAGGAATCTGCCCCTAAAGAGGAACTATGCAGGAAACATCTCTCCATCGGGTCCAGTGGACAGGAAAGGAAGCTCCCCCTAAAGAGGAACTATGCAGGAACCATCTCTCCCTGGGGCCCAGTGGACAGGAAAGGAAGCTGCCCCTAAAGAGGAACCATGCATGACCCATCTCTCCCTGGGGCCCAGTGGACAGGAAAGGAAGTTCCCCCTAAAGAGGAACAATGCAGGAGCCATCTATACCTGGGGCCCAGTGGACAGGAAAGGAAGCTCCCCTAAAGAGGAACTATGCAGGAATTATCTCTCCCTAAGGTCCAGTGGACAGGAAAGGAAGCTCCTCTAAAGAGGAACTATACAGGAACCATATGTCCCTGAGGCCCAGTGGACAGGAAAGGAAGTTACCCCTAAAGAGGAACTATGCAGGAAACATCTCTCCCCGAGGTCCAGTGAACAGGAAAGGAAGCTCCCCCTAAAGAGGAACTATGCAGGAACCATCTCTACCTGGGGCCCAGTGGACAAGAAAGGAAGCTCCTCTAAAGAGGAACTATGCAGGAACCATCTCTCCCTGAAGCCCAGAGGACAGGAAAGGAAACTCCCCCTAAAGAGGAACTATGCAGGAACCATCTCTCCCTAGGGCTCAGTGGACAGGAAAGGAAGCTCCCCCTAAAGAGGAACTATGCAGGAACCATCTCTCCCTGGGGCCCAGTGGATAGGAAAGGAAGCTCCCCTAAAGAGGACCTATGCACAAAACCATCTCTCCCTCGGGCCCAGTTGACAGGAAAGGAAGCTGCCCCTAAAGAGGAACTATGCAGGAAACATCTCTCCCTCGGGTCCAGTGGACAGGAAAGGAAGCTCCCCCTAAAGAGGAACTATGCAGGAACCATCTCTCCCTGGGGCCCAGTGGACAGGAAAGGAAGCTGCCCCTAAAGAGGAACTATGCATGACCCATCTCTCCCTGGGGCCCAGTGGACAGGAAAGGAAGTTCCCCCTAAAGAGGAACAATGCAGGAGCCATCTATACCTGGGGCCCAGTGGACAGGAAAGGAAGCTCCCCTAAAGAGGAACTATGCAGGAATTATCTCTCCCTAAGGTCCAGTGGACAGGAAAGGATGCTCCTCTAAAGAGGAACTATACAGGAACCATATGTCCCTGAGGCCCAGTGGACAGGAAAGGAAGTTACCCCTAAAGAGGAACTATGCAGGAAACATCTCTCCCCGAGGTCCAGTGAACAGGAAAGGAAGCTCCTCTAAAGAAGAACTATGCAGGAACCATCCCTCCCTGAAGCCCAGAGGACAGGAAAGGAAACTCCCCCTAAAGAGGAACTATGCAGGAACCATCTCTCCCTTGGGCCCAGTGGACAGGAAAGGAAGCTCCCCCTAAAGAGGAACTATGCAGGAACCAACTCTCTCTGGGGCCCAGTGGATAGGAAAGGAAGCTCCCCTAAAGAGGAATTATGCAGAAACCATCTCTCCCTGGGACCCAGTGGACAGGAGAGGAAGCTACCCCTAAAAAGGAACTATGCAGGACCCATCTCTCCCTGATGTCCAGTGGACAGGAAAGGAAGCTCCCCTAAAGAGGAATTATGCAGGACCATCTCTCCGTGGGGCCCAGTGGACAGGAAAGGAAGCTCCCCCTAAAGAGGAACTATGCAGGAACCATCTCTCCCTGGGGCCCAGTGGATAGGAAAGAAAGCTCCCCTAAAGTGGAACTATGCAGGAACCATCTCTCCCTGGGGCCCAGTGGACAGGAAAGAAAGCTCCCCCTAAAGAGGAACTATGCAGGAACCATCTACCCCCGAGGTCCAGTGGACAGGAAAGGAAGGTCCCGCTAAAGAGGAACTATGCAGCAACCATCTCTCCCTGAAGTCCAGTGGACAGCAAAGGAAACTCCGCCTAAAGAGGAACTCTGCAGGAGCCATCTATCCCTGGGGCCCAGTGGACAGGAAAGGAAGCTCCCCCTAAAGAAGAACTATGCAGTAATCATCTCTCCCTGAAGTCCAGTGAACAGGAAAGGAAGCTCTCCTAAAGAGAAATTATGCTGGGACCATCTCTTCCTGGGGCCCAGTGGACAGGAAAGGAAGCTGCCCCTAAAGAGGAACTATGCGGGAACCATCTCTCACTGAGGCCCAGTGGACAGGAAAGGAAGCTCCCCTAAAGAGGAACTATGCAGGAACCATCTCTTCCTGGGGCCCAGGAGACAGGAAAGGAAGCTCCCCCTAAAGAGGAACTATGCAGGAACCATCTCTACCTGGGGCCCAGTGGACAAGAAAGGAAGCTCCTCTAAAGAGGAACTATGCAGGAACCATCTCTCCCTGAAGCCCAGAGGACAGGAAAGGAAACTCCCCCTAAAGAGGAACTATGCAGGAACCATCTCTCCCTAGGGCTCAGTGGACAGGAAAGGAAGCTCCCCCTAAAGAGGAACTATGCAGGAACCATCTCTCCCTGGGGCCCAGTGGATAGGAAAGGAAGCTCCCCTAAAGAGAACCTATGCACAAAACCATCTCTCCCTCGGGCCCAGTTGACAGGAAAGGAAGCTGCCCCTAAAGAGGAACTATGCAGGAAACATCTCTCCCTCGGGTCCAGTGGACAGGAAAGGAAGCTCCCCCTAAAGAGGAACTATGCAGGAACCATCTCTCCCTGGGGCCCAGTGGACAGGAAAGGAAGCTGCCCCTAAAGAGGAACTATGCATGACCCATCTCTCCCTGGGGCCCAGTGGACAGGAAAGGAAGTTCCCCCTAAAGAGGAACAATGCAGGAGCCATCTATACCTGGGGCCCAGTGGACAGGAAAGGAAGCTCCCCTAAAGAGGAACTATGCAGGAATTATCTCTCCCTAAGGTCCAGTGGACAGGAAAGGAAGCTCCTCTAAAGAGGAACTATACAGGAACCATATGTCCCTGAGGCCCAGTGGACAGGAAAGGAAGTTACCCCTAAAGAGGAACTATGCAGGAAACATCTCTCCCCGAGGTCCAGTGAACAGGAAAGGAAGCTCCTCTAAAGAAGAACTATGCAGGAACCATCCCTCCCTGAAGCCCAGAGGACAGGAAAGGAAACTCCCCCTAAAGAGGAACTATGCAGGAACCATCTCTCCCTTGGGCCCAGTGGACAGGAAAGGAAGCTCCCCCTAAAGAGGAACTATGCAGGAACCAACTCTCTCTGGGGCCCAGTGGATAGGAAAGGAAGCTCCCCTAAAGAGGAATTATGCAGAAACCATCTCTCCCTGGGACCCAGTGGACAGGAGAGGAAGCTACCCCTAAAAAGGAACTATGCAGGACCCATCTCTCCCTGATGTCCAGTGGACAGGAAAGGAAGCTCCCCTAAAGAGGAATTATGCAGGACCATCTCTCCGTGGGGCCCAGTGGACAGGAAAGGAAGCTCCCCCTAAAGAGGAACTATGCAGGAACCATCTCTCCCTGGGGCCCAGTGGATAGGAAAGAAAGCTCCCCTAAAGTGGAACTATGCAGGAACCATCTCTCCCTGGGGCCCAGTGGACAGGAAAGAAAGCTCCCCCTAAAGAGGAACTATGCAGGAACCATCTACCCCCGAGGTCCAGTGGACAGGAAAGGAAGGTCCCGCTAAAGAGGAACTATGCAGCAACCATCTCTCCCTGAAGTCCAGTGGACAGCAAAGGAAACTCCGCCTAAAGAGGAACTCTGCAGGAGCCATCTATCCCTGGGGCCCAGTGGACAGGAAAGGAAGCTCCCCCTAAAGAAGAACTATGCAGTAATCATCTCTCCCTGAAGTCCAGTGAACAGGAAAGGAAGCTCTCCTAAAGAGAAATTATGCTGGGACCATCTCTTCCTGGGGCCCAGTGGACAGGAAAGGAAGCTGCCCCTAAAGAGGAACTATGCGGGAACCATCTCTCACTGAGGCCCAGTGGACAGGAAAGGAAGCTCCCCTAAAGAGGAACTATGCAGGAACCATCTCTTCCTGGGGCCCAGGAGACAGGAAAGGAAGCTCCCCCTAAAGAGGAACTATGCAGGAACCATCTCTCCTGAGGTCCAGTGGACAGGAAAAGAAGCTCCCCCTAAAGAGGAACTATGCAGGAACCATATCTCCCTGGGGCCCAGTGGAAAGGAATGGAAGCTCCCCCTAAAAAGGAACTATGCAGGAACCATCTCTCCCCGAGGCCCAGTGTACAGGAAAGAAAGCTACCCTAAAGAGGAACTATGCAGGAACCATCTCTCCCTGGGGTCCAGTGGACAGGAAAGGAAGCTCCCCTAAAGAGGAACTATTCAGGAACCATCTCCCCCCGAGGTCCAGTGGACAGGAAAGGAAGCTCCTGCTAAAGAGGAACTATGCAGGAACCATCTCTCCCTGAAGCCCAATGGACAGGAAAGGAAACTCCCCCTAAAGAGGAACTTTGCAGGAGCCATCTCTCTCTGGGGCCCAGTGCAGTGGACAGGAAAGGAAGCTCCCCTTAAAGAGGAACTATGCAGAAACCATCTCTCCCTGGGGCCCAGTAGACAGGAAAGGAAGCTCCCCCTAAAGAGGAACTATGCACGAACCATCTCTCCCCAAGGCCCAGTGTACAGGAAAGGAAGCTCCACCTAAAGAGGAACCATCTTGCCCGAAGTCCAGTGGATAGGGAAGGAAACTCCCACTAAAGAGGAACTATGCAGGAACCATCTCTCCCTGGGGCCCAGTGGACAGGAAAGGAAGCTCCCCCTAAAGAGGAACTATGCAGGAACCATCTCTACCTGGGGCCCAGTGGACAGGAAAGGAAGCTCCCCTAAAGAGGAACTAAGCAGGAACCATCTCTCCCCAAGGTCCAGTGGACAGGAAAGGAGGCTCTCTCTAAAGAGGAACTATGCAGGAACCATATCTCCCTGAGGCCCATAGGACAGGAAACGAAGCTCCCCTAAAGAGGAACTATGCAGGAACCATCTCTCCCCGAGGCCCAGTGTACAGGAAAGGAAGCTCGCCTAAAGAGGAACTATGCAGGAACCATCTCGCACAGAAGTTCAGTGGACAGGAAATGAAACTCCCCCTAAAGAGGAACTATGCAGGAACAATCTCTCCCTGGGGCCCAGTGAACAGGAAAGGAAGCTCCACTAAAGAGGGATTATGCAGGCACCATCTCTCCCCGGGGCCCAGTGGACAGGAACGGAAGCTCACCCTAAAGAGGAATTATGCAGGAACCATCTCTCCCTAAACCCCAGTGGACAGGAAAGGAAACGCCCCCTAAAGAGGAACTATGGAGGAACCATCTCTCCCTGGGGCCCAATGGACAGGAAAGGAATCTCCCCTAGAGAGGAACTATGCAGGAACTATCTCTCCCCGGGGCCCAGTGGACAGGAAAGGAAGCTCCCCCTAAAGAGGAACTATGCAGGAACCATCTCTCCCTGAGGTCCAGTGGACAGGAAAGGAAGCTCCCCTAAAGAGGAATTATGCAAGAACCATCTCTCCCCGGGGACCATTGGACAGGAAAGGAAACTCCCCCTAAAGAGGAACTATGCAGGAACCATCTCTCCCTGAGGTCCAGTGGACAGGAAAGGAAGCTCCCCTAAAGAGAAACTATGCAGGAACCATCTCTCCTTGGGGCCCAGTGGACAGGGAAGGAAGCTCCCACTAACAAGGAAGTATGCAGGAACCATCTCTCCCTGAGGCCCAGTGGACATGAAAGGAAGCTCCACCTAAAGAGGAACCATCTCGCCCGAAGTCCAGTGGACAGGAAAGAAAACTCCCCCTAAAGAGGAACTATGCAGGAACCATCTCTCCCTGGGGCCCAGTGGACAGGAAAGGAAGCTCCCCCTAAAGAGGAACTATGCAGGAACCATCTCTACCTGGGGCCCAGTGGACAAGAAAGGAAGCTCCTCTAAAGAGGAACTATGAAGGAACCATCTCTCCCTGAAGCCCAGAGGACAGGAAAGGAAACTCCCCCTAAAGAGGAACTATGCAGGAACCATCTCTCCCTAGGGCTCAGTGGATAGGAAAGGAAGCTCCCCCTAAAGAGGAACTATGCAGGAACCATCTCTCCCTGGGGCCCAGTGGATAGGAAAGGAAGCTCCCCTAAAGAGGACCTATGCACAAAACCATCTCTCCCTCGGGCCCAGTTGACAGGAAAGGAAGCTGCCCCTAAAGAGGAACTATGCAGGAAACATCTCTCTCTCGGGTCCAGTGGACAGGAAAGGAAGCTCCCCCTAAAGAGGAACTATGCAGGAACCATCTCTCCCTGGGGCCCAGTGGACAGGAAAGGAAGCTGCCCCTAAAGAGGAACTATGCATGACCCATCTCTCCCCGTGGTCCAGTGGACAGGAAAGGAAGCTCCCCTAAAGAGGAACTATGCAGGAACCATCTCTCCCTGGGGCCCAGTGGACAGGAAAGGAAGCTCCCCCTAAAGAGGAACTATGCAGGAACCATCTCCCCCTGAGGTCCAGTGGACAGGAAAGGAAGCTCCCGCTAAAGAGGAACTATGCAGGAACCATCTCTCCCTGAAGCCCAGTGGACAGGAAAGGAAACTCCCCCTAAAGAGGAACTATGCAGGAGCCATCTCTCCCTGGGGCCCAGTGGATAGGAAAGAAAGCTCCCCTAAAGTGGAACTATGCAGGAACCATCTCTCCCTGGGGCCCAGTGGACAGGAAAGGAAGCTCCCCCTAAAGAGGAACTATGCAGGAACCATCTCCCCCCGAGGTCCAGTGGACAGGAAAGGAAGGTCCCGCTAAAGAGGAACTATGCAGCAACCATCTCTCCCTGAAGTCCAGTGGACAGCAAAGGAAACTCCGCCTAAAGAGGAACTCTGCAGGAGCCATCTATCCCTGGGGCCCAGTGGACAGGAAAGGAAGCTCCCCCTAAAGAAGAACTATGCAGTAATCATCTCTCCCTGAAGTCCAGTGAACAGGAAAGGAAGCTCTCCTAAAGAGAAATTATGCTGGGACCATCTCTCCCTGGGGCCCAGTGGACAGGAAAGGAAGCTGCCCCTAAAGAGGAACTATGCGGGAACCATCTCTCACTGAGGCCCAGTGGACAGGAAAGGAAGCTCCCCTAAAGAGGAACTATGCAGGAACCATCTCTTCGTGGGGCCCAGGAGACAGGAAAGGAAGCTCCCCCTAAAGAGGAACTATGCAGGAACCATCTCTCCTGAGGTCCAGTGGACAGGAAAAGAAGCTCCCCCTAAAGAGGAACTATGCAGGAACCATATCTCCCTGGGGCCCAGTGGAAAGGAAAGAAGCTCCCCCTAAAAAGGAACTATGCAGGAACCATCTCTCCCCGAGGCCCAGTGTACAGGAAAGAAAGCTCCCCTAAAGAGGAACTATGCAGGAACCATCTCTCCCTGGGGTCCAGTGAACAGGAAAGGAAGCTCCCCTAAAGAGGAACTATTCAGGAACCATCTCCCCCCGAGGTCCAGTGGACAGGAAAGGAAGCTCCTGCTAAAGAGGAACTATGCAGGAACCATCTCTCCCTGAAGCCCAATGGACAGGAAAGGAAACTCCCCCTAAAGAGGAACTTTGCAGGAGCCATCTATCTCTGGGGCCCAGTGCAGTAGACAGGAAAGGAAGCTCCCCCTAAAGAGGAACTATGCAGAAACCATCTCTCCCTGGGGCCCAGTAGACAGGAAAGGAAGCTCCCCCTAAAGAGGAACTATGCACGAACCATCTCTCCCCAAGGCCCAGTGTACAGGAAAGGAAGCTCCACCTAAAGAGGAACCATCTTGCCCGAAGTCCAGTGGATAGGGAAGGAAACTCCCCCTAAAGAGGAACTATGCAGGAACCATCTCTACCTGGGGCCCAGTGGACAGGAAAGGAAGCTCCCCTAAAGAGGAACTATGCAGGAACCATCTCTCCCCAAGGTCCAGTGGACAGGAAAGGAGGCTCTCTCTAAAGAGGAACTATGCAGGAACCATATCTCCCTGAGGCCCATAGGACAGGAAACGAAGCTCCCCTAAAGAGGAACTATGCAGGAACCATCTCTCCCCGAGGCCCAGTGTACAGGAAAGGAAGCTCCCCCTAAAGAGGAACTATGCAGGAACCATCTCGCACAGAAGTTCAGTGGACAGGAAATGAAACTCCCCCTAAAGAGGAACTATGCAGGAACAATCTCTCCCTGGGGCCCAGTGAACAGGAAAGGAAGCTCCACTAAAGAGGGATTATGCAGGCACCATCTCTCCCTGGGGCCCAGTGGACAGGAACGGAAGCTCACCCTAAAGAGGAATTATGCAGGAACCATCTCTCCCTAAACCCCAGTGGACAGGAAAGGAAACGCCCCCTAAAGAGGAACTATGGAGGAACCATCTCTCCCTGGGGCCCAATGGACAGGAAAGGAATCTCCCCTAAAGAGGAACTATGCAGGAACTATCTCTCCCCGGGGCCCAGTGGACAGGAAAGGAAGCTCCCCCTAAAGAGGAACTATGCAGGAACCATCTCTCCCTGAGGTCCAGTGGACAGGAAAGGAAGCTCCCCTAAAGAGGAATTATGCAAGAACCATCTCTCCCCGGGGCCCATTGGACAGGAAAGGAAATTCCCCCTAAAGAGGAACTATGCAGGAACCATCTCTCCCTGAGGTCCAGTGGACAGGAAAGGAAGCTCCCCTAAAGAGAAACTATGCAGGAACCATCTCTCCTTGGGGCCCAGGGGACAGGGAAGGAAGCTCCCACTAACAAGGAAGTATGCAGGAACCATCTCTCCCTGAGGCCCAGTGGACATGAAAGGAAGCTCCACCTAAAGAGGAACCATCTCGCCCGAAGTCCAGTGGACAGGAAAGGAAACTCCCCCTAAAGAGGAACTATGCAGGAACCATCTCTCCCTGGGGCCCAGTGGACAGGAAAGTAAGCTCCCCCTAAAGAGGAACTATGCAGGAACCATCTCTACCTGGGGCCCAGTGGACAAGAAAGGAAGCTCCTCTAAAGAGGAACTATGGAGGAACCATCTCTCCCTGAAGCCCAGAGGACAGGAAAGGAAACTCCCCCTAAAGAGGAACTATGCAGGAACCATCTCTCCCTAGGGCTCAGTGGACAGGAAAGGAAGCTCCCCCTAAAGAGGAACTATGCAGGAACCATCTCTCCCTGGGGCCCAGTGGATAGGAAAGGAAGCTCCCCTAAAGAGGACCTATGCACAAAACCATCTCTCCCTCGGGCCCAGTTGACAGGAAAGGAAGCTGCCCCTAAAGAGGAACTATGCAGGAAACATCTGTCCCTCGGGTCCAGTGGACAGGAAAGGAAGCTCCCCCTAAAGAGGAACTATGAAGGAACCATCTCTCCCTGGGGCCCAGTCGACAGGAAAGGAAGCTGCCCCTAAAGAGGAACTATGCATGACCCATCTCTCCCCGTGGTCCAGTGGACAGGAAAGGAAGCTCCCCTAAAGAGGAACTATGCAGGAACCATCTCTCCCTGGGGCCCAGTGGACAGGAAAGGAAGTTCCCCCTAAAGAGGAACTATGCAGGAACCATCTCCCCCTGAGGTCCAGTGGACAGGAAAGGAAGCTCCCGCTAAAGAGGAACTATGCAGGAACCATCTCTCCCTGAAGCCCAGTGGACAGGAAAGGAAACTCCCCCTAAAGAGGAACTATGCAGGAGCCATCTCTCCCTGGGGCCCAGTGGACAGGAAAGGAAGCTCCCCCTAAAGAGGAACTATGCAGGAACCATCTTTCCCTGGGGCCCAGTGGACAGGAAAGGAAGCTCCCCCTAAAGAGGAACTATGCAGGAACCATCTCTCCCTGAGGGCCAGTGGAAGGAAATGAACCTCACCTAAAGAGGAACTATGCAGGAACCATCTCTCCCCCCTGGGGTCCAGTGTACAGGAAAGGAAGCTCCCCCTAAAGAGGAACTATGGAGGAACCATCTCCCCCGAGGTGCAGTGGACAGGAAAGGAAGCTCCCCTAAAGTGGAACTATGCAGGAACCATCTCTCCCTGGGGTCCAGTGGACAGGAAAGGAAGCTCCCCCTAAAGAGGAACTATGCAGTAACCATCCCCCCCGAGGTCCAGTGGACAGGAAAGGAAGGTCCCGCTAAAGAGGAACTATGCAGCAACCATCTCTCCCTGAAGTCCAGTGGACAGGAAAGGAAACTCCCCCTAAAGAGGAACTCTGCAGGAGCCATCTCTCTCTGGGGCCCAGTGGACAGGAAAGGAAGCTCCCCCTAAAGAAGAACTATGCAGTAATCATCTCTCCCTGAAGTCCAGTGAACAGGAAAGGAAGCTCTCCTAAAGAAAAATTATGCTGGGACCATCTCTTCCTGGGGCCCAGTGGACAGGAAAGGAAGCTCCCCCTTAAGAGGAACTATGCAGGAACCATCTCTCCTGAGGTCCAGTGGACAGGAAAAGAAGCTCCCCCTAAAGAGGAACTATGCAGGAACCATCTCTACCTGGGGCCCAGTGGACAAGAAAGGAAGCTCTTCTAAAGAGGAACTATGCAGGAACCATCTCTCCCTGAAGCCCAGAGGACAGGAAAGGAAGCTCCCCCTAAAGAGGAACTATGCAGGAACCATCTCTCCTGAGGTCCAGTGGACAGGAAAAGAAGCTCCCCCTAAAGAGGAACTATGCAGGAACCATCTCTACCTGGGGCCCAGTGGACAAGAAAGGAAGCTCTTCTAAAGAGGAACTATGCAGGAACCATCTCTCCCTGAAGCCCAGAGGACAGGAAAGGAAGCTCCCCCTAAAGAGGAACTATGCAGGAACCATCTCTCCCTAGGGCTCAGTGGACAGGAAAGGAAGCAGCCCCTAAAGAGGAACTATGCAGGAACCATCTCTCCCTGGGGCCCAGTGGATAGGAAAGGAAGCTCCCCTAAAGAGGAACCATGCATGACCCATCTCTCCCTGGGGCCCAGTGGACAGGAAAGGAAGTTCCCCCTAAAGAGGAACAATGCAGGAGCCATCTATACCTGGGGCCCAGTGGACAGGAAAGGAAGCTCCCCTAAAGAGGAACTATGCAGGAATTATCTCTCCCTAAGGTCCAGTGGACAGGAAAGGAAGCTCCTCTAAAGAGGAACTATACAGGAACCATATGTCCCTGAGGCCCAGTGGACAGGAAAGGAAGTTACCCCTAAAGAGGAACTATGCAGGAAACATCTCTCCCCGAGGTCCAGTGAACAGGAAAGGAAGCTCCCCCTAAAGAGGAACTATGCAGGAACCATCTCTACCTGGGGCCCAGTGGACAAGAAAGGAAGCTCCTCTAAAGAGGAACTATGCAGGAACCATCTCTCCCTGAAGCCCAGAGGACAGGAAAGGAAACTCCCCCTAAAGAGGAACTATGCAGGAACCATCTCTCCCTAGGGCTCAGTGGACAGGAAAGGAAGCTCCCCCTAAAGAGGAACTATGCAGGAACCATCTCTCCCTGGGGCCCAGTGGATAGGAAAGGAAGCTCCCCTAAAGAGGACCTATGCACAAAACCATCTCTCCCTCGGGCCCAGTTGACAGGAAAGGAAGCTGCCCCTAAAGAGGAACTATGCAGGAAACATCTCTCCCTCGGGTCCAGTGGACAGGAAAGGAAGCTCCCCCTAAAGAGGAACTATGCAGGAACCATCTCTCCCTGGGGCCCAGTGGACAGGAAAGGAAGCTGCCCCTAAAGAGGAACTATGCATGACCCATCTCTCCCTGGGGCCCAGTGGACAGGAAAGGAAGTTCCCCCTAAAGAGGAACAATGCAGGAGCCATCTATACCTGGGGCCCAGTGGACAGGAAAGGAAGCTCCCCTAAAGAGGAACTATGCAGGAATTATCTCTCCCTAAGGTCCAGTGGACAGGAAAGGATGCTCCTCTAAAGAGGAACTATACAGGAACCATATGTCCCTGAGGCCCAGTGGACAGGAAAGGAAGTTACCCCTAAAGAGGAACTATGCAGGAAACATCTCTCCCCGAGGTCCAGTGAACAGGAAAGGAAGCTCCTCTAAAGAAGAACTATGCAGGAACCATCCCTCCCTGAAGCCCAGAGGACAGGAAAGGAAACTCCCCCTAAAGAGGAACTATGCAGGAACCATCTCTCCCTTGGGCCCAGTGGACAGGAAAGGAAGCTCCCCCTAAAGAGGAACTATGCAGGAACCAACTCTCTCTGGGGCCCAGTGGATAGGAAAGGAAGCTCCCCTAAAGAGGAATTATGCAGAAACCATCTCTCCCTGGGACCCAGTGGACAGGAGAGGAAGCTACCCCTAAAAAGGAACTATGCAGGACCCATCTCTCCCTGATGTCCAGTGGACAGGAAAGGAAGCTCCCCTAAAGAGGAATTATGCAGGACCATCTCTCCGTGGGGCCCAGTGGACAGGAAAGGAAGCTCCCCCTAAAGAGGAACTATGCAGGAACCATCTCTCCCTGGGGCCCAGTGGATAGGAAAGAAAGCTCCCCTAAAGTGGAACTATGCAGGAACCATCTCTCCCTGGGGCCCAGTGGACAGGAAAGAAAGCTCCCCCTAAAGAGGAACTATGCAGGAACCATCTACCCCCGAGGTCCAGTGGACAGGAAAGGAAGGTCCCGCTAAAGAGGAACTATGCAGCAACCATCTCTCCCTGAAGTCCAGTGGACAGCAAAGGAAACTCCGCCTAAAGAGGAACTCTGCAGGAGCCATCTATCCCTGGGGCCCAGTGGACAGGAAAGGAAGCTCCCCCTAAAGAAGAACTATGCAGTAATCATCTCTCCCTGAAGTCCAGTGAACAGGAAAGGAAGCTCTCCTAAAGAGAAATTATGCTGGGACCATCTCTTCCTGGGGCCCAGTGGACAGGAAAGGAAGCTGCCCCTAAAGAGGAACTATGCGGGAACCATCTCTCACTGAGGCCCAGTGGACAGGAAAGGAAGCTCCCCTAAAGAGGAACTATGCAGGAACCATCTCTTCCTGGGGCCCAGGAGACAGGAAAGGAAGCTCCCCCTAAAGAGGAACTATGCAGGAACCATCTCTACCTGGGGCCCAGTGGACAAGAAAGGAAGCTCCTCTAAAGAGGAACTATGCAGGAACCATCTCTCCCTGAAGCCCAGAGGACAGGAAAGGAAACTCCCCCTAAAGAGGAACTATGCAGGAACCATCTCTCCCTAGGGCTCAGTGGACAGGAAAGGAAGCTCCCCCTAAAGAGGAACTATGCAGGAACCATCTCTCCCTGGGGCCCAGTGGATAGGAAAGGAAGCTCCCCTAAAGAGAACCTATGCACAAAACCATCTCTCCCTCGGGCCCAGTTGACAGGAAAGGAAGCTGCCCCTAAAGAGGAACTATGCAGGAAACATCTCTCCCTCGGGTCCAGTGGACAGGAAAGGAAGCTCCCCCTAAAGAGGAACTATGCAGGAACCATCTCTCCCTGGGGCCCAGTGGACAGGAAAGGAAGCTGCCCCTAAAGAGGAACTATGCATGACCCATCTCTCCCTGGGGCCCAGTGGACAGGAAAGGAAGTTCCCCCTAAAGAGGAACAATGCAGGAGCCATCTATACCTGGGGCCCAGTGGACAGGAAAGGAAGCTCCCCTAAAGAGGAACTATGCAGGAATTATCTCTCCCTAAGGTCCAGTGGACAGGAAAGGAAGCTCCTCTAAAGAGGAACTATACAGGAAACATATGCCCTGAGGCCCAGTGGACAGGAAAGGAAGTTACCCCTAAAGAGGAACTATGCAGGAAACATCTCTCCCCGAGGTCCAGTGAACAGGAAAGGAAGCTCCTCTAAAGAAGAACTATGCAGGAACCATCCCTCCCTGAAGCCCAGAGGACAGGAAAGGAAACTCCCCCTAAAGAGGAACTATGCAGGAACCATCTCTCCCTTGGGCCCAGTGGACAGGAAAGGAAGCTCCCCCTAAAGAGGAACTATGCAGGAACCAACTCTCTCTGGGGCCCAGTGGATAGGAAAGGAAGCTCCCCTAAAGAGGAATTATGCAGAAACCATCTCTCCCTGGGACCCAGTGGACAGGAGAGGAAGCTACCCCTAAAAAGGAACTATGCAGGACCCATCTCTCCCTGATGTCCAGTGGACAGGAAAGGAAGCTCCCCTAAAGAGGAATTATGCAGGACCATCTCTCCGTGGGGCCCAGTGGACAGGAAAGGAAGCTCCCCCTAAAGAGGAACTATGCAGGAACCATCTCTCCCTGGGGCCCAGTGGATAGGAAAGAAAGCTCCCCTAAAGTGGAACTATGCAGGAACCATCTCTCCCTGGGGCCCAGTGGACAGGAAAGAAAGCTCCCCCTAAAGAGGAACTATGCAGGAACCATCTACCCCCGAGGTCCAGTGGACAGGAAAGGAAGGTCCCGCTAAAGAGGAACTATGCAGCAACCATCTCTCCCTGAAGTCCAGTGGACAGCAAAGGAAACTCCGCCTAAAGAGGAACTCTGCAGGAGCCATCTATCCCTGGGGCCCAGTGGACAGGAAAGGAAGCTCCCCCTAAAGAAGAACTATGCAGTAATCATCTCTCCCTGAAGTCCAGTGAACAGGAAAGGAAGCTCTCCTAAAGAGAAATTATGCTGGGACCATCTCTTCCTGGGGCCCAGTGGACAGGAAAGGAAGCTGCCCCTAAAGAGGAACTATGCGGGAACCATCTCTCACTGAGGCCCAGTGGACAGGAAAGGAAGCTCCCCTAAAGAGGAACTATGCAGGAACCATCTCTTCCTGGGGCCCAGGAGACAGGAAAGGAAGCTCCCCCTAAAGAGGAACTATGCAGGAACCATCTCTCCTGAGGTCCAGTGGACAGGAAAAGAAGCTCCCCCTAAAGAGGAACTATGCAGGAACCATATCTCCCTGGGGCCCAGTGGAAAGGAATGGAAGCTCCCCCTAAAAAGGAACTATGCAGGAACCATCTCTCCCCGAGGCCCAGTGTACAGGAAAGAAAGCTACCCTAAAGAGGAACTATGCAGGAACCATCTCTCCCTGGGGTCCAGTGGACAGGAAAGGAAGCTCCCCTAAAGAGGAACTATTCAGGAACCATCTCCCCCCGAGGTCCAGTGGACAGGAAAGGAAGCTCCTGCTAAAGAGGAACTATGCAGGAACCATCTCTCCCTGAAGCCCAATGGACAGGAAAGGAAACTCCCCCTAAAGAGGAACTTTGCAGGAGCCATCTCTCTCTGGGGCCCAGTGCAGTGGACAGGAAAGGAAGCTCCCCTTAAAGAGGAACTATGCAGAAACCATCTCTCCCTGGGGCCCAGTAGACAGGAAAGGAAGCTCCCCCTAAAGAGGAACTATGCACGAACCATCTCTCCCCAAGGCCCAGTGTACAGGAAAGGAAGCTCCACCTAAAGAGGAACCATCTTGCCCGAAGTCCAGTGGATAGGGAAGGAAACTCCCACTAAAGAGGAACTATGCAGGAACCATCTCTCCCTGGGGCCCAGTGGACAGGAAAGGAAGCTCCCCCTAAAGAGGAACTATGCAGGAACCATCTCTACCTGGGGCCCAGTGGACAGGAAAGGAAGCTCCCCTAAAGAGGAACTAAGCAGGAACCATCTCTCCCCAAGGTCCAGTGGACAGGAAAGGAGGCTCTCTCTAAAGAGGAACTATGCAGGAACCATATCTCCCTGAGGCCCATAGGACAGGAAACGAAGCTCCCCTAAAGAGGAACTATGCAGGAACCATCTCTCCCCGAGGCCCAGTGTACAGGAAAGGAAGCTCGCCTAAAGAGGAACTATGCAGGAACCATCTCGCACAGAAGTTCAGTGGACAGGAAATGAAACTCCCCCTAAAGAGGAACTATGCAGGAACAATCTCTCCCTGGGGCCCAGTGAACAGGAAAGGAAGCTCCACTAAAGAGGGATTATGCAGGCACCATCTCTCCCCGGGGCCCAGTGGACAGGAACGGAAGCTCACCCTAAAGAGGAATTATGCAGGAACCATCTCTCCCTAAACCCCAGTGGACAGGAAAGGAAACGCCCCCTAAAGAGGAACTATGGAGGAACCATCTCTCCCTGGGGCCCAATGGACAGGAAAGGAATCTCCCCTAGAGAGGAACTATGCAGGAACTATCTCTCCCCGGGGCCCAGTGGACAGGAAAGGAAGCTCCCCCTAAAGAGGAACTATGCAGGAACCATCTCTCCCTGAGGTCCAGTGGACAGGAAAGGAAGCTCCCCTAAAGAGGAATTATGCAAGAACCATCTCTCCCCGGGGACCATTGGACAGGAAAGGAAACTCCCCCTAAAGAGGAACTATGCAGGAACCATCTCTCCCTGAGGTCCAGTGGACAGGAAAGGAAGCTCCCCTAAAGAGAAACTATGCAGGAACCATCTCTCCTTGGGGCCCAGTGGACAGGGAAGGAAGCTCCCACTAACAAGGAAGTATGCAGGAACCATCTCTCCCTGAGGCCCAGTGGACATGAAAGGAAGCTCCACCTAAAGAGGAACCATCTCGCCCGAAGTCCAGTGGACAGGAAAGAAAACTCCCCCTAAAGAGGAACTATGCAGGAACCATCTCTCCCTGGGGCCCAGTGGACAGGAAAGGAAGCTCCCCCTAAAGAGGAACTATGCAGGAACCATCTCTACCTGGGGCCCAGTGGACAAGAAAGGAAGCTCCTCTAAAGAGGAACTATGAAGGAACCATCTCTCCCTGAAGCCCAGAGGACAGGAAAGGAAACTCCCCCTAAAGAGGAACTATGCAGGAACCATCTCTCCCTAGGGCTCAGTGGATAGGAAAGGAAGCTCCCCCTAAAGAGGAACTATGCAGGAACCATCTCTCCCTGGGGCCCAGTGGATAGGAAAGGAAGCTCCCCTAAAGAGGACCTATGCACAAAACCATCTCTCCCTCGGGCCCAGTTGACAGGAAAGGAAGCTGCCCCTAAAGAGGAACTATGCAGGAAACATCTCTCTCTCGGGTCCAGTGGACAGGAAAGGAAGCTCCCCCTAAAGAGGAACTATGCAGGAACCATCTCTCCCTGGGGCCCAGTGGACAGGAAAGGAAGCTGCCCCTAAAGAGGAACTATGCATGACCCATCTCTCCCCGTGGTCCAGTGGACAGGAAAGGAAGCTCCCCTAAAGAGGAACTATGCAGGAACCATCTCTCCCTGGGGCCCAGTGGACAGGAAAGGAAGCTCCCCCTAAAGAGGAACTATGCAGGAACCATCTCCCCCTGAGGTCCAGTGGACAGGAAAGGAAGCTCCCGCTAAAGAGGAACTATGCAGGAACCATCTCTCCCTGAAGCCCAGTGGACAGGAAAGGAAACTCCCCCTAAAGAGGAACTATGCAGGAGCCATCTCTCCCTGGGGCCCAGTGGATAGGAAAGAAAGCTCCCCTAAAGTGGAACTATGCAGGAACCATCTCTCCCTGGGGCCCAGTGGACAGGAAAGGAAGCTCCCCCTAAAGAGGAACTATGCAGGAACCATCTCCCCCCGAGGTCCAGTGGACAGGAAAGGAAGGTCCCGCTAAAGAGGAACTATGCAGCAACCATCTCTCCCTGAAGTCCAGTGGACAGCAAAGGAAACTCCGCCTAAAGAGGAACTCTGCAGGAGCCATCTATCCCTGGGGCCCAGTGGACAGGAAAGGAAGCTCCCCCTAAAGAAGAACTATGCAGTAATCATCTCTCCCTGAAGTCCAGTGAACAGGAAAGGAAGCTCTCCTAAAGAGAAATTATGCTGGGACCATCTCTCCCTGGGGCCCAGTGGACAGGAAAGGAAGCTGCCCCTAAAGAGGAACTATGCGGGAACCATCTCTCACTGAGGCCCAGTGGACAGGAAAGGAAGCTCCCCTAAAGAGGAACTATGCAGGAACCATCTCTTCGTGGGGCCCAGGAGACAGGAAAGGAAGCTCCCCCTAAAGAGGAACTATGCAGGAACCATCTCTCCTGAGGTCCAGTGGACAGGAAAAGAAGCTCCCCCTAAAGAGGAACTATGCAGGAACCATATCTCCCTGGGGCCCAGTGGAAAGGAAAGAAGCTCCCCCTAAAAAGGAACTATGCAGGAACCATCTCTCCCCGAGGCCCAGTGTACAGGAAAGAAAGCTCCCCTAAAGAGGAACTATGCAGGAACCATCTCTCCCTGGGGTCCAGTGAACAGGAAAGGAAGCTCCCCTAAAGAGGAACTATTCAGGAACCATCTCCCCCCGAGGTCCAGTGGACAGGAAAGGAAGCTCCTGCTAAAGAGGAACTATGCAGGAACCATCTCTCCCTGAAGCCCAATGGACAGGAAAGGAAACTCCCCCTAAAGAGGAACTTTGCAGGAGCCATCTATCTCTGGGGCCCAGTGCAGTAGACAGGAAAGGAAGCTCCCCCTAAAGAGGAACTATGCAGAAACCATCTCTCCCTGGGGCCCAGTAGACAGGAAAGGAAGCTCCCCCTAAAGAGGAACTATGCACGAACCATCTCTCCCCAAGGCCCAGTGTACAGGAAAGGAAGCTCCACCTAAAGAGGAACCATCTTGCCCGAAGTCCAGTGGATAGGGAAGGAAACTCCCCCTAAAGAGGAACTATGCAGGAACCATCTCTACCTGGGGCCCAGTGGACAGGAAAGGAAGCTCCCCTAAAGAGGAACTATGCAGGAACCATCTCTCCCCAAGGTCCAGTGGACAGGAAAGGAGGCTCTCTCTAAAGAGGAACTATGCAGGAACCATATCTCCCTGAGGCCCATAGGACAGGAAACGAAGCTCCCCTAAAGAGGAACTATGCAGGAACCATCTCTCCCGAGGCCCAGTGTACAGGAAAGGAAGCTCCCCCTAAAGAGGAACTATGCAGGAACCATCTCGCACAGAAGTTCAGTGGACAGGAAATGAAACTCCCCCTAAAGAGGAACTATGCAGGAACAATCTCTCCCTGGGGCCCAGTGAACAGGAAAGGAAGCTCCACTAAAGAGGGATTATGCAGGCACCATCTCTCCCTGGGGCCCAGTGGACAGGAACGGAAGCTCACCCTAAAGAGGAATTATGCAGGAACCATCTCTCCCTAAACCCCAGTGGACAGGAAAGGAAACGCCCCCTAAAGAGGAACTATGGAGGAACCATCTCTCCCTGGGGCCCAATGGACAGGAAAGGAATCTCCCCTAAAGAGGAACTATGCAGGAACTATCTCTCCCCGGGGCCCAGTGGACAGGAAAGGAAGCTCCCCCTAAAGAGGAACTATGCAGGAACCATCTCTCCCTGAGGTCCAGTGGACAGGAAAGGAAGCTCCCCTAAAGAGGAATTATGCAAGAACCATCTCTCCCCGGGGCCCATTGGACAGGAAAGGAAATTCCCCCTAAAGAGGAACTATGCAGGAACCATCTCTCCCTGAGGTCCAGTGGACAGGAAAGGAAGCTCCCCTAAAGAGAAACTATGCAGGAACCATCTCTCCTTGGGGCCCAGGGGACAGGGAAGGAAGCTCCCACTAACAAGGAAGTATGCAGGAACCATCTCTCCCTGAGGCCCAGTGGACATGAAAGGAAGCTCCACCTAAAGAGGAACCATCTCGCCCGAAGTCCAGTGGACAGGAAAGGAAACTCCCCCTAAAGAGGAACTATGCAGGAACCATCTCTCCCTGGGGCCCAGTGGACAGGAAAGGAAGCTCCCCCTAAAGAGGAACTATGCAGGAACCATCTCTACCTGGGGCCCAGTGGACAAGAAAGGAAGCTCCTCTAAAGAGGAACTATGGAGGAACCATCTCTCCCTGAAGCCCAGAGGACAGGAAAGGAAACTCCCCCTAAAGAGGAACTATGCAGGAACCATCTCTCCCTAGGGCTCAGTGGACAGGAAAGGAAGCTCCCCCTAAAGAGGAACTATGCAGGAACCATCTCTCCCTGGGGCCCAGTGGATAGGAAAGGAAGCTCCCCTAAAGAGGACCTATGCACAAAACCATCTCTCCCTCGGGCCCAGTTGACAGGAAAGGAAGCTGCCCCTAAAGAGGAACTATGCAGGAAACATCTGTCCCTCGGGTCCAGTGGACAGGAAAGGAAGCTCCCCCTAAAGAGGAACTATGAAGGAACCATCTCTCCCTGGGGCCCAGTCGACAGGAAAGGAAGCTGCCCCTAAAGAGGAACTATGCATGACCCATCTCTCCCCGTGGTCCAGTGGACAGGAAAGGAAGCTCCCCTAAAGAGGAACTATGCAGGAACCATCTCTCCCTGGGGCCCAGTGGACAGGAAAGGAAGTTCCCCCTAAAGAGGAACTATGCAGGAACCATCTCCCCCTGAGGTCCAGTGGACAGGAAAGGAAGCTCCCGCTAAAGAGGAACTATGCAGGAACCATCTCTCCCTGAAGCCCAGTGGACAGGAAAGGAAACTCCCCCTAAAGAGGAACTATGCAGGAGCCATCTCTCATTGGGGCCCAGTGGACAGGAAAGGAAGCTCCCCCTAAAGAGGAACTATGCAGGAACCATCTTTCCCTGGGGCCCAGTGGACAGGAAAGGAAGCTCCCCCTAAAGAGGAACTATGCAGGAACCATCTCTCCCTGAGGGCCAGTGGAAGGAAATGAACCTCACCTAAAGAGGAACTATGCAGGAACCATCTCTCCCCCCTGGGGTCCAGTGTACAGGAAAGGAAGCTCCCCCTAAAGAGGAACTATGGAGGAACCATCTCCCCCGAGGTGCAGTGGACAGGAAAGGAAGCTCCCCTAAAGTGGAACTATGCAGGAACCATCTCTCCCTGGGGTCCAGTGGACAGGAAAGGAAGCTCCCCCTAAAGAGGAACTATGCAGGAACCATCCCCCCCGAGGTCCAGTGGACAGGAAAGGAAGGTCCCGCTAAAGAGGAACTATGCAGCAACCATCTCTCCCTGAAGTCCAGTGGACAGGAAAGGAAACTCCCCCTAAAGAGGAACTCTGCAGGAGCCATCTCTCTCTGGGGCCCAGTGGACAGGAAAGGAAGCTCCCCCTAAAGAAGAACTATGCAGTAATCATCTCTCCCTGAAGTACAGTGAACAGGAAAGGAAGCTCTCCTAAAGAAAAATTATGCTGGGACCATCTCTTCCTGGGGCCCAGTGGACAGGAAAGGAAGCTCCCCCTTAAGAGGAACTATGCAGGAACCATCTCTCCTGAGGTCCAGTGGACAGGAAAAGAAGCTCCCCCTAAAGAGGAACTATGCAGGAACCATCTCTACCTGGGGCCCAGTGGACAAGAAAGGAAGCTCTTCTAAAGAGGAACTATGCAGGAACCATCTCTCCCTGAAGCCCAGAGGACAGGAAAGGAAGCTCCCCCTAAAGAGGAACTATGCAGGAACCATCTCTCCTGAGGTCCAGTGGACAGGAAAAGAAGCTCCCCCTAAAGAGGAACTATGCAGGAACCATCTCTACCTGGGGCCCAGTGGACAAGAAAGGAAGCTCTTCTAAAGAGGAACTATGCAGGAACCATCTCTCCCTGAAGCCCAGAGGACAGGAAAGGAAGCTCCCCCTAAAGAGGAACTATGCAGGAACCATCTCTCCCTAGGGCTCAGTGGACAGGAAAGGAAGCAGCCCCTAAAGAGGAACTATGCAGGAACCATCTCTCCCTGGGGCCCAGTGGATAGGAAAGGAAGCTCCCCTAAAGAGGACCTATGCACAAAACCATCTCTCCCTCGGGCCCAGTTGACAGGAAAGGAAGCTGCCCCTAAAGAGGAACTATGCAGGAAACATCTCTCCCTCGGGTCCAGTGGACAGGAAAGGAAGCTCCCCCTAAAGAGGAACTATGAAGGAACCATCTCTCCCTGGGGCCCAGTGGACAGGAAAGGAAGCTGCCCCTAAAGAGGAACTATGCATGACCCATCTCTCCCCGTGGTCCAGTGGACAGGAAAGGAAGCTCCCCTAAAGAGGAACTATGCAGGAACCATCTCTCCCTGGGGCCCAGTGGACAGGAAAGGAAGCTCCCCCTAAAGAGGAACTATGCAGGAACCATCTCCCCCTGAGGTCCAGTGGACAGGAAAGGAAGCTCCCGCTAAAGAGGAACTATGCAGGAACCATCTCTCCCTGAAGCCCAGTGGACAGGAAAGGAAACTCCCCCTAAAGAGGAACTATGCAGGAGCCATCTCTCCCTGGGGCCCAGTGGACAGGAAAGGAAGCTCCCCCTAAAGAGGAACTATGCAGGAACCATCTTTCCCTGGGGCCCAGTGGACAGGAAAGGAAGCTCCCCCTAAAGAGGAACTATGCAGGAACCATCTCTCCCTGAGGGCCAGTGGAAGGAAATGAACCTCACCTAAAGAGGAACTATGCAGGAACCATCTCTCCCCCCTGGGGTCCAGTGTACAGGAAAGGAAGCTCCCCCTAAAGAGGAACTATGGAGGAACCATCTCCCCCCGAGGTGCAGTGGACAGGAAAGGAAGCTCCCCTAAAGTGGAACTATGCAGGAACCATCTCTCCCTGGGGCCCAGTGGACAGGAAAGGAAGCTCCCCCTAAAGAGGAACTATGCAGGAACCATCCCCCCCCGAGGTCCAGTGGACAGGAAAGGAAGGTCCCGCTAAAGAGGAACTATGCAGCAACCATCTCTCCCTGAAGTCCAGTGGACAGGAAAGGAAACTCCCCCTAAAGAGGAACTCTGCAGGAGCCATCTCTCCCTGGGGCCCAGTGGACAGGAAAGGAAGCTCCCCCTAAAGAAGAACTATGCAGTAATCATCTCTCCCTGAAGTCCAGTGAACAGGAAAGGAAGCTCTCCTAAAGAAAAATTATGCTGGGACCATCTCTTCCTGGGGCCCAGTGGACAGGAAAGGAAGCTGCCCCTAAAGAGGAACTATGCGGGAACCATCTCTCACTGAGGCCCGGTGGACAGGAAAGGAAGCTCCCCTAAAGAGGAACTATGCAGGAACCATCTCTTCCCGGGGCCCAGGAGACAGGAAAGGAAGCTCCCCCTAAAGAGGAACTATGCAGGAACCATCTCTCCTGAGGTCCAGTGGACAGGAAAAGAAGCTCCCCCTAAAGAGGAACTATGCAGGAACCATCTCTACCTGGGGCCCAGTGGACAAGAAAGGAAGCTCTTCTAAAGAGGAACTATGCAGGAACCATCTCTCCCTGAAGCCCAGAGGACAGAAAAGGAAGCTCCCCCTAAAGAGGATCTATGCAGGAACCATCTCTCCCTAGGGCTCAGTGGACAGGAAAGGAAGCTCCCCCTAAAGAGGAACTATGCAGGAACCATCTCTCCCTGGGGCCCAGTGGATAGGAAAGGAAGCTCCCCTAAAGAGGACCTATGCACAAAACCATCTCTCCCTCGGGCCCAGTTGACAGGAAAGGAAGCTGCCCCTAAAGAGGAACTATGCAGGAAACATCTCTCCCTCGGGTCCAGTGGACAGGAAAGGAAGCTCCCCCTAAAGAGGAACTATGCAGGAACCATCTCTCCCTGGGGCCCAGTGGACAGGAAAGGAAGCTGCCCCTAAAGAGGAACTATGCATGACCCATCTCTCCCTGGGGCCCAGTGGACAGGAAAGGAAGTTCCCCCTAAAGAGGAACAATGCAGGAGCCATCTATACCTGGGGCCCAGTGGACAGGAAAGGAAGCTCCCCTAAAGAGGAACTATGCAGGAACTATCTCTCCCCAAGGTCCAGTGGACAGGAAAGGAAGCTCCTCTAAAGAGGAACTATACAGGAACCATATGTCCCTGAGGCCCAGTGGACAGGAAAGGAAGTTACCCCTAAAGAGGAACTATGCAGGAAACATCTCTCCCCGAGGTCCAGTGAACAGGAAAGGAAGCTCCTCTAAAGAAGAACTATGCAGGAACCATCCCTCCCTGAAGCCCAGAGGACAGGACAGGAAACTCCCCCTAAAGAGGAACTATGCAGGAACCATCTTTCCCTGGGGCCCAGTGGACAGGAAAGGAAGCTCCCCCTAAAGAGGAACTATGCAGGAACCATCTCTCCCTGAGGGCCAGTGGAAGGAAATGAAGCTCACCTAAAGAGGAACTATGCAGGAACCATCTCTCCCCCCTGGGGTCCAGTGTACAGGAAAGGAAGCTCCCCCTAAAGAGGAACTATGGAGGAACCATCTCCCCCCGAGGTGCAGTGGACAGGAAAGGAAGCTCCCCTAAAGTGGAACTATGCAGGAACCATCTCTCCCTGGGGCCCAGTGGACAGGAAAGGAAGCTCCCCCTAAAGAGGAACTATGCAGGAACCACCCCCCCCCCGAGGTCCAGTGGACAGGAAAGGAAGGTCCCGCTAAAGAGGAACTATGCAGCAACCATTTCTCCCTGAAGTCCAGTGGACAGGAAAGGAAACTCCCCCTAAAGAGGAACTCTGCAGGAGCCATCTCTCCCTGGGGCCCAGTGGACAGGAAAGGAAGCTCCCCCTAAAGAAGAACTATGCAGTAATCATCTCTCCCTGAAGTCCAGTGAACAGGAAAGGAAGCTCTCCTAAAGAAAAATTATGCTGGGACCATCTCTTCCTGGGGCCCAGTGGACAGGAAAGGAAGCTGCCCCTAAAGAGGAACTATGCGGGAACCATCTCTCACTGAGGCCCGGTGGACAGGAAAGGAAGCTCCCCTAAAGAGGAACTATGCAGGAACCATCTCTTCCCGGGGCCCAGGAGACAGGAAAGGAAGCTCCCCCTAAAGAGGAACTATGCAGGAACCATCTCTCCTGAGGTCCAGTGGACAGGAAAAGAAGCTCCCCCTAAAGAGGAACTATGCAGGAACCATCTCTACCTGGGGCCCAGTGGACAAGAAAGGAAGCTCTTCTAAAGAGGAACTATGCAGGAACCATCTCTCCCTGAAGCCCAGAGGACAGGAAAGGAAGCTCCCCCTAAAGAGGAACTATGCAGGAACCATCTCTCCCTAGGGCTCAGTGGACAGGAAAGGAAGCTCCCCCTAAAGAGGAACTATGCAGGAACCATCTCTCCCTGGGGCCCAGTGGATAGGAAAGGAAGCTCCCCTAAAGAGGACCTATGCACAAAACCATCTCTTCCTCGGGCCCAGTTGACAGGAAAGGAAGCTGCCCCTAAAGAGGAACTATGCAGGAAACATCTCTCCCTCGGGTCCAGTGGACAGGAAAGGAAGCTCCCCCTAAAGAGGAACTATGCAGGAACCATCTCTCCCTGGGGCCCAGTGGACAGGAAAGGAAGCTGCCCCTAAAGAGGAACTATGCATGACCCATCTCTCCCTGGGGCCCAGTGGACAGGAAAGGAAGTTCCCCCTAAAGAGGAACAATGCAGGAGCCATCTACACCTGGGGCCCAGTGGACAGGAAAGGAAGCTCCCCTAAAGAGGAACTATGCAGGAACTATCTCTCCCCAAGGTCCAGTGGACAGGAAAGGAAGCTCCTCTAAAGAGGAACTATACAGGAACCATATGTCCCTGAGGCCCAGTGGACAGGAAAGGAAGTTACCCCTAAAGAGGAACTATGCAGGAAACATCTCTCCCCGAGGTCCAGTGAACAGGAAAGGAAGCTCCTCTAAAGAAGAACTATGCAGGAACCATCCCTCCCTGAAGCCCAGAGGACAGGAAAGGAAACTCCCCCTAAAGAGGAACTATGCAGGAACCATCTCTCCCTTGGGCCCAGTGGACAGGAAAGGAAGCTCCCCCTAAAGAGGAACTATGCAGGAACCATCTCTCTCTGGGGCCCAGTGGATAGGAAAGGAAGCTCCCCTAAAGAGGAACTACGCAGAAACCATCTCTCCCTGGGACCCAGTGGACAGGAAAGGAAGCTACCTCTAAAAAGGAACTATGCAGGACCCATCTCTCCCTGAGGTCCAGTGGACAGGAAAGGAAGCTCCCCTAAAGAGGAATTATGCAGGAACCATCTCTCCGTGGGGCCCAGTGGACAGAAAAGGAAGCTCCCCCTAAAGAGGAACTATGCAGGAACCATCTCTCCCTGGGGCCCAGTGGATAGGAAAGAAAGCTCCCCTAAAGAGGAACTATGCAGGAACCATCTCTCCCTGGGGCCCAGTGGACAGGAAAGGAAGCTCCCCCTAAAGAGGAACTATGCAGGAACCATCTCCCCCTGAGGTCCAGTGGACAGGAAAGGAAGGTCCCGCTAAAGAGGAACTATGCAGCAACCATCTCTCCCTGAAGTCCAGTGGACAGCAAAGGAAACTCCGCCTAAAGAGGAACTCTGCAGGAGCCATCTATCCCTGGGGCCCAGTGGACAGGAAAGGAAGCTCCCCCTAAAGAAGAACTATGCAGTAATCATCTCTCCCTGAAGTCCAGTGAACAGGAAAGGAAGCTCTCCTAAAGAGAAATGATGCTGGGACCATCTCTTCCTGGGGCCCAGTGGACAGGAAAGGAAGCTGCCCCTAAAGAGGAACTATGCGGGAACCATCTCTCACTGAGGCCCAGTGGACAGGAAAGGAAGCTCCCCTAAAGAGGAACTATGCAGGAACCATCTCTTCCTGGGGCCCAGGAGACAGGAAAGGAAGCTCCCCCTAAAGAGGAACTATGCAGGAACCATCTCTCCTGAGGTCCAGTGGACAGGAAAAGAAGCGCCCCCTAAAAAGGAACTATGCAGGAACCATCTCTCCCCGAGGCCCAGTGTACAGGAAAGAAAGCTCCCCTAAAGAGGAACTATGCAGGAACCATCTCTCCCTGGGGTCCAGTGGACAGGAAAGGAAGCTCCCCTAAAGAGGAACTATTCAGGAACCATCTCCCCCGAGGTCCAGTGGACAGGAAAGGAAGCTCCTGCTAAAGAGGAACTATGCAGGAACCATCTCTCCCTGAAGCCCAATGGACAGGAAAGGAAACTCCCCCTAAAGAGGAACTTTGCAGGAGCCATCTCTCTCTGGGGCCCAGTGCAGTGGACAGGAAAGGAAGCTCCCCCTAAAGAGGAACTATGCAGAAACCATCTCTCCCTGGGGCCCAGTGGACAGGAAAGGAAGCTCCCCCTAAAGAGGAACCATGCACGAACCATCCCTCCCCAAGGCCCAGTGTACAGGAAAGGAAGCTCCACCTAAAGAGGAACCATCTTGCCCGAAGTCCAGTGGATAGGGAAGGAAACTCCCCCTAAAGAGGAACTATGCAGGAACCATCTCTCCCTGGGGCCCAGTGGACAGGAAAGGAAGCTCCCCCTAAAGAGGAACTATGCAGGAACCATCTCTACCTGGGGCCCAGTGGACAGGAAAGGAAGCTCCCCTAAAGAGGAACTATGCAGGAACCATCTCTCCCCAAGGTCCAGTGGACAGGAAAGGAGGCTCTCTCTAAAGAGGAACTATGCAGGAACCATATCTCCCTGAGGCCCATAGTACAGGAAACGAAGCTCCCCTAAAGAGGAACTATGCAGGAACCATCTCTCCCCGAGGCCCAGTGTACAGGAAAGGAAGCTCCCCCTAAAGAGGAACTATGCAGGAACCATCTCGCACAGAAGTTCAGTGGACAGGAAATGAAACTCCCCCTAAAGAGGAACTATGCAGGAACAATCTCTCCCTGGGGCCCAGTGAACAGGAAAGGAAGCTCCACTAAAGAGGGATTATGCAGGCACCATCTCTCCCCGGGGCCCAGTGGACAGGAACGGAAGCTCACCCTAAAGAGGAATTATGCAGGAACCATCTCTCCCTAAACCCCAGTGGACAGGAAAGGAAACGCTCCCTAAAGAGGAACTATGGAGGAACCATCTCTCCCTGGGGCCCAATGGACAGGAAAGGAATCTCCCCTAAAGAGGAACTATGCAGGAACTATCTCTCCCCGGGGCCCAGTGGACAGGAAAGGAAGCTCCCCCTAAAGAGGAACTATGCAGGAACCATCTCTCCCTGAGGGACAGTGGACAGGAAAGGAAGCTCCCCTAAAGAGGAATTATGCAAGAACCATGTCTCCCCGGGGCCCATTGGACAGGAAAGGAAACTCCCCCTAAAGAGGAACTATGCAGGAACCATCTCTCCCTGAGGTCCAGTGGACAGGAAAGGAAGCTCCCCTAAAGAGAAACTATGCAGGAACCATCTCTCCTTGGGGCCCAGTGGACAGGGAAGGAAGCTCCCACTAACAAGGAAGTATGCAGGAACCATCTCTCCCTGAGGCCCAGTGGACATGAAAGAAAGCTCCACCTAAAGAGGAACCATCTCGCCCGAAGTCCAGTGGACAGGAAAGGAAACTCCCCCTAAAGAGGAACTATGCAGGAACCATCTCTCCCTGGGGCCCAGTGGACAGGAAAGGAAGCTCCCCCTAAAGAGGAACTATGCAGGAACCATCTCTACCTGGGGCCCAGTGGACAAGAAAGGAAGCTCCTCTAAAGAGGAACTATGCAGGAACCATCTCTCCCTGAAGCCCAGAGGACAGGAAAGGAAACTCCCCCTAAAGAGGAACTATGCAGGAACCATCTCTCCCTAGGGCTCAGTGGACAGGAAAGGAAGCTCCCCCTAACGAGGAACTATGCAGGAACCATCTCTCCCTGGGGCCCAGCGGATAGGAAAGGAAGCTCCCCTAAAGAGGAACTATGCATGACCCATCTCTCCCCGTGGTCCAGTGGACAGGAAAGGAAGCTCCCCTAAAGAGGAACTATGCAGGAACCATCTCTCCCTGGGGCCCAGTGGACAGGAAAGGAAGCTCCCCCTAAAGAGGAACTATGCAGGAACCATCTCCCCCTGAGGTCCAGTGGACAGGAAAGGAAGCTCCCGCTAAAGAGGAACTATGCAGGAACCATCTCTCCCTGAAGCCCAGTGGACAGGAAAGGAAACTCCCCCTAAAGAGGAACTATGCAGGAGCCATCTCTCCCTGGGGCCCAGTGGACAGGAAAGGAAGCTCCCCCTAAAGAGGAACTATGCAGGAACCATCTTTCCCTGGGGCCCAGTGGGCAGGAAAGGAAGCTCCCCCTAAAGAGGAACTATGCAGGAACCATCTCTCCCTGAGGGCCAGTGGAAGGAAATGAACCTCACCTAAAGAGGAACTATGCAGGAACCATCTCTCCCCCCTGGGGTCCAGTGTACAGGAAAGGAAGCTCCCCCTAAAGAGGAACTATGCAGGAACCATCTCCCCCCGAGGTGCAGTGGACAGGAAAGGAAGCTCCCCTAAAGTGGAACTATGCAGGAACCATCTCTCCCTGGGGCCCAGTGGATAGGAAAGGAAGCTCCCCTAAAGAGGAACTATGCATGACCCATCTCTCCCCGTGGTCCAGTGGACAGGAAAGGAAGCTCCCCTAAAGAGGAACTATGCAGGAACCATCTCTCCCTGGGGCCCATTGGACAGGAAAAGAAGCTCCCCCTAAAGAGGAACTATGCAGGAACCATCTCCCCCCGAGGTCCAGTGGACAGGAAAGGAAGGTCCCGCTAAAGAGGAACTATGCAGCAACCATCTCTCCCTGAAGTCCAGTGGACAGGAAAGGAAACTCCCCCTAAAGAGGAACTCTGCAGGAGCCATCTCTCCCTGGGGCCCAGTGGACAGGAAAGGAAGCTCCCCCTAAAGAAGAACTATGCAGTAATCATCTCTCCCTGAAGTCCAGTGAACAGGAAAGGAAGCTCTCCTAAAGAAAAATTATGCTGGGACCATCTCTTCCTGGGGCCCAGTGGACAGGAAAGGAAGCTGCCCCTAAAGAGGAACTATGCGGGAACCATCTCTCACTGAGGCCCGGTGGACAGGAAAGGAAGCTCCCCTGAAGAGGAACTATTCAGGAACCATCTCTCCTGAGGTCCAGTGGACAGGAAAGGAAGCTGCCCCTAAAGAGGAACTATGCGGGATCCATCTCTCACTGAGGCCCGGTGGACAGGAAAGGAAGCTCCCCTAAAGTGGAACTATGCAGGAACCATCTCTTCCCAGGGCCCAGGAGACAGGAAAGGAAGCTCCCCTAAAGAGGAACTTTGCAGGAGCCATCTCTCTCTGGGGCCCAGTGCAGTGGACAGGAAAGGAAGCTCCCCCTAAAGAGGAACTATGCAGAAACCATCTCTCCCTGGGGCCCAGTGGACAGGAAAGGAAGCTCCCCCTAAAGAGGAACTATGCACGAACCATCTCTCCCCAAGGCCCAGTGTACAGGAAAGGAAGCTCCACCTAAAGAGGAACCATCTTGCCCGAAGTCCAGTGGATAGGAAAGGAAACTCCCCCTAAAGAGGAACTATGCAGGAACCATCTCTCCCTGGGGCCCAGTGGACAGGAAAGGAAGCTCCCCCTAAAGAGGAACTATGCAGGAACCATCTCTACCTGGGGCCCAGTGGACAGGAAAGGAAGCTCCCCTAAAGAGGAACTATGCAGGAACCATCTCTCCCCAAGGTCCAGTGGACAGGAAAGGAGGCTCTCTCTAAAGAGGAACTATGCAGGAACCATATCTCCCTGAGGCCCATAGGACAGGAAACGAAGCTCCCCTAAAGAGGAACTATGCAGGAACCATCTCTCCCCGAGGCCCAGTGTACAGGAAAGGAAGCTCCCCCTAAAGAGGAACTATGCAGGAACCATCTCGCACAGAAGTTCAGTGGACAGGAAATGAATCTCCCCCTAAAGAGGAACTATGCAGGAACCATCTCTCCCTGGGGCCCAGTGGACAGGAAAGGAAGCTACCCCTAAAGAGGAACTATGCAGGAACCATCTCTCCCTGAGGCCCAGTGTACAGGAAAGGAAGCTCCACCTAAAGAGGAACCATCTCACCCGAAGTCCAGTGGACAGGAAAGGCAACTCCCCCTAAAGAGGATCTATGCAGGAGCCATCTCTCCCTGGGGCCCAGTGGACAGGAAAGGAAGCTCCCCCTAAAGAGGAACTATGCAGGAACGATCTCTACCTGGGGCCCAGTGGACAGGAAAGGAAGCTCCCCTAAAGATGAACTATGCAGGAACCATCTCTCCCCAAGGTCCAGTGGACAGGAAACAAGGTTCTCTCTAAAGAGTAACTATGCAGGAACCATATCTCTCTGAGGCCCAGTGGACAGGAAAGGAAGCACCCCTAAAGAAGAACTATGCAGGAACCATCTCTCCCAGAAGCCCAGTGTACGGGAAAGGAAGCTCCTGCTAAAGAGGAACTATGCAGGAACCATCTCACCCAGAAGTCCAGTGGATAGGAAAGGAAACTCGCCCTAAAGAGGAACTATGCAGGAACCATCTCTCCCTGGGGCCCAGGGGACAGGAAATGAAGCTCCACTAAAGAGGGATTATGCAGGAACCATATCTACCTGATGCCCAGTGGACCGGAAAGGAAGCTCACCCTAAAGAGGAACTATGCAGGAACCATCTCTCCCTGAACCCCAGTGGAAACGAAAGGAAACTCCCCCTAAAGAGGAACTATGCAGGAACGATCTCTCCCTGGGGCCCAGTGGACAGGAAAGAAATCTCCCGTAAAGAGGAACTATGCAGGAACCATCTCTCCCCTGGGCCCAGTGGACAGGAAAAGAAGCTCCCCCTACAGAGGAACTATGCAGGAACCATCTCTCCCTGTGGTCCAGTGGACAGGAAAGGAAGCTCCCCTAAAGAGGAATTATGCAGGAACCATCTCTCCCTGGGGCCCATTGGACAGGAAAGGAAGCTCCCCCTAAAGAGGAACTATGCAGGAACCATCTCTCCCTGAGGTCCAGTGGACAGGAAAGGAAGCTCCCCTAAAGAGAAACTATGTGGAAACCATCTCTCCCTGGGGCCCAGTGGACAGGAAAAGAAGCTCCCAGTAACAAGGAACTATGCAGGAACCATCTCTCCCTGAGGCCCAGTGGACAGGAAAGGAAGCTGCCCCTAAAGAGGAACTATGCAGGAAACATCTCTCCCCGAGGTCCAGTGGACAGGAAAGGAAGCTCCTCTAAAGAGCAACTATGCAGGAACCATCTCTCCCTGAAGCCCAGTGGTCAGGAAACGAAGCTCCTCTAAAGAGGAACTATGCAGGAACCATCTCTCCCCGGGGCCCAGTGGACAGGAAAGGAAGCTGCCCCTAAATAGGAACTATGCAGGAACCATCTCTCCCTGGGGGCCAGTGGACAGGAAAGGAATCTCCCCCTAAAGAGGAACTATGCAGGAACCATCTCCCCCTGAGGTCCAGTGGACAGGAAAGGAAGCTCCAGCTAAAGAGGAATTATGCAGGAACTATCTCTCACTGAAGCCCAGTGGACAGGAAAGGAAACTTCCCCTAAAGAGGAAATATGCAGGAGCCATCTTTCCCTGGGGCCCAGTGGACAGGAAAGGAAGCTCCCCCTAAAGAGGAACTATGCAGGAACCATCTCTCCCTGGGGCCGAGTGGACAGGAAAGGAAGCTCCCCCTAAAGAGGAACTATGCAGGAACCATCTCTCCCTGGGGCCGAGTGTACAGGAAAGGAAGCTCCCCTAAAGAGGAACTATGCAGGAACCATCTCTCCCTGTGGCCCAGTGGACACGAAAGGAATCCCCCCCTAAAGAGGAACTATGCAGGAACCATCTCCCCCTGAGGTCCAGTGGACAGGAAAGGAAGCTCCAGCTAAAGAGGAATTATGCAGGAACTATCTCTCCCTGAAGCCCAGTGGACAGGAAAGGAAGCTCCTCTAAAGAGCAACTATGCAGGAACCATCTCTCCCTGAAGCCCAGTGGTCAGGAAACGAAGCTCCTCTAAAGAGGAACTATGCAGGAACCATCTCTCCCCGGGGCCCAGTGGACAGGAAAGGAAGCTGCCCCTAAAGAGGAATTATGCAGAAACCATCTCCCCCTGAGGTCCAGTGGACAGGAAAGGAAGCTCCAGCTAAAGAGGAATTATGCAGGAACTATCTCTCCCTGAAGCCCAGTGGACAGGAAAGGAAGCTCCTCTAAAGAGCAACTATGCAGGAACCATCTCTCCCTGAAGCCCAGTGGTCAGGAAACGAAGCTCCTCTAAAGAGGAACTATGCAGGAACCATCTCTCCCTGAAGCCCAGTGGTCAGGAAACGAAGCTCCTCTAAAGAGGAACTATGCAGGAACCATCTCTCCCCGGGGCCCAGTGGACAGGAAAGGAAGCTCCCCCTAAAGAGGAACTATGCAAGAACCATCTCTCCCTGGGGCCGAGTGGACAGGAAAGGAAGCTCCCCTAAAGAGGAACTATGCAGGAACCATCTTTCCCTGGGGCCCAGTGGACAGGAAAGGAAGCTCCCCCTAAAGAGGAACTATGCAGGAACCATCTCTCCCTGGGGCCGAGTGGACAGTAAAGGAAGCTCCCCCTAAAGAGGAACTATGCAGGAACCATCTCTCCCTGAAGTCCAGTGGACAGGAAAGGAAGCTCCCCCTAAAAAGGAACTATGCAGGAACCATCTCTCCCCGAGGCCAGTGGTCAGGAAACGAAGCTCCTCTAAAGAGGAACTATGCAGGAACCATCTCTCCCCGGGGCCCAGTGGACAGGAAAGGAAGCTCCCCCTAAAGAGGAACTATGCAGGAACCATCTCTCCCTGGGGCCGAGTGGACAGGAAAGGAAGCTCCCCTAAAGAGGAACTATGCAGGAACCATCTTTCCCTGGGGCCCAGTGGACAGGAAAGGAAGCTCCCCCTAAAGAGGAACTATGCAGGAACCATCTCTCCCTGGGGCCGAGTGGACAGTAAAGGAAGCTCCCCCTAAAGAGGAACTATGCAGGAACCATCTCTCACTGAGGCCCAGTGGACAGGAAAGGAAGCTCCCCTAAAGAGGAACTATGCAGGAACCATCTCTTCCTGGGTCCCAGGAGACAGGAAAGGAAGCTCCCCCTAAAGAGGAACTATGCAGGAACCATCTCTCCTGAGGTCCAGTGGACAGGAAAAGAAGCTCCCCCTAAAGAGGAACTATGCAGGAACCATATCTCCCTGGGGCCCAGTGGAAAGGAAAGGAAGCTCCCCCTAAAAAGGAACTATGCAGGAACCATCTCTCCCCAAGGCCCAGTGTACAGGAAAGAAAGCTCCCCTAAAGAGGAACTATGCAGGAACCATCTCTCCCTGGGGTCCAGTGGACAGGAAAGGAAGCTCCCCTAAAGAGGAACTATTCAGGAACCATCTCCCCCCGAGGTCCAGTGGACAGGAAAGGAAGCTCCTGCTAAAGAGGAACTATGCAGGAACCATCTCTCCCTGAAGCCCAATGGACAGGAAAGGAAACTCCCCCTAAAGAGGAACTTTGCAGGAGCCATCTCTCTCTGGGTCCCAGTGCAGTGGACAGGAAAGGAAGCTCCCCCTAAAGAGGAACTATGCAGAAACCATCTCTCCCTGGGGCCCAGTGGACAGGAAAGGAAGCTCCCCCTAAAGAGGAACTATGCACGAACCATCTCTCCCCAAGGCCCAGTGTACAGGAAAGGAAGCTCCACCTAAAGAGGAACCATCTTGCCCGAAGTCCAGTGGATAGGGAAGGAAACTCCCCCTAAAGAAGAACTATGCAGGAACCATCTCTCCCTGGGGCCCAGTGGACAGGAAAGGAAGCTCCCCCTAAAGAGGAACTATGCAGGAACCATCTCTACCTGGGGCCCAGTGGACAGGAAAGGAAGCTCCCCTAAAGAGGAACTATGCAGGAACCATCTCTCCCCAAGGTCCAGTGGACAGGAAAGGAGGCTCTCTCTAAAGAGGAACTATGCAGGAACCATATCTCCCTGAGGCCCATAGGACAGGAAACGAAGCTCCCCTAAAGAGGAACTATGCAGGAACCATCTCTCCCCGAGGCCCAGTGTACAGGAAAGGAAGCTCCCCCTAAAGAGGAACTATGCAGGAACCATCTCGCACAGAAGTTCAGTGGACAGGAAATGAAACTCCCCCTAAAGAGGAACTATGCAGGAACAATCTCTCCCTGGGGCCCAGTGAACAGGAAAGGAAGCTCCACTAAAGAGGGATTATGCAGGCACCATCTCTCCCCGGGGCCCAGTGGACAGGAACGGAAGCTCACCCTAAAGAGGAATTATGCAGGAACCATCTCTCCCTAAACCCCAGTGGACAGGAAAGGAAACGCCCCCTAAAGAGGAACTATGGAGGAACCATCTCTCCCTGGGGCCCAATGGACAGGAAAGGAATCTCCCCTAAAGAGGAACTATGCAGGAACTATCTCTCCCCGGGGCCCAGTGGACAGGAAAGGAAGCTCCCCCTAAAGAGGAACTATGCAGGAACCATCTCTCCCTGAGGTCCAGTGGACAGGAAAGGAAGCTCCCCTAAAGAGGAATTATGCAAGAACCATCTCTCCCCGGGGCCCATTGGACAGGAAAGGAAACTCCCCCTAAAGAGGAACTATGCAGGTACCATCTCTCCCTGAGGTCCAGTGGACAGGAAAGGCAGCTCCCCTAAAGAGAAACTATGCAGGAACCATCTCTCCTTGGGGCCCAGTGGACAGGGAAGGAAGCTCCCACTAACAAGGAAGTATGCAGGAACCATCTCTCCCTGAGGCCCAGTGGACAGGAAAGGAAGCTCCACCTAAAGAGGAACCATCTCGCCCGAAGTCCAGTGGACAGGAAAGGAAACTCCCCCTAAAGAGGAACTATGCAGGAACCATCTCTCCCTGGGGCCCAGTGGACAGGAAAGGAAGCTCCCCCTAAAGAGGAACTATGCAGGAACCATCTCTACCTGGGGCCCAGTGGACAAGAAAGGAAGCTCCTCTAAAGAAGAACTATGCAGTAATCATCTCTCCCTGAAGTCCAGTGAACAGGAATGGAAGCTCTCCTAAAGAAAAATTATGCTGGGACCATCTCTTCCTGGGGCCCAGTGGACAGGAAAGGAAGCTGCCCCTAAAGAGGAACTATGCGGGAACCATCTCTCACTGAGGCCCGGTGGACAGGAAAGAAAGCTCCCCTGAAGAGGAACTATGCAGGAACCATCTCTCCTGAGGTCCAGTGGACAGGAAAGGAAACTCCCCCTAAAGAGGAACTATGCAGGAACCATCTCTCCCTGGGGCCCAGTGGACAGGAAAGGAAGCTCCCCCTAAAGAGGAACTATGCAGGAACCATCTCTACCTGGGGCCCAGTGGACAAGAAAGGAAGCTCCTCTAAAGAAGAACTATGCAGTAATCATCTCTCCCTGAAGTCCAGTGAACAGGAAAGGAAGCTCTCCTAAAGAAAAATTATGCTGGGACCATCTCTTCCTGGGGCCCAGTGGACAGGAAAGGAAGCTGCCCCTAAAGAGGAACTATGCGGGAACCATCTTTCACTGAGGCCCGGTGGACAGGAAAGAAAGCTCCCCTGAAGAGGAACTATGCAGGAACCATCTCTCCTGAGGTCCAGTGGACAGGAAAGGAAGCTGCCCCTAAAGAGGAACTATGCGGGAACCATCTCTCACTGAGGCCCGGTGGACAGGAAAGGAAGCTCCCCTAAAGAGGAACTATGCAGGAACCATCTCTTCCCGGGGCCCAGGAGACAGGAAAGCAAGCTCCCCTAAAGAGGAACTTTGCAGGAGCCATCTCTCTCTGGGGCCCAGTGCAGTGGACAGGAAAGGAAGCTCACCCTAAAGAGGAACTATGCAGAAACCATCTCTCCCTGGGGCCCAGTGGACAGGAAAGAAGCTCCCCCTAAAGAGGAACTATGCACGAACCATCTCTCCCCAAGGCCCAGTGTACAGGAAAGGAAGCTCCACCTAAAGAGGAACCATCTTGCCCGAAGTCCAGTGGATAGGAAAGGAAACTCCCCCTAAAGAGGAACTATGCAGGAACCATCTCTCCCTGAGGTCCAGTGGACAGGAAAGGAAGCTCCCCTAAAGAGGAATTATTCAAGAACCATCTCTCCCCGGGGCCCATTGGACAGGAAAGGAAACTCCCCCTAAAGAGGAACTATGCAGGTACCATCTCTCCCTGAGGTCCAGTGGACAGGAAAGGAAGCTCCCCTAAGGAGAAACTATGCAGGAACCATCTCTCCTTGGGGCCCAGTGGACAGGGAAGGAAGCTCCCACTAACAAGGAAGTATGCAGGAACCATCTCTCCCTGAGGCCCAGTGGACATGAAAGGAAGCTCCACCTAAAGAGGAACCATCTCGCCTGAAGTCCAGTGGACAGGAAAGGAAACTCCCCCTAAAGAGGAACTATGCAGGAACCATCTCTCCCTGGGGCCCAGTGGACAGGAAAGGAAGCTCCCCCTAAAGAGGAACTATGCAGGAACCATCTCTACCTGGGGCCCAGTGGACAAGAAAGGAAGCTCCTCTAAAGAAGAACTATGCAGTAATCATCTCTCCCTGCAGTCCAGTGAACAGGAAAGGAAGCTCTCCTAAAGAAAAATTATGCTGGGACCATCTCTTCCTGGGGCCCAGTGGACAGGAAAGGAAGCTGCCCCTAAAGAGGAACTATGCGGGAACCATCTCTCACTGAGGCCCGGTGGACAGGAAAGAAAGCTCCCCTGAAGAGGAACTATGCAGGAACCATCTCTCCTGAGGTCCAGTGGACAGGAAAGGAAGCAGCCCCTAAAGAGGAACTATGCGGGAACCATCTCTCACTGAGGCCCGGTGGACAGGAAAGGAAGCTCCCCTAATGAGGAACTATGCAGGAACCATCTCTTCCCGGGGCCCAGGAGACAGGAAAGGAAGCTCCCCTAAAGAGGAACTTTGCAGGAGCCATCTCTCTCTGGGGCCCAGTGCAGTGGACAGGAAAGGAAGCTCCCCCTAAAGAGGAACTATGCAGAAACCATCTCTCCCTGGGGCCCAGTGGACAGGAAAGAAGCTCCCCCTAAAGAGGAACTATGCACGAACCATCTCTCCCCAAGGCCCAGTGTACAGGAAAGGAAGCTCCACCTAAAGAGGAACCATCTTGCCCGAAGTCCAGTGGATAGGAAAGGAAACTCCCCCTAAAGAGGAACTATGCAGGAACCATCTCTCCCTGGGGCCCAGTGGACAGGAAAGGAAGCTCCCCCTAAAGAGGAACTATGCAGGAACCATCTCTACCTGGGGCCCAGTGGACAGGAAAGGAAGCTCCCCTAAAGAGGAACTATGCAGGAACCATCTCTCCCCAAGGTCCAGTGGACAGGAAAGGAGGCTCTCTCTAAAGAGGAACTATGCAGGAACCATATCTCCCTGAGGCCCATAGGACAGGAAACGAAGCTCCCCTAAAGAGGAACTATGCAGGAACCATCTCTCCCCGAGGCCCAGTGTACAGGAAAGGAAGCTCCCCCTAAAGAGGAACTATGCAGGAACCATCTCGCACAGAGGTTCAGTGGACAGGAAATGAATCTCCCCCTAAAGAGGAACTATGCAGGAACCATCTCTCCCTGGGGCCCAGTGGACAGGAAAGGAAGCTACCCCTAAAGAGGAACTATGCAGGAACCATCTCTCCCTGAGGCCCAGTGTACAGGAAAGGAAGCTCCACCTAAAGAGGAACCATCTCACCCGAAGTCCAGTGGACAGGAAAGGCAACTCCCCCTAAAGAGGATCTATGCAGGAGCCATCTCTCCCTGGGGCCCAGTGGACAGGAAAGGAAGCTCCCCCTAAAGAGGAACTATGCAGGAACGATCTCTACCTGGGGCCCAGTGGACAGGAAAGGAAGCTCCCCTAAAGATGAACTATGCAAGAACCATCTCTCCCCAAGGTCCAGTGGACAGGAAACAAGGTTCTCTCTAAAGAGTAACTATGCAGGAACCATATCTCTCTGAGGCCCAGTGGACAGGAAAGGAAGCACCCCTAAAGAAGAACTATGCAGGAACCATCTCTCCCAGAAGCCCAGTGTACGGGAAAGGAAGCTCCTGCTAAAGAGGAACTATGCAGGAACCATCTCACCCAGAAGTCCAGTGGATAGGAAAGGAAACTCGCCCTAAAGAGGAACTATGCAGGAAATATCTCTCCCTGGGGCCCAGGGGACAGGAAATGAAGCTCCACTAAAGAGCGATTATGCAGGAACCATATCTACCTGATGCCCAGTGGACCGGAAAGGAAGCTCACCCTAAAGAGGAACTATGCAGGAACCATCTCTCCCTGAACCCCAGTGGAAACGAAAGGAAACTCCCCCTAAAGAGGAAATATGCAGGAACGATCTCTTCCTGGGGCCCAGTGGACAGGAAAGAAATCTCCCGTAAAGAGGAACTATGCAGGAACCATCTCTCCCCTGGGCCCAGTGGACAGGAAAGGAAGCTCCCCCTACAGAGGAACTATGCAGGAACCATCTCTCCCTGTGGTCCAGTGGACAGGAAAGGAAGCTCCCCTAAAGAGGAATTATGCAGGAACCATCTCTCCCTGGGGCCCATTGGACAGGAAAGGAAGCTCCCCCTAAAGAGGAACTATGCAGGAACCATCTCTCCCTGAGGTCCAGTGGACAGGAAAGGAAGCTCCCCTAAAGAGAAACTATGTGGAAACCATCTCTCCCTGGGGCCCAGTGGACAGGAAAAGAAGCTCCCAGTAACAAGGAACTATGCAGGAACCATCTCTCCCTGAGGCCCAGTGGACAGGAAAGGAAGCTGCCCCTAAAGAGGAACTATGCAGGAAACATCTCTCCCCGAGGTCCAGTGGACAGGAAAGGAAGCTCCTCTAAAGAGCAACTATGCAGGAACCATCTCTCCCTGAAGCCCAGTGGTCAGGAAACGAAGCTCCTCTAAAGAGGAACTATGCAGGAACCATCTCTGCCCGGGCCCAGTGGACAGGAAAGGAAGCTCCCCCTAAAGAGGAACTATGCAGGAACCATCTCTCCCTGGGGCCGAGTGGACAGTAAAGGAAGCTCCCCCTAAAGAGGAACTATGCAGGAACCATCTCTCACTGAGGCCCAGTGGACAGGAAAGGAAGCTCCCCTAAAGAGGAACTATGCAGGAACCATCTCTTCCTGGGGCCCAGGAGACAGGAAAGGAAGCTCCCCCTAAAGAGGAACTATGCAGGAACCATCTCTCCTGAGGTCCAGTGGACAGAAAAAGAAGCTCCCCCTAAAGAGGAACTATGCAGGAACCATATCTCCCTGGAGCCCAGTGGAAAGGAAAGGAAGCTCCCCCTAAAAAGGAACTATGCAGGAACCATCTCTCCCCGAGGCCCAGTGTACAGGAAAGAAAGCTCCCCTAAAGAGGAACTATGCAGGAACCATCTCTCCCTGGGGTCCAGTGGACAGGAAAAGAAGCTCCCCCTAAAGAGGAACTATGCAGGAACCATATCTCCCTGGAGCCCAGTGGAAAGGAAAGGAAGCTCCCCCTAAAAAGGAACTATGCAGGAACCATCTCTCCCCGAGGCCCAGTGTACAGGAAAGAAAGCTCCCCTAAAGAGGAACTATGCAGGAACCATCTCTCCCTGGGGTCCAGTGGACAGGAAAGGAAGCTCCCCTAAAGAGGAACTATTCAGGAAACATCTCCCCCCGAGGTCCAGTGGACAGGAAAGGAAGCTCCTGCTAAAGAGGAACTATGCAGGAACCATCTCTCCCTGAAGCCCAATGGACAGGAAAAGAAACTCCCCCTAAAGAGGAACTTTGCAGGAGCCATCTCTCTCTGGGGCCCAGTGCAGTGGACAGGAAAGGAAGCTCCCCCTAAAAAGGAACTATGCAGAAACCATCTCTCCCTGGGGCCCAGTGGACAGGAAAGGAAGCTCCCCCTAAAGAGGAACTATGCACGAACCATCTCTCCCCAAGGCCCAGTGTACAGGAAAGGACGCTCCACCTAAAGAGGAACCATCTTGCCCGAAGTCCAGTGGATAGGGAAGGAAACTCCCCCTAAAGAGGAACTATGCAGGAACCATCTCTCCCTGGGGCCCAGTGGACAGGAAAGGAAGCTCCCCCTAAAGAGGAACTATGCAGGAACCATCTCTACCTGGGGCCCAGTGGACAGGAAAGGAAGCTCCCCTAAAGAGGAACTATGCAGGAACCATCTCTCCCCAAGGTCCAGTGGACAGGAAAGGAGGCTCTCTCTAAAGAGGAACTATGCAGGAACCATATCTCCCTGAGGCCCATAGGACAGGAAACGAAGCTCCCATAAAGAGGAACTATGCAGGAACCATCTCTTCCCGAGGCCCAGTGTACAGGAAAGGAAGCTCCCCCTAAAGAGGAACTATGCAGGAACCATCTCGCACAGAAGTTCAGTGGACAGGAAATGAAACTCCCCCTAAAGAGGAACTATGCAGGAACAATCTCTCCCTGGGGCCCAGTGAACAGGAAAGGAAGCTCCACTAAAGAGGGATTATGCAGGCACCATCTCTCCCCGGGGCCCAGTGGACAGGAACGGAAGCTCACCCTAAAGAGGAAATATGCAGGGACCATCTCTCCCTAAACCCCAGTGGACAGGAAAGGAAACGCCCCCTAAAGAGGAACTATGGAGGAACCATCTCTCCCTGGGGCCCAATGGACAGGAAAGGAATCTCCCCTAAAGAGGAACTATGCAGGAACTATCTCTCCCCGGGGCCCAGTGGACAGGAAAGGAAGCTCCCCCTAAAGAGGAACTATGCAGGAACCATCTCTCCCTGAGGTCCAGTGGACAGGAAAGGAAGCTCCCCTAAAGAGGAATTATGCAAGAACCATCTCTCCCCGGGGCCCATTGGACAGGAAAGGAAACTCCCCCTAAAGAGGAACTATGCAGGAACCATCTCTCCCTGAGGTCCAGTGGACAGGAAAGGAAGCTCCCCTAAAGAGAAACTATGCAGGAACCATCTCTCCTTGGGGCCCAGTGGACAGGGAAGGAAGCTCCCACTAACAAGGAAGTATGCAGGAACCATCTCTCCCTGAGGCCCAGTGGACATGAAAGGAAGCTCCACCTAAAGAGGAACCATCTCGCCTGAGGTCCAGTGGACAGGAAAGGAAACTCCCCCTAAAGAGGAACTATGCAGGAACCATCTCTCCCTGGGGCCCAGTGGACAGGAAAGGAAGCTCCCCCTAAAGAGGAACTATGCAGGAACCATCTCTACCTGGGGCCCAGTGGACAAGAAAGGAAGCTCCTCTAGAGAGGAACTATGCAGGAACCATCTCTCCCTGAAGCCCAGAGGACAGGAAAGGAAACTCCCCCTAATGAGGAACTACGCAGGAACCATCTCTCCCTAGGGCTCAGTGGACAGGAAAGGAAGCTCCCCCTAAAGAGGAACTATGCAGGAACCATCTCTCCCTGGGGCCCAGTGGATAGGAAAGGAAGCTCCCCTAAACAGGAACTATGCATGACCCATCTCTCCCCGTGGTCCAGTGGACAGGAAAGGAAGCTCCCCTAAAGAGGAACTATGCAGGAAACATCTCTCCCTGGGGCCCAGTGGACAGGAAAGGAAGCTCCCCTAAAGAGGAACTATGCAGGAACCATCTCTCCCTGAAGCCCAGTGGACAGGAAAGGAAACTCCCCCTAAAGAGGAACTATGCAGGAGCCATCTCTCCCTGGGGCCCAGTGGACAGGAAAGGAAGCTCCCCCTAAAGAGGAACTATGCAGGAACCATCTTTCCCTGGGGCCCAGTGGACAGGAAAGGAAGCTCCCCCTAAAGAGGAACTATGCAGGAACCATCTCTCCCTGAGGGCCAGTGGAAGGAAATGAACCTCACCTAAAGAGGAACTATGCAGGAACCATCTCTCCCCCCTGGGGTCCAGTGTACAGGAAAGGAAGCTCCCCCTAAAGAGGAACTATGCAGGAACCATCTCCCCCCGAGGTGCAGTGGACAGGAAAGGAAGCTCCCCTAAAGTGGAACTATGCAGGAACCATCTCTCCCTGGGGCCCAGTGGACAGGAAAGGAAGCTCCCCCTAAAGAGGGATTATGCAGGAACCATCTCCCCCCGAGGTCCAGTGGACAGGAAAGGAAGGTCCCGCTAAAGAGGAACTATGCAGCAACCATCTCTCCCTGAAGTCCAGTGGACAGGAAAGGAAACTCCCCCTAAAGAGGAACTCTGCAGGAGCCATCTCTCCCGGGGGCCCAGTGGACAGGAAAGGAAGCTCCCCCTAAAGAAGAACTATGCAGTAATCATCTCTCCCTGAAGTCCAGTGAACAGGAAAGGAAGCTCTCCTAAAGAAAAATTATGCTGGGACCATCTCTTCCTGGGGCCCAGTGGACAGGAAAGGAAGCTGCCCCTAAAGAGGAACTATGCGGGAACCATCTCTCACTGAGGCCCGGTGGACAGGAAAGGAAGCTCCCATAAAGAGGAACTATGCAGGAACCATCTCTTCCCGGGTCCCAGTGGACAGGAAAGGAAGCTCCCCTAAAGAGGAACTATGCAGGAACCATCTCTCCCCAAGGTCCAGTGGACAGGAAAGGAGGCTCTCTCTAAAGAGGAACTATGCAGGAACCATATCTCCCTGAGGCCCATAGGACAGGAAACGAAGCTCCCCTAAAGAGGAACTATGCAGGAACCATCTCTCCCCGAGGCCCAGTGTACAGGAAAGGAAGCTCCCCCTAAAGAGGAACTATGCAGGAACCATCTCGCACAGAAGTTCAGTGGACAGGAAATGAATCTCCCCCTAAAGAGGAACTATGCAGGAACCATCTCTCCCTGGGGCCCAGTGGACAGGAAAGGAAGCTACCCCTAAAGAGGAACTATGCAGGAACCATCTCTCCCTGAGGCCCAGTGTACAGGAAAGGAAGCTCCACCTAAAGAGGAACCATCTTACCCGAAGTCCAGTGGACAGGAAAGGCAACTCCCCCTAAAGAGGATCTATGCAGGAGCCATCTCTCCCTGGGGCCCAGTGGACAGGAAAGGAAGCTCCCCCTAAAGAGGAACTATGCAGGAACGATTTCTACCTGGGGCCCAGTGGACAGGAAAGGAAGCTCCCCTAAAGATGAACTATGCAGGAACCATCTCTCCCCAAGGTCCAGTGGACAGGAAACAAGGTTCTCTCTAAAGAGTAACTATGCAGGAACCATATCTCTCTGAGGCCCAGTGGACAGGAAAGGAAGCACCCCTAAAGAAGAACTATGCAGGAACCATCTCTCCCAGAAGCCCAGTGTACGGGAAAGGAAGCTCCTGCTAAAGAGGAACAATGCAGGAACCATCTCACCCAGAAGTCCAGTGGATAGGAAAGGAAACTCGCCTTAAAGAGGAACTATGCAGGAACCACCTCTCCCTGGGGCCCAGGGGACAGGAAATGAAGCTCCACTAAAGAGGGATTATGCAGGAACCATATCTACCTGATGCCCAGTGGACCGGAAAGGAAGCTCACCCTAAAGAGGAACTATGCAGGAACCATCTCTCCCTGAACCCCAGTGGAAACAAAAGGAAACTCCCCCTAAAGAGGAACTATGCAGGAACGATCGCTCCCTGGGGCCCAGTGGACAGGAAAGAAATCTCCCGTAAAGAGGAACTATGCAGGAACCATCTCTCCCCTGGGCCCAGTGGACAGGAAAGGAAGCTCCCCCTACAGAGGAACTATGCAGGAACCATCTCTCCCTGTGGTCCAGTGGACAGGAAAGGAAGCTCCCCTAAAGAGGAATTATGCAGGAACCATCTCTCCCTGGGGCCCATTGGACAGGAAAGGAAGCTCCCCCTAAAGAGGAACTATGCAGGAACCATCTCTCCCTGAGGTCCAGTGGACAGGAAAGGAAGCTCCCCTAAAGAGAAACTATGTGGAAACCATCTCTCCCTGGGGCCCAGTGGACAGGAAAAGAAGCTCCCAGTAACAAGGAACTATGCAGGAACCATCTCTCCCTGAGGCCCAGTGGACAGGAAAAGAAGCTGCCCCTTAAGAGGAACTATGCAGGAAACATCTCTCCCCGAGGTCCAGTGGACAGGAAAGGAAGCTCCTCTAAAGAGCAACTATGCAGGAACCATCTCTCCCTGAAGCCCAGGGGTCAGGAAACGAAGCTCCTCTAAAGAGGAACTATGCAGGAACCATCTCTCCCCGGGGCCCAGTGGACAGGAAAGGAAGGTGCCCCTAAAGAGGAATTATGCAGAAGCCAGCTCTCCCTGGGGCCCAGTGGACAGGAAAGGAAGCTGCCCCTAAATAGGAACTATGCAGGAACCATCTCTCCCTGGGGGCCAGTGGACAGGAAAGGAATCTCCCCCTAAAGAGGAACTATGCAGGAACCATCTCCCCCTGAGGTCCAGTGGACAGGAAAGGAAGCTCCCCTAAACAGGAACTATGCATGACCCATCTCTCCCCGTGGTCCAGTGGACAGGAAAGGAAGCTCCCCTAAAGAGGAACTATGCAGGAACCATCTCTCCCTGGGGCCCAGTGGACAGGAAAGGAAGCTCCCCTAAAGAGGAACTATGCGGGAACCATCTCTCCCTGAAGCCCAGTGGACAGGAAAGGAAACTCCCCCTAAAGAGGAACTATGCAGGAGCCATCTCTCCCTGGGGCCCAGTGGACAGGAAAGGAAGCTCCCCCTAAAGAGGAACTATGCAGGAACCATCTTTCCCTGGGGCCCAGTGGACAGGAAAGGAAGCTCCCCCTAAAGAGGAACTATGCAGGAACCATCTCTCCCTGAGGGCCAGTGGAAGGAAATGAACCTCACCTAAAGAGGAACTATGCAGGAACCATCTCTCCCCCCTGGGGTCCAGTGTACAGGAAAGGAAGCTCCCCCTAAAGAGGAACTATGCAGGAACCATCTCCCCCCGAGGTGCAGTGGACAGGAAAGGAAGCTCCCCTAAAGTGGAACTATGCAGGAACCATCTCTCCCTGGGGCCCAGTGGACAGGAAAGGAAGCTCCCCCTAAAGAGGGATTATGCAGGAACCATCTCCCCCCGAGGTCCAGTGGACAGGAAAGGAAGGTCCCGCTAAAGAGGAACTATGCAGCAACCATCTCTCCCTGAAGTCCAGTGGACAGGAAAGGAAACTCCCCCTAAAGAGGAACTCTGCAGGAGCCATCTCTCCCGGGGCCCAGAGGACAGGAAAGGAAGGTGCCCCTAAAGAGGAATTATGCAGAAGCCAGCTCTCCCTGGGGCCCAGTGGACAGGAAAGGAAGCTGCCCCTAAATAGGAACTATGCAGGAACCATCTCTCCCTGGGGGCCAGTGGACAGGAAAGGAATCTCCCCCTAAAGAGGAACTATGCAGGAACCATCTCCCCCTGAGGTCCAGTGGACAGGAAAGGAAGCTCCAGCTAAAGAGGAATTATGCAGGAACTATCTCTCCCTGAAGCCCAGTGGACAGGAAAGGAAACTCCCCCTAAAGAGGAAATATGCAGGAGCCATCTTTCACTGGGGCCCAGTGGACAGGAAAGGAAGCTCCCCCTAAAGAGGAACTATGCAGGAACCATCTCTCCCTGGGGCCGAGTGGACAGGAAAGGAAGCTCCCCCTAAAGAGGAACTATGCAGGAACCATCTCTCCCTGGGGCCGAGTGTACAGGAAAGGAATCTCCCCTAAAGAGGAACTATGCAGGAACCATCTCTCCCTGTGGCCCAGTGGACACGAAAGGAATCTCCCCCTAAAGAGGAACTATGCAGGAACCATCTCCCCCTGAGGTCCAGTGGACAGGAAAGGAAGCTCCAGCTAAAGAGGAATTATACAGGAACTATCTCTCCCTGAAGCCCAGTGGACAGGAAAGGAAGCTCCTCTAAAGAGCAACTATGCAGGAACCACCTCTCCCTGAAGCCCAGTGGTCAGGAAACGAAGCTCCTCTAAAGAGGAACTATGCAGGAACCATCTCTCCCCGGGGCCCAGTGGACAGGAAAGGAAGCTGCCCCTAAAGAGGAATTATGCAGAAACCATCTCCCCCTGAGGTCCAGTGGACAGGAAAGGAAGCTCCAGCTAAAGAGGAATTATGCAGGAACTATCTCTCCCTGAAGTCCAGTGGACAGGAAAGGAAGCTCCCCCTAAAAAGGAACTATGCAGGAACCATCTCTCCCCGAGGCCAGTGTACAGGAAAGGAAGCTCCACCTAAAGAAGAACCATCTCACCCGAAGTCAGGTGGACAGGAAAGGAAACTCCCCCTAAAGAGGAACTATGCAGGACTCATCTCTCCCGAGGTCCAGTGGACAGGAAAGGAATCTCCCCTAAAGAGGAACCATGCAGGACCCATCTCTCTCCGAGGTCCAATGGACAGGAAAGGAAGCTCCCCTAAAGAGGAACTGTGCAGGAACCATCTCTCCCTGGGGCCCAGTGGACAGGAAAGGAAGCTCCCCCTAAAGACGAACTATGCAGGAACCATCTCCCACCGAGGTCCAGCGGACAGGAAAGAAACTCCTGCTAAAGAGGAACTATGCAGGAACCATCTCTCCCCGAGGCCAGTGTACAGGAAAGGAAGCTCCACCTAAAGAAGAACCATCTCGCCCGAAGTCAGGTGGACAGGAAAGGAAACTCCCCCTAAAGAGGAACTATGCAGGACCCATCTCTCTCCGAGGTCCAGTGGACAGGAAAGGAAGCTCCCCTAAAGAGGAACTGTGCAGGAACCATCTCTCCCTGGGGCCCAGTGGACAGGAAAGGAAGCTCCCCCTAAAGACGAACTATGCAGGAACCATCTCCCACCGAGGTCCAGTGGACAGGAAAGGAAACTCCTGCTAAAGAGGAACTATGCAGGAACCATCTCTCTCTGAAGCCCAATGGACAGGAAAGGAAACTCCCCCTAAAGATGAACTATGCAGGAGCCATCTCTCTCTGGGGCCCAGTGGACAGGAAAGGAAGCTCCCCCTAAAGAGGATCTATGCAGGAACCATCTCTCCCTGGGGCCCAGTGGACAGGAAAGGAAGCTCCACCTAAAGAGGAACCATCTCGCCTGAAGTCCAGTGGACAGCAAAGGAAACTCACCCTAAATAGGAACTATGCAGGAACCATCTCTCCCTGGGGCCCAGTGGACAGGAAAGGAAGTTCCCCCTAAAGAGGAACAATGCAGGAGCCATCTATACCTGGGGCCCAGTGGACAGGAAAGGAAGCTCCCCTAAAGAGGAACTATGCAGGAACTATCTCTCCCCAAGGTCCAGTGGACAGGAAAGGAAGCTCCTCTAAAGAGGAACTATACAGGAACCATATGTCCCTGAGGCCCAGTGGACAGGAAAGGAAGCTACCCCTAAAGAGGAACTATGCAGGAACCATCTCTCCCTGAAGCCCAGAGGACAGGAAAGGAAACCCCCCCTAAAGAGGAACTATGCAGGAACCATCTCTCCCTTGGGCCCAGTGGACAGGAAAGGAAGCTCCCCCTAAAGAGGAACTATGCAGGAACCATCTCTCTCTGAGGTCCAGTGGACAGGAAAGGAAGCTCCCCTAAAGAGGAATTATGCAGGAACCATCTCTCCGTGGGGCCCAGTGGACAGGAAAGGAAGCTCCCCCTAAAGAGGAACTATGCAGGAACCATCTCTCCCTGGGGCCCAGTGGATAGGAAAGAAAGCTCCCCTAAAGTGGAACTATGCAGGAACCATCTCTCCCTGGGGCCCAGTGGACAGGAAAGGAAGCTCCCCCTAAAGAGGAACTATGCAGGAACCATCTCCCCCCGAGGTCTAGTGGACAGGAAAGGAAGGTCCCGCTAAAGAGGACTATGCAGCAACCATCTCTCCCTGAAGTCCAGTGGACAGCAAAGGAAACTCCGCCTAAAGAGGAACTCTGCAGGAGCCATCTCTCCCTGGGGCCCAGTGGACAGGAAAGGAAGCTCCCCCTAAAGAAGAACTGTGCAGTAATCATCTCTCCCTGAAGTCCAGTGAACAGGAAAGGAAGCTCTCCTAAAGAGAAATTATGCTGGGACCATCTCTTCCTGGGGCCCAGTGGACAGGAAAGGAAGCTGCCCCTAAAGAGGAACTATGCTGGAACCATCTCTCACTGAGGCCCAGTGGACAGGAAAGGAAGCTTCCCTAAAGAGGAACTATGCAGGAACCATCTCTTCCTGGGGCCCAGGAGACAGGAAAGGAAGCTCCTCCTAAAGAGGAGCTATGCAGGAACCATCTCTCCTGAGTCCAGTGGACAGGAAAAGAAGCTCCCCCTAAAGAGGAACTATGCAGGAACCATATCTCCTTGGGGCCCAGTGGAAAGGAAAGGAAGCTCCCCCTAAAAAGGAACTATGCAGGAACCATCTCTCCCCGAGGCCCAGTGTACAGGAAAGAAAGCTCCCCTAAAGAGGAACTATGCAGGAACCATCTCTCCCTGGGATCCAGTGGACAGGAAAGGAAGCTCCCCTAAAGAGGAACTATTCAGGAACCATCTCCCCCTGAGGTCCAGTGGACAGGAAAGGAAGCTCCTGCTAAAGAGGAACTATGCAGGAACCATCTCTCCCTGAAGCCCAATGGACAGGAAAGGAAACTCCCCCTAAAGAGGAACTTTGCAGGAGCCATCTCTCTCTGGGGCCCAGTGCAGTGGATAGGAAAGGAAACTCCCCCTAAAGAGGAACTATGCAGGAACCATCTCTCCCTGGGGCCCAGTGGACAGGAAAGGAAGCTCCCCCTAAAGAGGAACTATGCAGGAACCATCTCTACCTGGGGCCCAGTGGACAGGAAAGGAAGCTCCCCTAAAGAGGAACTATGCAGGAACCATCTCTCCCCGAGGCCCAGTGTACAGGAAAGGAAGCTCCCCCTAAAGAGGAACTATGCAGGAACCATCTCTCTCTGGGGCCCAGTGGATAGGAAAGGAAGCTCCCCTAAAGAGGAATTATGCAGAAACCATCTCTCCCTGGGACCCAGTGGACAGGAGAGGAAGCTACCCCTAAAAAGGAACTATGCAGGACCCATCTCTCCCTGGGGCCCAGTGGCTAGGAAAGAAAGCTCCCCTAAAGTGGAACTATGCAGGAACCATCTCTCCGTGGGGCCCAGTGGACAGGAAAGGAAGCTCCCCCTAAAGCGGAACTATGCAGGAACCATCTCTCCCTGGGGCCCAGTGGCTAGGAAAGAAAGCTCCCCTAAAGTGGAACTATGCAGGAACCATCTCTCCCTGGGGCCCAGTGGACAGGAAAGGAAGCTCCCCCTAAAGAGGAATTATGCAGGAACCATCTCCCCCCGAGGTCTAGTGGACAGGAAAGGAAGGTCCCGCTAAAGAGGAACTATGCAGCAACCATCTCTACCTGAAGTCCAGTGGACAGCAAAGGAAACTCCGCCTAAAGAGGAACTCTGCAGGAGCCATCTCTCACTGGGGCCCAGTGGACAGGAAAGGAAGCTCCCCCTAAAGAGGAACTATGCAGGAACCATCTCTCTCTGGGGCCCAGTGGATAGGAAAGGAAGCTCCCCTAAAGAGGAATTATGCAGAAACCATCTCTCCCTGGGGCCCAGTGGCTAGGAAAGAAAGCTCCCCTAAAGTGGAACTATGCAGGAACCATCTCTCCCTGGGGCCCAGTGGACAGGAAAGGAAGCTCCCCTAAAGAGGAATTATGCAGGAACCATCTCTCCGTGGGGCCCAGTGGACAGGAAAGGAAGCTCCCCCTAAAGCGGAACTATGCAGGAACCATCTCTCCCTGGGGCCCAGTGGCTAGGAAAGAAAGCTCCCCTAAAGTGGAACTATGCAGGAACCATCTCTCCCTGGGGCCCAGTGGACAGGAAAGGAAGCTCCCCCTAAAGAGGAATTATGCAGGAACCATCTCCCCCCGAGGTCTAGTGGACAGGAAAGGAAGGTCCCGCTAAAGAGGAACTATGCAGCAACCATCTCTACCTGAAGTCCAGTGGACAGCAAAGGAAACTCCGCCTAAAGAGGAACTCTGCAGGAGCCATCTCTCACTGGGGCCCAGTGGACAGGAAATGAAGCTCCCCCTAAAGAAGAACTATGCAGTAATCATCTCTCCCTGAAGTCCAGTGAACAGGAAAGGAAGCTCTCCTAAAGAGAAATTATGCTGGGACCATCTCTTCCTGGGGCCCAGTGGACAGGAAAGGAAGCTGCCCCTAAAGAGGAACTATGCGGGAACCATCTCTCACTGAGGCCCAGTGGACAGGAAAGGAAGCTCCCCTAAAGAGGAACTATGCAGGAACCATCTCTTCTTGGGGCCCAGGAGACAGGAAAGGAAGCTCCCCCTAAAGAGGAACTATGCAAGAACCATCTCTCCTGAGTCCAGGGGACAGGAAAAGAAGCTCCCCCTAAAGAGGAACTATGCAGGAACCATATCTCCCTGGGGCCCAGTGGAGAGGAAAGGAAGCTACCCCTAAAATGGAACTATGCAGTTACCATCTCTCCCCGAGGCCCAGTGTACAGGAAAGAAAGCTCCCCTAAAGAGGAACTATTCAGGAACCATCTCCCCCCGAGGTCCAGTGGACAGGAAAGGAAGCTCCTGCTAAAGAGGAACTATGCAGGAACCATCTCTCCCTGAAGCCCAATGGACAGGAAAGGAAACTCCCCCTAAAGAGGAACTTTGCAGGAGCCATCTCTCTCTGGGGCCCAGTGCAGTGGATAGGAAAGGAAACTCCCCCTAAAGAGGAACTATGCAGGAACCATCTCTCCCTGGGGCCCAGTGGACAGGAAAGGAAGCTCCCCCTAAAGAGGAACTATGCAGGAACCATCTCTACCTAGGGCCCAGTGGACAGGAAAGGAAGCTCCCCTAAAGAGGAACTATGCAGGAACCATCTCTCCCCAAGGTCCAGTGGACAGGAAATGAGGCTCTCTCTAAAGAGGAACTATGCAGGAACCATATCTCCCTGAGGCCCATAGGACAGGAAAAGAAGCTCCCCTAAAGAGGAACTATGCAGGAACCATCTCTCCCCGACGTCCAGTGTACAGGAAAGGAAGCTCCCCCTAAAGAGGAACTATGCAGGAACCATCTCGCACAGAAGTTCAGTGGACAGGAAATGAAACTCCCCCTAAAGAGGAACTATGCAGGAACAATCTCTCCCTGGGGCCCAGTGAACAGGAAAGGAAGCTCCACTAAAGAGGGATTATGCAGGCACCATCTCTCCCCGGGTCCCAGTGGACAGGAACGGAAGCTCACCCTAAAGAGGAATTATGCAGGAACCATCTCTCCCTAAACCCCAGTGGACAGGAAAGGAAACGCCCCCTAAAGAGGAACTATAGAGGAACCATCTCTCCCTGGGGCCCAATGGACAGGAAAGGAATCTCCCCTAAAGAGGAACTATGCAGGAACTATCTCTCCCCGGGGCCCAGTGGACAGGAAAGGAAGCTCCCCCTAAAGAGGAACTATGCAGGAACCATCTCTCCCTGAGGTCCAGTGGACAGGAAAGGAAGTTCCCCTAAAGAGAAACTATGTGGAAACCATCTCTCCCTGGGGCCCAGTGGACAGGAAAAGAAGCTCCCAGTAATAAGGAACTATGCAGGAACCATCTCTCAGTGAGGCCCAGTGGACAGGAAAGGAAGCTGCCCCTAAAGAGGAACTATGCAGGAACCATCTCTCCCTGAGGTCCAGTGGACAGGAAAGGAAGCTCCCCTAAAGAGGAATTATGCAAGAACCATCTCTCCCCGGGGCCCATTGGACAGGAAAGGAAACTCCCCCTAAAGAGGAACTATGCAGGAACCATCTCTCCCTGAGGTCCAGTGGACAGAAAAAGAAGCTCCCCCTAAAGAGGAACTATGCAGGAACCATATCTCCCTGGAGCCCAGTGGAAAGGAAAGGAAGCTCCCCCTAAAAAGGAACTATGCAGGAACCATCTCTCCCCGAGGCCCAGTGTACAGGAAAGAAAGCTCCCCTAAAGAGGAACTATGCAGGAACCATCTCTCCCTGGGGTCCAGTGGACAGGAAAAGAAGCTCCCCCTAAAGAGGAACTATGCAGGAACCATATCTCCCTGGAGCCCAGTGGAAAGGAAAGGAAGCTCCCCCTAAAAAGGAACTATGCAGGAACCATCTCTCCCCGAGGCCCAGTGTACAGGAAAGAAAGCTCCCCTAAAGAGGAACTATGCAGGAACCATCTCTCCCTGGGGTCCAGTGGACAGGAAAGGAAGCTCCCCTAAAGAGGAACTATTCAGGAAACATCTCCCCCCGAGGTCCAGTGGACAGGAAAGGAAGCTCCTGCTAAAGAGGAACTATGCAGGAACCATCTCTCCCTGAAGCCCAATGGACAGGAAAAGAAACTCCCCCTAAAGAGGAACTTTGCAGGAGCCATCTCTCTCTGGGGCCCAGTGCAGTGGACAGGAAAGGAAGCTCCCCCTAAAAAGGAACTATGCAGAAACCATCTCTCCCTGGGGCCCAGTGGACAGGAAAGGAAGCTCCCCCTAAAGAGGAACTATGCACGAACCATCTCTCCCCAAGGCCCAGTGTACAGGAAAGGACGCTCCACCTAAAGAGGAACCATCTTGCCCGAAGTCCAGTGGATAGGGAAGGAAACTCCCCCTAAAGAGGAACTATGCAGGAACCATCTCTCCCTGGGGCCCAGTGGACAGGAAAGGAAGCTCCCCCTAAAGAGGAACTATGCAGGAACCATCTCTACCTGGGGCCCAGTGGACAGGAAAGGAAGCTCCCCTAAAGAGGAACTATGCAGGAACCATCTCTCCCCAAGGTCCAGTGGACAGGAAAGGAGGCTCTCTCTAAAGAGGAACTATGCAGGAACCATATCTCCCTGAGGCCCATAGGACAGGAAACGAAGCTCCCATAAAGAGGAACTATGCAGGAACCATCTCTTCCCGAGGCCCAGTGTACAGGAAAGGAAGCTCCCCCTAAAGAGGAACTATGCAGGAACCATCTCGCACAGAAGTTCAGTGGACAGGAAATGAAACTCCCCCTAAAGAGGAACTATGCAGGAACAATCTCTCCCTGGGGCCCAGTGAACAGGAAAGGAAGCTCCACTAAAGAGGGATTATGCAGGCACCATCTCTCCCCGGGGCCCAGTGGACAGGAACGGAAGCTCACCCTAAAGAGGAAATATGCAGGGACCATCTCTCCCTAAACCCCAGTGGACAGGAAAGGAAACGCCCCCTAAAGAGGAACTATGGAGGAACCATCTCTCCCTGGGGCCCAATGGACAGGAAAGGAATCTCCCCTAAAGAGGAACTATGCAGGAACTATCTCTCCCCGGGGCCCAGTGGACAGGAAAGGAAGCTCCCCCTAAAGAGGAACTATGCAGGAACCATCTCTCCCTGAGGTCCAGTGGACAGGAAAGGAAGCTCCCCTAAAGAGGAATTATGCAAGAACCATCTCTCCCCGGGGCCCATTGGACAGGAAAGGAAACTCCCCCTAAAGAGGAACTATGCAGGAACCATCTCTCCCTGAGGTCCAGTGGACAGGAAAGGAAGCTCCCCTAAAGAGAAACTATGCAGGAACCATCTCTCCTTGGGGCCCAGTGGACAGGGAAGGAAGCTCCCACTAACAAGGAAGTATGCAGGAACCATCTCTCCCTGAGGCCCAGTGGACATGAAAGGAAGCTCCACCTAAAGAGGAACCATCTCGCCTGAGGTCCAGTGGACAGGAAAGGAAACTCCCCCTAAAGAGGAACTATGCAGGAACCATCTCTCCCTGGGGCCCAGTGGACAGGAAAGGAAGCTCCCCCTAAAGAGGAACTATGCAGGAACCATCTCTACCTGGGGCCCAGTGGACAAGAAAGGAAGCTCCTCTAGAGAGGAACTATGCAGGAACCATCTCTCCCTGAAGCCCAGAGGACAGGAAAGGAAACTCCCCCTAATGAGGAACTACGCAGGAACCATCTCTCCCTAGGGCTCAGTGGACAGGAAAGGAAGCTCCCCCTAAAGAGGAACTATGCAGGAACCATCTCTCCCTGGGGCCCAGTGGATAGGAAAGGAAGCTCCCCTAAACAGGAACTATGCATGACCCATCTCTCCCCGTGGTCCAGTGGACAGGAAAGGAAGCTCCCCTAAAGAGGAACTATGCAGGAAACATCTCTCCCTGGGGCCCAGTGGACAGGAAAGGAAGCTCCCCTAAAGAGGAACTATGCAGGAACCATCTCTCCCTGAAGCCCAGTGGACAGGAAAGGAAACTCCCCCTAAAGAGGAACTATGCAGGAGCCATCTCTCCCTGGGGCCCAGTGGACAGGAAAGGAAGCTCCCCCTAAAGAGGAACTATGCAGGAACCATCTTTCCCTGGGGCCCAGTGGACAGGAAAGGAAGCTCCCCCTAAAGAGGAACTATGCAGGAACCATCTCTCCCTGAGGGCCAGTGGAAGGAAATGAACCTCACCTAAAGAGGAACTATGCAGGAACCATCTCTCCCCCCTGGGGTCCAGTGTACAGGAAAGGAAGCTCCCCCTAAAGAGGAACTATGCAGGAACCATCTCCCCCCGAGGTGCAGTGGACAGGAAAGGAAGCTCCCCTAAAGTGGAACTATGCAGGAACCATCTCTCCCTGGGGCCCAGTGGACAGGAAAGGAAGCTCCCCCTAAAGAGGGATTATGCAGGAACCATCTCCCCCCGAGGTCCAGTGGACAGGAAAGGAAGGTCCCGCTAAAGAGGAACTATGCAGCAACCATCTCTCCCTGAAGTCCAGTGGACAGGAAAGGAAACTCCCCCTAAAGAGGAACTCTGCAGGAGCCATCTCTCCCGGGGGCCCAGTGGACAGGAAAGGAAGCTCCCCCTAAAGAAGAACTATGCAGTAATCATCTCTCCCTGAAGTCCAGTGAACAGGAAAGGAAGCTCTCCTAAAGAAAAATTATGCTGGGACCATCTCTTCCTGGGGCCCAGTGGACAGGAAAGGAAGCTGCCCCTAAAGAGGAACTATGCGGGAACCATCTCTCACTGAGGCCCGGTGGACAGGAAAGGAAGCTCCCATAAAGAGGAACTATGCAGGAACCATCTCTTCCCGGGTCCCAGTGGACAGGAAAGGAAGCTCCCCTAAAGAGGAACTATGCAGGAACCATCTCTCCCCAAGGTCCAGTGGACAGGAAAGGAGGCTCTCTCTAAAGAGGAACTATGCAGGAACCATATCTCCCTGAGGCCCATAGGACAGGAAACGAAGCTCCCCTAAAGAGGAACTATGCAGGAACCATCTCTCCCCGAGGCCCAGTGTACAGGAAAGGAAGCTCCCCCTAAAGAGGAACTATGCAGGAACCATCTCGCACAGAAGTTCAGTGGACAGGAAATGAATCTCCCCCTAAAGAGGAACTATGCAGGAACCATCTCTCCCTGGGGCCCAGTGGACAGGAAAGGAAGCTACCCCTAAAGAGGAACTATGCAGGAACCATCTCTCCCTGAGGCCCAGTGTACAGGAAAGGAAGCTCCACCTAAAGAGGAACCATCTTACCCGAAGTCCAGTGGACAGGAAAGGCAACTCCCCCTAAAGAGGATCTATGCAGGAGCCATCTCTCCCTGGGGCCCAGTGGACAGGAAAGGAAGCTCCCCCTAAAGAGGAACTATGCAGGAACGATTTCTACCTGGGGCCCAGTGGACAGGAAAGGAAGCTCCCCTAAAGATGAACTATGCAGGAACCATCTCTCCCCAAGGTCCAGTGGACAGGAAACAAGGTTCTCTCTAAAGAGTAACTATGCAGGAACCATATCTCTCTGAGGCCCAGTGGACAGGAAAGGAAGCACCCCTAAAGAAGAACTATGCAGGAACCATCTCTCCCAGAAGCCCAGTGTACGGGAAAGGAAGCTCCTGCTAAAGAGGAACAATGCAGGAACCATCTCACCCAGAAGTCCAGTGGATAGGAAAGGAAACTCGCCTTAAAGAGGAACTATGCAGGAACCACCTCTCCCTGGGGCCCAGGGGACAGGAAATGAAGCTCCACTAAAGAGGGATTATGCAGGAACCATATCTACCTGATGCCCAGTGGACCGGAAAGGAAGCTCACCCTAAAGAGGAACTATGCAGGAACCATCTCTCCCTGAACCCCAGTGGAAACAAAAGGAAACTCCCCCTAAAGAGGAACTATGCAGGAACGATCGCTCCCTGGGGCCCAGTGGACAGGAAAGAAATCTCCCGTAAAGAGGAACTATGCAGGAACCATCTCTCCCCTGGGCCCAGTGGACAGGAAAGGAAGCTCCCCCTACAGAGGAACTATGCAGGAACCATCTCTCCCTGTGGTCCAGTGGACAGGAAAGGAAGCTCCCCTAAAGAGGAATTATGCAGGAACCATCTCTCCCTGGGGCCCATTGGACAGGAAAGGAAGCTCCCCCTAAAGAGGAACTATGCAGGAACCATCTCTCCCTGAGGTCCAGTGGACAGGAAAGGAAGCTCCCCTAAAGAGAAACTATGTGGAAACCATCTCTCCCTGGGGCCCAGTGGACAGGAAAAGAAGCTCCCAGTAACAAGGAACTATGCAGGAACCATCTCTCCCTGAGGCCCAGTGGACAGGAAAAGAAGCTGCCCCTTAAGAGGAACTATGCAGGAAACATCTCTCCCCGAGGTCCAGTGGACAGGAAAGGAAGCTCCTCTAAAGAGCAACTATGCAGGAACCATCTCTCCCTGAAGCCCAGGGGTCAGGAAACGAAGCTCCTCTAAAGAGGAACTATGCAGGAACCATCTCTCCCCGGGGCCCAGTGGACAGGAAAGGAAGGTGCCCCTAAAGAGGAATTATGCAGAAGCCAGCTCTCCCTGGGGCCCAGTGGACAGGAAAGGAAGCTGCCCCTAAATAGGAACTATGCAGGAACCATCTCTCCCTGGGGGCCAGTGGACAGGAAAGGAATCTCCCCCTAAAGAGGAACTATGCAGGAACCATCTCCCCCTGAGGTCCAGTGGACAGGAAAGGAAGCTCCCCTAAACAGGAACTATGCATGACCCATCTCTCCCCGTGGTCCAGTGGACAGGAAAGGAAGCTCCCCTAAAGAGGAACTATGCAGGAACCATCTCTCCCTGGGGCCCAGTGGACAGGAAAGGAAGCTCCCCTAAAGAGGAACTATGCGGGAACCATCTCTCCCTGAAGCCCAGTGGACAGGAAAGGAAACTCCCCCTAAAGAGGAACTATGCAGGAGCCATCTCTCCCTGGGGCCCAGTGGACAGGAAAGGAAGCTCCCCCTAAAGAGGAACTATGCAGGAACCATCTTTCCCTGGGGCCCAGTGGACAGGAAAGGAAGCTCCCCCTAAAGAGGAACTATGCAGGAACCATCTCTCCCTGAGGGCCAGTGGAAGGAAATGAACCTCACCTAAAGAGGAACTATGCAGGAACCATCTCTCCCCCCTGGGGTCCAGTGTACAGGAAAGGAAGCTCCCCCTAAAGAGGAACTATGCAGGAACCATCTCCCCCCGAGGTGCAGTGGACAGGAAAGGAAGCTCCCCTAAAGTGGAACTATGCAGGAACCATCTCTCCCTGGGGCCCAGTGGACAGGAAAGGAAGCTCCCCCTAAAGAGGGATTATGCAGGAACCATCTCCCCCCGAGGTCCAGTGGACAGGAAAGGAAGGTCCCGCTAAAGAGGAACTATGCAGCAACCATCTCTCCCTGAAGTCCAGTGGACAGGAAAGGAAACTCCCCCTAAAGAGGAACTCTGCAGGAGCCATCTCTCCCGGGGCCCAGAGGACAGGAAAGGAAGGTGCCCCTAAAGAGGAATTATGCAGAAGCCAGCTCTCCCTGGGGCCCAGTGGACAGGAAAGGAAGCTGCCCCTAAATAGGAACTATGCAGGAACCATCTCTCCCTGGGGGCCAGTGGACAGGAAAGGAATCTCCCCCTAAAGAGGAACTATGCAGGAACCATCTCCCCCTGAGGTCCAGTGGACAGGAAAGGAAGCTCCAGCTAAAGAGGAATTATGCAGGAACTATCTCTCCCTGAAGCCCAGTGGACAGGAAAGGAAACTCCCCCTAAAGAGGAAATATGCAGGAGCCATCTTTCACTGGGGCCCAGTGGACAGGAAAGGAAGCTCCCCCTAAAGAGGAACTATGCAGGAACCATCTCTCCCTGGGGCCGAGTGGACAGGAAAGGAAGCTCCCCCTAAAGAGGAACTATGCAGGAACCATCTCTCCCTGGGGCCGAGTGTACAGGAAAGGAATCTCCCCTAAAGAGGAACTATGCAGGAACCATCTCTCCCTGTGGCCCAGTGGACACGAAAGGAATCTCCCCCTAAAGAGGAACTATGCAGGAACCATCTCCCCCTGAGGTCCAGTGGACAGGAAAGGAAGCTCCAGCTAAAGAGGAATTATACAGGAACTATCTCTCCCTGAAGCCCAGTGGACAGGAAAGGAAGCTCCTCTAAAGAGCAACTATGCAGGAACCACCTCTCCCTGAAGCCCAGTGGTCAGGAAACGAAGCTCCTCTAAAGAGGAACTATGCAGGAACCATCTCTCCCCGGGGCCCAGTGGACAGGAAAGGAAGCTGCCCCTAAAGAGGAATTATGCAGAAACCATCTCCCCCTGAGGTCCAGTGGACAGGAAAGGAAGCTCCAGCTAAAGAGGAATTATGCAGGAACTATCTCTCCCTGAAGTCCAGTGGACAGGAAAGGAAGCTCCCCCTAAAAAGGAACTATGCAGGAACCATCTCTCCCCGAGGCCAGTGTACAGGAAAGGAAGCTCCACCTAAAGAAGAACCATCTCACCCGAAGTCAGGTGGACAGGAAAGGAAACTCCCCCTAAAGAGGAACTATGCAGGACTCATCTCTCCCGAGGTCCAGTGGACAGGAAAGGAATCTCCCCTAAAGAGGAACCATGCAGGACCCATCTCTCTCCGAGGTCCAATGGACAGGAAAGGAAGCTCCCCTAAAGAGGAACTGTGCAGGAACCATCTCTCCCTGGGGCCCAGTGGACAGGAAAGGAAGCTCCCCCTAAAGACGAACTATGCAGGAACCATCTCCCACCGAGGTCCAGCGGACAGGAAAGAAACTCCTGCTAAAGAGGAACTATGCAGGAACCATCTCTCCCCGAGGCCAGTGTACAGGAAAGGAAGCTCCACCTAAAGAAGAACCATCTCGCCCGAAGTCAGGTGGACAGGAAAGGAAACTCCCCCTAAAGAGGAACTATGCAGGACCCATCTCTCTCCGAGGTCCAGTGGACAGGAAAGGAAGCTCCCCTAAAGAGGAACTGTGCAGGAACCATCTCTCCCTGGGGCCCAGTGGACAGGAAAGGAAGCTCCCCCTAAAGACGAACTATGCAGGAACCATCTCCCACCGAGGTCCAGTGGACAGGAAAGGAAACTCCTGCTAAAGAGGAACTATGCAGGAACCATCTCTCTCTGAAGCCCAATGGACAGGAAAGGAAACTCCCCCTAAAGATGAACTATGCAGGAGCCATCTCTCTCTGGGGCCCAGTGGACAGGAAAGGAAGCTCCCCCTAAAGAGGATCTATGCAGGAACCATCTCTCCCTGGGGCCCAGTGGACAGGAAAGGAAGCTCCACCTAAAGAGGAACCATCTCGCCTGAAGTCCAGTGGACAGCAAAGGAAACTCACCCTAAATAGGAACTATGCAGGAACCATCTCTCCCTGGGGCCCAGTGGACAGGAAAGGAAGTTCCCCCTAAAGAGGAACAATGCAGGAGCCATCTATACCTGGGGCCCAGTGGACAGGAAAGGAAGCTCCCCTAAAGAGGAACTATGCAGGAACTATCTCTCCCCAAGGTCCAGTGGACAGGAAAGGAAGCTCCTCTAAAGAGGAACTATACAGGAACCATATGTCCCTGAGGCCCAGTGGACAGGAAAGGAAGCTACCCCTAAAGAGGAACTATGCAGGAACCATCTCTCCCTGAAGCCCAGAGGACAGGAAAGGAAACCCCCCCTAAAGAGGAACTATGCAGGAACCATCTCTCCCTTGGGCCCAGTGGACAGGAAAGGAAGCTCCCCCTAAAGAGGAACTATGCAGGAACCATCTCTCTCTGAGGTCCAGTGGACAGGAAAGGAAGCTCCCCTAAAGAGGAATTATGCAGGAACCATCTCTCCGTGGGGCCCAGTGGACAGGAAAGGAAGCTCCCCCTAAAGAGGAACTATGCAGGAACCATCTCTCCCTGGGGCCCAGTGGATAGGAAAGAAAGCTCCCCTAAAGTGGAACTATGCAGGAACCATCTCTCCCTGGGGCCCAGTGGACAGGAAAGGAAGCTCCCCCTAAAGAGGAACTATGCAGGAACCATCTCCCCCCGAGGTCTAGTGGACAGGAAAGGAAGGTCCCGCTAAAGAGGACTATGCAGCAACCATCTCTCCCTGAAGTCCAGTGGACAGCAAAGGAAACTCCGCCTAAAGAGGAACTCTGCAGGAGCCATCTCTCCCTGGGGCCCAGTGGACAGGAAAGGAAGCTCCCCCTAAAGAAGAACTGTGCAGTAATCATCTCTCCCTGAAGTCCAGTGAACAGGAAAGGAAGCTCTCCTAAAGAGAAATTATGCTGGGACCATCTCTTCCTGGGGCCCAGTGGACAGGAAAGGAAGCTGCCCCTAAAGAGGAACTATGCTGGAACCATCTCTCACTGAGGCCCAGTGGACAGGAAAGGAAGCTTCCCTAAAGAGGAACTATGCAGGAACCATCTCTTCCTGGGGCCCAGGAGACAGGAAAGGAAGCTCCTCCTAAAGAGGAGCTATGCAGGAACCATCTCTCCTGAGTCCAGTGGACAGGAAAAGAAGCTCCCCCTAAAGAGGAACTATGCAGGAACCATATCTCCTTGGGGCCCAGTGGAAAGGAAAGGAAGCTCCCCCTAAAAAGGAACTATGCAGGAACCATCTCTCCCCGAGGCCCAGTGTACAGGAAAGAAAGCTCCCCTAAAGAGGAACTATGCAGGAACCATCTCTCCCTGGGATCCAGTGGACAGGAAAGGAAGCTCCCCTAAAGAGGAACTATTCAGGAACCATCTCCCCCTGAGGTCCAGTGGACAGGAAAGGAAGCTCCTGCTAAAGAGGAACTATGCAGGAACCATCTCTCCCTGAAGCCCAATGGACAGGAAAGGAAACTCCCCCTAAAGAGGAACTTTGCAGGAGCCATCTCTCTCTGGGGCCCAGTGCAGTGGATAGGAAAGGAAACTCCCCCTAAAGAGGAACTATGCAGGAACCATCTCTCCCTGGGGCCCAGTGGACAGGAAAGGAAGCTCCCCCTAAAGAGGAACTATGCAGGAACCATCTCTACCTGGGGCCCAGTGGACAGGAAAGGAAGCTCCCCTAAAGAGGAACTATGCAGGAACCATCTCTCCCCGAGGCCCAGTGTACAGGAAAGGAAGCTCCCCCTAAAGAGGAACTATGCAGGAACCATCTCTCTCTGGGGCCCAGTGGATAGGAAAGGAAGCTCCCCTAAAGAGGAATTATGCAGAAACCATCTCTCCCTGGGACCCAGTGGACAGGAGAGGAAGCTACCCCTAAAAAGGAACTATGCAGGACCCATCTCTCCCTGGGGCCCAGTGGCTAGGAAAGAAAGCTCCCCTAAAGTGGAACTATGCAGGAACCATCTCTCCGTGGGGCCCAGTGGACAGGAAAGGAAGCTCCCCCTAAAGCGGAACTATGCAGGAACCATCTCTCCCTGGGGCCCAGTGGCTAGGAAAGAAAGCTCCCCTAAAGTGGAACTATGCAGGAACCATCTCTCCCTGGGGCCCAGTGGACAGGAAAGGAAGCTCCCCCTAAAGAGGAATTATGCAGGAACCATCTCCCCCCGAGGTCTAGTGGACAGGAAAGGAAGGTCCCGCTAAAGAGGAACTATGCAGCAACCATCTCTACCTGAAGTCCAGTGGACAGCAAAGGAAACTCCGCCTAAAGAGGAACTCTGCAGGAGCCATCTCTCACTGGGGCCCAGTGGACAGGAAAGGAAGCTCCCCCTAAAGAGGAACTATGCAGGAACCATCTCTCTCTGGGGCCCAGTGGATAGGAAAGGAAGCTCCCCTAAAGAGGAATTATGCAGAAACCATCTCTCCCTGGGGCCCAGTGGCTAGGAAAGAAAGCTCCCCTAAAGTGGAACTATGCAGGAACCATCTCTCCCTGGGGCCCAGTGGACAGGAAAGGAAGCTCCCCTAAAGAGGAATTATGCAGGAACCATCTCTCCGTGGGGCCCAGTGGACAGGAAAGGAAGCTCCCCCTAAAGCGGAACTATGCAGGAACCATCTCTCCCTGGGGCCCAGTGGCTAGGAAAGAAAGCTCCCCTAAAGTGGAACTATGCAGGAACCATCTCTCCCTGGGGCCCAGTGGACAGGAAAGGAAGCTCCCCCTAAAGAGGAATTATGCAGGAACCATCTCCCCCCGAGGTCTAGTGGACAGGAAAGGAAGGTCCCGCTAAAGAGGAACTATGCAGCAACCATCTCTACCTGAAGTCCAGTGGACAGCAAAGGAAACTCCGCCTAAAGAGGAACTCTGCAGGAGCCATCTCTCACTGGGGCCCAGTGGACAGGAAATGAAGCTCCCCCTAAAGAAGAACTATGCAGTAATCATCTCTCCCTGAAGTCCAGTGAACAGGAAAGGAAGCTCTCCTAAAGAGAAATTATGCTGGGACCATCTCTTCCTGGGGCCCAGTGGACAGGAAAGGAAGCTGCCCCTAAAGAGGAACTATGCGGGAACCATCTCTCACTGAGGCCCAGTGGACAGGAAAGGAAGCTCCCCTAAAGAGGAACTATGCAGGAACCATCTCTTCTTGGGGCCCAGGAGACAGGAAAGGAAGCTCCCCCTAAAGAGGAACTATGCAAGAACCATCTCTCCTGAGTCCAGGGGACAGGAAAAGAAGCTCCCCCTAAAGAGGAACTATGCAGGAACCATATCTCCCTGGGGCCCAGTGGAGAGGAAAGGAAGCTACCCCTAAAATGGAACTATGCAGTTACCATCTCTCCCCGAGGCCCAGTGTACAGGAAAGAAAGCTCCCCTAAAGAGGAACTATTCAGGAACCATCTCCCCCCGAGGTCCAGTGGACAGGAAAGGAAGCTCCTGCTAAAGAGGAACTATGCAGGAACCATCTCTCCCTGAAGCCCAATGGACAGGAAAGGAAACTCCCCCTAAAGAGGAACTTTGCAGGAGCCATCTCTCTCTGGGGCCCAGTGCAGTGGATAGGAAAGGAAACTCCCCCTAAAGAGGAACTATGCAGGAACCATCTCTCCCTGGGGCCCAGTGGACAGGAAAGGAAGCTCCCCCTAAAGAGGAACTATGCAGGAACCATCTCTACCTAGGGCCCAGTGGACAGGAAAGGAAGCTCCCCTAAAGAGGAACTATGCAGGAACCATCTCTCCCCAAGGTCCAGTGGACAGGAAATGAGGCTCTCTCTAAAGAGGAACTATGCAGGAACCATATCTCCCTGAGGCCCATAGGACAGGAAAAGAAGCTCCCCTAAAGAGGAACTATGCAGGAACCATCTCTCCCCGACGTCCAGTGTACAGGAAAGGAAGCTCCCCCTAAAGAGGAACTATGCAGGAACCATCTCGCACAGAAGTTCAGTGGACAGGAAATGAAACTCCCCCTAAAGAGGAACTATGCAGGAACAATCTCTCCCTGGGGCCCAGTGAACAGGAAAGGAAGCTCCACTAAAGAGGGATTATGCAGGCACCATCTCTCCCCGGGTCCCAGTGGACAGGAACGGAAGCTCACCCTAAAGAGGAATTATGCAGGAACCATCTCTCCCTAAACCCCAGTGGACAGGAAAGGAAACGCCCCCTAAAGAGGAACTATAGAGGAACCATCTCTCCCTGGGGCCCAATGGACAGGAAAGGAATCTCCCCTAAAGAGGAACTATGCAGGAACTATCTCTCCCCGGGGCCCAGTGGACAGGAAAGGAAGCTCCCCCTAAAGAGGAACTATGCAGGAACCATCTCTCCCTGAGGTCCAGTGGACAGGAAAGGAAGTTCCCCTAAAGAGAAACTATGTGGAAACCATCTCTCCCTGGGGCCCAGTGGACAGGAAAAGAAGCTCCCAGTAATAAGGAACTATGCAGGAACCATCTCTCAGTGAGGCCCAGTGGACAGGAAAGGAAGCTGCCCCTAAAGAGGAACTATGCAGGAACCATCTCTCCCTGAGGTCCAGTGGACAGGAAAGGAAGCTCCCCTAAAGAGGAATTATGCAAGAACCATCTCTCCCCGGGGCCCATTGGACAGGAAAGGAAACTCCCCCTAAAGAGGAACTATGCAGGAACCATCTCTCCCTGAGGTCCAGTGGACAGGAAAGGAAGCTCCCCTAAAGAGAAACTATGCAGGAACCATCTCTCATTGTTGCCCAGTGGACAGGGAAGGAAGCTCCCACTAACAAGGAAGTATGCAGGAACCATCTCTCCCTGAGGCCCAGTGGACATGAAAGGAAGCTCCACCTAAAGAGGAACCATCTCGCCCGAAGTCCAGTGGACAGGAAAGCAAACTCCCCCTAAAGAGGAACTATGCAGGAACCATCTCTCCCTGGGGCCCAGTGGACAGGAAAGGAAGCTCCCCCTAAAGAGGAACTATGCAGGAACCATCTCTACCTGGGGCCCAGTGGACAAGAAAGGAAGCTCCTCTAAAGAGGAACTATGCAGGAACCATCTCTCCCTGAAGCCCAGAGGACAGGAAAGGAAACTCCCTCTAAAGAGGAACTATGCAGGAACCATCTCTCCCTGGTGCCCAGTGGACAGGAAAGGAAGCTCCGCCTAAAGAGGAACTATGCAGGAACCATCTCTACCTGGGGCCCAGTGGACAAGTTAGGAAGCTCCTCTAAAGAGGAACTATGCAGGAACCATCTCTCCCTGAAGCCCAGAGGACAGGAAAGGAAACTCCCCCTAAAGAGGAACTATGCAGGAACCATCTCTCCATAGGGCTCAGTGGACAGGAAAGGAAGCTCCCCCTAAAGAGGAACTATGCAGGAACCATCTCTCCCTGGGGCCCAGTGGATAGGAAAGGAAGCTCCCCTAAAGAGGACCTATGCACAAAACCATCTCTCCCTCGGGCCCAGTTGACAGGAAAGGAAGCTGCCCCTAAAGAGGAACTATGCAGGAAACATCTCTCCCTCGGGTCCAGTGGACAGGAAAGGAATCTCCCCCTAAAGAGGAACTATGCAGGAACCATCTCTCCCTGGGGCCCAGTGGACAGGAAAGGAAGCTGCCCCTAAAGAGGAACTATGCATGACCCATCTCTCCCTGGGGCCCAGTGGACAGGAAAGGAAGTTCCCCCTAAAGAGGAACAATGCAGGAGCCATCTATACCTGGGGCCCAGTGGACAGGAAAGGAAGCTCCCCTAAAGAGGAACTATGCAGGAACCATCTCTCCCCAAGGTCCAGTGGACAGGAAAGGAGGCTCTCTCTAAAGAGGAACTATGCAGGAACCATATCTCCCTGAGGCCCATAGGACAGGAAAAGAAGCTCCCCTAAAGAGGAACTATGCAGGAACCATCTCTCCCCGACGTCCAGTGTACAGGAAAGGAAGCTCCCCCTAAAGAGGAACTATGCAGGAACCATCTTGCACAGAAGTTCAGTGGACAGGAAATGAAACTCTCCCTAAAGAGGAACTATGCAGGAACAATCTCTCCCTGGGGCCCAGTGAACAGGAAAGGAAGCTCCACTAAAGAGGGATTATGCAGGCACCATCCCTCCCCGGGGCCCAGTGGACAGGAACGGAAGCTCACCCTAAAGAGGAATTATGCAGGAACCATCTCTCCCTAAACCCCAGTGGACAGGAAAGGAAACGCCCCCTAAAGAGGAACTATAGAGGAACCATCTCTCCCTGGGGCCCAATGGACAGGAAAGGAATCTCCCCTAAAGAGGAACTATGCAGGAACTATCTCTCCCCGGGGCCCAGTGGACAGGAAAGGAAGCTCCCCCTAAAGAGGAACTATGCAGGAACCATCTCTCCCTGAGGTCCAGTGGACAGGAAAGGAAGCTCCCCTAAAGAGAAACTATGTGGAAACCATCTCTCCCTGGGGCCCAGTGGACAGGAAAAGAAGCTCCCAGTAACAAGGAACTATGCAGGAACCATCTCTCCCTGAGGCCCAGTGGACAGGAAAGGAAGCTGCCCCTAAAGAGGAACTATGCAGGAACCATCTCTCCCTGAGGTCCAGTGGACAGGAAAGGAAGCTCCCCTAAAGAGGAATTATGCAAGAACCATCTCTCCCCGGGGCCCATTGGACAGGAAAGGAAACTCCCCCTAAAAAGGAACTATGCAGGAACCATCTCTCCCTGAGGTCCAGTGGACAGGAAAGGAAGCTCCCCTAAAGAGAAACTATGCAGGAACCATCTCTCCTTGGGGCCCAGTGGACAGGGAAGGAAGCTCCCACTAACAAGGAAGTATGCAGGAACCATCTCTCCGTGAGGCCCAGTGGACATGAAAGGAAGCTCCACCTAAAGAGGAACCATCTCGCCCGAAGTCCAGTGGACAGGAAAGAAAACTCCCCCTAAAGAGGAACTATGCAGGAACCATCTCTCCCTGGGGCCCAGTGGACAGGAAAGGAAGCTCCCCCTAAAGAGGAACTATGCAGGAACCATCTCTACCTGGAGCCCAGTGGACAAGAAAGGAAGCTCCTCTAAAGAGGAACTATGCAGGAACCATCTCTCCCTGAAGCCCAGAGGACAGGAAAGGAAACTCCCCCTAAAGAGGAACTATGCAGGAACCATCTCTCCCTGGGGCCCAGTGGACAGGAAAGGAAGCTCCCCCTAAAGAGGAACTATGCAGGAACCATCTCTACCTGGGGCCCAGTGGACAAGAAAGGAAGCTCCTCTAAAGAGGAACTATGCAGGAACCATCTCTCCCTGAAGCCCAGAGGACAGGAAAGGAAACTCCCCCTAAAGAGGAACTATGCAGGAACCATCTCTCCCTAGGGCTCAGTGGACAGGAAAGGAAGCTCCCCCTAAAGAGGAACTATGCAGGAACCATCTCTCCCTGGGGCCCAGTGGATAGGAAAGGAAGCTCCCCTAAAGAGGACCTATGCACAAAACCATCTCTCCCTCGGGCCCAGTTGACAGGAAAGGAAGCTCCCCCTAAAGAGGAACTATGCAGGAACCATCTCTCCCTGGGGCCCAGTGGACAGGAAAGGAAGCTGCCCCTGAAGAGGAACTATGCATGACCCATCTCTCCCTGGGGCCCAGTGGACAGGAAAGGAAGTTCCCCCTAAAGAGGAACAATGAGGGGGCCATCTATACCTGGGGCCCAGTGGACAGGAAAGGAAGCTCCCCTAAAGAGGAACTATGCAGGAACTATCTCTCCCCAAGGTCCAGTGGACAGGAAAGGAAGCTCCTCTAAAGAGGAACTATACAGGAACCATATGTCCCTGAGGCCCAGTGGACAGGAAAGTAAGTTACCCCTAAAGAGGAACTATGCAGGAAACATCTCTCCCCGAGGTCCAGTGAACAGGAAAGGAAGCTCCTCTAAAGAAGAACTATGTAGGAACCATCCCTCTTTGAAGCCCAGAGGACAGGAAAGGAAACTCCCCCTAAAGAGGAACTATGCAGGAACCATCTCTCCCTTGGGCCCAGTGGACAGGAAAGGAAGCTCCCCCTAAAGAGGAACTATGCAGGAACCATCTCTCTCTGGGGCCCAGTGTATAGGAAAGGAAGCTCCCCTAAAGAGGAACTATGCAGAAACCATCTCTCCCTGGGACCCAGTGGACAGGAGAGGAAACTACCCCTAAAAAGGAACTATGCAGGACCCATCTCTCCCTGAGGTCCAGTGGACAGGAAAGGAAGCTCCCCTAAAGAGGAATTATGCAGGAACCATCTCTCTGTGGGGCCCAGTGGACAGGAAAGGAAGCTCCCCCTAAAGAGGAACTATGCAGGAACCATCTCTCCCTGGGGCCCAGTGGATAGGAAAGGAAGCTCCCCTAAAGAGGAATTATGCAAGAACCATCTCTCCCCGGGGCCCATTGGACAGGAAAGGAAACTCCCCCTAAAGAGGAACTATGCAGGAACCATCTCTCCCTGAGGTCCAGTGGACAGGAAAGGAAGCTCCCCCTAAAGAGGAACTATGCAGGAACCATCTCTCTCTGGGGCCCAGTGTATAGGAAAGGAAGCTCCCCTAAAGAGGAACTATGCAGAAACCATCTCTCCCTGGGACCCAGTGGACAGGAGAGGAAACTACCCCTAAAAAGGAACTATGCAGGACCCATCTCTCCCTGGGGCCCAGTGGACAGGAAAAGAAGCTCCCAGTAACAAGGAACTATGCAGGAACCATCTCTCCCTGAGGCCCAGTGGACAGGAAAGGAAGCTGCCCCTAAAGAGGAACTATGCAGGAACCATCTCTCCCTGAGGTCCAGTGGACAGGAAAGGAAGCTCCCCTAAAGAGGAATTATGCAAGAACCATCTCTCCCCGGGGCCCATTGGACAGGAAAGGAAACTCCCCCTAAAGAGGAACTATGCAGGAACCATCTCTCCCTGAGGTCCAGTGGACAGGAAAGGAAACTCCCCTAAAGAGAAACTATGCAGGAACCATCTCTCCTTGGGGCCCAGTGGACAGGGAAGGAAGCTCCCACTAACAAGGAAGTATGCCGGAACCATCTCTCCGTGAGGCCCAGTGGACATGAAAGGAAGCTCCACCTAAAGAGGAACCATCTCGCCCGAAGTCCAGTGGACAGGAAAGAAAACTCCCCCTAAAGAGGAACTATGCAGGAACCATCTCTCCCTGGGGCCCAGTGGACAGGAAAGGAAGCTCCCCCTAAAGAGGAACTATGCAGGAACCATCTCTACCTGGAGCCCAGTGGACAAGAAAGGAAGCTCCTCTAAAGAGGAACTATGCAGGAACCATCTCTCCCTGAAGCCCAGAGGACAGGAAAGGAAACTCCCCCTAAAGAGGAACTATGCAGGAACCATCTCTCCCTGGGGCCCAGTGGACAGGAAAGGAAGCTCCCCCTAAAGAGGAACTATGCAGGAACCATCTCTACCTGGGGCCCAGTGGACAAGAAAGGAAGCTCCTCTAAAGAGGAACTATGCAGGAACCATCTCTCCCTGAAGCCCAGAGGACAGGAAAGGAAACTCCCCCTAAAGAGGAACTATGCAGGAACCATCTCTCCCTAGGGCTCAGTGGACAGGAAAGGAAGCTCCCCCTAAAGAGGAACTATGCAGGAACCATCTCTCCCTGGGGCCCAGTGGATAGGAAAGGAAGCTCCCCTAAAGAGGACCTATGCACAAAACCATCTCTCCCTCGGGCCCAGTTGACAGGAAAGGAAGCTCCCCCTAAAGAGGAACTATGCAGGAACCATCTCTCCCTGGGGCCCAGTGGACAGGAAAGGAAGCTGCCCCTGAAGAGGAACTATGCATGACCCATCTCTCCCTGGGGCCCAGTGGACAGGAAAGGAAGTTCCCCCTAAAGAGGAACAATGAGGGGGCCATCTATACCTGGGGCCCAGTGGACAGGAAAGGAAGCTCCCCTAAAGAGGAACTATGCAGGAACTATCTCTCCCCAAGGTCCAGTGGACAGGAAAGGAAGCTCCTCTAAAGAGGAACTATACAGGAACCATATGTCCCTGAGGCCCAGTGGACAGGAAAGTAAGTTACCCCTAAAGAGGAACTATGCAGGAAACATCTCTCCCCGAGGTCCAGTGAACAGGAAAGGAAGCTCCTCTAAAGAAGAACTATGTAGGAACCATCCCTCTTTGAAGCCCAGAGGACAGGAAAGGAAACTCCCCCTAAAGAGGAACTATGCAGGAACCATCTCTCCCTTGGGCCCAGTGGACAGGAAAGGAAGCTCCCCCTAAAGAGGAACTATGCAGGAACCATCTCTCTCTGGGGCCCAGTGTATAGGAAAGGAAGCTCCCCTAAAGAGGAACTATGCAGAAACCATCTCTCCCTGGGACCCAGTGGACAGGAGAGGAAACTACCCCTAAAAAGGAACTATGCAGGACCCATCTCTCCCTGAGGTCCAGTGGACAGGAAAGGAAGCTCCCATAAAGAGGAATTATGCAGGAACCATCTCTCTGTGGGGCCCAGTGGACAGGAAAGGAAGCTCCCCCTAAAGAGGAACTATGCAGGAACCATCTCTCCCTGGGGCCCAGTGGATAGGAAAGAAAGCTCCCCTAAAGTGGAACTATGCAGGAACCATCTCTCCCTGGGGCCCAGTGGACAGGAAAGGAAGCTCCCCCTAAAGAGGAACTATGCAGGAACCATCTCCCCCCGAGGTCCAGTGGACAGGAAAGGAAGGTCCCGCTAAAGAGGAACTATGCAGCAACCATCTCTCCCTGAAGTCCAGTGGACAGCAAAGGAAACTCCGCCTAAAGAGGAACTCTGCAGGAGCCATCTCTCCCTGGGGCCCAGTGGACAGGAAAGGAAGCTCCCCCTAAAGAAGAACTATGAGGTAATCATCTCTCCCTGAAGTCCAGTGAACAGGAAAGGAAGCTCTCCTAAAGAGAAATTATGCTGGGACCATCTCTTCCTGGGGCCCAGTGGACAGGAAAGGAAGCTGCCCCTAAAGAGGAACTATGCGGGAACCATCTCTCACTGAGGCCCAGTGGACAGGAAAGGAAGCTCCCCTAAAGAGGAACTATGCAGGAACCATCTCTTCCTGGGGCCCAGGAGACAGGAAAGGAAGCTCCCCCTAAAGAAGAACTATGCAGGAACCATATCTCCCTGGGGCCCAGTGGAAAGGAAAGGAAGCTCCCCCTAAAAAGGAACTATGCAGGAACCATCTCTCCCCGAGGCCCAGTGTACAGGAAAGAAAGCTCCCCTAAAGAGGAACTATGCAGGAACCATCTCTCCCTGGGTTCCAGTGGACAGGAAAGGAAGCTCCCCTAAAGAGGAACTATTCAGGAACCATCTCCCCCCGAGGTCCAGTGGACAGGAAAGGAAGCTCCTGCTAAAGAGGAACTATGCAGGAACCATCTCTCCCTGAAGCCCAATGGACAGGAAAGGAAACTCCCCCTAAAGAGGAACTTTGCAGGAGCCATCTCTCTCTGGGGCCCAGTGCAGTGGACAGGAAAGGAAGCTCCCCCTAAAGAGGAACTATGCAGAAACCATCTCTCCCTGGGGCCCAGTGGCCAGGAAAGGAAGCTCCCCCTAAAGAGGAACTATGCACGAACCATCTCTCCCCAAGGCCCAGTGTACAGGAAAGGAAGCTCCACCTAAAGAGGAACCATCTTGCCCGAAGTCCAGTGGATAGGAAAGGAAACTCCCCCTAAAGAGGAACTATGCAGGAACCATCTCTCCCTGGGGCCCAGTGGACAGGAAAGGAAGCTCCCCCTAAAGAGGAACTATGCAGGAACCATCTCTACCTGGGGCCCAGTGGACAGGAAAGGAAGCTCCCCTAAAGAGGAACTATGCAGGAACCATCTCTCCCCAAGGTCCACTGGACAGGAAAGGAGGCTCTCTCTAAAGAGGAACTATGCAGGAACCATATCTCCCTGAGGCCCATAGGACAGGAAACAAAGCTCCCCTAAAGAGGAACTATGCAGGAACCATCTCTCCCCGAGGCCCAGTGTACAGGAAAGGAAGCTCCCCCTAAAGAGGAACTATGCAGGAACCATCTCGCACAGAAGTTCAGTGGACAGGAAATGAAACTCCCCCTAAAGAGAAACTATGCAGGAACAATCTCTCCCTGGGGCCCAGTGAACAGGAAAAGAAGCTCCACTAAAGAGGGATTATGCAGGCACCATCTCTCCCCGGGGCCCAGTGGACAGGAACGGAAGCTCACCCTAAAGAGGAATTATGGAGGAACCATCTCTCCCTAAACCCCAGTGGACAGGAAAGGAAACGCCCCCTAAAGAGGAACTATGGAGGAACCATCTCTCCCTGGGGCCCAATGGACAGGAAAGGAAGCTCCCCTAAAGAGGAACTATGCAGGAACTATCTCTCCCCGGGGCCCAGTGGACAGGAAAGGAAGCTCCCCTAAAGAGGAACTATGCAGGAACCATCTCTCCCTGAGGTCCAGTGGACAGGAAAGGAAGCTCCCCTAAAGAGGAATTATGCAAGAACCATCTCTCCCCGGGGCCGATTGGACAGGAAAAGAAACTCCCCCTAAAGAGGAACTATGCAGGAACCATCTCTCCCTGAGGTCCAGTGGACAGGAAAGGAAGCTCCCCTAAAGAGAAACTATGCAGGAACCATCTCTCCTTGGGGCCCAGTGGACAGGGAAGGAAGCTCCCACTAACAAGGAAGTATGCAGGAACCATCTCTCCCTGAGGCCCATTGGACATGAAAGGAAGCTCCACCTAAAGAGGAACTATGCAGGAACCATCTCTCCCTGGGGCCCAGTGGACAGGAAAGGAAGCTCCCCCTAAAGAGGAACTATGCAGGAACCATCTCTACCTGGGGCCCAGTGGACAAGAAAGGAAGCTCCGCTAAAGAGGAACTATGCAGGAACCATCTCTCCCTGAAGCCCAGAGGACAGGAAAGGAAACTCCCCCTAAAGAGGAAATATGCAGGAACCATCTCTCCCTAGGGCTCAGTGGACAGGAAAGGAAGCTCCCCCTAAAGAGGAACTATGCAGGAACCATCTCTCCCTGGGGCCCAGTGGATAGGAAAGGAAGCTCCCCTAAAGAGGACCTATGCACAAAACCATCTCTCCCTCGGGCCCAGTTGACAGGAAAGGAAGCTGCCCCTAAAGAGGAACTATGCAGGATACATCTCTCCCTCGGGTCCAGTGGACAGGAAAGGAAGCTCCCCCTAAAGAGGAACTATGCAGGAACCATCTCTCCCTGGGGCCCAGTGGACAGGAAAGGAAGCTGCCCCTAAAGTCGAACTATGCATGACCCATCTCTCCCCGTGGTCCAGTGGACAGGAAAGGAAGCTCCCCTAAAGAGGAACTATGCAGGAACCATCTCTCCCTGGGGCCCAGTGGACAGGAAAGGAAGCTCCCCCTAAAGAGGAACTATGCAGGAACCATCTCCCCCTCAGGTCCAGTGGACAGGAAAGGAAGCTCCCGCTAAAGAGGAACTATGCAGGAACCATCTCTCCCTGAAGCCCAGTGGACAGGAAAGGAAACTCCCCCTAAAGAGGAACTATGCAGGAGCCATCTCTCCCTGGGGCCCAGTGGACAGGAAAGGAAGCTCCCCCTAAAGAGGAACTATGCAGGAACCATCTCTCCCTGGGGCCCAGTGGACAGGAAAGGAAGCTCCCCCTAAAGAGGAACTATGCAGGAACCATCTCTCCCTGAGGGCCAGTGGAAGGAAATAAACCTCACCTAAAGAGGAACTATGCAGGAACCATCTCTCCCCCCTTGGGTCCAATGTACAGGAAAGGAAGCTCCCCCTAAAGAGGAACTATGCAGGAACCATCTCCCCCCGAGGTGCAGTGGACAGGAAAGGAAGCTCCCCTAAAGTGGAACTATGCAGGAACCATCTCTCCCTGGGGCCCAGTGGACAGGAAAGGAAGCTCCCCCTAAAGAGGAACTATGCAGGAACCATCTCCCCCCGAGGTCCAGTGGACAGGAAAGGAAGGTCCCGCTAAAGAGGAACTATGCAGCAACCATCTCTCCCTGAAGTCCAGTGGACAGGAAAGGAAACTCCCCTAAAGAGGAACTCTGCAGGAGCCATCTCTCCCTGGGGCCCAGTGGACAGGAAAGGAAGCTCCCCCTAAAGAAGAACTATGCAGTAATCATCTCTCCCTGAAGTCCAGTGAACAGGAAAGGAAGCTCTCCTAAAGAAAAAATATGCTGGGACCATCTCTTCCTGGGGCCCAGTGGACAGGAAAGGAAGCTGCCCCTAAAGAGGAACTATGTGGGAACCATCTCTCACTGAGGCCCGGTGGACAGGAAAGGAAGCTCCCCTAAAGAGAAACTATGCAGGAACCATCTCTTCCCGGGGCCCAGGAGACAGGAAAGGAAGCTCCCCTTAAAGAGGAACTATGCAGGAACCATCTCTCCTGAGGTCCAGTGGACAGGAAAAGAAGCTCCCCCTAAAGAGGAACTATGCAGGAACCATATCTCCCTGGGGCCCAGTGGACAGGAAAGGAAGCTCCCCCTAAAAAGGAACTATGCAGGAACCATCTCTCCCCGAGGCCCAGTGTACAGGAAAGAAAGCTCCCCTAAAGAGGAACTATGCAGGAACCATCTCCCCCCGAGGTCCAGTGGACAGGAAAGGAAGCTCCTGCTAAAGAGGAACTATGCAGGAACCATCTCTCCCTGAAGCCCAATGGACAGGAAAGGAAGCTCCCCCTAAAGAGGAGCTATGCAGAAACCATCTCTCCCTGGGGCCCAGTGGACAGGAAAGGAAGCTCCCCCTAAAGAGGAACTATGCACGAACCATCTCTCCCCAAGGCCCAGTGTACAGGAAAGGAAGCTCCACCTAAAGAGGAACCATCTTGCCCGAAGTCCAGTGGATAGGAAAGGAAACTCCCCCTAAAGAGGAACTATGCAGGAACCATCTCTCCCTGGGGCCCAGTGGACAGGAAAGGAAGCTCCCCCTAAAGAGGAACTATGCAGGAACCATCTCTACCTGGGGCCCAGTGGACAGGAAAGGAAGCTCCCCTAAAGAGGAACTATGCAGGAACCATCTCTCCCCAAGGTCCAGTGGACAGGAAAGGAGGCTCTTTCTAAAGAGGAACTATGCAGGAACCATATCTCCCTGAGGCCCATAGGACAGGAAACGAAGCTCCCCTAAAGAGGAACTATGCAGGAACCATCTCTCCCCGAGGCCCAGTGTACAGGAAAGGAAGCTCCCCCTAAAGAGGAACTATGTAGGAACAATCTCTCCCTGGGGCCCAGTGAACAGGAAAGGAAGCTCCACTAAAGAGGGATTATGCAGGCACCATCTCTCCTCGGGGCCCAGTGGACAGGAATGGAAGCTCACCCTAAAGAGGAATTATGCAGGAACCATGTCTCCCGAAACCCCAGTGGACAGGAAAGGAAACGCCCCCTAAAGAGGAACTATGGAGGAACCATCTCTCCCTGGGGCCCAGTGGACAGGAAAGGAATCTCCCCTAAAGAGGAACTATGCAGGAACCATCTCTCCCCGGGGCCCAGTGGACAGGAAAGGAAGCTCCCCCTAAAGTGGAACTATACAGGAACCATCTCTCCCTGAGGTCCAGTGGACAGGAGAGGAAGCTCCCCTAAAGAGGAATTATGCAAGAACCATCTCTCCCCGGGGCCCATTGGACAGGAAAGGAAACTCCCCCTAAAGAGGAACTATGCAGGAACCATCTCTCCCCGAGGTCCAGTGGACAGGAAAGGAAGCTCCCCTAAAGAGAAACTATGCAGGAACCATCTCTCCTTGGGGCCCAGTGGACAGGGAAGGAAGCTCCCACTAACAAGGAACTATGCAGGAACCATCTCTCCCTGAGGCCCAGTGGACAGGAAAGGAAGCTCCACCTAAAGAGGAACCATCTCGCCCGAAGTCCAGTGGACAGGAAAGGAAACTCCCCCTAAAGAGGAACTATGCAGGAACCATCTCTCTCTGGGGCCCAGTGGACAGGAAAGGAAGCTCCCCCTAAAGAGGAACTATGCAAGAACCATCTCTCCCCGGGGCCCATTGGACAGGAAAGGAAACTCCCCCTAAAGAGGAACTATGCAGGAACCATCTCTCCCTGAGGTCCAGTGGACAGGAAAGGAAGCTCCCCTAAAGAGAAACTATGCAGGAACCATCTCTCCTTGGGGCCCAGTGGACAGGGAAGGAAGCTCCCACTAACAAGGAACTATGCAGGAACCATCTCTCCCTGAGGCCCAGTGGACAGGAAAGGAAGCTCCACCTAAAGAGGAACCATCTCGCCCGAAGTCCAGTGGACAGGAAAGGAAACTCCCCCTAAAGAGGAACTATGCAGGAACCATCTCTCCCTGGCGCCCAGTGGACAGGAAAGGAAGCTCCCCCTAAAGAGGAACTATGCAGGAACCATCTCTACCTGGGGCCCAGTGGACAGGAAAGGAAGCTCCCCTAAAGAGGAACTATGCAGGAACCATCTCTCCCCAAGGTCCAGTGGACAGGAAAGGAGGCTCTCTCTAAAGAGGAACTATGCAGGAACCACATCTTCCTGAGGCCCATAGGACAGGAAACAAAGCTCCCCTAGAGAGGAACTATGCAGGAACCATCTCTCCCCAATGCCCAGTGTACAGGAAAGGAAGCTCCCCCTAAATAGGAACTATGCAGGAACCATCTCGCCCAGAAGTTCAGTGGACAGGAAATGAAACTCCCCCTAAAGAGAACTATGCAGGAACAATCTCTCCCTGGGGCCCAGTGAACTGGAAAGGAAGCTCCACTAAAGAGGGATTATGCAGGCACCATCTCTCCCCGGGGCCCAGTGGACAGGAACGGAAGCGCACCCTAAAGAGGAACTATGCAGGAACCATCTCTCCTTGAACCCCAGTGGACAGGAAAGGAAACTCCCCCTAAAGAAGAACTATGGAGGAACCCTCTCCCCCCGAGGTCCAGTGGACAGGAAAGGAAGCTCCTGCTAAAGAGGAACTATGCAGGAACCATCTCTCCCTGAAGCCCAATGGACAGGAAAGGAAACTCCCCCTAAAGAGGAACTTTGAAGGAGCCATCTCTCTCTGGGGCCCAGTGCAGTGGACAGGAAAGGAAGCTCCCCCTAAAGAGGAACTATGCAGAAACCATCTCTCCCTGGGGCCCAGTGGACAGGAAAGGAAGCTCCCCCTAAAGAAGAACTATGCACAAACCATCTCTCCCCAAGTCCCAGTGTACAGGAAAGGAAGCTCCACCTAAAGAGGAACCATCTTGCCCGAAGTCCAGTGGATAGGAAAGGAAACTCCCCCTAAAGAGGAACTATGCAGGAACCATCTCTCCCTGGGGCCCAGTGGACAGGAAAGGAAGCTCCCCCTAAAGAGGAACTATGCAGGAACCATCTCTACCTGGGGCCCAGTGGACAGGAAAGGAAGCTCCCCTAAAGAGGAACTATGCAGGAACCATCTCTCCCCAAGGTCCAGTGGACAGGAAAGGAGGCTCTCTCTAAAGAGGAACTATGCAGGAACCATATCTCCCTGAGGCCCATAGGACAGGAAACGAAGCTCCCCTAAAGAGGAACTATGCAGGAACCATCTCTCCCCGAGGCCCAGTGTACAGGAAAGGAAGCTCCCCCTAAAGAGGAACTATGCAGGAACCATCTCGCACAGAAGTTCAGTGGACAGGAAATGAAACTCCCCCTAAAGAGAAACTATGCAGGAACAATCTCTCCCTGGGGCCCAGTGAACAGGAAAGGAAGCTCCACTAAAGAGGGATTATGCAGGCACCATCTCTCCCCGGGGCCCAGTGGACAGGAACGGAAGCTCACCCTAAAGAGGAATTATGCAGGAACCATCTCTCCCTAAACCCCAGTGGACAGGAAAGGAAACGCCCCCTAAAGAGGAACTATGGAGGAACCATCTCTCCCTGGGGCCCAATGGACAGGAAAGGAATCTCCCCTAAAGAGGAACTATGCAGGAACTATCTCTCCCCGGGGCCCAGTGGACAGGAAAGGCAGCTCCCCCTAAAGAGGAACTATGCAGGAACCATCTCTCCCTGAGGTCCAGTGGACAGGAAAGGAAGCTCCCCTAAAGAGGAATTATGCAAGAACCATCTCTCCCCGGGGCCCATTGGACAGGAAAGGAAACTCCCCCTAAAGAGGAACTATGCGGGAACCATCTCTCCCTGAGGTCCAGTGGATAGGAAAGGAAGCTCCCCTAAAGAGAAACTATGCAGGAACCATCTCTCCTTGGGGCCCAGTGGACAGGGAAGGAAGCTCCCACTAACAAGGAACTATGCAGGAACCATCTCTCCCTGAGGCCCAGTGGACAGGAAAGGAAGCTCCACCTAAAGAGGAACCATCTCGCCCGAAGTCCAGTGGACAGGAAAGGAAACTCCCCCTAAAGAGGAACTATGCAGGAACCATCTCTCTCTGGGGCCCAGTGGACAGGAAAGGAAGCTCCCCCTAAAGAGGAACTATGCAAGAACCATCTCTCCCCGGGGCCCATTGGACAGGAAAGGAAACTCCCCCTAAAGAGGAACTATGCAGGAACCATCTCTCCCTGAGGTCCAGTGGACAGGAAAGGAAGCTCCCCTAAAGAGAAACTATGCAGGAACCATCTCTCCTTGGGGCCCAGTGGACAGGGAAGGAAGCTCCCACTAACAAGGAACTATGCAGGAACCATCTCTCCCTGAGGCCCAGTGGACAGGAAAGGAAGCTCCACCTAAAGAGGAACCATCTCGCCCGAAGTCCAGTGGACAGGAAAGGAAACTCCCCCTAAAGAGGAACTATGCAGGAACCATCTCTCCCTGGCGCCCAGTGGACAGGAAAGGAAGCTCCCCCTAAAGAGGAACTATGCAGGAACCATCTCTACCTGGGGCCCAGTGGACAGGAAAGGAAGCTCCCCTAAAGAGGAACTATGCAAGAACCATCTCTCCCCAAGGTCCAGTGGACAGGAAAGGAGGCTCTCTCTAAAGAGGAACTATGCAGGAACCACATCTTCCTGAGGCCCATAGGACAGGAAACAAAGCTCCCCTAGAGAGGAACTATGCAGGAACCATCTCTCCCCAATGCCCAGTGTACAGGAAAGGAAGCTCCCCCTAAATAGGAACTATGCAGGAACCATCTCGCCCAGAAGTTCAGTGGACAGGAAATGAAACTCCCCCTAAAGAGAACTATGCAGGAACAATCTCTCCCTGGGGCCCAGTGAACTGGAAAGGAAGCTCCACTAAAGAGGGATTATGCAGGCACCATCTCTCCCCGGGGCCCAGTGGACAGGAACGGAAGCGCACCCTAAAGAGGAACTATGCAGGAACCATCTCTCCTTGAACCCCAGTGGACAGGAAAGGAAACTCCCCCTAAAGAAGAACTATGGAGGAACCCTCTCCCCCCGAGGTCCAGTGGACAGGAAAGGAAGCTCCTGCTAAAGAGGAACTATGCAGGAACCATCTCTCCCTGAAGCCCAATGGACAGGAAAGGAAACTCCCCCTAAAGAGGAACTTTGAAGGAGCCATCTCTCTCTGGGGCCCAGTGCAGTGGACAGGAAAGGAAGCTCCCCCTAAAGAGGAACTATGCAGAAACCATCTCTCCCTGGGGCCCAGTGGACAGGAAAGGAAGCTCCCCCTAAAGAAGAACTATGCACAAACCATCTCTCCCCAAGTCCCAGTGTACAGGAAAGGAAGCTCCACCTAAAGAGGAACCATCTTGCCCGAAGTCCAGTGGATAGGAAAGGAAACTCCCCCTAAAGAGGAACTATGCAGGAACCATCTCTCCCTGGGGCCCAGTGGACAGGAAAGGAAGCTCCCCCTAAAGAGGAACTATGCAGGAACCATCTCTACCTGGGGCCCAGTGGACAGGAAAGGAAGCTCCCCTAAAGAGGAACTATGCAGGAACCATCTCTCCCCAAGGTCCAGTGGACAGGAAAGGAGGCTCTCTCTAAAGAGGAAGTATGCAGGAACCATATCTCCCTGAGGCCCATAGGACAGGAAACGAAGCTCCCCTAAAGAGGAACTATGCAGGAACCATCTCTCCCCGAGGCCCAGTGTACAGGAAAGGAACCTCCCCCTAAAGAGGAACTATGCAGGAACCATCTCGCACAGAAGTTCAGTGGACAGGAAATGAAACTCCCCCTAAAGAGAAACTATGCAGGAACAATCTCTCCCTGGGGCCCAGTGAACAGGAAAGGAAGCTCCACTAAAGAGGGATTATGCAGGCACCATCTCTCCCCGGGGCCCAGTGGACAGGAACGGAAGCTCACCCTAAAGAGGAATTATGCAGGAACCATCTCTCCCTAAACCCCAGTGGACAGGAAAGGAAACGCCCCCTAAAGAGGAACTATGGAGGAACCATCTCTCCCTGGGGCCCAATGGACAGGAAAGGAATCTCCCCTAAAGAGGAACTATGCAGGAACTATCTCTCCCCGGGGCCCAGTGGACAGGAAAGGCAGCTCCCCCTAAAGAGGAACTATGCAGGAACCATCTCTCCCTGAGGTCCAGTGGACAGGAAAGGAAGCTCCCCTAAAGAGGAATTATGCAAGAACCATCTCTCCCCGGGGCCCATTGGACAGGAAAGGAAACTCCCCCTAAAGAGGAACTATGCGGGAACCATCTCTCCCTGAGGTCCAGTGGATAGGAAAGGAAGCTCCCCTAAAGAGAAACTATGCAGGAACCATCTCTCCTTGGGGCCCAGTGGACAGGGAAGGAAGCTCCCACTAACAAGGAAGTATGCAGGAACCATCTCTCCCTGAGGCCCAGTGGACATGAAATGAAGCTCCACCTAAAGAGGAACCATCTCGCCCGAAGTCCAGTGGACAGGAAAGGAAACTCCCCCTAAAGAGGAACTATGCAGGAACCATCTCTCCCTGGGGCCCAGTGGACAGGAAAGGAAGCTCCCCCTAATGAGAGAACTATGCAGGAACCATCTCTACCTGGGGCCCAGTGGACAAGAAAGGAAGCTCCTCTAAAGAGGAACTATGCAGGAACCATCTCTCCCTGAAGCCCAGAGGACAGGAAAGGAAACTCCCCCTAAAGAGGAACTATGCAGGAACCATCTCTCCCTAGGGCCCAGTGGACAGGAAAGGAAGCTCCCCCTAAAGAGGAACTATGCAGGAACCATCTCTCCCTGAGGTCCAGTGGACAGGAAAGGAAGCTCCCCTAAAGAGGAATTATGCAAAACCATCTCTCCCCGGGGCCCATTGGACAGGAAAGGAAACTCCCCCTAAAGAGGAACTATGCAGGAACCATTTCTCCCTGAGGTTCAGTGGACAGGAAAGGAAGCTCCCCTAAAGGGAAACTATGCAGGAACCATCTCTCCTTGGGGCCCAGTGGACAGGGAAGGAAGCTCCCACTAACAAGGAACTATGCATGAACCATCTCTCCCTGAGGCCCAGTGGACAGGAAAGGAAGCTGCCCCTAAAGAGGAACTGTGCAGGAAACATCTCTCCCCGAGGTCCTAAAGACAGGAAAGGAAGCTCCTCTAAAGAGGAACTATGCAGGAACCATCTCTACCTGAAGCCCCGTGGTCAGGAAAGCAAGTTCCTCTAAAGAGGAACTATGCAGGAACCATCTCTCCCCGGGGCCCAGTGGACCGGAAAGGTAGCTGCCCCTACAGAGGAACCATGCAGGAAACATCTATCCCCGAGGTCCAGTGGACAAGAAAGGAAGCTCCTCTAAAGAGGAACTATGCAGGAACCATCTCTCCCTGAAGCCCAGAGGACAGGAAAGGAAACTCCCCCTAAAGAGGAACTATGCAGGAACCATCTCTCGCTAGAGCTCAGTGGACAGGAAAGGAAGCTCCCCCTAAAGAGGAACTATGCAGGAACCATCTCTCCCTGGGGCCCAGTGGATAGGAAAGGAAGCTCCCCTAAAGAGGACCTATGCACAAAACCATCTCTCCCTCGGGCCCAGTTGACAGGAAAGGAAGCTGCCCCTAAAGAGGAACTATGCAGGAAACATCTCTCCCTCGGGACCAGTGGACAGGAAAGGAAGCTCCCCCTAAAGAGGAACTATGCAGGAACCATCTCTCCCTGGGGCCCAGTGGACAGGAAAGGAAACCGCCCCTAAAGAGGAACTATGCATGACCCATCTCTCCCCGTGGTCCAGTGGACAGGAAAGGAAGCTCCCCTAAAGAGGAACTATGCAGGAACCATCTATACCTGGGGCCCAGTGGACAGGAAAGGAAGCTCCCCTAAAGAGGAACTATGCAGGAACTATCTCTCCCCAAGGTCCAGTGGACAGGAAAGGAAGCTCCTCTGAAGAGGAACTATACAGGAACCATATGTCCCTGAGGCCCAGTGGACAGGAAAGGAAGTTACCCCTAAAGAGGAACTATGCAGGAAACATCTCTCCCCGAGGTCCAGTGACCAGGAAAGGAAGCTCCTCTAAAGAAGAACTATGCAGGAACCATCCCTCCTTGAAGCCCAGAGGACAGGAAAGGAAACTCCCCCTAAAGAGGAACTATGCAGGAACCATCTCTCCCTTGGGCCCAGTGGACAGGAAAGGAAGTTCCCCCTAAAGAGAACCTATGCAGGAACCATCTCTCTCTGGGGCCCAGTGGATAGGAAAGGAAGCTCCCCTAAAGAGGAACTATGCAGAAACCATCTCTCCCTGGGACCCAGTGGACAGGAGAGGAAACTACCCCTAAAAAGGAACTATGCAGGACCCATCTCTCCCTGAGGTCCAGTGGACAGGAAAGGAAGCTCCCCTAAAGAGGAATTATGCAGGAACCATCTCTCCGTGGGGCCCAGTGGACAGGAAAGGAAGCTCCCCCTAAAGAGGAACTATGCAGGAACCATCTCTCCCTGGGGCCCAGTGGATAGGAAAGAAAGCTCCCCTAAAGTGGAACTATGCAGGAACCATCTCTCCCTGGGGCCCAGTGGACAGGAAAGGAAGCTCCCCCTAAAGAGGAACTATGCAGGAACCATCTCCCCCCGAGGTCCAGTGGACAGGAAAGGAAGGTCCCGCTAAAGAGGAACTATGCAGCAACCATCTCTCCCTGAAGTCCAGTGGACAGCAAAGGAAACTCTGCCTAAAGAGGAACTCTGCAGGAGCCATCTCTCCCTGGGGCCCAGTGGACAGGAAAGGAAGCTCCCCCTAAAGAAGAACTATGCAGTAATCATCTCTCCCTGAAGTCCAGTGAACAGGAAAGGAAGCTCTCCTAAAGAGAAATTATGCTGGGACCATCTCTTCCTGGGGCCCAGTGGAGAGGAAAGGAAGCTGCCCCTAAAGAGGAACTATGCGGGAACCATCTCTCACTGAGGCCCAGTGGACAGGAAAGGAAGCTCCCCTAAAGAGGAACTATGCAGGAACCATCTCTTCCTGGGGCCCAGGAGACAGGAAAGGAAGCTCCCCCTAAAGAGGAACTATGCAGGAACCATCTCTCCTGAGGTCCAGTGGACAGGAAAAGAAGCTCCCCCTAAAGAGGAACTATGCAGGAACCATATCTCCCTGGGGTCCAGTGGAAAGGAAAGGAAGCTCCCCCTAAAAAGGAACTATGCAGGAACCATCTCTCCCCGAGGCCCAGTGTACAGGAAAGAAAGCTCCCCTAAAGAGGAACTATGCAGGAACCATCTCTCCCTGGGGTCCAGTGGACAGGAAAGGAAGCTCCCCTAAAGAGGAACTATTCAGGAACCATCTCCCCCCGAGGTCCAGTGGACAGGAAAGGAAGCTCCTGCTAAAGAGGAACTATGCAGGAACCATCTCTCCCTGAAGCCCAATGGACAGGAAAGGAAACTCCCCCTAAAGAGGAACTTTGCAGGAGCCATCTCTCTCTGGGGACCAGTGCAGTGGACAGGAAAGGAAGCTCCCCCTAAAGAGGAACTATGCAGAAACCATCTCTCCCTGGGGCCCAGTGGACAGGAAAGGAAGCTCCCCCTAAAGAGGAACTATGCACGAACCATCTCTCCCCAAGGCCCAGTGTACAGGAAAGGAAGCTCCACCTAAAGAGGAATCATCTTGCCCGAAGTCCAGTGGATAGGAAAGGAAACTCCCCCTAAAGAGGAACTATGCAGGAACCATCTCTCCCTGGGGCCCAGTGGACAGGAAAGGAAGCTCCCATAAAGAGGAACTATGCAGGAACCATCTCTACCTGTGGCCCAGTGGACAGGAAAGGAAGCTCCCCTAAAGAGGAACTATGCAGGAACCATCTCTCCCCAAGGTCCAGTGGACAGGAAAGGAGGCTCTCTCTAAAGAGGAACTATGCAGGAACCATATCTCCCTGAGGCCCATAGGACAGGAAACGAAGCTCCCCTAAAGAGGATTTATGCAGGAACCATCTCTCCCCGAGGCCCAGTGTACAGGAAAGGAAGCTCCCCCTAAAGAGGAACTATGCAGGAACCATCTCGCACAGAAGTTCAGTGGACAGGAAAGGAAGCTCCCCCTAAAGAGGAACTATGCAGGATCCATCTCTCCCTGGGGCCCAGTGGACAGGAAAGGAAGCTGCCCCTAAAGAGGAACTATGCAGGAACCATCTCTTCCTGGTGCCCACGAGACAGGAAAGGAAGCTCTCCTTAAAGAGGAACTATGCAGGAACCATCTCTCCTGAGGTCCAGTGGACAGGAAAAGAAGCTCCCCCTAAAGAGGAACTATGCAGGAACCATATCTCCCTGGGGCCCAGTGGAAAGGAAAGGAAGCTCCCCCTAAAAAGGAACTATGCAGGAACCATCTCTCCCCGAGGCCCAGTGTACAGGAAAGAAAGCTCCCCTAAAGAGGAACTATGCAGGAACCATCTCTCCCTGGGGTCCAGTGGACAGGAAAGGAAGCTCCCCTAAAGAGGAACTATTCAGGAACCATCTCCCCCCGAGGTCCAGTGGACAGGAAAGGAAGCTCCTGCTAAAGAGGAACTATGCAGGAACCATCTCTCCCTGAAGCCCAATGGACAGGAAAGGAAACTCCCCCTAAAGAGGAACTTTGCAGGAGCCATCTCTCTCTGGGGCCCAGTGCAGTGGACAGGAAAGGAAGCTCCCCCTAAAGAGGAACTATGCAGAAACCATCTCTCCCTGGGGCCCAGTGGACAGGAAAGGAAGCTCCCACTAAAGAGGAACTATGCAGGAACCATCTCTCCCCAAGGCCCATTGTACAGGAAAGGAAGCTCCACCTAAAGAGGAACCATCTTGCCCGAAGTCCAGTGGATAGGAAAGGAAACTCCCCCTAAAGAGGAACTATGCAGGAACCATCTCTCCCTGGGGCCCAGTGGACAGGAAAGGAAGCTCCCCCTAAAGAGGAACTATGCAGGAACCATCTCTACCTGGGGCCCAGTGGACAGGAAAGGAAGCTCCCCTAAAGAGGAACTATGCAGGAACCATCTCTCCCCAAGGTCCAGTGGACAGGAAAGGAGGCTCTCTCTAAAGAGGAACTATGCAGGAACCATATCTCCCTGAGGCCCATAGGACAGGAAACGAAGCTCCCCTAAAGAGGAACTATGCAGGAACCATCTCTCCCCGAGGCCCAGTGTACAGGAAAGGAAGCTCCCCCTAAAGAGGAACTATGCAGGAACCATCTCGCACAGAAGTTCAGTGTACAGGAAATGAAACTCCCCCTAAAGAGAAACTATGCAGGAACAATCTCTCCCTGGGGCCCAGTGAACAGGAAAGGAAGCTCCACTAAAGACGGATTATGCAGGCACCATCTCTCCCCGGGGCCCAGTGGACAGGAACGGAAGCTCACCCTAAAGAAGAATTATGCAGGAACCATCTCTCCCTAAACCCCAGTGGACAGGAAAGGAAACGCCCCCTAAAGAGGAACTATGGAGGAACCATCTCTCCCTGGGGCCCAATGGACAGGAAAGGAATCTCCCCTAAAGAGGAACTATGCAGGAACTATCTCTCCCCGGGGCCCAGTGGACAGGAAAGGCAGCTCCCCCTAAAGAGGAACTATGCAGGAACCATCTCTCCCTGAGGTCCAGTGGACAGGAAAGGAAGCTCCCCTAAAGAGGAATTATGCAAGAACCATCTCTCCCCGGGGCCCATTGGACAGGAAAGGAAACTCCCCCTAAAGAGGAACTATGCAGGAACCATCTCTCCCCGAGGTCCAGTGGATAGGAAAGGAAGCTCCCCTAAAGAGAAACTATGCAGGAACCATCTCTCCTTGGGGCCCAGTGGACAGGGAAGGAAGCTCCCACTAACAAGGAAGTATGCAGGAACCATCTCTCCCTGAGGCCCAGTGGACATGAAAGGAAGCTCCACCTAAAGAGGAACCATCTCGCCCGAAGTCCAGTGGACAGGAAAGGAAACTCCCCCTAAAGAGGAACTATGCAGGAACCATCTCTCCCTGGGGCCCAGTGGACAGGAAAGGAAGCTCCCCCTAAAGAGGAACTATGCAGGAACCATCTCTACCTGGGGCCCAGTGGACAAGAAAGGAAGCTCCTCTAAAGAGGAACTATGCAGGAACCATCTCTCCCTGAAGCCCAGAGGACAGGAAAGGAAACTCCCCCTAAAGAGGAACTATGCAGGAACCATCTCTCCCTAGGGCTCAGTGGACAGGAAAGGAAGCTCCCCCTAAAGAGGAACTATGCAGGAACCATCTCTCCCTGGGGCCCAGTGGATAGGAAAGGAAGCTCCCCTAAAGAGGACCTATGCACAAAACCATCTCTCCCTCGGGCCCAGTTGAAAGGAAAGGAAGCTGCCCCTAAAGAGGAACTATGCAGGAAACATCTCTCCCTCGGGTCCAGTGGACAGGAAAGGAAGCTCCCCCTAAAGAGGAACTATGCAAGAACCATCTCTCCCTGGGGCCCAGTGGACAGGAAAGGAAGCTGCCCCTAAAGAGGAACTATGCATGACCCATCTCTCCCCGTGGTCCAGTGGACAGGAAAGGAAGCTCCCCTAAAGAGGAACTATGCAGGAACCATCTCTCCCTGGGGCCCAGTGGACAGGAAAGGAAGCTCCCCCTAAAGAGGAACTATGCAGGAACCATCTCTCCCTGGAGCCCAGTGGACAGGAAAGGAAACTCCCCCTAAAGAGGAACTATGCAGGAGCCATCTCTCCCTGGGGCCCAGTGGACAGGAAAGGAAGCTCCCCCTAAAGAGGAACTATGCAGGAACCATCTCTCCCTGGGGCCCAGTGGACAGGAAAGGAAGCTCCCCCTAAAGAGGAACTATGCAGGAACCATCTCTCCCTGAGGGCCAGTGGAAGGAAATAAACCTCACCTAAAGAGGAACTATGCAGGAACCATCTCTCCCCCCTGGGGTCCAGTGTACAGGAAAGGAAACTCCCCCTAAAGAGGAACTATGCAGGAACCATCTCCCCCCAAGGTGCAGTGGACAGGAAAGGAAGCTCCCCTAAAGTGGAACTATGCAGGAACCATCTCTCCCTGGGGCCCAGTGGACAGGAAAGGAAGCTCCCCCTAAAGAGGAACTATGCAGGAACCATCTCCCCCCGAGGTCCAGTGGACAGGAAAGGAAGGTCCCGCTAAAGAGGAACTATGCAGCAACCATCTCTCCCTGAAGTCCAGTGGACAGGAAAGGAAACTCCCCCTAAAGAGGAACTCTGCAGGAGCCATCTCTCCCTGGGGCCCAGTGGACAGGAAAGGAAGCTCCCCCTAAAGAAGAACTATGCAGTAATCATCTCTCCCTGAAGTCCAGTGAACAGGAAAGGAAGCTCTCCTAAAGAAAAAATATGCTGGGACCATCTCTTCCTGGGGCCCAGTGGACAGGAAAGGAAGCTGCCCCTAAAGAGGAACTATGCAGGAACCATCTCTCACTGAGGCCCGGTGGACAGGAAAGGAAGCTCCCCTAAAGAGAAACTATGCAGGAACCATCTCTTCCCGGGGCCCAGAAGACAGGAAAGGAAGCTCCCCCTAAAGAGGAACTATGCAGGAACCATCTTGGGTCCAGTGTACAGGAAAGGAAGCTCCCCCTAAAGAGGAACTATGCACGAACCATCTCTCCCCAAGGCCCAGTGTACAGGAAAGGAAGCTCCACCTAAAGAGGAACCATCTTGCCCGAAGTCCAGTGGATAGGAAAGGAAACTCCCCCTAAAGAGGAACTTTGCAGGAGCCATCTCTCTCTGGGGCCCAGTGCAGTGGACAGGAAAGGAAGCTCCCCCTAAAGAGGAACTATGCAGAAACCATCTCTCCCTGGGGCCCAGTGGACAGGAAGGGAGCTCCCCCTAAAGAGGAACTATGCACGAACCATCTCTCCCCAAGGCCCAGTGTACAGGAAAGGAAGCTCCACCTAAAGAGGAACCATCTTGCCCGAAGTCCAGTGGATAGGAACGGAAACTCCCCCTAAAGAGGAACTATGCAGGAACCATCTCTCCCTGGGGCCCAGTGGACAGGAAAGGAAGCTCCCCCTAAAGAGGAACTATGCAGGAACCATCTCTACCTGGGGCCCAGTGGACAGGAAAGGAAGCTCCCCTAAAGAGGAACTATGCAGGAACCATCTCTCCCCAAGGTCCAGTGGACAGGAAAGGAGGCTCTCTCTAAAGAGGAACTATGCAGGAACCATATCTCCCTGAGGCCCATAGGACAGGAAACGAAGCTCCCCTAAAGAGGAACTATGCAGGAACCATCTCTCCCCGAGGCCCAGTGTACAGGAAAGGAAGCTCCCCCTAAAGAGGAACTATGCAGGAACCATCTCGCACAGAAGTTCAGTGGACAGGAAATGAAACTCCCCCTAAAGAGAAACTATGCAGGAACAATCTCTCCCTGGGGCCCAGTGAACAGGAAAGGAAGCTCCACTAAAGAGGGATTATGCAGGCACCATCTCTCCCCGGGGCCCAGTGGACAGGAACGGAAGCTCACCCTAAAGAGGAATTATGCAGGAACCATCTCTCCCTAAACCCCAGTGGACAGGAAAGGAAACGCCCCCTAAAGAGGAACTATGGAGGAACCATCTCTCCCTGGGGCCCAATGGACAGGAAAGGAAGCTCCCCCTAAAGAGGAACTATGCAGGAACCATCTCTCCCTGAGGTCCAGTGGACAGGAAAGGAAGCTCCCCTAAAGAGGAATTATGCAAGAATCATCTCTCCCCGGGGCCCATTGGACAGGAAAGGAAACTCCCCCTAAAGAGGAACTATGCAGGAACCATCTCTCCCTGAGGTCCAGTGGATAGGAAAGGAAGCTCCCCTAAAGAGAAACTATGCAGGAACCATCTCTCCTTGGGGCCCAGTGGGCAGGGAAGGAAGCTCCCACTAACAAGGAAGTATGCAGGAACCATCTCTCCCTGAGGCCCAGTGGACATGAAAGGAAGCTCCACCTAAAGAGGAACCATCTCGCCTGAAGTCCAGTGGACAGGAAAGGAAACTCCCCCTAAAGAGGAACTATGCAGGAACCATCTCTCCCTGGGGCCCAGTGGACAGGAAAGGAAGCTCCCCCTAAAGAGGAACTATGCAGGAACCATCTCTACCTGGGGCCCAGTGGACAAGAAAGGAAGCTCCTCTAAAGAGGAACTATGCAGGAACCATCTCTCCCTGAAGCCCAGAGGACAGGAAAGGAAACTCCCCCTAAAGAGGAAATATGCAGGAACCATCTCTCCCTAGGGCTCAGTGGACAGGAAAGGAAGCTCCCCCTAAAGAGGAACTATGCAGGAACCATCTCTCCCTGGGGCCCAGTGGATAGGAAAGGAAGCTCCCCTAAAGAGGACCTATGCAGAAAACCATCTCTCCCTCGGGCCCAGTTGACAGGAAAGGAAGCTGCCCCTAAAGAGGAACTATGCAGGTAACATCTCTCCCTCGGGTCCAGTGGACAGGAAAGGAAGCTCCCCCTAAAGAGGAACTATGCAAGAACCATCTCTCCCTGGGGCCCAGTGGACAGGAAAGGAAGCTGCCCCTAAAGAGGAACTATGCATGACCCATCTCTCCCCGTGGTCCAGTGGACAGGAAAGGAAGCTCCCCTAAAGAGGAACTATGCAGGAACCATCTCTCCCTGGAGCCCAGTGGACAGGAAAGGAAGCTCCCCCTAAAGAGGAACTATGCAGGAACCATCTCCCCCTGAGGTCCAGTGGACAGGAAAGGAATCTCCCGCTAAAGAGGAACTATGCAGGAACCATCTCTCCCTGAAGCCCAGTGGACAGGAAAGGAAACTCCCCCTAAAGAGGAACTATGCAGGAGCCATCTCTCCCTGGGGCCCAGTGGACAGGAAAGGAAGCTCCCCCTAAAGAGGAACTATGCAGGAACCATCTCTCCCTCTGGTCCAGTGGACAGGAAAGGAAGCTCCCCCTAAAGAGGAACTATGCAAGAACCATCTCTCCCTGGGGCCCAGTGGACAGGAAAGGAAGCTGCCCCTAAAGAGGAACTATGCATGACCCATCTCTCCCCGTGGTCCAGTGGACAGGAAAGGAAGCTCCCCTAAAGAGGAACTATGCAGGAACCATCTCTCCCCGGGGCCCAGTGGACAGGAAAGGAAGCTCCCCCTAAAGAGGAACTATGCAGGAACCATCTCCCCCTGAGGTCCAGTGGACAGGAAAGGAAGCTCCCGCTAAAGAGGAACTATGCAGGAACCATCTCTCCCTGAAGCCCAGTGAACAGGAAAGGAAACTCCCCCTAAAGAGGAACTATGCAGGAGCCATCTCTCCCTGGGGCCCAGTGGACAGGAAAGGAAGCTCCCCCTAAAGAGGAATTATGCAGGAACCATCTCTCCCTGGGGCCCAGTGGACAGGAAAGGAAGCTCCCCCTAAAGAGGAACTATGCAGGAACCATCTCTCCCTGAGGGCCAGTGGAAGGAAATAAACCTCACCTAAAGAGGAACTATGCAGGAACCATCTCTCCCCCCTGGGGTCCAGTGTACAGGAAAGGAAACTCCCCCTAAAGAGGAACTATGCAGGAACCATCTCCCCCCGAGGTGCAGTGGACAGGAAAGGAAGCTCCCCTAAAGTGGAACTATGCAGGAACCATCTCTCCCTGGGGCCCAGTGGACAGGAAAGGAAGCTCCCCCTAAAGAGGAACTATGCAGGAACCATCTCCCCCCGAGGTCCAGTGGACAGGAAAGGAAGGTCCCGCTAAAGAGGAACTATGCAGCAACCATCTCTCCCTGAAGTCCAGTGGACAGGAAAGGAAACTCCCCCTAAAGAGGAACTCTGCAGGAGCCATCTCTCCCTGGGGCCCAGTGGAAAGGAAAGGAAGCTCCCCCTAAAGAAGAACTATGCAGTAATCATCTCTCCCTGAAGTCCAGTGAACAGGAAAGGAAGCTCTCCTAAAGAAAAAATATGCTGGGACCATCTCTTCCTGGGGCCCAGTGGACAGGAAAGGAAGCTGCCCCTAAAGAGGAACTATGCGGGAACCATCTCTCACTGAGGCCCGGTGGACAGGAAAGGAAGCTCCCCTAAAGAGAAACTATGCAGGAACCATCTCTTCCCAGGGCCCAGGAGACAGGAAAGGAAGCTCCCCCTAAAGAGGAACTATGCAGGAACCATCTCTCCTGAGGTCCAGTGGACAGGAAAAGAAGCTCCCCCTAAAGAGGAACTATGCAGGAACCATATCTCCCTGGGTTCCAGTGGACAGGAAAGGAAGCTCCCCCTAAAAAGGAACTATGCAGGAACCATCTCTCCCCGAGGCCCAGTGTACAGGAAAGAAAGCTCCCCTAAAGAGGAACTATGCAGGAACCATCTCTCCCTGGGGTCCAGTGTACAGGAAAGGAAGCTCCCCTAAAGAGGAACTATGCAGGAACCATCTCCCCCCGAGGTCCAGTGGACAGGAAAGGAAGCTCCTGCTAAAGAGGAACTATGCAGGAACCATCTCTCCCTGAAGCCCAATGGACAGGAAAGGAAACTCCCCCTAAAGAGGAACTTTGCAGGAGCCATCTCTCTCTGGGGCCCAGTGCAGTGGACAGGAAAGGAAGCTCCCCCTAAAGAGGAACTATGCAGAAACCATCTCTCCCTGGGGCCCAGTGGACAGGAAAGGAAGCTCCCCCTAAAGAGGAACTATGCAGGAACCATCTCTACCTGGGGCCCAGTGGACAGGAAAGGAAGCTCCCCTAAAGAGGAACTATGCAGGAACCATCTCTCCCCAAGGTCCAGTGGACAGGAAAGGAGGCTCTCTCTAAAGAGGAACTATGCAGGAACCATATCTCCCTGAGGCCCATAGGACAGGAAACGAAGCTCCCCTAAAGAGGAACTATGCAGGAACCATCTCTCCCCGAGGCCCAGTGTACAGGAAAGGAAGCTCCCCCTAAAGAGGAACTATGCAGGAACCATCTCGCACAGAAGTTCAGTGGACAGGAAATGAAACTCCCCCTAAAGAGAAACTATGCAGGAACAATCTCTCCCTGGGGCCCAGTGAACAGGAAAGGAAGCTCCACTAAAGAGGGAATATGCAGGCACCATCTCTCCCCGGGGCCCAGTGGACAGGAACGGAAGCTCACCCTAAAGAGGAATTATGCAGGAACCATCTCTCCCTAAACCCCAGTGGACAGGAAAGGAAACGCCCCCTAAAGATGAACTATGGAGGAACCATCTCTCCCTGGGGCCCAATGGACAGGAAAGGAATCTCCCCTAAAGAGGAACTATGCAGGAACTATCTCTCCCCGGGGCCCAGTGGACAGGAAAGGCAGTTCCCCCTAAAGAGGAACTATGCAGGAACCATCTCTCCCTGAGGTCCAGTGGACAGGAAAGGAAGCTCCCCTAAAGAGGAATTATGCAAGAACCATCTCTCCCCGGGGCCCATTGGACAGGAAAGGAAACTCCCCCTAAAGAGGAACTATGCAGGAACCATCTCTCCCTGAGGTCCAGTGGATAGGAAAGGAAGCTCCCCTAAAGAGAAACTATGCAGGAACCATCTCTCCTTGGGGCCCAGTGGACAGGGAAGGAAGCTCCCACTAACAAGGAAGTATGCAGGAACCATCTCTCCCTGAGGCCCAGTGGACATGAAAGGAAGCTCCACCTAAAGAGGAACCATCTCGCCCGAAGTCCAGTGGACAGGAAAGGAAACTCCCCCTAAAGAGGAACTATGCAGGAACCATCTCTCCCTGGGGCCCAGTGGACAGGAAAGGAAGCTCCCCCTAAAGAGGAACTATGCAGGAACCATCTCTACCTGGGGCCCAGTGGACAAGAAAGGAAGCTCCTCTAAAGAGGAACTATGCAGGAACCATCTCTCCCTGAAGCCCAGAGGACAGGAAAGGAAACTCCCCCTAAAGAGGAACTATGCAGGAACCATCTCTCCCTAGGGCCCAGTGGACAGGAAAGGAAGCTCCCCCTAAAGAGGAACTATGCAGGAACCATCTCTCCCTGAGGTCCAGTGGACAGGAAAGGAAGCTCCCCTAAAGAGGAATTATGCAAAACCATCTCTCCCCGGGGCCCATTGGACAGGAAAGGAAACTCCCCCTAAAGAGGAACTATGCAGGAACCATTTCTCCCTGAGGTTCAGTGGACAGGAAAGGAAGCTCCCCTAAAGGGAAACTATGCAGGAACCATCTCTCCTTGGGGCCCAGTGGACAGGGAAGGAAGCTCCCACTAACAAGGAACTATGCATGAACCATCTCTCCCTGAGGCCCAGTGGACAGGAAAGGAAGCTGCCCCTAAAGAGGAACTATGCAGGAAACATCTCTCCCCGAGGTCCTAAAGACAGGAAAGGAAGCTCCTCTAAAGAGGAACTATGCAGGAACCATCTCTACCTGAAGCCCAGTGGTCAGGAAAGCAAGTTCCTCTAAAGAGGAACTATGCAGGAACCATCTCTCCCCGGGGCCCAGTGGACCGGAAAGGTAGCTGCCCCTACAGAGGAACCATGCAGGAAACATCTATCCCCGAGGTCCAGTGGACAAGAAAGGAAGCTCCTCTAAAGAGGAACTATGCAGGAACCATCTCTCCCTGAAGCCCAGAGGACAGGAAAGGAAACTCCCCCTAAAGAGGAACTATGCGGGAACCATCTCTCCCTAGAGCTCAGTGGACAGGAAAGGAAGCTCCCCCTAAAGAGGAACTATGCAGGAACCATCTCTCCCTGGGGCCCAGTGGATAGGAAAGGAAGCTCCCCTAAAGAGGACCTATGCACAAAACCATCTCTCCCTCGGGCCCAGTTGACAGGAAAGGAAGCTGCCCCTAAAGAGGAACTATGCAGGAAACATCTCTCCCTCGGGTCCAGTGGACAGGAAAGGAAGCTCCCCCTAAAGAGGAACTATGCAGGAACCATCTCTCCCTGGGGCCCAGTGGACAGGAAAGGAAGCCGCCCCTAAAGAGGAACTATGCATGACCCATCTCTCCCCGTGGTCCAGTGGACAGGAAAGGAAGCTCCCCTAAAGAGGAACTATGCAGGAACCATCTATACCTGGGGCCCAGTGGACAGGAAAGGAAGCTCCCCTAAAGAGGAACTATGCAGGAACTATCTCTCCCCAAGGTCCAGTGGACAGGAAAGGAAGCTCCTCTGAAGAGGAACTATACAGGAACCATATGTCCCTGAGGCCCAGTGGACAGGAAAGGAAGTTACCCCTAAAGAGGAACTATGCAGGAAACATCTCTCCCCGAGGTCCAGTGACCAGGAAAGGAAGCTCCTCTAAAGAAGAACTATGCAGGAACCATCCCTCCTTGAAGCCCAGAGGACAGGAAAGGAAACTCCCCCTAAAGAGGAACTATGCAGGAACCATCTCTCCATTGGGCCCAGTGGACAGGAAAGGAAGTTCCCCCTAAAGAGAACCTATGCAGGAACCATCTCTCTCTGGGGCCCAGTGGATAGGAAAGGAAGCTCCCCTAAAGAGGAACTATGCAGAAACCATCTCTCCCTGGGACCCAGTGGACAGGAGAGGAAACTACCCCTAAAAAGGAACTATGCAGGACCCATCTCTCCCTGAGGTCCAGTGGACAGGAAAGGAAGCTCCCCTAAAGAGGAATTATGCAGGAACCATCTCTCCGTGGGGCCCAGTGGACAGGAAAGGAAGCTCCCCCTAAATAGGAACTATGCAGGAACCATCTCTCCCTGGGGCCCAGTGGATAGGAAAGAAAGCTCCCCTAAAGTCGAACTATGCAGGAACCATCTCTCCCTGGGGCCCAGTGGACAGGAAAGGAAGCTCCCCCTAAAGAGGAACTATGCAGGAACCATCTCCCCCCAAGGTCCAGTGGACAGGAAAGGAAGGTCCCGCTAAAGAGGAACTATGCAGCAACCATCTCTCCCTGAAGTCCAGTGGACAGCAAAGGAAATTCCGCCTAAAGAGGAACTCTGCAGGAGCCATCTCTCCCTGGGGCCCAGTGGACAGGAAAGGAAGCTCCCCCTAAAGAAGAACTATGCAGTAATCATCTCTCCCTGAAGTCCAGTGAACAGGAAAGGAAGCTCTCCTAAAGAGAGATTATGCTGGGACCATCTCTTCCTGGGGCCCAGTGGACAGGAAAGGAAGCTGCCCCTAAAGAGGAACTATGCGGGAACCATCTCTCACTGAGGCCCAGTGGACAGGAAAGGAAGCTCCCCTAAAGAGGAACTATGCAGGAACCATCTCTTCCTGGGGCCCAGGAGACAGGAAAGGAAGCTCCCCCTAAAGAGGAACTATGCAGGAACCATCTCTCCTGAGGTCCAGTGGACAGGAAAAGAAGCTCCCCCTAAAGAGGAACTATGCAGGAACCATATCTCCCTGGGGCCCAGTGGAAAGGAAAGGAAGCTCCCCCTAAAAAGGAACTATGCAGGAACCATCTCTCCCCGAGGCCCAGTGTACAGGAAAGAAAGCTCCCCTAAAGAGGAACTATGCAGGAACCATCTCTCCCTCGGGTCCAGTGGACAGGAAAGGAAGCTCCCCTAAAGAGGAACTATTCAGGAACCATCTCCCCCCGAGGTCCAGTGGACAGGAAAGGAAGCTCCTGCTAAAGAGGAACTATGCAGGAACCATCTCTCCCTGAAGCCCAATGGACAGGAAAGGAAACTCCCCCTAAAGAGGAACTTTGCAGGAGCCATCTCTCTCTGGGGACCAGTGCAGTGGACAGGAAAGGAAGCTCCCCCTAAAGAGGAACTATGCAGAAACCATCTCTCCCTGGGGCCCAGTGGACAGGAAAGGAAGCTCCCCCTAAAGAGGAACTATGCACGAACCATCTCTCCCCAAGGCCCAGTGTACAGGAAAGGAAGCTCCACCTAAAGAGGAACCATCTTGCCCGAAGTCCAGTGGATAGGAAAGGAAACTCCCCCTAAAGAGGAACTATGCAGGAACCATCTCTCCCTGGGGCCCAGTGGACAGGAAAGGAAGCTCCCCCTAAAGAGGAACTATGCAGGAACCATCTCTACCTGTGGCCCAGTGGACAGGAAAGGAAGCTCCCCTAAAGAGGAACTATGCAGGAACCATCTCTCCCCAAGGTCCAGTGGACAGGAAAGGAGGCTCTCTCTAAAGAGGAACTATGCAGGAACCATATCTCCCTGAGGCCCATAGGACAGGAAAGGAAGCTCCCCCTAAATAGGAACTATGCAGGAACCATCTCTCCCTGGGGCCCAGTGGATAGGAAAGAAAGCTCCCCTAAAGTCGAACTATGCAGGAACCATCTCTCCCTGGGGCCCAGTGGACAGGAAAGGAAGCTCCCCCTAAAGAGGAACTATGCAGGAACCATCTCCCCCCAAGGTCCAGTGGACAGGAAAGGAAGGTCCCGCTAAAGAGGAACTATGCAGCAACCATCTCTCCCTGAAGTCCAGTGGACAGCAAAGGAAATTCCGCCTAAAGAGGAACTCTGCAGGAGCCATCTCTCCCTGGGGCCCAGTGGACAGGAAAGGAAGCTCCCCCTAAAGAAGAACTATGCAGTAATCATCTCTCCCTGAAGTCCAGTGAACAGGAAAGGAAGCTCTCCTAAAGAGAGATTATGCTGGGACCATCTCTTCCTGGGGCCCAGTGGACAGGAAAGGAAGCTGCCCCTAAAGAGGAACTATGCGGGAACCATCTCTCACTGAGGCCCAGTGGACAGGAAAGGAAGCTCCCCTAAAGAGGAACTATGCAGGAACCATCTCTTCCTGGGGCCCAGGAGACAGGAAAGGAAGCTCCCCCTAAAGAGGAACTATGCAGGAACCATCTCTCCTGAGGTCCAGTGGACAGGAAAAGAAGCTCCCCCTAAAGAGGAACTATGCAGGAACCATATCTCCCTGGGGCCCAGTGGAAAGGAAAGGAAGCTCCCCCTAAAAAGGAACTATGCAGGAACCATCTCTCCCCGAGGCCCAGTGTACAGGAAAGAAAGCTCCCCTAAAGAGGAACTATGCAGGAACCATCTCTCCCTCGGGTCCAGTGGACAGGAAAGGAAGCTCCCCTAAAGAGGAACTATTCAGGAACCATCTCCCCCCGAGGTCCAGTGGACAGGAAAGGAAGCTCCTGCTAAAGAGGAACTATGCAGGAACCATCTCTCCCTGAAGCCCAATGGACAGGAAAGGAAACTCCCCCTAAAGAGGAACTTTGCAGGAGCCATCTCTCTCTGGGGACCAGTGCAGTGGACAGGAAAGGAAGCTCCCCCTAAAGAGGAACTATGCAGAAACCATCTCTCCCTGGGGCCCAGTGGACAGGAAAGGAAGCTCCCCCTAAAGAGGAACTATGCACGAACCATCTCTCCCCAAGGCCCAGTGTACAGGAAAGGAAGCTCCACCTAAAGAGGAACCATCTTGCCCGAAGTCCAGTGGATAGGAAAGGAAACTCCCCCTAAAGAGGAACTATGCAGGAACCATCTCTCCCTGTGGCCCAGTGGACAGGAAAGGAAGCTCCCCCTAAAGAGGAACTATGCAGGAACCATCTCTACCTGTGGCCCAGTGGACAGGAAAGGAAGCTCCCCTAAAGAGGAACTATGCAGGAACCATCTCTCCCCAAGGTCCAGTGGACAGGAAAGGAGGCTCTCTCTAAAGAGGAACTATGCAGGAACCATATCTCCCTGAGGCCCATAGGACAGGAAACAAAGCTCCCCTAAAGAGGATTTATGCAGGAACCATCTCTCCCCGAGGCCCAGTGTACAGGAAAGGAAGCTCCCCCTAAAGAGGAACTATGCAGGAACCATCTCGCACAGAAGTTCAGTGGACAGGAAAGGAAGCTCCCCCTAAAGAGGAACTATGCAGGAACCATCTCTCCCTGGGGCCCAGTGGACAGGAAAGGAAGCTGCCCCTAAAGAGGAACTATGCAGGAACCATCTCTTCCTGGTGCCCAGGAGACAGGAAAGGAAGCTCTCCTTAAAGAGGAACTATGCAGGAACCATCTCTCCTGAGGTCCAGTGGACAGGAAAAGAAGCTCCCCCTAAAGAGGAACTATGCAGGAACCATATCTCCCTGGGGCCCAGTGGAAAGGAAAGGAAGCTCCCCCTAAAAATGAACTATGCAGGAACCATCTCTCCCCGAGGCCCAGTGTACAGGAAAGAAAGCTCCCCTAAAGAGGAACTATGCAGGAACCATCTCTCCCTGGGGTCCAGTGGACAGGAAAGGAAGCTCCCCTAAAGAGGAACTATTCAGGAACCATCTCCCCCCGAGGTCCAGTGGACAGGAAAGGAAGCTCCTGCTAAAGAGGAACTATGCAGGAACCATCTCTCCCTGAAGCCCAATGGACAGGAAAGGAAACTCCCCCTAAAGAGGAACTTTGCAGGAGCCATCTCTCTCTGGGGCCCAGTGCAGTGGACAGGAAAGGAAGCTCCCCCTAAAGAGGAACTATGCAGAAACCATCTCTCCCTGGGGCCCAGTGGACAGGAAAGGAAGCTCCCCCTAAAGAGGAACTATGCACGAACCATCTCTCCCCAAGGCCCAGTGTACAGGAAAGGAAGCTCCACCTAAAGAGGAACCATCTTGCCCGAAGTCCAGTGGATAGGAAAGGAAACTCCCCCTAAAGAGGAACTATGCAGGAACCATCTCTCCCTGGGGCCCAGTGGACAGGAAAGGAAGCTCCCCCTAAAGAGGAACTATGCAGGAACCATCTCTACCTAGGGCCCAGTGGACAGGAAAGGAAGCTCCCCTAAAGAGGAACTATGCAGGAACCATCTCTCCCCAAGGTCCAGTGGACAGGAAAGGAGGCTCTCTCTAAAGAGGAACTATGCAGGAACCATATCTCCCTGAGGCCCATAGGACAGGAAACGAAGCTCCCCTAAAGAGGAACTATGCAGGAACCATCTCTCCCCGAGGCCCAGTGTACAGGAAAGGAAGCTCCCCCTAAAGAGGAACTATGCAGGAACCATCTCGCACAGAAGTTCAGTGGACAGGAAATGAAACTCCCCCTAAAGAGAAACTATGCAGGAACAATCTCTCCCTGGGGCCCAGTGAACAGGAAAGGAAGCTCCACTAAAGAGGGATTATGCAGGCACCATCTCTCCCCGGGGCCCAGTGGACAGGAACGGAAGCTCACCCTAAAGAGGAATTATGCAGGAACCATCTCTCCCTAAACCCCAGTGGACAGGAAAGGAAACGCCCCCTAAAGAGGAACTATGGAGGAACCATCTCTCCCTGGGGCCCAATGGACAGGAAAGGAATCTCCCCTAAAGAGGAACTATGCAGGAACTATCTCTCCCCGGGGCCCAGTGGACAGGAAAGGCAGCTCCCCCTAAAGAGGAACTGTGCAGGAACCATCTCTCCCTGAGGTCCAGTGGACAGGAAAGGAAGCTCCCCTAAAGAGGAATTATGCAAGAACCATCTCTCCCCGGGGCCCATTGGACAGGAAAGGAAACTCCCCCTAAAGAGGAACTATGCAGGAACCATCTCTCCCTGAGGTCCAGTGGATAGGAAAGGAAGCTCCCCTAAAGAGAAACTATGCAGGAACCATCTCTCCTTGGGGCCCAGTGGACAGGGAAGGAAGCTCCCACTAACAAGGAATTATGCAGGAACCATCTCTCCCTGAGGCCCAGTGGACATGAAAGGAAGCTCCACCTAAAGAGGAACCATCTCGCCCGAAGTCCAGTGGACAGGAAAGGAAACTCCCCCTAAAGAGGAACTATGCAGGAACCATCTCTCCCTGGGGCCCAGTGGACAGGAAAGGAAGCTCCCCCTAAAGAGGAACTATGCAGGAACCATCTCTACCTGGGGCCCAGTGGACAAGAAAGGAAGCTCCTCTAAAGAGGAACTATGCAGGAACCATCTCTCCCTGAAGCCCAGAGGACAGGAAAGGAAACTCCCCCTAAAGAGGAACTATGCAGGAACCATCTCTCCCTAGGGCTCAGTGGACAGGAAAGGAAGCTCCCCCTAAAGAGGAACTATGCAGGAACCATCTCTCCCTGGGGCCCAGTGGATAGGAAAGGAAGCTCCCCTAAAGAGGACCTATGCACAAAACCATCTCTCCCTCGGGCCCAGTTGACAGGAAAGGAAGCTGCCCCTAAAGAGGAACTATGCAGGAAACATCTCTCCCTCGGGTCCAGTGGACAGGAAAGGAAGCTCCCCCTAAAGAGGAACTATGCAAGAACCATCTCTCCCTGGGGCCCAGTGGACAGGAAAGGAAGCTGCCCCTAAAGAGGAACTATGCATGACCCATCTCTCCCCGTGGTCCAGTGGACAGGAAAGGAAGCTCCCCTAAAGAGGAACTATGCAGGAACCATCTCTCCCTGGGGCCCAGTGGACAGGAAAGGAAGCTCCCCCTAAAGAGGAACTATGCAGGAACCATCTCTCCCTGAAGCCCAGTGGACAGGAAAGGAAACTCCCCCTAAAGAGGAACTATGCAGGAGCCATCTCTCCCTGGGGCCCAGTGGACAGGAAAGGAAGCTCCCCCTAAAGAGGAACTATGCAGGAACCATCTCTCCCTGGGGCCCAGTGGACAGGAAAGGAAGCTCCCCCTAAAGAGGAACTATGCAGGAACCATCTCTCCCTGAGGGCCAGTGGAAGGAAATAAACCTCACCTAAAGAGGAACTATGCAGGAACCATCTCTCCCCCCTGGGGTCCAGTGTACAGGAAAGGAAACTCCCCCTAAAGAGGAACTATGCAGGAACCATCTCCCCCCAAGGTGCAGTGGACAGGAAAGGAAGCTCCCCTAAAGTGGAACTATGCAGGAACCATCTCTCCCTGGGGCCCAGTGGACAGGAAAGGAAGCTCCCCCTAAAGAGGAACTATGCAGGAACCATCTCCCCCCGAGGTCCAGTGGACAGGAAAGGAAGGTCCCGATAAAGAGGAACTATGCAGCAACCATCTCTCCCTGAAGTCCAGTGGACAGGAAAGGAAACTCCCCCTAAAGAGGAACTCTGCAGGAGCCATCTCTCCCTGGGGCCCAGTGGACAGGAAAGGAAGCTCCCCCTAAAGAAGAACTATGCAGTAATCATCTCTCCCTGAAGTCCAGTGAACAGGAAAGGAAGCTCTCCTAAAGAAAAAATATGCTGGGACCATCTCTTCCTGGGGCCCAGTGGACAGGAAAGGAAGCTGCCCCTAAAGAGGAACTATGCGGGAACCATCTCTCACTGAGGCCCGGTGGACAGGAAAGGAAGCTCCCCTAAAGAGAAACTATGCAGGAACCATCTCTTCCCGGGGCCCAGGAGACAGGAAAGGAAGCTCCCCCTAAAGAGGAACTATGCAGGAACCATCTTGGGTCCAGTGTACAGGAAAGGAAGCTCCCCCTAAAGAGGAACTATGCACGAACCATCTCTCCCCAAGGCCCAGTGTACAGGAAAGGAAGCTCAACCTAAAGAGGAACCATCTTGCCCGAAGTCCAGTGGATAGGAAAGGAAACTCCCCCTAAAGAGGAACTTTGCAGGAGCCATCTCTCTCTGGGGCCCAGTGCAGTGGACAGGAAAGGAAGCTCCCCCTAAAGAGGAACTATGCAGAAACCATCTCTCCCTGGGGCCCAGTGGACAGGAAGGGAGCTCCCCCTAAAGAGGAACTATGCACGAACCATCTCTCCCCAAGGCCCAGTGTACAGGAAAGGAAGCTCCACCTAAAGAGGAACCATCTTGCCCGAAGTCCAGTGGATAGGAACGGAAACTCCCCCTAAAGAGGAACTATGCAGGAACCATCTCTCCCTGGGGCCCAGTGGACAGGAAAGCAAGCTCCCCCTAAAGAGGAACTATGCAGGAACCATCTCTACCTGGGGCCCAGAGGACAGGAAAGGAAGCTCCCCTAAAGAGGAACTATGCAGGAACCATCTCTCCCCAAGGTCCAGTGGACAGGAAAGGAGGCTCTCTCTAAAGAGGAACTATGCAGGAACCATATCTCCCTGAGGCCCATAGGACAGGAAACGAAGCTCCCCTAAAGAGGAACTATGCAGGAACCATCTCTCCCCGAGGCCCAGTGTACAGGAAAGGAAGCTCCCCCTAAAGAGGAACTATGCAGGAACCATCTCGCACAGAAGTTCAGTGGACAGGAAATGAAACTCCCCCTAAAGAGAAACTATGCAGGAACAATCTCTCCCTGGGGCCCAGTGAACAGGAAAGGAAGCTCCACTAAAGAGGGATTATGCAGGCACCATCTCTCCCCGGGGCCCAGTGGACAGGAACGGAAGCTCACCCTAAAGAGGAATTATGCAGGAACCATCTCTCCCTAAACCCCAGTGGACAGGAAAGGAAACGCCCCCTAAAGAGGAACTATGGAGGAACCATCTCTCCCTGGGGCCCAATGGACAGGAAAGGAAGCTCCCCCTAAAGAGGAACTATGCAGGAACCATCTCTCCCTGAGGTCCAGTGGACAGGAAAGGAAGCTCCCCTAAAGAGGAATTATGCAAGAACCATCTCTCCCCGGGGCCCATTGGACAGGAAAGGAAACTCCCCCTAAAGAGGAACTATGCAGGAACCATCTCTCCCTGAGGTCCAGTGGATAGGAAAGGAAGCTCCCCTAAAGAGAAACTATGCAGGAACCATCTCTCCTTGGGGCCCAGTGGGCAGGGAAGGAAGCTCCCACTAACAAGGAAGTATGCAGGAACCATCTCTCCCTGAGGCCCAGTGGACATGAAAGGAAGCTGCACCTAAAGAGGAACCATCTCGCCTGAAGTCCAGTGGACAGGAAAGGAAACTCCCCCTAAAGAGGAACTATGCAGGAACCATCTCTCCCTGGGGCCCAGTGGACAGGAAAGGAAGCTCCCCCTAAAGAGGAACTATGCAGGAACCATCTCTACCTGGGGCCCAGTGGACAAGAATGGAAGCTCCTCTAAAGAGGAACTATGCAGGAACCATCTCTCCCTGAAGCCCAGAGGACAGGAAAGGAAACTCCCCCTAAAGAGGAAATATGCAGGAACCATCTCTCCCTAGGGCTCAGTGGACAGGAAAGGAAGCTCCCCATAAAGAGGAACTATGCAGGAACCATCTCTCCCTGGGGCCCAGTGGATAGGAAAGGAAGCTCCCCTAAAGAGGACCTATGCAGAAAACCATCTCTCCCTCGGGCCCAGTTGACAGGAAAGGAAGCTGCCCCTAAAGAGGAACTATGCAGGAAACATCTCTCCCTCGGGTCCAGTGGACAGGAAAGGAAGCTCCTCCTAAAGAGGAACTATGCAAGAACCATCTCTCCCTGGGGCCCAGTGGACAGGAAAGGAAGCTGCCCCTAAAGAGGAACTATGCATGACCCATCTCTCCCCGTGGTCCAGTGGACAGGAAAGGAAGCTCCCCTAAAGAGGAACTATGCAGGAACCATCTCTCCCTGGAGCCCAGTGGACAGGAAAGGAAGCTCCCCCTAAAGAGGAACTATGCAGGAACCATCTCCCCCTGAGGTCCAGTGGACAGGAAAGGAAGCTCCCGCTAAAGAGGAACTATGCAGGAACCATCTCTCCCTGAAGCCCAGTGGACAGGAAAGGAAACTCCCCCTAAAGAGGAACTATGCAGGAGCCATCTCTCCCTGGGGCCCAGTGGACAGGAAAGGAAGCTCCCCCTAAAGAGGAACTATGCAGGAACCATCTCTCCCTCTGGTCCAGTGGACAGGAAAGGAAGCTCCCCCTAAAGAGGAACTATGCAAGAACCATCTCTCCCTGGGGCCCAGTGGACAGGAAAGGAAGCTGCCCCTAAAGAGGAACTATGCATGACCCATCTCTCCCCGTGGTCCAGTGGACAGGAAAGGAAGCTCCCCTAAAGAGGAACTATGCAGGAACCATCTCTCCCCGGGGCCCAGTGGACAGGAAAGGAAGCTCCCCCTAAAGAGGAACTATGCAGGAACCATCTCCCCCTGAGGTCCAGTGGACAGGAAAGGAAGCTCCCGCTAAAGAGGAACTATGCAGGAACCATCTCTCCCTGAAGCCCAGTGAACAGGAAAGGAAACTCCCCCTAAAGAGGAACTATGCAGGAGCCATCTCTCCCTGGGGCCCAGTGGACAGGAAAGGAAGCTCCCCCTAAAGAGGAACTATGCAGGAACCATCTCTCCCTGGGGCCCAGTGGACAGGAAAGGAAGCTCCCCCTAAAGAGGAACTATGCAGGAACCATCTCTCCCTGAGGGCCAGTGGAAGGAAATAAACCTCACCTAAAGAGGAACTATGCAGGAACCATCTCTCCCCCCTGGGGTCCAGTGTACAGGAAAGGAACCTCCCCCTAAAGAGGAACTATGCAGGAACCATATCTCCCCGAGGTGCAGTGGACAGGAAAGGAAGCTCCCCTAAAGTGGAACTATGCAGGAACCATCTCTCCCTGGGGCCCAGTGGACAGGAACGGAAGCTCCCCCTAAAGAGGAACTATGCAGGAACCATCTCCCCCCGAGGTCCAGTGGACAGGAAAGGAAGGTCCCGCTAAAGAGGAACTATGCAGCAACCATCTCTCCCTGAAGTCCAGTGGACAGGAAAGGAAACTCCCCCTAAAGAGGAACTCTGCAGGGGCCATCTCTCCCTGAAGTCCAGTGAACAGGAAAGGAAGCTCTCCTAAAGAAAAAATATGCTGGGACCATCTCTTCCTGGGGCCCAGTGGACAGGAAAGGAAGCTGCCCCTAAAGAGGAACTATGCGGGAACCATCTCTCACTGAGGCCCGGTGGACAGGAAAGGAAGCTCCCCTAAAGAGAAACTATGCAGGAACCATCTCTTCCCAGGGCCCAGGAGACAGGAAAGGAAGCTCCCCCTAAAGAGGAACTATGCAGGAACCATCTCTCCTGAGGTCCAGTGGACAGGAAAAGAAGCTCCCCCTAAAGAGGAACTATGCAGGAACCATATCTCCCTGGGTTCCAGTGGACAGGAAAGGAAGCTCCCCCTAAAAAGGAACTATGCAGGAACCATCTCTCCCCGAGGCCCAGTGTACAGGAAAGAAAGCTCCCCTAAAGAGGAACTATGCAGGAACCATCTCTCCCTGGGGTCCAGTGTACAGGAAAGGAAGCTCCCCTAAAGAGGAACTATGCAGGAACCATCTCCCCCCGAGGCCCAGTGTACAGGAAAGGAAGCTCCACCTAAAGAGGAACCATCTTGCCCGAAGTCCAGTGGATAGGAAAGGAAACTCCCCCTAAAGAGGAACTATGCAGGAACCATCTCTCCCTGGGGCCCAGTGGATAGGAAAGGAAGCTCCCCTAAAGAGGACCTATGCACAAAACCATCTCTCCCTCGGGCCCAGTTGACAGGAAAGGAAGCTGCCCCTAAAGAGGAACTATGCAGGAAACATCTCTCCCTCGGGTCCAGTGGACAGGAAAGGAAGCTCCCCCTAAAGAGGAACTATGCAAGAACCATCTCTCCCTGGGGCCCAGTGGACAGGAAAGGAAGCTGCCCCTAAAGAGGAACTATGCAGGAAACATCTCTCCCTCGGGTCCAGTGTACAGGAAAGGAAGCTCCACCTAAAGAGGAACCATCTTGCCCGAAGTCCAGTGGATAGGAAAGGAAACTCCCCCTAAAGAGGAACTATGCAGGAACCATCTCTCCCTGGGGCCCAGTGGATAGGAAAGGAAGCTCCCCTAAAGAGGACCTATGCACAAAACCATCTCTCCCTCGGGCCCAGTTGACAGGAAAGGAAGCTGCCCCTAAAGAGGAACTATGCAGGAAACATCTCTCCCTCGGGTCCAGTGGACAGGAAAGGAAGCTCCCCCTAAAGAGGAACTATGCAAGAACCATCTCTCCCTGGGGCCCAGTGGACAGGAAAGGAAGCTGCCCCTAAAGAGGAACTATGCATGACCCATCTCTCCCCGTGGTCCAGTGGACAGGAAAGGAAGCTCCCCTAAAGAGGAACTATGCAGGAACCATCTCTCCCTGGAGCCCAGTGGACAGGAAAGGAAGCTCCCCCTAAAGAGGAACTATGCAGGAACCATCTCCCCCTGAGGTCCAGTGGACAGGAAAGGAAGCTCCCGCTAAAGAGGAACTATGCAGGAACCATCTCTCCCTGAAGCCCAGTGGACAGGAAAGGAAACTCCCCCTAAAGAGGAACTATGCAGGAGCCATCTCTCCCTGGGGCCCAGTGGACAGGAAAGGAAGCTCCCCCTAAAGAGGAACTATGCAGGAACCATCTCTCCCTGAGGGCCAGTGGAAGGAAATAAACCTCACCTAAAGAGGAACTATGCAGGAACCATCTCTCCCCCCTGGGGTCCAGTGTACAGGAAAGGAAACTCCCCCTAAAGAGGAACTATGCAGGAACCATCTCCCCCCGAGGTGCAGTGGACAGGAAAGGAAGCTCCCCTAAAGTGGAACTATGCAGGAACCATCTCTCCCTGGGGCCCAGTGGACAGGAAAGGAAGCTCCCCCTAAAGAGGAACTATGCAGGAACCATCTCCCCCCGAGGTCCAGTGGACAGGAAAGGAAGGTCCCGCTAAAGAGGAACTATGCAGCAACCATCTCTCCCTGAAGTCCAGTGGACAGGAAAGGAAACTCCCCCTAAAGAGGAACTCTGCAGGAGCCATCTCTCCCTGGGGCCCAGTGGACAGGAAAGGAAGCTCCCCCTAAAGAAGAACTATGCAGTATGCAGAAAGGAAGCTCTCCTAAAGAAATAATATGCTGGGACCATCTCTTCCTGGGGCCCAGTGGACAGGAAAGGAAGCTGCCCCTAAAGAGGAACTATGCGGGAACCATCTCTCACTGAGGCCCGGTGGACAGGAAAGGAAGCTTCCCTAAAGAGAAACTATGCAGGAACCATCTCTTCCCAGGGCCCAGGAGACAGGAAAGGAAGCTCCCCCTAAAGAGGAACTATGCAGGAACCATCTCTCCTGAGGTCCAGTGGACAGGAAAAGAAGCTCCCCCTAAAGAGGAACTATGCAGGAACCATATCTCCCTGGGTTCCGGTGGACAGGAAAGGAAGCTCCCCCTAAAAAGGAACTATGCAGGAACCATCTCTCCCCGAGGCCCAGTGTACAGGAAAGAAAGCTCCCCTAAAGAGGAACTATGCAGGAACCATCTCTCCCTGGGGTCCAGTGTACAGGAAAGGAAGCTCCCCTAAAGAGGAACTATGCAGGAACCATCTCCCCCCGAGGTCCAGTGGACAGGAAAGGAAGCTCCTGCTAAAGAGGAACTATGCAGGAACCATCTCTCCCTGAAGCCCAATGGACAGGAAAGGAAGCTTCCCCTAAAGAGGAGCTATGCAGAAACCATCTCTCCCTGGCGCCCAGTGGACAGGAAAGGAAGCTCTCCCTAAAGAGGAACTATGCACGAACCATCTCTCCCCAAGGCCCAGTGTACAGGAAAGGAAGCTCCACCTAAAGAAGAACCATCTTGCCCGAAGTCCAGTGGATAGGAAAGGAAACTCCCCCTAAAGAGGAACTATGCAGGAACCATCTCTCCCTGGGGCCCAGTGGACAGGAAAGGAAGCTCCCCCTAAAGAGGAACTATGCAGGAACCATCTCTACCTGGGGCCCAGTGGACAGGAAAGGAAGCTCCCCTAAAGAGGAACTATGCAGGAACCATCTCTCCCCAAGGTCCAGTGGACAGGAAAGGAGGCTCTCTCTAAAGAGGAACTATGCAGGAACCATATCTCCCTGAGGCCCATAGGACAGGAAACGAAGCTCCCCTAAAGAGGAACTATGCAGGAACCATCTCTCCCCGAGGCCCAGTGTACAGGAAAGGAAGCTCCCCCTAAAGAGGAACTATGTAGGAACAATCTCTCCCTGGGGCCCAGTGAACAGGAAAGGAAGCTCCACTAAAGAGGGGTTATGCAGGCACCATCTCTCCCCGGGGCCCAGTGGACAGGAATGGAAGCTCACCCTAAAGAGGAATTATGCAGGAACCATGTCTCCCTAAACCCCAGTGGACCGGAAAGGAAACGCCCCCTAAAGAGGAACTATGGAGGAACCATCTCTCCCTGGGGCCCAGTGGACAGGAAAGGAATCTCCCCTAAAGAGGAACTATGCAGGAACCATCTCTCCCCGGGGCCCAGTGGACAGGAAAGGAAGCTCCCCCTAAAGAGGAACTATGCAGGAACCATCTCTCCCTGAGGTCAAGTGGACAGGAAAGGAAGCTCCCCTAAAGAGGAATTATGCAAGAACCATCTCTCCCTGGGGCCCATTGGACAGGAAAGGACACTCCCCCTAAAGAGTACTATGCAGGAACCATCTCTCCCTGAGGTCCAGTGGACAGGAAAGGAAGCTCCCCCAAAGAGAAACTATGCAGGAAACATCTCTCCTTGGGGCCCAGTGGACAGGGAAGGACGCTCCCACTAACAAGGAACTATGCAGGAACCATCTCTCCCTGAGGCCCAGTGGACAGGAAAGGAAACTCCCCCTAAAGAGGAACTATGCAGGAACCATCTCTCCCTGGGGCCCAGTGGACAGGAAAGGAAGCTCCCCCTAAAGAGGAACTATGCAGGAACCATCTCTACCTGGGGCCCAGTGGACAGGAAAGGAAGCTCCCCTAAAGAGGAACTATGCAGGAACCATCTCTCCCCAAGGTCCAGTGGACAGGAAAGGAGGCTCTCTCTAAAGAGGAACTATGCAGGAACCACATCTTCCTGAGGCCCATAGGACAGAAAACGAAGCTCCCCTAGAGAGGAACTATGCAGGAACCATCTCTCCCCGATGCCCAGTGTACAGGAAAGGAAGCTCGCCCTAAAGAGGAACTATGCAGGAACCATCTCGCCCAGAAGTTCAGTGGACAGGAAATGAAACTCCCCCTAAAGAGAACTATGCAGGAACAATCTCTCCCTGGGGCCCAGTGAACTGGAAAGGAAGCTCCACTAAAGAGGGATTATGCAGGCACCATCTCTCCCCGGGGCCCAGTGGACAGGAACGGAAGCGCACCCTAAAGAGGAACTATGCAGGAACCATCTCTCCTTGAACCCCAGTGGACAGGAAAGGAAACTCCCCCTAAAGAAGAACTATGGAGGAACCATCTCCCCCCGAAGTCCAGTGGACAGGAAAGGAAGCTCCTGCTAAAGAGGAACTATGCAGGAACCATCTCTCCCTGAAGCCCAATGGACAGGAAAGGAAACTCCCCCTAAAGAGGAACTTTGCAGGAGCCATCTCTCTCTGGGGCCCAGTGCAGTGGACAGGAAAGGAAGCTCCCCCTAAAGAGGAACTATGCAGAAACCATCTCTCCCTGGGGCCCAGTGGACAGGAAAGGAAGCTCCCCCTAAAGAGGAACTATGCACGAACCATCTCTCCCCAAGGCCCAGTGTACAGGAAAGGAAGCTCCACCTAAAGAGGAACCATCTTGCCCGAAGTCCAGTGGATAGGAAAGGAAACTCCCCCTAAAGAGGAACTATGCAGGAACCATCTCTCCCTGGGGCCCAGTGGACAGGAAAGGAAGCTCCCCCTAAAGAGGAACTATGCAGGAACCATCTGTACCTGGGGCCCAGTGGACAGGAAAGGAAGCTCCCCTAAAGAGGAACTATGCAGGAACCATCTCTCCCCAAGGTCCAGTGGACAGGAAAGGAGGCTCTCTCTAAAGAGGAACTATGCAGCAACCATCTCTCCCTGAATCCCAGTGGACAGGAAAGGAAACTCCCCCTAAAGAGGAAATATGCAGGAGCCATCTTTCCCTGGGGCCCAGTGGACAGGAAAGGAAGCTCCCCCTAAAGAGGAACTATGCAGGAACCATCTCTCCCTGGGGCCGAGTGGACAGGAAAGGAAGCTCCCCCTAAAGAGGAACTATGCAGGAACCATCTCTCTCTGGGGCCGAGTGGACAGGAAAGGAAGCTCCCCTAAAGAGGAACTTTGCAGGAACCATCTCTCCCTGTGGCCCAGTGGACAGGAAAGGAATCTCCCCCTAAAGAGGAACTATGCAGGAACCATCCCCCCCTGAGGTCCAGTGGACAGCAAAGGAAGCTCCAGCTAAAGATGAATTATGCAGGAACAATCTCTCCCGGAAGCCCAGTGGACAGGAAAGGAAGCTCCTCTAAAGAGCAACTATGCAGGAACCATCTCTCCCTGAAGCCCAGTGGTCAGGAAACGAAGCTCCTCTAAAGAGGAACTATGCAGGAACCATCTCTCCCCGGGGCCCAGTGGACAGGAAAGGAAGCTGCCCCTAAAGAGGAATTATGCAGAAACCATCTCCCCCTGAGGTCCAGTGGACAGGAAAGGAAGCTCCAGCTAAAGAGGAATTATGCAGGAACTATCTCTCCCTGAAGCCCAGTGGACAGGAAAGGAAGCTCCTCTAAAGAGCAACTATGCAGGAACCATCTCTCCCTGAAGCCCAGTGGTCAGGAAACGAAGCTCCTCTAAAGAGGAACTATGCAGGAACCATCTCTCCCTGAAGCGCAGTGGTCAGGAAACGAAGCTCCTCTAAAGAGGAACTATGCAGGAACCATCTCTCCCCGGGGCCCAGTGGACAGGAAAGGAAGCTCCCCCTAAAGAGGAACTATGCAGGAACCATCTCTCCCTGGGGCCGAGTGGACAGGAAAGGAAGCTCCCCTAAAGCGGAACTATGCAGGAACCATCTTTCCCTGGGGCCCAGTGGACAGGAAAGGAAGCTCCCCCTAAAGAGGAACTATGCAGGAACCATCTCTCCCTGGGGCCGAGTGGACAGGAAAGGAAGCTCCCCCTAAAGAGGAACTATGCAGGAACCATCTCTCCCTGAAGTCCAGTGGACAGGAAAGGAAGCTCCCCCTAAAAAGGAACTATGCAGGAACCATCTCTCCCCGAGGCCAGTGTACAGGAAAGGAAGCTCCACCTAAAGAAGAACCATCTCGCCTGAAGTCAGGTGGACAGGAAAGGAAACTCCCCCTAAAGAGGAACTATGCAGGACCCATCTCTCCCGAGGTCCAGTGGACAGGAAAGGAATCTCCCCTAAAGAGGAACCATGCAGGACCCATCTCTCTCCGAGGTCCAGTGGACAGGAAAGGAAGCTCCCCTAAAGAGGAACTGTGCAGGAACCATCTCTCCCTGGGGCCCAGTGGACAGGAAAGGAAGCTCCCCCTAAAGACAAACTATGCAGGAACCATCTCCCACCGAGGTCCAGTGGACAGGAAAGGAAACTCCTGCTAAAGAGGAACTATGCAGGAACCATCTCTCTCTGAAGCCCAATGGACAGGAAAGGAAACTCCCCCTAAAGATGAACGATGCAGGAGCCATCTCTCTCTGGGGCCCAGTGGACAGGAAAGGAAGCTCCCCCTAAAGAGGATCTATGCAGGAACCATCTCTCCCTGGGGCCCAGTGGACAGGAAAGGAAGCTCCCCCTAAAGAGGAACTATGCAGGAACCATCTCTCCCCGAGGCCCAGTGTACCGGAAAGGAAGCTCCACCTAAAGAGGAACCATCTCGCCTGAAGTCCAGTGGACAGCAAAGGAAACTCACCCTAAATAGGAACTATGCAGGAACCATCTCTCCCTGGGGCACAGTGGACAGGAAAGGAAGTTCCCCCTAAAGAGGAACAATGCAGGAGCCATCTATACCTGGGGCCCAGTGGACAGGAAAGGAAGCTCCCCTAAAGAGGAACTATGCAGGAACTATCTCTCCCCAAGGTCCAGTGGACAGGAAAGGAAGATCCTCTAAAGAGGAACTATGCAGGAACCATATGTCCCTGAGGCCCAGTGGACAGGAAAGGAAGCTACCCCTAAAGAGGAACTATGCAGGAAACATCTCTCCCCGAGGTCCAGTGAACAGGAAAGGAAGCTCCGCTAAAGAAGAACTATGCAGGAACCATCTCTCCCTGAAGCCCAGAGGACAGGAAAGGAAACCCCCCCTAAAGAGGAACTATGCAGGAACCATCTCTCCCTTGGGCCCAGTGGACAGGAAAGGAAGCTCCCCCTAAAGAGGAACTATGCAGGAACCATCTCTCTCTGGGGCCCAGTGGATAGGAAAGGAAGCTCCCCTAAAGAGGAACTATGCAGAAACCATCTCTCCCTGGGACCCAGTGGACAGGAGAGGAAGCTACCCCTAAAAAGGAACTATGCAGGACCCATCTCTCCCTGAGGTCCAGTGGACAGGAAAGGAAGCTCCCCTAAAGAGGAATTATGCAGGAACCATCTCTCCGTGGGGCCCAGTGGACAGGAAAGGAAGCTCCCCCTAAAGAGGAACTATGCAGGAACCATCTCTCCCTGGGGCCCAGTGGATAGGAAAGAAAGCTCCCCTAAAGTGGAACTATGCAGGAACCATCTCTCCCTGGGGCCCAGTGGACAGGAAAGGAAGCTCCCCCTAAAGAGGAACTATGCAGGAACCATCTCCCCCCGAGGTCTAGTGGACAGGAAAGGAAGGTCCCGCTAAAGAGGAACTATGCAGCAACCATCTCTCCCTGAAGTCCAGTGGACAGCAAAGGAAACTCCGCCTAAAGAGGAACTCTGCAGGAGCCATCTCTCCCTGGGGCCCAGTGGACAGGAAAGGAAGCTCCCCCTAAAGAAGAACTATGCGGTAATCATCTCTCCCTGAAGTCCAGTGAACAGGAAAGGAAGCTCTCCTAAAGAGAAATTATGCTGGGACCATCTCTTCCTGGGGCCCAGTGGACAGGAAAGGAAGCTGCCCCTAAAGAGGAACTATGCGGGAACCATCTCTCACTGAGGCCCAGTGGACAGGAAAGGAAGCTCCCCTAAAGAGGAACTATGCAGGAACCATCTCTTCCTGGGGCCCAGGAGACAGGAAAGGAAGCTCCCCCTAAAGAGGAATTATGCAGGAACCATCTCTCCTGAGTCCAGTGGACAGGAAAAGAAGCCCCCCCCTAAAGAGGAACTATGCAGGAACCATATCTCCCTGGGGCCCAGTGGAAAGGAAAGGAAGCTCCCCCTAAAAAGGAACTATGCAGAAACCATCTCTCCCCAAGGCCCAGTGTACAGGAAAGAAAGCTCCCCTAAAGAGGAACTATGCAGGAACCATCTCTCCCTGGGGTCCAGTGGACAGGAAAGGAAGCTCCCCCTAAAGAGGAACTATGCGGGAACCATCTCTCCCTGGGGTCCAGTGGACAGGAAAGGAAGCTCCCCTAAAGAGGAACTATTCAGGAACCATCTCCCCCCGAGGTCCAGTGGACAGGAAAGGAAGCTCCTGCTAAAGAGGAACTATGCAGGAACCATCTCTCCCTGAAGCCCAATGGACAGGAAAGGAAACTCCCCCTAAAGAGGAACTTTGCAGGAGCCATCTCTCTCTGGGGCCCAGTGCAGTGGAAAGGAAAGGAAACTCCCCCTAAAGAGGAACTATGCAGGAACCATCTCTCCCTGGGGCCCAGTGGACAGGAAAGGAAGCTCCCCCTAAAGAGGAACTATGCAGGAACCATCTCTACCTGGGGCCCAGTGGACAGGAAAGGAAGCTCCCCTAAAGAGGAACTATGCAGGAACCATCTCTCCCCAAGGTCCAGTGGACAGGAAAGGAGTCTCTCTCTAAAGAGGAACTATGCAGGAACCATATCTCCCTGAGGCCCATAGGACAGGAAAAGAAACTCCCCTAAAGAGGAACTATGCAGGAACCATCTCTCCCCGAGGCCCAGTGTACAGGAAAGGAAGCTCCCCCTAAAGAGGAACTATGCAGGAACCATCTCTCCTGAGTCCAGTGGACAGGAAAAGAAGCTCCCCCTAAAGAGGAACTATGCAGGAACCATATCTCCCTGGGGCCCAGTGGAAAGGAAAGGAAGCTCCCCCTAAAAAGGAACTATGCAGGAACAATCTCTCCCCGAGGCCCAGTGTACAGGAAAGAAAGCTCCCCTAAAGAGGAACTATGCAGGAACCATCTCTCCCTGGGGTCCAGTGGACAGGAAAAGAAGCTCCCCTAAAGAGGAACTATTCAGGAACCATCTCCCCCCGAGGTCCAGTGGACAGGAAAGGAAGCTCCTGCTAAAGAGGAACTATGCAGGAACCATCTCTCCCTGAAGCCCAATGGACAGGAAAGGAAACTCCCCCTAAAGAGGAACTTTGCAGGAGCCATCTCTCTCTGGGGCCCAGTGCAGTGGATAGGAAAGGAAACTCCCCATAAAGAGGAACTATGCAGGAACCATCTCTCCCTGGGGCCCAGTGGACAGGAAAGGAAGCTCCCCCTAAAGAGGAACTATGCAGGAACCATCTCTACCTGGGGCCCAGTGGACAGGAAAGGAAGCTCCCCTAAAGAGGAACTATGCAGGAACCATCTCTCCCCAAGGTCCAGTGGACAGGAAAGGAGGCTCTCTCTAAAGAGGAACTATGCAGGAACCATATCTCCCTGAGGCCCATAGGACAGGAAAAGAAGCTCCCCTAAAGAGGAACTATGCAGGAACCATCTCTCCCCGAGGCCCAGTGTACAGGAAAGGAAGCTCCCCCTAAAGAGGAACTATGCAGGAACCATATCTCCCTGGGGCCCAGTGGAAAGGAAAGGAAGCTCCCCCTAAAAAGGAACTATGCAGGAACCATCTCTCCCCGAGGCCCAGTGTACAGGAAAGAAAGCTCCCCTAAAGAGGAACTATGCAGGAACCATCTCTCCCTGGGGTCCAGTGGACAGGAAAGGAAGCTCCCCTAAAGAGGAACTATTCAGGAACCATCTCCCCCCGAGGTCCAGTGGACAGGAAAGGAAGCTCCTGCTAAAGAGGAACTATGCAGGAACCATCTCTCCCTGAAGCCCAATGGACAGGAAAGGAAACTCCCCCTAAAGAGGAACTTTGCAGGAGCCATCTCTCTCTGGGGCCCAGTGCAGTGGATAGGAAAGGAAACTCCCCATAAAGAGGAACTATGCAGGAACCATCTCTCCCTGGGGCCCAGTGGACAGGAAAGGAAGCTCCCCCTAAAGAGGAACTATGCAGGAACCATCTCTACCTGGGGCCCAGTGGACAGGAAAGGAAGCTCCCCTAAAGAGGAACTATGCAGGAACCATCTCTCCCCAAGGTCCAGTGGACAGGAAAGGAGGCTCTCTCTAAAGAGGAACTATGCAGGAACCATATCTCCCTGAGGCCCATAGAACAGGAAAAGAAGCTCCCCTAAAGAGGAACTATGCAGGAACCATCTCTCCCCGAGGCCCAGTGTACAGGAAAGGAAGCTCCCCCTAAAGAGGAATTATGCAGGAACTATCTCTCCCTGAAGCCCAGTGGACAGGAAAGGAAGCTCCTCTAAAGAGCAACTATGCAGGAACCATCTCTCCCTGAAGCCCAGTGGTCAGGAAACGAAGCTCCTCTAAAGAGGAACTATGCAGGAACCATCTCTCCCTGAAGCCCAGTGGTCAGGAAACGAAGCTCCTCTAAAGAGGAACTATGCAGGAACCATCTCTCCCCGGGGCCCAGTGGACAGGAAAGGAAGCTCCCCCTAAAGAGGAACTATGCAGGAACCATCTCTCCCTGGGGCCGAGTGGACAGGAAAGGAAACTCCCCTAAAGAGGAACTATGCAGGAACCATCTTTCCCTGGGGCCCAGTGGACAGGAAAGGAAGCTCCCCCTAAAGAGGAACTATGCAGGAACCATCTCTCCCTGGGGCCAAGTGGACAGGAAAGGAAGCTCCCCCTAAAGAGGAACTATGCAGGAACCATCTCTCCCTGAAGTCCAGTGGACAGGAAAGGAAGCTCCCCCTAAAAAGGAACTATGCAGGAACCATCTCACCCCGAGGCCAATGTACAGGAAAGGAAGCTCCACCTAAAGAAGAACCATCTCGCCCAAAGTCAGGTGGACAGGAAAGGAAACTCCCCCTAAAGAGGAACTATGCAGGACCCATCTCTCCCGAGGTCCAGTGGACAGCAAAGGAATCTCCCCTAAAGAGGAACCATGCAGGACCCATCTCTCTCCGAGGTCCAGTGGACAGGAAAGGAAGCTCCCTTAAAGAGGAACTGTGCAGGAACCATCTCTCCCTGGGGCCCAGTGGACAGGAAAGGAAGCTCCCCCTAAAGACGAACTATGCAGGAACCATCTCCCACCGAGGTCCAGTGGACAGGAAAGGAAACTCCTGCTAAAGAGGAACTATCCAGGAACCATCTCTCCCCGAGGCCAGTGTACAGGAAAGGAAGCTCCACCTAAAGAAGAACCATCTCGCCCGAAGTCAGGTGGACAGGAAAGGAAACTCCCCCTAAAGAGGAACTATGCAGGACCCATCTCTCCCGAGGTCCAGTGGACAGGAAAGGAATCTCCCCTAAAGAGGAACCATGCAGGACCCATCTCTCTCCGAGGTCCAGTGGACAGGAAAGGAAGCTCCCCTAAAGAGGAACTGTGCAGGAACCATCTCTCCCTGGGGCCCAGTGGACAGGAAAGGAAGCTCCCCCTAAAGACGAACTATGCAGGAACCATCTCCCACCGAGGTCCAGTGGACAGGAAAGGAAACTCCTGCTAAAGAGGAACTATGCAAGAACCATCTCTCTCTGAAGCCCAATGGACAGGAAAGGAAACTCCCCCTAAAGATGAACTATGCAGGAGCCATCTCTCTCTGGGGCCCAGTGGACAGGAAAGGAAGCTCCCCCTAAAGAGGATCTATGCAGGAACCATCTCTCCCTGGGGCCCAGTGGACAGGAAAGGAAGCTCCCCCTAAAGAGGAACTATGCAGGAACCATCTCTCCCCGAGGCCCAGTGTACCGGAAAGGAAGCTCCACCTAAAGAGGAACCATCTCGCCTGAAGTCCAGTGGACAGCAAAGGAAACTCACCCTAAATAGGAACTATGCAGGAACCATCTCTCCCTGGGGCCCAGTGGACAAGAAAGGAAGTTCCCCCTAAAGAGGAACAATGCAGGAGCCATCTATACCTGGGGCCCAGTGGACAGGAAAGGAAGCTCCCCTAAAGAGGAACTATGCAGGAACTATCTCTCCCCAAGGTCCAGTGGACAGGAAAGGAAGCTCCTCTAAAGAGGAACTATACAGGAACCATATGTCCCTGAGGCCCAGTGGACAGGAAAGGAAGCTACCCCTAAAGAGGAACTATGCAGGAAACATCTCTCCCCGAGGTCCAGTGAACAGGAAAGGAAGCTCCGCTAAAGAAGAACTATGCAGGAACCATCTCTCCCTGAAGCCCAGAGGACAGGAAAGGAAACCCCCCCTAAAGAGGAACTATGCAGGAACCATCTCTCCCTTGGGCCCAGTGGACAGGAAAGGAAGCTCCCCCTAAAGAGGAACTATGCAGGAACCATCTCTCTCTGGGGCCCAGTGGATAGGAAAGGAAGCTCCCCTAAAGAGGAACTATGCAGAAACCATCTCTCCCTGGGACCCAGTGGACAGGAGAGGAAGCTACCCCTAAAAAGGAACTATGCAGGACCCATCTCTCCCTGAGGTCCAGTGGACAGGAAAGGAAGCTCCCCTAAAGAGGAATTATGCAGGAACCATCTCTCCGTGGGGCCCAGTGGACAGGAAAGGAAGCTCCCCCTAAAGAGGAACTATGCATGTACCATCTCTCCCTGGGGCCCAGTGGATAGGAAAGAAAGCTCCCCTAAAGTGGAACTATGCAGGAACCATCTCTCCCTGGGGCCCAGTGGACAGGAAAGGAAGCTCCCCCTAAAGAGGAACTATGCAGGAACCATCTCCCCCCGAGGTCTAGTGGACAGGAAAGGAAGGTCCCGCTAAAGAGGAACTATGCAGCAACCATCTCTCCCTGAAGTCCAGTGGACAGCAAAGGAAACTCCGCCTAAAGAGGAACTCTGCAGGAGCCATCTCTCCCTGGGGCCCAGTGGACAGGAAAGGAAGCTCCCCCTAAAGAAGAACTATGCAGTAATCATCTCTCCCTGAAGTCCAGTGAACAGGAAAGGAAGCTCTCCTAAAGAGAAATTATGCTGGGACCATCTCTTCCTGGGGCCCAGTGGACAGGAAAGGAAGCTGCCCCTAAAGAGGAACTATGCGGGAACCATCTCTCACTGAGGCCCAGTGGACAGGAAAGGAAGCTCCCCTAAAGAGGAACTATGCAGGAACCATCTCTTCCTGGGGCCCAGGAGACAGGAAAGGAAGCTCCCCCTAAAGAGGAATTATGCAGGAACCATCTCTCCTGAGTCCAGTGGACAGGAAAAGAAGCTCCCCCTAAAGAGGAACTATGCAGGAACCATATCTCCCTGGGGCCCAGTGGAAAGGAAAGGAAGCTCCCCCTAAAAAGGAACTATGCAGGAACCATCTCTCCCCGAGGCCCAGTGTACAGGAAAGAAAGCTCCCCTAAAGAGGAACTATGCAGGAACCATCTCTCCCTGGGGTCCAGTGGACAGGAAAGGAAGCTCCCCTAAAGAGGAACTATTCAGGAACCATCTCCCCCCGAGGTCCAGTGGACAGGAAAGGAAGCTCCTGCTAAAGAGGAACTATGCAGGAACCATCTCTCCCTGAAGCCCAATGGACAGGAAAGGAAACTCCCCCTAAAGAGGAACTTTGCAGGAGCCATCTCTCTCTGGGGCCCAGTGCAGTGGATAGGAAAGGAAACTCCCCCTAAAGAGGAACTATGCAGGAACCATCTCTCCCTGGGGCCCAGTGGACAGGAAAGGAAGCTCCCCCTAAAGAGGAACTATGCAGGAACCATCTCTACCTGGGGCCCAGTGGACAGGAAAGGAAGCTCCCCTAAAGAGGAACTATGCAGGAACCATCTCTCCCCAAGGTCCAGGGGACAGGAAAGGAGGCTCTCTCTAAAGAGGAACTATGCAGGAACCATATCTCCATGAGGCCCATAGGACAGGAAAAGAAACTCCCCTAAAGAGGAACTATGCAGGAACCATCTCTCCCCGAGGCCCAGTGTACAGGAAAGGAAGCTCCCCCTAAAGAGGAACTATGCAGGAACCATCTCTCCTGAGTCCAGTGGACAGGAAAATAAGCTCCCCCTAAAGAGGAACTATGCAGGAACCATATCTCCCTGGGGCCCAGTGGAAAGGAAAGGAAGCTCCCCCTAAAAAGGAACTATGCAGGAACCATCTCTCCCCGAGGCCCAGTGTACAGGAAAGAAAGCTCCCGTAAAGAGGAACTATGCAGGAACCATCTCTCCCTGGGGTCCAGTGGACAGGAAAGGAAGCTCACCTAAAGAGGAACTATTCAGGAACCATCTCCCCCCGAGGTCCAGTGGACAGGAAAGGAAGCTCCTGCTAAAGAGGAACTATGCAGGAACCATCTCTCCCTGAAGCCCAATGGACAGGAAAGGAAACTCCCCCTAAAGAGGAACTTTGCAGGAGCCATCTCTCTCTGGGGCCCAGTGCAGTGGATAGGAAAGGAAACTCCCCATAAAGAGGAACTATGCAGGAACCATCTCTCCCTGGGGCCCAGTGGACAGGAAAGGAAGCTCCCCCTAAAGAGGAACTATGCAGGAACCATCTCTACCTGGGGCCCAGTGGACAGGAAAGGAAGCTCCCCTAAAGAGGAACTATGCAGGAACCATCTCTCCCCAAGGTCCAGTGGACAGGAAAGGAGGCTCTCTCTAAAGAGGAACTATGCAGGAACCATATCTCCCTGAGGCCCATAGGACAGGAAAAGAAGCTCCCCTAAAGAGGAACTATGCAGGAACCATCTCTCCCCGAGGCCCAGTGTACAGGAAAGGAAGCTCCCCCTAAAGAGGAACTATGCAGGAACCATATCTCCCTGGGGCCCAGTGGAAAGGAAAGGAAGCTCCCCTAAAAAGGAACTATGCAGGAACCATCTCTCCCCGAGGCCCAGTGTACAGGAAAGAAAGCTCCCCTAAAGAGGAACTATGCAGGAACCATCTCTCCCTGGGGTCCAGTGGACAGGAAAGGAAGCTCCCCTAAAGAGGAACTATTCAGGAACCATCTCCCCCCGAGGTCCAGTGGACAGGAAAGGAAGCTCCTGCTAAAGAGAAACTATGCAGGAACCATCTCTCCCTGAAGCCCAATGGACAGGAAAGGAAACTCCCCCTAAAGAGGAACTTTGCAGGAGCCATCTCTCTCTGGGGCCCAGTGCAGTGGATAGGAAAGGAAACTCCCCATAAAGAGGAACTATGCAGGAACCATCTCTCCCTGGGGCCCAGTGGACAGGAAAGGAAGCTCCCCCTAAAGAGGAACTATGCAGGAACCATCTCTACCTGGGGCCCAGTGGACAGGAAAGGAAGCTCCCCTAAAGAGGAACTATGCAGGAACCATCTCTCCCCAAGGTCCAGTGGACAGGAAAGGAGGCTCTCTCTAAAGAGGAACTATGCAGGAACCATATCTCCCTGAGGCCCATAGGACAGGAAAAGAAGCTCCCCTAAAAAGGAACTATGCAGGAACCATCTCTCCCCGAGGCCCAGTGTACAGGAAAGAAAGCTCCCCTAAAGAGGAACTATGCAGGAACTATCTCTCCCTGAAGCCCAGTGGACAGGAAAGGAAGCTCCTCTAAAGAGCAACTATGCAGGAACCATCTCTCTCTGAAGCCCAGTGGTCAGGAAACGAAGCTCCTCTAAAGAGGAACTATGCAGGAACCATCTCTCCCTGAAGCCCAGTGGTCAGGAAACGAAGCTCCTCTAAAGAGGAACTATGCAGGAACCATCTCTCCCTGGGGCCCAGTGGACAGGAAAGGAAGCTCCCCCTAAAGAGGAACTATGCAGGAACCATCTCTCCCTGGGGCCGAGTGGACAGGAAAGGAAGCTCCCCTAAAGAGGAATTATGCAGGAACCATCTTTCCCTGGGGCCCAGTGGACAGGAAAGGAAGCTCCCCCTAAAGAGGAACTATGCAGGAACCATCTCTCGCTGGGGCCGAGTGGACAGGAAAGGAAGCTCCCCCTAAAGAGGAACTATGCAGGAACCATCTCTCCCTGAAGTCCAGTGGACAGGAAAGTAAGCTCCCCCTAAAAAGGAACTATGCAGGAACCATCTCTCCCCGAGGCCAGTGTACAGGAAAGGAAGCTCCACCTAAAGAAGAACCATCTCGCCCGAAGTCAGGTGGACAGGAAAGGAAACTCCCCCTAAAGAGGAACTATGCAGGACCCATCTCTCCCGAGGTCCAGTGGACAGGAAAGGAATCTCCCCTAAAGAGGAACCATGCAGGACCCATCTCTCTCCGAGGTCCAGTGGACAGGAAAGGAAGCTCCCCTAAAGAGGAACTGTGCAGGAACCATCTCTCCCTGGGGCCCAGTGGACAGGAAAGGAAGCTCCCCCTAAAGACGAACTATGCAGGAACCATCTCCCACCGAGGTCCAGTGGACAGGAAAGGAAACTCCTGCTAAAGAGGAACTATGCAGGAACCATCTCTCCCCGAGGCCAGTGTACAGGAAAGGAAGATCCACCTGAAGAAGAACCATCTCGCCCGAAGTCAGGTGGACAGGAAAGGAAACTCCCCCTAAAGAGGAACTATGCAGGACCCATCTCTCCCGCGGTCCAGTGGACAGGAAAGGAATCTCCCCTAAAGAGGAACCATGCAGGACCCATCTCTCTCCGAGGTCCAGTGGACAGGAAAGGAAGCTCCCCTAAAGAGGAACTGTGCAGGAACCATCTCTCCCTGGGGCCCAGTGGACAGGAAAGGAAGCTCCCCCTAAAGACGAACTATGCAGGAAACATCTCCCACCGAGGTCCAGTGGACAGGAAAGGAAACTCCTGCTAAAGAGGAACTATGCAGGAACCATCTCTCTCTGAAGCCCAATGGACAGGAAAGGAAACTCCCCCTAAAGATGAACTATGCAGGAGCCATCTCTCTCTGGGGCCCAGTGGACAGGAAAGGAAGCTCCCCCTAAAGAGGATCTATGCAGGAACCATCTCTCCCTGGGGCCCAGTGGACAGGAAAGGAAGCTCCCCCTAAAGAGGAACTATGCAGGAACCATCTCTCCCCGAGGCCCAGTGTACCGGAAAGGAAGCTCCACCTAAAGAGGAACCATCTCGCCTGAAGTCCAGTGGACAGCAAAGGAAACTCACCCTAAATAGGAATTATGCAGGAACCATCTCTCCCTGGGTCCCAGTGGACAGGAAAGGAAGTTCCCCCTAAACAGGAACAATGCAGGAGCCATCTATACCTGGGGCCCAGTGGACAGGAAAGGAAGCTCCCCTAAAGAGGAACTATGCAGGAACTATCTCTCCCCAAGGTCCAGTGAACAGGAAAGGAAGCTCCTCTAAAGAGGAACTATACAGGAACCATATGTCCCTGAGGCCCAGTGGACAGGAAAGGAAGCTACCCCTAAAGAGGAACTATGCAGGAAACATCTCTCCCCGAGGTCCAGTGAACAGGAAAGGAAGCTCCTCTAAAGAAGAACTATGCAGGAACCATCTCTCCCTGAAGCCCAGAGGACAGGAAAGGAAACCCCCCCTAAAGAGGAACTATGCAGGAACCATCTCTCCCTTGGGCCCAGTGGACAGGAAAGGAAGCTCCCCTTAAAGAGGAACTATGCAGGAACCATCTCTCTCTGGGGCCCAGTGGATAGGAAAGGAAGCTCCCCTAAAGAGGAACTATGCAGAAACCATCTCTCCCTGGGACCCAGTGGATAGGAAAGAAAGCTCCCCTAAAGTGGAACTATGCAGGAACCATCTCTCCCTGGGGCCCAGTGGACAGGAAAGGAAGCTCCCCCTAAAGAGGAACTATGCAGGAACCATCTCCCCCCGAGGTCTAGTGGACAGGAAAGGAAGGTCCCGCTAAAGAGGAACTATGCAGCAACCATCTCTCCCTGAAGTCCAGTGGACAGCAAAGGAAACTCCGCCTAAAGAGGAACTCTGCAGGAGCCATCTCTCCCTGGGGCCCAGGAAAGGAAGCTCCCCCTAAAGAAGAACTATGCAGTAATCATCTCTCCCTGAAGTCCAGTGAACAGGAAAGGAAGCTCTCCTTCTAAAGAGAAATTATGCTGGGACCATCTCTTCCTGGGGCCCAGTGGACAGGAAAGGAAGCTGCCCCTAAAGAGGAACTATGCGGGAACCATCTCTCACTGAGGCCCAGTGGACAGGAAAGGAAGCTCCCCTAAAGAGGAACTATGCAGGAACCATCTCTTCCTGGGGCCCAGGAGACAGGAAAGGAAGCTCCCCCTAAAGAGGAATTATGCAGGAACCATCTCTCCTGAGTCCAGTGGACAGGAAAAGAAGCTCCCCCTAAAGAGGAACTATGCAGGAACCATATCTCCCTGGGGCCCAGTGGAAAGGAAAGGAAGCTCCCCCTAAAAAGGAACTATGCAGGAACCATCTCTCCCGAGGCCCAGTGTACAGGAAAGAAAGCTCCCCTAAAGAGGAACTATGCAGGAACCATCTCTCCCTGGGGTCCAGTGGACAGGAAAGGAAGCTCCCCTAAAGAGGAACTGTTCAGGAACCATCTCCCCCCGAGGTCCAGTGGACAGGAAAGGAAGCTCCTGCTAAAGAGGAACTATGCAGGAACCATCTCTCCCTGAAGCCCAATGGACAGGAAAGGAAACTCCCCCTAAAGAGGAACTTTGCAGGAGCCATCTCTCTCTGGGGCCCAGTGCAGTGGATAGGAAAGGAAACTCCCCCTAAAGAGGAACTATGCAGGAACCATCTCTCCCTGGGGCCCAGTGGACAGGAAAGGAAGCTCCCCCTAAAGAGGAACTATGCAGGAACCATCTCTACCTGGGGCCCAGTGGACAGGAAAGGAAGCTCCCCTAAAGAGGAACTATGCAGGAACCATCTCTCCCCAAGGTCCAGTGGACAGGAAAGGAGGCTCTCTCTAAAGAGGAACTATGCAGGAACCATATCTCCCTGAGGCCCATAGGACAGGAAAAGAAACTCCCCTAAAGAGGAACTATGCAGGAACCATCTCTCCCCGAGGCCCAGTGTACAGGAAAGGAAGCTCCCCCTAAAGAGGAACTATGCAGGAACCATCTCTCCTGAGTCCAGTGGACAGGAAAAGAAGCTCCCCCTAAAGAGGAACTATGCAGGAACCATATCTCCCTGGGGCCCAGTGGAAAGGAAAGGAAGCTCTCCCTAAAAAGGAACTATGCAGGAACCATCTCTCCCCAAGGTCCAGTGGACAGGAAAGGAGGCTCTCTCTAAAGAGGAACTATGCAGGAACCATATCTCCCTGAGGCCCATAGGACAGGAAAAGAAACTCCCCTAAAGAGGAACTATGCAGGAACCATCTCTCCCCGAGGCCCAGTGTACAGGAAAGGAAGCTCCCCCTAAAGAGGAACTATGCAGGAACCATCTCTCCTGAGTCCAGTGGACAGGAAAAGAAGCTCCCCCTAAAGAGGAACTTTGCAGGAGCCATCTCTCTCTGGGGCCCAGTGCAGTGGATAGGAAAGGAAACTCCCCATAAAGAGGAACTATGCAGGAACCATCTCTCCCTGGGGCCCAGTGGACAGGAAAGGAAGCTCCCCCTAAAGAGGAACTATGCAGGAACCATCTCTCACTGAGGCCCAGTGGACAGGAAAGGAAGCTCCCCTAAAGAGGAACTATGCAGGAACCATCTCTTCCTGGGGCCCAGGAGACAGGAAAGGAAGCTCCCCCTAAAGAGGAATTATGCAGGAACCATCTCTCCTGAGTCCAGTGGACAGGAAAAGAAGCTCCCCCTAAAGAGGAACTATGCAGGAACCATATCTCCCTGGGGCCCAGTGGAAAGGAAAGGAAGCTCCCCCTAAAAAGGAACTATGCAGGAACCATCTCTCCCGAGGCCCAGTGTACAGGAAAGAAAGCTCCCCTAAAGAGGAACTATGCAGGAACCATCTCTCCCTGGGGTCCAGTGGACAGGAAAGGAAGCTCCCCTAAAGAGGAACTATTCAGGAACCATCTCCCCCCGAGGTCCAGTGGACAGGAAAGGAAGCTCCTGCTAAAGAGGAACTATGCAGGAACCATCTCTCCCTGAAGCCCAATGGACAGGAAAGGAAACTCCCCCTAAAGAGGAACTTTGCAGGAGCCATCTCTCTCTGGGGCCCAGTGCAGTGGATAGGAAAGGAAACTCCCCCTAAAGAGGAACTATGCAGGAACCATCTCTCCCTGGGGCCCAGTGGACAGGAAAGGAAGCTCCCCCTAAAGAGGAACTATGCAGGAACCATCTCTACCTGGGGCCCAGTGGACAGGAAAGGAAGCTCCCCTAAAGAGGAACTATGCAGGAACCATCTCTCCCCAAGGTCCAGTGGACAGGAAAGGAGGCTCTCTCTAAAGAGGAACTATGCAGGAACCATATCTCCCTGAGGCCCATAGGACAGGAAAAGAAACTCCCCTAAAGAGGAACTATGCAGGAACCATCTCTCCCCGAGGCCCAGTGTACAGGAAAGGAAGCTCCCCCTAAAGAGGAACTATGCAGGAACCATCTCTCCTGAGTCCAGTGGACAGGAAAAGAAGCTCCCCCTAAAGAGGAACTATGCAGGAACCATATCTCCCTGGGGCCCAGTGGAAAGGAAAGGAAGCTCTCCCTAAAAAGGAACTATGCAGGAACCATCTCTCCCCAAGGTCCAGTGGACAGGAAAGGAGGCTCTCTCTAAAGAGGAACTATGCAGGAACCATATCTCCCTGAGGCCCATAGGACAGGAAAAGAAACTCCCCTAAAGAGGAACTATGCAGGAACCATCTCTCCCCGAGGCCCAGTGTACAGGAAAGGAAGCTCCCCCTAAAGAGGAACTATGCAGGAACCATCTCTCCTGAGTCCAGTGGACAGGAAAAGAAGCTCCCCCTAAAGAGGAACTTTGCAGGAGCCATCTCTCTCTGGGGCCCAGTGCAGTGGATAGGAAAGGAAACTCCCCATAAAGAGGAACTATGCAGGAACCATCTCTCCCTGGGGCCCAGTGGACAGGAAAGGAAGCTCCCCCTAAAGAGGAACTATGCAGGAACCATCTCTACCTGGGGCCCAGTGGACAGGAAAGGAAGCTCCCCTAAAGAGGAACTATGCAGGAACCATCTCTCCCCAAGGTCCAGTGGACAGGAAAGGAGGCTCTCTCTAAAGAGGAACTATGCAGGAACCATATCTCCCTGAAGCCCATAGGACAGGAAAAGAAGCTCCCCTAAAGAGGAACTATGCAGGAACCATCTCTCCCCGAGGCCCAGTGTACAGGAAAGGAAGCTCCCCATAAAGAGGAACTATGCAGGAACCATCTCTCTCTGGGGCCCAGTGGATAGGAAAGGAAGCTCCCCTAAAGAGGAACTATGCAGAAACCATCTCTCCCTGGGACCCAGTGGACAGGAGAGGAAGCTACCCCTAAAAACAAACTATGCAGGACCCATCTCTCCCTGAGGTCCAGTGTACAGGAAAGGAAGCTCCCCTAAAGAGGAATTATGCAGGAACCATCTCTCCGTGGGGCCCAGTGGACAGGAAAGGAAGCTCCCCCTAAAGAGGAACTATGCAGGAACCATCTCTCCCTGGGGCCCAGTGGATAGGAAAGAAAGCTCCCCTAAAGTGGAACTATGCAGGAACCATCTCTCCCTGGGGCCCAGTGGACAGGAAAGGAAGCTCCCCCTAAAGAGGAACTATGCAGGAACCATCTCCCCCCGAGGTCTATTGGACAGGAAAGGAAGGTCCCGCTAAAGAGGAACTATGCAGCAACCATCTCTCCCTAAAGTCCAGTGGACAGCAAAGGAAACTCCGCCTAAAGAGGAACTCTGCAGGAGCCATCTCTCCCTGGGGCCCAGTGGACAGGAAAGGAAGCTCCCCCTAAAGAAGAACTATGCAGTAATCATCTCTCCCTGAAGTCCAGTGAACAGGAAAGGAAGCTCTCCTAAAGAGAAATTATGCTGGGACCATCTCTTCCTGGGGCCCAGTGGACAGGAAAGGAAGCTGCCCCTAAAGAGGAACTATGCGGGAACCATCTCTCACTGAGGCCCAGTGGACAGGAAAGGAAGCTCCCCTAAAGAGGAACTATGCAGGAACCATCTCTTCCTGGGGCCCAGGAGACAGGAAAGGAAGCTCCCCCTAAAGAGGAACTATGCAGGAACCATCTCTCCTGAGTCCAGTGGACAGGAAAAGAAGCTCCCCCTAAAGTGGAACTATGCACGAACCATATCTCCCTGGGGTCCAGTGGAAAGGAAGCTCCCCCTAAAAAGGAACTATGCAGTAATCATCTCTCCCTGAAGTCCAGTGAACAGGAAAGGAAGCTCTCCTAAAGAGAAATTATGCTGGGACCATCTCTTCCTGGGGCCCAGTGGACAGGAAAGGAAGCTGCCCCTAAAGAGGAACTATGCGGGAACCATCTCTCCCCGAGGCCCAGTGTACAGGAAAGAAAGCTCCCCTAAAGAGGAACTATGCAGGAACCATCTCTCCCTGGGGTCCAGTGGACAGGAAAGGAAGCTCCCCTAAAGAGGAACTATTCAGGAACCATCTCCCCCCGAGGTCCAGTGGACAGGAAAGGAAGCTCCTGCTAAAGAGGAACTATGCAGGAACCATCTCTCCCTGAAGCCCAATGGACAGGAAAGGATACTCCCCCGAAAGAGGAACTTTGCAGGAGCCATCTCTCTCTGGGGCCCAGTGCAGTGGATAGGAAAGGAAACTCCCCCTAAAGAGGAACTATGCAGGAACCATCTCTCCCTGGGGCCCAGTGGACAGGAAAGGAAGCTCCCCCTAAAGAGGAACTATGCAGGAACCATCTCTACCTGGGGCCCAGAGGACAGGAAAGGAAGCTCCCCTAAAGAGGAACTATGCAGGAACCATCTCTCCCCAAGGTCCAGTGGACAGGAAAGGAGGCTCTCTCTAAAGAGGAACTATGCAGGAACCATATCTCCCTGAGGCCCATAGGACAGGAAAAGAAGCTCCCCTAAAGAGGAACTATGCAGGAACCATCTCTCCCCGAGGCCCAGTGTACAGGAAAGGAAGCTCCCCATAAAGAGGAACTATGCAGGAACCATCTCTCTCTGGGGCCCAGTGGATAGGAAAGGAAGCTCCCCTAAAGAGGAACTATGCAGAAACCATCTCTCCCTGGGACCCAGTGGACAGGAGAGGAAGCTACCCCTAAAAACGAACTATGCAGGACCCATCTCTCCCTGAGGTCCAGTGTACAGGAAAGGAAGCTCCCCTAAAGAGGAATTATGCAGGAACCATCTCTCCGTGGGGCCCAGTGGACAGGAAAGGAAGCTCCCCCTAAAGAGGAACTATGCAGGAACCATCTCTCCCTGGGGCCCAGTGGATAGGAAAGAAAGCTCCCCTAAAGTGGAACTATGCAGGAACCATCTCTCCCTGGGGCCCAGTGGACAGGAAAGGAAGCTCCCCCTAAAGAGGAACTATGCAGGAACCATCTCCCCCCGAGGTCTAGTGGACAGGAAAGGAAGGTCCCGCTAAAGAGGAACTATGCAGCAACCATCTCTCCCTAAAGTCCAGTGGACAGCAAAGGAAACTCCGCCTAAAGAGGAACTCTGCAGGAGCCATCTCTCCCTGGGGCCCAGTGGACAGGAAAGGAAGCTCCCCCTAAAGAAGAACTATGCAGTAATCATCTCTCCCTGAAGTCCAGTGAACAGGAAAGGAAGCTCTCCTAAAGAGAAATTATGCTGGGACCATCTCTTCCTGGGGCCCAGTGGACAGGAAAGGAAGCTGCCCCTAAAGAGGAACTATGCGGGAACCATCTCTCACTGAGGCCCAGTGGACAGGAAAGGAAGCTCCCCTAAAGAGGAACTATGCAGGAACCATCTCTTCCTGGGGCCCAGGAGACAGGAAAGGAAGCTCCCCCTAAAGAGGAACTATGCAGGAACCATCTCTCCTGAGTCCAGTGGACAGGAAAAGAAGCTCCCCCTAAAGTGGAACTATGCAGGAACCATATCTCCCTGGGGCCCAGTGGAAAGGAAAGGAAGCTCCCCCTAAAAAGGAACTATGCAGGAACCATCTCTCCCCGAGGCCCAGTGTACAGGAAAGAAAGCTCCCCTAAAGAGGAACTATGCAGGAACCATCTCTCCCTGGGGTCCAGTGGACAGGAAAGGAAGCTCCCCTAAAGAGGAACTATTCAGGAACCATCTCCCCCCGAGGTCCAGTGGACAGGAAAGGAAGCTCCTGCTAAAGAGGAACTATGCAGGAACCATCTCTCCCTGAAGCCCAATGGACAGGAAAGGATACTCCCCCTAAAGAGGAACTTTGCTGGAGCCATCTCTCTCTGGGGCCCAGTGCAGTGGATAGGAAAGGAAACTCCCCCTAAAGAGGAACTATGCAGGAACCATCTCTCCCTGGGGCCCAGTGGACAGGAAAGGAAGCTCCCCCTAAAGAGGAACTATGCAGGAACCATCTCTACCTGGGGCCCAGAGGACAGGAAAGGAAGCTCCCCTAAAGAGGAACTATGCAGGAACCATCTCTCCCCAAGGTCCAGTGGACAGGAAAGGAGGCTCTCTCTAAAGAGGAACTATGCAGGAACCATGTCTCCCTGAGGCCCATAGGACAGGAAAAGAAGCTCGCCTAAAGAGGAACTATGCAGGAACCATCTCTCCCCGAGGCCGAGTGTATAGGAAAGGAAGCTCCCCCTAAAGAGGAACTATGCAAGAACCATCTTGCACAGAAGTTCAGTGGACAGGAAATGAAACTCCCCCTAAAGAGGATCTATGCAGGAACAATCTCTCCCTTGGGCCCAGTGAACAGGAAAGGAAGCTCCACTAAAGAGGGATTATGCAGGCACCATCTCTCCCCGGGGCCCAGTGGACAGGAACGGAAGCTCACCCTAAAGAGGAATTATGCAGGAACCATCTCTCCCTAAACCCCAGTGGACAGGAAAGGAAACGCCCCATAAAGAGGAACTATGGAGGAACCATCTCTCCCTGGGGCCCAATGGACAGGAAAGGAATCTCCCCTAAAGAGGAACTATGCAGGAACTATCTCTCCCCGGGGCCCAGTGGACAGGAAAGGAAGCTCCCCCTAAAGAGGAACTATGCAGGAACCATCTCTCCCTGAGGTCCAGTGGACAGGAAAGGAAGCTCCCCTAAAGAGGAATTATGCAAGAACCATCTCTCCCCGGGGCCCATTGGACAGGAAAGGAAACTCCCCCTAAAGAGGAACTATGCAGGAACCATCTCTCCCTGAAGCCCAATGGACAGGAAAGGAAACTCCCCCTAAAGAAGAACTTTGCAGGAGCCATCTCCCTCTGGGGCCCAGTGCAGTGGACAGGAAAGGAAGCTCCCCCCACAGAGTAACTATGCAAGAACCATCTCTCCCCAAGGCCCAGTGTACAGGAAAGCAAGCTCCACCTAAAGAGGAACCATCTTGCCCGAAGTCCAGTGGATAGGAAAGGAAACTCCCCCTAAAGAGGAACTATGCAGGAACCATCTCTCCCTGGGGCCCAGTGGACAGGAAAGGAAGCTCCCCCTAAAGAGGAACTATGCAGGAACATCTCTACCTGGGGCCCAGTGGACAGGAAAGGAAGCTCCCCTAAAGAGGAACTATGCAGGAACCATCTCTCCCCAAGGTCCAGTGGACAGGAAAGGAGGCTTTCTCTAAAGAGGAACTATGCAGGAACCATATCTCCCTGAGGCCCATAGGACAGGAAACAAAGTTCCCCTAAAGAGGAACTTTGCAGGAACCATCTCTCCCCGAGGCCCAGTGTACAGGAAAGGAAGCTCCCCCTAAAGAGGAACTATGCAGGAACCATCTCGCACAGAAGTTCAGTGGACAGGAAATGAAAATCCCCCTAAAGAGGAACTATGCAGGAACAATCTCTCCCTGGGGCCCAGTGAACAGGAAAGGAAGCTCCACTAAAGAGGGATTATGCAGGCACCATCTCGCCCCGGGGCCCAGTGGACAGGAACGGAAGCTCACCCTAAAGAGGAATTATGCAGGAACCATCTCTCCCTAAACCCCAGTGGACAGGAAAGGAAACGCCCCCTAAAGAGGAACTATGGAGGAACCGTCTCTCCCTGGGGCCCAGTGGACAGGAAAGGAATCTCCCCTAAAGAGGAACTATGCAGGAACCATCTCTCCCTGAGGTCCAGTGGACAGGAAAGGAAGGTCCCCTAAAGAGGAATTATGCAAGAACCATCTCTCCCCGGGGCCCATTGGACAGGAAAGGAAACTCCCCCTAAAGAGGAACTATGCAGGAACCATCTCTCCCTGAGGTCCAGTGGACAGGAAAGGAAGCTCCCCTAAAGAGAAACAATGCAGGAACCATCTCTCCTTGGGGCCCAGTGGACAGGGAAGGAAGCTCCCACTAACAAGGAACTATGCATGAACCATCTCTCCCTGAGGCCCAGTGGACAGGAAAGGAAGCTGCCCCTAAAGAGGAACTATGCAGGAAACATCTCTCCCCGAGGTCCAGTAGACAGGAAAGGAAGCTCCTCTAAAGAGGAACTATGCAGGAACCATCTCTACCTGAAGCCCAGTGGTCAGGAAAGGAAGTTCCTCTAAAGAGGAACTATGCAGGAACCATCTCTCCCCGGGGCCCAGTGGACCGGAAAGGAAGCTGCCCCTAAAGAGGAACTATGCAGGAAACATCTCTCCCCGAGGTCCAGTGGACAAGAAAGGAAGCTCCTCTAAAGAGGAACTATGCAGGAACCATCTCTCCCTGAAGTCCAGAGGACAGGAAAGGAAACTCCCCCTAAAGAGGAACTATGCAGGAACCATCTCTCCCTAGAGCTCAGTGGACAGGAAAGGAAGCTCCCCCTAAAGAGGACCTATGCACAAAACCATCTCTCCCTCGGGCCCAGTTGACAGGAAAGGAAGCTGCCCCTAAAGAGGAACTATGCAGGAAACATCTCTCCCTCGGGTCCAGTGGACAGGAAAGGAATCTCCCCCTAAAGAGGAACTATGCAGGAACCATCTCTCCCTGGAGCCAAGTGGACAGGAAAGGAAGCTGCCCCTAAAGAGGAACTATGCATGACCCATCTCTCCCGTGGTCCAGTGGACAGGAAAGGAAGCTCCCCTGAAGAGGAACTATGCAGGAACCATCTCTCCCTGGGGCCCAGTGGACAGGAAAGGAAGCTCCCCCTAAAAAGGAACTATGCAGGAACCATCTCCCCCTGAGGTCCAGTGGACAGGAAAGGAAGCTCCCACTAAAGAGGAACTATGCAGGAACCATCTCTCCCTGAAGCCCAGTGGACAGGAAAGGAAACTCCCCCTAAAGAGGAACTATGCAGGAGCCATCTCTCCCTGGGGCCCAGTGGACAGGAAAGGAAGCTCCCCCTAAAGAGGAACTATGCAGGAACCATCTCTCCCTGGGGCCCAGTGGACAGGAAAGGAAGCTCCCCCTAAAGAGGAACTTTGCAGGAACCATCTCTCCCTGAGGGCCGGTGGAAGGAAATGAACCTCACCTAAAGAGGAACTATGCAGGAACCAACTCTCCCCCCTGGGGTCCAGTGTACAGGAAAGGAAGCTCCCCCTAAAGAGGAACTATGCAGGAACCATCTCCCCCCGAGGTGCAGTGGACAGGAAAGGAAGCTCCCCCTAAAGAGGAACTATGCAGGAACCATCTCCCCCTGAGGCCCAGTGGACAGGAAAGAAAGGTCCCGCTAAAGAGGAACTATGCAGCAACCATCACTCCCTGAAGTCCAGTGGACAGGAAAGGAAACTCCCCCTAAAGAGGAACTCTGCAGGAGCCATCTCTCCCTGGGGCCCAGTGGACAGGAAAGGAAGCTCCCCCTAAAGAAGAACTATGCAGTAATCATCTCTCCCTGAAGTCCAGTGAACAGGAAAGGAAGCTCTACTAAAGAAAAATTATGCTGGGACCATCTCTTCCTGGGGCCCAGTGGACAGGAAAGGAAGCTGCCCCTAAAGAGGAACTATGCGGGAACCATCTCTCACTGAGGCCCAGTGGACAGGAAAGGAAGCTCCCCTAAAGAGGAACTATGCAGGAACCATCTTTTCCCGGGGCCCAGGAGACAGGAAAGGAAGCTCCCCCTAAAGAGGAACTATGCAGGAACCATCTCTCCTGAGGTCCAGTGGACAGGAAAAGAAGCTCCCCCTAAAGAGGAACTATGCAGGAACCATATCTCCCTGGGGCCCAGTGGACAGGAAAGGAAGCTCCCCCTAAAGAGGAACTATGCAGGAACCATATCTCCCTGGGGCCCAGTGGACAGGAAAGGAAGCTCCCCCTAAAGAGGAACTATGCAGGAACCATCTCTCCCCGAGGTGCAGTGGACAGGAAAGGAAGCTCCCCTAAAGTGGAACTATGCAGGAACCATCTCTCCCTGGGGCCCAGTGGACAGGAAAGGAAGCTCCCCCTAAAGAGGAACTATGCAGGAACCATCTCCCCCTGAGGCCCAGTGGACAGGAAAGGAAGGTCCCGCTAAAGAGGAACTATGCAGCAACCATCTCTCCCTGAAGTCCAGTGGACAGGAAAGGAAACTCCCCCTAAAGAGGAACTCTGCAGGAGCCATCTCACCCTGGGGCCCAGTGGACAGGAAAGGAAGCTCCCCCTAAAGAAGAACTATGCAGTAATCATCTCTCCCTGAAGTCCAGTGAACAGGAAAGGAAGCTCTCCTAAACAAAAATTATGCTGGGACCATCTCTTCCTGGGGCCCAGTGGACAGGAAAGGAAGCTCCCCTAAAGAGGAACTATGCAGGAACCATCTCTTCCCGGGGCCCAGGAGACAGGAAAGGAAGCTCCCCCTAAAGAGGAACTATGCAGGAACCATCTCTCCTGAGGTCCAGTGGACAGGAAAAGAAGCTCCCCCTAAAGAGGAACTATGCAGGAACCATATCTCCCTGGGGCCCAGTGGACAGGAAAGAAAGCTCCCCTAAAGAGGAACTATGCAGGAACCATCTCTCCCTGGGGTCCAGTGGACAGGAAAGGAAGCTCCCCTAAAGAGGAACTATGCAGGAACCATCTCCCCCCGAGGTCCAGTGGACAGGAAAGGAAGCTCCTGCTAAAGAGGAACTAGGCAGGAACCATCTCTCCCTGAAGCCCAATGGACAGGAAAGGAAGCTCCCCCTAAAGAGGAACTATGCAGGAACCATCTCCCCCCGAGGTCCAGTGGACAGGAAAGGAAGCTCCTGCTAAAGAGGAACTAGGCAGGAACCATCTCTCCCTGGGGCCCAGTGGACAGGAAAGGAAGCTCCCCCTAAAGAGGAACTATGCAGGAACCATCTCTCCCCGAGGCCCAGTGTACCGTAAAGGAAGCTCCACCTAAAGAGGAACCATCTCGCCTGAAGTCCAGTGGACAGCAAAGGAAACTCACCCTAAATAGGAACTATGCAGGAACCATCTCTCCCTGGGTCCCAGTGGACAGGAAAGGAAGTTCCCCCTAAAGAGGAACAATGCAGGAGCCATCTATACCTGGGGCCCAGTGGACAGGAAAGGAAGCTCCCCTAAAGAGGAACTATGCAGGAACTATCTCTCCCCAAGGTCCAGTGGACAGGAAAGGAAGCTCCTCTAAAGAGGAACTATACAGGAACCATATGTCCCTGAGGCCCAGTGGACAGGAAAGGAAGCTACCCCTAAAGAGGAACTATGCAGGAAACATCTCTCCCCGAGGTCCAGTGAACAGGAAAGGAAGCTCCTCTAAAGAAGAACTATGCAGGAACCATCTCTCCCTGAAGCCCAGAGGACAGGAAAGGAAACCCCCACTAAAGAGGAACTATGCAGGAACCATCTCTCTCTGGGGCCCAGTGGATAGGAAAGGAAGCTCCCCTAAAGAGGAACTATGCAGAAACCATCTCTCCCTGGGACCCAGTGGATAGGAAAGAAAGCTCCCCTAAAGTGGAACTATGCAGGAACCATCTCTCCCTGGGGCCCAGTGGACAGGAAAGGAAGCTCCCCCTAAAGAGGAACTATGCAGGAACCATCTCCCCCCGAGGTCTAGTGGACAGGAAAGGAAGGTCCCGCTAAAGAGGAACTATGCAGCAACCATCTCTCCCTGAAGTCCAGTGGACAGCAAAGGAAACTCCGCCTAAAGAGGAACTCTGCAGGAGCCATCTCTCCCTGGGGCCCAGGAAAGGAAGCTCCCTCTAAAGAAGAACTATGCAGTAATCATCTCTCCCTGAAGTCCAGTGAACAGGAAAGGAAGCTCTCCTAAAGAGAAATTATGCTGGGACCATCTCTTCCTGGGGCCCAGTGGACAGGAAAGGAAGCTGCCCCTAAAGAGGAACTATGCGGGGACCATCTCTCACTGAGGCCCAGTGGACAGGAAAGGAAGCTCCCCTAAAGAGGAACTATGCAGGAACCATCTCTTCCTGGGGCCCAGGAGACAGGAAAGGAAGCTCCCCCTAAAGAGGAATTATGCAGGAACCATCTCTCCTGAGTCCAGTGGACAGGAAAAGAAGCTCCCCCTAAAGAGGAACTATGCAGGAACCATATCTCCCTGGGGCCCAGTGGAAAGGAAAGGAAGCTCCCCCTAAAAAGGAACTATGCAGGAACCATCTCTCTCTGGGGCCCAGTGGATAGGAAAGGAAGCTCCCCTAAAGAGGAACTATGCAGAAACCATCTCTCCCTGGGACCCAGTGGATAGGAAAGAAAGCTCCCCTAAAGTGGAACTATGCAGGAACCATCTCTCCCTGGGGCCCAGTGGACAGGAAAGGAAGCTCCCCCTAAAGAAGAACTATGCAGGAACCATCTCTCCCTGAAGCCACGAGGACAGGAAAGGAAACCCCCACTAAAGAGGAACTATGCAGGAACCATCTCTCCCTTGGGCCCAGTGGACAGGAAAGGAAGCTCCCCCTAAAGAGGAACTATGCAGGAACCATCTCTCTCTGGGGCCCAGTGGATAGGAAAGGAAGCTCCCCTAAAGAGGAACTATGCAGAAACCATCTCTCCCTGGGACCCAGTGGATAGGAAAGAAAGCTCCCCTAAAGTGGAACTATGCAGGAACCATCTCTCCCTGGGGCCCAGTGGACAGGAAAGGAAGCTCCCCCTAAAGAGGAACTATGCAGGAACCATCTCCCCCCGAGGTCTAGTGGACAGGAAAGGAAGGTCCCGCTAAAGAGGAACTATGCAGCAACCATCTCTCCCTGAAGTCCAGTGGACAGCAAAGGAAACTCCGCCTAAAGAGGAACTCTGCAGGAGCCATCTCTCCCTGGGGCCCAGGAAAGGAAGCTCCCTCTAAAGAAGAACTATGCAGTAATCATCTCTCCCTGAAGTCCAGTGAACAGGAAAGGAAGCTCTCCTAAAGAGAAATTATGCTGGGACCATCTCTTCCTGGGGCCCAGTGGACAGGAAAGGAAGCTGCCCCTAAAGAGGAACTATGCGGGAACCATCTCTCACTGAGGCCCAGTGGACAGGAAAGGAAGCTCCCCTAAAGAGGAACTATGCAGGAACCATCTCTTCCTGGGGCCCAGGAGACAGGAAAGGAAGCTCCCCCTAAAGAGGAATTATGCAGGAACCATCTCTCCTGAGTCCAGTGGACAGGAAAAGAAGCTCCCCCTAAAGAGGAACTATGCAGGAACCATATCTCCCTGGGGCCCAGTGGAAAGGAAAGGAAGCTCCCCCTAAAAAGGAACTATACAGGAACCATCTCTCCCGAGGCCCAGTGTACAGGAAAGAAAGCTCCCCTAAAGAGGAACTATGCAGGAACCATCTCTCCCTGGGGTCCAGTGGACAGGAAAGGAAGCTCCCCTAAAGAGGAACTATTCAGGAACCATCTCCCCCCGAGGTCCAGTGGACAGGAAAGGAAGCTCCTGCTAAAGAGGAACTATGCAGGAACCATCTCTCCCTGAAGCCCAATGGACAGGAAAGGAAACTCCCCCTAAAGAGGAACTTTGCAGGAGCCATCTCTCTCTGGGGCCCAGTGCAGTGGATAGGAAAGGAAACTCCCCCTAAAGAGGAACTATGCAGGAACCATCTCTCCCTGGGGCCCAGTGGACAGGAAAGGAAGCTCCCCCTAAAGAGGAACTATGCAGGAACCATCTCTACCTGGGGCACAGTGGACAGGAAAGGAAGCTCCCCTAAAGAGGAACTATGCAGGAACCATCTCTCCCCAAGGTCCAGTGGACAGGAAAGGAGGCTCTTTCTAAAGAGGAACTATGCAGGAACCATATCTCCCTGAGGCCCATAGGACAGGAAAAGAAACTCCCCTAAAGAGGAACTATGCAGGAACCATCTCTCCCCGAGGCCCAGTGTACAGGAAAGGAAGCTCCCCCTAAAGAGGAACTATGCAGGAACCATCTCTCCTGAGTCCAGTGGACAGGAAAGGAAGCTCCCCTAAAGAGGAATTATGCAGGAACCATCTCTCCGTGGGGCCCAGTGGACAGGAAAGGAAGCTCCCCCTAAAGAGGAACTATGCAGGAACCATCTCTCCCTGGGGCCCAGTGGATAGGAAAGAAAGCTCCCCTAAAGTGGAACTATGCAGGAACCATCTCTCCCTGGGGCCCAGTGGACAGGAAAGGAAGCTCCCCCTAAAGAGGAACTATGCAGGAACCATCTCCCCCCGAGGTCTAGTGGACAGGAAAGGAAGGTCCCGCTAAAGAGGAACTATGCAGCAACCATCTCTCCCTAAAGTCCAGTGGACAGCAAAGGAAACTCCGCCTAAAGAGGAACTCTGCAGGAGCCATCTCTCCCTGGGGCCCAGTGGACAGGAAAGGAAGCTCCCCCTAAAGAAGAACTATGCAGTAATCATCTCTCCCTGAAGTCCAGTGAACAGGAAAGGAAGCTCTCCTAAAGAGAAATTATGCTGGGACCATCTCTTCCTGGGGCCCAGTGGACAGGAAAGGAAGCTGCCCCTAAAGAGGAACTATGCGGGAACCATCTCTCACTGAGGCCCAGTGGACAGGAAAGGAAGCTCCCCCTAAAGAGGAACTATGCAGGAACCATCTCTCCTGAGTCCAGTGGACAGGAAAAGAAGCTCCCCCTAAAGAGGAACTATGCAGGAACCATATCTCCCTGGGGCCCAGTGGAATGGAAAGGAAGCTCCCCCTAAAAAGGAACTATGCAGGAACCATCTCTCCCCGAGGCCCAGTGTACAGGAAAGAAAGCTCCCCTAAAGAGGAACTATGCAGGAACCATCTCTCCCTGGGGTCCAGTGGACAGGAAAGGAAGCTTCCCTAAAGAGGAACTATTCAGGAACCATCTCCCCCCGAGGTCCAGTGGACAGGAAAGGAAGCTCCTGCTAAAGAGGAACTATGCAGGAACCATCTCTCCCTGAAGCCCAATGGACAGGAAAGGATACTCCCCCTAAAGAGGAACTTTGCAGGAGCCATCTCTCTCTGGGGCCCAGTGCAGTGGATAGGAAAGGAAACTCCCCCTAAAGAGGAACTATGCAGGAACCATCTCTCCCTGTGGCCCAGTGGACAGGAAAGGAAGCTCCCCCTAAAGAGGAACTATGCAGGCACCATCTCTACCTGGGGCCCAGTGGACAGGAAAGGAAGCTCCCCTAAAGAGGAACTATGCAGGAACCATCTCTCCCCAAGGTCCAGTGGACAGGAAAGGAGGCTCTCTCTAAAGAGGAACTATGCAGGAACCATATCTCCCTGAGGCCCATAGGACAGGAAAAGAAGCTCCCCTAAAGAGGAACTATGCAGGAACCATTTCTCCCCGAGGCCCAGTGTACAGGAAAGGAAGCTCCCCCTAAAGAGGAACTATGCAGGAACCATCTTGCACAGAAGTTCAGTGGACAGGAAATGAAACTCCCCCTAAAGAGGATCTATGCAGGAACAATCTCTCCCTTGGGCCCAGTGAACAGGAAAGGAAGCTCCACTAAAGAGGGATTATGCAGGCACCATCTCTCCCCGGGGCCCAGTGGACAGGAACGGAAGCTCACCCTAAAGAGGAATTATGCAGGAACCATCTCTCCCTAAACCCCAGTGGACAGGAAAGGAAACGCCCCATAAAGAGGAACTATGGAGGAACCATCTCTCCCTGGGGCCCAATGGACAGGAAAGGAATCTCCCCTAAAGAGGAACTATGCAGGAACTATCTCTCCCCGGGGCCCAGTGGACAGGAAAGGAAGCTCCCCCTAAAGAGGAACTATGCAGGAACCATCTCTCCCTGAGGTCCAGTGGACAGGAAAGGAAGCTCCCCTAAAGAGGAATTATGCAAGAACCATCTCTCCCTGGGGCCCATTGGACAGGAAAGGAAACTCCCCCTAAAGAGGAACTATGCAGGAACCATCTCTCCCTGAAGCCCAATGGACAGGAAAGGAAACTCCCCCTAAAGAAGAACTTTGCAGGAGCCATCTCCCTCTGGGGCCCAGTGCAGTGGACAGGAAAGGAAGCTCCCCCCACAGAGTAACTATGCAAGAACCATCTCTCCCCAAGGCCCAGTGCACAGGAAAGCAAGCTCCACCTAAAGAGGAACCATCTTGCCCGAAGTAGAGTGGATAGGAAAGGAAACTCCCCCTAAAGAGGAACTATGCAGGAACCATCTCTCCCTGGGGCCCAGTGGACAGGAAAGGAAGCTCCCCCTAAAGAGGAACTATGCAGGAACATCTCTACCTGGGGCCCAATGGACAGGAAAGGAAGCTCCCCTAAAGAGGAACTATGCAGGAACCATCTCTCCCCAAGGTCCAGTGGACAGGAAAGGAGGCTTTCTCTAAAGAGGAACTATGCAGGAACCATATCTCCCTGAGGCCCATAGGACAGGAAACAAAGCTCCCCTAAAGAGGAACTTTGCAGGAACCATCTCTCCCCGAGGCCCAGTGTACAGGAAAGGAAGCTCCCCCTAAAGAGGAACTATGCAGGAACCATCTCGCACAGAAGTTCAGTGGACAGGAAATGAAAATCCCCCTAAAGAGGAACTATGCAGGAACAATCTCTCCCTGGGGCCCAGTGAACAGGAAAGGAAGCTCCACTAAAGAGGAATTATGCAGGAACCATCTCTCCCTAAACCCCAGTGGACAGGAAAGGAAACACCCCCTAAAGAGGAACTATGGAGGAACCATCTCTCCCTGGGGCCCAGTGGACAGGAAAGGAATCTCCCCTAAAGAGGAACTATGCAGGAACCATCTCTCCCTGAGGTCCAGTGGACAGGAAAGGAAGGTCCCCTAAAGAGGAATTATGCAAGAACCATCTCTCCCCGGGGCCCATTGGACAGGAAAGGAAACTCCCCCTAAAGAGGAACTATGCAGGAACCATCTCTCCCTGAGGTCCAGTGGACAGGAAAGGAAGCTCCCCTAAAGAGAAACAATGCAGGAACCATCTCTCCTTGGGGCCCAGTGGACAGGGAAGGAAGCTCCCACTAACAAGGAACTATGCATGAACCATCTCTCCCTGAGGCCCAGTGGACAGGAAAGGAAGCTGCCCCTAAAGAGGAACTATGCAGGAAACATCTCTCCCCGAGGTCCAGTAGACAGGAAAGGAAGCTCCTCTAAAGAGGAACTATGCAGGAACCATCTCTACCTGAAGCCCAGTGGTCAGGAAAGGAAGTTCCTCTAAAGAGGAACTATGCAGGAACCATCTCTCCCCGGGGCCCAGTGGACCGGAAAGGAAGCTGCCCCTAAAGAGGAACTATGCAGGAAACATCTCTCCCCGAGGTCCAGTGGACAAGAAAGGAAGCTCCTCTAAAGAGGAACTATGCAGGAACCATTTCTCCCCGAGGCCCAGTGTACAGGAAAGGAAGCTCCCCCTAAAGAGGAACTATGCAGGAACCATCTTGCACAGAAGTTCAGTGGACAGGAAATGAAACTCCCCCTAAAGAGGATCTATGCAGGAACAATCTCTCCCTTGGGCCCAGTGAACAGGAAAGGAAGCTCCACTAAAGAGGGATTATGCAGGCACCATCTCTCCCCGGGGCCCAGTGGACAGGAACGGAAGCTCACCCTAAAGAGGAATTATGCAGGAACCATCTCTCCCTAAACCCCAGTGGACAGGAAAGGAAACGCCCCATAAAGAGGAACTATGGAGGAACCATCTCTCCCTGGGGCCCAATGGACAGGAAAGGAATCTCCCCTAAAGAGGAACTATGCAGGAACTATCTCTCCCCGGGGCCCAGTGGACAGGAAAGGAAGCTCCCCCTAAAGAGGAACTATGCAGGAACCATCTCTCCCTGAGGTCCAGTGGACAGGAAAGGAAGCTCCCCTAAAGAGGAATTATGCAAGAACCATCTCTCCCTGGGGCCCATTGGACAGGAAAGGAAACTCCCCCTAAAGAGGAACTATGCAGGAACCATCTCTCCCTGAAGCCCAATGGACAGGAAAGGAAACTCCCCCTAAAGAAGAACTTTGCAGGAGCCATCTCCCTCTGGGGCCCAGTGCAGTGGACAGGAAAGGAAGCTCCCCCCACAGAGTAACTATGCAAGAACCATCTCTCCCCAAGGCCCAGTGCACAGGAAAGCAAGCTCCACCTAAAGAGGAACCATCTTGCCCGAAGTCCAGTGGATAGGAAAGGAAACTCCCCCTAAAGAGGAACTATGCAGGAACCATCTCTCCCTGGGGCCCAGTGGACAGGAAAGGAAGCTCCCCCTAAAGAGGAACTATGCAGGAACATCTCTACCTGGGGCCCAGTGGACAGGAAAGGAAGCTCCCCTAAAGAGGAACTATGCAGGAACCATCTCTCCCCAAGGTCCAGTGGACAGGAAAGGAGGCTTTCTCTAAAGAGGAACTATGCAGGAACCATATCTCCCTGAGGCCCATAGGACAGGAAACAAAGCTCCCCTAAAGAGGAACTTTGCAGGAACCATCTCTCCCCGAGGCCCAGTGTACAGGAAAGGAAGCTCCCCCTAAAGAGGAACTATGCAGGAACCATCTCGCACAGAAGTTCAGTGGACAGGAAATGAAAATCCCCCTAAAGAGGAACTATGCAGGAACAATCTCTCCCTGGGGCCCAGTGAACAGGAAAGGAAGCTCCACTAAAGAGGGATTATGCAGGCACCATCTCGCCCCGGGGCCCAGTGGACAGGAACGGAAGCTCACCCTAAAGAGGAATTATGCAGGAACCATCTCTCCCTAAACCCCAGTGGACAGGAAAGGAAACACCCCCTAAAGAGGAACTATGGAGGAACCATCTCTCCCTGGGGCCCAGTGGACAGGAAAGGAATCTCCCCTAAAGAGGAACTATGCAGGAACCATCTCTCCCTGAGGTCCAGTGGACAGGAAAGGAAGGTCCCCTAAAGAGGAATTATGCAAGAACCATCTCTCCCCGGGGCCCATTGGACAGGAAAGGAAACGCCCCCTAAAGAGGAACTATGCAGGAACCATCTCTCCCTGAGGTCCAGTGGACAGGAAAGGAAGCTCCCCTAAAGAGAAACAATGCAGGAACCATCTCTCCTTGGGGCCCAGTGGACAGGGAAGGAAGCTCCCACTAACAAGGAACTATGCATGAACCATCTCTCCCTGAGGCCCAGTGGACAGGAAAGGAAGCTGCCCCTAAAGAGGAACTATGCAGGAAACATCTCTCCCCGAGGTCCAGTAGACAGGAAAGGAAGCTCCTCTAAAGAGGAACTATGCAGGAACCATCTCTACCTGAAGCCCAGTGGTCAGGAAAGGAAGTTCCTCTAAAGAGGAACTATGCAGGAACCATCTCTCCCCGGGGCCCAGTGGACCGGAAAGGAAGCTGCCCCTAAAGAGGAACTATGCAGGAAACATCTCTCCCCGAGGTCCAGTGGACAAGAAAGGAAGCTCCTCTAAAGAGGAACTATGCAGGAACCATCTCTCCCTGAAGTCCAGAGGACAGGAAAGGAAACTCCCCCTAAAGAGGAACTATGCAGGAACCATCTCTCCCTAGAGCTCAGTGGACAGGAAAGGAAGCTCCCCCTAAAGAGGACCTATGCACAAAACCATCTCTCCCTCGGGCCCAGTTGACAGGAAAGGAAGCTGCCCCTAAAGAGGAACTATGCAGGAAAGATCTCTCCCTCGGGTCCAGTGGACAGGAAAGGAATCTCCCCCTAAAGAGGAACTATGCAGGAACCATCTCTCCCTGGGGCCCAGTGGACAGGAAAGGAAGCTGCCCCTAAAGAGGAACTATGCATGACCCATCTCTCCCGTGGTCCAGTGGACAGGAAAGGAAGCTCCCCTAAAGAGGAACTATGCAGGAACCATCTCTCCCTGGGGCCCAGTGGACAGGAAAGGAAGCTCCCCCTATAAAGGAACTATGCAGGAACCATCTCCCCCTGAGGTCCAGTGGACAGGAAAGGAAGCTCCCACTAAAGAGGAACTATGCAGGAACCATCTCTCCCTGAAGCCCAGTGGACAGGAAAGGAAACTCCCCCTAAAGAGGAACTATGCAGGAGCCATCTCTCCCTGGGGCCCAGTGGACAGGAAAGGAAGCTCCCCCTAAAGAGGAACTATGCAGGAACCATCTCTCCCTGGGGCCCAGTGGACAGGAAAGGAAGCTCCCCCTAAAGAGGAACTTTGCAGGAACCATCTCTCCCTGAGGGCCGGTGGAAGGAAATGAACCTCACCTAAAGAGGAACTATGCAGGAACCATCTCTCCCCCCTGGGGTCCAGTGTACAGGAAAGGAAGCTCCCCCTAAAGAGGAACTATGCAGGAACCATCTCCCCCCGAGGTGCAGTGGACAGGAAAGGAAGCTCCCCCTATAGAGGAACTATGCAGGAACCATCTCCCCCTAAGGCCCAGTGGACAGGAAAGGAAAGTCCCGCTAAAGAGGAACTATGCAGCAACCATCTCTCCCTGAAGTCCAGTGGACAGGAAAGGAAACTCCCCCTAAAGAAGAACTCTGCAGGAGCCATCTCTCCCTGGGGCCCAGTGGACAGGAAAGGAAGCTCCCCCTAAAGAAGAACTATGCAGTAATCATCTCTCCCTGAAGTCCAGTGAACAGGAAAGGAAGCTCTCCTAAAGAAAAATTATGCTGGGACCATCTCTTCCTGGGGCCCAGTGGACAGGAAAGGAAGCTGCCCCTAAAGAGGAACTATGCGGGAACCATCTCTCACTGAGGCCCAGTGGACAGGAAAGGAAGCTCCCCTAAAGAGGAACTATGCAGGAACCATCTCTTCCCGGGGCCCAGGAGACAGGAAAGGAAGCTCCCCCTAAAGAGGAACTATGCAGGAACCATCTCTCCTGAGGTCCAGTGGACAGGAAAAGAAGCTCCCCCTAAAGAGGAACTATGCAGGAACCATATCTCCCTGGGGCCCAGTGGACAGGAAAGGAAGCTCCCCCTAAAGAGGAACTATGCAGGAACCATATCTCCCTGGGGCCCAGTGGACAGGAAAGGAAGCTCCCCCTAAAGAGGAACTATGCAGGAACCATCTCTCCCCGAGGTGCAGTGGACAGGAAAGGAAGCTCCCCTAAAGTGGAACTATGCAGGAACCATCTCTCCCTGGGGCCCAGTGGACAGGAAAGGAAGCTCCCCCTAAAGAGGAACTATGCAGGAACCATCTCCCCCTGAGGCCCAGTGGACAGGAAAGGAAGGTCCCGCTAAAGAGGAACTATGCAGCAACCATCTCTCCCTGAAGTCCAGTGGACAGGAAAGGAAACTCCCCCTAAAGAGGAACTCTGCAGGAGCCATCTCACCCTGGGGCCCAGTGGACAGGAAAGGAAGCTCCCCCTAAAGAAGAACTATGCAGTAATCATCTCTCCCTGAAGTCCAGTGAACAGGAAAGGAAGCGCTCCTAAAGAAAAATTATGCTGGGACCATCTCTTCCTGGGGCCCAGTGGACAGGAAAGGAAGCTCCCCTAAAGAGGAACTATGCAGGAACCATCTCTTCCCGGGGCCCAGGAGACAGGAAAGGAAGCTCCCCCTAAAGAAGAACTATGCAGGAACCATCTCTCCTGAGGTCCAGTGGACAGGAAAAGAAGCTCCCCCTAAAGAGGAACTATGCAGGAACCATATCTCCCTGGGGCCCAGTGGACAGGAAAGAAAGCTCCCCTAAAGAGAAACTATGCAGGAACCATCTCTCCCTGGGGTCCAGTGGACAGGAAAGGAAGCTCCCCTAAAGAGGAACTATGCAGGAACCATCTCCCCCCGAGGTCCAGTGGACAGGAAAGGAAGCTCCTGCTAAAGAGGAACTAGGCAGGAACCATCTCTCCCTGAAGCCCAATGGACAGGAAAGGAAACTCCCCCTGAAGAGGAACTTTGCAGGAGCCATCTCTCTCTGGGGCCCAGTGCAGTGGACAGGAAAGGAAGCTCCCCCTAAAGAGGAACTATGCAGTAAACCATCTCTCCCTGGGGCCCAGTGGACAGGAAAGGAAGCTCCCCCTAAAGAGGAACTATGCACGAACCATCTCTCCCCAAGGCCCAGTGTACAGGAAAGGAAGCTCCACCTAAAGAGGAACCATCTTGCCAGAAGTCCAGAGGATAGGAAAGGAAACTCCCCCTAAAGAGGAACTATGCAGGAACCATATCTCCCTGGGGCCCAGTGGACAGGAAAGGAAGGTCTCCCTAAAGAGGAACTATGCTGGAACCATCTCTACCTGGGGCCCAGTGGACAGGAAAGGAAGCTCACCTAAAGAGGAACTATGCAGGAACCATCTCTCCCCAAGGTTCAGTGGACAGGAAAGGAGGCTCTCTCTCTAAAGAGGAACTATACAGGAACCATATCTCCCTGAGGCCCATAGGACAGGAAACAAAGCTCCCCTAAAGAGGAACTTTGCAGGAACCATCTCTCCCCGAGGCCCAGTGTACAGGAAAGGAAGCTCCCCCTAAAGAGGAACTATGCAGGAACCATCTCGCACAGAAGTTCAGTGGACAGGAAATGAAAATCCCCCTAAAGAGGAACTATGCAGGAACAATCTCTCCCTGGGGCCCAGTGAACAGGAAAGGAAGCTCCACTAAAGAGGAATTATGCAGGAACCATCTCTCCCTAAACCCCAGTGGACAGGAAAGGAAACACCCCCTAAAGAGGAACTATGGAGGAACCATCTCTCCCTGGGGCCCAGTGGACAGGAAAGGAATCTCCCCTAAAGAGGAACTATGCAGGAACCATCTCTCCCTGAGGTCCAGTGGACAGGAAAGGAAGGTCCCCTAAAGAGGAATTATGCAAGAACCATCTCTCCCCGGGGCCCATTGGACAGGAAAGGAAACTCCCCCTAAAGAGGAACTATGCAGGAACCATCTCTCCCTGAGGTCCAGTGGACAGGAAAGGAAGCTCCCCTAAAGAGAAACAATGCAGGAACCATCTCTCCTTGGGGCCCAGTGGACAGGGAAGGAAGCTCCCACTAACAAGGAACTATGCATGAACCATCTCTCCCTGAGGCCCAGTGGACAGGAAAGGAAGCTGCCCCTAAAGAGGAACTATGCAGGAAACATCTCTCCCCGAGGTCCAGTAGACAGGAAAGGAAGCTCCTCTAAAGAGGAACTATGCAGGAACCATCTCTACCTGAAGCCCAGTGGTCAGGAAAGGAAGTTCCTCTAAAGAGGAACTATGCAGGAACCATCTCTCCCCGGGGCCCAGTGGACCGGAAAGGAAGCTGCCCCTAAAGAGGAACTATGCAGGAAACATCTCTCCCCGAGGTCCAGTGGACAAGAAAGGAAGCTCCTCTAAAGAGGAACTATGCAGGAACCATTTCTCCCCGAGGCCCAGTGTACAGGAAAGGAAGCTCCCCCTAAAGAGGAACTATGCAGGAACCATCTTGCACAGAAGTTCAGTGGACAGGAAATGAAACTCCCCCTAAAGAGGATCTATGCAGGAACAATCTCTCCCTTGGGCCCAGTGAACAGGAAAGGAAGCTCCACTAAAGAGGGATTATGCAGGCACCATCTCTCCCCGGGGCCCAGTGGACAGGAACGGAAGCTCACCCTAAAGAGGAATTATGCAGGAACCATCTCTCCCTAAACCCCAGTGGACAGGAAAGGAAACGCCCCATAAAGAGGAACTATGGAGGAACCATCTCTCCCTGGGGCCCAATGGACAGGAAAGGAATCTCCCCTAAAGAGGAACTATGCAGGAACTATCTCTCCCCGGGGCCCAGTGGACAGGAAAGGAAGCTCCCCCTAAAGAGGAACTATGCAGGAACCATCTCTCCCTGAGGTCCAGTGGACAGGAAAGGAAGCTCCCCTAAAGAGGAATTATGCAAGAACCATCTCTCCCTGGGGCCCATTGGACAGGAAAGGAAACTCCCCCTAAAGAGGAACTATGCAGGAACCATCTCTCCCTGAAGCCCAATGGACAGGAAAGGAAACTCCCCCTAAAGAAGAACTTTGCAGGAGCCATCTCCCTCTGGGGCCCAGTGCAGTGGACAGGAAAGGAAGCTCCCCCCACAGAGTAACTATGCAAGAACCATCTCTCCCCAAGGCCCAGTGCACAGGAAAGCAAGCTCCACCTAAAGAGGAACCATCTTGCCCGAAGTCCATTGGATAGGAAAGGAAACTCCCCCTAAAGAGGAACTATGCAGGAACCATCTCTCCCTGGGGCCCAGTGGACAGGAAAGGAAGCTCCCCCTAAAGAGGAACTATGCAGGAACATCTCTACCTGGGGCCCAGTGGACAGGAAAGGAAGCTCCCCTAAAGAGGAACTATGCAGGAACCATCTCTCCCCAAGGTCCAGTGGACAGGAAAGGAGGCTTTCTCTAAAGAGGAACTATGCAGGAACCATATCTCCCTGAGGCCCATAGGACAGGAAACAAAGCTCCCCTAAAGAGGAACTTTGCAGGAACCATCTCTCCCCGAGGCCCAGTGTACAGGAAAGGAAGCTCCCCCTAAAGAGGAACTATGCAGGAACCATCTCGCACAGAAGTTCAGTGGACAGGAAATGAAAATCCCCCTAAAGAGGAACTATGCAGGAACAATCTCTCCCTGGGGCCCAGTGAACAGGAAAGGAAGCTCCACTAAAGAGGGATTATGCAGGCACCATCTCGCCCCGGGGCCCAGTGGACAGGAACGGAAGCTCACCCTAAAGAGGAATTATGCAGGAACCATCTCTCCCTAAACCCCAGTGGACAGGAAAGGAAACACCCCCTAAAGAGGAACTATGGAGGAACCATCTCTCCCTGGGGCCCAGTGGACAGGAAAGGAATCTCCCCTAAAGAGGAACTATGCAGGAACCATCTCTCCCTGAGGTCCAGTGGACAGGAAAGGAAGGTCCCCTAAAGAGGAATTATGCAAGAACCATCTCTCCCCGGGGCCCATTGGACAGGAAAGGAAACGCCCCCTAAAGAGGAACTATGCAGGAACCATCTCTCCCTGAGGTCCAGTGGACAGGAAAGGAAGCTCCCCTAAAGAGAAACAATGCAGGAACCATCTCTCCTTGGGGCCCAGTGGACAGGGAAGGAAGCTCCCACTAACAAGGAACTATGCATGAACCATCTCTCCCTGAGGCCCAGTGGACAGGAAAGGAAGCTGCCCCTAAAGAGGAACTATGCAGGAAACATCTCTCCCCGAGGTCCAGTAGACAGGAAAGGAAGCTCCTCTAAAGAGGAACTATGCAGGAACCATCTCTACCTGAAGCCCAGTGGTCAGGAAAGGAAGTTCCTCTAAAGAGGAACTATGCAGGAACCATCTCTCCCCGGGGCCCAGTGGACCGGAAAGGAAGCTGCCCCTAAAGAGGAACTATGCAGGAAACATCTCTCCCCGAGGTCCAGTGGACAAGAAAGGAAGCTCCTCTAAAGAGGAACTATGCAGGAACCATCTCTCCCTGAAGTCCAGAGGACAGGAAAGGAAACTCCCCCTAAAGAGGAACTATGCAGGAACCATCTCTCCCTAGAGCTCAGTGGACAGGAAAGGAAGCTCCCCCTAAAGAGGACCTATGCACAAAACCATCTCTCCCTCGGGCCCAGTTGACAGGAAAGGAAGCTGCCCCTAAAGAGGAACTATGCAGGAAAGATCTCTCCCTCGGGTCCAGTGGACAGGAAAGGAATCTCCCCCTAAAGAGGAACTATGCAGGAACCATCTCTCCCTGGGGCCCAGTGGACAGGAAAGGAAGCTGCCCCTAAAGAGGAACTATGCATGACCCATCTCTCCCGTGGTCCAGTGGACAGGAAAGGAAGCTCCCCTAAAGAGGAACTATGCAGGAACCATCTCTCCCTGGGGCCCAGTGGACAGGAAAGGAAGCTCCCCCTATAAAGGAACTATGCAGGAACCATCTCCCCCTGAGGTCCAGTGGACAGGAAAGGAAGCTCCCACTAAAGAGGAACTATGCAGGAACCATCTCTCCCTGAAGCCCAGTGGACAGGAAAGGAAACTCCCCCTAAAGAGGAACTATGCAGGAGCCATCTCTCCCTGGGGCCCAGTGGACAGGAAAGGAAGCTCCCCCTAAAGAGGAACTATGCAGGAACCATCTCTCCCTGGGGCCCAGTGGACAGGAAAGGAAGCTCCCCCTAAAGAGGAACTTTGCAGGAACCATCTCTCCCTGAGGGCCGGTGGAAGGAAATGAACCTCACCTAAAGAGGAACTATGCAGGAACCATCTCTCCCCCCTGGGGTCCAGTGTACAGGAAAGGAAGCTCCCCCTAAAGAGGAACTATGCAGGAACCATCTCCCCCCGAGGTGCAGTGGACAGGAAAGGAAGCTCCCCCTAAAGAGGAACTATGCAGGAACCATCTCCCCCTGAGGCCCAGTGGACAGGAAAGGAAGGTCCCGCTAAAGAGGAACTATGCAGCAACCATCTCTCCCTGAAGTCCAGTGGACAGGAAAGGAAACTCCCCCTAAAGAAGAACTCTGCAGGAGCCATCTCTCCCTGGGGCCCAGTGGACAGGAAAGGAAGCTCCCCCTAAAGAAGAACTATGCAGTAATCATCTCTCCCTGAAGTCCAGTGAACAGGAAAGGAAGCTCTCCTAAAGAAAAATTATGCTGGGACCATCTCTTCCTGGGGCCCAGTGGACAGGAAAGGAAGCTGCCCCTAAAGAGGAACTATGCGGGAACCATCTCTCACTGAGGCCCAGTGGACAGGAAAGGAAGCTCCCCTAAAGAGGAACTATGCAGGAACCATCTCTTCCCGGGGCCCAGGAGACAGGAAAGGAAGCTCCCCCTAAAGAGGAACTATGCAGGAACCATCTCTCCTGAGGTCCAGTGGACAGGAGAAGAAGCTCCCCCTAAAGAGGAACTATGCAGGAACCATATCTCCCTGGGGCCCAGTGGACAGGAAAGGAAGCTCCCCCTAAAGAGGAACTATGCAGGAACCATATCTCCCTGGGGCCCAGTGGACAGGAAAGGAAGCTCCCCCTAAAGAGGAACTATGCAGGAACCATCTCTCCCCGAGGTGCAGTGGACAGGAAAGGAAGCTCCCCTAAAGTGGAACTATGCAGGAACCATCTCTCCCTGGGGCCCAGTGGACAGGAAAGGAAGCTCCCCCTAAAGAGGAACTATGCAGGAACCATCTCCCCCTGAGGCCCAGTGGACAGGAAAGGAAGGTCCCGCTAAAGAGGAACTATGCAGCAACCATCTCTCCCTGAAGTCCAGTGGACAGGAAAGGAAACTCCCCCTAAAGAGGAACTCTGCAGGAGCCATCTCACCCTGGGGCCCAGTGGACAGGAAAGGAAGCTCCCCCTAAAGAAGAACTATGCAGTAATCATCTCTCCCTGAAGTCCAGTGAACAGGAAAGGAAGCGCTCCTAAAGAAAAATTATGCTGGGACCATCTCTTCCTGGGGCCCAGTGGACAGGAAAGGAAGCTCCCCTAAAGAGGAACTATGCAGGAACCATCTCTTCCCGGGGCCCAGGAGACAGGAAAGGAAGCTCCCCCTAAAGAAGAACTATGCAGGAACCATCTCTCCTGAGGTCCAGTGGACAGGAAAAGAAGCTCCCCCTAAAGAGGAACTATGCAGGAACCATATCTCCCTGGGGCCCAGTGGACAGGAAAGAAAGCTCCCCTAAAGAGAAACTATGCAGGAACCATCTCTCCCTGGGGTCCAGTGGACAGGAAAGGAAGCTCCCCTAAAGAGGAACTATGCAGGAACCATCTCCCCCCGAGGTCCAGTGGACAGGAAAGGAAGCTCCTGCTAAAGAGGAACTAGGCAGGAACCATCTCTCCCTGAAGCCCAATGGACAGGAAAGGAAACTCCCCCTGAAGAGGAACTTTGCAGGAGCCATCTCTCTCTGGGGCCCAGTGCAGTGGACAGGAAAGGAAGCTCCCCCTAAAGAGGAACTATGCAGTAAACCATCTCTCCCTGGGGCCCAGTGGACAGGAAAGGAAGCTCCCCCTAAAGAGGAACTATGCACGAACCATCTCTCCCCAAGGCCCAGTGTACAGGAAAGGAAGCTCCACCTAAAGAGGAACCATCTTGCCAGAAGTCCAGAGGATAGGAAAGGAAACTCCCCCTAAAGAGGAACTATGCAGGAACCATATCTCCCTGGGGCCCAGTGGACAGGAAAGGAAGGTCTCCCTAAAGAGGAACTATGCTGGAACCATCTCTACCTGGGGCCCAGTGGACAGGAAAGGAAGCTCACCTAAAGAGGAACTATGCAGGAACCATCTCTCCCCAAGGTTCAGTGGACAGGAAAGGAGGCTCTCTCTCTAAAGAGGAACTATACAGGAACCATATCTCCCTGAGGCCCATAGGACAGGAAACAAAGCTCCCCTAAAGAGGAACTTTGCAGGAACCATCTCTCCCCGAGGCCCAGTGTACAGGAAAGGAAGCTCCCCCTAAAGAGGAACTATGCAGGAACCATCTCGCACAGAAGTTCAGTGGACAGGAAATGAAAATCCCCCTAAAGAGGAACTATGCAGGAACAATCTCTCCCTGGGGCCCAGTGAACAGGAAAGGAAGCTCCACTAAAGAGGAATTATGCAGGAACCATCTCTCCCTAAACCCCAGTGGACAGGAAAGGAAACACCCCCTAAAGAGGAACTATGGAGGAACCATCTCTCCCTGGGGCCCAGTGGACAGGAAAGGAATCTCCCCTAAAGAGGAACTATGAAGGAACCATCTCTCCCTGAGGTCCAGTGGACAGGAAAGGAAGGTCCCCTAAAGAGGAATTATGCAAGAACCATCTCTCCCCGGGGCCCATTGGACAGGAAAGGAAACTCCCCCTAAAGAGGAACTATGCAGGAACCATCTCTCCCTGAGGTCCAGTGGACAGGAAAGGAAGCTCCCCTAAAGAGAAACAATGCAGGAACCATCTCTCCTTGGGGCCCAGTGGACAGGGAAGGAAGCTCCCACTAACAAGGAACTATGCATGAACCATCTCTCCCTGAGGCCCAGTGGACAGGAAAGGAAGCTGCCCCTAAAGAGGAACTATGCAGGAAACATCTCTCCCCGAGGTCCAGTAGACAGGAAAGGAAGCTCCTCTAAAGAGGAACTATGCAGGAACCATCTCTACCTGAAGCCCAGTGGTCAGGAAAGGAAGTTCCTCTAAAGAGGAACTATGCAGGAACCATCTCTCCCCGGGGCCCAGTGGACCGGAAAGGAAGCTGCCCCTAAAGAGGAACTATGCAGGAAACATCTCTCCCCGAGGTCCAGTGGACAAGAAAGGAAGCTCCTCTAAAGAGGAACTATGCAGGAACCATTTCTCCCCGAGGCCCAGTGTACAGGAAAGGAAGCTCCCCCTAAAGAGGAACTATGCAGGAACCATCTTGCACAGAAGTTCAGTGGACAGGAAATGAAACTCCCCCTAAAGAGGATCTATGCAGGAACAATCTCTCCCTTGGGCCCAGTGAACAGGAAAGGAAGCTCCACTAAAGAGGGATTATGCAGGCACCATCTCTCCCCGGGGCCCAGTGGACAGGAACGGAAGCTCACCCTAAAGAGGAATTATGCAGGAACCATCTCTCCCTAAACCCCAGTGGACAGGAAAGGAAACGCCCCATAAAGAGGAACTATGGAGGAACCATCTCTCCCTGGGGCCCAATGGACAGGAAAGGAATCTCCCCTAAAGAGGAACTATGCAGGAACTATCTCTCCCCGGGGCCCAGTGGACAGGAAAGGAAGCTCCCCCTAAAGAGGAACTATGCAGGAACCATCTCTCCCTGAGGTCCAGTGGACAGGAAAGGAAGCTCCCCTAAAGAGGAATTATGCAAGAACCATCTCTCCCTGGGGCCCATTGGACAGGAAAGGAAACTCCCCCTAAAGAGGAACTATGCAGGAACCATCTCTCCCTGAAGCCCAATGGACAGGAAAGGAAACTCCCCCTAAAGAAGAACTTTGCAGGAGCCATCTCCCTCTGGGGCCCAGTGCAGTGGACAGGAAAGGAAGCTCCCCCCACAGAGTAACTATGCAAGAACCATCTCTCCCCAAGGCCCAGTGCACAGGAAAGCAAGCTCCACCTAAAGAGGAACCATCTTGCCCGAAGTCCATTGGATAGGAAAGGAAACTCCCCCTAAAGAGGAACTATGCAGGAACCATCTCTCCCTGGGGCCCAGTGGACAGGAAAGGAAGCTCCCCCTAAAGAGGAACTATGCAGGAACATCTCTACCTGGGGCCCAGTGGACAGGAAAGGAAGCTCCCCTAAAGAGGAACTATGCAGGAACCATCTCTCCCCAAGGTCCAGTGGACAGGAAAGGAGGCTTTCTCTAAAGAGGAACTATGCAGGAACCATATCTCCCTGAGGCCCATAGGACAGGAAACAAAGCTCCCCTAAAGAGGAACTTTGCAGGAACCATCTCTCCCCGAGGCCCAGTGTACAGGAAAGGAAGCTCCCCCTAAAGAGGAACTATGCAGGAACCATCTCGCACAGAAGTTCAGTGGACAGGAAATGAAAATCCCCCTAAAGAGGAACTATGCAGGAACAATCTCTCCCTGGGGCCCAGTGAACAGGAAAGGAAGCTCCACTAAAGAGGGATTATGCAGGCACCATCTCGCCCCGGGGCCCAGTGGACAGGAACGGAAGCTCACCCTAAAGAGGAATTATGCAGGAACCATCTCTCCCTAAACCCCAGTGGACAGGAAAGGAAACACCCCCTAAAGAGGAACTATGGAGGAACCATCTCTCCCTGGGGCCCAGTGGACAGGAAAGGAATCTCCCCTAAAGAGGAACTATGCAGGAACCATCTCTCCCTGAGGTCCAGTGGACAGGAAAGGAAGGTCCCCTAAAGAGGAATTATGCAAGAACCATCTCTCCCCGGGGCCCATTGGACAGGAAAGGAAACGCCCCCTAAAGAGGAACTATGCAGGAACCATCTCTCCCTGAGGTCCAGTGGACAGGAAAGGAAGCTCCCCTAAAGAGAAACAATGCAGGAACCATCTCTCCTTGGGGCCCAGTGGACAGGGAAGGAAGCTCCCACTAACAAGGAACTATGCATGAACCATCTCTCCCTGAGGCCCAGTGGACAGGAAAGGAAGCTGCCCCTAAAGAGGAACTATGCAGGAAACATCTCTCCCCGAGGTCCAGTAGACAGGAAAGGAAGCTCCTCTAAAGAGGAACTATGCAGGAACCATCTCTACCTGAAGCCCAGTGGTCAGGAAAGGAAGTTCCTCTAAAGAGGAACTATGCAGGAACCATCTCTCCCCGGGGCCCAGTGGACCGGAAAGGAAGCTGCCCCTAAAGAGGAACTATGCAGGAAACATCTCTCCCCGAGGTCCAGTGGACAAGAAAGGAAGCTCCTCTAAAGAGGAACTATGCAGGAACCATCTCTCCCTGAAGTCCAGAGGACAGGAAAGGAAACTCCCCCTAAAGAGGAACTATGCAGGAACCATCTCTCCCTAGAGCTCAGTGGACAGGAAAGGAAGCTCCCCCTAAAGAGGACCTATGCACAAAACCATCTCTCCCTCGGGCCCAGTTGACAGGAAAGGAAGCTGCCCCTAAAGAGGAACTATGCAGGAAAGATCTCTCCCTCGGGTCCAGTGGACAGGAAAGGAATCTCCCCCTAAAGAGGAACTATGCAGGAACCATCTCTCCCTGGGGCCCAGTGGACAGGAAAGGAAGCTGCCCCTAAAGAGGAACTATGCATGACCCATCTCTCCCGTGGTCCAGTGGACAGGAAAGGAAGCTCCCCTAAAGAGGAACTATGCAGGAACCATCTCTCCCTGGGGCCCAGTGGACAGGAAAGGAAGCTCCCCCTAAAAAGGAACTATGCAGGAACCATCTCCCCCTGAGGTCCAGTGGACAGGAAAGGAAGCTCCCACTAAAGAGGAACTATGCAGGAACCATCTCTCCCTGAAGCCCAGTGGACAGGAAAGGAAACTCCCCCTAAAGAGGAACTATGCAGGAGCCATCTCTCCCTGGGGCCCAGTGGACAGGAAAGGAAGCTCCCCCTAAAGAGGAACTATGCAGGAACCATCTCTCCCTGGGGCCCAGTGGACAGGAAAGGAAGCTCCCCCTAAAGAGGAACTTTGCAGGAACCATCTCTCCCTGAGGGCCGGTGGAAGGAAATGAACCTCACCTAAAGAGGAACTATGCAGGAACCATCTCTCCCCCCTGGGGCCCAGTGGACAGGAAAGGAAGCTCCCCCTAAAGAGGAACTATGCAGGAACCATCTCCCCCCGAGGTGCAGTGGACAGGAAAGGAAGCTCCCCCTAAAGAGGAACTATGCAGGAACCATCTCCCCCTGAGGCCCAGTGGACAGGAAAGGAAGGTCCCGCTAAAGAGGAACTATGCAGCAACCATCTCTCCCTGAAGTCCAGTGGACAGGAAAGGAAACTCCCCCTAAAGAAGAACTCTGCAGGAGCCATCTCTCCCTGGGGCCCAGTGGACAGGAAAGGAAGCTCCCCCTAAAGAAGAACTATGCAGTAATCATCTCTCCCTGAAGTCCAGTGAACAGGAAAGGAAGCTCTCCTAAAGAAAAATTATGCTGGGACCATCTCTTCCTGGGGCCCAGTGGACAGGAAAGGAAGCTGCCCCTAAAGAGGAACTATGCGGGAACCATCTCTCACTGAGGCCCAGTGGACAGGAAAGGAAGCTCCCCTAAAGAGGAACTATGCAGGAACCATCTCTTCCCGGGGCCCAGGAGACAGGAAAGGAAGCTCCCCCTAAAGAGGAACTATGCAGGAACCATCTCTCCTGAGGTCCAGTGGACAGGAAAAGAAGCTCCCCCTAAAGAGGAACTATGCAGGAACCATATCTCCCTGGGGCCCAGTGGACAGGAAAGGAAGCTCCCCCTAAAGAGGAACTATGCAGGAACCATATCTCCCTGGGGCCCAGTGGACAGGAAAGGAAGCTCCCCCTAAAGAGGAACTATGCAGGAACCATCTCTCCCCGAGGTGCAGTGGACAGGAAAGGAAGCTCCCCTAAAGTGGAACTATGCAGGAACCATCTCTCCCTGGGGCCCAGTGGACAGGAAAGGAAGCTCCCCCTAAAGAGGAACTATGCAGGAACCATCTCCCCCTGAGGCCCAGTGGACAGGAAAGGAAGGTCCCGCTAAAGAGGAACTATGCAGCAACCATCTCTCCCTGAAGTCCAGTGGACAGGAAAGGAAACTCCCCCTAAAGAGGAACTCTGCAGGAGCCATCTCACCCTGGGGCCCAGTGGACAGGAAAGGAAGCTCCCCCTAAAGAAGAACTATGCAGTAATCATCTCTCCCTGAAGTCCAGTGAACAGGAAAGGAAGCGCTCCTAAAGAAAAATTATGCTGGGACCATCTCTTCCTGGGGCCCAGTGGACAGGAAAGGAAGCTCCCCTAAAGAGGAACTATGCAGGAACCATCTCTTCCCGGGGCCCAGGAGACAGGAAAGGAAGCTCCCCCTAAAGAAGAACTATGCAGGAACCATCTCTCCTGAGGTCCAGTGGACAGGAAAAGAAGCTCCCCCTAAAGAGGAACTATGCAGGAACCATATCTCCCTGGGGCCCAGTGGACAGGAAAGAAAGCTCCCCTAAAGAGAAACTATGCAGGAACCATCTCTCCCTGGGGTCCAGTGGACAGGAAAGGAAGCTCCCCTAAAGAGGAACTATGCAGGAACCATCTCCCCCCGAGGTCCAGTGGACAGGAAAGGAAGCTCCTGCTAAAGAGGAACTAGGCAGGAACCATCTCTCCCTGAAGCCCAATGGACAGGAAAGGAAACTCCCCCTGAAGAGGAACTTTGCAGGAGCCATCTCTCTCTGGGGCCCAGTGCAGTGGACAGGAAAGGAAGCTCCCCCTAAAGAGGAACTATGCAGTAAACCATCTCTCCCTGGGGCCCAGTGGACAGGAAAGGAAGCTCCCCCTAAAGAGGAACTATGCACGAACCATCTCTCCCCAAGGCCCAGTGTACAGGAAAGGAAGCTCCACCTAAAGAGGAACCATCTTGCCAGAAGTCCAGAGGATAGGAAAGGAAACTCCCCCTAAAGAGGAACTATGCAGGAACCATATCTCCCTGGGGCCCAGTGGACAGGAAAGGAAGGTCTCCCTAAAGAGGAACTATGCTGGAACCATCTCTACCTGGGGCCCAGTGGACAGGAAAGGAAGCTCACCTAAAGAGGAACTATGCAGGAACCATCTCTCCCCAAGGTTCAGTGGACAGGAAAGGAGGCTCTCTCTCTAAAGAGGAACTATACAGGAACCATATCTCCCTGAGGCCCATAGGACAGGAAACAAAGCTCCCCTAAAGAGGAACTTTGCAGGAACCATCTCTCCCCGAGGCCCAGTGTACAGGAAAGGAAGCTCCCCCTAAAGAGGAACTATGCAGGAACCATCTCGCACAGAAGTTCAGTGGACAGGAAATGAAAATCCCCCTAAAGAGGAACTATGCAGGAACAATCTCTCCCTGGGGCCCAGTGAACAGGAAAGGAAGCTCCACTAAAGAGGAATTATGCAGGAACCATCTCTCCCTAAACCCCAGTGGACAGGAAAGGAAACACCCCCTAAAGAGGAACTATGGAGGAACCATCTCTCCCTGGGGCCCAGTGGACAGGAAAGGAATCTCCCCTAAAGAGGAACTATGCAGGAACCATCTCTCCCTGAGGTCCAGTGGACAGGAAAGGAAGGTCCCCTAAAGAGGAATTATGCAAGAACCATCTCTCCCCGGGGCCCATTGGACAGGAAAGGAAACTCCCCCTAAAGAGGAACTATGCAGGAACCATCTCTCCCTGAGGTCCAGTGGACAGGAAAGGAAGCTCCCCTAAAGAGAAACAATGCAGGAACCATCTCTCCTTGGGGCCCAGTGGACAGGGAAGGAAGCTCCCACTAACAAGGAACTATGCATGAACCATCTCTCCCTGAGGCCCAGTGGACAGGAAAGGAAGCTGCCCCTAAAGAGGAACTATGCAGGAAACATCTCTCCCCGAGGTCCAGTAGACAGGAAAGGAAGCTCCTCTAAAGAGGAACTATGCAGGAACCATCTCTACCTGAAGCCCAGTGGTCAGGAAAGGAAGTTCCTCTAAAGAGGAACTATGCAGGAACCATCTCTCCCCGGGGCCCAGTGGACCGGAAAGGAAGCTGCCCCTAAAGAGGAACTATGCAGGAAACATCTCTCCCCGAGGTCCAGTGGACAAGAAAGGAAGCTCCTCTAAAGAGGAACTATGCAGGAACCATTTCTCCCCGAGGCCCAGTGTACAGGAAAGGAAGCTCCCCCTAAAGAGGAACTATGCAGGAACCATCTTGCACAGAAGTTCAGTGGACAGGAAATGAAACTCCCCCTAAAGAGGATCTATGCAGGAACAATCTCTCCCTTGGGCCCAGTGAACAGGAAAGGAAGCTCCACTAAAGAGGGATTATGCAGGCACCATCTCTCCCCGGGGCCCAGTGGACAGGAACGGAAGCTCACCCTAAAGAGGAATTATGCAGGAACCATCTCTCCCTAAACCCCAGTGGACAGGAAAGGAAACGCCCCATAAAGAGGAACTATGGAGGAACCATCTCTCCCTGGGGCCCAATGGACAGGAAAGGAATCTCCCCTAAAGAGGAACTATGCAGGAACTATCTCTCCCCGGGGCCCAGTGGACAGGAAAGGAAGCTCCCCCTAAAGAGGAACTATGCAGGAACCATCTCTCCCTGAGGTCCAGTGGACAGGAAAGGAAGCTCCCCTAAAGAGGAATTATGCAAGAACCATCTCTCCCTGGGGCCCATTGGACAGGAAAGGAAACTCCCCCTAAAGAGGAACTATGCAGGAACCATCTCTCCCTGAAGCCCAATGGACAGGAAAGGAAACTCCCCCTAAAGAAGAACTTTGCAGGAGCCATCTCCCTCTGGGGCCCAGTGCAGTGGACAGGAAAGGAAGCTCCCCCCACAGAGTAACTATGCAAGAACCATCTCTCCCCAAGGCCCAGTGCACAGGAAAGCAAGCTCCACCTAAAGAGGAACCATCTTGCCCGAAGTCCAGTGGATAGGAAAGGAAACTCCCCCTAAAGAGGAACTATGCAGGAACCATCTCTCCCTGGGGCCCAGTGGACAGGAAAGGAAGCTCCCCCTAAAGAGGAACTATGCAGGAACATCTCTACCTGGGGCCCAGTGGACAGGAAAGGAAGCTCCCCTAAAGAGGAACTATGCAGGAACCATCTCTCCCCAAGGTCCAGTGGACAGGAAAGGAGGCTTTCTCTAAAGAGGAACTATGCAGGAACCATATCTCCCTGAGGCCCATAGGACAGGAAACAAAGCTCCCCTAAAGAGGAACTTTGCAGGAACCATCTCTCCCCGAGGCCCAGTGTACAGGAAAGGAAGCTCCCCCTAAAGAGGAACTATGCAGGAACCATCTCGCACAGAAGTTCAGTGGACAGGAAATGAAAATCCCCCTAAAGAGGAACTATGCAGGAACAATCTCTCCCTGGGGCCCAGTGAACAGGAAAGGAAGCTCCACTAAAGAGGGATTATGCAGGCACCATCTCGCCCCGGGGCCCAGTGGACAGGAACGGAAGCTCACCCTAAAGAGGAATTATGCAGGAACCATCTCTCCCTAAACCCCAGTGGACAGGAAAGGAAACACCCCCTAAAGAGGAACTATGGAGGAACCATCTCTCCCTGGGGCCCAGTGGACAGGAAAGGAATCTCCCCTAAAGAGGAACTATGCAGGAACCATCTCTCCCTGAGGTCCAGTGGACAGGAAAGGAAGGTCCACTAAAGAGGAATTATGCAAGAACCATCTCTCCCCGGGGCCCATTGGACAGGAAAGGAAACTCCCCCTAAAGAGGAACTATGCAGGAACCATCTCTCCCTGAGGTCCAGTGGACAGGAAAGGAAGCTCCCCTAAAGAGAAACAATGCAGGAACCATCTCTCCTTGGGGCCCAGTGGACAGGGAAGGAAGCTCCCACTAACAAGGAACTATGCATGAACCATCTCTCCCTGAGGCCCAGTGGACAGGAAAGGAAGCTGCCCCTAAAGAGGAACTATGCAGGAAACATCTCTCCCCGAGGTCCAGTAGACAGGAAAGGAAGCTCCTCTAAAGAGGAACTATGCAGGAACCATCTCTACCTGAAGCCCAGTGGTCAGGAAAGGAAGTTCCTCTAAAGAGGAACTATGCAGGAACCATCTCTCCCCGGGGCCCAGTGGACCGGAAAGGAAGCTGCCCCTAAAGAGGAACTATGCAGGAAACATCTCTCCCCGAGGTCCAGTGGACAAGAAAGGAAGCTCCTCTAAAGAGGAACTATGCAGGAACCATCTCTCCCTGAAGTCCAGAGGACAGGAAAGGAAACTCCCCCTAAAGAGGAACTATGCAGGAACCATCTCTCCCTAGAGCTCAGTGGACAGGAAAGGAAGCTCCCCCTAAAGAGGACCTATGCACAAAACCATCTCTCCCTCGGGCCCAGTTGACAGGAAAGGAAGCTGCCCCTAAAGAGGAACTATGCAGGAAACATCTCTCCCTCGGGTCCAGTGGACAGGAAAGGAATCTCCCCCTAAAGAGGAACTATGCAGGAACCATCTCTCCCTGGGGCCCAGTGGACAGGAAAGGAAGCTGCCCCTAAAGAGGAACTATGCATGACCCATCTCTCCCGTGGTCCAGTGGACAGGAAAGGAAGCTCCCCTAAAGAGGAACTATGCAGGAACCATCTCTCCCTGGGGCCCAGTGGACAGGAAAGGAAGCTCCCCCTAAAAAGGAACTATGCAGGAACCATCTCCCCCTGAGGTCCAGTGGACAGGAAAGGAAGCTCCCACTAAAGAGGAACTATGCAGGAACCATCTCTCCCTGAAGCCCAGTGGACAGGAAAGGAAACTCCCCCTAAAGAGGAACTATGCAGGAGCCATCTCTCCCTGGGGCCCAGTGGACAGGAAAGGAAGCTCCCCCTAAAGAGGAACTATGCAGGAACCATCTCTCCCTGGGGCCCAGTGGACAGGAAAGGAAGCTCCCCCTAAAGAGGAACTTTGCAGGAACCATCTCTCCCTGAGGGCCGGTGGAAGGAAATGAACCTCACCTAAAGAGGAACTATGCAGGAACCATCTCTCCCCCCTGGGGTCCAGTGTACAGGAAAGGAAGCTCCCCCTAAAGAGGAACTATGCAGGAACCATCTCCCCCCGAGGTGCAGTGGACAGGAAAGGAAGCTCCCCCTAAAGAGGAACTATGCAGGAACCATCTCCCCCTGAGGCCCAGTGGACAGGAAAGGAAGGTCCCGCTAAAGAGGAACTATGCAGCAACCATCTCTCCCTGAAGTCCAGTGGACAGGAAAGGAAACTCCCCCTAAAGAAGAACTCTGCAGGAGCCATCTCTCCCTGGGGCCCAGTGGACAGGAAAGGAAGCTCCCCCTAAAGAAGAACTATGCAGTAATCATCTCTCCCTGAAGTCCAGTGAACAGGAAAGGAAGCTCTCCTAAAGAAAAATTATGCTGGGACCATCTCTTCCTGGGGCCCAGTGGACAGGAAAGGAAGCTGCCCCTAAAGAGGAACTATGCGGGAACCATCTCTCACTGAGGCCCAGTGGACAGGAAAGGAAGCTCCCCTAAAGAGGAACTATGCAGGAACCATCTCTTCCCGGGGCCCAGGAGACAGGAAAGGAAGCTCCCCCTAAAGAGGAACTATGCAGGAACCATCTCTCCTGAGGTCCAGTGGACAGGAAAAGAAGCTCCCCCTAAAGAGGAACTATGCAGGAACCATATCTCCCTGGGGCCCAGTGGACAGGAATGGAAGCTCCCCCTAAAGAGGAACTATGCAGGAACCATATCTCCCTGGGGCCCAGTGGACAGGAAAGGAAGCTCCCCCTAAAGAGGAACTATGCAGGAACCATCTCTCCCCGAGGTGCAGTGGACAGGAAAGGAAGCTCCCCTAAAGTGGAACTATGCAGGAACCATCTCTCCCTGGGGCCCAGTGGACAGGAAAGGAAGCTCCCCCTAAAGAGGAACTATGCAGGAACCATCTCCCCCTGAGGCCCAGTGGACAGGAAAGGAAGGTCCCGCTAAAGAGGAACTATGCAGCAACCATCTCTCCCTGAAGTCCAGTGGACAGGAAAGGAAACTCCCCCTAAAGAGGAACTCTGCAGGAGCCATCTCACCCTGGGGCCCAGTGGACAGGAAAGGAAGCTCCCCCTAAAGAAGAACTATGCAGTAATCATCTCTCCCTGAAGTCCAGTGAACAGGAAAGGAAGCGCTCCTAAAGAAAAATTATGCTGGGACCATCTCTTCCTGGGGCCCAGTGGACAGGAAAGGAAGCTCCCCTAAAGAGGAACTATGCAGGAACCATCTCTTCCCGGGGCCCAGGAGACAGGAAAGGAAGCTCCCCCTAAAGAAGAACTATGCAGGAACCATCTCTCCTGAGGTCCAGTGGACAGGAAAAGAAGCTCCCCCTAAAGAGGAACTATGCAGGAACCATATCTCCCTGGGGCCCAGTGGACAGGAAAGAAAGCTCCCCTAAAGAGAAACTATGCAGGAACCATCTCTCCCTGGGGTCCAGTGGACAGGAAAGGAAGCTCCCCTAAAGAGGAACTATGCAGGAACCATCTCCCCCCGAGGTCCAGTGGACAGGAAAGGAAGCTCCTGCTAAAGAGGAACTAGGCAGGAACCATCTCTCCCTGAAGCCCAATGGACAGGAAAGGAAACTCCCCCTGAAGAGGAACTTTGCAGGAGCCATCTCTCTCTGGGGCCCAGTGCAGTGGACAGGAAAGGAAGCTCCCCCTAAAGAGGAACTATGCAGTAAACCATCTCTCCCTGGGGCCCAGTGGACAGGAAAGGAAGCTCCCCCTAAAGAGGAACTATGCACGAACCATCTCTCCCCAAGGCCCAGTGTACAGGAAAGGAAGCTCCACCTAAAGAGGAACCATCTTGCCAGAAGTCCAGAGGATAGGAAAGGAAACTCCCCCTAAAGAGGAACTATGCAGGAACCATATCTCCCTGGGGCCCAGTGGACAGGAAAGGAAGGTCTCCCTAAAGAGGAACTATGCTGGAACCATCTCTACCTGGGGCCCAGTGGACAGGAAAGGAAGCTCACCTAAAGAGGAACTATGCAGGAACCATCTCTCCCCAAGGTTCAGTGGACAGGAAAGGAGGCTCTCTCTCTAAAGAGGAACTATACAGGAACCATATCTCCCTGAGGCCCATAGCACAGGAAACGAAGCTCCCCTAAAGAGGAACTATGTAGGAACCATCTCTCCCCGAGGCCCAGTGTACAGGAAAGGAAGCTCCCCCTAAAGAGGAACTATGCAGGAACCATCTCGCACAGAAGTTCAGTGGACAGGAAATGAAACTCCCCCTAAAGAGGAACTATGCAGGAACAATCTCTCCCTGGGGCCCAGTGAACAGGAAAGGAAGCTCCACTAAAGAGGAATTATGCAGGAACCATCTCTCCCTAAACCCCAGTGGATAGGAAAGGAAACGCCCCCTAAAGAGGAACTATGGAGGAACCATCTCTCCCTGGGGCCCAGTGGACAGGAAAGGAATCTCCCCTAAAGAGGAACTATGCAGGAACCATCTCTCCCCGGGGCCCAGTGGACAGGAAAGGAAGCTCCCCCTAAAGAGGAACTATGCAGGAACCATCTCTCCCTGAGGTCCAGTGGACAGGAAAGGAAGCTCCCCTAAAGAGGAATTATGCAAGAATCATCTCTCCCCGGGGCCCATTGGACAGGAAAGAAACTCCCCCTAAAGAGGAACTATGCAGGAACCATCTCTCCCTGAGGTCCAGTGGACAGGAAAGGAAGCTCCCCTAAAGAGAAACTATGCAGGAACCATCTCTCCTTGGGGCCCAGTGGACAGGGAAGGAAGCTCCCACTAACAAGGAACTATGCAGGAACCATCTCTCCCTGAGGCCCAGTGGACAGGAAAGGAAGCTCCACCTAAAGAGGAATCATCTCGCCCGAAGTCCAGTGGACAGGAAAGGAAACTCCCCCTAAAGAGGAACTATGCAGGAACCATCTCTCCCTTGGGCCCAGTGGACAGGAAAGGAAGCTCCCCCTAAAGAGGAACTTTGCAGGAACCATCTCTACCTGGGGCCCAGTGGACAGGAAAGGAAGCTCCCCTAAAGAGGAACTATGCAGGAACCATCTCTCCCCAAGGTCCAGTGGACAGGAAAGGAGGCTCTCTCTAAAGAGGAACTATGCAGGAACCACATCTTCCTGAGGCCCATAGGACAGGAAACGAAGCTCCCCTAAAGAGGAACTATGCAGGAACCATCTCTCCCCGATGCCCAGTGTACAGGAAAGGAAGCTCCCCCTAAAGAGGAACTATGCAGGAACCATCTCGCCCAGAAGTTCAGTGGACAGGAAATGAAACTCCCCCTAAAAAGGAACTATGCAGGAACAATCTCTCCCTGGGGCCCAGTGAACAGGAAAGGAAGCTCCACTAAAGAGGGATTATGCAGGCGCCATCTCTCCCCGGGGCCCAGTGGACAGGAACGGAAGCTCACCCTAACGAGGAATTATGCAGGAACCATCTCTCCCTAAACCCCAGTGGACAGGAAAGGAAACGCCCCCTAAAGAGGAACTATGGAGGAACCATCTCTCCCTGGGGCCCAGTGGACAGGAAAGGAATCTCCCCTAAAGAGGAACTATGCAGGAACCATCTCTCCCCGGGGCCCAGTGGACAGGAAAGGAAGCTCCCCCTAAAGAGGAACTATGCAGGAACCATCTCTCCCTGAGGTCCAGTGGACGGGAAAGGAAGCTCCCCTAAAGAGGAATTATGCAAGAACCATCTCTCTGGGGGCCCATTGGACAGGAAAGGAAACTCCCCCTAAAGAGGAACTATGCAGGAACCATCTCTCCCTGAGGTCCAGTGGACAGGAAAGGAAGCTCTCCTAAAGAGAAACTATGCAGGAACCATCTCTCCTTGGGGCCCAGTGGACAGGGAAGGAAGCTCCCACTAACAAGGAACTATGCAGGAACCATCTCTCCCTGAGGCCCAGTGGACAGGAAAGGAAGCTCCACCTAAAGAGGAACCATCTCGCCCGAAGTCCAGTGGACAGGAAAGGAAACTCCCCCTAAAGAGGAACTATGCAGGAACCATCTCTCCCTGGGGCCCAGTGGACAGGAAAGGAGGCTCTCTCTAAAGAGGAACTATGCAGGAACCACATCTTCCTGAGGCCCATAGGACAGGAAACGAAGCTCCCCTAAAGAGGAACTATGCAGGAACCATCTCTCCCCGATGCCCAGTGTACAGGAAAGGAAGCTCCCCCTAAAGAGGAACTATGCAGGAACCATCTCGCCCAGAAGTTTAGTGGACAGGAAATGAAACTCCCCCTAAAAAGGAACTATGCAGGAACAATCTCTCCCTGGGGCCCAGTGAACAGGAAAGGAAGCTCCACTAAAGAGGGATTATGCAGGCACCATCTCTCCCCGGGGCCCAGTGGACAGGAACGGAAGCTCACCCTAAAGAGGAATTATGCAGGAACCATCTCTCCCTAAACCCCAGTGGACAGGAAAGGAAACGCCCCCTAAAGAGGAACTATGGAGGAACCATCTCTCCCTGGGGCCCAGTGGACAGGAAAGGAATCTCCCCTAAAGAGGAACTATGCAGGAACCATCTCTCCCCGGGGCCCATTGGACAGGAAAGGAAACTCCCCCTAAAGAGGAACTATGCAGGAACCATCTCTCCCTGAGGTCCAGTGGACAGGAAAGGAAGCTCCCCTAAAGAGAAACTATGCAGGAACCATCTCTCCTTGGGGCCCAGTGGACAGGGAAGGAAGCTCCCACTAACAAGGAACTATGCAGGAACCATCTCACCCAGAAGTTCAGTGGACAGGAAATGAAACTCCCCCTAAAGAGGAACTATGCAGGAACAATTTCTCCCTGGGGCCCAGTGAACAGGAAAGGAAGCTCCACTAAAGAGGGATTATGCAGGCACCATCTCTCCCCGGGGCCCAGTGGACGGAACGGAAGCGCACCCTAAAGAGGAACTATGCAGTAACCATCTCTCCTTGAACCCCAGTGGACAGGAAAGGAAACTCCCCCTAAAGAGGAACTATGGAGGAACCATCTCCCCCTGATTTCCAGTGGACAGGAAAGGAAGCTCCTGCTAAAGAGGAACTATGCAGGAACCATCTCTCCCTGAAGCCCAATGGACAGGAAAGGAAACTCCCCCTAAAGAAGAACTTTGCAGTAGCCATCTCCCTCTGGGGCCCAGTGCAGTGGACAGGAAAGGAAGCTCCCCCTACAGAGGAACTATGCAAGAACCATCTCTCCCCAAGGCCCAGTGTACAGGAAAGGAAGCTCCACCTAAAGAGGAACCATCTTGCCCGAAGTCCAGTGGATAGGAAAGGAAACTCCCCCTAAAGAGGAACTATGCAGGAACCATCTCTCCCTGGGGCCCAGTGGACAGGAAAGGAAGCTCCCCCTAAAGAGGAACTATGCAGGAACATCTCTACCTGGGGCCCAGTGGACAGGAAAGGAAGCTCCCCTAAAGAGGAACTATGCAGGAACCATCTCTCCCCAAGGTCCAGTGGACAGGAAAGGAGGCTCTCTCTAAAGAGGAACTATGCAGGAACCATATCTCCCTGAGGCCCATAGGACAGGAAACAAAGCTCCCCTAAAGAGGAACTTTGCAGGAACCATCTCTCCCCGAGGCCCAGTGTACAGGAAAGGAAGCTCCCCCTAAAGAGGAACTATGCAGGAACCATCTCGCACAGAAGTTCAGTGGACAGGAAATGAAAATCCCCCTAAAGAGGAACTATGCAGGAACAATCTCTCCCTGGGGCCCAGTGAACAGGAAAGGAAGCTCCACTAAAGAGGGATTATGCAGGCACCATCTCGCCCCGGGGCCCAGTGGACAGGAACGGAAGCTCACCCTAAAGAGGAATTATGCAGGAACCATCTCTCCCTAAACCCCAGTGGACAGGAAAGGAAACGCCCCCTAAAGAGGAACTATGGAGGAACCATCTCTCACTGGGGCCCAGTGGACAGGAAAGGAATCTCCCCTAAAGAGGAACTATGCAGGAACTATCTCTCCCTGAGGTCCAGTGGACAGGAAAGGAAGGTCCCCTAAAGAGGAATTATGCAAGAACCATCTCTCCCGGGGCCCATTGGACAGGAAAGGAAACTCCCCCTAAAGAGGAACTATGCAGGAACCATCTCTCCCTGAGGTCCAGTGGACAGGAAAGGAAGCTCCCCTAAAGAGAAACAATGCAGGAACCATCTCTCCTTGGGGCCCAGTGGACAGGGAAGGAAGCTCCCACTAACAAGGAACTATGCATGAACCATCTCTCCCTGAGGCCCAGTGGACAGGAAAGGAAGCTGCCCCTAAAGAGGAACTATGCAGGAAACATCTCTCCCCGAGGTCCAGTAGACAGGAAAGGAAGCTCCTCTAAAGAGGAACTATGCAGGAACCATCTCTCCCTGAAGTCCAGAGGACAGGAAAGGAAACTCCCCCTAAAGAGGAACTATGCAGGAACCATCTCTCCCTAGAGCTTGGTGGACAGGAAAGGAAGCTCCCCCTAAAGAGGACCTATGCACAAAACCATCTCTCCCTCGGGCCCAGTTGACAGGAAAGGAAGCTGCCCCTAAAGAGGAACTATGCAGGAAACATCTCTCCCTCGGGTCCAGTGGACAGGAAAGGAAGCTCCCCCTAAAGAGGAACTATGTAGGAACCATCTCTCCCTGGGGCCCAGTGGACAGGAAAGGAAGCTGCCCCTAAAGAGGAACTATGCATGACCCATCTCTCCCGTGGTCCAGTGGACAGGAAAGGAAGCTCCCCAAAAGAGGAACTATGCAGGAACCATCTCTCCCTGGGGCCCAGTGGACAGGAAAGGAAGCTCCCCCTAAAAAGGAACTATGCAGGAACCATCTCCCCCTGAGGTCCAGTGGACAGGAAAGGAAGCTCCCACTAAAGAGGAACTATGCAGGAACCATCTCTCCCTGAAGCCCAGTGGACAGGAAAGGAAACTCCCCCTAAAGAGGAACTATGCAGGAGCCATCTCTCCCTGGGGCCCAGTGGACAGGAAAGGAAGCTCCCCCTAAAGAGGAACTATGCAGGAACCATCTCTTCCTGGGGCCCAGTGGACAGGAAAGGAAGCTCCCCCTAAAGAGGAACTTTGCAGGAACCATCTCTCCCTGAGGGCCGGTGGAAGGAAATGAACCTCACCTAAAGAGGAACTATGCAGGAACCATCTCTCCCCCCTGGGGTCCAGTGTACAGGAAAGGAAGCTCCCCCTAAAGAGGAACTATGCAGGAACCATCTCCCCCCGAGGTGCAGTGGACAGGAAAGGAAGCTCCCCTAAAGTGGAACTATGCAGGAACCATCTCTCCCTGGGGCCCAGTGGACAGGAAAGGAAGCTCCCCCTAAAGAGGAACTATGCAGAAACCATCTCCCCCTGAGGCCCAGTGGACAGGAAAAGAAGGTCCCGCTAAAGAGGAACTATGCAGCAACCATCTCTCCCTGAAGTCCAGTGGACAAGAAAGGAAACTCCCCCTAAAGAGGAACTCTGCAGGATCCATCTCTCCCTGGGGCCCAGTGGACAGGAAAGGAAGCTCCCCCTAAAGAAGAACTATGCAGTAATCATCTCTCCCTGAAGTCCAGTGAACAGGAAAGGAAGCTCTCCTAAAGAAACATTATGCTGAGACCATCTCTTCCTGGGGCCCAGTGGACAGGAAAGGAAGCTGCCCCTAAAGAGGAACTATGCAGGAACCATCTCTTCCCGGGGCCCAGGAGACAGGAAAGGAAGCTCCCCCTAAAGAGGAACTATGCAGGAACCATATCTCACTGGGGCCCAGTGGACAGGAAAGGAAGCTCCCCCTAAAGAGGAACTATGCAGGAACCATCTCTCCCCGAGGTGCAGTGGACAGGAAAGGAAGCTCCCCTAAAGTGGAATTATGCAGGAACCATCTCTCCCTGGGGCCCAGTGGACAGGAAAGGAAGCTCCCCCTAAAGAGGAACTATGCAGGAACCATCTCCCCCTGAGGCCCAGTGGACAGGAAAGGAAGGTCCCGCTAAAGAGGAAATATGCAGCAACCATCTCTCCCTGAAGTCCAGTGGACAGGAAAGGAAACTCCCCCTAAAGAGGAACTCTGCAGGAGCCATCTCTCCCTGGGGCCCAGTGGACAGGAAAGGAAGCTCCCCCTAAAGAAGAACTATGCAGTAATCATCTCTCCCTGAAGTCCAGTGAACAGGAAAGCAAGCTCTCCTAAAGAAAAATTATGCTGGGACCATCTCTTCCTGGGGCCCAGTGGACAGGAAAGGAAGCTGCCCCTAAAGAGGAACTATGCGGGAACCATCTCTCACTGAGGCCCAGTGGACAGGAAAGGAAGCTCCCCTAAAGAGGAACTATGCAGGAACCATCTCTTCCCGGGGCCGAGGAGACAGGAAAGGAAGCTCCCCCTAAAGAGGAACTATGCAGGAACCATCTCTCCTGAGGTCCAGTGGACAGGAAAAGAAGCTCCCCCTAAAGAGGAACTATGCAGGAACCATATCTCCCTGGGGCCCAGTGGACAGGAAAGAAAGCTCCCCTAAAGAGGAACTATGCAGGAACCATCTCTCCCTGGGGTCCAGTGGACAGGAAAGGAAGCTCCCCTAAAGAGGAACTATGCAGGAACCATCTCCCCCCGAGGTCCAGTGGACAGGAAAGCAAGCTCCTGCTAAAGAGGAACTATGCAGGAACCATCTCTCCCTGAAGCCCAATGGACAGGAAAGGAAACTCCCCCTGAAGAGGAACTTTGCAGGAGCCATCTCTCTCTGGGGCCCAGTGCAGTGGACAGGAAAGGAAGCTCCCCCTAAAGAGGAACTATGCAGAAATCATCTCTCCCTGGGGCCCAGTGGACAGGAAAGGAAGCTCCCCCTAAAGAGGAACTATGCACGAACCATCTCTCCCCAAGGCCCAGTGTACAGGAAAGGAAGCTCCACCTAAAGAGGAACCATCTTGCCAGAAGTCCAGAGGATAGGAAAGGAAACTCCCCCTAAAGAGGAACTATGCAGGAACCATCTCTCCCTGGGACCCAGTGGACAGGAAAGGAAGGTCTCCCTAAAGAGGAACTATGCTGGAACCATCTCTACCTGGGGCCCAGTGGACAGGAAAGGAAGCTCCCCTAAAGAGGAACTATGCAGGAACCATCTCTCCCCAAGGTCCAGTGGACAGGAAAGGAGGCTCTCTCTAAAGAGGAACTATGCAGGAACCATATCTCCCTGAGGCCCATAGCACAGGAAACAAAGCTCCCCTAAAGAGGAACTATGGAGGAACCATCTCTCCCCGATGCCCAGTGTACAGGAAAGGAAGCTCCCCCTAAAGAGGAACTATGCAGGAACCATCTCGCCCAGAAGTTCAGTGGACAGCAAATGAAACTCCCCCTAAAGAGGAACTATGCAGGAACAATCTCTCCCTGGGGCCCAGTGAACAGGAAAGGAAGCTCCACTAAAGAGGGATTATGCAGGCACCATCTCTCCCCGGGGCCCACTGGACAGGAACGGAAGCGCACCCTAAAGAGGAACTATGCAGGAACCATCTCTCCTTGAACCCCAGTGGACAGGAAAGGAAACTCCCCCTAAATAGGAACTATGGAGGAACCATCTCTCCCTGGGGCCCAGTGGACAGGAAAGGAATCTCCCCTAAAGAGGAACTATGCAGGAACCATCTCTCCCCGGGGCCCACTGGACAGGAAAGGAAGCTACCCCTAAAGAGGAACTATGCAGGAACCATCTCTCCCTGAGGTCCAGTGGACAGGAAAGGAAGCTCCCCTAAAGAGGAATTATGCAAGAACCATCTCTCCCCGGGGCCCATTGGACAGGAAAGGAAACTCCCCCTAAAGAGGAACTATGCAGGAACCATCTCTCCCTGAGGTCCAGTGGACAGGAAAGGAAGCTCCCCTAAAGAGAAACTAAGCAGGAACCATCTCTCCTTGGGGCCCAGTGGACAGGGAAGGAAGCTCCCACTAACAAGGAACTATGCAGGAACCATCTCTCCCTGAGGCCCAGTGGACAGGAAAGGAAGCTCCACCTAAAGAGGAACCATCTCGCCCGAAGTCCAGTGGACAGGAAAGGAAACTCCCCCTAAAGAGGAACTATGCAGGAACCATCTCTCCCTGAGGCCCAGCGGACAGGAAAGGAAGCTCCCCCTAAAGAGGAACTATGCAGGAACCATCTCTACCTGGGGCCCAGTGGACAGGAAAGGAAGCTCCCCTAAAGTGGAACTATGCAGGAACCATCTCTCCCCAAGGTCCAGTGGACAGGAAAGGAGGCTCTCTCTAAAGAGGAACTATGCAGGAACCACATCTTCCTGAGGCTCATAGGACAGGAAACGAAGCTCCCCTAAAGAGGAACTATGCAGGAACCATCTCTCCCCGATGCCCAGTGTACAGGAAAGGAAGCTCCCCCTAAAGAGGAACTATGCAGGAACCATCTCGCCCAGAAGTTCAGTGGACAGGAAATGAAACTCCCCCTAAAGAGGAACTATGCAGGAACAATCTCTCCCTGGGGCCCAGTGAACAGGAAAGGAAGCTAAACTAAAGAGGGATTATGCAGGCACCATCTCTCCCTGGGGCCCAGTGGACAGGAACGGAAGCTCACCCTAAAGAGGAATTATGCAGGAACCATCTCTCCCTAAACCCCAGTGGACAGGAAAGGAAACGCCCCCTAAAGAGGAACTATGGAGGAACCATCTCTCCCTGGGGCCCAGTGGACAGGAAAGGAATCTCCCCTAAAGAGGAACTATGCAGGAACTATCTCTCCCTGGGGCCCAGTGGACAGGAAAGGAAGCTCCCCCTAAAGAGGAACTATGCAGGAACCATCTCTCCCTGAGGTCCAGTGGACAGGAAAGGAAGCTCCCCTAAAGAGGAATTTTGCAAGAACCATCTCTCCCCGGGGCCCATTGAACAGGAAAGGAAACTCCCCCTAAAGAGGAACTATGCAGGAACCATCTCTCGCTGAGGTCCAATGGACAGGAAAGGAAGCTCCCCTAAAGAGAAACTATGCAGGAACCATCTCTCCCCAATGCCCAGTGTACAGGAAAGGAAGCTCCCCCTAAAGAGGAACTATGCAGGAACCATCTCGCCCAGAAGTTCAGTGGACAGGAAATGAAACTCCCCCTGAAGAGGAACTATGCAGGAACAATCTCTCCCTGGGGCCCAGTGAACAGGAAAGGAAGCTCCACTAAAGAGGGATTATGCAGGCACCATCTCTCCCCGGGGCCCAGTGGACAGGAACGGAAGCTCACCCTAAAGAGGAATTATGCAGGAACCATCTCTCCCTAAACCCCAGTGGACAGGAAAGGAAAAGCCCCCTAAAGAGGAACTATGGAGGAACCATCTCTCCCTGGGGCCCAGTGGACAGGAAAGGAATCTCCCCTAAAGAGGAACTATGCAGGAACCATCTCTCCCCGGGGCCCAGTGGACAGGAAAGGAAGCTCCCCCTAAAGAGGAACTATGCAGGAACCATCTCTCCCTGAGGTCCAGTGGACAGGAAAGGAAGCTCCCCTAAAGAGGAATTATGCAAGAACCATCTCTCCCCGGGGCCCATTGGACAGGAAAGGAAACTCCCCCTAAAGAGGAACTATGCAGGAACCATCTCTCCCTGAGGTCCAGTGGACAGGAAAGGAAGCTGCCCTAAAGAGAAAATATGCAGGAACCATCTCTCCTTGGGGCCCAGTGGACAGGGAAGGAAGCTCCCACTAACAAGGAACTATGCAGGAACCATCTCTCCCTGAGGCCCAGTGGACAGGAAAGGAAGCTCCACCTAAAGAGGAACCATCTCGCCCGAAGTCCAGTGGACAGGAAAGGAAACTCCCCCTAAAGAGGAACTATGCAGGAACCATCTCTCCCTGGGGCCCAGTGGACAGGAAAGGAAGCTCCCCCTAAAGAGGAACTATGCAGGAACCATCTCTACCTGGGGCCCAGTGGACAGGAAAGGAAGCTCCCCTAAAGAGGAACTATGCAGGAACCATCTCTCCCCAAGGTCCAGTGGACAGGAAAGGAGGCTCTCTCTAAAGAGGGACTATGCAGGAACCACATCTTACTGAGGCCCATAGGACAGGAAACGAAGCTCCCCTAAAGAGGAACTATGCAGGAACCATCTCTCCCCGATGCCCAGTGTACAGGAAAGGAAGCTCCCCCTAAAGAGGAACTATGCAGGAACCATCTCGCCCAGAAGTTCAGTGGACAGGAAATGAAACTCCCCCTAAAGAGATACTATGCAGGAACAATCTCTCCCTGGGGCCCAGTGAACAGGAAAGGAAGCTCCACTAAAGAGGGATTATGCAGGCACCATCTCTCCCCGGGGCCCACTGGAAAGGAACGGAAGCGCACCCTAAAGAGGAACTATGCAGGAACCATCTCTCCTTGAACCCAAGTGGACAGGAAAGGAAACTCCCCCTAAAGAGGAACTATGGAGGAACCATCTCTCCCTGGGGCCCAGTGGACAGGAAAGGAATCTCCCCTAAAGAGGAACTATGCAGGAAACATATCTCCCTGAGGTCCAGTGGACAGGAAAGGAAGGTCCCCTAAAGAGGAATTATGCAAGAACCATCTCTCCCCGGGGCCCATTGGACAGGAAAGGAAACTCCCCCTAAAGAGGAACTATGCAGGAACCATCTCTCCCTGAGGTCCAGTGGACAGGAAAGGAAGCTCCCCTAAAGAAAAACTATGCAGGAACCATCTCTCCTTGGGGCCCAGTGGACAGGGAAGGAAGCTCCCACTAACAAGGAACTATGCATGAACCATCTCTCCTTAGGCCCAGTGGACAGGAAAGGAAGCTGCCCCTAAAGAGGAACTATGCAGGAAACATCTCTCCCTGAGGTCCAGTAGACAGGAAAGGAAGCTCCTCTAAAGAGGAACTATGCAGGAACCATCTCTACCTGAAGCCCAGTGGCCAGGAAAGGAAGTTCCTCTAAAGAGGAACTATGCAGGAACCATCTCTCACCGGGGCCCAGTGGACCGGAAAGGAAGCTGCCCCTAAAGAGGAACTATGCAGGAACCATCTCTCCCTGAGGTCCAGTGGACAGGAAAGGAAGCTCCCCTAAAGAGGAATTATGCAAGAACCATCTCTCCCCGGAGCCCATTGGACAGGAAAGGAAACTCCCCCTAAAGAGGAACTATGCAGGAACCATCTCTCCCTGAGGTCCAGTGGACAGGAAAGGAAGCTCCCCTAAAGAGAAACTAAGCAGGAACCATCTCTCCTTGGGGCCCAGTGGACAGGGAAGGAAGCTCCCACTAACAAGGAACTATGCACGAACCATCTCTCCCTGAGGCCCAGTGGACAGGAAAGGAAGCTCCACCTAAAGAGGAACCATCTCGCCCGAAGTCCAGTGGACAGGAAAGGAAACTCCCCCTAAAGAGGAACTATGCAGGAACCATCTCTCCCTGAGGCCCAGCGGACAGGAAAGGAAGCTCCCCCTAAAGAGGAACTATGCAGGAACCATCTCTACCTGGGGCCCAGTGGACAGGAAAGGAAGCTCCCCTAAAGAGGAACTATGCAGGAACCATCTCTCCCCAAGGTCCAGTGGACAGGAAAGGAGGCTCTCTCTAAAGAGGAACTATGCAGGAACCACATCTTCCTGAGGCCCATAGGACAGGAAACGAAGCTCCCCTAAAGAGGAACTATGCAGGAACCATCTCTCCCCGATGCCCAGTGTACAGGAAAGGAAGCTCCCCCTAAAGAGGAACTATGCAGGAACCATCTCGCCCAGAAGTTCAGTGGACAGGAAATGAAACTCCCCCTAAAGAGGACCTATGCAGGAACAATCTCTCCCTGGGGCCCAGTGAACAGGAAAGGAAGCTCCACTAAAGAGGGATTATGCAGGCACCATCTCTCCCTGGGGCCCAGTGGACAGGAACGGAAGCTCACCCTAAAGAGGAATTATGCAGGAACCATCTCTCCCTAAACCCCAGTGGACAGGAAAGGAAACGCCCCCTAAAGAGGAACTATGGAGGAACCATCTCTCCCTGGGGCCCAGTGGACAGGAAAGGAATCTCCCCTAAAGAGGAACTATGCAGGAACCATCTCTCCCTGGGGCCCAGTGGACAGGAAAGGAAGCTCCCCCTAAAGAGGAACTATGCAGGAACCATCTCTCCCTGAGGTCCAGTGGACAGGAAAGGAAGCTCCCCTAAAGAGGAATTATGCAAGAACCATCTCTCCCCGGGGCCCATTGGACAGGAAAGGAAACTCCCCCTAAAGAGGAACTATGCAGGAACCATCTCTCGCTGAGATCCAGTGGACAGGAAAGGAAGCTCCCCTAAAGAGAAACTATGCAGGAACCATCTCTCCCCGATGCCCAGTGTACAGGAAAGGAAGCTCCCCCTAAAGAGGAACTATGCAGGAACCATCTCGCCCAGAAGTTCAGTGGACAGGAAATGAAACTCCCCCTGAAGAGGAACTATGCAGGAACAATCTCTCCCTGGGGCCCAGTGAACAGGAAAGGAAGCTCCACTAAAGAGGGATTATGCAGGCACCATCTCTCCCCGGGGCCCAGTGGACAGGAACGGAAGCTCACCCTACAGAGGAATTATGCAGGAACCATCTCTCCCTAAACCCCAGTGGACAGGAAAGGAAAAGCCCCCTAAAGAGGAACTATGGAGGAACCATCTCTCCCTGGGGCCCAGTGGACAGGAAAGGAATCTCCCCTAAAGAGGAACTATGCAGGAACCATCTCTCCCCGGGGCCCAGTGGACAGGAAAGGAAGCTCCCCCTAAAGAGGAACTATGCAGGAACCATCTCTCCCTGAGGTCCAGTGGACAGGAAAGGAAGCTCCCCTAAAGAGGAATTATGCAAGAACCATCTCTCCCCGGGGCCCATTGGACAGGAAAGGAAACTCCCCCTAAAGAGGAACTATGCAGGAACCATCTCTCCCTGAGGTCCAGTGGACAGGAAAGGAAGCTCCCCTAAAGAGAAACTATGCAGGAACCATCTCTCCTTGGGGCCCAGTGGACAGGGAAGGAAGCTCCCACTAACAAGGAACTATGCAGGAACCATCTCTCCCTGAGGCCCAGTGGACAGGAAAGGAAGCTCCACCTAAAGAGGAACCATCTCGCCCGAAGTCCAGCGGACAGGAAAGGAAACTCCCCCTAAAGAGGAACTATGCAGGAACCATCTCTCCCTGGGGCCCAGTGGACAGGAAAGGAAGCTCCCCCTAAAGAGGAACTATGCAGGAACCATCTCTACCTGGGGCCCAGTGGACAGGAAAGGAAGCTCCCCTAAAGAGGAACTATGCAGGAACCATCTCTCCCCAAGGTCCAGTGGACAGGAAAGGAGGCTCTCTCTAAAGAGGGACTATGCAGGAACCACATCTTACTGAGGCCCATAGGACAGGAAACGAAGCTCCCCTAAAGAGGAACTATGCAGGAACCATCTCTCCCCGATGCCCAGTGTACAGGAAAGGAAGCTCCCCCTAAAGAGGAACTATGCAGGAACCATCTCGCCCAGAAGTTCAGTGGACAGGAAATGAAACTCCCCCTAAAGAGATACTATGCAGGAACAATCTCTCCCTGGGGCCCAGTGAACAGGAAAGGAAGCTCCACTAAAGAGGGATTATGCAGGCACCATCTCTCCCCGGGGCCCACTGGACAGGAACGGAAGCGCACCGTAAAGAGGAACTATGCAGGAACCATCTCTCCTTGAACCCAAGTGGACAGGAAAGGAAACTCCCCCTAAAGAGGAACTATGGAGGAACCATCTCTCCCTGGGGCCCAGTGGACAGGAAAGGAATCTAACCTAAAGAGGAACTATGCAGGAAACATATCTCCCTGAGGTCCAGTGGACAGGAAAGGAAGGTCCCCTAAAGAGGAATTATGCAAGAACCATCTCTCCCCGGGGCCCATTGGACAGGAAAGGAAACTCCCCCTAAAGAGGAACTATGCAGGAACCATCTCTCCCTGAGGTCCAGTGGACAGGAAAGGAAGCTCCCCTAAAGAAAAACTATGCAGGAACCATCTCTCCTTGGGGCCCAGTGGACAGGGAAGGAAGCTCCCACTAACAAGGAACTATGCATGAACCATCTCTCCTTAGGCCCAGTGGACAGGAAAGGAAGCTGCCCCTAAAGAGGAACTATGCAGGAAACATCTCTCCCTGAGGTCCAGTAGACAGGAAAGGAAGCTCCTCTAAAGAGGAACTATGCAGGAACCATCTCTACCTGAAGCCCAGTGGCCAGGAAAGGAAGTTCCTCTAAAGAGGAACTATGCAGGAACCATCTCTCCCCGGGGCCCAGTGGACCGGAAAGGAAGCTGCCCCTAAAGAGGAACTATGCAGGAAACATCTCTCCCTGAGGTCCAGTGGACAAGAAAGGAAGCTCCTCTAAAGAGGAACTATGTAGGAACCATCTCTCCCTGAAGCCCAGAGGACAGGAAAGGAAACTCCCCCTAAAGAGGAACTATGCAGGAACCATCTCTCCCTAGGGCTCAGTGGACAGGAAAGGAATCTCCCCCTAAAGAGGAACTATGCAGGAACCATCTCTCCCTGGGGCCCAGTGGATAGGAAAGGAAGCTCCCCTAAAGACGACCTATGCACAAAACCATCTCTCCCTCGGGCCCAGTTGACAGGAAAGGAAGCTGCCCCTAAAGAGGAACTATGCAGGAAACATCTCCCCTTCGGGTCCAGTGGACAGGAAAGGAAGCTCCCCCTAAAGAGGAACTATGCAGGAACCATCTCTCCCTGAGGTCCAGTGGATAGGAAAGGAAGCTCCCCTAAAGAGGAATTACGCAAGAACCATCTCTCCCCGGGGCCCATTGGACAGGAAAGGAAACTCCCCCTAAAGAGGAACTATGGAGGAACCATCTCTCCCTGGGGCCCAGTGGACAGGAAAGGAATCTCCCCTAAAGAGGAACTATGCAGGAAACATATCTCCCTGAGGTCCAGTGGACAGGAAAGGAAGGTCCCCTAAAGAGGAATTATGCAAGAACCATCTCTCCCCGGGGCCCATTGGACAGGAAAGGAAACTCCCCCTAAAGAGGAACTATGCAGGAACCATCTCTCCCTGAGGTCCAGTGGACAGGAAAGGAAGCTCCCCTAAAGAAAAACTATGCAGGAACCATCTCTCCTTGGGGCCCAGTGGACAGGGAAGGAAGCTCCCACTAACAAGGAACTATGCATGAACCATCTCTCCTTAGGCCCAGTGGACAGGAAAGGAAGCTGCCCCTAAAGATTAACTATGCAGGAAACATCTCTCCCTGAGGTCCAGTAGACAGGAAAGGAAGCTCCTCTAAAGAGGAACTATGCAGGAACCATCTCTACCTGAAGCCCAGTGTCCAGGAAAGGAAGTTCCTCTAAAGAGGAACTATGCAGGAACCATCTCTCCCCAGGGCCCAGTGGACCGGAAAGGAAGCTGCCCCTAAAGAGGAACTATGCAGGAAACATCTCTCCCTGAGGTCCAGTGGACAAGAAAGGAAGCTCCTCTAAAGAGGAACTATGTAGGAACCATCTCTCCCTGAAGCCCAGAGGACAGGAAAGGAAACTCCCCCTAAAGAGGAACTATGCAGGAACCATCTCTCCCTAGGGCTCAGTGGACAGGAAAGTAATCTCCCCCTAAAGAGGAACTATGCAGGAACCATCTCTCCCTGGGGCCCAGTGGATAGGAAAGGAAGCTCCCCTAAAGACGACCTATGCACAAAACCATCTCTCCCTCGGGCCCAGTTGACAGGAAAGGAAGCTGCCCCTAAAGAGGAACTATGCAGGAAACATCTCCCCTTCGGGTCCAGTGGACAGGAAAGGAAGCTCCCCCTAAAGAGGAACTATGCAGGAACCATCTCTCCCTGAGGTCCAGTGTATAGGAAAGGAAGCTCCCCTAAAGAGGAATTATGCAAGAACCATCTCTCCCCGGGACCCATTGGACAGGAAAGGAAACTCCCCCTAAAGAGGAACTATGCAGGAAACCATCTCTCCTTGGGGCCCAGTGGACAGGGAAGGAAGCTCCCACTAACAAGGAACTATGCAGGAACCATCTCTCCCTGAGGCCCAGTGGACAGGAAAGGAAGCTCCACCTAAAGAGAAACCATCTCGCCCGAAGTCCAGAGGACAGGAAAGGAAACTCCCCCTAAAGAGGAACTATGCAGGAACCATCTCTCCCTAGGGCTCAGTGGACAGGAAAGGAATCTCCCGCTAAAGAGGAACTATGCAGGAACCATCTCTCCCTGGGGCCCAGTGGATAGGAAAGGAAGCTCCCCTAAAGACGACCTATGCACAAAACCATCTCTCCCTCGGGCCCAGTTGACAGGAAAGGAAGCTGCCCCTAAAGAGGAACTATGCAGGAAACATCTCCCCTTCGGGTCCAGTGGACAGGAAAGGAAGCTCCCCTAAAGAGGAATTATGCAAGAACCATCTCTCCCCGGGGCCCATTGGACAGGAAAGAAACTCCCCCTAAAGAGGAACTATGCAGGAACCATCTCTCCCTGAGGTCCAGTGGACAGGAAAGGAAGCTCCCCTAAAGAGAAACTATGCAGGAACCATCTCTCCTTGGGGCCCAGTGGACAGGGAAGGAAGCTCCCACTAACAAGGAACTATGCAGGAACCATCTCTCCCTGAGGCCCAGTGGACAGGAAAGGAAGCTCCACCTAAAGAGAAACCATCTCGCCCGAAGTCCAGTGGACAGGAAAGGAAACTCCCCCTAAAGAGGAACTATGCAGGAATCATCTCTCCCTGGGGCCCAGTGGACAGGAAAGGAAGCTCCCCCTAAAGAGGAACTTTGCAGGAACCATCTCTACCTGGGGCCCAGTGGACAGGAAAGGAAGCTCCCCTAAAGAGGAACTATGCAGGAACCATCTCTCCCCAAGGTCCAGTGGACAGGAAAGGAGGCTCTCTCTAAAAAGGAACTATGCAGGAACCACATCTTCCTGAGGCCCATAGGACAGGAAACGAAGCTCCCCTAAAGAGGAACTATGCAGGAACCATCTCTCCCCGATGCCCAGTGTACAGGAAAGGAAGCTCCCCCTAAAGAGGAACTATGCAGGAACCATCTCGCCCAGAAGTTCAGTGGACAGGAAATGAAACTCCCCCTAAAAAGGAACTATGCAGGAACAATCTCTCCCTGGGGCCCAGTGAACAGGAAAGGAAGCTCCCCCTAAATAGGAACTATGCAGGAACCATCTCTCCCTGAGGTCCAGTGGACAGGAAAGGAAGCTCCCCTAAAGAGGAATTATGCAAGAACCATCTCTCCGGGGGCCCATTGGACAGGAATGAAAGCTCACCCTAAAGAGGAATTATGCAGGAACCATCTCTCCCTAAACCCCAGTAGACAGGAAAGGAAACGCCCCCTAAAGAGGAACTATGGAGGAACCATCTCTCCCTGGGGCCCAGTGGACAGGAAAGGAATCTCCCCTAAAGAGGAACTATGGAGGAACCATCTCTCCCCGGGGCCCAGTGGACAGGAAAGGAAGCTCCCCCTAAATAGGAACTATGCAGGAACCATCTCTCCCTGAGGTCCAGTGGACAGGAAAGGAAGCTCCCCTAAAGAGGAATTATGCAAGAACCATCTCTCCGGGGGCCCATTGGACAGGAAAGGAAACTCCCCCTAAAGAGGAACTATGCAGGAACCATCTCTCCCTGAGGTCCAGTGGACAGGAAAGGAAACTCTCCTAAAGAGAAACTATGCAGGAACCATCTCTCCTTGGGGCCCAGTGGACAGGGAAGGAAGCTCCCACTAACAAGGAACTATGCAGGAACCATCTCTCCCTGAGGCCCAGTGGACAGGAAAGGAAGCTCCACCTAAAGAGGAACCATCTCGCCCGAAGTCCAGTGGACAGGAAAGGAAACTCCCCCTAAAGAGGAACTATGCAGGAACCATCTCTCCCTGGGGCCCAGTGAACAGGAAAGGAAGCTCCCCCTAAAGAGGAACTTTGCAGGAACCATCTCTACCTGGGGCCCAGTGGACAGGAAAGGAAGCTCCCCTAAAGAGGAACTATGCAGGAACCATCTCTCCCCAAGGTCCAGTGGACAGGAAAGGAGGCTCTCTCTAAAGAGGAACTATGCAGGAACCACATCTTCCTGAGGCCCATAGGACAGGAAACAAAGCTCCCCTAAAGAGGAACTATGCAGGAACCATCTCTCCCCGATGCCCAGTGTACAGGAAAGGAAGCTCCCCCTAAAGAGGAACTATGCAGGAACCATCTCGCCCAGAAGTTCAGTGGACAGGAAATGAAACTCCCCCTAAAAAGGAACTATGCAGGAACAATCTCTCCCTGGGGCCCAGTGAACAGGAAAGGAAGCTCCACTAAAGAGGGATTATGCAGGCACCATCTCTCCCCGGGGCCCAGTGGACAGGAACGGAAGCTCACCCTAAAGAGGAATTATGCAGGAACCATCTCTCCCTAAACCCCAGTGGACAGGAAAGGAAACGCCCCCTAAAGGGGAACTATGGAGGAACCATCTCTCCCTGGGGCCCAGTGGACAGGAAAGGAATCTCCCCTAAAAAGGAACTATGCAGGAACCATCTCTCCCCGGGGCCCAGTGGACAGGAAAGGAAGCTCCCCCTAAAGAGGAACTATGCAGGAACCATCTCTCCCTGAGGTCCAGTGGACAGGAAAGGAAGCTCCCCTAAAGAGGAATTATGCAAGAACCATCTCTCCCCGGGGCCCATTGGACAGGAAAGGAAACTCCCCCTAAAGAGGAACTATGCAGGAACCATCTCTCCCTGAGGTCCAGTGGACAGGAAAGGAAGCTCCCCTAAAGAGAAACTATGCAGGAACCATCTCTCCTTGGGGCCCAGTGGACAGGGAAGGAAGCTCCCACTAACAAGGAACTATGCACGAACCATCTCTCCCTGAGGCCCAGTGGACAGGAAAGGAAGCTCCACCTAAAGAGGAACCATCTCGCCCGAAGTCCAGTGGACAGGAAAGGAAACTCCCCCTAAAGAGGAACTATGCAGGAACCATCTCTCCCTGGGGCCCAGTGGACAGGAAAGGAAGCTCCCCCTAAAGAGGAACTATGCAGGAACCATCTCTACCTGGGGCCCAGTGGACAGGAAAGGAAGCTCCCCTAAAGAGGAACTATGCAGGAACCATCTCTCCCCAAGGTCCAGTGGACAGGAAAGGAGGCTCTCTCTAAAGAGGAACTATGCAGGAACCACATCTTCCTGAGGCCCATAGGACAGGAAACGAAGCTCCCCTAAAGAGGAACTATGGAGGAACCATCTCTCCCCGATGCCCAGTGTACAGGAAAGGAAGCTCCCCCTAAAGAGGAACTATGCAGGAACCATCTCGCCCAGAAGTTCAGTGGACAGCAAATGAAACTCCCCCTAAAGAGGAACTATGCAGGAACCATCTCTCCCCGATGCCCAGTGTACAGGAAAGGAAGCTCCCCCTAAAGAGGAACTATGCAGGAACCATCTCGCCCAGAAGTTCAGTGGACATGAAATGAAACTCCCCCTAAAAAGGAACTATGCAGGAACAATCTCTCCCTGGGGCCCAGTGAACAGGAAAGGAAGCTCCACTAAAGAGGGATTATGCAGGCACCATCTCTCCCCGGGGCCCAGTGGACAGGAATGGAAGCTCACCCTAAAGAGGAATTATGCAGGAACCATCTCTCCCTAAACCCCAGTGGACAGGAAAGGAAACGCCCCCTAAAGAGGAACTATGGAGGAACCATCTCTCCCTGGGGCCCAGTGGACAGGAAAGGAATCTCCCCTAAAGAGGAACTATGGAGGAACCATCTCTCCCCGGGGCCCAGTGGACAGGAAAGGAAGCTCCCCCTAAAGAGGAACTATGCAGGAACCATCTCTCCCTGAGGTCCAGTGGACAGGAAAGGAAGCTCCCCTAAAGAGGAATTATGCAAGAACCATCTCTCCGGGGGCCCATTGGACAGGAAAGGAAACTCCCCCTAAAGAGGAACTATGCAGGAACCATCTCTCCCTGAGGTCCAGTGAACAGGAAAGGAAGCTCTCCTAAAGAGAAACTATGCAGGAACCATCTCTCCTTGGGGCCCAGTGGACAGGGAAGGAAGCTCCCACTAACAAGGAACTATGCAGGAACCATCTCTCCCTGAGGCCCAGTGGACAGGAAAGGAAGCTCCACCTAAAGAGGAACCATCTCGCCCGAAGTCCAGTGGACAGGAAAGGAAACTCCCCCTAAAGAGGAACTATGCAGGAACCATCTCTCCCTGGGGCCCAGTGAACAGGAAAGGAAGCTCCCCCTAAAGAGGAACTTTGCAGGAACCATCTCTACCTGGGGCCCAGTGGACAGGAAAGGAAGCTCCCCTAAAGAGGAACTATGCAGGAACCATCTCTCTCCAAGGTCCAGTGGACAGGAAAGGAGGCTCTCTCTAAAGAGGAACTATGCAGGAACCACATCTTCCTGAGGCCCATAGGACAGGAAACGAAGCTCCCCTAAAGAGGAACTATGCAGGAACCATCTCTCCCCGATGCCCAGTGTACAGGAAAGGAAGCTCCCCCTAAAGAGGAACTATGCAGGAACCATCTCGCCCAGAAGTTCAGTGGACAGGAAATGAAACTCCCCCTAAAAAGGAACTATGCAGGAACAATCTCTCCCTGGGGCCCAGTGTACAGGAAAGGAAGCTCCACTAAAGAGGGATTATGCAGGCACCATCTCTCCCCGGGGCCCAGTGGACAGGAACGGAAGCTCACCCTAAAGAGGAATTATGCAGGAACCATCTCTCCCTAAACCCCAGTGGACAGGAAAGGAAACGCCCCCTAAAGAGGAACTATGGAGGAACCATCTCTCCCTGGGGCCCAGTGGACAGGAAAAGAATCTCCCCTAAAAAGGAACTATGCAGGAACCATCTCTCCCCGGGGCCCAGTGGACAGGAAAGGAAGCTCCCCCTAAAGAGGAACTATGCAGGAACCATCTCTCCCTGAGGTCCAGTGGACAGGAAAGGAAGCTCCCCTAAAGAGGAATTATGCAAGAACCATCTCTCCCCGGGGCCCATTGGACAGGAAAGGAAACTCCCCCTAAAGAGGAACTATGCAGGAACCATCTCTCCCTGAGGTCCAGTGGACAGGAAAGGAAGTTCCCCTAAAGAGAAACTATGCAGGAACCATCTCTCCTTGGGGCCCAGTGGACAGGGAAGGAAGCTCCCACTAACAAGGAACTATGCAGGAACCATCTCTCCCTGAGGCCCAGTGGACAGGAAAGGAAGCTCCACCTAAAGAGGAACCATCTCGCCCGAAGTCCAGTGGACAGGAAAGGAAACTCCCCCTAAAGAGGAACTATGCAGGAACCATCTCTCCCTGGGGCCCAGTGGACAGGAAAGGAAGCTCCCCCTAAAGAGGAACTATGCAGGAACCATCTCTACCTGGGGCCCAGTGGACAGGAAAGGAAGCTCCCCTAAAGAGGAACTATGCAGGAACCATCTCTCCCCAAGGTCCAGTGGACAGGAAAGGAGGCTCTCTCTAAAGAGGAACTATGCAGGAACCACATCTTCCTGAGGCCCATAGGACAGGAAACGAAGCTCCCCTAAAGAGGAACTATGGAGGAACCATCTCTCCCCGATGCCCAGTGTACAGGAAAGGAAGCTCCCCCTAAAGAGGAACTATGCAGGAACCATCTCGCCCAGAAGTTCAGTGGACAGCAAATGAAACTCCCCCTAAAGAGGAACTATGCAGGAAGAATCTCTCCCTGGGGCCAAGTGAACAGGAAAGGAAGCTCCACTAAAGAGGGATTATGCAGGCACCATCTCTCCCCGGGGCCCACTGGACAGGAACGGAAGCGCACCCTAAAGAGGAACTATGCAGGAACCATCTCTCCTTGAACCCCAGTGGACAGGAAAGGAAACTCCCCCTAAAGAGGAACTATGGAGGAACCATCTCTCCCTGGGGCCCAGTGAACAGGAAAGGAATCTCCCCTAAAGAGGAACTATGCAGGAACCATCTCTCCCCGGGGCCCAGTGGACAGGAAAGGAAGCTACCCCTAAAGAGGAACTATGCAGGAACCATCTCTCCCTGAGGTCCAGTGGACAGGAAAGGAAGCTCCCCTAAAGAGGAATTATGCAAGAACCATCTCTCCCCGGGGCCCATTGGACAGGAAAGGAAACTCCCCCTAAAAAGGAACTATGCAGGAACCATCTCTCCCTGAGGTCCAGTGGACAGGAAAGGAAGCTCCCCTAAAGAGAAACTAAGCAGGAACCATCTCTCCTTGGGGCCCAGTGGACAGGGAAGGAAGCTCCCACTAACAAGGAACTATGCAGGAACCATCTCTCCCTGAGGCCCAGTGGACAGGAAAGGAAGCTCCACCTAAAGAGGAACCATCTCGCCCGAAGTCCAGTGGACAGGAAAGGAAACTCCCCCTAAAGAGGAACTATGCAGGAACCATCTCTCCCTGAGGCCCAGTGGACAGGAAAGGAAGCTCCCCCTAAAGAGGAACTATGCAGGAACCATCTCTACCTGGGGCCCAGTGGACAGGAAAGGAAGCTCCCCTAAAGAGGAACTATGCAGGAACCATCTCTCCCCAAGGTCCAGTGGACAGGAAAGGAGGCTCTCTCTAAAGAGGAACTATGCAGGAACCACATCTTCCTGAGGCCCATAGGACAGGAAACGAAGCTCCCCTAAAGAGGAACTATGCAGGAACCATCTCTCCCCGATGCCCAGTGTACAGGAAAGGAAGCTCCCCCTAAAGAGGAACTATGCAGGAACCATCTCGCCCAGAAGTTCAGTGGACAGGAAATGAAACTCCCCCTAAAGAGGAACTATGCAGGAACAATCTCTCCCTGGGGCCCAGTGAACAGGAAAGGAAGCTCCACTAAAGAGGGATTATGCAGGCACCATCTCTCCCTGGGGCCCAGTGGACAGGAACGGAAGCTCACCCTAAAGAGGAATTATGCAGGAACCATCTCTCCCTAAACCCCAGTGGACAGGAAAGGAAACGCCCCCTAAAGAGGAACTATGGAGGAACCATCTCTCCCTGGGGCCCAGTGGACAGGAAAGGAATCTCCCCTAAAGAGGAACTATGCAGGAACCATCTCTCCCTGGGGCCCAGTGGACAGGAAAGGAAGCTCCCCTTAAAGAGGAACTATGCAGGAACCATCTCTCCCTGAGGTCCAGTGGACAGGAAAGGAAGCTCCCCTAAAGAGGAATTATGCAAGAACCATCTCTCCCCGGGGCCCATTGGACAGGAAAGGAAACTCCCCCTAAAGAGGAACTATGCAGGAACCATCTCTCGCTGACGTCCAGTGGACAGGAAAGGAAGCTCTCCTAAAGAGAAACTATGCAGGAACCATCTCTCCCCGATGCCCAGTGTACAGGAAAGGAAGCTCCCCCTAAAGAGTAACTATGCAGGAACCATCTCGCTCAGAAGTTCAGTGGACAGGAAATGAAACTCCCCCTGAAGAGGAACTATGCAGGAACAATCTCTCCCTGGGGCCCAGTGAACAGGAAAGGAAGCTCCACTAAAGAGGGATTATGCAGGCACCATCTCTCCCCGGGGCCCAGTGGACAGGAACGGAAGCTCACCCTAAAGAGGAATTATGCAGGAACCATCTCTCCCTAAACCCCAGTGGACAGGAAAGGAAACGCCCCCTAAAGAGGAACTATGGAGGAACCATCTCTCCCTGGGGCCCAGTGGACAGGAAAGGAATCTCCCCTAAAGAGGAACTATGCAGGAACCATCTCTCCCCGGGGCCCAGTGGACAGGAAAGGAAGCTCCCCCTAAAGAGGAACTATGCAGGAACCATCTCTCCCTGAGGTCCAGTGGACAGGAAAGGAAGCTCCCCTAAAGAGGAATTATGCAAGAACCATCTCTCCTCGGGGCCCATTGGACAGGAAAGGAAACTCCCCCGAAAGAGGAACTATGCAGGAACCATCTCTCCCTGAGGTCCAGTGGACAGGAAAGGAAGCTCCCCTAAAGAGAAACTATGCAGGAACCATCTCTCCTTGGGGCCCAGTGGACAGGGAAGGAAGCTCCCACTAACAAGGAACTATGCACGAACCATCTCTCCCTGAGGCCCAGTGGACAGGAAAGGAAGCTCCACCTAAAGAGGAACCATCTCGCCCGAAGTCCAGTGGACAGGAAAGGAAACTCCCCCTAAAGAGGAACTATGCAGGAACCATCTCTCCCTGGGGCCCAGTGGACAGGAAAGGAAGCTCCCCCTAAAGAGGAACTATGCAGGAACCATCTCTACCTGGGGCCCAGTGGACAGGAAAGGAAGCTCCCCTAAAGAGGAACTATGCAGGAACCATCTCTCCCCAAGGTCCAGTGGACAGGAAAGGAGGCTCTCTCTAAAGAGGAACTATGCAGGAACCACATCTTACTGAGGCCCAAAGGACAGGAAACGAAGCTCCCCTAAAGAGGAACTATGCAGGAACCATCTCTCCCCGATGCCCAGTGTACAGGAAAGGAAGCTCCCCCTAAAGAGGAACTATGCAGGAACCATCTCGCCCAGAAGTTCAGTGGACAGGAAATGAAACTCCCCCTAAAGAGATACTATGCAGGAACAATCTCTCCCTGGGGCCCAGTGAACAGGAAAGGAAGCTCCACTAAAGAGGGATTATGGAACACTGCCATGTTACTACTCCTCGATCTGTCGGCAGCATTTGACCTGGTGGATCACGCAGTCCTGTGCGAACACCTGGCCTCAGAAGCCCACTTCTCGAAAGAGGCTATAGCCTGGATCCAATCATTCCTGGACAACCGAACTATGAGGGTCTTCTCCACCCTAGCCTCAGCAGACCCCATTAAAATAACCTGTGGGGTGCCCCAAGGCTCCTGCGTCTCTCCCACCCTCTACAACATCTTTACCAAGCCCCTATTTGACAAGCTGGACAGACTGGGTGTCTCATATACCAATTATGCAGATGACACCCAGATCCTCATACCCCTTTCAGGCAACTACGCTTCAGATACGGCCTTGGTAAACAAAATATATCTCATCATTCAGGCATGGATGGCCACACACGGTCTATGTCTAAATGATGAGAAAACCGAAATCCTGCTCCTCGGATCCAATACCAATCTCAAAAAACTCAGTTCTAACTACAAGGCCTTCAACATTGATGGCAATACCATCACAGTGGCCAAAACAGTGAAAACACTAGGCTTTCACCTTGATGCAACCATGTCACTAAAAAAACAAGTCAACTCACTAGCATCCTCCACCGCCTACACATGCAAGCTAATTAGGGCAAGTAGAGCCTTCCTCACCCAAGCTAGCTGCATCATCATAGCCAACGCCCTAATACTATCCAGACTGGACTATTGCAATGCCATGTACCTAGGAGCCAACAAATGCATAACCAACAAACTACAGACACTACAAAACAACGCTCTCAGAACAGCCCTCAACCTACCCTCTAAGGAACACATCTCCAACAAAAGAAGAGAACACAAATGGCTTAAAATCCATGACCGCATCTCCCTCAAAACGGCATCACTCACCCACAAATGCTTAAACAACACAGCCCCCCCCCTATCTCGCATCCAGAATAAAGAAAAAAACGTCCTCCCGCCCCACCAGATCGATCAATTCCTACTGCCTGCAAGTACCCAATTTCAGACAAAAGAAAACCGGCGGCAGCAGCTTCCCTGTCCTGGCAGCCCAACACTGGAACGCCCTCCCACTGCACATTAGGACTGACCAATCCTACTTTAGCTTCAGGCGAAACACCCTCACTTGGCTGCGGGCCAATGATCCTCACGACTAACCCTGCCATCTAATCTGATCATGCCAGTGCTATAACCTGACTACCATGTACAGCCTTAATTTGTAAATATGTAAATGCAACCGAACTGCCCCTATGCACAGTATTAATATGTAAACCTGTAAGCTTTCGCTCAATTATATGTATATATGCACATCCCACACAATGTAACTGTAAATGCAATGCTCTTTTTCTCATGCCTATCTTATTCTGTAACCAAGTTTTTATGCAATCCTATCTTCCTGACCTCTGTTGCGCCCTGTTACCCCTGGGTTTTGCGCGCTATACTAAATAAATAAACAAACAAACAAACATCTCTCCCCGGGGCCCACTGGACAGGAACGGAAGCGCACCCTAAAGAGGAACTATGCAGGAACCATCTCTCCTTGAACCCCAGTGGACAGGAAAGGAAACTCCCCCTAAAGAGGAACTATGGAGGAACCATCTCTCCCTGGGGCCCAGTGGACAGGAAAGGAATCTCCCCTAAAGAGGAACTATGCAGGAAACATATCTCCCTGAGGTCCAGTGGACAGGAATGGAAGGTCCCCTAAAGAGGAATTATGCAAGAACCATCTCTCCCCGGGGCCCATTGGACAGGAAAGGAAACTCCCCCTAAAGAGGAACTATGCAGGAACCATCTCTCCCTGAGGTCCAGTGGACAGGAAAGGAAGCTCCCCTAAAGAAAAACTATGCAGGAACCATCTCTCCTTGGGGCCCAGTGGACAGGGAAGGACGCTCCCACTAACAAGGAACTATGCATGAACCATCTCTCCTTAGGCCCAGTGGACAGGAAAGGAAGCTGCCCCTAAAGAGGAACTATGCAGGAAACATCTCTCCCCGAGGTCCAGTAGACAGGAAAGGAAGCTCCTCTAAAGAGGAACTATGCAGGAACCATCTCTACCTGAAGCCCAGTGGCCAGGAAAGGAAGTTCCTCTAAAGAGGAACTATGCAGGAACCATCTCTCCCCGGGGCCCAGTGGACCGGAAAGGAAGCTGCCCCTAAAGAGGAACTATGCAGGAAACATCTCTCCCTGAGGTCCAGTGGACAAGAAAGGAAGCTCCTCTAAAGAGGAACTATGTAGGAACCATCTCTCCCTGAAGCCCAGAGGACAGGAAAGGAAACTCCCCCTAAAGAGGAACTATGCAGGAACCATCTCTCCCTAGGGCTCAGTGGACAGGAAAGGAATCTCCCCCTAAAGAGGAACTATGCAGGAACCATCTCTCCCTGGGGCCCAGTGGATAGGAAAGGAAGCTCCCCTAAAGACGACCTATGCACAAAACCATCTCTCCCTCGGGCCCAGTTGAGAGGAAAGGAAGCTGCCCCTAAAGAGGAACTATGCAGGAAACATCTTCCCTTCGGGTCCAGTGGACAGGAAAGGAAGCTCCCCCTAAAGAGGAACTATGCAGGAACCATCTCTCCCTGAGGTCCAGTGTATAGGAAAGGAAGCTCCCCTAAAGAGGAATTATGCAAGAACCATCTCTCCCCGGGGCCCATTGGACAGGAAAGGAAACTCCCCCTAAAGAGGAACTATGCAGGAACCATCTCTCCCTGAGGTCCAGTGGACAGGAAAGGAAGCTCCCCTAAAGAGAAACTATGCAGGAACCATCTCTACTTGGGGCCCAGTGGACAGGGAAGGAAGCTCCCACTAACAAGGAACTATGCAGGAACCATCTCTCCCTGAGGCCCAGTGGACAGGAAAGGAAGCTCCACCTAAAGAGGAACCATCTCGCCCGAAGTCCAGTGGACAGGAAAGGAAACTCCCCCTAAAGAGGAACTATGCAGGAACCATCTCTCCCTGGGGCCCAGTGGACAGGAAAGGAAGCTCCCCCTAAAGAGGAACTATGCAGGAACCATCTCTACCTGGGGCCCAGTGGACAGGAAAGGAAGCTCCCCTAAAGAGGAACTATGCAGGAACCATCTCTCCCCAAGGTCCAGTGGACAGGAAAGGAGGCTCTCTCTAAAGAGGAACTATGCAGGAACCACATCTTCCTGAGGCCCATAGGACAGGAAACGAAGCTCCCCTAAAGAGGAACTATGCAGGAACCATCTCTCCCCGTTGCCCAGTGTACAGGAAAGGAAGCTCCCCCTAAAGAGGAACTATGCAGGAACCATCTCGCCCAGAAGTTCAGTGGACAGGAAATGAAACTCCCCCTAAAGAGGAACTATGCAGGAACAATCTCTCCCTGGGGCCCAGTGAACAGGAAAGGAAGCTCCACTAAAGAGGGATTATGCAGGCACCATCTCTCCCCAGGGCCCAGTGGACAGGAACGGAAGCTCACCCTAAAGAGGAATTATGCAGGAACCATCTCTCCCTAAACCCCAGTGGACAGGAAAGGAAACGCCCCCTAAAGAGGAACTATGGAGGAACCATCTCTCCCTGGGGCCCAGTGGACAGGAAAGGAATCTCCCCTAAAGAGGAACTATGCAGGAACCATCTCTCCCCGGGGCCCAGTGGACAGGAAAGGAAGCTCCCCCTAAAGAGGAACTATGCAGGAACCATCTCTCCCTGAGGTCCAGTGGACAGGAAAGGAAGCTCCCCTAAAGAGGAATTATGCAAGAACCATCTCTCCCCGGGGCCCATTGGACAGGAAAGGAAACTCCCCCTAAAGAGGAACTATGCAGGAACCATCTCTCGCTGAGGTCCAGTGGACAGGAAAGGAAGCTCCCCTAAAGAGAAACTATGCAGGAACCATCTCTCCTTGGGGCCCAGTGGACAGGGAAGGAAGCTCCCACTAACAAGGAACTATGCAGGAACCATCTCTCCCTGAGGCCCAGTGGACAGGAAAGGAAGCTCCACCTAAAGAGGAACCATCTCGCCCGAAGTCCAGTGGACAGGAAAGGAAACTCCCCCTAAAGAGGAACTATGCAGGAACCATCTCTCCCTGGGGCCCAGTGGACAGGAAAGGAATCTCCCCTAAAGAGGAACTATGCAGGAACCATCTCTCCACAAGGTCCAGTGGACAGGAAAGGAGGCTGTCTCTAAAGAGGAACTATGCAGGAACCACATCTTCCTGAGGCCCATAGGACAGGAAACGAAGCTCCCCTAAAGAGGAACTATGCAGGAACCATCTCTCCCCGATGCCCAGTGTACAGGAAAGGAAGCTCCCCCTAAAGAGGAACTATGCAGGAACCATCTAGCCCAGAAGTTCAGTGGACAGGAAATGAAATTCCCCCTGAAGAGGAACTATGCAGGAACCATCTCTCCCTGGGGCCCAGTGGACAGGAAAGGAAGCTCCCCCTAAAGAGGAACTATGCAGGAACCATCTCTACCTGGGGCCCAGTGGACAGGAAAGGAAGCTCCCCCTAAAGAGAAACTATGCAGGAACCATCTCGCACAGAAGTTCAGTGGACAGGAAATTAAACTCCCCCTAAAGAGGAACTGTGCAGGAACAATCTCTCCCTGGGGCCCAGTGAACAGGAAAGGAAGCTCCGCTAAAGAGGGATTATGCAGGCACCATCTCTCCCCGGGGCCCAGTGGACAGGAACGGAAGCTCACCCCAAAGAGGAATTATGCAGGAACCATCTCTCCCTAAACCCCAGTGGACAGGAAAGGAAACGCCCCCTAAAGAGGAACTATGGAGGAACCATCTCTCCCTGGGGCCCAGTGGACAGGAAAGGAATCTCCCCTAAAAAGGAACTATGCAGGAACCATCTCTCCCTGGGCCCAGTGGACAGGAAAGGAAGCTCCCCCTAAAGAGGAACTATGCAGGAACCATCTCTCCCTGAGGTCCAGTGGACAGGAAAGGAAGCTCCCCTAAAGAGGAATTATGCAAGAACCATCTCTCCCCGGGGCCCATTGGACAGGAAAGGAAACTCCCCCTAAAGAGGAACTATGCAGGAACCATCTCTCCCTGAGGTCCAGTGGACAGGAAAGGAAGCTCCCCTAAAGAGAAACTATGCAGGAACCATCTCTCCTTGGGGCCCAGTGGACAGGGAAGGAAGCTCCCACTAACAAGGAACTATGCACGAACCATCTCTCCCTGAGGCCCAGTGGACAGGAAAGGAAGCTCCACCTAAAGAGGAACCATCTCGCCCGAAGTCCAGTGGACAGGAAAGGAAACTCCCCCTAAAGAGGAACTATGCAGGAACCATCTCTCCCTGGGGCCCAGTGGACAGGAAAGGAAGCTCCCCCTAAAGAGGAACTATGCAGGAACCATCTCTACCTGGGGCCCAGTGGACAGGAAAGGAAGCTCCCCTAAAGAGGAACTATGCAGGAACCATCTCTCCCCAAGGTCCAGTGGACAGGAAAGGAGGCTCTCTCTAAAGAGGAACTATGCAGAAACCACATCTTCCTGAGGCCCATAGGACAGGAAACGAAGCTCCCCTAAAGAGGAACTATGGAGGAACCATCTCTCCCCGATGCCCAGTGTACAGGAAAGGAAGCTCCCCCTAAAGAGGAACTATGCAGGAACCATCTCGCCCAGAAGTTCAGTGGACAGCAAATGAAACTCCCCCTAAAGAGGAACTATGCAGGAAGAATCTCTCCCTGGGGCCCAGTGAACAGGAAAGGAAGCTCCACTAAAGAGGGATTATGCAGGCACCATCTCTCCCCGGGGCCCACTGGACAGGAACGGAAGCGCACCCTAAAGAGGAACTATGCAGGAACCATCTCTCCTTGAACCCCAGTGGACAGGAAAGGAAACTCCCCCTAAAGAGGAACTATGGAGGAACCATCTCTCCCTGGGGCCCAGTGAACAGGAAAGGAATCTCCCCTAAAGAGGAACTATGCAGTAACCATCTCTCCCCGGGGCCCAGTGGACAGGAAAGGAAGCTACCCCTAAAGAGGAACTATGCAGGAACCATCTCTCCCTGAGGTCCAGTGGACAGGAAAGGAAGCTCCCCTAAAGAGGAATTATGCAAGAACCATCTCTCCCCGGGGCCCATTGGACAGGAAAGGAAACTCCCCCTAAAGAGGAACTATGCAGGAACCATCTCTCCCTGAGGTCCAGTGGACAGGAAAGGAAGCTCCCCTAAAGAGAAACTAAGCAGGAACCATCTCTCCTTGGGGCCCAGTGGACAGGAAAGGAAGCTCCCCTAAAGAGGAACTATGCAGGAACCATCTCTCCCCAAGGTCCAGTGGACAGGAAAGGAGGCTCTCTCTAAAGAGGAACTATGCAGGAACCACATCTTACTGAGGCCCAAAGGACAGGAAACGAAGCTCCCCTAAAGAGGAACTATGCAGGAACCATCTCTCCCCGATGCCCAGTGTACAGGAAAGGAAGCTCCCCCTAAAGAGGAACTATGCAGGAACCATCTCGCCCAGAAGTTCAGTGGACAGGAAATGAAACTCCCCCTAAAGAGATACTATGCAGGAACAATCTCTCCCTGAGGCCCAGTGGACAGGAAAGGAAGCTCCACCTAAAGAGGAACCATCTCGCCCGAAGTCCAGTGGACAGGAAAGGAAACTCCCCCTAAAGAGGAACTATGCAGGAACCATCTCTCCCTGGGGCCCAGTGGACAGGAAAGGAAGCTCCCCCTAAAGAGGAACTATGCAGGAACCATCTCTACCTGGGGCCCAGTGGACAGGAAAGGAAGCTCCCCTAAAGAGGAACTATGCAGGAACCATCTCTCCCCAAGGTCCAGTGGACAGGAAAGGAGGCTCTCTCTAAAGAGGAACTATGCAGGAACCACATCTTACTGAGGCCCAAAGGACAGGAAACGAAGCTCCCCTAAAGAGGAACTATGCAGGAACCATCTCTCCCCGATGCCCAGTGTACAGGAAAGGAAGCTCCCCCTAAAGAGGAACTATGCAGGAACCATCTCGCCCAGAAGTTCAGTGGACAGGAAATGAAACTCCCCCTAAAGAGATACTATGCAGGAACAATCTCTCCCTGGGGCCCAGTGAACAGGAAAGGAAGCTCCACTAAAGAGGGATTATGGAACACTGCCATGTTACTACTCCTCGATCTGTCGGCAGCATTTGACCTGGTGGATCACGCAGTCCTGTGCGAACACCTGGCCTCAGCAGCCCACTTCTCGAAAGAGGCTATAGCCTGGATCCAATCATTCCTGGACAACCGAACTATGAGGGTCTTCTCCACCCTAGCCTCAGCAGACCCCATTAAAATAACCTGTGGGGTGCCCCAAGGCTCCTGCGTCTCTCCCACCCTCTACAACATCTTTACCAAGCCCCTATTTGACAAGCTGGACAGACTGGGTGTCTCATATACCAATTATGCAGATGACACCCAGATCCTCATACCCCTTTCAGGCAACTACGCTTCAGATACGGCCTTGGTAAACAAAATATATCTCATCATTCAGGCATGGATGGCCACACACGGTCTATGTCTAAATGATGAGAAAACCGAAATCCTGCTCCTCGGATCCAATACCAATCTCAAAAAACTCAGTTCTAACTACAAGGCCTTCAACATTGATGGCAATACCATCACAGTGGCCAAAACAGTGAAAACACTAGGCTTTCACCTTGATGCAACCATGTCACTAAAAAAACAAGTCAACTCACTAGCATCCTCCACCGCCTACACATGCAAGCTAATTAGGGCAAGTAGAGCCTTCCTCACCCAAGCTAGCTGCATCATCATAGCCAACGCCCTAATACTATCCAGACTGGACTATTGCAACGCCATGTACCTAGGAGCCAACAAATGCATAACCAACAAACTACAGACACTACAAAACAACGCTCTCAGAACAGCCCTCAACCTACCCTCTAAGGAACACATCTCCAACAAAAGAAGAGAACACAAATGGCTTAAAATCCATGACCGCATCTCCCTCAAAACGGCATCACTCACCCACAAATGCTTAAACAACACAGCCCCCCCCCTATCTCGCATCCAGAATAAAGAAAAAAACGTCCTCCCGCCCCACCAGATCGATCAATTCCTACTGCCTGCAAGTACCCAATTTCAGACAAAAGAAAACCGGCGGCAGCAGCTTCCCTGTCCTGGCAGCCCAACACTGGAACGCCCTCCCACTGCACATTAGGACTGACCAATCCTACTTTAGCTTCAGGCGAAACACCCTCACTTGGCTGCGGGCCAATGATCCTCACGACTAACCCTGCCATCTAATCTGATCATGCCAGTGCTATAACCTGACTACCATGTACAGCCTTAATTTGTAAATATGTAAATGCAACCGAACTGCCCCTATGCACAGTATTAATATGTAAACCTGTAAGCTTTCGCTCAATTATATGTATATATGCACATCCCACACAATGTAACTGTAAATGCAATGCTCTTTTTCTCATGCCTATCTTATTCTGTAACCAAGTTTTTATGCAATCCTATCTTCCTGACCTCTGTTGCGCCCTGTTACCCCTGGGTTTTGCGCGCTATACTAAATAAATAAACAAACAAACAAACATCTCTCCCCGGGGCCCACTGGACAGGAACGGAAGCGCACCCTAAAGAGGAACTATGCAGGAACCATCTCTCCTTGAACCCCAGTGGACAGGAAAGGAAACTCCCCCTAAAGAGGAACTATGGAGGAACCATCTCTCCCTGGGGCCCAGTGGACAGGAAAGGAATCTCCCCTAAAGAGGAACTATGCAGGAAACATATCTCCCTGAGGTCCAGTGGACAGGAATGGAAGGTCCCCTAAAGAGGAATTATGCAAGAACCATCTCTCCCCGGGGCCCATTGGACAGGAAAGGAAACTCCCCCTAAAGAGGAACTATGCAGGAACCATCTCTCCCTGAGGTCCAGTGGACAGGAAAGGAAGCTCCCCTAAAGAAAAACTATGCAGGAACCATCTCTCCTTGGGGCCCAGTGGACAGGGAAGGACGCTCCCACTAACAAGGAACTATGCATGAACCATCTCTCCTTAGGCCCAGTGGACAGGAAAGGAAGCTGCCCCTAAAGAGGAACTATGCAGGAAACATCTCTCCCCGAGGTCCAGTAGACAGGAAAGGAAGCTCCTCTAAAGAGGAACTATGCAGGAACCATCTCTACCTGAAGCCCAGTGGCCAGGAAAGGAAGTTCCTCTAAAGAGGAACTATGCAGGAACCATCTCTCCCCGGGGCCCAGTGGACCGGAAAGGAAGCTGCCCCTAAAGAGGAACTATGCAGGAAACATCTCTCCCTGAGGTCCAGTGGACAAGAAAGGAAGCTCCTCTAAAGAGGAACTATGTAGGAACCATCTCTCCCTGAAGCCCAGAGGACAGGAAAGGAAACTCCCCCTAAAGAGGAACTATGCAGGAACCATCTCTCCCTAGGGCTCAGTGGACAGGAAAGGAATCTCCCCCTAAAGAGGAACTATGCAGGAACCATCTCTCCCTGGGGCCCAGTGGATAGGAAAGGAAGCTCCCCTAAAGACGACCTATGCACAAAACCATCTCTCCCTCGGGCCCAGTTGAGAGGAAAGGAAGCTGCCCCTAAAGAGGAACTATGCAGGAAACATCTTCCCTTCGGGTCCAGTGGACAGGAAAGGAAGCTCCCCCTAAAGAGGAACTATGCAGGAACCATCTCTCCCTGAGGTCCAGTGTATAGGAAAGGAAGCTCCCCTAAAGAGGAATTATGCAAGAACCATCTCTCCCCGGGGCCCATTGGACAGGAAAGGAAACTCCCCCTAAAGAGGAACTATGCAGGAACCATCTCTCCCTGAGGTCCAGTGGACAGGAAAGGAAGCTCCCCTAAAGAGAAACTATGCAGGAACCATCTCTCCCCAAGGTCCAGTGGACAGGAAAGGAGGCTCTCTCTAAAGAGGAACTATGCAGGAACCACATCTTCCTGAGGCCCATAGGACAGGAAACGAAGCTCCCCTAAAGAGGAACTATGCAGGAACCATCTCTCCCCGTTGCCCAGTGTACAGGAAAGGAAGCTCCCCCTAAAGAGGAACTATGCAGGAACCATCTCTCCCTGAGGTCCAGTGGACAGGAAAGGAAGCTCCCCTAAAGAGGAATTATGCAAGAACCATCTCTCCCCGGGGCCCATTGGACAGGAAAGGAAACTCCCCCTAAAGAGGAACTATGCAGGAACCATCTCTCCCTGAGGTCCAGTGTATAGGAAAGGAAGCTCCCCTAAAGAGGAATTATGCAAGAACCATCTCTCCCCGGGGCCCATTGGACAGGAAAGGAAACTCCCCCTAAAGAGGAACTATGCAGGAACCATCTCTCCCTGAGGTCCAGTGGACAGGAAAGGAAGCTCCCCTAAAGAGAAACTATGCAGGAACCATCTCTACTTGGGGCCCAGTGGACAGGGAAGGAAGCTCCCACTAACAAGGAACTATGCAGGAACCATCTCTCCCTGAGGCCCAGTGGACAGGAAAGGAAGCTCCACCTAAAGAGGAACCATCTCGCCCGAAGTCCAGTGGACAGGAAAGGAAACTCCCCCTAAAGAGGAACTATGCAGGAACCATCTCTCCCTGGGGCCCAGTGGACAGGAAAGGAAGCTCCCCCTAAAGAGGAACTATGCAGGAACCATCTCTACCTGGGGCCCAGTGGACAGGAAAGGAAGCTCCCCTAAAGAGGAACTATGCAGGAACCATCTCTCCCCAAGGTCCAGTGGACAGGAAAGGAGGCTCTCTCTAAAGAGGAACTATGCAGGAACCACATCTTCCTGAGGCCCATAGGACAGGAAACGAAGCTCCCCTAAAGAGGAACTATGCAGGAACCATCTCTCCCCGTTGCCCAGTGTACAGGAAAGGAAGCTCCCCCTAAAGAGGAACTATGCAGGAACCATCTCGCCCAGAAGTTCAGTGGACAGGAAATGAAACTCCCCCTAAAGAGGAACTATGCAGGAACAATCTCTCCCTGGGGCCCAGTGAACAGGAAAGGAAGCTCCACTAAAGAGGGATTATGCAGGCACCATCTCTCCCCAGGGCCCAGTGGACAGGAACGGAAGCTCACCCTAAAGAGGAATTATGCAGGAACCATCTCTCCCTAAACCCCAGTGGACAGGAAAGGAAACGCCCCCTAAAGAGGAACTATGGAGGAACCATCTCTCCCTGGGGCCCAGTGGACAGGAAAGGAATCTCCCCTAAAGAGGAACTATGCAGGAACCATCTCTCCCCGGGGCCCAGTGGACAGGAAAGGAAGCTCCCCCTAAAGAGGAACTATGCAGGAACCATCTCTCCCTGAGGTCCAGTGGACAGGAAAGGAAGCTCCCCTAAAGAGGAATTATGCAAGAACCATCTCTCCCCGGGGCCCATTGGACAGGAAAGGAAACTCCCCCTAAAGAGGAACTATGCAGGAACCATCTCTCGCTGAGGTCCAGTGGACAGGAAAGGAAGCTCCCCTAAAGAGAAACTATGCAGGAACCATCTCTCCTTGGGGCCCAGTGGACAGGGAAGGAAGCTCCCACTAACAAGGAACTATGCAGGAACCATCTCTCCCTGAGGCCCAGTGGACAGGAAAGGAAGCTCCACCTAAAGAGGAACCATCTCACCCGAAGTCCAGTGGACAGGAAAGGAAACTCCCCCTAAAGAGGAACTATGCAGGAACCATCTCTCCCTGGGGCCCAGTGGACAGGAAAGGAATCTCCCCTAAAGAGGAACTATGCAGGAACCATCTCTCCACAAGGTCCAGTGGACAGGAAAGGAGGCTGTCTCTAAAGAGGAACTATGCAGGAACCACATCTTCCTGAGGCCCATAGGACAGGAAACGAAGCTCCCCTAAAGAGGAACTATGCAGGAACCATCTCTCCCCGATGCCCAGTGTACAGGAAAGGAAGCTCCCCCTAAAGAGGAACTATGCAGGAACCATCTAGCCCAGAAGTTCAGTGGACAGGAAATGAAATTCCCCCTGAAGAGGAACTATGCAGGAACCATCTCTCCCTGGGGCCCAGTGGACAGGAAAGGAAGCTCCCCCTAAAGAGGAACTATGCAGGAACCATCTCTACCTGGGGCCCAGTGGACAGGAAAGGAAGCTCCCCCTAAAGAGAAACTATGCAGGAACCATCTCGCACAGAAGTTCAGTGGACAGGAAATTAAACTCCCCCTAAAGAGGAACTGTGCAGGAACAATCTCTCCCTGGGGCCCAGTGAACAGGAAAGGAAGCTCCGCTAAAGAGGGATTATGCAGGCACCATCTCTCCCCGGGGCCCAGTGGACAGGAACGGAAGCTCACCCCAAAGAGGAATTATGCAGGAACCATCTCTCCCTAAACCCCAGTGGACAGGAAAGGAAACGCCCCCTAAAGAGGAACTATGGAGGAACCATCTCTCCCTGGGGCCCAGTGGACAGGAAAGGAATCTCCCCTAAAAAGGAACTATGCAGGAACCATCTCTCCCTGGGCCCAGTGGACAGGAAAGGAAGCTCCCCCTAAAGAGGAACTATGCAGGAACCATCTCTCCCTGAGGTCCAGTGGACAGGAAAGGAAGCTCCCCTAAAGAGGAATTATGCAAGAACCATCTCTCCCCGGGGCCCATTGGACAGGAAAGGAAACTCCCCCTAAAGAGGAACTATGCAGGAACCATCTCTCCCTGAGGTCCAGTGGACAGGAAAGGAAGCTCCCCTAAAGAGAAACTATGCAGGAACCATCTCTCCTTGGGGCCCAGTGGACAGGGAAGGAAGCTCCCACTAACAAGGAACTATGCACGAACCATCTCTCCCTGAGGCCCAGTGGACAGGAAAGGAAGCTCCACCTAAAGAGGAACCATCTCGCCCGAAGTCCAGTGGACAGGAAAGGAAACTCCCCCTAAAGAGGAACTATGCAGGAACCATCTCTCCCTGTGGCCCAGTGGACAGGAAAGGAAGCTCCCCCTAAAGAGGAACTATGCAGGAACCATCTCTACCTGGGGCCCAGTGGACAGGAAAGGAAGCTCCCCTAAAGAGGAACTATGCAGGAACCATCTCTCCCCAAGGTCCAGTGGACAGGAAAGGAGGCTCTCTCTAAAGAGGAACTATGCAGGAACCACATCTTCCTGAGGCCCATAGGACAGGAAACGAAGCTCCCCTAAAGAGGAACTATGGAGGAACCATCTCTCCCCGATGCCCAGTGTACAGGAAAGGAAGCTCCCCCTAAAGAGGAACTATGCAGGAACCATCTCGCCCAGAAGTTCAGTGGACAGCAAATGAAACTCCCCCTAAAGAGGAACTATGCAGGAAGAATCTCTCCCTGGGGCCCAGTGAACAGGAAAGGAAGCTCCACTAAAGAGGGATTATGCAGGCACCATCTCTCCCCGGGGCCCACTGGACAGGAACGGAAGCGCACCCTAAAGAGGAACTATGCAGGAACCATCTCTCCTTGAACCCCAGTGGACAGGAAAGGAAACTCCCCCTAAAGAGGAACTATGGAGGAACCATCTCTCCCTGGGGCCCAGTGAACAGGAAAGGAATCTCCCCTAAAGAGGAACTATGCAGTAACCATCTCTCCCCGGGGCCCAGTGGACAGGAAAGGAAGCTACCCCTAAAGAGGAACTATGCAGGAACCATCTCTCCCTGAGGTCCAGTGGACAGGAAAGGAAGCTCCCCTAAAGAGGAATTATGCAAGAACCATCTCTCCCCGGGGCCCATTGGACAGGAAAGGAAACTCCCCCTAAAGAGGAACTATGCAGGAACCATCTCTCCCTGAGGTCCAGTGGACAGGAAAGGAAGCTCCCCTAAAGAGAAACTAAGCAGGAACCATCTCTCCTTGGGGCCCAGTGGACAGGGAAGGAAGCTCCCACTAACAAGGAACTATGCAGGAACCATCTCTCCCTGAGGCCCAGTGGACAGGAAAGGAAGCTCCACCTAAAGAGGAACCATCTCGCCCGAAGTCCAGTGGACATTAAAGGAAACTCCCCCTAAAGAGGAACTATGCAGGAACCATCTCTCCCTGAGGCCCAGTGGACAGGAAAGGAAGCTCCCCCTAAAGAGGAACTATGCAGGAACCATCTCTACCTGGGGCCCAGTGGACAGGAAAGGAAGCTCCCCTAAAGAGGAACTATGCAGGAACCATCTCTCCCCAAGGTCCAGTGGACAGGAAAGGAGGCTCTCTCTAAAGAGGAACTATGCAGGAACCACATCTTCCTGAGGCCCATAGGACAGGAAACGAAGCTCCCCTAAAGAGGAACTATGCAGGAACCATCTCTCCCCGATGCCCAGTGTACAGGAAAGGAAGCTCCCCCTAAAGAGGAACTATGCAGGAACCATCTCGTCCAGAAGTTCAGTGGACAGGAAATGAAACTCCCCCTAAAGAGGAACTATGCAGGAACAATCTCTCCGTGGGGCCCAGTGAACAGGAAAGGAAGCTCTACTAAAGAGGGATTATGCAGGCACCATCTCTCCCTGGGGCCCAGTGGACAGGAACGGAAGCTCACCCTAAAGAGGAATTATGCAGGAACCATCTCTCCCTAAACCCCAGTGGACAGGAAAGGAAACGCCCCCTAAAGAGGAACTATGGAGGAACCATCTCTCCCTGGGGCCCAGTGGACAGGAAAGGAATCTCCCCTAAAGAGGAACTATGCAGGAACCATCTCTCCCTGGGGCCCAGTGGACAGGAAAGGAAGCTCCCCCTAAAGAGGAACTATGCAGGAACCATCTCTCCCTGAGGTCCAGTGGACAGGAAAGGAAGCTCCCCTAAAGAGGAATTATGCAAGAACCATCTCTCCCCGGGGCCCATTGGACAGGAAAGGAAACTCCCCCTAAAGAGGAACTATGCAGGAACCATCTCTCGCTGAGGTCCAGTGGACAGGAAAGGAAGCTCCCCTAAAGAGAAACTATGCAGGAACCATCTCTCCCCGATGCCCAGTGTACAGGAAAGGAAGCTCCCCCTAAAGAGTAACTATGCAGGAACCATCTCGCTCAGAAGTTCAGTGGACAGGAAATGAAACTCCCCCTGAAGAGGAACTATGCAGGAACAATCTCTCCCTGGGGCCCAGTGAACAGGAAAGGAAGCTCCACTAAAGAGGGATTATGCAGGCACCATCTCTCCCCGGGGCCCAGTGGACAGGAACGGAAGCTCACCCTAAAGAGGAATTATGCAGGAACCATCTCTCCCTAAACCCCAGTGGACAGGAAAGGAAACGCCCCCTAAAGAGGAACTATGGAGGAACCATCTCTCCCTGGGGCCCAGTGGACAGGAAAGGAATCTCCCCTAAAGAGGAACTATGCAGGAACCATCTCTCCCCGGGGCCCAGTGGACAGGAAAGGAAGCTCCCCCTAAAGAGGAACTATGCAGGAACCATCTCTCCCTGAGGTCCAGTGGACAGGAAAGGAAGCTCCCCTAAAGAGGAATTATGCAAGAACCATCTCTCCCCGGGGCCCATTGGACAGGAAAGGAAACTCCCCCGAAAGAGGAACTGTGCAGGAACCATCTCTCCCTGAGGTCCAGTGGACAGGAAAGGAAGCTCCCCTAAAGAGAAACTATGCAGGAACCATCTCTCCTTGGGGCCCAGTGGACAGGGAAGGAAGCTCCCACTAACAAGGAACTATGCACGAACCATCTCTCCCTGAGGCCCAGTGGACAGGAAAGGAAGCTCCACCTAAAGAGGAACCATCTCGCCCGAAGTCCAGTGGACAGGAAAGGAAACTCCCCCTAAAGAGGAACTATGCAGGAACCATCTCTCCCTGGGGCCCAGTGGACAGGAAAGGAAGCTCCCCCTAAAGAGGAACTATGCAGGAACCATCTCTACCTGGGGCCCAGTGGACAGGAAAGGAAGCTCCCCTAAAGAGGAACTATGCAGGAACCATCTCTCCCCAAGGTCCAGTGGACAGGAAAGGAGGCTCTCTCTAAAGAGGAACTATGCAGGAACCACATCTTACTGAGGCCCAAAGGACAGGAAACGAAGCTCCCCTAAAGAGGAACTATGCAGGAACCATCTCTCCCCGATGCCCAGTGTACAGGAAAGGAAGCTCCCCCTAAAGAGGAACTATGCAGGAACCATCTCGCCCAGAAGTTCAGTGGACAGGAAATGAAACTCCCCCTAAAGAGATACTATGCAGGAACAATCTCTCCCTGGGGCCCAGTGAACAGGAAAGGAAGCTCCACTAAAGAGGGATTATGCAGGCACCATCTCTCCCGGGGCCCTCTGGACAGGAACGGAAGCGCACCCTAAAGAGGAACTATGCAGGAACCATCTCTCCTTGAACCCCAGTGGACAGGAAAGGAAACTCCCCCTAAAGAGGAACTATGGAGGAACCATCTCTCCCTGGGGCCCAGTGGACAGGAAAGGAATCTCCCCTAAAGAGGAACTATGCAGGAAACATATCTCCCTGAGGTCCAGTGGACAGGAAAGGAAGGTCCCCTAAAGAGGAATTATGCAAGAACCATCTCTCCCCGGGGCCCATTGGACAGGAAAGGAAACTCCCCCTAAAGAGGAACTATGCAGGAACCATCTCTCCCTGAGGTCCAGTGGACAGGAAACGAAGCTCCCCTAAAGAAAAACTATGCAGGAACCATCTCTCCTTGGGGCCCAGTGGACAGGGAAGGACGCTCTCACTAACAAGGAACTATGCATGAACCATCTCTCCTTAGGCCCAGTGGACAGGAAAGGAAGCTGCCCCTAAAGAGGAACTATGCAGGAAACATCTCTCCCCGAGGTCCAGTAGACAGGAAAGGAAGCTCCTCTAAAGAGGAACTATGCAGGCACCATCTCTCCCCGGGGCCCACTGGACAGGAACGGAAGCGCACCCTAAAGAGGAACTATGCAGGAACCATCTCTCCTTGAACCCCAGTGGACAGGAAAGGAAACTCCCCCTAAAGAGGAACTATGGAGGAACCATCTCTCCCTGGGGCCCAGTGAACAGGAAAGGAATCTCCCCTAAAGAGGAACTATGCAGTAACCATCTCTCCCCGGGGCCCAGTGGACCGGAAAGGAAACTCCCCCTAAAGAGGAACTATGCAGGAACCATCTCTCCCTAGGGCTCAGTGGACAGGAAAGGAATCTCCCCCTAAAGAGGAACTATGCAGGAACCATCTCTCCCTGGGGCCCAGTGGATAGGAAAGGAAGCTCCCCTAAAGACGACCTATGCACAAAACCATCTCTCCCTCGGGCCCAGTTGACAGGAAAGGAAGCTGCCCCTAAAGAGGAACTATGCAGGAAACATCTCCCCTTCGGGTCCAGTGGACAGGAAAGGAAGCTCCCCCTAAAGAGGAACTATGCAGGAACCATCTCTCCCTGAGGTCCAGTGGATAGGAAAGGAAGCTCCCCTAAAGAGGAATTATGCAAGAACCATCTCTCCCCGGGGCCCATTGGACAGGAAAGGAAACTCCCCCTAAAGAGGAACTATGCAGGAACCATCTCTCCCTGAGGTCCAGTGGACAGGAAAGGAAGCTCCCCTAAAGAGAAACTATGCAGGAACCATCTCTCCTTGGGGCCCAGTGGACAGGGAAGGAAGCTCCCACTAACAAGGAACTATGCAGGAACCATCTCTCCCTGAGGCCCAGTGGACAGGAAAGGAAGCTCCACCTAAAGAGGAACCATCTCGCCCGAAGTCCAGTGGACAGGAAAGGAAACTCCCCCTAAAGAGGAACTATGCAGGAACCATCTCTCCCTGGGGCCCAGTGGACAGGAAAGGAAGCTCCCCCTAAAGAGGAACTATGCAGGAACCATCTCTACCTGGGGCCCAGTGGACAGGAAAGGAAGCTCCCCTAAAGAGGAACTATGCAGGAACCATCTCTCCCCAAGGTCCAGTGGACAGGAAAGGAGGCTCTCTCTAAAGAGGAACTATGCAGGAACCACATCTTCCTGAGGCCCATAGGACAGGAAATGAAGCTCCCCTAAAGAGGAACTATGCAGGAACCATCTCTCCCCGTTGCCCAGTGTACAGGAAAGGAAGCTCCCCCTAAAGAGGAACTATGCAGGAACCATCTCGCCCAGAAGTTCAGTGGACAGGAAATGAAACTCCCCCTAAAGAGGAACTATGCAGGAACAATCTCTCCCTGGGGCCCAGTGAACAGGAAAGGAAGCTCCACTATAGAGGGATTATGCAGGCACCATCTCTCCCCAGGGCCCAGTGGACAGGAACGGAAGCTCACCCTAAAGAGGAATTATGCAGGAACCATCTCTCCCTAAACCCCAGTGGACAGGAAAGGAAACGCCCCCTAAAGAGGAACTATGGAGGAACCATCTCTCCCTGGGGCCCAGTGGACAGGAAAGGAATCTCCCCTAAAGAGGAACTATGCAGGAACCATCTCTCCCCGGGGCCCAGTGGACAGGAAAGGAAGCTCCCCCTAAAGAGGAACTATGCAGGAACCATCTCTCCCTGAGGTCCAGTGGACAGGAAAGGAAGCTCCCCTAAAGAGGAATAATGCAAGAACCATCTCTCCCCGGGGCCCATTGGACAGGAAAGGAAACTCCCCCTAAAGAGGAACTATGCAGGAACCATCTCTTGCTGAGGTCCAGTGGACAGGAAAGGAAGCTCCCCTAAAGAGAAACTATGCAGGAACCATCTCTCCTTGGGGCCCAGTGGACAGGGAAGGAAGCTCCCACTAACAAGGAACTATGCAGGAACCATCTCTCCCTGAGGCCCAGTGGACAGGAAAGGAAGCTCCACCTAAAGAGGAACCATCTCGCCCGAAGTCCAGTGGACAGGAAAGGAAACTCCCCCTAAAGAGGAACTATGCAGGAACCATCTCTCCCTGGGGCCCAGTGGACAGGAAAGGAATCTCCCCTAAAGAGGAACTATGCAGGAACCATCTCTCCACAAGGTCCAGTGGACAGGAAAGGAGGCTCTCTCTAAAGAGGAACTATGCAGGAACCACATCTTCCTGAGGCCCATAGGACAGGAAACGAAGCTCCCCTAAAGAGGAACTATGCAGGAACCATCTCTCCCCGATGCCCAGTGTACAGGAAAGGAAGCTCCCCCTAAAGAGGAACTATGCAGGAACCATCTCGCCCAGAAGTTCAGTGGACAGGAAATGAAATTCCCCCTGAAGAGGAACTATGCAGGAACCATCTCTCCCTGGGGCCCAGTGGACAGGAAAGGAAGCTCCCCCTAAAGAGGAACTATGCAGGAACCATCTCTACCTGGGGGCCAGTGGACAGGAAAGGAAGCTCCCCTAAAGAGGAACTATGCAGGAACCATCTCTCCCCAAGGTCCAGTGGACAGGAAAGGAGGCTCTCTCTAAAGAGGAACTATGCAGGAACCACATCTTCCTGAGGCCCATAGGACAGGAAACGAAGCTCCCCTAAAGAGGAACTATGCAGGAACCATCTCTCCCCGATGCCCAGTGTACAGGAAAGGAAGCTCCCCCTAAAGAGGAACTATGCAGGAACCATCTCGCCCAGAAGTTCAGTGGACAGGAAATGAAACTCCCCCTAAAGAGATACTATGCAGGAACAATCTCTCCCTGGGGCCCAGTGAACAGGAAAGGAAGCTCCACTAAAGAGGGATTATGCAGGCACCATCTCTCCCCGGGGCCCACTGGACAGGAACGGAAGCGCACCCTAAAGAGGAACTATGCAGGAACCATCTCTCCTTGAACCCCAGTGGACAGGAAAGGAAACTCCCCCTAAAGAGGAACTATGGAGGAACCATCTCTCCCTGGGGCCCAGTGGACAGAAAAGGAATCTCCCCTAATGAGGAACTAGGCAGGAAACATCTCTCCCTGAGGTCCAGTGGACAGGAAAGGAAGGTCCCCTAAAGAGGAATTATGCAAGAACCATCTCTCCCCGGGGCCCATTGGACAGGAAAGGAAACTCCCCCTAAAGAGGAACTATGCAGGAACCATCTCTCCCTGAGGTCCAGTGGACAGGAAAGGAAGCTCCCCTAAAGAGAAACTATGCAGGAACCATCTCTCCTTGGGGCCCAGTGGACAGGGAAGGAAGCTCCCACTAACAAGGAACTATGCATGAACCATCTCTCCCTGAGGCCCAGTGGACAGGAAAGGAAGCTGCCCCTAAAGAGGAACTATGCAGGAAACATCTCTCCCCGAGGTCCAGTAGACAGGAAAGGAAGCTCCTCTAAAGAGGAACTATGCAGGAACCATCTCTCCCTGAAGCCCAGAGGACAGGAAAGGAAACTCCCCCTAAAGAGGAACTATGCAGGAACCATCTCTCCCTAGGGCTCAGTGGACAGGAAAGGAATCTCCCCCTAAAGAGGAACTATGCAGGAACCATCTCTCCCTGGGGCCCAGTGGATAGGAAAGGAAGCTCCCCTAAAGAGGACCTATGCACAAAACCATCTCTCCCTCGGGCCCAGTTGACAGGAAAGGAAGCTGCCCCTAAAGAGGAACTATGCAGGAAACATCTCTCCCTCGGGTCCAGTGGACAGGAAAGGAAGCTCCCCCTAAAGAGGAACTATGCAGGAACCATCTCTCCCTGGGGCCCAGTGGACAGGAAAGGAAGCTGCCCCTAAAGAGGAACTATGCATGACCCATCTCTCCCCGTGGTCCAGTGGACAGGAAAGGAAGCTCCCCTAAAGAGGAACTATGCAGCAACCATCTCTCCCTGGGGCCCTGTGGACAGGAAAGGAAGCTCCCCCTAAAGAGTAACTATGCAGAAACCATCTCCCCTGAGGTCCAGTGGACAGGAAAGGAAGCTCCCGCTAAAGAGGAACTATGCAGGAACCATCTCTCCCTGAAGCCCAGTGGACAGGAAAGGAAACTCCCCCTAAAGAGGAACTATGCAGGAGCCATCTCTCCCTGGGGCCCAGTGGACAGGAAAGGAAGCTCCCCCTAAAGAGGAACTATGCAGGAACCATCTCTCCCTGGGGCCCAGTGGACAGGAAAGGACGCTCCCCCTAAAGAGGAACTATGCAGGAACCATCTCTCCCACCTGGGGTCCAGTGTACAGGAAAGGAAGCTCCCCCTAAAGAGGAACTATGCAGGACCCATCTCCCCCAGAGGTGCAGTGGACAGGAAAGGAAGCTCCCTAAAGTGGAACTATGCAGGAACCATCTCTCCCTGGGGCCCAGTGGACAGGAAAGGAAGCTCCCCCTAAAGAGGAACTATGCAGGAACCATCTCCCCCCGAGGTTCAGTGGACAGGAAAGGAAGGTCCCGCTAAAGAGGAACTATGCAGAAACCATCTCTCCCTGAAGTCCAGTGGACAGGAAAGGAAACTCCCCCTAAAGAGGAACTCTGCAGGAGCCATCTCTCCCTGGGGCCCAGTGGACAGGAAAGGAAGCTCCCCCTAAAGAAGAACTATGCAGTAATCATCTCTCCCTGAAGTCCAGTGAACAGGAAAGGAAGCTCTCCTAAAGAGAAATTATGCTGGGACCATCTCTTCCTGGGGCCCAGTGGACAGGAAAGGAAGCTGCCCCTAAAGAGGAACTATGCGGGAACCATCTCTCACTGAGGCCCAGTGGACAGGAAAGGAAGCTCCCCTAAAGAGGAACTATGCAGGAACCATCTCTTCCCGGGGCCCAGGAGACAGGAAAGGAAGCTCCCCCTAAAGAGGAACTATGCAGGAACCATCTCTCCTGAGGTCCAGTGGACAGGAAAAGAAGCTCCCCCTAAAGAGGAACTATGCAGGAACCATATCTCCCTGGGGCCCAGTGGACAGGAAAGGAAGCTCCCCCCAAAAAGGAACTATGCAGGAACCATCTCTCCCCGAGGCCCAGTGTATAGGAAAGAAAGCTCCCCTAAAGAGGAACTATGCAGGAACCATCTCTCCCTGGGGTCCAGTGGACAGGAAAGGAAGCTCCCCTAAAGAGGAACTATGCAGGAACCATCTCCCCCCGAGGTCCAGTGGACAGGAAAGGAAGCTCCTGCTAAAGAGGAACTATGCAGGAACCATCTCTCCCTGAAGCCCAATGGACAGTAAAGGAAGCTCCACCTAAAGAGGAACCATCTTGCCCCAAGTCCAGTGGATAGGAAAGGAAACTCCCCCTAAAGAGGAACTATGCAGGAACCATCTCTCCCTGGGGCCCAGTGGACAGGAAAGGAAGCTCCTCTAAAGAGGAACTATGCAGGAACCATCTCTACCTGGGGCCCAGTGGACAGGAAAGGAAGCTCCCCTAAAGAGGAACTATGCAGGAACCATATCTCCCTGAGGCCCATAGGACAGGAAACGAAGCTCCCCTAAAGAGAAACTATGCAGGAACCATCTCGCACAGAAGTTCAGTGGACAGGAAATTAAACTCCCCCTAAAGAGGAACTGTGCAGGAACAATCTCTCCCTGGGGCCCAGTGAACAGGAAAGGAAGCTCCGCTAAAGAGGGATTATGCAGGCACCATCTCTCCCCGGGACCCAGTGGACAGGAACAGAAGCTCACCCTAAAGAGGAATTATGCAGGAACCATCTCTCCCTAAACCCCAGTGGACAGGAAAGGAAACGCCCCCTAAAGAGGAACTATGGAGGAACCATCTCTCCCTGGGGCCCAGTGGACAGGAAAGGAATCTCCCCTAAAGAGGAACTATGCAGGAACCATCTCTCCCCGGGGCCCAGTGGACAGGAAAGGAATCTCCCCCTAAAGAGGAACTATGCAGGAACCATCTCTCCCTGAGGTCCAGTGGACAGGAAAGGAAGCTCCCCTAAAGAGGAATTATGCAAGAACCATCTCTCCCCGGGGCCCATTGGACAGGAAAGGAAACTCCCCCTAAAGAGGAACTATGCAGGAACCATCTCTCCCTGAGGTCCAGTGGACAGGAAAGGAAGCTCCCCTAAAGAGAAACTATGCAGGAACCATCTCTCCTTGGGGCCCAGTGGACAGGGAAGGAAGCTCCCACTAACAAGGAACTATGCAGGAACCATCTCTCCCTGAGGCCCAGTGTACAGGAAAGGAATCTCCACCTAAAGAGGAACCATCTCGCCCGAAGTCCAGTGGACAGGAAAGGAAACTCCCCCTAAAGAGGAACTATGCAGGAACCATCTCTCCCTGGGGCCCAGTGGACAGGAAAGGAAGCTCCTCCTAAAGAGGAACTATGCAGGAACCATCTCTACCTGGGGCCCAGTGGACAGGAAAGGAAGCTCCCCTAAAGAGGAACTATGCAGGAACAACCATCTCTCCCCAAGGCCCAGTGGACAGGAAAGGAGGCTCTCTCTAAAGAGGAACTATGCAGGAACCACATCTCCCTGAGGCCCAAAGGACAGGAAACGAAGCTCCCCTAAAGAGGAACTATGCAGGAACCATCTCTCCCCGATGCCCAGTGTACAGGAAAGGAAGCTCCCCCTTAAGAGGAACTATGCAGGAACCATCTCGCCCAGAAGTTCAGTGGACAGGAAATGAAACTCCCCCTAAAGAGGAACTATGCAGGAACAATCTCTCCCTGGGGCCCAGTGAACAGCAAAGGAAGCTCCATTAAAGAGGGATTATGCAGGCACCATCTTTCCCCGGGGCCCAGTGGACAGGAACGGAAGCGCACCCTAAAGAGGAACTATGCAGGAACCATCTCTCCTTGAACCCCAGTGGACAGGAAAGGAAACTCCCCCTAAGGAGGAACTATGGAGGAACCATCTCTCCCGGGGCCCAGTGGACAGGAAAGGAATCTCCCCTAAAGAGGAACTATGCAGGAACCATCTCTCCCTGAGGTCCAGTGGACAGGAAAGGAAGGTCCCCTAAAGAGGAATTATGCAAGAACCATCTCTCCCCGGGGCCCATTGGACAGGAAAGGAAACTCCCCCTAAAGAGGAACTATGCAGGAACCATCTCTCTCTGAGGTCCAGCGGACAGGAAAGGAAGCTCCCCTAAAGAGAAACTATGCAGGAACCGTCTCTTCTTGGGGCCCAGTGGACAGGGAAGGAAGCTCCCACTAACAAGGAACTATGCATGAACCATCTCTCCCTGAGGCCCAGTGGACAGGAAAGGAAGCTGCCCCTAAAGAGGAACTATGCAGGAAACATCTCTCCCCGAGGTCCAGTAGACAGGAAAGGAAGCTCCTCTAAAGAGGAACTATGCAGGAACCATCTCTACCTGAAGCCCAGTGGTCAGGAAAGGAAGTTCCTCTAAAGAGGAACTATGCAGGAACCATCTCTCCCCGGGGCCCAGTGGACCGGAAAGGAAGCTGCCCCTAAAGAGGAACTATGCAGGAATCATCTCTCCCTGAAGCCCAGAGGACAGGAAAGGAAACTCCCCCTAAAGAGGAACTATGCAGGAACCATCTCTCCCTAGGGCTCAGTGGACAGAAAAGGAAGCACCCCCTAAAGAGGAACTATGCAGGAACCATCTCTCCCTGGGGCCCAGTAGACAGGAAAGGAAGCTGCCCCTAAAGAGGAACTATGCATGACCCATCTCTCCCCGTGGTCCAGTGGACAGGAAAGGAAGCTCCCCTAAAGAGGAACTATGCAGGAACCATCTCTCCCTGGGGCCCAGTGGACAGGATAGGAAGCTCCCCCTAAAGAGGAACTATGCAGGAACCATCTCCCCCTGAGGTCCAGTGGACAGGAAAGGAAGCTCCCGCTAAAGAGGAACTATGCAGGAACCATCTCTCCCTGAAGCCCAGTGGACAGGAAAGGAAGCTGCCCCTAAAGAGGAACTATGCATGACCCATCTCTCCCCGTGGTCCAGTGGACAGGAAAGGAAGCTCCCCTAAAGAGGAACTATGCAGGAACCATCTCTCCCTGGGGCCCAGTGGACAGGAAAGGAAGCTCCCCCTAAAGAGGAACTATGCAGGAACCATCTCTCGCTGGGGTCCAGTGGACAGGAAAGGAAGCTCCCCCAAAGAGGAACTATGCAAGAACCATCTTTCCTTGAAGTCCAGTGGACAGGAAAGGAAGCTCCCCTAAAGAGAAAGTATGCTGGAACCATCTCTTCCTGGGGCCCAGTGGACAGGAAAGGAAGCTGCCCCTTAAGAGGAACTATGCAGGAACCATCTCTCCCTGAGGCCCAGTGGACAGGAAAGGAAGCTCCCCTAAAGAGGAACTATGCAGGAACCATCTCTTCCCGGGGCCCAGGAGACAGGAAAGGAAGTTCCCCCTTAAGAGGAACTATGCAGGAACCATCTCTCCCTGAGGTCCAGTGGACATGAAAGGAAGCTCCCTCTAAAGAGGAACTATGCAGGAACCCTCTCTCCCTGGGGTCCAGTGGACAGGAAAGGAAGCTCCCCCTAAAAAGGAACTATGCAGGAACCATCTCTCCCTTGGGCCCAGTGGACTGGAAAGAAAGCTCCCCTAAAAAGGAAGTATGCAGGAACCATCTCACCATGAGGTCCAGTGGACAGGAAAGGTAGCTCCCCCTAAAAAGGATCTATGCAGGAACCATCTCTCCCTGGGGCCCAGTGGACAGGAAAGGAAGCTCCCCCTAAAAAGGAACTATGCAGGAACCATCTCTCCCTTGGGCCCAGTGGGCAGGAAAGGAAACTTCCCCTAAAGAGGAACTATGCAGGAACCATCTCTCCATGGGGCCCAGTGGACAGGAAAGGAAGCTGCCCCTAAAGAGGAACTATGCCGGAACCATCTCCCCTCGAGGTCCAGTGAACAGGAAAGGAAGCTCCCGCTAAAGAGGAACTATGCAGGAACCATCTCTCCTTGAAGCCCAGTGGACAGGAAAGGAAACTCCCCCTAAAGAGGAAATATGCAAGAGCCATCTCTCCCTGGTGCCCAGAGGACAGTTAAGAAAGCTCCCCCTAAAGAGGAACTATGTAGGAACCATCTCTCCCTGGGGCCCAGTGGACAGGAAAGGAAGCTCCCCCTAAAGAGGAACTATGCAAGAACCATCTCTCCCTGAAGTCCAGTGGACAGGCAAGGAAGCTCCCCCTAAAGAGAAACTATTTCTGGAACCATCTTTTCCTGGGGCCCAGTGGACAGGAAAGGAAGCTGCCCCTAAAGAGGAACTATGCAGGAACCATCTCTCCCTGTGGCCCAGTGTATAGGAAAGGAAGCTCCCTCTAAAGAGGAACTATGCAGGAACCATCTCTCCCTGAGGCCCAGGAGACAGGGAAGGAAGCTCCCGCTAAAGAGGAACTATGCTGGAACCATCTGTGCCTGTGAAGGAGTGCCTCTGCCTCGCATGCAGCATAGTCCTCACTAGTCCAGACAGAATCAGAGTCGTCCCTCTTTTGGGAGTAATGCAGCGGCAGACCAAGCACCTGTGAGATTTCCAGCCCTTGCGATGGGCTGAAGATACATCTACATCCAGACTGGCTATTTCAATTATTGTTATCAGTATCATTATCACTCTTATTATTCCTGTTATTATGATTCGAACATGTATTGAGCGCGGACCTCTCTTCAGGAAGCAATAGAGTGCTTTACAATCATCACAAAAAACGTGTCTCAGACAATCATCCTCTGGCAATGGTCAGTCTGGATTTTGAAAGAGGGAAGAAGGTATGGAAATGGGGATCGCCCTTTGAAGTAGAATTCCAGGTGGCTACTGGAGCCTTCCTGGAACTTTTCTGGTGGGATTGAGGACATCTGGAAGCTAGTTTTCAGGAGACAAACTCTTGAAGTGTTTTGAGATTGCCAGCGCACCGCCCAGGTCCCTGTTGCCAACTTAGGATATGCCCCTGATACTGATGACCCTACAGGGACATCGCTTTGACACACAAAGGGTCAATTCCTAATTATCAAATTCTTGTTTTTGTTGGCCATAATCTGATTGGTGTACTGGGAGGCTCCAGGCCTGCGCGCTTCCCTTCGCACGCTTGGAACTGGATATGCTAATCAATTTGCACGTTACAGGAGTGCATCACACTCTGCAAAGCGCTTGGGAACTGGCTCTTCACCGGAACCTATGAAAATCCACAACGGGACCAGGTCCCTTAGACATCTCAGGCAAATCTGGCGCAGATCCATGAGTCCACCAAACCTACCAGTTAACAGCAACCAACATCAAGGATTGGCCATCGAAAAAAGGGAGCTTGCCCCAGACTCAGCAGAGGCAGCCACACAAGATCCGGGGTATCACTCAGCACCCCTGAGCGACAGGCCCTGCTCTAGGCTTCCACCCCGCCTGAGGGAAAAGGGAGGACGCTCTCGTGAGCATTGACTCGGCCCCAGCGTTGGCATGGTAGAAGTTCAAAAAGGATATCCTGGTCTCCAACCCAGGCCTCCCTACCGTTAAAAAAAAAAAAAAGGTAAACAATTTTTATTGGTTTTCAAACAAACAGTACGTTTAACAATCAACAATAAACCAACAACTCCCACAGTACTTGTCTTTTATTGCATGATGCGGACATGTGCTTGATGTCTACTGTTTCCATTATCCCTCCCTCCAACAAGCCTACCCCGCACCATCCACTTGCTCTTTATTCATTGGTGGTGTTTCCGCGTCAGTATCTTCGGGCGATTCTGTGCTCGAGCTCCCTTGGATGGGGCCCCGGAGTGTGGCCACTAGATGTTTCCAGGGTGTTAGGGTTTCCGTTTCTTTCACACCCCCTTTATTGGCTGCCTCGCTCCATACAACAGTTTCAGCTTCGGACCATTTACGGAGATCGGCCCACCAGACCTCTGCCTTGGGTCTGTTAGGAGCTTTCCACCCCATGGCTATCCTGTGCTTGGCCAGTATGTAGGCCATGTCTCTGAGTTTGCTAACATGTTTCAATCGGCGTGGCCTGGGGAACCCTCCCACTATGCATGCCCATATCAAGTCTATTTTCAGGATACTCTCTCTCTCGTTCAGTCTTTGGGCTACCTCTCCCCAATACCTTCTTATTTCCGGGCATGCCCAGAACATATGTATCAGCCCAGCATTCTCCTCCCCGCATTTAGGACATTTTTGTGGTCCCGCGCCTTTAAATCGCGAAATTCTCAGGGGGGTCATGTATGCTCTGTGGGTTATATACAGTTGTATTTGTTGTAGCCTCGCATTTCTGGACACTTTTTTGTGGTACCTCTGTACCCGTGCCCATAGCCCATCCATCATTGGTTCTCCGGCTTCCTCCTCCCTTTCCTGTCTCAACTGTGTCACCTCCCTTCCCACTCTTGACATCAGTAGTTCATATATCCGGGAGACCTCATGTCCTCCTTCCGAGCTATCGTACAGTGTTTCAATGGCCATGTCTGGTTGCTCCCCTAGCGTTATTTTGGACCATGTCTCCTTCCCTTTTCGTACTAGTCTATTATAAGTTATATGTTGTCCCAGGTGTAACCCTGTTTCCTCTACCAGCTCATCAAATCCCTTTACCACCCCCTCTAAACATATATCGCCATCGTTGCAATGCCTACTGACTCCCAGTGTGTACGGATCGATCTCCTTAGTTGGGCATCTCCTCCGGTCAGTGTCACTAGCGGCACTTGCGGTGAATATGGGGTCCGATTATTTATGGACTGGCACATTTTACACCATACTCGCTTCCCTAGTGCCAGCATACCTGAGCTCTTCCCTGTTTCACATTTAGGAAGCCAGATCCATTCTCTCAGGAAATACGGGGCACATTTGTGTCCAAACAACCTGGACTCTGCTGTAGAGTCTTCGGCTAGCCATTCAGTCACGTGTCTCAGTTGGCTGGCCAGCTAATACATCTCAAAATTGTTTCTAAAAGAGCTTGGCTGCTGCGGTTTGGTCTAACATGGCGACATGGTTAGATTGGTTATCAATAATTATCAAGAAGAGTCCGTTCAGTGTAGATGGTCGCGTCCCACCAGGTTTTGGGTTTGGCCAAGAACAAACCCTCTTAGTCATATGGATAAAAGTTGAATAACCCGGAATGAGACTGCGCCCAATGTGCAAGGGTGTAATTTATTTAACAAAATGCCCTTTTACAATGGCACGTGTTTCGGTCTCCCATTAGACCTTTTTCAAATCAGGGCCAATGTACTATCATGACACCATGTATTATAACACAAATTAGAGAAATAAACATGTATGCGTTACAGTCAGTTTAAATCCAAATTCAAACATTCATTTTGAAAAAGAAAAAAATAGTAATAAAAGTAAATAAAAGCCAGACAATAAATGGGATGGGGAAAGGGGAAGGAGTGATGGGGATGCAAGAATGATGTAAAACAGCTCGTTAGGTTTTTTCTCTTGTCAACGTGATAATCAACTTGCTTGCATTAGACCTTGTTATAAGTTATGGAAATTTTTTCATTTTTACCTTAAAATCTTCTAGTGACTAGGGGCATCCCTGTCTTGAGCCTCTACTAAGCTGCCATCTTTCTGAAATAACCGCTCCTGTTCTAACTCTGGCTAGTGGTGAGCTATATAGTAATTCCACCTATTTCAGGTACCCTGATCCCATCCCATTAGGGTTGCCAGCAGCCATGGCCATTTGACCGAGTCAAATGCCTTTACTGCATCTAATGACACTATAGCTAATTTGCCTGAGGCCCCCTCGGACTGTATGTAGTAGTCTTCTAAGGTTATTGGATCTTCTATGTGGGACATATCCAGTCTGATCAGGGTGTATCAATATACTGATAACCCCTTTCATCCTGTTTGCGAGCACAACCGTGAAGATTTTGCTGTCCTGGTTCAGCATCGACAACGGTCTGTATGATCTGCAGTCTGTGCCCAGCTTGTTGGGTTTGAGGAGTGGGATAATGATTGCTTCTCTGAGGGATTCCGGTATAGTCCCCACCTCGTAAGCTTCATTTAGCATTGCTAACAGCGGAAGGAGTACTTCTTTATTAGAGGTTTTATAGAATTTGCTAGGGAGGCCATCTGTGCCTGAAGTCTTGCTAGTTGGTAGCTGCTCTACCACCGCCTCTCATTCTTCTAGTGTGATCGTGATCGGGGCTTCTAGATTTTCCCGTTCTTCGGCACTTATTTTCGGTAAACCAATATCCTTCAAGATTTCTATTATTTCCTTGTCATTCCCCGACACAGTATCGCTATACAATTGCTTATAGAATTTGAGAAACCCTTCATTCACGCCTTCTTGGGTATCCAGTGTCAGTCCACCTTCTCCTTGTATCTCTCTGATCATGGGCCTAGGGATCTCGCTTTTATATAGCCATGCCAGTAATCTTCCTGGTTTATCCCCCTTAGTGTGTTGACGCTCCGTGTATTTGTTGTAATTTAAGTTACACAGTCTCTCCCAATATCCCATACATTCCTGCTGTAGTCTGGTGATGTTATTAGCATATTGCTGTGAATGGTTCCCGTTGTTTGTTAGTATCTCTAATTTCTCCTCAGCATTCTGAAGTTGTAACAGTATACCCTCCTGTAGTCCCTTGGATTTGGCTATAGCTGCTCTTCTAACCACCACTTTAAAAGCCTCCCACAGGGTCCCGGTTGCCTTTACACTTCCCGTGTTAATTCGGAGGTATTCCACTATTTTGCTTCTGAGGTCTTCTCTAAAGACCATGTCCTTTAAGGCCTCTGCTCTGAGTCTCCAAGTGGGGATCCTGGCTCTGGGGGTTGCGTTTTGCCATGATAAAGTCTGTGGCGAGTGGTCTGAAATTACTCTTGCTCTGTATTCTGGATGCGCGATTTCTTGGGTAATCTCTTGCGTGACAAATACGTAATCTAACCGCGTGTACAGGTTTTGAGGGGCGGAGTAATGCGAGTAATGCCTGTCATGTGGCTGGTACAGCCTCCACGTGTCCTCTAGTTGGAGGTCTTGCAGTAGCGTTCTTAGGGCTTTGGCGGCAGGGCCCACCCCTGCCGCCAAAGCCCTAAGAACGCTTTGTATCTGATCTGTCGACTGTTGGATCCAGTGGAAAGTTAAAGTCTGCCCCCCAAATGACTGTGCAGCCTAGGTACGGGCTAATTTTGCTGTATAGGGTCCTGAAGTAGGTCACTGTGTCCTGGTTCGGGGCGTATGTCTTAACAATGCATACTTCTCTGTTTTCGATTAGTGTCAGGAATTGGAGGCTGTGGAAGCGCTGGAAGTTTTGCTCACGCTCCAGTCCTCACCCAAGATGGCCGCCGAACCTTTATAGGCAGGCTCCTCCCACAAGCCGACGCGTTGTATCTGTTTACCAGCGCTCGGTTCGTGTGGAGATTCTCTCGTGAAATTCATCCGTTCCGGCTTCCTACTTTCGCCTATTGTTTGATTCTTTACTGTACTCTTCAGCCCTTCTTGTGTTAGCCTTGTACACCCGTTGTTTTTTGCTTTCTCCTTTGCCTAAATTTTCTACTGCACTGTACGCCGTATTCGGCTTGCTCTGGGCCGTGCCGTGCTTACTTTTTTCTTTGCCTTCCTAACGTGTATTTCTGTTGGTAATTCTTTTGAGCACTATTGGTCTTTTCATTTCTTTTACTTTTAGGTACCGGGGGTATAATTGCAACCGGCGCCGTCACTCTGTTTTAGCGAGCGAAGCCTTGCTCACTAAGACCTTAAGGAGCATTTCTTAACTGGGGAGTGGGTTTCTTTCACGGTACTTCTTCCTTTCTTCCTAACTGTTCGCCTTTGCGATCTGCTCTGAATGGGTTCTTTTCTCCTTACCTACTTACCTTTTCTAGTCCTTTTTCTCTGTTATTCTGTTTAGTCTGAACCTCTGGCTCTAGTAGCTATCTTGTATTCTCCTGTTTAATATTCCACATCTCCTGGATACACTGAGCATTCATCAGCGGTGGAGTTTGTTCTAAAGTCTAACGGACTTCCTTGCCTGCTGCAAATGGAACTTTCATAATGGGAAGAGAGGAGTTCTAATTGCCGCCCAGCAGAACCCAATTGGGAACAGGGTTTTTTCTGCCTTAGTGCTTTTTCCCTGAATCTAGGACTGGCCCCCTGGGGATCCCCGCGGTCAGGGAATATCTCTGCCAAGGTGGGCTCCGGAGGGGACAGACCCTATCTGTACGATAAAAAGGCCCGAGCACCAAAGGACAAGACTCCCACAAGGAGGAGGGATCAGAAGAGATCAGAGGCTACTCTTACAGAACCCATTCCGGAAGAAACAGGTGAGGAGTTGGGGGAGGAAGCCTCGGTATCTGACAGCATACAACGCCCAAGATCCTTCATGGCGTCACTCGAGCAGTATCAGGAGTTGGTGGCTGCTCTGCAGAACCTTACTATGGAGGTGCAGGCCCTGCGAACAGAGAACGTAGCCCTCCGACAGCAAGTGGTGTTACATCGGGATGATCGCGGGGACCTGCCTACTATGCCCCTTTCCTTTGGCAAATACAATGGACATCCAGGAGAACTGAAGGAATTCCTTGACGCTTGCAGGGTGTATTTCGCCTTCCGACCTCACGCCTTTGAGACAGCCAGATCAAAGGTTGGGTTCATTATAGCCAATCTTACCGGAAACGCTCTTTCATGGGCTACACCCATTGTTACCCGAAACGATCCCCTTCTGAGTGACTATGACCGTTTTACGGAACTTTTCAGTGAAAGGTTTGATAGGCCAGAAGTATTCTATTCATCCTTGGAAGCAATCCTAGATATCAAACAAGGAAATAGGGACGTTCAAACTTATCTAACTCGCTTCCAGAGGCTAGCAACCAAGGCAGATTGGCCCGATTCCGCCCAGCAAACCATCTACAGAAGAGGTCTCCAGGACGAAATCAAAGATGAACTAGCCAGAGTAGCCCGTCCTGCAACTTTTCAGGAGCTAGTGACATTGTCCCTTCAGATTGAATTCCGTCTTCAAGAAAGAAGATCTGAGAGAAGAAGAAACCGAAGCTTCTCACAACCTACCCCTACTCCTCCACCTAGAGCCAGCCCTGCTACAGATGAGCCTATGCAGATTGGAGCTGCCCGTGGTCCTCTGACGCCAGAAGAAAGAAGAAAGAGGAGAGAGGCAGGACTATGCATGTACTGTGGCTCCTCCACACATTTGTTGAGAGAATGCACTGAAGTTCCTCCTCGTCGACAGGGAAACTTCCGCCCCCGATCTATAGCAAGGGAAGTCCCGGGGGAGGTAACAAGCACCCTTGCAGCTACACAAGAGCAGTGAACACCCCGGAAGACAACAGTTTAATGGTGTTCAGAGTGGACCTATGGTTAACCGAAGAAGCTCCCACAGAAGTGTTCGCCATGTTGGATTGTGGAGCAGCGGGAAATTTCATCGACTCCAAGTGGGCTACAGAGCACTTGGTACCCGCCAAACCCAAGGTTACCTCGATTCCGGTAGAAGGGGTTGATGGTAGACCCTTGTCATCCGGACCCATAACTTTGGAAACTGTTCCATTAAGGGTGAGGTTAGGTCAACATGAAGAGTTTCTGGTGTTTGATCAGATCCGAGCTGCTCATTTCCCATTGGTATTAGGGATTCCTTGGTTAAGAAGACACAACCCTCACATAGATTGGACTACAAACCGGGTTTCTTTCAATTCTAAGTTCTGTGATAATCACTGTATGACCTTGTGTAACGCTCCCCACACTGTAGACCGCAGGAGAAGTATCCAGAAGCCAGTCACAGTGGCCTCAATTCCCTTACATTACCAGGACTTCTCAGAGGTATTCATGGACACAATTCCAAAACAACTACCACCCCATAGAACCGAGGATTGCTGTATCGATCTGATACCGGAAGCAGTAGTACCATTCGGAAGAATGTACCCTTTGTCACTACCGGAAAGGAAGGCATTAAGAGAGTATCTAGATGTAAATTTGCAGAACGGACTCATTCAAGAATCCAAATCTTCATGTGGTGCCTCCCTATTCTTCATCCCAAAAAAGGACTCGACAGAACTTCGCCCTTGTATAGACTACAGGGGTCTCAACAAGGTCACTGTCCGGGATAGATATCCCATGCCCTTGATTCGGGACGTCTTGGAGGCTGTACAGGGGGCGGAGTACTTCACGAAGCTTGACCTGAGAGGCGCCTATCACCTCTTGCGAATCAGACAAGGAGACGAGTGGAAGACGGCTTTCCGCACCCCATTTGGGCTCTATGAATATCGTGTGATGCCCTTTGGCCTAGTAAACGCACCAGCCGTCTTCCAGAGGTACATGGACAAGGTTTTCGCTGACATGCTGTTTGTGTCGGTAGTGGTGTACCTGGACGACATCCTGATCTACTCCAAGTCCTTGTCTGAGCACAGATCACTGGTCCGACTGGTTTTACAACGTTTGCAGTCCCATTATCTGCTAGTAAAACCAGAGAAGTGTTCATTCGAATCCACGAGGGTGTCCTACTTGGGTTTCGTATTGTCTAAGGAAGGTATTGAAATGGATGCAAATAAGGTAAAGGCCATAAGAAACTGGAAAGATCCTACCAACATCAAGGAACTGCAAGGGTTTCTAGGATTGGCACATTTTTATAGGAGGTTTATTCCCAATTTTTCCAAAAAGGTACTCCCTCTGACCTCCTTGTTGAAGAAGGGTGTTAGATTCGCTTTTGACGGAGAACCTCGAAAAGCATTCGACTTTTTAAAGAAATGTTTTTCCACAGCACCCATCCTGGTTCAACCAGATCAGGCTAAGCCCTTTATTCTGGAAACAGATGCTTCTACGGGGGCAGTAGGGGCAGTATTACTTCAAGAGACAGAAGACAGCTATGAACATCCGATCGCATACTACTCCAAGACTTTAACTAGTAGTGAGCGAAACTACTCTGTTATCGAAAAGGAACTTTTGGCAATAAAGCTGGCCTGCCAAGAGTGGAGACACCTCCTGCAGGGAGCCACACATCCTTTCACTATTAGAACTGACCACCGCAACCTACGGGTCTTACAACAATTGGAATGTTCCAATGCCAGACACGCCAGATGGGCGTATTTTTTCCTACAATACGACTTCATGATGACTTACATACCCGGCACAGAAAACAAGAAGGCAGACGCCTTATCTAGAAGCCTAGGAGATCCATCCGGATCCTATATAGGACATGAACTGGTTTTGCCACATCTCACCGTGTTGGCTTCTACGGTTTCGTTTCTTCAGGATTTAATCCCTCAATATCAGATGTGTGCTGAGCTTCCGCTGTCTACTAAACAGGAAAAAGATGGGTTGTTTTATCATGAAGGAGCCCTCTATATCCCCACAAAGAAGCTGCAAGAACAGATACTTTCTTGGTGTCATGACACCCCCCTGACAGGGCATTCTGGTATTAGGAAGACCTTTGATTTGGTCCGGAGAGGATTCTGGTGGCCTACCCTACGAAGGGACGTAGGTCAGTATGTCTCTACTTGTTCAATTTGTGCTTCCAACAAACACCAAACAGGAAAACCTCTGGGGTTATTACACCAACACTCCTTACCGGATCGCCCATGGAAACACTTATCCACTGACTTTATTGTGGATCTGCCTCCTTCATACGGAATGACCACAATCATGGTGACGGTCGATTCCTTTAGCAAGCTGGCACATTTCTCCGCCTTCAAGCAAGTGCCTTCGGCCTCAGAGATGGCTGAAACATTTCTCCAAGACATAGTCCGTCTACATGGCCTACCTAAAACCATAGTTTCGGACAGAGGACCACAATTTACCTCAAAGTTCTGGTCTTCTCTCTGCCAGGTTCTCGGAATTCATAAGGCTCTTTCCTCAGGATACCATCCTCAAAGCAACGGCCAATCGGAGAGACTCAATGCCAATCTGGAGCAATATCTCAGGTGTTTTTGTAGTCCCCAACAGGAAGATTGGTATCGCTTCCTCCCGCAAGCGGAATTCGCCTACAACAACTCTCTTTACACCTCGATCCAGATGAGTCCTTTCTATTGTACCTATGGCTACCATCCTCAACACTTGCCCGGGCTCAGTCCGCCTTCAACCAAAATTCCAACTCTGGGTACGATTCTACAGGACTTGCAAGAAGCTCACAAACTCGCTAAGGAGGCACACCAAGCTAGTCAACTTTCACAAAAGAGATGGGCCGACAAAGGTCAGAGAGCCCATCCCACCTGGAAGGTGGGACAATTAGTCTGGTTATCCACCAGATTCCTACCCAAGTGGGTTCATAGGGGGAAGTTCTCCTCTCGTTTCCTTGGGCCATTTTCCATCATACAACAAATCAATCCAGTTGCTTATAACTCAGGATGCCAGAATACCTCAGAAGGATACATCCTGTCTTTCATGTCTCACTTCTCAAAGAACATAAGGAGGATCCCTTCAAGAGACCTGTGAACCGTACACGAGCCCGTGTGAAACCAACACCTGAAGAATACGAGGTGTCTCATCTGGTGGATTCTAGTTACCGCAAAGGTACTATCTGGTCCATTGGAAGAACTATCCAGTAGCAGAGAGGACGTGGGAACCTGTGGGTCATATACACGCCCCGCGTCTGGTGCAGAAGTTCCATCAACTCCATCCGGGCAAACCCGGGGGTGCCCCGAGAAAGAGGGGGTATACTGTCAGGAATTGGAGGCTGTGGAAGCGCTGGAAGCTTTCATCACGCTCCAGTCCTCACCCAAGATGGCCGCCGAACCTTTATAGGCAGGCTCCTCCCACAAGCCGACGCGTTGTATCTGTTTACCAGCGCTCGGTTCGTGTGGAGATTCTCTCGTGAAATTCATCCGTTCCGGCTTCCTACTTTCGCCTATTGTTTGATTCTTTACTGTACTCTTCAGCCCTTCTTGTGTTAGCCTTGTACACCCGTTGTTTTTTGCTTTCTCCTTTGCCTAAATTTTCTACTGCACTGTACGCGGTATTCGGCTTGCTCTGGGCCATACCGTGCTTACTTTTTTCTTTGCCTTCCTAATGTGTATTTCTGTTGGTAATTATTTTGAGCACTATTGGTCTTTTCATTTCTTTTACTTTTAGGTACCGGGGGTATAACTGCAACCGGCGCCGTCACTCTGTTTTAGCGAGCGAAGCCTTGCTCACTAAGACCTTAAGGAGCATTTCTTAACTGGGGAGTGGGTTTCTTTCACGGTACTTCTTCCTTTCTTCCTAACTGTTCGCCTTTGTGATCTGCTCTGAATGGGTTCTTTTCTCCTTACCTACTTACCTTTTCTAGTCCTTTTTCTCTGTTATTCTGTTTAGTCTGAACCTCTGGCTCTAGTAGCTATCTTGTATTCTCCTGTTTAATATTCCACATCTCCTGGATACACTGAGCATTCATCAGCGGTGGAGTTTGTTCTAAAGTCTAACGGACTTCCTTGCCTGCTGCAAATGGAACTTTCATAATGGGAAGAGAGGAGTTCTAATTGCCGCCCAGCAGAACCCAATTGGGAACAGGGTTTTTTCTGCCTTAGTGCTTTTTCCCTGAATCTAGGACTGGCCCCCTGGGGAAACCCGCGGTCAGGGAATATCTCTGCCAAGGTGGCCTCCAGAGGGGACAGACCCTATCTGTACGATAAAAAGGCCCGAGCACCAAAGGACAAGACTCCCACAAGGAGGAGGGATCAGAATAGATCAGAGGCTACTCTTACAGAACCCATTCCGGAAGAAACAGGTGAGGAGTTGGGGGAGGAAGCCTCGGTATCTGACAATTAGTCCCCTCAATATTACCATCCTCCGGTCGGCCTCGGTCGTGAACTGTAGCAACTGGAATGGAACATGTGGCGCCACCCAAGTGACCACCCCCCTAGCATAGGTTGAATTCGTTGCACCTATGAGGGTTCCCGTCCCTTTATTTTTTAGGACTTCTAGTTTCTCTTTAGTGAGGTGCGTTTCTTGTATCAGTGCAATATCTATCTTCTGTCTTTTTAGGTACATCATGACTTTGTTTCTTTTTAAGTAACTGTTTAGCCCCCTAACATGCCAGGTCATTATCTTCGAGTCTCCCATGTCTTATCCATGTCCCATCCCCCCTCCCTCCCCTCTCTTTATCCATCTTCGCCTTGGATGTGCACTTTTATAGGCTTGTTCCCAAACTACTAACACCCCAACTTCTAAAACTCCCCCCCCTACCCCCAACAAAACCGCATCCCTCAACTTCCTCCCTCCCCCCTCCCTGCCCATCCCCAACCGTTTCACAGTTCCATCCCTGGATCTCAGGCACTCCCGCATTTAGTCCTACCTCGGCTAGCCGATATTAGGAACTCTGCAGGGTGGTTACCTTACTACCGGCAACCTAACTAACTAAACTACTGGGGTGTAGAGGTGGGTCCACTATGTCCTGCATTATACTCAATAAGCTGCGTGCACAAATCTTCTTGTGTTAGGCACCAAATACTGTAATTCTGCTTTGTGCTTTTTTTTTCAATATTCTAGTCCCATTGTCTTAAATAATACAGCACCTTGACTTTCGGAGGCACTGCTTCACTTCTCCATTACGTCCGCCTTCTGCAGGCTAGCCTCGTCCGTGCAGCTTTGACCGTCTGGCCACTCTGTCACCTCTTCTGACGTCTCGAAAAAAAAGAGCCCTGTATTTGTGGAGCCCCTACAGCTTTGCTGGGTACATCAACATGTACGTGTAGCCCCCATCCCGCAGCCTCTTCTTGATGGACCCATAGTTCAATCGTTTCCTTTGCACAAGGAGCATATAGTCTGGGTACACTGTAATAGATGCAGCCGCCCTGTGTTTTGTGCCTCCTTTTTCGGAAGAATTCTAAGATCTTCTCCCTGTCCCGATAGTTCAGGATCTTAGCAATGATCGGCCTTGGAGGGGCTCCCGGTGGGGTCTCCTCGTGAGAGCCCTAGGTGCTCTCTCCACTGCGAATCCCTGAGTGAGAGCTCCTCTCGATATTTCCTGTAGCAGCATGGTCTCTATATAGTCCGTGGGGTTTTGGCCTTCTTCACCTTCCGGAAGCCCGACAATGCATATATTATTCCTGTGGGCCCTTCCCTCAGCTTTTTCAGCCCTGCTTTCCAAGTTGTCTACTTGCTGACGCAGTATATGGACCTCCCAAGCATGCGACTTACAGGCCGCGGTGTTTGAGCTTGCCTTTTTTTCCAGTTCACTCGTGCGTTTCCATCACCTTCCGAACATCTTGTCTCAGGTTGGTCAAGTCCTCCTGTAACGCTCCAATTTTGAGGTCCAATGATGTTTTGAGATCTGTCATAGCTGCTTCCGGTTTGGTCTCCCAGGCTGACTTCAGGTCTGCGATTGCATCTAGGATCGGCTGATTGTCTCGCTCCAGTATGTGATTTTTGTCTTTCTTGCTGGCCCCCTCCATTGCCTGGGGTGTCTTAGTGTAGTCTTCTATTGTGGCTTGTTTCCCTTTTGACTTCAGAGGTTTGGAAGCCATTGCGGTTCTCCATGGGTTTTGGGGTCTCTTGCCTCAAAGGGATTGGGTCAATGAAGCCTCCTTACACGCTGACGGGGTCCTTTTAGCAGGTTTTGTTTTTTTCCACGTGTTTGCCGCGTGGGCTTGTGCTTCCTCTGGTGTGTGAGGCCAAGTTCATGTGGCGGCAAGCTCGAGCACTTCAGTTGTGCTCTGCTCACCTCTTGCGGGCCTCTACTTCGGGGTGCCGAGCTCAGCACCTTGGATCGACTCTCCTCTTTCTTTAAGCTGGGTGCACTTATGTGAGCGTGTGCTTTTTCTGTGTCTTTGGCGTGGCTGGTGGGCCGTGTTCACATGTCCATTATGCCGGTACAATAGAGGGAGATCGCGTGGGCTTTGGTGTACTGTTCACGCAATTGACTTATAACAAAGGGCCCGCTCGTTCTGTTTGCGTGCTTCCTCTTATTTTATATGGTGTGCCAGGGGCAATTTTTTGTTACAGGGCGCTATTGTGGTGCGCCCTGTTTCATGCGTTTAATCTGGTGTGCTGACGTCTCCTCCTCTGCCTTAGCGGTGTCACTGTGGCTGCTGTGTGTCCAACGTCTATGTCAGCCACTTTAGCCGCCATTTTGTATGCTATTTATTTACTTTGTTGTTTCCATTGCTTCCTCACTGTCAGCGGGGGCACCCGCATGCCATGGGTCTGCAACAGTGACGCGCTTCATTGCTTGCGCTTCATCAGCTGTGCCTGGTTGCGCCCGTTTGTTTCCAGTCACTCGCCTACCGGGGCCTCCGCTTCCTCACACAGCATTCGCTGCTACTTAGTTGCGCTCACTTGTTGTCGGCCGCTCGCACACTAGGGCCGTGACCGCAACACAATCTGTTTCCCCACGCGACTTCCCTTGTTACTTTGTTGCGATCGCCCGTTTGCCGCCGCACTCACACTTCTGGGGCCGCTCTGTTATGGGTCTTCCTTTGTGTCCTGGTAGCCGGCCCTGGTCTTCCGCAGCTCACAAGGGTCCGATGTCTCACCAGTCGTGTGTATGCACCCTGCTCCAGCTATCTTGTCCTCCACTTTAGAGAGCGCACTTCCTGCGGTTCGGAATCTCGCACCAGCTTCCCTCGGAGTGCCCCTTTGTTCTGTTTTATCTGCCGCCGGCCATTTTGCATTCGTCTCCATTAGGGTTTGTTGAAATCTTCCGACGTCTGGCCTGCAGTCCCTTTTCGTCTCTAGGGGTCTAGATTTTCTCTGTATGTGCCCCTGTGCTTCCAACGCCGATGCCTGTTGTTTGGTGCTGAAGTGCACATCAAGAGCATGCTTTTTTCGCTCGGATCTTCAAGGATCAGCAGGAGCCGCGCGGCGACACGTCTCACTCCATGGCCTCTTGGCCACGCCCCTCTCCCTATCATTGAAACCTACACCAGCGCTTCCTCTAGGCAGACCCTGACCAACAACCTCTTTGTCGTTCCTTCGCCAGACCTTTGGATTCCTCATATGGTCACTGTGCTCTCTCCTTTCTCTTCCTCTCCCATCAATGTTGGCACCCGGTGGGAGGCCCTCCTGGCTTCCTTCCACTCCTCTAAGGTCATCATTAATGTTTACCTGAATGGCGCCGTCTTGGTCCAAGGCCCTCAGGCCAACCTCCTCCTCTTTGATAGACGCTTCCCGCACCTTATCAATTTCATTTCCTCTCCCGCTGTCCCTTCTCTCCCTTCTTTGGCTTTCTTGCCTCCCCCCTCTGCCACTTCTCTGGTGCCCTGTTCCTCCTCCTCATCTGCCCACCCTCGGGCTCCTTCTACACTTCCGCAGGGAGTACCCCTGATTTATACCCCTGCCCCCAAGTCTTTCAAGAATGGCAACCTTCTCCACCTCACCACTCTTAACTCTCGCTCAGCTGTCAAACACTCCTCTGACATCTGCCGCCTCCTGGAAGAACTCAGCCTTGATGTCCTTGGCCTTACAGAGACATGGTTCACGGCCAGCTCTGTCACGAGCTTTGACACTCTCCTCTCTAATGGCTAAAAGATCCTCTCTGTGCCCAAATCCAACCGTTCCATTTGGGGTGTAGCTGTGATCTTCTCGGAGTGGATTCCAGCCTCTATCATTTCTTTGCAGGCCTACTCCTCCTTCGAATGCCTGGTCTGTAGGCTTTCTCTCTCTCCTGGACACTCTTTTACAATGGCCACTATCTACCGGCCAACTGGTCAGATCACCTTCTTCCTCTCCGAGTGGGCGGACCTCTCCTCCTCCCTCCTGGCCTCAGCCACACAACTCCTCCTCCTTAGAGACTTCAACCGCCACCTGGATGCTTCCTGTCCCACCATGGGACTCTTTCGCAACCTTTGCAACTCTCGCTCTCTCTGTCTTCTTCCCTCTGGCCCGACTCACTCTGCAGGGCACACTCTTGATGTTCAGAACTCCTCTGACCTCCCCTCTCTAACCCTCTCGCCACTCCTCTCTCCTGGAGTGACCAATTTCTCCTCTCCTCTCATCTCTCCTCTCATCTCTCTCTCTCTACCCCTTAGGCCAAGCCAAGACCCACACTGCCAACCACCTTCTCAGTCATTCGAAGCATGTGTCAGTTGAGGCTTTCGCCGCACCCTTCTCTCCCCCTCCTGCACCTCTGGCTGACTCACACCCTGACACAGCCCTTTCCATGCTCCACTCATGCTCCACTCATGCTCCACTCATGCTCCACTCTGCTACCTCCGATCCTCTTGATGTACTTGCCCCTGTCATGAGGATCCGCATGAAGCCTAAAGCCAAGTGCAACTCCTGGTTCAACTCAGACCTTCTCACCCTTAAATGCAAGTGTAGGGCGGCTGAGAGGAAATGATTGGCATCTTGTACATCCTCTGACAAACTGGCCTGCCACCTGCTCCGAAGGCAATACCGGCTCTCTGAGCTCACATCCAAGCATGCGTTTCCGTGGCATCTAACATCTTGCCAAACTCTTTAAAATCTGCAAGGAGCTTGCCAATCCTGCCAGTCTCTACCTCCCCTGTCCCCTCCCAGGCCCTCTGCACGGCCCTGACTTCTCATTTCATCTTTAAAACTCAGGACATCCTGTCCACCCTCTCAGCTTCTCCTGCTTCTCCCTCCACTCTCTCCGCTTTCTCCGCCCCCCCTGCGTCAAACCCTTCCCTTCTCTACCTTTCCTCTCTTCACCCCTGATAAGGTTTCTAGACAAGTCTGATCTATGAAAACCTTGTCAAAACAGGTCTTCCCTGTTCTTCCAAAACCATCAAGGACCACATTGGCACCCTTTTTCCAGCCTTGGCCAACTTCTGCAACCACTCTTTCACCACTGGAACCTTCCCTTCCCCCTTGAAGCACTCTTGTGTGCAACCTCTTCTCAAGAAACCCTCCTCCGACCCCTCCTATCCAGCGAATTATTGCCCAATCTCCATCACTCCTTTCCTGGGCAAACTCCTGGAAAAGCTGCCCATCTCCCAGCTTACTCTTCACACTGAATCTGTTGGTTGTCTCCATGACCATCAGTTTGGCTTCAGAGCAGCCAGAAGCACATAAACTGCTCCCCTGAACATCTGTGACGACCTGCTTTCTAACCTTGATGCTAATCTCTCCTCTGTCCTCATCTTACTTGATCTCTCTTCTCCCTTTGACATGGTCAACCATGCCATACTGCTCAACCGACTCCGTGATAACCTGGGTATCACTGATCAGGCTCTGGCCTGGCTGACTTCTTTCCTCTCGGACTAACCCTTCCAAGTCCAACTTGGGTCCTTCCTCTCCTCTATCTTTCTCTCCACTTGTGGTGCTCCCGAGGGGTCTAACCTTCCTCCCTGGTTGTTCAATCAATACCTGGCACCTGTCGCCCACTGCATTGCTGCTCTCTGCTCCAACTTTCTGTGCTATGTGGACAACACTGAGCTTGCTTTCAGGCTCTCCTCTGCTACCTCTTCTTCTTCTCTCATCTCGGATTGTCTGTCTGCAATCAAGGAGTAGTGTGTCGCTAATGATTTCTGCCTGAATGCCAGTAAGACGGAGATCCTCCTCATAGGCACACCTGCACCTTTTTGTCCTGCCACTCTCTGGCCGGCCTCCCTTGGCCATCTTCCTGCTCTGACCTGTGAGGCTCAGAACCTCTCCACACTTTCCTTCTCTCCTCACATCTTCAACATCTCTAAGAAGTCAAAATACCAACTGTACCTCCTCAGATGTATTCTTCCTTTCCTCTCCTTCCCCCAGAGGCTCTCTGTCTCCAGAGCTCTGGTGCTCTCTGACTACTGCAACAGTCTCTTTTTAAATCTGCCTGCTTCTACTCTATGCCCTCTGCAACTCATCCAGAACAGGACTGCAAGACTTGTCCTCGGCCTCAAGCCCAGGGATCGTATCTCTCCAGCCCTGAAATATCTCCATTGGCTCCCAGTGGCTGCAAGGATCAAATTCAAGACCCTTTGCATTGTCTACAATGCCTTCTGGGGCCTGGGACCACAATAACTCCAACTCTCTCTTCGGACTCCAACTCCTTGAGGGTCCGCCGCTTCTCCAAGCAATGAGTTTGGGGCAGATCTTTCTCTTCGGCTGGCTCCTTCCTCTGGAGTAGCCTCCCTGCCTCTCTGAAACTTGAACAAAACCATCTCTGGTTCCGGAAGCATCTCAAGACTTTCCTCTTTTCTTTTGCCTTCTCTCTTCCTCTTCCCTGCTGATCTCCTGTTGGATACTGCACTGGTCACCTGGCTACCCTTTGAACTTTGGGGCCAGGTCCCTGCCCACCCAGCTGCATCTGCACTGCCATCTAGCAACCCTGCACTTGGGTCTGTATCTGCAACCCTACAGCCCCCACCCCATACTTGCACTTATCAGACACTTGTTGTCTGCAAATAACCCTTGAACTGCCACCTGCTGGCCGCACTACTTGTTTTTCATGTGCTTGATCCTTTGTCCTGCACTTGCTCCTCCTCCCCTTGCCCCGGCACTTTCCCACTTCCCTCTCCCCTGCACTTGCACGATCTCAATGTCACAAGGCCTAATAAGATTGTTGTCTTGTCCTCCCTTTATTTCCCCTCCCTTGCCTTGTTGCGCCTTGAAACACTTGTGTGTAGGCACGTTATTAATGTCATATCATATCATATCATCTGCTGCGGAGACTCCTACCCTAACCAAGACCATTATTTCCACTCCACTTGCACTCCACCGGGACCCTCGCCTCTAGCGCTCTCTGCCTGCCTCCCTCACATGACTCTACACTTGAAGTACTGGAAGACGCCCTCACTGTCCCCTTGACCTTTACACCACACCCTTACCAGAACACAGTCCACCTGACTAGCTATCTTTGCTCTTGCAGGCAGAACTATGCCTATGGCCACCATGTGGCATGAGGCAGCACTCACCTGGTCACACCTTTCTCAATACTTTAGAAAGGCACCCCCACATGGAGCATGGTTCCCCAATCTGCCACCAAGAACAATTCTGCTCTCCACCCTTCACTCACTAACTACCCATGATATGATATGGCACTTATAATGCGTCTATACACAAGTGTTTCAGCCTGCTCCCCCCTTGATTCACTAATCCCTCCAGCCTGCTCCCTTCCATTTACTCACTAATCACTCCATCCTTTTCTCCTCCCTTTACTGACTAACCATCCCATCCTGCTCTCCTTCCTTTACTCACTAACCATCCCATCCTGCTCTCCTTACTTTACTCACTAACCATCCCATCCTGCTCTCCTTCCTTTACTCACTAACCAGCCCATCCTGCTCTCCTTTACTCACTAACCAGCCCATCCTGCTCTTCTTACTTTTCTCATTAACCATCCCATCCTGCTCTCCTTACTTTACTCACTAACCATCCCATCCTGCTCTCCTTCCTTTACTCACTAACCATCCCATCCTGCTCTCCTTACTTTACTCATTAACCATCCCATCCTGCTCTCCTTACTTTACTCACTAACCATCCCATCCTGTTCTCCTCCCTTTACTCACTAACCATCCCATCCTGCTCTCCTTTACTCACTAACCATCCCATCCTGCTCTCCTTACTTTACTCGCTAACCATCCCATCCTGCTCTCCTTACTTTACTCACTAACCATCCCATCCTGCTCTCCTTACTTTACTCATTAACCATCCCATCCTGCTCTCCTTACTTTACTCACTAACCATCCCATCCTGTTTTCCTTACTTTACTCACTAACCATCCCATCCTGCTCTCCTTACTTTACTCATTAACCACCATCCCATCCTGTTCTCCTCCCTTTACTCACTAACCATCCCATCCTGCTCTCCTTCCTTTACTCACTAACCATCCCATCCTGCTCTCCTTACTTTACTCACTAACTATCCCATCCTGCTCTCCTTCCTTTACTCACTAACCAGCCCATCCTGCTCTCCTTTACTCACTAACCAGCCCATCCTGCTCTCCTTACTTTACTCACTAACCATCCCATCCTGTTCTCCTCCCTTTACTCACTAACCATCCCATCCTGCTCTCCTTCCTTTACTCACTAACCATCCCATCCTGCTCTCCTTACTTTACTCATTAACCATCCCATCCTGCTCTCCTTACTTTACTCACTAACCATCCCATCCTGTTCTCCTCCCTTTACTCACTAACCATCCCATCCTGCTCTCCTTTACTCACTAACCATCCCATCCTGCTCTCCTTACTTTACTCACTAACCATCCCATCCTGCTCTCCTTACTTTACTCACTAACCATCCCATCCTGCTCTCCTTACTTTACTCATTAACCATCCCATCCTGCTCTCCTTACTTTACTCACTAACCATCCCATCCTGTTCTCCTTACTTTACTCACTAACCATCCCATCCTGCTCTCCTTACTTTACTCATTAACCATCCCATCCTGCTCTCCTTACTTTACTCACTAACCATCCCATCCTGTTCTCCTCCCTTTACTCACTAACCATCCCATCCTGCTCTCCTTCCTTTACTCACTAACCATCCCATCCTGCTCTCCTTACTTTACTCACTAACCATCCCATCCTGCTCTCCTTCCTTTACTCACTAACCAGCCCATCCTGCTCTCCTTTACTCACTAACCAGCCCATCCTGCTCTCCTTACTTTACTCATTAACCATCCCATCCTGCTCACCTTACTTTACTCACTAACCATGCCATCCTGCTCTCCTTCCTTTACTCACTAACCATCCCATCCTGCTCTCCTTACTTTACTCATTAACCATCCCATCCTGCTCTCCTTACTTTACTCACTAACCATCCCATCCTGTTCTCCTCCCTTTACTCACTAACCATCCCATCCTGCTCTCCTTTACTCACTAACCATCCCATCCTGCTCTCCTTACTTTACTCACTAACCATCCCATCCTGCTCTCCTTACTTTACTCACTAACCATCCCATCCTGCTCTCCTTCCTTTACTCACTAACCAGCCCATCCTGCTCTCCACCCCTCACACACTAACCACTCCATCCTGCCCACATCACTTTTCTCTGGAAGGCCCCAACCTGCTCTCCTCCCTTTACTCACCACCCATCCTGCTCTCCTCCCTTTTCGCAGTCACCACCCATCCTTCCTTCTTACAGAAGCTACTATGACACTGGGGCCCTGCTCTTAGCTTGCGATAAAACCACCATTCTGAGGTGAGAGGAAAGATTGGAGGGGAGATGAGTGAGGAAAGAATGGAGGGGAGATGAGTTTCCAGCACCAGCATTCTGAGGTGAGAGGAAAGATTGGAGGGGAGATGAGTTTCCAGCACCACCATTCTGAGGTGAGAGGAACGATTGGAGGGGAGATGAGTGAGGAAAGATTGGAGGGGAGATGAGTTTCCAGCACCAGCATTCTGAGGTGAGAGGAAAGATTGGAGGGGAGATGAGTTTCCAGCACCACCATTCTGAGGTGAGAGGAAAGATTGGAGGGGAGATGAGTTTCCAGCACCACCATTCTGAGGTGAGAGGAAAGATTGGAGGGGAGATGAGTTTCCAGCACCACCATTCTGAGGTGAGAGGAACGATTGGAGGGGAGATGAGTGAGGAAAGATTGGAGGGGAGATGAGTTTCCAGCACCAGCATTCTGAGGTGAGAGGAAAGATTGGAGGGGAGATGAGTTTCCAGCACCACCATTCTGAGGTGAGAGGAAAGATTGGAGGGGAGATGAGTTTCCAGCACCACCATTCGGAGGTGAGAGGAACGATTGGAGGAGAGATGATGTGCTTTCCTGCAGCAAAGGCAGCTAAAATATCTCCTTGAGGGAGAAACGCGTGCTCCAGTGGCACTACAAGCATTTCTTTAAAGACCGACACTTTTCTAACTTGCAAAAGTGTCCTTAAGCTTTCAGCGATTCAGAAAGGTGTCTTCGATTTGTCCTGGTTCACCCGCGCCCTGACAAACTCGAAATCCCACTAGCAAGAAGCGACTTCAACACCTGCCAAAAGCAGCCTTTTTTCCTGGAACACTCGAGGGCTCAAACACTTGTTCAATTATCCAACTCGGGCACTTACAGGAGCTTCCTAAAATTTGCCTACAGGAAACACGGCTGCGCAGTACCCCAGTCTGCGAAGGCTACGAGACATTTACAAACTTTGCTGTAAAAGGACCCCAAGGCAGACCGTATGCAGGGGTCTTAACATTCGTTAAACAAAATATCAACTTAAAAGTGCTTAATACATGCAATCCTAACCCATTTGTACAGTGGACCATACTGCAGCATTGGCAACCTAAGGAGATCGACCCTTCTCACATTGTACTACTGAGTCTCTAGTGGAACGCAGAGAACATATCCACCAATACCTTTATACGATCAGTGCCCAACATCATAGATGATGCTTATAGAGATCTACAAAAACCACACGTCCTAATTTGTGGTGACCTGAACATCAAAGGTCTGGATAAGGACGGTTTCCCTCTTCACGACTCATGTGTCTATTCAGGCTTACTGTCTACCAATACCCACCAGTGAACGCAACTTATGAGATCCCGAAACTTCTATATGTTAAATGGTCAAACTTTGGGCGATACCCCAGGAAAACAAATTGGAGGAATAGCACACAGTCTACATCACAACATTTTTTACATCATATAGACCACCTAGACATCATTCTGCAACAAAGCAGTGTTAGGGAGAATTCTCTTAAAAGGCGTATTTCCCTTACCTACAGAGTCCCCCAGCAACTTTTCTGGATTTTTGGGGTTTATCTTTTTCTCCTGCTAAGAGTGAGACTCTTTTTCCCACTCTTAGGCATATTTTTGATGTGTGTTTGAGGCTATTTTGTGCTTATGGGCTATTTCTCACTCCATAGGTATCATCTTGTTACATGTGTGTTACACAGCACCCTCAGTGCAGTAACACAGGGGTGTCATAGTGACCCCCAAACATAGACTCCATACCCTGGGACTGACTACTGTCTCCCAGGGCATGGAAAGTTACCATTGACTTTCCTAGTCAATAGTTATGAACAAAACCAGTACACGCCATCTTACTATGGAGGCACTGAGAAGGGTTAATAGTTTTTCCCTGGTGTTCATTTTCGAGAGGGTACTGTCCAGTCCCTCTCTCCAAAGTTTCTGGCTGGTGGCAGTGGTTACTACCATTAATATTCGATCGCGAATATTTGCCTATGGGATTTTCCCATTGTTCGAGACTACCACTTTTTATGATAGCCTGTAACAGACCGCCGGGTCATTTTATTATTAACTTTACTCCGGTGTTTTTTTTTGCCAGATCTTTGATAATATTTCTTTCTCGTGTCGCTCTCTGTAATCCAAACCGAGGTCCGGGCCCTTTGTTGGCCCTTTTGGCGGGCTTCTGGACAGAAGCCCTCCTTCAGGCGCCAGTGAGTCTGGGGTAGACAGGATGTGTGGGAGGGGGAATAGGCTCCCTGGACAGGGTTGCCTAAGCAACCCAAGTTGCACTTTGCCCTGATAAACTGGGGGTTTATCCCGCCAGGATAACCACCCCGCTGCATGAGTGACAGCTAGGCTGTGTTAATAGGGGTTTTTCTGCATAAAAGCAGGGATCTGAGGACTGGAGGACAAGACGTCGCCACTGGACCTGAGAATTCCAAAGAGGAGAGAAGCCAAAGACATCTGCAGCGTCTGAACCACCGGTGAAGGCCTGCTGCAGATCCTCACCACTTTTCTCCAACGACAAGAGAAGATCTTCACCTGGAAGAGCCTTCTTCCCTTGAACTGGTGGGGCCAACCAGTTTGCCAATCGCCTTCCCGGACCTGCCTTGGTCGAATCGCCAGTGCCAAGCACTAGGAGACCGGATAGCCAGGCAGCCATCCACTCGGTCCACCATGACCGCGATTTAAAGGAGCGTACCTTTTATTCCGTTTTAGCATCACCGAGGCCGGCTTCTTCCCTAGGCAGTGCAGTGACTCAAACCTTCCTCCACGACGAGAGCCCCTCTTCCTCTGCTGGATCTCTGGAACTGCCAGGAACTACCGCCGCCGCAGGAGCCTCATCCACTTTTAAGGTACATTGTTCCGCCAGGCCTCCCGTTTCGTTGGGTACGGCTAAAGGTGTTTGAAATCCTTTACTTACCTTCTGGGCTGGCCGTCCCTATCGTCTAACATTATCTTTTTACATTCTGCACCCGCCTTTTCAACCGTTAAACAAAGACTTGACTGCAGCTACTAGAACAGTTTGAACCTGGGCACTTTGCCTTGTACCACTGACTCTGGCACAGGCCTATTGACTCTGGCTAATTCTGTTACAACTGCCTTCTCTAGATTGCTTTTCATCAAGAAATGTGTTGGTGCACCTAAACTCTTATAACCACCTTTCTTTCCCTTTATATATTGTTGAAGTGTCATTTTGCTCTGTCTTCGCCTAAGTATTGCTGATGCTAAAGTACTACCTTGCCTCACAATCCAATTGGGAAGTGTTGCTGGTGTGTTTAGGAGTCTAACCCTGTATAACTTGTCCTTTCCCTCTCTTTTTGAGAAATAGTTAGAGTGCCATTTCTGTTTGGTTTACACTGTGCCGTTTTGCTCAGTTTTCACTCTTGCTCAAACTTGTCTACAATTTAAATAGGGAGTTGTGTATACTTCTCTTGACTGTTTTAACTTGCTTTAATGATAGTGATTTGTGTATTGAGTTAAGAGTGTGTAAAATAAATATATATATTCTTTTTGATATAAAGCTTTGGTCAGTGTTTCCTTGTCCCATAGTACGGTAGTCCTATTGTGTAAACCCTGAATACTGCTCATCTCCCTCTTGAGATAAGTCTGACTGCCCAGCCACAGCTACCAACTAAATCTTTGTGGTGCAGACTGATACCAAAGAGGATTTATTGAATATACCTGTAGTCCTAATCTTCTGTAGTGCTCCCTAACGGAACTGCATAGGATTCTGCCTAACAAGCAGCGATCATGAAATGCTGAGACTGACTTGGAATACGAGAAGTTGACAAGCGTCAGTTCACACGCTCGAGTCAACTACAATAAACCAAGGTGGCAATCGACAAAAAATCACAAAGAATGAAATCAATTTGCTAACTGCAAAATATCTTGAATTAGCAGGAGACGATATGGTCGACATCTCCTATGTCCCGCTTCTGGCAAGCTATAAAGTGCTGAAAACAGGATTTAGACGTGACCTAGTAAACATCAAGAATAACTCTAAAATGCTCTGCCACACCATGCTGGAAAAGTCACTGAGATGAAGGAAACAGCGCTATAAAAACTGGTTGATCAGTTTTAAAAGACAATGTGAAGAGCAAGGTGAGATAATGATAAAAGCAATATGCAAATCAACCGCCGGAGACACATGGTCAATTATCAATCACATCACCCTTAACCAACAAAGCAGGCTGAGTAGTGGCGTTTCAGAAGACCAGTGGGTCAAATACAATTCTAAAGTTTTTGCGGGTATTCCGGAAAAAGATTCAGTGACTATGGGCGCGCCGCTCAAATCTTGGAACATGGTAATTCTGCAACTGACATCGCAGAGGTGATTAGAAAACTCAAATATACACACGCAGCCGGGCCAGATGGTCTAACAAATTCGATGCTTAAAGCCGCTCCAGAGCACTGGTCAAGGTGTATAGCAATATTATACAAGCCCATCATAACACGTGGTACGCTACCAACATCATGGACCTCTGCTATTTTGCCCTGATCTTTAAGAAAGGCGCAAGAAATGCCCTGGCTGATTATAGACCGATAGCCCTGTTGGATGCCATCAGAAAACTCTTTGCATCCAATCTCCAAAAAAGGCTAGCGGAATGGGCAATCTCGATAGATCTTTTGGTCCGAAGACAAAATGAGTGCATAAAAGGTGTAGGAACTGATCTCAATCCATTCACTCTGAATTTATTGAAACTGGAGTCGCTAAAGAGGAAATGCAACCTATTCTTGGATTTTATCAACCTAAAACAAGCCTTTGATAGTGTAAACAGATCTAAAGTATAGGAGAAATTACAGGTGTGGGGTTGTCCCAAAGATCTGCTGCAAGCTATCGAAAGCCTTCCACACTAATAGGACTATGCGTGTCCGACTGAACAGCGAAGGTGAAATGTCATCACAAGTAAACATCGAAAGAGGAGTTAAAGAAAGCTGCCCGTTAGCTGCCACCCTGTTCAATCTATATTTGTCAGATTTACCCAAGGCCTTAAAAGAAATGCCACCCTTTCCTCCTCAGATAAATGACCACTTGATATCAGCTGTGATACATGCAGATGCCCTACTGGATTACACGCAGCTCGGACTACAACGTTCACTTGATTCATTACAACATTATATGTCAGTTAATGACTTGATCCTTAATATTGACAAATCCAAAATAATGTCATTCGACTGCAAACTTGGGAAAAAAGGCAAGATCTTTAAATGGAGAATAGACTTGCGAACAACTGCAGGTTGTCAAATCAATTTGCTACTTAGGCATTTAGTTTAACAAATTAATAGAAGAAAAGAATTGGCAAACAGAACTACAACAAAAAGCCAAAATGTTGGCCTCACAAAGATCCATACTGCATGCAAGATACAGTACATTCTCATTGATATCCCAGTGCACCCTATACATCCAAAAGGAAGAAGCTCCAATTCCCACTTACGGAGGAGAGGCAAGTCTAAATCTGCCATGGAAAATTTCGAACGCTTAGAGTGAACGTTTTGGAAAACAACACGGAAAGTGCCAAAGCATCTACCAATAGTTGCCATCAGAGCTGAACTTGGGTTGCAATCGTTGCACTCTATTATAGTGTGGAAAACATTATCGCTATTCAGGAAAATATCAATGGACAAACCACCTATTCCCACTAAGCCAAAGGCCCCAGCAAAGTATCTTGAGCTCCTAGACAAATGCATGCAACAGCGGGAATATTTGGAGTCGTCCTTGAAAGCACTCGTTTCTAACCCTTACAGGTAAAAGTAAAACTAAGAAGACGAGACAGGATCCACACTCTTGAATTAAGAGAACAATACAAATCTCTTAAAAATAAGTCTCAGGAACTTCGGGCTCTAAATACGATCCTAATGTACCTGCATCTACCCAACGAAGGAGCGATTGTATATGCAGAAAAAACGTGAGCTTAATGACGGTGGGTGTCGATTCTGCAATACCCCAGAGAACATGGAGACAGTTAAACACCTTATAACGACGTGTCCAGCAGTGATTGCTGAAAGATCGCTATTTCTTTTGAAACATGTTAAGATTGTAAACTCTCTGATGACGTAGTGTGTAAAATGTTTGTCATAAACTAATTCACAATTTAAAAAAAAGATTTTTTCTTTTTAGAAAAGTGGTGCTGCGGTCGGGGACAACATGCAGTGGGGGTGAACGGCACCGAACTGGGGACGTATTTTAAGTTTTTATTTTTTTTACATGCAAAAGCAGTGCTCTGCATGGCGAACCCCCTGATGGTTGCTTGGGCCTTTGTCGGGACGTAAATCAGGCAAATACAAAAGCCATGGAGTTCATGTCCCTGCACCACATTCTTTCTTTCTCAGACTATGGTTTGTTTAAGAAATGTGCTGTTCCTGCTTGGAAGTGAGCAAGGGGTCCACGTCTGGATTCCCTTAGTAACTTAGGATGAGACCCAAAGTTACTTAAATTATTCAAAAAACCAGGGGGTCCTGGGAGTCCCTCTGCCAGCAGGGTCAGACTGGGACAAGAAATAGGCCCGGTCACCCAGAAAAAAGTGGCCCACCCCGCGCCTCAAAAAAGTGGCCCAAGCTCGCTTCATGACCCTTGACCACTGATGACTTCACTGTCATTTGACCCCACCCCAAAGTGACATCCCGGGAAGTGATGAAACACAACCGTTCACCCCTTGACAAAGCAGGAAGTGGCATCAAATAGCATTGTTCCTAAGTACACTAAATTACTGTGAATGCAAGCAGACGTCCAAGGCCAAATGATAATATGTTATTGTATAGCGCTTACGCTTAAGCTCTTTTTATAGATCAAATATGCACACAATATCACCCAACCTGTGTTGGTACTCATTTATCAACCTAAGAAGGATGAAAGTCTTTTTGAAAAAAGAAAAAAAGAAAAATTTGAAGACAAATTTATATTTTTATTTTTAATTTTATTTCATCCAGACTGGCCCAGGCATGGCCAGAAACTGGCCCCCACTCCCCAGGGACGGTTTTGGCCCAGTCACGGGCCAAAAAGCCGAGGGGCCAATCCGACCCTGTCTGCCAGACATTAGTCCTGGTTACGAGAGACTTGCTCACTGTTGTTAGAGAGGCAAAGCTTCACCTCACTGATAAGGTTCAACCAGACCTAAACACGTGTCTGGGATTGCTGTTGGTACTCTTGTTCAGAGGAGAATATCCTGGCATTTCAGTGCTGAACTGCCGCTGGTCAGGACAAAGACTGATATGCAGGGATATTACTCCTCTGTGAAAGATAGTGAGCTCAGGACTCTGGGTAAGTCTCTCGTAACCAGGACTAATGTCTGGCAGAGGACCCCCCTTGTTAATTTGCATAATTGAAGTAACATTGGCGATGGGTGCTGTGTGTCCTAAGGGGGGAATAGAAAACTGCACTATGTTGTGGTCTGACCACCGCATGAGCTGTTGGAGTGGATGGAAACCTGACAGTTCAGGTCCTCGATCCAGTCATGGATGCAACCTTTGTTATGAGTGGGGTTGCTGATAGGCTTATTTTTTAGTTGAAGTGGGCCTGTGTATGGAGAGGTCGAGGGAGGTGTAGGTCTAGATGGGTTGAGTGGTAGAAGTGAGGGTGAGGCTGGCGGGGTAGGTGTGAAGCTAGTATGGATAAGTGAATCCTGGGCCGCTTGGAGGTGGCATAGGTAGGGTATGGAAGGGAGTAGGTGGTGGCACAGTGGAGGGTGGTAGGGTGGTGCTGGTGAGAAGGAGATATACAGTAACAAGCCTATTGCTGGCGACAGAGGTAGGACTTGGCAGTGGTTTGGAGGAGACAGGGCATGCGTCGGGGGCTGGCTGAGGACAGTGCTGATATATATGTGTAGCGGCTGGTGAAGGGGCTTTTACATGCTGCGCAGGCTGCCTGGTTGGGGTCAGGAATGCGGCGACAGGCATGAGTGGTACATCAGGAGGCCTCGGTTTGTAGGGCGCATGTGCGGGCGACAAGATCAGCGATTGGGCCAATGTGTGCAGATGAGGATGGAGTGAGTGTGTTTGTGCATGTGTTTATCTGTTAATAGGGAGGGCAAGCGGGCAGTAGGCTGTGCCGGTGGTGGTGAAGTGTGGGCATAAGTGTGGATTGGGCGAGTCGTGGGATGATAATGCATGTACATCTGGGGCAGCGGAAAGGTGCAATCCCCCTGGTGATGAGAGAGCAAACATGTAAGGGAGAGTGAGGAGTGGGTCAGGCTGGTAGGTAGCCTACGTGGCAGAAGAAAGTAAGTGGGTGGAGCAGTACAGTATAAAAACAGAGGGCTTAACAGGCATGTGAAGCGGCATCAGTGAATGGTCCAGAAGGGGCGTGGAGAAGGCTCTCAGCGTGTTGCCAGCCCGGACAGGCAGGGTCCCTAAGTGAGCGTCAGCATCATCTGCCGACTAGTCTCCATCCATGTTGTAGCAGGGGAAACATCTCATTGGTTGGAGGAGCCATAGATGCTGCAGTCGCGGCTAGAGTGTTGCACGGTCGCCTCAAATCGGGGAAACATCAATGTGGTCGTAGAAGGACTAGACCAAGATAACTTTAAGCGTTGTGACGCAGGGAACAAACCTCATGTTTCAAGGCCCTAGGATGCATGGTTTCCAAGATATTTGCACCACAATGCACTGTGCCAGGGTGAGGCGACAGGTGGGGAGAGCAATGCACTACACCATGCCAGGGTGAGGCAACAGGTGGGGAGAGCAATGCACTGCGCCGTGCCAGGATGAGATGGCAGGTGGGGAGAGAAATGCACTGCACCCTGCCAGGGTGAGGCCACAGGTGGGGAGAACATTGCACCGCACGAGGGTGAGGCGATAGGTGGGGAGAACACTGCACTGCACAATGCCAGAGTGAGACGACAGGTGGGGAGAACACTGCGCTGCACCATGCCAGGGTGAGGTGACAGGTGGGAAGAGCAATGCACTGCACCGTGCCAGGGTGAGGCGACAGGTGGGGAGAGCAATGGACTGCACTGTGCCAGGGTGAGGCGACAGGTGGGGAGGGCCATACGCCCTTTCTCAGTGCAGTAAACTTCAGAGTGCAAAGCACATCAATCGATAAGCGACTTGGAACAGCGACCTACAGGAGCATTGATTTTCAACAATAGATGTGAAACATGTGGAATTGATTTGTGTAGAAAGCATCTTTAAAGGAATAGTGCGCTCAGAAATATTATTGTCCCGAGGGTTCGGGCATGTGTTTTTAAGCATACGTTGATCGATCGTACAAACATTTCCTATGCACCTTACCATAGTTTTCCTCTTTTGTACACAAGCGAAATCAGGCAGCAGGGCGCGGCCATCTTGTGATAATCTTATCCGTTGCCGCATCGCCCAAGGTGGACTGCCCTGGCGGAACTAAATCATATCCCCCGCCCCTGAGGCTGAGATTACTAGACGCTTATCGCCCATTTCACAACGCCAATGCACGTCTCGTGTCAACATTCTATGCGCATCAACTAATGACGTGCCTCCATGGAAGTGGCAGACGCCTCTTTCCTCAATAAGTATAAACAGACCGCTTTTCAACAGACAACATAAGATTTGATTTTCCATTCCTTTCACTGTCTTTTTGTGAGTATTCTGTGCCTTGTTTCTGTGCTCTGGTCAGCTACCTTCGTTGCTTGTAGCCCGTGCGGACAGATACCCGTACCATTACTATAAATTTTTTTTTTTTGCCCCATAATGGCAACAATACATCCCTACCAGTACGAACCGGAGTATTCCGAGGCGGAATTACTTGAAAGAGTAAGATGTGCAAACTATGGGGCTTCGGACGACAGTTGAGAGGACGATTCAACAGATCAAGAGCCTAAGCTTAGTCGCATGGACGACGTCTCCACGTGGCATCCCTGGTGTGGTATCCGTTCATATTTTCAAAAACATATTTTCGAATTATCATTTTGTCAAAAACAATTTGCCAATTTTTTTTTTTTCGAATGTATTCTTTTTTATTTTGTTTTTTTTGTTTCGTCAGTAAAAAAAAGTGTTAAAAAAACGGGGTTTGGGGAGGGAACCCCCCATTTCAAAAATAAAAGGAAAAAAACATTCGAAAAAAAAATTTCCACCAATTTGGTGCCCAGAAAATGGCATTTCGAATATATGGCATTCGAAAAAAATCACTATAAACCACCTGGTGTACCTGCAATCGGTGCAAGGTCATGCCAACCGAGGAGGAGAACTGCTGCTGCCGAGAAAACTGTGGATGCTTCTCCTACATATCAGAAGACGAGACACTGCCACAATGTGTTACCGAGCTACCAGACTTCAGGGCAGCCGGCCTCACACGGTCCATTATGATGGTGCTTATGCATGAACTTCGCGCAACAGTTCACCCTCGGAATCCAAGTAACGAGTAAGTGTACTCTAGATGTGATGTCACTTGGGCCACTAACATTTCATGTTTGTCTCCTGTATTGTCGTCACTTTGATCTATCAATGCCAAAGGAATGTAGTCTTGCAATTCTATTCACCACTTGCAATTTGGGGAAATCATAGTGGTCTCCTTATGTTAATTGCATGTACATCCATGAAGCAATATTTCTTTGTGTGCCAAATGTAATGGAATGCATAGTCGTTCAATATTGTACAGTGTCTAGGTAACATTTGTACTGGCAACAATGCCATTGGATACAAGAATTGTCATTGGCAACTAAGACTTAATACACTTATCTTGTTCATTTAAAAACAGTTTGTATCTTTCTCTTTCACAGGTGGTACAGGGTGGTGGCCTATCGTTCGTTTACATGGTGGCATCATGGGAGGCTTGGACACCGCATTCGACGAGTAATACCCGCCTGTGTCGTTGGTGCCATTAGAAAAACTTTCCCCAGTGACAGTGGTCAGTACAGGGGAATTTCCCACACTGTGCTGCAACCAGAAGTTTTTAATGTGTAGTACATTTGTGCCATAAAAATCAGCAACAAAATAAAACACAAATGAACTTTTATCAATGGTTGTTTCCCATTTTCAGTGAATCAAGTGTGTCTCCATTCAGCACTGTTCCCGCCCTTTCCTGCACGCCTCAGGCCCCTTCATCCACCCCTCCATTATCAAAGGCAGTTCGCACCAGTGGATGTGTGCTGCCAAAGGGGGCTGGCAGGGGTGGGAATGGCCAAGGTGTCAAACACCATGTACACTTCAAAGGTATCTTATGCGCAGGTGTCATTGTTCACATGCCCTCCTCAGACCCACTGTCTCCAGGCAGGCTCCCCTGAAGAAGGCCACGCCCCTGCAATCTACATAAGACCACACCATATACACACCATTCATTCACATACACACCCTTTTTTCTAATTGTTTATAAACCACTTGATATTTATCATGAGAGCATCTTTGAGCACTGCAAGTCAACTCGTGAACGTGCTACCTGAGAACTTCTGTGCCCACTGCGAGTCAGCTCGTCATCGTGCTACCTGTGGACATCTCCCTGTTCTCCTGCTACCAACTACCCTGCTTGCTGAATCTAACTGTTTGTTGGTCAAGGTAAGGGCAGGTCACCTGATCATATCTCCTTGATCTCTAAATGTCTATCTATTTCGAACGAACGTAACCAGCAGGTTCATCCATCTCATTGCCATTGACTTGATTTTAATTTTTTATGTTATCGATATATATATCAATTGTCAATTGGGATCGAATTGCATCCTTCACGGACCGTGTCTATAAGCATGTTTCCTTTTGATGCACGATAGTACATTCAAGTGACGGATAACATGTTATGATTTGCGTCACATCAATGAATTGTTTATGAAAGATATCCTATAATGCAGCCAGCTGCGCTACACTGGTTTTGCTTTGGTGACCAAAACATAGCTTGCTTAGAAAGAAAGTATGGTATAATTCCATCTTTCTCACGCTTTTATGCAAAGTAATTTTTGAATAATGTTGACCTTTTTTTTTTTTACAGAATTTCCAACAATGCCTGCATGTATGGTTTTCGATTGCCGTTCTAAAACCCATAACAAATCTAAAGGCACTACAATGCATGTATTCCCGAGGAATATAGATCTAATAAGAGAATGGGTCAGATATGTGGATTTGCGCCGGAAGAGCTTGAAAGTAGAGCCCAGGAAGTCTTGGGGGACTCGAGGGGTGATAGATTCCGCCTCTGCAGCCGGCACTTTACCATGAATATGTACGACCAATCGAAGTATACAAAGAAGCATCGACTCAGAAAAACTCATAAATTGCTTCCAAAATGCAATTCCGACTCTGTTCATGTACAGACCACCTCAGGTGAGTCACGGTTCCTGATTAGCTGTAGGCCTTGGGGTAGTGAACAGGTAACTAAATGGACGGATTGGTGTTTTAGGTGTAAATGTCCCTTATAATGCTTTTCATATTTACAAGATTGTATTTCTTTATAACTGAACCGCATTTTGCTAAACATCTGTCCTTGGTTTTAGGAGTATCATAGAAAACGATTTATGGGCACATATAACTATGCTATAGTGCCCTTTGAAATAAGCATAATCTTTTCGTAATCTGTCTCTTTACATGCCAATTTTTAAGATTAGCATTTCTAAATCAAATCAAATTTCCCCTTTACAACTCCATGACTATGCACTGAATATGAAGGAGCAAAGTTCTGCATCCATGTCATGCCTGGAGTCAACATCAACTTTGAGCGTGTAGTCTTATTTACCTATTCAGTTCCGAAAATGTTTTATGCATGGAATTTGAGATAATATGATCATATTTACATATTGTGTCGTTCGTTTACACAATGTTCCCATTCATGTTTTTTTGTTGATATGTACCATTGTCTGTGTCACATTGTGTGTTCAATTTCAATTTTTTCATACATACTAAAACAATAACTTTGTTACAGGGAGATGCTGAAGCTTCGACTACAATTACATCATCCCTCATGGTTGATCCAGAGCCAGAGGTATGCGTACTGACAGTTCCCTCGAATGAAAGAAAGTAGGTCCTAGATCTGATACTATTAGACATTGACATTATTATAAACGAGCAGTTTTTGCAAATTGCTTAAGTGCAACATTTCAATCAGTGTGTTTTGCACAGTCATCTTTGATCGAGTAAACTAGCCATCAATGAGGTGAAATTCTAAATGTATATTTTGACTAAATGACGTACACGGTGTACAAGTGTATCTGTGTAAGCTATGTGTGCGATGGAATAATTTGATTTCAAATACAAATGATTAATTTTTAATGGATACTCTTTTTTAGGGATGTATACAAGATCGGGATATAGAAGAGGAGGCACGTGGATCCGAGTCGGTGGACCAGCTTGCTGGTGCTATTGTTACAGTACAGAAGAAGGTTTCACAGAAAAGCAAGAAGGATACGGTAATTTACAAACAATTTCATTTTCAAACAGTGTTTTGTGCTGGTGCCTTCATAACATGCTTTTGTACAATACTGTATGTTGGATTTACATTTTACATTGAACATCTGTTTCCAGCCTGTCTTCTAGTTGCCCGATGGTGTACGAACTATGCAGACACAGACAGCTACAGGAATCAGAGATGCTGCTTGCCAAACTGATTTCACCATGGAGCAGCTATTATTTGAGGCGCAGCATGTTCAAATCAATAAGCAGACTCGAGATGCTTTTGCCCAATGGCCAGAAAATTAATTAAATGTGACTGGCGAAGCAGCAAAGTGTTGTTGGACCATTGCTACAATGCAACTGCTCCACCAGATGAAGGTGAAATTTAATGTAATGAAGATGCTTTTCAATTAGTTGCAGACCACTTGACACAATCGACACCTGCCAAAAAAGTGCCACCTAAAAACCAATCGGTATTGATGTTTTCTCCGATTCATGTTCAAGTAACGGACACTGAAATGACAGAGACTGAAGCATCAATACAATATACCGAGGAACTAGACAAAGATCTCGACTACAGTATGTCCAGTTTGGCTGATATGTCAACCACAGTTTGTTTGTCTGTTTGTTTGTTTATTCATTTGTTATGTGCACCAGACTCGTAAGTAAAAGGGCGCAGCAGTATGGAAATGCAAAGCTTACAAGGTTGCGACATGAACACAAGATACAATATTTACATGCTTACAAGATATACACAATGTACAAAATAATAGCAAAGAATTAAAAAATGGCCTATATAGTTACAGGAATAAGCAATAAGCACTGTACAAAAATATATATTACAGAAGTAAGGCCCTACGTATATCACTTAGGCTCACAAGTAGACTGCGCACAGGAAGACTGGATTGCACATGGTCTTCAAAGGTGGCGCAGTAATACACTATTACTGCAGGTAAGAGGTCTCTTCATAGATAGGCAGTTCCACAACAGGTACGGGGGACTAAGGGTCAGTGGTGATAATGTATTTTATTACATTTTTTTCTGAAATGTAGGTAGGGTTGGTCAGCTCTCAGATCTTGAGGCCGCGAGTTCCAGAATTTAGCAGCCTTTACAGTAAAACTGTTGCCACCAATAGTGGTGAGCTTGTATTTAGGTATGGTCAGACAATAAACATTCCCAGTTCTGGTAGGTCTGAGAGAGGTTTTTCTCTGGAGTTTGTCTGTAAGGTAGCTGGGGGCTGCGTTATTGAGGGCTTTGGGGATCAAGGAGAGGGTTTTCAGTTGTATTTTGTTGGATGTAGATAACCATTTATGATGGCGTCTCACAGAGGAGATGTGAGTTTTTTTATTTATGCCTTGGGCTGCTCTCAGGGAATTGTTCTCTAGTGTTTGGAGCGTTTGGATGGTAGATTTATTGGCCCCACTGTACAGGGCATTACAGTAGTCAATTCTGGAGAGTATTAGGGCTCTGGCCAGGATCAAGCAACTGTTGTCGCAGAGGAAAGGCTTACCAGCTCTGATTAGCTTGCAGGTGTAAGCTGTAGAGGAGGTAAGGGGGTTGATCTGTTTATCAAAGGACAATGTAGAGTCCAAAGGTTTTTACATCCTTAGAGACTTTGATGGTGTTCCCGTCAATATTAAAAGAGGAAAATTCTTGGCCTAGTTTTTTAATGTTGGCCAAAAACAACATTGTCAGAAACAACATTAATGCAAGATGATAGTCTAATAATGGAGCCCAAATACATTGTATTCTATAGCTGCTTGATGGAGATTATAATGATGCCGAAATGTGTCCATCCAGTGAGAGGTGAAGTATGTGGGAAGCCATTGGTGAATGTGACTCGTGTATCACAAGGCAGTAACCTCAAAATACATGCCACCTGTGAAATGTCCCATGAAAAATGTTCATGGTCCGCTCAACCGATGCTGGGGAAACTGCCAGCTGGCAATCTACTGTGTGCAGCTGCTTTACTTTTCAGTGGCCTTAGTTTCAGTAAGTTGTCCAGTTTCTGTCAATTTGTGGGACGTTTCCAAAACGCAGTACTACAAATATCAACGTCAATATCTATTCCCTGCCATTAGTGAAGTTTGGAAAATTGAAAAAATGTCTATTCAAAGTACATTCTCCGAAAAACGGTTCAGGCTAGCTGGTGATGGACAGTGTGACAGCCCGGGATTTTCAGCAAAGTACTGCACATAGCACTTTCAGGACATGGGAAGTAAAAAAATGGGAGTTTGGTGGTCGTGCAGGTGTCCCAATGTAAATCCTCGGTGGCCATGGAGAAACTTGGTTTTATAAAGTCACTGGAAGATCTACAATCGAGGGGAATGCAAATCGACCTCATAGCCACGGACAGACACGTTTCAATAGCCAAGACAATGAGAGAACAGTATCCAAATATTAAACATCAATTTGATGTATGGCACGTTGCCAAATCCATCAATAAAAAAATCTCTGCTGCAGGGAAAAAAAAGGTTCTGAAAATATTTGACAGTGGTCCCACTCTTTCAGCAACCATCTTTAGTGGAGCTCCAAAACGTGTGATGGGTCTGTGGAAATTCTACTAGAAAAATGGCGGTCACTGATGCACCACTGTTCCAACGTTCACTCTTGGACAGAAAACCAACATTTCCACCAATGTGCACATGGCCCTTTGTCGCCGGAGCAGGCACGGAAGAAGAAGTGGTTGATTCCATCTTCACCGACACACAAAGCCATTGAGAAGATTGTGTTTGATAAAACTCTATCAAGAGATCAGAAGGGGCTCACAGAATTCTGTCACACGGGAGATTTGGAGGTGTTCCACAATATGTCCCTAAAGTACAGGCCAAAGAGATTGCATTTCGGCATAAACAGGGTGCAAATAGGACATTACTAGCAGTATTAGCGCATAACGAGAATGTAGGGCGTGAACAATCGCCTTTACGAAAAGAAGCAAAAAATGGGTGGTCCCGCCAATATATGAGGAAATGGAATTCGATTTTGTGAAAGACCTTATTATGACTGTCTTGGAGATACATACTCACGGAATTGCGTGCAATTTTTTTCCGAGGACACATACATTGCCACAAAACATTGCCAACGTGGCCTGTCCACCTAAAGCAGAGCTCGTGGAACAGTTCACTTCCAGGTACAAATGATTACCATCTGTTTTTTTTTTTATCAACAACGTTTTTATGAAGTGTCCAAATAAAGCATCCAATTTGTCTTTTGAAATCTATCCTCTTTGTCAATTTTGTTTCAACGAGTACCATTTTTATGAATGCCATACAATGTAACGCTGTGCTTTCACACTTCCCAGTTTCGTCGAGCTACTGTGGGACTTTCACTGATTATGGGAGGGCCAGATGGATAACAGTATGAAAGCAACTTTGGGGTTCTGCAGTTGCCTTACCAAACAGTTGCCCAAATAGCTGAATAACTACTCATACCACAAAAGGGATGAGACCTAGGCTAGATAAGATACTTAGCACACAAGAACTACTGACTGTGAGAAAAACAGTGCATCAAAGTGGGTTGTTGGTGAGAAATAGCTGCACTCCGACCAATATATTCATGGGGGCATGTGTTGGGGGTCATTGCTAATGTAAGGAAGGAGTGGCTCTGTTGAGCCCCCGGCCCCCATACATTACACGCAAAAGTGACACCCTGCTCTTGCACTAGTGGGGGGCTCATCCTTTGCCCTTCTGCTGCCATGGGGAAGAAGGCCCCGACATAAGCAGAGGTGGGGCTATTGCTAGACACACTTGGACTCTGTTTTGTGTACCCTCTGACTCCAACTTTGGACTAGGCCGCATTCTGTCATTGCAAAGTTTCCCCTACCCCTCAGCAGCGCCGCGAACAGCGAGCACTGACAGCACCCTCCTTTTTCCTTCTGAGCCTCACAAGGCCCTTTCTCATGGATGCTCCGAGACAACATGTTGAAAACTAAGAATGTATCTTCATTCTGAGTGAAGGTCACCAGCTTTGAATTTTGGCTTGCGAGCTGAGGAAGCCCACGCATTGCACACAGTATAAGGTTCAATTGTTTTTCGACCTTGAGAGAAAGGGACCATTCCGAAAAGGGAGTGGTGTAATAACGTCAAATATGATAAAGTTCACTGTTCCAAAACTGGACAAAGGAACATGTAATTTCATTTTATGAAAAATCGTTGATCCAAACAGAGTCTCTTCGTTACGCCAAGAGAATGGAAATGCCGAATATCATGTAAATTTGACTTTCGACAATTTTATAGACCAACGAGTCAACTTATCATTAGCTGACCATTATTGCTGGGTTACATTGTAGTTGTTTGTTCTGTGTGGCATATTGCAATGTAGTACATTGTACTACATTGCAATATGGCACAATATGCAAGTACATGCAAGTGTACTTGTCTTTCTCCCGGGCACATGGGCAGTCCAGCATCAAGATGCATGTAGACCACCACTCGGTTCCCCCAGGTTCAATGCGAATGTTTCATTAAAATGCTGTCTATGTGTTCCTCGAATTGTAGCACCAGCTTCCGCATCCCATTTCGAGCTGAACATACTCCATAGCACTAACCTCTGAAGCAAATTGTAGACTACTTTCCATGTTGTTTTCTCTATGTTCCCATTGTTTCACGTCTGCGTTCATCATTAGTTGTAACACGGGGTCGAATTAATGGGTAAAATGATGAATTGTAATAAAGATCGGCTACTGAGAAACATTTCTGTTATGTTTTAAAAACAGCTACATCCTGCCTTTGTGCGATTGTCATCGATTCCAGATATCAACTGATGGGTTTTTTAACTGACAGCTACAGATACACTTGAATGGTTGGGTCACAATCACCCGTTTTTGGGATGATCGCCACGGGCCGATATGCCCTTACGCGGTACCAGCGATAAGGAGCAACCTGACATCGTTTACGGTGGCCTAGCGTGACGCTGATGCACAAGCCTTGCGATTCACTGTGTGTCCAATGTGCTTTTTATACCCAAAAGGAACAACGCATGACTCACAAACATTTGCAGATCGTGACCGAAGAAAGAAATTACCCATTTGATTGAATATGGCAATCGCGGATGTTCTCAGAGCGTTTATTGAGAAATAAAAGTACTTTACAAATTGTACAGTTTTGCTATTTCATTTTAAAGTATAGTTGTATATTCTGAATTGTGATGTGTGTTGATTTCCGGGTTCTGCGCCACGTCATGTAGGTGATGACTGGGCGCGCTTGGCTACGCTGCCCAGTAACGTCATGGAGATAGGCGGAGAATATCACTAGATTTGGTGATATCAGCCTCAGGGGCGGGGCATATGATTTAGTGCCGCCAGGGCAGTCCACCTTGGGCGATGCAGCAACGGAATAAGATTATCACAAGATGGCCGCACCCTGCTGCCTGTTCTCGCATGTGTAAAAAAGAGGAAAACTACGGTAAGGTGCATAGGAAATGTTTGGACGATCGATCAACGTATGCTTAAAAATACATGCCCGAACCCTCTGGACAATAATATTTCTGAGCGCACTATTACTTTAACTTTTGAAAATACCTAGACAAAGCCCAGGAGGGAGGAGCACTGGCACGTGCTGTGCAATGAGTTACTCTTGGTATTTGACTGTTGCTAATTAAAATAGGCTTGTCATTTGAGTACTGTACAACTTTGATTATTGATATACCAACGCATTAAATGTTAGCCTAACAATTCCTTTGGACTGTTTCTGGTTCATTCAAGTATTGTTTATTTTGAAACGATCACTTTTTGATCCCCAAGCGCAGAGGGCGTGCACTTTTCCTGTTGCATGCCTGTTTACAGAACCCATGGGAGTAAGGTATTTTTATGCTAGTTATAACATAAAATCCGCTTTCATGTTGTGATGATGACCCTTCGGCGGCCATTCCAGATTAAAATAAATAACAGTAGAAAGCAACGCAGGAGGAGGAGGAGTTCTTTAAACCTAATTCTTTCGCCTATTCGCTGCCCCCCCCTTCATTTGTTTATAATGATTAATGCCACGTCTATTCAATGGAAAGCAAATGCCACGAGTGGTGGCACCTGGCAGCTGCATGGGGGATGGGCGGCTCTGATGAGAAAAGGACCACGAGCTGCTGACGTCAGTGCACTATGAGCCGCTTAACCAGTTCTTGGCGCTTATTTGGGAATTGTCGGCCGATGCAGTTCATCCAAAGCGCCGAGAAGCGACCCCTCCCTGCATGTAGCGCTTTACACACATGGGTATATCCTGACATGAATTACGGGTCGCGAGGGGCAGCTGCTTCCATGGGCATAGACAGAGCCCGTGGTGGCCGGCCATTAGCCCCCCACCACCCCAGTGAGTTCGGCCCTGGGCACACAGCTTGCACACCCGCCCCCACGTGGCGCCCTCAGAGTCATTATTATAATAGGGTGACATGATATGGCCCTTATAAGGCGCCTGTACGCAAGTGTTTCTAGGCGCTAGGGCGCCGTGTGCCTTTGTGATGGCCGTGAGGGCAGTTTGAGTGGGAGGGACTGTGCATGATGTCCTGTATCTGCCTCTTTCTTGTGAACTGTGGGAAGAAGCGCGTGGCCTGTGAGTGACCCCCAACGCTCAGAATCAAGTTCCAGAAACAAACCAGGGAATAAGACGACCTATACATCCGGGCAAGTGTGTTTCCAGAGCAGGCAGGCGCCAGAGGCAGGAAATGGCCCATTCTCGGTGCCAAGGGAGGGAGCACAGCTGGGTCGGGCATTAACAGAAATGAATTGCTTGGAGGCTCAGCTTCATATGAAGCCAGGATCAGGGGGGGGGGGAGCGGCCAGTGCTCAGAGATTCCTTCAGAAAACCGGGCGAGGCTGTGATGGAGAGAATCCCACACATTCTGCGTCAGGGCCTTTCTGCCTTTTCAGTTTAAATTGCCCCGAGCCTCAGGGGGAGAAGCCAAAAAGCTTGCTAGTCTTACAACTGAGCAGCATATTCTGCTGGCAAAGAGCAAATGGTCGCCCTTCAGTGTGCAAGTAGTGTTTCAGCTCCCCGCGGGATGCCCGCCCTGTGATAATCTGCAGTGATTAATCCCCTTGCTGCATTCCTTTGTATCCTTAGTATTTAAGCACCACACGGGTGCCTGACCCAGGGTTTCCGAACTGTAGGCGAGGAGGCCCCCCAAACATTATATTGAAATGGGTCTCCACGAGCCTGGCAGACCTTCAGCCAGCCCCGTTCTGTGCCCCCTCTTCACAAGGACCTGCATCCCCCCACCTACTATCGGATGAGAGAGGCCCCTTTAAAAGAACAGCTGCACCCCACTGATGAGGTCCATCTAGACCGAAACGCGAAACACTGGAGCCTTTGGGAAATCGGTTGCCTGATAATGTTTGGTCCGGTTGGATCCCGCTTTAACTTAAATTAAAACCTATTTTTTAATTCTTTTTACTTAGTACCTCTGTGCACTGAACACTTTTTGGATAATGTTTTGAATGTCGATAACATCCCTGCATCTGCTCTGGGCCCCTGTGGATGTCTGTTGATGACCCATTCTATGACAAGACTGGAGGCGAGCATTATGCTTCATCTTCCTTTATTTCTACTCTTCAGCAGTTCAACAAACATATATAAAACCATGAAAAGTACACAACAAACTTTTCCATTTTTTTTAACTACAACCCCCATGAGTCTCTGTAGTCCATGCTCATTCCACCAGTCATGAGCTCCTTCCTGTGCTTAGACTCCTCCTCTTCTTTTACTGCTCTTCAAGCAGATAAGTACCTTTTCTCCACTCTCTGTATGACTGGGATAAATTGCCTGTGTTGGAGTGGGAGATTAGGGTCAAATAAGTTGAGGCACGGCTGGTGTGTGTAGGAGATTGTTGTTTGATACATAAAAAAAAAAAAGAGAGCATATATAAGGGGAGAAATGTAATGGTTTATTGACAGCACGCATAGGCGAGTTTAATTCGATGTGCGCTCGCGTACACGCGGGCAGCCGGAACAGAGATTCATTTTAGGCGACAGGCGGCAGAAGCCGGTTCGCGAGGCTGACGGCCCCGTGTCGCATACCAGGCACCACAGGGGTTCAGTCAGGCCTCGCGAACTTCGCGGCTGAGGCCGCTGGACACTCGCGAGCGGCCCCCACCCTCGGGTGGGAGGAGCGGCGCTCGCGAGTCTTACGAGACTGCCAGACGGCTCTCGCAGCGGTAGCCCCCACCCGCGGGTGGGCGGAGCTACCACGAGAGGAGCGCGGGGAGCAACGCTCCCATATCAGCCCCCACCCGCGGGTGGGAGGAGTCTACCGAGGACGTGTCGCGCAGTATAATCTGCGACGGCGTCAGACTACGCGACGACACAGCGTTTAAGACGCCGCATGTTTTGATGAGATTCCCCCGAGCAGGGAAGCGCCCAGGCCTTAGCGATCGGATCGCTCGGAAGCTCCGTGTCTAAGAAGTACAACACACGGCAGCCCACGTGTTTTGTATAAAAAAAAAAAAAAAAAAAAAAAAAATGTAACGATACTGCTCCTAGCAGAGGACCGGCGCAACTGAGGAGAGAATAACTCTCAGGAGCCACTGAGCTGTGGACAAGCAAGGTGCAGCCACTGAAAAAAAAAAAAAAAAAAGTAAGATAAGAGAATACAAGTAGGTGATCCTACTGTCTCTATACCATCAGGAGGGAGCAGTGGGCGTGCTAAGACACCTGATCCAGGTAATTTGGCACACAGCACTGTTTCAAAATGTCAGAATTTGAGTGGAGTGAGGAGGAGCAGTCGCATGACCTCGCTGCCAGCTTCAAGAAAGTGCTAGGGAGCTCCCTCATTGATGCAGTGGCAGAGGGCGTTAGGCCCCTTCAGGAAAGGCTGGAGACGCTGGAAGCTATGCTTTCGCAGCCTGAGGACAGCACCACAGACCGCAAGCGCACGCCCACAGATCCCTTGATAGAGGGACACAAGGGGAGTAAGTTAGCCCTCAAGAGGAAAGCCTCTGTCGACCCCCGGGGCTCTTGGGACGGGGCAGAAGATGAGGCCCCAGAGGTGCCTGATGCGTTCGCGAAGCTGAAAGAAGCATATCTGCGACGACAGGCGGTGCCAGACCTCATGACCCCCTCTCCAGGGGAGGACAATGCAGGAGATGACCCAGGCTCGGAAGATGAGCAGGGAGATGATCAGACCTCACAAGGAGACAAGGAGACCGAGGAGGACTGGGTCAAGCCCAGTGGGGGCAAGAGAGCTCGAAAAGAGAAACACATGACTGATGCCCAAGAGGATATGTTTGACCCGGACAGCATTAGGAATCCAAGGTCCACCGAGTGGCAGCCATCCCCCCGAGTAGCTCAGTACATGACGGCTAGACTGCGCAAGCCATTGGACAAGGAAGTGAGACAACGGCTGCGTGCAGAGTGTCCGCGACCAGATCTCCCGGGCAAAGTAGCAGAGGCCCCGAACTCGACCTGAAAATGCTGACCTTTGTGTCAAAAACGAATAAGGATCCCCGCAAGGGCATCGATAGGTCCTGGAAAAGCTGCCAGGAGAAGATCTTAGACCTGTCAGGGCCACTGGCAAAGATCATGGACCTCGCAGAGAGGTCCAAGGACACTGGTGAAGCAGTGGACCCGGAGGCTCTCGCGGGATGGGCGCAGAGAGCGGTCTGCCTGCTCGGAAACGCAAATTGCGCCATAACCTCAGAGAGGAGAAAGGGTCTATTACTCAAGATAGATTCGAAGCTCAGCGATCTATCATCGTATGAAGCGGAAGAAGGGGCCCAAGGTCTTCTATTCAGAGAGACCTTTGGGAAGGAGATGGGCCGGTTCGTCGGAACATACGCCTCCCTGGAGAAAGCCCAAGCATCGATCCGCAAAATTTTTTCGAGTAGAGTTTTTGGAGGGACCGGCCGCAGTCGGGGTCGTGCAGCCGGTCGCAGCCAAGGAGGGAGAAGACCCCATAATCCCAGAGCACAATACTGGGAGAACAAGGGCCAGGATACATTCTTCCCGTCCAGAGGAAGATTCCCGAGAGGTTGCAGATCCAGGGGATCAGGCCGAGGCCAAGGATTTACGCCAGGTGAGAGCGATTCAGTATCCTCCAGTAGGTGGGAGGACGCGCATGTTTTTAGAAAGTTGGCGCATGATTTCAAGCGATTCCTGGATATTGCAGACCGTCAGAGGACTGCAGCTAGATTTTATAGAAACCCCAATTCAGCGGTACAGGCCACAGGGCCAGAGACTGGCGCAAGCAGAACAAGCATGGCTAGACGGCGAGATCGCGCAGCTAGCGCTCAAGCAGGCGATAGAGAGATGCGCGACGGAGCCCAAATTCGTGAGCAATATGTTCCTGGTGCACAGGAAAGAAAAGGTGCGTCCAGTTATAAATCTCAAGGAGCTGAACGGATGGATCGTATACCGCCACTTCAAGATGGAGGGCATACATCAGCTCAGAGACTCCCTAAGGGAAGGAGACTGGCTGATGCGTTTAGATCTGAAGGATGCGTATCTCACGGTTCCGGTACTCGAGGAGTACAGACCTTACCTAGCTTTCCGCTGGCACAAACAGTTCTGGCAATTCAAGACAATGCCATTCGGGCTGGCTTCGGCTCCCTGGGCATTTACAAAGCTAATGAAACCCGTAGCAGCGGCAATCAGAGAAAAGGGCGTCAGACTGATCATCTATCTAGACGACCTTCTGCTGCTAGCAGAAAATCGGGAAGTGCTAATATACCAAACGAGATGGGTACAAGACCTTCTGATATCGCTAGGATTTCTAATGAACATAGAGAAATCAGATACCATACCAGCGCAGAGGTTAGACTTCCTAGGGTTTGTGCTAGACACAAAGAAAGCGACCCTAGAGCTACCAGCGCGAAAGATGAAAGATATAAAGAGGGAGATCAGAGTATGCCTAGAGAGAAGACTAATATCCCTCAGGACATTGGCGAGGATAGTTGGGCTGTTAGCGGCATCCATTCAGGCCATATTCCCTGGGCCTCTACACTACCAAGCACTACAGAGGCTGAAGATAAAACATCTTCAACAGGGTCTGAAGTATCACCAACAGGTACCCCTAGATCAGGACTCCATTACAGAGCTAGAGTGGTGGTTAAAGAATATGGACGCCTGGAATGGACGTGCCATATTCGGAGACAAGCCGGATCTGATTATAGAATCAGACGCCAGCCGGCAGGGCTGGGGAGCCAGATGCGGGAACCTACAGACTGGAGGCAAGTGGAGCGAAGAGGAGCTCCAGCTGCACATAAACTGTCTAGAACTCCTGGCGGGATCGTTCGCGATCAAGGCCTTCACAAGAGGGAGAGTGAAGTCTTGTGTGCTGCTGAAGATGGACAACATCTCGGCGGTAAGGTACATAAACCACTTAGGTGGCACGAGGTCCAAGATGCTGGCGGAGTTAGCGAAGGACTTATGGCACTTTTGCCTTCGGTCAGAAACGTCAGTGACTGCAGAGTATCTGCCGGGCTCACTGAATGTAGTAGCGGATTGGAACTCTCGTTACCTGACAGACTCCAGCGATTGGAGACTGGACCCAGCAGTGTTTCTGAGGCTGGACAGAAGGTGGGGCCCATTGCATACGGACCTTTTCGCCTCCCGGCTCAACGCTCAGATGAGTTTCTATTACAGCTGGAGGCTGGATCCGGGAGCTCTAGGGACGGATGCCTTTCTGCAAGAGTGGACAGGGGGTCCGCATTACGCTTTTCCCCCCTTCGCGATGCTGAGCAGAGTTCTACCATAGCCAGATGGGTCAAAGAGATCATGTGCGCAGCAGGGGTGAATGTGGACACGTATGGAGCTCATTCAGTGAGAGGGGCAATGGCTTCGTTAGCCGCGAGAGCAGGAGTGCCTTTGAGTGAAATAATGAGAGCAGCGGATTGGGCGAGCGATCGTACATTTAAAGAGTTTTACTTTAAGCCAGCAGAGGGTTTGGCTGGTACGGTCTTGGGGAAGCTTTGAACAAGCATAATGCTCGCCTCCAGTCTTGTCATAGAATGTAGATTACCCCTGCTATCTGCGCAGGGAGTATTAATTCTATTAAAGACTAAGGAGGCGAGCATTAAATTCCCGCCCGATTGATGTACTGAGTAAAAATGTTGAGGAATTTATATGTGAGAGGACAGTACATACGCACCACCCTAAGATTTGTTATTGTGTCTTCATAGGGGAAGAGCAGAAGAATAACTGAAGACAGGGTCATAGAGAAGAATATCAGGAGGTCGGGAGTGCACCGGCAGTTGAGTTAAAGTTCAGAAGGTTCTTCGCACCGTTGACGAGGATCAGTTAATGGACAGGAGTGAATATCAGAGCGAGTAAAAGCAGAGGAGGAGTCTAAGCACAGGAAGGAGCTCATGACTGGTGGAATGAGCATGGACTACAGAGACTCATGGGGGTTGTAGTTAAAAATAAAAAAAAAAATGGAAAAGTTTGTTGTGTACTTTTCATGGTTTTATATATGTTTGTTGAACTGCTGAAGAGTAGAAATAAAGGAAGATGAAGCATAATGCTCGCCTCCATAGTCTTTAATAGAATTAATACTCCCTGCGCAGATAGCAGGGGTAATCTACATTGCTGTACTATTCCGCTTGCCTCTATTTTTTTACCCATAACCCCTTACAACGCCTATTTCTTTTAGCAATATTTTTGCCATCGATGTACTCTTGGATTGTGTTATATTTTGCATAATGGTGTCTGGGTAACTTGGGCCTTCATTTTGCGTTGGGGTATCAAATAACAGAAAGTCAGTACGTTGTGAGCTGTCTCCCCTTCTCTACCCCTTTCCCTGCACTTCTGGCCCCTTTTGCATGCTTTGCACATTTGCATATTTGCACTTCTGCATATTGCACATTTAGGGTTCACCCAAATCCCATTTTGTGGGCACGTGTGTGGGAATGTGCGCGGGAACTCCGTGGCACAGACAGACTTTTATTCTTCTGAAGGTGACTACCTGCTGCCCTTTAAGTGATATCAGTGCTAACATTTTGACTATCACCCGGGTGACCCCTTTGGTAGGGAATGAACTGGGATTGGGATTGTCTAGGCAGAGGTCTTCAAACTGTGGGGTGCGCCCCCCAGGGGGCGTGGCCGCATCACAGGGGGGGCGCCAGAGCCCAGCATGAAATGTAAAAAATTTTTTTTTTTTTTTTAGATTTGAGGAAATGGGAAGGGGCCGCTCACATGGTCAGACTGGGCCATAAAACGGTCTTAGGCACCAATCAAAAAATGCCCAGCAGTTGCAAATGGATATTCAGTGTTTAGTCACAGACTGTTTGAATAGTACCCAAGGGTTTTTTTTTTTGTTCAAATGTAAACAAATGGTGATATTTAAAGAATATTCAGCAACAATGGTCAAAACTACTTTCTGCATAGTGAAGTAACTCCTCAAACTGGCCCACATTGGCTAAAAAAGAGGCTCATTTTTACTGGCCTACACTAGCATTTTGCAGTTTTTGGCACGGTCATCACCCTATTGCCCTATAGGCCAGTCCAAGCCTGCCAGCTCATCCATAATGGGTGAGGGGGCGTCCACCCACTGGCCACCTCACCCATTATGGAGGAGCCGAGGAGCCAGCCCAGTGAAACACTGAAAACTCCCTCAGCTGCTTTTTCCAGCTGAGGGAGTGCTCCTGGGCTGGCTGAACTGTCAAAGGGAAATGCGGTTTGCCTTTGACAGTTCAGTTCCCAGCCGCACATGACCACTGAGCCATGCAACGCTGGGGGTGTATTGCTTCATCAGCCTTGCTTAGCTCATTGGAAATGCTGGCTGGGGCACTGCATGTATGTATGTGCGAGGGGGTACTCCTGCGCCTCCTTGCACATACGGGCAGAGTAACCTGGAGCAGGGCATTTTAGCAACCACGCGCAGGCCCCTGCAGAAGGTACGTTTAATGGCGATTCATTTTTTATTTAAATGTGTATGGATGTGTGCATGCTTGTTTTATGGGACTGTGGTGCGAGCAGGATGGGCGGCAGCACTGGGATAGTGGTGGGAGTAGGGTGAGGAGAGCCCAGGGTCTGTACTGGGAGTAGGGTGCGGTGACGGCGCGCAGCAAAGGTTCATAGCGATTTCTACATACTGTCCATCTGGCACTTTTGGGGAGCCCTGCCTGCCCAATATTTGCTCAGGGGGGGCCCAGGACAAAAAAGTTTGAATACCACTGCTCTAGGGAGATGTACCGCTGATTGTTTTCATATAAGGCACATTGGTTTGAGTATGGGGGGAATTGGGCTCAGAACCCACCTTGTATTAAGCCACGTGGGGCTCAAATAGGCCCGAAAACCCCTAATCGGCCTTGTAGTCGTAAAGGAACTCTGGTAAATCAGACTTTCACATAGTCGACGATTGCGGGGCAACGCATTATTGAGTCCTACTGTGGTAAAAAGGTTGGGACTAGCACCGAAATTAAATCCATTGCCCCCCCCCCAAAGCCATGGAATTTATTGACCACTCATTAATAACTAATGTGAACAGAAAGGGTGATTTTAGAGAAATCCATGACCAAAGTATCATTGAGTTTGCAGAATTGGAGATGGAGGGAAGGATGTGTGGGGGGTCTGGAGGCATCCGCATGAGTGTGATCCGACAGACGTGTGATGCATTTATGCCGAACTCGCCTACTCCCCTCACTAACCCCATTGAAAAAAAGCTTCCTGAGGAGGAACCAATAAGGATTACAATTAGGGGAACCCAGAATCTACCCATGACCAATGGCTCACCTGCCGTTCACCCACTACACAGTGTGTCCGATTGGTCCTGGCTCGCCGCCTCCATAAATAAAGTATTAAACACCTAACGCCAGGACGTGGAGCCAAGAAGCACTAGCATATTCGCATCTTGGAACACTCGAGGATTTCGCCATTTGTTCAATGTCCCTTGGGCAAAAAACTTGGATCTAATTTGCCTACAAGAGACATGGCTAAGCAAATCACTGTTAATTGAAGGATTTGAAATTGCCTTCAATCCAGCGATATGCCAAGCTAAGGGAAGACCTATGGCCGGTTTATTGACGGCTGTCAGAAAGGCATCGGGGTTTAGGATAACTGAATCAGCTAACGTGTCGCCTTATATTCAGTTAACCACAATATGTGGTCTCCAACGAGTGAACTGTAAGATTGATAAACTGTGCATCATCAACGTCTACTGGAACCATCAAGCAAGAGAAGCCACCAAGTTCGTAGACATAGGGCCTCATTACACGGTAGGCGGTAGGGATTTACCGGCACCGGTAAAATACCGGTACCGGTAAATCCCTGCCGCCTTACTACGAGGTCCCTTAGCGGGTTGGAGTTTTAACGCCTGCTTTTTGCAGGCGTTAAATACCAACCCGCTAAGGGACCTCGGAGCTAATTACGGCACCGCAAAATTGCGGTGCCGTAATTAGCGCCTTCCCCATTCCCATAGAGCCCTATGGGGCAGAAATGGGAATGGGGAAGGGCAATGGCAGAAGGGGGATTTACCGCCCCTCCAACCTTGGGATGGGGCGGTAAATCCCCTTTCCGCCAAGGTGGTGCCGGTATTTTACCGGCATGAGCCATGGCGCTAATAGCGCCATGGCTCACCGCCTACCGTGTAATGAGGCCCATAGTATCAACAACAATTGACAAACTACTCGAAAAGCCTCAGCCGCCCGATTTGATCCTATGTGGTGATTTAAACCTCTTATGTCTAAGAGAGAAAATTCATCTAACGCCTAAAGCATCTCAATGGTGCTCAGAAATGAAAGCTCGAAGACTGCATATGCTGAATGGAAACACGGTGGGAGACATTCCAGCTAAGCTCACCTGGAGAAGGCTAAATCAAACCTCAATTTTAGATTATATATTCGTCAGCGAAAACATTCATAGGAGAGTACTTCACTTGGATATACTTGAAATGTTGCATAGTGATCACAAAATGGTGCAGCTTACTCTTGAAAACTCGAACAAAATTGCAAGTGTTTGCTGGCCTCATGCCGTCGGCACTGGGTCTAGTAGGATTCGTCTAAATCTCCTGGATACTGAAGTGGAGATGATAACAGCCAACTTTGTGAGAGACTCAAAAGGACTTGAATATCAGCATTTGTTGTCGAACTTTACAGAACATAAACACAACCTACGTCGCTGCGAATTAAGACCAAAACATAAATTCGACACCCATGTCTTGCAACAGAAAAGATTCATGAGACAAGAAATAAGGAAGCTTAAGGGGCCGATGAATGAAAATACAAAACAAAAAATAAGGAAACAAACAAAACTATAAGAATTGGCTCAAGTCTCATGCAGCAATAATGTCGCAAAACGACGCCGAGAATATGTTACTCAAAATGGAAGGAAAGAAATCGGCGCAATTTTGGGAATTGATCAATAGCAATCTAGCGCCTCAAAACGCCATCCAGGCAATTGCAGTGACCGAAGACGCGTGGGTAGAGCATTACGCAACCCTATTCACCAAAGGAGCCTCATTGACAACTACAACAGAGCGGGACTTAGAGTTCGAGAGAACAGACATCTTCTTGATAATTAGAAGTGTACATGAATCCAGAGCTCTGGGGCCTGACGGCTTAACAAACTATACGCTTAAGCGTAATCCGGATCTATGAGCAGATTTCTGTGCAACTTTATTCAAGCGGATTGTCTTGGCTCGTGCAACCCCCAGTTCTTGGAAGAGTGCAGTTGTGGTGCCAATATTCAAGAAAGGGGATCGCACGAATCTGAAAAACTATAGACCCATAGCGCTTCTCGATGTTCTGGGGAAAGTATATGCTACATTGCTCCAAAGAAAACTTTTGAAATGGGCTAAAGACTCTAACCATACAGACCGTAGGCAAGCAGGCTTTGTGATAGGGGGTGGACTGTGGCCTAAATCTACTAATGCTGAACATCTTGAAGATGGAGACCCTCAGACTTAACACCAAGCTGTACTTAGCGATGATAGATCTTTCGCAAGCATTTGATAGCATAAATAGGGAGCTCCTGTGGGAAAAACTAACAAAATGGAACTGCCCACCGAGTCTCGTTAGTGCAATCCGTGAACTGCACACGGAAACTTCCATCAGGATTCGGCTTGATATGTCTGGCACGTTGTCTACTAAAATAAACACACATAAAGACGTAAAGCAAGGATGTCCTTTGGCTGCTACCATCTTTAACTTGTTCATATCCGATATACAAGAGATATCTTTTGGTGCAAACACTTTTCACCCAAAAATACAAGGCACACCTATTGATTATTTGGTATACTCAGACGATCTTGTATTGATTGACCAGATCCCAGTTGGTTTGCAACGTAAAACGACTTTACTAGACGCATATATAACATCAAATGGATTGTCTATTAACACCCAAAAAAGCGAAATCCTGATACTGGAAAATCTACAAGGTTCTTGCGGTAGGGGTAAGAAACCATCCTGGTACATTGCAAAAGACAAGATCCAGCTCGTCAAATACTCGACATACTTGGGTATGCGAATTAGTGCGAGCCGGAACGATGTACCCTTGGGTTGAAGTAGCTAAAAACAAATGCAGTCAGTTGGCATCACAAGCTTCCTTAATTAACAACAAATACGGAAAATGTTCACTGAAGCCAATTATCCTGTTTTATAAACATAAAGTGGTGCCCATTTTGATCTATGGAGGGGGAAACGCTTTTGGGGCCTCTTGTGAACTCTGGGACACATTAGAAAACATCTTCTGGTCTTGTGTGAATTTGCCAAAGGGTACGCTATGAACTGGGGTTGATTTCGATGCATGCTAGGGTTGCATGGAATCTCCTAAGTCTATATCGTAAAACAATAATGACGGAGCCGGCTCCTCAATTTGGCATTTTGCATAGGCCGGTCTCGGAAAAAGCAAATACCATTCTTGTAAAATGGAACCGGCTGTCGCAAGACTTACTTGAAGACTATAACATTACATCTGCTCTTTTATTGGACAATCCAGAGGCTGCAAAAAAAAAGTTGTGGAAACTGGATTGGATCCTAACCTGTGATCAAAGAGCGCGTTCTTCCTCAATGGCTGAGGTACCTGGTGAGGCTAAAGCATACGACCACCGTGCAAACTATTTAATGCGCTTCCCGAATCAGCACGCAAGAGCGCTGTATATGCACTTCAGACTTAAATGTCTTCCCGACGAGAGACCGTATTGGATCAAGGTCAAAATAAGCCACCTTTAACTTCAACTGTCGGTTTTGTAATGAAGCCAAGGAAACCTTGAAACACCAGACCATGGGCCTCATTACATGGTAGGCGGTAAGGGTTTACCGGTACCGGTAAATCCTTACCGCCTTACTACGAGGTCCCTTTGCAGGTTGGGGAATTTAACGTCTGCTTTTTGCAGGTGTTAAAAACCAACCCGCAAAGGGACCAGTGGAGCTAATTACGGCAACTGCTATTAGCGGTGCCGTAATTAGCGCCTTCCCCATTCCCATAGAGCCCTATGGGGCAAAAATGGGAATGGGGAAGGGCAATTGTGGAAGGGGGAATTACCGTCCTGCCAACCTTGGAATGGGGCGGTAATTCCCCTTTCCACCAAGGCGGTGCCGGTATTTTACCGGCATGAACCATGGCGCTAATAGCGCCATGGTTCTCCGCCTACCGTGTAATGAGGCCCCATGTCTTGCCAGTCTTTAGAGCAGCAAAGGGGTCGTTGTTTTGCCCCTGTGATTAACCTCCATCACACAAGGAGCTCTAATGAGTGGTGGCAAGTTCTCTGTGAAGGACTTAACAGAGCAGTTCTATTTGCCCTAGTTAACTTCCTACAAATTCTAAAAACTCGGCTAGAAGAAGAGTCATAGCCAAGTATGGCATGAGACGTAAGGAAGCCTGGTTGATTTGCTTTGACATCATTTACTGTTGAGGAGGATGGACTGGAGGAGAGGAGAACTTCTATGAGAAAGAGCAACACGAGAGAGACGCATGTGTTGGTCGTATATGTTTTGTGTTTTGTGTTTTTTTGTTTTCTGGTTCTTTTTAAAGGTTGAACAAACCAATAAATTTTTTTTAAAAAAAAAGATGCTCCGATTGAAAGTGTGATTCAACCCCCCAGGGCATGCCTCAGACTCATTGGGTGGGGGGGGGCATCACACTTTGAGGGAGGTTGACAAGCGAATTCGGTTAACCCACCCATCGGTATCGGCGTTGAGTGTGGTGCTCTGCGGCGGTATTTACCATGAACTGAAAGAGCAGAGTTTAGGGAGAAGATAGAAAACTTGACCAGAATCGAGCAGTCCACTCTCTCGAAGACTTTGCCGATTGTAGCCGACCCCCCCATACATTCATAGGGAGGAAACATTGCTCCCACCAAAGAGTTTGGTTAACTTGGAGCCAATTATTCTCAGTGACGACTCCATTCACTTGATTACTCCTGGTGGCGCCGGTAGAAGTTTACCCAAGAGTGCATTCATAAAAGCAAGAAAGCAAGGGCTCAGGAATCCGGGGCGGTTGCTCCCCCATTCTGCAAAGCCTTGGAGGTGGGATCATTTGCGGAAACTTTGCTTTGAGGGGGCAGCAGAATGTTCCTGTTCAAAGCCACAAAACCAGACGAAAAGAAGGAACCAAAGAAAAAGAATACAGGGGTAATGGGCAGGTCTGGCCAAGGCAGGTTGCTAGAAGAAAACTAAGCTCTATTCAGAGAACCTCAGCGGTGAGTGAATGGCCCGAGATCGGCCAGGCAAGTTTAAGTGCGTCCCCTTTCATATCCTGCATTAGTCTAAAAGAGGGGGGATTAGATGTACGAGGAAGCTCTCCCGCCACTGGGGTACGTAAGGGACCAGAGAGTGGCCTAGGGAACCCTACTCGTTTTACCACATCTTTTTTAAGGGTGGCAATCCCCTTAATCAGTCGAATGATAGAGAACCGCCTCGGGAAAGAGACTTTATCCGGGAACAGAAGGTCGACGCTCCTGGCCCTATTACTACCCGCACAGTTAATTCCGGCGAGTGCGGTCAACTGCCATGCCAGGGGGCCATGCATCTAATGGGGACGAGTGGAGGCAACAGAAAGAATGATGCCGCAGGAACCTACCACAGAGTGAGTTTGTATCCGAGGCTACACCCAGGTGTTGGGCAACGAATAGCACCTTGGAGCGCATCACTGCCATCACGTTCTCACAGACTTTCATAAATGGCTCCATATTCATCGTTAGAGCCGCCAGGGTGGTTGTGTCAATGCCTGGTTGTGCACATGGAGTACCCTTCACGCTGTTTTTCGCCAATGCAAAATGCGGATGGGTCCGGGCCTGCGAGGAGAGTCAGCCGGAGGTTCCAGTAGAGAGTCTTGCCCTTTTGCTGTTTCCTTTTTGCACCCTCCCCGACGACCAATTGGGGCCATAAAAATGTATTGCAGTGAATTCTGACTTTTTGGAGTTTTTACTTATTTCTGTTTCCTGTGTTGATCCAACAAATGGGGGTGCTTGAACATCAAGGGTCCACTGTGTGGTAACTCCAGTAAGCAAGTCTTCAGCAATGGACTTGGTGTTGCCACACTTGCTAGCTTCTGGTGGGCACAGGTGTCTTGACTCGCACCATTCAAACCCTGCAGCTCCCCCTTGGTGTGTACGGAGGTCTCGCCCTGGCTCAATACATCGCATTTCATGTAATTCATACTTCACAGGAGGTCTTTATCTGGCACCTCTCCCTTTCCCACCTCCCACCTCCCCCCTCCCTGGGCAATTTCCAGTGGTGTGCCCAGACTCAGCTTTGAAGCATGTTTGGCTCATTGGAGGTCAGTCCCTTGGGAAGATTTCATGGAACGACCTCCCTTTGTCAATGGTTCCTTCCCAGCCCCGGGGGTACTCGTTCTCACTATTGTTCTCTGTGATGGTAACGGGCTCGGGCCAAGCTCTTCATTGAAAGGTGCATTTTTTGGATGATCCTCCTTGCCGTATGCTGAACAGACGCTCCTTCCTTGTGCTGGATTGCGGCCGGTTCGCAATTGTTGGAACTGAGGAGCTAAGGTTGTCCTCAGTCACAGATCATTCAAACAGTCCCAAGGACTCAAGGGAGGCCTCTTTACCTGCTGGCCATTTCTGCCCATTGGTCACATTACTTCACGGGTATTTGTCATTCTCAGTCATTCTCTTGCTATGTCGACACTCTCCGCAGCACTTTATTGCGCTGTGCTGGCAATTATTTCAACAGCACTATCAAACGGGACGCAGACTACATGCACCGCGTTCATGTCTTTTTGCAACACCTCGATCACGTCCTCATGTTCCAAATGCATAGTGTTGGTGTCGGTATCGATAGCGGGCTCACTCACTTCCTCGTTCAGCCATTGCCATTGTTGTTGGAACTGTGCAGCCTTCGGTAGTTGCCTGAGTGTTTGCTCGCCATGCAACACGGGAGTTCAATCCCGTTGTCACAACGGTTCTCTGGAACATCTACCTTCGTTTCAGCAACCATCATGATCCGGCACTCACCCACTCTCAGCTGGCCACCACGGACTGCCAAAGACTGCTATACCTCTGCAAACCCTACGCGTTGGAGGTAGGGGGTTTTAAGTAGCAACTCCTGTCTTCAATAGTAGGCACTGTAGACAGACTGTAGGGACTGCCAAAGACTGCTATACCTCTGCAAACACTCAACTATAAATCAGTTTCTTAAGTTGTATAGATAGTTACGTAGCGCCGTCTTTTCAGTCTCTGAAAGAATGAAGATCTGTCCAAAGGGAGGCCGTCGAGGCTGTCGAGGACGTCGAGGCTGTCAACGACCATCACCATCGACTGAGGTTCGGAGGACCGATTTAACGTCGTCGACCGGAGTCGCAATGCTCCATTGTCTAAGACACTTTGAAATCAAGGACTCCCTTGCTCATCACCGTCGACCTCGCCAGAGAAAGTCGAGATCACTGATGAACCGAGGAGAATCCGCCAGTGGGTTTCCCGCCACCCTGTGAAAACAAAGAGAAAATATCGAGGCTGAGTACCCCAAAAGGAAATACACCGAACACGGGTTACAAAGGAACATACAAAGATCTTTATTTTATACTGAACAGTTTCAAAGGACAAAGCAACAGATAGCTTATCGGCCCTCAGTACAACACAGCGAACTCCAGCGTGGTTCGGTGTGCTCAGTGAGTGGGACTGTACACTTTTTTATACCTTTGAAAACATGATGTCCACCCCTACTGTGGGTTAATATTCATTAATACATTACAGATCTAGGGTTCGTGCCAAGTTCACACATCTATACATTTAGGGTTTACTTTTAATATATTCACCAACAAGCCTCAATTGCTACAGTGTACTTTAGGATTTCTTATAGAAACCTTCTCAAACATCTATACAATGTAGTTTAAACAAATGTCTCAGTTCAATATTTGAATACATTGTTCATAACATGTGCTCACGGATTAGCTTCATTGACACGAGTAATCCTTTACACACAGGTCAGCGAAGGACAAGGTCTCAGTTCATGACCCTAACAAGTGGCCTGCAGGCAAGTTACACATTAGTTTATGCATAGAGGTCAAGACGGCCATGTTACATTTTCGGAGTGACCCGTCCACCATTTTAGCTCACAGGGTGACTTTGAAGAGAGAACCTAAAATGGCGGTTTGACCTAAAATGGCAGTTTACATTGATTCTGAGGTCGGGGCCCTGCAACACGGATTTCTTCAGAAGTGACTTACAAGTAGCTTGGCGTAGACCAATATACATATATTCATTACAATAGGAGGCACGATATAATTTCCCGTTTGACAAACCCTCCTTTTGGCCTATGCCAAGTGCTAAACTACTTCTGATCTACTTGCTAACAACTCCATGTATCCTCGTCCATGCACCCTGAATCATTGTCGGAAATATCTATTGCCATTAGATCAATTGCTAAGATTTCCTTTAACACATATTCTTTGGAGTGTTTATTTGGGGCATGTACCTTATGTCCTATTGTACCTATCGCCTGTGCGCAACATCCCCCTAGCATCAAACATATACTAGGTAAACACTGGATACAACAGCAAAGAAACACCAGAATTCCCAAAATGATCAGTAAGACCGACAACACCTTCCAACCCCAAGATCGCAAGAAGTCCCAGAACCAAGCGCTAAAATCCCAATTTCCCTCGGGGACATGCACTTCTGAACTAAGGACGTGCAGATTCTGTATTGCCTTGAAGATAGTTGGGGAGGAATCTGGCACGAAAACACAGCAAGCGGACCCCACCAATTTACACACTCCACCACGTTCAGCCAGAATGACATCAAATGCCATCATCCGGTTCTGAAGTGCTACTAATCGTATTGCCTTCTGTTCTAATGTCATATTATAGAGTATGTCCGTGGTCCGGTTGATGGTTCTCTCCAGTTCTCTCGCTAGTCATCTGATGTCTTCGGAATTCGCTATCTGCCCCCAAAATGGCACAAAGGATTTTGCTACATCTCCCAAGACCTGTGCTGGAGTGTCACCATTCCCGTCCTGTCGTGGACGTGCCTTCGAAACCTCTACAGTACTAGCTATGAACACCCCAGGTAACCAGATCCCTAAATACCAAGTTCCCTGCCAATCCCTGGGGGACCATGGAAATGCTACATTACCGCAAACAAAGTAGAGAGGTTCGCCTACATACAAAGATCTGTCTTCCCCAGTCAAATTCGCAATGTTGGCACAACCTTTAAAATCTCCCATTGACTGAGTACCATTCCTCTGTATGCAGAAAGAAACTGAATCGGGGCTATGGTTAACAGTGTACGAAGGAGGCATGGCATCCTTATTGCCTATCAGAGCCATCTTGAAGGAAATCAAAGATTGAAAGGGACGAGACAGTCTATCAGAGGGCCTAATAGAAGCAACGTTAAGCTTCCTGCTATTTGCGAAAAGCGAGCATCCCAGGGGAGTTATAACACGTTTCTCAAAACTATTCAAATTAGTACCATCAAAGTTCCCCGAGATGCTATCGTTCCAAAGGCCAAAGAACAGTGCCCTAAGAGAAGCATAACAAGCAGTTGTTAAAGGTAAAGGATGAATATACCAACCTAGCCCCTTATCCACGTGTTGCGGTAAATCCGAGCAGACCCAACAGTTGGACCTATTAAAAATGGCATGTGTGGCATTCATGATAAGTAACAATGTATTGTTATGATATCTTTGTCTATGCTGGGAGTCTCTAGGAGACAGAGTATGCAAATACACAAAAGGAGTAGGGGCAGTGGGTACATTTTCCGTTGGTAACAAAGTTTCAAATGGATGCACTTCTTCCAGGTACCAGAGACATAGCACAGTTACTATTATCAAACCAATCGACAATATAAAAAGACAGCAATATTTTTTCAGGGCCCAAGAGATTTGTCCATTCTCCCGCCCGTTCACACGATCATTTATCAGTTCAGTACGAGCGGTAGCGGTTGCAGGCATTGCAATCTTCAAACGACAAACTCCAGTGTTATTAGCTGGCGATATCCCGGCCGCGCGACTTCTTAGTCCTTCCACAACCCTAGCCAACAGAATCCCCTTTTCTCAAACAATCACTTGGGCAAAAAGCAAGCCCTTGATGAATTTGCATTCTTCTTCGAATTCACAGCCGAACCGTGCCGTAAGTCTATTTCTTTGGACGTAAATTGTACCTTGCTGTTCCCGGTACTAATTGATCCGAGAACAATGTGTCGTCACTTCCCGTTGGAAGTAGCGTATCTGGAAGCAAAACTTTTGGAGAATGTGGAGACAAAATGGCAGATTCCCCAAGCCTCACGGGCTCAGAGAGATTCTCCGATGCACTCTCAACACTATTTACTGCTTCGGGATCGTTGGTTGCAGCGTTAGCGAGGGGTTCTGTTTCTTCTGTATCGCGTGGCACTGGGTGAGGAAGTTTCTTGAGATGCGTTGCGTGGATCCAATGTTTCCTGCCTGCGACACGCACCGCCGTCTGTGTGACCAGCAGGACCTGGAATGGGCCCAGCCAACGAGGTGCAAGGCAAGAAGAACGCTCAAATGCCTTGGTGAGCACCCAATCCCCAGGCCGAATGCTGTGGCCCGGGCCCTCGTATCGCACAGGTAAAGCCTCTCGCACCTGGTGATAAATCAAATACAGGTTTTTAGTCAACTGGCTGCAGTATCTGAAAGAAGTACATTTTTGACATTTTTTAGAGATCGACATTTAGGAAGGTTCCAGATATTAGCAGGTCTCCACATTACCACCTCAAATGGAGAGAGCCCAGTCTTATTTTGAGGGGTTGTACGCATGGCTAGCAACACGATCGGTAAGGCATCCGGCCATTTTAGTTTGCTGCCAGCACACATCTTAGCGAGCTTGTTCTTGATGATACCATTGTGTCTTTCTACTAGTCCAGCGTTCTGAGCGTGTCTGGCCAAATGGAACCGTTTGTCGATCCGTAATGCCGCACACATCTGCAGAATTACAGCAGCGACAAAATGTGGACCATTGTCAGACCAGATGACTCTTGGTAGCCTGAACCTGGGAAAATATTCCTTTAACATGGTTTTCGCAGTAGTCATGGCTGTAGCATCTTTGACAGGAAAAGCCTTGACCCATTTACTAAAAGCACAGATGTCAACTAACACATATTTCATATTGTTACACCGTTCCATTTCAATAAAATCAAAGTGGATGACCTCAAAGGGGACAGAAGGTGGCCCGAAACTTCCCCTTGGAGTTGATGTTCCCTTTCCCACATTGTGCTGTAAACAGATCATACAGTCTTGGACATAGCGCTGAGCTAATTTCGAAACTTTGTCATTCGCGCAAACGTTTTCTAGCATTTTCGTAACCTTCTGGGTACATATATGTGTAGGGCCATGGGCCATAACTACCATCATCATCACGTATGCGTCAGGAAGTAGCCATTTTCCTTCAACCACATCCACCCAACACCCATCATCATCAAGTTTCTCCAAGCCCTCAGCTCACCTCTTGGATTCTTCTAATGTGGCATCGGCTTGGATATCCCTTACAGACCCAACACCCTCGTCCATTGCCTAGGCATTTACAGTTTCCCTTGAAACATACATCTCCGTAAAGAGATCGGTGGCAGTCTGTTTAGCTATCTGATCAGCGAAAGCATTCCTTTTTCCTATATCATCTATAACCTTTCGATGTGCTGCACATTTCATGACAGCTAACTGAGTAGGGAGCGCAAGTGCTGAGAGCAGTTGTACTATTAGGGAGCCATGCTGGATCTTGGTACCATGTGAAGTTAAGAACCCTCTCTCTGACCAAAGTCTTCCAAAGTTGTGAACCACCACAAAGGCATACTGACTATCAGTATATATGTTTACTGTAAGCCCTTCGGAAAGTTCACAAGCTCAGGTCACTGCTATAATCTCTGCGGCCTGGGCGGCGTTATGCGTGATTCTCTTGGTTTCCACAACCGTGCTCAATGTAGTGATTGCACAAGCAGCTGTGGATGTACCATCCTGAAGTTTGAAGCAGGAGCCGTCACAAAACAGCTCCCCTTGTGAATTGTTCAAAGGAGTGTCTTTCAGATCAATTCTACCCTTTGTCTCTTGTTTCGGTAGTATACAGACATTCATGTGACTCTTCGTCACTGCAAACAGTACCTTGCGGGAAAGGTAAGAGTTCAGCCGGATTAAGAACACAACACCTCTTAATTTGTATGTGAGTAGCAAACAAGATTAATTCATATCTCGTCAACCGTGCGGAAGTGAGGTATTGAGTTTGGGTTCTGTTCAGTAGAGGCACCATCAGGGTTAGATCATGGCCTAGGACCATTCCCTCACTCTGTTTTACAGACGCAGCAGCGACAGCTCGCAAACATCTTGGCAAAGCGCATGCTACAGGATCAAGGACGGAAGAAAAATAACCGCATGGCCTATTCTTCCCTCCATGTTCCTGCATTAATACAACCAAAGCACATCCATCACATTCATGCACAAACAACACCTGTATCTACCAAGAATAGATGTTTCCTATTTCCCGCTATCATTTCAACGTAGGGACCTTTATGATTGACGGGAATAGGCGTAGGTTCCAAACCCTGCTTCGGGCAATCCTAACGAAACAGAATATCATCAAAAGGAAGCTCTTCAGAGAGGTAAGCAGCAGAAGGATGATCAAATATGTTTCTAGTATCCACACTTGGTACCTGATTATCCTGTGAAAAAGGTTGCCGTGGATCTTGTGTAAACTGACCTCTACCAGGGCCACCTACCCCCGGGCGACCTCTGGATCGTCTACCCATATTTCCGAATGAGTTATTCGACCTTTGTCGAAGGACGGGGCATTGTGCATGCCAATGACCCTCTTGTCGACAATAGGCACACTGGTTAATGTTCACAGGACCCAAGGGCACATTCCCTTGTGGAACATACTGACCTCTAACCTGCGAACTACCCCCTCTAGGGCCTCTAACAATTTGTTGTAATAAAACTTTAATCTTCAAATCACCTTTTCTCTTCTCTACTCTTTCCTTTTCATTATTGACAAGATCCTCATAGTACTGAGCCATGTGCAGTACTTCTGATTGGGGCTTCGCCTGCCAAGCGCTCTCAGAAGACATAATTTGTGACTGGATGTCAGGCAGCAATCCACGCACAAATTTGTCCACAGATAATTTATTCCCAGACTCCGTGCCAAAGTCTTGTCCACTGAAATCCGAGAATACCTGTTCAAACTGATTAAAGAACTCGGTAGCACCCTCAGACTTCCCTTGGACACAGGCCGTAAGCTTGTCCCAAATAATTCTTTTTTCGGGAATTATGGTTTTCAATTTTACAATGATTCTATCAGGCAAGGTTAGTATCACCTGATGCGGTCTCTCACCAGCTGACCTTTCTCCATCGAGTCTAATTATGTTAGCCCATGTATCGCCCAACCCTGGTACGTCATCTATAGTCCTAACCTGTTTCCACAAATCTACGGGCAGGAGTACAGGAAATAACAGATCAATATCACTCAAGGTGAATACTGAGAACTGTAAGACAGACTCTATTTCTTTATAGAATCCTGTCGGATTTTTCCCAATGTCAGGAATAGATTGTCTAATGGTATTCACTTCCTCTCTTGAGAACGGGACGTGAACAAACTGTGATATATAATGTGCAGGAATGTTCACAGCAACTGCATTCGTTGCAGTATCAGCCGCAATCTCAACCTTCTGGACAAATGTCAGAGGAACCTCTCTCATAGGCAACTGAGGAGTAGGCAACTCTGAACGCTTACTAAGCAACAGAGCCAAGTCGAGCGCTAAAGCAGCCGAAGAAGTGTCAAGTGAAAAAGCTCTCTTATAAATGCTCAATAACTCTGTGGGACAAGTAATCTTTCTTTTCACGCAATCATCCTGCAGGTACTCTATCATTACCTGTATCACATTCCTCTGCATTTCTGGCGTATACTGACTATATGTGTCATGTACCTCACTGGAGTTATCGACATGTCTGAAATCCATCTAATCGCGTCTTTCGTACAAATTCGTACTTCCTCACATATCGATTTACGACAAGGAAGGAACCGTTTCTGTACATACATACTACCCTCGTCGTCATCCTCATTCTGTAACCTTTCCAACTCCTTTCTATACTCAAATATCCTCTCAACATGCTCATGTACTTTCTCCACAGTGTCTCTTGAAAACGCTAAGGTGTTCAGATCCCTCAACCCTTGTGGGAGATCTGCATTATTTCATTTGCCCCACATTACACATAAATGAATCCCTAAACCTTCAATAAAAACATTTTTCTCAGGAAAATTATCGATATTAGAAAGTGTGGCAAGAACATTAGCTCGATCATCCCTCTCTATACAATGCTTAGCCCATGCAATCAAATCTCGTTTCTTCTCTGGAGGTACAGTATTGCGAGTAACACCACTTGACCCCGCACCCTGATCGACTACAAGCGGTACAAGACCACTTGGAAGAGGAGGAGCAGGCAAATTCAATGGAGGTACTGTTACTGGTGCAATAGGAAGAGGTGAGGAATAGGTGGAGGAACAACAACTGGAGGAAGAGGAACATTAGGAGGTGCAGGAACGACGGGAACAACAGCAGGAAGAGCAGGAATAACAGCAGGAAGAGGCAAAGCGACTGGAAGAGGAACATACGGAGGTGGCGCAGAGGCACCAGGCCTTCGTTCATTTAAGAATTTATCAATAAATTCAACGGAAACATGAAGGTCTTTGGAAGGATAGATTTTCTGAATGCCAAGTGAGAAAGCCCTATCCATATTCCTAGCCGACTCAGAATGTTTATCTTGGTCATGTAACAACGCTTTTTCGGCGTTCATTTTATGACGGCACAGATGTTTTTCTCTACTCTTATGTTGCTGTAACGCTTCTTTTTTCCAATTCTGCAAAACATCAAATGCTGCAGGTCTAGCCTTTTTCTTTAATAGAATTGACTCTAAATACTCAATACGAGGGATTTCAAAACTACCATTGATTGGCCACTGAAGTTCGGAGGCATGTCTGGTTTGTCTGTGCCAAATATCATTAAACACTATACTTCCAATGTCAAATGTCATGCTTACAGTACATAGTGCAAGCCAGCGACCCTTCCTCTGGTGCCGGACGGCTAAATTCCAAAGATTGTCTATCACTGCGGAATAACGCCCTGAAGCAGGTACACAATTTCCCAGGCATATCAAAATATTGGTGTTACCTGGTCAATCATTTTATTTGCAGATACAATACTCCAAAACAAATTATCAGGATACTTAAGAATCGGGTCATGACTCACCTGATCAATCCTAAGGAGGTCCGATCGGATTTCAAAATTCTTACCTAACTAATCTTACCTCGTGTTTGGTGATTTCGGCAAATCTGCCCAACTCGATAAGTGGACCCTCGTCAAGATGCCGTCTCGGACCATACGCTAATCGTCCAGGGATCGGGTCGTGCAGCGCTGCTGAGGTGTCACGTCTCTTTCAGAAGGGGCCCCTTATTTTGTCACACCGTCCGATCCCGGTTCAATAGCATGTGTCAACCTTCGACAATCCAGCATCAATCTTGAGGGTCCCTATTCGGGCGCCAACTGTGAAAACAACGAGAAAATATCGAGACGGAGTACCCCAAAAGGAAATACACCGAACACGGGTTACAAAAGAACATACAAAGGTCTTTATTTTATATTGAAGAGTTTCAAAGGACAAAGCAAGAGATAGCTATCGGCCCTCAGTACAACACAGCGAACTCCAGCGTGGTTCGGTGTGCTCAGTGAGTGGGACTGTACATTAGAATAGTCGCACCTTTTATACCTTTGAAAACATGATGTCCACCCCTACTGTGGGTTAATATTCATTAATACATTACAGATCTAGGGTTCGTGCCGAGTTCACACATCTATACATTTAGGGTTTACTTTTAATATATTCACCAATAAGCCTCAATTGCTACAGTGTACTTTAGGATTTCTTATAGAAACCTTCTCAAACATCTATACAATGTAGTTTAAACAAATGTCTCAGTTCAATATTTGAATACATTGTTCATAACATGTGCTCACGGATTAGCTTCATTGACACGAGTAATCCTTTACACACAGGTCAGCGAAGGACAAGGTCTCAGTTCATGACCCTAACAAGTGGCCTGCAGGCAAGTTACACATTAGTTTATGCATAGAGGTCAAGACGGCCATGTTACATTTTCGGAGTGACCCGTCCACCATTTTAGCTCACAGGGTGACTTTGAAGAGAGAACCTAAAATGGCGGTTTGACCTAAAATGGCAGTTTACATTGATTCTGAGGTCGGGGCCCTGCAACACGGATTTCTTCACAAGTGACTTACAAGTAGCTTGGCGTAGACCAATATACATATATTCATTACAATAGGAGGCACGATATAATTTCCCGTTTGACAAACCATCCTTTTGGCCTATGCCAAGTGCTAAACTACTTCTGATCTACTTGCAAACAACTCCATGTATCCTCGTCCATGCACCCTGAATCATTGTCGGAAATATCTATTGCCATTAGATCAATTGCTAAGATTTCCTTTAACACATATTCTTTGGAGTGTTTATTTGGGGCATGTACCTTATGTCCTATTGTACCTATCGCCTGTGCGCAACATCCCCCTAGCATCAAACATATACTAGGTAAACACTGGATACAACAGCAAAGAAACACCAGAATTCCCAAAATGATCAGTAAGACCGACAACACCTTCCAACCCCAAGATCGCAAGAAGTCCCAGAACCAAGCGCTAAAATCCCAGTTTCCCTCGGGGACATGCACTTCTGAACTAAGGACGTGCAGATTCTGTATTGCCTTGAAGATAGTTGGGGAGGAATCTGGCACGAAAACACAGCAAGCGGACCCCACCAATTTACACACTCCACCACGTTCAGCCAGAATGACATCAAATGCCATCATCCGGTTCTGAAGTGCTACTAATCGTATTGCCTTCTGTTCTAATGTCATATTATAGAGTATGTCCGTGGTCCGGTTGATGGTTCTCTCCAGTTCTCTCGCTAGTCATCTGATGTCTTCGGAATTCGCTATCTGCCCCCAAAATGGCACAAAGGATTTTGCTACATCTCCCAAGACCTGTGCTGGAGTGTCACCATTCCCGTCCTGTCGTGGACGTGCCTTCGAAACCTCTACAGTACTAGCTATGAACACCCCAGGTAACCAGATCCCTAAATACCAAGTTCCCTGCCAATCCCTGGGGGACCATGGAAATGCTACATTACCGCAAACAAAGTAGAGAGGTTCGCCTACATACAAAGATCTGTCTTCCCCAGTCAAATTCGCAATGTTGGCACAACCTTTAAAATCTCCCATTGACTGAGTACCATTCCTCTGTATGCAGAAAGAAACTGAATCGGGGCTATGGTTAACAGTGTACGAAGGAGGCATGGCATCCTTATTGCCTATCAGAGCCATCTTGAAGGAAATCAAAGATTGAAAGGGACGAGACAGTCTATCAGAGGGCCTAATAGAAGCAACGTTAAGCTTCCTGCTATTTGCGAAAAGCGAGCATCCCAGGGGAGTTATAACACGTTTCTCAAAACTATTCAAATTAGTACCATCAAAGTTCCCCGAGATGCTATCGTTCCAAAGGCCAAAGAACAGTGCCCTAAGAGAAGCATAACAAGCAGTTGTTAAAGGTAAAGGATGAATATACCAACCTAGCCCCTTATCCACGTGTTGCGGTAAATCCGAGCAGACCCAACAGTTGGACCTATTAAAAATGGCATGTGTGGCATTCATGATAAGTAACAATGTATTGTTATGATATCTTTGTCTATGCTGGGAGTCTCTAGGAGACAGAGTATGCAAATACACAAAAGGAGTAGGGGCAGTGGGTACATTTTCCGTTGGTAACAAAGTTTCAAATGGATGCACTTCTTCCAGGTACCAGAGACATAGCACAGTTACTATTATCAAACCAATCGACAATATAAAAAGACAGCAATATTTTTTCAGGGCCCAAGAGATTTGTCCATTCTCCCGCCCGTTCACACGATCATTTATCAGTTCAGTACGAGCGGTAGCGGTTGCAGGCATTGCAATCTTCAAACGACAAACTCCAGTGTTATTAGCTGGCGATATCCCGGCCGCGCGACTTCTTAGTCCTTCCACAACCCTAGCCAACAGAATCCCCTTTTCTCAAACAATCACTTGGGCAAAAAGCAAGCCCTTGATGAATTTGCATTCTTCTTCGAATTCACAGCCGAACCGTGCCGTAAGTCTATTTCTTTGGACGTAAATTGTACCTTGCTGTTCCCGGTACTAATTGATCCGAGAACAATGTGTCGTCACTTCCCGTTGGAAGTAGCGTATCTGGAAGCAAAACTTTTGGAGAATGTGGAGACAAAATGGCAGATTCCCCAAGCCTCACGGGCTCAGAGAGATTCTCCGATGCACTCTCAACACTATTTACTGCTTCGGGATCGTTGGTTGCAGCGTTAGCGAGGGGTTCTGTTTCTTCTGTATCGCGTGGCACTGGGTGAGGAAGTTTCTTGAGATGCGTCGCGTGGATCCAATGTTTCCTGCCTGCGACACGCACCGCCGTCTGTGTGACCAGCAGGACCTGGAATGGGCCCAGCCAACGAGGTGCAAGGCAAGAAGAACGCTCAAATGCCTTGGTGAGCACCCAATCCCCAGGCCGAATGCTGTGGCCCGGGCCCTCGTATCGCACAGGTAAAGCCTCTCGCACCTGGTGATAAATCAAATACAGGTTTTTAGTCAACTGGCTGCAGTATCTGAAAGAAGTACATTTTTGACATTTTTTAGAGATCGACATTTAGGAAGGTTCCAGATATTAGCAGGTCTCCACATTACCACCTCAAATGGAGAGAGCCCAGTCTTATTTTGAGGGGTTGTACGCATGGCTAGCAACACAATCGGTAAGGCATCCGGCCATTTTAGTTTGCTGCCAGCACACATCTTAGCGAGCTTGTTCTTGATGATACCATTGTGTCTTTCTACTAGTCCAGCGTTCTGAGCGTGTCTGGCCGAATGGAACCGTTTGTCGATCCGTAATGCCGCACACATCTGCAGAATTACAGCAGCGACAAAATGTGGACCATTGTCAGACCAGATGACTCTTGGTAGCCTGAACCTGGGAAAATATTCCTTTAACATGGTTTTCGCAGTAGTCATGGCTGTAGCATCTTTGACAGGAAAAGCCTTGACCCATTTACTAAAAGCACAGATGTCAACTAACACATATTTCATATTGTTACACCGTTCCATTTCAATAAAATCAAAGTGGATGACCTCAAAGGGGACAGAAGGTGGCCCGAAACTTCCCCTTGGAGTTGATGTTCCCTTTCCCACATTGTGCTGTAAACAGATCATACAGTCTTGGACATAGCGCTGAGCTAATTTCGAAACTTTGTCATTCGCGCAAACGTTTTCTAGCATTTTCGTAACCTTCTGGGTACATATATGTGTAGGGCCATGGGCCATAACTACCATCATCATCACGTATGCGTCAGGAAGTAGCCATTTTCCTTCAACCACATCCACCCAACACCCATCATCATCAAGTTTCTCCAAGCCCTCAGCTCACCTCTTGGATTCTTCTAATGTGGCATCGGCTTGGATATCCCTTACAGACCCAACACCCTCGTCCATTGCCTAGGCATTTACAGTTTCCCTTGAAACATACATCTCCGTAAAGAGATCGGTGGCAGTCTGTTTAGCTATCTGATCAGCGAAAGCATTCCTTTTTCCTATATCATCTATAACCTTTCGATGTGCTGCACATTTCACGACAGCTAACTGAGTAGGGAGCGCAAGTGCTGAGAGCAGTTGTACTATTAGGGAGCCATGCTGGATCTTGGTACCATGTGAAGTTAAGAACCCTCTCTCTGACCAAAGTCTTCCAAAGTTGTGAACCACCACAAAGGCATACTGACTATCAGTATATATGTTTACTGTAAGCCCTTCGGAAAGTTCACAAGCTCAGGTCACTGCTATAATCTCTGCGGCCTGGGCGGCGTTATGCGTGATTCTCTTGGTTTCCACAACCGTGCTCAATGTAGTGATTGCACAAGCAGCTGTGGATGTACCATCCTGAAGTTTGAAGCAGGAGCCGTCACAAAACAGCTCCCCTTGTGAATTGTTCAAAGGAGTGTCTTTCAGATCAATTCTACCCTTTGTCTCTTGTTTCGGTAGTATACAGACATTCATGTGACTCTTCGTCACTGCAAACAGTACCTTGCGGGAAAGGTAAGAGTTCAGCCGGATTAAGAACACAACACCTCTTAATTTGTATGTGAGTAGCAAACAAGATTAATTCATATCTCGTCAACCGTGCGGAAGTGAGGTATTGAGTTTGGGTTCTGTTCAGTAGAGGCACCATCAGGGTTAGATCATGGCCTAGGACCATTCCCTCACTCTGTTTTACAGACGCAGCAGCGACAGCTCGCAAACATCTTGGCAAAGCGCATGCTACAGGATCAAGGACGGAAGAAAAATAACCGCATGGCCTATTCTTCCCTCCATGTTCCTGCATTAATACAACCAAAGCACATCCATCACATTCATGCACAAACAACACCTGTATCTACCAAGAATAGATGTTTCCTATTTCCCGCTATCATTTCAACGTAGGGACCTTTATGATTGACGGGAATAGGCGTAGGTTCCAAACCCTGCTTCGGGCAATCCTAACGAAACAGAATATCATCAAAAGGAAGCTCTTCAGAGAGGTAAGCAGCAGAAGGATGATCAAATATGTTTCTAGTATCCACACTTGGTACCTGATTATCCTGTGAAAAAGGTTGCCGTGGATCTTGTGTAAACTGACCTCTACCAGGGCCACCTACCCCCGGGCGACCTCTGGATCGTCTACCCATATTTCCGAATGAGTTATTCGACCTTTGTCGAAGGACGGGGCATTGTGCATGCCAATGACCCTCTTGTCGACAATAGGCACACTGGTTAATGTTCACAGGACCCAAGGGCACATTCCCTTGTGGAACATACTGACCTCTAACCTGCGAACTACCCCCTCTAGGGCCTCTAACAATTTGTTGTAATAAAACTTTAATCTTCAAATCACCTTTTCTCTTCTCTACTCTTTCCTTTTCATTATTGACAAGATCCTCATAGTACTGAGCCATGTGCAGTACTTCTGATTGGGGCTTCGCCTGCCAAGCGCTCTCAGAAGACATAATTTGTGACTGGATGTCAGGCAGCAATCCACGCACAAATTTGTCCACAGATAATTTATTCCCAGACTCCGTGCCAAAGTCTTGTCCACTGAAATCCGAGAATACCTGTTCAAACTGATTAAAGAACTCGGTAGCACCCTCAGACTTCCCTTGGACACAGGCCGTAAGCTTGTCCCAAATAATTCTTTTTTCGGGAATTATGGTTTTCAATTTTACAATGATTCTATCAGGCAAGGTTAGTATCACCTGATGCGGTCTCTCACCAGCTGACCTTTCTCCATCGAGTCTAATTATGTTAGCCCATGTATCGCCCAACCCTGGTACGTCATCTATAGTCCTAACCTGTTTCCACAAATCTACGGGCAGGAGTACAGGAAATAACAGATCAATATCACTCAAGGTGAATACTGAGAACTGTAAGACAGACTCTATTTCTTTATAGAATCCTGTCGGATTTTTCCCAATGTCAGGAATAGATTGTCTAATGGTATTCACTTCCTCTCTTGAGAACGGGACGTGAACAAACTGTGATATATAATGTGCAGGAATGTTCACAGCAACTGCATTCGTTGCAGTATCAGCCGCAATCTCAACCTTCGGGACAAATGTCGGAGGAACCTCTCTCATAGGCAACTGAGGAGTAGGCAACTCTGAACGCTTACTAAGCAACAGAGCCAAGTCGAGCGCTAAAGCAGCCGAAGAAGTGTCAAGTGAAAAAGCTCTCTTATAAATGCTCAATAACTCTGTGGGACAAGTAATCTTTCTTTTCACGCAATCATCCTGCAGGTACTCTATCATTACCTGTATCACATTCCTCTGCATTTCTGGCGTATACTGACTATATGTGTCATGTACCTCACTGGAGTTATCGACATGTCTGAAATCCATCTAATCGCGTCTTTCGTACAAATTCGTACTTCCTCACATATCGATTTACGACAAGGAAGGAACCGTTTCTGTACATACATACTACCCTCGTCGTCATCCTCATTCTGTAACCTTTCCAACTCCTTTCTATACTCAAATATCCTCTCAACATGCTCATGTACTTTCTCCACAGTGTCTCTTGAAAACGCTAAGGTGTTCAGATCCCTCAACCCTTGTGGGAGATCTGCATTATTTCATTTGCCCCACATTACACATAAATGAATCCCTAAACCTTCAATAAAAACATTTTTCTCAGGAAAATTATCGATATTAGAAAGTGTGGCAAGAACATTAGCTCGATCATCCCTCTCTATACAATGCTTAGCCCATGCAATCAAATCTCGTTTCTTCTCTGGAGGTACAGTATTGCGAGTAACAACACTTGACCCCGCACCCTGATCGACTACAAGCGGTACAAGACCACTTGGAAGAGGAGGAGCAGGCAAATTCAATGGAGGTACTGTTACTGGTGCAATAGGAAGAGGTGAGGAATAGGTGGAGGAACAACAACTGGAGGAAGAGGAACATTAGGAGGTGCAGGAACGACGGGAACAACAGCAGGAAGAGCAGGAATAACAGCAGGAAGAGGCAAAGCGACTGGAAGAGGAACATACGGAGGTGGCGCAGAGGCACCAGGCCTTCGTTCATTTAAGAATTTATCAATAAATTCATCGGAAACATGAAGGTCTTTGGAAGGATAGATTTTCTGAATGCCAAGTGAGAAAGCCCTATCCATATTCCTAGCCGACTCAGAATGTTTATCTTGGTCATGTAACAACGCTTTTTCGGTGTTCATTTTATGACAGCACGGATGTTTTTCTCTACTCTTAAGTTGCTGTAACGCTTCTTTTTTCCAATTCTGCAAAACATCAAATGCTGCAGGTCTAGCCTTTTTCTTTAATAGAATTGACTCTAAATACTCAATACGAGGGATTTCAAAACTACCATTGATTGGCCACTGAAGTTCGGAGGCATGTCTGGTTTGTCTGCGCCAAATATCATTAAACACTATACTTCCAATGTCAAATGTCATGCTTACAGTACATAGTGCAAGCCAGCGACCCTTCCTCTGGTGCCGGACGGCTAAATTCCAAAGATTGTCTATCACTGCGGAATAACGCCCTGAAGCAGGTACACAATTTCCCAGGCATATCAAAATATTGGTGTTACCTGGTCAATCATTTTATTTGCAGATACAATACTCCAAAACAAATTATCAGGATACTTAAGAATCGGGTCATGACTCACCTGATCAATCCTAAGGAGGTCCGATCGGATTTCAAAATTCTTACCTAACTAATCTTACCTCGTGTTTGGTGATTTCGGCAAATCTGCCCAACTCGATAAGTGGACCCTCGTCAAGATGCCGTCTCGGACCATACGCTAATCGTCCAGGGATCGGGTCGTGCAGCGCTGCTGAGGTGTCACGTCTCTTTCAGAAGGGGCCCCTTATTTTGTCACACCGTCCGATCCCGGTTCAATAGCATGTGTCAACCTTCGACAATCCAGCATCAATCTTGAGGGTCCCTATTCGGGCGCCAACTGTGAAAACAACGAGAAAATATCGAGACGGAGTACCCCAAAAGGAAATACACCGAACACGGGTTACAAAAGAACATACAAAGATCTTTATTTTATATTGAAGAGTTTCAAAGGACAAAGCAAGAGATAGCTATCGGCCCTCAGTACAACACAGCGAACTCCAGCGTGGTTCGGTGTGCTCAGTGAGTGGGACTGTACATTAGAATAGTCGCACCTTTTATACCTTTGAAAACATGATGTCCACCCCTACTGTGGGTTAATATTCATTAATACATTACAGATCTAGGGTTCGTGCCGAGTTCACACATCTATACATTTAGGGTTTACTTTTAATATATTCACCAATAAGCCTCAATTGCTACAGTGTACTTTAGGATTTCTTATAGAGACCTTCTCAAACATCTATACAATGTAGTTTAAACAAATGTCTCAGTTCAATATTTGAAAACATTGTTTGTAACATATGCTCATGGATTAGCTTCATTGACACGAGTTATCCTTTACACACAGGTCAGCGAAGGACAAGATCTCAGTTCATGACCCTAACAAGTGGCCTGCAGGCAAGTTACACATCAGTTTACGCATAGAGGTCAAGACGGCCATATTACATTTTCGGAGTGACACCGTCCACCATTTTAGCTCACAGGGTGACTTTGCAGAGAGAACCTAAAATGGCGGTTTGACCTAAAATGGCGGCTTACATTGATTCTAAGGTCGGGACCCTGCAACACGGATTTCTTCACAAGTGACTTACAAGCAGCTTGGTGTAGGCCAATATACATATATTCATTACAATAGGAGGTACGATATAATTTCCCGTTTGACAACACGAAGTCCACGAAGATCCGAAAGCCAGCTGTGGTCGAGTCCCGATCGTCGACGCCAATGACGCGACGCCCTTGCTGGCCCTGCGTTCTTCCTTCAGTACTCTTTGTGTCAATTAACTATCGTCACCGAGATGCACCGCACACCTCGTCTTCACAGGAAGTCCACGATCGATTGTCGATGATCACCGCCAAGGCCGAAGCTGCTGTCTCAATGACATTGTTCACCTTTTCTTCGAGGAATCTCGATGACCTGTGGCTCTTGCCTTAAAGGGAGTTCACTCAAGAAATATCCGTCGATGACCCGTCGAAGAACTCTGCTAAACGAGGAACATTGGGATAGTAGAACCTTTTTAGAAGGAACCAAGACTATCTAAAACAATAGATGGACTGGGCTTTTTGATACACTTTATTTACAGGTTGCCCAGGTGGAGGGATCCTCACACAGAACTGTGTCTAGTGGTAGGGACCCAGTATTCTGCCATTTGTTTAACCCAACTTGTCTTCCTTCCCATGTCTATTGTTGATTCACTTTACTATTTGATTTGTATCCCATTGAGACTGTCAGCAGTTTGTGCATTTTAAAGGAGTCAAGTGCTAACTGTGGTACCACATAGACATTGTACATATTTACCATATGAGATTTACCAAAGCATAAAGTGGGTTAATGATTGTATATATATTGAATCTTATTTATAAAGAACTGTGTTATCACACAACATAGTGTGTGGACATTCCTTTGTGGGGGCTTGGGGACTACACTGTACTTAAACTCTCAGGAGGTGCTGCAGGCTGGTTCTTAAGCCTTGATTGCTCGACCTTTGTTACCATTTAGAGAATGGTGGCTGGGGTGCTTTGTGCTTCTACTCTGCCATATAGAGGGCAGGAGTACAGAATCTCCCTCCAGTCTTTACAATGATCAAGAAAAGGCCTTTCACCACACCATACCTATGACTGTTCTATCCAATTACATCATGAGGTGGTGGTTCCCTTTGGACAGATGTTCATTCTTTCAGAGACTGAAAAGACGGCGCTATGTAACTATCTATACAACTTAAGAAACTGAGTTATAGTTGAGCATTTGCAGAGGTATAGCAGTTTTTGGCAGTCCCTACAGTCTGTCTACAGTGCCTACTATTGAAGACAGGAGTTGCTGCTTAAAACCCCCTACCTCCAACGCAGAGGGTTTGCAGAGGTATAGCAGTCTTTGGCAGTCCGTGTGGCCGGCTGAGAGTGGGTGAGTGCCGGACCATGATGGTTGCTGAAAGGAAGGTAGATGTTCTGGAGAACCTTTGTGACAATGGGATTGAACTACATGGCGAGCAAACACTCAGGCAACTACTGAAGGCTGCAGAATTCATACAACAATGGCAATGGCTGAGCGAGGAGATGAGTGAGCCTGCTATCGATACCGACACCAACACTATGCATTTGGAACATGAGGGTGTGATCGAGGCTTTGCAAAAAGACATGAACGCGACAGTATATCTGGGGACCTCTCACTTACTGGAATTGTTCAGAAGCTGAAGTCGAAACTTGATGCTTAACCTTGAAGCGCAGTTGGAAGAAGAAGGCTTTGCTGCTGCTTTCCTTGGACACAATCCGAAAGCTGTTATGTGTCCAAGAACTGATCCGAGAGAGGACCTGGCTAGGAGAGCTCTTCGCGAGCTACGAGGGAACATCGTGCACTAGTGAACCTTCACCAAGGCTCCCTGGAAGTCAGTCCCAAAACGACTGTTGACTGGAGACGGGGACTGGCTAGGAATCTGATATTCTACAATTGAAAAGGAGTTGTTAGCTGTAAGATGTGCTGTTGAAAAATTTAGATCATTTATATGGGGAACTAAGTTTGTAGTCAGGTCTGACCACAAACCCCTTAAGGAAATTCTCACTACTAAGGGACTTGACAAGACGTCGTCCAGAATTAGGAAATGGGTTGCAAGTCTACAAGAATACAATTTTGATTGTGAATTTGCGCAAGGAGCAAAAAACAAATCAGCTGATTGTCAAGATTAACCAATGTGGTTGAAAGTGTGGATGATGAACAGCAGAGTAATGATGAGGAACACATTTTGAGTATATGCCAAGATATTGTATCTGAGGTGGAATAGCTGACAGCAATGAATCTAGATGCAACTCTCACTAAAGTGAGGGAATTACTAAAAAGTGGTAAGAAGGGTAGTGAGATCAGGAAAGGTGCATTGCCGGATGCAGTGAGACATGTATTTGATGAGTGACATTTACATGATGATTTGGTGTTAAGGAATGGAACTCTATTTCCTCCTGAGGGAGTGAGGAAGAAGATATCACAGATAGCTCACGAGGGACATCAAGGGACGACCAAAACTAAGCCGAGAGTTGGACAGGATTTATGGTGGCCTGCTGTTGATCTGGAAGTGGAAAGACTAATTTGTGACTGTTGTAACTGTGAAGACTCAGCTAAGGGCTATGTAACCAGGCAGATTCTGATGACTAGAACCTCAATTCCCACTATCCCGTGGGATTGTGTTGGATTAGATATTGTAGGTCCTGTAAAATGTCAGGGCAATTTGAAATATTGCATGGTACTCATAGACATGGTGTCCAGGTGGGCAGGAATTGAGTGGGTGCAAAAGATTTGCACGAAAGATGTGATAGCGTTTTTGGATAAAATTTTCAAACGTGAGGAATATCCAACTATGATTATCACTGACAACGGTGTACAATTGGTGTCACAAGAGATGAGTTTGTTTCTTAAGGAGAACGGAATTGAACACAGGACAAGCTCTATCAATCATCCCCAGACTAATGGAATCATAGAAAGATTCAATAAGGTTATTAAGAACAGCATTAGGTGTGCATTAAGTGGCAATACCGATTGGAAAAAGGTGGTAGAAGATACCATAGTTGCTCATAGATCTACACCACATTCCACTACGGGGATTTCACCATTTGAGATATTGAGGTGTAGGAAACCCAATACCTGGTTGTGTCCAGCATGGTTGGGCAGAGCATGTGTTAAGAATGTTGATTGTGAAGAAGTGAGCAGAAAAATGTTGCAGAGGCAGGAATATAATAAAGAGTGGTATGATGTGAGAAATGCAGTTAGGGAGTCCCACATTAAAGTTGGTGATTGGGTGAGAATAAAACTCCCAGGGGTCAATGCCAGAGGTTTGATTAAATGGTCTGATCCCATTCAAAGAGTTAAAAGATGTCATGGTGCCATAAAGGTATCAGATGGGAGAGTGTGGCATCTCAATAGAGTATTTAAAATGCTCAAAACAAGAGAATGAAGGGAAAAGACAAGTCAAGGTTAGAAAGGAAGTGGAACAAAACAGAGACATTCAAGTTTGTAAAAATGGTCGCAATAAACGTATATGTACAAGACCATTGTGTCTGAAAGATTATGTAAGTTGAAATTGTATCTCATGATATTCTGTACATCTCCGTCAGGTACTGCATTGTATATCCAAGTTGCTTTCAACTTGGTAAGTGATCTGAATACTTCAACATCAAGTGTATATGTTGCTGTACATATGTTAAATTTATTGTTGTGAGTCACTGTAAAGAAGGGAGGTGTGTAGTATTTTATTGTGTAAGTCATTAGTAATTCAATGATGTCTGTTTTACTTTGTTATTCATATGTACAGATGGGCTATAGGTATGGAATGTAGAATGTACTGGGAAGCCAGGATACTAGAATGTTCGAATGCATTGGTTGTAGGAATCATGCACAGGAAAGCATCAGTTATGAAGCTGTTTAGGATGTGAACGGTGGGTTATTAATCCTATACTTAAATAAGCATATAAAACTACAAAAGTGGTGTGAGAAGATATTTCACCCTCCATATATCAGTCTTCACTATGGCGTTCCAATGCCATAACCACTCCGGAAGTGCCTTTCCTACTAAGCTGGACCAACGCCAGCACCATCGTGGAATGGGCATGCCGAAACTTCTCAAGTAGATATGTCCCAACGTCTCCACAATTCTTAACACGTGCTGTACGTGACGTGCGTGTGTTCTTACAGCGGCAATACTGGCAGGATTGGGCACAGTCAACATGGATATGCCTTCCAGAATACTGGCACATATGTTCTGGAGACAGGCACAATAAAGTTTGTTTCATAGTGCGAATGCTGGCATCATTTTGGGCAAATACATCCTCATCATGGAAATGCGTTGGAAAATGCTTCTTTGTACTGTTGGTGACCAGGTGTCTATGATATTTGTCCATGTGTTACTCTACATAACCAGTTGTAAACTGTACCGCTTTTTACACAATTTCTCGCAAAAAATAGGCCCAAAAAATGGCACCCTTTAAACACATAACTTAAAACAAAATCTAAGGGGGAAATCCTACTCCCAGAGAATACTTTCTTGGGGGGTTCCTATGCTGCGCTTGGCCACTGGCACTCCTTATTGAGTCATACACTCATGAGTATTTTATTAGGTTTGAGGTTGTGCTATTAGTCATAGGAGGACTTGGGGCGGACTTATCCGTTCTTACCAGTCTATCAGGGAGAGGTGCTGTGTTTATTTACTGAGATGTCGATACTTTAGTAATTGTAGGGACATCATTCAGAGGACGCTAGAGGTTGCAAGAGCGACCACTGCTGATTGGCTAGCGACCTCTGTCAATTTCTTGCGACCTCTGGCATTCCTCCAATCAGAGGAGGCGGCGTGGCCACAGCTAGCATGGTTCCTCCATTTTGTGAGAGCAACACTGCACATGTGGTTTGTTTCTCCGGTGCGCCTGAGTTCTGTCCCCTGCTGCTGTCCGGTAGGTAAAGTGTGAGTCACTGACTGTCTGAGGTGGGTCAGGGTGCTGCTGGGTTGGGGCAGCTAATGCCGAGTTGCCGCGGTATTCCAACTGGCTATGCCTCGCCAGCCGCCGCAGGACCATGCTCACCAACTTGCCTGCAGCCACAGCGGCAGACGGCCGCAGCAGGACTCCTTGCCCACACCTGCCAAAGCTATTTCAGCAATCGGCAGGTGCCTCTCTACTGTCCTGGTGGAGTCCAGGCCCTCACTTAGCACGCCTCGTCCTGGCACTCTCAGGTCACAGTGACAGTCAGGTTAGGGCTGAGGCCTGATAAACCATGGACATTGAGGAATATATAAATAATAAAGCAAGAGTGTGATTTTTGACCCATACTGAATTCAAGACTACAATAACCAGAATGCATTTCGCCGGGAAATGGCTAGTGCATTTTTGTAAATGTCTTTTTTAGACTTAGGCTCACAACAAAAGGTAACTTGGTTGTTTTCCTTTCTTTGACAAAAGCAGCCTGTTTCATACATGATGCAAGGACAATCATGTGACAATGGACACAATAATAAACGCTTTTTAATGTCAAATATGCATCCATGATAATGAAAGGGATAGTTTAACACTTTGCTTCAGTGTGATATATTTGAATTGTCTTGAAAGAAAGCATAGTTATGGGTAGCTAAATAGTGCTTTGTGTGTGATTTACAGTACACATTTCACTTTTTGTCATTTGTATCACTTATCCGTAAACGTTAAAACTTACGGTTTTGTCTAAAACAATGGTTACCATAATGTACAATTATTTTAATTGAATGGGCTGCCAGTGTTATATCAAATATTGTAAATAATAATAATAATTTAGCATTTATATAGCACTTCAAACCCTCAGGCATCGGAGCGCTGCTCATTATTACCAACGGTGAAGGATGAAAAGCTGAGTTTGGCCCTGCTGGGATTCGAACCTGCGTCAGCAGGACCTGCACAGATGTCATAGCCAAAGCGCTACTCGCTGTGCTATCGGACCGGCTAGCTTGTTTTTGCAGGCTCCAGTAGGGCCTTATTTTTGTGCATCGTTCGTTGTGCCTCTGGGTGTTGGGGAGAGACATGATTTGTCTAGGGCCAGGGCCTCGGTGGTGAACTGTCTGGACGTTGTTTTGTTACAGCACGGCCTGCTCTATGACAGGGAAAAGGGCCTCACTCCAGAAAGCAGTGCAGTGCTTCTGGAAGCTCTCCTCTCTGCATGGTGGCTGAAATGTAGCAGACTGTCATCTGTGCCTGCAAAGCCCCCATGTGGACAACGGCACAGTCTACGAGGGGGGTAAAAGGGGAGGGTCCTGAGGAAGAGATTAACCAAATGTTCAAGTTTCCCATGAAACCGTGACGTGTGGGTGCATGGAGTGGTGTTTGGGGAAGGGTGCAGCATAAGAATGGCAATTCAGAAGCACTGCATAAGTGGAATAACAGGTTTCAATGTTGGTAATCTGGTTTGTAACGCACCAAACTTCTGCAGACCTTGTATGGTAGGATGTGTACCTGAAACAAACAAATTATACTTGTTTTGAAATTGAGTGTGATGGTAGTAATGCATAGAAACACGCACTTGAAATCTTTTTTCCTCTTGAGTTATGCTGGCACTTTGAAGAGATACAGGAAGATGATCAGGTGGCAGCAGTATTTGTCAACGCACTTATCAAACCCATTTTAAACTTAGCTCTAGGTTCTGAAGGAGATGCAAATCGGAGACGTCTGGCTGTTTTGTGCAGGATTAATGAAGCCCATGAAACAACTGCAAACAGTACAACACAACACTGAAGGTAACTTGCCGAATCAGAAGAAAATTGGGTAAGTGCCAAAATCATTAAAGACTGCGGATGCAATCAACTAGAAGAATACATGTTCTCTGCTGAAATATTCTCCCTCTCACCTTTTATTCTGGCTTTGCCCTATCCCCATACCTGCCTACCCGCCCCTGTCCCCCCAGAATGTGATTTCGCTCGCTAGTCCTGTTGAAATAACAGGGCAGATCCACATAAAGAAGGGATTTGGGTTCATACGCTTCCCATAGCAACATGGACCTTGACACACTGCTACATATGATGATCCATTCTTGTATGAAATGTCACACTACACTGATATCGTAACCATATTGTTCTTAGTGTACTGGGGGATAATGCTTTATGATGCCACTTCAGGTGATGCCACTTGCGGGCATGGTCAAATAACATCACTTCCTGCGATGGCACATGGGGGCGTGGTCAAATGACATCACTTCCTGTGATGTCACTATTGGGGGCGTGGCATTGTGATGTCACATCCGCCACCCCAAGCATTTTAGTGAAATTACGTCCCTGAGTAATTGTGCAATTATTGTGGGCATTTGTGTCACTTCCTGTGATGGGAATTGGGGCTGTGGCACTAGTCTGCACATGTGGCTGGCCGGGCTGCTGATGGCCTCCCGTCGGCTCCTGGGCCCAGCCCTGAGAGGGCAAGAGGTAGAGAGGCCGTGCCACATGCCACCGAGTAGCCTAGAAGGGACCTGGTGAGGCAGGGAGGCCCATGGTGCCCAGAGTGCTGCGGGGTAAGCAGGGGAGAGGATGTTACATACGCAAAACATTGGTCCCTTTGGGCCCGAAACCGATTGTGCGGTGTAACGCGGATCGGTACTTCCAAGATGGCGGACCACAGAACAGTCCGCAGTGAGAACAACTTTGCAGTCTCTGCACATTCGCCAGGGACGCTGCGAACTACTCACGTGATACCATATACGGCACGAAGTTTGACTGATCTTCGCGTCGCTACTGTTTTGGCTGATGCTCCGTGAGTTTGTACCTAACTGCTCTCATTTCTCTCTACCTCTACTTTCCTTCATCCTTCCATACTAATACTGTTCTATCTCAGATTCTCTTCCCAGTCTCTCCGGCTTGTCCATTTCCAACGATCGTTCCCGTATTCCCGCCAGGAGCTTAATCTTCGTTCCTATGTCTGGGGTTCCTCTCGGGTAATTACTCTCTACAGTTCATTGTCTTCCCTTCAGTGTCTATCTTGCTATTTCCTAGGGCTCGCACTCACCTCTCGATTATCCCCTAGAATTCCCGTCCTTCACTTCTCTCAGAATCCGTCCTTTCAGGGATCACTTCAGGTATTCGCGGATTTACAGACTAAGAGGTTTTGGATCTTCCTTATCCTAGCTGACCTTCTTTGTACTTCCACTCTTCTCTTCTGCAACGCAACTTACCTTGTTGTTTATGCCATCAGAAGAAGCCTTTCCGCATAGAACTGCCATTTCCATTGGAGACGCCGTCCTCACGCTGTGATCGACACATCGAAGTCCGCATCCTGTCAGGGTTTTCTACCCCAGAGGGTTTCCCTGACAGTCGTGCACTTTCTCTCGGGGTTTCATTACCGAGTAGCGAGTGTGGAGGCGGTCGGGGTAATCTTTACGTTCTGCATTTGCCTTCCATTGAATAGTTCCACGTGCCTGGGGGTCGAACGATGCGGGACGGAGAGTCAAACCACAAAGAATGAGGACCACCGCAAGGAATTCCCCTGGCTGGGTGGTGGGGGGGCTATAATGTCAACAGCCGGAAAAACCAGCGGCCCCCAATGACAATGAAATCCATGCTTATCGGACACAACTTTAACCCTTTTTGGGACCAGGAGGCATCTGCTGCCGAGAACTATTAAGGGAGACACACCTGCTCTTGGGAGAGCTCCTGCTCACTGAGAAGTGCTTAGCAGGGGCTCAGCCCTCAGACTGCCACGTCCTGAAGCTCGGACCTCAGACTGCCATGGCCTGAGTCTCAACCCTCAGAGTGCCACGTCCTGAGTCTCAGCCCTCAGACTGCCACGTCCTGAGGCTCAGACCTCGGACTGCCATGTCTCGAGGCTGAGACCTCAGACTATCATGTCCTGAAGCTCGGACCTCAGACTGCCACGTCCTGAAGCTCGGACCTCAGACTGCCATGGCCTGAGTCTCAACCCTCAGAGTGCCACGTCCTGAGTCTCAGCCCTCAGACTGCCACGTCCTGAGGCTCAGACCTCGGACTGCCATGTCTCGAGGCTGAGACCTCAGACTATCATGTCCTGAAGCTCGGACCTCAGACTGCCACGTCCTGAGGCTCAGACCTCGGACTGCCATGTCCTGAGTCTCAACCCTCAGAGTGCCACGTCCTGAGTCTCAGCCCTCAGACTGCCACGTCCTGAGGCTCAGACCTCGGACTGCCATGTCTCGAGGCTGAGACCTCAGACTATCATGTCTCGAGGCTCAGACCTCAGACTGCCATGCCCTGTGGCTCAGATGTCAGACTGCCATTTCCTCTGGCGCAGCCCTCAGACTGCCATTTCCTGAAGCTTAGACCTCAGACTGCAATGTCCTGAAGCTCAGACCTCAGCCTTCCATGTGTCGAGGCTCGTACCTCAGACTTCCATGTCCCTAGGCTCAGACCTCAGACTTCCATGTCCGGAAGCTCAGACCTCAGACTTCCATGTCTCGAGACTCAGACCTCAGACTGCCATGTCCTGAGGCCCAGACCTCAGGCTGCCATACCTCGAGGCTCAGACCTCAGACTGCAATGTCCTGAGTCTCAGCCCTCAGACTGCCACGTCCTGAGTCTCAGCCCACAGACTGCCACGTCCTGAGGCTGAGACCTCAGACTATCATGTCTCGAGGCTCAGACCTCAGACTGCCATGCCCTATGGCTCAGATGTCAGACTGCCATTTCCTCGGGCGCAGACCTCAGACTGCCATTTCCTGAGGCTTAGACCTCAGACTGCCATGTATTGAGGCTCCTACCTCACACTGCCATGTCCGGAGGCTCAGACCTCACACTGCCATGTCCTGAAGCTCAGACCTCAGACTTCCATGTATTGAGGCTCCTACCTCACACTGCCATGTCCTGAGGTTCAGACCTCTGTCTACCATGTCCTGAGGCTCAGACTCCAGACTGCCATATCCTGTGGCTCAGACCTCAAACTGCCATGTCCTGAGGCTCCGACCTCAGCCTTCCATGTGTCGAGGCTCGTACCTCAGACTTCCATGTCCCAAGGCTCAGACCTCAGACTTCCATGTGTCGAGGCTCGTACCTCAGACTTCCATGTCCCAAGGCTCAGACCTCAGACTTCCATGTCTCGAGGCTCAGACCTCAGACTGCCATATTCCGAGGCTCAGACCTCAGACTGCAATGTCCTGAGTCTCAGCCCTCAGAGTGCCACGTCCTGAGTCTCAGCCCTCAGACTGCAATGTCCTGAGTCTCAGCCCTCAGACTGCCACGTCCTGAGGCTCGGACCTCAGACTGCCATGTCCTGAGTCTCAGCCCTCAGACTGCAATGTCCTGAGTCTCAGCCCTCAGAGTGCCACGTCCTGAGTCTCAGCCCTCAGACTGCCACGTCCTGAGGCTCAGCCCTCAGACTGCAATGTCCTGAGTCTCAGACCTGTAGTTGACCTGCATGGGCGGTGTCACGCAAGACTGCATCCGTGGAGGGTCTGTGAAAGTATTGAAAGCGTGGGGAAATCGTCCTGCTTCTCGCCCCATCCCCCAACCCCCGCACGCCCCCCGCTCTCCCTCCCACCCATAGCTACTGATTTACGCAACTCACTTGAAATGTGCTTTAAATTGGAATATGCCTCCCGGTCCCATTTAGTCAACATTTTGAGGTGATAATCGCCTCGTCTTGTTGGGTGGGGTCGAGGGGTTCGGTAAATAATAATCAATTACGTGCTGAGGGGAGAGCAGACGATAGCTCAATGTGTTTGTGCGTTTGCTGCAGAGAGGAGCTGCGTGCCGCTGGGGGGATAGGAGGGGGCTGGGGTGCAACAGCTCGCACCGGCGAGGCCGCTCCACCCTTCATCCATGCGAGGTCGGTGAAAGGAGTACCTTGGGAGCCGTTTAGTCTATAATAAGCGAGATCATAGCAGTGGCCTGGCGCGGAGGAGTGGGGGGCTATAGGAGGCGGCCCCTCGTGGCTCGGGGTCTACTTTCCCACGGATCCCCTCACGGCCCGCCCCCCCAGGGGTCAGCAGTGACATGCAGGCCCAGGCCCGACGCAGTGACCCAGAATTGAGGCGGCCTTTGCGGCCGCCTCAGTGCCGCATGACCCGGGCAGATGGACTCGGACAAAGGCCTGTGGCCCACACGCCTGCCCACAGCCCCTTCCCAGGGTGGGCATGGAGGCCAGCACAGACTGGAGCCAGGGGGACCCCGCCGCTGGGACCCTTCATCACCAGCACCCAGAGCGCCTAACAGGGCTCTCATCCCTGCACCCAGAGCCAAGGGGGCTCTCACCCCTGCACCCAGAGCCAACAGGGCCCTCATCCCCTGCACCCAGAGTCAAGGGGACTCTCATTCCTGCACCCAGAGCCCCTAACAGGGCTCTCATCCCTGCACCCAGAGCCCCTAACAAGGCCCTCACCCCTGCACCCAGAGCCAACAGGGCCCTCATCCCCTGCACCCAGAGTCAAGGGGACTCTCATTCCTGCACCCAGAGCCCCTAACAGGGCTCTCATCCCTGCACCCAGAGCCAACAGGGCCCTCATCCCCTGCACCCAGAGCCCCTAACAGGGCCCTCATCCCTGCACCCAGAGCCCCTAACAGGGCCCTCATCCCTGCACCCAGAGCCAACGGGGCCCTCATCCCCTGCACCCAGAGCCCCTAACAGGGCTCTCATCCCTGCACCCAGAGCCCCTAACAGGGCTCTAATCCCTGCACCCAGAGCCCACAGGGCCCTCATCCCCTGCACCCAGAGCCCCTAACAGGGCCCTTATCTCCTGCACCCAGAGCCAAGGGGGCTCTCATCCCTGCACCCAGAGCCAACAGGGCCCTCATCCCCTGCACCCAGAGTCAAGGGGACTCTCATTCCTGCACCCAGAGCCCCTAACAGGGCTCTCATCCCTGCACCCAGAGCCCCTAACAAGGCCCTCACCCCTGCACCCAGAGCCAACAGGGCCCTCATCCCCTGCACCCAGAGTCAAGGGGACTCTCATTCCTGCACCCAGAGCCCCTAACAGGGCTCTCATCCCTGCACCCAGAGCCAACAGGGCCCTCATCCCCTGCACCCAGAGCCCCTAACAGGGCCCTCATCCCTGCACCCAGAGCCCCTAACAGGGCCCTCATCCCTGCACCCAGAGCCAACGGGGCCCTCATCCCCTGCACCCAGAGCCCCTAACAGGGCTCTCATCCCTGCACCCAGAGCCCCTAACAGGGCTCTCATCCCTGCACCCAGAGCCCACAGGGCCCTCATCCCCTGCACCCAGAGCCCCTAACAGGGCCCTCATCTCCTGCACCCAGAGCCAAGGGGGCTCTCATCCCTGCACCCAGAGCCAACGGGGCCCTCATCCGCTGCACCCAGAGCCCCTAACAGGGCCCTCATCCCTGCACCCAGAGCCCCTAACAGGGCCCTCATCCCTGCACCCAGAGCTCACAGGGACCTCATCCCTGCACCCAGAGCCAAGGGGGCTCTCATCCCTGCACCCAGAGCCCACAGGACCCTCATCCCCTGCACCCAGAACCCCTAACAGGGCCCTCATCCCTGCACCCAGAGCCAAGGGGGCCCTCATCCCTGCACCCAGAGCCCCTAACAGGGCCCTCATCCCTGCACCCAGAGCCAAGGGGCCCTCATCCCTGCACCCAGAGCCCACAGGGCTCTCATCCCTGCACCCAGAGCCAACGGGGCCCTCATCCCCTGCACCCAGAGCCCCTAACAGGGCTCTCATCCCTGCACCCAGAGCCCCTAACAGGGCTCTCATCCCTGCACCCAGAGCCCACAGGGCCCTCATCCCTGCACCCAGAGCCAACAGGGCCCTCATCCCCTGCACCCAGAGCCCCTAACAGGGCCCTCATCCCTGCACCCAGAGCTCCTAACAGGGCCCTCGTCCCTGCACCCAGAGCTCACAGGGACCTCATCCCTGCACCCAGAGCCAAGGGGGCTCTCATCCCTGCACCCAGAGCCCACAGGGCCCTCATCCCCTGCACCAAGAGCCCCTAACAGGGCCCTCATCCCTGCACCCAGAGCCCCTAACATGGCCCTCATCCCTGCACCCAGAGCCAAGGGGGCCCTCATCCCCTGCACCCAGATCCCCTAAAAGGGACCTCATCCCTCCACCCAGAGCCAAGGGGGCTCTCATCCCTGCTCCCAGAGCCAACAGGGCCCTCATCCCTGCACCCAGAGCCAAGGGGGCCCTCATCCCTGCTCCCAGAGCCAACGGGGCCCTCATTCCTGCACCCAGAGCCCCTAACAGGGCCCTCATCCCTGCACCCAGAGCCCCTAACAGGGCCCTCATCCCTGCACCCACAGCCAAGGGGGCTCTCATCCCTGCACCCAGAGCCAACAGGGCCCTCATCCCCTGCACCCAGGGCCAACAGGGCCCTCATCCCCTGCACCCAGAGCCCCTAACAGGGCCCTGATCCCTGCACCTAGAGCCCACAGGGCCCTCATACCCTGCACCCAGAGCCAAGGGGGCCCTCACCCCTGCACCCAGAGCCAAGGGGGCCCTCATCCCTGCACCCAGAGCCAAGGGGGCTCTCATCCCTGCACCCAGAGCCAACAGGGCCCTCATCCCTGCACCCATAGCCAAGGGGGCCCTCAACCCTGCACCCAGAGCCAATGGGGCCCTCATCCCTGCACCCAGAGCCCCTAACAGGGCCCTCATCCCTGCACCCAGAGCCCCTAACAGGGCCCTCATCCCTGCACCCAGAGCCAAGGGGGCTCGCATCCCTGCACCCAGAGCCCCTAACAGGGCCCTCATCCCTGCACCCAGAGCCAAGGGGGCCCTCATCCCTGCACCCAGAGCCCCTAACAGGGCCCTCATCCCCTGCACCCAGAGCCCACAGGGCCCTCATCCCCTGCACCCAGAGCCAAGGGGGCTCTCATCCCTGCACCCAGAGCCAAGGGGGATCTCATCCCTGCACCCAGAGCCCACAGGGCCCTCATCCCTGCACCCAGAGCCAACGGAGCCCTCATCTCCTGCACCCAGGGCCAACAGGGCCCTCATCCCCTGCACCCAGAGCCCCTAACAGGGCCCTCATCCCTCCACCCAGAGCCCACAGGGCCCTCATCCCCTGCACCCAGAGCCAAGGGGGCCCTCATCCCTGCACCCAGGGCCAACAGGGCCCTCATCCCCTGCACCCAGAGCCCACAGGGCCCTCATCCCTGCACCCATAGCCCCTAACAGGGCCCTCATCCCTGCACCCAGAGCCAAGGGGGCCCTCATCCCCTGCACCCAGAGCCCCTAACAGGGCCCTCATCCCTGCACCCAGAGCCAACAGGGCCCTCATCCCCTGCACCCAGAGCCAAGGGGGCTCTCATCCCTGCACCCAGAGCCAAGGGGGCTCTCATCCCTGCACCCAGAGCCCCTAACAGGGCCCTCATCCCCTGCACCCAGAGCCAAGGGGGCCCTCATCCCCTGCACCCAGAGCCCCTAACAGGGCCCTCATCCCTGCACCCAGAGCCAACAGGGCCCTCATCTCCTGCACCCAGAGTCAAGGGGGCTCTCATCCCTGCACCCAGAGCCCCTAACAGGGCCCTCATCCCTGCACCCAGAGCCAAGGGGGACCTCATCCCTCCACCCAGAGCCAACAGGGCCCTCATCCCCTGCACCCAGAGCCAAGGGGGCCCTCATCCCTGCACCCAGAGCCAAGGGGGCTCTCATCCTTGCACCCAGAGCCCCTAAGAGGGCTCTCATCCCTGCACCCAGAGCCCACAGGGCCCTCATCTCCTGCACCCAGAGCTAATGGAGCCCTCATCCCTGCACCCAGAGCCAACAGGGCCCTCATCCCCAGCACCCAGAGCCAAGGGGGACCTCATCCCTGCACCCAGAGCCAAGGGGGCCCTCATCCCTGCACCCAGAGCCAACGGGGCCCTCATCCCTGCACCCAGAGCCAACAGGGCCCTCATCCCCTGCCACCCAGAGCCAAGGGGGGGGGGCTCATCCCCTGCACCCAGAGCTAATGGAGCCCTCATCCCCTGCCACCCAGAACCAAGGGGGGGGGGCTCATCCCTGCACCCAGAGCCAACAGGGCCCGAATCTCCTGCACCCACAGCCAACAGGGCCCTCATCCCCTGCACCCAGAGCCAAGGGGACCCTCATCACCTGCCCTCAGAGTCAACGGGGCCCTCATCTCCTGCACCCAGAGCAAAAGGGGCCCTCATCTCCAGTACCCAGAGCCAACAGGGCCCTCATCCCCTGCACTCACAGGCAACAGGGCCCTCAACCCCTGCCCTCAGAGTCAACGGGGCCCTCATCTCCTGTACCCATAGCCAAGGGGCCCTAATCTCCTGCACCCAGAGCCAAGTGGACCCTCATCCCCTGCCCTCAGAGCCAACGGGGCCCTCATCTCCTGTACCCAGAGCCAACATGGCCCCATCCCCTGCACCCAGAGCCAACAGGGCCCTCATCCCCTGTACCCACAGCCAACAGGCCCTCATCCGCTGCACCCAGAGCAAAAGGGGCCCTCATCTCCTGTACCCAGAGCCAACAGGGCCCTCATCCCCTGCACCCAGAGCCAACAGGGCCCTCATCCCCTGCACCTACAGCCAACAGGGCCCTCATCCCCTGCACTCACAGGCAACAGGGCCCTCAACCCCTGCACCCAGAGCCAACAGGGCCCTCATCCCCTGCAGAAAGAACCCGCAGGCCCTCAATGCCCGAATAAAAGCCTGCAGGGCCTTATCCCCTTCACCGGGGTACCCCAGGGCCCCATCACCCACGTCTCGAGGGCCCATAAAACCTGAACCAAAGGGCCCATTCCTTTGATTGCTGAGCCTGCAGGGACCCTGCCCACTCTACCAAACACCTCTGGGAGCCCTGTCACCATAGGCTTCCTAGGCCACCATGCCCTCAATCCATGCCCGGGAGAAATCATGGCCCTCCTTGCTGTCCCAAGGGTCCCCTAGGACCCGCTCTCCTGCACTGAGAGCCATCAAGTAGTCCGGCACCCTGCGATCGGGCCCAGTGGGGTTCTCATCCCCTGCACTGCCAGTCTCCTGGACCCCTGGACCACTGCATCCTCTGATGTGCCAGTCTCCAGGCCTCACTCCCCTGTAAGAAGACCGTGCAGAGCCTTATTAACTGCTGCACGGTTTTCCAGGGCTTCATCCCCTGTCCCAAAGGACCCCATGCACTGCAACAAGACCCCCCAGGGCCTCACCCCATTCACCAAAAGCCTCCAGGTCCTCACCCCCTGCACCTAGAGCCTCCAGGTCCTCACCCCCTGCACCAAGAGCCTCCAGGTCCTCACCCCCTGCACCAAGAGCCTCCAGATCCTCACCCCTGCACCAAGAGCCTCCAGGTCCTCACCCCCTGCACCTAGAGCCTCCAGGTCCTCACCCCCTGCACCAAGAGCCTCCAGGTCCTCACCCCCTGCACCTAGAGCCTCCAAATCATCCTGCTCTGCACCAAGAGCCTCCAGGTCCTCACCCCCTGCACCTAGAGCCTCCAGGTCCTCACCCCTGCACCAAGAGCCTCCAGGTCCTCACCCCCTGCACCTAGAGCCTCCAGGTCCTCACCCCCTGCACCTAGAGCCTCCAGGTCCTCGCCCCTGCACCAAGAGCCTCCAAATCATCCTGCTCTGCACCAAGAGCCTCCAGGTCCTCACCCCCTGCACCTAGAGCCTCCAGGTCCTCACCCCCTGCACCAAGAGCCTCCAGGCCCTCACTCCCTGCACCAAGAGCCTCCAGGTCCTCACCCCCTGCCCCAAGAGCCTCCAGGGCCTCACCCCCTGCACCTAGACCCTCCAAATAATCCTGCTCTGCCCCAAGAGCCTCCAGGTCCTCTGCCCTGCACAAACAGCCTCCAGGTCCTCATCCTCTGCACCAAGAGCCTCCAGATACTCACCCTCTGCACCAAGAACGTCCAGGTCCTCACCCCCTGTACCAAGGGCCTCTATGTCCTCACCCCCTGTACCAAGAGCCTCCAGGCCCTCATCCTTTGGACCAAGAGCCTCCAGGCCCTCGCCTCCTTCACCAAGAGCCTCCAGATCCTCCTCCTCTGCACCAAAAGCCTCCAGGTCCTCACCCCGGCACCAAGAGCCTCCAGGTTCTGACCTCCTGCACCAAGAGCCTCCAGGTCCTCGTTCTCTGCACCAAGAGCCTCCAGGTCCTCGCCCCCTGCACCAAGAGCCTCCAGGTTCTCACCCCCCTGTACCAAGAGACTCCAGGTTCTTGCCTCGTGTGCCAAGAGCGTCCAGGTCCTCATCATTTGCACCAAAAGCCTCCACAGCCTCACCCCCTGCACCAAGAGCCTCCAGGCACTCGCCCTCTGCACCAAGAGCCTCCAAGTCCTTGCCCCTGCACCAAAAGCCTCCAGGCCCTCATCCTCTGCACCAAGAGCTTCCATGGCCTCACCCCTGCACCAAGAGCCTCCATGTTTTCACCCCCAGCAGCAAGAGCCTCCATGTCCTTACCCCCTGCACCAAGAGCCTCAATTGTCTCACCTCCAGGAGCAAGAGCCTCCATGTCCTTACCCCCTGCACCAAGAGCCTCCATTGTCTCACCCCCAGGAGCAAGAGCCTCCATGTCCTTACCCTCTGCACCAAGAGCCTCCATTGTCTCACCCCCAGGAGCAAGAGCCTCCATGTCCTTACCCTCTGCACCAAGAGCATCCATGTTCTCACCGCCAGCAGCAAGAACCTCGAGGGCCTCGCCGCCTGCACCAAGAGTCCCCAAGCCCTCACCCCTTGCTGCACTTGGACCCTCAGGGCCTCACCCATTGCTGCACTAAGGCGCAAGGCCCTCACCCCCAGGGAAAATGGTATGTTATTGGGAGCCATACCAGGCTCCGCTTCCATTTCCAGGGTCCCAGGCGCTCTCGTCGGGTGAGCTCAGTGGGAAAAGAAAAGGGAACGTGCAAGACAGCCTTGCTATTGTGTTGATGCGTGCAGACCGGAAACACCCTGAGCCCAGTGTGGGGGTCAGTGTTTAGCTGTTATGTGTTTGTGTACAGGGGAGCCTTGTGTTCCAAGGGGGCTTGGGGGTGGTATTTAAGTGGATAGTAGCAACGCAATGTTCTGATGTTTGATGTCTGTTGTAAGGGGTGTTCAATTGCCATGTGTGGGGGGGCTTAGTTGCTATGTGTATTTTGTGTTGGAAAGTAGAACTGGAGCGGGTTATTGCAGATGGACATACACACCTGACACCACATGTAGCAAACATAACCTGGCAAGGCATACACGAAGGCCATCAGAATGCATTAGACGTCAGAGCAACACCTGAAAAGGCCTGTATAACCTGGTGTCCTCCCTGTGCTCCTGCCTCCCGCCGCTTGCCTGCAGCTGCCATTTCACTGGTTCACATGGCCACATCACTCTTTCTCTCTTATATAGATTTCCCCCTGCGAGCCACAAGGATCTAGGCACTGGCAGATGGGAGAAGAGGGCAGCCTGGAGACTGCACTCAGGATTATGGGAGGCAAGAACTATTGGTTCAGAGAAACAGCTGCTTGTGATATGAAGGTCTGGGGCCGCTCTCAACTTCCTTAGTATACAGGTTGGCAGGCCGAGTGCGGCCTCAAACGTCACTCTAACTTGCTCAGGTGCAATGCTCAGTGGCCTGTTGCGATTATTGCCTATCTGACGCGTAGGACAGAGTTTGTTAGGTGTTTGGCGATCGGGCAGGAGTCAGCAGTGCTTAAAGTGGGCCGGGGCCGGGCCCCGGCAGTCTCCAAAAAGTGAGACTGAGCCGGGGCCCTGCCGGGGCCCCCCGATCCCACCAAGCCACGGCGGGTGCATCTCCTGCCACGGACGCGACGGGGGATGAGCCGCCGGCCGCCCATCAAGAGGTCAGGCATGGCAGAGTCAGGCAAGCCTGTGACTGACAGACTTGCCAGCCAGTCACAGCTTGAGCGACGCTGTGACTGGCTAACACTTCTGCCAGTCACAGCTGCCTGCTGCAGTGCTGCCGGAAGAGCACCTTGGAAACTAACTTCCTCGGGCAACCCCTCGCGAGGGTTACCAGAGGAAACCTTTTTAACAAACAGCAGAAAATTTGGAACGGAGAAAATAAATGAAAGAAAATGCGTGCAAGCATTTATTTTCTTTGTTCCAAACTTTCTACTGTTTGTTCCCTCGCATGCGAGAAGGATCGCATACTTGCCAACATTCTGTGACCAAAAAGATGTGTACGATTTTTCAAGTTTCAAAAATAATAATTCCCATAACAATGACATCACAGGGAAATACAAAACATGCAAACAGCACAACATGGAAAGATGTTGAAATGTAAAAATTGAATAATTGTGAATGGTAACTTAACACCAAATTGTCAGCAGATGCTGTGTGATGGTGGTACGCTCTGCCACTTGCTTTCACCGGTGGTTCACCTAAGAGTTGTCCCGGCAAGAGTGCAGGAGAGAGTCAAGTAGCGGTCAGTTCAGTGGATTGGTCTGAGCCCAATTAAAGTAATCACCTACCAGTCCACTGTATAGACAGACTAATGTGTTGCATGCTTTGTCCTGAAGCCTGACTTAGAGTGACAAAAATTCCATGCCACCACAGTAAAAAGCAGTAGGATCTGTCACTGAAGTCTGTAGGCAGTAGGCCCCGCCCACTAATTAACCCACGCCCGTTATGTCTTAGGCCACGCCCCCAAATGAGGGTCCCCCCTCAGTTTCTTACCCCACTTAAAGCACTGGGAGTCAGAATCCCTGGTTGTTTCTCCCAGAAGTCTACCTCAGTGTCTCCCACAAGCCTCAGACTCCGCTCACACAGTGCGCACAGCCGACAAACAACATAGAATCCCTCCCACCTGCCACCCGCCACCTGGTTCTGCGGTAGTTCCATAACTTCAATTTCAGAATCATGCCGAAAGCCTGCCAGCCTTTCTTCACAGTGAAATGATGAGCAGGAGGGGCAAAAGGAGCAGTTAGGAGTCCTCAAAGTACCCCATGAAGCTGGGTGCTCCTTGCCTCAGGTCTAAGGGGGTGCTGCAGCTGATACAGTTAGAGAGGGGGTTAGTCCCAGGGTATAGAACGGGCAGTCCAGTAACACTGCAATCTCGAGTTTTCAGTATTTTATGCCCCTTGCTAGGTACTGCTCCATGCTTACGTGCTATGAAACACATCAATGAAGACAGCCACCGATGACATGAGCATCACCATCCCCAAGAGAGGGAGACCCAACCATGTCCCTCGATTACAGTGATCTGCAGGGAAGGGACGGTGACCGCCGTACAGTGAGGATCTTTCACGACAATGAGGAACTTGTCGCGCTTTGACTTCACCAACATGAAGTCAACTGAGTGCCTCCCACTTAGTGACAGTGAAGAGACTGAGAACGAGAACTCTGAGCAAGTTGAGGGTGAACTGACTGAACCTTCTGGAAGCATGGAGAGATCAGCTGAGTACTGGGGTCAACAACCCCACCTGAGATGACCTTGCCCAGTAGTATTATCACCTCAACCTCAAGATGTTCTACCAGAACCCAAGGTAGATTACCAAGTAGGTTCAATGCCTTAGGCTGAATAACTGAAATGCCAAGAATGATATGACTTTTGAGAAAGCAACACACAGCTTATTGTATCTGTGGTGAGGAGGAATGTGTGGGACAGCAGAGGGACGCTGTTGGAAGACCCTCATGTGTGACGTGCCAGCCCAAGCTTACTCTACGTATGCGCTTGCATGCATGGATACGCGCAGTCCCACTAATAAATAGTTCCCACACACAAGAGGGAAGTATCAAAGCAATCACTGTGTGCAACTGAAAGGATAGAGCAGACAGGTGAGTTTCTTTCTTCTTCTTTATCCAAGAGCTCGTTTACGCCCCACTGGCTTCCTTGGCGTCAGCTCTCTCTCTGTTACTCTCTGCTTCTAAAGATGCACATTCTAATGGGAGAGGCATCTTGTTCCCGTTCCACCGGAAGTGCCCTACATTCTAGTGTTCCAGGCTGAGATGGCACCCAGTGCAGAATGCTACACAACTCCCTTCTTTACAGATTTCTTTCTCAACAGAATACCCTTCATTCACAAGACTTTGAGATAGACGAAGGTAACTACATACGCTGACAGCACCTATCACAAACGGAGTTATTGACAATTGGAATGAAGTCAAAGCAAACATGGATAAGATAACAACAATAGACTACAAGTGATAATCCTCAAACCGTGTCCACATTTCCCCTTCAGTGGTGGTGACAGAAATCACTCTGCATATTCCCTCAAGTACGATGGCTTGCGACATTCTCTTCTTGGTCGCCCTGTATCTTTACCGCTAGATGTAGCACTAAACTACACTTTATTATTCCTTGTTCCTTGGTCGACCCGACTGCAACACACTCTAGTTTTGTTCCAACCTTTACTATCACAATTATGACACCACCATGCAGCACCTTTATCACTTTGATCAGTTCTAATCAACACACCACACCTTCTTTCCTCCCTTGAGGCAGCTTAATACGCACTTCATCACCCACTACAAACTTCTTCTCTTTCACATCTTTCTGGACATCAAAACACTTCTTATTCTGTAATTGTTTCTTACTAATGTTATTGATAACGTTCTGTAAATCTACGCTTGCCACCCCTGCTCTACTAAGCCAAGGGGGACAAACTCTTGTATTGGGCTTCCTGCCCCTGAGCAACTCGAAGGGTGAAATGGCCATAATGGAATGAGGAGTGAACCTATACACTACCACCACTTCATCTGCAGCTTTCCTCCAATCTCTCCCCTCAGCAATGGTCCCTCTAATGCAATCCTTGATGACACGATTAAACCTTTCTACTATCCCATTGGTTTCAGGATGATAGATAGAACCTGTCTTATGCTGAATCCCATAACTTTAAAAAAATGTTTCCATCTCTCCTGACAAAAAAAAAAGAAAAAGAGAAATAAGTGGGCACCACAGGGTAAATATTATTATTTGTCGTCTTCAGTCCGTATTTGTATTTTAAATTTTGAGCAAAGAAATATCTAAACACTTGCGGGAGCAGGCTGAGATGGGTCTGGAGTCACCCTGACCCAAGAAAACAAGTGAGGCTATAGACTAGATGGGAAACCTAGTCACACAACCGCTCTCCGTTTGTACCCAGTCTGGGTAATTATATTCGAAAAAATAATTCCAAATGGTTTTAGTTTGGTTCTTCTTAATCCGAGAATTGTTCATAGAAAAATGAGTTCCAAGACCTTGTTTATGTAATATATATTCTTTTATCAAAAAAATCAAAAGAATGATCACTAATCAAAGCTTAGTGAGGACGCAGCTGACATGTTGCATTATGCAAGTAGACTTTGCATAATGCAACATGTCTGGGGCGTTGACAAGTGGATCCAAGATGGCGTAGAAAGTAATGACAGACTTGCCCTGATGAAGGAGTTTTATACTCCGAAATGCATTGGCATTTTAAGTCTACTTGCATAATGCAACATGTCAGCTGCGTCCTCACTAAGCTTTGATTAGTGATCATTCTTTTGATTTTTTTGATAAAAGAATATATATTACATAAACAAGGTCTTGGAACTCATTTTTCTATGAACAATTCTCGGATTAAGAAGAACCAAACTAAAACCATTTGGAATTATTTTTTCGAATATAATTACCCAGACTGGGTACAAACGGAGAGCGGTTGTGTGACTAGGTTTCCCATCTAGTCTATTGCCTCACTTCCATCTCTCCTGACACCAATTACACACCATTATCTGTAACGATACTTGACAGATATCCTTGCCTCGTGAATACCTCAACTAGGAATTTAACAATGTCTCTTGTACAAATATGTTATACCCATGGTATCTCCACCCAATGAGACCACATGTCAACTAATAACATACAGTACTTTCAACCTGTTTGACATTGTACCGGTCCCACAATGTCCAAACCTACCCGGTCCCATGGAATTTCAGGAATGGATATTAATGTCATTGGGCCTCATTACACGGACGGCGGTAAGGGTTAACGGTCACCGTTAATGGCAACGGTGACCGTTAACCCTTACCGCCGTACTACGAGGTCCCTTTGCGGGTTGGAGGATTTAACGCCTGCTTCTTGCAGGCGTTAAAATCCAACCCGCTAAGGGACCTCGGAGCTAATTACGGCACCGCAAAATTGCGGTGCCGTAATTAGCGCCTTCCCCAGTCCCATAGAGCCCTATGGGGAAGAAATTGGAATGGGGAAGGGCAATGGCGGAAAGAGGATTTACCGCCCCTCCAACCTTGGAATGGGGCGGTAAATCCCCTTTCCGCCAAGGCGGTGCCGGTATTTTACCGGCATGAGCCATGGCGCTAATAGCGCCATGGTTCACCGCCTACCGTGTAATGAGGCCCATTGGCTCCACCCACATGACAGAGGTTTTGGCAGACTCTTCACAGATATGTCATTCTCTCACCAACCTCTCCACGTGTACATCCATGTCCGGACACCAATAATGTTGCCTCAACAACTGCTTAGTCTTTGTCATACCCTGATGGCCTTCATGTGGTCAGCCAGTATTTTGTTTCTGCCACCTTCAGGGGGAAGTAGCTTGTCTCCCCTCATCAACATATCTCCCTTCCAGCTTAGCTCATCAAATACTAGTCTCATGGCAGTCTCGTTATTTTGTTGCTTTTTATTCTACATTCAAAATGTTCCTTACTGTCGCACAATACCTCATCTTCTGACTTGACTTGCCGCCATCCTTCCTCTGACACCACATCCTGATTCACTTCAATTACCCCAACACTTGACCATTTATGTCTTCATCCTTTGCATCTTGTTCCTCAACCTCATTGGTCAATCGAGATAATCTGCAGCTTTGTTTTTTACGCCTGGTACATTCTCCACCCACCATACATAATCCTGCAGGCTGGCCACCCACTTCCTAATCCTAGAGGATACCTTGTCTAGACAAGTGGTGGTTACAATACCTTTTAAAGACTTATGATCCGAGCGAATCGTACATTTCATGCACCACAAAAATGGCCCAAACATATCTATGACCCATTTGACTGTCAACAACTCTTTAATTGTTGAGTAATTTTTCTCTGCTTCTTTTAACACTTGCGAAGAAAAAGACACAGTAGATTCCTTACCAATACACACTTGTGTTAGCACAGCTCCTAAACCTTGATCACTGGCATCTGCCATTACAGTAAATCTCCTGCTGAGATCATGGCTACTGAGTGTTGGGGCTTTATTCAAAGCACCCTTGATGCCCTTAAATTCAGTTTCACAAGTATGATCCCACTGGAATTTGGCACCTTGAACACGCTACGTCCAACATGTAGAGCGAGGAAGGTGTTTCACGCTGGACGGCCATGTTGGGAGTACCAGGGAGTGCAAGCCCCGTTGAGACAAGGACCAGGAAGTACAAAAGGGGCGCGTTCTGTAGTTCATGACAGCATGCCTCCTCTGAAGACCCGTTCCTCTGGGTTTGCCCGGGTGTATGAGGTGAAATTTTCTGAGCAGTCGAGGGCCCTTGAGATTAGATAGTGGTTCCCAGGTTCTTTCACTAGGAGGATATCCCTTCCATTCAACCAGGTATTGAAGCTGACCCCGTTTATACCTGGAGTTGCATATTCGGGACACTTCATATTCCAGTTGGTTGTGACCAGCAGAAGAGCGGGTCTGCAGGATTTCTGGGAGGATTGGATGTAGGGTTTTAATAAGGATGTGTGAAAAACTGGGTGAATTTTCTTCCAGGAGTCTGGTAGCTTGATCCGGTATGAGACTGGATTTATAATTTCCTTGATGGGAAATGGACCATAGTACCGAGGGGCCAATTTGTTTTGCCATAGATGTTGGGGTAGTAATTTCGAGGACAACCAGACTTGATCACCAATTGCATAAGAAGGCCCTGGTCTTCTTTTGGAATCTGCATACCTCTTAGTCTGTGTTCTGGCCTTCTCTAAGTTTTCTTTGGCCTCCTGGTGTACGTTGATGAGGGTTTAGATCCAGGAGTCGACAGTAGGTACCGGTGTGGGATGAGGGAGAACAGAGGGTAGAACCGATGGATGGAAACCTTGGCTACAATAAAAGGGACTGGTCTTAAGTGCTGAATGATCGTAATTGGTGTAGGCGAATTCAGCCACGGGTATCAGGAGCGACCAGTCATCCTGAACCTTGGTGGCGAAACATCGAAGATACTGTTCCAGGGTCTGATTAGCACGTTCTGTGGTCCCATTGGTTTGGGGATGATAACCTGATGAGAGGGCGCGTTGGATTCACAAAATGCGACAGAGATGTTGCCAGAATTGTGAGACGTATTGAGGTCCTCGATCAGATATGATCTTGGAAGGAAGTCCCTGCAGACGGAATATGTGTTCCAGAAAGATTCTAGCAAGTTCGGACGAAGATGGTAGCTTACACAGGGGTGTAAAATGAGCCATATGAGTGAACAATTCAATGGTAACCATGATGGTCGTGTATCCTCGGGAAGATGGTAATTCTACAATGAAGTCTGTAGCAATGAATTCCCATGGCCTTGTTGGCAGTGTAGGTTGCAGTAGAAGACCCGCCGGTCTCTTGTTATCATGTTTATTTTGACTACAGATAGCACAAGCTTGGATGTACTGCTGTACGTTGGTCTTCATTCCAGGCCACCAAAACTGTCTTTGTATGAGGTGGAGGGTGTTGGTTATGCCACGATGTCCGGAGTGAAGGGTATCATGACAGAGGTTTATTATTCTTTGTTGTAATTTCTGTGTGGGAATGACCAGCGCATTGTCCTTGAATAAATATCCTTCCTTGACTCTTAGATTCCATTGATTCTTCCTTGAAATATCCTTCCACAGATCAGAGGATTGGGTTTGCACTCGAATTTCTTCCAGGAGATTGACTGCTTGAGCTACAATGATCGTGTGGGGAAACATCTTAGGGTAGGCCATGTCTTCAGTAGTTACATAGTCAGGACGTCGAGATAAGGCGTCAGCAATCAGGTTTTGTGATCGGGAACATGATTGATGTGAAACTGGTAATGGGCAAAGAGGTAGGACCAATGCGCCTGACGACTGTTCCTACATTCCAATGACTGTAGAATTTGAAGATTACGATGGTCCGTGCGGACCAGAACTGGATATCTAGTACACAGAAGTAGATTTCGCCATTCAGTGAAGGCTTGGCGGATGGCTAACAGTTCCTTTTCCAGGACGGAGTAGTGTGTCTCACTGGGAGTCAGGGTTTGCGAAAGGTAAGCAATGGGGTGTTCCAGTTTATCCTCAAATTCCTGCTTCAACACCGCTCCTATGGCGTAGTTAGAGGCATCCGTTTCCACTAGGAATGGTCAATTTATGTCGGGTTGGGCTAAAATGGGGGCTTGCGTGAACTCTGCCTTTCAATGTTGGAATGCCTTATCTTGCGGTGTACACCAGATAAAGGGGGTGTCTTTCTTCAAGAGAGCAATAATCGGCTGAACAATCTCAGAAAAGGTGGATATGAACTTCCGGTAGAAGTTGGCAAGCCCCAGGAAGGATTGAACTTGTTTCACGGACGTGGGAGCGGGCCATACCAGTATGGCCTTTACCTTTGAAGGGTCCATACCAATTCCTTCAGGGCTAAGGATGAATCCTAGGTAGTGAACAGAAGTAACGTGAAACAAGCATTTTTCGGGTTTGGCTAAAAGTTTGTGTTCACAGAGTCGTTGTAATACTGCCTTTACATGTTCTTCATGCTTTAGAAAGTCCTTGGAAAAGATCAATATGTCGTCCAGATAGACAATGACGTGACGAAGAGGAATAACATGTCAGAGAACACCCTATCCATGAAACGTTAAAAAACTGCGGGGCATTAGCTAGTCCAAAGGGCATGACTAGATATTCATAGTGACCAAAGGGTGTTCTGAAGGCTGTTTTCCATTTGTCTCCTTCCCGGACACGGATCAAATGGTAGGCACCCTGGAGATCCAACTTCGTGAATATTACGGTGCCTCTCACAGCTTCCAGGATATCCGAGATCAAGAGCAATGGGTACCTGTCTTTGAGTGTGCATTGATTTAAGCCACAATAGTTGAGGCAAGCTCTGAGTTCCTTGGTGTCCTTCTTGGGAACAAAGAACAACAAAGCACCCGCTGGAGATTTTGAAGGTCTTATGGTGCCATTTTCAAGGTTGGTATCCTGGTATTCTCTGTGGGCCTTTTCTCAGGTTCGGAAAGGATGAATATTCTGCCGAAGGGAATCACTGCTGAGGGATCTGTATCTATGGCGCAGTCTTCAGGTCTGTGAGGGGGTAAGGCCTGGACTATGGCAGTGGAAAATACATCAGCATATCTCTGATAGGCCTCAGGGACTTGAATGATATTGGAAACCATGAGTGGTGTTTGCTGGTCTCTTGGTGGTTCTTCAAGGGGTGTTGAGGAGGGATCCAGGATTAGACAGTGGGATATACAAAACTCAGAGCCTAGGAATAGTGATCCTGCTGTCCAATTGATGTACGGATTATGCTTCTGTAACCAGGGCATACCCAATACCATGGGGTAATGGGCTGACTTAATGATGTCGAATCTAATCCGCTCTTGGTGATGGTTTATAGAAAGCTGGATCTCTTTAGTCTGCAGGCTTATGGGCCCTGAAGTGAGGGGTCTTCCGTCGATTGCTTCCACCGGCTGCATAGTGCTTCGTGTCTCGTATGGAATGTGATGACTAACAACCCATTCTTGATCAATGAATATTCCCATAGCTCCGCAGTCTACCAGGGCCAAAATGGAATAGGTCTTATTCTTGGAGGGCGATAGGAAGGCCTGCAGTATCACCAAATTGTTTTGTCCAGGAGAGTTCAAGGATGGAATTGATGTGGAGCAAACATCTCTCTCCCGAAGCTCTGCTCCATCTAGGATCGGGAGCTGGCATTTCCCGAACGCCGAGGAGGGGCTAGAGGACATTCCCTAACCAGGTGTTTATCTGAGGCACAATACATACACAACCCCGTATGAATCCTTCTCATCCTTTCTTGCGGGGATATGGGTCCACGGAAGGCTCCTATCTGCATAGGTTCTGGTTCAGTGGCTGAGCCTGGGTTTGTGTCCGTCTTGGTGGTGCTCTCAAAGGACACTTTCGGAGGATTTCCTCTGGATTTCTTCTTCTCTGCCTTCCTTTCCTGGATATGAAAGTCTATTTGCATGGCAAGGTCCATTAGTGCCTGGAATGAGTTTGGGCGAGCCACTCTGGCCAACATATCCTTAATCTCCTCATTCATTCCTCAGCTGAAAGGGGTAAAACTCGCCTCAGGGGACCAATCAGCTTCCTTGGCTAATTGCTTGAATCGGGTTACATAGGTGAGCATATCCTGGGATCCCTGCTGAAAGTCTAACAGACGTTCCTGGGCACTATAGACCTGCTCTGGGCGGTCAAACATGGTCTTAAGGGCCTGTATGAACCCATCAAAGTCATCTAGGAGAGCATCGCCGGAATTAACGAGGGGCGTAGCCCAGGTTAAGGCATTTACTGAAAGGTGAGAAATTATGAAACCCACCTTAGTCCTGGGAGTCGAAAAGTAGTAGGCCTTAAAAGTAAAGTGGACCAAACATGAATCCAGGAATCCGCGAAGGGTTTTTGCCGACCCATCGTATTTGTCCACTATGCCTCCCAGCAACACACTTTCTTTTGTGGCAGAATCAGGGGATAGAACTAATTGTTTGAGAGCGGCGTTTTACACCTTTAGATTCTGTACCTCGGTTGTAAGTTCTTGCATGCCACGCATCAGGTCCTGGACGGCCGCTTCAATGTCCATATCGAGTTCGGTCGGGTGGCATCTCAAACTGTCAAGGAGTTCCCCACTTCTCACCTGAGTCCGATCTTTGCTGGATTTCTTGGTCGATGCCTTCTTGCGGACGGATCGGGTCTTGAATAAGGCTGCACGAGTCTCTTCCGACTCCAGCGTGCGTTCAAAGTTCCGGGATGCAACGATCCAGGAATCTGGGAAATTAAGAAAGTGCACTACTCAGCACACGAGTCCAGGAAGTAAGAAAGAAAGGAGATGGACAAGGAATGGAGTTAGTAGGGACAGAATCAGGGAAGCAATACCTCGAGCTATGGGGCACACGTCTGGTCGCTACTTCGCAATAGCATTGAGACGCGCAGAGCCGCGGGGGGTGTGGTCTATTAATAGAACACGCTACGTCCAACGTGTAGAGCAAGGAAGGTGTTTCACGCTGGACGGCCATGTTGAGAGTACCAGGGAGTGCAAGCCCCATTGAGACAAGGACCAGGAAGTCCAAAAGGAGCACGTTCTGTAGGTCACAACACTTACTTTTTAACTGAGCCCTGTTGCTCCTACACCACATCTGCCATTTAGATGATGCCTCTATGGTGGTTTATGCCACTTATGTAACTTCTCAGCAATATTGTTGTACCCTATGGTCGCTCCTAGACCACATTGTAATTTTGTTGTGCCTTATGGTCGCTTAGCGGCCACTCCTGCCATTATTGATTGCGCCCTATGGTCGCTCCTAGACCACATCGTAATGTGCCTTATGGTGACTCCTAGACCACATTGTCATTTTGTTGTGCCTTATGGTCGCTCATCTGCGCTCTTGCCTGTGCATCCTGCTGCTCGTAAGCTACACTGACATCTCTTAGTACCTTAAGATGCTGTTTAGCCGACTCTGAAGCTATGTATTCCAGCCTACCTCAGGCTAGGGCCACCCAACCCAGCCTGTGTGTGCCATCCACTACCCACAGCCCCTCCCAGCATACAATCATGCCCATAGCTTCCTGCAAGCTCGCCGCTACTACCACCACGCTGCTCACTCTCCTTGCAACACTCACTGCTCTCCAACCCTACACATCAATCCGTCCCCTCGCACTCATGCCACTAAGCCCACTCCCCAAGCCCACGAAACCCGCTGCCCCGGATACCTCACAAACTCAGTCATCTCGCACAGACGCACCCCCTGCACCCTGCGTCGCAATAATGTATAGACTGGAAAGACTTATAGCTCGCACACAGACCACAAAATTCAGCACACAACCCCCTCCCACAGAATACAGAAACTATAGACTGAGTTCCCGCACCACTTCCAAACACTGCCCCCGCATTGGACACCCACTCCCCCACAAACAACCACCCACTAACCAAACTACACCCCACAATATCACCACACATAACATATCAGACACGTCCACCACCCACACCTTCACAAACAAACCCCACACACCTCACATCAAATGTGCCCTCCTCAATGTCCGCTCCCTCTCAGCTCATGCATCTGATATACATGACCTCAAAACCAACAATAACATTGACCTATTGGCCATCACTGAAACATGGCTACATGAAGCATCAGGCCCCGCCGCTGCACTTGCACTAGCACCAGGCTTCACCATACTCAGACAAGACCTGAACGAACAGGAGGCAGAGTAGCCCTCATCTACAAAGAGAACCTCCAGCTCCGACCTGTCAGTCACTCCTCGACCAGAAACTCTGACCTCTTATTGGCTAAACTCACACTGTCACCCAACAGCACCATCAACATTTGCCTACTATACCGCCCCCCAGGCCTCACCCTTGACTCTCAGGAAAACATCACTCACATCCTCAGCAATAATATTAAAAGCTCCACCAAAACCCTTCTACTAGGAGACCTCAATCTGGGATTCAAGGATGCTAAAGACAAACCTGCGGTCACCCTCACCAAGGAACTTAGAAAGTCCAACTCACTCCAAAGGCTGCATTCTAGATTGGATCGCGGACCATAATTGCCTCTCCACTATCACCTCTAACACCTCACTGCCCTGGACCGACCACAACTGTATCAAATTCTCTGTTCCCATCACTAAAAACCACAAAACTCTGACCCCTGCTATCGCTGCACAAGTCAGAAGCTCTAAAAAACTCAAAGAGGATAACCTGCGCCCCTACCTCAACACCCCCAAACTAGCACCCCCTTTCGCTAATGATCCCAATATTCTGGCAGACATCTACAAAGATGTCATCACTAAAGCCATCAATGAAATAGCACCACTCGAATGGAAAAAAGAAAAGAAATCACTACACACCAACTCTTGGTTCACTGAAGAACTGCACTCAATGCGCTCCCGCAAAAGAGAAGCACTAAAAAACTGGCAATCTGACCCCTGCAGCAGTGCCAAAAACAAATTCAACTTAATCTCCCACCAATTCAAAACATCCATCACTGCTGCCAAAGCCAACGCCTTCAACACACGTATCTCCAATGCCAAATCGCACTCTAAAGAGATCTTTGCCATTTTTAACGAGCTCATCCCCTCCCCCCAATACCCCGGATGAAATAATCAAAGATGAAGCTTGGTGTACCAGCATTCAAGCCGCCATGCTACAAAAAATTGACCTTCTCCAAAAGAAAATCAAAGACCATTGCAAAGCATTACCTCAACAGACAGGAACTAAGCCTACTAACACCCCACCCATCTCGCCCAAGCCCACCATACCTGACTTCTCCTTCAGGGACGTCACTGAACCAGAAGTCATCAACTTACTAAAAAATCTCAAACCCTCCCCCTGTAAAGGCGATATTTTCCCACCAAAACTCATCAAAGACTGCGCAGACTGCTTTGCGCCGCTCTTTACGGCTTTCATCAATGCGTCTTTTAAAACAGGCATCATCCCAGCTAGCCACAAAGAGGCCTTGGTCCGGCCCCTCCTAAAAAAAAACTACCCTCGACCCCCTACAACCCAACAACTACAGACCAATAACCACAGTGCCATTCCTCCTGAAATTACTGGACAAAGCTGCACATTGCCAAACCCAACACTTTCTGGAAACCCACTCCATCCTCCGGACCAGGCAATCAGGCTTCCGGAAAGGACACGGCACAGAAACAGCCCTGGTGGGTCCGAAGAGTCAGATCACCCAAATCATGGACAAAGGCAAGCCTGCTCTCCTGCTCCTTTTAGATCTTTCAACCGCTTTCGATCCGGTTGACCACAAAACCCTCACCTCACACCTCACACACTCAGTCAACTTTTCTAAAGATCAGCTCTCTGGGTCACCTCCTTCCTAGAGGGAGGAGCCATGAAAGTCTTCTCGGACACTGCTAACGCCACACCCACTACAATCCATTGCGGGGTCCCTCAAGGATCCTGCACGGCACCCACACTTTACAACTTGTTCACTAAGCCTCTTTTTGACAAACTCGACTCATACAGTATCACGTACACGAACTACGCGGACGACCCACAAGTACTTCTACCCCTCTGAGGATCATACTACGAAGACGCCAGGGCACTCCACACGATCTACTCCATCATCCAGGCTTAGATGGCAGTTAATGGCCTCTGCCTTAATGGAGACGAGACTGAGATTATGATACTAGGTCAACAGAGCACCCTAGACAAACTGGACAAACTGTACGCCAACTTCTCCATTGACAACTCCATCATCCCTGTATCCACAGCTGTCAAGACACTAGGAGTATACCTAGACTCCTCACTATCAATGACCAGACAAGTCAACGCAATCACTTCCTCATCTGCGCATACCACCAAACTTATAAACGCCATCAAGCCATACCTCTCAAAACCTAACTGCCTTTCAATAGCCAGAGCAACCATTGGAGCCAAACTGGACTATTGCAATGCCCTCCTAGCAGGCATATCGGCAAAAAACCTAAACAGACTACAAGTCACACAGAACAATGCTCTCCGGGCCGCTCTTAGCATCCCAAGAAGAGAGCATATCTCCCATGCCAAACATTCAGCCCAATGGCTCCCGGTCAAAGAGCGGATCACACTCAAAATCCTCACCCTTACTTACAAATGTCTCTCTCTCTCCGCCCCCATCCTATCTATCAGAGACCATCTCCAAACCCTCCTCCGCCCGTCCCACCAGGACGCAATACACCAACTTACTCCATATGCCACGCATCAAAAGAGCCAAAGCCGGTGGCCTAAGCTTCCCCAACATTGCTGCCAAGTCATGGAACGCTCTTCCTGCAGACATTAGAGCGGAGAACTCACTCCCGATTTTTCGTAGGAAACTGAAGACCTCTTTCCTTGCACAATAATATGTGACACTTGCGAATCCATGTAAATATACTGCATTGCAAATTTGTACAAACGCCATATTTGCCACTGTAAATAATGTATTTTATGTGAATAATGTATTCTATGTAACTAATATATGTCTGTAACAAGCGCCACGATGCCCCTGGGCTGACGTGCACTCTACAAATCTGAATAAATAAATAAATAGAAGGCAGAAATTGACATATCGTGGTCTTTTGGAGCAGAGAACAAGAGCTATGCATTAAGCCTCAGACGAAGATAGTGGTGTGCTTACACTCCCTTGAATGTTCCGGGCCAGTGAGCAGTCAACAAAGTCAACTAAAAAAGGAAGACTTTTGCTTATGGCCGACCGATGAGAGGTGTTAAACTAATTGGGAAAACGGGGAGTAGTCTGATGGGAATCAAACACCTATGTTTCGTTTCGCTTACGTGCTGCTAGTCCAAGGTTGGGATAGTATGCCAACCAATCAGTCGGTTTGAGGGACAACCTAACACACAATGTTGCATATACCAATCCACTGACATTGTGTCCATTATAATCAGTACTTTACGTACCTAGAGGTAGTTCAAGGCGTGCCCTACGGATAAGGGGCAGCCAAGGAATCACTAATCCTTATATATTCTATAAGTAGATATGATCCCTTCACCAATTCTTCCACTTCATAGGTTTTGTATTTGTGTTTTGTGTTTTTGCTGCATAGAATAAGGTCATAGATGACTCATATTGGGGTATGAAGACCTCTGTGTAATCAAGCTGCTTTAGGAGTGCACATGCATCCGCCCAATGTTTGTCTGGTCTGCCACCGTTGAATAAAGTAGTGTTTTGCTATATTCTTTGAGTCTGTCCAGTTATTTGGTCTGTGATCTCTATTTGTAATTCCATTTAGCACAAGAGACGCTTCATGGTGCTAGAGCACACGTGGGACTGGGAAACCCCAAAATATTATTCACAAGTTCCAATTTGGATCTTATACCATTTTCAGAAATGTTATGTCCTAAATACTGAATTATGGTTTTATGAGGCTTAAACTTCTCTTTGCTGAGAGTCAAACCATGTTCCACGAAAATATCAAGAACTTTCTTTAGTCTCCTATCACGCTCTTCCCTGCATTGGGCATAAACTAGCAGGTCATCTTGAAAACATAGAACCCCCCCCCTCCCGCCCCCTGGATGTCACTAAACATTTCATACATCACCCTCTGGAAGACTGCAGCAGCAGACACTACGCAGAAGGGCATGCCTTTACACTGGAATAGACCCTCAGGTGTAATGAATGTGCTGACATTCCTAGAATCCGGATGAAGGACTATTTGATGGTAGGCAGATCTCAAATCTAGAGGATACCTTTCCTTTGGCCACTCTATCTTAAAATTGTGTGGTGGTCCAAAACGCACACAATATCTCAATTCTTTTCCCAACATAAGCCATTGGCTTAATATCCACCTTGTTGAGATGAACGTTCTTGAGTAATTTGCTTTCAAACATTTTCTTTGGCATTATGGTGTATTTAGCAACCTAATCTATCACCATTTCAAATCCCACACCATTCATTTTTACTGTCGACATGGGGTTTTCTGCATCAGCCTCTTCATCTATAATGTTATATATTTCTTCTTCCTCCACAACACAGGCACTCGCTTCTGAGTCATCACAGAGTTCGTCAACACACTCTGCCTTCTCTTTCTTTGTTCCACAACAGTCTGTGAAATGCCCCTTCCAATCACATTTCTTACAGATGGCCCTGAAAGCAGGATTAGCAAAGTGATAAATACTATCACAAGAGAAACATGTATTTGTTTCTCCCCCTTCCCTCTTTTCTTTGAATCTGGATTTTTCCTTCTCTGGTTTCTTGCTTTGCAGCCAGAGCATCCATGGGCTGTGCATCATGATGGCCTTTCCTAGTATCCCCTTCAGGTCTCTTCCCTAATTCTCAGATGTTACATAGTGCAGAATGTTACAGCAGTCCTATTATTTATCCGCTGCGCGTGTAGCGCGAAATATGCCACGGAAAAGGAGGCCTCTTATAACAGGATCCCGCTGCCAACAGCTTCAGATATAGCCTGCGATGGGGGCAGCGTAATCTGCACGGGTGCTATGCAGTGACAGAATGAATAAAAGAGTGAAAATAAAAACAAAGCAACAAAAGAGTGACAGAGCGAGCAAACGTACCAGAGAAAGAGCAACAGAAAGACTGAAAGTTCTAAATAAAGTGTTAAGTGAAAAGCAAAAGATACCACAAAAGAAAGAGCCAAAGAGCGTGAAAATGTATGTAGGAAAGGGGCAGAAAATAGCACAAAACAGGTCAAAACAACGAGAAATGGAACGATAGATCAAAGAAAAGAGTGATAGCAAAAAGAAAGTGAATGATTGTAAGGAAAGACTTAAAAGAGCAAAGAAAGAAAAACATTTACAATAAGAGTGAAAGAGCAAGCAAATTAATGAGCAAAGAAAGAGAAAAAGAGCAAGCAAAAGAAAAAGTGAATTAATAAACAAACGAATGAAAGAAAGAGACCAAAAGAAAGAGTAAATTGGAGTGCAAAAAAAGAGTGAGCGACCAAAAGTGTAAAAGAGCCAGCCAAAGACAAAGCGAATGAATGAACAAACGAATGAAAGAAAGAGACTGAAAGGAAGGGTAAACAAGAGTGCAAAGGAAAGAGTGAGAGACTGAAAGTGCAAAAGAGCCAGCCAAAGACAATGAATGAATAATTACAAGACTGAAAGAAATTGATCAAAAGAAAGAGCCAAAGATACAGCACCAAAGGAAAAGAGTAAGAGTGAAAGAGCAAAAGGCCAAAAGAGAGATTACCACAGAAAAGAGAAAGATCAAGGGAAAGATGAAAGAAAATGAAACGGCAAAAGAGCAAATGAAAGAAGGAAACAGTGACAAAAAGAGTGAATGAACAAGCAAAGAAAGAGAAAGCAAATGAACAAGCTAAAGAAAGTGCACACGAATGAAAGAGCAAAAGAAAGAGCAAGCAAATGAACGAGCAAAAGAAAGAGTAAGCGAATGAATAAGCAAAAGAGCAAGCGAATGAAAGCTCTTAATAAACGTCAAGCAAATGAATGAGCAAAAGAGAGCAAACAAATGAACAAGCAAACGAAAGTGCAAACCAATGAAGGAGCAAAAGAAGCATCAAGTGAATGAAAGAGCTAAAAAAAGAGCAAGTGAATGAAAGAGCTAAAGAAATAGCAAGCAAATGAACAAACAAAAGAAAGAGCAAGAGAATGAACGTGCAAAGGAAATAGGAAGTGAGTGAAAGTGCAAAAGAAAGAGAAAGCAACTGAATGAGCTTCAAAAAGAGTAAGCAAATAAATGAGCAAAAGAAAATGCAAGCAAATGAGTAATACAAAAGATCCAAACACTTAAAAAGAAGAGCGTGAAATAGTGTGAAAGAATAAAAGAAAGAGTGAAAGGAACAGTAAGTTAAGAGCATAGAAAATGAGCAAATAGCAGAAGAGTGAAACAATAAAAGAAACAGCAAATGACCAAAAGCGCGTAATAGAGCAAAAGAAAGAACCTAAGAGCGAAGGATGAAGAAAAGAGAAAAAGAGAAAGAGCAAAAAGAAAGAGCAATGAGTGAAAGAATGACCGAAAGGAGAGAAAGAAAGCAACAGTAAGTGAAAGAATAAAAAAGAGCAAGATAAACGAAAAGGAAATAAAAGAGCATGCAGCATTAAAGCTAAAATACAGAGCAAATGATAGATCATTATCCAGAGTGAATGAGAAATATAGCAAAGCAGGGAAAGTGCACCAGAAAGAGTGAAACATCTCAGTACAAGTGCAAAATAAAGAGCAAAAGCAAGAACATGTACAGGCGCCTTGTAAATAACTTATCATATAACATACAAACAAGTGCACGAGCAGCAAAATAAAAGAGTCGAAAGAGGGAAAGAAGAAAATGTAAAGAGGAGCAAAATGAAGAGCAAAAAGTGACAGACAGAAAGTGCAAAAGAGCAAAAGAAATAGACAATTATTGAAATAAAGAACCAAACAAAAGTAGAAGAAGAAAGCGCAAGAGAATGAGCGATAAGTACAAGAAACAGTGAAAGAACAAGATTAAAAGAAAGCAAAAGTAGTGACACTGCAATAAAGTAAAAGCAAAAGTGTAAAGAATGAACGTAAAAGTTAAAGATTCACCTTTATTTTGCAATTTCTTTCAGCAAAAGAGCAAATGAAAGGAAAAGAAAAGATCAAATGTGACAATGAAATAAAGAGCAAATGAGAAATGGAGTGTAAAAAAGAGGGAAAGGGAAATTAAACAGAAAAGGAACGAAAAAGCAAATAAAGGTGAAAAATAGCAAAAAAGTGCAAGAAAAAGTGTATGAAAAAAGGAAATGTCTGATCAATTAAGACATTTTATTATCAGTCGCAATGTGGCAGATAATGTCAATAAAACCAAAAGCATTAGAGAAATAGATCTTTCCTCAAATCACGTGCACACCTTTTCTCAAGGTCAACACAGATAGGTTTTACTTTGCTGATTAGCTGTGCAGGGACCTGGGCCCTAAGGGTCCTTAGACTGGGAAGATTTGTCTACAGCACTGATTCTTTGGCATCTCCCATGTTCTGGAAAGACTGTCATCGGGTAACAAACCGTTTCTTACAACTGAAGTGGTAAAAATGTTGAGGTTTGGGAATGGGAGTGGTTCTTATTAGAGGAGGGAAAGTGGGAGGATGTAGAGGTAAGGGGACTGGAGAGGTAGGAAGGCGTGAAGAGTAAAGGCATCAAACCCTCTAGAGAATTCCCTCACCCACCCAGCTAGAAACATCACGTGTTTTTTGCAGTTATTAGTAGTAAGCATAGGTTCACTCTTAAGTTGTTTTATGAGTCCTAACGCCTACTAGAGAATGTAATGTGGGATATTGGATGTTTTTTTCTTTTATCTTTTTCGTTTGTTTTGACCATCGAACTTAAGGGTTGTATTGAATTGGTTTTCTTGGTTGTCTCCTTTTCCCTCTTTCCTTTTCTTTTTTTTCTCTTTTTCCTCCTCCTCATTAGTTTCATTCCCTTTATCTCTGCTTTTCTTCCTTGTTTTCTTTTCTTTTATCTTCTACTTTATTTCCTTTTCTCTGGTAATTATTATAATTGAAAAATGGTTTGCCATGAATGTGTTTATTTTTGATACCTGTGTACAAAGTCATGATTTGTCTTGGCTAAATCACAATAAATAAAAATAAAAAATAAAAATAAACATGTTTTACTTTTGTTGCTGTTCTCTGAGGTGGCGCTGGGGATAACGCCAGAAAGAGATGCCTGGGAGTTCCCCTGAAGTCTGCACGCGTAGGAAGGCGTAATGCTGACTAAAGCCAGCAGGGGGCGCACCCGCGCTTCACGTATGGAAAGTGGCAAGGCACTCAGGGAATTACAGGATGAGCCTGAGGAAGTCCTGCAGATGTTCTGAGGCTCAGGGCTTTAAGTGGACCGTGGCTAGCCGGGGCCGTGCCCTGGTAGTCTCCAAAAAGTGGCCCTGAGCCGGGGCTCTGCCTGGACCCCCAGACATCCTGACTAGCCCCAGATACGCCAACCCCCTCAGGCAGCCCATTTAGCCAAACGGCTGCGTGGCAAAAGGGAAACCAACAGCCAATGCCTCTCTTTTTTCCAATCTGAAGTGCTGACACCTACAGGCAGTCCTTTAACCATGAAGCTCCTTGAATGAAAGAGCTGCCTACTGGGGGTTTGCTCAACTCATTAAGATACAAAAGGAGAGCTGGGGCGCTCTGCTACCATACCTTTGGTGCACCCGCTGCCCTCTGCTTTTATTTCTTAATCACAGGCTCCAAACCGAAGAGGTTTACCTGCGGGGCTCGAAGCCTGGGGCTTAGGAACAAAAAGGAGGGCTGGAAGGACCAAAGGTATGACAGCAGTGCCCCCCCCCCCCCCGCTTGCCGGGGAGCCAAGCAATTGCCAGGCCCCCGCCCCTCAAAGGCATGGAGGGCTCTAGTTGGGGCGTGGCCTAAGTATGGGTGGGTGGCCTCCCCCGACACCCCACCCATACGTAGGCTGCGCCTCCTCGCCAAGGCTTGGAGAGGAGGGACAGCCAAGCAGGCCTCCTTGCTAGAAGGGGCAGGGCGACTCACGGGGCACCAGTCAATGCCGCCATTACTTTGCGGGGTACCACTCGACCCCTAGCCCAGCCACTATGTGTGTGCAGGAGCTCAGGGTGGGGCAGTGCGGGGGGGGGTACCACTCGACCCTTAGCCCAGCCACTGTGTGTGGGCAGGAGCTCAGGGTGGGGGCAGTGCGGGGGGGCAGTGCGGGGGGGTACCACTCGACCCTTAGCCCAGCCACTGTGTGTGGGCAGGAGCTCAGGGTGGGGGCAGTGCGGGGGGGGTACCACTCGACCCCTAGCCCAGCCACTGTGTGTGGGCAGGAGCTCAGGGTGGGGGCAGTGGGGGGGGGGGGGTACCACTCGACCCTTAGCCCAGCCACTCTGTGTGTGCAGGAGCTCAGGGTGGGGCAGTGCCCGGATTGGGGAGGGCTGGCAGCATAGAGTAGCTCAGGGCAGTGTGGCAGGAGGGGGCTGTCTGAAAGCATGGTGTGTGGGAGCGCAGTGCATGACATCTGCGGGGCGAGCTCCACACTGCGCACCGGGGAAGGCACCTGCGCATGCGCTGGCGCCATCACCTCCCAGGCTGCAGCACGCCACATCTGCCACCTGCTTCCAGACGGGCGGTACTCCTGAGTCCTGAGAGAGCCACAGGCAGTGGAAACATGCGTCTCCTTGTTAGCGGCAACTGGAAGGCTCTGCATGGAGACTTGGTGATGGGCACTCCATGTTCGCTGCCTGTGGGGGGAGCTGAGTATATAATGTGTCTGTGCTGAAGCCGTCAGCACAGAGCGTGAACTCCATCAATCATGGCCGCCGTGGAGGCGATGCCTGGACCGGCCAAAGAATATGCATGAGGCAGCTGCTGCAAGCTCCCCCATCAATCACTGGGAGGAGAGAGGGTGCGAGCTGACACGACCCCTCACCCGCCCACCGCCCACTGCCAAAGATCACACGGGATATAGTGTGGGAGCTCACACAACCCCTGCTTGCTGTGCTCCTCCACACCTCACCCACCCACTGCCAAAGATCACACTGGATATAGTGTGAGAGCTCACACAACCCCTGCTTGCTGTGCTCCTCCACACCTCACCCACCCACCGCCCACCGCCAAAGATCACACGGGATATAGTGTGGGAGCTCACACAACCCCTGCATGCTGTGCTCCTCCACACCTCACCCACCCAACACCAAAGATCACACGGGATATAGTGTGAGAGCTCACACAACCCCTGCTTGCTGTGCTCCTCCACACCTCACCCACCCACTGCCAAAGATCACACAGGATATGGTGTGAGAGCTCACACAACCCCTGCTTGCTGTGCTCCTCCACACCTCACCCACCCACCACCAAAGATCACAAGGGATATAGTGTGAGAGCTCACAACCCCTGCTTGCTGTGCTCCTCCCCACCTCACCCACCTACCGCCAAAGATCACACAGGATATGGTGTGAGAGCTCACACAACCCCTGCTTGCTGTGCTCCTTCACACCTCACCCACCCCCCGCCAATGATCACACAGGATAAAGTGTGAACTCACACAACCCGTGTTTGCTCTGCTCCTCCATACCTCACCCAACCACCGCCCACCGCCAAAGATCACACAGGATAAAGTATTGGAGCTCACACAACCCCTGCTTGCTGTGCTCCTCCACACCTCACCCACCCACCACCAAAGATCACAAGGGATATAGTGTGAGAGCTCACACAACCCCTGCTTGCTGTGCTCCTCCCCACCTCACCCACCTACCGCCAAAGATCACACGGGATAAAGTGTGAGAGCTGACGCGACCCCTCACCCACCCACCGACCACCACCAAAGATCACACGGGATATAGTGTGGGAGCTCACACAACCCCTGCTTGCTGTGCTCCTCTAACCGCACCCACCCACAGCCAAAGATCACACGGGATATAGTGTGGGAGCTCACACAACCCCTGCTTGCTGTGCTCCTCCACACCTCACCCACCCACTGCCAAAGATCACACAGGATATGGTGTGAGAGCTCACACAACCCCTGCTTGCTGTGTTCCTCTAACCTCACCCACCCACTGCCAAAGATACATGGGATATAGTGTGAGAGCTCACACAACCCCTGCTTGCTGTGCTCCTCCACACCTCACCCACCCACTGCCAAAGATCACACAGGATATGGTGTGAGAGCTCACACAACCCCTGCTTGCTGTGCTCCTCCACACCCCACCCACCCACCGCCAAAGATCACACAGGATAAAGTGTGAGAGCTCACACAATCCCTGCTTGCTGTGCTCCTCCACACCTCACCCACCCACTGCCAAAGATCACACAGGATATGGTGTGAGAGCTCACACAACCCCTGCTTGCTGTGCTCCTCCACACCTCACCCACCCACCGCCAAAGATCACACAGGATAAAGTGTGAGGGCTCACACAACCCCTCAGCCACCCACCGACCACCGCCAAAGATCACACGGGATAAAGTGTGAGAGCTGACGTGACCCCTCACCCACCCACCGACCACCGCCAAAGATCACACGGGATATAGTGTGAGAGCTCACACAACCCCTGCTTGCTGTGCTCCTCCACACCTCACCTACCGCCAAAGATCACACAGGATAAAGTGTGAGAGCTCACACAATCCCTGCTTGCTGTGCTCCTCCACACCTCACCCACCCACCGCCCACCGCCAAAGATCACACAGGATAAAGTGTGTGAGCAGACGCGACCCCTCACCCGCCCACCACTAAAGATCACACAGGATAAAGTGTGAGAGCTGACGCGATCCCTCACCCACCCACCGCCCCCTCGCGCCTTGAAACACGTGTAAAAGCGCGTTATAAATATCATATTATATCATATCATATCACTGCCAAAGATCATACGGGATATAGTGTGAGAGCTCACACAACCCCTGCTTGCTGTTCTCCTCCACACCTCACCCACCCATTACCAAAGATCACACAGGATAAAGTGTGAGAGCTGACGTGACTCCTCACACACCCACCACCCACTGCCAAAGATCACACGGAATATAGTGGGAGAGCTCACACAACCCCTGCTTGCTGTGCTCCTCCACACCTCACCCACCCACCGCCAAAGATCACACGGGATATTGTGTGAGAGCTCACACAACCCCTGCTTGCTCTGCTCCCCCTCACCCACCGCCAAAGATCACACGGGATATAGTGTGGGAGCTCACACAACCCCTGCTTGCTGTGCTCCTCCACACCTCACCCACCCACCGCCAAAGATCACACAGGATAAAGTGTGAGAGCTCACACAACCCGGGCTTGCTATGCTCCTCCACACCTCACCCAACCACTGCCCACCTCCAAAGATCACACAGGATAAAGTATGGGAGCTCACACAACCCCTGCTTGCTGTGCTCCTCCACACCTCACCCACCCACCGCCAAAGATCACAAGGGATATAGTGTGAGAGCTCACACAACCCCTGCTTGCTGTGCTCCTCCCCACCTCACCCACCCACCGCGAAAGATCACACGGGATAAAGTGTGAGAGCTCACACAACCCCTGCTTGCTGTGCTCCTCCACACCTCACCCACCCACTGCCAAAGATCACACAGGATATGGTGTGTGAGCTCACACAACCCCTGCTTGCTGTGCTCCTCTAACTTCACCCACCCACTGCCAAAGATCACATGGGATATAGTGTGAGAGCTCACACAACCCCTGCTTGCTGTGCTCCTCCACACCTCACCCACTGCCAAAGATCACACAGGATATGGTGTGAGAGCTCACATAACCCCTGCTTGCTGTGCTCCTCCACACCTCACCCACCCACTGCCAAAGATCATACAGGATATGGTGTGAGAGCTCACACAACCCCTGCTTGCTGTGCTCCTCCACACCTCACCCACCCACCGCCAAAGATCACACAGGATAAAGTGTGAGAGCTCACACAACCCCTCACCCACCCACCGACCCCGGCCAAAGATCACACGGGATATAGTGTAGGAGCTCACACAACCCCTGCTTGCTGTGCTCCTCTAACCTCACCAACCCACTGCCAAAGATCACACAGGATATAGTGTGAGAGCTCACACAACCCCTGCTTGCTGTGCTCCTCCACACTTCACCCACCCACTGCCAAAAATCACACGGGATATAGTGTGAGAGCTCACACAACCCCTGTTTGCTGTGCTCCTCCAAACCTCGCCCACCAACCGCCAAAGATCACACAGATATAGTGTGAGAGCTCACACAACCCCTGCTTGCTGTGCTCCTCCACACCTCACCCACCCACCGGCAAAGTCTGACGGGATATAGTGTGAGAGCTCACACAACCCCTGCTTGCTGTGCTCCTCCACACCTCACCCACTCACCGCTCACCGCCAAAGATCACACCGGATGAAGTGTGAGAGCTGACGCAACCCCTCACCCACCCACCGCCCACCTCGCGCCTTGAAACACTTGTGTATAGGTGCATTATAAATATCATATCATATATCACTGCCAAAGATCACACGGGATATAGTGTGGGAGCTTATACAACCCCTGCTTGCTGTGCTCCTCCACACCTCACCCACCCACCACCAAAGATCACAAGGGATATAGTGTGGAAGCTCACACAACCCCTGCTTGCTGTGCTCCTCCACACCTCACCCATCCACCACCAAAGATCACAAGGGCTATAGTGTGGGAGCTCACACAACCCCTGCTTGCTGTGCTCCTCCACACCTTACCCACCCACCACCAAAGATCACAAGGGCTATAGTGTGGGAGCTCACACAACCCCTGCTTGCTGTGCTCCTCCACACCTCACCCAGATCACAAGGGATATAGTGTGGGAGCTCACACAACCCCTGCTTGCTGTGCTCCTCCACACCTCACCCACCCACCGCCAAAGATCACACGGGATATAGTGTGAGAGCTCACACAACCCCTGCTTGCTGTGCTCCCCCACGCCCTCTCTGATACATGATAGGTACCACCACCTTATCTATGACACGGCACCCCAGGCCAAGATGGCGTTTCTGATTGACTCAGGTTGGACTTCGGCCCGAGGAGGCGTTCTTGAGGCGGAGGTTGGCCGTTGTAGTAATTGCCGAAAGGCGCAGGTCATTTTGGTAAGCGACGAGGTTCTTTCTATCTTATATTTTTTTGGAGGCGCTTAACGTTCCACCTGCGGGACAGATTCACTAATTTAAGAATTCTGTTCGCTTTTTCCTTTCCTTTGCACTGGCGGCATCAGATATTTTCGTAAAAACAAAGCAACGCACTTCTATGTAAGGATATTTGCTAGAAAGATTTAATCTAGTTATTTGCATAGTTGGAACTAATTAGATATGAAACTTAAGGTGCAGGGGAGAAACCCGGTCCTGGCACATATATGTAATACACATGTAATACATGTAATACAGAAAAGTAAGATCCCAAACCAAAACATTATTATATAAGTATTCAGACAAAAAAAGTAAGGCATTCAAAAAGAATTGCAAATGAAGTATTCAAGAAAGTATTCTTCTGAAAAAGAATTTCCCTGAGGTCTGTTTTCCTCGAAGATTTCGATTTAATGGGAAGCCCAACGCGTTTCAAGTTAAACCCTCTTCATTAGGAGCACTTTACTGTGAAATTTCTGCAATTCAATAAGAGAAAAGACTAATGCAATCATTTGAGAATACTAAATACCAACATATCACGATATATATATATATATTTTTAATTTACGAGATTATAATCGCCGAAAATGATTTTTACAAGACACAAACAAAAACAGATAAGAGATTTGAAGATGAAACTTCCAGAAAAAAGAAAGGGCCTCATTACGAGGTGGGCGGAATGGGTTTAACAGCACCGGTAATGGTGGCGGTGCCGGTAAACCCATTCCTCCCTATCACGAGGTTCCCTTGCGGGACCCGCTCTGAACACCTGGTCAGACCAGACGTCCTTTGCGGGTCCCGCAAGGGGACCAGGGAGCTAAGAACGGGCCCATTATTAGCTCCCTCCCCATTCCCATTGAGCCCTATGGGCGTTCTAATGGGAATGGGGATAGGTTTTTTGAATGAGGAATTACTGGGTCCTCCAAGGTTGGAATGGCCCGGTAATTCCTCATTCAAGGAACTCTGACCCAGACCTGAGTTTGTTATTAAGGGCATGGCTGCCTCCAAACTCGTAATGTGGCCCAGAGTATCCTAATTTAGGCAAAGTTCAACTGCCGAGTTGATTCGTTACAACTTGCCCCAGCCTTCTCAGAAGTCATTTGTGAGTTTGTGGAACAGTAGAGGCAAAGATTTGTTCTAAGATTTTTACTACTGTAATGGCCCACAAGGTCCTTTCTCCCCCAATCAGGCGTGACCACCAGAGCTCCTCTACACTACAGGAGCAATTGGTGGTGATGTTACTTTTTTCACTTTTCTGCACTAGATTTGGACTAGAGATGGAATTTGCCAGTCTGATCTGGGCACATAATGGATTGACACGTACACTTGTTGGAGTGATGGTGCATTGTTAGGAAAGATTTCCATTTCATGGGTAATTTTCCCTCCAGTTGTGTACCTTCCAGGGTTTTGCTTTGTTTAAACACCATAGTATAGTCTGACTTTGCCAGAGGAGCACAGCCTTCTGCTGCTCTCCTCTGCAATTTTCGTTCACTTTCTTATGGGGAAACCGACATGGCCTTAAGACAGTCAGTGCTGGGAGACTTTGTTTCCCTTCGTCCTTTCCAATGTTGGACCTTTTCTGCAACATGTTGCAAGTGTACAATGTACCTTCCAGTACAGTGCACTTGGGCCTTCCTGTAATTTTAAAGGCCCTAGATACTCTCGAAGGAATTTTTAGGATACATGCAGATGTGCCATGGACAGGGCTGGTGGCAGCTTATCTTTTCATGTATTTTTAACAGTTTCCAGCCAGGTAAACAGTGGTTACCGCATTTGGCACAAATGGGTGGCCTGGCTCCAAAATGGCCATGCCACGAGGATCTTTGTCCTGTCCTTTGGCCATCTTGCCCCTTCATCTTCCTCAGGTCAAGCTGACCCAGGTCAGTCCTTATTTGGGCATGCATTCTCCTGCAAAACACCAAGCTTTTGCTGGCTTCTGCATCCCTTGTGTGTGTGCTTCCAGGATGTGGGCTGGACTGTCTGGTTCCAATACACATCCTGGGTGCCAGAGAGTCTGGTGTGCTGGGAATGCCTGGGAACACCCGCGGTCATCCCAGTGGACTCCTCTTCATCTTGTCGTCCTAGAAGGTCTGCGAAGACACTTAGACCCATTAGAATAGTGGGGCCAACTATTTGCGGCCCCTTCATCAAAACCTGCAAGTAAGCCTTCTCGGAAGTGTCTGTGGGCCAACCAGTGGGCTGATCAGCTTACACAGGACCTTTGCCCTGATACCGCCGCTGTTTCTAGGAGGCCATACGCTCTGTGTTCACGGCACTATCACAATGAATTTTGTACACTTGGCGTTCCCAGGTCTGGAGTAAAGAGAGAGCGCCCGAACTGGAGTACACGCGGTTACTGTATTGCCCAGCCGTGGTGACGAACTTTGAAAACTCATTGCAGCTGTGCTCTTCTGTGCCCTGAAACCTGGTACAACAGATCTGGCGTGATCCATTCACCAGGAGCTGAGAAATCGTCACTGTCCCATTTGGGAATCAACACTGTGGGCCTCATTACACGGACGGCGGTGGACCAAGGCCATTAGCACCTTGGTCCATGCTGGTAAAATACCGGCACCGCCTTGGTGGAAAGGGGAATTACCGCCCTATTCCAAGGTTGGTGGGGCGATAATTCCCCCTTCCCCCATTGCCCTTCCCCATTCCCATTTTTGCCCCATAGGGCATAATGGGAATAGGGAAGTTGCTAATTACGGCTCGGCAAATTGTGGTACCGTAATTAGCTCCCTGGTCCCTTTGCGGGTTGGTTTTTAACGCCTGCAAAAAGTCGGCGTTAAATTCTCCAACCCGCAAAGGGACCTCGTAGTAAGGCGGTAAGGGTTAATGGTCACCGGTACCATTAACGGTGACCGTTAACCCTAACCGCCGTCCGTGTAATGAGGCCCTGTAACTTCGTTGCTGAAAGCCGCAGAGCCGCGAGATTGCCGCATTTGAACCTGCAACCGACATGGACTTGACTGCCGAAATTTGGTCCGGAGTGCACATGGGGTCGGTGAGTAATTGCAGCCCTTACTGGTGGCCCCTAGTGCATCCATCAATTTAACACACAAGTGGCCCCTGAGGGCCCCTCTCCTTTCCACTGCTAGTGCAAACTATCAAACTATTCCCAACTCTTGGAACCTGCTCTGCCTGCAAGGGGAGACTCTCCTCGAATAATGGAAACCTATTCTGCATCACCTCACCCACCTTCCTGAGCTGCTAGAGCCCCTAAAAAAGACCCTGGTTCGCCCATCGACACTACCGGGTGCGCCAGCATCGCAAGTACATTTGAGCAGTAGGCTCCTCTCATGTTGGGGTTTGACTGCCTTTCAGTTAGGGTTGTGTTTGATGTAGAAGGGCCTAAATCCTATTTGCACTGACTGCTTCCTTCACATTTTGGGTTGTGGTCTCATTTTGTGCATTAACCCTTTAGACCCCATTGGTCTTGTATATATGTATATACATAGGATTGTGTTGGCTTAGAAGTATTACTGTGATCTTATCTGTGTGTTGAAACTGAAAGGCCTTGAAATAAATGTATTTGTATTTTTAATATATATACACCTGACTGGGAGTGATTTGTAAGTGTCCTTTGCTGTGTTTGCTCATTGTGGGCTTTCGATCACCCTCACCACTCCTGAGACCTAGTCTTGACAGCCGCCAAGCTACCTTGATTGGTCTGGCTTGTCCAGAAGGTTCCCTTTCCAAGAAACTAGGCTGGCCTTCTGAACCTCTGCCCACCAGGTCAGAGTTCAGAAATCCGTCTTAACATGCATAGAGCATGTTCATGTATGAACATGAAGGGCGTGGTAAGCGGAACTACGGTAATGTTGGCATTATCAGGAATCAGGGCTCACTAGCCTTTTGGTTGTAGCCCCTGAGCTTCTTTCCAGTGCTACAACCAAAAGACCTGAGGCTATTTGTGACAAATCATCATTTGGGCACCAGTGGTCCAGGGATGAATATCGTTTTCCAAACCATCAAACAGTCCCACACCTCTAGTACCACCAGAAGGGATCGAACAGATTGGAATACAAGTAAATTATAACCCTCCTGTACAAATTTTGGTAACGAAGATGGAACAACAGGCTTATATCTGCAGGGTCGCGGATCAATGGTTGGTTGCAACATAGCGAAAATGCAATTGTTACTCAATGATAAAAGGGACTGTCCACTCAAGATTGTATACAAATATCTCACTTTAGTAATCCCATGGCCTTAGTAGGCACATGCCTGACAGGCTACTTTCATGCAAGTCTCTGACTCGGACTATAGCTGGCTGCCACTCTCTGTGAATGGCTATTGTGCCCCACTCTCTCCTTAATACCCCAGCAGGTCACTCTCAGATAGCTATTGACAGGCAACTCCTCCATTTCACAGCCATTGAGTGTGTGTGGACATACAGCAGAGAGGATACAAACTGGGCTGAATAGTGCCATGCCCGGGCTGACAATGGCATGCTACACTCTCCAAACCCCACTCGGAGAGCAGCATATTCTGTCCTGTGGGTTCATGAAGCCTGTGGCAAATCAACTTCCGGGGAACCTTGTCCAATTTTGGTAATGTAGACGGAATGGCAGGCTTATCTCTGCAAGGTCCTGGATTGTTGGTTAGTTGATGCTTGTCAATGCACTCCTCCTTGCTTCTACACTGGGCTTGTGTCGTCCTTTAAGATGTTTAGGGGATCGATATTGCTTCCCTCTTGGAGGTCCTGGCCTTCCTTCACTAGCAGAACATGTAAGGAAGACTGTACCTTCAGCCAGGTTTCAATTCCAAGTTCTTCCTTCTGCTTCTGGTGAAGCCTTCAGGTGATCTGCCCAAAAGAGGGGCTCGACACTCTTTTAAAGCCAAATGGGCCCTGATGATTGGTGTAGGCTAAGCCTACCTTAACGAACCAATCCTGGGTCCCCATCAACAATCTCCTGTATGCCTGAGGTCATAACCAGAGTGCTTTGCAACACGAAAGGTTAAGAGGTGAAAACATATTCTACTAAGTCCCACCCATCTTCCTGTCTGTTATGGATCAACACGTGTCTCTGGTTAATGTAGCTCTCTGTGGTTCCTTATTAAAGTGGCAGGCCTCCCCTGAAGCTGCTGCGAGAACAGACTTTCTGTCTCCATCAAATCACATACTCCTACCTTCTGAATGGGGTCCCCCTGCAGGGGTTGCATTGTAAACACATGTACCAGACATGACACTTCACTGCCCTTGATACTGAGGAGCAGGAGCTGGCTGTAGGTTGACACAGTGCATATCAAAGTTTGTTGAGGGTATCCTGCCTCTTTTGGCAGTCCTGTGACCAGGCCTCCCATGGGCCTGCTTGAATTAACTCTGTTTTGTATGCAAGGCTGCCACCAGCAGACCTGACAATGGACAGGGTGGATCCATGGAGCCATTGCTATTTAATTAGGGTGGTCATGGTAGGAGGAAGGTTTTGGCCTCTCCTTTTTGAGATGCCTTGATGTACTGCTGGGTGTCACATTCTAAGTAAATGTGACAGGGAGGACTGCGCCTGTAGACTGTGTTCACCCAGAGTACACAGGCCTATAGTTTTGTTGTGCAGTGAGCATAGAAAAATGTGTGTGGATTAGCCCCACACATTTTCCAGAAGTTTATCTACTATCATTCATTTTCATATAACATTTCAAAAAATCCCAGGTGAGCGCACCCCCCCCCCTGCGGATGGTTGAATTCCTGACAAAGCCCCTCCCAGGCAGTGTCTGCTTTACATGGCTTCCATAGGGAGCCATTGGCAGCCCTCTCTCTGCTGTGTCTGCCTGCTCTGACGTCATGGCAGGGGATTATGGAGTTCATAATCACCTTTGGTGACACCACAGCAGGAAGCTACCTCATTTTCTCTGGCAGGTATTTTTTGCACTCTTTATGCTGCTGTGGGGTGAGGGAAGAGGGGGCCTGATTTGTAGGGGTTATACCCCCCAGCGCCCCGTAATGGTGGTCTATGTGGACAGAGCAGGGCTGAGAAAGGATCCCATGGAGGCCTTGTATACCATGGCAGGACCCATGCAGAACTCTGCAGAAGATTAGAGAATAGAGCCCCCACCCTCCCACCCCGCGGAATTGAGGAAGCCATCCGCCCCTCCCCCATCTCAGGTCAGGACCCTCTATTTATGAACCATGAGGGGCGTGGCCTGCGTGTCTTGCTGTTTATAATGTCCACTCTCGGCGCTTTCATTTGCTTGCAGTGGTCAAAGTGAAAAAAAGTAGTGGAACTATGTTCCCCTGCCCGCCCCTTTAACCCCCTTGCCCCTCCCCATCCCCTCTTTCAGACAGACCCCAGTCCCACTCCTCCCCCTCCCCAATTGAAACCCCATACCTGGGTTTTTATTTCGTCCACGCCACCACAGTGTCCAGACAAAAATACAAAACTGCATTTAAATGATCACCATTAGTTTGTCATAGTCCCCCCCACCACCCCCCTCCCCCTCCGGCTTGCAGCTCTATGGCGCCTCCCTCTTCCAATCACCCACCATATGCAGCGCCACAGCCACTCCCACTCCCACCACGACCCCGCCCATTACCTGTACAGACACTGCCTCGGCTGCCACGCAGCGGTACCCCACTGCCGAGCGAGGGGTACACCACGAGTGTTCTGTCACAAGCAGTCTATACACATAAAGACGGGATAGACAGCGCACTCTGGGGAGACTCTGGCGCCGCCCTAGAATGGGGCTCCTGGTCACACTAAGGGAGCGATTCGGGATTGCCCCCAAAAGTGAGGGGACGCCATACCGTTTAGTTCCTGCCCACTTCGACCTCTCTACTTTGGTCGTTGGTGTGAGGGCATCACTGTCCTACATGCTGGGCACACTATTGTTCCCCAAATGTGAATCTTACAGTTTCATAGAAAAAAGAAAAGTCACCTCCAAACTAAGGAATGCGGCTTAAACTGGCATTCACTCGTTTTCTTTGAAATAAGTTTATTGGTAAGGAATACTGGGACATCCACCCCCAGCCAGTACAGCAGCTCAACTCTCACTGTGCAATCTTTAGAGCCCTGACAGCACCAACCTTCCAGTCCCTACCAGAAACCCTCACATTCAGCAAACACTCATACCCATGAAAGCCCATCATCCAGCAATGGGCCCGTCACCCGCATAGACCCGTCACCCGCATAGACCCATCACCTGCATAGACCGGTCATCTGCACCCAGATGAGATTACGACACTTCTCCTCTCCCTACAAATACACGGAGAGGACATCACTCGTCCCGCATAGACCCGTCATCTGCATAGACCCGCCGTCTGCACCCCGATGAGATTACGACTCTTCTCCCTCCCTACAAATCCACAGAGAGGACATCACTCGTCCTGCATAGACCCATCACCTGCATAGACTCGCCGTCTGCACCCAGATGAGATTACGACACTTCTCCCTCCCTACAAATCCACCTAGAGGACATCACTCGTCCTGCATAGACCCGCCATCTGCATAGACCCGCCATCTGCATAGACCCCAGATGTGATTACGACACTTCTCCCTCCCTACAAATCCACAGAGAGGACATCACTTGTCCTGCATAGTCGGCTTAATTTGTAAAAGAATAAGTGCCAGTGCCCAAAAAATATTGGCCCCATAATGCCGGGCGTGGCGCCCCCCACGGTGCGGGCACGCGGCCCTTGCCAGTTCAGTGCTAGACCTACCTAGATCGGCTCACCACCAGCCCATCACACTGCTGCTTCTCCATGTCACATGTTTGGCGCTGCAGCAACTGCTGGCACAGGCTAGTAGTGGGATGGATGGGGAAGGGCACACATGGGTTGAGAAAGTATAATGCTTTAACGTTGGAAAACACTTGTTATGGTAGGTGTAGTGGTTCCAGCATTCCGGCAACCCCAGAGGCAAAAGAGTGCATTTGAACACACTTCTAAGTTCTAGACCACACTTATTACACGTCTGGACCATATTTGCTGTCCTCGAAGTGATAATGTATTTGAAAATTGTTGCAAACCTGTGGATGTTATCTTATTTGTCGATTTTGTAGAATGACTCCCCACCGGCCACCCCCTCCCACCGCCCTGTTTCACAATGGCTCTGAGTGGGGCTGGGGTCTCTTGTGAGACTCACAGTGAGATTATCTTTCTGTTTTGACATACACTAGGAAAAATAATAGACTGTATGCAGCAAATGTGAGGGTAGGAAAAAGAAAGCCTAATAGGACACAGTGGGTCAAATCTGTAGGTATTGCAAGTGAGACATTTTACTAACAGGGCAAAGTTGGACGTAACATGACAGGATGTTACACTGCACAATATGTTACTCGCCTCTATCACAGCACCCGCAGACATATGTTTGTCTTGCTGTTAGGCAGAATCCTGTGCAGTTCCCTTAGGGACCACTACACACAGGTGGTGATACAGGTTTTACCTTTGGTACAGGCCTGTACTACTATGTCATAGTGGTAGCAGTGGCGGAGCAGCTAGGCTTATCTCAAGAGTATATGAGCAGTAGCAGAGATTACACAAAGGGACCACAATTACTGTGACTCAAGCAAACACTGACTCAAGGTTTCAGGTAGAAAAATATAAGTAAATGTATTTTTAAACGATTCGTTATAAACACAACACTTCTATTAAGCTTCAATAAAAACCACACGTTAAATATACTACAACTAACCAATTCACTTTGTACAGTAAGTCTCAAGGTAAGTACCCTGTGTTGGCATGAACCGGTGTTAGGCACAAAAACACGTTACCGCGCATACGATTGCGATCACTTTTTGATGGTTCGGTCTACTAAGCAAACGCATATCCGTGACATGAAATGCTACCGGGGCAAAAACACACTTAGCACCTGAGATACCTAGAGGGAGTTGGAGGCAAAAATGACAGGCAATATTTTGGTTAGGCAGGCAGAATCAAGAAACATTCAGAGACAGGAGTTCAAAAGTCAAAGGGCCGGATCCAGGGTCGAAAGACACCTGGGCCAGTTGCCGAAGATCACACGGTCTAACAGTTCACGATTCAACGGAGCCAAAAGTACTTCGATATTGTCAATGTTCGGAAGCAAAAGTTATAAGAAGGAGGGAAGACAAGGTCAAGCCTTGGAAATGAAGAAAAAGGGATTCACCCAGTTTCCTTAACAGAACACAGTACCTTGTTCATATGGTGCAGCTGGTGCCCTGGCAGTTGTTCCTGTTGGTTTCCCGCAGACCCACGATTCCTGGAGCTCCGTCGAGAAGGAGGACATCTGAAGGGGGTCTGCACCACACAGGGATGAAGCCGGCAGCAGCGACAATGAATAAAAGGTGCGCTCCTTAAAAACAGGAGAGGCTCTTCAGGTGGCTATCCGGACCACTACAGCAGTGTGCAGCGATTTCGACCACGGAAGACGATCCTCTGGCTGTAGAAGATGAGCTGGTTATCCCCACCAAGCTCAAGGGAAGAAGACTCCGGACTGGATCTTCTCTAAGTCGTTGAAGGGAAGATAGCTCAGGACTGCAGCAGGGCTTCACCAGGACGGGGTAGTTGCAGCAGCCGTCGTTCTCTCTGCTTCTCTTCGTTTCCTTGTAGTTTCAGTGGCGAATCTCTGACTTCTAGCCCAAGAGACCTGCCTTTTATGCGAAAAAAACCCATTCACGCAACCTTGCTGTCAATCACCCAGCAGGGGGGTTGTCCAGCCCGGACAACTACCCTGGCCAATCATGACAAAGTGCGACTTGGGTTTCCTAGGATACCCTGTGCAGGGGGTGACTACACCCCTCCCTCACATTCAGCCTACCTAGACACCCAGGCGCCTTGAGGAGGGCTTCTGGGCAGAAGCCTGCCAAAAGACGGTGAACAAAGAAGGCGAACCTAGTTTGCCGCGCAAAGTAAAACACAAGAAGCACTTTAACAAAAAGAAATGGCGAATAAACCCAACCGGAGCCAAAAGAAAGACGATTTGGTCAAGCAGGTTTATGTTCGAGTCTAATATAATAGCCAAGAACAGTATCACGTTTATCTAATATAATCGCGGTAGAAAAGTTAGGGTAGATACCACTGCCACCAGCCAAGTCTAAATGTTAAAAGAGCGAAACAATGCTCTAGGAGATACAGATAAAAAGGGATACGAGTTAACCCTTTCCAGTACTCCATGGAAGATGGGGTGTACTGGATCTGTGGTAGATTGACTAAGTAAAGTTAATGGTAACTTTACCCTTTTCTGGGGGACAGTAGTCGAGGGAAGTTTCAAAGACAACCCTGTGCCACGGCACTGAAGGTGCTGTGTGACACACAAAAAGAAGGGGGCTACTGAAGTGGTGTACTTCAGAGTCCACAATCACAAAAACAGATAGAAACACATAGCAAAATACAGGTAAGAGTGGGGGAAAAGCTCTCACTCTTACCAAGTGGAAAAAAATGAACTCCAGAAGTCCAGCAAAGCTGCTGGGGGACTGACTAGGTGAGGGAAATTAGCCATAAATGAGAATTCTCCCTAACACTTGCCTTCAACAGAGGGGAAGAAGGGGGGAGAGTGACCCTTTGCAGTTGAAGTCAGGTGAGATTACATTATTTGCCCGGGATCACACACTTATGCTAAACAGCAGGCAACTCCCAGGGTGCTACTAATGCTTCATAAATATACCTAAAAGCTTTACACATAATAATGCTGTCAAATGAGAAAACTAGAGCGAGTTAGGCAATTACCCTAAACAAATGATTACTGTTTGTTTCATACTTTGTAATTTATAACACGCACAGGGGCAAAGCACAGGGGCAAAACGCTGGTCTTGGAAGCAAGACCACGGAAAGCAACAGAGGTTTGAATCCCAGATCCGCGCTTAGAAACCGAACTCTGGTGGTATTAGGTACGTTATAAAAAACATTGGCACAAACAAATGCTGCTCTGACTGATCAAACCATAGCTTTAGCACACAAGGGATGTACAAGCAGAACCTTGGAAATGGCAATATGGTGAGTCGCTATTTTCATTTTTGTTTTACTGCAGCCAGCATTTGTATTGCTTGTCCAATTGCCCCATGGTGTAAAAAGGAAGTACCAGATTAAACATTTTTTATTTGATTCTGCGACAAGGAAGAGATTTCTAATTTTTGAAAACTATAAAGATATTTACAATGTTATTTCAAATCCTTGACTCGATAAGGGAATGAGGACAGCTACTGTGAGGCTTAAAAGGTGAGTGAGCCATGATGTCCATTACATTACACTAGCCTGAAGCAAAATATAGAGATATTGCAAAGACTCTTGTAAGTCAGTAATAAAAGCTGATCTCGTGTGTTACCCAACCTCATTAATCAGAGCGGTTTTGCTGAAGGAGATGCAGGGCTCAACTGTCAAATCAGAAAGCAATACATGCAGCAGTCATAAAAGCAGCTAATGTAAATCAGGCACTGGTGGATGCTGCCGGGACAGGAGTAGTAGACAGAAATGGCAGCCGAATTTCTTCCAACCCATCCTGAGCTGCTTTGAGTGAAACAAACAGCACAAGGTGCCTGCAATGAGGTCACACTGAGTCTCCCCTGCGAGCCCTCGCATTACGCCCACCTAAGCCTTCTGTTAGAGCAAGCTAATGACGTTTTTCTTTGGTATATATATGCTATCAAGAAGAGCAAGTTGGGTGAAAAGACAACAACAGGGCAGAGGGAAGGGGCACTAGCAGTGGTGCCAGGCTCAGACTGGCCTACTATAGGGCAATTGGCCCAGGGCAGAACCAAAAATACAAAATGCTGTTGGGGGGGGGGGAGGGGTTGGGATCCGGGGGTCAGCCAGTGGAAGAGCAAGGCTCTACTTTTACGGACATGATCGTCCGTCCCCCTGCTTACCTTACATTATTATCGCGGCGGCCACGGGCCACCATATCCACGGCTGCCGCCGCAATTATAATGTAGGCATTGGGGCAACTTGGATCACCTTGACACAGTCAAAAGGGGGATGGGGGCAGGGGGGAAGCCAGCCAGAGGAAGAAGAGCAAGGCAAGGCTCTTTTATCATGGTCCCCCCCTGCTTACATTATTATTGCGACGGGCCACCATATCCATGGCGGCCGCGGCAATAATAATGTAGGCAGTCACGCATTGGCAAACAAGGACAGGCCACCTCGCGCAGCCTGCTGCCTGCTCGGGCCATGATCCTGGTCTGCGGCGGCCGCAGCAGGGAGGGAGGGCACATGAAATGGACCGTCCGGTCCGGACACTGTGAGGTGTGTGACTGCATTCAAGGTAGGGGGCAGGGGGGCAGCCAGCCAAGGGAAGAGCAATGCTCTTTCATGATCCGTCCCCCCGCTTACATTATTATTGCGGCGGGCCACCATATCCACGGCGGCCGCCGCAATAATAATGGAGGCATTGGGGCAACTTGGATTACCTCGCCGTGGTCAAAGGTGGGAGGTGTGGGGGCTGGGGGGCAGCCAGCCAGGGGGAGAGAGCCAACCTTGCTGTAGCAAGGCTCTTACTTGTATCATGATCAGCTGCTTACCTTATGTTATTATTGTGGTGTTGGTGGGCCACCATATCCACGGCGGCCGCCGCAACAATAATGTAACTATGCCCAGCCGACATGATTTACAAAATTGCAGCATTCTTCACACACACGAATGCGGTCAGACTCGACTCCGGACAGAAGAAACTTAAGTTAACTTAACTCACTGAGAGTGCCGCTGCTGCACTGAGCAAAAGCAGGGCCTGCCCTGGCCTGAGGAAATTAAACGCGCAAGTAGGCCACACTGGAACTTCAGCTAAGCCGCAATGCACACACAGGACGACACGTGCAGGCAGCTGCTCTCACAAGTCAACTGCAGCCACGCCTTAACAAGTGAAGTGAAGGTGGCGCTGCTGCCTCCAACAGACCCATGTGACCCCCCCTGTCTCCTCACATCACCATGTCATTTCACTGGCCCACAAGAACAGCAATGAAAACTATACATTCTGTATTACTATACAGAATGTATCAAACACTGCATAGTAACAACAGAATGTTGGTTTCCATTGGCTGTCCTTGTTGTGAACTCCCAGGCCCGGCCAGGCCCTGCAAGCAGAGCAGACTCCAATGAATGATTTATGATGGAAGCTTGCAGGAAAGTTGAAATAACAAAGCAATTACATGTGGCCAGCCGGCCCAATCATGTTCCGGTGCCCAAAAAAGAGTGCCGGTGTTGGCCACCGCCAACAACCGGCACAAATTAGGCACTATAGACCCTTCATCTGCATAGACCCGCCGTCTGCACCTAGATGAGATTACAACACTTCTCCCTCCCTACAAATCCACGGAGAGGACATCACTTGTCCTGCATAAACCTGTCATCTTCATAGACCTGCCATCTGCACTCAGATGAGATTACGACACTTCTACCTCCCTACAAATCCACAGAGAGGACATCACTCGTCCGACATAGACCCTTCCTCTGCATAGACCCACCATCTGCACCCAGATGAGATTACAACACTTCTCCCTCCTTACAAATCCACAGAGAGCACATCACTCGTCCGACATAGACCCTTGCTCTGCATAGACCCACCATCTGCACCCAGATGAGATTACAACACTTCTCCCTCCTTACAAATCCACAGAGAGGACATCACTCGTCCGACATAGACCCTTCCTCTGCATAGACCCGCCATCTGCACCCAGATGAGATTACAACACTTCTCCCTCCCTACAAATCTACGGAGAGGACATCACTCGTCCTGCATAGACCCGTCATCTGCATAGACCCGCCATCTGTACCCAGATAAGATTACAACACTTCTCCCTCCCTACAAATCCACGGAGAGGACATAATTCGTCCTGCATAGACCCGTCATCTGCATAAACCCATCATCTGTATAGACCCATCATCTGCATATACCCGTCATCTGCATAGACCTGTCGTCTGCACCCAGATGAGATTACGACACTTCTCCTTTCCCTACAAATCCACAGAGACGACATCACTCATCCTGCATAGACCCGTCATCTGCATAGACCTGTCATCTGCACCCAGATGAGATTACGACACTTCTCCCTACAAATCCATGAGAGGACATCACTAGTCCTGCATAGACCCATCATCTGCATAGATCCGTAATCTGCATACCCCGTCATCTGCATAGACCCGCCATCTGCATAGACTCGTCATCTGCATAGACCTGCCATCTGCACCCAGATGAGATTACGACACTGCTCAGTCCATACAAATCCACGAAGAGGTCATCACTTGTCTTGCATAGACCCGTCATCTGCATAGACCCGTCGTCTTCACTCAGATGAGATTATGACACTTCTCCCTCCCTACAAATCCACGAAGAGGACATCATTCGCCCTGCATAGACCCGTCATTTGCATAGACCTGCCATCTGCACCCAGATGAGATTAAGACCCTTCTCCCTACAAATTCACCGAGAGGACATCACTACTCCTGCATAGACCCATCATCTGCATAGACCCGTAATCTGCATAGACCCGTCATCTGCATAAACCCACCATCTGCATAGACTCGTCATCTGCATAGACTCGCCATCTGCACCCAGATGAGATTCCGACACTTCTCCCTCCCTAAAAATCCACGGAGATGATATCACTCGTCCTGCATAGACCCGTCACCTGCATAAACCTGCCATCTGCACCCAGATGAGATTACGACACTTCTACCTCCCTACAAATCCACAGACAGGACATCACTCGTCCTGCATAGGACCTTCATCTACATAGACCCGCCATCTGCACCCAGATGAGATTCCAACACTTCTCCCTCCCTACAAATCCACGGAGAGGACATTACTCGTCCTGCATAGACCCGTCATCTGCATAGAATTTCCATCTGCACCCAGATGAGATTACGGCACTTCTACCTCCCTACAAATCTACGGAGAGGACATCACTCATCCTGCATAGACCTTTCATCTGCATAGACCCGCCGTCTGCATCCAGATGAGGTTAAGACACTTCTCCCTTCCTACAAATCCATGGAGAGGACATCACTCGTCCTGCATAGACCAGTCATCTGCATAGACCCGTCGTCTGCACCCAGATGAGATTACGACACTTCTCCCTCCCTACAAATCCACGAAGAGGACAATACTCGTCCTGCATGGACCCGTCATGTGCATAGACCCGCCATCTGCACCCAGATGAGATTACGACACTTCTTCCTCCCTACAAATCCACAGAAAGGACATCACTCGTCCTGCATAGACCCGTCATCTGCATAGACTTGCCATCTGCACCCAGATGTGATTACCACACTTCTCCCTCCCTACAAATCCACAAAGAGGACATCACTCGTCCTGCATAGACCCGTCATCTGCACCCAGATGAGATTACGACACTTCTCCTTCCCTACGAATCCACAGAGAGGACATCACTCGTCCTGCATAGACCCGTCATCTGCATAGACCCGCCATCTGCACCCAGATGAGATTACGACGCTTCTCCCTCCCTACAAATCCACGGAGAGGACATCACTCGTCCTGCATGGACCCATCATCTGCATAGACCCGCCATCTGCACCCAGATGAGGTTACGACACTTCTCCCTCCCTACAAATCCACAGAGATCACATCACTCATCCTGCATAGTCCCGTCATCTGTATAGACACATCATCTGCATATACCCGTCATCTGCATAGACTTGTCGTATGCACCCAGATGAGATTACGACACTTCTCCTCTCCCTACAAATACACGGAGAGGGCATCACTCGTCCTGCATAGGCCCGTCATCTGAATAGACTCGCCATCTGCACCCAGATGAGATTACGACACATCTCCCTCCCTACAAATCCACGGAGAGGACATCACTCGTCCTGCATAGACCCGTCATCTGTATAGACACATCATCTGCATATACCCGTCATCTGCATAGACTTGTCATATGCACCCAGATGAGATTACGACACTTCTCCTCTCCCTACAAATACACGGAGAGGGCATCACTCGTCCTGCATAGACCCGTCATCTGCATAGACCCGCCATCTGCACCCAGATGAGATTACAGCACTTCTCCCTCCCTAGACAAACCACGGAGAGGACATCACTTGTCCTGCATAGACCCGTCAACTGCATAGACCCATCATCTGTATAGACCCATCATCTGCATATACCCGTCATCTGCATAGACCTGTCGCCTGCACCCAAATGAGATTACGACACTTCTCCTCTCCCTACAAATCCACGGAGAGGAAATCACTCGTCCTGCATAGACCCGTCATCTGCATAGACCCATCATCTGTATAGACCCATCATCTGCATAGACCCGTCATCTGCATAGACCCGCCATCTGCATCCAGATGAGGTTATGACACTTCTCCCTTCCTACAAATCCACAGAGAGGACATCACTCATCCTGCATAGACCCGTCATCTGCATAGACCTGCCATCTGCACCCAGATGAGATTCCGACACTTCTCGTCTCCCTACAAATCCACGGAGAGGACATCACTCGTCCTCAAAAGACCCGTCATCTGCATAGACCTGCCATCTGCACCCAGATGAGATTACGACCCTTCTCCCTACAAATCCACCGAGAGGACATCACTAGTCCTGCATAGACCCATCATCTGCATAGACCCGTAATCTGCATAGACTCGTCATCTGCATAGACCTGCCATCTGCACCCAGATGAGATTCCGACACTTCTCCCTCCCTACAAATCCACGGAGAGGATATCACTCGTCCTGCATAGACCCTTCATCTGCATAGACCCACCATCTGCATCTAGATGAGGTTACGACACTTCTCCCTTCCTACAAATCCACAGAGAGGACATCACACGTCCTGCATAGACCCGTCATCTGCATAGACCCGCCATCTGCACCCAGATGAGATTACGACGCTTCTCCCTCCCTACAAATCCACGGAGAGGACATCACTCGTCCTGCATAGACCCATCATCTGCATAGACCCGTAATCTGCATAGACTCGTCATCTGCATAGACCTGCCATCTGCACCCAGATGAGATTCCGACACTTCTCCCTCCCTACAAATCCACGGAGAGGATATCACTCGTCCTGCATAGACCCTTCATCTGCATAGACCCACCATCTGCATCTAGATGAGGTTACGACACTTCTCCCTTCCTACAAATCCACAGAGAGGACATCACACGTCCTGCATAGACCCGTCATCTGCATAGACCCGCCATCTGCACCCAGATGAGATTACGACGCTTCTCCCTCCCTACAAATCCACGGAGAGGACATCACTCGTCCTGCATAGACCCATCATCTGCATAGACCCACCAACTGCACCCAGATAAGGTTACAACACTTCTTCCTCCCTACAAATCCACAGAGATCACATCACTCGTCCTGCATGGACCCGTCATCTGCATAGACCCGCCATCTGCATAGACTCGTCATCTGCATAGACCTGCCATCTGCACCCAGATGAGATTCCAACACTTCTCCCTCCCTACAAATCCACAGAGAGGACATCACTCGTCCGACATAGACCCTTCCTCTGCATAGACCCGCCATCTGCACCCAGATGAGATTACAACACTTCTCCCTCCCTACAAATCTACGGAGAGGACATCACTCGTCCTGCATAGACCCGTCATCTGCATAGACCCGCCATCTGTACCCAGATAAGATTACAACACTTCTCCCTCCCTACAAATCCACGGAGAGGACATAATTCGTCCTTCATAGACCCGTCATCTGCATAAACCCATCATCTGTATAGACCCATCATCTGCATATACCCGTCATCTGCATAGACCTGTCGTCTGCACCCAGATGAGATTACGACACTTCTCCTTTCCCTACAAATCCACAGAGACGACATCACTCATCCTGCATAGACCCGTCATCTGCATAGACCTGTCATCTGCACCCAGATGAGATTACGACACTTCTCCCTACAAATCCATGAGAGGACATCACTAGTCCTGCATAGACCCATCATCTGCATAGATCCGTAATCTGCATACCCCGTCATCTGCATAGACCCGCCATCTGCATAGACTCGTCATCTGCATAGACCTGCCATCTGCACCCAGATGAGATTACGACACTGCTCAGTCCATACAAATCCACGAAGAGGTCATCACTTGTCTTGCATAGACCCGTCATCTGCATAGACCCGTCGTCTTCACTCAGATGAGATTATGACACTTCTCCCTCCCTACAAATCCACGAAGAGGACATCATTCGCCCTGCATAGACCCGTCATTTGCATAGACCTGCCATCTGCACCCAGATGAGATTAAGACCCTTCTCCCTACAAATTCACCGAGAGGACATCACTACTCCTGCATAGACCCATCATCTGCATAGACCCGTAATCTGCATAGACCCGTCATCTGCATAGACCCACCATCTGCATAGACTCGTCATCTGCATAGACTCGCCATCTGCACCCAGATGAGATTCCGACACTTCTCCCTCCCTAAAAATCCATGGAGATGATATCACTCGTCCTGCATAGACCCGTCACCTGCATAAACCTGCCATCTGCACCCAGATGAGATTACGACACTTCTAGCTCCCTACAAATCCACAGACAGGACATCACTCGTCCTGCATAGGACCTTCATCTACATAGACCCGCCATCTGCACCCAGATGAGATTCCAACACTTCTCCCTCCCTACAAATCCACGGAGAGGACATTACTCGTCCTGCATAGACCCGTCATCTGCATAGACCTTCCATCTGCACCCAGATGAGATTACGGCACTTCTACCTCCCTACAAATCTACGGAGAGGACATCACTCATCCTGCATAGACCTTTCATCTGCATAGACCCGCCGTCTGCATCCAGATGAGGTTAAGACACTTCTCCCTTCCTACAAATCCATGGAGAGGACATCACTTGTCCTGCATAGACCAGTCATCTGCATAGACCCGTCGTCTGCACCCAGATGAGATTACGACACTTCTCCCTCCCTACAAATCCACGAAGAGGACAATACTCGTCCTGCATGGACCCGTCATGTGCATAGACCCGCCATCTGCACCCAGATGAGATTACGACACTTCTTCCTCCCTACAAATCCACAGAAAGGACATCACTCGTCCTGCATAGACCCGTCATCTGCATAGACTTGCCATCTGCACCCAGATGTGATTACCACACTTCTCCCTCCCTACAAATCCACAAAGAGGACATCACTCGTCCTGCATAGACCCGTCATCTGCACCCAGATGAGATTACGACACTTCTCCTTCCCTACGAATCCACAGAGAGGACATCACTCGTCCTGCATGGACCCATCATCTGCATAGACCCGCCATCTGCACCCAGATGAGGTTACGACACTTCTCCCTCCCTACAAATCCACAGAGATCACATCACTCATCCTGCATAGTCCCGTCATCTGTATAGACACATCATCTGCATATACCCGTCATCTGCATAGACTTGTCGTATGCACCCAGATGAGATTACGACACTACTCCTCTCCCTACAAATACACGGAGAGGGCATCACTCGTCCTGCATAGACCCGTCATCTGAATAGACTCGCCATCTGCACCCAGATGAGATTACGACACATCTCCCTCCCTACAAATCCACGGAGAGGACATCACTCGTCCTGCATAGACCCGTCATCTGTATAGACACATCATCTGCATATACCCGTCATCTGCATAGACTTGTCGTATGCACCCAGATGAGATTATGACACTTCTCCTCTCCCTACAAATACACGGAGAGGGCATCACTCGTCCTGCATAGACCCGTCATCTGAATAGACTCGCCATCTGCACCCAGATGAGATTACGACACATCTCCCTCCCTACAAATCCACGGAGAGGACATCACTCGTCCTGCATAGACCCGTCATCTGTATAGACACATCATCTGCATATACCCGTCATCTGCATAGACTTGTCGTATGCACCCAGATGAGATTACGACACTTCTCCTCTCCCTACAAATACACGGAGAGGGCATCACTCGTCCTGCATAGACCCGTCATCTGCATAGACCCGCCCTCTGCACCCAGATGAGATTACAGCACTTCTCCCTCCCTAGACAAACCACGGAGAGGACATCACTCGTCCTGCATAGACCCGTCAACTGCATAGACCCATCATCTGTATAGACCCATCATCTGCATATACCCGTCATCTGCATAGACCTGTCGCCTGCACCCAAATGAGATTACGACACTTCTCCTCTCCCTACAAATCCACGGAGAGGAAATCACTCGTCCTGCATAGACCCGTCATCTGCATAGACCCTTCATCTGTATAGACCCATCATCTGCATAGACCCGTCATCTGCATAGACCCGCCATCTGCATCCAGATGAGGTTATGACACTTCTCCCTTCCTACAAATCCACAGAGAGGACATCACTCATCCTGCATAGACCCGTCATCTGCATAGACCTGCCATCTGCACCCAGATGAGATTCCGACACTTCTCGTCTCCCTACAAATCCACGGAGAGGACATCACTCGTCCTCAAAAGACCCGTCATCTGCATAGACCTGCCATCTGCACCCAGATGAGATTACGACCCTTCTCCCTACAAATCCACCGAGAGGACATCACTAGTCCTGCATAGACCCATCATCTGCATAGACCCGTAATCTGCATAGACTCGTCATCTGCATAGACCTGCCATCTGCACCCAGATGAGATTCTGACACTTCTCCCTCCCTACAAATCCACGGAGAGGATATCACTCGTCCTGCATAGACCCTTCATCTGCATAGACCCACCATCTGCATCTAGATGAGGTTACGACACTTCTCCCTTCCTACAAATCCACGGAGAGGAAATCACTCGTCCTGCATAGACCCGTCATCTGCATAGACCCTTCATCTGTATAGACCCATCATCTGCATAGACCCGTCATCTGCAAAGACCCGCCATCTGCATCCAGATGAGGTTATGACACTTCTCCCTTCCTACAAATCCACAGAGAGGACATCACTCATCCTGCATAGACCCGTCATCTGCATAGACCTGCCATCTGCACCCAGATGAGATTCCGACACTTCTCGTCTCCCTACAAATCCACGGAGAGGACATCACTCGTCCTCAAAAGACCCGTCATCTGCATAGACCTGCCATCTGCACCCAGATGAGATTACGACCCTTCTCCCTACAAATCCACCGAGAGGACATCACTAGTCCTGCATAGACCCATCATCTGCATAGACCCGTAATCTGCATAGACTCGTCATCTGCATAGACCTGCCATCTGCACCCAGATGAGATTCCGACACTTCTCCCTCCCTACAAATCCACGGAGAGGATATCACTCGTCCTGCATAGACCCTTCATCTGCATAGACCCACCATCTGCATCTAGATGAGGTTACGACACTTCTCCCTTCCTACAAATCCACAGAGAGGACATCACACGTCCTGCATAGACCCGTCATCTGCATAGACCCGCCATCTGCACCCAGATGAGATTACGACGCTTCTCCCTCCCTACAAATCCACGGAGAGGACATCACTCGTCCTGCATAGACCCATCATCTGCATAGACCCACCAACTGCACCCAGATAAGGTTACAACACTTCTTCCTCCCTACAAATCCACAGAGATCACATCACTCGTCCTGCATGGACCCGTCATCTGCATAGACCCGCCATCTGCATAGACTCGTCATCTGCATAGACCTGCCATCTGCACCCAGATGAGATTCCAACACTTCTCCCTCCCTACAAATCCACGGAGAGGACATCACTCATCCAGCATAGACCCTTCATCTGCATAGACCCGTCATCTGCATAGACCCGCCATCTGCACCCAGATGAGATTACGACAACTACCACAGAAATACCCTCTAATTTTTGTTCCTCTTCCTATGTCTTTCATCACAGGTTATATTTTTTAAGTTGTTATATGCTTGTCAAACTGCTTAATCACAAATAAATAGTTCAGTTGTGCGAACAGCAGTTATTAGGGAAAAAAAAGTTCATGGGTTCCAACTTTACATTTTCACTACCGGGGCAGAAATACCCCTACCCCCGCCCTGAATATAAGGAAGGCAGGCGACCAGCCCAACCCATGCCCTGGGAAACCCATTTTATAGCACTTGTTTTTTTAATAAGGAATTGCAAAAATTCATACGATTAAGAACCAGTTTTTAATGTGGAGCATGTTAGCGATGGTCTCTCAACCTGCTGAGCTACCCTGGTCGCCTTCTACTGTAGAGCGTGTCTATGGATCCCTTGATGTAGTGTGGGTGCACCACTGCCAGGGAAGTGATTTCAAGTGGAATTGATGTACAGTGGCGAGTTTGGAAAGAAGCCGCAGGAAAGACATTGCACCGTGTTTAAACTATTATTGTGAACATTTTGTTTGAGTTTAGTCCAAATGCCATCTTCACCCCCTCGGAGCCCCTGGACGAATTTGCACCCACTATATCTGGGGGGCAGGAGAAGCAGTGTGCCCTGCATTTCTGGGGTAGCGGGAGGGAGCAAGCGCCCACCTTACCTGGGTTGAAGAGCCACGGGGTCTCCCGCTCGGGCGGCGCAGGGAGTGGAGTCCCGCCTGCGCCTGGACGAGGCTCTGGGAGCGAGCGGGGGTTTTATTCCCTCTTTCCTTGCAGGCTCTGCAGGGAGTCTGGAAAAGTGACACTTCAGGAATAGTGTGGGGGAGGGGCAGGGAGTGCACAGAGGAAACTGTGGGTGGAGGGATCGGGCAAAGGGGAGGGGTGGCACTTATCCACAGCACGAGCAATGCAAAGTCACCCTCACAGAAATATGAATCCCCCCACCAGATATGCACCCCCCCCGTTCCCTACCCTCATGGAGATATGAACTCACCCACGAATGCAGGTGCCACCTTGAGGGCACTGGAGTCAGTGCCAGTGTGAGGGCAGGGCAGTTTCTAGTCCATTTGGGGCCCAGGGCAAAACACTGAATTGCGCCACCCCTGCCCCCGCGCGCACTCGCTATGCGTCAGAATCCCAAACTATACCCCGTGGTTAAGTAACTCCTACCCAACGTCAATAAATGACTTTTATACACATGAAACAGGTTTTATTACATCGTGATTCAAGAACTTTTTTTATTAAAATGGCATTTTATTTTTCTGACAATTAGTGTGTATTTTTATTTGTTGTCTGTGTGACTTATAAAAGCACATCATTAGTTTTTTGGCTTCACTGGTCCATCGTCCGACTGGTGATTGGTCGCCGCTCTCCTCTGGTCCTTGGTTCCCTTGCATACCTGCCAGGTAGTCCCATGTCCTTCGTGACACTGAGCCAGCCCAGGCATCTCCTGTTAAATGCGAGGACTGGTATGTGTGTTCTTCCCAGAATAAGTGTGGGCCTGGAAGGACCTCCACACAAAGTGGAAATCCAGGACTGGCTCATGGCGTCACGCATGGCATGAAGCCCCCACTTGGCAGCAAGGCCCTTGTGAGTTGCTCCGCTTTTCTGTCACCCCTCTGGTCCTCAACTCCCTTGTGAGTCACTCTTCTCTGCTCAGTCGCCCTTCTATCCAGACCAGAAGGATGGAACAGACGCACGGAAGCAGCACGTGGAAGCAAAGGCTAAGGCAGCAGGCTGGAACAGACGCACGAGGGCAGCACGCGGAAGCAAAGGCTAAGGCAGCAGGCTGGAACAGACGCACGAGGGCAGCACGCGGAAGCAAAGGCTAAGGCAGCAGGATGGAACAGACGCATGAGGGCAGCACGCGGAAGCAAGGGCTAAGCCAGCAGGATGGAACAGACGCACGGAGGCAGCACGCGGAAGCAAAGGCTAAGGCAGCAGGCTGGAACAGACGCACGAGGGCAGCACGCGGAAGCAAAGGCTAAGGCAGCAGGCTGGAACAGACGCACGAGGGCAGCACGCGGAAGCAAAGGCTAAGGCAGCAGGATGGAACAGACGCATGAGGGCAGCACGCGGAAGCAAGGGCTAAGCCAGCAGGATGGAACAGACGCACGGAGGCAGCACGCGGAAGCAAGGGCTAAGGCAGCAGGATGGAACAGACGCACGAGGGCAGCACGCGGAAGCAAGGGCTAAGGCAGCAGGATGGAACAGACGCACGAGGGCAGCACGCGGAAGCAAGGGCTAAGGCAGCAGGATGGAACAGACGCACGGAGGCAGCACGCGGAAGCAAGGGCTAAGGCAGCAGGATGGAACAGACGCACGGAGGCAGCACGCGGAAGCAAGGGCTAAGGCAGCAGGATGGAACAGACGCACGGAGGCAGCACGCGGAAGCAAAGGCTAAGGCAGCAGGATGGAACAGACGCACAGAGGCAGCACGTGGAAGCAAGTGCTAAGGCAGCAGGATGGAACAGACGCACGGAGGCAGCACGTGGAAGCAAGGGCTAAGGCAGCAGGATGGAACAGACGCACGAGGGCAGCACGTGGAAGCAAAGGCTAAGACAGCAGGATGGAACAGACGCACAGAGGCAGCACGTGGAATCAAGTGCTAAGGCAGCAGGATGGAACAGATGCACGAGGGCAGCACGCGGAAGCAAAGGCTAAGGCAGCAGGATGGAACAGACGCACGAGGGCAGCACGCGGAAGCAAGGGCTAAGGCAGCAGGATGGAACAGACGCACGAGGGCAGCACGCGGAAGCAAAGGCTAAGGCAGCAGGCTGGAACAGACGCACGAGGGCAGCACGCGGAAGCAAAGGCTAAGGCAGCAGGATGGAACAGACGCATGAGGGCAGCACGCGGAAGCAAGGGCTAAGCCAGCAGGATGGAACAGACGCACGGAGGCAGCACGCGGAAGCAAAGGCTAAGGCAGCAGGCTGGAACAGACGCACGAGGGCAGCACGCGGAAGCAAAGGCTAAGGCAGCAGGCTGGAACAGACGCACGAGGGCAGCACGCGGAAGCAAAGGCTAAGGCAGCAGGATGGAACAGACGCATGAGGGCAGCACGCGGAAGCAAGGGCTAAGCCAGCAGGATGGAACAGACGCACGGAGGCAGCACGCGGAAGCAAGGGCTAAGGCAGCAGGATGGAACAGACGCACGAGGGCAGCACGCGGAAGCAAGGGCTAAGGCAGCAGGATGGAACAGACGCACGAGGGCAGCACGCGGAAGCAAGGGCTAAGGCAGCAGGATGGAACAGACGCACGGAGGCAGCACGCGGAAGCAAGGGCTAAGGCAGCAGGATGGAACAGACGCACGGAGGCAGCACGCGGAAGCAAGGGCTAAGGCAGCAGGATGGAACAGACGCACGGAGGCAGCACGCGGAAGCAAAGGCTAAGGCAGCAGGATGGAACAGACGCACAGAGGCAGCACGTGGAAGCAAGTGCTAAGGCAGCAGGATGGAACAGACGCACGGAGGCAGCACGTGGAAGCAAGGGCTAAGGCAGCAGGATGGAACAGACGCACGAGGGCAGCACGTGGAAGCAAAGGCTAAGACAGCAGGATGGAACAGACGCACAGAGGCAGCACGTGGAATCAAGTGCTAAGGCAGCAGGATGGAACAGATGCACGAGGGCAGCACGCGGAAGCAAAGGCTAAGGCAGCAGGATGGAACAGACGCACGAGGGCAGCACGCGGAAGCAAGGGCTAAGGCAGCAGGATGGAACAGACGCACGGAGGCAGCACGCGGAAGCAAGGGCTAAGGCAGCAGGATGGAACAGACGCACGAGGGCAGCACGCGGAAGCAAGGGCTAAGGCAGCAGGATGGAACAGACGCACGGAGGCAGCACGCGGAAGCAAGGGCTAAGGCAGCAGGATGGAACAGACGCACGAGGGCAGCACGCGGAAGCAAGGGCTAAGGCAGCAGGATGGAACAGACGCACGGAGGCAGCACGTGGAAGCAAGGGCTAAGGCAGCAGGATGGAACAGACGCACGGAGGCAGCATGTGGAAGCAAGGGCTAAGGCAGCAGGATGGAACAGACGCACGGAGGCAGCACGTGGAAGCAAGGGCTAAGGCAGCAGGATGGAACAGACGCACGGAAGCAGCACGCGGAAGCAAAGGCTAAGGCAGCAGGATGGAACAGACGCACGGAGGCAGCACGCGGAAGCAAGGGCTAAGGCAGCAGGATGGAAAAGACGCACGAGGGCAGCACGCGGAAGCAAAGGCTAAGACAGCAGGATGGAACAGACGCACAGAGGCAGCACGTGGAAGCAAGTGCTAAGGCAGCAGGATGGAAAAGACGCACGAGGGCAGCACGCGGAAGCAAAGGCTAAGGCAGCAGGATGGAACAGACGCACGAGGGCAGCACGCGGAAGCAAAGGCTAAGGCAGCAGGATGGAACAGACGCACGAGGGCAGCACGCGGAAGCAAGGGCTAAGGCAGCAGGATGGAACAGACGCACGAGGGCAGCACGCAGAAGCAAAGGCTAAGGCAGCAGGATGGAACAGACGCACGAGGGCAGCACGAGGAAGCAAGGGATAAGGCAGCAGGATGGAACAGACGCACGGAAGCAGCATGCGGAAGCAAAGGCTAAGGCAGCAGGATGGAACAGACGCACGAGGGCAGCACACGGAAGTAAGGGCTAAGGCAGCAGGATGGAACAGACGCACGGAAGCAGCATGCGGAAGCAAAGGCTAAGGCAGCGGGATGGAACAGACGCATGAGGGCAGCACGCGGAAGCAAGGGCTAAGGCAGCAGGATGGAACAGACGCACGGGGGCAGAACGTGGAAGCAAAGGCTAAGCCAGCAGGATGGAACAGACGCACGGAAGCAGCACGCGGAAGCAAGGGCTAAGGCAGCAGGATGGAACAGACGCACGAGGGCAGCACGCGGAAGCAAGGGCTAAGGCAGCAGGATGAAACAGACGCACGGAGGCAGCACGTGGAAGCAAAGGCTAAGACAGCAGGATGGAACAGACGCACGGAGGCAGCACGTGGAAGCAATTGCTAAGGCAGCAGGATGGAAAAGACGCACAAGGGCAGCACGCGGAAGCAAAGGCTAAGGCAGCAGGATGGAACAGACGCACGAGGGCAGCATGTGGAAGCAAAGGCTAAGGCAGCAGGATGGAACAGACGCACGAGGGCAGCACGCGGAAGCCAGGGCTAAGGCAGCAGGATGGAACAGACGCACGAGGGCAGCACGCGGAAGCAAAGGCTAAGGCAGCAGGATGGAACAGACGCACGAGGGCAGCACGCGGAAGCAAGGGCTAAGGCAGCAGGATGGAACAGATGCACAGAAGCAGCACGTGGAAGCAAAGGCTAAGGCAGCAGGATGGAACAGATGCACGGAGGCAGCACGTGGAAGCAAGGGCTAAGGCAGCAGGATGGAACAGACGCACGGAGGAAGCACGTGGAAGCAAAGGCTAAGGCAGCAGGATGGAACAGACGCACGGAGGCAGCACGTGGAAGCAAGGGCTAAGGCAGCACGATGGAACAGACGCACGGAAGCAGAATGCAGAAGCAAAGGCTAAGGCAGCAGGATGGAACAGACGCACGGAGGCAGCACGTGGAAGCAAGTGCTAAGGCAGCAGGATGGAACAGACGCACGGAAGCAGCATGCAGAAGCAAAGGCTAAGGCAGCAGGATGGAACAGCCGCACAAGGGCAGCACGCGGAAGCAAGGGCTAAGGCAGCAGGATGGAACAGACGCCAGAAGCAGCATGCGGAAGCAAAGGCTAAGCCAGCAGGATGGAACAAACGCATGGAAGCAGCACACGGAAGCAAGGGCTAAGGCAGCAGGATGGAACAGACGCAAGGAAGCAGCATGCAGAAGCAAAGGCTAAGGCAGCAGGATGGAACAGACGCACGGAGGCAGCACGTGGAAGCAAAGGCTAAGCCAGCAGGATGGAACAAACGCATGGAAGCAGCACACGGAAGCAAGGGCTAAGGCAGCAGGATGGAAAAGACGCACGAGGGCAGCATGCGGAAGCAAGGGCTAAGGCAGCAGGATGGAACAGACGCACGGGGGCAGAACGTGGAAGCAAAGGCTAAGCCAGCAGGATGGAACAGACGCACGAGGGCAGCACGCGGAAGCAAGGGCTAAGGCAGCAGGATGGAACAGACGCACGGAAGCAGCACGTGGAAGCAAAGGCTAAGGCAGCAGGATGGAACAGACGCACGGAGGCAGCACGTGGAAGCAAGGGCTAAGGCAGCAGGATGGAACAGACGCACGGAGGAAGCACGTGGAAGCAAAGGCTAAGGCAGCAGGATGGAACAGACGCACGAAGGCAGCACATGGAAGCAAGGGCTAAGGCAGCACGATGGAACAGACGCACGGAAGCAGCATGCAGAAGCAAAGGCTAAGGCAGCAGGATGGAACAGACGCACGGAGGCAGCACGTGGAAGCAAGTGCTAAGGCAGCAGGATGGAAGAGACGCATGGAAGCAGCATGCGGAAGCAAAGGCTAAGGCAGCAGGATGGAACAGACGCACAAGGGCAACACGCGGAAGCAAGGGCTAAGGCAGCAGGATGGAACAGACGCACGGAAGCAGCATGCGGAAGCAAAGGCTAAGACAGCAGGATGGAACAGACGCACGAGGGCAGCACGCGGAAGTAAGGGCTAAGGCAGCAGGATGGAACAGACGCAAGGAAGCAGCATGCGGAAGCAAAGGCTAAGGCAGCAGGATGGAACAGACGCACAGAGGCAGCACGTGGAAGCAAAGGCTAAGCCATCAGGATGGAACAGACGCACGGAAGCAGCACGCGGAAGCAAGGGCTAAGGCAGCAGGATGGAAAAGACGCACAAGGGCAGCACGCGGAAGCAAGGGCTAAGGCAGCAGGATGGAACAGACGCACGGAGGCAGAACGTGGAAGCAAAGGCTAAGCCAGCAGGATGGAACAGACGCACGGAAGCAGCACGCGGAAGCAAGGGCTAAGGCAGCAGGATGGAACAGACGCACGAGGGCAGCACGCTGAAGCAAGGGCTAAGGCAGCAGGATGAAACAGACGCACAGAGGCAGCACGTGGAAGCAAAGGCTAAGACAGCAGGATGAAACACACGCACGGAGGCAGCACGTGGAAGCAAGTCCTAAGGCAGCAGGATGGAAAAGACGCACAAGGGCAGCACGCGAAAGCAAAGGCTAAGGCAGCAGGATGGAACAGACGCACGAGGGCAGCACGCGGAAGCAAAGGCTAAGGCAGCAGGATGGAACAGACGCACGAGGGCAGCACGCGGAAGCAAAGGCTAAGGCAGCAGGATGGAACAGACGCACGAGGGCAGCACGCGGAAGCAAAGGCTAAGGCAGCAGGATGGAACAGACGCACGAGGGCAGCACACGGAAGCAAGGGCTAAGGCAGCAGGATGGAACAGACGCACGGAAGCAGCACGCGGAAGCAAAGGCTAAGACAGCAGGATGGAACAGACGCACGAGGGCAGCACGCGGAAGCAAGGGCTAAGGCAGCAGGATGGAACAGATGCACGGAAGCAGCATGCAGAAGCAAAGGCTAAGGCAGCAGGATGGAACAGACGCACGAGGGCAGCACGCGGAAGCAAGGGCTAAGGCAGCAGGATGAAACAGACGCATGGAGGCAGCACGCGGAAGCAAGGGCTAAGGCAGCAGGATGGAACAGACGCACGGAAGCAGCATGCGGAAGCAAAGGCTAAGGCAGCAGGATGGAACAGACACACGAGGGCAGCAAGCGGAAGCAAGGGCTAAGGCAGCAGGATGGAACAGACGCACGGAAGCAGCATGCGGAAGCAAAGGCTAAGGCAGCAGGATGGAACAGACGCACGAGGGCAGCACGCGGAAGCAAGTGCTAAGGCAGCAGGATGGAACAGACGCACGGAAGCAGCACGCGGAAGCAAAGGCTAAGGCAGCAGGATGGAACAGACGCACGAGGGCAGCACACGGAAGCAAGGGCTAAGGCAGCAGGATGGAACAGACGGACAGAAGCAGCATGCGGAAGCAAAGGCTAAGGCAGCAGGATGGAAAAGACGCACGAGGGCAGCACGCGGAAGCAAGGGCTAAGGCAGCAGGATGGAACAGATGCACGGAAGCAGCATGCGGAAGCAAGGGCTAAGGTAGCAGGATGGAACAGACGCACGGAGGCAGCACGTGGAAGCAAAGGCTAAGGCAGCAGGATGGAACAGACGCACGGAGGCAGCACGTGGAAGCAAGGGCTAAGGCAGCAGGATGGAACAGACGCACAGAGGCAGCACGTGGAAGCAAAGGCTAAGGAAGCAGGATGGAACAGACGCATGGAGGCAGCATGTGGAAGCAAGGGCTAAGGCAGCAGGATGGAACAGACGCACGGAAGCAGCATGCGGAAGCAAAGGCTAAGGCAGCAGGATGGAACAGACGCACGAGGGCAGCACGCAGAAGCAAGGGCTAAGACAGCAGGATGGAACAGATGCACGGAGGCAGCACATGGAAGCAAGTGCTAAGGCAGCAGTATGGAACAGACGCACGGAGGCAGCACGTAGAAGGAAGGGCTAAGGCAGCAGGATGAAACAGACGCATGGAGGAAGCATGTAGAAGCAAGGGCTAAGGCAGCAGGATGGAACAGACGCACGGAAGCAGCATGCGGAAGCAAAGGCTAAAGCAGCAGGATGGAACAGACGCACGGAAGCAGCACGTGGAAGGAAAGGCTAAGGCAGCAGGATGGAACAGACGCACGAGGGCAGCACGCAGAAGCAAGGGCTAAGGCAGCAGGATGGAACAGACGCACGGAAGCAGCATGCGGAAGCAAAGGCTAAGGCAGCAGGATGGAACAGACGCACGGAGGCAGCACGTGGAAGCAAAGGCTAAGCCAGCAGGATGGAACAGACGCACGGAAGCAGCACGCGGAAGCAAGGGCTAAGGCAGCAGGATGGAACAGACGCACAGAGGCAGCACGTAGAAGCAAGGGCTAAGGCAGCAGGATGGAACAGACGCACGGAAGCAGCATGTGGAAGCAAAGGCTAAGGGAGCAGGATGGAACAGACGCACAGAGGCAGCACATAGAAGCAAGGGCTAAGGCAGCAGGATGGAACAGACGCACGGAAGCAGCACGCAGAAGTAAAGGCTAAGGCAGCAGGATGGAACAGACGCACGGAAGAAGCATGCGGAAGCAAGGGCTAAGGCAGCAGGATGGAACAGACGCACGGAGGCAGCACGTGAAAGCAAAGGCTAAGCCAGCAGGATGGAACAGACGCACGAGGGCAGCACGCGGAAGCAAAGGCTAAGGCAGCAGGATGGAACAGACGCACGAGGGCAGCACGCGGAAGCAAAGGCTAAGGCAGCAGGATGGAACAGACGCACGAGGGCAGCACGCGGAAGCAAGGGCTAAGGCAGCAGGATGGAACAGACGCACGAGGGCAGCACGCGGAAGCAAAGGCTAAGGCAGCAGGATGGAACAGACGCACGAGGGCAGCACACGGAAGCAAGGGCTAAGGCAGCAGGATGGAACAGACGCACGGAAGCAGCATGCGGAAGCAAAGGCTAAGGCAGCAGGATGGAACAGACGCACGAGGGCAGCACGCGGAAGCAAGGGCTAATGCAGCAGGATGGAACAGATGCACGGAAGCAACATGCGGAAGCAAAGGCTAAGGCAGCAGGATGGAACAGACGCACGAGGGCAGCACGCGGAAGCAAGGGCTAAGGCAGCAGGATGGAACAGACGCACGGAGGCAGCACGTGGAAGCAAGGGCTAAGGCAGCAGGATGGAACAGACGCACGGAAGCAGCATGCGGAAGCAAAGGCTAAGGCAGCAGGATGGAACAGACGCACGAGGGCAGCACGCAGAAGCAAGGACTAAGACAGCAGGATGGAACAGACGCACGGAGGCAGCACGTGGAAGTAAGTGCTAAGGCAGCAGGATGGAACAGACGCACGGAGGCAGCACATAGAAGGAAGGGCTAAGGCAGCAGGATGAAACAGACGCATGGAGGCAGCATGCGGAAGCAAGGGCTAAGGCAGCAGGATGGAACAGACGCACGGAAGCAGCATGCGGAAGCAAAGGCTAAGGCAGCAGGATGGAACAGACACACGAGGGCAGAAAGCGGAAGCAAGGGCTAAGGCAGCAGGATGGAACAGACGCACGGAAGCAGCATGCGGAAGCAAAGGCTAAGGCAGCAGGATGGAACAGACGCACGAGGGCAGCACGCGGAAGCAAGGGCTAAGGCAGCAGGATGGAACAGACACACGGAAGCAGCATGCGGAAGCAAGGGCTAAGGCAGCAGGATGGAACAGACGCACGAGGGCAGCACGTGGAAGCAAAGGCTAAGGCAGCAGGATGGAACAGACGCACGGAAGCAGGATGCGGAAGCAAAGGCTAAGGCAGCAGGATGGAACAGACGCACGAGGGCAGCACGCGGAAGCAAGGGTTAAGGCAGCAGGATGGAACAGACGCACGGAAGCAGCATGCGGAAGCAAAGGCTAAGGCAGCAGGATGGAAAAGACACACGAGGGCAGCACGCGGAAGCAAGGGCTAAGGCAGCAGGATGGAACAGATGCACGGAAGCAGCATGCGGAAGCAAGGGCTAAGGTAGCAGGATGGAACAAACGCACAGAGGCAGCACGTGGAAGCAAAGGCAAAGGCAGCAGGATGGAACAGACGCACGGAGGCAGCACGTGGAAGCAAGGGCTAAGGCAGCAGGATGGAACAGACGCACGGAGGCAGCACGTGGAAGCAAGGGCTAAGGAAGCAGGATGGAACAGACGCATGGAGGCAGCACGTGGAAGCAAGGGCTAAGGCAGCAGGATGGAACAGACGCACGGAAGCAGCATGCGGAAGCAAAGGCTAAGGCAGCAGGATGGAACAGACGCACGAGGGCAGCACGCAGAAGCAAGGACTAAGACAGCAGGATGGAACAGATGCATGGAGGCAGCACATGGAAGCAAGTGCTAAGGCAGCAGTATGGAACAGATGCACGGGGGCAGCACGTGGAAGCAAGGGCTAAGGAAGCAGGATGGAACAGACGCATGGAGGCAGCACGAGGAAGCAAGGGCTGAGGCAGCAGGATGGAACAGACGCACGGAAGCAGCATGCGGAAGCAAAGGCTAAGGCAGCAAGATGGAACAGACGCACGAGGGCAGCACGCAGAAGCAAGGGCTAAGACAGCAGGATGGAACAGATGCACGGAGGCAGCACATGGAAGCAAAGGCTAAGGCAGCAGGATGGAAAAGACGCACGAGGGCAGCACGCGGAAGCAAGGGCTAAGGCAGCAGGATGGAACAGATGCACGGAAGCAGCATGCGGAAGCAAGGGCTAAGGCAGCAGGATGGAACAGACGCACGGAAGCAGCATGCGGAAGCAAAGGCTAAGGCAGCAGGATGGAACAGACGCACGAGGGCAGCACGCAGAAGCAAGGGTAAGACAGCAGGATGGAATAGATGCACAGAGGCAGCACATGGAAGCAAGTGCTAAGGCAGCAGTATGGAACAGACGCACGGAGGCAGCACGTAGAAGGAAGGGCTAAGGCAGCAGGATGAAACAGACGCATGGAGGCAGCATGTAGAAGCAAGGGCTAAGGCAGCAGGATGGAACAGACACACGGAAGCAGCATGCGGAAGCAAAGGCTAAGGCAGCAGGATGGAACGGACGCACGGAAGCAGGACATGGAAGCAAAGGCTAAGGCAGCAGGATGGAACAGACGCACGGAAGCAGCATGCGGAAGCAAGGGCTAAGGCAGCAGGATGGAACAGACGCACGGAGGCAGCACGTGGAAGCAAAGGCTAAGCCAGCAGGATGGAACAGACGCACGGAAGCAGCACGCGGAAGCAAGGGCTAAGGCAGCAGGATGGAACAGACGCACAGAGGCAGCACGTAGAAGCAAGGGCTAAGGCAGCAGGATGGAACAGACGCACGGAAGCAGCATGTGGAAGCAAAGGCTAAGGCAGCAGGATGGAACAGACGCACAGAGGCAGCACATAGAAGCAAGGGCTAAGGCAGCAGGATGGAACAGACGCGCGGAAGCAGCATGCGGAAGTAAAGGCTAAGGCAGCAGGATGGAACAGACACACGAGGGCAGCAAGCGGAAGCAAGGGCTAAGGCAGCAGGATGGAACAGACGCACGGAAGCAGCATGCGGAAGCAAAGGCTAAGGCAGCAGGATGGAACAGACGCACGAGGGCAGCACGCGGAAGCAAGGGCTAAGGCAGCAGGATGGAACAGACGCACGGAAGCAGCATGCCGAAGCAAGGGCTAAGGCAGCAGGATGGAACAGACGCACGAGGGCAGCACGCGGAAGCAAGGGCTAAGGCAGCAGGATGGAACAGACGCACGGAAGCAGCATGCGGAAGCAAAGGCTAAGGCAGCAGGATGGAACAGACGCACGAGGGCAGCACGCGGAAGCAAGGGCTAAGGCAGCAGGATGGAACAGACGCACGCAAGCAGCATGCGGAAGCAAAGGCTAAGGCAGCAGGATGGAAAAGACACACGAGGGCAGCACGCGGAAGCAAGGGCTAAGGCAGCAGGATGGAACAGATGCACGGAAGCAGCATGCGGAAGCAAGGGCTAAGGTAGCAGGATGGAACAAACGCACAGAGGCAGCACGTGGAAGCAAAGGCAAAGGCAGCAGGATGGAACAGACGCACGGGGGCAGCACGCAGAAGCAAGGGTAAGACAGCAGGATGGAATAGATGCACAGAGGCAGCACATGGAAGCAAGTGCTAAGGCAGCAGTATGGAACAGACGCACGGAGGCAGCACGTAGAAGGAAGGGCTAAGGCAGCAGGATGAAACAGACGCATGGAGGCAGCATGTAGAAGCAAGGGCTAAGGCAGCAGGATGGAACAGACACACGGAAGCAGCATGCGGAAGCAAAGGCTAAGGCAGCAGGATGGAACGGACGCACGGAAGCAGGACATGGAAGCAAAGGCTAAGGCAGCAGGATGGAACAGACGCACGGAAGCAGCATGCGGAAGCAAGGGCTAAGGCAGCAGGATGGAACAGACGCACGGAGGCAGCACGTGGAAGCAAAGGCTAAGCCAGCAGGATGGAACAGACGCACGGAAGCAGCACGCGGAAGCAAGGGCTAAGGCAGCAGGATGGAACAGACGCACAGAGGCAGCACGTAGAAGCAAGGGCTAAGGCAGCAGGATGGAACAGACGCACGGAAGCAGCATGTGGAAGCAAAGGCTAAGGCAGCAGGATGGAACAGACGCACAGAGGCAGCACATAGAAGCAAGGGCTAAGGCAGCAGGATGGAACAGACGCACGGAAGCAGCATGCGGAAGTAAAGGCTAAGGCAGCAGGATGGAACAGACACACGAGGGCAGCAAGCGGAAGCAAGGGCTAAGGCAGCAGGATGGAACAGACGCACGGAAGCAGCATGCGGAAGCAAAGGCTAAGGCAGCAGGATGGAACAGACGCACGAGGGCAGCACGCGGAAGCAAGGGCTAAGGCAGCAGGATGGAACAGACGCACGGAAGCAGCATGCCGAAGCAAGGGCTAAGGCAGCAGGATGGAACAGACGCACGAGGGCAGCACGCGGAAGCAAGGGCTAAGGCAGCAGGATGGAACAGACGCACGGAAGCAGCATGCGGAAGCAAAGGCTAAGGCAGCAGGATGGAACAGACGCACGAGGGCAGCACGCGGAAGCAAGGGCTAAGGCAGCAGGATGGAACAGACGCACGCAAGCAGCATGCGGAAGCAAAGGCTAAGGCAGCAGGATGGAAAAGACACACGAGGGCAGCACGCGGAAGCAAGGGCTAAGGCAGCAGGATGGAACAGATGCACGGAAGCAGCATGCGGAAGCAAGGGCTAAGGTAGCAGGATGGAACAAACGCACAGAGGCAGCACGTGGAAGCAAAGGCAAAGGCAGCAGGATGGAACAGACGCACGGAGGCAGCACGTGGAAGCAAGGGCTAAGGCAGCAGGATGGAACAGACGCACGGAGGCAGCACGTGGAAGCAAGGGCTAAGGAAGCAGGATGGAAGAGACGCATGGAGGCAGCACGTGGAAGCAAGGGCTAAGGCAGCAGGATGGAACAGACGCACGGAAGCAGCATGCGGAAGCAAAGGCTAAGGCAGCAGGATGGAACAGACGCACGAGGGCAGCACGCAGAAGCAAGGAATAAGACAGCAGGATGGAACAGATGCACGGAGGCAGCACATGGAAGCAAGTGCTAAGGCAGCAGTATGGAACAGACGCACGGGGCAGCACGTGGAAGCAAGGGCTAAGGAAGCAGGATGGAACAGACGCATGGAGGCAGCACGTGGAAGCAAGGGCTAAGGCAGCAGGATGGAACAGACGCACGGAAGCAGCATGCGGAAGCAAAGGCTAAGGCAGCAGGATGGAACAGACGCACGAGGGCAGCACGCAGAAGCAAGGGCTAAGACAGCAGGATGGAACAGATGCACGGAGGCAGCACATGGAAGCAAAGGCTAAGGCAGCAGGATGGAAAAGACGCACGAGGGCAGCACGCGGAAGCAAGGGCTAAGGCAGCAGGATGGAACAGATGCACGGAAGCAGCATGCGGAAGCAAGGGCTAAGGCAGCAGGATGGAACAGACGCACGGAAGCAGCATGCGGAAGCAAAGGCTAAGGCAGCAGGATGGAACAGACGCACGAGGGCAGCACGCAGAAGCAAGGGCTAAGACAGCAGGATGGAACAGATGGACGGAGGCAGCACATGGAAGCAAGTGCTAAGGCAGCAGTATGGAACAGACCCACGGAGGCAGCACGTAGAAGGAAGGGCTAAGGCAGCAGGATGAAACAGACGCATGGAGGCAGCATGTAGAAGCAAGGGCTAAGGCAGCAGGATGGAACAGACGCACGGAAGCAGCATGCGGAAGCAAAGGCTAAGGCAGCAGGATGGAACAGACGCACGGAAGCAGCACATGGAAGCAAAGGCTAAGGCAGCAGGATGGAACAGACGCACAAGGGCAGCACGAAGAAGCAAGGGCTAAGGCAGCAGGATGGAACAGACGCACGGAAGCAGCATGCGGAAGCAAGGGCTAAGGCAGCAGGATGGAACAGACGCACGGAGGCAGCACGTGGAAGCAAAGGCTAAGCCAGCAGGATGGAACAGACGCACGGAAGCAGCACGCGGAAGCAAGGGCTAAGGCAGCAGGATGGAACAGACGCACAGAGGCAGCACGTAGAAGCAAGGGCTAAGGCAGCAGGATGGAACAGACGCACGGAAGCAGCATGTGGAAGCAAAGGCTAAGGCAGCAGGATGGAACAGACGCACAGAGGCAGCACATAGAAGCAAGGGCTAAGGCAGCAGGATGGAACAGACGCACGGAAGCAGCATGCGGAAGTATAGGCTTAGGCAGCAGGATGGAACAGACGCACAGAGGCAGCACGTGGAAGCAAAGGCTAAGCCAGCAGGATGGAACAGACGCACGGAGGCAGCACGTGGAAGCAAAGGCTAAGCCAGCAGGATGGAACAGACGCACAGAGGCAGCACATAGAAGCAAGGGCTAAGGCAGCAGGATGGAACAGACGCACGGAAGCAGCATGCGGAAGCAAGGGCTAAGGCAGCAGGATGGAACAGACGCACGGAGGCAGCACGTGGAAGCAAAGGCTAAGCCAGCAGGATGGAACAGACGCACGGGGGCAGCACGCGGAATCAAGGGCTAAGGCAGCAGGATGGAACAGATGCACGGAAGCAGCACGTGGAAGCAAGGGCTAAGGCAGCAGGATGGAACAGATGCACGGAGGCAGCACGTAGAAGGAAGGGCTAAGGCAGCAGGATCAAACAGATGCACAGAGGCAGCACGTAGAAGCAAGGGCTAAGGCAGCAGGATGGAACAGACGCACGGAGGCAGCACGTAGAAGCAAGGGCTAAGGCAGCAGGATGGAGCAGACGCATGGAAGCAGCACACGGAATCAAGGGCTAAGGCAGCAGGATGGAACAGACGCACGGAAGCAGCACGCGGAAGCAAGGGCTAAGGCAGCAGGATGGAACAGACGCACAAGGGCAGCACGTGGAAGCAAGGGCTAAGACAGCCGGATGGAACAGATGCACGGAGGCAGCACACGGAATCAAGGGCTAAGGCAGCAGGATGGAACAGACACACGGAAGCAGCACGCGGAAGCAAGGGCTAAGACAGCAGTCTGGAACAGACGCACAAGGGCAGCACGTGGAAGCAAGGGCTAAGGCAGCAGGATGGAACAGACGCACGGAGGCAGCATGCAGAAGCAAGGGCTAAGGCAGCCGGATGGAACAGACGCACGGAGGCAGCATGCGGCAGCAAGGGCTAAGGCAGCAGGTTGGAAAAGACGCACGGAGGCAGCATGCAGAAGCAAGGGCTAAGTCGAAGGACAACTGGGAGCAAGAAGAACAGTGACAGCAGCAACCATGAGCAGTTGCGACGCATACGTCTTACCACTGCCGAATCCATGTCTAGATCCACCTCGTTCCAAGGCATGAAAGTAGCTGACAGAGAGAGAGGACTCATCCCCAATCGGAATGCCTGGTGGCCATTTTACAAGGAATTTGAGAACATACACGCATGATCAGTGGAGAGGACACCTGTGCCATAAGCCTTATTGCACCATGACAGTCTCCACAAGGCCTGTCACATGCATGGGGACCTCGCCGCCTGTAATCTTTAGAGGTTTCCATTAGGGGTGCTCATGTCTTATCTAAAATTGAAGACAAGTTTAGAGCAGAACCTGATCATCCCATTAATGAATCAGAAAACGCTGATGCCATGATGCAGTCGCTGAAAGTCTGCAAAGGTACAGGCCCCGGCATCTTCCCAGCATTATTCTAAATACAGTCATCATGTCAGTGAATACAGGCCCGGCATCTTCACTGCATTATTCTAAACACAGTCATCATGTCAGTGAATACAGGCCCCGGCATCTTCCCAGCATTATTCTAAGTACAGTCATCATGTCAGTGAATACAGGCCCGGCATCTTCCCAGCATTATTCTAAATACAGTCATCATGTCAGTGAATACAGGCCCGGCATCTTCACTGCATTATTCTAAACACAGTCATCATGTCAGTGAATACAGGCCCCGGCATCTTCTCAGCAATATTCTAAACACAGTCATCATGTCAGTGAATACAGGCACGGCATCTTCCCAGCATTATTCTAAACACAGTCATCATGTCAGTGAATACAGGCCCGGCCTCCTCCCAGCATTATTCTAAACACAGTCATCATGTCAGTGAATACAGGCCCTGTCCTCCTCCCAGCATTATTCTAAACACAGTCATCATATCAGTGAATACAGGCCCTGTCCTCCTCCCAGCATTATTCTAAACACAGTCATCATATCAGTGAATACAGGCCCTGGCCTCCTCCCAGCATTATTCTAAACACAGTCATCATGTCAGTGAATACAGGCCCTGTCCTCCTCCCAGCATTATTCTTAACACAGTCATCATGTCAATGAATACAGGCCCGGCATCTTCCCAGCATTATTCTAAATACAGTCATCATGTCAGTGAATACAGGCACGGCATCTTCCCAGCATTATTCTAAACACAGTCATCATGTCAGTGAATACAGGCCCCGGCCTCCTCCCAGCATTATTCTAAACACAGTCATCATGTCAGTGAATACAGGCCCTGGCCTCCTCCCAGCATTATTCTAAACACAGTCATCATGTCAGTGAATACAGGTCCTGTCCTCCTCCCAGCATTATTCTAAACACAGTCATCATGTCAGTGAATACAGGCTCGGCATCTTCCCAGCATTATTCTAAACACAGTCATCATGTCAGTCAATACAGGCCCCAGCATCTTCCCAGCATTATTCTAAACACAGTCATCATGTCAGCGAGTACAGGCCCCGTCATCTTCCCAGCATTATTCTAAACACAGTCATCATGTCAGTGAATACAGGCCCTGGCCTCCTCCCAGAATTATTCTAAACACAGTCATCATATCAGTGAATACAGGCCCGGCCTCTTCCCAGCATTATTCTAAACATAGTCATCATGTCAGTGAATACAGGCCCTGGCCTCCTCCCAGCATTATTCTAAACACAGTCATCATGTCAGTGAATACAGGCTCGGCATCTTCCCAGCATTATTCTAAACACAGTCATCATGTCAGTCAATACAGGCCCCAGCATCTTCCCAGCATTATTCTAAACACAGTCATCATGTCAGTCAATACAGGCCCCAGCATCTTCCCAGCATTATTCTAAACACAGTCATCATGTCAGTGAATACAGGCCCTGGCCTCCTCCCAGCATTATTCTTAACACACAAACATCATGTCAGTGAATACAGGCCCCAGCATCCTCCCAGCATTATTCTAAACACAGTCATCATGTCAGTCAATACAGGCCCCAGCATCTTCCCAGCATTATTCTAAACACAGTCATCATGTCAGTGAATACAGGCTCCATCATCTTCCCAGCATTATTCTAAACACAGTCATCATGTCAGTGAATACAGGCCCTGGCCTCCTCCCAGCATTATTCTAAACACACAAACATCATGTCAGTGAACACAGGCCCCGGCATCTTCCCAGCATTATTCTAAACACACAAACATCATGTCAGTGAATACAGGCCCCGGCATCTTCCCAGCATTATTCTAAACACAGTCATCGTGTCAGTGAATACAGGCCCCAGCATCTTCCCAGCATTATTCTAAACACAGTCATCATGTCAGTCAATGCAGGCCCCGGCATCTTCCCAGCATTATTCTAAACACAGTCATCATGTCAGTCAATGCAGGCCCCGGCATCTTCCCAGCATTATTCTAAACACACAGTCATCATGTCAGTGAATACAGGCCCCAGCATCTTCCTAGCATTATTCTAAACACAGTCATCATGTCAGTGAATACAGGCCCCGGCATCTTCCCAGCATTATTCTAAACACAGTCATCATGTCAGTGAATACAGGCACTCGCCTCCTCCCAGCATTATTCTAAACACAGTCATCATGTCAGTGAATACAGGCCCTGGCCTCCTCACAGCATTATTCTAAATACAGTCATCATGTCAGTGAATACAGCGCCAAAATGCCCCCTGCACGTGGCAACGACACTGACTGCATGGAACTGATCACTGGAACAGTGCCACAATGCCCCCTGCACAGAACAGCACCACAATGGCCCCTGCATGTGGCAACGAGACTGACTGCATGGAACTGATCACTGGAACAGCGCCACAATGCCCCCTGCACAGAACAGCGCCACAATGCCCCCTGCACAGAACAGTACCACAATGCCCCCTGCACATGGCAACGACAATGACTGCATGGAACTGATCACTGGAACAGTGCCACAATGCCCCCTGCAGAGAACAGCGCCACAATGCCCCCTGCATAGAACAGCGCCACAATGCCCCCTGCACAGAACAGCACCAAAATGCCCCCATGCACGTGGCAACGACACTGGCTGCATGGAACTGATCACTGGAATAGTGCCACAATGCCCCCTGCACAGAACAGTGCCACAATGCCCCCTGCACAGAACAGCGCCAAAATGCCATGCACGTGGCAACGCAACTGACTGCATTGAACTGATCACTGGAACAGCGCCACGATGAACCCTGCAAATGGCAAAGCAACTGACTGCATGGAACTGATCACTGGAACAGCGCTGCCATGCCCCCTGCACGTGGCAACGAGACTGACTGCATGGAACCGATCACTGGAACAGCGCCACAATGCCCCCTGCACAGAACAGCGCCACAATGCCCCCTGCACAGAACAGCACCAAAATGACCCCTGCACGTGGCAACGACACTGACTGCATGGAACTGATCACTGGAACAGTGCCACAATGCCCCCTGCACAGAACAGCGCCACAATGGCCCCTGCATGTGGCAACGAGACTGACTGCATGAAACTCATCACTGGAACAGCGCCACAATGCCCCCTGCACAGAACAGTGCCACAATGCCCCCTGCACGTGGCAACGAGACTGACTGCATGGAACTGATCACTGCAACAGCGCCGCAATGCCCCCTGCACAGAACAGCACCACAAAGCCCCCTGCTCATGGCACTGACTGCAACGAACTTATCACTGGAACAGTGCCACGAGGCCCCCGGCACATGGCAACGCGACTGCATGGAACTGATCACTGGAATAGCGCAGCGATGCCCCCTGCACAGAACAGCGCCACAATGCCCCCTGCACAGAAAAGCACCACAATGCCCACTGCACGTGGCAACGAGACTGACTGCATGGAACTGATCACTGGAAAAGTGCCACAATGCCCCCTGCACAGAACAGCACCACAATGCCCCCTGCACAGAACAGCGCCACAATGCCCCCATGCACAGAACAGCACCACAATGCCCCCTGAACGTGGCAACGAGACTGACTGCATGGAACTGATCACTGGAACAGTGCCACAATGCCCCCTGCACAGAACAGCGCCACAATGCCCCCTGCACAGAACAGCACCACAAAGCCCCCTGCACGTGGCAACGAGACTGACTGCATGGAACTGATCACTGGAAAAGTGCCACAATGCCCCCTGCACAGGACAGCACCACAATGCCCCCTGCACAGAACAGCGCCACAATGCCCCCATGCACAGAACAGCACCACAATGCCCCCTGCACGTGGCAACGACACTGACTGCATGGAACTGATCACTGGAAAAGTGCCACAATGCCCCCTGCACAGAACAGCACCATAATGGCCCCTGCACGTGGCAACGAGACTGACTGCATGGAACTTATCACTGGAACAGTGCCACAATGCCCCCTGCACAGAACAGCGCCACAATGCCCCTTGCACAGAACAGCGCCAAAATGCCCCCTGCACGTGGCAACAGCACTGACTGCATGGAACTGATCACTGGAACAGTGCCACAATGCCCCCTGCACAGAACAGCACCACAATGGCCCCTGCATGTGGCAACGAGACTGACTGCATGGAACTGATCACTGGAACAGCGCCACAATGCCCCCTGCACAGAACAGCGCCACAATGCCCCCTGCACAGAACAGCGCCAAAATGACCCCTGCACGTGGCAACGACACTGACTGCATGGAACTGATCACTGGAACAGTGCCACAATGCCCCCTGCACAGAACAGCGCCACAATGGCCCCTGCATGTGGCAACGAGACTGACTGCATGAAACTCATCACTGGAACAGCGCCACAATGCCCCCTGCACAGAACAGTGCCACAATGCCCCCTGCACGTGGCAACGAGACTGACTGCATGGAACTGATCACTGCAACAGCGCCGCAATGCCCCCTGCACAGAACAGCGCCACAATGCCCCCTGCTCATGGCACTGACTGCAACGAACTTATCACTGGAACAGTGCCACGAGGCCCCCGGCACATGGCAACGCGACTGCATGGAACTGATCACTGGAATAGCGCAGCGATGCCCCCTGCACAGAACAGCGCCACAATGCCCCCTGCACAGAACAGCACCACAATGCCCCCTGCACGTGGCAACGAGACTGACTGCATGGAACTGATCACTGGAAAAGTGCCACAATGCCCCCTGCACAGAACAGCACCACAATGCCCCCTGCACAGAACAGCGCCACAATGCCCCCTGCACAGAACAGCACCACAATGCCCCCTGCACGTGGCAACGAGACTGACTGCATGGAACTGATCACTGGAAAAGTGCCACAATGCCCCCTGCACAGAACAGCACCACAATGCCCCCTGCACAGAACAGCGCCACAATGCCCCCATGCACAGAACAGCACCACAATGCCCCCTGCACTTGGCAACGACACTGACTGCATGGAACTGATCACTGGAAAAGTGCCACAATGCCCCCTGCACAGAACAGCACCATAATGGCCCCTGCACGTGGCAACGAGACTGACTGCATGGAACTTATCACTGGAACAGTGCCACAATGCCCCCTGCACAGAACAGCGCCACAATGCCCCCTGCACAGAACAGCGCCAAAATGCCCCCTGCACATGGCAACGACACTGACTGCATGGAACTGATCACTGGAACAGTGCCACAATGCCCCCTGCACAGAACAGCGCCACAATGGCCCCTGCATGTGGCAGCGAGACTGACTGCATGGAACTGATCACTGGAAAAGTGCCACAATGTCCCCTGCACAGAAGAGCACCACAATGCCCCCTGCACAGAACAGCACCACAATGCCCCCTGCACAGAACAGCGCCACAATGCCCCCATGCACGTGGCAACGACACTGACTGCATGGAACTGATCACTGGAATAGTGCCACAATGCCCCCTGCACAGAACAGTGCCACAATGCCCCCTGCACAGAACAGCGCCAAAATGCCATGCACGTGGCAACGCAACTGACTGCATGGAACTGATCACTGGAACAGCGCCACGATGAACCCTGCAAATGGCAACGCAACTGACTGCATGGAACTGATCACTGGAACAGCGCTGCCATGCCCCCTGCACGTGGCAACGAGACTGACTGCATGGAACTGATCACTGGAACAGCGCCACAATGCCCCCTGCACAGAACAGCGCCACAATGCCCCCTGCACAGAACAGCGCCAAAATGACCCCTGCACGTGGCAACGACACTGACTGCATGGAACTGATCACTGGAACAGTGCCACAATGCCCCCTGCACAGAACAGCGCCACAATGGCCCCTGCATGTGGCAACGAGACTGACTGCATGAAACTCATCACTGGAACAGCGCCACAATGCCCCCTGCACAGAACAGTGCCACAATGCCCCCTGCACGTGGCAACGAGACTGACTGCATGGAACTGATCACTGCAACAGCGCCGCAATGCCCCCTGCACAGAACAGCGCCACAATGCCCCCTGCTCATGGCACTGACTGCAACGAACTTATCACTGGAACAGTGCCACGAGGCCCCCGGCACATGGCAACGCGACTGCATGGAACTGATCACTGGAATAGCGCAGCGATGCCCCCTGCACAGAACAGCGCCACAATGCCCCCTGCACAGAAGAGCACCACAATGCCCACTGCACGTGGCAACGAGACTGACTGCATGGAACTGATCACTGGAAAAGTGCCACAATGCCCCCTGCACAGAACAGCACCACAATGCCCCCTGCACAGAACAGCGCCACAATTCCCCCATGCACAGAACAGCACCACAATGCCCCCTGAACGTGGCAACGAGACTGACTGCATGGAACTGATCACTGGAACAGTGCCACAATGCCCCCTGCACAGAACAGCGCCACAATGCCCCCTGCACAGAACAGCACCACAATGCCCCCTGCACGTGGCAACGAGACTGACTGCATGGAACTGATCACTGGAAAAGTGCCACAATGCCCCCTGCACAGAACAGCACCACAATTCGCCCTGCACAGAACAGCGCCACAATGCCCCCATGCACAGAACAGCACCACAATGCCCCCTGCATGTGGCAACGACACTGACTGCATGGAACTGATCACTGGAAAAGTGCCACAATGCCCCCTGCACAGAACAGCACCATAATGGCCCCTGCACGTGGCAACGAGACTGACTGCATGGAACTTATCACTGGAACAGTGCCACAATGCCCCCTGCACAGAACAGCGCCACAATGCCCCCTGCACAGAACAGCGCCAAAATGCCCCCTGCACGTGGCAACGACACTGACTGCATGGAACTGATCACTGGAACAGTGCCACAATGCCCCCTGCACAGAACAGCACCACAATGGCCCCTGCATGTGGCAACGAGACTGACTGCATGGAACCGATCACTGGAACAGCGCAACAAATACCCCCTGCACAGAACAGCGCCACAATGCCCCCTGCACAGAACAGCGCCAAAATGACCCCTGCACGTGGCAACGACACTGACTGCATGGAACTGATCACTGGAACAGTGCCACAATGCCCCCTGCACAGAACAGCGCCACAATGGCCCCTGCATGTGGCAACGAGACTGACTGCATGAAACTCATCACTGGAACAGCGCCACAATGCCCCCTGCACAGAACAGTGCCACAATGCCCCCTGCACGTGGCAACGAGACTGACTGCATGGAACTGATCACTGCAACAGCGCCGCAATGCCCCCTGCACAGAACAGCGCCACAATGCCCCCTGCTCATGGCACTGACTGCAACAAACTTATCACTGGAACAGTGCCACGAGGCCCCCGGCACATGGCAACGCGACTGCATGGAACTGATCACTGGAATAGCGCAGCGATGCCCCCTGCACAGAACAGCGCCACAATGCCCCCTGCACAGAACAGCACCACAATGCCCCCTGCATGTGGCAACGAGACTGACTGCATGGAACTGATCACTGGAAAAGTGCCACAATGCCCCCTGCACAGAACAGCACCACAATGCCCCCTGCACAGAACAGCACCACAATGCCCCCATGCACAGAACAGCACCACAATGCCCCCTGAACGTGGCAACGACACTGACTGCATGGAACTGATCACTGGAAAAGTGCCACAATGCCCCCTGCACAGAACAGCACCATAATGGCCCCTGCACGTGGCAACGAGACTGACTGCATGGAACTTATCACTGGAACAGTGCCACAATGCCCCCTGCACAGAACAGCGCCACAATGCCCCCTGCACAGAACAGCGCCAAAATGCCCCCTGCACGTGGCAACGACACTGACTGCATGGAACTGATCACTGGAACAGTGCCACAATGCCCCCTGCACAGAACAGCACCACAATGGCCCCTGCATGTGGCAACGAGACTGACTGCATGGAACCGATCACTGGAACAGCGCCACAAATACCCCCTGCACAGAACAGCGCCACAATGCCCCCTGCACAGAACAGCGCCAAAATGACCCCTGCACGTGGCAACGACACTGACTGCATGGAACTGATCACTGGAACAGTGCCACAATGCCCCCTGCACAGAACAGCGCCACAATGGCCCCTGCATGTGGCAACGAGACTGACTGCATGAAACTCATCACTGGAACAGCGCCACAATGCCCCCTGCACAGAACAGTGCCACAATGCCCCCTGCACGTGGCAACGAGACTGACTGCATGGAACTGATCACTGCAACAGCGCCGCAATGCCCCCTGCACAGAACAGCGCCACAATGCCCCCTGCTCATGGCACTGACTGCAACAAACTTATCACTGGAACAGTGCCACGAGGCCCCCGGCACATGGCAACGCGACTGCATGGAACTGATCACTGGAATAGCGCAGCGATGCCCCCTGCACAGAACAGCGCCACAATGCCCCCTGCACAGAACAGCACCACAATGCCCCCTGCACGTGGCAACGAGACTGACTGCATGGAACTGATCACTGCAACAGCGCCGCAATGCCCCCTGCACAGAACAGCGCCACAATGCCCCCTGCTCATGGCACTGACTGCAACGAACTTATCACTGGAACAGTGCCACGAGGCCCCCGGCACATGGCAACGCGACTGCATGGAACTGATCACTGGAATAGCGCAGCGATGCCCCCTGCACAGAACAGCGCCACAATGCCCCCTGCACAGAAGAGCACCACAATGCCCACTGCACGTGGCAACGAGACTGACTGCATGGAACTGATCACTGGAAAAGTGCCACAATGCCCCCTGCACAGAACAGCACCACAATGCCCCCTGCACAGAACAGCGCCACAATTCCCCCATGCACAGAACAGCACCACAATGCCCCCTGAACGTGGCAACGAGACTGACTGCATGGAACTGATCACTGGAACAGTGCCACAATGCCCCCTGCACAGAACAGCGCCACAATGCCCCCTGCACAGAACAGCACCACAATGCCCCCTGCACGTGGCAACGAGACTGACTGCATGGAACTGATCACTGGAAAAGTGCCACAATGCCCCCTGCACAGAACAGCACCACAATTCGCCCTGCACAGAACAGCGCCACAATGCCCCCATGCACAGAACAGCACCACAATGCCCCCTGCATGTGGCAACGACACTGACTGCATGGAACTGATCACTGGAAAAGTGCCACAATGCCCCCTGCACAGAACAGCACCATAATGGCCCCTGCACGTGGCAACGAGACTGACTGCATGGAACTTATCACTGGAACAGTGCCACAATGCCCCCTGCACAGAACAGCGCCACAATGCCCCCTGCACAGAACAGCGCCAAAATGCCCCCTGCACGTGGCAACGACACTGACTGCATGGAACTGATCACTGGAACAGTGCCACAATGCCCCCTGCACAGAACAGCACCACAATGGCCCCTGCATGTGGCAACGAGACTGACTGCATGGAACCGATCACTGGAACAGCGCAACAAATACCCCCTGCACAGAACAGCGCCACAATGCCCCCTGCACAGAACAGCGCCAAAATGACCCCTGCACGTGGCAACGACACTGACTGCATGGAACTGATCACTGGAACAGTGCCACAATGCCCCCTGCACAGAACAGCGCCACAATGGCCCCTGCATGTGGCAACGAGACTGACTGCATGAAACTCATCACTGGAACAGCGCCACAATGCCCCCTGCACAGAACAGTGCCACAATGCCCCCTGCACGTGGCAACGAGACTGACTGCATGGAACTGATCACTGCAACAGCGCCGCAATGCCCCCTGCACAGAACAGCGCCACAATGCCCCCTGCTCATGGCACTGACTGCAACAAACTTATCACTGGAACAGTGCCACGAGGCCCCCGGCACATGGCAACGCGACTGCATGGAACTGATCACTGGAATAGCGCAGCGATGCCCCCTGCACAGAACAGCGCCACAATGCCCCCTGCACAGAACAGCACCACAATGCCCCCTGCATGTGGCAACGAGACTGACTGCATGGAACTGATCACTGGAAAAGTGCCACAATGCCCCCTGCACAGAACAGCACCACAATGCCCCCTGCACAGAACAGCACCACAATGCCCCCATGCACAGAACAGCACCACAATGCCCCCTGAACGTGGCAACGACACTGACTGCATGGAACTGATCACTGGAAAAGTGCCACAATGCCCCCTGCACAGAACAGCACCATAATGGCCCCTGCACGTGGCAACGAGACTGACTGCATGGAACTTATCACTGGAACAGTGCCACAATGCCCCCTGCACAGAACAGCGCCACAATGCCCCCTGCACAGAACAGCGCCAAAATGCCCCCTGCACGTGGCAACGACACTGACTGCATGGAACTGATCACTGGAACAGTGCCACAATGCCCCCTGCACAGAACAGCACCACAATGGCCCCTGATTGTGGCAACGAGACTGACTGCATGGAACCGATCACTGGAACAGCGCCACAAATACCCCCTGCACAGAACAGCGCCACAATGCCCCCTGCACAGAACAGCGCCAAAATGACCCCTGCACGTGGCAACGACACTGACTGCATGGAACTGATCACTGGAACAGTGCCACAATGCCCCCTGCACAGAACAGCGCCACAATGGCCCCTGCATGTGGCAACGAGACTGACTGCATGAAACTCATCACTGGAACAGCGCCACAATGCCCCCTGCACAGAACAGTGCCACAATGCCCCCTGCACGTGGCAACGAGACTGACTGCATGGAACTGATCACTGCAACAGCGCCGCAATGCCCCCTGCACAGAACAGCGCCACAATGCCCCCTGCTCATGGCACTGACTGCAACAAACTTATCACTGGAACAGTGCCACGAGGCCCCCGGCACATGGCAACGCGACTGCATGGAACTGATCACTGGAATAGCGCAGCGATGCCCCCTGCACAGAACAGCGCCACAATGCCCCCTGCACAGAACAGCACCACAATGCCCCCTGCATGTGGCAACGAGACTGACTGCATGGAACTGATCACTGGAAAAGTGCCACAATGCCCCCTGCACAGAACAGCACCACAATGCCCCCTGCACAGAACAGCACCACAATGCCCCCATGCACAGAACAGCACCACAATGCCCCCTGAACGTGGCAACGAGACTGACTGCATGGAACTGATCACTGGAACAGTGCCACAATGCCCCCTGCACAGAACAGCGCCACAATGCCCCCTGCACAGAACAGCACCACAATGCCCCCTGCACGTGGCAACGAGACTGACTGCATGGAACTGATCACTGGAAAAGTGCCACAATGCCCCCTGCACAGAACAGCACCACAATGCCCCCTGCACAGAACAGCGCCACAATGCCCCCATGCACAGAACAGCACCACAATGCCCCCTGCACTTGGCAACGACACTGACTGCATGGAACTGATCACTGGAAAAGTGCCACAATGCCCCCTGCACAGAACAGCACCATAATGGCCCCTGCACGTGGCAACGAGACTGACTGCATGGAACTGATCACTGGAACAGTGCCACAATGCCCCCTGCACAGAACAGCGCCACAATGGCCCCTGCATGTGGCAACGAGACTGACTGCATGGAACTGATCACTGGAACAGCGCCACAATGCCCCCTGCACAGAACAGCGCCAAAATGCCCCCTGCACGTGGCAACGACACTGACTGCATGGAACTGATCACTGGAACAGTGCCACAATGCCCCCTGCACAGAACAGCACCACAATGGCCCCTGCATGTGGCAACGAGACTGACTGCATGGAACTGATCACTGGAACAGCGCCACAATGCCCCCTGCACAGAACAGCGCCATAATGCCCCCTGCACAGAACAGCGCCACAATGCCCTCCGCACAGAACAGCACCACAATGCCCCCTGCACGTGGCAACGACACTGACTGCATGGAACTGATCACTGGAACAGTGCCACAATGCCCCCTGTACAGAACAGCACCACAATGGCCCCTGCACGTGGCAACGAGACTGAATGCATGGAACTGATCACTGGAACAGAGCCACAATGCCCCCTGCACAGAACAGCGCCACAATGCCCCCTGCACGTGGCAACAAGAATGGCTGCATGGAACTGATCACTGGCACAGCGTCACAATGCCCCCTGCACAGAACAGCGCCACAATGCCTCCTGCACGTGGCAACGAGACGGACTGCATGAAACTGATCACTGGAACAGCGCCACAATGCCCCCTGCACAGAACAGTGCCACAATGCCCCCTGCACGTGGCAACGAGACTGACTGCATGGAACTGATCACTGCAACAGCGCCACAATGCCCCCTGCACAGAACAGCGCCACAATGCCCCCTGCTCATGGCACTGACTGCAACAAACTTATCACTGGAACAGTGCCACGAGGCCCCCGGCACATGGCAACACGACTGCATGGAACTGATCACTGGAATAGCGTCGCGATGCCCCCTGCACAGAACAGCGCCACAATGCCCCCTGCACAGAACAGCGCCACAATGCCCCCTGCACAGAACAGCACCACAATGCCCCCTGCACGTGGCAACGACACTGACTGCATGGAACTGATCACTGGAACAGTGCCACAATGCCCCCTGCACAGAACAGCGCCACAATGCCCCCTGCACAGAACAGCACCACAATGCCCCCTGCACGTGGCAATGAGACTGACTGCATCGAACTGATCACTGGAAAAGTGCCACAATGCCCCCTGCACAGAATAGCGCCACAATGCCCCCTGCACAGAACAGCACCACAATGCCCCCTGCACAGAACAGCGCCACAATGCCCCCATGCACGTGGCAACGACACTGACTGCATGGAACTGATCACTGGAATAGTGCCACAAGGCCCCCTGCACAGAACAGCGCCATAATGGCCCCTGCACGTGGCAACAAGACTGACTGCATGGAACTGATCACTGGAACAGCGCCACAATGCCCCCTGCACGTGGCAACACGACTGACTGCATGGAACTGATCACTGGAACAGTGCCGCGATGCCCTATGCACATGGCACTAACTGCATGGAACTGATGACTGGAACAGCACCACGAGGCCTCCGGCACATAGCAATGCGGATGACTGCATGGAACTGATCATTGGAACAGTGCCGCAATGCCCCCTGCCCATAGCAACGCAACTGACTACATTGAACTGATTACTGGAACAGCGCTGCGATGCCCCCTGCATGTGGCAACGCGACGGACTGCATGGAACTGATCACTGGAACAGCCCCGCGATGCTCCCTGCACATGGCTCTGACTGCATGGAACTGATCACTGGAACAGCGCCACAATGCCCCCTGCACAGAACAGCGCCACAATGGCCCCTGCACGTGGCAATGAGACTGACTGCATGGAACTGATCACTGGAACAACGCCACAATGCCCCCTGCACAGAACAGCGCCAAAATGCCCCCTGCACGTGGCAACGACACTGACTGCATGGAACTGATCACTGGAACAGTGCCACAATGCCCCCTGCACAGAACAGCGCCACAATGGCCCCTGCATGTGGCAACGAGACTGACTGCATGGAACTGATCAATGGAACAGCGCCACAATGCCCCCTGCACAGAACAGCGCCATAATGCCCCCTGCACAGAACAGCGCCACAATGCCCTCTGCACAGAACAGCACCACAATGACCCCTGCACGTGGCAACGACACTGACTGCATGGAACTAATCACTGGAACAGCGCCACAATGCCCCCTGTACAGAACAGCACCACAATGGCCCCTGCACGTGGCAACGAGACTGAATGCATGGAACTGATCACTGGAACAGCGCCACAATGCCCCCTGCACAGAACAGCACCACAATGCCCCCTGCACGTGGCAACGAGAATGGCTGCATGGAACTGATCACTCGAACAGCGCCACAATTTCTCCTGCACAGAACAGCGCCACAATGCCTCCTGCACGTGGCAACGCAACTAACTGCATGAAACTGATCACTGGAACAGCGCCACAATGCCCCCTGCACAGAACAGTGCCACAATGCCCCCTGCACGTGGCAACGAGACTGACTGCATGGAACCGATCACTGCAACAGCGCCACAATGCCCCCTGCACAGAACAGCGCCACAATGCCCCCTGCTCATGGCACTGACTGCAACAAACTTATCACTGGAACAGTGCCACGAGGCCCCCGGCACATGGCAACGCGACTGCATGGAACTGATTACAGGAATAGCGCCGCGATGCCCCCTGCACGTGGCAACGTGTCGGACTGCATGGAACTGATCACTGGAACAGTGCCACGATGCCCCCTGCATGTGGCAACGAGACTGACTGCATGGAACTGATCACTGGAACAGTGCCGCAATGCCCCCTGCACATGGCACTGACTGACTGCATGGAACTGATCACTGGAACAGCACTACGAGGCCCCCGGCACATGGCAACACGACTGACTGCATGCAACTGATCACTGGAACAGCGCTGCGATGCCCCCTGCACGTGGCAATGGACTGACTGCATGGAACGGATCTCTGGAACAGCACCACAATACCCCATGCACGTGGCAACGAGACTGAATGCATGGAACTGATCACTGGAACAGCGCCACGATGCCCCCTGCACGTGGCAACGAGACTGACTGCATGGAACTGATCACTGGAACAGTACCACGATGCCCCTTGCATGTGGCAATGCATCTGACTGCATAGAACTGATCACTGGAACAGCACCACGATGACCCCTGAACATGGCAACGCGACTGACTGCATGGAACTGATCACTGGAACAGTGCCGCGATGCCCCCTGCACGTGGCAACACGACTGACTGCATGGAACTGATCACTGGAACAGTGCCGCTATGCCCTATGCACATGGCACTAACTGCATGGAACTGATGACTGGAACAGCACCACGAGGCCTCCGGCACATAGCAATGTGGATGACTGCATGGAACTGATCATTGGAACAGCGCCGCAATGCCCCCTGCCCATAGCAACGCAACTGACTACATTGAACTGATTACTGGAACAGCGCTGCGATGCCCCCTGCATGTGGCAACGCGACAGACTGCATGGAACTGATCACTGGAACAGCCCCGCGATGCTCCCTGCACATGGCTCTGACTGCATGGAACTGATCACTGGAACAGCGCCACAATGCCCCCTGCACAGAACAGCGCCACAATGGCCCCTGCATGTGGCAATGAGACTGACTGCATGGAACTGATCACTGGAACAGCCCCGCGATGCTCCCTGCACATGGCTCTGACTGCATGGAACTGATCACTGGAACAGCGCCACAATGCCCCCTGCACAGAACAGCGCCATAATGCCCCCTGCACAGAACAGCGCCACAATGCCCTCCGCACAGAACAGCACCACAATGCCCCCTGCACGTGGCAACGACACTGACTGCATGGAACTGATCACTGGAACAGTGCCACAATGCCCCCTGTACAGAACAGCACCACAATGGCCCCTGCACGTGGCAACGAGACTGAATGCATGGAACTGATCACTGGAACAGAGCCACAATGCCCCCTGCACAGAACAGCGCCACAATGCCCCCTGCACGTGGCAACAAGAATGGCTGCATGGAACTGATCACTGGCACAGCGTCACAATGCCCCCTGCACAGAACAGCGCCACAATGCCTCCTGCACGTGGCAACGAGACGGACTGCATGAAACTGATCACTGGAACAGCGCCACAATGCCCCCTGCACAGAACAGTGCCACAATGCCCCCTGCACGTGGCAACGAGACTGACTGCATGGAACTGATCACTGCAACAGCGCCACAATGCCCCCTGCACAGAACAGCGCCACAATGCCCCCTGCTCATGGCACTGACTGCAACAAACTTATCACTGGAACAGTGCCACGAGGCCCCCGGCACATGGCAACACGACTGCATGGAACTGATCACTGGAATAGCGTCGCGATGCCCCCTGCACAGAACAGCGCCACAATGCCCCCTGCACAGAACAGCGCCACAATGCCCCCTGCACAGAACAGCACCACAATGCCCCCTGCACGTGGCAACGACACTGACTGCATGGAACTGATCACTGGAACAGTGCCACAATGCCCCCTGCACAGAACAGCGCCACAATGCCCCCTGCACAGAACAGCACCACAATGCCCCCTGCACGTGGCAATGAGACTGACTGCATCGAACTGATCACTGGAAAAGTGCCACAATGCCCCCTGCACAGAATAGCGCCACAATGCCCCCTGCACAGAACAGCACCACAATGCCCCCTGCACAGAACAGCGCCACAATGCCCCCATGCACGTGGCAACGACACTGACTGCATGGAACTGATCACTGGAATAGTGCCACAAGGCCCCCTGCACAGAACAGCGCCATAATGGCCCCTGCACGTGGCAACAAGACTGACTGCATGGAACTGATCACTGGAACAGCGCCACAATGCCCCCTGCACGTGGCAACACGACTGACTGCATGGAACTGATCACTGGAACAGTGCCGCGATGCCCTATGCACATGGCACTAACTGCATGGAACTGATGACTGGAACAGCACCACGAGGCCTCCGGCACATAGCAATGCGGATGACTGCATGGAACTGATCATTGGAACAGTGCCGCAATGCCCCCTGCCCATAGCAACGCAACTGACTACATTGAACTGATTACTGGAACAGCGCTGCGATGCCCCCTGCATGTGGCAACGCGACGGACTGCATGGAACTGATCACTGGAACAGCCCCGCGATGCTCCCTGCACATGGCTCTGACTGCATGGAACTGATCACTGGAACAGCGCCACAATGCCCCCTGCACAGAACAGCGCCACAATGGCCCCTGCACGTGGCAATGAGACTGACTGCATGGAACTGATCACTGGAACAACGCCACAATGCCCCCTGCACAGAACAGCGCCAAAATGCCCCCTGCACGTGGCAACGACACTGACTGCATGGAACTGATCACTGGAACAGTGCCACAATGCCCCCTGCACAGAACAGCGCCACAATGGCCCCTGCATGTGGCAACGAGACTGACTGCATGGAACTGATCAATGGAACAGCGCCACAATGCCCCCTGCACAGAACAGCGCCATAATGCCCCCTGCACAGAACAGCGCCACAATGCCCTCTGCACAGAACAGCACCACAATGACCCCTGCACGTGGCAACGACACTGACTGCATGGAACTAATCACTGGAACAGCGCCACAATGCCCCCTGTACAGAACAGCACCACAATGGCCCCTGCACGTGGCAACGAGACTGAATGCATGGAACTGATCACTGGAACAGCGCCACAATGCCCCCTGCACAGAACAGCACCACAATGCCCCCTGCACGTGGCAACGAGAATGGCTGCATGGAACTGATCACTCGAACAGCGCCACAATTTCTCCTGCACAGAACAGCGCCACAATGCCTCCTGCACGTGGCAACGCAACTAACTGCATGAAACTGATCACTGGAACAGCGCCACAATGCCCCCTGCACAGAACAGTGCCACAATGCCCCCTGCACGTGGCAACGAGACTGACTGCATGGAACCGATCACTGCAACAGCGCCACAATGCCCCCTGCACAGAACAGCGCCACAATGCCCCCTGCTCATGGCACTGACTGCAACAAACTTATCACTGGAACAGTGCCACGAGGCCCCCGGCACATGGCAACGCGACTGCATGGAACTGATTACAGGAATAGCGCCGCGATGCCCCCTGCACGTGGCAACGTGTCGGACTGCATGGAACTGATCACTGGAACAGTGCCACGATGCCCCCTGCATGTGGCAACGAGACTGACTGCATGGAACTGATCACTGGAACAGTGCCGCAATGCCCCCTGCACATGGCACTGACTGACTGCATGGAACTGATCACTGGAACAGCACTACGAGGCCCCCGGCACATGGCAACACGACTGACTGCATGCAACTGATCACTGGAACAGCGCTGCGATGCCCCCTGCACGTGGCAATGGACTGACTGCATGGAACGGATCTCTGGAACAGCACCACAATACCCCATGCACGTGGCAACGAGACTGAATGCATGGAACTGATCACTGGAACAGCGCCACGATGCCCCCTGCACGTGGCAACGAGACTGACTGCATGGAACTGATCACTGGAACAGTACCACGATGCCCCTTGCATGTGGCAATGCATCTGACTGCATAGAACTGATCACTGGAACAGCACCACGATGACCCCTGAACATGGCAACGCGACTGACTGCATGGAACTGATCACTGGAACAGTGCCGCGATGCCCCCTGCACGTGGCAACACGACTGACTGCATGGAACTGATCACTGGAACAGTGCCGCTATGCCCTATGCACATGGCACTAACTGCATGGAACTGATGACTGGAACAGCACCACGAGGCCTCCGGCACATAGCAATGTGGATGACTGCATGGAACTGATCATTGGAACAGCGCCGCAATGCCCCCTGCCCATAGCAACGCAACTGACTACATTGAACTGATTACTGGAACAGCGCTGCGATGCCCCCTGCATGTGGCAACGCGACAGACTGCATGGAACTGATCACTGGAACAGCCCCGCGATGCTCCCTGCACATGGCTCTGACTGCATGGAACTGATCACTGGAACAGCGCCACAATGCCCCCTGCACAGAACAGCGCCACAATGGCCCCTGCATGTGGCAATGAGACTGACTGCATGGAACTGATCACTGGAACAGCACCACACTGCCCCCTGCACGTGGCAACGAGACTGACTGCATGGAACTATCACTGGAACAGCGCCACAATGCCCCCTGCACAGAACAGCGCCACAATGCCCCTGCACATGGCAACGAGACTGACTGCATGGAACTAATCACTGGAACAGCGCCACAATGCCCCCTGCACAGAACAGCGTCACAATGCCCTCTGCATGTGGCAACGAGAATGACTGCATGGAACTGATCACTGGAACTGCTCCACAATGCCCCCTGCACAGAACAGCGCCACAATGCCCCATGCACTTGGCAACGAGACTGACTGCATGGAACTGATCACTGGAACAGCGCCACAATGCCCCCTGCACAGAACAGCGCCACAATGCCCCCTGCACTTGGCAACGAGACTGACTGCATGGAACTGATCACTGGAACAGCACCACAATGTCCCCTGCACGTGGCAACGAAACTGACTGCATGGAACTGATCACTGGAACAGCGCCAAGATGCCCCTGCACGTAGCAGTGCGACTGACTGCATGGAACTGATCACTAGAACAGCACCGCGATGCCCTCTGCACATGGCAACGCGACTGACTGCATAGAACTGATCACTGGAACAGTGCCGCAATGCCCCCGGCACATGGCAACGCGACTGACTGCATGGACCTGATCACTGGAACAGCGCTGCGATGCCCCCTGCACATGGCAACGCGACTGACTGCATGGAACTGATCACTGGAGCAATGCTGCAATGCTGCGATGCCCCCTGCACGTGGCAACGGACTGACTGCATGGAACGGATCTCTGGAACAGCACCACAATGCCCCATGCATGTGGCAACGAGACTGACTGCATGGAACTGATCACTGGAACAGCGCCACGATGCCCCGAGACTGACTGCATGGAACTGATCACTGGAACAGCGCCACGATGCCCCTTGCACGTGGCAACGCAACTGACTGCATAGAACTGATCACTGGAACAGCACCGCGATGCTCCCTGCACATGGCAACGAGACTGACTGCATGGAACTGATCACTGGAACAGTACCACGATGCCCCTTGCACGTGGCAATGCAACTGACTGCATAGAACTGATCACTGGAAAAGCACCGCGATGACCCCTGAACATGGCAACGCGGCTGACTGCATGGAACTGATCACTGGAACAGTGCCGCGATGCCCCCTGCACGTGGCAACACGACTGACTGCATGGAACTGATCACTGGAACAGTGCCGCTATGCCCTATGCACATGGCACTAACTGCATGGAACTGATGACTGGAACAGCACCACGAGGCCTCCGGCACATAGCAATGCGGATGACTGCATGGAACTGATCATTGGAACAGTGCCGCAATGCCCCCTGCCCATAGCAACGCAACTGACTACATTGAACTGATTACTGGAACAGCGCTGCGATGCCCCCTGCATGTGGCAACGCGACTGACTGCATGGAACTGATCACTGGAACAGCCCCGCGATGCTCCCTGCACATGGCTCTGACTGCATGGAACTGATCACTGGAACAGCGCCACAATGCCCCCTGCACAGAACAGCGCCACAATGGCCCCTGAACGTGGCAATGAGACTGACTGCATGGAACTGATCACTGGAACAGCGCCACACTGCCCCCTGCACGTGGCAACGAGACTGACTGCATGGAACTATCACTGGAACAGCGCCACAATGCTCCCTGCACAGAACAGCACCACAATGCCCCTGCACATGGCAACGAGACTGACTGCATGGAACTAATCACTGGAACAGCGCCACAATGCCCCCTGCACAGAACAGCGTCACAATGCCCTCTGCATGTGGCAACGAGACTGACTGCATGGAACTGATCACTGGAACTGCTCCACAATGCCCCCTGCACAGAACAGCGCCACAATGCCCCCTGCACTTGGCAACGAGACTGACTGCAAGGAACTGATCACTGGAACAGAGCCACAATGCCCCCTGCACAGAACAGCCCCACAATGGCCCCTGCACTTGGCAACGAGACTGACTGCATGGAACTGATCACTGGAACAGTGCCACAATGCCCCCTGCACGTGGCAACGAGACTGACTGCATGGAACTGATCACTGGAACAGCGCCAAGATGCCCCCTGCACGTAGCAGTGCGACTGACTGCATGGAACTGATCACTAGAACAGCACCGCGATGCCCTCTGCACATGGCAACGCGACTGACTGCATAGAACTGATCACTGGAACAGTGCCGCAATGCCCCCGGCACATGGCAACGCGACTGACTGCATGGACCTGATCACTGGAACAGCGCTGCGATGCCCCCTGCACATGGCAACGCGACTGACTGCATGGAACTGATCACTGGAGCAATGCTGAGATGCCCCCTGCACGTGGCAATGGACTGACTGCATGGAACGGATCTCTGGAACAGCACCACAATGCCCCATGCACGTGGCAACGAGACTGACTGCATGGAACTGATCACTGGAACAGCGCCACGATGCCCCGAGACTGACTGCATGGAACTGATCACTGGAACAGCGCCACGATGCCCCTTGCACGTGGCAACGCAACTGACTGCATAGAACTGATGACTGGAACAGCACCGCGATGCCCCCTGCACATGGCAATGCATCTGACTGCATGGAACTGATTACTGGAGCAATGCTGAGATGCCCCCTGCACGTGGCAACGGACTGACTGCATGGAACGGATCTCTGGAACAGCACCACAATGCCCCATGCACGTGGCAACGAGACTGAATGCATGGAACTGATCACTGGAACAGCGCCACAATGCCCCCTGCACAGAACAGCACCACAATGCCCCCTGCACGTGGCAACGAGAATGGCTGCATGGAACTGATCACTCGAACAGCGCCACAATTTCTCCTGCACAGAACAGCGCCACAATGCCTCCTGCACGTGGCAACGCAACTAACTGCATGAAACTGATCACTGGAACAGCGCCACAATGCCCCCTGCACAGAACAGTGCCACAATGCCCCCTGCACGTGGCAACGAGACTGACTGCATGGAACCGATCACTGCAACAGCGCCACAATGCCCCCTGCACAGAACAGCGCCACAATGCCCCCTGCTCATGGCACTGACTGCAACAAACTTATCACTGGAACAGTGCCACGAGGCCCCCGGCACATGGCAACGCGACTGCATGGAACTGATCACTGGAATAGCGCCGTGATGCCCCCTGCACATGGCAACGCGTCGGACTGCATGGAACTGGTCACTGGAACAGTGCCACGATGCCCCCTGCATGTGGCAACGAGACTGACTGCATGGAACTGATCACTGGAACAGTGCCGCAATGCCCCCTGCACATGGCACTGACTGACTGCATGGAACTGATCACTGGAACAGCACCACGAGGCCCCCTGCACATGGCAACACGACTGACTGCATGCAACTGAACACTGGAACAGCGCTGCGATGCCCCCTGCACGTGGCAATGGACTGACTGCATGGAACAGATCTCTGGAACAGCACCACAATGCCCCATGCACGTGGCAACGAGACTGAATGCATGGAACTGATCACTGGAACAGCGCCACGATGCCCCCTGCACGTGGCAACGAGACTGACTGCATGGAACTGATCACTGGAACAGTACCACGATGCCCCTTGCACGTGGCAATGCATCTGACTGCATAGAACTGATCACTGGAACAGCACCACGATGACCCCTGAACATGGCAACGCGACTGACTGCATGGAACTGATCACTGGAACAGTGCTGCGATGCCCCCTGCACGTGGCAACACGACTGACTGCATGGAACTGATCACTGGAACAGTGCCGCTATGCCCTATGCACATGGCACTAACTGCATGGAACTGATGACTGGAACAGCACCACGAGGCCTCCGGCACATAGCAATGTGGATGACTGCATGGAACTGATCATTGGAACAGCGCCGCAATGCCCCCTGCCTATAGCAACGCAACTGACTACATTGAACTGATTACTGGAACAGCGCTGCGATGCCCCCTGCATGTGGCAACGCGACTGACTGCATGGAACTGATCACTGGAACAGCGCCACAATGCCCCCTGCACAGAACAGCGCCACAATGGCCCCTGCATGTGGCAATGAGACTGACTGCATGGAACTGATCACTGGAACAGCGCCACACTGCCCCCTGCACGTGGCAACGAGACTGACTGCATGGAACTATCACTGGAACAGCGCCACAATGCCCCCTGCACAGAACAGCGCCACAATGCCCCTGCACATGGCAACGAGACTGACTGCATGGAACTAATCACTGGAACAGCGCCACAATGCCCCCTGCACAGAACAGCGTCACAATGCCCTCTGCATGTGGCAACGAGAATGACTGCATGGAACTGATCACTGGAACTGCTCCACAATGCCCCCTGCACAGAACAGCGCCACAATGCCCCATGCACTTGGCAACGAGACTGACTGCATGGAACTGATCACTGGAACAGCGCCACAATGCCCCCTGCACAGAACAGCGCCACAATGCCCCCTGCACTTGGCAACGAGACTGACTGCATGGAACTGATCACTGGAACAGCGCCACAATGTCCCCTGCACGTGGCAACGAAACTGACTGCATGGAACTGATCACTGGAACAGCGCCAAGATGCCCCCTGCACGTAGCAGTGCGACTGACTGCATGGAACTGATCACTAGAACAGCACCGCGATGCCCTCTGCACCTGGCAACGCGACTGACTGCATAGAACTGATCACTGGAACAGTGCCGCAATGCCCCCGGCACATGGCAACGCGACTGACTGCATGGACCTGATCACTGGAACAGCGCTGCTGGTTGTAGTTACCTGAAACCCTTTGCCCTGCCGATGAAAGTATTTATGCTTCATTTCTTATAACCTTGTCTTTTTACCCCTTTTTAAAGTAACTGAAGTGCCATTTTGTTCCCACTTCAGGGGAGCTGAACTTGTTCAGTAACATGTTGCTTGTGTATTTGTAGTATATTAGTATATGATATTGAGCTGCTCTTGCTAGTGTAACGTTTTCCAAATGACTGTAAATAAATGTATATTCTTTTACCAAGAAACCTTGAGTAAGTGTTTGTTTGAATCACTGTAATTGCTAGTCCTTTGTGTAACCTGTTCTACTGTTCACTTTACTCTTGAGATAAGTTTGTCTGCTCAGCCACTGCTACTACATTACTGTGTAGTACAGGCTTGTACCAAAGGTGAAATTGTACTGACACTTTTAGTCTTAATTGCATGTAGTGTTCCCCAAGGGTACTGCATGTGATTCTACCGAACACTGGTGTACAGTGGTGAGGATAAAGTATACGTGTTACATTGAGAGCGCTGCTCTTACCTTTGTTCAAACAACCCTCACAAGGCTAAGCACCACTAGAGAAACAATTGTTTTATCATGACTGTTATGGAAAGCCACAGACAGGAGACCCTAGTCACTTTAACTGTTGATCAATTGAGAGATATGTGCAAAGCTAGGACCCTCACTGTAAAAGGCAAAAAGGTTGAATTGATAGAAAAGTTGTTGGAATATCAAAGTCTGAGGAGTGGGTCTGAAACATCTACCCCTGCAGCAAATGTGGAACATATTGATGAGGATGATAATGTTTCAGAGCCCAGCTCAAATGTTATGGATGAGTTAGATGAGGCAGAAGAGTCTCAAAATGTAGGCGCTGTTTTACCTCTACCTGCTCATAGGCCTCAACCTTTGACCACAGGGACCCCATCAGGTCCAACACTAAGTGCTGAATTTGTCTCTTTGGAAATAATGAGACTTGAGTTCAAATTTAAAAGACTCCAAGCTCAAACTGAAAGCAAACATCAAGAACTTAAACTCAGAGAAATGGAGTTGAATAATGTACTTGAAATGAAAAAGTTGTCTCTCGAAACTGGTTATCTCCCAGAGTCCTCTAGGTCTTCCAGCCCTAAGAGGCCTCACATGCCCAAAGATGCAGTAAGTATGTATGAGGTTAAGCTTGATATGTTGGATTGGTTGGCTGCTTTTGAATGTAACCATGGGATTCAAGACATTACAGGGAGTCAGTTGATTCCTGGGCTTTTTTCTAGGCGACCCCCTGTTGCAACTGATGTGGTAATGGAGTTGGGGGATATAGACAGAAAGGAGTATGAAAGTGTGAAGCTAGCTTTGATAGCTAGATTTGGGAAGACCCCTTCCCAGTATCTTAAGAGGTTTAGGACCCTCAGAAAGCATGATGGTACCCCTCGGGCTACCTGGGTGTGTGAATGTTTGAAACACTTAGATGGCTGGGTTAAGGGTTACAGAGTGAACACTTATGAAGGTATGAGGAATTTGTTTATGTTGGAGTCCTTTTATGATGCCTACTCTCCTGAGCTGAGACAGCACTTGGCTGACTCTAAGGAATTAGATCCAAAAAAGTTAGCTAGAGCAGCTGACTCATGGGTAGCCAACAGTGCCACTCGTAAGGATTCTGAGGCAACTCCCAAAAAGGATGGGGGGAAAACAGCACAAAGGTGAGAACACAGATACATCTAAATCGATCAAACCAGAAGGGGCCCCCAAACATAACCAGGGTGCGCCCCATGGGAAACCAGATAGGGCTAGTGAATCCTCTGGTGCCCAACCAGAAGAGGTCAGCAGAAACCCCCTTTCCAGAGAGCATTTGGTAAATGCTATGTGTGTGGGTCAACTGACCATGTGAATGGAGATCCCAGGTGCAAGGGTAAACCTGCAGGGATCAGCACTGCCTCCTTGGCCTTCTCCCCAGAGGAAGAGGTACAAATGGCTAGTGCCCACTTTGAACTATTTGCTGAAGGGCCCTTGGGTCTTCAGGCCACTGTATCCTTAGAGTCCAAGGGTCTGGGTAAGAATCAGAATATGGATGTGTACAACTCCATTCCAGAAAACTCTACAGGGTATTATATGGACAGTGGTCTTGTCAATGGCCAGGACACCCCTGCCATGAGAGACTATGGGGCCAGCAGAACAGTAGTGGATGAAAGCTTCTTCAAGCCTGAGGATGTTGCTAAGGCACCCAAAGGTCCCACTAAATTATCTGGAGGTCCTGTCCAGTTGGTTCCAATTCTACCAGCCCTCATACAGTGTAATAACATGACAGTGAGGATTCCTGTCAGTGTTCAGAATGAGGTGCCTGGGAGAGTCCTGATGGGGAATGATTTAACAGCTCTAGGAGTAGTATCCAGTACCCCCAGGCCTCTCAGTGAGAGAAAACAGAACCAAACTAAATTGGCTTGAGAGGCAACCTTAAGAGACCACTCCGAGCCTGTGGGAACCTCTACAGAGAACCCCACTGCAAGCCCTGGTGTTAGTAAGCTGACCTCTAACCTGGGCAAATCTGAGGCTAGAATAGTAGGGAAATGGTGCCCCAACCAAGCTCCATCATTGCCCATCCAATTGTAAAGTCTGTGACCCCCCCTGATTCTGAGGAAGAGGTGGATAGACAAATTGGACCCCTCTCCAGGCCTGAGAGAACTGGTAACTCTCAAAGCTGGTGGAAAACCAGGAAAAATAGGTCTAAGGCCAAACACCTCAAGACTGTTGGATCTTCTACTGAAGACCCCAATGAAAAGCCTAGTGTTAGGAGGGAAACTTCTACGCCAGGTAAAACCAGATCTCAGAGGAAATGGAAGCATATACCTTGCTTGACTACAGCCCCTCCAACCAAGATACCCGAGACCCATCCTGCTCTTGAGAGAGAGGTGGTGAGAAACCATGGAGGCCCCTCTAGATCTAAGGGATTCCTTTCTAAGGACCCCTTGAAAAAGCCTATTGTAGGTTCAGAGGTTGTTACAACTTCTGAGGGACTATTAGATCAGGTCCCCTATACCTTAAAAAAGAGAGCTGTACCACAACAGGTTTGTAGGTCATATAGCTTACAAATGAAAACCACTGATAAAACGTTTCATAGCAAGGTTTACAAAAGGTTGCAGGTGTACTCAGCAGGCCATTTAACTGACTTGCAACAGGAGATCCATCCTGGTGGGGATTAGATCCTCCTGTCCCTTGGTCTGGGGGAGGGGACGAGTGTTAGGGAGAATTCTCACACAAGTGCTAAAGTCCCTCTACCTTAGAGCCCTCCAGCTCTTTTGCTATATTTTGGGGCTTTGAACTTTTCATTTTCCACGTGTTTTACTTTTGTGTTCTTTGGATAAGGAGTTTTAAAACAACTCCATAGGCATCATCTTTTTCTGTGTGTCACACAACACCTTCAGTGCAGTGGCACAGGGATGTCTTTCAGACTTCCCAAGGTTTAAAAACCTTCTCTGGGACTGACTACTGTCTCCCAGAGCATGTAAAGATACATTGACTTTACTAGTCTCTTTAAAGTTACAGACCCAGCACACACTATCTTCCTATAGAGTGCTGGAGGGGGTGCCTAGCTTCCCCTGAGTCAAAACACTCATGTAACAGTCAAATGTTACCTTTTCCTACTTTAAATGGCTGGTGGCAGTGGTTTAGATCAACTACCATGATTTTCCCCGACCACTAACAATGATAGCTAAAAATCAGGTCAGCCATGTTTTTCAATATGGCGGCCCAAGACCTATCTGTAAAAACAGACTCCGGTCAACTTTTTTCACCATTTCTTTTTGGAAAGGTCTTTCTTAAGTTTGTCTCTTCGCGCCAAACCAGGTTTGGTCCCTTGTTCGTTGGCCTTTGGCGGGCTTCAGTGCTGAAGCCCTCCTCTGGCGCCTGAGAGTCTGGGGTGGACAGGATCTGAGGGAGGTGACTGAAACTCCCTGTGCTTAGTCTCCTAGGAAACCTGAATGCACTCTGCAGCGTTCACTACCACATAACTGTGTAGTACAGGCTTGTACCAAAGGTGACATTGTACTGACACTTGTAGTCTTAATTGCATGTAGTGTTCCCAAAGGGTACTGCATGTAATTCTGCCTAACAGAACTGATCACTGGAACAGCGCCGCCGTGCTCCCTACTCATGGCACTGACTGCATGGAACTGATCACTGGAGCAGAGCCACGATGCCCCCTGCACATGACAACGCGACTGACTGCATGGATCTGATCACTGGAGCAGCACCACAATGCCCCCTGCACATGGCAACACGACTGACTGCATGGAACTGATCACTGGAACATCGCTGCCATGCCCTCTGCATGTGGCAACGCAACTGACTGCATGGAACTGATCACTGGAACAGTGCTGCGATGCCCCCTGCACATGGCGACGCTACTGACTGCATGGAAGTGATCACTGGAACAGCGTTGCCATGTCCCTTGCATGTGGCAACGTGACTGACTGCATGGAACTGATCACTGGAGCAGCGCCACGATGCCCCCTGCACATGGCAATGCGACTGACTGCATGGAACTGATCACTGGAACAGCGCCACCATGCCTCCTGCACATGGCAACGCAACTGACTGCATGGAACTGATCACTTGAACAGCGCCGCGATGCCCCCTGCTTGTGACAACGCAACTGACTGCATGGAACTGATCACTGGAACAGCGCTGCCATGCCCCCTGCACATGGCAACACGACTGACTGCATGGAACTGATCACTGGAGCAGCGCCACGATGCCCCCTGAACATGGCAATGCGACTGACTGCACGGAACTGATCACTGGAACAGCGCTGCCATGCCCCCTGCACGTGGCAATGTGACAGACTGCATGGAACTGATCACTGGAACAGCACCGCGATGCCCCCTGCACGTGGCAATGCGACTGACTGCATGGAACTGATCACTGGAACAGCACTGACATGCCGCCTGCACGTGGCAACGCAACTGACTGCATGGAACTGATCACTGGAACAGCGCTACGATGACCCCTGCAAATGGCAACGCGACTGACTGCATGGAACTGATCACTGGAACAGCGCTGCCATGCCCCCTGCACGTGGCAACGTGACTGACTGCATGGAACTGATCACTGGAACAGTGCTGCATGCCCCCTACACATGGCGACGCAACTGACTGCATGGAACTGATCACTGCAACAGTGCTGCGATGCCCCCTGCACGTGGCAACGTGACTGACTGCATGGAACTGATCACTGGAGCAATGCTGCGATGCCCCCTGCAAGTGGCAACGTGACTGACTGCATGGAACTGATCACAGGAGCAATGCTGCGATGCCCCCTGCACGTGGCAACGTGACTGATTGCATGGAACTGATCACTGGAACAGCACTGCCATGCCCTCTTCACGTGGCAACACAACTGACTGCATGGAACTGATCACTGGAACAGAGCCATGATGCCCCCTGCACATGGCAACGTGACTGACTGCATGGAACTGATCACTGGAACAGCGCTGCCATGCCCCCTGCACGTGGCAACGTGACTGACTGCATGGAACTGATCACTGGAACAGTGCTGCATGCCCCCTGCATATGGCGATGCGACTGACTGCATGGAACTGATCACTGGAGCAATGCTGCGATGCCGCCTGCACGTGGCAACGCGGCTGACTGCATGGAACTGACCACTGGAGCAATGCTGCGATGCCTGATCACTGGAACAGCAGTGCAATGCCCCCTGTACGTGGCAACGCAACTGACTGCATGGAACTGATCACTGGAGCAATGCTGCGATGCCCCCTGCACGTGGCAACGCAATTGACTGCATGGAACTGATTACTGGAACAGCGCTGCAATGCCCCCTGCACGTGGCAACGCGACTGACTGCATGGAGCTGATCACTGGAACAGCGTTGCGATGCCCCCCGCACGTGCCAACGCAACTGACTGCATGGAACTGATCACTGGAACAGCGCTGCATGCCCCCTGCATATGGCGACGCGACTGACTGCATGGAACTGATCACTGGAGCTATGCTGCGATGCCCCCTGCACGTGGCAACGCAATTGACTTCATGGAACTGATCACTGGAGCAATGCTGCGATGCCCCCTGCACGTGGCAACACGACTGACTGCATGGAACTGATCACTGGAATAGCGCTGCGATGCCCCCTGCATATGGCAACACGACTGACTGCATGGAACTGATCACTGGAGCAATGCTGTGATGCCCCCTGCACGTGGCAACGCAACTGACTGCATGTAACTTATCACGGAAACAGCGCCTCGATGTCCCCTGCACATGGAAACACGACTGACTGCATGGAACTGACCACTGGAACAGCACCGCAATGCCCCCTGCATGTGGCAACGCAACTGACTGCATGGAACTGATCCCTGGAACAGCGCTGCATGCCCCCTGCATATGGCAACACGACTGACTGCATGGAACTGATCACTGGAGCAATGCTGCGATGCCCCCTGCACATGGCAATGCAACTGACTGCATGGAACTGATCACTGGAACAGCACCACCATGCCCCCTGCACATGGCAACGTGACTGACTGCATGGAACTGATCACTGGAACAGCGTCGCAATGCCCCCTGCACGTCTCAACGCGACTGACTGCATGGAACTGATCACTGGAACAGCGCTGCGATGGCCCCTGCACGTGGCAACGCAACTGACTGCATGGAACTGATCACTGGAACAGCGCTGCATGCCCCCTGTACGTGGCAAAGCGACTGACTGCATGGAACTGATCACTGGAGCAATGCTGCGATGCCCCCTGCACGTGGCAATGCGACTGACTGCATGGAACTGATCACTGAAACAGTGCTGCGATGTCCCCTGCACATGGCAACGCCACGGACTGCATGGAACTGATCACTGGAACAGCGCCGCAATGCCCCCTGCACGTGGCAACGCAATTGACTGCATGGAACTTATCACTGGAACAGCGCCGCAATGCCCCCCTGCACATGGAAACGCAACTGACTGCATGGAACTGATCAGTGGAACAGCGACGCAATGCCCCCTGCACATGGCGACGCGACTGACTGCATGGAACTGATCACTGGAGCAATGCTGCGATGCCCCCTGCACCTGGAAATGTGACTGACTGCATGGAACTGATCACTGGAGCAATGCTGCGATGCCCCCTGCACATGGCAACGCAACTGACTGCATGGAACTGATCACTGGAACAGCGCTGCATGCCTCCTGCATATGGCGACATGACTGACTGCATGGAACTGATCACTGGAACAGTGCTGCATGTCCCCTGCACGTGGCAAAGCGACTGACTGCATGGAACTGATCACTGGAGCAATGCTGTGATGCCCCCTGCACGTGGCAACGTGACTGACTGCATGGAACTGATCACTGAAACAGTGCTGCGATGTCCCCTGCACATGGCGACGTGACTGACTGCATGGAACTGATCACTGAAACAGTGCTGCGATGTCCCCTGCACATGGCGACGTGACTGACTGCATGGAACTGATCACTGAAACAGTGCTGCGATGTCCCCTGCACGTGGCAACGTGACTGACTGCATGGAACTGATCACTGGAACAGTGCTGCATGTCCCCTGCACGTGGCAAAGCGACTGACTGCATGGAACTGATCACTGGAGCAATGCTGTGATGCCCCCTGCACGTGGCAACGTGACTGACTGCATGGAACTGATCACTGAAACAGTGCTGCGATGTCCCCTGCACATGGCGACGTGACTGACTGCATGGAACTGATCACTGAAACAGTGCTGCGATGTCCCCTGCACATGGCGACGTGACTGACTGCATGGAACTGATCACTGAAACAGTGCTGCGATGTCCCCTGCACATGGCGACGTGACTGACTGCATGGAACTGATCACTGAAACAGTGCTGCGATGTCCCCTGCACATGGCGACGTGACTGACTGCATGGAACTGATCACTGAAACAGTGCTGCGATGTCCCCTGCACATGGCGACGTGACTGACTGCATGGAACTGATCACTGAAACAGTGCCGCGATGCCCCCTGCACATGGAAACGCAACTGACTGCATGGAACTGATCACTGGAGCAGGGCCTCGAGGTTCCTGGGCTCTTTGGGCGCTTTATAAATGAAAATTAAAGATTGAACACATTTTAAAGACCACATTATTCAACAGTACAATAAAATTAACACGTTACCACAAAATCATAGATATCTTTGTTCTTCCAGTGCATTTCCAAAATTGAATAATATAAGAGTATAAATAAACATTTTCTCCGAAGGCAACATGAACATTATTAATAGATCGCATCGTGCAAGGGCAAGAGTTAATGAAGGATTAACCCCTAAAACAGTTCATTCCACCAGTCTGAGTTCCTTTTGGTCGCCTGAGTCGCACGTCGCCCGAAATGATGAACCCTGTGGCCAGAGGGTGCAGGACAGAGCGACACCCCATGTCTTAGGGACCCCGAGGTCTTTCTCGGGTGATGCACCCCTACTTCTACCCACCTATCCAGTGCCCTTGCAGATTCCAGCGGGAGCGCGGGAACAGAAGCCATTTGCCCAATCAGGACATTTCCTGACATGCTCGGAACTGTATCGTGTTTAGGGAGTCTGGGGGGGGGGCATGGGGGGGGCACCTTTCCCCACTCATCCAGTCCCGTGCTTCTGTTCTGTAGAGCGTGGCTCGGCGTCACCCCGGTTCCCTCATGCACTGCTCGTGGCGGTGTCTGGAGGGAGCAGGACAGGTGGAGACTGCAACAGAGCTTCTCCTACACAGGGCAGTGTCGCCCCCTTATTCTAAGGGCCCTGGAGAGCAAAGCCCCGAAGCCCCGATGGGGGAACCAGTCGTCACTTGGATTCACTCTCGATGGCCACTTCTCCAGGAAGCCCCGTCTGCTTGGCAGCAGCTGGCATCGAGCCCTGCCCCCAGCCTTAGGCTTCCAAATAAAGCGCCAATGCCCTCGCCGGAGGTGCCCCAGCCTCTGCCCTGCCTCTGCTGGAAGCTGCTGATATCTGCCCACATCACACCCCTTCTGAAGGAGTGGCCCTGCTCGCGGCCAGAGGCGGGGGCAACCTAGTGTGCTCCGAGACCCCCGACCGGCCCATAGAGTCGGAGTTTGCTCAGAAGCACTTTAAGACGAGCTAGCTGCACCCGTGAGATGGATGGGGATGCAGGATTCTCTTACTCCAACACCAATCAATAAGGACAACGGTTTGGCAAAGGGAGTCTGTTTAATGACAAGTACAAAAAAACAGGGAGTTATGAATATCAGCAATGGTGCGATCTTCCTTCTCGCTTCAACTCCAACGAACCTCATAAAAAACACATAATTTATACTAATAATTCATCATCACTGATGTGTAACGCTTAAAAGTTGGTATGCAGTACTATTGGTTCAGGAAAGGTAACTTTACTATAGGTACTATATCTGTATATGGTAACAGAGTGAGGGAATTGGGTAAGCACTGTCAGGTGGGCATCTAAGCCCTTCCTTCAAAAATGACTACTGCAGACATCACTAAACGTACGATGTCCCATTGGTTCTACTAACTATAGGCCCCTAGATTACTAGGTCCACTGTGATTGGGTTGGCACCAACCCCATGCGTACTTTTTCACTTTGCTTAGAAGCACGCAGAATGGTCAACCGGGTGCAGGGTGCCCCTCAGCTCACCTGGCCTTCCTCCAATCAATCATTACTTTAGTGGATATGTTTCAATTATTTAGCAGTGGTCGGCTTCGAGGCTCCATCTTCTGCCCCAATATCTTCTCCTGGCTCAGAGCCATGTGTAGGTGTGGGGGTCTTGCTTCTGTTCGTTCGGCTGGTCACGTGATTCAGACACCGTGGATTTACATGTTCTTCAACAATTTGTGTATTTGATTTTATGTGCACCCACCACCTACCTTCGCCTTCTTATCTTTCTCCTTCAAGGCAGTATATTCTGGTCCTTGCTTCAGTTAATTGTAGCTACTGCTAGTTCATTTTGATGGATACGGCCTTGGTTCCCTAGGCACGAGTTGCCTCTGCTGAGTTTCGTTTCTGCTACTCAGCTCCTGATCTTGTTGAATGTGAAACCTTTCTCGACTGGCCTAAGTAATTTTGGTTAATTCTGCTTTTGGGCAAAGTGAACGTATACTTCATGTAAAGTGCTTCAATTGAGGTAGATATGTATATGGCGGTTGCCGCACTATTCCTCTACTAAGCATAGCAAGCCGCACGATTCTCTTAGCTTTCTTGCGGTTCCAAGCATATGTACATGTGTAAACTGTTCGAATATCTATGCCATGTTTACAGCTTAAGCTTCTTTTATTTGACATCGCCATCACACTCTTAGTTCACGATATGCTTATTCATGGCGTTTTTGTCTCTTTATGTCAATCTCTGGTCGTCATTTCTTCTATAGGTGAGTCAGGTTTTGGTTCTTGTGACATCACCATTTGTCGTCCATTAAGACCTTTTTGGTTTCTTCAGGGACTGTACTCAGACGATCTTCATTTCGTCTCATTTGTTGATATGGCTTTCTCAATGGGTACCTTACTGTTCATGGTTTCCTTGGTACTTGTACTGTAATAGGCATCGTTCTTCTGCTAGGTACTGGACAGAGCCCAATCACAGCTCTCTGCTGGTTTATTTGCTCATCATACGTCACATATCTCACTGTGAATGTTCCTGGTACTTCAATATGGGCGTTTGGAGTGCGGGCTGTATTTGGGACCTCCTCTATACTCCCCCCTCTGGGTGATTCATCGACCACTTTCACTTCCTCCTTTGGGCCCATCTTCTTTGGCTCTTCTGTATTCATTTTTACTTCATCGTCTGGGTCCTTTCTTTCTTCATCTTCTGTGTCTATACATGATGGTCTGAAGAAATGTCTCTTTGGAGTCCATATTTTTATTACTCCTTTTAAACTTCCTGCTGTTCTCACGTGTTCGTCCTTGTTCCATTTCATCAGCTGACATTGTCCATTTGGGCTGCAGTAAACCCATCTTCCCACGTAATTTCTATGCTTCTTAGGATATAGACATTTTGTTCCCTCAGGTGCATAAATGCTAGATTTCACAAGGTCTCTTATTTCTTCATCAGTCAGGTCTTTGTGCTTCCATACTGGCTCGACATCAATCATGATCTTCATCCCTATGGCTTTTTTCGCAGTTTTCTGGCACTTGGATATTACTATCTTGATGACACAGAATCCTAGCTGTATCATCACTAGCAAGGCTCCCAGGAACTTGAATGCCTATGCCATCTATTGTGGAACATATGAGAATAGTGATCCAACCCAACTGTCATCATCAACTTTGTCCGTTTCATCAATCATGTGGTTGTGCAGTTTTGTCAGCAGGTGTCCTGTCAATTGGTCGACTGCAATTTGGTCGACTGCAATTTGGTCGACACCATTTGGTCGAATGCCAAATGGTCGAATTTTTTTTTTAAATTTATATATATTTTTTGTGGGTTTTCATGTGGGGAAAGAAAAAAAAAAAGAAAAAAAAGGGGGTTGGGGGGGGGACCCACCCAAAAAAAAAAAAAAATTCGACCATTTGGCATTCGACCAAATGGTGTCGACCAATTGTCCTGTCGACCAAATGTTTTCGACCAATTGACTGGTAACCTTGTCAGCATACTATGGCTTCTGTTAGAGTTCCATTTTCCTCATCGTGAGACGGTATAAATGTGCAACATGATTCTCCGATTTTTGCGCAAACTCCTTCATCCATGGCTGTGATCATGTCAAGCACATATCTATTCTGGAGAGTCATCAGTCGGACAGCTCTTAACTCTTCCTTAATCGCGTTGAATCCTTTTATGGTCATGTTGATGGTCTGCAGTAACTCCCATCTGGTTATCTGCAACCATTTAGTATTTGCTCCAACTTGGAATCTTGGCATGAAGATTGTTGCGAACACTGATGAGGTGAGGCTAAACAGCCTGTGTTCATATGGGATTGCATGAAACGCTTCTTCTGATTTAGCTGAAAAGTAATTCTTTCTCTTCATTTGGGTTATTAGTTCCACAGATCTCCTTTTTCTCAAGTGTAAATCTGCTTTTGGGAAACTGTCAATTTTCAGGTCACTTTTCGGGATCACCAACGCTGGAACGTGGACATTCACTATTGTGCATATGCCTCCCCAGTTTCTCGGCAGTCTGATGTATGCTTTGGATCCACATGCCCAATAATGATCCATAATCACTGCAGTTCCATGCATCATTCCTGGAGCATCAAAGATTCGTCCACAGTTCTGATTCCCTCCCATCTTCCTTGTGCCATTATTCCTGAAACATAATTTTGAGCTCTCCAGTGGTACTATCTGTAGGGGTCCTCCTCTGTCTTTGACCCATGTCAGCAGTTTTGCAAGTCTTGGCTATAATGGCTTGCATATTTTTTGTGAATTTTCAATTGCTTCCTTGCAGGCTCCGTGGACCATCCATGCTCTGCAACTTACTACTCCTTTCTCCCATCTGTTGGGTGAAAGCACTGCTACCCAAATTTGCATTTGGCCTCTGTTCTTCCAACTTTGAGTCTCTTCTGAGGTTTTTCCTTGGACATTTAGTCTCTGGTTCACTTCCCATTTGATTTCTGCCCCTTTCAGTCCAGGTTTCTCGTACCTGATCACATGATTCCTCAGATGAGCTCTGTCTCTTGTCTTTATGTCTTGGACATAATCCTCTTCATCAGGATCAGTTTTTTCAGTTGCCCATTTCAGTGAGGCATCACTACCCATGAACTGGCCTCTGGTTTTGCACATTGCTACATGCGAGAGACAGTGTGCTGTCTGGACATCAATTTCCATAGCTACGAAGATCTTGGACTTCCCCATGCTGTATGGTAGGAGTGCACACACAAAGCATTCCCCTTCTAAACTTCGTCTTCCAACTTCCTTCATGTGTTGGTACCAAATGTTGTTTCCCAAATGTGCTCTGCTGTCCAGGTAATCGTTTAGTTCATTGTTGTCTCTGTGCATGCTTCTCTTGATTCTTAATGTTTTCATGTAGTTCGCTATGACTACATCCCTGAATGCATCTATATGGCTCTTTCTTTCTGGAGGATTCTCAGGTATCTTGGTCCATGGTGCAGGTCTTCTCATCTGTGCCATGTGAGTAGACCCAAGTCTGGCAATTCTCTCCTTGTCCTCTTGCATCCTTTTCCTGCTGTTTATAAATACCCATCTCATCCACCCTGACATTGGTCCGGTGTATGGCTGTATTGTGGATCTTGTACTTGTCCCTTTCACTGGAACATATATGCTTGCCAATGTTGTCTCTGTTGGTTTATTCTCTGATTCCTCTTGTCTCTTTGGGAATTCAGTTTCTTCCATTTGTCTTTTCATTGCACTTGTAGTAGAACTTCTCATAGTGGGCAGTCTCTTCTTCTCTAATGCTTTGGATTGTGGTTCTTTAGTCATTGACATTAGGCCTGGCCTGTGTTCATTCAATGTCTGTGTGCGTGTGGTTATCAGTACCCTTTTTTCATTCACTCTCCGCCAACCCTGTCTTCAGCTTTTCAAATTGCTTGTTACCGCAAGTGTGTGTGTGTGTCATTGCTTATCACATCCATCTCAAGTCCACTCACTCCACCACCAGACTTCCTAGGGACTGGAATGACTATGGAAGGTCTGGGTGCCTTTGTGGGCTTCATGCGTGCATCATTAGGTGGGTGCACTGGAAATGGAAAGTGTTGTGCACCAATAAAAAATGCAGTTCTAATCGTGACTGACAGCAAAACAATTATGAATATAATGCATAAATACATAATATCCCTGTAAGTCAGTCTGCAGCATTTACTTCCCGAAAAGGATGGACGTCTCTCCTCATGAGGGAGGCCAAGATAGCTGCTTTGGATCCCCATCTCGATCATCCGTTGAAGAGATGCTAACCTTTAATACACCTTCTAACCAATGTTATCTCTGGATTCTGTTTGTGAGTTGCAGGTACTAAACAATTGTCCCCCTTTGTCTGAACAATGAATTCTCTATTATTTCTGGACGCAGTTCTCTTGCTAGGCTCTGGGAAGTGTCAAAATCAAGCAATAATTCAGAAAGTCTCTTTACTGTGCATGTTCAAAATATACAAACTCCCAGTCTGTGCCTCTGATTTGCTTCATTCCCAAAGACATGTTGTGTCCTTGTCAATATAAAATAAGAAATTAAATCTCAGGCACTACTCTCTCGATCTGTCCCTCGGCGGAAAGTTTAAAATCTTCTCAAATAGTTCTGCTGGTGGTTAGAAAGTTGAACTTGCATCACAATATCATGCAAGAGCAGGCCCATCTGTGTAGAATTAGCTGGGTCTCTGATGAATGTGATAACGTCAACATCTATAGGTCTCCCCACAAGCTCTGGAAAATCCTCGATTAGGCGAAAGAAGACATTACTCCGCAACCTGCGGTCTTCTGCTGACAGGGTCATTTGTCCTGTCTTGCTGAAGGTTGGGACTGTTGGCTCTCACTCACTGTGAACAGTTTCTGCAATTTCAGTGTGCGTCAAGAGCAACTTGGATTACAATACTGTTTAGGATTATGCTTAGACGTTCTGTATTTGCTGGATCCCGAAGAAATGTCAGTACATCTGTAGTTCATCCGACAAGATTTGGACAGTCTTCAATTAGGCAAAAGAACAGTACATTAATAAGCCTATTCGCTTCTTCCTCCGCTTGGGACATTTGGTTTTTCCTGACTGTATTCCGGAAGTAGGAGGAACTGTTCGGCAATTACAGTAAGCAGTCTCCTTATAGTCTTTTCGTTTTCAGGATCTTGAAGAAAGTCAGTGATACTGGTGAGCCTCCCCACCAATGACGGGTATGATCTTAGCACTAAATCGAAATACGACAGTACATCTTTCGTGATGTCACTACTGTGGGATACCATAGGTGATTCCGAACAAGGTCTCTGTGTGGAAAGAATCTGGATACTGTATTTTCCTCCTAGGGACTGGGATCACTATAAAAGGTCTGGGCACTTTCGTGGATGTTATACGTACATCATTAGGTGGATGTACTGGGATTGGAACGCTTCGTACACCAATAGAAAATGCAGTTCTGATCGTTAATGACAGTAAAATGATGATAAATATAATACACAAATACATTATGCCCCTGTAGGTTTGGCGGCAGCATTCATGTCCAGGGAACTGTGACCGTTTCTCTTCCTGCGGAAAAACAAGAGTACTGTTCTGGACGCCCATCTCAATCATCTGTACAAAGTATTAACTTTTAATGCACATTTTAACCAATGTTATTTCTAGGTTCTGCCGGTTCTGCTTGTATGTTGCAGATACTAAAAATTGTCTCTCTTTGTCGGATCAATGGTTTGTCTATCGTCTCTGGATACAGTTTCTTTTTCTATGTAAATGTTAAAATCAAATAATAATTCAATAAGTCTCTTTACTGTGCAAGTTCAAAATATACGAGTTCCCAGTCAATTCCTCTAATCGGCTTCAATCCTGAAGACAAGCTATGTCCTTGTCAGTGCAAAAAATAAACGAACAATAGAACAACTGAAATCTTTGACAATGCCCTCTCGATCTGTCCCTCGGTGGAGATTTTTAAAATCTTCTCAAATAGTTCAGCTGATGGTTAGAAAGTTCAATTTGCAAATTCCATGCAAGAGCATGCCCATCTGTGCGGAATTTGCTGGGTCTCTGATATATGTGAGGAGATCAACATCGAGCAATCTCCCCACAAGCTCTGGAAAATCCTGAATTAGGCAGAAAAACATATTGCTTGCCAACCTGCTGTCTTCTGGTGACAGGGACATTTGTCCTGTCGTTGCTGGAATTTGGGACTGTATGCTTTCACTTCACTGTGAACAGTGTCTGCACTTTCCGTTTGCGTGGAGAGCAACTTGAATGACTATACTATTTAGGATTATGCTCAGATGTTCTGTATTCACTGGATCTCGAAGAAAAGTCAATACGTCTGCTTTCTGCCAACAAGTTCTGGACACTCTTTGATTAGGTGAAAAAATAATACGTTGATAAACTCATTTGCTTCCTTCTGTGCTTAGGACATTTGGCTTTTCCTCACTGTACTCCGGAAGTAGGAGGAACTGTTTGGCAATCACAGTAAGTAATTGCCTTATTTTCAGGATCTTGAAGAAAGTCAGTGATACTGGCGAGCTTCCCCACCGGTGATGGGTACGATCTTAGCACTAGATCAAAGTATGTCACCACATCTTTGGTGATGTTGTTACTGTGGGACACCATAAGTGATTCCGAACAAGGTTATCGTGCGGAAAGAGTCAGGATACTGGTTTTCCTTCCAGCTTATGTGTCCTCGATCAAAACTTCTCATGTTCTCTTTTCCTTATTAAGGATTTAGTGTGCCTCAGTCCGAAGTTCAAATTTCACAGGCTATATTGTGGTTTATAAAAGCAATTTTCTTCTTCACCCTGCAACTGGGATGCACAGAGTGTCCGTTTTATGTCCTTATCCTCCTTTTGCTCAGAGGAATGTCCAAAGTAAACCACAACTTTTGCACAAAAGTTCTGTTTCTTTGCTTTGCTGCTGCGCCTGCGTACTTCTTCCTCGTCATGGATCTTATCTGCACGGGCTGTGGTTCTTCCCCGTTGTCTGTAGTCTCTTCGTGCTGGGGTGCAGGCAGGGGGCCTTCTCCGATGTATGGCTTGACGTCACCCAAAAATATCCAAGCTCTTCTTCCTTGTAGTTTTACTGCAGAGGGAATGCAGTCTTCCACTGTAAAGGGACCGTTAAACCTTGGCTCATCCCACCTTTTCCTCGTATGGTTACAAAGTCCTTGAGCTGTGCCTGAAGTAGTGTCTCCTTCTGTGTTCCGTGCTGCCCTGCACCCTTTTCGTCGTCGCTGCAGCTGACCTGAAATTACAGTACGACAAGATGTCATGCAATTGAAGTAATTTTGCATTTCAGACCCTAAGATTTCTCCTGATGAGTGGGCATCACATCTAGCTCTGTCTCGGGGGGTCAGTGGAGTGTGCATTCTTCTTTCTGTGGCTATTTCGTGCGGCATAAGATGATGGTCGGAACCGGGTTAGTTCCTGAGTGCATACAATGCCAAAGGAAGGCAGTGCAACCATCCCTTTCTTAGAGTAAGCTTCAACTTGGCTATCCTTTCCTTTAATAAGCCGTTGAGATCCTCACATATCCCGTTACCTTGCAGATGATACGCCGATGAGAACTTGTGCTTTATACCAAGCAACAAGCTGATCTGCTTGAAAACTTCATTTACAAAGTGGGTCCCGTTATCTGATCTCATGACTTCACATACCCCCCACCTGGGAAATAACTCCCTCACTAAAAATGTGGCTACACAGGTAGAGTCTGGGTGTGTACATGGACCTGCTTCTATCCATCTAGAGAATGGGCACACCACAACAATTAGGTATCTGTGCCCGTTACATACTTGGATCATGTTGACGTAATCGACATGCAAGTGCTGAAAAGGCCCATTTGGCCTTGGGATGACTCCTCTCATTACCTTCAATGCGTGTCCAGCTGTGAATTGTTGGCAGATTATACAGTTCACTATAAAAAATGCAACATGCTCGTTTAAGTTCGGTATGAACCAGTCTTCTGCGAGCGTTGCCGCTAGATCACACGTTGTTGTGATGATGTCAACCTTGATTTTTCTTGAAATATTTTTTTGACACCTACACGTAGGCAGACCTGTCATTAGGAATATTGGAGTTAGAGTTTGAGAGGATACGGTTGTTCTGTGTAGAGAAGGAAGAACTGTTTACCTTAAGAACCGTCCATATATCTTCTCTCCACTAGTACTCCATTCCTTTTTTACTTCTTCTTTGTGACTTTACAACAAAGAAGAACCTATTTTAAAAAATATTTTTTTCTGCTTCTCAAAAAAGAATAATTGATTGTTTTCTGTTCTTTAAACAAAATTGTGAATTACAACTGTGAGTGTTTTAACAATGTCTGTTATACTTCTTTGTTATTACAACCTTTATGCTCATCAGGATTTTCTTTGTCTAAATAATAAACTTTTCAAATAACTTTCTAGAAATTTGCCCTTTTTGTTTTCAGAGAATTTCATAAAAATGCATGATACCAGAGTTTGGTACTTTTTTGAACAATTTAATCATGTTGATTTTGATACATAGCAGTAAGGGATCTACGGTGTTATTTTGGTCTTTTGTCCCCTCCTTTTCTGCTCATGGGGCAAATCCCCCCCCTCTTTCTTTGTTTGCTAGATTCTATTTTGTCATGTGTGCCAGGTAATGTAACTGTTCCAGCGCTATTTTCAAGAGGGCTATGGGCATTACTGGTTTACCAGTGCTGTCATGTCACCACAAGCTGTCAGAGGGGTTTAAAAAACAACCTTGCCACTTCCACAAAATTCTTTCCTCCTGTGGTGCCTCCCCTTGGAGTTCCATCAACTGTGTCTTTCCCATATTGTTATAGCTTTCAGGTGCAATCCGTGTAACCATCATTTTCTCATTTGTGTGGGTGACTTCCACTTCCATGATCATCTCACTCTTGGATGCCATACGCTTGGCTTCTGTGTCTGCTGCTTGGTTTCTACGTGAGATAAAATCTTTCCGTTTCGTGTGGGTGGCGCATTTTACGACTGCTATGCCCACTGGGAGCTGTAGTGCCTTGATCAGCCTGTCCAATAAGGGTGCGTGCTGCACTGGCGTGCCGTCTGCTCAGAGGTAGCCCCTCCTTTTCCAGCGCGCTAAGCCTGCATGCACTGTTGACGTCACATAGGCGGAGTCACTGTACACTGTCACTTCCTGGTCTGCGTGATTCTCAATCGCGAGTATCAACACCAATAATTCTGCAGCTTGTGCTGAATAATGAGATGGTATTCGTGCACTGAGAAGCACTTGAAACTCTCCATTTGCTGTGTGCTTTATTACAGCAATGCCTGTATATCATTGCCCATCGCTTTGATCGATTCTCGAAGAACCGTCAATGAAAATAATTTGTCCTCCTGCCAGTGCATTTTCTTTCACCCTGGGAATTTCATCATAGAATTCTTCATAATTCGCGCAGTCATGTATTGGCTCTCCTTCAGTGACTGGCTCTGCTATGAACATAGCTGGGTTTACTATCTTACATCAGACTATTTTAATCGATGGATTTGATATGATCACTTCATAAGCAGAATGTCATGACCCTTGCCTCTGGCCCTCACTGGCAAATCAGCCTTCCAGTTAGGGCCAGGTCAAAGGCCTTAAAACCTCATCCAAGACTCTCTTTGGCGCCAGGCCCATAACCATCATGAAGACCAACATTAGAATGGGACTATTTACTTGGGACTATTTAACTTGGGCGGGTTCAGCCAACATGGAGGCACACACATAGCTCAGTTACAAGGAACTGAGCTATGCGGTCTAGTAGTTTGGGTGTGGCAGGCCTGGGACTACTTTACCTGGACTACTTTGGGTGTGGCAGGCCTGGGACTATTTTACCTGGACTACTTTACCTGAGACTATTTAACCCACACCCAAACAGCAGAACATGCTTTGCGTTATTCTGCTCTGGGCAGCGTAACGCTCACCGTGTCCAGTTCTTTGATGCCAGCTTACCTGAAACCAAGGACCTGCAGAGAGAGAAAGAACACTACGAAACTTACCTGGAACAGTATCCTGTCTTCAATCCATCGCTGACTTCAGTTCCACTCACCTAAAGGTACGAACTCCATCATCCGGCACCGCATGCATCCTGGAATACCATAACCTGGAAAGAGGAGAAAGAAAAACAGCATTAGTAAGAGTTTACTCACGTTTCCTCCCGAATGAAGAAAGCCACACAATTCTTATCTGGGTAGTCATCTCCTGGTCAGTATCATTGCTGGAACATTACGGCGCTCGGCGGGGAACATCGCGACCTGCAAGGAGGGAAAAGACACAGGTTATCAATATAAAAGGCGAAACAGCGCCACGCATCACGCATTACTCACCGGACAGCATCGCGCACACCGCGCTTTCGCCTACCGGCCCATGTTCATCTTCAAACTGCATGACAACACCAAAATACCTTTCCATACCTAAAAGGAAAGAACCAAGACATTATTATTCGAACTAAGAGGAACATAAGAACTGCATATAAAGGCTGTAAAGCAGCAAACCTACAGAGTCGCAGCAGGCCTGGATTCCCACAGGGGGGCGTGCACCAGTGAAGTAACTTGGTCGCTGCTCATCCCCCACATCTACGCACCCCTGCCATGAGGAGCAGGACAGAGAATCCACCTTTTACAATATTAAGACCCATCTTTAACCAGAGGCCTTACCAAGGGACCGGGAGAGGGTTTGAGAGTGCAAATCATCCAACCAGGGCTGGGTGGTGTCCCCGTGGATACCAGGTGAGCGTAACACAGAAGCTCTCTGAGATGTTAGTGTGCCCTTTGGTTTCTCTAAAATAGCAAATAGTGAGTGCTCGACGTACAACGTCATGGAGCATCCCATCACAATGGTAGTGGCCTTCTCAATGGCAAATGCAGCAGCAGCTAAGCTTTGTTCGCACAGGAAATGGCCTCTCATCACTGGGTCCAAATTTCCACTATAGTATGCCAGGGGCTTATACCCCAATGTGGTTCTCTGTGTGAGAACTGCCGTCATAACGCTGCCATTTGTGTGCGATAACAGGTAAAATTCCTCAGCATAATTGGGGATTCCTAAAACTGGTGCTGTGCAAATTGTTTTTTTGAGTTCAGTAAATCCTTCCTCCATGGTCTCAGACCATTCAATCTTTTCTTTCGTCAACTGGGCTTTCTTTAGGTCCTGAAGCAACGGCTTTGTGTATGAGCTGTAGTTGAAAACCCATGGAAACTCTGCATTTGCTTTACCGTGTGTGGCTTGGCGGTGTTTAGTATGGCTTCAGCTCTTTCTGGGGTAACTCTTTTACCCTCGTGATAAATCAGCTGACCGATGTAGAGTACTTCTCGTTGACAATATTGTAGCTTTACTTTGTCAACCTTATATCCTTTCTCAGCCAATGTAGTCAATAGCTGGATAGAATCGTGTCTGCATTGCTCCTCTGTCGTGCTGCAAATTAAGATGTCATCCAAGTATTGCAGGACTACACTTTCTAATGCAATATTGCTTAGGTCCATCTGTAGGACTCTGTTAAAGATAGAAGGAGACTCACAGTACCCCTGGGGTAGCCTAGTTCTTTTCAGACACATCTGTCTGAACGTAAAAGGCATCAGATCTTGTGAGTCACGGTGCAACGGGATTGAGAAAAATGCATTTTTCAAGTCAATCACTGTGAAATATCTTGCCTCAACAGGTATATTACATAGAATTGTAGCCGGGTTCGGGACTAAAGGGAACTCGGCCTCAACAATATCATTTATCGGCCTTAAATCTTGAATTAGCCTCCAAGACCCTCCCTTTGATTTTTTTGATCGGATAAACCGTGGTGTTGCATGATGATTCTGACATCACTAAAATGCCTAGTTCCATCATAGCAGAAATTGTTTTAAAAATTCCTTCATCTGCCTCCCTGGACATGGGGTATTGCCGTGCTTTTGGTAAAATTGCTCCTGTCTTCAGTTTGATTTTCACCTCTCCGACTCCTTTCAATAAGCCTACGTCATAGGGGCCTGTAGTCCATACTGAGACGGGCACCTGGGCAATGTCGTCATCAAAATATTCAGGACAGTTTTGTGCTAACATCATTCTATGAGGCAATTCTCTTTTGATCATTCTCACCCAAAAGGTGAGGCTCACTTCAACTGTTGTCTTTCCCATATCTGCTTGCTCACTAAACAGATCGTCATCAGTGACGTCAATCAATCGGTAGCCTTCTTCAATGGCGATTGCTGTGCACCATTGTCAGCCTTCATCGTCATAACCATCAATCAAAGCCCTTTTCCCTCGTACTGCAGCTGTGTTTATCACCAAGGGAAATACTTGCCCCTTCTCCTCGTGCATAGGTATTCTTGGCCTGAATACAAATTCATCTGGTGTCCTCGTGATTTTGTCTGTAAGGCCTGCCAGCCCTGCCATTAGCACACGCATTCCGTACGTGACTATTTTGGGCTCTAATGGTACAGCCCCCATGGCTGTGTGTCCGGCGTATCCTCCAATCATTTCGTATACATTTGAATAGTGCATTCTGGGAGTTGAACATACTATGCCCTCCTCTGTGAACGAGATTGTCATATTTAACTTCGTCATTAGATCTTGGCCCAAAATGTTTACTGGGGTTTGTCGTGAATATAATAAAGGCACATACATTTCACATTCTCCTATAGAGACTGTAAGTGTGTTTGTAAAGGGAACACGACCTGTAGCTCCTGTGAAACTCTGAGTATGGCATTGCCGGACAAGGAGAACTTGCCTTCATGTATACATGAGCGTGCTGCACCCGTGTCAACTAAGAATGAATATTCTATATCCCTTATAACATCATCCACCCTTGGGTCCCGGTGAGGGTCGGGTCTCACTGATAGGATAGAACACATCAGGGTTCCCAGTGAGCTGTCCTAGTCTATATATAGGTTTGGCCCGCCTTGTGCTGATGGATTTCCCCCATTATCAGTGTTACCCCTTATTCCAGGGTTTGGAGCCCGTCCTGTACTCGCTGTCTGTGACAGTTGCATCAGTGCCTGTTGGGACTGTCCTTGTGGAAAACTCACTGAATTCTGAGGCTGTATGCCTTGTTGTGTTCCTGGTGCCTGTTGGTGCACTGTGTGATTCTATGCAATTCCCTGCTGTAAGAATGCAGGTAGATTCACCATACCTGCTCCTATCCCTTGGCCGTTCTGCATCATGCGTTGATTTCTGCATGTGCGCGCTAAATGCCCTGTCATCCCACACAACCAACATACCGGCGGTCGTCGGATCATTTGCCGGTTTGACATATCTTGATCTCCATTTTGCATATTTTGAAAACCTCCTTGATTACTCTGCCATCCTCTTCCTCTAAATCCTCTTCCCCTGGGGTGAAACCCCGTATTGCCCTGATTATTCTGCTGTGGATTATTGATTTATGGCATGCTCAAGCTATCCGTGCTCCTTCAAGAGCATATACATTTTTTTTGATAAAACATTTTTATTGAATTTTGACATAACCAAAGCAGCCACCAAATCGGGGGCCAAAAACGACAAAACAACGAAAAAAGAGGGGACAACACATTAAAAGCACTCCAGTACAGCTTCTTCAGTCATGTGTTTACATGGTATTTTAGCATCTCACATCGCCGTTGGTCGAGGGCCACTCATCCCGCCCACCTTCTGTTCATGTGGAGACCACCACTGCTTAGGACGTCAAGGCCCAGTCTCTTCCCATTTCCCCCATAACTTGGATGCTTTATTCGGGCATCCTCTTGCGCGATAGACTAGGTGCTCCGTCATGGCACATGAGTCCATGTCAAGTATCCATTGTTCCAGTGTCGATGGGTCAGGCGCTCCCCATTTTTGAGCAATGTTGCATTTCACTAGGGCCATGGCAGTGTTCAATAGCAGTTTTTCCCATTTATTGAATTCAGACATGTCCGGTACCCCCAATATTAAGACCTTCGGGTCTAGTTCAACAGGGCAAGTAAGGGCTCTGGACAATTCCGTACAGCATGCAGTCCAATAGTCACGGATCCAAGGGCATGCCCAGAGGATATGAAAGAAGGTGTCTTCCTCCTCTCCACAGCGAAGACATTTCAGACTCTCCTCCAGCCGTATACAAGAATTCGAGGGTAGTACACCCTATGCAGGATTTTAAGTTGCACCATTCTAAGTCTGGAGGAGATGGCTACCTCCCGTGGGTGCATTAGGACCTGGATCCAGTCCTCAGGGTCTATTTCCCCCACCTCACCTTCCCATTTGGCCTTTAATCCCAATAGCTCGGTAGTCGCGAAGGAGGTGATAGCGTTATAAAGAGTGGATGTACATTTGCTGGGGATATACTCGGGTAGCATATTGCGCTCGATCGGAGTGTAGTCGGGGATTGAATCACCTGGGGGCATATGGGTTCGGAGGGCGTGGATCAGTTGTGTAAAGTGGTATCGTTCGGTGTTGGGCAGTTGGAATCTACCCTGGATGTCTTCAAATGAGGTTAGTTTCCCATCTTTTAGGATATCTTTAATTCTAAGGATTCCCGCTCTTACCCAGCGTGGCCATGGTTCGAGTTTCTCGATTTCCTTCAGGTTGATGTTGTGCCATAGGGGTTGTGCTGCTGTTATTTTGTCTTCCCACCCAACAAACGCGTGTGCCTGCCTCCAGACCGTAGTAATGTGAACCTTAGTTGTGAGCGGGGGGGCCTGTTACGTGGTACATTTCTGATTCTGCACTTTCTTTTGGTTCGAGATACATCACATCTGAAGCAGGAACACTGGCCTAATGATTTGACATAAGGACTGGCCTAAACATCTAACAGCCATGAAAGCAGATGTCGCAGAGAACCACCAGAGCACAACCAGCCCAGCTAGCTGTGGAATGCCGCAGGCCTCGCAGAGACGGGCATGAACAGCCCTCCCTTCGAGAATGTACACAGTTCGGATGCTGCTGGCTCAAGTCCCAAGGTTGATAAGAGCCTGACTTGCAAAGACAATCTGAAGTTACGAAATGTACTTGATTGCCTTTTCTTCGGCGAAATGAACTATTGTTATGAATACGTACGGCTAATGGGAGGAGATTAATATGTAGCTTTGCATTGTACATAAGTATGAGCCAGGCCTGGGAGGGGGCAGAGTCGATGCAGCCCTCCAGAGCCTGGTGTGTGTGTTAACATTACAGCACTTTTACAACCCCACTTCTGGCTTTGTGGGTTATTTGTGTCCGAGTGCCAAGTGCGTGGAATGCCTGAGACGGTGCGAGGGAGCTGGATTTGCACTAGTATCGGGGAGAGCAGGACGAACGATTGTAACATATGGTGCCGAAACCCGGGAGCTCTTCTGTTCATCAAGTGCACAGAGATAACAGCAATACAACGGGTAAGTGAAAACATTTTCGCGGACCCTGTTGCATGTTGCGGTAGTGGAATTTGGGGAATTTGGAGTCTTCAGGGACTCTAGGAATAATACAAAGATAGGGCAGAGCATTCTTAGGCACCTGTAATACAGTCAGAGCACCGGGGCGTGGAGAGTGGGTGTAGGGTCGATGCTGTAGAGGGCACAGAGTGGGAGGTCTGTCTGAAGGTTGAGTAAAAGAGGAATAAAAAGAGGAATAAAAGAGGAATAAAAGAGATTAAAGAATACAGATTACAGAATACAGTTTCAGTGGCAACATGGCAGATGCCGGTCCACTGACAAGGCAAGAGGCGGGTGAAGATCTGTCATATAAGTCGGGGGCAAGGGCTGTGCTGGAAAGGCTGAAGAGCATGTTGCACAATTGGGATGTGATCCCCCAGTCGGTACAAAGGAAGAAGGAGTTTGGGGCTGCCCACGAACATCAGTTACAAAGGGTGGTGAAGGGAATGGACAAGGGAGGAAGTGCTGAATCACAAGAAAAGGTACAGAGTGATCAGAGACGCTCAGATTTTGAAGTAATGCTTACACAAAAGTTCATGATCGGCACAAGATGGCAGCTGCTAGTAGAGATAAGGAGGGTGGTTGAAGGGAATGTGGAGGAAAGGTTAAGATCCGCCAAGGGGTGGGCAGACATTCTGAATGCAGCTGATGACGCATGGCTGAAAATGAAAAAAACAGTGTTAGTAAAGGAGGGGGAGGAGAGAGGACACAAAGAGGGGCAGGAATGTGAGGTGCCAGCACCAGTGCCTTTGGGGGTTGGGGTGGATGACGCACAACGCTGTGGGGATGGCTCTATGTATTTCCGAGAAAGGGAAGGAAGTGGGGGAAGATACCGGAGGGAGGACATTTTGGAAGAGAGAGATGCAATGACTGATTTGGCAAACGGGGTCCTGACAAAATGGGGGAAGGCATGTCCAGACAAAGGGGCAATAAATAAACTGAATTTCAGAAGGACAGGTGACTGTGCAGTGTGCACCCTAGACAAGGAATTGAACAAGATGATAGTGAAAGGTGTAGTGTCAAGCGAATACATGCCAGAGAATGTCAAATCACAACAAGACGCTTTCAGGGCATGTGCACCAGAGAAGCACATTGACAGGCCCACATATGAAGTTGGTGGTCAGTGTCAGCGTCACTTAATAGTGTTTGGGGGGGAAAGAGCAAAGCATGGTGAAGCACAATCAGTGGTGCTGCATCTGGGAGGAAAGATGGTAACTGCATCTGAGCGAGAGTGGCCCGTGGCACCTGACAATGATCCACAGCCAGAGCTAATGGCATCCATAGAAGATAAGGAGTGTCATTTGATGGAGGGGCCACAGCTTGAAGTGGTGGAGATTATCTTACAGAAGAGCAAGAAGCAGGATCAAAGGAAATGTGAGCGCCTCCTGGGTATTTGGAAAGCAGAGGATGAACTAATGATTCAGCTTCTCAATGCAGAGAAAGGGCAAGACAATGCATTTCAGTGCCCGACAGAGAGGGCCTGGGGGCCCACAGCAAAAGATGAGTGGCAGGAGCACATGGACATTTGTGTGGCTCAATGGAAGAACAAACAGAAAGAGGTGCCCAAGAAGGAGCAGTTCAAACAGATGGATGAGAAAGACACACAGTGGCAAGACTGGCTGTCATTTGTTCTCCATGGACTGCTGAGAGAGTTTTCAGCGACCAGGTATTCACCATGGAAGATGCTACTTGGGAAAAATATGACAAGCACTGACAAGTGGCTGCTGACACTGACTGCGGGTGCACCTAGGGAATGGGAGGTACTAGAGGGTTACTATCTATTGGAAAGTAAGGGAGAGTTTGACTTGGACAGTGCAAACAAACATGACAGGCACATGTATGTGGTGTTGCTGAATGTGAGAGTGACAGGGATGCTCAGAGCTGGAAAGGGCGGGACATGTAGTTATGTTTGTTTTAGATGCACTCTAGATTATGGCTGAGGTTAATAGGTGGCAGTGTTTATGCAATACAGTACAGTGAAGGGCTTTAGATGAGTAAAGACATAAATAAGCTGTCTTAGTTTGGTAATGTTTTTTGTTATTTTTCTGCTTCTTTATTGAGTAAGAATAGTTTTATTACAATGTGCTTATGTAGAAGTAGTGCAAGGGTTTTCGTTAGTGATTGATAGATAAAATAAGAAGAGATGAAAAAAAAGTGGGCACATGTTACGTGGTACATTTCTGATTCTGCACTTTCTTTTGGTTCGAGATACATCACATCTGAAGCAGGAACACTGGCCTAATGATTTGACATAAGGACTGGCCTAAACATCTAACAGCCATGAAAGCAGATGTCGCAGAGAACCACCAGAGCACAACCAGCCCAGCTAGCTGTGGAATGCCGCAGGCCTCGCAGAGACGGGCATGAACAGCCCTCCCTTCGAGAATGTACACAGTTCGGATGCTGCTGGCTCAAGTCCCAAGGTTGATAAGAGCCTGACTTGCAAAGACAATCTGAAGTTACGAAGTGTACTTGATTGCCTTTTCTTCGGCGAAATGAACTATTGTTATGAATACGTACGGCTAATGGGAGGAGATTAATATGTAGCTTTGCATTGTACATAAGTATGAGCCAGGCCTGGGAGGGGGCAGAGTCGATGCAGCCCTCCAGAGCCTGGTGTGTGTGTTAACATTACAGCACTTTTACAACCCCACTTCTGGCTTTGTGGGTTATTTGTGTCCGAGTGCCAAGTGCGTGGAATGCCTGAGACGGTGCGAGGGAGCTGGATTTGCACTAGTATCGGGGAGAGCAGGACGAACGATTGTAACAGGGCCTACCCGGAGGTTGGTACAGTTCCTGCAGCAGGTCCGTGCCTTGTATGGGTTCCACTTCTGCCCTAATGTGAGGTAGCGCCCGATCCTCGTGAAGCAGGTCGTTGACTACCAAGAGTTGTGAAGCCCAATAGTAAGTCTGGAGACGGGGTACGCCTATCCCACCCTCTCAGACTGACCTCTGCAAGGTACTTAGTGCAATGCGTGAGCGTCCTCCCCCCCAAATGAGTTCCCTAAGAAGGGTTTCTATACGGTTGAATTCGAGGGCAGGGATCGCAAGCGGGGCATTTTGCAAAACGTAAAGGAATCTTGGCAATGACATCATTTTAAAGAGCGCGGCTCTCCCCATAAGGGTTAGAGGGAGGAGTTTCCAATGGTGGACGTCGTTAACCAGCCTATCCACGATCGGCTGGAGGTTATGTCTTGTGTATCTAGTGAGGTCAGGTGTTACCCAAATCCCCAAATATTTAAAGCCCTGCCGTTCGAGCCGATATGGACATCCTGGTACCTCTGCCTGTTCCCCCCCCCCTTCACCGGGAACATTACGGATTTCTTCCAATTAATTTTCAACCCACTGAATTCCCCGTAAGTGACTAGCATTTGAGTTACTATGGGGCAGCTCCGAACTGGGTCAGCCAGGTACAGTAGAAGATCGTCCGCATAAAGAGATATGCGGTCGTCATGCCCTTCGGGCCATTTGAATCCCTTCCATGCTCCGCTTTGACGAAGCCACAGTGCCAGTGGTTCAATGGCGAGGGCGAAGAGGAGAGGGGAGAGGGGGCAGCCCTACCATGTGCCTCTACCCAGGGGAAAGGCCCTGGAGGTCCATCCGTTCACTTTGACTTCTGCCCGGATGTTTGTATAAAGCAATTTCACCCAACCTAGGAAGCTTTCCCCAAATCCCATACAGGCCATGATTTCCCAAAGGCAATCCCAACGGACAGAATCAAATGCCTTCTCAAAATCTATTGCCAGAAGTGCCAATGGGGTGTCAAGGATGGGGGCCTGTTCTAGCGCCAGGTGGAGTCGGCGCAGATTCATCCTGGTTGATTTATGAGGCATAAAGCCACATTGATCTGGATGTATAAGTGTGTCCGCTACCCGTTGCGGTCGGTTAGCCAAGAGCTTGGCCAGGACCTTGGCTTCGCCGTTGATTAGCCAGATCGGCCTATAAGACGCGCATTGCTCTTGGGGTTTATCAGGTTTGGGGATGACCACTATGGTGGCCTTACATAGGTCGTCCGGGAGGGAGCCCCGTTCTAACGCGACCAGCATCATCTGGTGCAGGGGAGGTGATACGTTGTTGCCTCTCAGTTTCTGCCATATCTCTATGGGGAATCCGTTTGGGCCCGGGGTCTTCCCCGGTGGCAGCTGTTCCAGGGCTTCTACCAGTTCGGCCTCAAAAAGATCAGAGTCCAACATTTCGCTTTGCTGATCTGATAGGGAGGGGAGCACCACCTCATCGAGGAGGGTCCGGTCCAGCGGTAGCTCCGGGGCCTGGTATAATTCGGCATAAAATTGGGCAAAGGCCTCTGCTATATCGGCGTCTGACCGACAGATCTCTCCCTGCGGGGTGATGATCTCACGGACCGAGCGCCGACCCTCGTCCCTCCTCTCAAGCCAAGCCAGCAGCTTACAGGCTTTATCCCCAAGTTCGTATTTCCGGGCTCTGGATTCCCAGTGAGCCTCTTTGACATTGTCTAACTTAAGGTTTCGGAGGCATTCACTGGCACGTTGAAGGGACCTATGGGTCTGTGGGGTAGGGTCTAGGGTATGCTCGTTTTCTCTGTGGATTACTTCCTCCTCTGCTTCAGTTATTTTCTGGAGCCTCTCCTTTCTTTTGTTCGCTGTCCAGGAGATTATTTCTCCCCGCAGCACGGCCTTATAGACCTCCCAGAGCACAATCGGGTCGGTTTCGTCAGAGCCATTAAACTCAAAGTATTCAGTTGAGGCCGCTGTGAGGCGGTCCACCAAATCCGAGCTGCCTAGGTAGTAAGTGTTCAATCGCCACATTCTAGGAGGGGCCTCTCCGTGCAGTCGCCTCTCCACCAGGAGAGGCGAGTGGTCCGAAACCCCCCAGGGGAGCAAGTCCGCTGAGAGCATATTAGACAGGTCTGTGTGTGGAACAAATAGGTAGTCAAGCCTGGAAAGGGAGCCGTGGGCCCCGGAGTGGAACGAGTAGCCTCTGGTTCCCGGGTGTAGTTCCCGCCATACATCACCAAGACCCAGGGCAGACACAAAGTCAAACAGCTTCGTGGGGAGGTTCGGGTTGCGTTGTCTAAGGTGCGTATGATCTAAGGTATTGCACAGGACGTCATTGAAATCCCCTCCCAGAAACCACTTCTCTGATTGATGCTTACCCAACAAGGAGGTCAGGTCATCAAGAAGTTCTTGGCCCAGTCCAGGTGGAGAGTAAATGGAAACAAGTCCTAGTGTTTCTTCCCGGAGTGTCCCAAGCGCCATCACGTAGCGTCCGCGAGGGTCCTGCTCTAGTGCATGTAGAACAAACGGGAACCGCTTGTGTATAAGGATAAGGGTGTCCCTGGATCCCATAGTGTATCCCACATGAAAGGCGGTCTTGTAATTGGTGCGTAGAAAGAATTTACAGTGTGCCCCCGCAAGGTGTGTTTCGGTGAGCAAAGCCACGTCGGGGGAATATCTGGAGAGTAGCTGCTTGACCAGACGTCTTTTGACCACCCCCTCCCAATACTCCACCCCAACTTGAAGTACCTGTCGACCCAACATTGCTGACAATCAAAAGGAGTAGATTGACAGCTTTAACTGCCCTTACTGAAGTTTAACTAGAAAGTCAAGGGGGGGGGGCTGTGATGGTGTTGTACCCTCTCTTAAACAACCAAGTGGGAGGGCAGCGATCCCCCGCTTACCGCGTTACAAACGCGTGAAATCGCCTTTAGTAGTCTCATGGCTTCGTGTTGACAGTGACCACAAGGTAGTTACCCCATGGGCAAGGCCCTCAGCGGGTTCAGGGCGGTGACTCATCTCCCCCATCTTCTGGTGGTGGTGGCCGGTCCGGCCTGGTGGTGGTCTGGGGTTCCTATTTCTGTTGTTGTTACCCCGGGTTGCGGACCAGTCTCCTTCAATGTGCTGCTCCGCCCAGCACCACGCTTCTCCAGGATCATCTAAATGGACCATCGTGCCTCTGTGATAAATTTTCAATTGTGCGGGAAAGAGCAGGCCGTACTTGACTCTCAATGTCTGTAGTTGCTTCTTAAGCTTCCCAAAGGACTGTCTCGCTTTCTGTACTTCCCTGGTGTAGTCGGGGAAGAAGGCCAGTCTAGATCCGTTGAATATGATTGTACCTTTGGATCTTGCAAGTTGTAAGAGCGCATCCCGGTCTCGGTAATTTAAGAATCTCGCGATTACGGTGCGTGGGGGAGCGCCAGGCAGTGGCCTGCCTGCGGGCATTCGGTGCACTCTCTCGATGGAAACAAACTTTGAAAAGGATTGCAAGTCAAACAGATCTGTTAGCAATTATTCCAAAATGAGTTCCATGCAGGGCCCTTCTTCTTTCTCGGGGATACCAAGGATGCGAACGTTATTGCGTCTGGACCTTCCCTCGCTCTCCTCCACCCTGGCCCTCAGCGTCGTAAGTGTGGCCGAGATTCCTTGGATCTGTTGCTGCACATTGTGTAGGCCGTTTTCTGTCGTCGCGATCTGTTGTTCTGCCTCTCCAGTACGCGCTGACAGCTTCTGGAGGTCGTGTCTAAGGAGGGAGACGTCGAGGCTTATGCGATCTATCGTCTGCTCCATAGATGAGCGGGAGTCCGCAATGGCCACCATAACGTCTTTAAGTGAGAGCTCGTGTTCAGTTTCCATCCCGTCGGGATGTAGCAATTGGGAATCCGTCTACTGTGATGAGGGCACAGTATATTGTTCAATTCTGTTCTGCATGTTGGGCTTCCTCCTTCTTTCTTTACCCATGGTCGCACCCTGATCCTGGGGCAGTAGCACGATAACAGTGTTCTTGCCAAGGGCCTTCGGTAGCGTCCGCTGGGTCGGTCCCGACTCGGTCGGGCGAGGGGTGGTGTGGCTGGGCACACCACCTGCCCAGGTGGTGTCACCCCTCGGTGGGCATCCGCAGCTTCATGGCCCTTAACGTGTATCAGGGGTTCGGAATGTAGAACGTTCTTGCTCACCAGCCACAGTGCCGCTGGGTTCTTCCCGATGGTGTACCACTCCCACTCCGCGTGCCCTGTGTCTCGGAGCTGTGGTCTTAGTGCGGGAGGCGTCCGACGTCCAGGCCGGTGTTGCCGGTTCTTCTCCTTCTCGGGGGGGGGGCCCTCTGCGAGCACTGGTTCTGCAGCGCAAGGCACGACGTGTTAGATGCCTCGGCCCAAATGATATATGGGTTGGTGTCTCGGCCCAGTGTGTTGTTCCAGGATCTGTACTCCGGACCTTCCCGTTCGTCGGTGGGGGAGGCCCGGGAGCTGCTTCCGGCGAGGCCCGGCTCTTCTTCCCCAATGTGATGGGTGGGGAAACCAGTCCGAGTCCCGGGGGGCGCCCGGGACACACATTGCAGGATCTTGCTTCGGTCACCTTGACCCGGGCCCGGGTCCTTAGGACCGGGGCGAGTCGCCTGCCTCCCCCATCGTTCCGCTCAGCTCCGGGTCTGGTTCGTCGTGAGGTCGCCTCTTAAGGATCGCACAGGAGCACACCAGCTCCCTCTGCGGTCTTTCCCTCGACTGAAACCGTCGCTCCACCTCGTCACCCAGTGTGTGCCGTTTGGTACGCTTCTTTACTCAGGCGACCATTTTGGGAAAGCGCCGGGCGATTCTCCGTCCACTTTCGCCTCGACGTATCTTTGTGCCCGGCTTTCGAATGTTTTCACCGCCTGGACCGAGTGAGCACCACGATTCCCTCTAAGCGTAGAGGTAGTTTTAAAGTTTTATAATAAGTGATATCAGGCAATTTATCAGGATTCATGCGGCGATCGCGGGAGCGACGAAAGGCTACGTCCTCCTCATTGCACTGCTAGCCACGCCCCGAAGAGCATATTTTGATAATTTCTTCTGTACTAATTTTGCCTCTTCATCCTTTCTTGCAGCTTCTTTTTTGCGATTCGTTTCCTGCAGCAGTCTGCAATAGTGTACCATGGTCAACTGAATTTCTGACCATGGTTTGGCCTCAATTCCCACCAATTTCTTAAGCTGTTTTTGCACTGGTTCCGGCAGCCCTTGGCACATTATATAGTAGAGTCTCAAGCACCCAGGCGTCTTGAAAATTTTGTATGTAAATCAATGGGTCTTCCGACTCCTTCATTTTATGTGTCATGATAGCTCCCATGTCGGAAGTGTCTGGGTATAGCACTCGTAGTGCTTTCCATACTGCGGCTCTGCAATTATTAAATGGAGCTCCGTCATGCACGGTATTAACAATGTCACACCAGGGTAGCCTGCCCGTGTCCACACGTCGTCTGCTCTATCACCAAGTATGGCTATTAAGAGACCCTTGATATCCCCTATGGCTAACATGTTCCATCCCATCATTTTTTCTAGCTCGTGTATCCATTTTCCGGCTCCCGATGTCAACATTGGAAGCTTGTTTTTCAGGTTTTCTCGATCCATGTGTGGCCATGGAATATACTGTGGTCTCGCCCCTCCTTTCTCGAGCAATGGAAATTGGGACACATAGTTCTCTCCCTCCTCTCTCATTGATCTTCTGTCTATTGCAGGCGTAATATTCCTGCATCGCCGTCTAACAGGTAATTACCTTAATTGGCTCATGGAAGGTGGTGGCGACACCCCCCTCTGACCGTGAGATGTTTCTTCGTGCCGATCTGACTGTGTGGCAAATTCTGATGCCCTCGGTGTAGATCCCATAGAATCTGACCATCTTATGCCTTTCCTTCCTGAGACTCGCTTTTCGCATCTTCTATCCTTTTCTTTTTCCTCACGCTCTTCCCTTTCAGCGTCAGACATCGTCTGCGCCCAACTCGTGTAGCTTCTTGCATCATCTTTGTTCCTGCTTATTTCCAATCTATTCAGGGACAGTTCCCTATTCCCACTACTTCGGGAGACATCTTCAGTGTCGTAGAGTTGAGTGCTTTCTAAGCGCTTGTCTTCCCCCTCCCCTTGGGGTACTTGTTCTAGCCCCATTTCGTCATATATTCTATCAATCGTTTCTCTGATGCTTCTGGTGTTGAAGTCATCCTCAATATTCACCCTAGACGTACCTGGTATTGAATCATACTCAGGAAAGAATTGTTCTATACCTTCCCAATCTACTACTGGCTCAGGTTTTTACCCTCTCTTTCCAGATATTCAAGGTCGCGTGCTCTCTGTCTTAACTTTCGTTCTGTATCGTCATCGAACTCTCTACGCTTCCTCACTTCCTCTCTGACCCTATCTTTCTCCTTTTTCTTTTCGTCCCTACGCTCATTCGCCCTTCGGATCTCCTCATACCTTCTTCTCTTTATTCTTTTCTCTTGTATTCTTTGCTCTTCCTCTAACTTCCTCTAACTTACGCTGCTCCTGTCTGTCTTTCACAATGGCTGCTTTCTGTCTTCTATCGTGCTGCCTTTCTAGCTCTTCACGATATAACTGTTCTCGTCTCTGTCTATCTCTTTTCTTTATCCTGTCGTCTCCCATTCCTTTTTCCTTTTCCCTCTCTTTCCCCTGTAGATCGTCTAACTTCTCCTTTTGTTTCGTGTCATCAATGCCCTTGCCGTCAAGTTTCAATAGAATCTGCCCTCCTATCCATTCCTCCTATCCATTTGTTCTGTGCGGGTGCTATCTCATTAGTTCTATCCTTGCTTCCTTTCCATCTTTTTCCTTTCCTTGTCGAGAGATGCACTTGTCTGTGCCTGGTCTCTTCTCTCGTCATCGCGTCTCTCCTTGTCCCTCAGGACTTTGGAGGTGATATCTCTATCTTTATCCAGAATTTCGTCACTACTTTGCATAGGTGACTCATACGTTGTGTTGCTATATCCTGTGGCTGCTTTCAATTATCTCAGCCAGTATAACCCTTCGTCCTTACCGTTCTCAATCTTTGTTTCAGATGGGAAAGGTGGCGCTGTGGGCATCTCACTCCCTCTGTGCTTACATTAAGTATCCAATATATTGGCGCTCCTCTTCCTTCTCCTGTTTATACATTTTCCTAAGCTCTACGATAGCTAGGTGTTTGTCCAACTTTTTGCCCGTATATGTGGCGTGCAAGTATGTCGTCATGTGTTGCAAAACAGCTTTAGATAAGGACCCGCCCTGTGGCCACGGCATACACATTTTGTGGGCGGTTCCTTTAACCCACTCTGTACTGTATTTTTTCAGTGCATGTTTCGGCAACTGTTTGCACATGTGTGCTAATGGAGTTATGTCTTCCATTCTTAAATCTGTTCCCTTTCCCTTTATATATATAACCGGTCAATGCTTTACCTGACTTAACCAATTCCAACAATATGAGCGAGCACCAATCACTGTAAGCTCCAATCCCGATTTTTCCACAAAATTTGATATCTTCTCTTTCACTCAATAAACATCAATTCGCACACCACAATATCTTAGTTACTTAATTGCATACGTTTTGTGTCAATACCTTTAAGAAAAACTTTGACTCATGATGTTACAACCCTCAGCACATAAGACAGATGTTAGACTAGACAGACTAGACGAACTCTAGCTGGTCACATGTATCTCTCCCTCTAAAGTTACCCCAACATGGAGTTTAAACGTATCCCTTTCACAGCGTCTTTAATCACTGTGGTAGCCTATTTGTTCCACTTCATTTGGGACTATGGATACAAGTTTCTTCTAGCCGCTATATTAAAGTGTAGGAATTAGGTGAATCCTTTCTCTTCTCGGGTGTCCTCCCCGGTAACCTCTCTCTTCTCGGGTGTCCTCCCCGGTATCTTCCCTCTGTCTACTTAATTATTCTTGAGTCATTATTCCCTTCCCCATATATATGCATTCTTCTCTACTTCTGACTATATTTTGTTTTTTCTTTCCCGCCTCCCTCCATTACCTTTCCCTTACTTTTGCCAAAGTATTAGTTTTCTTCACTCACCGTTCACATGTTTCCTTTCTGGATCCTCGGGATCACCGCCTTCGTCACCGCCTTCTCCGGCTTTTCTCCCGCTCAGCTTCCGGTAGGAGTGGGAAGGGGTTGTGTGGGGCAACAGGGGTCCCTTCAGACCTCGTTCTGCAGATTTTGTTTTTACTCTACCACTGTCTACGGGGAGCTTCACAGTCTACTCAGCCGAATGGCAAAGGACTTGTGATATTGCCGAGGACCTAGAGTTACTTTATGTCGATGGTCAATGGGTGTCTTATTTTAATCGATAATCGATAACCATCAATCTCTGCTACCAAGTGTGCTCCAAGACCCCCGACCGGCCCATAGAGTCGGAGTTTGCTCAGAAGCACTTTAAGACGAGCTAGCTGCACCCGTGAGATGGATGGGGGTGCAGATTCATTACTCCAACACCAATCAATAAGGACAACTCAACGGTTTGGCAAAGGGAGTCCGTTTAATGACAAGTACAAAAAAACAGGGAGTTATGAATATCAGCAATGGTGCGATCTTCCTTCTCGCTTCAACTCCAACGAACCTCATAAAAAACACATAATTTATACTAATAATTCATCATCACTGATGTGTAACGCTTAAACGTTGGTATGCAGTACTATGGGTTCAGGAAAGGTAACTTTACTATAGGTACTATATCTGTATATGGTAACAGAGTAAGGGAATTGGGTAAACACTGTCAGGTGGGCATCTAAGCCCTTCCTTCAAAAATGACTACTGCAGACATCACTAAACGTACGATGTCCCATTGGTTCTACTAACTATAGGACCCTAGATTACTAGGTCCACTGTGATTGGGTTGGCACCAACCCCATATGTACTTTTTCACTTTGCTTAGAAGCACACAGAATGGTCAACCGGGTGCAGGGTGCCCCTCAGCTCACCTGGCCTTCCTCCAATCAATCATTACTTTAGTGGATATGTTTCAATTATTTAGCAGTGGTCGGCTTCGAGATTGCATCTTCTGCCTAGATATCTTCTCCTGGCTCAGAGCCATGCGTAGGTGTGGGGGTCTTGCTCTGTTCGTTCGCTGGTCACGTGATTCAGACACTGTGGATTTGCCTTTTCTTCAACAATTTGTGTATTTGATTTTATGTTCACCCTCCACCTACCTTCGCCTTTTTATCTTTCTCCTTCAAGGCAGTATATTCTGGTCCTTGCTTGAGTTAATTGTAGCTACTGCTAGTTCATTTTGATGGATACGACCTTGGTTCCCTAGGCACGAGTTGCCTCTGCTGAGTTTCGTTTCTGCTACTCAGCTCCTGATCTTGTTGAATGTGAAACCTTTCTCGACTGGCCTAAGTAATTTTGGTTAATTCTGCTTTGTGCAAAGTGAACATATACTTCATGTAAAGTGCTTTAATTGAGGTAGATATGTCACTTGCCACACTATTCCTTTACTAAGCATAGCAAGCCGCATGATTCTCTTAGCTTTCTTGCAGTTCCAAGCATATGTACACGTGTAAACTGATCGAATATATATGCCAGGTTTACAGCTTAAGCTTCTTTTATTTGACATCGCCTTCACACTCTAAGTTCAGAATATCCATATTCATGGCGTTTTTGTGTCTTTATGTCATTCTCTGGTCGTCATTTCTTCTATAGGTGAGTCAGGTTTTGACGTAACCATTCGTCTTTCATTAAGACCTTTTTTGGTTTCTTCAGGGACTGTACTCAGAAGATCTTCATTTCGTCTCATTTGTTGATATGGCTTTCTCAATGGGTACCTTACTGTCTATGGCTTCCTTGGTACTGGTACTGTAATAGACATCGTTCTTCTGATAGGTACTATACAGAGCCCTACCGCAGCTCTCTGCAGGTTTATTTGTTCATCATACATCACATATCTCGGTGTGAACGTTCCTGGTACTTCAAAATGGGTGGTTGGAGTGCAGCCTGTATTTGGGGCCTCCTCTACACTAGGCACCCACTGGACAACACAACATCCAGGTGGACAGTCCGCCAGCAGAGCAGTCACCTGACACATGGGCCAGGCGGGACTGACTCATCTCTGCATTCTCCAGAGGTGGATCATTTGGTGACAGTTACATCTTCTGCTACAGTGCCTAGAAGCAGTGGGACTTCGGCATGAAGCACTATGTGGAAACGTGATATTAAAAAGAGACACAATGGCAACACTGTGCCTGAAAACAAGAAATCCAGCATTCTCTTCTTATGCACCAGTGTTGTGGTGCAGCTTCCTGCGACAGCCCTCATCCTCATGCACCCCACTCTCCTGCACTTGAGGTGGGGGTTCCTGCAACAGCTGCCACCCTCGTGCCCTTGAGGTGCAGTTTCCTGCAACAGCTCCCACCCTCGTGCACTTGAGGTGGGGCTTCCTGCGACAGCCGCCACCCTCGTGCACTTGAGGTGGGGCTTCCCGCGAAAGCTGCCACCCTCGTGCACTTGAGGTGGGGCTTCCCGCGAAAGCTGCCACCCTCGTGCACTTGAGCTGGGGCTTCCCGCAAACAGCCGCCACCCTCGTGCACTTGAGCTGGGGCTTCCTGCGACAGCCCCCACCCTCATGCACTTGAGATGCAATTTCCTGCGACAGCCGCCACCCTTGTGCACTTGAGGTGGGGCTTCCCATGACAGCCACCACCCTCGTGCAGTTGAGGTGGGGCTTCCTCAGGGAAGGAAGGTTATCCTGAGAAACCTATTGTCAGACAATGCAAGGCCAAGCTTCCGGCCTCACTACCAGGCATTGCTAGGATGACCCACAAGCCAACAGATAAGCCAAGAGCTCCATCAAACATTCTGTGCGGTGACACAGTCCCTTGGCACCTCTAACACCATCAAGAGAGTGAGTCCATTTCAAAGAGTGCCAGGTCATCTAGGAAAAACAGGCTCAATCTGGCACAGATGTGCCAGATGAAGAACCCAAGACCTGCTCCGTAAAAGAAGTGAATCAAAGAAGAAGAATCAAAATGAGAAGTGGGAGGCAGCGATCAAGGCCCCACAAGGGAATACAAGATACAAACCAATGAGTGAATCAAAGCAAGGAAGAAAACCAAGTGAAGCCATAACCCCAGAGTGAAAGTGAAGGTATCTGCCGGAGGTCCCATGGACAACGACGAGGGAAGGGAATGGAGAAAAGTAGATACAGGGAGAACCAACAACCAAGTTGGAGACACAACCTGGACCAACCAGGGAAAGAAGGAAGCAGGAGAAGGAATTGAGCTGATGATGGGTCTATACCAGGAGGATGTCATCATTACAATCTCAGGAACGTGTAACAACACCAAAGGCAGCGTGAAACCAATGAGTAGAAGGTACCATTATGGGCTCACCACCACCCACACCCAAGCAGGAGACACCACAAACTTGGACCAACCAGGGAAAGACAGAAGCGGGAGGAGGACTTCAGCTGATGAAGGATCTACACCAGGAGGAGGTCATCAGTACAAGCTCAGGAACATGGAACGACACCAAAGGTTGGTGCGCGTCCAATTAATAGAAGGCACCAACATGGATTCACCACCACCTGCACCCAAGCAGGAGACACAACAAACCTGGACCAACGAGGGAAAGAGAGAAGCAGGAGGAGGACTTCAGCTGATGATGGGCCTATACCAGGAGGAGGTCATCACTACAAGCACAGGAGCATGGAATGACACCAAAGACTGGTGCCCCACCAATGAGAAGAAGGCACCAGCATGGACTCACCACCACCCACACCCAAGCAGGAGACACAACAAACCTGGACCAACCAGGGAAAGACAGAAGCAGGAGGAGGACTAGAGCTGAAGAAGGGTCTACACCAGGGTGAGGTCATCACTACAAGCACAGGAACATGGAACGACACCAAAGGCAGCTTCCAAACAATGAGTAGAAGGCACCAGCATGGACTCACCACCACCCACACCCAAGCAGGAGACCCAACAAACCTGGACCAACCAGGGAAAGACAGAAGCAGGAGGAGGACTAGAGCTGATGAAGGGTCTACACCAGGGTGAGGTCATCACTACAAGCACAGGAACATGGAACGACACCAAAGGCAGCTTCTAACCAATGAGTAGAAGGCACCAGCATGGACTCACCACCACCCACACCCAAGCAGGAGACCCAACAAACCTGGACCAACCAGGGAAAGATAGAAGCAGGCGGAGGACTTGAGCTGATGAAGGGTCTGCACCAGGAGGAGGTCATCACTACAAGCACAGGAACATGGAACAACACCAAAGGCAGTTTGCAACCAATGACTAGAAGGCACCAGCATGGACTCACCACCACCCACACCCAAGCAGGAGACCCAACAAACCTGGACCAACCAGGGAAAGATCGAAGCAGGAGGAGAAATTGAGCTGATGAAGGGTCTACACCAGGAGGAGGTCATCACTACAAGCACAGGAACATGGAACGACACCAAAGGCAGCACACGACCAATGAGTAGAAGGCCCCAGCATGGACTCACCACCACCCACACCCAAGCAGGAGACCCAACAAACCTGGACCAACCAGGGAAAGAAAGAAGCAGGAGCAGAACTTGAGCTGATGATGGGTCTACACCAGGAGGAGGTCATCACTACAAGCACAGGAACATGGAACGACACCAAAGGCTTGTGCGCGACCAATGAGTCCGAGGCACCAGCATGGACTCATACCCACCCGCACCGAAGCAGGAGACACAAGAAACCAGGACCACACAAGGGAAAGACCGAAGCAGGAGGAGGACTTGAGCTGATGAAGGCTCTACACCGGGAGGAGGTTATCACTACAAGCACAGGAACATGGAACGACATCAAAGGCAGCACACGACCAATGAGTAGAAGGCACCAGCAGGGACTCACCACCACCTGCACCCAAACAGGAGACACAACAAACCTGTACTAACCAGGGAAAGACAGAAACAGAATGAGGACTTGAGCTGAAAAAGGGTCCACACCAGAAGGGTGTCATCACTACAAGCTCAGGAACATGAAACGATACCAAAGGTGGCACACAACCAATGAGAAGAAGGCACCAGCATGGACTCACCACTACCCACACCCAAGCAGGAGACACAACAAACCTGGACCAACCAGGGAAAGATAGAAGCAGGAGGAGGTCATGAGCTGGTGAAGGGTCTACACCAGGAGGAGATCATCACTACAAGCACAGGAACATAGAATGATACCAAAGGTGGCATACGACCATTGAGTAGAAGGCACCAGCATGGACTCACCACCACCCGCACCCAAGCAGGAGACATAACAAACCTGGACCAACCAGGGAAAGACAGAAGCAGGAGAACGACTTGAGCTGATGAAGGATCTACACCAGGAGGAGGTCATCAGGACAAGCTCAGGAACATGGAACGACACCAAAGACAGCACACGACCAATGAGTAGAAGGTACCAGCACAGACTCGCCACCACCCGCACCCAAGTAGGAGACACAACAAACCTGGACCAACCAGGGAAAGACAAAAGCAGGAGGAGGACTTGAGCTGATGAAGGGTCTACACCAGGAGGAGGTCATCAGGACAAGCACAGGTGCATAGAATGATACCAAAGGCTGGTGCACGACCAATGAGAAAAAGGCACTAGCATGGACTCACCACCACCCACACCCAAGCAGGAGACACAACAAACCTGGACCAACCAGGGAAAGGCCGAAGCAGGAGTAGGACTGAGCTGATCAAGGGTCTTCACCAGGAGGAGGTCAACATTGCAAGCAAAGGAACATGGAACGATACCAAAGGTGGCGCACTACCAATGAGAAGAAGGCACTAGCATGGACTCACCACCACCCACACCCAAGCAGGAGACACAACAAACATGAACCAACCAGGAAAATACAGAAGCCGGAGGAGGACTTGAGCTGATGAAGGATCTACACCAGGAGGAGGTCATTAGGACAAGCTCAGGAACATGAAATGACACCAAAGACAGCACACGACCAATGAGTAGAAGGCACCAACACAGACTCACCACCACCCGCACCCAAGCAGGAGACACAACAAACCTGGACCAACCAGGGAAAGACAGAAGCAGGAGGGGGACTTGAGCTGATGAAGGGTCTACACAAGGAGGAGGTCATCAGGAAAAGCTCAGGACCATGGAATGACACCAAAGGCAGGTGCGCGACCAATGAGAAGAAGGCACCAGCATGGACTCACCACCACCCACACCCAAGCAGGAGACCCAACAAACCTGGACCAACCAGGGAAAGACAGAAGCAGGAGGAGGACTTGAGCTGATGATGGGTCTATACCAGGAGGAGGTCATCACTACAAGCACAGGTGCATGGAATGATACCAAAGGCTGGTGCACGACCAATGAGAAAAAGGCACTAGCATGGACTCACTACCACCCACACCCAAGCAGGAGACACAACAAACCTGGACCAACCAGGGAAAGGCAGAAGCAGGAGTAGGACTTGAGCTGATCAAGGGTCTACACCAGGAGGAGGTCAACACTGCAAGCAAAGGAACATGGAACGATACCAAAGGTGGCGCACTACCAATGAGAAGAAGGCACTAGCATGGACTCACCACCACCCACACCCAAGCAGGAGACACAACAAATATGAACCAACCAGGAAAATACAGAAGCAGGAGGAGGACTTGAGCTGATGAAGGGTCTACACCAGGAGGAGGTCATCACTACAAGCACAGGGACATGGAAGGACACCAAAGGCAGCTTGCAACCAATGAGTAGAAGGCATCAGCATGGACTCACCACCACCCACACAAAAGCAGGAGACACAAAAAACCTGCAACAACCAGGGAAAGACAGAGGAGGAGGAGGACTTGAGCGGAGGATGGGTGTACACGAAGAGGAGGTCATCATTACAAGCTCAGGAAAATGGAACAACACCAAATGCAGCACACGACGAATGAGTAGAAGGCACCAGCATGGACTTGCCACCACCCGCACCCAAGCAGGAGACACAACATATGTGGTCCAACCAGGGAAAGACAGAAGCAGGAGGAGGATTCGAGCTGATGATGGGTCTACACCAGGAGGAGGTCATCAGTACAAGCACAGGAACATGGAACAACACCAAAGGCAGCTTGCAACCAATGAATAGAAGGCACCAGTATAGGCTCAGCACCACCCACACCCAAGCAGGAGACACAAAAAACCTGGACCAACCAGGGAAAGACAGAAACAGGATGAGGATTGAGCTGATGAAGGCTCTACACCAGGAGGAGGCTATCACTACAAGCACAGGAACATGGAACGACATCAATGGCCGGTGCTCAACCAATGAGTAGAAGGCACCAGCATGCACTCACCACCACCCACACCCAAGCAGGAGACACAACAATCCTGGACCAACCAGGGAAATACAGAAGCAGGAGGAGGACTTGAGCTGACAAATGATCTACACCAGAAGGATGTCATCACTACAAGCTCAGGAATATGGATCGATACCAAAGGTGGCGCACGACCAATGAGTAGAAGGCACCAGCATGGACTCACCACCACCCACACCCAAGCAGGAGACACAACAAACCTGGACCAACGAGGGAAAGACAGAAGCAGGAGGTGGAATTGAGCTGATGATTGGCCTAAACCAGGAGGAGGTCATCACTGCAAGCACAGGAACATGGAACAACACCAAAGGCAGGTGCGCGACCAATGAATAGAAGGCACCAGCATGGACTCACCACCACTCACATCAGAGCAGGAGACACAACAAACCTGGACCAACCAGGGAAAGACAGAAGGAGGAGGAGGACTTGAGCAGATGAAGGGTCTACATCAGGAGGAGGTCATCACTACAAGCACAGGAACATGGAGCGACACCAAAGGCAGCACACGACCAATGAGTAAAAGGCCCCAGCATGGACTCACCACCACCTGCACCCAAGAGGAGACACAACAAACCTGGACCAACCAGGGAAAGACAGAAAAGCAGTAGGACTTGAGCTGATGATGGGTCTACACCAGGAGGAGGTCATCACTACAAGCACCGAAACATGAAACGACACCAAAGGCTTGTACGCGACCAATGAGAAGGCACAGGAACATGGAACGACACCAAAGGCTTGTGCGCGACCAATGAGTCGGAGGCACCAGCATGGACTCACACTCACCCGCACCCAAGCAGGAGACACAAAAAACCAGGAACACACAAGGGAAAGACCGAAGCAGGAGGAGGACTTGAGCTGATGAAGGCTCTACACCAGGAGGAGGTTATCACTACAAGCACAGGAACATAGAACGACATCAAAGGCAGCACACGACCAATGAGTAGAAGGCACCAGCATGGACTCACCACAACCTGCACCCAAACAGGAGACACAACAAACCTGTACCAACCAGGGAAAGACAGAAACAGAATGAGGACTTGAGCTGACAACATTTCTACACCAGAAGGATGTCATCACTACAAGCTCAGGAACATGGAACGATACCAAAGATGGCACACAACCAATGAGAAGAAGGCACCAGCATGGACTCACCACCACCCACACCCAAGCAGGAGACACAAAAAACCTGGACCAACCAGGGAAAGATAGGAGCAGGAGGAGGACATGAGCTGGTGAAGGGTCTACACCAGGAGGAGGTCATCGCTACAAGCACAGGAACATAGAACAATACCAAAGGTGGCACACAACCAATGAGAAGAAGGCACCAGCATGGACTCACCACCACCCACACCCAAGCAGGAGACACAACAAACCTGGACCAACCAGGGAAAGATAGAAGCAGGAGGAGGACATGAGCTGGTGAGGGGTCTACACCAGGAGGAGGTCATCACTACACGCACAGGAACATAGAACGACACCAAAGGTGGCATACGACCAATGAGTAGAAGGCACCAGCATGGACTCACCACCACCCGCACCTAAGCAGGAGACATAACAAACCTGGACCAACCAGGGAAAGACAGAAGCAGGAGGAGGACTTGAGCTGATGATGTGTCTATGCCAGGAGGAGGTCATCACTACAAGCACATGAGCATGGAATGATACCAAAGGCTGGTGCACGACCAATGAGAAAAAGGCACTAGCATGGACTCACCACCACCCACACCCAAGCAGGAGACACAACAAACCTGGACCAACCAGGGAAAGGCAGAAGCAGGAGTAGGACTTGAGCTGATGAGGGGTCTACACCAGGAGGAGGTCAACACTGCAAGCAAAGGAACATGGAACGATACCAAAGGTGGCGCACTACCAATGAGAAGAAGGCACTAGCATGGACTCACCACCACCCACACCCCAGCAGGAGACACAACAAACATGAACCAACCAGGAAAATACAGAAGCAGGACGAGGACTTGAGCTGATGAAGGGTCTACACCAGGAGGAGGTCATCACTACAAGCACAGGAACATGGAACGACACCAAAGGCAGCTTGCAACCAATGAGTAGAAGGCATCAGCATGGACTCACCACCACCCACATCCAAGCAGGAGACACAACAAACCTGGAACAACCAGGGAAAGACAGAGGGGGAGGAGGACTTGAGCGGTGGATGGGTGTACACGAGGAGGAGGTCATCATTACAAGCTCAGGAAAATGGAACAACACCAAATGCAGCACACGACCAATGAGTAGAAGGCACCAGCATGGACTTGCCACCACCCGCACCCAAGCAGGAGACACAACATATGTGGTCCAACCAGGGAAAGACAGAAGAAGGAGGAGGATTCGAGCTGATTATGGGTCTTGTTATGCTCACCTGGCACCCACAGGGGCGTCGGTCGGACCCGGACTGCTGCGGCCTCCATCCACGTGATGCGTAGTGCAGCGATGACTGATTGGATCTGCCCTCCTAATCTTGTCTGCTTGACTCGTAGAAATATTCTCCTACAAGTGGAGAGATGGATTTAGCCACTTGTCGATTCAAGTGATAGCACCCCCAATGTCCTCCCCACTAATCACCTCTGAAGTACCCTCTCAGCAATCTCACCTTATATTCTTGAAGGATGAGCTCTCCATCCTGCGAAGTACGCAGGGGCGCGTTGATGACCAGTTACTTCACTTGCCTGAAGATAGTGGAAGAGTTGTAGACGAATCCTGACTCCAAAAGGTCCTGGCGAAGAGCCGTAAGTATATAGTTCGTAAGAGTTCAAAATGTCTGGAATTCACTCCTGTCCAATTCCTCTTTTTATCTTGCAGCTTTGACCCAATAAGAAGATTGACAGCTGAAAGTGCTCCGGTAAACGTCTGTGTTACCCAACACTGTCCGTTAAATAATGCCAAGGGTTTAACTTGCTGCTTTCTCCTTTTCTTACGGGTGCGGCATAAGAAGATGTGGCGTGCTGATGAATAATACCTCTGGCGGTAAAATCAGGTAAGCATATGGCGGCTAAAGAGATTGTCTCTGTCTGTTCTCTCTGCTCACCTTGTTGTTTCTTGTCCCCCTTAGGTGCCGGGATTCGGCGATGTAAAGATGAAGACAGTGCCGGATCGAAGAGATGCTGCGTGGAACGGTGAGTATGGCGCGGCGCTGCTGCTGGTGATGTGACGCTTTTAAAATAAAGTCTTTCCTCTGGTTTGAAGATGCGATGAATCCGGGATCAGGTAAGAAATCAGTTAATACTCTTGTTCCAACCTTTGCTTCTTTCCTTCTTTCTAGGTGCTCCAGGTTCGAGGCGGGCGTGGCAGAAGGCTGGATGCTGCTGCTGGCACGGTGAACGTTACGCTGCTGGTTGCAGAATAACGCGAAGCGTGTGCGGCTCTTCGGGCATGGTTTAAATAGCCTCCAAAGTAGCCCCAGGTAGGTATTCCTCCCCGACCACATCCGAGTAACAAAATAGTCCCTAGGTAAAATAGTCCCTTCCAGGCCTCACATGGGCTTGGATCTTCTTGCAGCATGGTCTGCATCAGGTAAGTGTGCACCTATGAGCCTGGCGCCTATGGCGCCAGGACTGATGTCCCATATGTGCCTGGCGCCATAGGCGCCAGGACTGAACCCAGACAGCCCCTAGCAGGGGTTGCTGGGTTTTCTCAAGGCAACATGATGCCTGCTCCCGGGGCTGATGGACGTGGTCTGGATGCCCGGGGATATGCATCATGACAGCACTCCCCCTCAAGGCCCCTCCTAAAGTCGTTCTTCCCCTTGGTCCTGGTTTGTCTGGGAAGTCCCGATGGAATCTCTTCACTAATCGAGGTGCATGAACGTGGTCACTAGGCTCCCATGACCTTTCCTGTGGCCCGTAACCTTTCCAATCGATTAAGTAAAAAAGTTTTGATTTAACCACCTTGTAGTCTAGGTTGTTTTTCACCTCGAAATCAGGTTCCCCATCTATCAAGATAGGATCTGGTGGTTTGGTTAATCTTGTTCCTGGTTGAACTGGTTTTAAAAGTGAAACATGAAAGACAGGATGAATTCGCATATTGGAGGGTAATTCCAGTTTGACGGCCACCGGGTTGATAATGGCCTTAATGGTGTGAGGTCCTAAATATCTAGGATTAAAAGTCTGAGTATCTTTCAGAGGTATGTGTTTTGTTGCTAGCCAAACCTGATCTCCAATTTGGTACTGTGGAGTTTCACTTCTATGTAGATCAGCATTTTTTTTGTATTTCTCTTTTGCTTGCTTCAAATGTTCTGTTGCTTCCTTGAAGGCTTGTGTAATAGTAGAATGCAAATGACTAACTGCGGGCATCTCTAAGTGCTGAGGCGAATCGAGTTCTGAGGTTCGAGGGTGGTGTCCATATGTGGTATAAAAGGGGCTTTGTCCGGTTCCTGAATGTACAGAGTTATTGTATACATATTCGGAAATCCATAAAATATCTTTCCAATTACTTTCGTTCTGGTGAAGCATGCAACGTAGGTACTGTTCAAGGGTCTGGTTGGTCCTCTCCGTCTGACCATCGGTCTGGGGATGGTGACTGGTTGATAACCTTACGTCGATTTGCGCCAATTGGCACATTTCTTCCAAAAATGTGAAACGAATTGACTACCTCGGTCAGAACCAATACGGAAGGAAACCCGTGTATTCGAACGATGTTTTCGAGGAACTCCTTGGCCAGAATTGAAGCAGAAGGTAATCCCTTCAAAGGAATAAAGTCGCCCATCTTGGAAAAAAGATCCACAATAACTAGAATGGAGTTAAATCCATTACATGGAGGTAGATCAGTAATAAAGTCTAAAGACAAGGTGTGCCATGGTGTAGGTGGAATATCCAAAGGTTGTAAAAGGCCAGCTGTTTTTTTCTTCTGACTTTTGTTTTGGGCGCAAATGCCGCAAGACATCACAAATGACTTTATATCTTTGTGCCAGGTGGGCCACCAGAATTGTCTCTTAATTTTAGCTTCGGTTTTTGCGATACCTGGGTGACCTTCCATCAGGTGATCATGATAATTGGAGATGACAAGTTCCTGTAATTCCTTGTGTGGTAGAAATAGTCGTCCTTGATAGTGGGGGATCATTGATGACTGAGTAATCCGGGCCTTTCTTTACCCAGTCCTGCAGGGCTGCTGGATCGAAGAGTTGTTGGATTTTTAAATGAATTTCTTCTAGTGTCTGTAAAGTAGTTATGCCAAGAATTGTTTGTTCTGAAATTATAGGCACCGGCTCCGGGTTCGCATATGCTTCTTCCATTCCTATTCGGGATAAGGCATCTGCCTTGCCATTTTTACAGCCTGGTCGATAAGTGATCACAAAATCGAATTTGGCAAAGAACAATGCCCATCGAAGTTGGCACGATGATTGGGCTTTGGCTGTTTTTAGGTACTGCAAGTTCCGGTGATCGGTGATTACAGTAATGGTATGCCTGGCACCGAGAAAATAGTGTCGCCAAGCCTTAAAGGCGGATTTGATGGATAATAACTCTTTATCGGTAACCGCATAGTTTAACTCGGGTGCCGAGAACTTTCTGGACCAAAATGCCACTGGATGAAGTTGACCAGTTTCAGGATCCTTCTGGGACAAGACAGCTCCCATGGCTAAACTGGATGCATCAGTTTCCACTATGCATGGAAGCTCTGGGCGTGGATGTCTTAAGACAGGCGCAGACGTGAATTTCGCTTTCAGCTCTTGGAAGGCCTTTTCAGCCTCTTCGGTCCACAAGAAGCGTTTGTTCTTTCGCAAAATTGCTGTGATGGGATGTACAACATGTGAGAAGTCCGGAATGAATCTGCGGTAGAAATTGGCAAATCCAAGCATGCTTTGTACCCCTTTAACTGAACTAGGTGATGGTCACTTGAGAATTGCGTCCACCATTCGTGAGTCCATTCGGACTCCTTTTGGAGTCAGGATAAATCCAAGGAATTCAACTTCCGTAACATGAAAAACACATTTTTCCAATTTTGCATATAACTTGTGCTAGCATAGTTTCTCAAGGACTGCACGTACGTGCTTAACATGGTCTGATTCTGAGGAGGAGTACACTAGAATATCGTCTATGTATACGACAACACAGACGTCAATGAGTTCGCGAAGGACATCGTTCATAAAATACTGGAAGGCTGCTGGTGCATTGCACAACCCGAAGGGCATCACCTGATACTCGAATAATCCGTACTTGGTGCGAAAGGCCATCATCCATTCGTCGCCTTTCTTTACACGTACCAGATGATATGCCCCTCGGAGATCTAACTTAGTGTAGATACAAGCATCCTTCACATGGTCTAGTAGTTCAGGGATCAGAGGCAACGGGTATCGGTTCTTAACAGTTATCTGGTTCAATGCGCGGTAGTCTATGCACATTCTGAGGTCACCTTCCTTTTTGGGTACGAAGAACAAAGCTGAAGATGCAGGGGACTTGGATGGGCGAATAAAGCCATTGGCAAGGTACTGGTCTAAGTATTGTCGTAGGTGAAGGTTCTCAGGTTCTATAAGGGCATAGATCCTGCTACAAGGGGGTTGTGCACCGGGTATGAGATCGATTTGACAATCGTACGATCTGTGAGGAGGTAAGGTGTTTGCCTGTTCCTTTTGGAAGACATCCTGGAATTCTTGGTATTCTGGAGGTAGTTGCATGATTGCTGTGGTTACTGTGGCCAGGCCTGCGTTCTGATTTTTCTTTGGGTAACAGGTTTGTGCACAATCCGGGAAGGTTATTCTCTTCTCTCGCCAATCAATACAAGGATTATGTGTTTCCAACCAAGGTATCCCCAGTATTATTTGGAACTGTTGGGCTTTGATTAGATCAAACACAATAGTCTCTCGATGCCCATCCTGACCCAATAGTGTCATCTCTGCGGAGGAGTGAGTTACAGGCCCAGAGGCAATTTCAGTTCCATCGACTGTGGTGATGACATCTGAGGTGGTTTTTTCGGCAGAGTGGTAGATTCATCCTGGAAGCCAATTCATAGTCCACATTGTTTCCTATGGCCCCGCTATTAATGTATGCCCTTACTGCGTGCATACGCGATGGCTGCCCTGGATCTACAAGGACCATTGGTATGATGAAATGCAAGGTCTGAGTATCCTTCTTCAAGCTCGGCAAGCGGGCCTCTACGCTTGTCGGGCGTGGTCGTTTCCCGAGTCTGACTTCATATGGCTTTTATCAGCAGCTCCTAGCGCCTTCTTGGGTGGTTTTATAGGGCAATCCCGTAGAAAATGTCCAGAAGTTCCACAATATAGACACAATTGCATTTGCCGTCTCCTTTCCCTTTCCTTTTGAGTTAAGGGTCCTTTGACCCCCCCCGATTTGCATAGGTTCTGATGCATCTGTTCCTGTGGGGGCAATGTTGGATTTAACCAATACCCGATTTTTGGACTTAGCTCCATCAGCCTTTATATTCTGGAGTTGATGATCCAGCTGGGCCACTAAGTCTTTAAACTCTGCGCAATCCTGAGGTGGGTTCACAACTTGAGCCAAGACGTCTTTAAGTTCTCCCCGAAGTCCACGATGAAACAATGTAATTCGTTTTTCCTCAGGCCATCCGGTTTCCACCACCAATCTATTGAAGGTTGCGATATAAGTTAGCAGATCCTGGTTACCCTGTCGTAAGGATAAGAGTTTGTTATCCAGGGCGTGTCCCTGTGAATGTCTGGCGAATAGTCTTTCCATGCTCATTTGAAAACCCTGAAAATCCCGGAGAAGAGGATCATCCTGGTTGACTAGCGGAATGGACCAATCCGCTGCGCTGCCACTAAAATATGATAATACAAAGGCTACTTTAGCTTGGTCGTTTGGAAAGGCTCCCGGTCTGCATAAAAAGTGCAAGCGGCATTGGTTCATTAACACGGCGAACCTCTTGGGGTCCCCAGCAAAGCGTTCGGGTGGAGCTAACGGAATATTTCCTGGTAAAATCACTTGCACAGGATTGCTTGATGTAGCTGGGGCTGGATTCCCCCCAAACCCAGGTAGGGGTGTTTGTCCAGCTTGGTTTTGCAGCAGTTGTCTAGCGAGATCATCTGTGCGCTCCTTCAATACAATTAGTTCTCTTCTGAGGGCATTAGTCTCTTGGCGAGCAGAGTGCACTTCCGCCCTAAATTCCCCCAATAGTTGGGCCAGTTGGTCGGTTTCTGAGGTCTCCATAACACCCGGGTGGGGATTTGTAGATAGGCTTCGCGTTCTGTTACGCTCACCTTGCTCCCACAGGGGCGTCGGTCGGACCCAGACAGCTGCGGCCTCCACCCACGTGATGCATAGTGCAGCGATGACTGACTGGATCTGCCCTCCTAATCTTGTCTGCTTGACTCGTAGAAATATTCTCCTACAAGTGGAGAGATGGATTTAGCCACTTGTGGATTCAAGTGATAGCACCCCCACTGTCCTCCCCACTAATCACCTCTGAAGTGCCCTCTCAGCAATCTCACCTTATATTCTTGAAGGATGAGCTCTCCATCCTGCGAAGTACGCAGGGGCGCGTTGATGACCAGTTACTTCACTGGCCTGAAGATATTGGAAGAGTTGTAGACGAATCCTGACTCCAAAAGGTCCTGGCGAAGAGCCGTAAGTATATAGTTCGTAAGAGTTCAAAATGTCTGGAATTCACTCCTGTCCAATTCCTCTTTTTATCTTGCAGCTTTGACCCAATAAGAAGATTGACAGCTGAAAGTGCTCCGGTAAACGTCTGTGTTACCCAACACTGTCCGTTAAATAATGCGAAGGGTTTAACTTGCTGCTTTCTCCTTTTCTTACCGGTGCAGCATAAGAAGATGTGGCGTGCTGATGAATAATACATCCGGCGGTAAAATCAGGTAAGCATATGGCGGCTAAAGAGATTGTCTCTTTCTGTTCTCTCTGCTCACCTTGTTGTTTCTTTTCCCCCTTAGGTGCCGTGATTCGGCGATGTAAAGATGAAGACAGCGCCTGATCGAAGAGATGCTGCGTGGAACAGTGAGTATGGCGCGGCGCTGCTGCTGGTGATGCAACGCTTTTAAAATAAAGTCTTTCCTCTGGTTTGAAGATGCGATGAATCCGGGATCAGGTAAGAAATCAGGTAATACTCTTGTTCTAACCTTTGCTTCTTTTCTTCTTTCTAGGTGCTCCAGGTTCGAGGCGGGCGTGGCAGAAGGCTGGATGCTTCTGCTGGCACGGTGAACGTTACGCTGCTGGATGCAGAATAACGCAAAGCGTGTGCTGCGCTTCGGCATGGTTTAAATAGCCTCCAAAGTAGTCCCAGGTAGGTATTCCTCCCTGACCACACCTGAGTAACAAAATAGTCCCTAAGGTAAAGTAGTCCCTTCCAGGCCTCACATGGGTTTGGATCTTCTTGCAGCATGGTCTGCATCAGGTAAGTGTGCACCTATGAGCCTGGTGCCTATGGCGCCAGGACTGATGTCCCATATGAGCCTGGTGCCATAGGCGCCAGGACTGAACCCAGACAGCCCCTAGCAGGGGTTGCTGGGTTTTCTTAAGGCAACATGATGCCTGCCCCCGGGGCTGATGGACGTGGTCTGGATGCCCGGGGGTATGCATCATGACAGGTCTACACCAGGAGGAGGTCATCAGTACAAGCACAGGAACATGGAACGACACCAAAGGCAGCTTGCAACCAATGAATAGAAGGTACCAGTATAGGCTCACCACCACCCACACCCAAGCAGGAGACACAACAAACTTGGACCAACCAGGGAAAGACAGAAACAGGATGAGGACTTGAGCTGATGAAGGCTCTACACCAGGAGGAGGCTATCACTACAAGCACAGGAACATGGAACGACATCAAAGGCCGGTGCCCAACCAATGAGTAGAAGGCACCAGCATGGACTCACCACCACCGACACCCAAGCAGGAGACACAACAATCCTGGACCAACCAGGGAAAGACAGAAGCAGGAGGAGGACTTGAGCTGACAAATGATCTACACCAGAAGGATGTCATCACTACAAGCTCAGGAACATGGATCGATACCAAAGGCGGTGCACGACCAATGAGTAGAAGGCACCAGCATGTACTCACCACCACCCACACCCAAGCAGGTGACACAACAAACCTGGACCAATGAGGGAAAGACAGAAGCAGGAGGTGGAATTGAGCTGATGATTGACCTAAACTAGGAGGAGGTCATCACTGCAAGCACAGGAACATGGAACAACACCAAAGGCCGGTGCGCGACCAATGAATAGAATGCACCAGCATGGACTCACCACCAGCCACACCCAAGCAGGAGACACAACAAACCTGGACCAACCAGGGAAAGATAGAAGGAGGAGGAGGACTTGAGCTGATGAAGGGTCTACACCAGGAGGAGGTCATCACTACAAGCACAGGAACATGGAACGACACCAAAGGCAGCACACGACCAATCAGTAGAAGGCCCCAGCATGGACTCACCATCACCTGCACCCAAGAGGAGACACAACAAACCTGGACCAACCAGGGAAAGACAGAAAAGCAGCAGGACTTGAGCTGATGATGGGTCTACACCAGGAGGAGGTCATCACTACAAGCACAGGAACATGAAACGACACCAAAGGCTTGTACGCGGCCAATGAGTAGAAGGCACCAGCATAGACCCAACACCATCCACACCCAAGCAGGAGACACAACAAACCTGGACCAACCAGGGAAAGACAGAAGCAGGAGCAGGACTTGAGCTGATGAAGGGTCTACACCAGGAGGAGGTCATCACTACAAGCACAGGAACATGGAACGACACCAAAGGCTTGTGCGCGACCAATGAGTCGGAGGCACCAGCATGGACTCATACTCACCCGCACCCAAGCAGGAGACACAAGAAACCAGGACCACACAAGGGAAAGACCGAAGCAGGAGGAGGACTTGAGCTGATGAAGGCTCTACACGAGGAGGAGGTTATCACTACAAGCACAGGAACATGGAACGACGTCAAAGGCAGCACACAACCAATGAGTAGAAGGCACCAGCATGGACTCACCACCACCTGCACACAAACAGGAGACACAACAAACCTGTACCAACCAGGGAAAGACAGAAGCAGAATGAGGACTTGAGCCTGCAAAAGGTCTACACCAGAAGGATGTCATCACTACAAGCTCAGGAACATGGAACGATACCAAAGGTGGCACACAACCAATGAGAAGAAGGCACCAGCATGGACTCACCACCACCCACACCCAAGCAGGAGACACAACAAACCTGGACCAACCAGGGAAAGATAGAAGCAGGAGGAGCACACGAGCTGGTGAAGGGTCTACACCAGGAGGAGGTCATCACTACAAGCACAGGAACATAGAACGATACCAAAGGTGGCATACGACCAATGAGTAGAAGGCACCAGCATGGACTCACCACCACCCGCATCCAAGCAGGAGACATAACAAACCTGGACCAACCAGGGAAAGACAGAAGCAGGAGGACGACTTGAGCTCATGAAGGGTCTACACCAGGAGGAGGTCATCAGGACAAGCTCAGGAGCATAGAACGACACCAAAGGCAGGTGCGCGACCAATGAGAAGAAGACACCAGCATGGACTCACCAGCACTCACACCCAAGCAGGAGACACAACAAACCTGGACCAACCAGGGAAAGGCAGAAGCAGAAGTAGGACTTGAGCTGATGAAGGGTCTACACCAGGAGGAGGTCAACACTGCAAGCAAAGGAACATGGAACGATACCAAAGGTGGCGCACTACCAATGAGAAGAAAGCACTAGCATGGACTCACCACCACCAACACCCAAGCAGGAGACACAACAAACATGAACCAACCAGGAAAATACAGAAGCAGGAGGAGGACTTGAGCTGATGATGGGTCTACACCAGGAGGAGGTCATCGCTACAAGCACAGGAACATGGAACGACATCAAAGACAGCTTGCAACTAATGAGTAGAAGGCATTAGTATGGACTCACCACCACCCACACCCAAGCAGGAGACACAACAAACCTGGAACAACCAGGGAAAGACAGAGGAGGAGGAGGACTTGAGCGGAGGATGGGTCTACACGAGGAGGAGGTCATCATTACAAGCTCAGGAAAATGGTACAACACCAAATGCAGCACACGACCAATGAGTAGAAGGCACCAGCATGGACTTGCCACCATCCACACCCAAGCAGGAGACACAACATATGTGGTCCAACCAGGGAAAGACAGAAGCAGGAGGAGGATTCAAGCTGATGATGGGTCTACACCAGGAGGAGGTCATCAGTACAAGCACAGGAACATGGAACGACAACAAAAGGCAGCTTGCAACCAATGAATAGAAGGCACCAGTATAGGCTCACCACCACCCACACCCAAGCATGAGACACAACAAACCTGGACCAACCAGGGAAAGACAGAAACAGGATGAGGACTTGAGCTGATGAAGGCTCTACACCAGGAGGAGGCTATCACTACAAGCACAGGAACATGGAACGACTTCAAAGGCCGGTGCACAACCAATGAGTAGAAGGCACTACCATGGACTCACCACCACCCACACCCAAGCTGGAGACACAACAATCCTGGACTAACCAAGGAAAGACAGAATCAGGAGGAGGACTTGAGCTGACAAATAATCTACACCAGAAGGATGTCATCACTACAAGCTCAGGAACATGGATCTGTACCAAAGGTGGCGCACGACCAATGAGTAGAAGGCACCAGCATGGAATCACCACCACCCACACCCAAGCAGGAGACACAACAAACCTGGACCAACAAAGGAAAGACAGAAGCAGGAAGTGGAATTGAGCTGATGATTGGCCTAAACCAGGAGGAGGTCATCACTGCAAGCACAGGAACATGGAACAACACCAAAGGCCGGTGCGCGACCAATGAATAGAAGGCACCAGCATAGACTCACCACCACCCACACCCAAGCAGGAGACACAACAAACCTGGACCAACCAGGGAAAGACAGAAGGAGGAGGAGGACTTGAGATGATGAAGGGTCTACACCAGGAGGATGTCATCACTACAAGCTCAGGAACATGGATCGATACCAAAGGTGGCGCACGACCAATGAGTAGAAGGCACCAGCATGGAATCACCACCACCCACACCCAAGCAGGAGACACAACAAACCTGGACCAACGAGGGAAAGACAGAAGCAGGAGGTGGAATTGAGCTGATGATTGGCCTAAACCAGGAGGAGGTCATCACTGCAAGCACAGGAACATGGAACAACACCAAAGGCCGGTGCGCGACCAATGAATAGAAGGCACCAGCATGGACTCACCACCACCTGCACCCAAGAGGAGACACAACAAACCTGGACCAACCAGGCAAAGACAGAAAAGCAGCAGGACTTGAGCTGATGATGGGTCTACACCAGGAGGAGGTCATCACTACAAGCACAGGAACATGAAATGACACCAAAGGCTTGTACGCGACCAATGAGTAGAATGAGTAGAAGGCACCAGCATAGACTCACCACCATCCACACCCAAGCAGGAGACACAACAAACCTGGACCAACCAGGGAAAGACAGAAGCAGGAGCAGGACTTGAGCTGATGATGGGTCTACACCAGGAGGAGGTCATCACTACAAGCATAGGAACATGGAACGACACCAAAGGCTTGTGTGAGACCAATGAGTCGGAGGCACCAGCATGGACTGACACCAACCCACACCCAAGCAGGAGACACAAGAAACCAGGACCACACAAGGGAAAGACAGAAGCAGGAGGAGGCCTTGAGCTGATGAAGGCTCTATACCAGGAGGAGGTTATCACTACAAGCACAGGAACATGGAACAACATCAAAGGCAGCACACGACCAATGAGTAGAAGGCACCAGCATGGACTCACCACCACCTGCACCCAAACAGGAGACACAACAAACCTGTACCAACCAGGGAAAGACAGAAACAGAATGAGGACTGAGCTGACAAAGGGTCTACACCAGAAGGATGTCATCACTACAAGCTCAGGAACATGGAACGATACCAAAGGTGGCACACAACCAATGAGAAGAAGGCACCAGCATAGACTCACCACCACCCACACCCAAGCAGGAGACACAACAAACCTGGACCAACCAGGGAAAGACAGAAGCAGGAGGAGAACTTGAGCTGATGAAGGGTCTACATCAGGAGGAGGTCATCAGGGCAAGCTCAGGAGCATGGAACGACACCAAAGGCAGGGGCGTGACCAATGAGAAGAAGGCACCAGCATGGACTCACCACCACCCACACCCAAGCAGGTGACCCAACAAACCTGGACCAACCATGGAAAGACAGAAGCTGGAGGAGGACTTGAGCTGATGATGGGTCTATACCAGGAGGAGGTCATCACTACAAGCTCAGGAGAATGGAATGATACCAAAGGCTGGTGCACAACCAATGAGAAAAAGGCACTAGCATGGACTCACCACCACCCACACCAAGTAGGAGACACAACAAACCTGGACCAACCAGGGAAAGACAGAAGCAGGAGGAGGACTTGAGCTGACAAATGATCTACACCAGAAGGATGTCATCACTACAAGCTCAGGAACATGGAACGATACCAAAGGTGGTGCACGACCAATGAGTAGAAGGCAACAGCATGGACCCACCACCACCCACACCCAAGCAGGAGACACAACAAACCTGGACCAACGAGGGAAAGACAGAAGCAGGAGGTGGAATTGAGCTGATGATTGGCCTACACCAGGAGGAGGTCATCACTACAAGCACAGGAACATGGAACGACACCAAAGGCAGCACACGACCAATGAGTAGAAGGCCCCAGCATGGACTCACCACCACCTGCACCCAAGAGGAGACACAACAAACCTGGACCAACCAGGGAAAGACAGAAAAGCAGCAGGACTTGAGCTGATGATGGATCTACACCAGGAGGAGGTCATCACTACAAGCACAGGAACATGAAACGACACCAAAGGCTTGTACGCGACCAATGAGTAGAAGGCACCAGCATAGACTCACCACCATCCACACCCAAGCAGGAGACACAACAGACCTGGACCACACAAGGGAAACACCAAAGCAGGAGGAGGACTTGAGCTGATGAAGGCTCTACACCAGGAGGAGGTTATCACTACAAGCACAGGAACATGGAACGACATCAAAGGCAGCACACGACCAATGAGTAGAAGGCACCAGCATGGACTCACCACCACCTGCACCCAAACAGGAGACACAACAAACCTGTACCAACCAGGGAAAGACAGAAACAGAATGAGGACTTGAGCTGACAAAGGGTCTACACCAGAAGGATGTCATCATTACAAGCACAGGAACATAGAACGATACCAAAGGTGGCATACGACCAATGAGTAGAAGGCACCAGCATGGACTCACCACCACCCACACCCAAGCAGGAGACCCAACAAACCTGGACCAACCAGGGAAAAACAGAAGCAGGAGGAAGACTTGAGCTGATGAAGGGCCTACACCAGGAGGGGGTCATAAGTACAAACTCAGGAACATGGAACAACACCAAAGACAGCACACGACCATTGAGAAGAAGGCACCAGCACAGACCCACCACCACCCAAGCAGGAGACACAAGAAAGCTGGCCAACCAGAGAAAGATAGAAGCAGAAGGAGGACATGAGCTGATGATGGGTCTACACCAGGAGGAGGTCATCAGTAAAAGCTCAGGAAAATGGAACGACACCCAAGGTTGGTGCGCGTCCAATTAATAGAAGGCACCAGCATGGATTCACCACCACCTGCACCCAAGCAGGAGACACAACAAACCTGGACCAACGAGGTAAAGAGAGAAGCAGGAGGAGGACTTGAGCTGGTGAAGAGTCTACACCAGGAGGAGGTCATCACTACAAGGTCAGGAACATGGAACGACACCAAAGGCAGGTGCACGACCAATGAGAAGAAGGCACTAGCATGGACTCACCACCACCCATACCCAAGCAGGAGACACAAAAACCTGGACCAACCAGGGAAAGACAGAAGCAGGCGGAGGACTTGAGTTGATGATGGGCCTTTACCAGGAGGAGGTCATCACTACAAGCACAGGAGAATGGAATGACTCCAAAGACTGGTGCCCGACCAATGAGAAGAAGGCACCAGCATGGAATCACCACCACCCACACCCAAGCAGGAGACACAACAAACCTGGACCAACCAGGGAAAGACAGACGCAGGAGGAGGACTTGAGCTGATGATGAGTCTACACCAGGAGGAGGTCATCACTGCAAGCACAGGAACATGGAACGACACCAAAGGCAGCTTCCAACCAATGAGTAGAAGGCACCAGCATGGACTCACCACCACCCACACCCAAGTACGAGACCCAACAAATCTGGCCCAACCAGGGAAAGATAGAAGCAGGAGGAGGACTTGAGCAGATGAATGGTCTACACCAGGAGGAGGTCATCACTACAAACACAGGAACATGGAACGACACCAAAGGCAGCGCACGACCAATGAGTAGAAGGCCCCAGCATGGACTCACCACCACCTGCACCCAAGAGGAGACACAACAAACCTGGACCAACCAGGCAAAGACAGAAAAGCAGCAGGACTTGAGCTGATGATGGGTCTACACCAGGAGGAGGTCATCACTACAAGCACAGGAACATGAAATGACACCAAAGGCTTGTACGCGACCAATGAGTAGAATGAGTAGAAGGCACCAGCATAGGCTCACCACCATCCACACCCAAGCAGGAGACACAACAAACCTGGACCAACCAGGGAAAGACAGAAGCAGGAGCAGGACTTGAGCTGATGATGGGTCTACACCAGGAGGAGGTCATCACTACAAGCACAGGAACGTGGAACGACACCAAAGGCTTGTGTGCGACCAATGAGTCGGAGGCACCAGCATGGACTGACACCAACCCACACCCAAGCAGGAGACACAAGAAACCAGGACCACACAAGGGAAAGACAGAAGCAGGAGGAGGCCTTGAGCTGATGAAGGCTCTATACCAGGAGGAGGTTATCACTACAAGCACAGGAACATGGAACAACATCAAAGGCAGCACACGACCAATGTGTAGAAGGCACCAGCATGGACTCACCACCACCTGCACCCAAACAGGAGACACAACAAACCTGTACCAACCAGGGAAAGACAGAAACAGAATGAGGACTTGAGCTGACAAAGGGTCTACACCAGAAGGATGTCATCACTACAAGCTCAGGAACATGGAACGATACCAAAGGTGGCACACAACCAATGAGAAGAAGGCACCAGCATGGACTCATCACCACCCACACCCAAGCAGGAGACACAACAAACCTGGACCAACCAGGGAAAGACAGAAGCAGGAGGAGAACTTGAGCTGAGGAAGGGTCTACATCAGGAGGAGGTCATCAGGGCAAGCTCAGGAGCATGGAACGACACCAAAGGCAGGGGCGTGACCAATGAGAAGAAGGCACCAGCATAGACTCACCACCACCCACAGCCAAGCAGATGACCCAACAAACCTGGACCAACCATGGAAAGACAGAAGCAGGAGGAGGACTTGAGCTGATGATGGGTCTATACCAGGAGGAGGTCATCACTACAAGCACAGGAGCATGGAATGATACCAAAGGCTGGTGCACAACCAATGAGGAAAAGGCACTAGCATGGACTCACCACCACCCACACCAAGTAGGAGACACAACAAACCTGGACCAACCAGGGAAAGACAGAAGCAGGAGGAGGACTTGAGCTGACAAATGATCTACACCAGAAGGATGTCATCACTACAAGCTCAGGAACATGGAACGATACAAAAGGTGGTGCACGACCAATGAGTAGAAGGCAACAGCATGGACTCACCACCACCCACACCCAAGCAGGAGACACAACAAACCTGGACCAACGAGGGAAAGACAGAAGCAGGAGGAGGACTTGAGCTGATGATGGGTCTACACCAGGAGGAGGTCATCACTACAAGCACAGGAACATGAAATGACACCAAAGGCTTGTACGCGACCAATGAGTAGAATGAGTAGAAGGCACCAGCATAGGCTCACCACCATCCACACCCAAGCAGGAGACACAACAAACCTGGACCAACCAGGGAAAGACAGAAGCAGGAGCAGGACTTGAGCTGATGATGGGTCTACACCAGGAGGAGGTCATCACTACAAGCACAGGAACGTGGAACGACACCAAAGGCTTGTGTGCGACCAATGAGTCGGAGGCACCAGCATGGACTGACACCAACCCACACCCAAGCAGGAGACACAAGAAACCAGGACCACACAAGGGAAAGACAGAAGCAGGAGGAGGCCTTGAGCTGATGAAGGCTCTATACCAGGAGGAGGTTATCACTACAAGCACAGGAACATGGAACAACATCAAAGGCAGCACACGACCAATGTGTAGAAGGCACCAGCATGGACTCACCACCACCTGCACCCAAACAGGAGACACAACAAACCTGTACCAACCAGGGAAAGACAGAAACAGAATGAGGACTTGAGCTGACAAAGGGTCTACACCAGAAGGATGTCATCACTACAAGCTCAGGAACATGGAACGATACCAAAGGTGGCACACAACCAATGAGAAGAAGGCACCAGCATGGACTCATCACCACCCACACCCAAGCAGGAGACACAACAAACCTGGACCAACCAGGGAAAGACAGAAGCAGGAGGAGAACTTGAGCTGAGGAAGGGTCTACATCAGGAGGAGGTCATCAGGGCAAGCTCAGGAGCATGGAACGACACCAAAGGCAGGGGCGTGACCAATGAGAAGAAGGCACCAGCATAGACTCACCACCACCCACAGCCAAGCAGATGACCCAACAAACCTGGACCAACCATGGAAAGACAGAAGCAGGAGGAGGACTTGAGCTGATGATGGGTCTATACCAGGAGGAGGTCATCACTACAAGCACAGGAGCATGGAATGATACCAAAGGCTGGTGCACAACCAATGAGGAAAAGGCACTAGCATGGACTCACCACCACCCACACCAAGTAGGAGACACAACAAACCTGGACCAACCAGGGAAAGACAGAAGCAGGAGGAGGACTTGAGCTGACAAATGATCTACACCAGAAGGATGTCATCACTACAAGCTCAGGAACATGGAACGATACAAAAGGTGGTGCACGACCAATGAGTAGAAGGCAACAGCATGGACTCACCACCACCCACACCCAAGCAGGAGACACAACAAACCTGGACCAACGAGGGAAAGACAGAAGCAGGAGGAGGACTTGAGCTGATGATGGGTCTATACCAGGAGGAGGTCATCACTACAAGAACAGGAACATGGAACGACACCAAAGGCAGCACACGACCAATTAATAGAAGACCCCAGCATAGACTCACCACCACCTACACCCAAGAGGAGACACAACAAACCTGGAGCAACAAGGGAAAGACAGAAAAGCAGCAGGACTTGAGCTGATGATGGGTCTACACCGGGGGGAGGTCATCACTACAAGCACAGGAACATGAAACGACACCAAAGGCTTGTACGCGACCAATGAGTAGAAGGCACCAGCATAGACTCACCAACATCCACACCCAAGCAGGAGACACAACAAACCTGGACCAACCAGGGAAAGACAGAAGCAGGAGCAGGACTTGAGCTGATGATGGGTCTAGACCAGGAGGAGGTCATCACTACAAGCACAGGAACATGGAACGACACCAAAGGCTTGTGCGCGACCAATGAGTCGGAGGCACCAGCATGGACTCACACCCACCCGCACCCAAGCAGGAGACACAAGAAACCTGGACCACACAAGGGAAAGACCGAAGCAGGAGGAGGACTTGAGCTGATGAAGGCTCTACACCAGGAGGAGGTTATCACTACAAGCACAGGAACATGGAACGACATCAAAGGCAGCACACGACCAATGAGTAGAAGGCACCAGCATGGACTCACCACCACCCACACCCAAGCATGAGACACAACAAACCTGGACCAACCAGGGAAAGACAGAAACAGGATGAGGACTTCAGTTGATAAAGGCTCTACACCAGGAGGAGGCCCTCACTACAAGCACAGGAACATGGAACGACATCAAAGGCCGGTGCACAACCAATGAGTAGAAGGCACCAGCATGGACTCACCACCACCCACACCCAAGCAGGAGACACAACAAACCTGGACCAACCAGGGAAAAACAGAAGCAGGAGGACGACTTGAGCTGATGAAGGGTCTACACCAGGAGGAGGTCATCACTGCAAGCACAGGAACATGGAACGATACCAAAGGTGGCGCACGACCAATGATTAGAAGGCACCAGCATGGACTCACCACCACCCACACCCAAGCAGGAGACACAACAAACCTGGACCAACAAGGGAAAGACAGAAGCAGGAAGTGGAATTGAGCTGATGATTGGCCTACACCAGGAGGAGGTCATCACTGCAAGCACAGGAACATGGAACAACACCAAAGGCCGGTGCGCGACCAATGAATAGAAGGCAAGCATGCACTCACCCCCACCCAGACCCAAGCAGGAGACACAACAAACCTGGACAAACCAGGGAAAGACAGAAGGAGGAAGAGGACTTGAGTTGATGAAGACTCTATACCAGGAGAAGGTCATTACGACAAGCTCAGGAACATGGAACGACACCAAAGGCTTATGCGCGACCAATGAGTCGGAGGCAGCAGCATGGACTCACCCCCAAGCGAACCCAAGCAGGAGACACAACAAACCGGGACCACACAAGGGAAAGACAGAAGGGGTAGAGGACTTGAGCTGATGAAGGCACTACACCAGGAGGAGGTTATCACTACAAGCATAGGGACATGGAACAACATCAAAGGCCGGTGCACAAACAATGAGTAGAAGGCACCAGCATGGACTCACCACCACCCACATACAAGCAGGAGACACAACAAACCTTGACCAACCAGGGAAAGGTGGAAGTAGGAGGAGGACTTGAGCTAATGATGGGTCTATACCAGGAGGAGGTCATCATTAAAATTTCAGGAACATATAACAACACCAAAGGCAGTGTGAAACCAATGAGTAGAAGGCACCATTATGGGCTCACCACCACCCACACCCAGGCAGGAGACACAACAAACTTGGACCAACCTGGGAAAGATAGAAACAGAATGAGGACTTGAGCTGACAAAGGGTCTACACCAGAAGGATGTCATCACTACAAGCTCAGGAACATGGAACAATACCAAAGGTGGCACACGACCAATGAGAAGAAGGCACCAGCATGGACTCACCACCACCCACACCCAAGCAGGAGACACAACAAACCTGGACCAACCAGGGAAAAACAGAAGCAGGAGGACGACTTGAGCTGATGAAGGGTCTACACCAGGTCGAGGTCATCAGCACAAGCTCAGGAGCATGGAACGACACCAAAGGTAGGTGCGCGACCAATGAGAGTAAGGCACCAGCATGGACTCACCACCACCCGCACCCAAGCAGGAGACACTACAAACCTTGACCAACCAGGGAAAGACAGAAGCAGGAGGAGGACTTGAGCTGACAAATGATCTACACCAGAAGGATGTCATCACTACAAGCTCAGGAACATGGAACGATACCAAAGGTGGCGCACAACCAATAAGTAGAAGGCACCAGCATGGACTCACCAGCACCCACACCAAAGCAGGAGACACAACAAACCTGGACCAACGAGGGAAAGACAGAAGCAGGAGGTGGAATTGAGCTGATGATTGGCCTACACCATCAGAAGGTCATCACTGCAAGCATAGGGACATGGACCAACAGGAAAGGCTGGTGCACGACCAATGAATAGAAGGTACCAGCATACACTCACCACCACCACCACCTAAGCAGGCGACAAACAAACCTGGACAACGAAAGTAAAGACAGAAGCAAGAGGAGGTCTTGGGCTGATGAAGGGTCTACACTAGGAGGAGGGAATCACTACAAGCTCAGGAACATGGACCAACCAGGGAAAAACAGAAGTAGGAGGAGGACTTGAGCTGACAAATGGTCTACACCAGTAGTATGTCATCATTACAAGCACAGGAACATGGAACAACACCAAAGGTGGTGCACAACCAATGAGAAGAAGGCACTAACATGGACTCACCACCACCCACACCCAAGCAGGAGACACAACAAACCTGGACCAACCAGGGAAAGACAGAAGCAGGAGGAGGACGTCAGCTGATGAAGGGTCTATACCAGGAGGAGGTCATCAGTACAAGCTCAGGAACATGGAACGATACCAAAGGTGGCACACGACCAATGAGTAGAAGGCACCAGCATGGACTCACCACCACCCACACCCTAGCAGGAGACACAACAAACCTGGACCAACGAGGGAAAGACAGAAGCAGGAGGTGGAATTGAGCTGATGATTGGCCTACACCAGGAGGAGGTCATCACTGCAAGCATAGGGACATGGACCAACAGGAACCACAACAATTCTGGACCAACCAGAGAAAGACAGAAGTAGAAGGAGGACTTGAGCTGACAAATGATCTACACCAGAAGGATGTCATCACTACAAGCTCAGGAACATGGAACGATACCAAAGATGGCGCATGACCAATGAGTAGAAGGCACCAGCATGGACTCAACACCACCCACACCCAAGACCGAGACACAACAAACCTGGACCAACGAGGGAAAGACAATGCAGGAGGTGGAATTGAGCTGATGATGGGGCTACACCAGGAGGTCGTCATCACTGCAAGCACAGGAACATGGAACAACCCCAAAGGCCGGTGCGCGACCAATGAATAGAAGGCACCAGCGTGCACTCACCACAACCCACACCCAAGCAGGAGACAAACAAACCTGGACCACGAAAGGGAAGATAGAAGCAGGAGGAGGTCTTGGGCTGATGAAGGGTGTACACTAGGAGGAGGGCATCACTACAAGCTCAGGAACGTGGAATAACACCAAAGGCAGACTGCAACCAATGAGTAAAAGGCACCAGCATGGACTCACCACCACCCACACCCAAGCAGGAGACACAACAAACCTGGACCGCACAAGGGAAAGACCGAAGCAGGAGGAGGACTTGAACTGATGAAGGCTCTACACCAAGAGGAGGCTGTCACTACAAGCACAGGAACATGGAACGACATCAAAGGCTGGTGCACAACCAATGAGTAGAAGGCACCAGCTTGGACTCACCACCACCGACACCCAAGTAGGAGACACAACAATCCTGGACCAGCCAGGGAAAGACAGAAGCAGGAGGAGGACTTGAGCTGACAAATGATCTAAACCAGAAGTATGTCATCACTACAAGCACAGGAACATGGAACAATACCAAAGGTGGCGCACGACCAATAAGTAGAAGGCACCAGCATGGACTCACCACCACCCACACCCAAGCAGGAGACACAACAAACCTGGACCAACGAGGGAAAGACAGAAGCAGGAGGTGGAATTGAGCTGATGATTGGCCTACACCAGCAGGAGGTCATCACTGCAAACATAGGGACATGGACCAACAGGAAAGGCTGGTGGTGCACGACCAATGAATAGAAGGCACCAGCATTCACTCACCACCACCAACACCTAAGCAGGAGACAAACAAACTTGGACAACGAAAGGAAAGACAGAAGCAGGAGGAGGTCTTGGGCTGATGCAGGGTCTACACTAGGAGGAGGGAATCACTACAAGCTCAGGAACATGGAACAACACCAAAGGCAGAGTGCAACCAATGAGTAGAAGGCACCAGCATGGACTCACCACCACCCACGCCCAAGCAGGAGACAAAACAAACCTGGACCAACCAGGGAAAAACAGACGTAGGAGGAGGACTTGAGCTGACAAATGGTCTACACCAGTAGGATGTCATCATTACAAGCACAGGAACATGGAACAACACCAAAGGTGGTGCACAACCAATGAGAAGAAGGCACTAACATGGACTCACCACCACCCACACCCAAGCAGGAGACGCAACAAACCTGGACCTACCAGGGAAAGACAAAAGCAGGAGGAGGACTTCAGCTGATGAAGGGTCCACACCAGGAGGAGGTCATCAGTACAAGCTCAGGAACATGGAACGATACCAAAGGTGGCACACGACCAATGAGTAGAAGGCACCAGCATGTACTCACCACCACCCACACCCAAGCAGGAGCCACAACAATTCTGGACAAACCAGAGAAAGACAGAAGTAGGAGAAGGACTTGAGCTGACAAATGATCTACACCAGAAGGATGTCATCACTACAAGCTCAGGAACAAGGAACGATACCAAAGATGGCGCATGATCAATGAGTAGAAGGCACCAGCATGGACTCAACACCACCCACACCCAAGACCGAGACACAACAAACCTGGACCAACGAGGGAAAGACAGAAGCAGGAGGTGGAATTGAGCTGATGATGGGCCTACACCAGGAGGTCGTCATCACTGCAAGCACAGGGACATGGAACAACACCAAAAGCCGGTGTGCGACCAATGAATAGAAGGCACCAGCATGCACTCACCACAACCCACACCCAAGCAGGAGACAAACAAACCTGGACCACGAAAGGAAAGACAGAAGCAGGAGGAGGTCTTGGGCTGATGAAGGGTCTACACTAGGAGGAGGGCATCACTACAAGCTCAGGGACGTGGAACGACACCAAAGGCAGACTGCAACCAATGAGTAAAAGGCACCAGCATGGAGTCACCACCACCCACCTAAGCAGGAGACACAACAAACCTGGACCAACCAGGGAAAGACAAAAGGAGGAGGCGGACTTGAGCTGATGAAGACTTTATACCAGGAGAAGGTCATCACTACAAGCTCACGGACATGGAACCACACCAAATGCTTGTGCGCAACCAATGAGTCGGAGGCACCAGCATGGACCCACCACCACCCGCACCCAAGCAGGAGACACAACAAACCAGGACCGCACAAGGGAATGACCAAAGCAGGAGGAGGACTTGAACTGATGAAGGCTCTACACCAAGAGGAGGTTGTCACTACAAGCACAGGAACATGGAACGACATCAAAGGCCGGTGCGCGACCAATGAATAGAAGGCACCAGCTTGGACCCACCACCACCCACACCCAAGTAGGAGACACAACAAACCTGGAACAACCAGGGAAAGACAGAAGCAGCAGGGGGACTTGAGCTGACAAATAGTCTACACCAGGAGGATGTCATCACTACAAGCTCAGGAACATGGAACAATATCAAAGATGGCGCACAACTAATGAGTAGAAGGTACCAGCATGGACTCACCACCACCCACACCCAAACAGGAGACACAACAAACCTGTAACAACTAGGGAAAAACAGAAGCAGGAGGAGGACTTGACCTGACAAATGGTCTACACCAGTAGGATGTCATCACTACAAGCACAGGAGCATGGAACAACACCAAAGGTGGTGCACAACCAATGAGAAGAAGGGAGAAGGCATTAGCATGGACTCACCACCACCCACACCCAACCAGGAGACACAACAAACCGTGACCAACCAGGGAAAGACAGAAGTAGGAGGAGCTGACAAATGATCGACACTGGAAGGATGTCATCACTACAAGCTCAGGAACATGGAACGATACCAAAGGTGGTGCATGACCAATGAGTAGAAGACACCAGCATGGACTCACCACCACCCACCCCCAAGCAGGAGACACAACAAACCTTGACCAACCAGGGAAAGACAGAAGCAGGAGGACAACTTGAGCTGATGATGGGCCTACACCAGGAGGAGGTCATCACTGCAAGCACAGGAACATGGAACAACACCAAAGGCTTGTGTGCGACTAATGAGTCGGAGGCACCAGCATGGACTCACCCCCTCCCTCACCCAAGCAGGAGACACAACAACCCGGGACCACACAAGGGAAGGACAGAAGCAGGAGGAGGACTTGAGCTGATGAAGGCTCTACACCAAGAGGAGGTTATCACTACAAGCACAGGAACATGGAAAAACATCAAAGGCCGGTGCACAACCAATGAGTAGAAGGCACCAGCATGGACTCACCACCACCCACACCCAAGCAGGAGACACAACAAACCTGGACCAACCAGGGAAAGACAGTAGCAGGAGAGGGACTTGAGCTGACAAATGGTCTACACCAGGAGCATGTCATCACTACAAGCTCAGGAACATGGAACGATACCAAAGGTGGCGCACAACCAATGAGTAGAAGGCACCAGAGAGAACTCACTACCACCCACACCCAAGCAGGAGACACAACAAACCTGGACCAACCAGGGAAAGACAGAAGCAGGAGGAGGGCTTGAGCTGATCATGGGACTACACCAGTAGGAGGTCATCACTACAAGCTCAGGAACATGGAACGACACCAAAGGCAGCGTGCAACCAATAAGTAGAAGGCACCAGTATGGGCTCACCACCACCCACACTCCAGCAGGAGACACAACAATCCTGGACCAACCAGCAAAAGACAGAAACAGGATGAGGACATGAGCTAACAAAGGGTCTGCACTAGGAGGATGTCATCACTACAAGCACAGGAACATGGAATGACATCAAAGGTCGGTTTGCAACCAATGAAAAGATAGCACCAGCATGGACTAACCTCCACCCACACCCAAGCAGGAAACACATTAACATCGAACAACCAGGGAAAGATAGAAGCAGGAGGAGGACTTGAGCTGATGAAGGGTACACCAGGAGGAGGTCATCACTACAAACTCAGGATCATGGAACGACACCAAAGGCAGCACACGAACAATGAGTAGAAGGCACCAGCATGGACTCACCACCACCTGCACGCAAGGGGAGACACAACAAACCTGGACCAACGAGGGAAGGACAGAAGCAGGAGGAGGACTTGAGCTGATGATGGGCCTACACCAGGAGGAGGTAATCACTGCAAGCACAGGAACATGGAACAACACCAAAGGCCGGTCCGCGACCAATGAATAGAAGGCACCAGCATGGACTCACCACCACCCACACCCAAGCAGGAGACAAAGAACCCGGACCACGAAAGGAAAGACAGAAGCAGGAGGAGGTCTTGGGCTGATGAAGGGTCTATACTAGGAGGAGGGCATCACTACAAGCTCAGAAACATGGAACGACACCAAAGGCAGCGTGCAACCAATGAGAACAAGGCACCAGCATGGACTCACCACCACCCACACCCAAGCAGGAGACACAACAAACCTGGACCAACCAGGGAAAGACAGAAGGAGGAGGAGGACTTGAGCTGATGAAGACTCTACACCAGGAGGAGGTTATCACTACAAGCACAGGAACATGGAACAACATCAAAAGCCGGTGCACAACCAATGAGTAGAAGGCACCAGCATGGACTCACCACCACCCACACCCAAGCAGGAGATACAACAAACCGGACCAACCAGGGAAAGACAGAAGCAGGAGGAGGGCTTCAGCTGATGAAGGGTCTACACAAGGAGGGGGTCATCAGTACAAGCTCAGGAACATGGAATGACACCAAAGGCTTGTGCGAGACCAATGGGTTGGAGGCACCAGCATGGACTCACCCCCACCAGCACCCAAGCAGGAGACACAACAAACCTGGACCAACCAGGGAAAGACAGAAGCAGGGGGGGACTTGAGCTGACAAATGGTCTACACCTGGAGGATGTCATTACTACAAGCTCAGGAACATGGAACGATACCGAAGGTGGCGCACAACCAATGAGTAGAAGGCATCAGCATGGACTCACTACCACCCACACCCAAGCAGGAGACACAACAAACCTGGACCAACCAGGGAAAGACAGAAGCAGGAGGAGGACTTGAGCTGATCATGGGTCTACACCAGTAGGAGGTCATCACTACAAGCTCAGGAACATGGAACGACACCAAAGGCAGCGTGCAACTAATGAGTAGAAGGCACCAGTATGGGTTCACCACCACCCACACTCCAGCAGGAGACACAACAATCCGGGACCAACCAGCAAAAGACAGAAACAGGATGAGGACTTGAGCTAACAAAGGGTCTACACTAGGATTATGTCATCACTACAAGCACAGGAACATGGAATGACATCAAAAATGGGTGTGCAACCAATGAAAAGATGGAACCAGCATGGACTAACCACCACCCACACCCAAGCAGGAAATACATTAACCTCGAACAACCATGGAAAGATAGACGCAGGAGGAGGACGTGAGCTGATGAAGGGTCTACACCCGGAGGAGGTCATCACTACAAGCTCAGGATCATGGAACGACACCAAAGGCAGCACACGACCAATGAGTAGAAGGCACCAGCATGGACTCACCACCACCTGCACGCAAGAGGAGACACAACAAACCTGGACCAACCAGGAAAGGACAAAAGCAGGAGGAGGACTTGAGCTGATGATGTGCCTACACCAGGAGGAGATAATCACTGCAAGAACAGGAACATAGAACAACACCAAAGGCCGGTGCGCGACCAATGAATAGAAGGCACCAGCATGGACTCACCACCACCCACACCTAAGCAGGAGACAAACAAACCGGGACCACGAAAGGAAAGACAGAAGCAGGAGGAGGTCTTGGGCTGATGTAGGGTCTCTACTAGGAGGAGGGCATCACTACAAGCTCAGTAACATGGAACGACACCAAAGGCAGCATGCAACCAATGAGTAGAAGGCACCAGCATGAACTCACCATCACCCACACCCAAGCAGGAGACACAACAAACCTGGACCAACCAGGAAAAGACAGAAGGAGGAGGAAGACTTGAGCTGATGAAGATTTCTACACCAGGAGAAGGTTATCACTACAAGCTCAGGAACATGGAATGACACCAAAGGCTTGTGCGAGACCAATGAGTCGGAGGCACCAGCATGGACTCACCCCTACCCGCACCCAAGCAGGAAAAACAACAAACCGCGACCACACAAAGGAAAGACAGAAGGGGTGGAGGACGTGAGCTGATAAAGGCTCTACACCAGCAGGAGGTTATCACTACAAGCACATGAACATGGAACAACATCAAAGGCCGGTGCACAACCAATGAGTAGAAGGCACCAGCATGGACTCACCACCACCCACACCGAAGCAGGAGACCCAACAAACCATGACCAACCAGGGAATGACAGAAGCAGGAGGAGGACTTGAGCTGATGATGGGCCTACATCAGGAGGAAGTCATCACTGCAAGCACAGGAACATGGAACAACACCAAAGTCTGGTGCGCGACCAATGAATAGAAGGCACCAGCATGGACTCACCACCACCCACACCCAAGCAGGAGACACAACAAACCTGGACCAACCAGGGAAAGACAGAAGCAGGAGGAGGACTTGAGCTGACAAATGATCGACACCAGAAGGATGTCATCACTACATGCTCAGGAACATGGGACGATACCAAAGGTGGCGCACAACCAATAAGTAGATGACACCAGCATGGACTCACCACCACCCACACCCAAGCAGGAGACACAACAAACCGGGACCCCACAAGGGAAAGACAGAAGCAGGAGGAGGACTTGAGCTGATGAAAGCTCTACAGAAGGAGGATGTCATCACAACAAGCTCAAGAACATGGAACGATACCAAAGGTGGCGCACGACCAATGAGAAGAAGGCACCAGCATGGACTCACCACCACCCACACCCAAGCAGGGGACACAACAAACCTGGACCAACCAGGGAAAGACAGAAGTAGGAAAAGGAGTTGAGCTGACAAATGGTCTACCCCAGTAGGATGTCCTCACTACAAGCACAGGAACATGGAACAACACCAAAGGTGGAGCACAACCAATGAGAAGAAGGCACTAGCACGGACTCACCACCATGCACACCCCAGCAAGAGACACAACAAACCTGGACTAACCAGGGAAAGACAGAAGCAGGAGGAGGACTTCAGCTGATTAAGGGTCTAAACCAGGAGGAGGTCATCAGTACAAGCTCAGGAACATGGAACGATACCAAAGGTGGCGCACGACCAATGAGTAGAACGCACCAGCATGGACTCACCACCGCCCACACCCAAGCAGGAGCCACAACAATCCTGAACCAACCAGGGAAAGACAGAAGCAGGAGGAGGACTTGAGCTGACAAATGATTTACACAAGAAGGATGTCATCACTACAATCTCAGTAACATGGAACGATACCAAAGGTGGCACACGACCAATAAGTAGAAGGCACCAGCATGGACTTACCACCACCCACACCCAACCAGGAGACACAACAAACCTGGACCACGAAGAGAAAGACAGAAATAGGAGGAGGACTTGAGCTGATGATGGGCCTACACCAGGAGGAGGTCATCACTGCAAGCACAGGAACATGGAACAACACCAAAAGCTTGTGTGTGACCAATGAGTCGGAGGCATCAGCTTGGACTCACCCCCACCCTCACCAAAGCAGGAGACACAACAAACCGGGACCCTACAAGGGAAAGACAGAAGCAGGAGGAGGACTTGAGCTGATGAAAGCTCTACTGAAGGAGGATGTCATCACTACAAGCTCAGGAACATGGAACAATACCAAAGGTGGCGCACGACCAATGAGAAGAAGGCACCAGCATGGACTCACCACCACCCACACCCAAGCAGGAGACACAACAAACCTGGACCAACCAGGGAAAGACAGAAGTAGGAGAAGGAGTTGAGCTGACAAATGGTCTACACCAGTAGGATGTCATCACTACAAGCACAGGAACAAGGAACAACACCAAAGGTGGAGCACAACCAATGAGAAGAAGGCACTAGCACGGACTCACCACCATGCACACCCCAGCAGGAGACACAACAAACCTGGACCACGAAGGGAAAGACAGAAGCAGGAGGAGGACTTCAGCTTATTAAGGGTCTATACCAGGAGGAGGTCATCAGTACAAGCTCAGGAACATGGAACGATACCAAAGGTGGCGCTCGACCAATAAGTAGAAGGCACCAGCATGGACTCACCACCAGCCACACCCAAGCAGGAGACACAACAAACCTGGACCACGAAGAGAAAGACAGAAGCAGGAGGAGGACTTGGGCTGATGAAGGGTCTACACTAGGAGGATGTCATCACTACAAGCAAAGGAACATGGAACAACACCAAAGGTCGGAGCGCGACCAATGAAAAGATGGCACCAGCATGGACTAACCTCCAGTCACACCCAAGCAGGGACACAATAACCTGGAACAACCAGGCAAAGATAGAAGCAGGAGGCAGACGTGAGCTGATAAAGGGTCTACACCAGGAGGAGGTCATCAGGGCAAGCTCAGGAGCATGGAACGACACCAAAGGCAGGGGCGTGACCAATGAGAAGAAGGCACCAGCATGGACTCACCACCACCCACACCCAAGCAGGTGACCCAACAAACCTGGACCAACCATGGAAAGACAGAAGCTGGAGGAGGACTTGAGCTGATGATGGGTCTATACCAGGAGGAGGTCATCACTACAAGCTCAGGAGAATGGAATGATACCAAAGGCTGGTGCACAACCAATGAGAAAAAGGCACTAGCATGGACTCACCACCACCCACACCAAGTAGGAGACACAACAAACCTGGACCAACCAGGGAAAGACAGAAGCAGGAGGAGGACTTGAGCTGACAAATGATCTACACCAGAAGGATGTCATCACTACAAGCTCAGGAACATGGAACGATACCAAAGGTGGTGCACGACCAATGAGTAGAAGGCAACAGCATGGACCCACCACCACCCACACCCAAGCAGGAGACACAACAAACCTGGACCAACGAGGGAAAGACAGAAGCAGGAGGTGGAATTGAGCTGATGATTGGCCTACACCAGGAGGAGGTCATCACTACAAGCACAGGAACATGGAACGACACCAAAGGCAGCACACGACCAATGAGTAGAAGGCCCCAGCATGGACTCACCACCACCTGCACCCAAGAGGAGACACAACAAACCTGGACCAACCAGGGAAAGACAGAAAAGCAGCAGGACTTGAGCTGATGATGGATCTACACCAGGAGGAGGTCATCACTACAAGCACAGGAACATGAAACGACACCAAAGGCTTGTACGCGACCAATGAGTAGAAGGCACCAGCATAGACTCACCACCATCCACACCCAAGCAGGAGACACAACAGACCTGGACCACACAAGGGAAACACCAAAGCAGGAGGAGGACTTGAGCTGATGAAGGCTCTACACCAGGAGGAGGTTATCACTACAAGCACAGGAACATGGAACGACATCAAAGGCAGCACACGACCAATGAGTAGAAGGCACCAGCATGGACTCACCACCACCTGCACCCAAACAGGAGACACAACAAACCTGTACCAACCAGGGAAAGACAGAAACAGAATGAGGACTTGAGCTGACAAAGGGTCTACACCAGAAGGATGTCATCATTACAAGCACAGGAACATAGAACGATACCAAAGGTGGCATACGACCAATGAGTAGAAGGCACCAGCATGGACTCACCACCACCCACACCCAAGCAGGAGACCCAACAAACCTGGACCAACCAGGGAAAAACAGAAGCAGGAGGAAGACTTGAGCTGATGAAGGGCCTACACCAGGAGGGGGTCATAAGTACAAACTCAGGAACATGGAACAACACCAAAGACAGCACACGACCATTGAGAAGAAGGCACCAGCACAGACCCACCACCACCCAAGCAGGAGACACAAGAAAGCTGGCCAACCAGAGAAAGATAGAAGCAGAAGGAGGACATGAGCTGATGATGGGTCTACACCAGGAGGAGGTCATCAGTAAAAGCTCAGGAAAATGGAACGACACCCAAGGTTGGTGCGCGTCCAATTAATAGAAGGCACCAGCATGGATTCACCACCACCTGCACCCAAGCAGGAGACACAACAAACCTGGACCAACGAGGTAAAGAGAGAAGCAGGAGGAGGACTTGAGCTGGTGAAGAGTCTACACCAGGAGGAGGTCATCACTACAAGGTCAGGAACATGGAACGACACCAAAGGCAGGTGCACGACCAATGAGAAGAAGGCACTAGCATGGACTCACCACCACCCATACCCAAGCAGGAGACACAAAAACCTGGACCAACCAGGGAAAGACAGAAGCAGGCGGAGGACTTGAGTTGATGATGGGCCTTTACCAGGAGGAGGTCATCACTACAAGCACAGGAGAATGGAATGACTCCAAAGACTGGTGCCCGACCAATGAGAAGAAGGCACCAGCATGGAATCACCACCACCCACACCCAAGCAGGAGACACAACAAACCTGGACCAACCAGGGAAAGACAGACGCAGGAGGAGGACTTGAGCTGATGATGAGTCTACACCAGGAGGAGGTCATCACTGCAAGCACAGGAACATGGAACGACACCAAAGGCAGCTTCCAACCAATGAGTAGAAGGCACCAGCATGGACTCACCACCACCCACACCCAAGTACGAGACCCAACAAATCTGGCCCAACCAGGGAAAGATAGAAGCAGGAGGAGGACTTGAGCAGATGAATGGTCTACACCAGGAGGAGGTCATCACTACAAACACAGGAACATGGAACGACACCAAAGGCAGCGCACGACCAATGAGTAGAAGGCCCCAGCATGGACTCACCACCACCTGCACCCAAGAGGAGACACAACAAACCTGGACCAACCAGGCAAAGACAGAAAAGCAGCAGGACTTGAGCTGATGATGGGTCTACACCAGGAGGAGGTCATCACTACAAGCACAGGAACATGAAATGACACCAAAGGCTTGTACGCGACCAATGAGTAGAATGAGTAGAAGGCACCAGCATAGGCTCACCACCATCCACACCCAAGCAGGAGACACAACAAACCTGGACCAACCAGGGAAAGACAGAAGCAGGAGCAGGACTTGAGCTGATGATGGGTCTACACCAGGAGGAGGTCATCACTACAAGCACAGGAACGTGGAACGACACCAAAGGCTTGTGTGCGACCAATGAGTCGGAGGCACCAGCATGGACTGACACCAACCCACACCCAAGCAGGAGACACAAGAAACCAGGACCACACAAGGGAAAGACAGAAGCAGGAGGAGGCCTTGAGCTGATGAAGGCTCTATACCAGGAGGAGGTTATCACTACAAGCACAGGAACATGGAACAACATCAAAGGCAGCACACGACCAATGTGTAGAAGGCACCAGCATGGACTCACCACCACCTGCACCCAAACAGGAGACACAACAAACCTGTACCAACCAGGGAAAGACAGAAACAGAATGAGGACTTGAGCTGACAAAGGGTCTACACCAGAAGGATGTCATCACTACAAGCTCAGGAACATGGAACGATACCAAAGGTGGCACACAACCAATGAGAAGAAGGCACCAGCATGGACTCATCACCACCCACACCCAAGCAGGAGACACAACAAACCTGGACCAACCAGGGAAAGACAGAAGCAGGAGGAGAACTTGAGCTGAGGAAGGGTCTACATCAGGAGGAGGTCATCAGGGCAAGCTCAGGAGCATGGAACGACACCAAAGGCAGGGGCGTGACCAATGAGAAGAAGGCACCAGCATAGACTCACCACCACCCACAGCCAAGCAGATGACCCAACAAACCTGGACCAACCATGGAAAGACAGAAGCAGGAGGAGGACTTGAGCTGATGATGGGTCTATACCAGGAGGAGGTCATCACTACAAGCACAGGAGCATGGAATGATACCAAAGGCTGGTGCACAACCAATGAGGAAAAGGCACTAGCATGGACTCACCACCACCCACACCAAGTAGGAGACACAACAAACCTGGACCAACCAGGGAAAGACAGAAGCAGGAGGAGGACTTGAGCTGACAAATGATCTACACCAGAAGGATGTCATCACTACAAGCTCAGGAACATGGAACGATACCAAAGGTGGTGCACGACCAATGAGTAGAAGGCAACAGCATGGACTCACCACCACCCACACCCAAGCAGGAGACACAACAAACCTGGACCAACGAGGGAAAGACAGAAGCAGGAGGAGGACTTGAGCTGATGATGGGTCTATACCAGGAGGAGGTCATCACTACAAGAACAGGAACATGGAACGACACCAAAGGCAGCACACGACCAATTAATAGAAGACCCCAGCATAGACTCACCACCACCTACACCCAAGAGGAGACACAACAAACCTGGAGCAACAAGGGAAAGACAGAAAAGCAGCAGGACTTGAGCTGATGATGGGTCTACACCGGGGGGAGGTCATCACTACAAGCACAGGAACATGAAACGACACCAAAGGCTTGTACGCGACCAATGAGTAGAAGGCACCAGCATAGACTCACCAACATCCACACCCAAGCAGGAGACACAACAAACCTGGACCAACCAGGGAAAGACAGAAGCAGGAGCAGGACTTGAGCTGATGATGGGTCTAGACCAGGAGGAGGTCATCACTACAAGCACAGGAACATGGAACGACACCAAAGGCTTGTGCGCGACCAATGAGTCGGAGGCACCAGCATGGACTCACACCCACCCGCACCCAAGCAGGAGACACAAGAAACCTGGACCACACAAGGGAAAGACCGAAGCAGGAGGAGGACTTGAGCTGATGAAGGCTCTACACCAGGAGGAGGTTATCACTACAAGCACAGGAACATGGAACGACATCAAAGGCAGCACACGACCAATGAGTAGAAGGCACCAGCATGGACTCACCACCACCCACACCCAAGCATGAGACACAACAAACCTGGACCAACCAGGGAAAGACAGAAACAGGATGAGGACTTCAGTTGATAAAGGCTCTACACCAGGAGGAGGCCCTCACTACAAGCACAGGAACATGGAACGACATCAAAGGCCGGTGCACAACCAATGAGTAGAAGGCACCAGCATGGACTCACCACCACCCACACCCAAGCAGGAGACACAACAAACCTGGACCAACCAGGGAAAAACAGAAGCAGGAGGACGACTTGAGCTGATGAAGGGTCTACACCAGGAGGAGGTCATCACTGCAAGCACAGGAACATGGAACGATACCAAAGGTGGCGCACGACCAATGATTAGAAGGCACCAGCATGGACTCACCACCACCCACACCCAAGCAGGAGACACAACAAACCTGGACCAACAAGGGAAAGACAGAAGCAGGAAGTGGAATTGAGCTGATGATTGGCCTACACCAGGAGGAGGTCATCACTGCAAGCACAGGAACATGGAACAACACCAAAGGCCGGTGCGCGACCAATGAATAGAAGGCAAGCATGCACTCACCCCCACCCAGACCCAAGCAGGAGACACAACAAACCTGGACAAACCAGGGAAAGACAGAAGGAGGAAGAGGACTTGAGTTGATGAAGACTCTATACCAGGAGAAGGTCATTACGACAAGCTCAGGAACATGGAACGACACCAAAGGCTTATGCGCGACCAATGAGTCGGAGGCAGCAGCATGGACTCACCCCCAAGCGAACCCAAGCAGGAGACACAACAAACCGGGACCACACAAGGGAAAGACAGAAGGGGTAGAGGACTTGAGCTGATGAAGGCACTACACCAGGAGGAGGTTATCACTACAAGCATAGGGACATGGAACAACATCAAAGGCCGGTGCACAAACAATGAGTAGAAGGCACCAGCATGGACTCACCACCACCCACATACAAGCAGGAGACACAACAAACCTTGACCAACCAGGGAAAGGTGGAAGTAGGAGGAGGACTTGAGCTAATGATGGGTCTATACCAGGAGGAGGTCATCATTAAAATTTCAGGAACATATAACAACACCAAAGGCAGTGTGAAACCAATGAGTAGAAGGCACCATTATGGGCTCACCACCACCCACACCCAGGCAGGAGACACAACAAACTTGGACCAACCTGGGAAAGATAGAAACAGAATGAGGACTTGAGCTGACAAAGGGTCTACACCAGAAGGATGTCATCACTACAAGCTCAGGAACATGGAACAATACCAAAGGTGGCACACGACCAATGAGAAGAAGGCACCAGCATGGACTCACCACCACCCACACCCAAGCAGGAGACACAACAAACCTGGACCAACCAGGGAAAAACAGAAGCAGGAGGACGACTTGAGCTGATGAAGGGTCTACACCAGGTCGAGGTCATCAGCACAAGCTCAGGAGCATGGAACGACACCAAAGGTAGGTGCGCGACCAATGAGAGTAAGGCACCAGCATGGACTCACCACCACCCGCACCCAAGCAGGAGACACTACAAACCTTGACCAACCAGGGAAAGACAGAAGCAGGAGGAGGACTTGAGCTGACAAATGATCTACACCAGAAGGATGTCATCACTACAAGCTCAGGAACATGGAACGATACCAAAGGTGGCGCACAACCAATAAGTAGAAGGCACCAGCATGGACTCACCAGCACCCACACCAAAGCAGGAGACACAACAAACCTGGACCAACGAGGGAAAGACAGAAGCAGGAGGTGGAATTGAGCTGATGATTGGCCTACACCATCAGAAGGTCATCACTGCAAGCATAGGGACATGGACCAACAGGAAAGGCTGGTGCACGACCAATGAATAGAAGGTACCAGCATACACTCACCACCACCACCACCTAAGCAGGCGACAAACAAACCTGGACAACGAAAGTAAAGACAGAAGCAAGAGGAGGTCTTCGGCTGATGAAGGGTCTACACTAGGAGGAGGGAATCACTACAAGCTCAGGAACATGGACCAACCAGGGAAAAACAGAAGTAGGAGGAGGACTTGAGCTGACAAATGGTCTACACCAGTAGTATGTCATCATTACAAGCACAGGAACATGGAACAACACCAAAGGTGGTGCACAACCAATGAGAAGAAGGCACTAACATGGACTCACCACCACCCACACCCAAGCAGGAGACACAACAAACCTGGACCAACCAGGGAAAGACAGAAGCAGGAGGAGGACGTCAGCTGATGAAGGGTCTATACCAGGAGGAGGTCATCAGTACAAGCTCAGGAACATGGAACGATACCAAAGGTGGCACACGACCAATGAGTAGAAGGCACCAGCATGGACTCACCACCACCCACACCCTAGCAGGAGACACAACAAACCTGGACCAACGAGGGAAAGACAGAAGCAGGAGGTGGAATTGAGCTGATGATTGGCCTACACCAGGAGGAGGTCATCACTGCAAGCATAGGGACATGGACCAACAGGAACCACAACAATTCTGGACCAACCAGAGAAAGACAGAAGTAGAAGGAGGACTTGAGCTGACAAATGATCTACACCAGAAGGATGTCATCACTACAAGCTCAGGAACATGGAACGATACCAAAGATGGCGCATGACCAATGAGTAGAAGGCACCAGCATGGACTCAACACCACCCACACCCAAGACCGAGACACAACAAACCTGGACCAACGAGGGAAAGACAATGCAGGAGGTGGAATTGAGCTGATGATGGGGCTACACCAGGAGGTCGTCATCACTGCAAGCACAGGAACATGGAACAACCCCAAAGGCCGGTGCGCGACCAATGAATAGAAGGCACCAGCGTGCACTCACCACAACCCACACCCAAGCAGGAGACAAACAAACCTGGACCACGAAAGGGAAGATAGAAGCAGGAGGAGGTCTTGGGCTGATGAAGGGTGTACACTAGGAGGAGGGCATCACTACAAGCTCAGGAACGTGGAATAACACCAAAGGCAGACTGCAACCAATGAGTAAAAGGCACCAGCATGGACTCACCACCACCCACACCCAAGCAGGAGACACAACAAACCTGGACCGCACAAGGGAAAGACCGAAGCAGGAGGAGGACTTGAACTGATGAAGGCTCTACACCAAGAGGAGGTTGTCACTACAAGCACAGGAACATGGAACGACATCAAAGGCTGGTGCACAACCAATGAGTAGAAGGCACCAGCTTGGACTCACCACCACCGACACCCAAGTAGGAGACACAACAATCCTGGACCAGCCAGGGAAAGACAGAAGCAGGAGGAGGACTTGAGCTGACAAATGATCTAAACCAGAAGTATGTCATCACTACAAGCACAGGAACATGGAACAATACCAAAGGTGGCGCACGACCAATAAGTAGAAGGCACCAGCATGGACTCACCACCACCCACACCCAAGCAGGAGACACAACAAACCTGGACCAACGAGGGAAAGACAGAAGCAGGAGGTGGAATTGAGCTGATGATTGGCCTACACCAGCAGGAGGTCATCACTGCAAACATAGGGACATGGACCAACAGGAAAGGCTGGTGGTGCACGACCAATGAATAGAAGGCACCAGCATTCACTCACCACCACCAACACCTAAGCAGGAGACAAACAAACTTGGACAACGAAAGGAAAGACAGAAGCAGGAGGAGGTCTTGGGCTGATGCAGGGTCTACACTAGGAGGAGGGAATCACTACAAGCTCAGGAACATGGAACAACACCAAAGGCAGAGTGCAACCAATGAGTAGAAGGCACCAGCATGGACTCACCACCACCCACGCCCAAGCAGGAGACAAAACAAACCTGGACCAACCAGGGAAAAACAGACGTAGGAGGAGGACTTGAGCTGACAAATGGTCTACACCAGTAGGATGTCATCATTACAAGCACAGGAACATGGAACAACACCAAAGGTGGTGCACAACCAATGAGAAGAAGGCACTAACATGGACTCACCACCACCCACACCCAAGCAGGAGACGCAACAAACCTGGACCTACCAGGGAAAGACAAAAGCAGGAGGAGGACTTCAGCTGATGAAGGGTCCACACCAGGAGGAGGTCATCAGTACAAGCTCAGGAACATGGAACGATACCAAAGGTGGCACACGACCAATGAGTAGAAGGCACCAGCATGTACTCACCACCACCCACACCCAAGCAGGAGCCACAACAATTCTGGACAAACCAGAGAAAGACAGAAGTAGGAGAAGGACTTGAGCTGACAAATGATCTACACCAGAAGGATGTCATCACTACAAGCTCAGGAACAAGGAACGATACCAAAGATGGCGCATGATCAATGAGTAGAAGGCACCAGCATGGACTCAACACCACCCACACCCAAGACCGAGACACAACAAACCTGGACCAACGAGGGAAAGACAGAAGCAGGAGGTGGAATTGAGCTGATGATGGGCCTACACCAGGAGGTCGTCATCACTGCAAGCACAGGGACATGGAACAACACCAAAAGCCGGTGTGCGACCAATGAATAGAAGGCACCAGCATGCACTCACCACAACCCACACCCAAGCAGGAGACAAACAAACCTGGACCACGAAAGGAAAGACAGAAGCAGGAGGAGGTCTTGGGCTGATGAAGGGTCTACACTAGGAGGAGGGCATCACTACAAGCTCAGGGACGTGGAACGACACCAAAGGCAGACTGCAACCAATGAGTAAAAGGCACCAGCATGGAGTCACCACCACCCACCTAAGCAGGAGACACAACAAACCTGGACCAACCAGGGAAAGACAAAAGGAGGAGGCGGACTTGAGCTGATGAAGACTTTATACCAGGAGAAGGTCATCACTACAAGCTCACGGACATGGAACCACACCAAATGCTTGTGCGCAACCAATGAGTCGGAGGCACCAGCATGGACCCACCACCACCCGCACCCAAGCAGGAGACACAACAAACCAGGACCGCACAAGGGAATGACCAAAGCAGGAGGAGGACTTGAACTGATGAAGGCTCTACACCAAGAGGAGGTTGTCACTACAAGCACAGGAACATGGAACGACATCAAAGGCCGGTGCGCGACCAATGAATAGAAGGCACCAGCTTGGACCCACCACCACCCACACCCAAGTAGGAGACACAACAAACCTGGAACAACCAGGGAAAGACAGAAGCAGCAGGGGGACTTGAGCTGACAAATAGTCTACACCAGGAGGATGTCATCACTACAAGCTCAGGAACATGGAACAATATCAAAGATGGCGCACAACTAATGAGTAGAAGGTACCAGCATGGACTCACCACCACCCACACCCAAACAGGAGACACAACAAACCTGTAACAACTAGGGAAAAACAGAAGCAGGAGGAGGACTTGACCTGACAAATGGTCTACACCAGTAGGATGTCATCACTACAAGCACAGGAGCATGGAACAACACCAAAGGTGGTGCACAACCAATGAGAAGAAGGGAGAAGGCATTAGCATGGACTCACCACCACCCACACCCAACCAGGAGACACAACAAACCGTGACCAACCAGGGAAAGACAGAAGTAGGAGGAGCTGACAAATGATCGACACTGGAAGGATGTCATCACTACAAGCTCAGGAACATGGAACGATACCAAAGGTGGTGCATGACCAATGAGTAGAAGACACCAGCATGGACTCACCACCACCCACCCCCAAGCAGGAGACACAACAAACCTTGACCAACCAGGGAAAGACAGAAGCAGGAGGACAACTTGAGCTGATGATGGGCCTACACCAGGAGGAGGTCATCACTGCAAGCACAGGAACATGGAACAACACCAAAGGCTTGTGTGCGACTAATGAGTCGGAGGCACCAGCATGGACTCACCCCCACCCTCACCCAAGCAGGAGACACAACAACCCGGGACCACACAAGGGAAGGACAGAAGCAGGAGGAGGACTTGAGCTGATGAAGGCTCTACACCAAGAGGAGGTTATCACTACAAGCACAGGAACATGGAAAAACATCAAAGGCCGGTGCACAACCAATGAGTAGAAGGCACCAGCATGGACTCACCACCACCCACACCCAAGCAGGAGACACAACAAACCTGGACCAACCAGGGAAAGACAGTAGCAGGAGAGGGACTTGAGCTGACAAATGGTCTACACCAGGAGCATGTCATCACTACAAGCTCAGGAACATGGAACGATACCAAAGGTGGCGCACAACCAATGAGTAGAAGGCACCAGAGAGAACTCACTACCACCCACACCCAAGCAGGAGACACAACAAACCTGGACCAACCAGGGAAAGACAGAAGCAGGAGGAGGGCTTGAGCTGATCATGGGACTACACCAGTAGGAGGTCATCACTACAAGCTCAGGAACATGGAACGACACCAAAGGCAGCGTGCAACCAATAAGTAGAAGGCACCAGTATGGGCTCACCACCACCCACACTCCAGCAGGAGACACAACAATCCTGGACCAACCAGCAAAAGACAGAAACAGGATGAGGACATGAGCTAACAAAGGGTCTGCACTAGGAGGATGTCATCACTACAAGCACAGGAACATGGAATGACATCAAAGGTCGGTTTGCAACCAATGAAAAGATAGCACCAGCATGGACTAACCTCCACCCACACCCAAGCAGGAAACACATTAACATCGAACAACCAGGGAAAGATAGAAGCAGGAGGAGGACTTGAGCTGATGAAGGGTACACCAGGAGGAGGTCATCACTACAAACTCAGGATCATGGAACGACACCAAAGGCAGCACACGAACAATGAGTAGAAGGCACCAGCATGGACTCACCACCACCTGCACGCAAGGGGAGACACAACAAACCTGGACCAACGAGGGAAGGACAGAAGCAGGAGGAGGACTTGAGCTGATGATGGGCCTACACCAGGAGGAGGTAATCACTGCAAGCACAGGAACATGGAACAACACCAAAGGCCGGTCCGCGACCAATGAATAGAAGGCACCAGCATGGACTCACCACCACCCACACCCAAGCAGGAGACAAAGAACCCGGACCACGAAAGGAAAGACAGAAGCAGGAGGAGGTCTTGGGCTGATGAAGGGTCTATACTAGGAGGAGGGCATCACTACAAGCTCAGAAACATGGAACGACACCAAAGGCAGCGTGCAACCAATGAGAACAAGGCACCAGCATGGACTCACCACCACCCACACCCAAGCAGGAGACACAACAAACCTGGACCAACCAGGGAAAGACAGAAGGAGGAGGAGGACTTGAGCTGATGAAGACTCTACACCAGGAGGAGGTTATCACTACAAGCACAGGAACATGGAACAACATCAAAAGCCGGTGCACAACCAATGAGTAGAAGGCACCAGCATGGACTCACCACCACCCACACCCAAGCAGGAGATACAACAAACCGGACCAACCAGGGAAAGACAGAAGCAGGAGGAGGGCTTCAGCTGATGAAGGGTCTACACAAGGAGGGGGTCATCAGTACAAGCTCAGGAACATGGAATGACACCAAAGGCTTGTGCGAGACCAATGGGTTGGAGGCACCAGCATGGACTCACCCCCACCAGCACCCAAGCAGGAGACACAACAAACCTGGACCAACCAGGGAAAGACAGAAGCAGGGGGGGACTTGAGCTGACAAATGGTCTACACCTGGAGGATGTCATTACTACAAGCTCAGGAACATGGAACGATACCGAAGGTGGCGCACAACCAATGAGTAGAAGGCATCAGCATGGACTCACTACCACCCACACCCAAGCAGGAGACACAACAAACCTGGACCAACCAGGGAAAGACAGAAGCAGGAGGAGGACTTGAGCTGATCATGGGTCTACACCAGTAGGAGGTCATCACTACAAGCTCAGGAACATGGAACGACACCAAAGGCAGCGTGCAACTAATGAGTAGAAGGCACCAGTATGGGTTCACCACCACCCACACTCCAGCAGGAGACACAACAATCCGGGACCAACCAGCAAAAGACAGAAACAGGATGAGGACTTGAGCTAACAAAGGGTCTACACTAGGATTATGTCATCACTACAAGCACAGGAACATGGAATGACATCAAAAATGGGTGTGCAACCAATGAAAAGATGGAACCAGCATGGACTAACCACCACCCACACCCAAGCAGGAAATACATTAACCTCGAACAACCATGGAAAGATAGACGCAGGAGGAGGACGTGAGCTGATGAAGGGTCTACACCCGGAGGAGGTCATCACTACAAGCTCAGGATCATGGAACGACACCAAAGGCAGCACACGACCAATGAGTAGAAGGCACCAGCATGGACTCACCACCACCTGCACGCAAGAGGAGACACAACAAACCTGGACCAACCAGGAAAGGACAAAAGCAGGAGGAGGACTTGAGCTGATGATGTGCCTACACCAGGAGGAGATAATCACTGCAAGAACAGGAACATAGAACAACACCAAAGGCCGGTGCGCGACCAATGAATAGAAGGCACCAGCATGGACTCACCACCACCCACACCTAAGCAGGAGACAAACAAACCGGGACCACGAAAGGAAAGACAGAAGCAGGAGGAGGTCTTGGGCTGATGTAGGGTCTCTACTAGGAGGAGGGCATCACTACAAGCTCAGTAACATGGAACGACACCAAAGGCAGCATGCAACCAATGAGTAGAAGGCACCAGCATGGACTCACCATCACCCACACCCAAGCAGGAGACACAACAAACCTGGACCAACCAGGAAAAGACAGAAGGAGGAGGAAGACTTGAGCTGATGAAGATTTCTACACCAGGAGAAGGTTATCACTACAAGCTCAGGAACATGGAATGACACCAAAGGCTTGTGCGAGACCAATGAGTCGGAGGCACCAGCATGGACTCACCCCTACCCGCACCCAAGCAGGAAAAACAACAAACCGCGACCACACAAAGGAAAGACAGAAGGGGTGGAGGACGTGAGCTGATAAAGGCTCTACACCAGCAGGAGGTTATCACTACAAGCACATGAACATGGAACAACATCAAAGGCCGGTGCACAACCAATGAGTAGAAGGCACCAGCATGGACTCACCACCACCCACACCGAAGCAGGAGACCCAACAAACCATGACCAACCAGGGAATGACAGAAGCAGGAGGAGGACTTGAGCTGATGATGGGCCTACATCAGGAGGAAGTCATCACTGCAAGCACAGGAACATGGAACAACACCAAAGTCTGGTGCGCGACCAATGAATAGAAGGCACCAGCATGGACTCACCACCACCCACACCCAAGCAGGAGACACAACAAACCTGGACCAACCAGGGAAAGACAGAAGCAGGAGGAGGACTTGAGCTGACAAATGATCGACACCAGAAGGATGTCATCACTACATGCTCAGGAACATGGGACGATACCAAAGGTGGCGCACAACCAATAAGTAGATGACACCAGCATGGACTCACCACCACCCACACCCAAGCAGGAGACACAACAAACCGGGACCCCACAAGGGAAAGACAGAAGCAGGAGGAGGACTTGAGCTGATGAAAGCTCTACAGAAGGAGGATGTCATCACAACAAGCTCAAGAACATGGAACGATACCAAAGGTGGCGCACGACCAATGAGAAGAAGGCACCAGCATGGACTCACCACCACCCACACCCAAGCAGGGGACACAACAAACCTGGACCAACCAGGGAAAGACAGAAGTAGGAAAAGGAGTTGAGCTGACAAATGGTCTACCCCAGTAGGATGTCCTCACTACAAGCACAGGAACATGGAACAACACCAAAGGTGGAGCACAACCAATGAGAAGAAGGCACTAGCACGGACTCACCACCATGCACACCCCAGCAAGAGACACAACAAACCTGGACCAACCAGGGAAAGACAGAAGCAGGAGGAGGACTTCAGCTGATTAAGGGTCTAAACCAGGAGGAGGTCATCAGTACAAGCTCAGGAACATGGAACGATACCAAAGGTGGCGCACGACCAATGAGTAGAACGCACCAGCATGGACTCACCACCGCCCACACCCAAGCAGGAGCCACAACAATCCTGAACCAACCAGGGAAAGACAGAAGCAGGAGGAGGACTTGAGCTGACAAATGATTTACACAAGAAGGATGTCATCACTACAATCTCAGTAACATGGAACGATACCAAAGGTGGCACACGACCAATAAGTAGAAGGCACCAGCATGGACTTACCACCACCCACACCCAACCAGGAGACACAACAAACCTGGACCACGAAGAGAAAGACAGAAATAGGAGGAGGACTTGAGCTGATGATGGGCCTACACCAGGAGGAGGTCATCACTGCAAGCACAGGAACATGGAACAACACCAAAAGCTTGTGTGTGACCAATGAGTCGGAGGCATCAGCTTGGACTCACCCCCACCCTCACCAAAGCAGGAGACACAACAAACCGGGACCCTACAAGGGAAAGACAGAAGCAGGAGGAGGACTTGAGCTGATGAAAGCTCTACTGAAGGAGGATGTCATCACTACAAGCTCAGGAACATGGAACAATACCAAAGGTGGCGCACGACCAATGAGAAGAAGGCACCAGCATGGACTCACCACCACCCACACCCAAGCAGGAGACACAACAAACCTGGACCAACCAGGGAAAGACAGAAGTAGGAGAAGGAGTTGAGCTGACAAATGGTCTACACCAGTAGGATGTCATCACTACAAGCACAGGAACAAGGAACAACACCAAAGGTGGAGCACAACCAATGAGAAGAAGGCACTAGCACGGACTCACCACCATGCACACCCCAGCAGGAGACACAACAAACCTGGACCACGAAGGGAAAGACAGAAGCAGGAGGAGGACTTCAGCTTATTAAGGGTCTATACCAGGAGGAGGTCATCAGTACAAGCTCAGGAACATGGAACGATACCAAAGGTGGCGCTCGACCAATAAGTAGAAGGCACCAGCATGGACTCACCACCAGCCACACCCAAGCAGGAGACACAACAAACCTGGACCACGAAGAGAAAGACAGAAGCAGGAGGAGGACTTGGGCTGATGAAGGGTCTACACTAGGAGGATGTCATCACTACAAGCAAAGGAACATGGAACAACACCAAAGGTCGGAGCGCGACCAATGAAAAGATGGCACCAGCATGGACTAACCTCCAGTCACACCCAAGCAGGGACACAATAACCTGGAACAACCAGGCAAAGATAGAAGCAGGAGGCAGACGTGAGCTGATAAAGGGTCTACACCAGGAGGAGGTCATCACTACAAGCTCAGGATCATGGAACGACACCAAAGGCAGCACACAATCAATGAGTAGAAGGCACCAGCATGGACTCACCACCACCCGCTCCAAGCAGGAGACACAACAAACCTGGACCAACCAGGGAAAGACAGAAGCAGGAGGAGGACTTGAGCTGACAAATGGTCTACACCAGGAGGATGTCATCACTACAAGCTCAGGAACATGGAACAATACCAAAGGTGGTCATGACCAATGAGTAGAGGGCACCAGCATGGACTCACCACCACCCACACCCAAGCAGGAGACACAACAAACCTGGACCAACCAGGGAAAGACAGGAGCAGTAGGAGGACTTGAGCTGACAAATGGTCTACACCAGGAGGATGTCATCACTACAAGCAAAGGAACATGGAACAACACCAAAGGTGGCACATGTAAAGACTGGAGGGGTGTCTGTACTTCTGCTCTCTATATGGTAGAGGAGAGGTCCAGAGGACCCCAGCGAAGATTCTCTATTATTGGTAACGTAGTCGAGCAATCAAGGCCTAGCTTCTCAGGGGGTGATGCAGGCGGGTTCTTAAGTACAGTGTAGTCCACAAGCCCTAACAAAGGAATGGCCACACACTGTATTAGTTAAAACACAGTCTTTATATAATTAAAGGTTCAAGGTTATATACACAATCACAATGACTCACTTTGTGCTCAGTAATTCTACAAAGGCAAATATATTCAGTTCTAAGTGGTACCAAAATTATTATCAGATTTCATTAAAGTGCATCAGCTGTACTGTGGTCAAATGTCAAACAAGTCACTTAATAAGGGTAACCAACAATAGATATAGGAGGAAAGCATTTCGTTAGAACAATTGGCAGAATACTGGCCCCTACCACTAGACACAGTTCTGTGTGGAGATCCCCCCACCTGGGCAACCTGTAAAGCAAATATGTATCACAAGCCCATATATTGTTCAATTAGTCTTATTTCCTTCTACAATGTGTCTACTAACCCAATACACCTGGAATAGCAGAGTTCGACGTCGGATCGTCGAAAGATCCTTCTTGAGCGGCTCCCATTAAAGCAGGAGCCATGGATCATCGAGATCCCTCGAAGAAAGTGAACTCGGCATCCATGCGACAGCTTCGTCCCAGCGGTGCTCGGCGATGACGATTCGAAGACATCCTGCAAGGAAGAGGCGTGCAGGGCACCTCATTGTCGATAGTTCAGGACCGCAAAGATTTTGTGAAGAACGGTGGCCCAGCAAGGGTGTCGAGTCATCCGGCGTCTCTACGGTCGTTGGGTGGCTGGAAACCCACCAGCGGATGCTCCTCGGCATGTCGACGGCCTTGCCTTCTCCGCCGGGAAAGGCAGGTGGTGGTGCGGATGAGCGCGTCTGTGAATCAAAAGTCTTAGGCAAAGCGCGTGTGGCTCCGGTCTTCGATGGCACGGCATCAAGCGGTCCCCGTTTCTGGGCAACATGGCTTCGACGGGCCTCCAGAGGTTATAGCAAACCTGCGCACCCTGGTCGACGACGGTGGACGGAATGTCCGGTGCTTATCTTCGTTCTCCTCAGCAGTCCCAGTCACCCGTCTGCAGCCTTTAGAGAGTCTGACTTCCAGGGAGCTTCGGCAAAGGTTAGCGGTGCTCGATGGTCCCTCGGAGCATGGGAAGAGGGTGCCTAAGAAGGTCCTCTCAACAGCTTTCGGATTTCGGCGAAGGGAGACAGCAGTCATCCTTCTTCTTCAGGCTCGGCTTCGAGATTAAGCGTCAGTTTCAACTTCAGCTCAGCTTCTGAACGATTTCTAGCAGTGAGAGGCCCCCAGATATACCAGTTGATTTCCCATTCATTCTGCTGGGTCACACTCAGGCAACCAATCACTCAGAAGGGCATTCAGCAGACATTCAGCCAATCAGGCATACAGTGCATTCAGGCCATCCTCCTCCCTCTCAGACACTCACAACAAGGAATGTGTATTGGGACAAGTATCCAGCCATTCAACACTACACACTGCATTCATACCAGTTTCGGGCAGGGCTGTCTCAGTCATTGTGTCGAACACCAGAAACTAGACATCCACAACAAGAAGTGCATATTGGTCACACACTCCATTCACCCAGGTCCCACCCACAGGGTGTACCCACAACATCCAGTCACTGGGAAAGCTCCAGCCTGTCTGGCCTGCACTTCACAACAACACCATGTATGGAACTTCCACCCAACAGCCAATCAGGGGGAAGGGACATAGTCAGGGCTTTCCAGGACTTTGGGAAAACAAGGTAACAGGCAATAGAAAGCAAGGGGCCACAGGGGCCATCTTGTTTCCTATCAGGAATCAACTGATTCCAATGGCAGGGCCTGAGTATCCCAAAATGGAGGCTACTCAGGGCACCTGTCAAATTCAGCATGGAGCTGCCACCAGCCAATACCCTGCTCTGTGGGTCACACACAGGTGCCCAAAACATACACTAGGGGCACAGGGTTGCACCCCCACCCATGGGTGCCATAAGGGTATCCCATGGGCCTGTACACCAAACCAAAAACAGGAAGAGCTGCACTGCCAGGAGTCCCACATGGACTCTTGGGCAGAAAACAATACAGAACACAAATTAAAAAGGACTACAGGACAAGGACAGGGAGGCCCTGTCCCTCCAATGCATTTCCAGCATCACGGTCACCCCCCCAGACGGAGGTTAGGGTGCCTAATCTCCCACAAGATAGACACCCTCATCCAGACGGTCAACATACCTTCTGGAAAGGCCATCAGCATTATCGTGACTCTTCCCTGGTCTATGCTCTATGGTGAAGTCTAGCTCTTGCAGGCTAATGTACCACCTGAGCAGTTTCGGGTTTTCACCCTTCATCTGCATAAGCCACTTCAGGGGCTTATGATCTGTTTGGACCTTGAAGGTAGATCCCGCAAGGTAGGGCCTAAAACGCCTAAGGCTCCAAACTATACTGAAACACTGCTTTCAACAGTAGCCCACCTATGTTCTCTACCCTTCAGTTCTCTACTGATGAAGATGATCGGGTGTTCTCTCCCTTTGTCATCTAACTGGGACAAGACAGCTCCAATTCCGGTGTCGCAGGCATCCGTGTGGACGATAAAGGGTTTGCTGAAGTCAGGCGCACACAACACAGGTGCCCGACACAGACTTTCTTTCAAGCCATCAAAGGCCTTCTGACAGTCTTCAGTCCAATTAACCTTCCTAGGCTGTTTGGGTGAAGTCAGCGCTGTCAGTGGTGCACCTATGGTTCCATAGTCGGCCATGAAATTGCGATAGTACCCAGTGAGGCCCAAAAAGGCTCTCACCTGGGTTTGAGTAGTGGGAGTCTCCCACGTGTACATCCTGTACTTTACTGGGGAGAGGTTGGATTTGACCCCCCTCCTACCTCATGACCAAGATATGTGACTTTCCCCTGAGCTATCTGGCCCTTGGGGGCCTTGATAGTGAGGTTAGCCCTTTTCAAGGCCTGCAACACCTTATCCAGATGTGTCAAATGTTCTTCCCAGGTGGAACTGTAGATGGCAATGTTGTCGAAGTAGGCCACACAAAAGGCCTCTAGCCCACTGAGCGCATGATTGACCAATCTCTAGAAGGTGGCAGGGGCATTCTTCAACCCAAAAGGCATGACCGTAAACTGGTAGAGTCCCTGAGGTGTTGAGAACAAAGTCTTTTCCTAGGCATGGTCCGTCAGAGCTATTTGCCAATAGCCTGAAGTAAGGTCAAAGGTGCTAAAAAATGTGGCAGCACCTATGGGGTCCACAAGCTCATCAGCCCAGGGCAATGGGTGCATGTCAGTTTTGGTGACGACATTGACTCCTCGGTAGTCCACACAGAACCTCCAATCCTTGGTACCTGCCTGGGAACTTGCTTTGGAGACAAGGACCACTGGACTGGACCAGGGACTGGTTGAGGGTTCAATAACACCCAGATCCAACATCTTGGTGACTTCAGCCTGGATGTGGTTCTTAACGATATCTGACATCCGGTAGCACCTGCTTTTGACAGGCACACTGTCACCAGTGTCAATTTCATGCCTACACCACAGTGTAAGGCCTGGTGTCAGGGAAAACAGAGGGGCATACTGACGGAGCAAAGCCCTGCAGGCCTTCTGCTGCTCTGTCGTCAGATCGGGAGAGACATGTGCTCCCTCCACGGAGCCATCCTGAGGGTTGCTATGCAGCAAATCAGGAAGTGTCTCACTCTCATGCTCTTCTGCAAATCAGGAAGTGTCTCACTCTCATGCTCTTCTTGCTCTGAAGCTAGCAAGAGACATGAGACTTCTGCTCGCCGGTGGAAAGGCTTGAGCCTGTTAACATGGAATACCTGAGGGGCTACCCCAGGGACTCCTATGTCAACCAGATAATTGACTTTGCCCATCTTAGAGATGATCCTGAAGGGTACAGTCCACTTGTCTGCCAAAGCTCTTGGCTTGGTAGGCTCCATCACGAGGATTTCCTGTCCCGGAGTCCAATCCACTTGCGAGGCTTTAAGGTCATGCCAATATTTATTCAGTTCCTGGCTGGCCTTGAGATTTGCTGTCACCTGACCCATCATCTGTGGCATCCTCTGTCTGAGGCCTAACACATAGTCCCCCACTTGCTTGGCGGGACCTGGAGGGGTGGCTTCCAAACCTTCTCTGATCAAGGCAAGGGGCCCAATCACGGGATGTCCAAAGAGTAACTGAGTAAGGGGCTGAAACCAACACCCTCTTGAGGAACCTCTATGTAAGCGAACAGCAGGCATGGCAGGAGGAGATCCCATTTCCTCCTTAGGGACTCTTCCAAAGCACCTAGCATGCCCTTGAGAGTTTTATTAAACCTCTCACCCAGACCATTGGTCTGGGGATGGTAAGAGGTGGAGAACTTATAGGTTACCCCGCACTCTTTCCACATGGTTTTCATGTAACTAGACATGAAGTTGGATCCTCTGTCAGAGACAACCTCCTTAGGGAATCCAGTAGGGTGGAAATGCCCAGGAGAGCCCTGGCAACCACCTTGGCAGTAACAGTCCGAAGACATATAGCCTCAGGGTACCGGGTGGCATGATCTACCAAGACCAGAATGAACCGATGTCCACCTGAAGTGGGAGGGTCAAGGGGACCGACAATGTCGATGCCCACCCTCTCAAAAAATGTGCCAACCACTGGCAATGGCTGCAGTGGGGCAATGACACTGCCTCCAGTCTTGCCAGATAACTGACAAGTTGGGCAGGTCCTGCAGTGGGATTCCACTTAAACTCCCATCCGAGGCCAGTAGAAATGGGCAGAGAGCCTCTGCCTAGTCCTCTTGGTACCAAGATGACCGGCTAAGGGCACCTCATGTGCCAACTGCAGCAGGAAGGGCCTGTAAACCTGGGGTACCACCAACCTCTTGAGGGCACCAGGTTCAGGCTTAGTGTGCTCACTAACAAGGAACTCACCCTCCCAATAGATTTGGAATGCCCTAGGGACTTCTCCTTGTGCCTTGGACAGGGCCTGTTTCCTAAGACCCCAGAGAGGGTGGCACTCTCTCTGTCCCTTACAGAAGTCCGCCCGGGAGGGTCCCCCTTCAGCCAACAGGCATTGAAGGTCGGGGTGGTCCTCTGGGTTGAGAACCTCTCTCGCAGGAGGTTCTTCTGCCTCTTCTACCTCAGGAGTTCAGTTTGGGTTTTCCACCTGACCCAGCCCGTCTGGAGCATGGATCCCAATGGGTGCTGTAGGAACAGCAGGAAGAGAAGGAGCTCCCTCCACAGAGGTGGCCTTCTTGTTCTTCCGTCTTCTTGCCTTAGGCCTTGCCTTTGGCTCGGGTACCTGACTCACAGCCAGACCCTGGGCCTCATTACACGGTAGGCGGTGAGCCATGGCGCTATTAGCGCCATGGCTCATGCCGGTAAAATACCGGCACCGCCTTGGCGGAAAGGGGATTTACCGCCCCATTCCAAGGTTGGAGGGGCGGTAAATCCCCTTTCCGCCATTGCCCTTCCCCATTCCCATTTCTGCCCCATAGGGCTCTATGGAAATGGGGAAGGCGCTAATTACGGCACTGCAATTTTGCGGTGCCGTAATTAGCTCCGAGGTCCCTTAGCGGGTTGGATTTTAACGCCTGCAAGAAGCAGGCGTTAAATCCTCCAACCCGCAAAGGGACCTCGTAGTACGGCGGTAAGGGTTAACGGTCACCGTTGCCATTAACGGTGACCGTTAACCCTTACCGCCGTCCGTGTAATGAGGCCCCCTGTGTCACATGTGACCTAGTGACTGCAGCAGCAGTCATGGGGAGACCATCCAAGATCAACCCCAACTCCACTACATCATTTCCTAACAGCATGTTGGCAGGGACATTGTCCTGAACCAGGACAGGAAGCTTTGCTGTCTTGTCTCCAATCGTAATGTTGACTAAGGCTACAGGCGATAATTTAGGAGGCCCACCAGCTAACCTGGTGGTTCTCAGAGGAGCACCTACATAGTCCTATGGCTTTAGCAGGGTCCTGTCCAATACTGTCATGCTTGCCCCAGTGTCTCTCAAGCCAGTAGAAGGCTGGCCATTCAAGAGGACACTTCTCAAAAACATTCGGGTGTTCTGTGGGATAGTCACCAGTACTTCTGTGTACTTGTCCCAGGCCACAAGGGACACTAAGGAAATCTCTACAGGAGCACCAAATGTGATACCTGTAGAGGAGGGGAGGACAGTGGCCTCCACCTCAGACATGGGGTAAGGGTAGCTCAGGCGGACAGCCTGTCTCCAAGTGCCTTACCTTTACACTTGGAGTCACCCTTCTTGTGATCCAGAGCCCCACATTCCCTACAAATGCCTGGAATGTGGGGTACGGTACTGGAACCACTGGGAGCCTGCTTTGCAGCAGGTGGACCACTACTCTTATTCCCACCCACAGATGACTTATCCCCACCAGATGTTTGGGTCTTAGGAGAGGAAGGTTTTGGTTTACCTGACTGTGACTGCTTTTGGGCCTCCCCAGCTTTCTGAGAGGTCCCATTTTCTTTGTCCTTGTCCTTCCCACTGGAATCTTTCGTAGACACCCGGTGGGAGACCCACTTGTCAGCCAACCTAGCCAGCTTAAAGGGATCCAAAATGTTCTGGTCAGCAACATACTGACGCAGCTCTGGTGAACAGGTTTCAGAAAAATTCTCAAAAAACAAAAGGTGAGACAATTCAACAAATGTTTTGGGGGGCGCTGTTGAGCGCTGAGCAAGATGGCTGCCTGAAGCTAGTGCTCCGTGGCAGGCAGATTGAGCGATCCTGTTTTTGGCACTTTAAGCCTCTGATACGCTACTTTGGCGGATACGACCTTGTTGCCGCTGACTTTGGGATCCTGTAGCCCAAACCCTGACGAGAAACAGAGCCGGGGATCCCCAGATCCGAACGACGCCATTACCATCCCCCATCGGCGGCACTCCTTCACGCCAATACTTAACTCCGGCAGCCGGGCGTGCTGTGCAGCTTGAAGTCCCGGCCTCTCCTGCCTGCTGCTGCGGTGACTCCCACGCTCCTACGCCCCTTCGAAGCTCCGGATGGCGGGGGCATGGTGGACGTCTGCTCCCGCCCCTGAGCCTCGCACCGCCTGCTTGCGGGGGATTTGCTGCTGAGCGTCTTGGACTTCCTGCTCCAGCCCTCGACACCGTTGCTGCCTGACCCCCCTCCCCAGACCGCTGTCGCGCTGCCTGGTGTGGCCAGCCATCTGTGGACCCCCCGCCCCTCAAGGAGGCTCCGACACCCGGGGTCGAGCTGCGGCACACCTTCAGACGCCCAGTGCTGCGCTCCCCCGCTGGCGCAGGCGGCCCCACAGGACCCACAAGGTACGGCTTCGGTGTGAGCCCCGTGAGTGCGGCGCCACCTCGCCTCCCCCATTTCGTGGCCCTGTGCCTTGTCCGCCCCTGAGTCACGAAGCCACGGGCACATCTGGCCTCTCAGCGCTGTACATACTGGGCCCCCTGGCGACAACCTGAGGCTTGATCTTCTCCCTGGCTTCACTTCTCCCTGTCTGGGGACCCTCTATAATATGCTCCGCTCACTCTACATACAACGCTTTCAACGATACTCCAAGGGGCTCCTTACCCCTGATCACAGCGCAGCGGATCTGTAATCATCCTCACCACCAATTTATGAGCCGGAGCCTACTGTGAACCTCATCACCCACTTGAAAACCACGGCCTGCCTGCCCCACTTGCAAATACCGCCTAGCTGGGTGAGTCCCACCCCCACCCTCCTTGCGCACTTAATTGGTCTGCGGTGCTCGAGCTCCTCACTCCCGGAGGGTTTGTGTGGTAACATCACACACAACCCCTGCTGAACTGTGTTGGGAGCCCTTTGTATTGTGCATTGGAGTGTCCCTACTACCTGTATTGGTATTCGCCGGGCCCCCGGAGCACCACCCTGTTTTACCTACTGCATACCATCTCACCCAAGCCTGTGATGCCCGACCTCGTGGCACAACATTAAATTCGGGCTTCTCCCTCCTGAGCGTCACTATACAGTCACTCAGGGGCCCCGTGCTCGCTCCCGGGGACGCACTGGGGCAGAGACCCTGATCTGCTCCGCTTTATCCTTCTCAGTGGGTCCTCCGAGGAGTGGACCCGCCATTACCTTTTGCTCTACTGGAGTGGGCTCTGCGCTGCACTGGTCGCCTACAACAGAGCCCGCATGGACCTCTAACTCCTGATCCCGCCACTGTGGATCCGCAATCACTTCGTTCACATGTTCCGTTGCTGTACTGGATCCCTTTGCGAATGGCGCTGTTCTCGTCTGCCTCATAAGCAAATACTGCAAGGCTGGGAGTTATTCACCCCTACACCTCCTGTGAATATATTGGGTCTACTGTGCCTGTGCTCCTAACTACTGTGTATGCTGCATGGTATCATCACACCCATCCCCCCGGCCACCCACGACAAGTGCCCTTGGACTGCATGCTGCATTGGTAGTCGCAAACACTGTGGGAACAAGATCACGAACGCTTGAACCTCTGAGTGTCAACCCGATACTTCTCCTTGCATACCAACCTACCCAGTTGCATAGCTGGAGCTCCCCCCTTTCCCCTACCAGGCTCGAGTACGGTGGTCTATTGCCATCCGGGGGCAGGGGCTGGTGACTTGGTTCCCTCCACGAGCTGCTGGGGCGCCACCGGCCATCTCACACTCCACTTGAAACTCAACAACGTCAGAATGACCAAGGGGGCTGGGAAAAAGCAGAGTTCCATCAATATGTTTGCGAAGACTCCAGTGAAATCGCCGGAGGGGGTCCCTGAGCAGGCCCCTACTGAATCGTCGTCCCTTGTCGCCTCGGAATCCCAAAGCATGATGGAATTCATGCACGAGGGCTTCACCACACTTCACTCAAAATTAGATGACATGAACGGCACCATATCCTCCATTAAGGCCCATATCGAGAGAACGGACAATCGGGTGCTGGAGGTCGAGGCAAGGGTGAGCTCTACCGACGATGGCCTGGGTGCCCTGCGCTCGCAGGTCACCGATCTTTCCAACCGAGTTCTTGAGGTGGAGAAGAAGAACGAGGACTTGGAATCCCGATCGAGGCGCAACAACCTCCGCATCATCGAGGTTCCCGAGAACAATATCAATGAACCAATGGAGGACTTTCTTGAACATACTCTGATGTCACTGCTTGACTCACCAAAGCTCTCCTCACAATTTGCTATAGAACGAGCGCACCGTACTCTGACAGCTAAGCCTAAGCCCGGCGCTCCTCCCCGACCCATTATAGCCCGAGTGCTGAATTTTCGAGACCGTGATGCCCTCCTCAAGGCCGCGAGACTTAAAGGAGGGCTCCTGCTGGGTGGCGCAAGGATACATCTCTACCCTGACTTTTCGGTAGCCATTCAGCGAGAACGCAAGACTATCATGGCGGTGAAGAAAAGACTGAGGGACCATGCAGTCAAATACTCTATGCCATATCCTCCTAAACTGCGCGTAGAGCACGCCAACCAGGTGTTTTTCTTCACGATTCCGGAGGAGGCCTCCAGATTCATTGACGAACACTTTCCAGGCTGACCCTCCTTACCAAACAACCTCCTTGCAAGGGTTCAGCTGTCCCGGTGAGAGGGACCCCGGCTCCGGCCGCCCTCCTGCACCGAGGGTACATTGGGTTTATTTCCCCCATAATGTCTCGAGCTTGTTTTATCTCTACAAATGTGTGCCACATCACTATGTGCAAAGACTCCGTTCAAGTTACGTGTGAAACTTCATTGTTGGCACTATGCTTTAATCGGATCTGCCATTGGCCCGGAGTGCCGCCACAAGTCCGGCCTACAGGCCCCCAGGCGTTGATGCCACTGGATTGTTTTTGTTTAAAGGGTTTTGGGATTGTCATCCCTCTGGTTGGGGGAGGGATGTGGGTGGGGATGAGTTGTGATGGGTGTTCTGTTATAAAAAAGTTTGGCGCTGGCAGCAAGGGCGGACCGAAGGGCAATGCTGAGTCAATGGGGCTACAGAGCTGCTACATTGGCCCATTGGACATTATCATACCGGCGATACGAACGCTACCGCTCCCTTGACGGAGAATATACTGGGGGTCATTCCGAGTAGGGCGGTAAGGGTTAACGGTCACCGGTAACGAGACCGGTGCCATTAAACCCTTACCGCCCTATTCCGAGTTCCCTTTGCGGGTTGGTACTTAACGCCTGCTTTTTGCAGGCGTTAAAAAACCAACCCGCAAAGGGACCTAGGAGCTAATTACGGCACCGTAATTTACGGTGCAGTAATTAGCGCTTTCCCCATTCCCATTGAGCCCTATGGGGCAAAAATGGGAATGGGGAAGGGCCCATGGTGAATGGGGAATTACCGCCCCCGCCAACCTTGGAATGGGGCGGTAATTACGCCATTCACCATGGTGGAGTTGGAAAAATACCGGCGTCAACCAAGGCGCTAATAGCGCCTTGGTTAACGCCAGGGTCGGAATGAGGCCCACTGTCTTTAATGAGTTGGAATGTGCGGGGGCTAGGCAATTTTAAGAAAATGAGACAGCTACAGTTGCAAGCCGAACGGCATGGGTCCAAGATCCTATTCTTGCAAGAGACGCATGCCCGTTCGGAACAATGTATGAGATTTGCTAAAACATGGGGCCCCCAGAGATACTTTACCAACTTCTCTACTCAAAGTCGTGGGGTCATGACTATTATTCATAGGAGTCTTAAATTTGCACTTATTTCTTCACAAATAGACCCCCAGGGTAGATATGTTCTGCTTCATGCCTCACTCCAGAACAGGGAGGTGATTTTACTGAATATCTATGGCCCCAACATGGACAACCCAGAGTTTTTCACGCACCTCACGTCCCTTTTGGATGGCTTCCCTATGGTTCCTATCCTCTGGGGAGGGGACTTCAACACCATTTTTTATATAGACCTTGATAGATCCGGGTCCAGGCCCCGCCAACTTACCAGGGCAGCCTATGCTACACTATCGTCCTTTCCCCGCCTTGCTGTGGTGGACGCATGGAGATTACTCTACCCTGATTCCCGTGTCTATTCCTTTTACTCTTCGGTGCACGATTCCTATTCTCGAATCGATAGATGGGTGATCTCGGATGTACTGATTAAGAATGTGATACATTTGTCGATCCTCCCTAGGACTCTATCTGACCACTCGCCAGTGACCATCACCATGGGGTGGGGCCCTGGCAGTGACCGTACCAGACGCTGGAGGTTGAAACCTCATTCTCTCCTTGATCCCCTGTTCAGTTCTGAGCTGGAAGTGACTATTGAGGAGTTCTTTGACATAAATAAGGACTCGGTGTCTTTGCAGGCCACCCTATGGGAGGCCTTCAAGGCGTATATTAGGGGCATAGCGATATCCAAGGAGAGTGGCATTCTTAGAACAATTCGAAGGGATATTGCTGTTAATGAAACCAAGCTATCGTCCCTGGAGGCCTTGTGTTCGCTGTCTTCAACCCCCGCGACCCTGCCAGCTATAGGAGTGGAGCTGGACATTTTTCGTTCTCTGGCAGAACGAGAACAGAAATTCCTGGATAGACCTGGCCTGGCGAGGAGATACGGTGAGGGCGAGCGCCCCGGCCGCTTCCTTGCTAGACTCATTCGTCATGAGCTGGGTGCTCCACATATCCCGGTGATCGTTCGACATGATGGCTCCTTGGCTACCACGTCACCGGCCATCAACTCGGAGTTCTTTGCCTTCTATGAAGCGCTATACTCCAATTCGGACGAGGCCACGGAAGCGGAGGTGGACTCCTATCTCGACGCTCTCCCCTTATCGGCCCTCTCTCCTGAGACTGTTGGCTCCCTCGAATCCCCGCTCACACCTGAGGAGTTCTCGGAGGCCATAGACTCCCTTTCCTCTGAGAAGGCTCCTGGTTCCGATGGCGTCCCGGTTGAATTTTATAAATGCTATAAAGCTCTCCTACTACCTCACTTAATAGCTCTCTGGGAGGAGTCTGTGGAGGCGGGCGTACTCCCACCATCTCTCCGCGAAGCCACAATCACTGTTTTGCTCAAACCTGGCAAACCTCCCACCCAGTGCGGCTCGTATCGCCCACTCTCCCTCATAAACTGTGATACAAACATTTTTGCCAAAATGTTAGCGACCAGACTTGCCCCCTGTATGCCACCTATTATACATCCGGACCAGGCGGGATTCATCCCAGGACGTTCCACTTCTCTGAACCTGAGACGGCTTTTCAATATAATTAGCAGGATTAGCCCCAATGTACAAGCAGTGGCCGCAACCCTCGACATGCAGAAGGCGTTCGATTCGGTCTCCTGGAGATACCTTTGGCGGGTGCTCGAGCAATGCAAGTTTGGGCCTGTTTTTCGCTCTTGAGTCAGGGTACTCTATGCAGGCCCGGTGGCCTGTGTCCGCACGGAAGACAGATGCTCCCCGTTCTTTAATGTAGCAAGGGGGACGAGACAGGGTTGTCCGTTCTCTCCCCTGATCTTCACTATAGCGATGGAACCTTTTGCCGATATGTTCCGACAACTCCACTCACATAGAGGGCTTCGCTCGGCGGGTCAAGCCGACATTGTGTCTTTGTACCCGGATGATGCACTTCTTTTCGTGCGGTCTCCCGCCACTAATCTACCTCCGATTCTGAAAGATGTTATCCACTTTGGGCGCATCTGAGGCCTCAAGGTGTACTGCACAAAATCTACGCTCTTCCCACTCATGGAATGTACCCTCCCCCCTCCGGACACCCTGGGGTTTATGTGCGCGCAATCGAAATTCACCTACCTGGGGATAGAAATAACACGTGAATTCGAGTCGACTTTCAACGAGAACTATCAAAGCTATCTCACGCACCTAGCGGCTAAGACCCTGGCATGGAGCAAACTGCCGATCTCCCTTGCAGGTAGAATAGGGATATTGAAAATGATAGTCCTGCCCCAATTACTCTACAGGTTCACCAACATCCCCCATGGCCGGGTGAGAGCTTCTTCCAAGTATTGACATGCAGTATCAACTCCTTCTTGTGGCACTCGGGGGCGGTCAGGCTCAAACTAGGTACCTTATCTACCCCTATGGTGGATGGCGGCGTTGGGGCCCCTGATTTTCTTAAATACTGGCTGGTCTCTCAAATCCAATACACATCCTACTGGTTTAACACGGCTGACCCGCCTCCACATGTTAGACTCGAAAAACTAGCGGTTAGTGACCGGGACATCCGCTCCCTGGTGATACAACCCTTTCCCTGGGCACGGGATACACTGAACCCGGTGGTATGTACTTCTCTGGCGCTAACGAAAACGTGGAAACTACTGGACACTCCCCATCCATTTCATGGCAATCTCCCGCTATGGAACTTTCTCCCGGGGGTCCCACGTGTACCGCCATTAATCGTGCGCAGATGGGCTGAGGCAGGATACGAGCTGCTCCGTGATGTATTTGTTCAGGGTAACTAATTGAGTGGCCTGACCTACCGCTACCCTTGAGGGGTGGTCCGAGCGCATGGCTCCAATATTCGTCTCTACGTAGAACCCTTAAACAAAACTACCCCATGTTTCCAGCGGTGCCACCGGACGACCCCACTATTGAAGGACTAACCTCCCCCATACCTACCAGAGGTAAAATATCTAGGCTATACACTATGCTACAATCCAGATCCACTCCGAAATTCACGGGGCTAAGGCGGGAGTGGGAGGAAGACCTCGGGGTGGAGGTGAAGGACGAGCGCTGGACTCACATGTGTGCCCGTATACACCAGGTGTCTTTCAATTCCCGCTTCAAATTGATTCAACTAAAGGTGTTGCATAGGTTTCATTATCCCCCGAGAAGGTTACACCATATGCTTATCGATCACTCCCCAAGCTGCCCCAGATGCGGTCAGGATGTTGCCGACTATATACACATGATATGGACTTGCCCCCGCCACTCCCAATTTTGGGGTATGGTATTCTCAACCGTATCCGCTATACTTGATCAACCTATCGACCCCTCCCCAACGAAACGGCCTATTCCATGACTTCCCCGGGCTACCCCGAGATTCCAAGAAACTGGCCGGCCTCTGCATGCTACTAGCGGTACGAGCCATTCTGCTCTGTTGGCTACGCCCCGCACCACCCACGCACGCTCAATGGCTCAGGGCACTCACATGGGCCTCAGACACTGAGGAGACCTGGTCCTGCCTACAACCAACTCACTCGAGGCCCAGGGATGTCTGGCTTAAATTCTGCTCCTATATGTCAGAACTAAATGCGACACCGGATGCATCTTCCCCAACTAATACACCCATTCACACAGGTTCTTTACCCTGAGCTAAGGGATCCCTCTCCCTGCGCTGGCTCCATATTTGGTATTGTTGTAAGCTAATTGCTCCTGATGCAGTAACTGTATGCCTGTATTGTTTTCACTGTACCTACATTGTACTTGCCCTGAGTTGTGTTCACCTATGTTTTTGCTGCCAAGCTGATCAATAAAAAAAAGTTTTAAAAAAAAACAAATGTTTTCACTTTGTATCCATCAATCCACCCCATCATGTTCATGTGAACAGCACCCACCCAGTCAACCCAAGACACATTCTCTCTTTTCTTAAAATCCCTGAACCTTTTAAGGTATTGGGTAGTTGTCTAAGCAGATTGCATGCACTCATGCTGACCCCTTTCATCCACACTCAGCTTCAGAATACAGTAATATCCAGTCTGAGACACTCTGCTTAACAAACACTTAGCCCAATCTCTCTTATCTACATCATGAATTGCACAAGCCATTTCAAATGCTTCAATCCATTGGAGGATATCAGAAACCTCCACAACCACACCAACCAAATATTTCATAAACTTGGTAGCTGGGGACCTGCCACTCTCAACTGGTTTAGCTGAAGTCTCCACTCTAGCTTTCTCTAGCTGGATTCTTTGGTGCCCAGTGTCCCTATCTTCGAGTATCACTTGCTGTGCCAACTCCTCTTTCTTTAACTCAGCTTCTGTTTCCAACTTTTTTTTATTGAAAGGCTAATTGTTCCCGTTGTAGTTCCAATTTTAAAAGTTCAATCTTCAGGGCTTCCCCCTGAAGAGCAGTGCTGGGGTTTGGAACAGAGGCAGCAAGAATGGTGGCATTCCCAGAATCAGATTCAGCAAAAACCCCAGGGGCAGAGTCCTCATTGGTTGCATCCCCCCCTTCAAGAGTTTCACCATCAGTCTGGTAGTCCACCAGGGCAGCTATCAGCTCAGCCCTAGACTTATTCACAAAGTCTAATTCCCTGGCTTCACAAGCACTCTGGAGAGCCTCTAAGCTCATCCGAGTCAATCTACCATTTGCAATAGAGTCCATTGCTTGTAATGCAGTTATCTTGTACACAACTAAACCTCTATTTAAGAAAGTGCAGATATTTTGTAAGTGGCACATTTATACACTGATTCTTAAAACCATAAGCATCCCACTGCTGCCACCAGTGTAAAGACTGGAGGTGGGGGGTTTGTACTTCTGCTCTCTATATGGTAGAGGAGAGGCACAGAGGACCCCAGCCAAGATTCTCTATTATTGGTAACGTAGTCAAGCAATCAAGGCCTAGCTTCTCAGGAGGTGATGCAGGCTGGTTCTTAAGTACAGTGCAGTCCCCAAGCCCCCACAAAGGAATGTCCACACACTGTATTAGTTAAAACACAGTCCTTATATAATTAAAGGTTCAAGGTTATATACACAATCACAATAACTCACTTCGTGCTCAGTAAATCTACAATGGCAAATATATACAGTTCGAAGTGGTACCACAATTATTATCAGATTTCATTAAAGTGCATCAACTGTACTCTGGTCAAATGTCACACAAATCACTTAATAAGGGTAACCAACAATAGATATAGGAAGAAAGCAGTTGGTTAGAACAATTGGCAAAATACTGGTCCCTACCACTAGACACAGTTCTGTGTGGAGATCCCGCCACCTGTGCAAACTGTAAAGTAAATATATATCACAAGCCCAGTCCATATATTGTTCAATTGGTCTTATTTCCTTCTACAATGTTTCTACCACCCCAATATACCTGTAATAGCAGAGTTTGAAGTTGGGTCGTCAACGGGTCCTTCTTGAATGGCTCCCCTTAAAGCAGGAGCCACAGATCATCGAGATCCCTCGAAGAAAGTGAATTCGGCGTCGAGGCGGCAGCTTCGGTCCCAGCGGTGCTCGTCGATGACAATTCGAAGACGTCCTGCAAGGAAGAGGCGTGCGGGGCACCTCAATGTCAATAGTTCAGGACTGCAAAGAGTTTGTGAAGAACTGTGGCCCAGCAAGGGCGTCGAGTTGTCCGCGTCTCTACGGTCGTTGGGTGGCGGGAAACCCACCGGCGGATGCTCCTCGGCACGTCGACGGCCTGGCCTTCTCCGGCAGGATAAGGCGGGCGGCGGGCCAGAAGAGCGCGTCCGTGAATCAAAAACCTTAGGCAACGGAGCGTGAAGCTTCGGTCGTCGATGGCACGGTGTCAAGCTGTTAGGGAGAATTCTCTTCTAAGGCTAATTTCCCTTACTTAAAGAGTCCCCCAGCAGCTTTGCTGGATTTGAAGGGTTTATTTTTTTCTCCTGCTAAGAGTGAGACCCTTTTTTCCCCACTTTTAGACAGATTGCTAGTGTGTTTTAGGCTATTTTATGTACTTATGGTCTATGGGGTTTTTCTCAACCTCATAGGAATCATCTTTTTAACATGTGTGGTACACAGCACCCTCCGTGCCGTACCACAGGGGTGTCGTAGCAACCCCCAAACATAGACTCTATACCCTGGGACTGACTACCGTCTCCCAGGGCATGTAAAGTCCCCATTGACTTTACTAGTCAATACTCATGAACTAAACCAGCACAAACTATCTTACTATGGAAGTACTGGAAAGGGTTAATAGTTTTTCCCTTATGTTCATTTTCGAGGGGGTACCGTAAAGTCCCTCTCTCAAAAGTTTCTGGCTGGTGGCAGTGGTTACTACCATAAATATTCGGCCGCAAATATTTCCCTATGGGACTTTCCCATTGTTTAAGACTACCAATTTTACTGACAGTCTCTAACATACAGCCGGTTTATTTTATTAACTTTAATCCGGTGATTTTTTTCGTCAGAACTTTAATAATATTTCTTTCTCGTGTCTTTCTCTGAAATCCTAACCCAGGTCGGGGATCCTTTGTTCGCCCTTTTGGTGGGCTTCTGCCAGTGGCGTAACACGAAATGTGGGGGAGCCCCTGCGAGCCATGCTGAGGGCCCCCCCCCCATCTCGGCAACAAATCATGGTCGTGCCACACTCTGGGCCGGCCTAGATTATCACGCTTGCACAATACGCATGAACGTGCTGCTGAAGGGTATGCCGCACACTGTACTAGGAGAAAGATATAAATATGTGTTTTAATGGAATATACAGCACACTTTCTGAGAATAATTGGCCAAAAAGCCAGAGTGTTTGCAATTGTTGTGTAGGGTAACACCAATCCAATATATGCAAGTCACCAACGGTGCACAGGAACATTAATGCTTTGCTATTAAAAATGCCATGCCACATTGAAAACATGTCCCACTGGCTGCACAATGTAGACCAGTGTAGACGCGTTATGAAATTACAGTAAAGCATGCCAGGCCACATTTATACAGACCTAGACTGGGTGCACAAAATGCCAGTCGAAGCAATAACACTCATCAAGAAGAGAGCACACATTGAAGCCTGGGTCTCTGCTGCCTCGAACAACACGGCCAAACTCTTTAGAAATCTTCATGGAACTGGTCAATCCTGTTGTGCTCTCTGGTTCCCTCCCAGGCCCTCTGTATGGCTCTGGCCTCTCACTTCTCAGCTAAACTCAGGACATAGTGTCCACTATCTCCTCTTCCTCTCCCTCTTCCTCTCTCAGCCCCCCTTTGGCCATCTCTACCTCTCCTCCTCCTTTCTCCTCTTTCTCTCTGACAACATCTAACAAGGTTTCTAGATAAGTCCGATCCATGAAAGTGTCATCCAAACAGGTCCTCCCCTGCTCCTCCAGAACCATCAAGGGCCATATTGACACCCTCGCTGCACCTTGGCCAATTTCTGTAATCACTCTTTCACCACTGTAACGTTCCCCTCTCCCCTTAAGCACTCCCTTGTGCACCCACTCCTCAAGAAGCAGTCTGCCGATCCTACCTGTCCGGCAAACTATTGCCCAATCTGCATCACACCTTTCCTGGGAAAACTCTTGGAAAAGAGCTGGCCATCTTCCAGCTTACTCTCCGCATTGAATCTGTTGGTTGTCTCCATGACCATAAGTCTAGCTCTAGAGCTGCCAGAGGCACGGAAACATCTCTCCCGAGTACCTGTGATGATCTGCTCTCTAACCATGATTCCAGCATTCCTTCTGTCCTAATCCTCTGTGATCTTTCCTCGACTTTCGACACAGTCAACCACGCCATCCTGATAAATCGACTATGTGAGAACCTGGGCATCACGGATCAGGGTCTAGATCGGCTGACCTCCTTCCTCTTGGACTGCCCCTCCCAGGTCCAAGTTGGTACCTTTTTTTTCCATCACCTCTCTCTCTCTTCCTGTGGCATTCCCCAGGGCTCTATCCTCTCACGCTGGCTTTTCAACCTCTAGTTGGCCCCTTTGGCCCACCTAATCTCTACCTTCTCCTCTAACTTTCAGTGTTATGCGAATGGCACTCAGCTTTCCTTCAGGCTCATCTCTTGCTCATTCCTGACTGTCTATCCGTGATTCAGGATTGGTGGACCTCCAATGATATTGACATTAGTGTCATTAAGATGGAGATCCTTCTCATTGGGACCCCTGCCCCTGCTTTCCCTCTCTCACTCTGGCCACCCACCTTGGGCCCTCTTCCTTCGCCTTCCTGCGAGGCAAAAAACCTTTTGTGTCATCTTCGACTCTACTCTCTCTTTCTATCCTCGTATCTCGGATGTCGCCAAGAGGTCCCACTACCTACCAGCTGCTCCTCCTCAAAGGGACTCTTCCCTTTCTCACTTTCCCCCAGAAGCTCACTGTCTCCAGAGCCCTGTTTCTCTCTAGGCTGGACTACTGCAACAGCCTCTTTCTCAAGCTGCCTTCCTCTACTCTCCGCCCTCTGCAACTTATCCAGAACAGGACAGCGAGACTTGTCCTTGGCCACAAGCCCAGGGATCATATCTCTACAGCCCTGAAATCTCTCCATTGGCTCTCAGTGGTTGCAAGAATAAAGTTCAAGGCCCTTTGCATTGTCCACAAGGCTTTCTGGGGTCGGGCCCACACTACAACCAACGCTCTCTTCCAAAATACCTTTTTTCTCTAGCCCTTCCACTGGCTACCTGCAACTCTCTAAGGGCTAGATGCTTCTTCAGGCAGAGAGTGGGGGTGGTAGATCTCTCTCCTCTGCAGATGCCTCCCTCTCGAATGGCCTCCCTGCCCCTCTCAAACTTTAGCGGACCACCTGATGTCCGGAAGCAGCTCAAAACTTTCCTCTTCTCCTCTGCTTTTTCTCTTTCCCTCCCCTGCTGACCTACCTGACCTACCTGTCTGCTGTACCGACTGGTTGCTTGGCTACCCTCAGAGTCTCACTGAGTCCAGGCTCTTTCTTGATCAGTCACCCTTGCACTGCCGATGGCCTACCATGCACTTAGGGACTGTAACTGTAACCCTACAGTCCCTTGTTCTCCTTGCACTACCCTGAGCTGCACTGTCCTGGCTGCACTTACTCAGAGCATTACAGTCCTGTTTTCCCCGCACTCCCCCTCCCTTTCCCCTTGCATTTCTCATTCTCGCACTTGCACGATTTGAATGACACAAGGCCTAGTAAGAACATTTGTCTTGTCATTCCCTCTATCTTCACTCCATTGCTTGCCGCGCCAAGAATCACTTGTGTACAGACGCGTTATAATAGACTTCTATCATATCATTTTATCACAGATGCTCAAAAAAATATACAATGCTGCAGTAAGAAATGGCTAGACTGGCAGCACCCAAATGCCAATTTAGCCAGGTAATTACACTTAGCAGGACTGCTTTATCAGAAATGCGCAGTTAAAAAAAGGTCATACCAAATTGAGGAATAACTAGACTGGCTGCACCAAAATGCCCCTCTAGCCACTAAAACCACATATCATGCATGCTTAGCCTGGACATGGACAACCATTATGATTTATCGCACAATCCCACCTCCCATACATGCCCTCTCCCTCCCATGCCCTATCCCAACCTCCAAAACCAGCTGCTTGGCCCAGAATTACCTTAACGTCCCTCCTCCTTGTCCTAGAGCTTACATTTCAGGCTCCTGGCCCCATAGGTAAGTACTGGGATGAGAAAGAGTGGGATTAGGAGTAATGAAGATACAGGTAGCTAAGTCAGGCATTACCTCCATGTACCTCTACCTCATCCCAGTGCTTGTGTATGAGGCAAGTACTGCCTCATACACAATTACAGGGGCAAGGAAGAATAGGGCTAGGAGTAATGACGATTACCAATAAGTAATTAAGGCATTAAACACAAGTAGGGTCTTAACAATATTCAGTTGAGTGGGCTGCAGCACTCGCCCCCAGTAATATGGGCTATGTTGACTCAACCTGGCTGACCTTCAGAGCAGTTGCCGGACAGAACAGGACACCTATGTTAAACGGCACCTGGGTTAACAAGGGCCAAGCAGTTACTAACGTAAAGCATTTCACTGTTAGTACCTGCATTCAAATGCCAAATCTTTTAGGCAATTGAAATTGTGATGTGTGTTTAGCACTTTCATGGCAGGGAAGTGACTGGAAGTGTAGAAAGGGAACAGGAGACCGTTCGTTCTCACAACCGTTCATAAGTGGGTGCTTTCACACTTAAAGGAGAGAGTTAACTGCTTGTAACATTGAAGCTGCACTAGAATAGTCTCATTAAAATGCGTAAAGAAGTTAGATGCCCTCACACAAAAATGTTTGCCTCCCCCACCACCCGTGAAGTTAGCGCCTCCCCCAACATTTGAAGCATCAGCCCCCTGAAATGTAGGTTTTGTTGCGCCCCTGAGCACAAGCACAAACACCATTCACCATATACACGTATGCACACCAGCCAGCCTTACATTTAAGTGTGCACTCTTTCACCGTACACGCATACATACCCACCCTGTGACCCATACATTTATGTGCACCCTTTCACCATACACTCCCAGACACACGTCATGGGGTTGAGGGGAGCCCTATTACTTCAAAAAGAAATTGGGCCTCAGTATAAGTTTGCCGGTCCGGTAACAACTGTACCGGTAAGCTTGCCGGTACTGTTGTTACCAGACCGGCAAACTATGAGTTCTGCTCGAGGGTGCCTTCCCGCCCGCCAGGTCTGACCTGGCGGGCGTACCGGCACCCGTGAGCAGAGCGTTATGAATGGTGCCGGTGCATTCGACCTCCTCATTCCCACTGGACCCTATGGGGATCAAATGGGAATGGGGAGCATTTTTTTCCGCCGCCCGCAAATGGGCAATTACCAGGTCCGGCGGGGCCGTAATGACCTGGTAATTGCCCATTTGCGGATGCTTGAAAAAAGCCAAGTTTGGTGGCAGCCTGGTGGTTTTACCGGCAAGGCTACAGCCAAACTTGTAATGAGGCTGATTGTTTCTTTTTGAAGTCACTCTGTCTTCATAAAGACATTATTTCTGTTACAGAAATAATTTCTTTATGAAGGCAAAGTGATTTAAAAAAGAAATAAAAAAAAAAGATTTTGAAAAAAAACTTTTTTTTCAAGTGGGGCCCCCTCCCAGGACATGTGATAGCAGGGCCCCAGCACCGTGGGGGCTGCGGGTGCCCCTGTTACGCCAGTGGCTTCTGCACAGAAGCCCTCCTCTTGGCGCCACTGAGTCTGGGGGAGATGTGTGGGAAGGGGAATAGGCACCCTGGACAGGGTTGCCAAGTCGCACTCTGCCCTGATAGGGTGGGGGGTTCTCCCGCCAGGCGAGCCACCCCACTGTGTGAGTGACAGCTAGGCTGTATGAATGGGGGTCTTGCTGCATAAAAGCAGGGTCCTGAGGACTAGAGGACAAGACGTTGCCACTGGAACTAAGAAACCGAAGAGGAGAAAAGCTGAAGACATCTGCAACGACAGAACCACCGGTGAAGCCCTGCTGCAGATCCTCACCACTTTTCTCCAACGACTTGAGAAGATCTTCCTCTGCAAGAGTCTTCTTCCCTTGAGCTGGTGGGGCCAACCAGTTCGCCAATCGCCTTGCAGGACCTGCCTTGGTCGAATCGACAGTGCCAAGCACTAGGAAACCGGATAGCCAGGCACCCGTCTACCCAGACCGTGATTTAAAGGAGCGTACCTTTTATTCGTTTGGCAGCACCGCCGCTGGTTTAATCCCTTGGCAGTGTAGTAACTCGAACCTTCCTCCACGACGAGAGCCTCTCTTCCTCTGCTGGATCTCCCGAACTGCAGGAACTGCCAGGAACTACCGCCACCGCAGGAGCCTCTTTTACTTTAAAGGTACATTGTTCCGCCAGGCCTCCTGTTTCGTTGGGTATTGCTAAAGGTGTTTTAAATACTTTACTTACCTACTGGGTTGGCCGCCCCTATCATTTAACCTTGTCTTTCACCTTTTCACTGTGCCGTTTTTCTCAGTTTTCACTCTTGCTCAAACTTGTCTACAATTTAAATAGGGAGTTGTGTATACTTTCCTGGACTGATTTAACTTGCTTTAATAATAGTGATTTGTGTGTGAACATCTGAGTGTGTAAAATAAAAATATACATTCTTTTTGATACAAAGCTTTGGTCAGTGTTTCCTTGTTCCATAGTATTGTAGTCCTATTGTGTAAACCCTGAATACTGCTCATCTCCCTCTTGAGATAAGTCTGACTGCTTAGCCACAGCTACCAACTAAATCTTTGTGGTACAGACTGATACCAAAGGGGATTTATAGCATATACCTGTAGTCTTAATCTTGTGTAGTGCTCCCCAAGGGAACTGCACAGGATTCTGCCTAACACAAGCGGTCCCCGCTTCTGGGCAACACGGCTTCGACAGGCCTCGACGGGTTATACCAAAGGCAGGGGCAACACGGCTTCGATAGGCCTCGAAGGGTTATACCAAAGGCAGGTGCACGACCAATGAATAGCAGGTCTGACTTCCAGGGAGTTTCGGCGAAGGTTAGTGGTGCTCGATGGTCCCTCCGAGCACGGGAAGAGGGTGCCTAACCAGGTCCTCTCTTGGATCAGTCTCAACGGCTTTGGGCTTTCAGATTTCAGCGAAGGTAGACAGCAGTCAACTTTCTTCTTCAGGCTCGGCTTCGAGATTAAGCGTCAGTTTCAACTTCAGCTTCTGAACGATTTCTAGCAGTTAGAGGCCCCCAGATATTCTAGTTGATCTCCCATTCATTCTGCTGGGTCACACTCAGGCAACCAATCACTCAGAAGGACATTCAGCAGGCAGGCAGCCAATCAGGTGTACAGTGCCTGATTGGCTGATTGGCATTCAGGCCATACTCCTCCCTCTCAGACACTCACAACAAGGAATGTGTATTGGGACAAGTACCCAGCCATGCAACACTACACACTGCATTCATACCAGTTTCGAGCAGGGCTGTCTCAGTCACTGTCAAACACCAGAAACTAGACATGCACAACAAGAAGTACATATTGGTCACACACTCCATTCACCCAGGTCCCACCCACAGGGTGTACCCACAACATACAGTCACTGGGAAGGCTCCAGCCAGTCTGGCCTGGACTTCACAACAACACCATATATGGAACTTCCACTCAACAGCCAGTCAGGGGGAAGGGACAGAGTCAGGGCTTCACAGGACTTTGGGAAAACAAGGTAACAGGCAATAGAAAGCAAGAGGCCACAGGGGCCATCTTGTTTTCTATCAGGAATCAACTGATTCCAATGGCAAGGCCTGGGAATCCCAAAATGGAGGATACTTAGAGCACCTGTCAATTTCAGCATGGAGCTTCCACCAGCCCATACCCTACTCTGTGGGTCACACACAGGTGCCCAAAACATACACTCGGGGCACAGGGTTGCACCCCCACCCATGGGTGCCATAAGGGTATCCCATGGGTCTGTACACCAACCCAAAAAGAAGAGCTGCATTGCCAGGAGTCCCACATGGACTCCTGGGCAGAAAACAATACAGAACACAAATGAAAAAGGACTACAGGGAGGCCCTGTCCCTCCAAGGCATTGCCAGCATCACAGCGCACAAACAATGAGTAGAAGGCACCAGCATGGACTCACCACCACCCACACCAGAGGAGGAGCCACGGAAAACCTGTACCAACCAGGGAAAGACAGAAGCAGGAGGAGGACTTGAGCAGATGAATGGTCTACACCAGGAGGAGGTCATTACTACAAGCTCAGGAACATGGAACGACACCAAAGGCAGGTGCACGAGCAATGAGTAAAAGGCACCAGCATGGACTCACCACCACCCACACCCTTCAATTCTCCAGAACAAAAGCAGATGCTGCTTTCAAAACCTGGATCCTCTACGATTTGCCATTCAAAGCGCGCTCCACAGGACTCACCCCTGCCTGCCGCCCCTCAAAGCTCACGTGCCAGGGACTGTGGGCGAGGGAAGGATCCCTGCACCAATCTGATTAATAGGAAGTTCAACAATTCAGCCGTTGTCTAGACTTTATGTTGGGGTCAACACTATGTAACCTTCCCAGAGCGTCACAGGCGCGTGCGAGTGGTTCACCCAGGCCTGTGTTCACTGGTGTAACCTGATTGGCTGCACAGCCACCAATTGTCAGATGTTGTCGTGCACATCATAGAAGACTGAGAAAGGTGACTGCACTAAGCACTGCATTCTGATCGTAAGTATCCTTCAACATGCAAAGTAGCGCATTGCACACAGTATTGCACAGCATAGAATGCTGTGCAGTACTTGCTCCCTGAAATGGGGAACAGGGTGGGCTCTTGCCATATAAAGGACGGAGGTCACCTGCAGCTGACTTCCCACCCTAGCTTCACAATCCCTGCCAACCATGTGAGTACCTGGCAGGCGATGGCAGTGGCTGGTAGATGGGAGCGATGATTTTCACATCATGTGACTACCAGGACACATGATGGCAGTAACTGGGCAACAGTTCACAAATGGTCAATGCCTCACACACGTCCTGTACAAAACCCAACACTATCGGCTTTGTCGTTGCTTGTTTTCCTTGCCGCGCATTTTGTCCTGCATTTAAAGACAGGTAGATACACTACCAGTCCCAGAATGCAAGAGGGGCGCTGGACTGGATGAGCTCTGGCGCCTGACATGGGGCGGCTGGAGCGCTCTGGCGGCGTGTGTGCGTGGCCCACTGCAAGACCTCTTTTCTGGTTCTGGGGCCCCGTCGCGCCCTTGAGGCAAGAAGGGGCGCGCTGGTGAAGCAGGGAGAGGGGAGGGAGAAACTGTTTAAAGATGTGCAGGTGTGAGTAGCCTTCCCCTTCCATTCTCAAATAAAAAGTGCGCGCCTGGTGAAGAGATCAGGCGGGGCCCAGAGACCGGGCTCCCAGCCAGCCTGCAGGCGTGTGGAAGAATGCCGACAGCTCGCCCGCGTGGCACTCCTGGAGGCACACACAGTCACAGAGCATCACGCAGCACGCACGCACGCACAAAGCAGCACACAAACAAAGTATCACGACGCACGCACGCACACACCCACACAGCACGCACACACGTGTACACAAACCTTACACACAACCACACAGCGCACAAAGCAGCATGCACGCACATACAGTACACACACAACTCATCCCACAGCATGAACACACGTATACCCAAACACCACAGACAACCACACAGCACAAAAACAAAGTAGCACACAAACACAGCACACACACACAGATGATCACACAGCACACACATATGTATAAACAAACACCACAAGCAACAGGCAACCACACAGCACACACACAAATGATCACACAGCATGCACACATGTATACCCAAACACCACAGGCAACAGGCAACCACACAGCACACACACAAATGATCACACAGCACGCACACATGTATACCCAAACACCACAGACAACAGGCAACCACACAGCACACACACAAATGATCACACAGCACGCACACATGTATACCCAAACACCACAGACAACAGGCAACCACACAGCACACACACAAATGATCACACAGCATGCACACATGTATACCCAAACACCACAGGCAACCACACAGCACACTGTGAGAAACCAGAAGGTGTCTCACCTGCTAGTCCCCAGGGATCTGTCATGCAGGTGGCCAGGACACGGCCATTGCTATTGGATCTAGTAACTGGGGGTGGACCAGTGTGGGGGGATCACCTGGGTGAGAGATCATCAGGGAGTAGGAGTGGGACTCCTGGCGGGGAGATGCGGTATCCCTCACTTCCATGTAACACCTTTACCCCATCCTACCCAGTAGGATATATGGAAACTCTACCCCCTTGGCCCTTTTCCTGCACAAACACTTTCAAATGGACAGTCCACTCTGGGAGAAAACAGACTCACACCCGAGCCGTGTACCTGGCATGTCCCACTACCATAGTTAGGCAATTGTAATCATTTACACCTGACTTCCATTAAACTTTCCCACATGGATAAAAGGCGGAGCATGAGAGCACACTCGGAGCGAGGCAAAGCATATGAAGGAACAGCAGTTTCGAGACAGCAGCTCAATGAGGAAAGAAAGACAGCAAACAACGAATGGTGCACAAGGAGGGAGATGCCCTTGACCTTTCAGGTAGAAGCTGTTTGTAGACACCTTCAGATTTCAGAGCATAAGGGCAAGAAACCAGACTGAAGATTCCTGTATTGTGTCTTGGAGCTACCCGGGGCCCTCCTGCACGGCTGATCAAGAAGGAGAGAAGCAGCAGCCGCCGTGGTACTGTCCTTGGCTCCACAATCAAAGAAAGATCAATACAGCCGTTGAGTTGGTGAAACCGATGCACGACCGGTCTGTGATATGATTTGATAGGTTATTTATAACGCGCTTAATACCCAGAGGTTTCTAAGCGGAGCCCCAGGGATCGAACCTGTGGTGCTCCGTGTTGTCTTGCTTCCAAGACATGCACGTTGCCCCTGTGCTATCCTCCCGTGTTAAAGGCAAGGTTGCAAGCAGCAACAATGTATTCAAAGATCAAGTATAAAGATTATGGAACGTGTGTGATGAAAGATGCGAAGACAGCCTAACGGCTGATGGATGTTTGAACTGTAGGAAAGAAGATACCATATTCGTGACAGAGTGGTCGGGCACCGTGAGTGTGCTCAATTGAAGGTCTCTGTAACAAATGCAGCCAAGAAGTGGCAGAAACAAAAGATAAAGAATAAGAATTGGTGTGAATCAAAGTGGTCCTGTGACGGTTAAAGCAAAACCCATTGCACAATCGAAAGTCTTTGGTTTTTGATTCAAAGGGGTCTGAGCCCGAATGAGGGGCCTTTAAAGGTTCAGGATACTTAGAGAAGAGTTGGCCGAGGTCTTGATCTTGGCCCATAGTTATTCACAGTCATCTGGGCTAGTGTGGGTAATAGTGTGATAGTCAAGGTGATTTAGTGCCCTTTGATGTTTAATCGATCAGATCGGAAGATCACATAATTAGGGGGGACAGATAATGTAGCATCACTAGGTATGGATGGTTTGAGCCAGGTTTCGGTTAGGGCGAACAAGTCGAGCCAAATTCAGAGAGGTAGTCTGCCACTCCAGCTCCATGGTTAAACAATGAACTTGTGTTAAGGAGGGAGAAGGCGAGAGTGAAGTTAGGTGCATCATTGTTCCTAGAATGAGTGTAGTGTGTACTGTTAGTCGTGTCATCTACTTCAATTTCATGTGGACAGGTGGGTCCTTCATTGCGGACCGGGGGGCTATGGGAAACATTCTGCAGGTGGGTTAGGCAGGGTGTAGTCGATCTTATCCATGTTACTTCCAGCACAGTCCTTGCGAGACGCACTACCAACAAGATTTGTAACCGTTAGGCTGATAGGAACTGTAGTTCCTTAGTGCCCAGCGTGTGTTAAATAAGAGACAAAATAAATCAGGGTGGGCGGCAGGCGAGGCGGAAGTGGGCCTCACGGGAATTGTTGGGCCCTGGTGCATGCTGCAGGTGGGACAAAATATAGATAGCGGTTGTTACAGAAACTACCCAATATGTACAGTGCGGTAATCCACGTGCCACCATGCTATATCAGTATGCAGATGTAACAGTACAGTTGCGCTGGCAACTGGTTTCCACTTACTTAAATACGGGTCGGCTGCCCGACAAGGATCTGAGTGGCAAGCAGCGATGGTCGGCGAGGGCCGGCGCAGACCAGCTGGGCCCAGATGCGCCGGCGCTGAAGCACCTGACGTTTTACTATATTGCAGCAAAGTGATCATACAGGGGTCTTGTCAAATCCTATGTACCGTCGAAAGTCTGACCGGCAGATGATTGAGAAAGCTAAGGGAAGTGAATCCTGCAGAGTGAAAAGTTAATACATGAACTGCATATCGGAAAGGTTGGCGAGAGTGAACCCGGCAGAGGGAGACCGACAACGAGGGAAAAAGAACAAAAGCCTGGTTAAAAAGGCATTATGATTTTGTGAAAGCAAGAAATATTGCAAGACAAGGGGAAAGGAAGTTCCCCCTTGTCATTTGGGATCCGAGCACGGCGGAGGGGGATCCAGGGGTGGAAAACTATCACCCAAAGTTCACTGAAAAGGAAACCGTCTTGTGAATTTGAATACAATTACTGCAGGGTTTGTGCCCCGAAGAGGGGGACCTAGGGGTGAAACCATCACCCAAAGTGTACGTGAAGCAGAACTTTGTGTTTGTTTGTTGTGGAAAACATCAGGCCCTCGAGGGAAAGAGACTTTTATTGAAAAGGGACTTTACCATTGAATACTTGATAGCTGGAACGAAACTGTTGGCTCGTGTTGAGAAATCCTAAGCGTGTGCTGCGCCAGCTGGAACGGACCTGTCAGCTCGTGCTGGGAAGTCTCGGGCATGTGCTGTGCAGTCCCACCTTGTCCTGTGCTAAACACATGGGGAAGGGAAACCTCAAGGCAATCACATAATAACTTATTATTTTAACACTCTTTCCTATATTTTGATACCGCATCCCACACTCTTTCTGTAATTAGTTGTAAGGAGTTGTCAATATTTATTTTTGTATTATAGGCCATTTATTTTGACACAACGCTACAAGGACTGGTTTATTTTCGTTTTGATGGTCGTAGCTTGCTCCCATCTTAGGTTTAGGTTAGGTGTTTTTCCATCCTGCATTTACAGTTCAATATCCTCCTTGAACTGTGATCACTTGTGTCTGTCTTTATTGTTGCCACCATGAGTTCCTTACAGTACATAGAAACGAAACCCAGCTGCTTGGAGATACGTCAGCTTTCCCCTTGTTTTCCGCAATTAGTCTACCCTCTGTCATCGGTAGGCCTCATGCCAGTGTCTTTTGTTTGAAGGTTGACATAGCCAGTCTGCACTGTCTCGGGACATTCAAGGGAGTGTAGGCACACCACTATCTTAGCGTCAGATGTAATGAATAGCCCTTGTTTGCAAGCTCTTCGCCACGTGTTACAAGATCATCAAATTGTCCATATCAATGGTGAATGTAACACCATTTGATTCAATTATGTTAGGTACAGTTGCTCCTCCTTGCCTTTAGAGAATGACTCACTCTATCCCATATTAACTTTATGCCCTTTTAATTGTCCAATATTGGGCATCCGCAGATGTTCTTGTTCCTCCTAATCTTTTGGAAAATATGTCCTTGCGCGTGGTCTGCTCGTGGACTCCCTTCATGCTTCTCCTTCATCTCTCGAAATAGCATCCTTGGTTCCAAGCCAGTGTACACCACTATTCTGCAAGGGAAAACCAGCATTATCTTTCCACGTTAAGATCCTGGGCTCGTGTTTTTGAGGTAACTGTTGATTGACATAAGCCGTCGTCCACAGCAGAGTGGAGCTTGGAAAGGGCATTGTTAGAATGGGAGTCAGACAGAGGTGGAGTAGGGGGAGAGAAGGTGGCAGTGAAAGCCTCAACTGACACACGCTTCATGGGCCTGATGACTGAGAAGGTAGGTGGCAATGCTGGAGCTGGCTTAGCCTGGGGGGTAGAGAGGGTGAGATGGGAAAAAAGGAGAAACTGATCGCTTCAGGAGAGAGGAGTGGTGAGAGGGTTAGAGAGGGGGAGGTCAGAGGAGATGAGAACATCAAGAGTCTGCCCTGCAGAGTGAGTCGGGCCAGAGGGAAGAATAGAAAGCGACATTGAGGTCGAGTTCTTCCAGGAGGCGGTATATGTCAAAGGAGTGTTGAGGGTGGCAAGATGGAGAAGGTTGCCAATCTTGAAAGACTTCCAGGGAGGGGTACAAATCAGAGCTATGCCCTGCGGAGGTGTAAAGGGAACCCGGGGGGGGGGGCAGAAAAGGTGGGAGGAGAGGACAAGGTAGCCAGGGAGGAGGCAGAGGCAAGGAAGTCAGAGAAGGGAGAGGAGGAACAGCAGGGGAAGGAAGGAAGTTGATGAGGCGCGGGAAGCATCTATCGAAGAGGTCCTTCTGGGGGCCTTGGACCAAGATGGTGCCATTCAGGTAGACATTAATGATTACCTTAGAGGAGTGGAAGGGGTCCAGGAGGGCCTCCCACCGGGTGCCACCATTAATGGGAGAAGAAGAGAAAGGGCAAACCACAGAGACCATGTGAAGAGTCAATAGGTCTGGCGAAGGGCCGACAAAGAGGATGTCAGTGAGGGTCTGTCTGGAGGAAGCGCTGGTGTAGGTGTCAGGGATAGGGAGACCAGGGTTAGAGATCAAGATATCCTTTTTGAACTTCTTCTTGGCAGACTTAGGGCCTATTCACGAGTCTGGTGGTAACCCTTAAATGCGGCGGTAGCGCTATTACCACTGCATTTAAGGGTCCGCCAGATCATGGCTTTGGTGGATTTCCCCCCAGCTCTGAGCTAGGGGGAAATCCGCTGCAAAATTTCCGATTTTCGGTGCGATTACCGCCGGCGGGAAATCCGCCGGCTATAGTAGCGTGAATTGGGCCCAATGGGGAATGAGGAATTCCCGAACGGCCCAATGGGGAATGGGCAATAACCCTTCCGCCAAACCTGCGATTCAGTGCTAATAGTGCCGGGGGGGGGGGTTTGGTGGTAGGCGCTAATAGCGCCGGCGTTACCGCCCAACACGTGATGAGGCCCTTAGTGTAAAGGGGAAGATAGTCTGTGGAGAAGCAGTTGGAGAAGATAGATGAAACAGAGAGCACCATAGGAGATGCAGCAGAGGAAGAAGAGGCGAGGGAAAGAAGGGGTTGGGGTGATGGTGAAAGCAGAGGAGGTGAAAAGGGGCAGGCAGCAAGACAGGGTATCACAATGTAGTGACTGGGCCAGATAGAAACATGAATTTGCACCTACGTAACACAGTTGTCAACATTTTGAATTTAGGCAAACTAGGTAACACAGTTGCAGCCAAGGGAAACACAACATTTATATTTAGGCTAACTAGGTAACATAGTTGCAGCCAAGGGCAACACAAAATTTTAATTTAGGCAAACTAGGTAACACAGTTGCAGCCAAGGGCAACACTAAATTTAGGCAAGCTAGGTAACACAGTTGCAGCCAAGTGCAACGCAAAATTTAAATTTACGCAAGCTAGGTAACACAGCTTCAGCCAAGGGCAACACACAATTTAAATTTTGGTCAAATAGGTAACACAGTTGCAGCCAAGAGCAACACTAAATTAAAATTTGGCAAACTAGGTAACACAGTTGCAGCCGCAGGGCAAGACAAAATTAAAATTTTGAACTGACACTAGTGCAAGAAGCCCCATCATCACTAGTGTGAGAAGCCCCACTGAGACAGAAAAACTAAGGAACAAGACAATCATCACAATATGCAGATATATGAACAACAACTCTTGATGATTTTTCGAATTGCTTATGTTTTACCTAGATGTTGTTTTTAAAAACTAAATGTGTGTTCCCACACTTTGAACGGTTTGTTAATTAATATATGTAAATACATGAATGTTGGTTCATTCATATTTGTGATGTCATATTGTAATTAGTTTCACATTATGGCATATCAACAGATTTACATTTTGAGTTATGTATTCTGATGCCAACACGTGTTTCGAGTTCAAACAACCCTTCTTCAGGGAAATTCAATCCTAATTTATGAATAGGTCCTGTCTATCCTTTCAACTGGTAGTCCTTCTGATGTGTTCATTAGTACTGCAGATGTTCTTAATTGTAGCTCCCTCTCAACGCTAAGCTCAAGGCACAGGACCAGAAGTGCTCCCACTTAACTCCCCAGGTGCAGTGGCAAACTCTGCCTATTGCCCCAAGCAACAGCCACTGCGTCCCTTGCTGCAACCCTACTCATCGAGGTGGTTGCCAAGGCATACTTCCACCCGCAGCCAGCAGTAGCAGCCTGCGACAGTACCCAGTCACGCCAAACAAGGAACAGACTGCCGTCAACCAGCATCAACGGATAAGGTAGGCACAATTCACATTGTATTGTGAAACCTAGGCCTTTCTCCCACTATACAGGAACCTCAAATCCAGGTGTATTCTCCCATACCTGCCTATTGTATTGTGAAACCTAGGCCTTTCTCCCACTATACAGGACTCTCAAATCTAGGTGTGTTCTCCCATACCTGCCTATTGTATTGTGAAACCTAGGCCTTTCTCCCACTATACAGGAATCTCAAATCTAGGTGTATTCTCCCATACCTGCCTATTGTATTGTGAAACCTAGGCCTTTCTCCCACTATACAGGAATCTCAAATCCAGGTGTATTCTCCCATACCTGCCTATTGTATTATGAAACCTAGGCCTTTCTCCCACTATACAGGACTTTCAAATCTAGGTGTGTTCTCCCATACCTGCCTATCGTATTGTGAAAGCTAGGCCTCTTTCTCACTATACAGCAATATAGACAGGAATCTCGAGTCTAGTTGTGTTCTCCCACACAAGCCTATTGTACTGTGAAACCTAGGCCTTTCTCCTGTTACACAGGAATCTAGACAGGAATCTGAAAACTACAAACTAAGTATGTTCTCCCATACCTGCCAATTGTATTGTGAAACCTAGAGCTTTCTCCCACTGTTCGAGAATCTCAAATTTAGGTGTGCTCTCCCATATATGTCCAATTCAATGTGAAATCTTTCTCCCACTATACAGAAATCTCAATTCTAGGTGTCTCGCCCATATCTGCCTATCATATTGTGAGACCTAGCCACCCTCGCACTAAACAGGCATCTCGAATCTAGGTGTGATGCCCCTTGCATGCCACCTGCCAAGCCCAGGACTTCACCACTAACCAGGAACGCCCAGCCAGCCACTGAAAGCAATTACTCAGAACTAGATAATTGCACCAGTTAAACCCGAACCCACAGTCTAACATAAGGAACTAATCATACCAACTGCGCTAACCTCCCTCGAACCTCTTAGTAATCCGACACTGTCCTGCTTAGACCCTCCACCCTGGGAAGACAGAAGACTGGAAATGTAAACCACTACCTGGCCAACCACTGTGAAAACTTAACTATCTAACCCACATCCTAGAACAAACAAAACAAGGACCCCCCCCATCAGCAACTCAGTCAAATGCAGACACCACAGCCAACCTGCAACAGCAGCCCTCCACCGCCAGATCGTAACCAACCTACAAAGACACAAGCCTACAGAGTGCACTCCATTACCACAGCGGAAGAGGACAAAACTCAACAACATCCAAAGCACACAAAATCCTACAGCCGGACTACAGCCTCTGTAACCCTGACTCCAAGCCATCCCACCGCCAAAGACCCAAACATGCCCTGACACAGTGATGCACGCCGCCAAAGAGAAACGGAACAAAGAACAAATCAACCAGACATGCATCCACCTCCAGCAGAAACCGCCACAAATACAGAACACATTCCGAAAAATACCCCAGCCAACGAAACAAACATCATGAGAAGAGAAAAATCTTTATCTAACACTGTATAATGCAACCGTCTCGCCACCCCGACTACTCAACAGCACTGATACGTCCAGGCACGCTGAGAACCAACCAGAACCCTGCGGGAAGAGAAGAGAAGATCCAAGAAGAGAAAGGAATGAAACAAACACCCTCACTCCTTATATCACAAAAACAAAAGGGCACCAGGAGCAACCACATCAAGACATAGAGGATGAAGAAGCAGAATACTTTATGATCAGCCTGACAATCAACCTAACAGTTAATTTCAGCAAGGATGTAGACTTCACGGATAATCTATCAATTTGTAAACAAAACACAGAAGAAACCCAACAGAACAACCTCCGGACCAAGCGAGGATTAGAAAACAAATCGAACCATGTCAAAAAAGATCCACTGCAACCTAATCAATGCCAGATCAATGTCCAAACATGCTGGAGATTTTCAACCTCCTATGCAACAGGGTATCAACATCCTATTCATAACCGAAACATGGCTATATGACAATTACAAAACCACATTGCATAACTGCATCCCTCACCATTTCAAGTGTTCACAAGTAAACAGGAAAAACAAAAGAGGAGGAGGACTAGCCATAGCATACAGGGGATACCTCAAAATTAAAATGGATGAACCATTAAACATCAAAAACTGCAAATCACTAATCCTTCACCTAACAGCAAATCCCCCAAAAAACTCAAGTTTGTTCTGGTATAGAGACCGCAACATATAATGCAACTTTCACTGACGCATTCGCTGAAGCCATCACCAACCTGGCCATCGAGTAGGAACAACTGATAATCCCCAGAGACTTTAACATCTGGTTTGACGAAGAATCCACAAACTCACCAAAATCACCAGCCAAACAACTGAAGACAATGAAACTAAATCAGCTAGTCAAAGGAGCACGGGACATACGCTAGACGCAATCTTCGCCAGCAAAATCCTCATCACCACGACGCCACCATTACAGACCCTCTGGAGCAACCACCTTGTCATTCCCTTCATGATCATGCTCCCCATGACAACGGCCAAACAACCCAACAAAATGCAAACTATCATTAAAAGAAACCGGAGAGCCATAAGAGCCAGCAACCTAGCAGAACAACTAGAAATCAACAAACCCCCAACAACGACCCTGGATGAAGCTGACCTCGGAAAAAAAACAGAAATACGTCATAATTGGATTGCTGGAACAATCAACGGTATCTCAAAGGAAAAGCCTTTCACCATATCATGCAAAACAGGAACAGCTAAATGGTTTACCCCGCTACTTTGCGCCATGAATAGAAAAAACAGGAAACTTGAACTAGAAAGGAAAAAAATCAAGTGAAGAATCTGCAACTCCAGCAACAAATCTGCTCCTTCAAGAAGGAAATCCTTTCGGACAAAAAGAAATACTACAACAACAGAATCACCAAAGCCATCAACACCCAAAAGGAATTGTTTAAAATCATAAACAAAATAAGAAACCCTTTTGGCTGCAACAACGCTCTGATACCTTCACTGGAGCTGTGCAATGACCTTGCAGACCATTCCAAAAACAAAATCACCACCATCCACCAAAGCAGACCAATCGGCTACAACATTCAACCCAACCAGCCATCCGAGGATCACCAGAACAAACTCTGAATCTTCCCCCAAATATCAGCAGACACATTTGTCAAGCAGGTAAGCAATAGCAACAAAGCAGGTTCCCCCATGGATCCCTGCCCCCCAGACATACACAAATCAATCCTTGCGCAAGGAGCACCTACGGAATACTACAGAAAACTTTTCAACCAATCACTTTCAACAGGAAAAGTACCGCAACCATTCAAATCGGCATATATCAAGCCGCTCCTCGAGGACACAGCAGGAAACATGGAAGACCTCTCCAACTACAGAAGCATCTCAAACATCCCATACCCAGCGATACTACTGGAGACATACGACTATAGAATAACACAAAAATTCATAGAAGAGCACCAACTGTTGGATCAACCACAAGTCGGCTTCAGACCCATGAGAGGAACGGAAATGGCACTGCTCTCAATCTGGGACGATCTAAAGACTAATGCACACTCAGACATAAGCGCAGTGCTAATACTTCTGGATCTCTCCGCAGCATTTGACACAGTCAACCAGGACATCCTCATCGGGAGACTGTAAGGAATAGGAATCACTGACATAGCCCTACTATGGATTAAATCCTTCTTAACAAACAGAACAGAAACCATATCGATCAAACCTTTCAAATCTACTACAAGGGAATCCACCTGAGGAGTACCACAAGGATCCTCCTTCGCCCCATTGCTCTTCAACATATACCTGATGCCACTAATCAAACACGGCCTCACAAACACTACGCTGATGACACACAGATCCTCTACAAGATACAAGATACACAGGAAGAAAACAAAACGCTGAATGACTGCCAACAAGAGTTCTACAGCTGGATGAACTCAAACAGCCTCAAACTCAACCTGGAAGAAACTGAAATAATGATCATAGCCAAAAGAGGGGAAAACAACCACTACATCCCATGGCTAACGGAACTGGGTACAGCACCGACTCCATCAACGATAGTAAAAAACCTGAGAGTCTTTCTGGACAACAAACTAACATTTGAGCCACAAGTAAATGCCATATTCGGGAAATGCTTCTTCCTGCTACACACAGTAAAAAGGATCCTACCATTCCTGTCTTTCACCCACAAAACACTCACCATTATCACACTCATGTCCAGAGTAGACTATGCCAACAGCCTGTACCTAGGAAAGCCAGAACGACTGTTAAAATAACTTTAGCCCATCCAGAACGCTGCGGCAAGACTCCTGCTCAGACTACCATGAAGAGAACACATTACCCCAGGGCTCAAAATGCTACACTGGCTACCAATAAATCAGCAAATAAACGCACAGAGGAATCCACAACCAAGGAGCAGAGTTCCTAATAAGAAAAAAAGAACCTTCTACCATCCGACAAGATCACTCAGATCAAGCAACGACATCCACCCAGTACCTAAACCTTACACCAAAAGAAAATTTGGAGGATCATTGTTTAGAGAATAACCTACGAAAAAACATACGCAACACAAGGGATCACCTGGATTTCAGAAAGCTTCTCAAAAAGTGGCTCTTTGCTCCAGATTCAAGAGGAAACATCTAGGAAGCACAGACACAAAGGGAAACATGAATCCTCTGGAGGAAACCATGACCTCAACTAGATCCTCTGCTATCAAAGCCGAGGTGGGGGCACACCGCCCACCCATGTCCACACCCCCCCAACCCTAAAGGGTGCTTGGATAGGTGGGGACACCCAACTGCATGGCCAGTGAGGGACCAATGTCCTCTGACCAAAACATCAGAGAACTAGTAGAAACCAGTTTGATACACAAACCACTGGAGTGACACAGAGGAGGGTCCCCACTCCTCAGCATGCTTGCCAACTAGGCAAACAAACTACAATACCAAACACACAGGAGAGCTATAGAGGTTGGGTGCAGAAACGTGAAGACAAAGGGCCTCATTACGACCCAGGCGGTAAGTTACCGCCTGGGCCGTGACTTTACCACCATGGCGTAAACTACATTTACGCCATGGTGGTTGGCGGATTTACCACCCCATTCCAACCTTGCGGGGCGGTAAATCCCCATTTTCCCATTTACCCTTCCCCATTCCCATTTTGCCCCATAGGGTATAATGGGAGTGGGGAAGGCGTTAATTACGCCACCGTAAATTACGGTGGCGTAATTAACTCCATGGTCCCTTAGCGCCATGGATTTTAACACCTGCTAAAAGCAGGTGTTAAGTCCGCCATGGCGCTAAGGGACCTCGTACTCAGGCGGTAAGGGTCGGCGCTGTTTACGCCGCCGTAAAACCCTTACCGCCTGAGTTGTAATGAGGCCCAAAGACTTAAGAAATCGACAAAATATAAAAATTTAAAAAAGATTACCCCAAACATATATCTATTCGCATACACCCCTCATACAGAAACTCACACAATCAACTCTGCACAGCAAGCCACACAAACTTCACCACATTGCAACAACAGACTAACAACACATAGCCTGGCACAACAGCACATGAGAACTTGGCACCAACCCGAAAAGCGCACTTAAGCTCATCGAACGGTGCAAACTGAACAGAAGCGGCCAACAGAACATCACAGAACATAACTGTAATATCATTAGTGGTGGACCGCCTCACGCTCTTTGTCATTCACTCAAATAGATGCGGACACGAGCTGGGGTGCAACACTTCTTTATTCTAATTGTGCCGGCCCAGAACTGCCGGTCTTCCTGTCCCCGCTGCTCCTCCCCTTCCTCCCACCCGTGGGGCCTCCCCACGTGAGAGGGGTATCGTGACGACACCACACCCTCCCGTTACTAAACATTTAGTCCTGCCTTCAGTTAATTTCTTCAATGAGGCGGAGGATTTCTTTCGTGTTCTCTGGGGTCGACTATCCACCCTTGCTGCTTGACTCATGCATGTCTCTGATGTCATGTCGTTTCCGGAGTCTTCTCTGTCTCCTTCATATGGGGCATCCCAGTGAGAGGGGGTGTCATCCATGTCTAGGTCAATTGATGATGTGAAACCAGGCATCCGTCTAAAGTGGGAAGAGTTTCTTGTCACAGACCTTCGGTCTCCTTCTGCAATGATGAGTGATCCCTTTTTTTTGGCGATGTCAAGGGATTCTTCACTGAAAGGGCCATGTTCTTGCGAGGTTGTGGTTGTCGGACCACAACCAGGTCTCCTGGTGCCAGCTCATTTTCCTTGGCCCGGCGGGTAGCATCCGCAGCCCTTTTCATGTTTTCTTTCATGAACTTGTCTTTCTTTCTCATTTCAGCATCGTTCTCATATTGGTCCTCGTCAGCCGCTACATGGGGTAGTCGTTTTCTAATTGTTCATCCGAACATTATCTCTGACGGTGTTTTCCCTGTGGTCCTATGTGGGATGTTCCTGTAGTCCCGCATGAGTTGGTATAATAGTTTTTCAATCGGTTCTCCGGTGATGCATGCAATTTGTGTGGTGCGTTTTACGTCACTCATAAATCTTTCAACTGTTCCATTTGCCTGCGGCCACAGTGGTGTTATTTTTCAGTGGCGGAAACCCATGTATTCCGCAAATCTTTGGAAGTCTTGTCCAGTGAACGGAGGTCCATTGTCGGACTATCTTGGACACATATGTCGCGAATATCCGATCTAGTGCTGGGATGGTGTGAAGCGCTGAGGTAGATGGGACTATCTGCAGGTCAGGGTATCTGGAGTATTCATCCACTGCCACGAATATGTACTCTCGCCCTTCCATGGGCCCAAAATGGTCAACCGCTATTTCCTTCCATGTCCCTTCAGGCAGTGCTGTCATGCTCAGCGGTTCAGGTGATATGTGTGGCTTTATGAGTGCACATGTGGGGCAGTTTTGGAGTAGTTCTTCCACCGAGGTGTCTAGTTGTGGGAACCATAGTTTTTGTCTTAACATCCTTTTTGTGGATACAATGCCCCGGTGTCCTTCGTGAGCCAGTTCCAGAATCTTCTGTCGCAGGCTTTGTGGAATTATGAGCTTGTTTCCTTTCAATAACAGCCCTTCTTCTGACTTTGCGAGTTCTTCTTTTACTGCTAAATAGCATGTGATGTCTCGTTTCATGTCATCGTTAACCGTTTCTTTGATTTGCTGTGCTTGCTTCCATCACCCTGTCTCTAGGCATCTTAATATGATTTGTATTCCTTGGTCTGTGTTGGACTCGTGGATTATCTAGTCCATGTCAACACCTTGTGGTGTGCTGCTCTGGATGACGTATTTTATGTACTGATCAGCTATGGATGGTTCAGGTCCGCATTTTTCTTTCGGATGGCGAGAGAGGAAGTCAGCAGGGTTATGTTCTTTCCCTGGCCGGTGTGTGATGGTGAATTGGTAATCTTGTAGGCGAAGTGCCCATCTGCATCATGAGCGCTTGGTGATCCGTGACTACTATGAAAGGTTTCCCATAGGGAAACAGGTGAAAGTGTTTGCAGGCCCAGACTACTGCTAACCCTTCTTTCTCCGCCTGGGAGTAGGCTTGCTCAGTCTTGGAGAGACTTCGACTGGCGTATGACACGATGTGCCTTTCCCGTCCCTCTCTGTTGTCTAGCTGCGTGAGAATGGCACCTAGGCCAACCGGACTGGCGTCAACGATGAGTTCCGTGGTTTTCTTTGGATCAAAGTACGCCATGTTGCGTGCGTCGGAATTGCGGTCCTTAATGATTTGAAAAGCCTCCTGGCATTTGGGTGACCAGACGAATTCGCTGTTGAGCTTTGTGAGGGCTCTGAGGGGTTCGCTGACGGACGCGAAGTCTCGTATGTATCTTGTGCAGTAGCTGGCAGGTCCCAAGAAGGACCTGAGGTCTGATGTGGTGGTGGGTGGCTCCGCTTTTCTGAGTACGCTAACTTTCTCTGGGTCTGGACGTCATGCCCTTCTCTGAGAATATGTGACCAAAGAATCAAAGTGTCTTTTTGCGAAACTCACACTTCTCCTTGTTTAGGGTGAGTTGGGCTTCCTCTAGAGCCATGCATACTCTCATGAGCGTGTCATCGTGTTGTTCTTGTGTCTGACTGAAGACCAGGATGTCGTTGCTATAATTCAAGCAGTTGGGCACGTGTTTGATGACATTGTGGATTTCTGCTTGAAAGATTTCTGCTGCTGAGGATACCCCGAAACTTAGCCGTTTGTAACGGAACAGTCCGAGGTGGGTGGCAAAAGCTGTTATGTAGCGGGAGCTTTTGCAGAGTTCCAACTGGTGATAGCCTTTGTTTAAATCCAGTTTGGAGAAGACTGTCGCTCCATTTAAAAGATGCACCATATCTGTTATTCGGGGCGCTTGATGGCGTTCCCTCAAAATGGCTTCATTTGGTCTCCTCATATCTACACATAGTCGGATGTCGGGGGAGTCCCTTTTTGGCATCGGAACGATGGGAGAAACCCATGGTGTGGGACCTTCTGCTGGCTCAATGATGTCTGGTTCGAGTAGTTTAGTCAGTTCATGTTCAACTTGCTTTTGGATGTTGATGGGGATCCCTCTATAGTGTTGGACTACTGGCGGAATGCTGGTGTTAATGTGGAGTTCGATTTGCTTGCCTTTTAGTTTGCCGAGTCCTTTGAATAGTGATGGGGAGACTTGGTCAATGCTGGCCGTCGGATCTAGGTATTTGTGTACCATTAGGCGATACAGTATGTGAATGAGTCCCATCTCTATGGCCGCTTGATAAGTTAGTATGCATCTGCTTTCGGTGGCGGCTTCTAGCACATGCATAGGGATGCTTTTCGCGTGTTCCTTGTATCGGCATGATGCCATGAAGAAACCTTTGCATGCCAGGGGGTCTTTGAGCCATATGCGTAGATGAAGGCCCATGCAGGTTGTAGATGAGGGGCGTTTGGTATGCTTTCGTAGACCTCCTCGCTGATGACGTTCACGGTTGCCCACATGTCGATTAGGAACTCGGCTGCTGTCTGGTTGATTTGTATCCTAAGTATTGGGCTGTGAGCCTTTGCAGTGTTGTTTCCGAGTGCATATAGATACCCTTTATTCTTCGGTGCTTCTTGGTGGTTCTCCGGTCTTCGGGCTCTTTCTTCCGATGATGCGCTCGACATGCTGTCGGATTGTGACTGCTGAATGAGGCATCTGACATATCTCCTGGGTCTTCGCCTTGGTTTGGATGGTGTGGTTTTGTTCTCTCTCCAGTCCCTTTTCTCTTGCCTTCTTTCAAGTCGTTCATCGTAGTGTCTGTGTCGACCTTGATCGTGGGTTTGGTGTGCCGTTCGGTGATGATGTGTGGACAGGTTTTGTTCCGGTTCTGGTGTGGGCTTTCCACTTTTTCCTGCCCCTCTCATCTTGCTGCGGAAGATTAAACATATAGCCTTATAGTGGTTTTCCCCGCGGCACGCGGAGCATGTTTGGCCCATTGCGGGGCACATTCCCTCATGGGGGTACTCGTGTCCACACCTGTAGCAAAAAGGGCCGCTGTTGTTTCTTGCCGTCCCTTCTAGTTTGTTGAGGCTTTCATGCTTTCCATTCGTGATTTTTATGTCATCTAAGCCTTCTACTTGCGCAGCAACGGCGGCATCTGAGCGAGCTAGGCGTAGGATTTCGTCCAAATTGTGTGGCTGTTGCAGTAGTCGTTTGCGTAAATCGGCGCTTTCGCACCCCACTATGATCTGCGACCGGAGAGCTTCTTCGTTAGAGTAGTTGTTAGAATCACAGTGTTTCATTTTCGACCGTAGCCTCATGACAAAAGCATCCATGGTTTCCCCTCTACTCTGCTTAGTAGTGTGGAACACGTGACGTTCGTAATCCACATTTGTGTGGGGCGTGAAATATTCTGTGAGCGTTGTCTTCAATTTGGCGTAGGTGTCTATGGTGCTTTCTGGTATTGCATCTAGAATGTCCCGCACGTTTGATCCCACTGCATGGTTTAATAGGTTGAGTTTTTGTTCATCCTCCAGAGGTCCAGCCGCTTTTAAGCATACTTCAAAATCTCTCAGCCATCTTTTCCATCGTGATCCGAGGGTGTTGGTGTCAGTGAGATCGAAATTTGCTGGTAATTGGGCTAGGAGGCTGTCTGTCATTTTCCTGTGTTCTGGTCTTGCTGGGGTCACTGGGACTGTCAAATGACCTCCTCCGAGCCACTCATGAGCTGTGGCTGTTCGTTCTCTTTTTAACCTTGGTTGTTGCAAGGCTGCTTTTCTTGTTTCCCTGTGTGGGGCGCTGCCTCTCGATTTGGTGGGCCTGTGAGACCTAGTGTAGATCACGTGGTCTTTCCCCGTGTGCGGTGGGGCTTGGGCGCCAGGAGAGGGCGCTGTGCTGCATGTTGGTGTCTCCTTTATTCTGTTTGTGGGAGGGTGGGGGGAACCCCCGCCTTGTTGGCTTGCAGCGCGGCGTGTTGTGGGCTTACCCGTGTCTTCGCTTGCGTGGCCATGCCTCTGTTGCTCATCCCTGGAGCGTTGCTTCTGTTGCTGTTGGCGGGAGGCCAGTGCTCCTCGACCGCCCGGAGACCGTGAGCAGAGAGCCACGGCTCTAATCCACAGATGTTTGATGCACGCCGGCCAGGTTCTGGCGCGCCGTCGGCGGGAGAACGAATCTTCTCCACTGCCCGGACGATGCTGCGTGGGGAGCTTCTGCTCCACCCGCAGGGACTGGGCGTGCAGGGCTTGCGCTCCGGGTCCCGTTCCGCTTGCGGGGAGGCGACGCGCTCCATCCCGCTTCTTCGGGTGCCCTCGATCGGGGTCCTTAGGCTCCAGTGGTGCCGGAGTAGCACACCACGAGCGCACGGGCACGGCTTGGTGGGGATCTGTATCCCACCTTCGTCGCCACTGTAATATCGTTAGTGGTGGAATGCCTCACGCTCTGTGCCATTCACTCAAATAGATGCGGACACGAGCTGGGGTGCAACACTTCTTTATTCTAACTGTACCGGCCCAGAACTGCCTGTCTTCATGTCCCCGCTGCTCTTCCCCTTCCTCCCACCCGTGGGGCCTCCCCACGTGATAGGGGTATCGTGACGACACCACAACAACTCTCACACTCCTATTCCCATTACACCCTACAAATCCCCCTTCTGCCCCCCTTTTCACACTGCCAGAGAGCCTGGGGATCACAGCAATGGTGACGATGCGCAGTACAAAAACCTTAACATTTACATTCATTGCGGTTACTTTAAAATGAATGCAAAATCTATGTCACTTTAATTATTTAGTAATCAGTCACCTTTAAAGTAGAACAGGTACAACATCATCCAGGTGTTTTCTTGATTTACCGCCTGCAGGAAGTAGCATTCCTAAGGACCCTAAAATGTCACAGTCCTGGCAAGGAAACATACAAACCAGAACTGTATAAGCTATCATTTGCTAAGTAAAGAAAGCGCATGGGTGATGCATGGGTTCTAGTGTAAAGCAGTTCTTTTGATACACCCCATACGTGTAAGTAGACTGTGAGAGAGACCCTATTGTCTGACTGGTCCCCTGTCTGTTAAGAGTTAATGTTTGCCTATTGGCACTCAGATGGCTTCAACTAGCATTTAAATCTGTACTTTCTTTGGGGTAAATTGATCCCCAAAGTAACCTCTTATTAAACTTTAGAAGAACGATTAGACCCTGATACGTGTTCCTTAAATGTACTTTTGTTGCTGCAAACCTGTGTCAAACGATGAAAAAAGTACTGTTCTTTGTAATTCTATTTTGAGAGTAGAATAACTCATAAAGTCGTTTACAGCAATTTGACAGTGTCTTATACAGGGTGCGAAATAAAGAGCCAGTCCTAACTTTCAGACTCGCTGTACCTGGTATGTGCCTCTATATGATGAAAGGGTGCACACTTAAATATATAGATGGCTGCCTGTGTGAGTGTATGGTGAAAGGGTGCACCCTTAAATTTATAGGTGGCTGCCTGTGTGAGTGTGCCTGTATGGTGAAAGGGTACACACTTAAATATATAGATGGCTGCCTGTTTGAGTGTATGGTGAAAGGGTGCACACTTAAATGTATAGGTGGCTGCCTGTGTGAGTGTATGGTGAAAGGGTGCACACCTAAATATATAGATGGCTGCCTGTGTGAGTGTATGGTGAAAGGGTGCACCCTTAAATGTATAGGTGGCTGCCTGTGTGAGTGTGCCTGTATGGTGAAAGGGTACACACTTAAATATATAGATGGCTGCCTGTTTGAGTGTATGGTGAAAGGGTGCACACTTAAATGTATAGGTGGCTGCCTGTGTGAGTGTATGGTGAAAGGGTGCACACTTAAATATATAGATGGCTGCCTGTGTGAGTGTATGGTGAAAGGGTGCACACTTAAATGTATGGGTGGCTGCCTGTGTGAGTGTATGGTGAAAGGGTGCACACTTAAATCTATGGATGGCTGTCTGGGTGTGTGTGCCTGTATGGTGAAAGGGTGCACACTTAAATGTATAGGTGGCTGCCTGTGTGAGTGTATGGTGAAAGGGTGCACACTTAAATATATAGATGGCTGCCTGTGTGAGTGTATGGTGAAAGGGTGCACACTTAATTGTATGGGTGGCTGCCTGTGTGAGTGTATGGTGAAAGGGTGCACACTTAAATGTATGGGTGGCTGCCTGTGTGTGTGTGCCTGCATGGTGAAAGGGTGCACACTTAAATGTATGGGTGGCTGTCTGGGTGTGCCTGTATGTTGAAAGGGTGCACACTTAAATGTATGGGTGGCTGCCTGGGTGTGCTTGTATGGTGAAAGGGTGCGCACTTAAATATATAGATGGCTGCCTGTGTGAGTGTATGGTGAAAGGGTACACACTTAAATGTATGGGTGGCTGCCTGTGTGTGTGTGCCTGTATGGTGAAAGGGTGCACACTTAAATGTATGGGTGGCTGTCTGGGTGTGCCTGTATGTTGAAAGGGTGCGCACTTAAATATATAGATGGCTGCCTGTGTGAGTGTATGGTGAAAGGGTGCACACTTAAATGTATGGGTGGCTGTCTGGGTGTGCCTGTATGTTGAAAGGGTACACACTTAAATGTATGGGTGGCTGCCTGGGTGTGCTTGTATGGTGAAAGGGTACACACTTAAATGTATGGGTGGCTGGGTGTGCCTGTGGTGAATGGTATGTGTGCTTGTGTACAGGGGCACTTTAAAACCTACATTTTGGGGGGGGGGGGTGTTAACCCTTCAAATGTTGAGAGAGGTGCTACCTTCATGGGCGGTGGGGGAGGGACAAACATATTTGTGTGGGGGCACCTAACTTCTTTATGCATTCTAAAGAGACTATTCTAGTGTAGCTTTAATGTTACAAGCAGTTAACTCTCTCCTTTAAGTCTGAAAGCAAAAGCACCCACTTATCGACTTATGTGGGGATAAGCACTCTCCTGTCCCCTCTATACCCTTCCAATCACTTCCCTGGCATGCAAGTACTAAACCCCCCTCAAGATTTCAATTGCCTAAAGAATTATGCATTTGAATGCAGGTACTAACAGATAAATGCCCATAATGTCAAGGTGGTGGGAGGGGGTGGAGGGCTGAAGCCCAGCCATCTCAATGGTGTTGCGCCACTACTTATGTTTAATCCTTTGTTTTACTTATTGTAATCATCATTACTCATAGCCCTAGTCTTCCTCGTCCCAGTACTTGTGTATGAGGCACTTTGACTCACCCAAGTGCTGGGATGAGGTAGAGGGACATGGAGGTAGTGCCCGGCTTAGTTACATGTGATCTTCATTACTCCTAGTCCCACTCTTCCTCATCCCAGTACTCAGGAGCCTCATATGTAAGCACTGGGATAAGGAAAAGGGACGTGGAGGTACATTCCTGGCTGAGAAACTGATTTTGGAGGTTGGGGCAGGGGGTGGGAGAGATAGCGGAATTGTGGGACAGGGGTTGATACGGGGATTGTGCGATAAATAATAATGGTCGTCCATGTCCATGCTAAGCAGGCATGATAAGTGGTATTAGTGGCTATAGAGGCATTTTGGTGCAGCCAGTCTTGCCATTTCTAAGTTTGGCTTGACTTTTTTTTAACTGGGCATCTCTGATAAAAACATTTTTTTTAATTATTTATATATAATCTGTTTATATTTTTACAAAAGAAAAGTTAAGCAGTAAACCATCGGAAAAGTCTCTCTCTTCGCTCTTTCTTCGCTTTCTTGGTCCTCCTTGAGAAATTACCAATTACGCAGAAATGCCCTTCTTTCACTTCAAAGTAAAGTCCTGAATCGACGCAATTCACGGATGATGGTTTCAGGGCCACTTTTTTGAGGCGAGGGGTGGGCCACTTTTTTGAGCCGAGGGGTAGGCCACTTTTGTCTGGGTGTCCGGGTCTATTTCTTGTCCCAGTCCGACCCTGGTCTTTAGTAGGCGAATGTCTGGTCGAGGAGTTAGATTGGGTAGATTTTAATTTTTGGTATAGTTGTTCAATGCTCATGTCTTTCACCTGGCTTGTATTAGATGGCCTCGTGCCCGGGTTAGAGAGTGGAGATTTGCTAGTGTTTTTTTTGTTAGTGGCGATTCAATTGAAATTTGGTTTCCAGGACTATCTTCCGTTTCTGTGTCAAGCTCGCAAATTTCTGCTGAGTCCTCATGCTGTGATAGGTCGATCAAGGAACTTTGACAGATGAATTCGTCAGCCGATCTTGGTGAAAGTATAGGGTGAGTCGTAGTATTGATAATGTTTTCGAGTTCGTTCAGTTCATGTGACGTCTCTCTTCTAGTTTTTTTGTGGTTCCCATTTGAACTCGTTGTTGAATCTGGCGTTGGTTCTTTGCTCCTTGCACTCGAGTCGTGTTGAGGGCTTCTGGATAGCTTCAATAAATGTTGTTTAGTCGTTGAAGCTGTTGCTTTTGTTGAAGTGGCACTTTTTAGTGCCGGTTTCGTGGTCACTGTTGGTTGTGGTGAATTTTTGTTTTTTTAATATCAAAAAGGGGAGCCGTTTTAATAGTTTGTGGTTGGCATGAGGTCTGGGTTTCTTTGTCGTCTGAAGTGGTTTTTTTCTGACTTGCGTTTTGGAGGAGTCGTAGTTTCTCCTCCAGGACTGACAACTTCAGGTCCCAAGTTTCTCTATGCTTCTTGTTGGTTTGGTCCAGAGCGGTGATAAATCCTTCCACAAATATCAATTTGGTGTGCATCATTGTTGTAACTGTGATGCTATCTTTTAACGAATCGTTGATACTTTCGTAAAGCTTCCCAAATGGGGCTAGAGCTATTGTTATAGCTGACATGATGATGGCCAAGTCGATTTTATTAGATGGTGAGTCTTTTGGGGTTGTGGAAGCTATTTCGCTAAGTCTCCTATTTCTTGGGGGAGATCGTGTTTGAGGTGTGAATGGCGATGTTGGTGGAGGTAGAGAAATACTTTCCTCTGTCTGAGTAGGTTGATCTAGGTTTTTAGGTTTCAGAATTTGCTGGACTTGAGGCGGTTGGGTCTTCGGTTGAGTCTCAAGTATTGATTGGGAATTTGGGACTGGGAGAGTCAACAGTGTAATTCCATCAAAAGGTTTTTCTTTGCGAATGTTTTTTGTGGTTGGTGGCAACAGGGTGCCAGTTGGGTCTTCCTCTTGGGGAGGCAACGATGTTTTGATGATGTCTGCTGGTTCAGGTTTTCCCAAGCTGTTTAAGCCTAGTGTAAGTGGAGGTGTAGGCTGTGAGGTTGCGGCCGGTGTATTTGGTATGACTTCTTTTGGGTTAGCTTCTGTAACCCCATTTATTGCCTTTGTTGCTTGCCTTACCCTTTTCTCTGCGTTGCTTGGGTCTGAATCACTTTTGTCGGTACTCGAGGGGTCTATTCGTTTTTTTGCTTGTGGTGTTGTTTTTCTAGCCTTGGTGGCTGGTGGGAGGTCTTGGATTGCCTCCAGAATTTCTGCATCCGAAAGTTCGTTAGCCTCATCTAACTTTCTTTTACACTGTTTTTTAAAGAAGTTCTTCAGAGCCGAAGATAGCAGCGGGCGAGGGAGGATTTTCTTCCCTATGTCCTTTTCCCTGTATTTTCTTTTTGAGTTTTGTATTTTTTTGGATTGCGCATCTTGTTTGTTATTCGATGCCAGGGTTTGAGGGTCAGTGAATTTGGGAACGGATACCTCTGGCAGTGATTCAATGACTTTGTGAGATGCTTTAGTAGTGCTGGCTTTGGTGATTTTTAACGAGGAGGGGTCTTTTGAGCTTAGACGGTTCCCCTTGCTTTGCTCCCTTGGCGGGTTAGCTGGAGCGGTTTGATCCATTGCTGCGTGGATTTGGACCAGAGTTAAAACTGTAGCTGTTGATGGTTTCACTAGCTGACAAGGGGACCCCTGCGGGAGCGCCACAGCGCCAGCTGTTTGGGTTGATTGAATTGCAGGCGGGAGCTGGTTTTCCGGCGGTGCTCTCGGGGCCATGCTAGGAAGAAGATGGCCACTGTTGAGAGGCAAAGTCTGAGCCAGCAAAACTTGATCCTGTTCCCTCTCATTTTTGCTTTCGCTTTCTTCAGCGAATGGATAGTCTCCCACAACCTCCGGCGCAGCCCAGGCTGCAAGCACAGGGGCGCATGCTGACCATCCTCCAACAGTCAAATCGTCCACACCTCTCGCCACCGTGAGGGCCTGGCGGGAAGGCTGAGCAGGCTGAGCGCTGGTGTTAGAAGGAGAGTAGGGAGGAGATTCCAGCGCAATGGGTGATCGAAACGATGCGGGAACTGCGGCGTTGTGAAGTCCCCGAGAGTCCCGTGGGACCCGAGAGTCTTCGGTGTTCGTGGTTTGCTGAACAGGTAAGACGGGGAATTGTGAGGGGGGGAAGCAGCTGTTAGGGGGAACGTACGAGAAATTTGGTGGGACCGCAGGGGTGAAAAATGTCAATTCCCTGTGGTGACGTTGGGAGAGCTGAGTTCTTGTGTTTGTTGCGTTCGTTATTTTTGTGGCTTTCATAACTTGACTCGCTTGACTCGCTTCAACAGCGTTAAGCAAGGGCTCCATGGGTGTCGAGCAGGAAACAAAGGGTGAACACTGGTTTCCGTCAAAAGGGTTTTCAAAGTCGAATCGGACTGCTGCTGGATTTTTTTCTTGCGGAACGGAAGCCGAAGAAGTATTTCGCTGAGCCTTTGTTTTTTTTTGTCAAGGGTTTTAGTGACACTGGGTCCGTAGATTTAAAGTTACTCCTTAACAAGCCCTGCTCTGCTGCATGCTCGGCCAGCGGGTTAGGAGTACTGGTTAGAGTTTCATGCAAAGTTTCACAAGGCTCGCAAGGCTCCATTCAGAGGGCTTTGGACCGAAGACCGCGGGCTGCCGCGGACTGACGGAGACTGTCTCAACCTCGTCTCAAGCTCTGCTCACCGCTCCGCGGTGTATGCTGTAGTTAAGTGGGTCCTCCCACGATAGACAAGGTAGAGAGACTGCTGCTACTGCCGGAGACTGTCTCAACCTCGTTTCAAGCTCCGCTCACCGCTCCGCGGTGTATGCTGTAGTTAAGTGGGTCCTCCCACGATAGACAAGGTAGAGAGACTGCTGGTACTGCCGGAGACTGTCTCAACCTCGTCTCAAGCTCCGCGGTGTATGCTGTAGTTAAGTGGGTCCTCGTCTCAATCAGTCCTGCTAAGTGTAATTACATGGCTAGACTGCATTTGGGTGTCACTCTAGCCATTTCTTACTGCAGCATTGTATATTTTTCTGGCCATCTGTGATAAAATAACCATGAGAAGTGTTATTGCTTCAACTTGCATTTTGGTGCAACCAGTTGTCTAGGCGTGTCTAAATGTGGCCTGGCATGCTTTACTGTAATATGTTATTACGTGTCTAGACATTGGGCAGCCAGTTGGACATGTTTTGATTGTTGCATGCCATTTTTAATAGCAAAGCATTGTATTAATTAAAGCATTCATGTTCCTATGCACTGTTGGTGACCTGCATGTATTGGATTTTTAGATTGCTGTTACCCTTCAAAACAATTACAAACGCTCTGGCCTTTAGTCAATTTTTCCCAGAGGGTGTGCTGTATAATACCTTAAAACATATATTTATATCTTTCTCTTAGTGCAGTGTGTGGCGTACCCCTGCAGTAGCACGTTTGTGCATACTGCGCAAGTGTGGTAATCTAGACCGGCCCAGAGTGTGGCACGACCTGTGATTTGTTGCTGAGTTGGGGGAGGGGGTCATCAGCATGGCTTGCAGGGGGGCCCCACATTTTATGTTACGCCACTGGGTGAGAGAGCCAGGGGATGTCAGCCAGAGATCCAGCTGGTCTGGAGAGTGAGAGCAGAGGTCAGCACTCATGGAGTGTGGAGGCGCTGCAGAGCACGAGAAGGTCGACTGAAGGGTTTCCTAAGGAGCCCCTTACATTGTGAGGCCCCGGTTTAAAGTGGACGTACTCGGGGCACCAGCTCCACTCAGGGATACCTGTGGTATTGTTCTTACCAATGGAGTGTGCAGCTGTGAGTTCTCTTGGCTTGCGTGCCTCACTGTCTGCACCCCCACGAACTTTGGAATGATTGCATTCTGGTCCGGAGCCCCGAGAGGAAAGTGGGTTAATGGGGGTGCACACAGGCTCTAGCCATTCCGGGGCAGTATTTCTGTTAAGGATTTGTATCAATTATCTTTCCTTACCTTAACCGTCCCCAGGTGGAGAACCGCCCCGGTGGTACACCCGCATATCCTGGTGCTCTTCGTACTGTGCACCCAAGTGTCCTCCAGGGATAAAGGCACCCAGGGCCGACTCCTCCACTTCCAACCCCATGTATCCTGGCTGTACTGTTCCCCCACGCCAGCTGTGCCCTCGGTTCTTCACAGGCATGTCCTGCCCCGCACGTGAACACACTCACACACACACACGCCTATGTGAGCCCATTTCTTGCGCCATTTTGCATCACTCAATGACGTTCAGTGGGCGTCTGTTTAAAGGTTGTCGGACAGTGGCTATTGCTTCCTTCCACCAACCTCGCTTGCTCTCCGCCAGGATCCCCCGCTTTGGAAGGGGGGCTCTGGGTGATTTTGCTTGCAGTATTTCTGCCCTGCCACGAAGCCTACCTATATACGTCAGATAAGGACTGCCCCACTTGATGCATGAGAATGCAAAAATTAGCAAGAAAGTTTCCCAGAGAGCTGCTGGACGCTATGAAGGGGTAGAGGCGGTGCTAAGGGGTTGGGGGGCTGAGGGGGCTGTTAAATCCCTGACTCCCAGCCGAGGTATCGGCGGGAAGTCAGGAACGTAGGCCCAGGGGCTGCAGGGTTCCGCTGCGCGGCTCCAGCGGGAGCAAGAAGGACACGGATGCTTGTGCGTTACTGTCCTGCCCTGGAAATGCCCACGCGGAGTGGGGGCGGGGCTTTTATTGTAAACGCCTTGCGTCACTGCGTAGCGGGACGCAAGGCGGATGTAACATTCCTCCTTTATTTTAAACAAAACGTTAACAAATGAACATTACTTAGGCAAACTGTTATAACGATATACTTAGGTAGTCTCTCGAGAGGGTCTTCTACCAATCATAGTCTCTGAGTCTGGGCGGAGGCCGGGGAGCAGTTCTTAAGCTATATCGTCCACCCCTGGGCGCAAACCCCTGGCTCCCATCGGGTTGCTCACCTTCCACATTCGGCTCACCCAGTCCTGGTTCACTCGACGATTCCTCCATTCCGTCGTCCACGGTCGCTTCGTCTTCCGGGTGGTCATGTCCCTCCCCCATGGGCGGGTCTTCTTCTTCCTCCAGTTGCGGCTCTCTGTCCGTCCAAAGATCCTTTGGTACTGCCTTGAACCAAGACGCATTTCTCGTTACTTGTCTATGCCCCCTCCTGGTTGTTATCATGGTGCCGTGCCTCTGGCTCAACGTCCATGGGACAGCATCAGATTGGGTGTCTAATTTCGATTTTGATGGGTTTCTCACCATGACCACTTGGTCTCCAACTCGGTGGTGGGACCTCTTGGCATTCCTTTTATTACTCATGTGTGTGTTTGCCACAGTCCTCCTTACTTCAGTGCGTTCACGGTCATACGTGTCTGGGCTCCTGCTCGGATGGTGCGGGATGGATGAGTTGATGATTGTTCCATACATCATGTCCGCCGGCGGTATTCCCGTTGTCCTGTGGGGTGTTACCCTGTAATTCCTCAGGAATCTGTATAAATCCACTCTCCAGGGGCTAGCGTTGAAGCGCGACAGGCGCAAGACTTTGTTCACCGTTCGCATGAAACGTTCAACATCGACATTGGCCTGCGGCCATCTCTGCATTATGTGGTGGTAGTGGATTTTGTGTTCCGCAAGGTATTTCTTGAATTCCTCTCCTTGGAACGGTGGGCCGTTGTCACTCCTGATCCTCCTTGGAAGGCCATGCGTTGAGAACATTTTCTCGATTGCGGGTATGACCGCCTCTGCTGCCGTGGAGTTGATGATTTCGACCTCAGGGTACCTGGAGTGGTCGTCGATCGCCACCATTAGGTATGTGCCTTCCTGTATTTGCCAGAAGTCTATGCTGATGGCGTCCCATCTAGCGGACCCTCGCTCTGCTGATAGTATGGGTTTGGGACTGGGCGGCACCCCCGTTATTTGGCATGGGAGGCAGGTGTTGACTAGCTGCTCGACTTTTTCATCGATATGGGGGAACCAGATGCAGTGCCTTATCCGTGCCTTGGTTATTACCATCCCCTGGTGGCCATCATGCGCCATCGCCACTACTCTGTCCTGTAGGCTTGCAGGGATGACGATCCGGGTCCCTCGTAGGATGAGCCCCTCTTCTGTGATGGATAGGTCTTGTCAGTCTGTGAATATTCCCGTGAGGAATTCTTTGGCCTCCGCTGTTCTGTTGTGGATGTTCCGTAGGAACGACTTCCATTCCCCCGAGATGATCGTGTCTTTCACCAGATCGCAGCATGGGTCCCTTTGTGTGGCCTCTACAATGTCTTCTATTCCCATGGCTCTTGGTTTCATGGTGTGTATCACCTGGCAAATGTGTTCCTCCATTTATTTCGCCACGTGTATTTCCCCCAGTGTGGCCGCTCTTGGGTGTCTCGACAGGAAATCTGCCGGGTTGCCACTGCCTGGCTGATACGCTAGCTCAAAGTCATATTGTTGAAGATGTAACAGCCACTTTGCAATTCTGGCAGGGGGATGTGATGAAGTGTCTGTGAAGATCGGGAGCAGTGGTTTGTGATCCGTATAGGTCTTGAATTTTCAGCCATATAGGTATCGATGAAAATTACGGCAGCCCCACAGTACTGCGATCTGTTCTTTTTCGATATGTGAGTACCGTTGCTCTGTTGGTGTCAGTGCGCGGGATGCATAGGCAATCAGCATTGATTCTCCTGTGTTTGCTACCTGTATGAGGATGGCTCCCAGACCTACGGGGCTGGCGTCAACATACAGTTCGGTTGACAGGGCAGGGTGGTAATATGCCATGGTGGTGTCTCCCGGGAGTGAGGCTTTTATGTGTTCGAACGCTTCTTGGCAGGTTGGCCCCCAAGCCCATTTCGTGATGGCTTTTGTGAGTTCTCAAAGGGGTTCTGATAGTGTGGCCAGGTTCGGGATGAACCTTCCGCAGTAGGTAGCCATTCCTAGGAAACTGCGAACCTCCATCGGTGTGGTGGGGGGTGAGGCAGCCTGGATGTCCGCTACTTTTTGGGGGTCTGCCGAAATGCCTGCGCTGTTAAAGGTGTACCTGAAAAAAAAGAGATCTCTTCCTTTAGGAATTCACATTTCTCTTTGTGGTTTGTCAACCCAGCACTCTCTAGCCTGCTATGTAGCATGTGGAGCCTTCGTACGTTTTCTTCCTTATTTTCTGCATGAATGAGAATGTCATCACTGACGTTTAGGACCCCCGGAAGGTCGCGTATCACCTCCTGGATGGTTTGCTGAAAAACCTCGGCCGCCGAGGAGATCCCAAAGCTGAGCCGCTTGTACCTGCGTAGGCCGATATGAGTGGAAAACGTCATGATGTAATGGGAATCACGGTGTAGTTTCAGTTGGTGATATCCGGCGTTCAGGTCAACCTTCGAGAATATCTTGGATCCTGTGAGGTCTGCTACTATTTCATTGAGGGTTGGGGTGATGTGACACTCCCGTTTTATTGCTGCATTGGGGAAGCGCATGTCAATGCATATTCTCACTTTCCCAGGTAGTTTGGGCTTTTTGGTGACGACCATGGGTGACACCCACGGCGTAGGCCCAGTCACTTCCTCGATGATGCCCGCTTTCTCAAGTGCCCGGAGCTCCTTTTCCACCTGGTTTCATATGTGGAATGGCGTTCTTCGGTGTCGCACTGCTCGCGGTTGGACAGACTCATCGATGTGCACTTCCCTTCCTTTTTAGGCATCCAATTCCTTTGAGGAGGTTTGGGTATTTCTTGAGAATGTTGTCGATGTCTTGTGAGTCGGTCACTTCGCATATGAAACTTATCAATCCCAGGTCCTCTGCTGCCTCTCCGCTCAGAAGGCACTCAATGCCTGCGTTCACTATGTAGATTTTGGATTGCAGTGATTTTTCACCCTTGCTGAGTGTAGTTCGGAAATGCCTACTATGGGCAGTGGAGTGTCGATCGATTCAGGGCTGGTTGGGTTCGTAGTTTTCTGAATGCGGTCAGTGGCATGACGTTGACGGACACCTCTGTGTCTATGGTCATTTGCGTGTCTTGCCCTTGGATCTCTACTTGACATTTTTGTTTTTGCAGTCTCTTTTTGGGTGTTGTGCTTCCGTAGTTTAGTGCTGACACTAGGTATACTTTCTTTCCTTTCTTCCATTGGTCGTTTGCAGCTTCTTGCTGGGTGTGTCATCCCCTCCCTCCTCGGTCGACGAATTAGCAGTTACGAAACGGCGGGCGCTGGCCTGTTTCTTTTTCTTTCCCGCATTTTTGTCCTGGGGTGTTTGTGGTTGTTGTTGTGGTACCCCCAACAATCTGCACACTCTTGCGTAGTGGTCTTTTCTGCCGCAAGCCCTGCATGTGGTACCCTGTCTGGGCAGTTACGTCTTCTTTGGTGAGGTCCTCCGCACCACCCACATTCCGTGGGTCCTGGGTTTCTGTTTTGCCATCTGGGGTGCATGCTGTTTTCACTGGCCTCCTCTCTCATATATTGGCGATTCGTGATTTGTGCTACGGTTGCCATGGTAAGAGCCTGCTGGAGTTTCTGTAGGGTCGTGCCCATGTGTGCCGCCCTGGCATGTGCCAACTCCCTCTGGCGGCCAAGTTCTAGGATTCTGGTCAGGGATATTCCTTTTTCGCTTAGCACCATCCTCCTTAGCTTCTCTGAGTGTATTCCATTTATGAGTTGGCGTTGGATCTCTTTTTCAATGTCTGTGAATTCACATGATATTGCGAGTTTCGGGAGCCTGGTGTGGTAGGCATTCAGTGTCTCGTCTTCCATCTGAATGGTGGTACAGAATATAAATGTTTCATAGTCCGGATTGAGCTGGGGCATGAAGTGGGCTGTCAGGGCATCCTTCGTTTGTTGGTAAATGTCGATGCTGTCCGTGATTGCCAGCGAATTGAAAATGCGTAGGACCTCATCCCCAACATTAAGTAGGACGTGCGACCTCATTTTCCTTGATGTGGTAATGTCTTTACACTCCATGGCCATTTCGAATTTTTGTATCCACAACTGCCATCGTGGGCCAACCGATGATGGGTCGATGTATGGCTCAAAAGGGTTGAGTGCAATGGTAGACCCTCCTTGCAGCCGTGCCTGCGGCGTGGACGGTGACAGGTTGGCGGCTATTCTGGAGGGCGTGCCGGGCCTGGGAGTGGACGTGCCTGTCGCCATGTTTCATGAATAAGGCGCCTGTCAGTGCGCACCTATGGCAATTGTCCTCTCACCTTGGGCTGCTGTTGGTGCGTCCACGTGTTTGATCATAGGCTTCTTCTCCTCCCTTTTTGTGCCTGCTGTTCAATTTGGAGAGGTCTGCCCAATGGTGTTTGGCCACTCGGTGGCAGCTTCTCAGCCAAAGTCAGTGGCAACCCCAGCGTGTGTTTCATGGATCGCTTCAGCTGATTCATGAACATGTGAGAAGAGAGGGAAAATAATAAATATTTTTTTCCAGGTGGTGGTTTGGGTGCCCCCACCATGGTTCCCAAAAATGTTGCCCTTGCTAGGGGCTTTGTGTGCTGGGTGGCGGCGTTGCGCGTGCCGTTCTAGTCGTTTCCTCGTCGCCAGTGTTAAATCCCCGACTCCCGGCCAAGGCGTCGGCAGGAAGTCAGGAACATAGGCCCAAGGGCTGCAGGGCCCCGCGGCGCAGCTCCAGCAGGAGCAAGAAGGACACGGACGCTCGTGCGTTACTGTCCTGCCCCGGAACTGCCCATGCAGAGCAGGGGCGGGGCTTTTATTGTAAACGCATTGCGTCACTGCGTAGCGGGACGCAAGGTGGGTGTAATAGGCGCTACAGCCCCGGGTCTTTTGGTTGCATCCCCGGATAGAAGGTCAGGGGCTACAACCAACATGCTAGCTCGCCCTGAGTCCCAACAGTCCGACATTAGCCTAGCCCCAGATCTTTTCCAGACCTAGCAAGACCCCCGCAAAGGAAACAGTAAGGGGGTTGATGGTAACAGCGGTGGCTGGTCTGGGAGTGTCAGGGATGGCACTCTATTAAGAGTGGCACAGGACACCCAGAAAGGGTTTGGGTGGTTGTGCCTAAATAAAGTGGACAGATAAGAACACACACAGCGGAAAGGAAAGAGAACGAAGAGTAAGCAAGAGTAGCAAGGGAAAAGATACGGAATGAATACCCTCTTGGGGTGTATGCAGATATAGGAAAAGAGTATTCCACGAACCTTGGAAATACTCTAGCCTTCTGCACAGTTTGCTATAACAGAGGCCCACGCTGTTTGCTCATGGGTGTCTGTAATGTAGAAACAGGACAAAGGAAGGGGCAGAGGTTGACAGAAGGGAACCAACAGACAAGCTCTGTACAAAAGGGTCTACAAACAGTACAAGAGAAGATACTACAGACAAATCCAGGAAAGGAGGTGATAGCAAACTAGCAGAAGGAAATGAAAGGAAAGTCGTGTAACAGGATAGGATAGCAGAGGACAGTAAGGAACAAGGTTGAGAGCTCAGAGGAGCAGGAAAGCAATGAGTAAGCCCACAGGGGTAGGAATGTAAGGTAGAACGCCCAGAGGAAAAGGGCTTAGGGCAGCAGAGTAAAGCAGACTGCACGGCAAGGATCCCGTAAGGGCCGGGCAGTAAGGAGTGAACCCTGAGGGTCAGGGCCGATGAATGTAGAAGGTAGCAGAGGACTGTAGAGAGCTGCTAGGCTGAGAACCCAGCGGAAAAGGTAGGTAGTAGGCAGCGAAGCGGGATAAGCTGCAAAGTAGGAAGGCCCAGAGGACAAGGGCTGTATGTAGCCGGAGTGAGGCAGGCTGCAGGGCAGGGAGCCCAGAGGACAAGGGCTGAGGCAGGGAAGCAGCAGAGCGTGATCGGCTGCAATGTAGAGGGTACGCAGGGCAAGGGCGGAGGCTGGAAGGCAGCAGAGCGTGATCGGCTGCAATGTGGAGAGCCCAGCAGGGCAAGGGCGAAGGCTGGAAGGCAGCAGAGCATGATCCGCTGTAATGTGGAGAGCCCGGCAGGGCAAGGGCGGAGACTGGAAGGCAGCAGAGCGTGACCAGCTGCAGTGTGGAGAGCCCAGAGGAGCAGGGCTGTGAGGCAGGGAGCCTGGAAGGCTATGGCTGGAGGCAGCAGGGTGGAGCAAGCAACAAGGCAGGGTCCAAGCAGGAGTGAAGGTAAGCAGCATACAAGATCCGTAGAAAGATGCAAAAGGAGGGGGAAGAACTCTCAGATGCAAGAGGCTGAGCCACTGCAGGCAGCAGCCTTTATACTGCCTAGCCCAGCACAGAGGCAGGCTAATTGGTTGCACCTGGCTAAGCACACCTGCAGGCAATCGGCCACCTCCCTTTCTGTTCCTGGGCTGGTGGAAGCAGGGCAAGTCTCTAGGGCTTCTGGGGGGTGTAGTTCCATTGATAACCAATAGGAACAGCCAGGAATCGATGCTTGTAGCCAGGTGCATTATGGTATGCGTAGTTAGTTGGAAATAATAATTAAGCAGCAAAGTCTCGCAAATGGGAAATAAAGTTTCCAAAGTAAATATAGATGGATCCAAGAGTCTGTTGTAAATAAATGATAAACATATAGTCCAAATTGAGCGTAAATGGATGCGCCCATATGCCCCTCTCCAGGCCCCTCTCCAGGCTCCCTGAAGACCGACCTATAGGAAGAATGTCTGTCACACCGTACAAGAGTCTTACTCCAAAAAGGCAAATCATGAAGCACCAGAAACGGGTTGCAAGGTGAGAGTCTTGAGTGGCTGTAGAGAGTATCAAGGCGGTAGCAACTGGGTGTGTGGGTGTCATGAGAGAGCCAGCGGGCTGAAACGCACCTGAGACTGGTAGAGTAGAGTCTGGCAGTCTTAGTGCTATAGATACACCAGCAGAAACAACTGGAGCAGTAGTCTTAACAGGAAAACCCTTCGCTGACCCTGCAACAGTTAGCATGGCGGATGTAGGATCAGGAAGAGAAGGTGCTGAGGGATCAGGTTGTGTAGCAGAGGATTCTGCTGCAGCGAGCACAGCTGCGAAGGAAGTAGAAATCTGGGCATCGGGAGCATCAGAATTAGCAGTAGCTTCAGGAATCACAGTAGCTATAGCAACCTCAAGATTTGCAGCAGAGACTTGAGGAGTCTCAAATGTGGCAGGGAGTTTAGGAACCACAGCAGCAGGAAGATCATGGATTGCAGTTGGAAGTTCGGGTGCTGTAGCAGCTACAGATAGTTCAGGTGTTGCAACTACTGGTAAATCGGGTACCACAACCACTGGCGATTCAGGGGGTATCGAAGAAACTGAAGATGTTGATTGCTCAAGAGTGTTGTCTGATAGCACAGCCACACTTTGGCAAGCCCCGCTTGCCAACTCAGCATGCTCGGTGTGAACTGCGCCAGTCTCTTCAGCTGCCATTGTCATTTCAGAAGAGGTTGTAAGTGTGAGTACTGGACAATAGGCAAGGGTGAGGGCGGAACCATCCTTTGACTCAGAGGGATTTCCAATCAGAAGACCACCCTTGTTTTGCGGTGTAATGGCTGTGTGCGTGATTTGACCCACCGGAGGAGTTAATTCTTTTCTGTCAGTACAACAACCTGAGTTTCTGTGGCTGGAAGCTGAAAGAGCTGTGTCAGTCTTTAGAAGGGATACATATGCTATATTTAGGTCTTCCATCTGCTTGGTATAAGTCTGTATACTTTTCTGCATGGCAATTCCAGGCCTTATCATGTCGATCTCTAAAGATAAGATGTCAGGTGTTGGACATAGTGTCAGATGGTCTGGTAACTTGTGTCCCTTCATAAGATTCTGATAATGAAAATAAACAAAGTCATCATAGAGGTCTTCGGTCTTTCTTTTAAGGCGTAGGAGTTGTTCGTGTAGCAGGTAAGTATCATTAGTTTGATCTAAAGCTTCAGAAGCTGGTGTGGTAAAAAATTTGGTTGTAGCAATGGGAAGACTGACCTTAGGGTTATTGTGTTTAGTAGATACTGTAGAAGCATTAAGACAACCGATGGTTAGTATAGGTCTTTTGTACCCAGGACCAGATGCACAAACCTCAGGATAATGACTGCCTTGTCCTGTCAAATAAGGGTTTCCAGAATTCTGGGGAGCTTGCCAAGCTGATCTTGCGCATATCACTCTGGCAACAGCGTATTCTGGTTTAGAGTCTCCCACAATGAGTGCTATATCCTTGGCTGTTGCGGTGTTAGAAGGCTTGTCAGAAGACGCAGGAGTGTCTTTCACTGTTTGGTTTAACAATATCTGTAAGAATTCATTATCTTGCTGTAGCTCTGCAACAGATAAGGACTGCGGGTCATAGTCGCAAATGTCATAATAATTGTACATGGAAGAAGGGTCAGCTAGCCAGTGAGTATAGTACCGTGCTTGTAAATCTTTGTTTACTAAGGCGAGACTGTCCTTTAGACTAAGGTTCTTGTTTGCTGTCTTTAGGGAAACCATAGGTTTATGCAAAGGTTTCTTAACCTGAAAGGAAAGCATCTTTGGTCTGTGTGTGCCTTTCCGGCCTATGGAACAAGACATTTTTGGCTCTTGCATTCTGTCAGGGATGGCACTCTATTAAGAGTGGCACAGGACACCCAGAAAGGGTTTGGGTGGTTGTGCCAAATAAAGTGGACAGATAAGAACACACACAGCGGAAAGGAAAGAGAACGAAGAGTAAGCAAGAGAAAAGATACAGAATGAATACCCTCTTGGGGTGTATGCAGATATAGGAAAAGAGTATTCCACGAACCTTGGAAATACTCTAGCCTTCTGCACAGTTTGCTATAACAGAGGCCCACGCTGTTTGCTCATGACTTGGAACAGCAGCTATGGGTGTCTGTAATGTAGAAATGAGAAAAGGGAAGGGGCAGAGGTTGACTGAAGGGAACCAACAGACAAGCTCTGTACAAAAGGGTCTACAAACAGTACAAGAGAAGATACTACAGACAAATCCAGGAAAGGAGGTGATAGCAAACTAGCAGAAGGAAATGAAAGGAAAGTCGTGTAACAGGATAGGATAGCAGAGGACAGTAAGGAACAAGGTTGAGAGCTCAGAGGAGCAGGAAATCAATGAGTAAGCCCACAGGGGTAGGACTGTAAGGTAGAACGCCCAGAGGAAAGGGGCTTAGGGCAGCAGAGTAAAGCAGACTGCACGGCAAGGATCCCGTAAGGGCCGGGCAGTAAGGAGTGGACCCTGAGGGACAGGGCCGATGAACGTAGAAGGTAGCAGAGGACTGTAGAGAGCTGCTAGGCCGAGAACCCAGCGGAAAAGGTAGGTAGTAGGCAGCGAAGCGGGATATGCTGCAAAGTAGGAAGGCCCAGAGGACAAGGGCTGTAGGTAGCCAGAGTGAGGCAGGCTGCAGGGCAGGGAGCCCAGAGGACAAGGGCTGAGGCAGGGAAGCAGCAGAGCGTGATCAGCTGCAATGTAGAGGGTACACAGGGCAAGGGGGGAGGCTGGAAGGCAGCAGAGCGTGATCGGCTGCAATGTGGAGAGCCCGGCAGGGCAAGGGCGAAGGCTGGAAGGCAGCAGAGCATGATCCGCTGCAATGTGGAGAGCCCGGCAGGGCAAGGGCGAAGGCTGGAAGGCAGCAGAGCGTGATCGGCTGCAATGTGGAGAGCCCGGCAGGGCAAGGGCGAAGGTTGGAAGGCAGCAGAGCGTGATCCGCTGCAATGTGGAGAGCCCGGCAGGGCAAGGGCGGAGACTGGAAGGCAGCAGAGCGTGATCCGCTGTAATGTGGAGAGCCCGGCAGGGCAAGGGCAGAGACTGGAAGGCAGCAGAGCGTGATCGGCTGCAATGTGGAGAGCCCGGCAGGGCAAGGGCAAAGGCTGGAAGGCAGCAGAGCGTGATCCGCTGTAATGTGGAGAGCCCGGCAGGGCAAGGGCGGAGACTGGAAGGCAGCAGAGCGTGATCCGCTGTAATGTGGAGAGCCCGGCAGGGCAAGGGCGGAGACTGGAAGGCAGCAGAGCGTGATCAGCTGCAGTGTGGAGAGCCCAGAGGAGCAGGGCTGTGAGGCAGGGAGCCTGGAAGGCTATGGCTGGAGGCAGCAGGGTGGAGCAAGCAACAAGGCAGGGTCCAAGCAGGAGTGAAGGTAAGCAGCATACAAGATCCGTAGAAAGATGCAAAAGGTGGAGGAAGAACTCTCAGATGCAAGAGGCTGAGCCACTGCAGGCAGCAGCCTTTATACTGCCTAGCCCAGCACAGAGGCAGGCTAATTGGTTGCACCTGGCTAAGCACACCTGCAGGCAATCGGCCACCTCCCTTTCTGTTCCTGGGCTGGTGGAAGCAGGGCAAGTCTCTAGGGCTTCTGGGGGGTGTAGTTCCATTGATAACCAATAAGAACAGCCAGGAATCGATGCTTGTAGCCAGGTGCATTATGGTATGCGTAGTTTGTTGGAAATAATAATTAAGCAGCAAAGTCTCGCAAATGGGAAATAAAGTTTCCAAAGTAAATATAGATGGATCCAAGAGTCTGTTGTAAATAAATGATAAACATATAGTCCAAATTGAGCGTAAATGGATGCGCCCATGGCGCAGGCATGACAGGGAGATGGTGAAGGGAGGCCAAGGAGGTGTTGCAGAGAAGAACCGTATGGGCCCTTTAAGGGCAGGACACGTGATGAAGGGAGGGCAGCAGGAGTGCAGAGGAAAGGGAGTAGCACGGAAAGAATAAAGGGAAGGTAAACTGGTCCATGGCTCCTTGTTATTTATGGTAGCCCGGCAGGGGCGTGGCCTGGAGCTCATGGTGGTAGGAAGCTAAGGCGCCGAGCTCCGGCCGAGACGCCGCGTTACGATCCTCGTCGGACCGCTTGCAGCTTGCCCCCGAGCCACAAACTCGGACAAAATACGGCGGAATCTGCCACCGAGCAGCGACAGCAACCCCGAGTAAAATCGGAGCCGGGAAACCTTGATTCTGCCCTCCACGCACCTTCCCCCTCTCTGCCCTAGCCTGCACCCAAGATGGCGGCCCCTGCGTTGCTTTAACACTACCGAGCGGGCCGCGGCCGAGAACTCCAGCACACGGAGGTGCGATTCGTCTGCGGCCGAGACCCTGGGGTATATACTCCCACACAGCCCCGACTCGCACTCAGCACCCGCGGCCCCTCCGACACACAGGACGCTGCGGACGAAAGCTCCTGGACCTGCTCCTGCTGTCCGGGCGGGAACATCCTGATTGCCGCCGAGACCGCCGTCGACACGCCGGCAGCGGACACTGCTGCCCAGGAGGTGAGGAGACGGGGGGGCCCCGCTTGACATCGCCGCGGCTCCAGCGCCCGCCGCCGCTCTGAGACCTGAGCCCGGAGCCCAGCGGCGCCCAACCCCCCTCATCCTCCCACCGCTAACACCATCAACCCACCCCACACTGCCTGCCTGGCGGATTGAAACACCCCCGCAAGACTTGAGAGCAGCGCACCACCAGGGCATCGTCACCCGGCCCTCAGGCCCGCCATGTCTGCTACAGGCAAATCAAAACCTCCTACGATGGACAGCTACGTCTCCACAAAGGCCAGAACCTCGGCCGACCCACGCCCCCCCAGCCCCGATCCTCCAAAACCGAAAAATGCAGATCCCACCGAGAACCAAGCACAAGTGCTGGAGGCCATAGCATCCCTGCGCACCTTCATTGATACCAAAATCGACGAATTCAGGTCAGACATTCAGCTTGTGAGACAGGATGCCAGGAATTTAACGGATAGGGTCGCCACCTCTGAGACGACCATTAAAGAGACCACTGAAACCACTGTGGAGCTGAGGTCCAAGGTGACGGACCTCGAAAGGAAGGTGGCCTTTCTCGAGGCGAGGGCTGAGGAGGCCGAGGGACGTGCCAGAAGGGGCAACATCAGGATACTTGGAATCCCTGAAGGCGACGAGGGCCCGAACCCGACTGCTTACATAGAGACCCTACTACATCAAGAGGTGGGCGCAGGCAAACTCACGCAAGGCTTTGCTGTTGAGAGGGCACACAGGTCCCTCCAAAAGAAACCCCCTCCGGGCTCCCACCCTCGCCCAATAATAGCCAAAATACTTAATTTCCAGGACAGAGAAGTCATCCTCAGACACTCCAGGGAGACCGGCCCACTTGTACGCGGCAACACAAAAATATCCGTCTACCCAGATTACACCCCAAAAGTGCAAAGGGAGAGAAACTCGTTTGTGCCAATCAAAGCCAGGTTGCGACACCTAAACTTAAAGTATATGCTGCTCTATCCCTCTAGACTAAAAGTCATCTACAAGGGCCGCTCGATTTTCCTGGAAACCCCGGAGGCAGCCAACATGTGGATGGAGGACAACAACTTAGCCCAAGGCGCTGACACTCACCCCAAAGACTAACGACTGAAACTAAGCACCTGACCGCATGCTCAACCGCCGACGCAAGACCCCGCAAAAAACACATGCACTCTGCAGTGCGGAAGCAATCAACACTACAGTTCGCCAAACTAACGCGGCTCTCGCTTGGCCCCACACCGGACTCAGGACTTCGCCCCCGCGAACAGACCAGGACAGGCCAGTTGCCTGACCGACCCCACTCGAACCCGACGCCCGGATGGGTCCCGACGGTGCGAGAGCGCCTGAGCGCAGCGAAATGAACGCAGTCGCTAGGCGCACAAGTTACAGTTACGTTATTTGTTATGTTATAAGCACAGTCACTACATCTTCACGCCCGAGTGGACAACAGGACACGCCGACACAGCACTCCAATTTAGGCGAGTACGAGGGCCGAATGCTAAATCGCCCTATCAGGAACCCAAACCCTCTGGGCAGACCCTCTGAGGAGGAGATAAAAAAGAACACCCACACACCCAAATGACATCACAACTAAAGATACTAACGTGGAATGTGCGCGGGATGAACTCCTACCTGAGAAGAAATCGCATTCATTCCTATCTCCGCAGGCAGAAGGTCTCTATAGCTATGCTCCAGGAAACCCACCTGACGGCGGAATCCTCCTCCAAACTAGCAGAGAGATGGGGTGGCACTGGAAAGGGAGCAGCGTACTCCAAGTACGCACGGGGAGTCTTCACATGGGTGAACCCAAGCGTCCCGTTTCGCCTACAGGGGTCGGAAGCAGACAAAGAGGGCAGATACCTGATACTTTGGGGGACCATTGAAAATACCGCAATCTGCCTGGTCAACTCCTACTTCCCGCAGCACGGGATACCATCGCACATCGCAATGCTGTGCCCCAAAATAGCCCACCACAGGGAGGGCACCCTTATTTGGGGAGGTGACTTCAACTGCACCACTAATGGTGAGATGGACAGGTCGGTGCCTCTACTACAATCACGCAATGCCCCCACCACGGCCCTTAACAACGCTCTGGAACACCTAGACCTGGTGGACATATGGAGAGCGCGACACCCAAACGAAAGGAGCTACTCATACTATTCTGCCCTCCATAAGGTTCACACAAGGATTGACTACCTCTTCACCGACAGGGAACAAGTTGCCCTGGTAGAGGACGTCACATACCTAGGCAGATCGATATCTGACCATTCCCCGCTGGTCATGCAGTGGGGATTGACTGGCCCCAGGCCTCCGATTCCGACATGGAGACTGTCCCCTATGGCACTCACTGATCAAGAGTTCAAGGAAGACCTTGGCATTAAACTCGAAGATTACATAGACAATAACAAGGGCTCTGTATCGAGCTGGAGCACGCTATGGGAGGCGATGAAAGTGGTAACACGGGGCGAAGCCATCTCTGGAGCGGGAGGTATCCGGAGACGCCTGAAAGAGACACTAGAAGAACATGAAGCGGAAATAACACGCCTCGAGTCCCAATCGGACACCACTACTGAAGGGGAAGAGACCCTGCGGGGACTTCGAGAAGACTGCCGAATGGCATGGGACAGACTGGCGAAATTCGACTTTGCAACCAACACTACCAAGATACACAAAGAGGCCGACAAACCAGGCAGACTACTCGCATGGTTGTGCAATCGAGAACACCCGAGGCATTACATCACCGAGATCCAGGATGAACGTGGAGTCTCACACAAATCGCAACCTGACATCAACACCACTTTTGCAGAATTCTACTCCGAGCTCTACTCCCACGACAAGCAAATACCCAGAGAAGACATCAGAGCCACCCTGGAAGAGATCGAACTCCCTAAACTAGCCGAAGATCAGCGCGCAGCACTCGACACTGAGATCACCGCCGACGACATCAAGGATGCGATCAGATCTCTAGCCACCAGCAAATCTCTGGGGAGCGATGGACTCCCCCCAGAGTTCTACAAAACCTACGAAGACATCATCACTCCAATACTACTGGGAGTCTACACGGAAGCATACGAAGAAGGAATTCTTCCCAGCACCATGAAGGAAACCATCATAATCCCTATGCTCAAACCAAACAAGCCACCCGAACGCTGCGACTCCTACCGCCCGCTAGCGATGCTGAATTACGACGCCAAGATCTTAACCACCATTCTGGCTAAGAGGCTCGCGAGGGTGATTGGGTCTATTGTACACGAGGACCAGAATGGGTTCATCCCGGGACGCAACACCTCGGCCAACCTGAGGAGGCTACAACACGTCATAGCCGAAACCCATGAAAGCCCTGAGGATCTGGCGGTGCTCTCACTCGATGCGGTCAAAGCCTTCGACTCCATCTTCTGGGAGTGGTTAATCGAGGTGCTGATTGAGTTTGGGTTTGGAGAAGGCTTTGTGAGATGGGTCAGGGTCCTTTATAGTTCACCCACTGCCAGAGTGAAGACCGGGCGAATAATATCGGAAGCCTGGGCGATACAAAGAGGCACTAGGCAGGGCTGTCCGCTATCACCCATGTTGTACGTTTTGGGACTGGAACCGATCGCCATCTACTGCAGAAGACAGTTCTTTGATGCAGGCATAAAACTAGGTAACAGACACTTCATAATTTCCTTATATGCAGACGACGTTCTCTTATACCTACAGGACCCACAAGTGAATGCACAAGTCCTACTCGATGTCCTGGACAACTACGCCCACTATTCAGGAATCAAATTTAGCAGATCTAAATCTTGCGCATTCCCACTAGCCAGACTCAACAAGATAAGCATGGAAGAATTGCCGGAGGTGGGGATAAAATGGCAACCAAAGATGTTCCGCTACCTAGGAATCAACATAACACATACCCCAGAACTTACCCACGAACACAACACTGAAAGAGCAACAAAGGCACTCCGTAACTCCATGAAGTTCTGGTCTAAGCTGCCACTTGCCATGATGGGCAGGGCAGCGATTGTGAAAATGATCATCCTACCCAGATTCCTCTACTACTTCACGAATGTCTGCCACTACATCCCTATACCCTTCTTTAAAAAACTTGATTCGCTCATTAGAGACTTCCTGTGGGGCCCAGCTAGGCACAAGCTACCTCTGAAGATCCTCACGCTGCGACACAAGGAGGGGGGGATACAACTCCCAGACCTACACATGTATTACTTAGCAGCCCAACTCAGCCACGTCACAAGGTGGCTCCACGATGACCCAAACGCTGAATCAGGCCTCCTAAGACTAACATCTTCCAACCTGTTTCCCAAGGAATCACTCTGGAACCCACTTAAACAAAAACTAGGGGTCCCTATGATTGTGCAGCTGGGCAGACAAATCTGGACTAGAACCTGCTCTACCCACCAAATCACTCACCCGTACTCTCCCGACACCCCCATCCTTGTGGACGCCTGCCAATCCATATCAGAACTCAAAGTGGCAAGAAAATGGGAGAGCGCTGGGATTTACACCTGGGGCGACATATACGAAGACGCCAAATTCAGAGAATTCGAAGCGATCCTAGAATCAGAGGAACTAAGCAGAGGCCAATTCCTGTGGTACCATCGTCTCAGACAGATTGCAAAGACGAAATGGCCTGAATGGCCAGAAGAACCCAACCCCAACCCCCTCCTTAACGAGATGCATGAACTCTCAGAAGGCTGGAAACCAATAACCCGCCTCTACGGCCGACTAATAGACAGACCCAACCCTAAAAGCGCAGCACTAAAAGAGAGATGGGAACTCGACCTCCGGGTCACGCTCACGGACACTGAATGGGAGAGAGTGCTACTATACCCCAGTGAGGTCTCCAGGAACATCAGATTCCGACAAATCCAACTTAACGTTCTCTACAGAACATACATGACCCCGAAGAGAGTCTCCAGCTTTAACAATAAGACAACATCAAACTGCCCTTGGTGCGACACCATCCCAGCAGACCTTCTGCACATGTTCTGGTCTTGTAACAGGGTGTCGCAATTCTGGTCCAAAATAAAGCAAACCTGCACGGAAGCTGGCATCACCAGATACAACTGGGACCCCCAGGAATGCCTCCTCGGAACTTACCCCAGACTGAGCAAGATCAAACACGTGGTCAAGCTGATGGACATCTCCTGCATCCTAGCCAAAAGAACCATAGCTATGGCTTGGAAATCTAAGCGAGGCCCGAGATACCAACACTGGTTTAGAGAACTAGAGCGTTGGACCACAGCCGAGACCAGGGCCTGGCAAGATGGAGCCACCACTGGAACAACCGACGTAAACAACACCCTCGAAGCGTGGAAGGCTCTCCTCCGCGACATACCCTTCTCTGCTGACCACAAGCCCCCCTGAGGTGCCTGCCCACCCTAACACTGAACAACCACGGACCCACCTAGTATCTGAACCTCGAACATTCGCAAGCCCCGGAACCCTGCCTTCACACTCCTTTCCTCCAGAATACCTGCTGAACGAAGACATCCTCACAAAAAGACTGTGCATGTTTGTTGTTAATTTTTATTGTTACCTGTTTCTTTTATACCTCACTTGGCTAACGGACACCTTTACTAAGCGCAGCCTTGAAATGTAACCTTACCAAAAATGCCAATAAAAAGTTTTTCAAAAAAAAATGGTAGCCCGGCTGATTGCCCCCACAACAACTGGCGACAAAGGTAACCTTACCAGCGCCGGAACAGCCCACAAAGAAGATCGCTGCACGTCCGAAGCCCGAGGAGGGGAGCAACAGTGCACTGCCGCAGTGAGGACCCAGGAACGATAGCGAGACACGCTGCCAGTAAGAGGAGAGGAAGTAGCCTGCTTTGACGCTGCAAAGGAAGGCGCAGCATTCAGGGACGGGGAAGAGAGCGGCTTCCCACGATAGCAGCGTGCTATTAATATGGCCCGGAAAGCCGTGGAAGATGGTGGTCGGGAAGGCCGCCGACCGAGTAGGAGGCGCATAGCAGTCCGCAAACACGCCGGCCAGCGAAAGAGGGACAAGAAGACCGTGAGGAGGGCGGTGATGAAGGAAAGGCAGGAACACACAGAAATGGAGCCACGATAATAAGGGTAGACAAAACTGAAAACAAAATATATATATAAATAAACGCATCTAAAATACACAGGGTATACTGCGACAAAGGGATCAGCACGACAATCGGACCACCCCAACACCCAGAAACCAAGATGAACAGTTGGGGACAGCTGGAAAGAAGGGACAGACATCACAACAACTACCCACAAGCCGACAAGAAGGAGCACCAAGGTGGACAATGCACAAGGGGCCGTAGAAGAAGGCGCAGGGGCAGGAATGCCAGCAAATCCTATAGTAGGGGCTACATCAGGAGCAATGTTCCTGAGACGGCCCAATCCCTTCTCGCTGCAAGCACACCAGGACCACGGACAACGATGGGGAGAATGGATGGAAGAATGCCAAGACTTCTTAAGGGCCATAGGCGATCAGAATTCACTGAATAAAGCAATCATGTTTACTAACCTAGCTGGGAACGAAATAAAAGGCATCTTAAAGACAATCGATACACAAAAAAAGTCCACATACACACTGATGATTGCTGCCATAACAGAAAACTGGTCATGCTGCCAAATCGGGACTATGAAAGGTACACCTCTAACCAGTGCGCCCAGCTTCTGCATGAAACCACTGGAGAGCTTGTGATAAAACTAAAACAACAACAAAACACTGCGATTTCGCAAACTTCTCTGATGAGGAGGCGATCCGACACAGAATAATTGAAGGGGGCACATCCTCACTATTCAGGAAACACCTGCTGAAGAAGGCACTTTCCCTGCAAGAAATCATAGACTTGGCCAGTGTTTATGAGAGAGTAGACGTGCAAGCAGCAGCCATTGAAGACCCAAGAAAAGGCGACAGTATCGTGGCAATGCAGAACATGCCAAACTTGAATGCCAGAAACCAGGGGGCACCATTCAGACCGGGATCAAGATCCCCAAACCAAAGACCCCAAGGAGTATTCAAACCCTAAGGTTTGAATACCCCCATAGAGGAGAATACCCAGCCTCTGGACAAATGTGCACGAGGTGTCACAGATGCAGGTGTGAATACCCCCACAGAGGCCAATGCCCAGCCGCTGAACAAATGTGCACGAGGTGTCACAGATGCAGGCGTGAATACCCCCACAGAGGACAAAACCCAGCCGCTGGACAAATGTTCACGAGGTGTCACAGATGCAGGTGTGAATACCCCCACAGAGCCCAATGCCCAGCCGCGGGACAAATGTGTACGAGGTGTCACAGATGCAGGTGTGAATACCCCCACAGAGGACAATACCCAGACGCTGGACAAATGTGCACGAGGTGTCACAGATGCAGGTGTGAATACCCCCACAGAGCCCAATGTCCAGCCGCGGGACAAATGTGTACGAGGTGTCACAGATGCAGGTGTGAATACCCCCACAGAGGACAATACCCAGACGCTGGACAAATGTGCACGAGGTGTCACAGATGCAGGTGTGAATACCCCCACAGAGGCCAATGCCCAGACGCTGGACAAATGTGTACAAGGTGTCACAGATGCAGGTGTGAATACCCCCACAGAGGACAATACCCAGACGCTGGACAAATGTGCACGAGGTGTCACAGATGCAGGTGTGAATACCCCCACAGAGCCCAATGCCCAGCCGCGGGACAAATGTGCACGAGGTGTCACAGATGCAGGTGTGAATACCCCCACAGAGGCCAATGCCCAGCCACTGGACAAATGTGCATGAGGTGTGGCCAGGAAAATCATTTCCAAGCACAGTGTAGAGAAAAAGCCCAAACTCTCCCAAACTACAGGCCAGTAATGCCCTCAGGGATGCTGAGACGACAGGACCCAATTCGAGGATTCAACTACAAGGTGTACCCTAATCAGAATGCCCGGGAAGGAACCCCCCTGCTTTTCAAACTCAAGCCAGAATGTTAAGAGCAATGGAAGACCTAGACCTATAACCACTCCTGCAATACCCATATGAATATAGTCACCCACCAATCCCATCGGAGAGCTATGCTTACCATCCGGAGTACCCCGACACCAACTACGGACCAAACCCATACGCTGGATATGCCAAAGACCCATATGAAAATCCAACCACAGATCGAGAAGTCCAAAGATGAGACTACAGAAGGTATGGCCATCAGGACCGATACAGCAAAAAGTATGTGAGGCTAATCAGTGAGGAGACAGACGGCAGTGCAGCCCCAAAGGTCACTGTTCAAATAGGAGGAGTTGTTATACAAGGCATCTCGTGGCCGCTGATTACCTGTTCTTCCAGGAGAGCGAGGGGATAAGGCTGCTAGACTGTCGACGGGTCTTCACTTGATGAATGAGTGACGGGAGGTACCGATCCAGCATTGTCACGACCCGTGACCCAGAACCCCACTGGCATGGTCACATGCCAGGTAGGGTCAGGACTCAGGGTTCATTTGGGGCCCCAAGGGCCTTGCATTATTATCATCATAGACTCTCATGGAGTCAGTCCTGGCACCTTTGGCGCCAGGCTCATGTTCAGATTGGAACTTTACCTTGAAGGGACTACTTTTCCTGTGAAAGCCTGCAGCCAACATAGAGGCACCCATACAGTCTAGTTCCAAGGAACCAGACTGTGCGGTGCAGTGTATTAGGGTGTGGCAGCCTGGACTACTTTACCTGGACTACTTTACTGAGGGCTATATAAACCACACCCAAGCTGCAGAACGTGCTTCGCGTTATTCTGCAGCCAGCAGCGTTCAGAGACCAGCACCCGGTGATCCTTGAATAGCGGACCTGCAGAGGAGACAAAAGAACATCATTAGCAGTCTCTGCTTACCTGCAACTTTCCATCCGTCGATTCCTGCTGCTCGCATGATCAGGACACCACGCTCGCACTGGAACGAAGCACCTGGAGGGAGAGAGAAAGAAGGACAACGTTAAACAGGTTACTCACGGCATTCACGGCAGTAATCACAAAATCCTCACCTAGCTGGGCATATCTTTACTGATTCCGCTCCGAAAATCTTCACACGCAAAGAAAGACCATCGCGACCTGAAAAGGAATAAAGAATACAGGTTAGCAAGAAAAGACATTACTGTGCCGCACTTCGCGCTTAACCTACCTTCCATCATACGCTCCTGCGTCCATCATCCTGGCAGGAGCTTCATCCAAGTAGCGCACCCACTGAACCTCTGTGCACCTAAGGGGAAACAAACAAGAAAATACACTATTAGCAAGAAAGGAAAGCAAGGACATTTAAAGACTGCTATAACCAGACTTACCTCCTTAAAGACACTTGAATGGGTTAGCACCAGTAAAGTTAACTCTGTCGCTACAACCTGCAGAAGACTATGCGCCCCTGCACAGAAGGCAGGACGGAGAGCACGCCAGACATCACAACAAGGTGAGGAGTGGGACAACAGGTCGAGTCTGGGGGGCTGGTGGGAGGAAACGAAGTCTGTTCCTAAGTCCACAGAAGGCATCGTCCAAAATTGGGAACGTCCAGGGTGAATCCGGCAACCAGGGCATAAGGGCGTCCCCGTGGATACCAGGTGAGCGTAACAGAACGCGAAGACTCATAACATTATCCACCTGGGTGCCATGGAGACTTCAGAAATGGACCAACTGGCTCAGTTATTAGGACAATTACGCGCCAAAGTGCATTCGGCTAGGCAAGAGACTAATACCCTGTGAAGGGACCTTGTCGTCACCAAGGATTGCACTGAAGAAATCAGTAGGCAATTACTACCATCACAGGCCGGACAAGCTCCATTACCCGGGACAAATCCACCGGTACAGGCAACCACGTCATCTGCCGCTCCAGTGCAAATCACCTTACCCGGAACAATACCGCTAGCACCGCCAGAAAAGTTTTCAGGTGATCCAAGGAAGTATGCTGCATTTATGAATCAATGTCGCCTTCACTTCCTCTGCAGACCACACCATTCCCTAACGATCAGGCATGAGTAGCAATTATTTTGTCATATCTGAGTGGTAGTGCAGCAGAGTGGTCAGTGCCGCTTGTGAGCTATGATGATCCGTTACTACGTGACTTTGGGGGCTTCCAAAGAGAAATGGAAAAGCTCTTTGCTCGACACACCCATGAACAAGCTGTAGACAACAAACTCTTATCACTCCGGCAGGGTAATCAGGACTTACTAACATACATAGCAACCTTCAATAGGTTAGTGGCCGAAACCAGGTGGGCTGAAGACAAGAGAACCACATTGTTTCACCGAGGCCTTCGAGGGGAATTAAAGGACGTCTTGGCTCAGGTAGTTGATCCACCTAAAGACTGTAGTGAATTTATCAATCTGGTGGTGCAACTAGATCATCGACTACAAGATCGGAAAGCAGATCAGTCCAGATCAGACACACGGGCCGTGTATCTACGAACCAAGGATGCTACTCCGCGCACTTCAGAGAATACCACAGAGCCAATGCAAATTGGGGGAATACGACCACCGTTAACAAAACCTGAAAGAGACAAGAGAAGGCAACAGCAGTTATGTTTGTACTGCGGACAATCGGGACATTTCCTAAAAGACTGTCCAATAAAACCCCCCCAAGCGAATTGTGGGAGCTACAGAAAAGGATGAGAGTAAGGAGTCGGAAAACTGTATAGCTCAATAAAAGTAGAGGTCAGTTTGTCGAGTGAGAAGAATGAGCCATCGACCTCACATTTGTCAATACCAGTGATTCTAATCAATCACCAACAACCTTCAAGGATGCATTCTATTGAAGCTTACATAGATAGCGGAGCAGTTGGGAATTATATTGATCGAGACTTGGCTGCACGGATGGGGTTTCCCTTAAATTTTAAGCCGAACACAGAAAAGGTAACCATAGTGGATGGGACTGAAATTGCTTCCTGACCAGTAACCCAATGTACAGCAGGAACAACCCTGCTGTGCCAGGATGGACACCGGGAATCAATTTCCTTTGATCTCATCAAGGCGCCTCAGTTTAAGCTACAGAAGGCATCATCCAGAATTGGGAACGTCCAGGGTGAATCCGGCAATCAGGGCATAAGGGCGTCCCCGTGGATACCAGGTGAGCGTAACAACCACCCTCCTGGCAGTAGCCAACAGGACAGGGCTGAACCGGCTCCCAACGCCACGGGACGGCGCTTCCCTGATTATCGTGACGTCAGGACAGTGTAAACACTGACAGAGAAGGCCAGGCGATATGTCAGGTGCCAGCTGAGGATGACTGTAAGCCAGGCGAGATGATGCAGATCGAGATGGTAGTAACTTCTGATGGGCCACTGGTGAAGATGAAGTCCAAGGCACAGGACTGCAGACTGAATCCTGGTGTAGAAGAAATCCAAGGCACAGATATCAGCAGGGCACAAGGCGGAAGATAGGCCATGAAGGTAGAGATGGCGGACCCATCAGGGCAATGAAGGAACCAGGAAGGAATGGGACCCAAGCCAACCCCAGGGCCAACCCCAAGAAAGTAGGAGGAATCCAGAAGAATCCCAGAAGAACCAGGCAGGGAAAAGGAAGGACCCAGGCAAGAACCAGTAGCAAAGCAAGGAAGGGATCCCACAGGACAAGAAGGATCCAGGCAGCAAAGAAGCTGAATGGGGACTGGGGAGCACAAGCAATGCAGGCGCAATCCCAGGAGTGAAGAACACGGCCAGGAACCAACCGCATTGAGATGCGTTGGATCCCTGCCTGTGGAGCCCTACAATAGCCCGGGGGTCACAACAAGGCTTAGACCGCAAGCCTGTGTCACTGCGCATGCACAGAGCGTCGAACACCGACGACCGCGCATGCACACAGCACCAACAATGGCGCCGCCCAGGGAGCCGGGAACCCAGAGCGGTGAACTCTGTTGGAATCGCCAGCATGGATAGAGTCTCCACGAGGGAGACCGCTGGACCCGAGGACACCGACCCCTGAACCAGGTAAGTGGCGTGATACCATATACCCCCCCGACAGACCCGGGGCACCAGGCTTCCAGGGAAAGTGAAGGAAAAAGTCACCGACCAAACGCGGGGCATGCACAAAGGATGAGACTCCCAGGTATGGTCACAAGCCGGATAGCCTTTCCAGCTGTCCAGAAACTGAAGCACCCCAGGTCGAATCTGTGAGTCGCAGATTTCCTGGACTTCAAATTTAGGGACCCCTCGGACCATAACTGGGGCAGGACGAGAACAGGTGCGACCAAAAACATCAGGCACACATGGCTTCAACAAGGAGACGTGGAAGATAGGGTGTATGTGTCAAGAGCGGGGCTATTGCAAATGAAAGGCCACCAGAGACACGGCTCTCAGGACACGAAAGGGGCCAAAGTAACAGGGAGCCAACTTGATGGGCAAATTGTGTACCGGCAGGTTCTTTGAGGATAGCCACACCATGTCACCAACCCGAAGCTCATGTTCGGCGGTCCGCCGTTTGTCGGCCTGAACCTTCATACGCGCTTGTGCATCTGCTAAGGTACTGCCCGCCAGGCGATGTTGCTCATGGATGATGGATACCATAGCATCAGCGGTATGAACAGTGCTAGGCGATACAGGATGGACAGGCAGCAGTTTGGGGTGCACCCCAATGTAACAAACAAAGGATGCCACCTCGGCTACGTCTAGCCTTTCCAACCAGTTGTCCTGTGTGGCATTGGCGTAGCATCGCAGGTACTGCTCTAGGGTTTGGTTGGTACGCTCGGTTTGTCCGCTGGTCTGTGGATGATATCCAAAACTCAAAGCTCGCTGAATGTCCAATGACGACACAACTGGTCACAAAAAGAAGAGATGAACTGAGAACCACGGTCCGATAGAATCTTCTCGGGCAGACCGTGAAGGCGATACACCTCATGCAAAAATCTTCGTGCCATCTGGGAGGCAGTCGGTAGACTCGGACAAGGAATAAAATGAGCCAGCTCAGTGAAGCAGTCTACCACTACCAGGATACATGTGTTCCCACCCGAGGGCGGTAGTTCAACAATGACAATTGTGGCAATGGTACGCCATGGGTACGGCGGCGTAGGAGTGGGTTGCAGAAGGCCTAGAGGTTTCTTGTGTGAAGTCTTTACCTGAGCACAAATGGGACATAAATCAACGTATTGTTTAACCTGGCTGGCCCATCCCGGCCACCAGAACTGTCGGGCGACCAACTCCTGAGTGGCTTTTACTCCGCAATGACCACTGAAAAAAGAATCGTGGCAGTTCTGAAGAACAGTCCTCCGCAAACTAGAAGTGGGAACATACAGGCAATCCTTGAAGAACAACAACCCATTGCATTTACAGGCCTCCGGTTGTTGTAGTAGCGTAAACCTGGCTGGATCTGTCCATGTACCATCCAAGAGTTGCCGAAGATGGGGGGTCAACATAGACAGAAAAGGCTTAGAAGCAGTCAGTGGTTCCTTGTTGTTGGCTCTCTTGATGTCGCTTTCCAAAGAACGTGATAGGGCATCAATCTTGAAGTTCTAGGAACAAGGTATATAAGTCACAAGGAAATCAAAATGAGAGAAGAAAAAGGCCCAACGCACATGTCGCTGATGTCACAGGTGATACTGAGCGGTGTCATTGCTGATGTCGCAGGTGATAACATGAGCAGTCATCGCTGATGTCACAGGTGATAATGAGCGGTGTCATTGCTGATGTCACAGGTGAGATAACATGAGCAGTGTAATTGCTGATGCCACAGGTGATCATGAGCTGTGCCATTGCTGATGTCACAGGTGATAATGAGTGGTGTCATTGCTGATGTCACAGGTGATAATGAGCAGTGTCATTGCTGATGTCACAGGTGATAACATGACCAGTCACTGGTGATGTCACAGGTGATAATGAGCAGTGTCATTGCTGATGTCACAGGTGATAACATGACCAGTCACTGGTGATGTCACCGGTGATAATAAGCGGTGTCATTGTTGATAACACATGTGATAACATGAGCAGTGTCAATGTTGATGTCACAGGTGAAAATGAGCGGTGTCATCAGTGATGTCACAGATGATAACATGAGCAGTCATTGCTGATGTCACAGGTGATAATGAGCGGTGTCATTGCTGATGTCACAGGTGATAACATGAGCAGTCACTGGTGATGTCACGGGTGATAAAGAGCGGTGTCATTGCTGATGTCACATGTGATAATGAGTGGTGTTATTGATGATGTCACTGGTGGTGACATGAGCAGTGTTATTGATGATGTCACCGGTGGTAACATGAGCAGTGTTATTGATGATATCACTGGTGGTAACATGAGCAGTGTTATTGATAATGTCACTGGTGGTGACATAAGCAGTGTTATTGATGATGTCATAGATGGTAACATGATCAATGTTATTGATGATGTCACAGGTGGTAACATGAGCAGTGTTATTGATGATTTTTTTTTAATTTTATTGTATATGGTTTACAAGAAACCTTTACAAAAGAAAAAAATGTATCTTTAAAAGGTAGAAAAACATTCATTACATTTAAATTTCAAATTATACACTCACAAGCGCTAAAACATAGATCCAATTTCCAGTTAAAATTTCCAGAGAATGAGGGACAAATTTAAATTTAAATTTTAAAAAAGTACAGTGCAGAGTACCCTGCAGCAATAAAGGATATACCGACAATAAAATTTAAAATTTACAAAATTCTAAAAAAGAAAATAAACCTACAGAGAATAAAAGAGATTTCATAGAGTCAAGCATAGTCATAACAGGCATAATCATTATCATAATCATAGCAGCGGGGCGTATAAATCTAAAGCTTTGATAAATCCAGCCACAGCAAGTCCATCCTTAATGTTTGTAATAGTGAGACACTGAGACCAGATCAAATCTGCCTCCCCCATTTGCCCCATTGCATTAAAACGACCTAGATATTTGTCCCTTAGAGCTGTCAAAGCAGTGCAGTCTAAAAAGAGATGCCGAGCAGTTTCAATCACCCCCAAAGTTTTGCAGAAGCGGCAGCTAGGATCTAAATCAGAGAACTCCTTCCTTTTGTGTAAGACTTCCCGAGTGGGGAGGAGATTCCATCTAAGTTTAATGAGAAGGGAGCGATAATATCTGTTGGGAAATTGGTTCAAAATAAAAGACAACAGGCCTCTTTTCTTATGATCAAATTGTAAATCTCTCAAAGAGGGGTACGAATGTAATTTCTCAATAGTATTACTCCAGTCGTGACAAAAGAGACGCTCCTTGACCATATTCGGGTTCTTTAGTAGGGTGTCCCTATCAGAGGAAATATCCAACAGGGTCTTGTCACAGAGATCACTAAAAGCATTGAGATATAAATTCTTGACTAAATGTCCCTGAGAAGAAATCATGTGGCCCACATCAGCATAGAGAGTGTCAGGTTTTGGAGAAAGCAAGGCTGAGAAAAGTGAGAGAATCCTCCAGAGAATCCTGGCTCGAAATGAGACTAACCCTAATTCATACCTGATAGCTACTATTGGAATGGAATTTGACAGTTTTAAGATTTTCCTCCAATAGATACCCTCGAGAGAGTCCCAGAAAGTCAAAAGTGCCGTGAAGTGGAATTCCATTCCATACAAAAGTTTTGGAGTAACCTTACCCTTAAAAAAGTCTACTACAGGCTTAAGGGAGAACATACCATATTTATTGTCTAGTTTGAGGGATTGGGAGATGAGAGGGAGCAATTTGTTTCTGAGGAATCGTCTAAGTTCGATCGCCGAGGGTCTAGCCAAAATCAAATAACCAAGATAGACGATTTTATTTGCTCTAATTATATTTTCGCCACCTATTTTCCATACTTTGTTATTCCCCATTTTCCCCTTTGAAAAGACCATAGTACGGGTTTTGCTCGGGTTAATCTTAAGGCCATTAAGACTATTATTGATGATGTCATAGATGGTAACATGAGCGGTGTTATTGATGATGTCATAGATGGTAACATGAGTGTTATTGATGTTGTCACAGGTGGTAACATGGGCAGTGTTATTGATGATGTCATAGATGGTAACATGAGCGGTGTAACTGCTGATGTGATGTCACATCTGGTAACATGAGCAGTGTCGTTAACGAGGTCACAGGTGGTAACAGGAGTGGTGTTATTGATGATGTCACCGGTGGTAACATGAGCAGTGTTATTGATGATATCACTGGTGGTAACATGAGCAGTGTTATTGATAATGTCACTGGTGGTGACATAAGCAGTGTTATTGATGATGTCATAGATGGTAACATGAGCAATGTTATTGATGATGTCACAGGTGGTAACATGAGCAGTGTTATTGATGATGTCATGGATGGTAACATGAGCGGTGTTATTGATGATGTCATAGATGGTAACATGAGTGTTATTGATGTTGTCACAGGTGGTAACATGGGCAGTGTTATTGATGATGTCATAGATGGTAACATGAGCGTTGTAACTGCTGATGTGATGTCACATCTGGTAACATGAGCAGTGTCGTTAACGAGGTCACAGGTGGTAACAGGAGTGGTGTTATTGATGATGTCACTGGTGGTAACATGAGTAGTGTTGTTGATGATGTCACTGGTGGTGACATGAGCAGTGTTATTGATGATGTCACCAGCGGTAACATGAGCAGTGTTATTGATGATGTCACTGGTGGAAACATGAGCAGTGTTATTGGTGATGTCACTGGTGGTGACAAGAGCAGTGTTATTGATGATGTCACTGGTAGTGACATGAGCGGTGTTATTGATGATATCACTGGTGGTGACATGAGCAGTGTTATTGATGTTGTCACCGGCGGTAACATGAGCAGTGTTATTGATGATGTCACTGGTGGTGACTTGAGCAGTTTTATTGATGATGTCATAGATGGTAACATGAGCGGTGTTATTGATGATGTCACAGGTGGTAACATGAGCGGTGTTATTGATGATGTCACTGGTGGTGACATGAGCAATGTCATTGACGATATCACTGGTGGTAACATGAGCAGTGTTATTGATAATGTCATAGATGGTAACATGAGCGGTGTTATTGATGATGTCACAGGTGGTAACATGAGCAGTGTTATTGATGATGTCACTGGTGGTGACATGAGCGGTGTTATTGATGATGTCACTTGTGGTAACATAAGCAGTGTTATTGATGATGTCATAGATGGTAACATGAGCGGTGTTATTGATGATGTCACAGGTGGTAACATGAGCGGTGTTATTGATGATGTCACTGGTGGTGACATGAGCAATGTCATTGACGATGTCACTGGTGGTGACATGAGCAGTGTTATTGATGATGTCACTGGTAGTGACATGGGCAGTGTTATTGATGATGTCATAGATGGTAACATGAGCGGTGTAACTGCTGATGTGATGTCACATCTGGTAACATGAGCAGTGTCATTGATGATGTCATATATGGTAACATGAGCGGTGTTACATGAGCAGTGTTATTGATAATGTCACTGGTGGTGACATGAGCAGTGTTATTGATGCTGTCACTGGTGGTGACATGAGCGGTGTTATTGATGATGTCACTTGTGGTAACATAAGCAGTGTTATTGATGATGTCATAGATGGTAACATGAGCGGTGTTATTGATGATGTCACAGGTGGTAACATGAGCAGTGTTATTGATGATGTCACTGGTGGTGACAGGAGCAATGTCATTGATGATGTCACTGGTGGTGACATGAGCAATGTCATTGACGATGTCACTGGTGGTAACATAAGCAGTGTTATTGATGATGTCACTGGTGGTGACATGAGCAGTGTTATTGATGATGTCACTGGTAGTGACATGAGCAGTGTTATTGATGATGTCATAGATGGTAACATGAGCGGTGTAACTGCTGATGTGATGTCACATCTGGTAACATGAGCGGTGTTATTGATGATGTCATAGATGGTAACATGAGCGGTCTTACATGAGCGGTGTTATTGATGATGTCACAGGTGGTAACATGAGTGGTGTTATTGATGCTGTCACTGGTGGTGACATGAGCAATGTCATTGGCGATGTCACTGGTGGTGACATGAGCAGTTTTATTGACGATGTAGGTGGTAACATGAGCGGTGTTGTTGATGATGTCATAGATGGTAACATGAGCGGTGTTAATGATGATGTCACTGTTGGTGACATGAGCAGTGTTATTGACGATGTAGGTGGTAACATGAGCGGTGTTATTGATGATGTCTTAGATGGTAACATGAGCAGTGTTATTGATGATGTCACAAGTGGTAACATGATCAGTGTTATTGATGAAGTCATAGATGGTAACATGAGCAGTGTTATTGATGATGTCATAGATGGTAACATAAGCAGTGTTATTGATGATGTCATAGGTGGTAACATGAGCGGTGTTATTGATGATGTCACAGGTGGTAACATGAGCAGTGTTTTTGATGATGTCATAGATGGTAACATGAGCAGTGTTATTGATGTTGTCACAGGTGGTAACATGGGCAGTGTTATTGATGATGTCATAGATCGTAACATGAGCAGTGTAACTGCTGATGTGAGGTCACATCTGCTAACATGAGCAGTGTCGTTGACGAGGTCACAGGTGGTAACAGGAATGGTGTTATTGATGATGTCACAGGTGGTAACATGAGCAATGTTATTGATGATGTCACTGGTGGAAACATGAGCGGTGTTATTGATTATGTCACAGGCGTTTGAGCGTTGTTATTGATGATGTCATAGGTGATGTCACGAGCGATAGATACGTGCAATGGGATAGAACATGTGCCAGATCAGACTCTTGGGAAATAATGCATAATGACGGTGCACCTCAAAACTGACGGGAGTGCCTTCCCCTCGCACCAGTGCTCCTTTTAGCAGGATGAAAGGCTGAGGTGCCAGTGGAATTCTAGCCTATGGCCAGTTCCTTCATTGAGCTGCCTATATCTATCTGGGCTAGGAACAGACCTGGCCTCTGGATGCCCCCAGGAACTCACCTACCCTTGGACAGCCCTGCCCTGAGACCCTCTGCAGCGTGGCGATGCCAGCAGAGCATCGGGACGAGGGCACAGCCCCCTCGCCATCCCCCAGACAGTCCTGTCCTGAGACCCTCTGCAGCTTGGCGATGCCAGCAGAGCATCGGGACAAGGGCACAGCCCCCTCGCCATCCCCCAGACAGTCCTGTCCTGAGACCCTCTGCAGCTTGGCGATGCCAGCAGAGCATCAGGCCCAGGGCACGGCCATACCGCCCTCCCCTGGACAGCCCTTCCGCGAGACCCTCTGCAGCGTGGCGATGCCAGCAGAGCATCGGGGCGAGGGCACGGCCCCCTCGCCATCCCCCAGACAGTCCTGTCCTAAGACCCTATGCAGCTTGGCGATGCCAGCAGAGCATCAGGCCCAGGGCACGGCCATCTCGCCCTCCCCTGGACAGCCCTGCCCCGAGACCCTCTACAGCGTGGCAATGCCAGCAGAGCATTGGGGCTCTGCTGTTTGGCGGTGCCAGCAGAGCATCGGGCACATGGCATGGCCATCTCGCCCTCCCCTGGACAGCCCTGCCCCGAGACCCTCCGCAGCATGGCGATGCCAGCAGAGCATCGGGGCTCTGCAGCTTGGTGATGGCAGCAGAGCATTAGGCCCAGGGCACGGCCCCCTCACCCTCCCATGACAGCCCTGCCTTGAGACCCTCTGCAGCTTGGCGATGCCAGCAGAGCATCGGGCCCAGGGCACGGCCATCTCGCCCTCCCCCGTACAGCCCTGCCCGAGTCCCTCTCCAGCGTGGCTCTGCAGTTTGGCGATGCCAGCAGAGCATCGAGCCCAGGCAACGGCCCCCTCGCCTTCCCCCGAACAGCCCTGCCATGAGACCCTCTGCAGCTTGGCAATGCCAGCAGAGCATCGGGCCAGGGCACGGGCCCCTCAGACAGCCCCATACAGCCCTGCCCTGAGACCCTCTGCAGCGTGGCTATGCCAGGCCCCCTCGCCCTCATCCTCTCGCGGGGGACAGTCAGTAGAGGGAATGTCGAGAGTCAAAACACATGTTATTCGAGGATGGGGAAGTTTGCGACAAATGCCCGCCTTCTAATGCGGAGAGAGGCTCTGCCGACGGCCTGTGGGGCCGGGGGTCACGGAGCCGGTCAGAGGCAGGAGGGGCGCCGGGCGGGGACCCCATTGTTGCTCTTTTCAGTTGGGGTCACATGTCACGCAAATCTTTGTCTAGTCCTTAGATGGGTTACATTCTGTCCTGCTCCCTGAATGGCCGTTGCCAGGCAACGCACGCGAGTGCGGCGGGATGCGGCTCTTCCCAGGGCAGGGCGGGGGCAGGGACAATGGACATTTATGGGACCCCATAACTCGATCAAGCGCCGGCCATGGGAGCAAGAAAGAGCCGAGAGCGTGAATTAAATGGCGCTAAAGGAGCGTGGGCAGCTGGGCCGAGGACAAAGGGGGGCCGGGGCCGGCCACAATGGGGGCTCGGCGGGGCAGTGACCTGAGAGGGGCAGGGCTGGGGGTGCCAGGGATGGTGGAACCCTGACCTCTTCCACACCGCACCCCCACCCCCGAAGCAGAACCAGAAGAGAGCATGCAGATACTTCCAGGGGTAATGTGTGCCCCTCACCAAAAGCAAATGATAAACCCCAGACCCCCCCCCCTCTTCATACACACTGACATAGAGAACCCAAACCTCCTTTATCTCCGAGAAGAGCATGCTCCCCAAACCACAGATACCCCACATATCGCAGGATGTGTGATTCTCCCCCCACACTCCCTGGCCCCCGCAACTTCAAACAGAACAGGGCGATCGGCCGCCCCCCCGCCCCCCCATCTAGCAGCCCAACCCAAGAACACCCCAATGACGCAAGACAAGTCCTGCTGGACTATGTGCACCTGTCCTCAGGCATAGAGAGCCCACCGAGGCATAACGTGGCCCCCAGGCATAATGAGATCGCAAATACACCCCGTTCCACCAAAAAGAAATCTGTAAAGATGCACTGTGCCCATCCAGGCACACAGTCCCCTCCTGGAAAACGGTGCCCCTCCAGGCACACAGTCCCCTCCAGACACACAGCCCCCTCCTGGAAAACGGTGCCCCTACAGGCACACAGTGACCTCCTGGAATACTGTGCCAATCCAGGCACACAGTGACCTCCTGGAATACTGTGCCCCTACAGGCACACAGTGACCTCCTGGAATACTGTGCCCCTCCAGGCACACAGTCCCCTCCTGGAAAACGGTGCCCCTCCAGACACACAGTCCCCTCCTGGAATACTGAGCCCATCCAGGCACACAGTCCCCTCCTGGAAAACGGTGCCCCTCCAGGCACACAGTCCCCTCCTGGAAAACGGTGCCCCTCCAGACACACAGTCCCCTCCTGGAAAACGGTGCCCCTCCAGGCACACAGTCCCCTCCTGGAAAACGGTGCCCCTCCAGACACACAGTCCCCTCCTGGAATACTGAGCCCCTCCAGGCACACAGTCCCCTCCAGACACACAGCCCCCTCCTGGAAAACGGTGCCCCTACAGGCACACAGTGCCTCCTGGAATACTGTGCCAATCCAGGCACACAGTGACCTCCTGGAATACTGTGCCCCTACAGGCACACAGTGACCTCCTGGAATACTGTGCCCCTCCAGGCACACAGTGACCTCCTGGAATACTGTGCCCATCCAGGCACACAGTCCCCTCCTGGAAAACGGTGCCCCTCCAGGCACACAGTCCCCTCCAGACACACAGCCCCCTCCTGGAAAACGGTGCCCCTACAGGCACACAGTGACCTCCTGGAATACTGTGCCAATCCAGGCACACAGTGACCTCCTGGAATACTGTGCCCCTACAGGCACACAGTGCCTCCTGGAATACTGTGCCCCTCCAGGCACACAGTGACCTCCTGGAATACTGTGCCCATCCAGGCACACAGTCCTCTCCTGGAAAACGGTGCTTCTCCAGGCACACAGTCCCCTCCAGACACACAGCCCCCTCCTGGAAAACGGTGCCCCTACAGGCACACAGTGACCTCCTGGAATACTGTGCCAATCCAGGCACACAGTGACCTCCTGGAATACTGTGCCCCTACAGGCACACAGTGACCTCCTGGAATACTGTGCCCCTCCAGGCACACAGTGACCTCCTGGAATACTGTGGCCCGACAGGCACAGAGTTCCCTCCCGGAATACTGTGCCCCTACTGGTACACAGGCCCCTCCTGGAAAACTGTGACCCTCCAGGCACACAGTACCCTCCTGGAATACCAGACCCCTCTAGACACACAGTCCCCTCCTGGAATACTGTGCCCCTACAGGCACACAGTCCCCTCCCGGAATACTGTGCTCCTCCAGGCACACAGTCGCCTCCTGCAATACTGTGCCCCTCCAGGCACACAGTGACCTCCTGCAATACTGTGCCCCTCCAGGCACATGGTCGCCTTGTCAAGACTCGAGATCCACATAGACTATAAATAACTCCGTCCCCATGCACCGGTCAGAGAGGTAGAAAATACTCGCTGACCAGTTATTAGGGCCACAGGTGACTGGAACAGGGGGCACCGGGGCTCCACGTGGCTGCAAGGAAGCAAACAGGCAATGAAGTGGTTAGACAGTGGCAAGTCTAGTTATATGCACAATAGAAGGAATAGGAAAGACAGCACCTACCCATGGGTTGCCTTGAAAATGTATACCTGAGGAATTGTATGTACTTGATCTCTCTTTCTTTGTGCTGACCTGTTCCCCCTTAGTGTGGTGTTTGCAAAGTGGAGAAGGACACAAGTTGGAGCAGATGTCTGGATGCACTGCAAAAGAGGACACCCATGAGCTTGATCCAGAGAGTGGGGTGCTCTGATGTTGAACCAATACCAGGATAAATCCAACGTTCCAAAGATCTAATGGGAAACACAAGGTTGCTTAGACTGTGAGACAAAAAAAATTGGCAATGGTTTCTGTAGTTCCAAAGACGTCGTAACAGAGAGTTAGATACAAGGAATTCCGTGGAGAAAAGCCAAGGTTGGAATCTGTGTAAGCATGCAAACCGAGGCGTTGTATTCGAAAGGGCAAGTCAAGGGAAAATCCAGAGTCCGTTAGACAAGGTCAAGAATATCCATGAGTTCAACAAGAAAACGTCACTCACTGCAAGCAACAACAGCTGAGAAGCGTTGAATGCGAGGTGAAGGCATTCATTCATACCGTTACCATGGAGACACGTTGACGCGGGTGCGTCATCACCGCACTCTACGCGAGCGGAGCCGCGTCACGTGGGAAAGTTTCTGAACTCGCCAAGGCAGACGCCATCGCGGCCCTAGCTGCCATGACAACCGCTTGTGGAAGGGCAGTAGTGAACACAAGCCCCAGCGTGACTGTCTACTTGATTGTCCTTATCAGTGTCCCTGACCCTAATGTGTTGACCTGGTGAGTGCATTCGAATGTGTCCCTGATCGGGGAATGACATGTGAGTGGGGGTGGGACTACTAATCGGGGAATGCATGACAGAGCCCCCCCCCCCTCAAGGGCCCACAACCTTGTGGGCAAAGGGGATTAGCCCGATGGAAACGGGACACCAGGACTGGGGCATGTACATTGGAAGCTGGCTCCCAGGACCTTTCCTCAGGACCGTAACCCACCCAATCAATTAGATAAAACAAGCGTCCCCTGAGAACACGGGATGCAAGGATCTCATTGACCTCATATTCATCAGAGGAGCCACTCACAATGGGGGCAGGGGGCAAAACAACTCGGGTGGATGAGGGGCATGCTTTCAAAAGAGAAGTGTGAAAAACAGGGTGAATACGCCAAGTGCCTGTTACGGACAAACGATTTGTGACAGGATTTATAACCCTGTGTAAGGCCCAACAAAATGGGGAAGCAGCTTCCTGCACCCAGGGATACAGAGGTGTCTGGTGGATAGCAAAACCCTGTCACCGACAGCATAAGTCGGGTGGGGGCTCGTTTTCTATCTGCTACAAGTCGCATTGTGGTCTGTGCCTCATGAAGATGCGTGATAGTCTGCCCATGAATGGCAGTTAGGTCTCTAAGACAGGAATCAGCCGCAGGCGTTGTAGAAGCAGGCATCTCAGGGAAAGTCAGGACTTGATTGGAAAGGTTGGACATAGATTACAAGGAAAGGAGAGAAAACCGTGGAGGCATGGGGAGCATTGTTATAGGCAAATTTGGCAAGATGGAGAACCTTAACCCAGGAATGTTGGTGCTGAAGTGACAGGCATCAGATGTATTGTTCGAGAGTCTGGTTAATACGCTCGGTCTGGCCGTCGGTTTCCGGATGGTATGCAGAGGAGAATCGAACGTTGATTCCTAGCAGAGCTGAAAGAGCTCGCCAGAACCTGCAAGTGAACTGGGAACCCCGATCCATGATGAGAATGGTAAGAAGACCAAAGAGACAGAAAATAGAATGTAAAAACAGATATGTTAAAGTAGGAACGGAGGGGACACCAGAGCATGGTATGAAATGTGCCATTTTGGTAAAAGAATCTACTACCACCCATATAGTATCATAACCCTGGACTCGGGGTAAATTGTTGATGAAATCCATAGTGATCATGTGCAGGGCCTGAGAGGAATGGACAAGGGTTTGAGTAATCCTAAAGGCCAACCCTTGTGGTTCTTGAATTGAGCACAGATCAAACAACTACTGACATAATTGCACACATTCTTGCGCATGGACGGCCACCAGCACCATCGCTGGAGTAAGGCATCTCTGTCCCGGATGTCCATTGACACGGGCGTCGTGCGACCATTCCAGGGCGCGCGTTTGAATATCGTGTGTCTGTAGGTATAGTCTGCCTTGAACAAAGGGTAAACCCTCGTGAAATAATGGATCCCAGTCGCGTACCTGTTCATGATGTACAGTGGCCCATTGCCGAATATCGGAGAGCATATACACGGGAGGCGTGCATAAGCAGATCACATGTTCTCTCTCAAGTATGGTCTCAGGAATGATGGAGAGCGACTCCCCCCCTGGTAGACGGGACAGGGCATTGACTTTACCATGAGTTGCCCAGGACGGTGTTGTATGATAAAGTCGTATGAAGAAAAGAAGAGGTGCCAGTGAATGTGAAGCTGGAAATGCATCGGAGGGACAGGGACTCCGTATCCTTGTCCTTTACTGCCTTTTATCATGTGTTCTGTCGTGTTTTCCATGCAGGAGTTCATGTGGGACTCCTGGCAGTGCAGCTCTCTCTTTTGGTTTGCTGTACAGACCCATGGGATACCCTTATGGCACCCATGGGTGGGGGTACAACCCTGTCCCCCTAATGTATGTTTTTGGGCACCTTTGTGTGGCTCACAGAGCAGAGTATTGGCTGGTGGCCGCTCCATGCTGAATTTAACAGGTGCTCTGAGTATCCTCCATTTTGGGATACCCAGGCCCTGCTATTGGAATCAGTTGATTTCTGATAGGAAACAAGATGGCCCCTGTGGCCTCTTGCTTTCTATTGCCCGTTACTTGTTTTCTCAAAGTCCCGGGAAGCCCTGACTCTATCCCTTCCCCCTGACTGGCTGTTGGGTGGAAGTTCCATATATGGTGTTGTTGTGAAGCCCAGGCCAGACTGGCTGGAGCCTTCCCAGTGACTGTATGTTGTGGGTACACCCTGCGGGTGGGACCTGGGTGAATGGAGTGTGTGATGAATATGCACTTCTTGTGGTGGATGTCTGGTTTCTAGTATGAAACACAATGACTGAGACAGCCCTGCCCGAAACTGGTATGAATGCAGTGTGTAGTGTTGAATGGTGTGGTACTTGTCCCAATACACATACATTGTTGTGAGTGTCTGGAGAGAAGTGAATGGCCTGAATGCACTATGCACCTGATTAGATGCCTGCCTGCATGAGTGCCCTTCTGACCAATTGGTTGCCTGAGTGTGACGCAGCAGAATTAATGGGAGATCAACTAGTATATATGGGGGCCTCTCACTGCTAGAATTCAGGTTCAGAAGCTGAAGTGAAACTGGAGTTGAAACTGAAGCTTAACCTTGAAGCCCTGCTGTAAGAGAAGTCTTGCTGCTGCTCTACTTCGTCGATCTGAAAGCTGCTGTGTCTCCAAGGACTGACCCAGAGAGGACCTGGTAAGGCGCCCTCTTCCCGAGCTATGAGGGACCATCGTGCACCAGCTGATCTTTGCCAAAGCTCCCTGGCAGACAGACCTATTACAGGCTGCTGACCGGAGACGGGGACCGCCGCAAAATCACAAGGAGAAGCGCCCAGACACTGTTGTTCATCACCGTCGACGACCGCCATCGCCGACCGGAGCCGCCGTGCTCCCTTTGCCTAAGCAACATTTGATCCAAGGACGCTCTCACCTGCACTGTCGACCGCTTTGTCCCACCGGAGAAAGTCGAGGCCGCTGACACGCCGAGGAACATCCACCGGTGGATTTCCCACCACCTGACGACCGCAGAGACGCAGGACAATTCAACGCCTTTTCTGATCCACAGTTCTCCACAATCTCTTTGCAGTCCTAAACTATCATCATTGAGGTGCCCTGCACGCCTCTTCATTGCAGGACAGCAATGCTCTGTCGTCGCCGAGCAGTGCTAGGAATGAAGCTGCCGCCTCGCCATCATCGTTCACCCTTTTCCTCATGGGATCTCGACTATCCGTGGCTCCTGCCTGAAAGGGAGCCGCTCAAGAAGGATCCGTCAACGAACCGACGGCAAACTCTGCTATTCCAGGTAGATTGGGCTTGTAGAACTATTTTAGAAGGAAATAAGACTTCTAGAACAATATATGGACTGGGCTTGTGATATATCTTTACTTTACAGGTTGCCCAGGTGGGGGACCACCACACAGAACTGTGTCTAGTGGTAGGGGCCAGTATTCTGCCAATTGTTCTAAACCAACTGCTTTCCTCCTGTGTCTATTGTTGGTTACCCTTATTAATTGATTTGTGTGACATTTAACCAGAGTACAGTTGATGCACTTTCATGGGATCTAATAATAATTGTGGTACCACATAGGACTGTATATATTTGCCATAGTAGATTTACTGAGCACAAAGTGAGTTATTGTCATTGTGTACATAACCTTGAACTCAATTATATAAAGACTGTATTTTGACTAATAAAGTGTGTGGACATTCCGTTGTGAGGGCTTGGGGATTACACTGTACTTAAGAAACAGCCTGCATCACCTCCTGATAAGCTAGGCCTTAATTGCTCATCCATTGCTACCTTATAGAGAATCTTGGCTGGGGTCCTCTGTGCCTCTCCTCTAACATATAGAGAGCAGAAGTACAGACCCACCTCCAGTCTTTACACCGAACCTGTCGACTGTTGGCGCATTTCAGAGCAGCGAGGTCCTGGAGGTTCTGGTGGTCAGAAAAAAACATGATCTGATGTTTCGCTCCCAATAGATGATGCCTCCAAGTCCGAAATGCATCCTAGTGCAAAGGAGGGTGCATCTGCCTCAACTATGAAGGGGTATTACTTATTCGGATGTTGGAGCACAGGCGCGGACATGAAGGCTGTTTTCAGAGCCACAAATGCCTCTTGTTGTTCCGAGGTCCAAAGGAATGGAATGCGAAGACTGGTGAGTTTGGTTAGCGGGCGACAATGGCAGAGAAGCTAAGAGTAAACCTGAGATAAATGTTGCTGAATCCGAGGAATGACTGCACTGATTTCAAGGATGTAGGAATGGGCCATTCAAGTACAGCACAAATCTTTGTAGTGTTCATGGAGAGCCCCCCAGGGGTGATATGGAAATCCAGGAAGTCGACTGCCGAGACGTGAAACAAGCATTTTTCGGGCTTGGTGTACAGGGAGTTGTGTTGGAGGCGAGAGGGAACTTCTCTGACATGGGTAATATGTGGCTGTAATGTCAGTGAATATATCAGTATGTCATCAAGGTAAACGACGAGATAGACGTCTATGATGTCATGCAAAAGCTCATTCATGTACCTTTGAAAAATTGCTGGGGCGTTACATAGGCCGAATGGCATTACTTTACATTCAAACAATCCGTGTCGTGTGCAAAAGTCTTCCATTCATCACCCTTTTTAACACGGACCAGATTGTAGGCGCCACACAAATCATGCTTGGTAAAGACAACAGCGTGGGCTAGTCCATCCAGCAATGGGTTTATGAGGGGAATAGGATACCTGTTCTTTATGGTAATCTGGTGGAGCCGCCTGTAATCCACACAAGGACGTAGGTCCCGCTCCTTCTTGGGCACGAAAAAATGGGACTGGCCGCCGAGGAATGTGAAGGACGGATATGACCCAACCTGAGGGAGGTTTGTATGTACTCCTTTAACGCAAGATCTTCTGATGGTGATAGTGAATAAACACGCCCATTTGGCACGACTGCCCCAGGAACCAAGTCAATGGGGCAGTCGTAAGGACGATATGGTAGGAGGTGTTCTGCACACCCTTTGTCGAATACATCGGCAAAGTCAAGATATTCTGTGGGGATACAGAAAGCAATTGCTCCCACAACATGTCCCGGGGGGTCGAGGTCCATGCCCTGGGGGTCGTTGAGAGACATGTGTGGGAGAGCCCCTAGAACTTAAGATGGTGAGCCAACCCCGATGAAGGGACCAGGCAGTGTGTTTGACAATGGAACGACTCAAAGAAAACACGGATGAGGACAAATTGTGGCGTGATGATCAGATCGAAAGAGATTGATTCAGCATGGGTGTCGAACATGGTAAGAGTCAGAAGGGCTGTTTATTGTCATATTGGCCCAGACAATAGCGAAGAACCATCTACGGACTGAACAGGTTCAGGGTGTCTCTTGTTCTGTAAGGGTAAATTGAGAGTAGCAGCTAAAGAAATGTCTATATAGTTACCCGTGGCCCCTGAGTCAATCACTAATTAGACGCTATGATTTACTCCCTCTGGGATGCACGGAAGGCTTGGATTGCCATAGGTTTGGTAAGGCTAGTAGTGGGTACAGGGGAAGCTGTGTTGAGGCTCGTCCGTGCCCCTTGTTCTATGGACGAGCTTTCTGAAAACCTGCTGGTTTGGGCTTGGGGCATCTGGGACATTCCTTCACAAAGTGCCAATTTAACCCACAATAAAAACAGGCATTGGATATCTTTTGTCGTTCCCTCTCAGAGGACGTGATTGGACTGCAAACCCCCCCTATTTGCATGGGCTCTCCAGGGGTATCTGAATGAGAAGAACCGGAGAAGCCCGCACAACCGGGATCTTTCCCAGTCTCATGTTTGCGTTCTGAGTATCGGGCATCTACCTGGAGAGCCAGATCTAATATTCCGGATATTGGGCAGGAAGAGATGGAACCACTGCAAGTGCGTCTTTCATGAAGCCAGGCGGTTTCCACCGACAACTGATTGAAACGAGTTATATAACCAACTGGAGAGGTTTTACCCTGTGTCAGCTCCAAGCGATTAGTGCCCTCCTGGAAAAACTGTGCCCCTCCAGGCGCACAGTGACCTCCTAGAAAACGGCGCCCACTCCAGGCACACAGTCCCCTCCTGGAAAACTGGAACCCTCCAGGCACACAGTGACCTCCTGGAAAACTGTGTCCTTCCAGGCACACAGTCCCCTCCTGGAATACTGGGCCCCTCCAGACACACAGTCCCCTCCTGGAATACTGTGCCCCGCCAGGCACACAGTGACCTCCTGGAATACTGTGCCCCTCAGGGTGCACAGTCGCCTCCTGGAAAACTGTGCCCTCCAGGTACACAGTGACCTCCTGGAATACTGGCCCGCTCCAGGCACACAGTGACCTCCTGGAAAACTGTGCCCCTCCAGGCACACAGTCCCCTCTTGGAAAACTGTGCCCCTCCAGGCACGCAGTCCCCTCCTGGAATACTCTGCCCCCCCCAAGGACACAGTCCCCTCCTGGAATACTGTGCGCCTCCAGGCACACAGTGACCTCCTGGACAACTGTGCCCCTCCAGGTACACAGTGACCTCCTGGAAAACTGTGCCCCCTCCAGGCACACAGTCCCCTCCTGGAATACTGGGCCCCTCCAGGCACACAATCCCCCCTGGAATACTGTGCCCCTCCAGGCACACATTCCCCTCCTGGAACACTGGGCCCATCCAGGCACACAGCCGCCTTCTGGAAAACTGTGCCCTCCAAGTACACAGTGACCTCATGGAATACTGTGCCCCTCGGCGCACAGTTGCCTCCTGGAAAACTGTGCCCTCCAGGTACACAGTCCCCTCCTGGAATACTGTGCCACTCCAGGCACACAGTGACCTCCTGGAATACTGTGCCCCTCCAGGCACACATTCCCCTCCTGGAACACTGTGCCCATCCAGGCACACAGTCGCCTTCTGGAAAACTGTACCCTCCAAGTACACAGTGACCACATGGAATACTGTGCCCCAAGGTGCACAGTTGCGTTCTGGAAAACTCCAGGTACACAGTCCGCTCCTGGAATACTGTGCCACTCCAGGCACACAGTGACCTCCTGGAATACTGTGCCACTCCAGGCACACAGTGACCTCCAAGATTACAGTGCCCCTCCAGGCACACAGTCCTCTCCTGGAAAACTGTGCCCCTCTAGGCACACAATCCCCTCCTGGAATACTGTGCCCCTCCAGGCACACAGTCCCCTCCTGGAAAACTGCGCCCCTACAGGCACACAGTGACCTCCTGGAATACTGTGCCCCTCAAGGCACACAGTTCCCTCCTGGAATACTGGACTCGTCCAGGCACACAGTGACCTCCTGGAATACTGTACTCCTCCACAGTGACCTCCAAGATTACAGTGCCCCTCCAGGCACACAGTCCCCTCCTGGAAAACTGTGCCCCTCTAGGCACACAATCCCCTCCTGGAATACTGTGCCCCTCCAGGCACACAGTCCCCTCCTAGAAAACCGTGCCCCTCCAGGCACACAGTGACCTCCTGGAATACTGTGCCCCTCCAGGCACACAGTTCCCTCCTGGAATACTGGACCCCTCCAGGCACACAGTGACCTTCTGGAATACTGTGCCCCTCCAGGCACACAGTGACCTCCTGGAATACAGTGCCCCTCCAGGCACACAGCCCCCTCCTGGAAAACGGTGTCCCTCCAGGCACACAATCCCCTCCTGGAATACTGTGCCCCTCTAGGCACACAGTGACCTCCTGGAAAACTGTGCCCTTACAGGCACATATTCCCCTCCTGGAATACTGTGCCCCTCCAGAAACACAGTCCCCTCCTGGAATACTGTGCCTCTCCAGGCACACAGTCCCATCCTGGAAAACTGTGCCCCTCCAGGCACACAGTGACCTCCTGGAATACTGTGCCCACCAAGTACACAGTGACCTTTAGGAATACTGTTGTCAAAATCATAAGAGGAAGAGCATCGACACCCTCTCCCGAACCACAAAAGCCGAGTTAGGGAGAGGTTGTGGATAGGAAGGCGGAATTAGGGAAACCAGACAGAAGTTTAGTGGAACGCGATTGGAGGGGTAGGGGGAGTTCAGGAAAAAGAGCCCCTTCATACCATGCAATACATATCTCTGCACCCTGACCTGACCTACTTGTTGCCTAACCTGCATGAAACATGAACTTGCATGAGCCCACTCTCCTGAATCTCCTTTTGGAACAATGAAAATATAATTATAGGCTAACATTCATTCCCCATACAACATAAACAACCAACATTAGCTGGTCTAATGCACATGATGGTGAACTGAGCCAACATAAAATGGACATGGCAAGCGTGATGGAACACATGACTGGATTCTCCCCACATAATTCACATAACGCATGACCTGCTGCAAACCTTCCATCTGTTCCCTAACGCAGTCCGCTCTGACTTGTAAACGTGTTGAACTTTACACGCTTTGGCTTGTAAACATGTTTATAACTTTACACACTCTGACTTGTACACGTGTTGAACTTTACACGCTCTGGCTTGTAAACATGTTTATAACTTTACACACTCTGACTTGTACACGTGTTGAACTTTACACGCTCTGGCTTGTAAACATATTTATAACTTTACACACTCTGACTTGTACACGTGCTGAACTTTACACGCTCTGGCTTGTAAACATGTTTATAACTTTACACACTCTGACTTGTACACGTGTTGAAATTCACTCATTCCTTCCTGCATCCTCAATAACGGAGTCCCAAATATTAGCACCGTTTATAGTTCTGAAGCAAACAATCCACAGTGTTTAATTAAACTGTCTAACACTACATATGATCAATAGTAACATCGTACATTTATAAAACAGCATTTCAAAGTATACCATGAAAAAGATAAAACTCATCCAAGCTAATCATTAAAAACACAATTCATTCCCATTTAACAATCAGATCAATGCACTGCAAATTCCAATATTCCCACAAAAATTTTCGAAAAGATTTCGAACTCAAGGAATCTTCCTGTGAAAGCATTTGCATCCTATTGAAATTAAGAACCTTTTCTATTTAAAACCAAATAGTACAATTTAAAACTGTGCAATTTCTTGGATATGATCATCTCCACATCTGGTCCAAATCATAATTTTCCAAATTTTGTGCCAAATTTAAATAACATTTAATGTAGAGATCTTTTAGACCTGGGCAATTTGTTAAAAGGTGCCTAGCATTTTCCACTTCTTTTTTACAAACCCTGCAAAGGCGTTCTTGAAACCGTATTTCCGTCCCAGCGCCAAGTCTTGACATTGTGGGCAGAAGTTCTAACCGTACCTGCATAATAAATCTTCGATCTTTTTGATTATAGAGATATTTTATATTTATACAGGGTATAGTATCTTTAATTGCTTAAGGCTAACACATTATCTCCATCCCAAATGTTTGGAATTTTTTGATCTGCCTTTCAGCCAAGGTAATATTCATGTTGCTGTCCAGGGTAAACCCAATATCTACAGAGAAACCAGCAACATCCATTTCCATCTTGTCAACACATTCGCTGGCACCTCAGATTTCAATATCTCTGAGTAATTGGCAAACAAAGATTCAAATTTCTCAGCCTGGGCCAACATTTGAACAGAAAGGGTACCCATCAAGATCATTGCTTGTGTACTAATCAATCTGAACCCCAATTTACAATAAATTGCTTCTACTGACACGTGTTGAGGCAGGTACAAGGCCCTACGCCAGAGTCCAGCCTTCAGCTTTTTTTATCTGTTTGGTCTCATCAATCGTGTAGAGCTCCAGGCTATAAAGCAATCTTAGTAACACACTTGTTTTTTGTTGTGATATATTGATTTACACCGCACACCGCTACCACCCAAGAGCAGTCTCGGGGCGCTCACGTGGCTCTAGAAGAAAGAGGAGGGGGTGGGTTAGGGATGGTAAAATGATAGGATAGGTCCAGAATGAGGAGATGCTGGCGTCTGTGTTTGTTGGCCTGCACATGGGTTGAATGCGTGCACTGGCTTGTTGTATACGTAAGGGTGAGGCCAAATGCCTGACTTACTTGTTGTATGATGAGTGTTTTTTATGCTGGGTGTGTTTTAAGGTTGGTATTTAGGGTTGTGCACACTGGCTTGTTGTATCCATAAGGGTAAGGTCCAGTGCCTGGGGTTTTGTTGTATGTGAGTGTTACCTATGTTTTGAGTGTGCTTGTGTGTAGTTGGCGCGCTCAAAGAGCATGTATAGTACTTGAGAGGTGTGTTGGAGGGGAGCAGGAGTGGGGTGGTTAGTAGGTGGCTAATCTTCACAATTTTATCTCACAGTCACGCATGGCTAATCTTCACAATTCTATCTAAATGTGACACATGGCTAATCTTCATAAATCTATCTAAATGTCAGAATACTCCTTCCAAAACTTGACCCCGTCGTGAAGAAGAAGAATTCTTCCCACTAATGTAACCCTCTGAATGTAAAATAAACATTCAGAAGGATCAATTAATTGAAAGACTGGATACCCCCGAGACACCGTGGCTGCAAAGGAAACACGTAATGTTAATATGAACAATATCAATACATATTCCAGAGTTAACAAAAACAATATACCCACTAACCTGCACTAATTTAAGAAGGATTTCAACACTGGCACAGCAATGGGAAACCGGGTCTAAAATGAAAAATACAATAGTTCAGTAAGAAATATGTTAAGAAAAGAGGCAAGAGGAAACAGAGGGTATTTTACCACCAGAGTTCTTTGAGTCTTAATTATCCAAAAGGTGAGACAAAGTTCGTAGAACCAAGTTCCAGAAATGCAGACTATTCCCATAGGAAAGCGGTGTTAGGCAGAAACCTGTGCCGTTCCCTCTGGGACCACTGCAAACGATTTAGGACTACAGGTGTTTGGCAGTAAACCCACTTGGTAGCAGTCTGTACCACACAGATTCACTTGGTAGCTGTGGCTGAGCAGTCAGACTTCCCTCAAGAAGAGTTAGGCAGTATGCAGAGTATACAAAAAAGGGCAGTTTACACAGTAGAACAAGCAAACACGGAACAGAGCTTCGGTGTAAAGATATATAGTTATTTATTTATAAAAACACATCTATGAAAAACACACTGCCACTAATATGGCAAACAACTTCAGTTACAATTACTATAGTAAATCAATCCCCCTAACAATAGTTTGACAAGTCTAGGTTCAACGGCACCGCTTATTTGCAGACAGAGGTGAATGCTTTAACCTAGATGGCACTCTAGTATTCGTTAGGACGGGAGAGAAAAAGGCAGGGTATGAAAATAACTTGGTACCAACACTTTTTCGAACAAATGCAAGTCAAGTAAGGCAGGGTCTACTGTAGATCGCAGAGTTCAGAGGCCAGGCCCACTCGGAGAGAGGCAAGGCGATATGTCCCAAAAAGTAACACAGTGGAAATGCACTTCGAGTCTTTGGCGCAAATTGTCACAGAAAGATTGGACCAGTTCAGAATATAAAGTTAAGAAGGCTTGGAGGCGACCCAATGGAGGGGCAAGGATTAGGACACCTCACGCTAACCGTCACAAGGGAAGCCAGGCGGACACGGTACCTTGTATGTGGAGAGACAGCTCCGGCGGGGGCAGTTGTTCCTGCTGGTGGATGCAAGTCGGGGCTTTGCCAAGAGAAGAGATGCCCTCGTCGTCGAAGGAAAGTTGAAGATCGTTGCACCACCAGGGAAGAGACCAGCCGCGGAGTGCTCCGTCACAAGGCACCACCTTTTGGTCGCGGTACGGGTTAGTGGCTATCCGGTTGCCGGGGTGCTCAGCACGGGCAATTCGACCACTATGCCCTGGAAGCGAAGAAAAAGCAAAGGGGACTGGTTGTTCCCACCAGTCAGGGGAAGAGACTCTCCAGCCGGGAGATCTCCTCTGTCGTTGGGAAGTGATGAGTCGGTTCAGCAGGGCTCCACCGGAGGTGTCGTCGTTGCAGGTCGGCTCAGCTTTACCCTCGTCGGATTCTTAGGTCCTGTGGCGACTTCTCAAGATCCAGTCCCAAAAGCCCTGCTTTTATGCAGAAAACCCCCATTCATTCAGCCTAGCTGTCAATCAAAACACGCTCAGTGGTGAGCGGGGTGGCTCACCACTTGGGCCAATCACACCAGAGTGCGACTTGAGTTGGCAAGGCAACTCAGTCCAGGGTGCCTAAACCCCCTCCTACACCCCCCTGTGTACCCAGACAGAATGGCACCACTTTGGAGGGCCTCTGTGCAGAAGCCCGCCAAAAGTGGAACAAAGGGCTCAACCTTTGGTTTAGGAGTCACAGAGACGAACACAGACGCCATTTTAAAAACCGAGTTCTGGCAGAAAATACCAACCGATAGATTTATTTAAGATAAATAAACCGGTGGTATGTTAGAGACTAACGAGAAAAAGTATTAACCTCCAACAATGGGAAGAATCCCATAGGGTTATATTCGGGGTCGAATATAACAAGTAGTTTCCACTGCCACCAGCCAAAACTCGACGAGGGGGGACGGGACAGTGCCCCCTCGAATAACAGACCCAGGGGTAATCGAATTACCCCTACTAGTACTTCCACAATAGGATGGTTTGTACTAGTTCTGTTAGTAAATTTAGGTCTAGTAAAGCCAATGGTGACTTTACATGCCCTGGGAGACAGTAGTCAGTCCCAGGGTATGGAGTCTATGGTGGGGATCCTCTAGGATGCCCCAGTGTTACGGCACGGAGGGTGCGGTGTAACACACATAGTAAAACATATGAGACCCTATGGAGTAAAAGACCCCATAGCCCATAGAACACATTGACATTTAAAGGAATTAACCACATTCATGTCCAAGAGTGGGAGAAAAAGAGTCTCACTCTTGGCAGGCTGGAAAAAAACAAACTCCAGAAATCCAGCAAAGCTGCTGGGGGACTCACTAGGTTAGGAAATTCAGCCTAAACAGAGAATTCTCCCTAACAAGCGGACGCCTATTAAGTCCAAAATCCTGTCCCGACGTAACGAGGACGCCTAAGCACACAACATAGGAAGTCTCTAGTCCAAGTGTTTAACCTCAGTAACAATTACAGGAAGAAGCCAGAGGTAAAGACACTAGTCAAAGCAATCCCAAGAAAACAGTTCCATGTTAAATGCCGAAAATCCAAGGAGCAAGACAGAAGCACAGTCGTGTGAGTAATCCGAGTCGAAAACTTGACGAGCAGTAGACAAAATCAGGGGGAAGATGAGAGCGGTCCAGGCAGGCAATCCGAGTCTTGGAAACCGATGAGTCACTTACAATTCAAAGAAGGAGGCAGAGGCATGGGCGGTAGAGAAATCCGGGTCAAAGGGAGTAAGTACAAGACAAGAAAAGCACTGGAAATTATCAAAAGAACAAAGCGAGAAAGCAAGGTACACATAACTTCAGTTACGAGAAAATGTCAGCATATTCAGTAGCAACGAAGCTCAGAAGGGGCGGAACTAAAAAGGAGTAGTCATGTGAGCCGAATGTCGACGTCTTCGTCCAGGACGCCGGCTTCTACTTCCTAACAACGGAGTTCCAAGTTTCCATGGCAACCTCCAATTGCCAGGAAACCACAAACGCTGAATTTTCATAATCGGCTGGCCCCGTTTGAAGGCAGGCAGCACATACTTGGTAAACCGTTTATTACGTGGGTGAAGGAGCGGTTTATTAAGGGCAGGGACAGTTCTACGTGTACTGGCAGCACATCTCGCATGCCTAACCATGACACTAAATGTGGCGCAATGCTAATCATCACAGTTCTATCTAAATGTGACGCAATGCTAATCTTTACAGTTCTATCTAGATGTGACGCAAGGATAATCTTCACAGTTCTATCTAAATGTGACACATAGCTAAACTTCACAGTTCTAACTAAATGTGACGCATGGCTAATCTTCACAATTCTATCTAAATGTGACACATAGCTAAACTTCACAGTTCTAACTAAATGTGACGCATGGCTAATCTTCGCAGTTCTATCTAAATGTGACACGTAGCTAAACTTCACAGTTCTAACTAAATGTGACGCATGGCTAATCTTCACAGTTCTATCTAAATGTGACACATGGCTAATCTTCACCATTCTATCAAAATGTGACGCATGGCTAATCTTCACAGTTCTATCTAAATGTGGCACAATGCTAATCTTCACAGTTCTATCTAAATGTGGCGCAATGCTAATCTTCACAGTTCTATCTAAATGTGACGCAAGGCTCATCTTCACAATTCTATCTAAATGTGACGCGAGGATAATCTTCACAGTTCTATCTAAATGTGATGCATGGCTAATCTTCACAGTTCTATCTAAATGTGATGCATGGCTAATCTTCACAGTTCTATCTAAATGTGGCGCAATGCTAAACTTCACAGTTCTAACTAAATGTGACGCATGGCTAATCTTCACAGTTCTATCTAAATGTGACACATGGCTAATCTTCACCATTCTATCAAAATGCGACGCATGGCTAATCTTCACAGTTCTATCTAAATGTGGCACAATGCTAATCTTCACAGTTCTATCTTCACAGTTCTGTCTAAATGTGGTACATGGCTAATCTTCACAGTTCATTGACTGGAGGGAATAGCTTTCCTGTAAAAGCAGCACAGTTCTGGAACTCCCTACCACCTCCTTGCAGGGAGGACCTCCCCTACTGCCAATTCAGATCTAAGACCATCCATTGGCTCAAGGACCATGATACATAACGACCTCATGCTGCTTCTGCTGCTCCACACCACAACGACTGTAAATATGGACATATAGGCTGTCAACTGTTCTGCACAAACACAGTTCATGAGATAACCTGCATTTTGTACATAGTAATGCTTATATTGTATATTTTTGTAACCTATGCCTCATCGGCGTTCATTGTTTTTGACGCTTCCAGCACTGTAACCCTACCTGGACCTCATTCTTGTGTATGTAACCAAGCTTCGCAATCCTCTTGATGGCTCTGCGCCCTGCTACCCCTGGGTTAGGTGCGCACTAAAAAATAAATAAATGTAAAAAAATACAAAATATCTAAATGTGACGCATGGCTTATCTTCACCGTTCTATTTAAATGTGGTGCAATGCTAATCTTCACAGTTCTACCTAAATGTGACACATGGCTAATCTTCACCGTTCTATTTAAATGTGGCGCAATGCTAATCTTCACAGTTCTATCTAAATGTGTACATGGCTAATCTTCACAGTTATATCTAAATGTGGCGCAATGCTAATCTTCACAGTTCTATCTAAATGTGACGCAAGGCTCATCTTTACAGTTGTATCTAAATGTGACACATGGCTAATCTTCACAGTTCTATCTAAATGTGACGCATGGCTTATCTTCACACTTCTACCTAAATGTGACGTATGGCTAATCTTCACCGGTCTATTTAAATGTGGCGCAATGCTAATCTTCATAGTTCTATCTAGATGTGACATAAGGCTAATCTTCACAGTTCTATCTAAATGTGGTACATGGCTAATCTTCACAGTGATATCTAAATGTGGTACATGGCTAATCTTCACAGTTCTATCTAAATGTGGCGCAATGCTAATCTTCACAGTTCTATCTAAATGTGACGCGAGGCTAATCTTCACCATTCTATCTAAAAGTGACGCATGCCTAATCTTCACAGTTCTATCTAAATGTGACGCGAGGCTAATCTTCACCATTCTATCTAAATGTGACGTATGGCTAATCTTCACAGTTCTATCTAAATGTGGTACATGGCTAATCTTCACAGTTCTATCTAAATGTGGCGCAATGCTAATCTTCACCATTCTATCTAAATGTGACGCGAGGCTAATCTTCACAGTTCTATCTAAATGTGACGCAAGGCTAATCTTCACTGTTCTACCTAAATGTGACACATGGCTAATCCTCACCGTTCTATTTAAATGTGGCGCAATGCTAATCTTTACAGTTCTATCTAGATGTGACACAAGGCTAATCTTCACAGTTCTATCTAAATGTGTACATGGATAATCTTCACAGTGATATCTAAATGTGGTACATGGCTAATTTTCATAGTTCTATCTAAATGTGGCACAATGCTAATCTTCACAGTTCTATCTAGATGTGACGCGTGGCTTATCTTCACAGTTCTATCTAAATGTGACGCAAGGCTAATCTTCACAGTTCTATCTTCACAGTTCTATCTAAATGTGGTACATGGCTAATCTTCACAGTTCTATCTAAATGTGGTGCAATGCTAACCTTCACAGTTCTATCTAGATGTGACACAAGGCTAATCTTCACAGTTCTATCTTCACAGTTCTATCTAAATGTGGTACATGGCTAATCTTCACAGTTCTATCTAAATGTGGTGCAATGCTAACCTTCACAGTTCTATCTAGATGTGACACAAGGCTAATCTTCACAGTTCTATCTTCACAGTTCTATCTAGATGTGACACAAGGCTAATCTTCACAGTTCTATCTAGATGTGACGCAAGGCTAATCTTCACAGTTATATCTTCACAGTTCTGTCTCAATGTGGTACATGGCTAATCTTCACAGTTCTATCTAAATGTGGCGCAATGCTAATCTTCACCATTCTATCTAAATGTGACGCGAGGCTAATCTTCACAGTTCTATCTAAATGTGGTACATGGCTAATCTTCACAGTTCTATCTAAATGTGGCGCAATGCTAATCTTCACCATTCTATCTAAATGTGACACATGGCTAATCTTCACAGTTCTATCAAAATGTGACGCATGGCTAATCTTCACAGTTCTGTCTGAATCTGACGCAAGGCTAATCTTCACAGTTCTATCTAAATGTGACGCGAGGCTAATCTTCACCATTCTATATAAATGTGACGCATGGCTAATCTTCACAGTTCTATCTAAATATGACGCGAGGCTAATCTTCACCATTCTATCTAAATGTGACGTATGGCTAATCTTCACCGGTCTATTTAAATGTGGCGCAATGCTAATCTTCATAGTTCTATCTAGATGTGACATAAGGCTAATCTTCACAGTTCTATCTAAATGTGGTACATGGCTAATCTTTACAGTTCTATCTAGATGTGACACAAGGCTAATCTTCACAGTTCTATCTAAATGTGACACATGGCTAATCTTCACAGTTCTATCAAAATGTGACGCATGGCTAATCCTCACAGTTCTATCTAAATGTGGCACAATGCTAATCTTCACGGTTCTATCTTCACAGTTCTATCTAAATGTGACGCAAGGCTCATCTTCACAATTCTATCTAAATGTGACGCGAGGATAATCTTCACAGTTCTATCTAAATGTGATGCATGGCTAATCTTCACAGTTCTATCTAAATGTGGCGCAATGCTAATCTTCACAGTTCTATCTAAATGTGACACATGGCTAATCTTCACAGTTCTATCTAAATGTGGCACATGGCTAATCTTCACAGTTCTATCTAAATGTGGCACAATGCTAATCTTCACAGTTCTATCTAAATGTGGCACAATGCTAATCTTCACGGTTCTATCTTCACAGTTCTATCTAAATGTGACCCATGGCTAATCTTCACAGTTCTATCTAAATGTGGCACAATGCTAATCTTCACGGTTCTATCTTCACAGTTCTATCTAAATGTGACGCAATGCTCATCTTCACAATTCTATCTAAATGTGACGCGAGGATAATCTTCACAGTTCTATCTAAATGTGATGCATGGCTAATCTTCACAGTTCTATCTAAATGTGGCGCAATGCTAATCTTCACCATTCTATCAAAATGTGACGCATGGCTAATCTTCACAGTTCTATCTAAATGTGGCACAATGCTAATCTTCACAGTTCTATCTTCACAGTTCTGTCTAAATGTGGTACATAGCTAATCTTCACAGTTCATTGACTGGAGGGAATAGCTTTCCTGTAAAAGCAGCACAGTTCTGGAACTCCCTACCACCTCCTTGCAGGGAGGACCTCCCCTACTGCCAATTCAGATCTAAGACCATCCATTGGCTCAAGGACAATGATACATAACGACCTCATGCTGCTTCTGCTGCTCCACACCACAACGACTGTAAATATGGACATATAGGCTGTCAACTGTTCTGCACAAACACAGTTCATGAGATAACCTGCATTCTGTACCTAGTAATGCTTATATTGTATATTTTTGTAACCTATGCCTCATCGGCGTTCATTGTTTTTGACGCTTCCAGCACTGTAACCCTAGCTGGACCTCATTCTTCTGTATGTAACCAAGCTTCGCAATCCTCTTGATGGTTCTGCGCCCTGCTACCCCTGGGTTAGGTGCGCACTAAAAAATAAATAAATGTAAAAAAATACAAAATATCTAAATGTGACGCATGGCTTATCTTCACCGTTCTATTTAAATGTGGCGCAATGCTAATCTTCACAGTTCTATCTAAATGTGTACATGGCTAATCTTCACAGTTCTAACTAAATGTGGTACATGGCTAATCTTCACAGTTCTATCTAAATGTGGCGCAATGCTAATCTTCACAGTTCTATCTAAATGTGACGCAAGGCTCATCTTTACAGTTCTATCTAAATGTGACACATGGCTAATCTTCACAGTTCTATCTAGATGTGACGCATGGCTTATCTTCACACTTCTACCTAAATGTGACGCATGGCTAATCTTCACCGGTCTATTTAAATGTGGCGCAATGCTAATCTTCACAGTTCTATCTAGATGTGACATAAGGCTAATCTTCACAGTTCTATCTAAATGTGGTACATGGCTAATCTTCACAGTGATATCTAAATGTGGTACACGGCTAATCTTCACAGTTCTATCTAAATGTGGCGCAATGCTAATCTTCACAGTTCTGTCTGAATGTGACGCAAGGCTAATCTTCACAGTTCTATCTAAATGTGACGCGAGGCTAATCTTCACCATTCTATATAAATGTGACGCATGGCTAATCTTCACAGTTCTATCTAAATATGACGCGAGGCTAATCTTCACCATTCTATCTAAATGTGACGTATGGCTAATCTTCACAGTTCTATCTAAATGTGGTACATGGCTAATCTTCACAGTTCTATCTAAATGTGGTACATGGCTAATCTTCACCATTCTATCTAAATGTGACGCGAGGCTAATCTTCACAGTTCTATCTAGATGTGACGCGTGGCTTATCTTCACAGTTCTATCTAAATGTGACGCAAGGCTAATCTTCACAGTTATATCTTCACAGTTCTGTCTAAATGTGGTACATGGCTAATCTTCACCATTCTATCTAAATGTGACGCAAGGCTAATCTTCACAGTTCTATCTAAATGTGACATGGCTAATCTTCACAATTCTATCTAAATGTGACGCATGGCTAATCTTCACAATTCTATCTAAATGTTATGCATGGCTTATCTTCACAATTCTAACTAAATGTGACGCATGGCTAATCTTCACAATTCTATCTAAATGTTATGCATGGCTAATCTTCACAGTTCTATCTAAATGTGACGCGAGGCTAATCTTCACAGTTCTATCTAAATGTGACGCGAGGCTAATCTTCACCATTCTATTTAAATGTGGCGCAATGCTAATCTTCACAGTTCTATCTAAATGTGTACATGGCTAATCTTCACAGTTCTAACTAAATGTGGCGCAATGCTAATCTTCACAGTTCTATCTAAATGTGACACAAGGCTCATCTTTACAGTTGTATCTAAATGTGACACATGGCTAATCTTCACAGTTCTATCTAGATGTGACGCATGGCTTATCTTCACACTTCTACCTAAATGTGACGCATGGCTATGGCGCAATGCTAATCTTCATAGTTCTATCTAGATGTGAAATAAGGCTAATCTTCACAGTTCTATCTAAATGTGGTACATGGCTAATCTTCACAGTTCTATCTAAATGTGGCGCAATGCTAATCTTCACAGTTCTATCTAAATGTGACGCGAGGCTAATCTTCACCATTCTATCTAAAAGTGACGCATGCCTAATCTTCACAGTTCTATCTAAATGTGACGCGAGGCTAATCTTCACAGTTCTATCTAAATGTGGTACATGGCTAATCTTCACAGTTCTATCTAAATGTGGCGCAATGCTAATCTTCACCATTCTATCTAAATGTGACACGAGGCTAATCTTCACAGTTCTATCTAAATGTGACGCAAGGCTAATCTTCACTGTTCTACCTAAATGTGACACGTGGCTAATCCTCACCGTTCTATTTAAATGTGGCGCAATGCTAATCTTTACAGTTCTATCTAGATGTGACACAAGGCTAATCTTCACAGTTCTATCTAAATGTGTACATGGATAATCTTCACAGTGATATCTAAATGTGGTACATGGCTAATTTTCATAGTTCTATCTAAATGTGGCACAATGCTAATCTTCACAGTTCTATCTAGATGTGACGCGTGGCTTATCTTCACAGTTCTATCTAAATGTGACGCAAGGCTAATCTTCACAGTTCTATCTTCACAGTTCTATCTAAATGTGGTACATGGCTAATCTTCACAGTTCTATCTAAATGTGGCGCAATGCTAACCTTCACAGTTCTATCTAGATGTGACACAAGGCTAATCTTCACAGTTCTATCTAGATGTGACACGTGGCTTATCTTCACAGTTCTATCTAAATGTGACGCAAGGCTAATCTTCACAGTTCTATCTTCACAGTTCTATCTAAATGTGGTACATGGCTAATCTTCACAGTTCTATCTAAATGTGGCGCAATGCTAATCTTCACCAATCTATCTAAATGTGACACGAGGCTAATCTTCACAGTTCTATCTAAATGTGGTACATGGCTAATCTTCACAGTTCTATCTAAATGTGGCGCAATGCTAATCTTCACCATTCTATCTAAATGTGACGCGAGGCTAATCTTCACAGTTCTATCTAAATGTGACGCAAGGCTAATCTTCACCATTCTATTTAAATGTGGCGCAATGCTAATCTTCACTGTTCTACCTAAATGTGACGAGAGGCTTATCTTCACAGTTCTATCTAAATGTGGTACATGGCTAATCTTTACAGTTCTATCTAGATGTGACACAAGGCTAATCTTCACAGTTCTATCTAAATGTGACACATGGCTAATCTTCACCATTCTATCAAAATGTGACGCATGGCTAATCTTCACAGTTCTATCTAAATGTGGCACAATGCTAATCTTCACAGTTCTATCTTCACAGTTCTATCTAAATGTGGCACAATGCTAATCTTCACAGTTCTATCTTCACAGTTCTGTCTAAATGTGATGCATGGCTAATCTTCACAGTTCTATCTAAATGTGGCACAATGCTAATCTTCACAGTTCTATCTTCACAGTTCTATCTAAATGTGATGCATGGCTAATCTTCACAGTTCTATCTAAATGTGGCGCAATGCTAAACTTCACAGTTCTAACTAAATGTGACACATGGCTAATCTTCACAGTTCTATCTAAATGTGACACATGGCTAATCTTCACCATTCTATCAAAATGCGACGCATGGCTAATCTTCACAGTTCTATCTAAATGTGGCACAATGCTAATCTTCACAGTTCTATCTTCACAGTTCTGTCTAAATGTGGTACATGGCTAATCTTCACAGTTCATTGACTGGAGGGAATAGCTTTCCTGTAAAAGCAGCACAGTTCTGGAACTCCCTACCACCTCCTTGCAGGGAGGACCTCCCCTACTGCCAATTCAGATCTAAGACCATCCATTGGCTCAAGGACCATGATACATAACGACCTCATGCTGCTTCTGGTGCTCCACACCACAACGACTGTAAATATGGACATATAGGCTGTCAACTGTTCTGCACAAACACAGTTCATGAGATAACCTGCATTCTGTACCTAGTAATGCTTATATTCTATATTTTTGTAACCTATGCCTCATCGGCGTTCATTGTTTTTGACGCTTCCAGCACTGTAACCCTAGCTGGACCTCATTCTTCTGTATGTAACCAAGCTTCGCAATCCTCTTGATGGCTCTGCGCCCTGCTACCCCTGGGTTAGGTGCGCACTAAAAAATAAATAAATGTAAAAAAATACAAAATATCTAAATGTGACGCATGGCTTATCTTCACCGTTCTATTTAAATGTGGTGCAATGCTAATCTTCACAGTTCTATCTAAATGTGTACATGGCTAATCTTCACAGTTCTATCTAAATGTGTACATGGCTAATCTTCACAGTTATATCTAAATGTGGCGCAATGCTAATCTTCACAGTTCTATCTAAATGTGACGCAAGGCTCATCTTTACAGTTGTATCTAAATGTGACACATGGCTAATCTTCACAGTTCTATCTAAATGTGACGCATGGCTTATCTTCACACTTCTACCTAAATGTGACGCATGGCTAATCTTCACCGGTCTATTTAAATGTGGCGCAATGCTAATCTTCATAGTTCTATCTAGATGTGACATAAGGCTAATCTTCACAGTTCTATCTAAATGTGGTACATGGCTAATCTTCACAGTGATATCTAAATGTGGTACATGGCTAATCTTCACAGTTCTATCTAAATGTGGCGCAATGCTAATCTTCACAGTTCTATCTAAATGTGACGCGAGGCTAATCTTCACCATTCTATCTAAAAGTGACGCATGCCTAATCTTCACAGTTCTATCTAAATGTGACGCGAGGCTAATCTTCACCATTCTATCTAAATGTGACGTATGGCTAATCTTCACAGTTCTATCTAAATGTGGTACATGGCTAATCTTCACAGTTCTATCTAAATGTGGTACATGGCTAATCTTCACAGTTCTATCTAAATGTGGCGCAATGCTAATCTTCACCATTCTATCTAAATGTGACGCGAGGCTAATCTTCACAGTTCTATCTAAATGTGACGCAAGGCTAATCTTCACTGTTCTACCTAAATGTGACTCATGGCTAATCCTCACCGTTCTATTTAAATGTGGCGCAATGCTAATCTTTACAATTCTATCTAGATGTGACACAAGGCTAATCTTCACAGTTCTATCTAAATGTGTACATGGATAATCTTCACAGTGATATCTAAATGTGGTACATGGCTGATTTTCATAGTTCTATCTAAATGTGGCACAATGCTAATCTTCACAGTTCTATCTAGATGTGACGCGTGGCTTATCTTCACAGTTCTATCTAAATGTGACGCAAGGCTAATCTTCACAGTTCTATCTTCACAGTTCTATCTAAATGTGGTACATGGCTAATCTTCACAGTTCTATCTAAATGTGGTGCAATGCTAACCTTCACAGTTCTATCTAGATGTGACACAAGGCTAATCTTCACAGTTATATCTTCACAGTTCTGTCTCAATGTGGTACATGGCTAATCTTCACAGTTCTATCTAAATGTGGCGCAATGCTAATCTTCACCATTCTATCTAAATGTGACGCGAGGCTAATCTTCACAGTTCTATCTAAATGTGGTACATGGCTAATCTTCACAGTTCTATCTAAATGTGGCGCAATGCTAATCTTCACCATTCTATCTAAATGTGACACATGGCTAATCTTCACAGTTCTATCAAAATGTGACGCATGGCTAATCTTCACAGTTCTGTCTGAATCTGACGCAAGGCTAATCTTCACAGTTCTATCTAAATGTGACGCGAGGCTAATCTTCACCATTCTATATAAATGTGACGCATGGCTAATCTTCACAGTTCTATCTAAATATGACGCGAGGCTAATCTTCACCATTCTATCTAAATGTGACGTATGGCTAATCTTCACCGGTCTATTTAAATGTGGCGCAATGCTAATCTTCATAGTTCTATCTAGATGTGACATAAGGCTAATCTTCACAGTTCTATCTAAATGTGGTACATGGCTAATCTTTACAGTTCTATCTAGATGTGACACAAGGCTAATCTTCACAGTTCTATCTAAATGTGACACATGGCTAATCTTCACAGTTCTATCAAAATGTGACGCATGGCTAATCTTCACAGTTCTATCTAAATGTGGCACAATGCTAATCTTCACGGTTCTATCTTCACAGTTCTATCTAAATGTGACGCAAGGCTCATCTTCACAATTCTATCTAAATGTGACGCGAGGATAATCTTCACAGTTCTATCTAAATGTGGCACAATGCTAATCTTCACGGTTCTATCTTCACAGTTCTATCTAAATGTGGCACAATGCTAATCTTCACGGTTCTATCTTCACAGTTCTATCTAAATGTGACGCAAGGCTCATCTTCACAATTCTATCTAAATGTGACGCGAGGATAATCTTCACAGTTCTATCTAAATGTGGCGCAATGCTAATCTTCACCATTCTATCAAAATGTGACGCATGGCTAATCTTCACCATTCTATCAAAATGTGACGCAATGCTAATCTTCACAGTTCTATCTAAATGTGGCACAATGCTAATCTTCACAGTTCTATCTTCACAGTTCTGTCTAAATGTCGTACATAGCTAATCTTCACAGTTCATTGACTGGAGGGAATAGCTTTCCTGTAAAAGCAGCACAGTTCTGGAACTCCCTACCACCTCCTTGCAGGGAGGACCTCCCCTACTGCCAATTCAGATCTAAGACCATCCATTGGCTCAAGGACCATGATACATAACGACCTCATGCTGCTTCTGCTGCTCCACACCACAACGACTGTAAATATGGACATATAGGCTGTCAACTGTTCTGCACAAACACAGTTCATGAGATAACCTGCATTCTGTACCTAGTAATGCTTATATTGTATATTTTTGTAACCTATGCCTCATCGGCGTTCATTGTTTTTGACGCTTCCAGCACTGTAACCCTAGCTGGACCTCATTCTTCTGTATGTAACCAAGCTTCGCAATCCTCTTGATGGTTCTGCGCCCTGCTACCCCTGGGTTAGGTGCGCACTAAAAAATAAATAAATGTAAAAAAATACAAAATATCTAAATGTGACGCATGGCTTATCTTCACCGTTCTATTTAAATGTGGCGCAATGCTAATCTTCACAGTTCTATCTAAATGTGTACATGGCTAATCTTCACAGTTCTAACTAAATGTGGTACATGGCTAATCTTCACAGTTCTATCTAAATGTGGCGCAATGCTAATCTTCACAGTTCTATCTAAATGTGACGCAAGGCTCATCTTTACAGTTCTATCTAAATGTGACACATGGCTAATCTTCACAGTTCTATCTAGATGTGACGCATGGCTTATCTTCACACTTCTACCTAAATGTGACGCATGGCTAATCGTCACCGGTCTATTTAAATGTGGCGCAATGCTAATCTTCACAGTTCTATCTAGATGTGACATAAGGCTAATCTTCACAGTTCTATCTAAATGTGGTACATGGCTAATCTTCACAGTGATATCTAAATGTGGTACACGGCTAATCTTCACAGTTCTATCTAAATGTGGCGCAATGCTAATCTTCACAGTTCTGTCTGAATGTGACGCAAGGCTAATCTTCACAGTTCTATCTAAATGTGACGCGAGGCTAATCTTCACCATTCTATATAAATGTGACGCATGGCTAATCTTCACAGTTCTATCTAAATATGACGCGAGGCTAATCTTCACCATTCTATCTAAATGTGACGTATGGCTAATCTTCACAGTTCTATCTAAATGTGGTACATGGCTAATCTTCACAGTTCTATCTAAATGTGGTACATGGCTAATCTTCACCATTCTATCTAAATGTGACGCGAGGCTAATCTTCACAGTTCTATCTAGATGTGACGCGTGGCTTATCTTCACAGTTCTATCTAAATGTGACGCAAGGCTAATCTTCACAGTTATATCTTCACAGTTCTGTCTAAATGTGGTACATGGCTAATCTTCACCATTCTATCTAAATGTGACGCAAGGCTAATCTTCACAGTTCTATCTAAATGTGACATGGCTAATCTTCACAATTCTATCTAAATGTGACGCATGGCTAATCTTCACAATTCTATCTAAATGTTATGCATGGCTTATCTTCACAATTCTAACTAAATGTGACGCATGGCTAATCTTCACAATTCTATCTAAATGTTATGCATGGCTAATCTTCACAGTTCTATCTAAATGTGACGCGAGGCTAATCTTCACAGTTCTATCTAAATGTGACGCGAGGCTAATCTTCACCATTCTATTTAAATGTGGCGCAATGCTAATCTTCACAGTTCTATCTAAATGTGTACATGGCTAATCTTCACAGTTCTAACTAAATGTGGCGCAATGCTAATCTTCACAGTTCTATCTAAATGTGACACAAGGCTCATCTTTACAGTTGTATCTAAATGTGACACATGGCTAATCTTCACAGTTCTATCTAGATGTGACGCATGGCTTATCTTCACACTTCTACCTAAATGTGACGCATGGCTAATCTTCACCGGTCTATTTAAATGTGGCGCAATGCTAATCTTCATAGTTCTATCTAGATGTGACATAAGGCTAATCTTCACAGTTCTATCTAAATGTGGTACATGGCTAATCTTCACAGTGATATCTAAATGTGGTACATGGCTAATCTTCACAGTTCTATCTAAATGTGGCGCAATGCTAATCTTCACAGTTCTATCTAAATGTGACGCGAGGCTAATCTTCACCATTCTATCTAAAAGTGACGCATGCCTAATCTTCACAGTTCTATCTAAATGTGACGCGAGGCTAATCTTCACAGTTCTATCTAAATGTGGTACATGGCTAATCTTCACAGTTCTATCTAAATGTGGCGCAATGCTAATCTTCACCATTCTATCTAAATGTGATACGAGGCTAATCTTCACAGTTCTATCTAAATGTGACGCAAGGCTAATCTTCACTGTTCTACCTAAATGTGACACGTGGCTAATCCTCACCGTTCTATTTAAATGTGGCGCAATGCTAATCTTTACAGTTCTATCTAGATGTGACACAAGGCTAATCTTCACAGTTCTATCTAAATGTGTACATGGATAATCTTCACAGTGATATCTAAATGTGGTACATGGCTAATTTTCATAGTTCTATCTAAATGTGGCACAATGCTAATCTTCACAGTTCTATCTAGATGTGACGCGTGGCTTATCTTCACAGTTCTATCTAAATGTGACGCAAGGCTAATCTTCACAGTTCTATCTTCACAGTTCTATCTAAATGTGGTACATGGCTAATCTTCACAGTTCTATCTAAATGTGGCGCAATGCTAACCTTCACAGTTCTATCTAGATGTGACACAAGGCTAATCTTCACAGTTCTATCTAGATGTGACACGTGGCTTATCTTCACAGTTCTATCTAAATGTGACGCAAGGCTAATCTTCACAGTTCTATCTTCACAGTTCTATCTAAATGTGGTACATGGCTAATCTTCACAGTTCTATCTAAATGTGGCGCAATGCTAATCTTCACCAATCTATCTAAATGTGACACGAGGCTAATCTTCACAGTTCTATCTAAATGTGGTACATGGCTAATCTTCACAGTTCTATCTAAATGTGGCGCAATGCTAATCTTCACCATTCTATCTAAATGTGACGCGAGGCTAATCTTCACAGTTCTATCTAAATGTGACGCAAGGCTAATCTTCACCATTCTATTTAAATGTGGCGCAATGCTAATCTTCACTGTTCTACCTAAATGTGACGCGAGGCTTATCTTCACAGTTCTATCTAAATGTGGTACATGGCTAATCTTTACAGTTCTATCTAGATGTGACACAAGGCTAATCTTCACAGTTCTATCTAAATGTGACACATGGCTAATCTTCACCATTCTATCAAAATGTGACGCATGGCTAATCTTCACAGTTCTATCTAAATGTGGCACAATGCTAATCTTCACAGTTCTATCTTCACAGTTCTATCTAAATGTGGCACAATGCTAATCTTCACAGTTCTATCTTCACAGTTCTGTCTAAATGTGATGCATGGCTAATCTTCACAGTTCTATCTAAATGTGGTACATGGCTAATCTTCACAGTTCTATCTAAATGTGACTCGAGGCTAATCTTTACAGTTCTATCTAAATGTGATGCAAGGCTAATCTTCACAGTTCTATCTAAATGTGACTGTTATGAAACGCCGCCGTGTTCCCCGTCTCCAAGCATCTCCAGTTTGGCAACGCTGGAGGTTACCATGGAGACGTGGCTTTTCCGCTGCCCGTGTTTCAGGTAGTCACATGACACAGCGATTACGTGCATTATGCGTAAGGTAACGCCGCCTCCTTTAAATACGATTGCCAAAGGTTTAACGCTGCTTATAATTAGCGTTTGTCATACTATTACTTTGATCCAGATTTCTTCCACTTTCTGAACTCGGAACGGTTCTCAACCAATCTATCGGATTACCCTTGGATATCAAGTTGGACCATGGCTAGACATCCTGTCAGCTTGTCGCACCTGCAGCTGCTCCTCGGCAGTAGTCCCGCCTGCTTGCCGAGCCCCCACGCTGCCTTCGTTCTTTCAAGCCAACCATCCTGCCTGCGCGCCGCACCTTGCAGCGGCTTCCTCAGCAGCGATTCCGCCTACCTGCTGAGCCCCCACGCTGCCTTTGGTCCTTAAGGTAAGCCTGCCTGCCTACCCGCCTCTCCGGCTGTCAAGTCTCTTTGCTGCTCAAAAAACTCATACCGAAGCCCGTTATAGACGGATTCGAACCCTCCTGTGTTTGGAAGTTACCAGAACTACCTGGGGAACTATCGTGTGAACAACTGTGTTTGGAACACTTTTCACCAGCAACTGTGCACTTTCTGAACGCTCTCCTGTAGTGCACCATCCCGGACCTAGGTTGCGACCCTCGTTCCGTTCGGGCTAGTCTTCCTATACTAACCTTCCTGTTTGTTATTTTTTCCTACCGTTGATTAGTACATTCCTTCCTGAAAACACCTATTGGGTAAGCCTGGGGTCATTGGCGTTTGTTTTCCTGGGAATCAATAGGTTATCATTCTTACCTATCCTTTCTTTGTTTCCAGTATTCTTGGTCCCAGTCTAACCACCCGTAGTTGCCATAGAGCCCTATCAAACCCTTCCTTCAGGTACTGTTGTTTGGTCTGATCTTGAATTAATGCAGTGATGTCCAACGTCAGTGACGTATAATTGTGCTTTTGTTTGTTTCATACAGCCTGGGTTTGGCGGTGTGGATTTCCCCGCTCTTTTGGGTAACTGATTCCTCTGACTGTTTTTGTTATACAGCAAAGGGGTGTGTTGCCTTAAAGAGGTCCTCGAGTTGAGGAGGTCTGGTTCTGGATCGTACCATTGTACACTGCAGCTTAGACTGAATACTTACCGGAGCTGCTCCCTCTTCGGTTTATCCCAAGGTTGAGCAACGCCCCGACCAGTCCAGCACCTGGTGAGTAACAGTGACACATGGCTAATCTTCACAGTTCTATCTAGATGTGACCCAAGGATAATCTTCACAATTCTATCTAAATGTGACGTATGGCTAATCTTCACAGTTCTATCTAAATGTGACGCATGGCTAATCTTTACAATTCTATCTAAATGTGACGCATGGCTAATCTTCACAATTCTATATAAATGTGACGCAAGGCTAATCGTCACAGTTCTATATAAATGTGACGCTTGGCTAATCTTCACAATTCTATCAAAATGTGACACATGACTAATATTCACAGTTCTATCTAGATGTGACGCAAGTATAATCTTCACAGTTCTATCTAGATGTAACACAAGGCTAATCTTCACAGTTCTATCTAGATGTGACGCATGGCTAATCGTCACTGTTCTATTTAAATGTGGCACAATGCTAATCTTCACAGTTCTATCTAGATGTGACACAAGGCTAATCTTCACAGTTCTATCTAAATGTGGTACATGGCTAATCTTCACAGTTCTATCTAAATGCGGCGCAATGCTAATCTTCACAGATCTATCTAAATGTGATGCAAGGCTAATCTTCATAGTTCTATCTAAATGTGACACATGGCTAATCTTCACAGTTCTATCTAAATGTGACGCAGGGCTAATCTTCACAGTTCTATCTAAATGTGACACAAGGCTAATCGTCACATTTCTATCTAAATGTGACGCTTGGCTAATCTTCACAGTTCTATCTAAATGTGACGCAGGGCTAATCTTCACAGTTCTATCTAAATGTGACGCAAGGCTAATCTTCACAGTTCTATCTAAATGTGACGCAAGGCTAATCTTCACAGTTCTATCTAAATGTGACGCATGGTTAATATTCACAATTCTATCTAAATGTGACACATGGCTAATCTTCACAATTCTATCAAAATGTGTCACGTGACTAATCTTCACAGTTCTATCGAGATGTGATGCAAGGATAATCTTCACAGTTCTATCTAGATGTGACGCATGGCTAATCCTCACAGTTCTGTCTAAAAGTGACGCATGGCTAATCTTCACATTTCTATCTAAAATATAATCTATCATTTTAAAAGACCATCCGTGGAAAGACCACTTTTACATTTAGCAAAACTTTGTATGGCATTGAATCTTCTTTCCACCTTTAAACTGGTAATTCTTTCTACCTCAACAGAATTAATTGAATCTGTGATCTGCACACCCAAATAGCTATATGAGCGGACAATCTCAGTATTTTCCCCATCATATTACAAACACATTTTTTATGTTTCTGTTTTCTTGAACAAATTTACAAAACTTTTATTTTTTGATGGTTTATGATGAGCCCATTCATTCCTGAATACCTATAGAGTGCATCCATACTTCGTTGAAGTCCAATCTGGTTTCTATCCATAAGTAGCGTGTCATCAGCATAAGAAAACCATGCTACATGCTGACCGCTCAAGACGGCAAGTTCTTACAGTTTTCTAAAGCCATACCTAGGTCAGCAACATATAGGTTGTATACAGTGGGAGCTAATGGACACCCTTGTTTTAATCCCTGATTTGTTTTTATTTTTCTACCTAAGCCGCCCTCTTGATAGAGTCTTAATTGAACGTCTGTATGAGTATATAATTGCTGGTTAAATTGATGTTCCATTTTCTTAGTTTCGCCCATAACATATGTTTATCCTCTGTATCAAAGGCGGCTTTATAATCAATGAAGTATATACAAAGTGCCCCTTCCTTGTTCCTCAAACTGGAACGAATTAAATAAAACAGTGTCCACAGAGTTGATAATGTGCCCATGCCCTTCCAGAACCCAAAGTATGGATTTGAGAAAAGTTTGTTCTTTTCAATCCAAACATTTAGCTCTTGCAAAATACTGTTTGAGAATAGCTTTGAGGATACATCCGTTATTGCTAGCAGTCTGTAATTAGCAGGATTTTCTCTTAATCCCCTTTTAAAAATAGGGATTAATATGTAGTCCATCCAGCTAAAAGGGATTGAACCCGATTTACAGACATTAAGATATACATTTTCCAGAATCACAGCCCAGTGTTTAGGATCATTTTTATATATCACGTTAGGTATACCATCTGGGCCGGGGCTATGAAGGGTTTTAATTTTTCAATAAACCACTCAATGTCTGCCCTTTGTATACAGTACCTTATCATCCTTTCCTAAATAAAGGGTGTTTTCTTGATTTTCTTTCTTATTCAGCATGTAGTATAACCTAGAGCTATGGATTCTCAGCCCCACTTCAGATATACAGTTCATCTCTTTATTACCATTGTTAATGGATGCAACATTTTTGTACAGATTCCAGAATATTCTAGGGTCAGAATTTGGAAGTGCACTGAAGAGTAAGAACCACTGTTGTGCAGTAGCCGATGCTTTATGCCGCCTGACCCCATAGTTGTGCCATTAGTAGTCATCAATTCTTGGTTCTCAAAGTCAAATATTTCTGTTTTTATTCGTTTTAGTTCTCTATTTAATTTCCGCGAGTCTTCTGCTATCTTATAATGAAAATCTTTATTATGTTCCACATTCTTTAAAACATACTTCTTTTGTATTTCCTATATCTATAGTTTTGCTTTTACGACTATTGGTACAATTCTATCAGCTATGATTTCCCTCAGGAGATTACTGAAGAGGTATGGATTGAATTCCTCTATGATCTTTTGGGTCCATTGAATTCTATTTCCTGCTACATTTATAGTAGCCTTACCAACCATTTTATCTTTTTCTTCAATATTTGTCTTCCGTGTATTTTTCTTTACCACATGATCATTGGCTTCCATCGGTAAAATCTGAAGTTTACCAACCATTTCAAACATAGATTCAGGAAATAAGATATAATCTATCGAGGTAAAAGACACCCCATTTGATCAGGTATGGGGGTCTGAGCAGGAGGCACCCTCATCCATATACAAATGTAACAGACAGGCTGTGTGTATAAATATAGAGCATAAATCGAGAGAATTTATAATCCCGTCAGAATAATCAATTAACCTAGCCCCCGCCCCTTTATTTATCAGTATTGGCAGGTTCCACTGTGCTTTCTTCTGGCTTTTCCTGAATCTTTGATAACTCAGTTCCCCCTATACTATAAATAGTGCTCTACAATGTTCCCTCCCCCCCTCATTAATTATGTTCTCTATTTCTTCAATAACCTTTTTTGTAAGTTTATCACCTGGTGGGTTGTATATATCAAAGACAAGTATCTTATTATTATCTGCTGCTCCACCCCGTCCGCAATCAAATTCATCGTTGACACCAAAATATTAGAATTCACATTTTCATGCAGATGCTCTTTCAATAACAAATTATGTTTTGCCCCCAATAGGAGGCCCCCAAAAGGTCTTCCTTTCAGATTCTGGGCAGCCACCTTTTGAAGAATCCGACAACCATCTATCACAAACTCTTGTAACAGCCCCATTTCTTGCAAAGAGATCTGTTTCCAAGAGTACAGCCAAGCTCTCAGCATGGCTTTCAAAAGATCGGAATCCTCTGATGTTCCAGGTAACAACTAATATGTGTGTTTCCCCCAACTCTCTGGTCAATACTGGTTCTCATAGTTTCCTGTTAGATCTTTAGTGGCCCCTTGCTCCACCATTGTATTGGAATTTATTTCCAGGGCCACAAAATCTGCTTCACCAAAGTGTCAGTGTCCACTCCCATCACTGCAGATTCATTCTTACTCTCAGGTTGAGATTGTTTTTTGGATTGGATGCTCATTTGCTCTTCGCATCTTTTAAATTCATAACCCATATCCAAAATGAACCTAGAGTAGCACAACAGCAATTCCGTAATAATGGGGGACACTAAATGGAGCACAGCCCAATGTGCTTCTACCGCAGGTACAGGGATCGCCGCAAATGCGATATCATAAGAGGATATCCTTTTTAATTGAGGATGTTGGAGTATCAACTTCAATATATTTGTCCTGTTTAAAAAAGGGCTTTAAATTACCTTAACCTTTTTTATTTTTAGGCCCCTATTTTCCATTATGCCTTTATGAACGTCTCCTTGATTTCGAGACCAACCCTGGATTCAGTGCGTTCTAGCAGCTCATTTTCCACCTCCAGCTGCACCTCTTGATCTCTTTGTTGCGACACTCCTTCCTGATTGGTGTCTGTCAGGGTACTTGGTTTATTCTTTAACCATGCCACCAAAGGACCCTGCTGCCTACTCTTATTTTCCCTTTTATTTATTTGTTTCTTAGTTTGACAAATTGGAATGTATTGCGTGTTTCTTTGCATTTCAGAGTCTTTGGGGGTATTTCAGCTAAAGAGTGAGACATCTTTCGACACCCTTTCTTAGGTCTGGTATTACATGATTCTTTTTACTCAAACTTTTCTTTTTAGCTGCCTGGGAATCTTTAGTTATTCTCTGACTCTCATCCTCAACAATAACCACACAGGATATTGAAATATCCTCGTGTAGTGTCAAAATAGAGTAATTTTCGTTACATACTGCGTCAGAGAAATCACTTTTGTTACTATTCGATTTAATTCTTTCAACACTTATTTGGTCAGCCTCCAATAACTGTAAATGAATGGAGCAATTTTTATTATACAAAATCACACCAATCAATTTAATGAGTCCCTCTTTAAAGGATAGTTCCGGGACTTTTTTTTTATTGTCCCTACGGGTCGGCCATGTGTTTGTAAGCATAAATCGGTAGATCGTAGGAAACTTTCCTATGGACCTTACCCGACTTTTCGCCCATTATCGCACTCGAAATCAGCCTCCATTTTGTGATAATCCTATCATTCCGCCGCATCGACCTGGCTCACCTGCCTTTGCGGCACTAAATCAAATCCCCCGCCCCTGAAACAGACTTTATCAAAACATTCATATTCCCCACCTCTATCCGTGACGTGACTGAGCTGCGTAGGCAAACGCGCCCAGGCGTCTTCTACGCGACTCCACACAGACCCCGGAAATCAACACAGATCAGCTCACAATACAGCGCACCACAATTCGGAATATGAAACTGTACTTTGAAATCAAACCGCAAGATTGTAAATGTGGTAAAGTACATTTATTTGACATCAAATGTTTAGAGAATATTCAGCGATTTGCATTTTTATTTGCTCATGTTCCAAAAAGTTCGTATTGAGGAACGCGATGGTCCTTTGCTGTACACAGGGTCTTAGAGCATCTCACAATACAGCGCCACAATTCGGAATGTGAAACCGTGGTTTAAAAGCAAACGGCAAGATTGTACATTTGGCAAAGTACGTTTATTGGACATCAAATGTTTAGAGAATATTCAGCGATTTGCATTTTTCTTTGCTCTCGATCCAAATTAGTTCGTCTTGAGGGAAGCGATGTTCGTGTGCAGTACACAGGGTGTTGGTTTACGATAAAAATAAGCTCTTCGGTCGCACTGATAATCGCATGGCTGTTCCAACAACGAGGCACTAGGCCACCACAACGGTAGGTATGTTGCATCTAACCGTTAGTACCGCGTAAGGGCATACTTGTACTTGGCGATCGTCCCATAAAATGGTCAGGGTGGTAACGTTGTTCACGCGGAGAAGCAACTGGCGGCTGTAGAAGCCGTCCGCCGGTGTCCGGTACTCGTGACACAGACAGTAGTGAATGATGTACCTAAAAACATAAAAAATGAAATTAGTCTCACCATCAGATCCTTATTAAAATCATAGCGAGGACAGCGCTACTGGGTGTACACAAGTGTTTAAAGGCGTGGCGAGGCAGGGAGGGGGGGGGAGTGGAGTACAAGGTAAGTAGCATAAAATAATAAATAAATAGGGCCAGCTGGTGGCAAGTGCAAGGTAAGTGCAGAACAAGTGCTGGGAAGGGGGGGCTGTAGGATACTGAGACAGTCCCCCAGTGCAGGGGTTGACAGGGAGGCAGTGCAGGTGGAGAGTGGAAGGGCCCAGGACCGAGGTCGCAGACAGTGGACCAGTTGTAGCAGGGGAGAGGGAGAGAGAAAGCAGAAGCAAAGAGGAAGGTTTTGAGGTGCTTCAGTAAAAGCAGATGTTTCTCCTCCAGATAGTGCGCGGTAGAAAACAATATGCCACATAGAACGAACAAGTACAACTGAACCCGTCTTTAAAGCCACTGTATAGTAATGAAATTGCGGTATAAACTCATCAAAAGTTACTTACATTATATTTGCATTTTCCATTGTGTCTCTGTGTAGGGCAGACCCGAAACACCACTCCTTCTTTGCCGACGTTACTTCTTCTAATGAACGTGGCTCATCGTTTCGTTTCTGAAATTTTATTCATTATCTTTTCTTAGTCTTTCAGGATGGTCCCGGCCTGTCAAGGTCAAATCACAATAGAACCTTATACTGGGTCGTGGGCCGTTCCGCCACCCGAGCAAAACATCAAAGCAGCTGACCTTCACTTTGAGCGAGCACACATTTCTAGTTAGCTCCAGTTAGTGTAAGGGCATCTTGTCTGCGTGCCTTTTTTTTTATTGTCCCTATGGGTCGGCCATGTGTTTGTAATACGGAAACATTCTATATTTTTGTAAAAATGATTTATATTACTGTTTGGTTTAATTGCAATGGGCCTGCAACATGAGGAGACTCGAGAGAACAGACAATCAAATTACAATCATTTAAACCGTGATGTGTATTTCTCAATGAGCTCTGCTTTAGGTGGACATGGAACAGAGGCAATGTTGGGTGGCAATGCAGTTGTCCCCTGCATAGGTTCGTTCACCACTCCATGTATGTGCCTATTGAGGACATCTACGATAAGTCTCTCAATAAACTCATATTGCATATCCTCAAACACTGGTTTGATCACCCATTGTTTACTTCTTTTAGTGAAGGCCTTATTGTAGCGAAGCGTCCCTAAAGTTCCGGTCGTCCTACTTTGTTGACGGCCAACATTATGGTTATGTGCCAAGACCGCTAGAAGAGTCCGATTTATCATGCCTTCCATGCCAAAATGCAATCTTTTGGGCCTGTACTTTAGGCACATATTGTGGAACACCTCCAAATCTCCTGTGTGGCAGAATTCCGTGAGTCCCCTCAAATCTCTTGTTATAGTTTTATCAAATACAATCTTTTCAATGGCCTTGTGAGTGGGTGATGAAGGAATCAACCACTTCTTCTTCCGTGCCTCCTCTGTGGACAAATGGCCATGTTCACATTTGTGGAAATGCTCATTTGTCGACCATCGATGTACGTTGCTACAGTGCAACATTACTGACCGCCATTTTTCCAGTAGAATTTCCAACGACCCTTCACATGTTTTTGAGCTCCACCAAAGATGGTTGCTGATTGACTTGGACCACTGTGAAATACCTTGCATATCTTTTTTTTTTCCTGCAGCCGACAATTTTTTATTGATTGTTTTTGCAAGATGCCATACGTCAAATTGGTGATTTATATTTTTGTACTCTTCTCTCATTGTCTTGGCAATTGAAACGTGTCTGTCCGTGGCTATCAGGTCGATCACCATTCCCCGCGATTGTAGTTCTTGCAATGATGCTACAAAGCCAACTTTCTCCATGGCCACTGAGGATGTACTTTGTGACACCTGCACGACCACCGAACTCACAATTTTCTTACTTTCCATGTCCTGAAAGTGGTAGGTGCAGTACTTGGCTGAAAATCCTGGGCTGTCGCACTGTCCATCACCGGCTAGCCTGAAGCGTTTGCCCGCGAATGTACTTTCCATTGACATTTTTTCCATTCTCCAAGCTTCGCTGATGGCTGGAAATAGATAATCGGTTTGGTATTTGTAGAACTGACTTTTCGCAATGAAATGGATTCCCACAAACTGAAAGAAATACTGTAACTTTTTAAAACTTGAACCACTAAAAAGTGCGGCCGCTGCACAAAGTAGATTGCCTGCTGGCAGTTGCCCCAGCATGGGTTGTGCAGACCATGCGAACGGATGATATTGTGTACAGGTGGCATGTATTTTAAGGTTAGTGCCTCGAATTGCACGAGTCACATTAATCAATGGCTCCCCACATACTTCCCCACCAACCCAATGCCCACATTTCATCATCATAATAATATCCATCAAACAGCTATCGAATACAATGAATTTGGCCTCTTTCCTTATACTGTCACTCTGCATCCCAGCTGGTTCGGCCTGTAACGTTGAGGACATGTCACTCACTAGAAAGGTAGAATCTCTGATATCGTCTTCCGCTATGCTGAGTGATATTGATGGTGTTTCATTGTCGTCCACTTCATTCTCTTCCATTGCAACATCTGTTCCTTGTCCGGAGATGGGAGAAAAAAACAATGTCTTCAACTTTCGCGCGCTCTTATTTTTTGCGGGTGTGGATTCTGTGAATTGATCTCCGACTGCATCCGAACTACCAGGAGGACATTCACTATCAATGGCTGGTGGTGGTATAGCTCCGTTGTCAATCACTTCATATTCTTCCCATTGGCACGATGCATCTCCAGTCTCAAGTCCCCGCCAAAAGGTTTGACAAGCAACATCTCTCGTTCGCTTCACTGTCTGTGTAGATCTAGTTCGTACACCCACTCGCAACTAGAGGACAGATTAGAAAAGGGATGTTCAGTTTAAACACAACTTACAGTATTGAACTATTAACAGTGAAAAACAACATAATATAGTGACCAGGACACTAACCTTCTTTTGCTTTCTTTTCTTTGAAACTTTCTTGCCTCGAACTTCAACATCTGGACGCTGTTGCTCCGACTCGTGTGTGCATGTCTCCACTTCCTCTCGCGCTGCAACGACTATATTTTCATGATAAGCACATCCATCACGCACTGACGCTCCATCGACTCCCTGAAACATAGAACTTTCATTAGTATGTATAATAATATTGAAAACACAAAATGTACTTGGGGACCAATACCCACACGTACATCTCAATAGCAAAACACGAATGAACGCATTGTGTAGAACATTCAAACGACAATAGTTCACGCATTGTTGATCTAGTTAGATTGAACTGTCAAGATCCATACCTCGGGCTCCGCATAGACTTCCATTGATGATATTATTGAAGATGACGCTTCAGCAACTCCCTGAAACACAGTAATTGCATTAGTATGGTTTTCTATTTTGTTTAAAAGAACATAAACTTTCTGCAGGCGTCAACGGCTCATCTAAATAGACCTGCACAAATGATCAGTTGTCTAAAATAAATAATGGATATCTAAATATGATTCGATTTGCTCCATCGTTGGAAGTGTCACCACCCAGAGATCTGCATCAACTACTAGGGGTGATGTTCTTGTTGAAGAAGCTCCGTCAGCTCCCTGAAACATAGTACTTGCGTTAATAAAGAAGGAAGTATAGCGGATGTAATCACGTCATTTGATCTCGCATGATTGATCTGTCAGTATCCATACCTCGAAATGCATAAGAACATCAAGGGACGCTGTAACTGCGGTGCACACTTCTGCAAGCTGTTGCGCCGACCCGTAACTGCATGCTCCCCCTTCTTCTTGGACTAATGCTCCATCGACTCCCTGAAACATAGGACTTTCATTAGTAATGAACACAATATTGAAAAAAGAAGACACATAGGAGGGCGACGACAGAAGGACATACCAATGGCTAAAAACGAAAGAAACATTGTGTGTAACAATCACGCTACAAGAATGCAAGATCTGATGATCTCCATCGATGGAACTGTCCGGAAACGTACCTCGAGCATCTGAGTGACATCTACGGTTGTCGTCAATGCGTTGGACTCCTCAGCATCTCCCTGAAAGACAGTACTTGCATTATTTTGGATAACAATAATTATAACTGAAAACAAAGACTAGAGGACGAGTACTGTGGTGTACCATTAGGTAAAATGATTACACGATCAATTAAAACTATTGATTTACATGCCTAAAACAAGTCAGTGTCAGAATAGCTAAGTAAGATTACCCGATAGGCGCTTGAAGTGGCTGATGACTGCAATAACGACACGGATGGAGAATCTTCCGCCTTCATATTGAGTGGATACATAAATGGGGAAATTATTGTTAGCTAATGCTACACACTACCGCAAGGCCGAGAGACAAATACGTAAACTTGACTCACCAGTGGAGGGATGTGGACGAATAGAGTGGGAATAGCGGTTGAGAGCAATTTTCGCCTCGCTCGCGGTGTTTTCTTCTTTATTAGCAATGATGTGGAGTACATGTCTGGGCTAAAGTGCCTGCTGCAGATGCGGTATCGATCACCCCTCTTGTCCGCAAAGACTTCAAGGACTCTACTTTCTAGCTCAGAGGCTGGATATCCGCAATATCGGACCCATTCTCTTATCTGATCTATTGTCTTAGGGAAAACATGCATTATAGTATCTTCAGATTTGTTATGGGTCTTCGAAGGGCAACCGCCAATGGAACAGGCAGGCATTATGGAAAGTTCTGAAAAGTAAAGATCAACAATTCTCTATGAATACCAATGTGTTAAAACATTAAATGACACATAAAAGGTTCAATGCAAGGTCCGTTTTGGTTCTTGGAACTATACACGTTATTCACATGCGGATAAGTATTTCAATAACTTTCAAAAAATAGAAAAAGTAATTTGACTAAACTCAGAACATGTGACTAGTTCCTTGCATGTACTGTCGTGAACGAAAAGAAAACATGGATGCAATTTGATGACTACTAGCAAATAGATATAAATTAAAAAATTGGACGCAAAATGATTATGGTACATGGACTTACCTTGACGAACAAACAGTTAGATGCAGGGATCAGAGTAGTTTCTTGTCGTAGAACAGGGAGCAGTTCACAGGTTGCAAACTGACGAGTTTGCTCAAAGTGGTCACGGAAGTTCACAGAGACGAAGAGCAGATAACCAGCACCTTCACGGGTTGACTAGCAAAGCGCAAAGAAGTTCTCATTAGAAATATGAAGTGGGTTATAAAGAATTCGAAACAGGGGTGTGTTTGTGAATGAATGACGTGTATATGTCGTGGCATTATGCGGTCTGCAGGGGGCCATCCAGCGTGAGGGGGGATGCTTGGCAGGAGACACAGGGTCTGGAGGTAGACATGGGAACAACAAACCCATGCTCTATAGACCACTTTGAAGTGTACATGGTCTTTGGCACCTCTTGGCCTTTATCGCTCCCTGACAGCTCCACTTGCCAGCGGCGCAAGTACCCCGGTGCGAACTGCCTTTGATAGGGCGGGGGGTGGATCGGGGCGGTGGTCGTGCAGACAAGACACAGGAAGACTCGTGAATGGAGACACACTTATGTGGATTGCAGGGGGCCGTCCAGCGTGAGGGGGGATGCTTGGCAGGAGACACGGGGTCTGGAGGTAGACATGGGAACAACAACCCATGCTCTATAGACCACTTTGAAGTGTACATGGTCTTTGGCACCTCTTGGCCTTTATCGCTCCCTGACAGCTCCACTTGCCAGCAGCGCAAGTACCCCGGTGCGAACTGCCTTTGATAGGGCGGGGGGTGGATCGGGGCGGTGGTCGTGCAGACAAGACACAGGAAGACTCGTGAATGGAGACACACTTATGTGGATTGCAGGGGGCCGTCCAGCGTGAGGGGGGATGCTTGGCAGGAGACACGGGGTCTGGAGGTAGACATGGGAACAACAACCCATGCTCTATAGACCACTTTGAAGTGTACATGGTCTTTGGCACCTCTTGGCCTTTATCGCTCCCTGACAGCTCCACTTGCCAGCACAAGTACCCCGGTGCGAACTGCCTTTGATAGGGCGGGGGGGTGGATCGGGGCGGTGGTCGTGCAGACAAGACCCGTTTGCCGCAGGGCCTCACCAAGGAGAGGCCATCTAACTGAATGTAAGAGGATGGCTGCAGGATCTACTACATGGAAGGCAGGGGGGTGAGTTTATAAATACCTCACCCTCCCAGGAGAATATATGGGGGTCATCTCTGTACCCGGTGCCCAAAAAGAGGATTTATTATGATCAACCATATTTATTATTTACCTATAACCATGTTTTGTATCAATAAAATCCAACAGCTTTTTATTGCCAACGCTTGATGCCAACCCACAAAATAATATATGTATGACTGCTGCATATATGGGTTCAACGGTTATGTGGATTGAAGGTGTGCGGCCAGCGTGAGGGAGGATGCTGGCCGGAGACATGTGGTGTGACAAGACAAGGCACTGGAAGGCTATTCAACGGAGACACACTAGATTCATTTAAAAAATCAAAACAACCATTGCTAAAATATATGTTGGGCTTTATTTTAGATTTTAGTTAAACATAAATAATAAACATTACACATTGTAAAGTTGAGGTTGCAGCACATCGAGGGAAAATCCGCGGTATTGTCCACTGTCACTGGGGAAATGTTGTCTAATGGCAAGTACCGCACAGGCAGATATTACTCTCCGAACGCGGTGTCCGAGCCTCCCGTGAAGCCACCAAGTGAAGCAACGATAGGCCACCAGCCTGTACCACCTGTGAAAAAAAGATGCAAACTGTATTAAACTGACCAAACTTTCTTATCAATGTCGATTCAGGTAACACATGTCATTTTTCTTAGAAAAAAATTATATCTAGAAAATGCACTATATGGAACCAATTTACATGCGTTCGAATGATATGTAAATGTAATTTTATATGTGGGAGACGACCATGAAATAGTGGTGGCATCACTGACATCACAAACAGAGTATACTTACTCGTTACTCGGATTACGCGGACGAACAGTGCCACGAAGTTCGTGCATAAGCACCATCATCATCCTCAACACTGTCCGTGAGAGGCAGGCTTCCCTGAACTCTGGCAGCTCGGTGATGCATTGCGGACTTTGCTCGCCTTCCTGCAGACTTTGCTCGCTTTCCGAAATGTAGGCCAAGCACCCAGAATTTTCACGGCAGCAGCAGTTCTCCTCCTCAGTTGGCATTAGCTCGCACCGATTGCACGTGCACCAGGTGGAGACGCCGTCCATGCGACATGGTCCAGGCTCTTCATCCGTTGACTGGTCCTCCCAACTGCCGTCCGAATCCCCATCGTTTTCGCGTGCTTGCCTTTCCAGTAGTTCCTCCTCGGTGTACTCGGGCTCGTACATATACAGCATTATTGTGGCCATTGTGCGGTAAAGATAGTAAAATAATTTACAGAGATGGTACAGGTGTTCACACGGGCTACAAGCGGCGAAGGTAGCTGACCAGAGAACTGAAACGAGTCACAGAATACTCAAAGTAACACAGAGAGAGGAATGGAATCGAAAATCTGCTGCTGTATGTTGTGAAACGGTCTGTTTATACTTATTGGGGAAAGAGGCGTCCTGCCATTTCCATGGCAACACGTCAATAGCTGAGGCGCAGCGATTGTTGACACGAGACGTGCTTGAAATGGGCAGTACGCGTCTGCTGATGTCAGGCTCAGGGGCGGGGGATTTGATTTAGTGCCGCAAAGGCAGGTGAGCCAGGTCGATGCGGCGGAATGATAGGATTATCACAAAATGGAGGCTGATTTCGAGTGCGATAATGGGCGAAAAGTCGGGTAAGGTCCATAGGAAAGTTTCCTACGATCTACCGATTTATGCTTACAAACACATGGCCGACCCGTAGGGACAATAAAAAAAAAGTCCCGGAACTATCCTTTAAGTGTCTGTTGTACTTCACACATTGTAGTGCACAGCGTGAACAGTGCTTTTAAAATTCTTAAATGTTCAGGTTCCTTGTCATCATCTTCATCTGATGACCCTGCAGTGGAGAATGTTGACTCCTCTGTTAATGGTGATCAGCATGCATTTGCTGCGATTTTAATTAAATCTGGCGATCTAGCCAAATCCTAAGATTCACAATAATTTCTAATGGGGCCATTGTGTTTGTTTTAATTGTATTACTCCTCAGGCGCAGACACAACTTTAAGTGCAAGTTGTAATCTAGCAGCTCCAATTCTGATGTTTCTATTAATGTCGGAGCTTATGATGTTGCTATATCACTTTGGGCCGTATTCGTGGTGGTCAGAGGAGTAGATTGATTTATTATCAGTTTTAGAAAGGCTGTGATTTTTCCTCGACGTATAAGGGCTTCTCCTCTTTTTTCACACACAGATTGTATTAGGGCCACAGCTGCCTCCGGATGTTGGAATTTGCTTTTAATTTTATTACTGACTTTATTTCCTCCGCCAATAATCAGTGGCTGGCTGCACAGCGCTCTGGCTGCACTCCTTAGTTGATATTTTCTTTGTGTCGTGGGAATTCTGGTAAAAAATACTAGAAGGACTTAGTCATCAACATTTGCAGGGGTCTGATTACAAAATATACCTACTTATTTAATTTTAAAAAGTATATTCCTCTCACATATACCCACTTTTACCCACAAATCTCCCAAAATTGCTTCAAACTCCCTAACTTTGTAGTTCACATCAATGTCCGTGTCCAATCAAAGCACGGTCAATTTCTCATAAGTTTATTTCACCAGAAACAACACATCTGCACAATTTCTTTGCGATGCCGTCAAGTTGATCTCAAAGTAACTTTACTGCTTCAACCGAGTTACTCTTCTTTGAATTGCCAGAATCAGTCAGCGTTAGTTCGGGAGTTTCAATGTTAGTAAACCTTTTGATATTACTAAAAAACTTTGATGTTTAAAAAAGACTGGCGGCCCAAGATCAAACATGAACATTACATTCAAACCAGCCCTGGATCCTGTATACGCAATGGACCCTGTTACTGAAATCGCTAGTCAAAACACCAAACAGGATCTACACAAGTGGTCATGGATCACGGAAGCACTGGCTAAACAGACTCATGCATAGCCACCCAGGGTCCTTAGACAACACCTGGCATTAGAGGTCAATCACAAGTCCATCAGCAAAGTACCAACTTCTTTCAAGATGGCCTCATGCAACACACGGTTGTTTAAGCACCAAACAGCCACCACCAATAAAAGAAAGGACGACTATGATATGATATGATATGGCATTTGTAACGCGCCTATACACAAGTGTTTCGAGGCGCGACGAGGCAGGGAGGGGGGAACAAGAGGAAGACAGACAACAATCCTACTAGGCGAGGTGTCATTCAGACCGCGCAAGTGCAGGGGTAGGGGGAAGGGAAAAAGTGCAAGGGGATGGGGGAAGTGCAGTACAAAGTAAGTAGAATAAAAATAAATAAATAGGGCCAGATGGTGGCAAGTGCAAGGTAAGTGCAGATAAGTGCTGGGAAGGGGGGGCTGTAGGGATACAGAGACAGTCCCGCAGTGCAGGGGTTGCCAGGGAGGCAGTGCAAGTGGAGAGGGGCTGGGCCCATGACCGAGGTCGGTGAGAGTGGCCCAGGTGCAGGTTCAGTGCAGTTTCAGTGAAGAATTTAGCAGGGGAGAGGGAGAGAGAAAGCAGAAGCAAAGAGGAAGGTTTTGAGGTGCTTCCGGAACCGGAGATGGTTCTCCTCAAGTTTCAGGGAGGCAGGGAGGCTGTTCCAGAGGGAGGCCCCTGCCGCGGAGAGAGATCTACCCCCAGCTCGTTGCTTCGAGAAGCGGCTGACCCTGAGGGAGTTGGAGACGGATGAGCGAAGGGCTCGGGAAGGAAGATATTTAGGAAGAGAGAGTTGAAGGTATTTAGGCCCCAGGCCCCAGAAGGCCTTGTGGACAATGCAGAGGGTTTTGAACTTAATCCTTGCAGTCACTGGGAGCCAGTGTAGAGATTTCAGTCCTGGAGAGATACGGTCCCTGGGCTTGAGGCCAAGGTCAAGTCTCGCAGTTCTGTTCTGGATGAGTTGCAGAGGGCTGAGAGTGGAGGCAGGCAGATTAAGATAGAGGCTGTTACAGTAGTCCAGCTTCGAGAGAACCAGGGCTCGGGAGACAGTGAGCTTCTGGGGGAAGGAGAGGAAGGGAAGAATACTTCTGAGGAGGTGCAGCTGGTAGTGTGACTTCTTAGAGACGTCAGATATATGAGGAGAGAAGGAGAGTGTGGAGTCGAAGATGACCCCGAGGTTTTTTGCCTTGCAGGTAGGAGCAGGAAGAGGGCCAAGAGAGGCTGGCCAGAGAGCTGCAGGCAAGGAGGGAGTGGGTGTGCTGATGAGTAGAATCTCAGTCTTACTGGCATTAAGGCAGAGGTCATTGGCGGCACACCATTCCTGGATAGCAGACAGACAGTCACAGATGAGGGAAGGAGAGGAGGAGGCCGAGGGTAGCCTGAAAATGAGCTGGGTATCGTCCGCATAGCACTGAAAGTTGGGGCAGAGAGCGGCGATGCAGTGGGCAAGGAGTGCCAGATACTGGTTGAACAGCCAGGGAGAGAGATTAGATCCCTGGGGAACACCACAGGTGGAGAAAAAGATGTCAGAGAGGAAGGTACCAAGTTGGACCTGGGAGGGTCGATTGGAAAGGAAAGAGGTCAGCCACGCCAGAGCCTGACCAGTGATACACAGGTTATCACGGAGACGGTTGAGCAGGATGGCATGGTTGACAGTGTCAAAGGCAGAAGAGAGATTGAGCAGAATGAGAACACACAGAGTGTTGGAGTCGAGGTTCAAGAGCATGTCCTCACAGATGTTCAGGAGAGCAGTTTCCGTGCTTCTGGCAGCTCTGAAGCCAGATTGATGGTCATGAAGACTACCAACAGATTCAGCATGGAGGTTAAGCTGGGAGATGGCCAGTTTCTCCAGGAGCTTGCCCAGGAAGGGAGTGATGGAGATTGGGCGATAGTTAGCTGGGCAGGAAGGGTCGGAAGAGGGTTTCTTAAGCAGAGGGTGCACAAGGGAGTGCTTGAGGGGGGATGGGAAGACTCCAGAGGCGAAGGAGTGGTTGCAAAAGTCAGCCAGGGCAGGAGCCAGGGAGTCGATGTGGTCCTTGATAGTTTTGGAGGAACAGGGGTGAACCTGTTTAGACGAGACTTTCATAGATCGGACTTGTCTGGAAACCTCGTCAGCAGAAAAAAGGGGAAAGGCAGAGAAGGAGGGAGGAGGGGTGGCTGCAGAAGGGCCAGAGGAAGAGCCGGGAAGAGAGGGGGGGAGGTGATAGGAGGAGAGTGAGGACAGGATGTCCTGAGTTTTAGAGATGAAGTGAGAGGCCAGTGCAGTGCAGAGGGCCTGGGAGGGGACAGGAGAGGTAGAGACTGCAGGAAACCTGTCTGGCGGAAAAACCCTATCTTGATGGGTACGATCTAGCTTTTTCCCCAGCAGCCAAAGGAATAAAAGGTCACCCAGCATCGGGCCTACTAACGGCAGTCAGATCAGGCAGTGGTATGAGCCACATGATGATACTCACTTCAAGTCTGTCTTCTCTCGCCCTTTTGGTGAGTTGGCTGGATCCGGCAATCCCCTTTCACCAAGACAAATTGTCAAACTTGGTGATAATAAATCTTTACTGGAACCCTCAAGCCATATCCAACGCCAGTTTCCTCAACATGGCTGCTAATTTAATCGATGATGCCCACAGAAATGACCATTCCAAGTTCATGATAGTGTGTGGACATTTAGATGCAATCTGCCAAAAAAGAAAACAATAGAAATGGGGGCAGAATAACACCTTACCATCGGAGGCGAGAGGAAGACTGTGGTCTTCGCTCATGGATTCTCTGGACCTCCGCTCTTTAAAGGCTGAAGAAAATCAAAATAATCCATCAGTGGCGTGCTGGGAAAGAGGCTGTCAGGCTGCAGGTATAGATCATATCTACGTGTCTAGAGAACTTCTATTTCTCATCCCATCTTTCAAAGTAATCAGGATATAAAACAGCGACCACAATTTGCTAAACGCGACTTGGAGGGCTACAACAGAACCACACAAACTAACAACGACAGCCCAAGTCGAGGTCAGCAATGGCGGCACCCACCTAAAATTGAGCAAACCTGCAATTAAAAATCTAACAAGAGACTACATTACATTTGTGGAAATCAAAACAGTCGACTAGATGCCCTTGCTCAAATGTTTCTACGCAAAAAAACAAGGGCCAGGAAGAGTCGTATGTCACGGCCCCCATGTCTATGACATACTTCTCATCAAGAAATGAAAAGAGATGAGGAGAGCAAGACGTCTTGCAGCAAAGACGAACCAACAAGACCACAGAGCTCAAACTACCATCGTAGCTCGAGTCTACAAAAGCTGGATAGCAAGCCGCAGAGCTGAAATGCATCAGAACGACTCTGAGAAAATGCTGCGTGCAGTATGTGGCAGGATGTCAAAGGAATTCTGATCCTTGGTCAAATCTGCAACACCCGCCACAAGCAACTCCCTCCATAACAACGTAGGTGAGACAGCCTGGGTGGAACGCTTTGGTGCCCTCTTTAAAGGTCCAAATGAACTTCCACAAAATCTACCAGCAAATACGACCAAATCATGGACTATCCTCCACGACGTGGATACAATACTAGGGAAGATATGAAAACGAAATATATCAAGGGCACCTGGCCCAGATGGTATAACAAATGCCATCCTGAAGGAACATCCAGAGGAATGGGCCCTTTTCATCCACAAGGGCCTAAAACAAGCTACCCAAACTCGATCGATCCCTAGTTTGTGGAGGTCTTCTACGGTGGTCCATATATTTAAAAAAGAGCAGAAAGAAAACCCAAAAAACTATTGTCCGATCGCCCTGCTGGCTGTGATCGGAAATGTATTTGGGTCTCTCATTTTGGGACAATTCCAGACTTGAACAAGGACTGCAGGTTGGAATGATCCCTTCCAAACAGGATTCGTGAAAGACACGGCAGCAAACATTCTCCTGTTAACTATTCTGAAGGGAAAAGTCCCAGAAGGAAGACCTAGGATTTGTGTTGCATTTGTTGACCTAGTTCAAGCTTTTAACCAGGTCAACCGTGAACTCTTGTGGAAAAAGCTGACGGAGGGGAACTCTCCAATGGAAATAATGGAACCCCTAATGGCTCTCCACACGAACACCTCAATGAGAGTACGTCTAAACCATGCTGGTTTACTGTCATCTGAAGTTGCTACATCAAGAGGCATCAAACAGGGTTACCCACTTGCACCAACATTGTTTAATTTCTACCTGACGGATCTCAAGCACTTGGAACCACTGACCAGATCTTTTCCTCTCACCATTGGTGGAGTTCCTGGACAAAGCAGAAACCTTGGCTAGTCAAGTAAAGGTCATGAACAGGCGATATGGATGCTTTTCCTTGTTTCCAATTGTCAACTTGAATAAGGCAAAAGTAGTCCCTTCCTTGACTTATGGAGTAGAGGCCATGCCAGAAATTCCAGTAAAATTATGGCCGCGGCTCGAGGGTCTGTTCTGGCGGAGAACATTGGGACTCCAGAACTCCACTGCAATATCAATTATACGCAGGGAACTGAGTCTTCTTTCATTGCAAAGCGTGGTCGAATGGAAAAGCCTGGCCCTGTATAGAAAAACCATAACACCAACTTACCTGGAAATTTACAAGAATTGTTGTGAACATCTGGATAAACAAAAATAGGTTTAAATTGGAAGAACTCTGCTGCACCGAAGTAGCCGTCAAGGGTTAAAAAGGAAATTAATGGAAAGCGACTAGATCCGTACCTTCAACACGGCCTCCTCTTGTAAACTATCCATTGACCTACCAATGAACAGTAAAACGCTAAACCCGCTCCCAGGTTATCTCTCAAGGTTCCCCAGCAGAGTATACCGAGACAATTTCTTGAAACTGCAACTTAACCTTCTCCCCCACTAACAAGATCAATGCAATACGGGGAAAGTCGGACCAAAATAACTGTCAGTTCTGTAACACACCATATCAGGAAACTTTATAACACCTGTTAATCTACTTAAGTAAGGAAAGGAAAAGTCATCTAAAACATCGTGGCCCTCATTACGACCCTGGCGGTAAGTGAAAAACGATGCCGGTAAATGATTACCAGCATCGCTTACCGCTAGGTCCGATTATGACCCGAGAAAGTGCAATTAGCGGCATTGTACTTAACAGTGCCGCTAAGAGCACCAAGCTCGCGCCCAAGCCATAATTACCGGCATCGCGCCAAGGTAGTAACATCACGAATCAAGCGGACATGCTCTTAACGCCCTCGCGAAGCCCGTAAATACCTTACCGCCATGGTGCTAATTCCGCCATCGAGAACCAAACGCAAATGGCCATGTGTAGTGTTCCCAGCTGCCACAGGTGCACACAATCAGCACAGGTGGAGGCCAGACAGACTCACCAAGTACAAAAAGAGCACACCCCACCCCTTCCCACACCCAGTCACATTCCACAATGATTCCAATACGACTAGCAATGTTGGGGCTGGAGGACCTGATTGCAATGCAAGTGCTACAACTACAACAACAGGCAGCACAGAGGAGACGCAGGAGGAGAAGGAGGAGGGCAAGGCAGGGCCAGCATGCCCCACCAGCACAGCCAGTGCCACCACGCAGGCAGCCCCCAATCCCACGCATCCGAGCCAGTCCATTCAACCTCATAGCTGAGCAGATCCACACACTTGTACCGTTTGGACCGGGACATCATCACCACCATTGTGGACATGATACACAACGACATTGTCAGCATGATTGAAACAACCACCGCCACCCCCCTCCTACTGAAGGTAGTGTCCGTGCTCCACTTCCTGGCCACAGGCACCTACCAGCACACAGTGGGGCACTTGCATGGCATTTCACAACCATTATTCTCACGTACGCTGATCCAAGTGCCTCATGCCCTCCTCAAGCACACAGACAACCACATATCCTCACCATGGTCTGCCCAGGAGATCGCTAACACCAAAGTGGGTTTCCATACACTAGCCGGAATACCTGGTTGCATCGGTGCCATCGACTGCACCCATGTTGAATTGGTGGTCCCACATGCCATTGAGGTAGCGTACCGCAACCGTAAACTATTCCACACAATCAACGTGCAAATGGTATGTGACTCCAACAGGATCATCACACATTGTTGTGCCCGATTCCCCGGATCAACCCATGCATCATTGGTCCTGCAGAACTCCACTATACCACGCTACATGGAGCGACATGCAGGACCAAGATCCTGGCTACTCGTTGAGTCACAAGTCATGTGCATGGAAATGTGAAGTGGGTAGGTGATTGACGTACCAATGCATACTATACCTGGCTGAAAGGGGGGGGAGATGCATGCCTTACCTGGCTGCGAGTACCAGAGCCAATGGAGCCAGCACATACCGTAAAGCAGGCCAAACTTCAGCCGACACCTGAACACATAATGCCCCATGTAGGCAGCCCTACCATGTGATTGAAGGTGTCTCCCAACCATGACACATCCATCTGCAAGTGCACTGCATTGAATTTGACCCCATCCACCTCAACGAAATGCACCTACATGCAATGACTCCAGCCAATACACGGCACCAAACACCATCAACTGAGAGGGCAGTCCCCAATAACTGCGCACAAAGGAGGCACATGACGGACATCAACATCAATACACCACTACACAGACACCGAGGACCATCAAAATAGCATAACAACATTTGAAGTCCCCAGTGAGGTCAACATGAGGCTGACAGCAATGTTGCCATGATGAGAGCATTGATATCACTGGACACCTGCTAGGTCCCCAAAAGAAACTGACACAGTGGATAGGCACACACAAGGCACTGGACCTCCCTGCATACACTGGCTGATGGCATGCAAAACAGTCCATGAGAGGAATACACATATACCGGTCTCATAGTGTGACTCCAATTGTGCATGTAAATGTAGTACACAGTGAGAAATGAATGCATGCCATGTTGCCAAGTCATCAATGGAATTTGATGACATGACTGACACATGCATTGTTGCCCACATACAGGTGATGCAGGCTATCCCTTGAAGAAGTGGCTCCTTACCCCAGTCCGGAACCCACAGAACCAGCACAAAGAGGACTTTAATCGTGCACAATCACAAACCCGTGTGGTGATTGTGCAGACAATTGGCCTATTGAAGGCATGGTTTCGCTGCCTCAGCAGGTCTGGTGGGTCAATCCTATACCGCCATGAGAAGGTGGCAAAGATGGTCATGGCATGTGTAATGCTACACAATATGTGCATCAGACGAAATGTGCCCCTTCCCCCTGACGCTGAACTGCAACCACCTGACAATGAGGATGAGGAGGGTGCAGATGGAGCCGCACCTCATGGAGGAGGCGATGCACAGGAGGGACGAGCCATGCGTCAAAATATCATTAACCAATGCTTCTAGCACACACGGCTGGTGTGTGTCACATGGAGACGGCACTTGGGGCACTGTGTGTGTCTGGGACATGCACACTGTGGACTGTTCACCAATAAAGCACACATACACAATGAGCAATGTCCACACATTTGATTTGTGCAAAAGGGAAAAGTGTATTGAAAATGTGAATTGGTTTAACACACCCACTCCCCCCTCCCGCCTCCCCCCTCAACTCCCCAACACACCCACTCCCCCCTCCCCCCTCAACTCCCCAACACACCTACTGCACTGACCCGCTGTGCAACTAGGGCCCATATGGCCACTCCCCCCTCCACCCTCAACTCCCCAACACACCCACTCCCCCCTCCCCCCTGGACTCCCTGCAAAGGTGTGAGGATGCCTGTGATGAAGTGGCTAATGTTGCATTTTTCCACTGGGCGGCCACTATTTGGAGCCACCTCTCCTGGCCCCCGGGGCACCCCTGCCTGTGCTCCGCAGGTTCCTGCCTGATCAGCGGACGGGGCTGCTTGGGGTTGAACTGGCAGCGGAGGAGGTACCTGGCTGCTCATTTTGACGCATGTCCCTAATTGACTGAACAAGCTCAGAGAGCACGTGCCGCACCGCGGCGAGTTCAGCACAGATGTCCTTTGTGGAGGACTGTATTGCAGCCTTCACAGTCTCTGCGCATTGCTGCATTCCTGCCCTTGCACCCCCACATTCTGCCACATGCTCATTCAGGAGTGAGGAGAGTTGGTGCTGCCGTGTGATAATCTCCTCCAACGACTGTTGATTTTTCTGGGCCATGGATATTGCCAGTGGTGTTTCCATTGGGCTGCTCACCTCCTGCACATCTGGCACTGAGCATGGAGAGCCTGGCCAAGACTCATCATCTAATTGCCCCTGTGTGGCATCTTCATTCTGGCTGCTTTGGGACAGGTAGGGGGAATGAGGGTGGGCAGTGGGGGGTCCTACAACGATCTCCTCATCATTCCCTGCATCACTGTCAGAGGAAGCTGCAATGGCAGCAATCTCCCCGATTGTGCTGCTTCCTGCAGACACAGTCCCTTCTGTGGCCACCAGTTGGTGTATGTCTGCTGCTGCTGCTGGTACCGTGCTGCTTGCTGTGGTGCCTGTCAGTGCCCTGTCCTATGTTTTTCCCACAGATTTTGGCTGCTGTGGGGGTTTGGACTGTACAGCTGAGGTGGAGGGTTGGTGTGCTGGCACTGCGGTCCTGGCCTTCTTGGCAGGTGTGGTGGCAGTAGTGTCTTCCTCGTCGAGGTCGGAATGGGAGCCTGTGGTGGAGCAAAGGAGGGAAAGTGTTATTGATGGGTCTGCGGACATTGAGCGGTCATAGTGATGACTGGCATCATTTTGATTACTAGATGCTGCACATTGGCGGCAGGGACATACAGGTTGTCTCCCTTTTGTGTGGAAGTAGCATGGAGGTATGTGGGTGCATACAGTTAGGGTGTGCATACTGCATGTGTACAGGGTGGAGGTCAGAAATGGCTGTAGGCGTCTTCTGCTGATGTGTCACATTAACACTATTAGGCAACATTGTGCTTCCCATGAATATGTACTTCAGTGACTTTTGCATGGCTTGATTTGAGGCATCTACCTGCATCGCCTGATGTCGGGGCTCCTCTCTCCATTTCTCCTACCCCCTCGATGCTCTCGATGCAGATTGTAGAGGCACAGATTTCCTCCCAGGGCTGCAATTTTATTGGGGACTCTGATCCTCCGCCGGTTGCCATGCCCATGTTCCTGTTGGCAGACAGGATGCTCCTAACGCGGAGCCAGAGATCATCCCACCGCTTACGGCACTGTCTCGTGTTGCGGGGTGCTGTCCCTACTGCACTGACCCGCTGTGCAACTAGGGCCCATATGGCCATCTTCTGTGCGATTGCCGGTCTGGTCATTTGGGTGGAAAAGACTACAGCGGCGTTTTCCTGGAGGGTCTCCGCCAACATGTTCAGCTCTTCCCTACTGAAACGGTCCTGCCGCTGGTGATCACAACTTTTCTTGACAACTTTAGGCATTTTCTCAAAGGGTAGATGTAGCTGATGTTTTGTGCCGGTTCTCAGGGTCAGATGTCCACTGGTTGCGGAGGATGCCAATGGATTGTGTTTTTTAAGATGGCCGCCGTGCTCTTTCCCGTTCTGCCGCGATGACGCAACTTTCGGTTCCGCGTATTTGCAGTCACCGCTAATTGCGGTCACCGTTAATTGCGGTCACCGCTAATATCGGTGGGCAGCGTGGCGGTAGTGCACCTTGCGCGGCATACGATGCCGGTAGGTGCCGTTTTCGGGGCGTTACCGGCATGGCGCAGTTTACATTACCGGCATGGCGCAATGCTCATGCCCGATGGGTCGTAATGTGCCGCTTTTTGCGGCTTCAGGCCAGCATGGACACGTTAGTTGCGCCATGCCGGTAATGTACATTACTTACCGCCAGGGTCGTAATGAGGGCCCATGTCTCGAAATTTCGCACATACAATGAAGAAGCCTTGTGGGTGAAACTGATGACCAGTGATACAACAGCACTGGTGATAGCTGTTGTTTCTTTAATCTGTAAGATCCTCCCTCAACAGGCAGACCAGATCACGACTAAGTAGGGTAATGATCCAGAAACCAAATTTGCCTCGGCAGAAAGTCCTACGAGAATTTAGCTAACCAACTAAAGGACGACGGAGGGAAAAGTTTGAATCAATAAAGAGAGACTGAAGAAAAAGTCTTCTTCATATGTTTCTGTTTTGTAAAAATTGTAAATCAATTAAATCAAATAAAAAAATAAAAATGGTAAAAAGACTGTATTCCTAAACCGCTCACTGTTACTGCTCCGGTGTTCAAACGCCCGTGGTTTGCGCATGTGTGAGTTTATGTAGCCTGTTATTGGAATTAAAGGCACAGTGATGCAATCTTCCTGAAACAACTTGAAGCAGCAAAAAATCAAACGCCTGGTACACAGGTAACACAAACAATAGCTAATCCCCCACACTAACGTGAGATGGGGGTTTAGATTCTATTAAAGACAAGGAGGCGATTATTATGCATTACAATCTTTACTCTGAAACCACAGCAGCAAAGAAAATACTTTTACAAAGAAAAAAAAAAAAAAAAAGTTTCCACAACACAACTAGATAGAGTTCAATGTCAATGTATGGGGAACTCCCCAATCCATCATGGAGGACAGGTCATGCCCTGCAGGGGACCAATGAGCAGGGACCCTCTTCTATATATGTCCATTACTCTAACCCCAACCCCTCTTTCTGCAGCTGTCTTGCACCAGAAGTCCAATGAAACGTTTGAACTGCGTAGCGCGGAGAAAGAATCCATCGAAACTGGAGATCTCCACCTTCCCGCAGCCTGAATCCATGCCGAAGTTCTTCTGGATAGGACTTCTCATCCAAAATCACGCACTCCACAACTTGTTACTGCGAGCCACACTCCTGATCAGAACCTCAACTCGTGGCTGTAAGAACAACAAACAAGAAGGGTGGGTGGTTGGGAAAAACAACAAACCAAAGAATGTTCTCTCTTGAACCACCTGTGTACATGCGTGTCACAATTGTCATATCACATCATATCCAGGGTGGGTGGGTGGGATAATAATCGCCTCCTTGTCTTTAATAGAATCTAAACCCCCATCTCACGTTAGTGTGGGGGATTAGCTATTCTATGACAAGACAGGAGGCTCATATTATGCAAGTTCAAAGCCCTTGCATCTTATTAGTACAACATGATCCATACAATAGAGCCAATATAATAAAATATAATAAAATAATAGGAAAGGAAAAAACATTTTTATGCTTTCATGAAATCAATCAGCTGATCGCAAGAGAATTGACCAAGACTAGTTTGCCCGAAAACTGTCTTATAAGGCATCGTCAAATGCAAGAAAACAGGAAATTGTGCCAATTCCAGTGTTCTTTACAGGCCGCCAAAACCAACTGGTTAAAGAGGGGAAAAACCCTTAAACAAAGTTTTCCTACTAATAGGATAGGACAAAAACTCCTCTGTAAAAAAACGCCTCTGTTGTCCAATAAAACATTTAAAACATTTAAATTAATATCATCTTTGGGAACCTAGAAAGCAAACCAAAGAAAATAAGCACAGAGCTCTCCTGGAGATAAAGAAAAAGTACCCCAAAGGGGGAAAGTCTTTTAGGTTCCATCCCATGCATTAAAGGAAGATATTGCATTAGGATCAGGGCATGTCACATAACTACACTGGGGAACCAAGAGGGAAAGACAAATCTTCAAAAGGTAAAATGGGAGTAAAAATCATTTTATAAATTTGTAACAGGATGACCCATCCTGAGCAGAGCTGAAAAACCATAGACTTAACCCACAATTGTCTTCAGACATATGTGTATATTAATGAGGGATGTCCTCTGGAGGCCGAAGCAGAATGGAAGAGAGGGGCCCCCCTGAGAAGCTAAACCTGTCAAACCGCCAACCGGAGACCGTCAGACCTTCCGAACACTTGAAGAAGAACTCTGCAACCATGACAAGAAGCAGATATTTACAAACCTGATCCTTAAGAGGCCAAACCTGGCAAGGAGAAAAAATGTATCTTACATCCAATCGCTACCATCATAGTGACATCCAATTCCAAGTCTTAGCAAGACTCTAAACTGCAAAGAAGCGATCACTAAATAGTTAAACTGAAGCTGCACACCAGAAGAGGACTAACCTCTATTTCAGTCAAATTGGAGAGCCTTGAAGCTCACAGCACCCTGAGCTGGCACCTTATTGTAAAAACAAACTCTTGTGAAAACCCAAAGGTCCACCTGCCATGCAGGTGACTAGGAGAAGCAAGTCATTAACTGAATATAAATATCCCAGCCCTCTGGGAATCGTACTGGCAGACACCTTCTGACAGTTAATGTAGAGACGCTGGAACACATTGTGATAGAGGGTCATGATAACTTGGAAGGGAGATTAGTATCACTCCCAGACCCCTCTATCTCACCAAGGGGAATATTGAGCCTTCACAAATGAGGAGAACCTTCCCCCACTTAACCAGGGGAAAAACCTTGCAACCCAGAAGAAGGCTACCCTGAGGACCACATTACAACCCCGCTTTTAACACCCTTAAGAGAAATAAATACACTCTAACCAACCCCCTGACCGCGGACAGGCTCCGCTTAACCTGTTGAAATACCAGGAATAGCGCAAAGGAAAGTAACTGACGGGAGGGAAATGCTTAGTGCGAGTCTGCACTGGCCCTGAGTCTGAAATCCTGTAAAAGAAAAACCGGAAAAACCATCGGGCGATACTCCACGTGGTGTATATCATGATACAATATCCCCCAAGGATGACGAGCATGGGAATGAGGGGGAAAGATCTCAGGGAAAAATGATCAATGCCTCGTAAATACAGGTTGTGAAAGAAATCTGGGACCACTGTCCCCTCCAACCCGAGATCTGAGTCTCTGTATTCGTGTGAGGCTGACTGGCCACTAAGGGAATCAGGGAAAAAAGAAAATGAAGCACATTGTCCATAGCAATACAGTACTACGAACCCTCAGGTATATGAGTGGTGCATATCACTATTACGAACGGTGTGTGACGTGAAGTGTTCACTTATCGATCTCAGCAGGATAAAATACTTATTTAGACCTCTCCAAAATTAGGAACCTGTATCAGTAGGGTCAGTACGGATGAGAAAAAACCAGCACCCTAATCGGTGCACTGTAGAAAATGTATATGTCTATATATATATACACAACAAAAGAGATTAAGCAACGCTCTTGAGGGTACAAAAGCCTGCCTGAACTCCTCGAGCAGAGGAGAAAGTGCAACACACTGCCAGACGGTTAGTTGAACCACAGGCCAAGATTTGGGAGGAAAACCCATGGGGCAAGCGCCCTAAAGTTATTGTTTGGCAACTCGTATATCTGATATCATCAAGTGTTTCCCAAACACTTTCTCCAAGTAGAACACGGTTGCTCAATTTGCCATGCAACAAAACTGAACAGTTACCCACGAGCTGACCCTGTCTCCACCAACAGTTCAATAGTAAAAAGAATGTCCAATGGGACAAATAGTAAGGGAAACCCCGTCCCCACTATAGAGAGCCTCCAGCCCTGCAGACCTCAACAGAGGCATAACGCATCATCTGTTTCTTCCTCATGATGGGAGAAAATACAGCAGCTTAATCAGCACAGGTGTTGGGTGGAGCAATTGATATCGGGGAAAGCAAGACCTAAGGAAGGACTGAGTTGTCCTGAAACTAACTACGGTAAAGGGCGACAGAAGTTTAACTAAAAGACGAAGGTTAACACCAGTGTCTATAGAGGAAGGTACAACCCCCCACATGGGTCTGTTTTACCACAACCTCCACACACTCTTTTCTTTAAAGTACTTAATAAATTATATAAAATAGACATATAAAATATCCAAAGAAGAGGGGTTACGCCCTCACAGGGGTCCAACCCCCCCGGCCCTTCTATAAGCTGCTACTTACCGAGCTATCCGGGCCACTGACAATTCTGAACACTCCAATGTGTTCCATTCATCACTTAAACATAATGTTTAGCAAAAGAGAGCACTGGGCAAGTGCACCTTAACTGCTCACCCTAGCAGGGTGTGGCAACCAGCAGTACACGAGGGGATCCCTCGCCGCAGAATCCAGGCAAAGCCTGAAACCAAGCAGGCTACGGTGTGCTTACCGAAATAATGACATCTGCCATATGCAGCATCTAAACAGACTGCTAACCATAAGGGAGGAATACCCTGAGCAATTGTGCCTTCAACTGTTTGCCCGAGCAGGGCGTGATAACCAGCAGTACACGAGGGGTAACCTTGCATTAGAACTGAGGTAGAAACCTGAAACCAAACAGGTTATGGCACACAAACCGTTAAGGTAATCACCAACGCCATATGCAGCACACCGACAAAGTTGCCAACTTTAAGTGAGGAATACACTGATGAAGTGTACCTCAACTGCTCACCCTAGCAGGGTGTGGAACCATCAGTATATGAGGGATCACCTCGCAGAAACACAAGCCAATCCTGCCACCGAGCAGGTGACGGTACCATTCCAGAGCACCACCAGAGTACCTGAAACTGGTCACCCCCGCAGGGTGTGGAAACCAGCAGTATACGAGGGGTTAACCTCCCCATAGAATTCAGGCAGAACCTGAAGCTAAACCGGGTATAGCACTTACCAAGAAGGCAAAGCACCCTTCAGTAGGCGAACTGGTGTTAATATATACTGAAAATATCAATTTAAACACAAAATAAAATATCAATTTTAAATATATATATGTATCATATGAATAAATATAAACATTAATGTGAATACCTATAAATAAATACACATTCGCATCCACATGTGTATACCGCCAAAGGCGGGCAGCGAACCGAGGCCCCTCGGCCTGGTAAACCTGCAAACCTGCAAACCAGCACTCCTTGAGCTATGCCTCTTGTGGGCTGAAACATCCCTCACCACCATAGAACTATATAAATTAAATGTAGAAATACAAGCGTTTCACTCTAAAAAGAGGACACAGCTGCCCTTTTCAGGAATGCTCATGGAAGTTACTCCCATCAAAGGAGGGCCTAGCAAACTGCCCCCCCCCAGCCGGATCCCCAGGACAGGCCTAGCCTGTATGCAACTAATGACAATGCGCATGTAAACATAAAAACACACACACGCGACGTGCGGGAAGTTAATGAGTAAAAGAAGCTGCAGCCTATACAGTCATGGAAAAAATGCGCGCAGGTTCCTACTGCCGCTTACATAATGAACTTGTAGAAAGACAAAAACAAAACTTCCTCTCAAGTGAAAAGAATTTCAAGCGTTCCCAAACCACCTGTGGGAAACTTGCGCTGGCTCTGGGGCTGGGGCAGCTGCTAAAAATAACACTGCCTGGAGGGAAAGAATTTCACACATAGCCGCAGCCTGATTAGAAGGCCTCTCAGGGCTGAAGAAATATAAACAAACACTGCAGAAGCAGAAGGCTCCCAGCGGAGCATTACAAAGCATGAATGTGACCTGCAGGTCAGCGTTCGCACACGAACACGGCACTCAGCCAGTTACCAACGGAACATGAAAAATACATGACCATTTCCACAGTACAGTGTAATAAAACCCCAAACTCATCAAAATAACATTAATAACATAAATAAATAGCACTCTAAACTCCATAAATTCAACACGAAGTCAAGAACTAGGAGGAGTGACTTAGCTTGTGGATTTCAGCAGCAAAGAAAGAGGGGTTGGGGTTAGAGTAATGGACATATATAGAAGAGGGTCCCTGCTCATTGGTCCCCTGCAGGGCATGACCTGTCCTCCATGATGGATTGGGGAGTTCCCCATACATTGACATTGAACTCTATCTAGTTGTGTTGTGGAAACTTTTTTTGTTTGTAAAAGTATTTTCTTTGCTGCTGTGGTTTCAGAGTAAAGATTGTAATGCATAATATGAGCCTCCTGTCTTGTCATAGAATTTCCGCCCTCACTTTGCGCAGGACAATTTCCGCCCTCACTACCGACGCGTAGTCGGTAGTTGAAATTAAAGGCACAGTCCTGCAATTTTCCTGAAACAACTTGAAGCTGAAAAAAAAAACATCTGGTACACAGGCAACACAGAAACACTTTCCGCCCTCACCTATACATTTATCATTGCGGCGCTGGCAGTTATCTGTAGTCTGGGAGGCCCGTGAGGCAACCCAGACAATGTTGTTAATTGCTGAAGTGAGCCAGAGCTCAGCTCCACGCCATTACTGCCTCATGGTCTGGGTCCTTCTCACCTTTCCGTTGCCTACACAAGCCTCTGCTGCTCTCCAGCACCACGCCTGCCTGTGCTGTTATCCTGAGTAGTCTGCACTTGCAGGTGGCGGTCTTAAATGTGTGTTGTGCGTGCAGCATCGCACGATCCCAGGGATCTCTGGGAAATGTAGTTTGGGGCCTCCAGGAGCCGCAACGCAAGGCCTTAACAGCCTTTATGTGATTGACGCAGCCCCAGACAGAGTCCCGAGCCCTGCTCTGACATGCGGATTACATAAGTTTCTTGCACATCATTTATTGCGTCATAGTTCATGCATTAAGACTCAAACATCTGTTATATTGGTTTAACCAAGGTTTAATCGTGGCCCTTTGTGATGACACTTGTGCAATTGCAGACAGGCGGTCTCGTTTCACATTTAGTTACATGGGTGACACAAATTATTTTAGAAATGGGCATTCTAATGAGCATATTGCCGTGCGTGTCTACGGACCCATTCTAAGAAGTGACTGCGTGGTCGCGCATGTTTAAGCGCGCAATTAGGTAAGTTAACAATGTATCAGAAAATACACATACTCCCTGCAGCGCTAGGGGTGGTCGTATTTACTCGACGTGCCCCCACCAATTTCTTGCCAGTATATCCCCTCTCACAGTCTGTCTTTCCATGAGTTTGCACATGAAATTGCCTCACCAAACGTGGTGCATGCACTGCTTCCTCCGGTTCTCATGAACACTCCGCCAGTCCATAACCAAGCCAGATACCACAAGCGTTGCTGTCTCCTCCTGGAATCCGAAATCCATTTTACTTCATACTCTGCTTGTCCATCCTTCATGATGGCTGGTGGTCTCCTGGAACAGACCGCTGCAGCTGCAGGTTTAATCAGAGACACTTGGAAAACCAGATGTATCTTCAAATTGTTAGATAACCTTAAACACCTAGCTGTCTGTGATGCACATTTTTCAATCTAGTATGGCCCAATAAACCAGGGTGCAAATTTGCGAAGTCCTACCAATTTTACATTTCAGGTGAATAACCACACTCTGTCCCCCACCTTGTACCTAGGCGCGCTTTGGCGTTTCTTATCTGCCTGAGCCTTGTAGGTGGCTTTAGCTTTCTCTAAATTGTACTGTGCCTTTGGCCTTATGTCAAGAAGCAGCTGTTTTTCGTTCTTGGAGAGCGGGACTCCGCGATGATTCAGGCAATGTTTCTGGTATCATATTCTGTTCATGCCCATAAAAGACACTCGTTAGGAGCCATAACCAATGATGCATGTTCTGTGTTATGCCAACTGCAAGGCTCACACCCATGATGACATACCATCCCCTAAATAACACTGGATGTACTGGTCCAATGTCTGATTAACCCTTTCTGTCTACCCATCCATTTGGCAATGGTAGCTGGTCGATAGTGCACAAATGATTCCTAAAATGCTGCAAAAAGCATGCCAACATTGTAGTCCTCTATCAGATACAATACACTGAGCAGCCCATGTAACCTTACAATATGCTGCAAGAACAATTCAGCCGACTAACTGGCACGAGGAACTCCAAGTGAGCCTGCTTTGAAAAATAGTGTACCACAACCAGAATGGTATCATGTTAGTTATCCTTTGGAAGATCTGTAATGAAATCCATAGAAACATGAGTCCTTGGACTCTTGAGTGTAGGCAAGGGCTGTACCGATCCCATTCATTCGGAGTGAACTGCCTTACTCTGCATACAAGTCTCGAATTCTTGAATGTACATGTGCATATCTTTCTTCATGTCTGGCCACCCGAAATATTTTTCCAACATGCACTTGGTCTTTCGCTCCCCAGATTGCCCTGCCAAAGGTGATCTGTGACACCAATATAGATCCTTCTCCTGCAATTCCTCAGTGGGCAAGTACAACCATCCTGAATTATATGGAAGACCTACAAGTGCTGTCCGGGAAGTGTGACTAGCCACCCAGAACTTTAATTCCTTCTTCCCATACTCTTGCGCACTTGTCCTAACAGGTTCTCAATAATCTTGTCCGGAGGAATAGTAGCTTTCACCTCCGGAATCACATTTTCTAAATGTTGCTACCTGGTCAACACATCCGCCTTCCCATTTTTCCTTCTTGGGCGATATGTTACCACAAAATCGAACTCATTAAAGTATTGGGACCATCTTATTTGTCTCAGGTTTAGTGTCTGAGCTAATGTTTACGGTTTGTCACTACTGTCATTTAATGTCTGGCTCCTAACAAACAATGGACCTCATTGCGAGTCTGGCGGTAACCGCAACAGTAAAACCGCCTGGTTACCGCCAGACTCGTATCACCATTCCGCCTCCGTGACTCCCGGAAATACCAGGGCAGTACGACCCTGGTGTCCTGGGAATCCCGGAGGCAGAATGGTGTAAATCCCCATTCCCATTGAGTCCCGAACGCTCCCACCCACTTTGACCACTGGAGGAAACCAATTTTTTACTGTCACCTTGTTCAGGGTGCGATAATCGATACACATTCTGAGTGTACCTTCTTTCTTTGGCACAAAAAATAAGGGACAAAATACTGGTGAGGTAGAATGCCAGACACACCCTCTCTCTAGCATGTCATCTAGATATTCCTTCAAGTGTTCGTTCTCTGCCTCAGTGAGAGTATAAATCTGACTACAAGGCAACCGAGCACCTCGTCCCAATTCTATTACACAATCGTATGCTCTATGTGGTGCCAATATCTCAGTCCCCCCTTGTCAAATACCTCTGCATACATCCTATACTGGTGAGGAAGAACTCTCAACTGCCTTACCAGTTGCTGTACCTGAGCCCCCTCTGCCAAGAATGTGGCCAGGCCCATCAGATCCTGGGCATGCGACTTACACCACTGAGAATCAAAGGACATGCCTTGTTTAGCCCAGTTAATCACAGGGTTATGCTTAACTAACCAGGGCATACCCAGAATGAGACCAAACTGAGGGGCTGCCATCAGGTGAAAAGTAATTTCCTCCTCATGCCCGGATGAACATACCATCTGCAACAATTGTGTCTGTCATGTGATAGGTCCAGGTGTTAATGGGGCTCCATCTATGATTGTACTTTTCTGCTAGTGTAGTGCCTATGAAGTTTTCTGTGGCACCTGAGTCCACCATTGCTGACACAATTTGTTTGGTCAAAACAAAAAACAGATTCACCAAAATATACAAGTGTGGTGTTGTACCCTGCATAGTATATTGCCCCCCAACAAGGGAACTTAGATTCAAGTTGGCCCGACACCCCTGTTCCCCCTAGGGTCGAGCCTGTCCTTTTCCCACCTCTTGTTTCTATCTGATCACAAGCCTTTCTGGGGAGTATTGGGACAATTTTGAATACAATTTCCTGATTGACCACAATACAAGCAAAGATTGTTTGCCTTTCTTTTCTCCTCTCATTCCATACTGCATCCTCAATAACGCAGTCTCAAATATTTACACCGTTCCTAGTTCAGAAGCATTCAAACCACAGTAGTCCACCATGTGTAGCAGTTCCTGCACGTGAAATCTAGATATACTTTTATCATTGCTATGCTGGCACTTATCTGTAGTCCGGGAGCCCCGTGAGGCAACCCGGACAATACTGTTAATTGCAGAATTGCCTGCCCGTGCTGTGATACTCAATAATCCGCACCTAGCAAGGGCGGTGGTGGTCTTAAATGTGCAGCTGCTTAGTTGAGCATGCAGCATCGCGTGATACCAGGAATGTCTGGGAAATGTAGTTCACAGACTCCGGGAGCCACAAGGCCATAATGGCCTTAATGCAATGGATGCAGCCCCAGACTGAGTCCCGAGGCCCAGTCTGACATGCCCCCACCAATTTCTTGACAACCTTGCCCCTCCAGACACACAGTCACCTTTTGGAATCCTGTGCCCCTCCAGGCATACAGTCACCTCCAGGAATATGATCCTCCAGTCACACAGTGGTCTGCTCGAATAATGTGATCCTCCGGTCACAGTGACCTCCTGGAACACTGCGCCCCTCCAGGCACACAGTCACCTCTTGGAATACTGTGCCTCTACAGGCATACAATGATCTCCTGGAATACTGTGCCCCTCCAGGCATACAGTGACCTCCTGGAATAATATTATCCTCCAGGCACACAGTGACCTCCTGAAATACTGTGCCCCCCCCCAGTCATACAGTGACCTCCTGGAATAATATTATCCGCCAGGCATACAGTGACCTCCTGGAATACTGTGATCCTCCAGTCACAGTAACCTCCTGAAATACTGTGCCCCCCAGTCATACAGTAACCACCTGGAATAATGTGATCCTCCAGGCACACAGTGATCTCCTGGAATACTGTGCTCCTCCAGGCACACAGTCACTTCCTGGAATACTGTGCCCCTCCAGGCACACAGTTGCCTCCTGGAATACTGTTCCCCTCCAGGCACACAGTCGCCTCCTGGAATACTGTGCCCCTCCAGGCACACAGTTGCCTCCTGGAATACTGTGCTCCTCCAGGCACACAGTCGCCTCCTGGAATACTGTGCCCTTCCAGGCACACAGTCGCCTCCTGGAATACTGTTCCCCTCCAGGCACACAGTCGCCTCCTGGAATACTGTGCTCCTCCAGGCACAGAGTGACCTCCTGGAATACTGTGCCCCTCCAGGCACACAGTCCCCTCCTGGAATACTGTGCTCCTCCAGGCACACAGTCACTTCCTGGAATACTGTGCCCTTCCAGGCACACAGTCGCCTCCTGGAATACTGTGCCCCTCCAGGCACACAGTCGCCTCCTGGAATACTGTGCTCCTCCAGGCACAGAGTGACCTCCTGGAATACTGTGCCCCTCCAGGCACACAGTCCCCTCCTGGAATACTGTGCTCCTCCAGGCACACAGTCACTTCCTGGAATACTGTGCCCCTCCAGGCACACAGTTGCCTCCTGGAATACTGTTCCCCTCCAGGCACACAGTCGCCTCCTGGAATACGGTGCCCCTCCAGGCACACAGTCGCCTCCTGGAATACTGTGCTCCTCCAGGCACACAGTCACCTCCTGGAATACTGTGCCCCTCCAGGCACACAGTTGCCTCCTGGAATACTGTTCCCCTCCAGGCACACAGTCGCCTCCTGGAATACTGTGCCCTTCCAGGCACACAGTCGCCTCCTGGAATACTGTGCCCCTCCAGGCACACATTCGCCTCCTGGAATACTGTGCTCCTCCAGGCACAGAGTGACCTCCTGGAATACTGTGCCCCTCCAGGCACACAGTCGCCTCCTGGAATACTGTGCCCGTCCAGGCACACAGTCGCCTCCTGGAATACTGTGCCCCTCCAGGCACACAGTCGCCTCCTGGAATACTGTGCTCCTCCAGGCACAGAGTGACCTCCTGGAATACTGTGCCCCTCCAGGCACACAGTCCCCTCCTGGAATACTGTGCTCCTCCAGGCACACAGTCACTTCCTGGAATACTGTGCCCCTCCAGGCACACAGTTGCCTCCTGGAATACTGTTCCCCTCCAGGCACACAGTCGCCTCCTGGAATACGGTGCCCCTCCAGGCACACAGTCGCCTCCTGGAATACTGTGCTCCTCCAGGCACACAGTCACCTCCTGGAATACTGTGCCCCTCCAGGCACACAGTTGCCTCCTGGAATACTGTTCCCCTCCAGGCACACAGTCGCCTCCTGGAATACTGTGCCCTTCCAGGCACACAGTCGCCTCCTGGAATACTGTGCCCCTCCAGGCACACATTCGCCTCCTGGAATACTGTGCTCCTCCAGGCACAGAGTGACCTCCTGGAATACTGTGCCCCTCCAGGCACACAGTCGCCTCCTGGAATACTGTGCCCCTCCAGGCACACAGTTGCCTCCTGGAATACTGTTCCCCTCCAGGCACACAGTCGCCTCCTGGAATACGGTGCCCCTCCAGGCACACAGTCGCCTCCTGGAATACTGTGCTCCTCCAGGCACACAGTCACCTCCTGGAATACTGTGCCCCTCCAGGCACACAGTTGCCTCCTGGAATACTGTTCCCCTCCAGGCACACAGTCGCCTCCTGGAATACTGTGCCCTTCCAGGCACACAGTCGCCTCCTGGAATACTGTGCCCCTCCAGGCACACATTCGCCTCCTGGAATACTGTGCTCCTCCAGGCACAGAGTGACCTCCTGGAATACTGTGCCCCTCCAGGCACACAGTCGCCTCCTGGAATACTGTGCCCCTCCAGGCACACAGTTGCCTCCTGGAATACTGTTCCCCTCCAGGCACACAGTCGCCTCCTGGAATACGGTGCCCCTCCAGGCACACAGTCGCCTCCTGGAATACTGTGCTCCTCCAGGCACACAGTCACCTCCTGGAATACTGTGCCCCTCCAGGCACACAGTTGCCTCCTGGAATACTGTTCCCCTCCAGGCACACAGTCGCCTCCTGGAATACTGTGCCCTTCCAGGCACACAGTCGCCTCCTGGAATACTGTGCCCCTCCAGGCACACATTCGCCTCCTGGAATACTGTGCTCCTCCAGGCACAGAGTGACCTCCTGGAATACTGTGCCCCTCCAGGCACACAGTCGCCTCCTGGAATACTGTGCCCCTCCAGGCACACAGTCGCCTCCTGGAATACTGTGCCCCTCCAGGCACACAGTCGCCTCCTGGAATACTGTGCTCCTCCAGGCACAGAGTGACCTCCTGGAATACTGTGCCCCTCCAGGCACACAGTCCCCTCCTGGAATACTGTGCTCCTCCAGGCACACAGTCACTTCCTGGAATACTGTGCCCCTCCAGGCACACAGTCGCCTCCTGGAATACTGTGCCCCTCCAGGCATACAATCATCTACAAACACAGCAAAACATTAAAGCTGTTAATTTTAAGAAAGGCTTCCATCGCCTCTTTGCCTTAAAAAAATCAAATGCACACATGAGCCCCCTCCCCACAGATGTGCACATCCGAGCGGAGGGGGCTGATGTGCGCACTTGATTTTTGTTAGGCAGAGCGGTGAGGGGACCCTTTCCTGATTGGCAGCATTAAAGCTTTGTAGCTGCTAGTTTCAATAGAGGCTTCCATTGCTTCTCTTCCTCACATCAGCAGCCCCCACCCCACACCTGTGAGCCAACATAAAACAGCGTTATGTGTGCTTTCACATCTGGAGGGAGGTGGCTGGCTCGCACACTGCTTTTTCTCTTGCAGAGAGGCGAGGGAAGCCTTTCCTGAAAGTAGCGCTGTCAAAGGGTGTTGCATGTATGCTTGTTATGTCTGTATGCATGTTTGCAAGGAGAGTGTATATGTGTTATGGAATGTGTGTGAATGAGTGTACGATGTATGGGGGTTGGGCACGCGTGTTGATGAGCAAGTGTACAGTGAATGGGGGTGTAAGTGAATGGTATGTTTAGATGAGTGAGTGAATATTGTGTAATTGTGTGTGCGTGCGTGTGTGTGCGCGCTTATGTGTAATGCTGGGCCGAGGCGCTGATTTGGCAGGTAGAGGGGGTTGGAGAGTGACGGGTGGGGAAGGGGGATTTCGCTAAACATGCCACGTTGGTGGGCATCATGATTAAGTAAGCATGATATGTGTTATGTGGCTAGAATGGCACTGTGGTGCAGCCAGTCTAGTCATTTACTATAGAAGCAGGATTGTTGTTGTTTGCTGGCCGTCTATGATGAAGTAGGCCTGACATGTTATTATGTGGCTAGACTGGCATGTTGGTGCAGCTAGTCTAGCTATTTCTTTCTGTGGCTTGACATGTTTTACTGGGCATCTCTTGTAAAGTAAGCATTTAAGTGTTTTTAAATGTCTAGAATGGCCCACATTGCGCAGCCATTTTGTTTTCTTATTGTGATATGGCATTTTTAATGGCAAAGCCACCAGAAGTATGTCCTTACATTGGAATGCTGCCATATATTGGCAGAGCCCACATGGACATGTTTTCTCAAAATGTAATTACTGGCATTAGGCCCAAAGTAAGCATGAGTGTGTTCATACATGGGAGTATTGGCATATAATGGTGTAATGAACAGAAATGTATGTTTTTTTATCTCATGTGGAAGTTGGATTTGTGACACACTGCACTACACAGCGTAGTAGATGGCACTAACACTGGCACACAGCGTAGTAGATGGTGCTAAAACCAGCGCACAGCATAACAGATTTCCATTTATGGGTTATTTTCCCTCCAGTTGTGTACACCCCCCCACACCTCCCTCCCCCCAAACATTTTGCTGTTGTCTGACCATCTTAGCCTTACTTTTGCCAGTGGAGCCCAGCCCTCAGCTGCACTCCTCTGGGCTTTTGCTCACTTCTTATGGGGAAACTGACATGCCCTTAAGACAGTCAGTACTAGGAGAATTTGATTCCCTTAGTCTTTCACTTTGTTGCTATTTCTTAGTAACATTTTATCAGTGCACAAAGTACCTTACAGTACAGTGCGCTGGGGTCCATTTTTCAATTTAGAAGCCCTAGACACCCTCAAAGGATTTTTGGTGAAGGTACAGGTGTGCCTTGGACAGAGCTGGTGGCAGCTGTTACCTTTTATGTATTTTCAACTCATTTCAGTGCTCCAAACCTTGTTTACTGTGTTTGGCACAGGACATTGGCCAGTGCCTAAAATGGCCATGCCACAAGGTCCTTTGTTCTGTCCTTTGGCCATCTTGTCCCCTTGCCTCCCCAGGTCGGTTAAAATTCCTCATTTGATCATGCAGACCCCCATGCAAACTGAAGCTTTCACAGGATTCTGCATGTCTTGTGTGTGTGCCTCCAGGATGTGGGCTGGAACCCTCTATTTTCAATACACATCCTGGGTGCCAGGATGTCTGGTGGGCTGGGATGACTGGGACCACCATGGTCTGTGATTGATTCACGTCTGGGATGGCTGTATTCGAGCAGATCTCCGATTGGAGATCTGTGAAGGAGATTTTGGTTAAGAGAAGGCATTTTACACCCATTCCAGGTCAATCTTCTGAGCTCACACCGAATTTAGTAAAGGAGCCAAGTATCCAAAATCAACTAAGTAGATATGTGGAACCGATGGTGACCCACTGGAAGGTTTGGCACCCTGAGCCCGCTGTTGTCCCGTCGGACCCCCTGTTTCTGATCGAACCTAGAAGTTCAGCAATTGCGCTTCGACCCATTGGAATAGTGGGACCAACTATTCTCGGCACCTTCTGCTTAACCTGTAAGGAAGCCTTTTCGGAAGTGTTCCTGGACCGCCCAGTGAACTGACCAGCGCATTCAGGACCTTTGCCCTGGAACCGCTGCCGTCTTGAATTGACACTTGAGCCTATTGATACTGTAAACTCTGGGCATAAGGCACTCTTCTGGTGAGTTTCGTACACCTAGCATTCCTAGGTCTGAAATTAGGAGAGTACGCCTGAACCCGAGTATACACGGTCACTGTGTCGCCCAGCTGTGGTGACAAACTTTGTGGGTGCCTTGCTGCTGTGCCACCCTGCGCCCTTAGACTTGCTGCAGTGGAACTGTCCCGATCCCCTCACCAGGAGCGGATAAATCGCCACTGTCCCACCATGGAATCATTCTCGGAACGCAGTCCCTGGAAGCCGCATAGCCGTGCAACTGCAGGATTTGAACCTGCGACCGAAGTGGACTCAACTGCCAAAGTTTGGTCCAGAGTGCGCCAAGGGTCGGTGAGTACTTGCAAACCTTACCGGTGGCCCCTGGCGCATCCATCCATTTTTATGCATGAGTGTCCCCTGAGGGCCACTCTTCTTTATCGAGGTAGCCTGTGCTACCGAGCTATTCCCAATTCTTGGATCCTGTTCTGCCCTCTTGGGGAGACCCTCCTCAAATAGTGGGAACTTATTCTTCACTGCCTCACCCACCTTCCTAAGTGCTGCAGCCCCTGAAAGAGACCCCGTTTCAACTTAACTGCACGATCCCGTGCGCCAGCACCAAAAGTACTTTTGAGCTCAAGGCTCCACTCATCTTAGGGACTGGACTGCCTCTTAGCTAGGGTGGTAATTGTGAAGGACTGCCACACAGATATCCCTGTTGGCCATTGGTTACTGTATATATGTTTTCTAGATTAGTGTTGAGTTGGTTTTGTTATTACTGCTGAATATTTACTTCATATTTTACTTAAAATGCCTTTCATAAATGTAGATATATTTTTAATATACACCTGACTGAGAGTAATTTGTGTTATTGTTTACTGTGTGTGCTCATTGTGGGCTTTCGATCACCCTCAGCACTCCTGGGACCTAGTCTTGGCCGCCGCCAATGCTACCACGATTGGTCTGGCTTGTCCAGAAGGTTACCCTGTTCCAAGAAACTAGGCTGGCCTTCTGAACCTCTGCCCACAAGGTCAGATTTCAGAAATCCATCTTAACAGCCAGTCACCAACAGAATTTAATTATGAGAAGGCGTTTGTGAATGGGAGGATTGTAAATGCTTTAATAGACTCTGGCAGTAAACAGACCGCGGTGAGAGCAGGATGAGCCATGCAGGAAGACCACAAGAACTCAACCCTAGTAAGGGTCACCTGCATACAGCTGGGGGATAATGAAATCTACCCACAAATACCCTTGTCTATTAGTATTTGAGGAGTGCAAATGCGTATTTCATCCGCCATCATCCCAGGACTCCCAGAAGAAGTTCTCATAGGCAGGGATTTCCCCAGGATTTCCCCAATGTGTCCACCTTTCTTCAGAACATTCCACATCCACAATATCAATGTTCACCCCGCACCCAGTGGCGGTCATAGGCAGGGACTTCCCCAATGTGTCCACCTTTCTTCAGAACATTCCACATCCACAATATCAATGTTCACCCCACACCCAGTGGCGGTCATAGGCAGGGACTTCCCCAATGTGTCCACCTTTCTTCAGAACATTCCACATCCACAATATCAATGTTCACCCCACACCCAGTGGCGGTCATAGGCAGGGATTTCCCCAATGTGTCCACCTTTCTTCAGAACATTCCACATCCTCAATATCAATGTTCACCCCACACCCAGTGGCGGTCATAGGCAGGGATTTCCCCAATGTGTCCACCTTTCTTCAGAACATTCCACATCCACAATATCAATGTTCACCTCACACCCAGTGGCGGTCATAGGCAGGGATTTCCCCAATGTGTCCACCTTTCTTCAGAACATTCCACATCCACAATATCAATGTTCACCCCGCACCCAGTGGCGGTCATAGGCAGGGATATCCCCAATGTGCCCACCTTTCTTCAGAACATTCCACATCCACAATATCAATGTTCACCCCACACCCAGTGGCGGTCATAGGCAGGGATTTCCCCAATGTGTCCACCTTTCTTCAGAACATTCCACATCCACAATATCAATGTTCACCCCCCACCCAGTGGCGGTCATAGGCAGGGATTTCCCCAATGTGCCCACCTTTCTTCAGAACATTCCACATCCACAATATCAATGTTCACCCCACACCCAGTGGCAGTCATATGCAGGGATTTCCCCGATGTGCCCACCTTTCTTCAGAACATTCCACATCCACAATATCAATGTTCACCCCACACCCAGTGGCAGTCATAGGCAGGGATTTCCCCGATGTGTCCACCTTTCTTCAGAACATTCCACATCCACAATATCAATGTTCACCCCCCACCCAGTGGCAGTCATAGGCAGGGATTTCCCCGATGTGTCCACCTTTCTTCAGAACATTCCACATCCACAATATCAATGTTCACCCCACACCCAGTGGCAGTCATAGGCAGGGATTTCCCCGATGTGCCCACCTTTCTTCAGAACATTCCACATCCACAATATCAATGTTCACCCCACACCCAGTGGCAGTCATAGGCGGGGATTTCCCCGATGTGCCCACCTTTCTTCAGAACATTCCACATCCACAATATCAATGTTCACCCCACACCCAGTGGCAGTCACAGGCGGGGATTTCCCCGATGTGCCCGCCTTTCTTCAGAACATTCCACATCCACAATATCAATGTTCACCCCCCGCCCAGTGGCAGTCACAGGCGGGGATTTCCCCGATGTGTCCGCCTTTCTTCAGAACATTCCACATCCACAATATCAATGTTCACCCAACGCCCAGTGGCAGTCACAGGCAGGGATTTCCCCCATGTGCCCGCCTTTCTTCAGAACATTCCACATCCACAATATCAATGTTCACCCCACGCCCAGTGGCGGTCACAGGCAGGGATTTCCCCGATGTGTCCGCCTTTCTTCAGAACATTCCACATCCACAATATCAATGTTCACCCCACACCCAGTGGCGGTCACAGGCAGGGATTTCCCCGATGTGTCCGCTTTTCTTCAGAACATTCCACATCCACAATATCAATGTTCACCCCACACCCAGTGGCGGTCACAGGCAGGGATTTCCCCGATGTGTCCGCCTTTCTTCAGAACATTCCACATCCACAATATCAATGTTCACCCCACACCCAGTGGCGGTCACAGGCAGGGATTTCCCCAATGTGTCCACCTTTCTTCAGAACATTCCACATCCACAATATCAATGTTCACCTCACACCCAGTGGCGGTCACAGGCAGGGATTTCCCCAATGTGTCCACCTTTCTTCCGAACATTCCACATCCACAATATCAATGTTTACCTCACACCCAGTGGCGGTCACAGGCAGGGATTTCCCCAATGTGTCCACCTTTCTTCAGAACATTCCACATCCACAATATCAATGTTCACCCCACACCCAGTGGCGGTCACAGGCAGGGATATCCCCAATGTGCCCACCTTTCTTCAGAACATTCCACATCCACAATATCAATGTTCACCCCACACCCAGTGGCGGTCACAGGCAGGGATTTCCCCAATGTGCCCACCTTTCTTCAGAACATTCCACATCCACAATATCAATGTTCACCCCACAACCAGTGGCGGTCACAGGCAGGGATTTCCCCAATGTGTCCACCTTTCTTCAGAACATTCCACATCCACAATATCAATGTTCACCCCACACCCAGTGGCGGTCATAGGCAGGGATTTCCCCAATGTGTCCACCTTTCTTCAGAACATTCCACATCCACAATATCAATGTTCACCCCACACCCAGTGGCAGTCATAGGCAGGGATTTCCCCGATGTGCCCACCTTTCTTCAGAACATTCCACATCCACAATATCAATGTTCACCCCACACCCAGTGGCAGTCATAGGCAGGGATTTCCCCGATGTGCCCGCCTTTCTTGAGAACATTCCACATCCACAATATCAATGTTCACCCCCCACCCAGTGGCATTCATAGGCAGGGATTTCCCCGATGTGTCCGCCTTTCTTCAGAACATTCCACATCCACAATATCAATGTTCACCCCACACCCACTGGCAGTCATAGGCAGGGATTTCCCCGATGTGTCCGCCTTTCTTCAGAACATTCCACATCCACAATATCAATGTTCACCCCACACCCAGTGGCAGTCATAGGCAGGGATTTCCCCGATGTGTCCGCCTTTCTTCAGAACATTCCACATCCACAATATCAATGTTCACCCCACACCCAGTGGCAGTCATAGGCAGGGATTTCCCCGATGTGTCCGCCTTTCTTCAGAACATTCCACATCCACAATATCAATGTTCACCCCACACCCAGTGGCAGTCATAGGCAGGGATTTCCCCGATGTGTCCGCCTTTCTTCAGAACATTCCACATCCACAATATCAATGTTCACCCCACACCCAGTGGCAGTCATAGGCAGGGATTTCCCCGATGTGTCCGCCTTTCTTCAGAACATTCCACATCCACAATATCAATGTTCACCCCACACCCAGTGGCAGTCATAGGCAGGGATTTCCCCGATGTGTCCGCCTTTCTTCAGAACATTCCACATCCACAATATCAATGTTCACCCCACACCCAGTGGCAGTCATAGGCAGGGATTTCCCCGATGTGTCCACCTTTCTCCAGAACATTCCGCATCCACAATATCAATGTTCACCCCACACCCAGTGGCAATCATAGGCAGGGATTTCCCCAATGTGTCCACCTTTCTCCAGAACAATCCGCATCCACAATATCAATGTTCACCCCACACCCAGTGGCAATCATAGGCAGGGATTTCCCCAATGTGTCCACCTTTCTCCAGAACATTCCGCATCCACAATATCAATGTTCACCCCACACCCAGTGGCAGTCATAGGCAGGGATTTCCCCAATGTGTCCACCTTTCTTCAGAACATTCCACATCCACAATATCAATGTTCACCCCACACCCAGTGGCAGTCATAGGCAGGGATTTCCCCAATGTGTCCACCTTTCTCCAGAACATTCCACATCCACAATATCAATGTTCACCCCACACCCAGTGGCAGTCATAGGCAGGGATTTCCCCAATGTGTCCACCTTTCTCCAGAACATTCCTGTAACGCTCACCTGATTCTCGCAGAGGCGCTGGTCTTGACTGGGCGACTACCGTATCTTCAAAGGTGATGTGTAGCACCCGGTTGGCTCTTTGGGCTGGACCTCTGTGCACTGTATGCCTGACGTGTAGAGTAAGATGTCTGCAGATAGAAAATATGGGGTTAATGAACTGGGGATATTGGGGTGTCCCTATCTCTTTCCTCTTCTCCTCTCCTGTAGACCCCCAAAGGTTAACGCTCTCACCTTAGGTAAGTGAATGCCGAGCTCTCCATCTGCCTCGGGGCAGGGTGCTGTAGCCAGTTTCTTCACTGGATAGGTAGCACAGGCCTCTTGACTTCAGAGGACTGCTGTCCGTCGTTTACTGCACGAACGGTAAGTTTCGAGTCATTCAAATGTCTTTTTAAAGTCTTTAGTAATGATGTCTCTTGTTTTGCAGGGTTCCGGCGATGGCGGATGACGGGCTGAAGTGAGTTGAAGATGGAGCCCGTGTGATGAATAGAAGCGCCTGGAAGCACGTGAGTAAGCGCTTGTTGCCTGTTTCACGATGCCCTCTAACTGTCTTTTTATTTTGCAGGTACGAGTTCGGAGCGGCTGCAGGGTGCCGGAATACCCACTGGATTAGATGTGGAAAGGAGTAATGGCACGTGAGTATTAAAGTTCCCCAATGTCTTTAAACGCACCTTGTTTTGTCTTTCAGATGTGGATGCAGCGCCGAAGGCCTCCGGAGCGTGCGAAGAGTTGGTAAGCTTTTGTCTTTCAGATGCCGGAATGCAGTATGAAGACCTCCGGAGCGCACGAAGAGTAGGTAAGCCTTTGCCTTTCAGATGCCGGAATGCTAACCTGTTCTTTCTTGTCTTTATAGGTGTTGCTGAAGACTGGATTCAGGATGGTAAGCCTTTTTCCTTAGGCCCAGGACTGGATGCAGAAGACACGATGAGCGTCCTGCTGCAGAGGGTGCAGAATAACGCAAAGCAAGATTCATCCACCGGGTGTGTTTTAAATAGCCTCCTGTAGTGCTTAGGTGTCTCCTTCCACAGCCACGCCTAAGTAAGAAAAGAGTTCCTGGTAAGAAAAGAGTTCCTGCCTTCCAGAAGAGTTCCAGTGTTCTAAATCTAGGGAGTGGCTCCAGCCCCACCCAACAGGAAAAGTAGTTCCAAACAGAAGAGGATCAGAGGCTCAACTGGCAGGCAAGTAAGCAGCATGGTCTGCTGCAGGTATGTCCACCCAAGCATTATGAGCCCGGCGCTTCCAGCGCTGGGACTGGGCATATTTATGAGCCTGGTGCCACTGGCGCCAGGACTGGGTCCAAAAGGTCCCAATTGGGACTGGTTGGCACTCGGAACCTGGGTTATGAATCTGCTTCCAAGGGAGTTGGGAAAACCCTGACCTTTTGGAAGCAGAGATCATGACAGTACCCCCCCTCAAGGCCCCTCCCAAACCGGGCTTCTCCGGGGGTTTTGGCTTGTCAGGAAATGTTCGGTGAAATCTTTTGATTAGGCGAGGAGCGTGGACATATTCAGCAGGTTCCCAGGATCTCTCTTGGGGGCCGTAGCCTTTCCAGTCAATTAGGTAGAATAGTTTAGATTTGGAGATCTTGGAGTCCAGAATGCTTTTGACTTCAAACTCGAGTTCTCCATCCACTAGGATAGGTTTTGGAGATTTGGTTAGTCGGGTTTGAGGTTGCACGGGTTTTAATAGAGAGACGTGGAAGACCGGATGTATCTTCATGTGCGGGGGCAAGTCCAACTTGACCGCTACTGGGTTTACTATGGTAGTGATGGAATAGGGACCAAGGTATCTTGGGTTGAATGTGCGTGGCCCTTTTAGAGATAGATATTTGGTGGATAACCAGACTTGATCCCCTACTTGATAGTGAGGGGCTTCCTTCCGATGTTCAACTGCTCCTTTCTTGTATTGTTCTTTAGCCCTTTGAAGGTGAGAAACAGCTTCCTTAAAGGCTTGGGTGATTGTAGAATGCAGGTAGTCTACTGCTGGTGTTTCAAGATCTTGGAGGGGATCCAACTCCGAGGTTCGAGGGTGACTGCCGTACAAAAGAAAAAACGGGGTTTTCCCAGTTCCCTTATGGACAGAGTTATTGTAGGCATACTCGGCTATCCAAAGGATATCTTTCCAAGTTTTTTCAGTTTGTTGCAGCATGCAGCGTAAATACTGTTCCAGAGTTTGATTGGTCCTCTCGGTTTGTCCGTCGGTCTGAGGGTGGTGACTGGTCGATAGTCTCACATCAATTTGAGCCGACCGACAGCAACTTCGCCAAAAATGAGAAATAAATTGACTACCTCGATCCGAAATTAGAACCGAAGGAAAACCGTGCAGTCGGACGATGTTTTCGAGAAATTCTCGGGCCAGAGTTGCTGCTGTTGGCAAGCCTTTGAGCGGAATGAAATGCGCCATCTTGGAGAATAAGTCCACGATTACTAGAATCGTATTGTATCCGGAGCATGGAGGTAGATCGGTGATGAAGTCCATAGAAAGCGTATGCCAAGGGCGAGGTGGGATGTCAATAGGGCGTAAGAGGCCTGCTGGTCTTTCCTTTTGACTCTTGTTTTGGGCGCATACTCCACAGGACATTATAAAGTCTCTGATATCTTTTTTCCAAGACGGCCACCAGAAGTAGCGCTTGATCTTTTCTGAGGTCTTGGCTATACCGGGATGACCTTCCATTAAAGAGTCGTGATAACAAGAGATTACTTTTTTCTGTAAATCTGTGCTGGGTAGGTATAATCGTTCTTGGAAATACAATAAGTTGTCCTTTACTGCAAAGTCCTTTCCCTGCAGATGCCAATTCTGTATATCTGCTGGAGTTACAAGTTGCCTGGCTTTATCCTTAACTTCCTCTATGGATTCTGTGGCGATTACACCCAGAATTCTTTGTTCGGGAATGATTGGTACAGGTTTAGGGTTGATCAAGTGTTCTTCCACTCCCATCCGAGAAAGGGCATCGGCTTTACCGTTCTTTGTACCAGGTCGATAGGTAATTATGAAGTCAAACTCGGCAAAGAATAATGCCCAACGGAGTTGTCTAGAGGATTGGGCTTTTGCGGTTTTCAAATATTGCAGGTTTCGGTGATCCGTAATCACAGTAACGGTGTGTCGGGCCCCCAGCAGATAATGCCGCCAAGCCTTAAAGGCAGACTTGATAGCCAGAAGTTCCTTGTCAGTAATCGTGTAATTGACTTCAGGAGGCGAGAATTTGCGGGACCAAAATGCCACGGGCTGCAACTGATTGGTTACCGGGTCCTTTTGTGATAGAACTGCCCCCATGGCAAGGCTTGAAGCATCAGTTTCCACGATGTAGGGGAGTTCGGGGCGAGGGTGTTTTAAGATTGGTGCAGAGATAAATTTAGTCTTCAAATCCTGGAAAGCTTGTTCCGCCTCGGTAGACCATTCAAAACGTTTGTTTTTCTTTAACAAGGCAGTGATGGGCTGGACTATTCGAGAGAACCCGGGGATAAACCTGCGGTAAAAGTTAGCGAAGCCTAACATGCTTTGCACACCTTTTACGGAGGATGGTGATGGCCATTTGAGAACTGCATCGACCTTCTTTGAATCCATACGCACTCCGCCAGGTGATAATATGAATCCCAAGAATTCAACTTCAGTCACGTTGAAAACACATTTTTCCAACTTAGCGAAAAGTTTGTGTTGACGCAATCTTTCGAGGACCATTTTCACGTGTTTCCGATGTTCAGATTCCGATGAAGAATAAACGAGGATGTCGTCAATGTAAACAACAACACATACATCTATGAGCTCTCTGAGGACATCGTTCATAAAATATTGGAAGGCGGCCGGGGCATTGCAAAGTCCGAAGGGCATGACCTGATATTCAAATAGCCCATACTTGGTGCGGAAGGCCGTCTTCCATTCATCGCCCTCTTTTACTCGTACCAAGTGGTAAGCTCCTCTAAGATCCAGCTTTGTATATATGCATGCTTTTCTGACTTGGTCCAGGAGTTCAGGGATCAAAGGTAACGGATATCTATTCTTAACGGTGATCTGGTTCAGGGAGCGATAATCGATACAAGTTCTAAGGTCTCCTTCCTTTTTTGGAACGAAGAACAAAGCTGAAGAAGCAGGGGACTTGGAAGGACGAATAAACCCATTTGCCAGGTATTGATCCAGGTATTGTCGAAGGTGAAGGTTCTCAGGCTCGGTGAGGGCATAAATTCTACTACAAGGAGGAGTAGATCCAGGTATCAGGTCTATCTGGCAGTCATAAGACCTATGAGGAGGTAGAGAGTTAGCCTGATCCTTCCGGAAAACATCTTGGTATTCTAGGTATTCGGGAGGTAACTGGGGAGTCTCTGAAGAAATTGCGGCCAGTGCAACACCAGGTGGAGGGTGACAAGTAGAGACACATCCTGGAAACTGGACCGTTCTTCTCGCCAATCGATCAGAGGATTGTGTTTCTCTAACCAAGGTATTCCTAGAATAATCTGAAACTGAGGGGCCTTGATCACATCGAACACGATCTTCTCATGGTGTCCATCTTGACTTACTAGCGTCACTTCTTGAGTGGTATTCGTTACTGGCCCGGAGGCTATCTCCGTACCATCCACCGTAGTAATGACGTCCTTTACAGCCTTGGGACAAAGAGTTAGATTCATCCTCAAAACCATTTCATGATCCACATAATTGCCGATGGCACCGATGTCGACGTAAGCTTCAATTGCATGTAATCGATCCGGATTATCAGGGCTAATGAGGACCATAGGTATCACGAAATGCGAGGTCACGGAACTGGTTTTTACGCTCGGCAAGAGGACCTCTATTCTTGTCGGGCGAGGTTGTTTCCCTGCTCAGAGTTTGTAACTTTGGTAACTGCAGCTCCTACTGCCTTCTTGGCAGGTTTCACCGGACAGTCTCAAAGAAAGTGCCCTGAGTTTCCGCAATATAGGCATAATTGCAATTGTTTCCTCCTTTCCCGCTCCCGTTGTGTTAGAGGACCTTTCAGACCCCCTATTTGCATGGGTTCCCCGGAGTCTACTCCTTTGGAAGGAGTTGGCGGTTTGGAAAATACTCGAGCATCAAACTTGGAACGATCGGCCTTCCTGTTCTGCAGCCTGTGATCTATTTGAACGACCAAGTCTATGTAATCCGAACAGTCTTGTGGGGGATTCACTACTTGGGCTAACATGTCTTTGAGCTCTCCACGTAGACCTCTATAAAACAGCGTAATCCTTTTGTCCTCAGGCCCTTGAGTTTCCACTATTAGTCTATTGAAAGATGCAATATAAGCCAAAAGGTCTTGATTACCCTGTCGCAACGAAAGAAGCTCATTGTCCAAGGCCTGCCCCTGTGAATGTCTTGCGAACAGTTTTTCCATACTAAGCTGAAAGGCTTGAAAATCATGGAGAACCGGATCATCTTGATGAATTAGAGGGATCGACCAGTCTGCCGCATTGCCACTAAGGTACGAAAGTACAAAAGCTACTTTAGCTTGATCAGTTGGAAAGGCTGCTGGCCGGCATAAGAAGTGCAACCGGCACTGATTGATAAATACTGCAAACCTCTTTGGGTCACCAGAAAATCGCTCGGGCGGGGCCAGAGGTACATTCCCAGGTAGGTTGATCTGCACTGGATTCATAGAGGATGTTGAAGGAAGATTTGCCCCTGATGCGGGTAACGGGGTCTGTCCGGCTTGTGACTGTAGCACTTGTCTAGCAAGATTGTCTGTTCTCTCCTTGGAAATAATGAGTTCCCTTCTTAGAGCATTCGTTTCCTGACGAGTTGCATGCACTTCTGCCCTTAGTTCCCCAAGTAACCGGGCTAGGGGGTCAGTATCCGAGGTTTCCATAGCGCCTGGGCGAGAGTTTTGCGGTAGGCTTTGCGTTCTGTAACGCTCACCTGATTCTCGCAGAGGCGCCGGTCTTGACTGGGCGACTACCGTATCTTCAAAGGTGATGTGTAGCACCCGGTTGGCTCTTTGGGCTGGACCTCTGTGCACTGTATGCCTGACGTGTAGAGTAAGATGTCTGCAGATAGAAAATATGGGGTTAATGAACTGGGGATATTGGGGTGTCCCTATCTCTTTCCTCTTCTCCTCTCCTGTAGACCCCCAAAGGTTAACGCTCTCACCTTAGGTAAGTGAATGCCGAGCTCTCCATCTGCCTCGGGGCAGGGTGCTGTAGCCAGTTTCTTCACTGGATAGGTAGCACAGGCCTCTTGACTTCAGAGGACTGCTGTCCGTCGTTTACTGCACGAACGGTAAGTTTCGAGTCATTCAAATGTCTTTTTAAAGTCTTTAGTAATGATGTCTCTTGTTTTGCAGGGTTCCGGCGATGACGGATGACGGGCTGAAGTGAGTTGAAGATGGAGCCCGTGTGATGAATAGAAGCGCCTGGAAGCACGTGAGTAAGCGCTTGTTGCCTGTTTCACGATGCGCTCTAACTGTCTTTTTATTTTGCAGGTACGAGTTCGGAGCGGCTGCAGGGTGCCGGAATACCCACTGGATTAGATGTGGAAAGGAGTAATGGCACGTGAGTATTAAAGTTCCCCAATGTCTTTAAACGCACCTTGTTTTGTCTTTCAGATGCGGATGCAGCGCCGAAGGCCTCCGGAGCGTGCGAAGAGTTGGTAAGCTTTTGTCTTTCAGATGCCGGAATACAGTATGAAGACCTCCGGAGCGCACGAAGAGTAGGTAAGCCTTTGCCTTTCAAATGCCGGAATGCTAACCTGTTCTTTCTTGTCTTTATAGGTGTTGCTGAAGACTGGATTCAGGATGGTAAGCCTTTTTCCTTAGGCCCAGGACTGGATGCAGAAGACACGATGAGCGTCCTGCTGCAGAGGGTGCAGAATAACGCAAAGCAAGATTCATCCACCGGGTGTGGCTTAAATAGCCTCCTGTAGTGCTTAGGTGTCTCCTTCCACAGCCACGCCTAAGTAAGAAAAGAGTTCCTGGTAAGAAAAGAGTTCCTGCCTTCCAGAAGAGTTCCAGTGTTCTAAATCTAGGGAGTGGCTCCAGCCCCACCCAACAGGAAAAGTAGTTCCAAACAGAAGAGGATCAGAGGCTCAACTGGCAGGCAAGTAAGCAGCATGGTCTGCTGCAGGTAAGTCCACCCAAGCATTATGAGCCCGGCGCTTCCAGCGCTGGGACTGGGCATATTTATGAGCCTGGTGCCACTGGCGCCAGGACTGGGTCCAAAAGGTCCCAATTGGGACTGGTTGGCACTCGGAACCTGGGTTATGGATCTGCTTCCAAGGGAGTTGGGAAAACCCTGACCTTTTGGAAGCAGAGATCATGACAATTCCACATCCACAATATCAATGTTCACCCCACACCCAGTGGCAGTCATAGGCAGGGATTTCCCCAATGTGTCCACCTTTCTTCAGAACATTCCACATCCACAATATCAATGTCAACCCCCACCCAGTGGCAGTCATAGGCAGGGATTTCCCCAATGTGTCCACCTTTCTTCAGAACATTCCACATCCACAATATCAATGTCAACCCCCACCCAGTGGCAGTCATAGGCAGGGATTTCCCCAATGTGTCCACCTTTCTTCAGAACCTTCCACATCCACAATATCAATGTTCACCCCACACCCAGTGGCAGTCATAGGCAGGGATTTCCCCAATGTGTCCACCTTTCTTCAGAACCTTCCACATCCACAATATCAATGTTCACCCCACACCCAGTGGCAGTCATAGGCAGGGATTTCCCCAATGTGTCCACCTTTCTCCAGAACATTCCACATCCACAATATCAATGTTCACCTCACACCCAGTGGCAGTCATAGGCAGGGATTTCCCCAATGTGTCCACCTTTCTTCAGAACATTCCACATCCACAATATCAATGTTCACCCCACACCCAGTGGCAGTCATAGGCAGGGATTTCCCCAATGTGTCCACCTTTCTTCAGAACATTCCACATCCACAATATCAATGTTCACCCCACACCCAGTGGCAGTCATAGGCAGGGATTTCCCCAATGTGTCCACCTTTCTTCAGAACATTCCACATCCACAATATCAATGTTCACCCCACACCCAGTGGCAGTCATAGGCAGGGATTTCCCCAATGTGTCCACCTTTCTTCAGAACATTCCACATCCACAATATCAATGTTCACCCCAGGCAGGGATTTCCCCAATGTTTCCACCTTTCTTCAGAAAATTCCACATCCACAATATCAATGTTCACCCCACACCCAGTGGCAGTCATAGGCAGGGATTTCCCCAATGTGCCCACCTTTCTTCAGAACATTCCACGTCCACAATATCAATGTTCACCCCACACCCAGTGGCAGTCATAGGCAGGGATTTCCCCAATGTGTCCACCTTTCTTCAGAACATTCCACGTCCACAATATCAATGTTCACCCCACACGCAGTGGCAGTCATAGGCAGGGATTTCCCCAATGTGTCCACCTTTCTTCAGAACCTTCCACATCCACAATATCAATGTTCACCCCACACCCAGTGGCAGTCATAGGCAGGGATTTCCCCAATGTGTCCACCTTTCTTCAGAACCTTCCACATCCACAATATCAATGTTCACCCCACACCCAGTGGCAGTCATAGGCAGGGATTTCCCCAATGTGTCCACCTTTCTTCAGAACATTCCACATCCACAATATCAATGTTCACCCCACACCCAGTGGCAGTCATAGGCAGGGATTTCCCCAATGTGTCCACCTTTCTTCAGAACATTCCACATCCACAATATCAATGTTCACCCCACACCCAGTGGCAGTCATAGGCAGGGATTTCCCCAATGTGTCCACCTTTCTTCAGAACATTCCACATCCACAATATCAATGTTCACCCCAGGCAGGGATTTCCCCAATGTTTCCACCTTTCTTCAGAAAATTCCACATCCACAATATCAATGTTCACCCCACACCCAGTGGCAGTCATAGGCAGGGATTTCCCCAATGTGCCCACCTTTCTTCAGAACATTCCACGTCCACAATATCAATGTTCACCCCACACCCAGTGGCAGTCATAGGCAGGGATTTCCCCAATGTGTCCACCTTTCTTCAGAACATTCCACATCCACAATATCAATGTTCACCCCACACCCAGTGGCAGTCATAGGCAGGGATTTCCCCAATGTGTCCACCTTTCTTCAGAACATTCCACATCCACAATATCAATGTTCACCCCAGGCAGGGATTTCCCCAATGTTTCCACCTTTCTTCAGAAAATTCCACATCCACAATATCAATGTTCACCCCACACCCAGTGGCAGTCATAGGCAGGGATTTCCCCAATGTGCCCACCTTTCTTCAGAACATTCCACGTCCACAATATCAATGTTCACCCCACACCCAGTGGCAGTCATAGGCAGGGATTTCCCCAATGTGTCCACCTTTCTTCAGAACATTCCACGTCCACAATATCAATGTTCACCCCACACGCAGTGGCAGTCATAGGCAGGGATTTCCCCAATGTGTCCACCTTTCTTCAGAACCTTCCACATCCACAATATCAATGTTCACCCCACACCCAGTGGCAGTCATAGGCAGGGATTTCCCCAATGTGTCCACCTTTCTTCAGAACCTTCCACATCCACAATATCAATGTTCACCCCACACCCAGTGGCAGTCATAGGCAGGGATTTCCCCAATGTGTCCACCTTTCTTCAGAACATTCCACATCCACAATATCAATGTTCACCCCACACCCAGTGGCAGTCATAGGCAGGGATTTCCCCAATGTGTCCACCTTTCTTCAGAACATTCCACATCCACAATATCAATGTTCACCCCACACCCAGTGGCAGTCATAGGCAGGGATTTCCCCAATGTGTCCACCTTTCTTCAGAACATTCCACATCCACAATATCAATGTTCACCCCACACACAGTGGCAGTCATAGGCAGGGATTTCCCCAATGTGTCCACCTTTCTTCAGAACATTCCACATCCACAATATCAATCTTCACCTCACACCCAGTGGCAGTCATAGGCAGGGATTTCCCCAATGTGTCCACCTTTCTTCAGAACCTTACACATCCACAATATCAATGTTCACCCCACACCGAGTGGCAGTCATAGGCAGGGATTTCCCCAATGTGTCCACCTTTCTTCAGAACCTTCCACATCCACAATATCAATGTTCACCCCCCACCCAGTGGCAGTCATAGGCAGGGATTTCCCCAATGTGTCCACCTTTCTTCAGAACCTTCCACATCCACAATATCAATGTTCACCCCCCACCCAGTGGCAGTCATAGGCAGGGATTTCCCCAATGTGTCCACCTTTCTTCAGAACCTTCCACATCCACAATATCAATGTTCACCCCCCACCCAGTGGCAGTCATAGGCAGGGATTTCCCCAATGTGTCCACCTTTCTTCAGAACATTCCACATCCACAATATCAATGTCAACCCCCACCCAGTGGCAGTCATAGGCAGGGATTTCCCCAATGTGTCCACCTTTCTTCAGAACATTCCACATCCACAATATCAATGTCACCCCACACCCAGTGGCAGTCATAGGCAGGGATTTCCCCAATGTGTCCACCTTTCTTCAGAACATTCCACATCCACAATATCAATGTTCACCCCACACCCAGTGGCAGTCATAGGCAGGGATTTCCCCAATGTGTCCACCTTTCTTCAGAACATTCCACATCCACAATATCAATGTTCACCCCACACCCAGTGGCAGTCATAGGCAGGGATTTCCCCAATGTGTCCATCTTTCTTCAGAACATTCCACATCCACAATATCAATGTTCACCCCACACCCAGTGGCAGTCATAGGCAGGGATTTCCCCAATGTGTCCACCTTTCTCCAGAACATTCCACATCCACAATATCAATGTTCACCCCACACCCAGTGGCAGTCATAGGCAGGGATTTCCCCAATGTGTCCACCTTTCTCCAGAACATTCCACATCCACAATATCAATGTTCACCCCACACCCAGTGGCAGTCATAGGCAGGGATTTCCCCAATGTGTCCACCTTTCTTCAGAACATTCCACATCCACAATATCAATGTTCACCCCACACCCAGTGGCAGTCATAGGCAGGGATTTGACCAATGTGTCCACCTTTCTTCAGAACCTTCAACATCCACAATATCAATCTTCACCTCACACCCAGTGGCATGTGTCCACCTTTCTTCAGAACCTTCCACATCCACAATATCAATGTTCACCCCACACCCAAAGGCAGTCATAGGCAGGGATTTCCCCAATGTGTCCACCTTTCTTCAGAACCTTACACATCCACAATATCAATGTTCACCCCACACCCAGTGGCAGTCATAGGCAGGGATTTCCCCAATGTGTCCACCTTTCTTCAGAACCTTCCACATCCACAATATCAATGTTCACCCCCCACCCAGTGGCAGTCATAGGCAGGGATTTCCCCAATGTGTCCACCTTTCTTCAGAACATTCCACATCCACAGTATCAATGTTCACCTCACACCCAGTGGCAGTCATAGGCAGGGATTTCCCCAATGTGTCCACCTTTCTTCAGAACATTCCACATCCACAATATCAATGTTCACCCCACACCCAGTGGCAGTCATAGGCAGGGATTTCCCCAATGTGTCCACCTTTCTTCAGAACATTCCACATCCACAATATCAATGTTCACCCCACACCCAGTGGCAGTCATAGGCAGGGATTTCCCCAATGTGTCCACCTTTCTTCAGAACATTCCACATCCACAATATCAATGTTCACCCCAGGCAGGGATTTCCCCAATGTGTCCACCTTTCTTCAGAACATTCCACATCCACAATATCAATGTTCACCCCACACCCAGTGGCAGTCATAGGCAGGGATTTCCCCAATGTGCCCACCTTTCTTCAGAACATTCCACATCCACAATATCAATGTTCACCCCACACCCAGTGGCAGTCATAGGCAGGGATTTCCCCAATGTGTCCACCTTTCTTCAGAACATTCCACGTCCACAATATCAATGTTCACCCCACACCCAGTGGCAGTCATAGGCAGGGATTTCCCCAATGTGTCCACCTTTCTTCAGAACATTCCACGTCCACAATATCAATGTTCACCCCACACCCAGTGGCAGTCATAGGCAGGGATTTCCCCAATGTGTCCACCTTTCTTCAGAACATTCCACGTCCACAATATCAATGTTCACCCCACACCCAGTGGCAGTCATAGGCAGGGATTTCCCCAATGTGTCCACCTTTCTTCAGAACCTTCCACATCCACAATATCAATGTTCACCCCACACCCAGTGGCAGTCATAGGCAGGGATTTCCCCAATGTGTCCACCTTTCTTCAGAACCTTCCACATCCACAATATCAATGTTCACCCCACACCCAGTGGCAGTCATAGGCAGGGATTTCCCCAATGTGTCCACCTTTCTTCAGAACATTCCACATCCACAATATCAATTTTCACCCCACACCCAGTGGCAGTCATAGGCAGGGATTTCCCCAATGTGTCCACCTTTCTCCAGAACATTCCACATCCACAATATCAATGTTCACCCCACACCCAGTGGCAGTCATAGGCAGGGATTTCCCCAATGTGTCCACCTTTCTTCAGAACATTCCACATCCACAATATCAATGTTCACCCCACACCCAGTGGCAGTCATAGGCAGGGATTTGACCAATGTGTCCACCTTTCTTCAGAACCTTCCACATCCACAATATCAATCTTCACCTCACACCCAGTGGCATGTGTCCACCTTTCTTCAGAACCTTCCACATCCACAATATCAATGTTCACCCCACACCCAGTGGCAGTCATAGGCAGGGATTTCCCCAATGTGTCCACCTTTCTTCAGAACCTTACACATCCACAATATCAATGTTCACCCCACACCCAGTGGCAGTCATAGGCAGGGATTTCCCCAATGTGTCCACCTTTCTTCAGAACCTTCCACATCCACAATATCAATGTTCACCCCCCACCCAGTGGCAGTCATAGGCAGGGATTTCCCCAATGTGTCCACCTTTCTTCAGAACATTCCACATCCACAATATCAATGTTCACCCCACACCCAGTGGCAGTCATAGGCAGGGATTTCCCCAATGTGTCCACCTTTCTTCAGAACCTTCCCCAATGTGTCCACCTTTCTTCAGAACATTCCACATCCACAATATCAATGTCAACCCCCACCCAGTGGCAGTCATAGGCAGGGATTTCCCCAATGTGTCCACCTTTCTTCAGAACATTCCACATCCACAATATCAATGTTCACCCCCCACCCAGTGGCAGTCATAGGCAGGGATTTCCCCAATGTGTCCACCTTTCTTCAGAACATTCCACATCCACAATATCAATGTTCACCCCACACCCAGTGGCAGTCATAGGCAGGGATTTCCCCAATGTGTCCACCTTTCTTCAGAACATTCCACATCCACAATATCAATGTTCACCCCACACCCAGTGGCAGTCATAGGCAGGGATTTCGCCAATGTGTCCACCTTTCTTCAGAACATTCCACATCCACAATATCAATGTTCACCCCACACCCAGTGGCAGTCATAGGCAGGGATTTCCCCAATGTGTCCACCTTTCTTCAGAACCTTCCACATCCACAATATCAATGTTCACCCCACCCAGTGGCAGTCATAGGCAGGGATTTCCCCAATGTGTCCACCTTTCTCCAGAACATTCCACATCCACAATATCAATGTTCACCTCACACCCAGTGGCAGTCATAGGCAGGGATTTCCCCAATGTGTCCACCTTTCTTCAGAACATTCCACATCCACAATATCAATGTTCACCCCACACCCAGTGGCAGTCATAGGCAGGGATTCCCCCAATGTGTCCACCTTTCTTCAGAACATTCCACATCCACAATATCAATGTTCACCCCACACCCAGTGGCAGTCATAGGCAGGGATTTCCCCAATGTGTCCACCTTTCTTCAGAACATTCCACATCCACAATATCAATGTTCACCCCCACCCAGTGGCAGTCATAGGCAGGGATTTCCCCAATGTGTCCACCTTTCTCCAGAACATTCCACATCCACAATATCAATGTTCACCTCACACCCAGTGGCAGTCATAGGCAGGGATTTCCCCAATGTGTCCACCTTTCTTCAGAACATTCCACATCCACAATATCAATGTTCACCCCACACCCAGTGGCAGTCATAGGCAGGGATTTCCCCAATGTGTCCACCTTTCTTCAGAACATTCCACATCCACAATATCAATGTTCACCCCACACCCAGTGGCAGTCATAGGCAGGGATTTCCCCAATGTGTCCACCTTTCTTCAGAACATTCCACATCCACAATATCAATGTTCACCCCAGGCAGGGATTTCCCCAATGTGTCCACCTTTCTTCAGAACATTCCACATCCACAATATCAATGTTCACCCCACACCCAGTGGCAGTCATAGACAGGGATTTCCCCAATGTGTCCACCTTTCTCCAGAACATTCCACATCCACAATATCAATGTTCACCCCACACCCAGTGGCAGTCATAGGCAGGGATTTCCCCAATGTGTCCACCTTTCTTCAGAACATTCCACATCCACAATATCAATGTTCACCCCACACCCAGTGGCAGTCATAGGCAGGGATTTCCCCAATGTGTCCACCTTTCTCCAGAACATTCCACATCCACAATATCAATGTTCACCCCACACCCAGTGGCAGTCATAGGCAGGGATTTCCCCAATGTGTCCACCTTTCTTCAGAACATTCCACATCCACAATATCAATGTTCACCCCACATCCAGTGGCAGTCATAGGCAGGGATTTCCCCAATGTGTCAACCTTTCTTCAGAACATTCCACATCCACAATATCAATGTTCACCCCAGGCAGGGATTTCCCCAATGTGTCCACCTTTCTCCAGAACATTCCACATCCACAATATCAATGTTCACCCCACACCCAGTGGCAGTCATAGGCAGGGATTTCCCCAATGTGTCCACCTTTCTCCAGAACATTCCAGATCCACAATATCAATGTTCACCCCACACCCAGTGGCAGTCATAGGCAGGGATTTCCCCAATGTGTCCACCTTTCTTCAGAACATTCCACATCCACAATATCAATGTTCACCCCACACCCAGTGGCAGTCATAGGCAGGGATTTCCCCAATGTGTCCACCTTTCTTCAGAACCTTCCACATCCACAATATCAATCTTCACCTCACACCCAGTGGCATGTGTCCACCTTTCTTCAGAACCTTCCACATCCACAATATCAATGTTCACCCCACACCCAGTGGCAGTCATAGGCAGGGATTTCCCCAATGTGTCCACCTTTCTTCAGAACCTTACACATCCACAATATCAATGTTCACCCCACACCCAGTGGCAGTCATAGGCAGGGATTTCCCCAATGTGTCCACCTTTCTTCAGAACCTTCCACATCCACAATATCAATGTTCACCCCCCACCCAGTGGCAGTCATAGGCAGGGATTTCCCCAATGTGTCCACCTTTCTTCAGAACATTCCACATCCACAATATCAATGTTCACCCCACACCCAGTGGCAGTCATAGGCAGGGACTCCCCAATGTGTCCAGCTTTCTTCAGAACCTTCCCCAATGTGTCCACCTTTCTTCAGAACATTCCACATCCACAATATCAATGTTCACCCCCCACCCAGTGGCAGCCATAGGCAGGGATTTCCCCAATGTGTCCACCTTTCTTCAGAACATTCCACATCCACAATATCAATGTTCACCCCACACCCAGTGGCAGTCATAGGCAGGGATTTCCCCAATGTGTCCACCTTTCTTCAGAACATTCCACATCCACAATATCAATGTTCACCCCACACCCAGTGGCAGTCATAGGCAGGGATTTCCCCAATGTGTCCACCTTTCTTCAGAACATTCCACATCCACAATATCAATGTTCACCCCACACCCAGTGGCAGTCATAGGCAGGGATTTCCCCAATGTGTCCACCTTTCTTCAGAACATTCCACATCCACAATATCAATGTTCACCCCACACCCAGTGGCAATCATAGGCAGGGATTTCCCCAATGTGTCCACCTTTCTCCAGAACATTCCACATCCACAATATCAATGTTCACCCCACACCCAGTGGCAATCATAGGCAGGGATTTCCCCAATGTGTCCACCTTTCTCCAGAACATTCCACATCCACAATATCAATGTTCACCCCACACCCAGTGGCAATCATAGGCAGGGATTTCCCCAATGTGTCCACCTTTCTCCAGAACAATCCGCATCCACAATATCAATGTTCACCCCACACCCAGTGGCAATCATAGGCAGGGATTTTCCCAATGTGTCCACCTTTCTCCAGAACATTCCGCATCCACAATATCAATGTTCACCCCACACCCAGTGGCAGTCATAGGCAGGGATTTCCCCAATGTGTCCACCTTTCTTCAGAACATTCCACATCCACAATATCAATGTTCACCCCACACCCAGTGGCAGTCATAGGCAGGGATTTCCCCAATGTGTCCACCTTTCTCCAGAACATTCCACATCCACAATATCAATGTTCACCCCACACCCAGTGGCAGTCATAGGCAGGGATTTCCCCAATGTGTCCACCTTTCTCCAGAACATTCCACATCCACAATATCAATGTTCACCCCACACCCAGTGGCAGTCATAGGCAGGGATGTCCCCAATGTGTCCACCTGTCTTCAGAACATTCCACATCCACAATATCAATGTTCACCCCACACCCAGTGGCAGTCATAGGCAGGGATTCCCCCAATGTGTCCACCTTTCTTCAGAACCTTCCACATCCACAATATCAATCTTCACCTCACACCCAGTGGCAGTCATAGGCAGGGATTTCCCCAATGTGTCCACCTTTATTCAGAACCTTCCACATCCACAATATCAATGTTCACCCCACACCCAGTGGCAGTCATAGGCAGGGATTTCCCCAATGTGTCCACCTTTCTTCAGAACCTTCCACATCCACAATATCAATGTTCACCCCCCACCCAGTGGCAGTCATAGGCAGGGATTTCCCCAATGTGTCCACCTTTCTTCAGAACCTTCCACATCCACAATATCAATGTTCACCCCACACCCAGTGGCAGTCATAGGCAGGGATTTCCCCAATGTGTCCACCTTTCTTCAGAACATTCCACATCCACAATATCAATGTCAGCCCCCACCCAGTGGCAGTCATAGGCAGGGATTTCCCCAATGTGTCCACCTTTCTTCAGAACATTCCACATCCACAATATCAATGTCAACCCCCACCCAGTGGCAGTCATAGGCAGGGATTTCCCCAATGTGTCCACCTTTCTTCAGAACATTCCACATCCACAATATCAATGTTCACCCCCCACCCAGTGGCAGCCATAGGCAGGGATTTCCCCAATGTGTCCACCTTTCTTCAGAACATTCCACATCCACAATATCAATGTTCACCCCACACCCAGTGGCAGTCATAGGCAGGGATTTCCCCAATGTGTCCACCTTTCTTCAGAACATTCCACATCCACAATATCAATGTTCACCCCACACCCAGTGGCAGTCATAGGCAGGGATTTCCCCAATGTGTCCACCTTTCTTCAGAACATTCCACATCCACAATATCAATGTTCACCCCACACCCAGTGGCAGTCATAGGCAGGGATTTCCCCAATGTGTCCACCTTTCTTCAGAACATTCCACATCCACAATATCAATGTTCACCCCACACCCAGTGGCAGTCATAGGCAGGGATTTCCCCAATGTGTCCACCTTTCTTCAGAACCTTCCACATCCACAATATCAATGTTCACCTCACACCCAGTGGCAGTCATAGGCAGGGATTTCCCCAATGTGTCCACCTTTCTTCAGAACCTTCCACATCCACAATATCAATGTTCACCCCTACCCAGTGGCAGTCATAGGCAGGGATTTCCCCAATGTGTCCACCTTTCTCCAGAACATTCCACATCCACAATATCAATGTTCACCTCACACCCAGTGGCAGTCATAGGCAGGGATTTCCCCAATGTGTCCACCTTTCTTCAGAACATTCCACATCCACAATATCAATGTTCACCCCACACCCAGTGGCAGTCATAGGCAGGGATTTCCCCAATGTGTCCACCTTTCTTCAGAACATTCCACATCCACAATATCAATGTTCACCCCACACCCAGTGGCAGTCACAGGCAGGGATTTCCCCAATGTGTCCACCTTTCTTCAGAACATTCCACATCCACAATATCAATGTTCACCCCACACCCAGTGGCAGTCATAGGCAGGGATTTCCCCAATGTGTCCACCTTTCTTCAGAACATTCCACATCCACAATATCAATGTTCACCCCACACCCAGTGGCAGTCATAGGCAGGGATTTCCCCAATGTGTCCACCTTTCTTCAGAACATTCCACATCCAGAATATCAATGTTCACCCCACACCCAGTGGCAGTCATAGGCAGGGATTTCCCCAATGTGTCCACCTTTCTTCAGAACCTTCCACATCCACAATATCAATGTTCACCTCACACCCAGTGGCAGTCATAGGCAGGGATTTCCCCAATGTGTCCACCTTTCTTCAGAACCTTCCACATCCACAATATCAATGTTCACCCCTACCCAGTGGCAGTCATAGGCAGGGATTTCCCCAATGTGTCCACCTTTCTCCAGAACATTCCACATCCACAATATCAATGTTCACCTCACACCCAGTGGCAGTCATAGGCAGGGATTTCCCCAATGTGTCCACCTTTCTTCAGAACATTCCACATCCACAATATCAATGTTCACCCCACACCCAGTGGCAGTCATAGGCAGGGATTTCCCCAATGTGTCCACCTTTCTTCAGAACATTCCACATCCACAATATCAATGTTCACCCCACACCCAGTGGCAGTCATAGGCAGGGATTTCCCCAATGTGTCCACCTTTCTTCAGAACATTCCACATCCACAATATCAATGTTCACCCCAGGCAGGGATGTCCCCAATGTGTCCACCTTTCTTCAGAACATTCCACATCCACAATATCAATGTTCACCCCACACCCAGTGGCAGTCATAGGCAGGGATTCCCCCAATGTGTCCACCTTTCTTCAGAACCTTCCACATCCACAATATCAATCTTCACCTCACACCCAGTGGCAGTCATAGGCAGGGATTTCCCCAATGTGTCCACCTTTCTTCAGAACCTTGCACATCCACAATATCAATGTTCACCCCACACCCAGTGGCAGTCATAGGCAGGGATTTCCCCAATGTGTCCACCTTTCTTCAGAACCTTCCACATCCACAATATCAATGTTCACCCCCCACCCAGTGGCAGTCATAGGCAGGGATTTCCCCAATGTGTCCACCTTTCTTCAGAACCTTCCACATCCACAATATCAATGTTCACCCCACACCCAGTGGCAGTCATAGGCAGGGATTTCCCCAATGTGTCCACCTTTCTTCAGAACATTCCACATCCACAATATCAATGTCAGCCCCCACCCAGTGGCAGTCATAGGCAGGGATTTCCCCAATGTGTCCACCTTTCTTCAGAACATTCCACATCCACAATATCAATGTCAACCCCCACCCAGTGGCAGTCATAGGCAGGGATTTCCCCAATGTGTCCACCTTTCTTCAGAACATTCCACATCCACAATATCAATGTTCACCCCCCACCCAGTGGCAGCCATAGGCAGGGATTTCCCCAATGTGTCCACCTTTCTTCAGAACATTCCACATCCACAATATCAATGTTCACCCCACACCCAGTGGCAGTCATAGGCAGGGATTTCCCCAATGTGTCCACCTTTCTTCAGAACATTCCACATCCACAATATCAATGTTCACCCCACACCCAGTGGCAGTCATAGGCAGGGATTTCCCCAATGTGTCCACCTTTCTTCAGAACATTCCACATCCACAATATCAATGTTCACCCCACACCCAGTGGCAGTCATAGGCAGGGATTTCCCCAATGTGTCCACCTTTCTTCAGAACATTCCACATCCACAATATCAATGTTCACCCCACACCCAGTGGCAGTCATAGGCAGGGATTTCCCCAATGTGTCCACCTTTCTTCAGAACCTTCCACATCCACAATATCAATGTTCACCTCTCACCCAGTGGCAGTCATAGGCAGGGATTTCCCCAATGTGTCCACCTTTCTTCAGAACCTTCCACATCCACAATATCAATGTTCACCCCTACCCAGTGGCAGTCATAGGCAGGGATTTCCCCAATGTGTCCACCTTTCTCCAGAACATTCCACATCCACAATATCAATGTTCACCTCACACCCAGTGGCAGTCATAGGCAGGGATTTCCCCAATGTGTCCACCTTTCTTCAGAACATTCCACATCCACAATATCAATGTTCACCCCACACCCAGTGGCAGTCATAGGCAGGGATTTCCCCAATGTGTCCACCTTTCTTCAGAACATTCCACATCCACAATATCAATGTTCACCCCACACCCAGTGGCAGTCATAGGCAGGGATTTCCCCAATGTGTCCACCTTTCTTCAGAACATTCCACATCCACAATATCAATGTTCACCCCAGGCAGGGATTTCCCCAATGTGTCCACCTTTCTTCAGAACATTCCACATCCACAATATCAATGTTCACCCCACACCCAGTGGCAGTCATAGGCAGGGATTTCCCCAATGTGCCCACCTTTCTTCAGAACATTCCACATCCACAATATCAATGTTCACCCAACACCCAGTGGCAGTCATAGGCAGGGATTTCCCCAATGTGTCCACCTTTCTTCAGAACATTCCACATCCACAATATCAATGTTCACCCCACACCCAGTGGCAGTCATAGGCAGGGATTTCCCCAATGTGTCCACCTTTCTTCAGAACATTCCACGTCCACAATATCAATGTTCACCCCACACCCAGTGGCAGTCATAGGCAGGGATTTCCCCAATGTGTCCACCTTTCTTCAGAACATTCCACGTCCACAATATCAATGTTCACCCCCCACGCAGTGGCAGTCATAGGCAGGGATTTCCCCAATGTGTCCACCTTTCTTCAGAACCTTCCACATCCACAATATCAATGTTCACCCCACACCCAGTGGCAGTCATAGGCAGGGATTTCCCCAATGTGTCCACCTTTCTTCAGAACCTTCTACATCCACAATATCAATGTTCACCCCAGACCCAGTGGCAGTCATAGGCAGGGATTTCCCCAATGTGTCCACCTTTCTTCAGAACATTCCACATCCACAATATCAATGTTCACCCCACACCCAGTGGCAGTCATAGGCAGGGATTTCCCCAATGTGTCCACCTTTCTTCAGAACATTCCACATCCACAATATCAATGTTCACCCCACACCCAGTGGCAGTCATAGGCAGAGATTTCCCCAATGTGTCCACCTTTCTTCAGAACATTCCACATCCACAATATCAATGTTCACCCCACACCCAGTGGCAGTCATAGGCAGGGATTTCCCCAATGTGTCCACCTTTCTTCAGAACATTCCACATCCACAATATCAATCTTCACCTCACACCCAGTGGCAGTCATAGGCAGGGATTTCCCCAATGTGTCCACCTTTCTTCAGAACCTTACACATCCACAATATCAATGTTCACCCCACACCGAGTGGCAGTCATAGGCAGGGATTTCCCCAATGTGTCCACCTTTCTTCAGAACCTTCCACATCCACAATATCAATGTTCACCCCCACCCAGTGGCAGTCATAGGCAGGGATTTCCCCAATGTGTCCACCTTTCTTCAGAACCTTCCACATCCACAATATCAATGTTCACCCCCCACCCAGTGGCAGTCATAGGCAGGGATTTCCCCAATGTGTCCACCTTTCTTCAGAACATTCCACATCCACAATATCAATGTCAACCCCCACCCAGTGGCAGTCATAGGCAGGGATTTCCCCAATGTGTCCACCTTTCTTCAGAACATTCCACATCCACAATATCAATGTTCACCCCACACCCAGTGGCAGTCATAGGCAGGGATTTCCCCAATGTGTCCACCTTTCTTCAGAACATTCCACATCCACAATATCAATATTCACCCCACACCCAGTGGCAGTCATAGGCAGGGATTTCCCCAATGTGTCCACCTTTCTTCAGAACATTCCACATCCACAATATCAATATTCACCCCACACCCAGTGGCAGTCATAGGCAGGGATTTCCCCAATGTGTCCACCTTTCTTCAGAACATTCCACATCCACAATATCAATGTTCACCCCACACCCAGTGGCAGTCATAGGCAGGGATTTCCCCAATGTGTCCACCTTTCTTCAGAACATTCCACATCCACAATATCAATGTTCACCCCACACCCAGTGGCAGTCATAGGCAGGGATTTCCCCAATGTGTCCACCTTTCTCCAGAACATTCCACATCCACAATATCAATGTTCACCCCACACCCAGTGGCAGTCATAGGCAGGGATTTCCCCAATGTGTCCACCTTTCTCCAGAACATTCCACATCCACAATATCAATGTTCACCCCACACCCAGTGGCAGTCATAGGCAGGGATTTCCCCAATGTGTCCACCTTTCTTCAGAACATTCCACATCCACAATATCAATGTTCACCCCACACCCAGTGGCAGTCATAGGCAGTGATTTGACCAATGTGTCCACCTTTCTTCAGAACCTTCCACATCCACAATATCAATCTTCACCTCACACCCAGTGGCATGTGTCCACCTTTCTTCAGAACCTTCCACATCCACAATATCAATGTTCACCCCACACCCAGTGGCAGTCATAGGCAGGGATTTCCCCAATGTGTCCACCTTTCTTCAGAACCTTACACATCCACAATATCAATGTTCACCCCACACCCAGTGGCAGTCATAGGCAGGGATTTCCCCAATGTGTCCACCTTTCTTCAGAACCTTCCACATCCACAATATCAATGTTCACCCCCCACCCAGTGGCAGTCATAGGCAGGGATTTCCCCAATGTGTCCACCTTTCTTCAGAACATTCCACATCCACAATATCAATGTTCACCCCACACCCAGTGGCAGTCATAGGCAGGGATTTCCCCAATGTGTCCACCTTTCTTCAGAACCTTCCCCAATGTGTCCACCTTTCTTCAGAACATTCCACATCCACAATATCAATGTCAACCCCCACCCAGTGGCAGTCATAGGCAGGGATTTCCCCAATGTGTCCACCTTTCTTCAGAACATTCCACATCCACAATATCAATGTTCACCCCCCACCCAGTGGGAGTCATAGGCAGGGATTTCCCCAATGTGTCCACCTTTCTTCAGAACATTCCACATCCACAATATCAATGTTCACCCCACACCCAGTGGCAGTCATAGGCAGGGATTTCCCCAATGTGTCCACCTTTCTTCAGAACATTCCACATCCACAATATCAATGTTCACCCCACACCCAGTGGCAGTCATAGGCAGGGATTTCGCCAATGTGTCCACCTTTCTTCAGAACATTCCACATCCACAATATCAATGTTCACCCCACACCCAGTGGCAGTCATAGGCAGGGATTTCCCCAATGTGTCCACCTTTCTTCAGAACTTTCCACATCCACAATATCAATGTTCACCCCACCCAGTGGCAGTCATAGGCACGGATTTCCCCAATGTGTCCACCTTTCTCCAGAACATTCCACATCCACAATATCAATGTTCACCTCACACCCAGTGGCAGTCATAGGCAGGGATTTCCCCAATGTGTCCACCTTTCTTCAGAACATTCCACATCCACAATATCAATGTTCACCCCACACCCAGTGGCAGTCATAGGCAGGGATTTCCCCAATGTGTCCACCTTTCTTCAGAACATTCCACATCCACAATATCAATGTTCACCCCACACCCAGTGGCAGTCATAGGCAGGGATTTCCCCAATGTGTCCACCTTTCTTCAGAACATTCCACATCCACAATATCAATGTTCACCCCCACCCAGTGGCAGTCATAGGCAGGGATTTCCCCAATGTGTCCACCTTTCTCCAGAACATTCCACATCCACAATATCAATGTTCACCTCATACCCAGTGGCAGTCATAGGCAGGGATTTCCCCAATGTGTCCACCTTTCTTCAGAACATTCCACATCCACAATATCAATGTTCACCCCACACCCAGTGGCAGTCATAGGCAGGGATTTCCCCAATGTGTCCACCTTTCTTCAGAACATTCCACATCCACAATATCAATGTTCACCCCACACCCAGTGGCAGTCATAGGCAGGGATTTCCCCAATGTGTCCACCTTTCTTCAGAACATTCCACATCCAAAATATCAATGTTCACCCCAGGCAGGGATTTCCCCAATGTGTCCACCTTTCTTCAGAACATTCCACATCCACAATATCAATGTTCACCCCACACCCAGTGGCAGTCATAGGCAGGGATTTCCCCAATGTGTCCACCTTTCTCCAGAACATTCCACATCCACAATATCAATGTTCACCCCACACCCAGTGGCAGTCATAGGCAGGGATTTCCCCAATGTGTCCACCTTTCTTCAGAACATTCCACATCCACAATATCAATGTTCACCCCACACCCAGTGGCAGTCATAGGCAGGGATTTCCCCAATGTGTCCACCTTTCTCCAGAACATTCCACATCCACAATATCAATGTTCACCCCACACCCAGTGGCAGTCATAGGCAGGGATTTCCCCAATGTGTCCACCTTTCTTCAGAACATTCCACATCCACAATATCAATGTTCACCCCACACCCAGTGGCAGTCATAGGCAGGGATTTCCCCAATGTGTCCACCTTTCTTCAGAACATTCCACATCCACAATATCAATGTTCACCCCAGGCAGGGATTTCCCCAATGTGTCCAACTTTCTCCAGAACATTCCACATCCACAATATCAATGTTCACCCCACACCCAGTGGCAGTCATAGGCAGGGATTTCCCCAATGTGTCCACCTTTCTCCAGAACATTCCACATCCACAATATCAATGTTCACCCCACACCCAGTGGCAGTCATAGGCAGGGATTTCCCCAATGTGTCCAACTTTCTTCAGAACATTCCACATCCACAATATCAATGTTCACCCCACACCCAGTGGCAGTCATAGGCAGGGATTTCCCCAATGTGTCCACCTTTCTTCAGAACCTTCCACATCCACAATATCAATCTTCACCTCACACCCAGTCGCATGTGTCCACCTTTCTTCAGAACCTTCCACATCCACAATATCAATGTTCACCCCACACCCAGTGGCAGTCATAGGCAGGGATTTCCCCAATGTGTCCACCTTTCTTCAGAACCTTACACATCCACAATATCAATGTTCACCCCACACCCAGTGGCAGTCATAGGCAGGGATTTCCCCAATGTGTCCACCTTTCTTCAGAACCTTCCACATCCACAATATCAATGTTCACCCCCCACCCAGTGGCAGTCATAGGCAGGGATTTCCCCAATGTGTCCACCTTTCTTCAGAACATTCCACATCCACAATATCAATGTTCACCCCACACCCAGTGGCAGTCATAGGCAGGGACTCCCCAATGTGTCCACCTTTCTTCAGAACCTTCCCCAATGTGTCCACCTTTCTTCAGAACATTCCACATCCACAATATCAATGTCAACCCCCACCCAGTGGCAGTCATAGGCAGGGATTTCCCCAATGTGTCCACCTTTCTTCAGAACATTCCACATCCACAATATCAATGTTCACCCCCCACCCAGTGGCAGCCATAGGCAGGGATTTCCCCAATGTGTCCACCTTTCTTCAGAACATTCCACATCCACAATATCAATGTTCACCCCACACCCAGTGGCAGTCATAGGCAGGGATTTCCCCAATGTGTCCACCTTTCTTCAGAACATTCCACATCCACAATATCAATGTTCACCCCACACCCAGTGGCAGTCATAGGCAGGGATTTCCCCAATGTGTCCACCTTTCTTCAGAACATTCCACATCCACAATATCAATGTTCACCCCACACCTAGTGGCAGTCATAGGCAGGGATTTCCCCAATGTGTCCACCTTTCTTCAGAACCTTCCACATCCACAATATCAATGTTCACCCCCACCCAGTGGCAGTCATAGGCAGGGATTTCCCCAATGTGTCCACCTTTCTCCAGAACATTCCACATCCACAATATCAATGTTCACCTCACACCCAGTGGCAGTCATAGGCAGGGATTTCCCCAATGTGTCCACCTTTCTTCAGAACATTCCACATCCACAATATCAATGTTCACCCCACACCCAGTGGCAGTCATAGGCAGGGATTTCCCCAATGTGTCCACCTTTCTTCAGAACATTCCACATCCACAATATCAATGTTCACCCCACACCCAGTGGCAGTCATAGGCAGGGATTTCCCCAATGTGTCCACCTTTCTTCAGAACATTCCACATCCACAATATCAATGTTCACCCCCACCCAGTGGCAGTCATAGGCAGGGATTTCCCCAATGTGTCCACCTTTCTCCAGAACATTCCACATCCACAATATCAATGTTCACCTCACACCAAGTGGCAGTCATAGGCAGGGATTTCCCCAATGTGTCTACCTTTCTTCAGAACATTCCACATCCACAATATCAATGTTCACCCCACACCCAGTGGCAGTCATAGGCAGGGATTTCCCCAATGTGTCCACCTTTCTTCAGAACATTCCACATCCACAATATCAATGTTCACCCCAGGCAGGGATTTCCCCAATGTGTCCACCTTTCTTCAGAACATTCCACATCCACAATATCAATGTTCACCCCACACCCAGTGGCAGTCATAGGCAGGGATTTCCCCAATGTGCCCACCTTTCTTCAGAACATTCCACATCCACAATATCAATGTTCACCCCACACCCAGTGGCAGTCATAGGCAGGGATTTCCCCAATGTGTCCACCTTTCTTCAGAACATTCCACATCCACAATATCAATGTTCACCCCACACCCAGTGGCAGTCATAGGCAGGGATTTCCCCAATGTGTCCACCTTTCTCCAGAACATTCCACATCCACAATATCAATTTTCACCTCACACCCAGTGGCAGTCATAGGCAGGGATTTCCCCAATGTGTCCACCTTTCTTCAGAACATTCCACATCCACAATATCAATGTTCACCCCATGTTCACCCCACACCCAGTGGCAGTCATAGGCAGGGATTTCCCCAATGTGTCCACCTTTCTTCAGAACATTCCACATCCACAATATCAATGTTCACCCCAGGCAGGGATTTCCCCAATGTGTCCACCTTTCTTCAGAACATTCCACATCCACAATATCAATGTTCACCCCACACCCAGTGGCAGTCATAGGCAGGGATTTCCCAAATGTGCCCACCTTTCTTCAGAACATTCCAGATCCACAATATCAATGTTCACCCCACACCCAGTGGCAGTCATAGGCAGGGATTTCCCCAATGTGTTCACCTTTCTTCAGAACATTCCACATCCACAATATCAATATTCACCCCACACCCAGTGGCAGTCATAGGCAGGGATTTCCGCAATGTGTCCACCTTTCTTCAGAACATTCCACATCCACAATATCAATGTTCACCCCACACCCAGTGGCAGTCATAGGCAGGGATTTCCCCAATGTGTCCACCTTTCTTCAGAACATTCCACATCCACAATATCAATGTTCACCCCACACCCAGTGGCAGTCATAGGCAGGGATTTCCCCAATGTGTCCACCTTTCTCCAGAACATTCCACATCCACAATATCAATGTTCACCCCACACCCAGTGGCAGTCATAGGCAGGGATTTCCCCAATGTGTCCACCTTTCTCCAGAACATTCCACATCCACAATATCAATGTTCACCCCACACCCAGTGGCAGTCATAGGCAGGGATTTCCCCAATGTGTCCACCTTTCTTCAGAACATTCCACATCCACAATATCAATGTTCACCCCACACCCACTGGCAGTCATAGGCAGGAGGCAGGGATTTGACCAATGTGTCCACCTTTCTTCAGAACCTTCCACATCCACAATATCAATCTTCACCTCACACCCAGTGGCATGTGTCCACCTTTCTTCAGAACCTTCCACATCCACAATATCAATGTTCACCCCACACCCAGTGGCAGTCATAGGCAGGGATTTCCCCAATGTGTCCACCTTTCTTCAGAACCTTACACATCCACAATATCAATGTTCACCCCACACCCAGTGGCAGTCATAGGCAGGGATTTCCCCAATGTGTCCACCTTTCTTCAGAACCTTCCACATCCACAATATCAATGTTCACCCCCCACCCAGTGGCAGTCATAGGCAGGGATTTCCCCAATGTGTCCACCTTTCTTCAGAACATTCCACATCCACAATATCAATGTTCACCCCACACCCAGTGGCAGTCATAGGCAGGGATTTCCCCAATGTGTCCACCTTTCTTCAGAACCTTCCCCAATGTGTCCACCTTTCTTCAGAGCATTCCACACCCACAATATCAATGTCAACCCCCACCCAGTGGCAGTCATAGGCAGGGATTTCCCCAATGTGTCCACCTTTCTTCAGAACATTCCACATCCACAATATCAATGTTCACCCCCCACCCAGTGGCAGTCATAGGCAGGGATTTCCCCAATGTGTCCACCTTTCTTCAGAACATTCCACATCCACAATATCAATGTTCACCCCACACCCAGTGGCAGTCATAGGCAGGGATTTCCCCAATGTGTCCACCTTTCTTCAGAACATTCCACATCCACAATATCAATGTTCACCCCACACCCAGTGGCAGTCATAGGCAGGGATTTCACCAATGTGTCCACCTTTCTTCAGAACATTCCACATCCACAATATCAATGTTCACCCCACACCCAGTGGCAGTCATAGGCAGGGATTTCCCCAATGTGTCCACCTTTCTTCAGAACCTTCCACATCCACAATATCAATGTTCACCCCACCCAGTGGCAGTCATAGGCAGGGATTTCCCCAATGTGTCCACCTTTCTCCAGAACATTCCACATCCACAATATCAATGTTCACCTCACACCCAGTGGCAGTCATAGGCAGGGATTTCCCCAATGTGTCCACCTTTCTTCAGAACATTCCACATCCACAATATCAATGTTCACCCCACACCCAGTGGCAGTCATAGGCAGGGATTTCCCCAATGTGTCCACCTTTCTTCAGAACATTCCACATCCACAATATCAATGTTCACCCCACACCCAGTGGCAGTCATAGGCAGGGATTTACCCAATGTGACCACCTTTCTTCAGAACATTCCACATCCACAATATCAATGTTCACCCCCACCCAGTGGCAGTCATAGGCAGGGATTTCCCCAATGTGTCCACCTTTCTCCAGAACATTCCACATCCACAATATCAATGTTCACCTCTAACCCAGTGGCAGTCATAGGCAGGGATTTCCCCAATGTGTCCACCTTTCTTCGGAACATTCCACATCCACAATATCAATGTTCACCCCACACCCAGTGGCAGTCATAGGCAGGGATTTCCCCAATGTGTCCACCTTTCTTCAGAACATTCCACATCCACAACATCAATGTTCACCCCACACCCAGTGGCAGTCATAGGCAGGGATTTCCCCAATGTGTCCACCTTTCTTCAGAACATTCCACATCCAAAATATCAATGTTCACCCCAGGCAGGGATTTCCCCAATGTGTCCACCTTTCTTCAGAACATTCCACATCCACAATATCAATGTTCACCCCACACCCAGTGGCAGTCATAGGCAGGGATTTCCCCAATGTGTCCACCTTTCTCCAGAACATTCCACATCCACAATATCAATGTTCACCCCACACCCAGTGGCAGTCATAGGCAGGGATTTCCCCAATGTGTCCACCTTTCTTCAGAACATTCCACATCCACAATATCAATGTTCACCCCACACCCAGTGGCAGTCATAGGCAGGGATTTCCCCAATGTGTCCACCTTTCTCCAGAACATTCCACATCCACAATATCAATGTTCACCCCACACCCAGTGGCAGTCATAGGCAGGGATTTCCCCAATGTGTCCACCTTTCTTCAGAACATTCCACATCCACAATATCAATGTTCACCCCACACCCAGTGGCAGTCATAGGCAGGGATTTCCCCAATGTGTCCACCTTTCTTCAGAACATTCCACATCCACAATATCAATGTTCACCCCAGGCAGGGATTTCCCCAATGTGTCCACCTTTCTCCAGAACATTCCACATCCACAACATCAATGTTCACCCCACACCCAGTGGCAGTCATAGGCAGGGATTTCCCCAATGTGTCCACCTTTCTCCAGAACATTCCACATCCACAATATCAATGTTCACCCCACACCCAGTGGCAGTCATAGGCAGGGATTTCCCCAATGTGTCCACCTTTCTTCAGAACATTCCCCATCCACAATATCAATGTTCACCCCACACCCAGTGGCAGTCATAGGCAGGGATTTCCCCAATGTGTCCACCTTTCTTCAGAACCTTCCACATCCACAATATCAATCTTCACCTCACACCCAGTGGCATGTGTCCACCTTTCTTCAGAACCTTCCACATCCACAATATCAATGTTCACCCCACACCCAGTGGCAGTCATAGGCAGGGATTTCCCCAATGTGTCCACCTTTCTTCAGAACCTTACACATCCACAATATCAATGTTCACCCCACACCCAGTGGCAGTCATAGGCAGGGATTTCCCCAATGTGTCCACCTTTCTTCAGAACCTTCCACATCCACAATATCAATGTTCACCCCCCACCCAGTGGCAGTCATAGGCAGGGATTTCCCCAATGTGTCCACCTTTCTTCAGAACATTCCACATCCACAATATCAATGTTCACCCCACACCCAGTGGCAGTCATAGGCAGGGACTCCCCAATGTGTCCACCTTTCTTCAGAACCTTCCCCAATGTGTCCACCTTTCTTCAGAACATTCCACATCCACAATATCAATGTCAACCCCCACCCAGTGGCAGTCATAGGCAGGGATTTCCCCAATGTGTCCACCTTTCTTCAGAACATTCCACATCCACTATATCAATGTTCACCCCCCACCCAGTGGCAGCCATAGGCAGGGATTTCCCCAATGTGTCCACCTTTCTTCAGAACATTCCACATCCACAATATCAATGTTCACCCCACACCCAGTGGCAGTCATAGGCAGGGATTTCCCCAATGTGTCCACCTTTCTTCAGAACATTCCACATCCACAATATCAATGTTCACCCCACACCCAGTGGCAGTCATAGGCAGGGATTTCCCCAATGTGTCCACCTTTCTTCAGAACATTCCACATCCACAATATCAATGTTCACCCCACACCCAGTGGCAGTCATAGGCAGGGATTTCCCCAATGTGTCCACCTTTCTTCAGAACCTTCCACATCCACAATATCAATGTTCACCCCCACCCAGTGGCAGTCATAGGCAGGGATTTCCCCAATGTGTCCACCTTTCTCCAGAACATTCCACATCCACAATATCAATGTTCACCTCACACCCAGTGGCAGTCATAGGCAGGGATTTCCCCAATGTGTCCACCTTTCTTCAGAACATTCCACATCCACAATATCAATGTTCACCCCACACCCAGTGGCAGTCATAGGCAGGGATTTCCCCAATGTGTCCACCTTTCTTCAGAACATTCCACATCCACAATATCAATGTTCACCCCACACCCAGTGGCAGTCATAGGCAGGGATTTCCCCAATGTGTCCACCTTTCTTCAGAACATTCCACATCCACAATATCAATGTTCACCCCCACCCAGTGGCAGTCATAGGCAGGGATTTCCCCAATGTGTCCACCTTTCTCCAGAACATTCCACATCCACAATATCAATGTTCACCTCACACCCAGTGGCAGTCAAAGGCAGGGATTTCCCCAATGTGTCTACCTTTCTTCAGAACATTCCACATCCACAATCTCAATGTTCACCCCACACCCAGTGGCAGTCATAGGCAGGGATTTCCCCAATGTGTCCACCTTTCTTCAGAACATTCCACATCCACAATATCAATGTTCACCCCAGGCAGGGATTTCCCCAATGTGTCCACCTTTCTTCAGAACATTCCACATCCACAATATCAATGTTCACCCCACACCCAGTGGCAGTCATAGGCAGGGATGTCCCCAATGTGTCCACCTTTCTTCAGAACATTCCACATCCACAATATCAATGTTCACCCCACACCCAGTGGCAGTCATAGGCAGGGATTTCCCCAATGTGTCCACCTTTCTCCAGAACATTCCACATCCACAATATCAATGTTCACCCCACACCCAGTGGCAGTCATAGGCAGGGATTTCCCCAATGTGTCCACCTTTCTCCAGAACATTCCACATCCACAATATCAATGTTCACCCCACACCCAGTGGCAGTCATAGGCAGGGATTTCCCCAATGTGTCCACCTTTCTTCAGAACATTCCACATCCACAATATCAATGTTCACCCCACACCCACTGGCAGTCATAGGCAGGAGGCAGGGATTTGACCAATGTGTCCACCTTTCTTCAGAACCTTCCACATCCACAATATCAATCTTCACCTCACACCCAGTGGCATGTGTCCACCTTTCTTCAGAACCTTCCACATCCACAATATCAATGTTCACCCCACACCCAGTGGCAGTCATAGGCAGGGATTTCCCCAATGTGTCCACCTTTCTTCAGAACCTTACACATCCACAATATCAATGTTCACCCCACACCCAGTGGCAGTCATAGGCAGGGATTTCCCCAATGTGTCCACCTTTCTTCAGAACCTTCCACATCCACAATATCAATGTTCACCCCCCACCCAGTGGCAGTCATAGGCAGGGATTTCCCCAATGTGTCCACCTTTCTTCAGAACATTCCACATCCACAATATCAATGTTCACCCCACACCCAGTGGCAGTCATAGGCAGGGATTTCCCCAATGTGTCCACCTTTCTTCAGAACCTTCCCCAATGTGTCCACCTTTCTTCAGAGCATTCCACACCCACAATATCAATGTCAACCCCCACCCAGTGGCAGTCATAGGCAGGGATTTCCCCAATGTGTCCACCTTTCTTCAGAACATTCCACATCCACAATATCAATGTTCACCCCCCACCCAGTGGCAGTCATAGGCAGGGATTTCCCCAATGTGTCCACCTTTCTTCAGAACATTCCACATCCACAATATCAATGTTCACCCCACACCCAGTGGCAGTCATAGGCAGGGATTTCCCCAATGTGTCCACCTTTCTTCAGAACATTCCACATCCACAATATCAATGTTCACCCCACACCCAGTGGCAGTCATAGGCAGGGATTTCACCAATGTGTCCACCTTTCTTCAGAACATTCCACATCCACAATATCAATGTTCACCCCACACCCAGTGGCAGTCATAGGCAGGGATTTCCCCAATGTGTCCACCTTTCTTCAGAACCTTCCACATCCACAATATCAATGTTCACCCCACCCAGTGGCAGTCATAGGCAGGGATTTCCCCAATGTGTCCACCTTTCTCCAGAACATTCCACATCCACAATATCAATGTTCACCTCACACCCAGTGGCAGTCATAGGCAGGGATTTCCCCAATGTGTCCACCTTTCTTCAGAACATTCCACATCCACAATATCAATGTTCACCCCACACCCAGTGGCAGTCATAGGCAGGGATTTCCCCAATGTGTCCACCTTTCTTCAGAACATTCCACATCCACAATATCAATGTTCACCCCACACCCAGTGGCAGTCATAGGCAGGGATTTACCCAATGTGACCACCTTTCTTCAGAACATTCCACATCCACAATATCAATGTTCACCCCCACCCAGTGGCAGTCATAGGCAGGGATTTCCCCAATGTGTCCACCTTTCTCCAGAACATTCCACATCCACAATATCAATGTTCACCTCTCACCCAGTGGCAGTCATAGGCAGGGATTTCCCCAATGTGTCCACCTTTCTTCGGAACATTCCACATCCACAATATCAATGTTCACCCCACACCCAGTGGCAGTCATAGGCAGGGATTTCCCCAATGTGTCCACCTTTCTTCAGAACATTCCACATCCACAACATCAATGTTCACCCCACACCCAGTGGCAGTCATAGGCAGGGATTTCCCCAATGTGTCCACCTTTCTTCAGAACATTCCACATCCAAAATATCAATGTTCACCCCAGGCAGGGATTTCCCCAATGTGTCCACCTTTCTTCAGAACATTCCACATCCACAATATCAATGTTCACCCCACACCCAGTGGCAGTCATAGGCAGGGATTTCCCCAATGTGTCCACCTTTCTCCAGAACATTCCACATCCACAATATCAATGTTCACCCCACACCCAGTGGCAGTCATAGGCAGGGATTTCCCCAATGTGTCCACCTTTCTTCAGAACATTCCACATCCACAATATCAATGTTCACCCCACACCCAGTGGCAGTCATAGGCAGGGATTTCCCCAATGTGTCCACCTTTCTCCAGAACATTCCACATCCACAATATCAATGTTCACCCCACACCCAGTGGCAGTCATAGGCAGGGATTTCCCCAATGTGTCCACCTTTCTTCAGAACATTCCACATCCACAATATCAATGTTCACCCCACACCCAGTGGCAGTCATAGGCAGGGATTTCCCCAATGTGTCCACCTTTCTTCAGAACATTCCACATCCACAATATCAATGTTCACCCCACACCCAGTGGCAGTCATAGGCAGGGATTTCCCCAATGTGTCCACCTTTCTTCAGAACCTTCCCCAATGTGTCCACCTTTCTTCAGAGCATTCCACACCCACAATATCAATGTCAACCCCCACCCAGTGGCAGTCATAGGCAGGGATTTCCCCAATGTGTCCACCTTTCTTCAGAACATTCCACATCCACAATATCAATGTTCACCCCCCACCCAGTGGCAGTCATAGGCAGGGATTTCCCCAATGTGTCCACCTTTCTTCAGAACATTCCACATCCACAATATCAATGTTCACCCCACACCCAGTGGCAGTCATAGGCAGGGATTTCCCCAATGTGTCCACCTTTCTTCAGAACATTCCACATCCACAATATCAATGTTCACCCCACACCCAGTGGCAGTCATAGGCAGGGATTTCACCAATGTGTCCACCTTTCTTCAGAACATTCCACATCCACAATATCAATGTTCACCCCACACCCAGTGGCAGTCATAGGCAGGGATTTCCCCAATGTGTCCACCTTTCTTCAGAACCTTCCACATCCACAATATCAATGTTCACCCCACCCAGTGGCAGTCATAGGCAGGGATTTCCCCAATGTGTCCACCTTTCTCCAGAACATTCCACATCCACAATATCAATGTTCACCTCACACCCAGTGGCAGTCATAGGCAGGGATTTCCCCAATGTGTCCACCTTTCTTCAGAACATTCCACATCCACAATATCAATGTTCACCCCACACCCAGTGGCAGTCATAGGCAGGGATTTCCCCAATGTGTCCACCTTTCTTCAGAACATTCCACATCCACAATATCAATGTTCACCCCACACCCAGTGGCAGTCATAGGCAGGGATTTACCCAATGTGACCACCTTTCTTCAGAACATTCCACATCCACAATATCAATGTTCACCCCCACCCAGTGGCAGTCATAGGCAGGGATTTCCCCAATGTGTCCACCTTTCTCCAGAACATTCCACATCCACAATATCAATGTTCACCTCTCACCCAGTGGCAGTCATAGGCAGGGATTTCCCCAATGTGTCCACCTTTCTTCGGAACATTCCACATCCACAATATCAATGTTCACCCCACACCCAGTGGCAGTCATAGGCAGGGATTTCCCCAATGTGTCCACCTTTCTTCAGAACATTCCACATCCACAACATCAATGTTCACCCCACACCCAGTGGCAGTCATAGGCAGGGATTTCCCCAATGTGTCCACCTTTCTTCAGAACATTCCACATCCAAAATATCAATGTTCACCCCAGGCAGGGATTTCCCCAATGTGTCCACCTTTCTTCAGAACATTCCACATCCACAATATCAATGTTCACCCCACACCCAGTGGCAGTCATAGGCAGGGATTTCCCCAATGTGTCCACCTTTCTCCAGAACATTCCACATCCACAATATCAATGTTCACCCCACACCCAGTGGCAGTCATAGGCAGGGATTTCCCCAATGTGTCCACCTTTCTTCAGAACATTCCACATCCACAATATCAATGTTCACCCCACACCCAGTGGCAGTCATAGGCAGGGATTTCCCCAATGTGTCCACCTTTCTCCAGAACATTCCACATCCACAATATCAATGTTCACCCCACACCCAGTGGCAGTCATAGGCAGGGATTTCCCCAATGTGTCCACCTTTCTTCAGAACATTCCACATCCACAATATCAATGTTCACCCCACACCCAGTGGCAGTCATAGGCAGGGATTTCCCCAATGTGTCCACCTTTCTTCAGAACATTCCACATCCACAATATCAATGTTCACCCCAGGCAGGGATTTCCCCAATGTGTCCACCTTTCTCCAGAACATTCCACATCCACAACATCAATGTTCACCCCACACCCAGTGGCAGTCATAGGCAGGGATTTCCCCAATGTGTCCACCTTTCTCCAGAACATTCCACATCCACAATATCAATGTTCACCCCACACCCAGTGGCAGTCATAGGCAGGGATTTCCCCAATGTGTCCACCTTTCTTCAGAACATTCCCCATCCACAATATCAATGTTCACCCCACACCCAGTGGCAGTCATAGGCAGGGATTTCCCCAATGTGTCCACCTTTCTTCAGAACCTTCCACATCCACAATATCAATCTTCACCTCACACCCAGTGGCATGTGTCCACCTTTCTTCAGAACCTTCCACATCCACAATATCAATGTTCACCCCACACCCAGTGGCAGTCATAGGCAGGGATTTCCCCAATGTGTCCACCTTTCTTCAGAACCTTACACATCCACAATATCAATGTTCACCCCACACCCAGTGGCAGTCATAGGCAGGGATTTCCCCAATGTGTCCACCTTTCTTCAGAACCTTCCACATCCACAATATCAATGTTCACCCCCCACCCAGTGGCAGTCATAGGCAGGGATTTCCCCAATGTGTCCACCTTTCTTCAGAACATTCCACATCCACAATATCAATGTTCACCCCACACCCAGTGGCAGTCATAGGCAGGGACTCCCCAATGTGTCCACCTTTCTTCAGAACCTTCCCCAATGTGTCCACCTTTCTTCAGAACATTCCACATCCACAATATCAATGTCAACCCCCACCCAGTGGCAGTCATAGGCAGGGATTTCCCCAATGTGTCCACCTTTCTTCAGAACATTCCACATCCACTATATCAATGTTCACCCCCCACCCAGTGGCAGCCATAGGCAGGGATTTCCCCAATGTGTCCACCTTTCTTCAGAACATTCCACATCCACAATATCAATGTTCACCCCACACCCAGTGGCAGTCATAGGCAGGGATTTCCCCAATGTGTCCACCTTTCTTCAGAACATTCCACATCCACAATATCAATGTTCACCCCACACCCAGTGGCAGTCATAGGCAGGGATTTCCCCAATGTGTCCACCTTTCTTCAGAACATTCCACATCCACAATATCAATGTTCACCCCACACCCAGTGGCAGTCATAGGCAGGGATTTCCCCAATGTGTCCACCTTTCTTCAGAACCTTCCACATCCACAATATCAATGTTCACCCCCACCCAGTGGCAGTCATAGGCAGGGATTTCCCCAATGTGTCCACCTTTCTCCAGAACATTCCACATCCACAATATCAATGTTCACCTCACACCCAGTGGCAGTCATAGGCAGGGATTTCCCCAATGTGTCCACCTTTCTTCAGAACATTCCACATCCACAATATCAATGTTCACCCCACACCCAGTGGCAGTCATAGGCAGGGATTTCCCCAATGTGTCCACCTTTCTTCAGAACATTCCACATCCACAATATCAATGTTCACCCCACACCCAGTGGCAGTCATAGGCAGGGATTTCCCCAATGTGTCCACCTTTCTTCAGAACATTCCACATCCACAATATCAATGTTCACCCCCACCCAGTGGCAGTCATAGGCAGGGATTTCCCCAATGTGTCCACCTTTCTCCAGAACATTCCACATCCACAATATCAATGTTCACCTCACACCCAGTGGCAGTCAAAGGCAGGGATTTCCCCAATGTGTCTACCTTTCTTCAGAACATTCCACATCCACAATCTCAATGTTCACCCCACACCCAGTGGCAGTCATAGGCAGGGATTTCCCCAATGTGTCCACCTTTCTTCAGAACATTCCACATCCACAATATCAATGTTCACCCCAGGCAGGGATTTCCCCAATGTGTCCACCTTTCTTCAGAACATTCCACATCCACAATATCAATGTTCACCCCACACCCAGTGGCAGTCATAGGCAGGGATGTCCCCAATGTGTCCACCTTTCTTCAGAACATTCCACATCCACAATATCAATGTTCACCCCACACCCAGTGGCAGTCATAGGCAGGGATTTCCCCAATGTGTCCACCTTTCTTCAGAACATTCCACATCCACAATATCAATGTTCACCCCACACCCAGTGGCAGTCATAGGCAGGGATTTCCCCAATGTGTCCACCTTTCTTCAGAACATTCCACATCCACAATATCAATGTTCACCCCACACCCAGTGGCAGTCATAGGCAGGGATTTCCCCAATGTGTCCACCTTTCTTCAGAACATTCCACATCCACAATATCAATGTTCACCCCCCACCCAGTGGCAGTCATAGGCAGGGATGTCCCCAATGTGTCCACCTTTCTTCAGAACATTCCACATCCACAATATCAATGTTCACCCCACACCCAGTGGCAGTCATAGGCAGGGATTTCCCCAATGTGTCCACCTTTCTTCAGAACCTTCCACATCCACAATATCAATGTTCACCTCACACCCAGTGGCAGTCATAGGCAGGGATTTCCCCAATGTGTCCACCTTTCTTCAGAACCTTCCACATCCACAATATCAATGTTCACCCCTACCCAGTGGCAGTCATAGGCAGGGATTTCCCCAATGTGTCCACCTTTCTCCAGAACATTCCACATCCACAATATCAATGTTCACCCCTACCCAGTGGCAGTCATAGGCAGGGATTTCCCCAATGTGTCCACCTTTCTTCAGAACATTCCACATCCACAATATCAATGTTCACCCCAGGCAGGGATTTCCCCAATGTGTCCACCTTTCTTCAGAACATTCCACATCCACAATATCAATGTTCACCCCACACCCAGTGGCAGTCATAGGCAGGGATTTCCCCAATGTGCCCACCTTTCTTCAGAACATTCCACATCCACAATATCAATGTTCACCCAACACCCAGTGGCAGTCATAGGCAGGGATTTCCCCAATGTGTCCACCTTTCTTCAGAACATTCCACATCCACAATATCAATGTTCACCCCACACCCAGTGGCAGTCATAGGCAGGGATTTCCCCAATGTGTCCACCTTTCTTCAGAACATTCCACGTCCACAATATCAATGTTCACCCCACACCCAGTGGCAGTCATAGGCAGGGATTTCCCCAATGTGTCCACCTTTCTTCAGAACATTCCACGTCCACAATATCAATGTTCACCCCCCACGCAGTGGCAGTCATAGGCAGGGATTTCCCCAATGTGTCCACCTTTCTTCAGAACCTTCCACATCCACAATATCAATGTTCACCCCACACCCAGTGGCAGTCATAGGCAGGGATTTCCCCAATGTGTCCACCTTTCTTCAGAACCTTCCACATCCACAATATCAATATTCACCCCAGACCCAGTGGCAGTCATAGGCAGGGATTTCCCCAATGGGTCCACCTTTCTTCAGAACATTCCACATCCACAATATCAATGTTCACCCCACACCCAGTGGCAGTCATAGGCAGGGATTTCCCCAATGTGTCCACCTTTCTTCAGAACATTCCACATCCACAATATCAATGTTCACCCCACACCCAGTGGCAGTCATAGGCAGGGATTTCCCCAATGTGTCCACCTTTCTTCAGAACATTCCACATCCACAATATCAATGTTCACCCCACACCCAGTGGCAGTCATAGGCAGGGATTTCCCCAATGTGTCCACCTTTCTTCAGAACATTCCACATCCACAATATCAATCTTCACCTCACACCCAGTGGCAGTCATAGGCAGGGATTTCCCCAATGTGTCCACCTTTCTTCAGAACCTTACACATCCACAATATCAATGTTCACCCCACACCGAGTGGCAGTCATAGGCAGGGATTTCCCCAATGTGTCCACCTTTCTTCAGAACCTTCCACATCCACAATATCAATGTTCACCCCCACCCAGTGGCAGTCATAGGCAGGGATTTCCCCAATGTGTCCACCTTTCTTCAGAACCTTCCACATCCACAATATCAATGTTCACCCCCCACCCAGTGGCAGTCATAGGCAGGGATTTCCCCAATGTGTCCACCTTTCTTCAGAACATTCCACATCCACAATATCAATGTCAACCCCCACCCAGTGGCAGTCATAGGCAGGGATTTCCCCAATGTGTCCACCTTTCTTCAGAACATTCCACATCCACAATATCAATGTTCACCCCACACCCAGTGGCAGTCATAGGCAGGGATTTCCCCAATGTGTCCACCTTTCTTCAGAACATTCCACATCCACAATATCAATATTCACCCCACACCCAGTGGCAGTCATAGGCAGGGATTTCCCCAATGTGTCCACCTTTCTTCAGAACATTCCACATCCACAATATCAATATTCACCCCACACCCAGTGGCAGTCATAGGCAGGGATTTCCCCAATGTGTCCACCTTTCTTCAGAACATTCCACATCCACAATATCAATGTTCACCCCACACCCAGTGGCAGTCATAGGCAGGGATTTCCCCAATGTGTCCACCTTTCTTCAGAACATTCCACATCCACAATATCAATGTTCACCCCACACCCAGTGGCAGTCATAGGCAGGGATTTCCCCAATGTGTCCACCTTTCTCCAGAACATTCCACATCCACAATATCAATGTTCACCCCACACCCAGTGGCAGTCATAGGCAGGGATTTCCCCAATGTGTCCACCTTTCTCCAGAACATTCCACATCCACAATATCAATGTTCACCCCACACCCAGTGGCAGTCATAGGCAGGGATTTCCCCAATGTGTCCACCTTTCTTCAGAACATTCCACATCCACAATATCAATGTTCACCCCACACCCAGTGGCAGTCATAGGCAGTGATTTGACCAATGTGTCCACCTTTCTTCAGAACCTTCCACATCCACAATATCAATCTTCACCTCACACCCAGTGGCATGTGTCCACCTTTCTTCAGAACCTTCCACATCCACAATATCAATGTTCACCCCCCACCCAGTGGCAGTCATAGGCAGGGATTTCCCCAATGTGTCCACCTTTCTTCAGAACATTCCACATCCACAATATCAATGTTCACCCCACACCCAGTGGCAGTCATAGGCAGGGATTTCCCCAATGTGTCCACCTTTCTTCAGAACCTTCCCCAATGTGTCCACCTTTCTTCAGAACATTCCACATCCACAATATCAATGTCAACCCCCACCCAGTGGCAGTCATAGGCAGGGATTTCCCCAATGTGTCCACCTTTCTTCAGAACATTCCACATCCACAATATCAATGTTCACCCCCCACCCAGTGGGAGTCATAGGCAGGGATTTCCCCAATGTGTCCACCTTTCTTCAGAACATTCCACATCCACAATATCAATGTTCACCCCACACCCAGTGGCAGTCATAGGCAGGGATTTCCCCAATGTGTCCACCTTTCTTCAGAACATTCCACATCCACAATATCAATGTTCACCCCACACCCAGTGGCAGTCATAGGCAGGGATTTCGCCAATGTGTCCACCTTTCTTCAGAACATTCCACATCCACAATATCAATGTTCACCCCACACCCAGTGGCAGTCATAGGCAGGGATTTCCCCAATGTGTCCACCTTTCTTCAGAACTTTCCACATCCACAATATCAATGTTCACCCCACCCAGTGGCAGTCATAGGCACGGATTTCCCCAATGTGTCCACCTTTCTCCAGAACATTCCACATCCACAATATCAATGTTCACCTCACACCCAGTGGCAGTCATAGGCAGGGATTTCCCCAATGTGTCCACCTTTCTTCAGAACATTCCACATCCACAATATCAATGTTCACCCCACACCCAGTGGCAGTCATAGGCAGGGATTTCCCCAATGTGTCCACCTTTCTTCAGAACATTCCACATCCACAATATCAATGTTCACCCCACACCCAGTGGCAGTCATAGGCAGGGATTTCCCCAATGTGTCCACCTTTCTTCAGAACACTCCACATCCACAATATCAATGTTCACCCCCACCCAGTGGCAGTCATAGGCAGGGATTTCCCCAATGTGTCCACCTTTCTCCAGAACATTCCACATCCACAATATCAATGTTCACCTCACACCCAGTGGCAGTCATAGGCAGGGATTTCCCCAATGTGTCCACCTTTCTTCAGAACATTCCACATCCACAATATCAATGTTCACCCCACACCCAGTGGCAGTCATAGGCAGGGATTTCCCCAATGTGTCCACCTTTCTTCAGAACATTCCACATCCACAATATCAATGTTCACCCCACACCCAGTGGCAGTCATAGGCAGGGATTTCCCCAATGTGTCCACCTTTCTTCAGAACATTCCACATCCAAAATATCAATGTTCACCCCAGGCAGGGATTTCCCCAATGTGTCCACCTTTCTTCAGAACATTCCACATCCACAATATCAATGTTCACCCCACACCCAGTGGCAGTCATAGGCAGGGATTTCCCCAATGTGTCCACCTTTCTCCAGAACATTCCACATCCACAATATCAATGTTCACCCCACACCCAGTGGCAGTCATAGGCAGGGATTTCCCCAATGTGTCCACCTTTCTTCAGAACATTCCACATCCACAATATCAATGTTCACCCCACACCCAGTGGCAGTCATAGGCAGGGATTTCCCCAATGTGTCCACCTTTCTCCAGAACATTCCACATCCACAATATCAATGTTCACCCCACACCCAGTGGCAGTCATAGGCAGGGATTTCCCCAATGTGTCCACCTTTCTTCAGAACATTCCACATCCACAATATCAATGTTCACCCCACACCCAGTGGCAGTCATAGGCAGGGATTTCCCCAATGTGTCCACCTTTCTTCAGAACATTCCACATCCACAATATCAATGTTCACCCCAGGCAGGGATTTCCCCAATGTGTCCAACTTTCTCCAGAACATTCCACATCCACAATATCAATGTTCACCCCACACCCAGTGGCAGTCATAGGCAGGGATTTCCCCAATGTGTCCACCTTTCTCCAGAACATTCCACATCCACAATATCAATGTTCACCCCACACCCAGTGGCAGTCATAGGCAGGGATTTCCCCAATGTGTCCACCTTTCTTCAGAACATTCCACATCCACAATATCAATGTTCACCCCACACCCAGTGGCAGTCATAGGCAGGGATTTCCCCAATGTGTCCACCTTTCTTCAGAACCTTCCACATCCACAATATCAATCTTCACCTCACACCCAGTCGCATGTGTCCACCTTTCTTCAGAACCTTCCACATCCACAATATCAATGTTCACCCCAAACCCAGTGGCAGTCATAGGCAGGGATTTCCCCAATGTGTCCACCTTTCTTCAGAACCTTACACATCCACAATATCAATGTTCACCCCACACCCAGTGGCAGTCATAGGCAGGGATTTCCCCAATGTGTCCACCTTTCTTCAGAACCTTCCACATCCACAATATCAATGTTCACCCCCCACCCAGTGGCAGTCATAGGCAGGGATTTCCCCAATGTGTCCACCTTTCTTCAGAACATTCCACATCCACAATATCAATGTTCACCCCACACCCAGTGGCAGTCATAGGCAGGGACTCCCCAATGTGTCCACCTTTCTTCAGAACCTTCCCCAATGTGTCCACCTTTCTTCAGAACATTCCACATCCACAATATCAATGTCAACCCCCACCCAGTGGCAGTCATAGGCAGGGATTTCCCCAATGTGTCCACCTTTCTTCAGAACATTCCACATCCACAATATCAATGTTCACCCCCCACCCAGTGGCAGCCATAGGCAGGGATTTCCCCAATGTGTCCACCTTTCTTCAGAACATTCCACATCCACAATATCAATGTTCACCCCACACCCAGTGGCAGTCATAGGCAGGGATTTCCCCAATGTGTCCACCTTTCTTCAGAACATTCCACATCCACAATATCAATGTTCACCCCACACCCAGTGGCAGTCATAGGCAGGGATTTCCCCAATGTGTCCACCTTTCTTCAGAACATTCCACATCCACAATATCAATGTTCACCCCACACCTAGTGGCAGTCATAGGCAGGGATTTCCCCAATGTGTCCACCTTTCTTCAGAACCTTCCACATCCACAATATCAATGTTCACCCCCACCCAGTGGCAGTCATAGGCAGGGATTTCCCCAATGTGTCCACCTTTCTCCAGAACATTCCACATCCACAATATCAATGTTCACCTCACACCCAGTGGCAGTCATAGGCAGGGATTTCCCCAATGTGTCCACCTTTCTTCAGAACATTCCACATCCACAATATCAATGTTCACCCCACACCCAGTGGCAGTCATAGGCAGGGATCTCCCCAATGTGTCCACCTTTCTTCAGAACATTCCACATCCACAATATCAATGTTCACCCCACACCCAGTGGCAGTCATAGGCAGGGATTTCCCCAATGTGTCCACCTTTCTTCAGAACATTCCACATCCACAATATCAATGTTCACCCCCACCCAGTGGCAGTCATAGGCAGGGATTTCCCCAATGTGTCCACCTTTCTCCAGAACATTCCACATCCACAATATCAATGTTCACCTCACACCAAGTGGCAGTCATAGGCAGGGATTTCCCCAATGTGTCTACCTTTCTTCAGAACATTCCACATCCACAATATCAATGTTCACCCCACACCCAGTGGCAGTCATAGGCAGGGATTTCCCCAATGTGTCCACCTTTCTTCAGAACATTCCACATCCACAATATCAATGTTCACCCCAGGCAGGGATTTCCCCAATGTGTCCACCTTTCTTCAGAACATTCCACATCCACAATATCAATGTTCACCCCTGTCAAGACCGGTGGGGGGGTCTGTACTTCCGCTCTCTATATGGTAGAGGAGAGGCACAGAAGACCCCAGCCAAGATTCTCGATTACGGTAGCGATGGACGAGCAATCAAGGCCTAGCTTCTCAGGAGGTGATGCAGGCTGGTTCTTAAGTACAGTGTATCCCCAAGCCCCCACAAAGGAATGTCCACACACTGTATTACTGAAAACACAGTCTTTATATAATTAATATTCAAGGGTTATGTACACTTATCACAACAACGCACTTTGTGCTCAGGAAAACCAATAATGATAAATATCTACAATTCTAAAGTGGTACCACTAATATTAGACCTCATAACAGTGCATTCACAATACTGTAGCAATGGCACGCGGATCAATAAGAAGGAAACCAGCAATAGAGAGAGGAGAGATAACAGAGGGTTGAAACAATAGGCAGAATACTGGCCCCTACCACTGGACACAGTTCTGTGTGGAGATCCCCCCACCTGGGCAACCTGTAAAATAAAGGGATATGACACAAGCCCAGTCCATATATTGTTCAACAGTCTTATTCTCTCCTACAATGTTTTTTACCCCCCCAATGTACCTGGTGGAGTCGAGTTCTTCGAAGAGGCGTCGACAGATCCTTCTTGAATGACCCCCTTTTAAGCAGGAGTCACGGATCGTCGAGAGGCGTCGAGAAACGTCGAAGACCTCGGGGTTCGGCGACGGGGAATCGACGGCCCTTCTTGAATGCCTTCCCTTTCAAGCGGGAGGCACGGGGCGTCGAACGTCCGTCGACGAACGAGGTAGAACGATGTCGAAGAGGCGGCAGCTTCGTCCGAGCGGTGCTCGTCGGCGTCGGGGCGTCGGCGTCCTGCACGGCGGAGGTGTGCGGGGCACCTCGATGACAATAGTTCTGGACCGCAAAGATTGTAGAGACGGGAGCCCAGCAAGGGCGTCGAGTCGCTCGAGTCTTTGAGGTCGTTGGGTGGCGGGAAACCCACCGGCAGGTTTCTCCTCGGCGCGTTGGTCGTCCTCGACTTTCTCCGGCAGGATAAGCGGTCGACGATGCGGTCGAGGGAGTCCTTCGATTGAAACGTTCTTAGGCAAGGAGCGGACGGCTCCGGTCGTCGGCGGCACGGCGTCAAGTGGTTCCCACGGCTGGGCAACACAACTTCGACGGGCCTCCAGCGGTTACACAGACCTGCGAACCCTGGTCGACGGCAATGGACTTCGACAGCGTCGATGTCCGGGTGCTTCACTTCGATCTCCTCGGCGGTCCCGTCTCGGGTCGGCAGCCTTTCGAGGGTCTGACTTCCAGGGCGCTTCGGCGAAGATTCAGCGGTGCTCGATGGTCCCTCGGAGCACGGGAAGAGGGCGCCTTACCAGGTCCTCTCTCGGGTCAGTCCTCGACGAGTTCGACAACCTTCAGTTCCGTCGAAGCAAATGCCACAGCAAGTCTTCTTCTTCCAGCTGGACGTCGAGGATCAGCAAATCCAGTTACTCTTGAGTGGAGACTCAGCTTCTGAATGCTTCTGAACAATTTCCAGTGGTGAGAGGTCCCCAGATATACTATTCTGTCTCTCATCCACACTGCTGGCACACACACAGCAGCCAATCACACAGAAGGGCATTCATGCAGTCAGTCAGCCAATCAGGCACACAGTGCATTCAGGCCACACTCCTCCCTTTCAGACACTCACAACAAGGAATGTGGATTGGGACAAGTACCCAGCCATTCAACACTACACACTGCATTCAGGCCAGTTTCGGGCAGGGCTGTCTCAGTCTTTGTCTCTCATGCCAGAAACCAGACAACCACAACAAGGAGTGTATATTGGTCACACACTCCAGTCACCCAGGTCCCACCCACAGGAGGTACCCATAACATACAGTCACTGGGAAGGCTCCAGTCAGTCTAGCTGGGCCTTTACAACAACACCATATATGGAACTTCCACCCAACAGCCAGTCAGGGGGAAGGGACAGAGTCAGGGCTTCCCAGGACTTTGGGAAAAACAAGATAACAGGCAATAGAAAGCAAGAGGCCACAGGGGCCATCTTGTTTCCTATCAGGAATCAACTGATTCCAATGGCAGGGCCTGGGTATCCCAAAATGGAGGACACCCAGAGCACCTGTCAAATTCAGCATGGAGCTGCCACCAGCCCATACCCTGCTCTGTGGGCCACCCACAGGTGCCCAAAAACATACACTAGGGGCACAGGGTTGTACCCCTACCCATGGGTGCCATAAGGGTATCCCATGGGTCTGTTCACCAAACCAAAAGAGAGCTGCACTGCCAGGAGTCCCTCATGGACTCCTGGGCAGAAAACATGACAGAACACACGGTAAAAACAGAAAAAGGACAAGGATTCAGAGGCCCTGTCCCTCAGATGCATTTCCGGCATCACAGTCGCCCCCCCCAGACTGAGGTGGAGGGTGCCTAATCTCCCACGGGATAGACACCCTCATCCAGACGGTCAACATACCTTCTGGAAAGGCCATCTGCATTATCGTGACTCTTCCCTGGTCTGTGCTCTATGGTGAAGTCTAGCCCTTGTAGGCTAATCGACCACCTGAGCAATTTCGGATTCTCACCCTTCATCTGCATAAGCCACTTCAGGGGCTTATGATCTGTTTGGACCTTGAAGGTGGACCCCGTAAGGTAGGGCCTAAAACGCCTAAGGCTCCAAACTATACTAAAACATTCCTTTTCAACAGTAGCCCACCTAAGTTCTCTACCCTTGAGTTGTCTACTGATGAATATGATAGGATGTTCTCTCCCTTTGTCATCTAACTGGGACAAGACAGCTCCAATTCCGGTGTCGCAGGCATCCGTCTGGACGATAAAGGGTCGGCTGTAGTCAGGCGCACTCAACACAGGTGCCCTACACAGACTTTCTTTCAAGCCATCAAAGGCCCTCTGACAGTCTTCAGTCCAATTAACCTTCCTAGGCTGTTTGGGTGAAGTTAGAGCTGTCAGGGGTGCAGCTATGGTTCCATAGTCTGCCATGAAATTGCGATAGTACCCAGTGAGGCCCAAAAAGGCTCTCACCTGGGTTTGAGTAGTGGGAGTCTCCCAGTTCTGTACGTCCTGTACTTTACTGGAGAGAGGTTGGATTTGACCCCCTCCTACCTCATGACCAAGATAGGTAACTTTCCCCTGAGCTATCTGGCACTTGGTGGCCTTGATAGTGAGGTTAGCCCTTTTCAAGGCCTGCAACACCTTATCCAGATGTGTCAAATGCTCTTCCCAGGTGGAACTGTAGACGGCAATGTCGTCTAAGTAAGCCACACAAAAGGCTTCCAGCCCACTGAGCGCATGGTTGACCAATCTCTGGAAGGTGGCAGGGGCATTCTTCAACCCAAAGGGCATGACCCTAAACTGGTAGAGTCCCTCAGGTGTGGAGAATGCCGTCTTTTCCTTGGCATGGTCCGTCAGAGCTATTTGCCAATAGCCTGAGGTAAGGTCAAAGGTGCTCACAAATTTGGCAGCACCTATAGTGTCCACGAGCTCATCAGCCCTGGGCAATGGGTGCGCGTCAGTTTTGGTGACGGCATTGACTCCTCGGTAGTCCACACAGAACCTCCAATCCTTGGTACCCGCCGGGGAACTTGCCTTGGGGACAAGGACCACTGGACTGGACCAGGGACTGGTGGAGGGTTCAATAACACCCAGATCCAACATCTTGGCGACCTCAGCCTGGATGTGGTTTTTGACGGTATCTGACATACGATAGCTCCTGCTTTTGACAGGCACACTGTCACCAGTGTCAATTTCGTGCTTACACCACGGTGTAAGGCCCGGTGTCAGTGAAAACAGAGGGGCATACTGCTGGAGCAAAGCCCGGCAGGCCCTCTGCTGCTCTGTTGTCAAATCGGGAGAGAGTTGTACTCCCTCCACTGAGCCATCCTGAGGGTTGCTATGCAGCAAATCAGGAAGGGGCTCACTCTCATCCTCTTCTTGCCCTGAAGCTAGCAAGAGACATGAGACCTCTGCTCGCCTGTGGAAAGGCTTGAGCCTGTTGACATGGAATACCTGGGGGGCTACCCCAGAGGCTCCCATGTCCACCAGATAATTGACTTCGCCCATCTTGGAGATGATCCTGAAGGGTCCAGTCCACTTGTCTGCCAAAGCTCTAGGCTTGGTAGGCTCCATCACAAGGATTTCCTGTCCCGGAGTCCAATCCACTTGCGAAGCTTTCAGGTCATGCCAGTACTTATTCAATTCCTGGCTGGCCTTGAGATTTGCTGTTGCCTGACCCATCATTTGTGTCATCCTCCGCCTGAGGCCTAACACATAGTCCCCCACTTGCTTGGCGGGACCTGGAGGGGTGGCTTCCAAGCCTTCTCGGATCAAGGCGAGGGGCCCCCTCACGGGATGTCCAAAGAGTAACTCAAAGGGGCTGAAACCAACACCCTCTTGAGGTACCTCTCTGTAAGCAAACAGCAGGCATGGCAGGAGGAGATCCCATTTCCTCCTTAGGGGCTCTTCCAAAGCACCTAGCATGCCCTTGAGAGTTTTGTTAAATCTCTCAACCAGACCATTGGTCTGGGGGTGGTAAGAGGTGGAGAACTTGTAGGTTACCCCGCACTCTTTCCACATGGTTTTCATGTAACTAGACATGAAGTTGGATCCTCGGTCAGAGACAACCTCCTTGGGGAATCCAACACGGGTGAAAATGCCCAGGAGAGCCCTGGCAACCACCTTGGCAGTAACAGTCCGAAGGGGTATTGCCTCAGGGTACCTGGTGGCATGATCTACCAAGACCAGGATGAACCGATGTCCACCTGAAGTGGGAGGGTCAAGGGGACCGACGATGTCGATGCCCACCCTCTCAAATGGTGTGCCAACCACTGGTAATGGCTGCAGTGGGGCAATGACCCTGCCTCCAGTCTTGCCAGACAACTGACAAGTTGGGCAGGTCCTGCAGTGGGACTCCACCTCTACTCCCATCCGTGGCCAGTAGAAATGGGCAGAGAGCCTCTGCTTAGTCTTCTTGGTCCCAAGATGACCAGCCAAGGGCACCTCATGCGCCAACTGCAGTAGGAAGGGCCTGTAAACCTGGGGTACCACCAACCTCTTGCGGGCACCAGGTTCGGGCTTGGTGGGCTCACTAACAAGGAGCTCACCCTCCCAATAAATCTTGAATGTCCTAGGCACTTCACCTTGTGCCTGGGACAGGGCCTGTTTCCTCAGGCCCTCGAGAGAGTGGCACTCTCTCTGTCCCTTACAGAAGTCTGCCCGGGAGGGTCCCCCTTCAGCTAACAAGCATTGAAGGTCGGGATGATCCTCCGGGTTGAGAACCTCTCCCACAGGAGAGTCTTCTGTCTCTTCTCCCACAGGAGTTGAGTTTGGGTTTTCCGCTGGACCCAGCCCGTCCGGAGCATGGATCCCATTGGGTGCTGTCGGAACAGCAGGAAGAGAAGGTGTTCCCTCCACAGAGGTGGCCTTCTTGGTCTTCCTTCTTCTTGCCTTAGGCCTCGCCTTTGGCTCGGATACCTGACTCACAGCCAGACCCGGTGTCACCTGTGACCTAGTGACTGCAGCAGCAGTCATGGGAAGACCATCCGAGATCAACCCCAACTCTACTAGATCATTTCCTAACAGAATGTTAGCAGGGACATTGTCCTGAACCAGGACAGGAAGCTTTGCTGTCTTGTCTCCAATCATGAGTGTGACTAGGGCTACAGGCGATAATTTGGGAGGCCCACCAGCTAACCTGGTGGTTTGCAGAGGAGCACCTTCATAGTCCTCTGGCTTGAGCAGGGTCCTGTCCACCACTGTCATGCTTGCCCCAGTGTCTCTCAAACCAGTAGAAGGCTGGCCATTCAAGAGGACACTTCTCAAAAATCTACGGGTGTTCTGTGGGATAGTCGCCAGTACTTCTGCGTACTGGTCCCAGGCCCCAAGGGACACTAAGGAAATCTCTACTGGAGCACCAAATGTGATTCCTGTAGAGGAGGGGAGGACAGTGGCCTCCACCTCAGACACGGGGTAAGGGTAGGTCAGGCTGACAGCCTGTACTCCAAGTGCCTTACCTTTACACTTGGGGTCACCCCTTTTGTGATCCAGAGCCCCACAATCCCAACAAGTGCCAGGAGTGCGGGGTACGGTACTGGAACCACTGGGAGCCTGCTTTGCAGCAGGTGGACCACTACTCTTATTCCCACCCACAGAGGACTTATCCCCACTAGATTTTTGGGTCTTAGGAGAGGAAGGTTTTGGTTTACCCGACTGTGACTGCTTTTGGGACTCCTCAGCTTTCTGAGAGGCCCCCTTTTCTTTGTCCTTGTCCTTCCCACTGGAGTCCTTAGGGGACACCCGGTGGGAGACCCACTTGTCAGCCAACCTAGCCAGCTTAAAGGGGTCCAAAATGTTCTGGTCAGCCACATACTGACGCAGCTCTGGTGAACAGGCTTCAGAAAAATGCTCAAAAAACAAGAGGTGGGACAACTCAACAAAAGTTTTCACCTTGTATCCATCAATCCACCCCATCATGTTCATGTGCGCAGTACTCACCCAGTCAACCCAAGACACATTCTCTCTTTTCTTAAATTCCCTGAACCTTTTAAGGTATTGGGCAGGTGTCTTGCCAAACTTGGCAATCAAAGCAGACTTCATACACTCATACTGACCCCTTTCTTCCACACTCAGCTTCAGAATACAGTCATATCCAGTTTGAGGCACTCTGCTTAACAAACACTTAGCCCAATCTCTTTTATCTACATCATGAATTGCACAAGCCATTTCAAACGCTTCAATCCATTGGAGGATATCTGAACCCTCCACAAACACACCAACCAAATCTTTCATAAACTTGGTGGCTGGGGACCTGCCACTCTCAATTGGTCTAGCTGAAGTCTCCACTCTAGCTCTCTCTAGCTGGATTCTCTGACATTCAGTGTCCTTGTCTTTGAGCGCAAGATCCCTATTCTTGAGTTCCACTTGCTGTGCCAGCTCCTCTTTCTTAAGCTCAGCTTCTATTTCCAACTTGCGATATTCAAAGGCCAATTTCATCCTTAATAACTCAAGTTCCATGGAATTGCTGGGGTTTGGAACAGAGGCAGCAGGAATGGTGGCATTCCCAGAAACAGATTCAGCGACAACCCCAGGGGCAGAGTCCTCACTGGTTGCATCCCCCCCTTCATCAAGGGTTTCACCATCAGTCTGGTAGTCCACCAGGGCAGCTATCAGCTCAGCCCTAGACTTATCCACAAAGTCCAACTCCCTGGCTTCACAAGCACTCTGGAGAGCCTCTAAGCTCATCCGAGTCAATTTACCATTTGCAATGGGCTCCATTGCCTGTAATGCAGTTATTTGGTACACACCCAAACCTTAATCTAATAAAGTGCGGATATTTTGTAAGTGGCACGGTTATACACTGAGTCTTAAAACCATAAGCATCCCACCGCTGCCACCAGCTTGTCAAGACCGGTGGGGGGGTCTGTACTTCCGCTCTCTATATGGTAGAGGAGAGGCACAGAAGACCCCAGCCAAGATTCTCGATTACGGTAGCGATGGACGAGCAATCAAGGCCTAGCTTCTCAGGAGGTGATGCAGGCTGGTTCTTAAGTACAGTGTATCCCCAAGCCCCCACAAAGGAATGTCCACACACTGTATTACTGAAAACACAGTCTTTATATAATTAATATTCAAGGGTTATGTACACTTATCACAACAACGCACTTTGTGCTCAGGAAAACCAATAATGATAAATATCTACAATTCTAAAGTGGTACCACTAATATTAGACCTCATAACAGTGCATTCACAATACTGTAGCAATGGCACGCGGATCAATAAGAAGGAAACCAGCAATAGAGAGAGGAGAGATAACAGAGGGTTGAAACAATAGGCAGAATACTGGCCCCTACCACTGGACACAGTTCTGTGTGGAGATCCCCCCACCTGGGCAACCTGTAAAATAAAGGGATATGACACAAGCCCAGTCCATATATTGTTCAACAGTCTTATTCTCTCCTACAATGTTTTTTACCCCCCCAATGTACCTGGTGGAGTCGAGTTCTTCGAAGAGGCGTCGACAGATCCTTCTTGAATGACCCCCTTTTAAGCAGGAGTCACGGATCGTCGAGAGGCGTCGAGAAACGTCGAAGACCTCGGGGTTCGGCGACGGGGAATCGACGGCCCTTCTTGAATGCCTTCCCTTTCAAGCGGGAGGCACGGGGCGTCGAACGTCCGTCGACGAACGAGGTAGAACGATGTCGAAGAGGCGGCAGCTTCGTCCGAGCGGTGCTCGTCGGCGTCGGGGCGTCGGCGTCCTGCACGGCGGAGGTGTGCGGGGCACCTCGATGACAATAGTTCTGGACCGCAAAGATTGTAGAGACGGGAGCCCAGCAAGGGCGTCGAGTCGCTCGAGTCTTTGAGGTCGTTGGGTGGCGGGAAACCCACCGGCAGGTTTCTCCTCGGCGCGTTGGTCGTCCTCGACTTTCTCCGGCAGGATAAGCGGTCGACGATGCGGTCGAGGGAGTCCTTCGATTGAAACGTTCTTAGGCAAGGAGCGGACGGCTCCGGTCGTCGGCGGCACGGCGTCAAGTGGTTCCCACGGCTGGGCAACACAACTTCGACGGGCCTCCAGCGGTTACACAGACCTGCGAACCCTGGTCGACGGCAATGGACTTCGACAGCGTCGATGTCCGGGTGCTTCACTTCGATCTCCTCGGCGGTCCCGTCTCGGGTCGGCAGCCTTTCGAGGGTCTGACTTCCAGGGCGCTTCGGCGAAGATTCAGCGGTGCTCGATGGTCCCTCGGAGCACGGGAAGAGGGCGCCTTACCAGGTCCTCTCTCGGGTCAGTCCTCGACGAGTTCGACAACCTTCAGTTCCGTCGAAGCAAATGCCACAGCAAGTCTTCTTCTTCCAGCTGGACGTCGAGGATCAGCAAATCCAGTTACTCTTGAGTGGAGACTCAGCTTCTGAATGCTTCTGAACAATTTCCAGTGGTGAGAGGTCCCCAGATATACTATTCTGTCTCTCATCCACACTGCTGGCACACACACAGCAGCCAATCACACAGAAGGGCATTCATGCAGTCAGTCAGCCAATCAGGCACACAGTGCATTCAGGCCACACTCCTCCCTTTCAGACACTCACAACAAGGAATGTGGATTGGGACAAGTACCCAGCCATTCAACACTACACACTGCATTCAGGCCAGTTTCGGGCAGGGCTGTCTCAGTCTTTGTCTCTCATGCCAGAAACCAGACAACCACAACAAGGAGTGTATATTGGTCACACACTCCAGTCACCCAGGTCCCACCCACAGGAGGTACCCATAACATACAGTCACTGGGAAGGCTCCAGTCAGTCTAGCTGGGCCTTTACAACAACACCATATATGGAACTTCCACCCAACAGCCAGTCAGGGGGAAGGGACAGAGTCAGGGCTTCCCAGGACTTTGGGAAAAACAAGATAACAGGCAATAGAAAGCAAGAGGCCACAGGGGCCATCTTGTTTCCTATCAGGAATCAACTGATTCCAATGGCAGGGCCTGGGTATCCCAAAATGGAGGACACCCAGAGCACCTGTCAAATTCAGCATGGAGCTGCCACCAGCCCATACCCTGCTCTGTGGGCCACCCACAGGTGCCCAAAAACATACACTAGGGGCACAGGGTTGTACCCCTACCCATGGGTGCCATAAGGGTATCCCATGGGTCTGTTCACCAAACCAAAAGAGAGCTGCACTGCCAGGAGTCCCTCATGGACTCCTGGGCAGAAAACATGACAGAACACACGGTAAAAACAGAAAAAGGACAAGGATTCAGAGGCCCTGTCCCTCAGATGCATTTCCGGCATCACAACCCCACACCCAGTGGCAGTCATAGGCAGGGATTTCCCCAATGTGCCCACCTTTCTTCAGAACATTCCACATCCACAATATCAATGTTCACCCCACACCCAGTGGCAGTCATAGGCAGGGATTTCCCCAATGTGTCCACCTTTCTTCAGAACATTCCACATCCACAATATCAATGTTCACCCCACACCCAGTGGCAGTCATAGGCAGGGATTTCCCCAATGTGTCCACCTTTCTCCAGAACATTCCACATCCACAATATCAATTTTCACCTCACACCCAGTGGCAGTCATAGGCAGGGATTTCCCCAATGTGTCCACCTTTCTTCAGAACATTCCACATCCACAATATCAATGTTCACCCCATGTTCACCCCACACCCAGTGGCAGTCATAGGCAGGGATTTCCCCAATGTGTCCACCTTTCTTCAGAACATTCCACATCCACAATATCAATGTTCACCCCAGGCAGGGATTTCCCCAATGTGTCCACCTTTCTTCAGAACATTCCACATCCACAATATCAATGTTCACCCCACACCCAGTGGCAGTCATAGGCAGGGATTTCCCAAATGTGCCCACCTTTCTTCAGAACATTCCAGATCCACAATATCAATGCTCACCCCACACCCAGTGGCAGTCATAGGCAGGGATTTCCCCAATGTGTTCACCTTTCTTCAGAACATTCCACATCCACAATATCAATATTCACCCCACACCCAGTGGCAGTCATAGGCAGGGATTTCCCCAATGTGTCCACCTTTCTTCAGAACATTCCACATCCACAATATCAATGTTCACCCCACACCCAGTGGCAGTCATAGGCAGGGATTTCCCCAATGTGTCCACCTTTCTTCAGAACATTCCACATCCACAATATCAATGTTCACCCCACACCCAGTGGCAGTCATAGGCAGGGATTTCCCCAATGTGTCCACCTTTCTCCAGAACATTCCACATCCACAATATCAATGTTCACCCCACACCCAGTGGCAGTCATAGGCAGGGATTTCCCCAATGTGTCCACCTTTCTCCAGAACATTCCACATCCACAATATCAATGTTCACCCCACACCCAGTGGCAGTCATAGGCAGGGATTTCCCCAATGTGTCCACCTTTCTTCAGAACATTCCACATCCACAATATCAATGTTCACCCCACACCCACTGGCAGTCATAGGCAGGAGGCAGGGATTTGACCAATGTGTCCACCTTTCTTCAGAACCTTCCACATCCACAATATCAATCTTCACCTCACACCCAGTGGCATGTGTCCACCTTTCTTCAGAACCTTCCACATCCACAATATCAATGTTCACCCCACACCCAGTGGCAGTCATAGGCAGGGATTTCCCCAATGTGTCCACCTTTCTTCAGAACCTTACACATCCACAATATCAATGTTCACCCCACACCCAGTGGCAGTCATAGGCAGGGATTTCCCCAATGTGTCCACCTTTCTTCAGAACCTTCCACATCCACAATATCAATGTTCACCCCCCACCCAGTGGCAGTCATAGGCAGGGATTTCCCCAATGTGTCCACCTTTCTTCAGAACATTCCACATCCACAATATCAATGTTCACCCCACACCCAGTGGCAGTCATAGGCAGGGATTTCCCCAATGTGTCCACCTTTCTTCAGAACCTTCCCCAATGTGTCCACCTTTCTTCAGAGCATTCCACACCCACAATATCAATGTCAACCCCCACCCAGTGGCAGTCATAGGCAGGGATTTCCCCAATGTGTCCACCTTTCTTCAGAACATTCCACATCCACAATATCAATGTTCACCCCCACCCAGTGGCAGTCATAGGCAGGGATTTCCCCAATGTGTCCACCTTTCTCCAGAACATTCCACATCCACAATATCAATGTTCACCTCACACCCAGTGGCAGTCATAGGCAGGGATTTCCCCAATGTGTCCACCTTTCTTCAGAACATTCCACATCCACAATATCAATGTTCACCCCACACCCAGTGGCAGTCATAGGCAGGGATTTCCCCAATGTGTCCACCTTTCTTCAGAACATTCCACATCCACAATATCAATGTTCACCCCAGGCAGGGATTTCCCCAATGTGTCCACCTTTCTTCAGAACATTCCACATCCACAATATCAATGTTCACCCCACACCCAGTGGCAGTCATAGGCAGGGATTTCCCCAATGTGCCCACCTTTCTTCAGAACATTCCACATCCACAATATCAATGTTCACGCCACACCCAGTGGCAGTCATAGGCAGGGATTTCCCCAATGTGTCCACCTTTCTTCAGAACATTCCACATCCACAATATCAATGTTCACCCCACACCCAGTGGCAGTCATAGGCAGGGATTTCCCCAATGTGTCCACCTTTCTTCAGAACATTCCACATCCACAATATCAATGTTCACCCCACACCCAGTGGCAGTCATAGGCAGGGATGTCCCCAATGTGTCCACCTTTCTTCAGAACATTCCACATCCACAATATCAATGTTCACCCCACACCCAGTGGCAGTCATAGGCAGGGATTTCCCCAATGTGTCCACCTTTCTTCAGAACCTTCCACATCCACAATATCAATCTTCACCTCACACCCAGTGGCAGTCATAGGCAGGGATTTCCCCAATGTGTCCACCTTTCTTCAGAACCTTCCACATCCACAATATCAATGTTCACCCCACACCCAGTGGCAGTCATAGGCAGGGATTTCCCCGATGTGTCCACCTTTCTTCAGAACCTTCCACGTCCACAATATCAATGTTCACCCCACACCCAGTGGCAGTCATAGGCAGGGATTTCCCCAATGTGTCCACCTTTCTTCAGAACATTCCACGTCCACAATATCAATGTTCACCCCCCACCCAGTGGCAGTCATAGGCAGGGATTTCCCCAATGTGTCCGCCTTTCTTCAGAACATTCCACGTCCACAATATCAATGTTCACCCCCCACCCAGTGGCAGTCATAGGCAGGGATTTCCCCAATGTGTCCGCCTTTCTTCAAAACATTCCACGTCCACAATATCAATGTTCACCCCACACCCAGTGGCAGTCATAGGCAGGGATTTCCCAAATGTGTCCGCCTTTCTTCAGAACATTCCACGTCCACAATATCAATGTTCACCCCACACCCAGTGGCAGTCATAGGCAGGGATTTCCCCAATGTGTCCGCCTTTCTTCAGAACATTCCACGTCCACAATATCAATGTTCACCCCACACCCAGTGGCAGTCAAAGGCAGGGATTTCCCCAATGTGTCCACCTTTCTTCAGAACATTCCACGTCCACAATATCAATGTTCACCCCACACCCAGTGGCAGTCATAGGTAGGGATTTCCCCAATGTGTCCACCTTTCTTCAGAACATTCCACGTCCACAATATCAATGTTCACCCCACACCCAGTGGCAGTCATAGGCAGGGATTTCCCCAATGTGTCCACCTTTCTTCAGAACATTCCACGTCCACAATATCAATGTTCACCCCACACCCAGTGGCAGTCATAGGCAGGGATTTCCCCAATGTGTCCACCTTTCTTCAGAACATTCCACGTCCACAATATCAATGTTCACCCCCCACCCAGTGGCAGTCATAGGCAGGGATTTCCCCAATGTGTCCACCTTTCTTCAGAACATTCCACATCCACAATATCAATGTTCACCCCCCACCCAGTGGCAGTCATAGGCAGGGATGTCCCCAATGTGTCCACCTTTCTTCAGAACATTCCACATCCACAATATCAATGTTCACCCCACATCCAGTGGCAGTCATAGGCAGGGATTTCCCCAATGTGTCCACCTTTCTTCAGAACATTCCACATCCACAATATCAATGTTCACCCCACACCCAGTGGCAGTCATAGGCAGGGATGTCCCCAATGTGTCCACCTTTCTTCAGAACATTCCACATCCACAATATCAATGTTCACCCCACACCCAGTGGCAGTCATAGGCAGGGATTTCCCCAATGTGTCCACCTTTCTTCAGAACATTCCACATCCAAAATATCAATGTTCACCCCACACCCAGTGGCAGTCATAGGCAGGGATTTCCCCAATGTGTCCACCTTTCTTCAGAACATTCCACATCCACAATATCAATGTTCACCCCACACCCAGTGGCAGTCATAGGCAGGGATATCCCCAATGTGCCCACCTTTCTTCAGAACATTCCACATCCACAATATCAATGTTCACCCCACACCCAGTGGCAGTCATAGGCAGGGATTTCCCCAATGTGTCCACCTTTCTTCAGAACATTCCACATCCACAATATCAATGTTCACCCCACACCCAGTGGCAGTCATAGGCAGGGATTTCCCCAATGTGTCCACCTTTCTTCAGAACATTCCACATCCACAATATCAATGTTCACCCCCCACCCAGTGGCAGTCATAGGCAGGGATTTCCCCAATGTGTCCACCTTTCTTCAGAACATTCCACATCCACAATATCAATGTTCACCCCCCACCCAGTGGCAGTCATAGGCAGGGATTTCCCCAATGTGTCCACCTTTCTTCAGAACATTCCACATCCACAATATCAATGTTCACCCCACACCCAGTGGCAGTCATAGGCAGGGATTTCCCCAATGTGCCCACCTTTCTTCAGAACATTCCACATCCACAATATCAATGTTCCCCCCACACCCAGTGGCAGTCATAGGCAAGGATTTCCCCAATGTGCCCACCTTTCTTCAGAACATTCCACATCCACAATATCAATGTTCACCCCACACCCAGTGGCAGTCATAGGCAGTGATTTCCCCAATGTGTCCACCTTTCTTCAGAACATTCCACATCCACAATATCAATGTTCACCCCACACCCAGTGGCAGTCATAGGCAGGGATTTCCCCAATGTGTCCACCTTTCTTCAGAACATTCCACGTCCACAATATCAATGTTCACCCCACACCCAGTGGCAGTCATAGGCAGGGATTTCCCCAATGTGTCCACCTTTCTTCAGAACCTTCCACGTCCACAATATCAATGTTCACCTCACACCCAGTGGCAGTCATCGGCAGGGATTTCCCCAATGTGTCCACCTTTCTTCAGAACATTCCACGTCCACAATATCAATGTTCACCCCCCACCCAGTGGCAGTCATCGGCAGGGATTTCCCCAATGTGTCCGCCTTTCTTCAGAACATTCCACGTCCACAATATCAATGTTCACCCCCCACCCAGTGGCAGTCATAGGCAGGGATTTCCCCAATGTTTCCGCCTTTCTTCAGAACATTCCACGTCCACAATATCAATGTTCACCCCACACCCAGTGGCAGTCATAGGCAGGGATTTCCCCAATGTGTCCGCCTTTCTTCAGAACATTCCACGTCCACAATATCAATGTTCACCCCACACCCAGTGGCAGTCATAGGCAGGGATTTCCCCAATGTGTCCGCCTTTCTTCAGAACATTCCACGTCCACAATATCAATGTTCACCCCACACCCAGTGGCAGTCATAGGCAGGGATGTCCCCAATGTGTCCACCTTTCTTCAGAACATTCCACATCCACAATATCAATGTTCACCCCACACCCAGTGGCAGTCATAGGCAGGGATTTCCCCAATGTGTCCACCTTTCTTCAGAACATTCCACATCCACAATATCAATGTTCACCCCACACCCAGTGGCAGTCATAGGCAGGGATTTCCCCAATGTGTCCACCTTTCTTCAGAACATTCCACATCCACAATATCAATGTTCACCCCACACCCAGTGGCAGTCATAGGCAGGGATGTCCCCAATGTGCCCACCTTTCTTCAGAACATTCCACATCCACAATATCAATGTTCACCCCACACCCAGTGGCAGTCATAGGCAGGGATGTCCCCAATGTGTCCACCTTTCTTCAGAACATTCCACATCCACAATATCAATGTTCACCCCACACCCAGTGGCAGTCATAGGCAGGGATTTCCCCAATGTGTCCACCTTTCTTCAGAACATTCCACATCCACAATATCAATGTTCACCCCCCACCCAGTGGCAGTCATAGGCAGGGATTTCCCCAATGTGTCCACCTTTCTTCAGAACATTCCACATCCACAATATCAATGTTCACCCCCCACCCAGTGGCAGTCATAGGCAGGGATTTCCCCAATGTGTCCACCTTTCTTCAGAACATTCCACATCCACAATATCAATGTTCACCCCACACCCAGTGGCAGTCATAGGCAGGGATTTCCCCAATGTGCCCACCTTTCTTCAGAACATTCCACATCCACAATATCAATGTTCACCCCACACCCAGTGGCAGTCATAGGCAGGGATTTCCCCAATGTGCCCACCTTTCTTCAGAACATTCCACATCCACAATATCAATGTTCACCCCACACCCAGTGGCAGTCATAGGCAGGGATTTCCCCAATGTGTCCACCTTTCTTCAGAACATTCCACATCCACAATATCAATGTTCACCCCACACCCAGTGGCAGTCATAGGCAGGGATTTCCCCAATGTGTCCACCTTTCTTCAGAACATTCCACATCCACAATATCAATGTTCACCCCACACCCAGTGGCAGTCATAGGCAGGGATTTCCCCAATGTGTCCACCTTTCTTCAGAACATTCCACATCCACAATATCAATGTTCACCCCACACCCAGTGGCAGGGATTTCCCCAATGTGTCCACCTTTCTTCAGAACATTCCACATTCACAATATCAATGTTCACCCCACACCCAGTGGCAGTCATAGGCAGGGATTTCCCCAATGTGTCCACCTTTCTTCAGAACATTCCACATCCACAATATCAATGTTCACCCCCCACCCAGTGGCAGTCATAGGCAGGGATTTCCCCAATGTGTCTACCTTTCTTCAGAACATTCCACGTCCACAATATCAATGTTCACCCCACACCCAGTGGCAGTCATAGGCAGGGATTTCCCCAATGTGTCCACCTTTCTTCAGAACCTTCCACGTCCACAATATCAATGTTCACCCCACACCCAGTGGCAGTCATAGGCAGGGATTTCCCCAATGTGTCCACCTTTCTTCAGAACATTCCACGTCCACAATATCAATGTTCACCCCCCACCCAGTGGCAGTCATCGGCAGGGATTTCCCCAATGTGTCCGCCTTTCTTCAGAACATTCCACGTCCACAATATCAATGTTCACCCCCCACCCAGTGGCAGTCATAGGCAGGGATTTCCCCAATGTGTCCGCCTTTCTTCAGAACATTCCACGTCCACAATATCAATGTTCACCCCACACCCAGTGGCAGTCATAGGCAGGGATTTCCCCAATGTGTCCGCCTTTCTTCAGAACATTCCACGTCCACAATATCAATGTTCACCCCACACCCAGTGGCAGTCATAGGCAGGGATTTCCCCAATGTGTCCACCTTTCTTCAGAACATTCCACGTCCACAATATCAATGTTCACCCCACACCCAGTGGCAGTCATAGGCAGGGATTTCCCCAATGTGTCCGCCTTTCTTCAGAACATTCCACGTCCACAATATCAATGTTCACCCCACACCCAGTGGCAGTCATAGGCAGGGATTTCCCCAATGTGTCCACCTTTCTTCAGAACATTCCACGTCCACAATATCAATGTTCACCCCACACCCAGTGGCAGTCATAGGCAGGGATTTCCCCAATGTGTCCACCTTTCTTCAGATAATTCCACGTCCACAATATCAATGTTCACCCCACACCCAGTGGCAGTCATAGGCAGGGATTTCCCCAATGTGGCCACCTTTCTTCAGAACATTCCACGTCCACAATATCAATGTTCACCCCACACCCAGTGGCAGTCATAGGCAGGGATTTCCCCAATGTGTCCGCCTTTCTTCAGAACATTCCACGTCCACAATATCAATGTTCACCCCCCACCCAGTGGCAGTCATAGGAAGGGATTTCCCCAATGTGTCCGCCTTTCTTCAGAACCTTCCACATCCACAATATCAATGTTCACCCCACACCCAGTGGCAGTCATAGGCAGGGATTTCCCCAATGTGTCCGCCTTTCTTCAGAACATTCCACATCCACAATATCAATGTTCACCCCACACCCAGTGGCAGTCATAGGCAGGGATTTCCCCAATGTGTCCACCTTTCTTCAGAACATTCCACATCCACAATATCAATGTTCACCCCACACCCAGTGGCAGTCATAGGCAGGGATTTCCCCAATGTGTCCACCTTTCTTCAGAACATTCCACATCCACAATATCAATGTTCACCCCCCACCCAGTGGCAGTCATAGGCAGGGATGTCCACAATGTGTCCACCTTTCCTCAGAACATTCCACATCCACAATATCAATGTTCACCCCACACCCAGTGGCAGTCATAGGCAGGGATTTCCCCAATGTGTCCACCTTTCTTCAGAACATTCCACATCCACAATATCAATGTTCACCCCACACCCAGTGGCAGTCATAGGCAGGGATGTCCCCAATGTGTCCACCTTTCTTCAGAACATTCCACATCCACAATATCAATGTTCACCCCACGCCCAGTGGCAGTCATAGGCAGGGATGTCCCCAATGTGTCCACCTTTTTTCAGAACATTCCACATCCACAATATCAATGTTCACCCCACACCCAGTGGCAGTCATAGGCAGGGATGTCCCCAATGTGTCCACCTTTCTTCAGAACATTCCACATCCACAATATCAATGTTCACCCCACACCCAGTGGCAGTCATAGGCAGGGATGTCCACAATGTGTCCACCTTTCTTCAGAACATTCCACATCCACAATATCAATGTTCACCCCACACCCAGTGGCAGTCATAGGCAGGGATTTCCCCAATGTGTCCACCTTTCTTCAGAACATTCCACATCCACAATATCAATGTTCACCCCACACCCAGTGGCAGTCATAGGCAGGGATGTCCCCAATGTGTCCACCTTTCTTCAGAACATTCCACATCCACAATATCAATGTTCACCCCACACCCAGTGGCAGTCATAGGCAGGGATGTCCCCAATGTGTCCACCTTTCTTCAGAACATTCCACATCCACAATATCAATGTTCACCCCACACCCAGTGGCAGTCATAGGCAGGGATGTCCCCAATGTGTCCACCTTTCTTCAGAACATTCCACATCCACAATATCAATGTTCACCCCACACCCAGTGGCAGTCATAGGCAGGGATGTCCCCAATGTGTCCACCTTTCTTCAGAAAATTCCACATCCACAATATCAATGTTCACCCCACACCCAGTGGCAGTCATAGGCAGGGATTTCCCCAATGTGTCCACCTTTCTTCAGAACATTCCACATCCACAATATCAATGTTCACCCCACACCCAGTGGCAGTCATAGGCAGGGATTTCCCCAATGTGTCCACCTTTCTTCAGAACATTCCACATCCACAATATCAATGTTCACCCCACACCCAGTGGCAGTCATAGGCAGGGATTTCCCCAATGGGTCCACCTTTCTTCAGAACATTCCACATCCACAATATCAATGTTCACCCCACACCCAGTGGCAGTCATAGGCAGGGATTTCCCCAATGTGTCCACCTTTCTTCAGAACATTCCACATCCACAATATCAATGTTCACCCCACACCCAGTGGCAGTCATAGGCAGGGATTTCCCCAATGTGTCCACCTTTCTTCAGAACATTCCACATCCACAATATCAATGTTCACCCCACACCCAGTGGCAGTCATAGGCAGGGATTTCCCCAATGTGTCCACCTTTCTTCAGAACATTCCACATCCACAATATCAATCTTCACCTCACACCCAGTGGCAGTCATAGGCAGGGATTTCCCCAATGTGTCCACCTTTCTTCAGAACCTTACACATCCACAATATCAATGTTCACCCCACACCGAGTGGCAGTCATAGGCAGGGATTTCCCCAATGTGTCCACCTTTCTTCAGAACCTTCCACATCCACAATATCAATGTTCACCCCCACCCAGTGGCAGTCATAGGCAGGGATTTCCCCAATGTGTCCACCTTTCTTCAGAACCTTCCACATCCACAATATCAATGTTCACCCCCCACCCAGTGGCAGTCATAGGCAGGGATTTCCCCAATGTGTCCACCTTTCTTCAGAACATTCCACATCCACAATATCAATGTCAACCCCCACCCAGTGGCAGTCATAGGCAGGGATTTCCCCAATGTGTCCACCTTTCTTCAGAACATTCCACATCCACAATATCAATGTTCACCCCACACCCAGTGGCAGTCATAGGCAGGGATTTCCCCAATGTGTCCACCTTTCTTCAGAACATTCCACATCCACAATATCAATATTCACCCCACACCCAGTGGCAGTCATAGGCAGGGATTTCCCCAATGTGTCCACCTTTCTTCAGAACATTCCACATCCACAATATCAATATTCACCCCACACCCAGTGGCAGTCATAGGCAGGGATTTCCCCAATGTGTCCACCTTTCTTCAGAACATTCCACATCCACAATATCAATGTTCACCCCACACCCAGTGGCAGTCATAGGCAGGGATTTCCCCAATGTGTCCACCTTTCTTCAGAACATTCCACATCCACAATATCAATGTTCACCCCACACCCAGTGGCAGTCATAGGCAGGGATTTCCCCAATGTGTCCACCTTTCTCCAGAACATTCCACATCCACAATATCAATGTTCACCCCACACCCAGTGGCAGTCATAGGCAGGGATTTCCCCAATGTGTCCACCTTTCTCCAGAACATTCCACATCCACAATATCAATGTTCACCCCACACCCAGTGGCAGTCATAGGCAGGGATTTCCCCAATGTGTCCACCTTTCTTCAGAACATTCCACATCCACAATATCAATGTTCACCCCACACCCAGTGGCAGTCATAGGCAGTGATTTGACCAATGTGTCCACCTTTCTTCAGAACCTTCCACATCCACAATATCAATCTTCACCTCACACCCAGTGGCATGTGTCCACCTTTCTTCAGAACCTTCCACATCCACAATATCAATGTTCACCCCCCACCCAGTGGCAGTCATAGGCAGGGATTTCCCCAATGTGTCCACCTTTCTTCAGAACATTCCACATCCACAATATCAATGTTAACCCCACACCCAGTGGCAGTCATAGGCAGTGATTTGACCAATGTGTCCACCTTTCTTCAGAACCTTCCACATCCACAATATCAATCTTCACCTCACACCCAGTGGCATGTGTCCACCTTTCTTCAGAACCTTCCACATCCACAATATCAATGTTCACCCCCCACCCAGTGGCAGTCATAGGCAGGGATTTCCCCAATGTGTCCACCTTTCTTCAGAACATTCCACATCCACAATATCAATGTTCACCCCACACCCAGTGGCAGTCATAGGCAGGGATTTCCCCAATGTGTCCACCTTTCTTCAGAACCTTCCCCAATGTGTCCACCTTTCTTCAGAACATTCCACATCCACAATATCAATGTCAACCCCCACCCAGTGGCAGTCATAGGCAGGGATTTCCCCAATGTGTCCACCTTTCTTCAGAACATTCCACATCCACAATATCAATGTTCACCCCCCACCCAGTGGGAGTCATAGGCAGGGATTTCCCCAATGTGTCCACCTTTCTTCAGAACATTCCACATCCACAATATCAATGTTCACCCCACACCCAGTGGCAGTCATAGGCAGGGATTTCCCCAATGTGTCCACCTTTCTTCAGAACATTCCACATCCACAATATCAATGTTCACCCCACACCCAGTGGCAGTCATAGGCAGGGATTTCGCCAATGTGTCCACCTTTCTTCAGAACATTCCACATCCACAATATCAATGTTCACCCCACACCCAGTGGCAGTCATAGGCAGGGATTTCCCCAATGTGTCCACCTTTCTTCAGAACTTTCCACATCCACAATATCAATGTTCACCCCACCCAGTGGCAGTCATAGGCACGGATTTCCCCAATGTGTCCACCTTTCTCCAGAACATTCCACATCCACAATATCAATGTTCACCTCACACCCAGTGGCAGTCATAGGCAGGGATTTCCCCAATGTGTCCACCTTTCTTCAGAACATTCCACATCCACAATATCAATGTTCACCCCACACCCAGTGGCAGTCATAGGCAGGGATTTCCCCAATGTGTCCACCTTTCTTCAGAACATTCCACATCCACAATATCAATGTTCACCCCACACCCAGTGGCAGTCATAGGCAGGGATTTCCCCAATGTGTCCACCTTTCTTCAGAACATTCCACATCCACAATATCAATGTTCACCCCCACCCAGTGGCAGTCATAGGCAGGGATTTCCCCAATGTGTCCACCTTTCTCCAGAACATTCCACATCCACAATATCAATGTTCACCTCACACCCAGTGGCAGTCATAGGCAGGGATTTCCCCAATGTGTCCACCTTTCTTCAGAACATTCCACATCCACAATATCAATGTTCACCCCACACCCAGTGGCAGTCATAGGCAGGGATTTCCCCAATGTGTCCACCTTTCTTCAGAACATTCCACATCCACAATATCAATGTTCACCCCACACCCAGTGGCAGTCATAGGCAGGGATTTCCCCAATGTGTCCACCTTTCTTCAGAACATTCCACATCCAAAATATCAATGTTCACCCCAGGCAGGGATTTCCCCAATGTGTCCACCTTTCTTCAGAACATTCCACATCCACAATATCAATGTTCACCCCACACCCAGTGGCAGTCATAGGCAGGGATTTCCCCAATGTGTCCACCTTTCTCCAGAACATTCCACATCCACAATATCAATGTTCACCCCACACCCAGTGGCAGTCATAGGCAGGGATTTCCCCAATGTGTCCACCTTTCTTCAGAACATTCCACATCCACAATATCAATGTTCACCCCACACCCAGTGGCAGTCATAGGCAGGGATTTCCCCAATGTGTCCACCTTTCTCCAGAACATTCCACATCCACAATATCAATGTTCACCCCACACCCAGTGGCAGTCATAGGCAGGGATTTCCCCAATGTGTCCACCTTTCTTCAGAACATTCCACATCCACAATATCAATGTTCACCCCACACCCAGTGGCAGTCATAGGCAGGGATTTCCCCAATGTGTCCACCTTTCTTCAGAACATTCCACATCCACAATATCAATGTTCACCCCAGGCAGGGATTTCCCCAATGTGTCCAACTTTCTCCAGAACATTCCACATCCACAATATCAATGTTCACCCCACACCCAGTGGCAGTCATAGGCAGGGATTTCCCCAATGTGTCCACCTTTCTCCAGAACATTCCACATCCACAATATCAATGTTCACCCCACACCCAGTGGCAGTCATAGGCAGGGATTTCCCCAATGTGTCCACCTTTCTTCAGAACATTCCACATCCACAATATCAATGTTCACCCCACACCCAGTGGCAGTCATAGGCAGGGATTTCCCCAATGTGTCCACCTTTCTTCAGAACCTTCCACATCCACAATATCAATCTTCACCTCACACCCAGTCGCATGTGTCCACCTTTCTTCAGAACCTTCCACATCCACAATATCAATGTTCACCCCACACCCAGTGGCAGTCATAGGCAGGGATTTCCCCAATGTGTCCACCTTTCTTCAGAACCTTACACATCCACAATATCAATGTTCACCCCACACCCAGTGGCAGTCATAGGCAGGGATTTCCCCAATGTGTCCACCTTTCTTCAGAACCTTCCACATCCACAATATCAATGTTCACCCCCCACCCAGTGGCAGTCATAGGCAGGGATTTCCCCAATGTGTCCACCTTTCTTCAGAACATTCCACATCCACAATATCAATGTTCACCCCACACCCAGTGGCAGTCATAGGCAGGGACTCCCCAATGTGTCCACCTTTCTTCAGAACCTTCCCCAATGTGTCCACCTTTCTTCAGAACATTCCACATCCACAATATCAATGTCAACCCCCACCCAGTGGCAGTCATAGGCAGGGATTTCCCCAATGTGTCCACCTTTCTTCAGAACATTCCACATCCACAATATCAATGTTCACCCCCCACCCAGTGGCAGCCATAGGCAGGGATTTCCCCAATGTGTCCACCTTTCTTCAGAACATTCCACATCCACAATATCAATGTTCACCCCACACCCAGTGGCAGTCATAGGCAGGGATTTCCCCAATGTGTCCACCTTTCTTCAGAACATTCCACATCCACAATATCAATGTTCACCCCACACCCAGTGGCAGTCATAGGCAGGGATTTCCCCAATGTGTCCACCTTTCTTCAGAACATTCCACATCCACAATATCAATGTTCACCCCACACCTAGTGGCAGTCATAGGCAGGGATTTCCCCAATGTGTCCACCTTTCTTCAGAACCTTCCACATCCACAATATCAATGTTCACCCCCACCCAGTGGCAGTCATAGGCAGGGATTTCCCCAATGTGTCCACCTTTCTCCAGAACATTCCACATCCACAATATCAATGTTCACCTCACACCCAGTGGCAGTCATAGGCAGGGATTTCCCCAATGTGTCCACCTTTCTTCAGAACATTCCACATCCACAATATCAATGTTCACCCCACACCCAGTGGCAGTCATAGGCAGGGATTTCCCCAATGTGTCCACCTTTCTTCAGAACATTCCACATCCACAATATCAATGTTCACCCCACACCCAGTGGCAGTCATAGGCAGGGATTTCCCCAATGTGTCCACCTTTCTTCAGAACATTCCACATCCACAATATCAATGTTCACCCCCACCCAGTGGCAGTCATAGGCAGGGATTTCCCCAATGTGTCCACCTTTCTCCAGAACATTCCACATCCACAATATCAATGTTCACCTCACACCAAGTGGCAGTCATAGGCAGGGATTTCCCCAATGTGTCTACCTTTCTTCAGAACATTCCACATCCACAATATCAATGTTCACCCCACACCCAGTGGCAGTCATAGGCAGGGATTTCCCCAATGTGTCCACCTTTCTTCAGAACATTCCACATCCACAATATCAATGTTCACCCCAGGCAGGGATTTCCCCAATGTGTCCACCTTTCTTCAGAACATTCCACATCCACAATATCAATGTTCACCCCACACCCAGTGGCAGTCATAGGCAGGGATTTCCCCAATGTGCCCACCTTTCTTCAGAACATTCCACATCCACAATATCAATGTTCACCCCACACCCAGTGGCAGTCATAGGCAGGGATTTCCCCAATGTGTCCACCTTTCTTCAGAACATTCCACATCCACAATATCAATGTTCACCCCACACCCAGTGGCAGTCATAGGCAGGGATTTCCCCAATGTGTCCACCTTTCTCCAGAACATTCCACATCCACAATATCAATTTTCACCTCACACCCAGTGGCAGTCATAGGCAGGGATTTCCCCAATGTGTCCACCTTTCTTCAGAACATTCCACATCCACAATATCAATGTTCACCCCATGTTCACCCCACACCCAGTGGCAGTCATAGGCAGGGATTTCCCCAATGTGTCCACCTTTCTTCAGAACATTCCACATCCACAATATCAATGTTCACCCCAGGCAGGGATTTCCCCAATGTGTCCACCTTTCTTCAGAACATTCCACATCCACAATATCAATGTTCACCCCACACCCAGTGGCAGTCATAGGCAGGGATTTCCCAAATGTGCCCACCTTTCTTCAGAACATTCCAGATCCACAATATCAATGTTCACCCCACACCCAGTGGCAGTCATAGGCAGGGATTTCCCCAATGTGTTCACCTTTCTTCAGAACATTCCACATCCACAATATCAATATTCACCCCACACCCAGTGGCAGTCATAGGCAGGGATTTCCCCAATGTGTCCACCTTTCTTCAGAACATTCCACATCCACAATATCAATGTTCACCCCACACCCAGTGGCAGTCATAGGCAGGGATTTCCCCAATGTGTCCACCTTTCTTCAGAACATTCCACATCCACAATATCAATGTTCACCCCACACCCAGTGGCAGTCATAGGCAGGGATTTCCCCAATGTGTCCACCTTTCTCCAGAACATTCCACATCCACAATATCAATGTTCACCCCACACCCAGTGGCAGTCATAGGCAGGGATTTCCCCAATGTGTCCACCTTTCTCCAGAACATTCCACATCCACAATATCAATGTTCACCCCACACCCAGTGGCAGTCATAGGCAGGGATTTCCCCAATGTGTCCACCTTTCTTCAGAACATTCCACATCCACAATATCAATGTTCACCCCACACCCACTGGCAGTCATAGGCAGGAGGCAGGGATTTGACCAATGTGTCCACCTTTCTTCAGAACCTTCCACATCCACAATATCAATCTTCACCTCACACCCAGTGGCATGTGTCCACCTTTCTTCAGAACCTTCCACATCCACAATATCAATGTTCACCCCACACCCAGTGGCAGTCATAGGCAGGGATTTCCCCAATGTGTCCACCTTTCTTCAGAACCTTACACATCCACAATATCAATGTTCACCCCACACCCAGTGGCAGTCATAGGCAGGGATTTCCCCAATGTGTCCACCTTTCTTCAGAACCTTCCACATCCACAATATCAATGTTCACCCCCCACCCAGTGGCAGTCATAGGCAGGGATTTCCCCAATGTGTCCACCTTTCTTCAGAACATTCCACATCCACAATATCAATGTTCACCCCACACCCAGTGGCAGTCATAGGCAGGGATTTCCCCAATGTGTCCACCTTTCTTCAGAACCTTCCCCAATGTGTCCACCTTTCTTCAGAGCATTCCACACCCACAATATCAATGTCAACCCCCACCCAGTGGCAGTCATAGGCAGGGATTTCCCCAATGTGTCCACCTTTCTTCAGAACATTCCACATCCACAATATCAATGTTCACCCCCACCCAGTGGCAGTCATAGGCAGGGATTTCCCCAATGTGTCCACCTTTCTCCAGAACATTCCACATCCACAATATCAATGTTCACCTCACACCCAGTGGCAGTCATAGGCAGGGATTTCCCCAATGTGTCCACCTTTCTTCAGAACATTCCACATCCACAATATCAATGTTCACCCCACACCCAGTGGCAGTCATAGGCAGGGATTTCCCCAATGTGTCCACCTTTCTTCAGAACATTCCACATCCACAATATCAATGTTCACCCCAGGCAGGGATTTCCCCAATGTGTCCACCTTTCTTCAGAACATTCCACATCCACAATATCAATGTTCACCCCACACCCAGTGGCAGTCATAGGCAGGGATTTCCCCAATGTGCCCACCTTTCTTCAGAACATTCCACATCCACAATATCAATGTTCACGCCACACCCAGTGGCAGTCATAGGCAGGGATTTCCCCAATGTGTCCACCTTTCTTCAGAACATTCCACATCCACAATATCAATGTTCACCCCACACCCAGTGGCAGTCATAGGCAGGGATTTCCCCAATGTGTCCACCTTTCTTCAGAACATTCCACATCCACAATATCAATGTTCACCCCACACCCAGTGGCAGTCATAGGCAGGGATGTCCCCAATGTGTCCACCTTTCTTCAGAACATTCCACATCCACAATATCAATGTTCACCCCACACCCAGTGGCAGTCATAGGCAGGGATTTCCCCAATGTGTCCACCTTTCTTCAGAACCTTCCACATCCACAATATCAATCTTCACCTCACACCCAGTGGCAGTCATAGGCAGGGATTTCCCCAATGTGTCCACCTTTCTTCAGAACCTTCCACATCCACAATATCAATGTTCACCCCACACCCAGTGGCAGTCATAGGCAGGGATTTCCCCGATGTGTCCACCTTTCTTCAGAACCTTCCACGTCCACAATATCAATGTTCACCCCACACCCAGTGGCAGTCATAGGCAGGGATTTCCCCAATGTGTCCACCTTTCTTCAGAACATTCCACGTCCACAATATCAATGTTCACCCCCCACCCAGTGGCAGTCATAGGCAGGGATTTCCCCAATGTGTCCGCCTTTCTTCAGAACATTCCACGTCCACAATATCAATGTTCACCCCCCACCCAGTGGCAGTCATAGGCAGGGATTTCCCCAATGTGTCTACCTTTCTTCAGAACATTCCACGTCCACAATATCAATGTTCACCCCACACCCAGTGGCAGTCATAGGCAGGGATTTCCCCAATGTGTCCACCTTTCTTCAGAACCTTCCACGTCCACAATATCAATGTTCACCCCACACCCAGTGGCAGTCATAGGCAGGGATTTCCCCAATGTGTCCACCTTTCTTCAGAACATTCCACGTCCACAATATCAATGTTCACCCCCCACCCAGTGGCAGTCATCGGCAGGGATTTCCCCAATGTGTCCGCCTTTCTTCAGAACATTCCACGTCCACAATATCAATGTTCACCCCCCACCCAGTGGCAGTCATAGGCAGGGATTTCCCCAATGTGTCCGCCTTTCTTCAGAACATTCCACGTCCACAATATCAATGTTCACCCCACACCCAGTGGCAGTCATAGGCAGGGATTTCCCCAATGTGTCCGCCTTTCTTCAGAACATTCCACGTCCACAATATCAATGTTCACCCCACACCCAGTGGCAGTCATAGGCAGGGATTTCCCCAATGTGTCCGCCTTTCTTCAGAACATTCCACGTCCACAATATCAATGTTCACCCCACACCCAGTGGCAGTCATAGGCAGGGATTTCCCCAATGTGTCCGCCTTTCTTCAGAACATTCCACGTCCACAATATCAATGTTCACCCCACACCCAGTGGCAGTCATAGGCAGGGATTTCCCCAATGTGTCCACCTTTCTTCAGAACATTCCACGTCCACAATATCAATGTTCACCCCACACCCAGTGGCAGTCATAGGCAGGGATTTCCCCAATGTGTCCACCTTTCTTCAGATAATTCCACGTCCACAATATCAATGTTCACCCCACACCCAGTGGCAGTCATAGGCAGGGATTTCCCCAATGTGGCCACCTTTCTTCAGAACATTCCACGTCCACAATATCAATGTTCACCCCACACCCAGTGGCAGTCATAGGCAGGGATTTCCCCAATGTGTCCGCCTTTCTTCAGAACATTCCACGTCCACAATATCAATGTTCACCCCCCACCCAGTGGCAGTCATAGGAAGGGATTTCCCCAATGTGTCCGCCTTTCTTCAGAACCTTCCACATCCACAATATCAATGTTCACCCCACACCCAGTGGCAGTCATAGGCAGGGATTTCCCCAATGTGTCCGCCTTTCTTCAGAACATTCCACATCCACAATATCAATGTTCACCCCACACCCAGTGGCAGTCATAGGCAGGGATTTCCCCAATGTGTCCACCTTTCTTCAGAACATTCCACATCCACAATATCAATGTTCACCCCACACCCAGTGGCAGTCATAGGCAGGGATTTCCCCAATGTGTCCACCTTTCTTCAGAACATTCCACATCCACAATATCAATGTTCACCCCCCACCCAGTGGCAGTCATAGGCAGGGATGTCCACAATGTGTCCACCTTTCCTCAGAACATTCCACATCCACAATATCAATGTTCACCCCACACCCAGTGGCAGTCATAGGCAGGGATTTCCCCAATGTGTCCACCTTTCTTCAGAACATTCCACATCCACAATATCAATGTTCACCCCACACCCAGTGGCAGTCATAGGCAGGGATGTCCCCAATGTGTCCACCTTTCTTCAGAACATTCCACATCCACAATATCAATGTTCACCCCACACCCAGTGGCAGTCATAGGCAGGGATGTCCCCAATGTGTCCACCTTTTTTCAGAACATTCCACATCCACAATATCAATGTTCACCCCACACCCAGTGGCAGTCATAGGCAGGGATGTCCCCAATGTGTCCACCTTTCTTCAGAACATTCCACATCCACAATATCAATGTTCACCCCACACCCAGTGGCAGTCATAGGCAGGGATGTCCACAATGTGTCCACCTTTCTTCAGAACATTCCACATCCACAATATCAATGTTCACCCCACACCCAGTGGCAGTCATAGGCAGGGATTTCCCCAATGTGTCCACCTTTCTTCAGAACATTCCACATCCACAATATCAATGTTCACCCCACACCCAGTGGCAGTCATAGGCAGGGATGTCCCCAATGTGTCCACCTTTCTTCAGAACATTCCACATCCACAATATCAATGTTCACCCCACACCCAGTGGCAGTCATAGGCAGGGATGTCCCCAATGTGTCCACCTTTCTTCAGAACATTCCACATCCACAATATCAATGTTCACCCCACACCCAGTGGCAGTCATAGGCAGGGATGTCCCCAATGTGTCCACCTTTCTTCAGAACATTCCACATCCACAATATCAATGTTCACCCCACACCCAGTGGCAGTCATAGGCAGGGATGTCCCCAATGTGTCCACCTTTCTTCAGAAAATTCCACATCCACAATATCAATGTTCACCCCACACCCAGTGGCAGTCATAGGCAGGGATTTCCCCAATGTGTCCACCTTTCTTCAGAACATTCCACATCCACAATATCAATGTTCACCCCACACCCAGTGGCAGTCATAGGCAGGGATTTCCCCAATGTGTCCACCTTTCTTCAGAACATTCCACATCCACAATATCAATGTTCACCCCACACCCAGTGGCAGTCATAGGCAGGGATTTCCCCAATGTGTCCACCTTTCTTCAGAACATTCCACATCCACAATATCAATGTTCACCCCCCACCCAGTGGCAGTCATAGGCAGGGATGTCCCCAATGTGTCCACCTTTCTTCAGAACATTCCACATCCACAATATCAATGTTCACCCCACACCCAGTGGCAGTCATAGGCAGGGATTTCCCCAATGTGTCCACCTTTCTTCAGAACATTCCACATCCACAATATCAATGTTCACCCCCCACCCAGTGGCAGTCATAGGCAGGGATTTCCCCAATGTGTCCGCCTTTCTTCAGAACATTCCACATCCACAATATCAATGTTCACCCCACACCCAGTGGCAGTCATAGGCAGGGACTTCCCCAATGTGTCCGCCTTTCTTCAGAACATTCCACATCCACAATATCAATGTTCACCCCACACCCAGTGGCAGTCATAGGCAGGGACTTCCCCAATGTGTCTGCCTTTCTTCAGAACATTCCGAATCCTCAATATCAATGTTCACCCCACACCCAGTGGCAGTCATAGGCAGGGACTTCCCCAATGTGTCCGCCTTTCTTCAGAACATTCCACATCCACAATATCAATGTTCACCTCACACCCAGTGGCAGTCATAGGCAGGGATTTCCCCAATGTGTCCGCCTTTCTTCAGAACATTCCACATCCACAATATCAATGTTCACCCCCCACCCAGTGGCAGTCATAGGCAGGGATTTCCCCAATGTGTCCGCCTTTCTTCAGAACATTCCACATCCACAATATCAATGTTCACCCCCCACCCAGTGGCAGTCATAGGCAGGGATTTCCCCAATGTGCCCACCTTTCTTCAGAACATTCCACATCCACAATATCAATGTTCACCCCCCACCCAGTGGCGGTCATAGGCAGGGATTTCCCCAATGTGTCCACCTTTCTTCAGAACATTCCACATCCACAATATCAATGTTCACCCCCCACCCAGTGGCGGTCATAGGCAGGGATTTCCCCAATGTGTCCACCTTTCTTCAGAACATTCCACATCCACAATATCAATGTTCACCCCCCACCCAGTGGCGGTCATAGGCAGGGATTTCCCCAATGTGTCCGCCTTTCTTCAGAACATTCCACATCCACAATATCAATGTTCACCCCCCACCCAGTGGTGGTCATAGGCAGGGATTTCCCCAATGTGTCCGCCTTTCTTCAGAACATTCCACATCCACAATATCAATGTTCACCCCGCACCCAGTGGCGGTCATAGGCAGGGATTTCCCCAATGTGTCTGCCTGTCTTCAGAACATTCCACATCCACAATATCAATGTTCACCTCACACCCAGTGGCAGTCATAGGCAGGGATTTCCCCAATGTGTCCGCCTTTCTTCAGAACATTCCACATCCACAATATCAATGTTCACCCCACACCCAGTGGCAGTCATAGGCAGGGATTTCCCCAATGTGTCCACCTTTGTGGCAGTCTGATTCCTATCCCTCCACTTCACCCACATGGGATTGGTCAATAATGACCTCTCAGAACCATATAACACACCGAGATCCCAATAACAAATCTAGTAGGAATGATAATGATAATGTGTTATTTATAACATAATTGATAAGGAAAAACCAAAGTAGCAGCCGACTCAGTCAGACTTCATGGGCTATTTAAGGGGGACTACCATTAAACCCCAGCTTGCACCCGGAAAGGGAAGTAAACTTGATGTTATGCGATGGTCCCAGGACTCTCCACCTACCTGTTCTCTTCAGAACCCGACGGAAGAGAAACCCCAAAATAGAACAGGATCATCCACATCGCATAGGCGAAGGGTATGTGAGAACCCAGAGGATGTTTCACTATCCAGACACCGGAGATGGACAGGGCATGGCCATCACCTTTGGATCCAGATCCTGGGGGTGGACAAGTGTAGGAGGCTCACCTGGGACAGGGGTCCTCGGGGAGTGGGGGAGGAACACCATATGGCGAGACACGGTATCCCCCCTTTCCCTATACCCCTGTCCCATCCAATTTCATAGGACATTCCAACTTGCCAACTACCCCGCCCCCTTTTCTACACAAAGACTGAGCTGAGGAAGAGGAGGTCTAAGACTGCAAGGAGTACCCCCCAGGCAATACTTTGGACATGTCCCACTAACAAGATCAGGCAGGATCAGGCACTCAACCTTAATTTGATGCCCCTGGTACCTGACACACTCTGAACGAGGCGGCATGAGAGAAGGAGCTGTTCTTCCCAGAGAAAGACAAACCCAGCTGTATCGAAAGTTGAAAGCGGCGCATGTGGCGACAAATGCGAGCAGAATGGAGTGAATGCTTGGACGCATATCATAGAAGAACAAAGTAACAGAGTGGTCCAGCAAAGATGCAAATGACCAATCGAAAGTCTCTGTGAATTGTACGACAGTGTAACCAAGCCAGAATTGATCCAAAGAAGATAAAAGTGGAATACATGAACTTCATAGTTTGATCCCGGCGGAGGGAAACTTGAATTGTGAAACAAACTTTGTTGTGTGGAAACTACAAGTACCAAGAGACATTGCAAAAGGGAAGAATCAATTTGAAAGTGTTGAACTGTTATTAAATTGGGGGTCAGAGTGGTCATGCAGAGGTGAAGGCAAATCCTCGCAGTCTCGAAAGTCTTCGACAGTGCAACCCAGTTAAAAGGCAACTCAGACCCAGTGAAGGGAAACCTTGAAAAGCAATGTAAAGTAAAAGTTGGTTTGATCCCGGCAGAGGGGAACCAGGGTGAGATGAAGAGTGAACAGCAATATTAAAATTGGTTTGATCCCGGTGAAGGGAAACCTGTGTGAAGCTTAAATTGAGAAGGCTGGAGCACTGCAGAGGGGAGCATTTTGTAGAACGATTAAGAAAGTGAAAGAACCGGACTTAGGTAAAGGAGACCGAGGGGTCATGCGGCTAGTGACTCTGCGTGGGCGCTGCACCCAAGGATGTGTAGTTTGGGCAGCCCAGTCCGCACGAAGGGTCTGGGATCACGTTGGGGTCGCCAAACTGAAAGAAAAGCAACCCCTAAAAATAATCCAAAAAAGTCAAATAATCAGTGCACCTCTTTGCAAGGGAAAACAAGGTTTATTACATGCTAATAGGTCTCCGGCGGTTCCGTAAAATTGAACTGATACAGAGCTCGTCTTAACTCAAGATGTTACATCTTTTATAGTTGAGAAGCCACAATTTAACAATACTACGCATATTAATGAGTGCAATATAATCCCTCCATCCTCATTGGCTTCTGCGTATAGAACATGAAAATTCCCTCCTCTAGTCCCTGGACCGACTGGCCACACCCATTACACTAAACATGTGGTCCCCTACATCGGCATGCTCAAATCCAAGTTTGTGAGTGGTGGCTACCCATTACGGATATATTCATAAATTGAGATAATCATGTGATGTGCACCCCTCCATTCCAGATGCGATCAAAGTAAACTGGCGAGGCCAACTCTGCTTTTGATAAGGCAATAGGCCTTCTCATCAACCGAGACGCTGTGGCACACACAAGCTGCCTCCCGACCTTGTACTTAATTTATTGGCATTACCTCTGCTCCTTTTGTGTTAAATCATGGAATGTTCCGGATAGGGTTCCCCCTTATCTCCTTCGGAGCCAAGGCAGGCACCCAGTCATGACGTGACCGGGGCAACACTCTTGAGTCTGAATTTCAGGGATTTATTTTCTTTTGGTTGCGTATCTACAAGTTATTCATATGGGAGGACCGCCCTTTGGGGAGGGCAGTAGTGCTCTAAATCTTCATCTTGCGTATTGGCATCACAAGACGTTGTGCCCTGTTCCCCAGTCCTTCAAAGGACACATCCCTACCAGCTCACATTCCATTCCCACCCTATTCAACCTCGGCAGCTGGACACAATTAGCACTCATGTGTGTACCATGGGTGCCATCACTAGTGCCCTCCCCCTCACCTCTGTCATACTGGAAGCAAAGCAGAAAGACTGTGCATGACACCAGATATCGTCCCAATACCACACCGCAGATATGAGAGATGTTAGGCACTCAGACAGCCAGCCATATGGAATGTACCCTTGCACTAAGGTGGTGAAAGGATGTCGGCATACACCATTGGACATAGAAGAGCTGTAAGTGCAAGTTGACACAAGTAAAGTGAGGTAATAAAGGAAAGATACAATGACAGAAGTATGAAAAGATGGAGAAATCATCTATGCTGAGAGGACAAGTGAGACGAGGCTCAATGAATGCATATATGCAGAAACGCAAGGTCGGTGAGTTACATAGAAGCTTACTGCAGTAGATACTATAACGTCAGGAAACCGGCGATGACGGAAAGATGGACATCGGATCGTGTCAAAACTACCTCAGAGCTAAACCAGTGCCGCAAATCAGAAACGCTGCAGAAAACACCTTTATGCAAGAAACTAAGAATAAGTGTTTTGCTGAGACTAAGGATGACACAGCAGGACATCATTGGAAAGTACCAGGATAAGCTATGAACCAAGGATATATTTCTCTTAGATTAAGCAGAAGCGAAAACATCTGCAAGGGCCAAGTATTGGACAATCAAGAGTGAAGAAAGCACAAGTAAGATGGAGCAACCAAGTCTCCAGAGGCCAAGAAGAGTAAGCAACCAGCATAATTAAATCAAATAGCAGTAAATAAAAGGTCGAAATTGGTAAATGCGTGGTCTACTTATACGTGGTAAAAGACTCGAAAACAAGGTTTATTCATTACGCCTCAGACGAAGATAGTGGTGTACCCTAACTCCCTTAAAAATCCCAGAGAAGAAAACAGCAAGGTCAACTGCAAAGGAGAAGCCTTGGCTCATGGTCTAGCTGGTGAGAGATGGTAGGCTAATTGACCAAAGTGGGCAGTGGTCTGACGCTGCTCTCTGCACCTGGGTTTTGTTCTGTTCACGTGCTGGAAGTGAGCCGAATGTCCAAGGTTGGGAGAGTATGCCAACCAATCATGAGTGGCTATGTAGCGACATGTTATACAATGTTCCAGAAGCGAATCCGCTGCTATTATTTTTATAATCAATATTATACTATTTCAAAGCGTGCCTATTAGATAGGGGGCAGCCACTCATGTTATCAACACTTATACATACTATAGGTATATATGTTCCCCTAACCAATCCCTCCCCCCAATCGGTTTTACTGTTTGCCATGCAGGATGACATCATAGCTGACCTACATCAAAGTATAAAGTCTTTGTGTAAGAGAAAAGTAACCAAGAGCGAGTGAGCTGCATTTTGTATGGTCACCAGATTTCCCTACTTTATTTGAGCTAAGAATAAAGTAGTAGTTTGCCATATTCTTTGAGTCTGTCCAGTTTTTTGGGTCCGATGTAATTTGCTTATGGTAATTGCATTCTGCGCATGAGATATGCTCCACAGTGATACTGCAATTTTTGGTAGCGGTGCGGATGGCTCAAGATCCACCTACCTAGGTCCAAATCTCGACTCTCGGACTATCGAAGTGTTTCGCCACTAGCCAGAAGATCATGGAGCTTTCTGTGGAGAGCGGTGAAATACACACATGTGGGAAGAAGTGGTCGGCGGGTGCCCCTTTGACAAAATACTTGTCGGGTCCCCGCAGGTGCCCCACGGACTGAAGGCGAACTATTCGATTAGGGGAGAGTCAATGCCGAGGGACTCGAGCTGAGCAACGCATTTAAGTAGAGCATCGAAAGTGGCAAATAAAGGGGAGATGCTATAGTCTAAGTACACATATATATATATATGGTAATGGGATTTGTGGTTTAAAGAGATAGATACCTCGATTTTCTGGTTCCAAGAGGATCAAAGAATACACAGTGCATATGATAGGGGATTCCTGAGGCAAGCGCCAATTAAGAGGAATGCGTCGTACACTCCAAGATGGAGTAACTAGTGAGATGAGAAACATTTACTAAGGGATAGTAAAGGAAGGTGGCCACAGAAAAAGAAAAGTGTGCATTTATTTGGGGTTATAAATACGTCAGTATAAAACTTCTGTTGTGTATAAACTAAGAAACATAAAACGATAGTAATAAAATGAGTAGAATATCAGGCCTTAAAATCAAGAGATTGACGTCAATCATAGAAGGATAAACGTTGAGGAAAAAGGGTAAGGTTAAACTAAAGGTTTTTGCGGTGGCAATAATAGAACAACAGGCCAGCAACAGTCAATAGAACTATAAACAAAGCAATAAAGAGAAACAATATCACAGAGACTTTAAAAATTGGTTAAAATATTGATCTTTATTGGTAAGGAGCGGCGATCAACAGTGCTTGTCCAAATTGATTTTTGTATTGTGGGATATTTAAGAACCCAGTAAGTATTGGCAGTTGAGATTGATTTGTCATCATGATGTACACTCCCCTTTTACATCTATGCAGGACATTACCAGGATGCACACCTAAGATAAGGCAGTACCACGAGGAATGGGTGAAGGGTATGACTATTAAACTCTTATGCCGTGGCCTTAAGAAGACTCGTCAAAAACAATATTGCGGCATATTATAGCGTATTTGCATGCTACATACACGGGGAAGACGTTACAAAAAAGATGAGCTATTTTAGAGTTATGAAAGATGAATCAAAATGAGAAAGAAGACCTGTCTGAGAAGGAGTGGATGCTCAATCAGCATAAAGAGGAGGCCACAACGCCCTCAGCCCCTCTTACTCCTCCCAAAAAACCAATAGTAGAATGGAAGATAAACAGGGAATTGATCCTTTAAAGAAATTGCATGCAGCGGCAGGGTATGTAAATCCAACGTATGCACCTCCCGCTTATAATAGTGAAGATAGCATGGGAGAAAGTAAGATTAAGAAACGAAAAAATATATCTGCAAGTGATGAATATAAAGAGTGTGATGAAGGAAGAAGTAGACAAATAGAAATAGCGGAGGAAGTCAAGAGACAAAAAGAGGAGAAGGATGGAGCCAAGGAAGGGATTGTAGTACAAAACAAATGGATGGGAGGACAGATATTACTGAAGTTAGACAGAAAAGGTATTGATGGTGTTCGAGAAAGGGAAGAAAGAGAAGAACGGGAAGAGAAAGAAAAAGAACAAGAAAGAGCATACGAAGAGCAAAAGGAGAAAGAGAGGAAACAAAAGGAAGAATTAAGAAGGTTTGAGGAGCAAAAGAAAGAGAAAGAGACAATGGGGCTGATTCATGGAATTATGTGTGCCAAAAAACGGGCTTTGTGCACCATTCTGCCCGCAAATCCCTGTTTCAAAAATGAGGATTTGCGAGAAGAATGGCGCACAAAGCCCGTTTTTCGGCGCACATAATTCCATGAATCAGCCTCAACAGAGGAGAAGGAACACAGTAAAATAGAAGTTCAGAGAATGAAAGAATGTAGGTTGCAAAGAAGGCGAGAGGAAGAAGAGAAGAGGGAGATGAAGGGAAGAAGAAATGAGAAGGAGCGGGGTACAAAAAGATGACGAAATATATTATCTCGTTAACAGATGTATAGTGCCAGTTAAATCACAAGAACGAGGGGAAGAAGAGAGAGGATCACAACAGCCTCGTAGAGAGCTGCAGGGAATACCTAGAATACAGACATTGGCTGACGAGCAAGAGGAAGAAAGGAAATGAAATGGGGATCTATATAAACCAATGAGGGAAAAGGATGGCTATAAAACTAAAGGGAACAATGAGGGATCTTTATCAGAAGGAATAGGAAGCAGATTGGGTGGCATAATGGCAGACGAACATAGAGCACTGTCCGTAAATGGGTTAGATCTTAATGACGAGGACAAGGATGATAGCCATATGAGCTGGGATGTAATGATGTCAGCTGAAGAAAGGGAGCAAAAAGAGATGGTACAGAGAGAGTGTGCATGCAGTTTTTCAATAGGTCTAAGTGTAGAAAAAGGGGGAAAATGGTCAGATTTAGAAGACACCAGAACCAACACCATATTCTGAACGATCACCAACACGATTGAGCAGTGCAGGGGATATATCCCCGACATATGTGAGCAGATTAAGGTCACTGCCAGGATGAACGCAGACGGGTGAAACAATCCCCACCTGGAAAACGAGAAGTGAAGGTGGGTACGATTATGGGCAAGGGTATACACAATTCCCATTGTTAGGGAAAGGGAGAGGACAACTGCAATATATACTATAGTGACAGATGGATAACGATAATTTGAAATATAAACTGCCTATTTTGACTGCAGGTGCGGGAAAATGGATCTATGAGTTAGAAAGGATGATAACAGCATTGATGTTAGCAGTGGGTGATGTAAAGGGCTTGCTAGCAGCCATCCTAGGAGAGACAGCTGATATTTGGAGACAAGCAGGGTATGCGAGTGTAACAGCACAAAACACGACACATGACAGAGTGCCATTTAATAATTGCAGAGAAGACGTATGGAGAACGCTTAGAGTACAGTACCCAATACATCAGACATGGGTGCGATTATAACATGGAAAATGGGGGAGGATGAAGACTCTGTTGCCTTTATGTAAGAGATTCAAGAGCAATGGTGTCTCGAGACGAGAGACCTGTGGGATAAAACAGTGGCATTATTTTACTACATTTTGTGTCACGGACTGCCCGTGCCAGTGCAAAGACAGATGAAGAAACAGGTAGGGATGGAAGCGAAGCCTTGGCCAGAAATACAGTTGACTATTGTACATCATTCACGATTGTTGCAAGAGAAGAACAGTCAAAAAGCTGAGGGTAGAAAGCAAGAGGAAGCGAAGTTAGTTTAGAAAAAATGTCAAAGCCTGCTATAGAAGGAACAGTATTGACAAGTGGTGAAGGTGCGGTAACACAAGGAGTACAGCCAGTGCAGTCAAGCAATGTAGGGTATCCTACAGATCAAGGTGGATATCATGTTTGGCCATGAGGCAGAGGCAATGGGCCTAGAGGTCGGTAAGGGGGATTTCAGCAATCCCGAGGAGGAGGAGGCTTTAATGGAGGACAGTTGCAGCAATGTTGGAATTGTGGGAGAATGGGGCACATAGCCCAAATGCGCAGAAGTAGAGGGGGCATGCAACAAAACTGGAAGGCTCCAAGAGGAAGGATGGGCTATTCTCTGCAGTATAATACAGAACCACAGGAGTATTATGCGCAAGATTACACACAGAATCAGACACATGCTCCGCAAATACAGCAGGCAGAACAGAGCCCAGCACAAGTGCAGATGCCACAAGGGTATCTGCAGCAAGCGCCTAGACAAGCACAGCAAGTACCGACACAGCAAGCAGCGGCATCACAATGGAACACAAATGCAGGGCCCCCACAAACATCCACACCCAGTATAGGGAGTGTGGCCATGCTAAGAGGAAACCCTTTCACGGGTATTGGGATGAATTTATATCCACAATAGGACAGCCCACAGAGCAACCTGATGTGTTCAGTACTATCAGTGACAGCAGACCCCCAAGAGGAACCAAGGGCCAAGGTAACGATAGGAGGCAAAACATTTACATTTCTTGTAGACACTGCAGCGACTCGTTCCTGTGTGCGAGAGGGAATATACCCAATGTTTGGCAATGCCATGAATGCTCAGGGATTCTCTGAGGAAACTAGTTTAGTTCCTTTTACTGATGAATTACCAATTTCAATAGGAGAACACTATTATATGCCACTATTGTTTTCTCGACAGACACAAGGTTAACATATTAGGATGTGCTTTGATGACAAAAGTAAACATGACAATAGGCCTCATTACAAGTATGTCAGTGCAGGAAAAAAATGGTGGTAACGGAATTACCACCACTTTTCCTACACTGCCATATTACGAGCATGGTTCTGGAGTGGGGGATTTACTTTCAGCATAATTCTGGAGGGAAATCCTCCCGCTTTCCGCCAAAAAAAGGCGAAATCGGCAGAATTACCATGGCGGTTATTCCACCAAAAATGACTGATAAAGTCCAATAGAAGATTAACTCTGCCACCACCACTTGTAATCTGGCTGTAATTCTGCCAGACCAAGTGGCAGTAACAGTAATTCCTTTGGGCAGTATTCCGGTGGATTTACTGCCAGAATACCACCCAACTTGTAATGAGGCCTGATATATTTTGTGGACAAAGAGATTGGGTCTCATTACAAGTTTGGCGGTAGCCTTGCTGGTAAAACCGGCAGGCTGCTGCCAAACTTGCAAATGTTTCCGGCACCCAAGAATGGGCAATTACCGTGGCATTCCGTCCCCGCAAGAGCCGGTAATTGTCCATTCCTAAGCGCTGGAATAAAATGCTCCCTGTTCCCATTTGAGCCCCACTGGGCTCAATGGGAATGGGGCGGTCGGATGCACCGGCGCCATTCATGAATGGTGCCGGTGCATCCGACATGGTCTGCTTGTGGGTGCCAGTACGCCCGCCAGGTGAGACATGGTGGGTGAAAAGGCACCTGCAAGCAGAACTCATAGTTTGCCGGTCCGGTAACAATGGTACCAGCAAGCTTACCAGTACCGTTGTTACCGGACCGGCAAACTCGTAATGAGGCCTATTGTGTGTTCCACTCCAGGAATACATCTTCTGAATGTAAGAGAGTTAATATTGCCATTTGCAGCCAGATGTTATTACCAGGGATACCTCTAGACCCAGAGGCATTCTTTTTATGGAGTGACTGTTTTCTTAACTATTTGCCAAGTAGGATGATGTCATAGCGGATGTACATCAAAGTATAACGTTTTTTGTGTAATCAAAACTTTGATGAGAGTGAGTGAGCTGCATTTGTACAGTCACCAGATTTTGCTACTTTATTTGAGCTGACAATAAAGTAGTACTTTGCCATCGTCTTTGAGTCTGTCTGGTTCTTTGGGTCAGAGGTAATTTATTATGGCAATTCCATTCTGCGCAGGAGGCACGCTCCAAGGTGCTACTGCACAGCTTCTCTCCTGGGGAACGGGAAAAGGCATTTCTTTTTGGAGTGGAGCTATTCAGAGCCGCAGCGTAACATCACGGCCTGCGTTTTATTCTATTCATCATGTGCTAGGTCTTAACATCCAATAAGGCGACACTTCTGCCATGTTAACACACCGACCTCGCTTCTAACACATGCCTTGCTGACTCCATCTTCCACCTAATTCGGTCTCTCCCACACACCACACTGCACTACGTTACTACGAGGACAAAACCTAAACACTGGGCCTATATGCTGCCCTTTCTATGACCTGTGCAGCCACAGCAATAATGTATTTTGTTGCTCTGTCTGTATTGCTATATGCATCTAATATGTGTCAAGCCAAACTATATCAACGTGTGCTTCTGCTGCACAGCCTTCAATCTGCTCCAACGATGATTATCATTAGGCTTGGCTGGGACGCTTTACCAGCATCCCAATAGTGCGGGTGTAGGTGCATATTCAGTGGGCAGAATTTTTCAAACCAAGGATGTCCAGCTGCAGAATTTCTGACTAATTACGTGTTCACCTCTGACATCAATGTGCAACCTGAAGTCCCAAGTTTGATTTCTGACAGAGTCGACATGGTCCATCATACTTCAGAAGCTGATAAACCGAGTGCCTTGAAGAGCCTCCTCTTTCGTCTAAGCACAGGGAACCCTGCATAGAGAACCATAACTTGGTCTTCAGAAACTCTCTCAAAACCTGGCTGTTCACTATTCTGCAACAGGCAAACGAGCAGGGCACAGTACAACGACTGTAGCCGGAAGAACGTTCAACCTATAGCCACCCTAGGCTGGCTGCGCCACTCACCAGATCCACACAGATGGGGTCTATGTTCTTACAGCGACAGGTTTTTTTTCACGGAGTTCTAACCAAAACATTTTGGCAACAAAAAAAAACGACATTTGTTTTTATATTTGAGGGCGGTTCCCCCACCAAGCCCCACTTCGCCATTATCTAATCCCTATTCCTGACACCGCCTACCCCTTATATGTCCTTATCCCCCACACCCCATATTCTTCAATTCGTTTTTTCACCCAAAAACCTTTGGCAAAAAACTCTGCCTACAAAAGCCTGGCGATGTAACAGCACTGTCCTCACAGATGAGCCGGCATGCGCCTGCAGTCCCAAGGGATGGACCATCACAAACATGGACACAACGATCGTGCAGAGCACACACCTCACAAACCACCGCCTCATTGATATGTGCGATACACCTGAAGCCTGTCTAATCAGTGTCCGCAACGGTTTCTCCCCATCAAACATAAGACACCGACACCTCCCCACAATCATTATACAATGGAACAACTTTCCATCAAACTTCCCACTGATGCCCTTGCACCCTCCTTCATCGCTGACTGCCTCTCTGCCATCCAGGCCTGGTGCACAGCTAATGACCTATGCCTCAACACCAGCAAAACAGAGATTCTCCCTATTAGGTGCCCTTCACCCTACTTCTTCCCTGCACTCTGGCCTTCCTCCATGGTCCACCCCTCTGCCCCCTCCACTGTAGCTAGGAATCTCGGAGTCATCTTCGACTCCTCCATTTCCTTCATCCCTCATATTCAGGACATAGTCAAGAAGTCCCACTTTCAGCTCTTCCTTCTCAAAGGGACTCTGGCCTTCCTCACCTTCCCCCACAGACTTAATATTACCCGTGCTCTGGTTCTCTCCAGGCTAGACTACTGCAACAGCCTCCTCGTTAATCTTCCTTCCTCCACCCTGCGACCCCTTCAGATTACCCAGAATAGGGCAGCAAGACTTATCCTTGGCCTCAAGTCCAGGGACCCCATCTCTCCTGCCCTACAAAGCCTTCACTGGCTCCCGGTCTCAGCACGGATTACACTCAAACCCCTCTGTATCATCCACAAGGCTATCTGGGGCCAGGGCCCACTCTGTCTGCAATGCTTCCTGACCAAACACTCTCCTTCTATTTGATTTGAATTATTTATAAACGCGCGCAATGAACTAAATTGAATCCTGGCACAGATGAAAAGAAAGCTGAGATCAGTCACCTGACGGTGGTATCATTAAAATCACAAGGAAGGGAGACCATTATGATATCATTGAAATCACTAGGAAGGGAGGCCATTATGATATCATTGAAATCACTAGGAAGGGAGGCCATTATGATATCATTAAAAACATGACGAAAGGAGGCCATTATGATATCATTGAAATCAGAGGAAGGGAGGCCATTATGATATCATAGAAATCACAAGGAAGGGAGGCAATTATTTGAAAACATTAGTCTTTAGGCCTGCTCGGAATGCCAAAAAGGAATTGCCCTTCCTTAGGTTCAAAGGAAGGCTATTCCACAATTTTGGGTCAGCAACTGAGAATCTGCCCTTGAGACACATTTTGTCCTTGGGATGGTAAGCAGAACTGTATCTTCCGACCTTAAGGTCCGGGCGGACGGTACAAGTTCAGTTTATCCCTTAGGTAGCTTAGTGCAAGGCCATTAATGCATTTAAACACCAAACAGCCGAACTTGAATTTTATACGATCCTCCACCGCTAACCAATGACGGAAGCGGTGGAGGCCTGAAGTTAGTGTGTTTTTAGGTGCACCAAACACTAATCTAATTGTTGCATTGTGTGCCTTTTGTAGGCGATAGGTCTGTTTAGCCGGGACTCCAACAAGGAGCCTGTTGCAATAGTCCAATTTCGAATTGACTGGAGCTCCTACAACCACTGCATGGTCAGTCTCAGGTACATAAGGGAGCACTTGCCGCAACAACCGAATATCATAAAAGACTGACTGCACTTTGGCTTCCACTGGCCGACCCAGCCCAAGTCACTCTGTCATTTACATCTCAGGTATTTTTACCCTTGAGGCATATTTAAGCGTGGAACCCAGGAACTGAGGTGGAGGCGGACTACTGTTCCCCTCCAATACATGTTTTGGTCCAAAAAGGATCACCTCTGTTTTCTTGGGGTTGAGCTGTAGCCAGTTTTGTGCCATCCTAGACTCCTGTGTTCCTTTGGCACCAAGTCCCTGCGTGTGAAGCGGTTTCCTAAACAGAGAGCTGTTGGGCGATCACTTTACTCAGCGGGCGCCCTCCTGTGGAATAGCCTCCCTCTTCCTCTGCGGCTTGAGCAGGACCTCCTTAGGTTCCGGAAAAGCCTCAAGACCTTTCTCTTTACCTCTTATTTATTTATTTGTCAATTATAGAGCACACCTAACCCTCGGGTATCTGGGCGCATTACGTATGGTAACACATTGAGTAAATGGCAGACAGGTAAAAACAAACAGTGCATGAGTATGTTACAAGTGCATTACACACATATACAGGTAACCAAATATATACATGTTAGCAGGATGAGGAATACATTTATAGTGCCTCCTGTGTAAGGAGACAATTTTTTGCATTTTTCCTATAACAAAAAAATGAAGGTTCTGTTTTTAGGGCTATGGGCAGAGAATTCCATAGTTTCGCTGCTAATACAGGGAAGCTGCTGCCCCCTGCTTTCTGTAACTTAAATCTGGGAACCTTGAGGCAGTGTCAAGGGTCAGGGGTTGAGTAGAAGGGGGTGTATGGTGCGTAAATGAGGTTGGAAACTACATTTCCCATTAGGCATTGGGAGAATATGTAGTTTCACGTGCGCCACTCGCCAGCTGCCTTTAATCAGGAAGGTGTGTATAAACGACCATCCGCCCGTGCTCTGGTGCTGATGATTAATGTTGGAGAGCACGGGCGGTGGCGGCGGTGATGGCAGCAGACTGAAGGCGAGTTCTGGCAGGCAAAACGGAACGTTGGAGGAGACGTTGGAATTAAACGTCGGGTCGCGGCGGTGAGGAAACTGATGAAGCGTTTCCCGCTCATGTCTTTCGGGTACGGGGCAGCCACAGGAGACGCCCGGACAGCTAGTTAAGTGTTCCCTGAGTTTGTTTGATGTGTGAAGTGAGTCTGCTAATGCTCGGGTTGCGGCGGTGATTAAGGCGGCTACTACATTTCATTACGGCTGCATATTGTTTGGGTCCGGACGTCCTCAGGAGACGTCCGGACAAGCAGTTAAGTGCATTCTAAGATTTTCTTTTGGTTAGGACATTGTTACAGCACCCGGTTGGGTGATTGCCTGCAGAATCTTCCAAAACAGGCACCTATGGGTTCAGACAAGCAAATGACTGAGTTTGGTTCATGAGGGGCTATGCTAAGAAAAGTGGGAGAACAAACAGCCACGCCTCAGCTTGTGGAAATTGCAGCTGCCCCAAGACTGTGGAGGTTTGGGGGTTCCTGACTTTGAGAATTATCATTTGGCCTTTGGAGCCAGGCATCTGGTTCCATTTATTGAAGATTCGGAGGATGTTTGGACGCTGGCAGAATCAAGTAGTTCTCCTCCGTTGCCGCCTAGGGCCATACTGTCCACGGTGGATGGATCTGGTTATCGCTCATTTCCGCCGACAAGATTCCTGAGAACTTGTTGGAGGGAACTATGGAAGAAAAGTAAGCGTAAGGTATGTGATAATGATTACATCCCTATCTGGTTGAATCCAGGTATTTTGCTGAATGGGAGGCCGCTATTGTGGTTGAACTGGCTCCTGAGTGGTGTACTATGGTTGAGTGATCTGATGGAAGACGGCAAATGGATCAGCGATAGAAGACTTTCACAAATTAAAGATCTCAGAGACTGTACAGTGGGTGAATACAGAAAATTGAGAGGTTTGCTGCGGAACCAGAGAACTGTTGATGGCGGTGGTTGGCAGTTATGGCTACCTGAATATAAGACATTAGGTGGTATGGCGTCCAAAGTATATAGAAATCTGAGCCAAGAGTACACGCCAGCAGAGGGGTTGTTAACTAAGTGGTCTGAGGTCCTTGGCTCTGATATGACTGTGGAGAGGTGGAGGTTTCTTTGTAAAAACGTAACTCTGACATCCATTAATCTTGGAGAACAATGCCTCCAAATCAAAATTCTTAATAGAGTGTTTTAGACTCCCCAGAGACTTTATGCGAGAGGGATGATTGACTCAGAGTCCTGTTGGAGGTGCAAGCATGATGTCGGCTCCTTTGAACACTTGATCTGGGACTGTTATGAACTGAGGACATTTTGGAGGAGTGTCACTGAAAAGATTAATGAGGTTCTATTACTGCAAGAGGATTTTGATTATAACACGATCATCTTGGGTGAGGATGATAAAGTGGAAGATCTCACTTATCCACAGAAATGCTGTTTTTTTAGGGCTACAAATTCTGCGAAAAAAATTGTTTTGAGAAAATGGAAATGTGATGAGAGACCGACCTGTTTAGAATGGGTGGAGGACTTGAGGCAAGTGGCCAGAATTGAGAAGGTTATCCTTCGCAGGAACAAAAAGTTGAAATTGTTAGATGATATGTGGGGTGGGTTTTTGGATGGCATGTGATATAATAAGTTGGCCTGTTTTGCTTTTTAGATTCTGTGAAGGTTGGGGGTGGTTATGGGGTGTGGATTCTATGCAATGAGTTCTACGATTACAATGCTGATAAGTTTGTTGCTTGTATGTTTTCTATAAAATTCAATAAACTTAATAATAAAAAAAAAAATTAAAAAAAAGAAAAGTGGCTTTTGAAGGGCTTGGGGCACACATACTCACACCATGTGGATGTTTCCATGCTGTGAAATGTGACGTTTCATATTCTGTTGCTTTGGATTGCCCTATTAGGGCCATGTGTCTCAGTCCACATCATGTCCTGCCAATTATATGTGTGTGCCATATGTTTATGCAATGTTTTATGTTAAGTGTAACAAGAACTGGTTACTGAGGTTGTGCTTTCATTCCAGTTGCTATACTAACTTCCATGTGTTATGTAATTTGTTTGTGAGTCCATGGGAGTTGGGTCATGCTTTACAAGTTCAAGTTTTATGTCAAGACCTAGGGATGTACGGTAGAATTTCAGAGGTATTAAGTCAGGAATTGATGGGTTAGGCATAAGCTGTGTTTTAGGTTTTTTCTCCATGTATGCATATGGTTTTTTCCTTCCTTCCCTTTGTCATTCCATCCCCTTTCCCTAGCTCCGTCTTCCCCCCATTGGCTGCCACGTAGCTTCCTGTTTTATATACATCAGGCGCCCGTGCCAACCACGGTGGGAGGGTCGATCTATTCAGCTTCTGTGGTTCGGGAGAGGGGATTGATCTCCTCCTCCTTAAGCTTTATTGACAGGCAGTGTAGTTGTGAAGACCTAGTGGGTCTGTGTGATGCTGAAAATGCATTGGAGGGACAGGGCCTACCTGTCCTTGTTCTGTAGTCCTTTTTCATGTATGTTCTGTATTATTTTCTGCCCAGGAGTCCATGTGGGACTCCTGGCAGTGCAGCTCTTTCTCCTTTTGGTTTGGTGTACAGACCCTTGGGATACCCTTATGGCACCCATGGGTGGGGGTACAATCCTAGTGTATGTTTTTGGGCACCTGTGTGTGGCCCACAGAGCAGGGTATGGGCTGGTGGCAGCTCCATGCTGAATTTGGCAGGTGCTCTGAGTATCCTCCATGTTGGCGATATCCAAGCCTTGCCATTGGAATCGGTTGATTCCTGATAGGAGACAAGATGGCCCCTATGGCCTCTTGCTTTCTATTGCCGTTTACCTTGTTTTTCCAAAAGACTCTGTGCATTCCCCCTGACTGATGTTGGGTAGAAGTTTCATAGATGGTATTGATGGGAAGTCTGGGCAAGACTGGCTGGAGCTTTACCAGTGACTGTACGTTGTGGGTACACCCTTGAGGTGGGACATGGGTGAATGGAGTGTGACCAATATGCACTTCTTGTTATGGGTGTCTGGATACTGGTATGTAATACAATGAATGAGACAGCCCTGCCCAAAACTGGTATGAATGGGGTGCTGTGCGGTGTATGTGTATGTGTGGGGTGCTGAATGGATGGGTACTTGTCCCAATACACATTCCTTGTTGTAAGTGTCTGAGTAGTGAGGAGAATGGCCAGAATGCACTGTGAGCCTGATTGGCTCCCTGATTGCTGAATGCCCTTCTGAGTGATTGGTTGTCTGAGTGTGACCCAGCAGAATGAATGAGAGACAGAAGAGTATATCTGGGCGCCTCTCACTGCTAGAACTCGTTAAGAAGCTGAAGTTGAAACTGATGCTTAATCTCAAAGCCGAGCCCGAAGAAGAAGGTTGACTGCTGTTACCTTCTCCGCAATCCAAAAGCTGCCGTGTCGTCGAAACTGATCCAAGAGAGGACCTGGCTAGGAGACCTCTTCCGGAGCTACGAGGGACCATTGTGCACTGCTAACCTTCACCGAAGTGCCCTGGAAGTCAGACCTCGAAAAGACTGTCAACTGGAGACGGGGACCGCAGAGGAGAATGAAGCGAAGCACCGGACAGCCATCCTCGGTCGTCAACTAGGGTTTGCAGGTTTGCTATAACTGCTGGAGGCCCGTGGAAGCCGTGTTTGCCCAGAAGCGGGAACCACTTGAAGCCGAGCCGCCGACGACCGGAGCCGCAAAGCTCCATTGATTAAGACACTTTGAATTCAAGGATTCTCTCGCCGCACTGCCGACCGCTTTGTCCTACGGGAGAAAGTCGAGGCTGCTGACGCGCCGAGGAGAATCCGCCGGTGGGTTTCCCGCCACCCGAAGGCCACAGAGACACCGATGACTCGACGCCCTTGCTGGGCCAAAGTACTTCAGTGATTCTTTGCAGCAACAAACTATCATCGTCGAGGTGCACCGCACGCCTCATCCTTGCAGGATGTCCACGACTGATCGTTGACGAGCACCGCCAGGACTAGAACTCCTGCCTCAACACCTTTGTTCATCATTTCTTTGAGGGATCTCGATGAGCCGTGGCTCATGCCTTAGAGGGAGCCGCTGAAGAAGGATCCGTCGATGACCCAACGTCGAACTCTGCTATTCGAGGTAAATTGGGGTGGTAGAGCTATTTAGAAGGAATGAAGCCTCATATTGAACAATAGACTGGGCTTGTATTATATCTTTATTTACAGGTTGCCCAGCTGGGGGGATCCTCACACAGAAGTGTCACTTAGTAGCTGAAGTACCATTCTGCCTATTGTTTTACCCAACCTGCTTTCCTCCTATGTCTATTGTTGGTTCACATTATTAACTGATTTGTATGACATTTGAACTGAGTACAGTTAATGCATTTTAAAGGAATCAAAGCATAATTGTGGTACCACATAGAACTGTATATATTTATCATTTTAGATTAACCTGAGCACAAAGTGTGTTATTGTGATTGTGTATATAACCTTCTACCTTATTTATATATTGTGTTGTCACTAACATAGTGTGTGGACATTCCTTTGTGGGGGCTTGGGGACTACACTGTACTTAAGAACCAGCCTGCATCACCTCCTAAGAGCTTAAGCCTTGATTGCTCGACCTTCGCTACCCAATAGAGAATCTTGGCTGAGGTCGTCTGTGCCCCTCCTCTGCCATATAGAGAGCAGGAGTACAGACACCCCCCTCCAGTCTTTACAGTCAGTCAGATAGGTTTCTTGTGAATTTGTAAGCCAAATCATTGGGAGCTGAGTTAGAGAGGCATTTATGGGTGAGTGCTAAGGTTTTGAATGCGATTCTGTCTTTGACAAATAGCCACTGGGCATCACGTCTTGCTGCTAATATGTGATGGGTTCTTTGGATTGTTAGGGCGGTTCTAAGCGCATTATTTAGAAGTATTTGCAGTTTTTTTATGTTTCTCTTATTAGTTCCTGCGTTCAGGGCATTACAATAGTCTAATTTAGGTAGAATAAGCGCTCTGGCCAGGGAGGTGCAGCTTGCTGTCGGCAGGAAGGGCCTGCAAGCGTTTATTGGTTTGCAGGTGTAGGCTGTGGCAGAAGCGGTCGCGTTGACTTGTCTAGTTAGAGTCAGAGAGGAGTCAAGGTAAATTCCAAGTGTTTTCACTTCCTTGGACACACGTATGTTGATGCCGTCTATAGTAATGGATGTAAACTGGCTATCTAGTTTATTTAATCTGGTCTGGGATCCAATGAGAAGTAACTTGGTCTTCTTGTCATTAAGACAGAGGCCTTGTGTGGCCATCCAGGCTTGAATGATTAGGTACATTTTGTTGAGCCGTTTCATGTCCGTGTCGTAGTCCCCAGTGAAAGGGATAATGATTTGGGTGTCATCTGCATAATTAGTGTAGGTGACACCCAAATGATATGATATGATAGTCTATTTAGATAGCATCTATACACAATGGGCCTCATTACGAGGTGGACGAAATGGGTTTAACAGCACCGGTAATGGTGGCGGCGCCAGTAAACCCATTCCGCCCTATTACGAGGTTCCCTTGCGGGACCCGCTCAGAACGTCTGGTCCGACCAGATGTCCTTTGCGGGTCTTGCAAGGGGACCAGGGAGCAAAGAACGGGCCCGTTATTAACAGGCCCGTTATTAGCTTCATCCCCATTCCCATTAAGCCCTATGGGGGCTCGAATGGGAATGGGGATGGGTTTTTTGAATGAGGAGTTACTGGGTCCTCCAAGGTTGGAATGACCCGGTAATTCCTCATTCAAGGAACCCAGACCCTGACACGATTTTGGAGGCAGCCATGGCGCTAATAGCACCAGGGCTACCTCCGAACTCGTAATGAGGCCCAATGTGTTTCAAAGCGCTTCAAGGCAAGAGAGGGAACAAGGGAAAATACAATGACATTCTTACAGGCCATGAACAGTAAGGATGTGAAATTAACTATCGTACTCGGCCTGACGACATTTCAGATTGTGCAAGACATAGAAAAGGAAGGGAGGGGCGGAGTGGGAAGGAAATGGAAACAGACAGGCGACTACCGTACTAGGCCTGACAACATTTCTGGTAGAGCAGGAGAAAACAAAGGGTGAGGGAGTGGGGTTCAGAAAGGGAGGGGAGGAACAAAACAAGTGACTATCTGTCACGGTCCATACCCCCAAACATCAGGTACAGACCAAACAGCCCAAGGCGTTGGGTTCCATGGGGGCCTTAAAGACCCCAAAGGATCTTGCAGGGGCTTCCTGGACTCAGTCCTGGCGCCGTTGGCACTAGGCTCATACTGCCATCACCAACATGGCACGTTTCAAACCCAATGAAGCACATGTAAACCAATCTGAAGCAGGTTGGAGGGATTACTTGCCTTGGAACTATTTGCTTGGGTGTGGTTGCTGGGACTACTTTACCTGGGGACTACTTTCAGAAGACTATATAAGCCACACCCTTGGTACAGAACACGCTTTGCGTTATTCTGCACTCCTGCAGCGTAACGCTCACCGTGTCTGCAGCTCCAGGCCAGCCACGCCCGTCCAGTTGTCTCGAGCTACCTGCAAGGAAAGAGTGAGAATAGAGAAACAGAACAAGATACTTAACTGACGCTGCTTCGCGGCCGTCTTTTTTGGAGTCGCTGCTTCTTCCGAGCTGAAAAGGAAAGAACACCAGATTAGCCGCGCAGCCCACGCAATCTTTATCGCAGTTCAACGCAGCGCTAATACTTACCAGCGATCCAATGGAACACCATCACACGATCGTCGCTCCATCATCTGATCACTGCTCCGGAACTGCCGCATCTGTAGAAAACAAGAAAGACATCAGGTTAGCGGTGCAGTGGGGAAGGCCTCATTTAGACTTATAATTTTGCGCAACGCCACTCCCACCTGAAGGCAGCAATCCTCACGGACTCGCAATATTTCATCACTCAACCTCTGTCCAGGAGGTTCCGCCCCTGCAGAATATAAAGAGCAGCAGGTTAGTTATGCAGAGAACTATACTGTGTGGAAAGACTTTCGCATAGCGCTGGCGCAAATCTTACCTGGAAGCCAGCTATCACAGGACGTCGCTCCATCTTAAGCACAAAGAGGAAACCTATAAGGAAAGGGGGCACAGGAGTGAACTTTAACAACGTGAACTCTTAAGCAATCCATACCATTGGAATAAGACTTACCATTGAGTCACTGTTGTCTGGAACTTGGTAGGATCAGTGAAGTAACTAGATCCTTGAACTTCTACGCACCCCTGCAAACAGTCGCTGGACGGAGAGCCCACTATTCATAACACAAAGGTGAGATATAGCGGTGGGGGGTGCAAGAGGACGCCACGGGAGGCGGGAGTTGCCCTCATCCATATGGTTGGGTGACATGTGATTTAACATTCTAGGCAAGCCTGCTTTCGTGATGAAGTCAGAGGGGAGCACAAGACACCACTCATCACTGGATCGTCCAGCTCCGTTCGGCACCCCTGTGGAGACCAGGTGAGTGTAACAGAAGCCTCACACAAACCTCTACCTGGGCGCCATGGAAACCTCGGAGACCGACCAATTAGCTTGGGAGAACTCAGAGCAGAGGTGCATTCGGCTCAACAAGAGACTAACGCTTTACGAAGAGAACTGGTTGTGGCAAAAGAGCGCACCGATGATTTAGCCCGGCAATTACTCCAAGCTCAGGCTGGCCACACGCCGTTGCCAACAATGGGGGCCTCATTCCCAATCCAGTCCAGTAATCCAGTGCAAGTGGTCCTTCTGGGAGCCATACCTTTGGCTCCAGCAGAACGCTTTGTGGGAGATCCTAAGCGGTTTGCGGTTTTCATGAAACAGTGCTGCCTACACTTCCTATGCAGGCCAGGGGCCTTTCCGAAAGACCAAGCAAAGGTGGCCTTTGTTCTTTCATACCTCAGTGGGAGTGCAGCGGATTGGTCCATACCGCTAGTGAATCAAGACGACCCCCTTCTTCGAGACTTTCAGGGGTTTCAGCAGAATATGGAGAAGTTGTTTGCCCAGCACTCCCAAGGCCAAGCTTTGGATAACGAACTGCTGTCCCTTCGTCAAGGGAACCAGGACCTGTTAACTTATATTGCGACCTTTAACAGACTAGTGGTGGAAACCAGTTGGCCAGAGGAAAAAAGGGTTACGTTATTTCATCATGGGTTGAGAGGCGAACTGAAGGATGTCTTGGCTCAAGTGGTCAACCCACCTCAAGATTGTGCAGAATACATTGACTTAGTGGTATAACTAGATCATAGACTGCAGAACCGGAAGGCTGACCGAGCTAGATTTGAGAATCTAGTGTTTGTGCGTCCGAAAGATAACTCCGCCAGGACAGACACAGCTGAACCCATGCAAATTGGAGGTGTGCCAGGACCATTATCTATGTCCGAAAGGGATAAGAGAAGACAACAAGAATTGTGCCTATATTGCGGCCCGGCCGGCCATTTCCTCTGAGACTGTCCAGTAAAACCACCCAAGAAGGCAGTCGGGGTTGCCGATAAGGTCAGCACCGAATCTGAGTTGGAAAACTACTCCGCCCGGCAAGCGTAGAGGTCCGCTTGTCGAGCGAGAGGAAGGGTACCCAGACCTCACATCTCGCCTTGCCAATCATCCTCATCAGTCACCAGCACCTGTCTCGTATGCACGCAGTCAGAGCTTACATCGACAGTGGAGCTATAGGTAACTATATGGATCAAGAATTGGCTTCAAGGATGAGTCTATCTCTTTGCCCAAAAGCAACAACTGATTTGGTCACCACCGTCGATGGAACAGAGATCTCTTCTGGCCCTGTAACGCACTTGACGAGGGAGATGACACTGTTGTGCCAAGACGGACATCGAGAAATCATTGTGTTTGACTTAATCAAGGCCCCCCAATTTCAAGTGATTCTGGGTATGCCGTGGTTAGAAACGCATAATCCTTGTATAGACTGGCAGGAGAAGAGGTTGACCTTCGCAAACTGTGCTCACACCTGCTTTCCAGAAGAATCCAAGGCAATTGCAACAGTCACAAGTCCGGCAAGTCAGCTACCCCAGGAATACCAGGACTTTCAGGATGTTTTTCAGAAGGACCAAGCCAACACCTTACCACCCCATAGACCATATGATTGCCAGATAGACCTAATACCCGGAGCTCAGATCCCATGCAGTGGAATCTACGCCCTCCTGGAACCCGAAAATCTTCACCTAAAACAATATTTGGACCAGTACCTGGCTAATGGCTTCATTCGTCCATCTAAATCTCTGGCGGCCTCACCCTTATTCTTCGTCCCCAAGAAGGAAGGAGACCTAAGGACTTGTATCGACTACCGCGCATTAAACCAGGTGACAATAAAAAACCGGTAACCCCTGCCTCTAATCCCGGAACTGCTGGACCAAGTAAAAGAAGCTCAAATTTACACTAAGTTGGATCTCAGAAGGGCGTACCATCTGGTACGAGTTAAAAAGGGGGACGAATGGAACACTGCCTTCCGCACTAAATATGGGCTCTTCGAATATCAACTGATGCCCTTTGGGATTTGTAACGCCCCAGCAGCGTTTCAATATTTTATGAACGATGTCCTTATAGAGCTAATCGATGTTTGTGTCGCCGTATATATTGACGATATCCTGATGTACTCAGCTTCCAAGCAGGATCATGTGAAACACGTCCACGCCGTACTTGAAAAACTCTGACAACATAAGCTGTATGCTAAATTGGAAAAATGTTTCTTCCACGTTACAGAGTCGAGTTTCTTGGTTTTGTTCTAACTCCATGTGGTGTTCGTATGGACTCTAGGAAAGTGGACGCTATCCTCAAATGGCCCTCTCCAACTTCACTCAAGGGAGTTCAGAGCATGCTTGGATTTGCAAACTTCTATCGCAGATTCATCCCAGGATTTTCACAATTGGTGCATCCCATCACATTCTTATTACGAAAGAACAAACGCTTTCAGTGGTCCGATGAAGTGGAAAAGGCATTCCAAGACTTAAAAAGAAAATTCACCTCAGCTCCAGTCCTAAAACATCCTCGCCCAGATCTCCCGTACGTAGTAGAAAATGATGCTTCCAGTTTCGCGATTGGAGGGGTTCTTTCTCAGAAGGATCCGGAGACAGGTCAACTTCACCGAGTGGCCTTTTGGTCTCGAAAATTCACAGCACCAGAACTGAACTATGCTGTAACCGACAAAGAGCTTCTGGCCATCAAGGCAGCATTCAAAGCTTGCCGGCTTTATCTCCTAGGGGCCAGACACACCATCACTGTGATTACAGATCACCGAAATGTACAATATCTAAAGTCGGCCAAGGCTCAGTCTTCTCTTCAGCTCCGATGGGCATTATTTTTTGCAGAATACGATTTTGTGATTACTTACCAACCTGGTTACCGAAATGGCAAGGCTGATGCACTATCCCGCAAAGGGATAGAAGAAGCATATTCAAATCCAGATCCGGTACCCATCATTCCAGGGGGGAGAATCCTTGGAATCACTACCACACTGACCCTGGACGACATCCACAAGGAAATTTCACATCCCCTCGATTCCAAGGTCTCACAAGACTGGTCGACCAAAAGCAAACATCATTCAGTTGCTAATCATTTACTTTATTTCCCAGGACGACTCTACTTAACTAGCAAGGAACTTCAAAAACAGGTCATCTCAAATTATCACGAGTCATTGGTGGAAGGCCACCCTGGAATTGCAAAAACCGAAGCCAAGATCAAGAGACATTTTTGGTGGCCGACATGGCGTAAGGATATCAAACAATTTGTGCTTTCATGTGGCATTTGTGCTCAGAACAAGGCCCAGAAAAAGAAACCACCTGGTCTACTGCAGCCTCTAGATGTTCCACCTACACCCTGGCATACGTTGCCTCTGGACTTCATCACAGATCTACCTCCCTGTAACGGCTTCAACACCATATTGGTGGTGGTGGACCCGTTTTCTAAAATGGCCCATTTCATTCCGTTAAAAGGTTTGCCCTCCGCTTCAATTTTGGCGAAAGAATTCTTAGAACAAATTGTCCGGATACATGGATTCCCCTCAGTCTTAGTCTCAGATCGGGGCAGTCAGTTTATCTCAATGTTTTGGAGAAAATGTTGTCAGTTGGCCCAGATTGACGTAAGACTTTCCACCAGTCACCATCCCCAAACGGACGGTCAAATCGAAAAAACCAACCAGACTCTGGAACAATACCTAAGATGCATGTTGCATCAAACTGAAAGCAATTGGAAGGACATTTTATGGATAACCGAGTATGCCTACAATAACTATTTGCATTCCAGCACGGGGCAAACTCCATTCTATACAATATATGGAATGCATCCACGAACCTCAGAACTCGACCCACCACAACATTTGGAAATGCCTGCCGTAAGCAGTTTGCACACTACCATTACCCAAGCCTTCAAAAGAGCAACAGAACATTTGAAACAAGCTAAACAGAGACACAAGAAATTTGCAAATCAACATAGGAGCGAAGCTCTGAAATACCAGATTGGAGATGAAGTTTGGTTAGCCTCAAGACATATACCACTGAAAGGAACCCACACATTTAATCCCAGGTATTTGGGACCATACACCATCAAGGCCATCATCAACCCTGTATCAGTAAAAGTGGAGCTACCTCCAAACATGCGAATCTATCCAGTGTTCCATGTTTCCCTGCTAAAACCAGTACAACCAGGAACTCGGATAACAAAACCGCCAAGGCCGATTTTGGTAGATGGGGAACCAGAATTCGAGATCAAAGACATTATAGACTCGAAGTGGGTCAAATCAAAACTTTTCTATCTAGTTGACTGGAAAGGCTATGGTCCTCAAGAAAGCTCATAGGAGCCAAGTGACTTTGTTCATGCACCACACCTAGTGAACTGTTTCCATCAGAACTACCCGACCAAACCCGGACCAGTGGGACAAACCACCTTGTAGGGGCCTTAGGGGGGAGTGCGTCACGGTCCATACCCCCAAACATCAGGTACAGACCAAACGGCCCAAGGCGTTGGGTTCCATTGGGGCCTTAAAGACCCCAAAGGATCTCGCAGGGGCTTCCTGGACTCGGTCCTGGCGCCGTTGGCGCCAGGCTCATACTACCATCACCAACATGGCCTGTTTCAAACCCAATGAAGCACCTGTAAACCAATCTGAAGCAGGTTGAAGGGATTACTTGCCTTGGAACTATTTGCTTGGGTGTGGTTGCTGGGACTACTTTACCTGGGGACTACTTTCAGAAGACTATATAAGCCACACCCTTGGTACAGAACACGCTTTGCGTTATTCTGCACTCCTGCAGCATAATGCTCACTGTGTCTGCAGCTCCAGGCCAGCCATCAGCCACGCCCGTCCAGTTGTCTCGAGCTACCTGCAAGGAAAGAGTGAGAATAGCGAAACAGAACAAGATACTTACCTGACTCTTCTTCGCGGCTATCTTTTTTGGAGTCGCCGCTTCTTCCGAGCTGAAAAGGAAAGAACACCAGATTAGCAGCGCAGCCCATGCAATCGTCATCGCAGTTCAGCGCAACGCTAATACTTACCAGCGATCCAACGGAACACCATCACACGATCGTCGCTCCATCATCCGATCACCGCTCCAGAGCTGCCGTATCTGTAGAAAACAAGAAAGACATCGGGTTAGCGGTGCAGTGGGAAAGGCCTCATTTAGACTTATAATTTTACGCAACGCCGCTCTCACCTGAAGGCAGCAATCCTCACAGACTCGCAATATTTCATCACTTAACCTCTGTCCAGGAGGTTCCATCCCTGCCGACTATAAAGAGCAGCAGGTTAGTTATGCAGAGAACTATACCGTGTGGAAAGACCTTCGCATAGCGCTGGCGCAAATCTTACCTGGAAGCCAGCTATCACAGGACCTCGCTCCATCGTAAGCACGAAGAGGAAACCTATAAGGAAAGGGGGCACAGGAGTGAACTTTAACAACTTGAAATCTTAAGCAATCCATACCATTGAAATAAGACTTACCATTGATTCACAGCTGTCTGGAACTTGGTAGGATCAGTGTAGTAACTAGATCCTTGAACTTCTACGCACCCCTGCAAACAGTCGCAGGACGGAGAGCCCACTATTCATAACACAAAGGTGAGATATAGCTGTGGGGGGTGCAAGAGGACGCCACGGGAGGCGGGAGTTGCCCTCATCCATATGGTTGGGTAACATGTGATTTAACATTCTAGGCAAGCCTGCTTTCGTGACGAAGTCTGAGGGTAGCACAAGACACCACTCATCACCGAATCGTCCAGCTCCGTTCCGCGCCCAAGTGGAGACCAGGTGAGTGTAACACTATCGTACTAGGCCTGATGACATTTCAGATCGTGCTGGAGGGAGGGGGGGACAAGTAAGGGGAGAGAGAGGAGACTGACGAGGTTGCTATCATACTAGGTCCAGGGACGATTCTGATAGAGTAAGTGCATAGAAGAAAGTATGGGGAGGAGGGAGGAGATAGGAAAAGGGATAAAGGGAAAGGAGGAGAGAACAGAGAGTAATCAGTGAAAAAGAGTGGAGAAGCAAGAGGGGAGAGTGAATACAATGGTCAAGGTTATCGAAAAGGGGCTTCATAAAGATATTGTAAAGCTTCAGGGAAACGCATGAGCCCTGTGGTACTCCGCAAGTGACTGGTACCGGAGGGTCGATGCAGTCGGTGCGAACACCCTCATGGTTCTGTTTTCCAGGAAGGATTGTGTCGAAGCGGTGGCTTTAGCTGAGAAATTAGCTGCTGATGAAAGGTGTTTGAACTGGACTTTATGATTGGGTATATCAAAGGTGGCCGATAAGTCTAGCAGGAGGAGGGCTAAATTGCCTTTATTTTTTGAGTCGTCCATCTGAGTTTTTAGGTCTATTAAGGGCGTTTTGGTGCCATGTCTCGGTCTAAAGCCTGATTGTTGCAGGCCAAGAAGATGATTGGTTTCGAGATGCTCCTGTATTTGTAAGTAAACTGCTCTGTCTAGGATGTTCAGCAGGAAAGTACTGTAGTTATTGGTCTGTAGTGGGAGAATCAGGTTCAGGGTTTGTTTTTTTTTAATAGTGAGAGGACCCAGGCATCTTTCAGATTAGATGGGACCGTGTTGGTTTCAAGGGATGCATTTATTAATGGAGTAATGAAGGGCGGGAGATCCTTCAATGCCTCTTTGATAATAGTTGCAGGGGAGATGTCTCCCTTTTACCTTGATGGTTTGAGGCTAGTTATTATGCCCTCTACATCATTGATAGTGAGAGGGGAGAACCTAAATAGGATGCAAGGTTTTGAGGAGGAAGGCTGGGACTCATGTGGATATGAGTCAGAGGTAAGAATGAGTTTTTTAGTTTCAGTTTTTGGTTGTAGAAGCACTATTTTATGAAGCAGGGCTTTTGTATGTTAGTGCACCAGGTCAAGTCTTTAGTTCAAGCTTCTGGTGGTGATCTGGGGGACTCCAATTCTCTAAGGATGGTGCATCATTCTCTGGTGCTGGATTTAGCTTGATTGATTCTGTCATTGTAGGTGGCACTTTTAGTTTGGCGAATGGCAGTTTTGTAGCTATTAGAAGCTTTTAGGAATGTTTCTTTGTTCGCAGCTGAAGGGTGATTTTTCCATGAAGTTTCTGCGCTTCTTTTGGTGTTGCGAAGGGTTTTGAGGTTAGGGGTAAACCAGGACTTTAGGTGAGCGTGTGGCTTGGCTGTGTGCATTTTCAATGGCGCTACTGTGACGAGGGCTTGGTGTAGCGTTTGCTTGTATAGCTCTACTAATGATGAGGGGTCTGTGTTAAGGGTAGGGTGATTGATAATGGGTTGTAATAGAGGCAGTAGTTTCTCTAGTGTAATATTGTAGTTATTTCTGGTGAATGCTTCTGGGGCCGAGGAGTTGCAGTGGTATGATCAAATGCTGTGCTGCATGTGAATGAGATGATATGGTGGTCAGACCAGGCGCAAGATACGTCAGGAAGGATATTGGTGTCACAATTGAGGTCTGCTGTCCGGTCTAGGGTTCTCCCTTTATTGTGCCTGGGCTTGGTAATACGATGTGAGAAACCTAGTTCTGTCATCGTGTTGGCAAGGGCCAGGGCATTGTCATCATTATATCGTGGGGGCCTAAATTAAAGAGCAGCATGATTTGGGATCCTGGTTTGGGATTTGCGGTGAGGAATTGTATAATATCTTCCTGGGGTCTGTACATGAGGTGGATGGTTACAGTGTGGGATGCCTTCTCCTCCTCTCTTCCCTGTGAATCATACAGTAGAGTGACAGATGTGCAGGGTCCTTGTGTATCCTCTGGGCCCTGACGCCACATCTCTCATCCCAGCTGCTGCCTCTCCCCTCTGCACTTGCTCAGGCTCAGCCTCTCCCCTCTGCACTTGCTCAGGCTCAGCCTCTCCCCTCTGCACTTGCTCAGGCTCAGCCTCTCCCCTCTGCACTTGCTCAGGCTCAGCCTCTCCCCTCTGCACTTGCTCAGGCTCAGGCTCAGCCTCTCCCCTCTGCACTTGCTCAGCCTCTCCCCTCTGTACTTGCTCAGGCTCAGCCTCTCCCCTCTGCACTTGCTCAGGCTCAGCCTCTCCCCTCTGCACTTGCTCAGGCTCAGCCTCTCCCCTCTGCACTTGCTCAGGCTCAGCCTCTCCCCTCTGCACTTGCTCGTTCTGAACACTCACAGGGCATAGTGTGGTCCCTCTTATTCTCATTATTTCTTTGTATATTAATTACATTATTTATCTCGGTGTAATTCATGGTCTACCTCCCCTGTCCCCACCCTGTCGCCCTGTGGGCGCTTTGAAACAGTTTTGCTAATTGTATAAGCGCCTAACAAGTGACCAATAAATAAATAAAATAAAACCCAGAATAGTAACAAGACATCAAGATGCATAACAACACAGCATGAACCCTAATATTACAATAGGACTCCTGCGGAGCCCCACAGTGCCTCTGTCCCCAGCCTTTCAACCTCCTAGCACATATGAAGGACACACGACTCCAGCACACAGAGCAGATGTGGCCCCTGCTCGCGCCAGTCCAACCGCAGGACCCTTGGGAGCAGCTCAGAGCTCATGGCAGGGCGCGCCACCCCCTGACCCCATCACATGCTGGGCTCGGCCAGGGCCTCTCCCAAGGTCCCCACGCAGGCGCCCAAGTGGCACTGCCACAATACCAGCACTTAGGAGTCTGGCACTTCCGGCGCGTGTTTACTAACCACCCCTCCCTTAGAACCACACCAGATGACCACCACAAGAGATGCGCTCGGCAAGAGCACTGTACATCACCATTCCATCGGGCAATAACACTCATTACAGCACATACTGGCCATGAAGCGCTAGATAAACACGCGATATCCTTATTATTGGTAACCCTGGAAGCAGGTAGAAGGCTCGGATGCAGCATCGTCATGGGTCGTCATGGGTCGTCTGTGGGCCCCTCGAGGGGGACAGCTGGCGCATCATGCAGGGTGACGATAAAAGGTCCTATCGCAGGCAGCACACATAGTAACACGTGTGAGACTAACGTGGGGGGGGGGGGAGCTGTTCTCAGCTCTTGCACGTGTGCTATGGTTTTAGGGTACATTAACTTGAAGCAAAACCTCGACTACCTTAAACTTATCGCAACTTGCATAGGGTCCCCTTTTTAGCCAGCTTAGTAAATATGTTTCATTGAACCCGTTTCACCGGTTGCCTCTTATTGTTATATGTTCTATTTTGCCCCCTGGTCCCCCCTAATTTGAATGTAGCAGCGAAAGTCCTGTGCACGCTTTAGCACTCTCCCCCTCTCCTCTTCCCTCTTCTTGCCGCCCCCGCCCCCCCCCCTCTGTGGTTAAGAGCCCCCCTATCCCTGACACTGCTCTTTTCCTCCACAGCTGAGGGTCTAAAAGTCAATAGTATTAATTAGTGGAAACAATGAGAGATATTTATCTGTTTTCAATGCAACAATCACCGCAGGATGGCTCGCGGGAGGGGGGAGGGGCAGCAATAATACACTTTCCCCTCTCTCCCCCTCCCCAGGGATGAATGAGAAAGGCGCTGACTGCTCTCCTGCAAGTGTGTAAGGGGGGGGGGGGGGGGCTGGAGCCCACACTACTTAAGTCCTTCTGAAAGGACAGGGACAAAAGCGAAAGTTCCTTTCAGCCTCTGCGCTTCCGGAACCCCCCCCCCCTGCCCCCACGGAAGAGGGGGCGGGGGCGGGGGTGGGGGGGCTACGCTCACGCTGCTGGTCCCGCGCATGCACCAGCCCCCCTGTGACTGTCTTTTTTTAATATAATGGCTTTGCAGCTTGTGGTGGCAGGGCACTTTGCATTGGCATGCAATGTAGTGGGGGGCGGGGGGGGGCATTATAATGCACGGACAGCCTGGCCCCCATTCTCAGGCTTTCTTGGCCCACCGCTGCATCCCACCCAAAGAGACGAACTCTGGAATGCAGAACCCATGTGCAGGCAGTCATGTGTGTCAGAGCCATGTACCGGGCCCCTTCCAGCACCCCTGACCTCACACCCTAAAGGTCACAGGCACAAGGCCCCCATCAGCTCAAGACCCCACAGGCCAACATTCTGTGACCAAAAAGATTTCAAACACAATAATGCGCATAACAATGACATCACAGGAAATACACAACATGCATGGCTCTTCCAGGGCAACTGCTCCTGCTTAACAGTTCCTCTGCGGGTACTTTTTCGTGTCACCAATACTGCCTGGCTGTGCGGCACCATACTTACCCTGTAATTATGTTACTGTGGCTCACACTTACCCACCTCGCAGTCTATCTGCATAGACACCCACCTACCTACCTCGCAGTCTATCTGCACAGACACCCACCTACCTCACAGTCTATCTGCATAGACACCCACCTACCTACCTCACAGTCTATCTGCATAGACACCCACCTACCTCACAGTCTATCTGCATAGACACCCACCTACCTCACAGTCTATCTGTATAGACACCCACCTACCTCACAGTCTATCTGCATAGACACCCACCTACCTACCTACCTCACAGTCTATCTGCATAGACACCCACCTACCTCACAGTCTATCTGTATAGACACCCACCTACCTCGCAGTCTATCTGTATAGACACCCACCTACCTCACAGACTATCTGCATAGACACCCACCTACCTCACAGTCTATCTGTATAGACACCCACCTACCTCACAGTCTATCTGCATAGACACCCACCTACCTACCTCACAGTCTATCTGCATAGACACCCACCTACCTCGCAGTCTATCTGTATAGACACCCACCTACCTCACAGTCTATCTGCATAGACACCCACCTACCTCACAGTCTATCTGCATAGACACCCACCTACCTACCTCACAGTCTATCTGCATAGACACCCATCTACTTCGCTGTCTATCTGTATAGACACCCACCTACCTACCTCACAGTCTATCTGCATAGACACCCACCTATCTCGCAGCCTATCTGCATAGACACCCACCTATCTCACAGTCTATCTGCATAGACACCTACCTACCTACCTCACAGTCTATCTGCATAGACACCCACCTACCTCGCAGTCTATCTGTATAGACACCCACCTACCTCGCAGTCTATCTGCATAGACACCCACCTACCTCACAGTCTATCTGCATAGACACCCACCTACCTACCTCACAGTCTATCTGCATAGACACCCACCTACCTCGCTGTCTATCTGTATAGACACCCACCTACCTACCTCACAGTCTATCTGCATAGACACCCACCTACCTCGCAGCCTATCTGCATAGACACCCACCTACCGCACAGTCTATCTGCATAGACACCTACCTACCTACCTCACAGTCTATCTGCATAGACACCCACCTACCTCACAGTCTATCTGTATAGACACCCACCTACCTCACAGTCTATCTGTATAGACACCCACCTACCTCGCAGTCTATCTGTATAGACACCCACCTACCTCACAGTCTATCCGCATAGACACCCACCTACCTCACAGTCTATCTGTATAGACACCCACGTACCTCGCTGTCTATCTGTATAGACACCCACCTACCTACCTCACAGTCTATCTGCATAGACACCCACCTACCTCGCAGCCTATCTGTATAGACACCTACCTACCTCACAGTCTATCTGCATAGACACCAACCTACCTCACAGTCTATCTGCATAGACACCTACCTACCTACCTCACAGTCTATCTGCATAGACACCCACCTACCTCGCAGTCTATCTGCATAGACACCTACCTACCTACCTCACAATCTATCTGCATAGACAACTACCTACCTCGCAGTCTATCTGCATAGACACCCACCTACTTCACAGTCTATCTGCATACATACCTACCTACCTCACAGTCTATCTGCATAGACACCTACCTACCTCACAGTCTATCTGCATAGACACCCACCTACCTCACAGTCTATCTGCATAGACACCTACCTACCTACCTCACAGTCTATCTGCATAGACACCCACCTACCTCGCAGTCTATCTGTATAGACACCCACCTACCTCACAGTCTATCTGCATAGACACCCACCTACCTCACAGTCTATCTGTATAGACACCCACCTACCTCACAGTCTATCTGCATAGATACCCACCTACCTCACAGTCTATCTGTATACACACCTACCTGCCTACCTACCTCACAGTCTATCTGCATAGATACCTACCTACCTACCTCACAGTCCATCTGCATACACACCTACCTGCCTACCTACCTCACAGTCTATCTGCATAGACACCTACCTACCTCACAGTCTATCTGCAGAGTCACCCACCTACCTACCTCACAGTCTATCTGCATAGACACCCACCTACCTCGCAGTCTAACTGTATAGACACCTACCTACCTACCTCACAGTCTATCTGCATAGACACCCACCTACCTCGCAGTCTATCTGCATAGACACCTACCTACCTACCTCACAGTCTATCTGCATAGACACCCACCTACCTACCTCACAGTCTATCTGCATAGACACCCACCTATCTCGCAGCCTATCTGCATAGACACCCACCTATCTCACAGTCTATCTGCATAGACACCTACCTACCTACCTCACAGTCTATCTGCATAGACACCCACCTACCTCGCAGTCTATCTGTATAGACACCCACCTACCTCGCAGTCTATCTGCATAGACACCCACCTACCTCACAGTCTATCTGCATAGACACCCACCTACCTACCTCACAGTCTATCTGCATAGACACCCACCTACCTCGCTGTCTATCTGTATAGACACCCACCTACCTACCTCACAGTCTATCTGCATAGACACCCACCTACCTCGCAGCCTATCTGCATAGACACCCACCTACCGCACAGTCTATCTGCATAGACACCTACCTACCTACCTCACAGTCTATCTGCATAGACACCCACCTACCTCACAGTCTATCTGTATAGACACCCACCTACCTCACAGTCTATCTGTATAGACACCCACCTACCTCGCAGTCTATCTGTATAGACACCCACCTACCTCACAGTCTATCCGCATAGACACCCACCTACCTCACAGTCTATCTGTATAGACACCCACGTACCTCGCTGTCTATCTGTATAGACACCCACCTACCTACCTCACAGTCTATCTGCATAGACACCCACCTACCTCGCAGCCTATCTGTATAGACACCTACCTACCTCACAGTCTATCTGCATAGACACCAACCTACCTCACAGTCTATCTGCATAGACACCTACCTACCTACCTCACAGTCTATCTGCATAGACACCCACCTACCTCGCAGTCTATCTGCATAGACACCTACCTACCTACCTCACAATCTATCTGCATAGACAACTACCTACCTCGCAGTCTATCTGCATAGACACCCACCTACTTCACAGTCTATCTGCATACATACCTACCTACCTCACAGTCTATCTGCATAGACACCTACCTACCTCACAGTCTATCTGCATAGACACCCACCTACCTCACAGTCTATCTGCATAGACACCTACCTACCTACCTCACAGTCTATCTGCATAGACACCCACCTACCTCGCAGTCTATCTGTATAGACACCCACCTACCTCACAGTCTATCTGCATAGACACCCACCTACCTCACAGTCTATCTGTATAGACACCCACCTACCTCACAGTCTATCTGCATAGATACCCACCTACCTCACAGTCTATCTGTATACACACCTACCTGCCTACCTACCTCACAGTCTATCTGCATAGATACCTACCTACCTACCTCACAGTCCATCTGCATACACACCTACCTGCCTACCTACCTCACAGTCTATCTGCATAGACACCTACCTACCTCACAGTCTATCTGCAGAGTCACCCACCTACCTACCTCACAGTCTATCTGCATAGACACCCACCTACCTCGCAGTCTAACTGTATAGACACCTACCTACCTACCTCACAGTCTATCTGCATAGACACCCACCTACCTCGCAGTCTATCTGCATAGACACCTACCTACCTACCTACCTACCTACCTCACAATCTATCTGCATAGACAACCACCTACCTCGCAGTCTATCTGCATAGACACCCACCTACCTCACAGTCTATCTGCATAGACACCCACCTACCTCACAGTCTATCTGCATAGACACCCACCTATCTCACAGTCTATCTGCATAGATACCTACCTACCTCACAGTCTATCTGCATAGACACCCACCTACCTCACAGTCTATCTGCATAGACACCTACCTACCTACCTCATAGTCTATCTGCATAGACACCCACCTACCTCACAGTCTATTTGCATAGACACCTACCTACCTACCTCACAGTCTATCTGCATAGACAACCACCTACCTTGCAGTCTATCTGCATAGACACCCACCTACCTCACAGTCTATCTGCATAGACACCCACCTACCTCACAGTCTATCTGCATATATACCTACCTACCTCACAGTCTATCTGTATAGACACCTACCTACCTCACAGTCTATCTGCATAGACACCAACCTACCTCACAGTCTATCTGCATAGACACCTACCTACCTACCTCACAGTCTATCTGCATAGACACCCACCTACCTCGCAGTCTATCTGCATAGACACCTACCTACCTACCTCACAGTCTATCTGCATAGACAACTACCTACCTCGCAGTCTATCTGCATAGACACCCACCTACTTCACAGTCTATCTGCATAGATACCTACCTACCTCACAGTCTATCTGCATAGACACCTACCTACCTCACAGTCTATCTGCATAGACACCCACCTACCTCACAGTCTATCTGCATAGACACCTACCTACCTACCTCACAGTCTATCTGCATAGACACCCACCTACCTCGCAGTCTATCTGTATAGACACCCACCTACCTCACAGTCTATCTGCATAGACACCCACCTACCTCACAGTCTATCTGTATAGACACCCACCTACCTCACAGTCTATCTGCATAGATACCCACCTACCTCACAGTCTATCTGTATACACACCTACCTGCCTACCTACCTCACAGTCTATCTGCATAGATACCTACCTACCTACCTCACAGTCCATCTGCATACACACCTACCTGCCTACCTACCTCACAGTCTATCTGCATAGACACCTACCTACCTCACAGTCTATCTGCAGAGTCACCCACCTACCTACCTCACAGTCTATCTGCATAGACACCCACCTACCTCGCAGTCTAACTGTATAGACACCTACCTACCTACCTCACAGTCTATCTGCATAGACACCCACCTACCTCGCAGTCTATCTGCATAGACACCTACCTACCTACCTACCTACCTCACAATCTATCTGCATAGACAACCACCTACCTCGCAGTCTATCTGCATAGACACCCACCTACCTCACAGTCTATCTGCATAGACACCCACCTACCTCACAGTCTATCTGCATAGACACCCACCTATCTCACAGTCTATCTGCATAGATACCTACCTACCTCACAGTCTATCTGCATAGACACCCACCTACCTCACAGTCTATCTGCATAGACACCTACCTACCTACCTCATAGTCTATCTGCATAGACACCCACCTACCTCACAGTCTATTTGCATAGACACCTACCTACCTACCTCACAGTCTATCTGCATAGACAACCACCTACCTTGCAGTCTATCTGCATAGACACCCACCTACCTCACAGTCTATCTGCATAGACACCCACCTACCTCACAGTCTATCTGCATATATACCTACCTACCTCACAGTCTATCTGTATAGACACCTACCTACCTCACAGTCTATCTGCATAGACACCAACCTACCTCACAGTCTATCTGCATAGACACCTACCTACCTACCTCACAGTCTATCTGCATAGACACCCACCTACCTCGCAGTCTATCTGCATAGACACCTACCTACCTACCTCACAGTCTATCTGCATAGACAACTACCTACCTCGCAGTCTATCTGCATAGACACCCACCTACTTCACAGTCTATCTGCATAGATACCTACCTACCTCACAGTCTATCTGCATAGACACCTACCTACCTCACAGTCTATCTGCATAGACACCCACCTACCTCACAGTCTATCTGCATAGACACCTACCTACCTACCTCACAGTCTATCTGCATAGACACCCACCTACCTCGCAGTCTATCTGTATAGACACCCACCTACCTCACAGTCTATCTGCATAGACACCCACCTACCTCACAGTCTATCTGTATAGACACCCACCTATCTCACAGTCTATCTGCATAGATACCCACCTACCTCACAGTCTATCTGTATACACACCTACCTGCCTACCTACCTCACAGTCTATCTGCATAGATACCTACCTACCTACCTCACAGTCCATCTGCATACACACCTACCTGCCTACCTACCTCACAGTCTATCTGCATAGACACCTACCTACCTCACAGTCTATCTGCAGAGTCACCCACCTACCTACCTCACAGTATATCTGCATAGACACCCACCTACCTCGCAGTCTAACTGTATAGACACCTACCTACCTACCTCACAGTCTATCTGCATAGACACCCACCTACCTCGCAGTCTATCTGCATAGACACCTACCTACCTACCTCACAGTCTATCTGCATAGACAACCACCTACCTCGCAGTCTATCTGCATAGACACCCACCTACCTCACAGTCTATCTGCATAGACACCCACCTACCTCACAGTCTATCTGCATAGACACCCACCTATCTCACAGTCTATCTGCATAGATACCTACCTACCTCACAGTCTATCTGCATAGACACCCACCTACCTCACAGTCTATCTGCATAGACACCTACCTACCTACCTCATAGTCTATCTGCATAGACACCCACCTACCTCACAGTCTATTTGCATAGACACCTACCTACCTACCTCACAGTCTATCTGCATAGACAACCACCTACCTTGCAGTCTATCTGCATAGACACCCACCTACCTCACAGTCTATCTGCATAGACACCCATCTACCTCACAGTCTATCTGAATATACACCCACCTACCTCACAGTCTATCTGCATAGACACCCACCTACCTCACAGTCTATCTGCAGAGTCACCCACCTACCTACCTCACAGTCTATCTTCATAGACACCCACCTACCTCGCAGTCTAACTGTATAGACACCTACCTACCTACCTCACAGTCTATCTGCATAGACACCCACCTACCTCGCAGTCTATCTGCATAGACACCTACCTACCTACCTCACAGTCTATCTGCATAGACAACCACCTACCTCGCAGTCTATCTGCATAGACACCCACCTACCTCACAGTCTATCTGCATAGACACCCACCTACCTCACAGTCTATCTGCATAGACACCCACCTATCTCACAGTCTATCTGCATAGATACCTACCTACCTCACAGTCTATCTGCATAGACACCCACCTACCTCACAGTCTATCTGCATAGACACCTACCTACCTACCTCATAGTCTATCTGCATAGACACCCACCTACCTCACAGTCTATTTGCATAGACACCTACCTACCTACCTCACAGTCTATCTGCATAGACAACCACCTACCTTGCAGTCTATCTGCATAGACACCCACCTACCTCACAGTCTATCTGCATAGACACCCACCTACCTCACAGTCTATCTGAATATACACCCACCTACCTCACAGTCTATCTGCATAGACACCCACCTACCTCACAGTCTATCTGCAGAGTCACCCACCTACCTACCTCACAGTCTATCTTCATAGACACCCACCTACCTCACAGTCTAACTGTATAGACACCTACCTACCTACCTCACAGTCTATCTGCATAGACACCCACCTACCTCGCAGTCTATCTGCATAGACACCTACCTACCTACCTCACAGTCTATCTGCATAGACACCCACCTACCTCACAGTCTATCTGCATAGACACCCACCTACCTCACAGTCTATCTGCATAGACACCCACCTATCTCACAGTCTATCTGCATAGATACCTACCTACCTCACAGTCTATCTGCATAGACACCCACCTACCTCACAGTCTATCTGCATAGACACCTACCTACCTACCTCATAGTCTATCTGCATAGACACCCACCTACCTCACAGTCTATTTGCATAGACACCTACCTACCTACCTCACAGTCTATCTGCATAGACAACCACCTACCTTGCAGTCTATCTGCATAGCCACCCACCTACCTCACAGTCTATCTGCATAGACACCCACCTACCTCACAGTCTATCTGCATATATACCTACCTACCTCACAGTCTATCTGTATAGACACCCGACTACCTTGCACTCTATCTGTATAGATACCCACCTACCTCACAGTCTATCTGTATAGACACCCACCTACCTCACAGTCTATCTGTATAGACACCCACCTATCTCACAGTGTATCTGCATAGATACCTACCTACCTACCTCACAGTCTATCTGCATAGACAACCACCTACCTTGCAGTCTATCTGCATAGACACCCACCTACCTCACAGTCTATCTGCATTGACACCCACCTACCTCACAGTCTATCTGCATATATACCTACCTACCTCACAGTCTATCTGCATAGACACCCGACTACCTTGCACTCTATCTGTATAGATACCCACCTACCTCACAGTCTATCTGTATAGACACCCACCTACCTCACAGTCTATCTGTATAGACACCCACCTATCTCACAGTGTATCTGCATAGATACCTACCTACCTCACAGTCCATCTGCATACACACCTACCTGCCTACCTACCTCACGGTCTATCTGCATAGACACCTACCTACCTACCTCACAGTCCATCTGCATACACACCTACCTACTTCACAGTCGATCTGCATAGACACCTACCCACCTCGCAGTCTATCTGTATAGACACCCACCTACCTCACAGTCTATCTGTATAGACACCCACCTACCTCACAGTCTATCTGCATAGATACCTACCTACCTCACAGTCCATCTGCATACACATCTACCTACCTACCTCACAGTCCATCTGCATACACACCTACCTGCCTACCTACCTCACAGTCTATCTGCATAGACACCTACCTACCTACCTCACAGTCCATCTGCATACACACCTACCTACCTCACAGTCTATCTGTATAGACACCTACCTACCTCACAGTCTATCTGCATAGACACCTACCCACCTCGCAGTCTATCTGCATAGATACCTACCTACCTCACAGTCTATCTGTATAGACAACCACCTACCTCGCAGTCTATATGCATAGGCATCCACCTACCTCACAGTCTATCTGTATATACACCCACCTACCTCACAGTCTATCTGCATAGACATCCACCTACCTACCTCACAGTCTATCTGCATAGACACCCACCTACCTCGCAGTATATCTGTATAGACACCCACCTACCTACCTCATAGTCTATCTGCATAGACACCCACATACCTCACAGTCTATCTGCATAGATACCCACCTACCTACCTCACAGTCTATCTGCATAGACACCCACATACCTCACAGTCTATCTGCATAGATACCCACCCACCTACCTCACAGTCTATCTGCATAGACACCCACATACCTCACAGTCTATCTGCATAGATACCCACCTACCTACCTCACAGTCTATCTGCAGAGACACCCACCTACCACCTCACAGTCTATCTGTATAGACACCCACCTACCTCACAGTCTATCTGCATAGACACCCACCTACCTCAGGGTCTATCCTCATAGACACCCACCTACCTCACAGTCTATCTGCATAGACATCCACCTACCTACCTCACAGTCTATCTGCATAGACACCCACCTACCTCGCAGTCTAACTGTATAGACATCCACCTACCTACCTCACAGTCTATCTGCATAGACACCCACCTACCTCGCAGTCTAACTGTATAGACACCTACCTACCTACCTCACAGTCTATCTGCATAGACACCCACCTACCTCGCAGTCTATCTGCATAGACACCTACCTACCTACCTCACAGTCTATCTGCATAGACACCCACCTACCTCACAGTCTATCTGCATAGACACCCACCTACCTCACAGTCTATCTGCATAGACACCCACCTATCTCACAGTCTATCTGCATAGATACCTACCTACCTCACAGTCTATCTGCATAGACACCCACCTACCTCACAGTCTATCTGCATAGACACCTACCTACCTACCTCATAGTCTATCTGCATAGACACCCACCTACCTCACAGTCTATTTGCATAGACACCTACCTACCTACCTCACAGTCTATCTGCATAGACAACCACCTACCTTGCAGTCTATCTGCATAGCCACCCACCTACCTCACAGTCTATCTGCATAGACACCCACCTACCTCACAGTCTATCTGCATATATACCTACCTACCTCACAGTCTATCTGTATAGACACCCGACTACCTTGCACTCTATCTGTATAGATACCCACCTACCTCACAGTCTATCTGTATAGACACCCACCTACCTCACAGTCTATCTGTATAGACACCCACCTATCTCACAGTGTATCTGCATAGATACCTACCTACCTACCTCACAGTCTATCTGCATAGACAACCACCTACCTTGCAGTCTATCTGCATAGACACCCACCTACCTCACAGTCTATCTGCATTGACACCCACCTACCTCACAGTCTATCTGCATATATACCTACCTACCTCACAGTCTATCTGCATAGACACCCGACTACCTTGCACTCTATCTGTATAGATACCCACCTACCTCACAGTCTATCTGTATAGACACCCACCTACCTCACAGTCTATCTGTATAGACACCCACCTATCTCACAGTGTATCTGCATAGATACCTACCTACCTCACAGTCCATCTGCATACACACCTACCTGCCTACCTACCTCACGGTCTATCTGCATAGACACCTACCTACCTACCTCACAGTCCATCTGCATACACACCTACCTACTTCACAGTCGATCTGCATAGACACCTACCCACCTCGCAGTCTATCTGTATAGACACCCACCTACCTCACAGTCTATCTGTATAGACACCCACCTACCTCACAGTCTATCTGCATAGATACCTACCTACCTCACAGTCCATCTGCATACACATCTACCTACCTACCTCACAGTCCATCTGCATACACACCTACCTGCCTACCTACCTCACAGTCTATCTGCATAGACACCTACCTACCTACCTCACAGTCCATCTGCATACACACCTACCTACCTCACAGTCTATCTGTATAGACACCTACCTACCTCACAGTCTATCTGCATAGACACCTACCCACCTCGCAGTCTATCTGCATAGATACCTACCTACCTCACAGTCTATCTGTATAGACACCCACCTACCTCGCAGTCTATATGCATAGGCATCCACCTACCTCACAGTCTATCTGTATATACACCCACCTACCTCACAGTCTATCTGCATAGACATCCACCTACCTACCTCACAGTCTATCTGCATAGACACCCACCTACCTCGCAGTATATCTGTATAGACACCCACCTACCTACCTCATAGTCTATCTGCATAGACACCCACATACCTCACAGTCTATCTGCATAGATACCCACCTACCTACCTCACAGTCTATCTGCATAGACACCCACATACCTCACAGTCTATCTGCATAGATACCCACCCACCTACCTCACAGTCTATCTGCATAGACACCCACATACCTCACAGTCTATCTGCATAGATACCCACCTACCTACCTCACAGTCTATCTGCAGAGACACCCACCTACCACCTCACAGTCTATCTGTATAGACACCCACCTACCTCACAGTCTATCTGCATAGACACCCACCTACCTCAGGGTCTATCTGCATAGACACCCACCTACCTCACAGTCTATCTGCATAGACATCCACCTACCTACCTCACAGTCTATCTGCATAGACACCCACCTACCTCGCAGTATATCTGTATAGACACCCACCTACCTACCTCATAGTCTATCTGCATAGATACCCACATACCTCACAGTCTATCTGCATAGATACCCACCTACCTACCTCACAGTCTATCTGCATAGACACCCACATACCTCACAGTCTATCTGCATAGATACCCACCCACCTACCTCACAGTCTATCTGCATAGACACCCACATACCTCACAGTCTATCTGCATAGATACCCACCTACCTACCCCACAGTCTATCTGCAGAGACACCCACCTACCACCTCACAGTCTATCTGTATAGACACCTACCTACCTCACAGTCTATCTGTATAGACATCTACCTACCTCACAGTCTATCTGCATAGACACCTACCCACCTCGCAGTCTATCTGCATAGATACCTACCTACCTCACAGTCTATCTGTATAGACACCCACCTACCTCACAGTCTATCTGCATAGATACCCACCTACCTACCTCACAGTCTATCTGCATAGACACCCACATACCTCACAGTCTATCTGCATAGATACCTACCCACCTACCTCACAGTCTATCTGCATAGACACCCACATACCTCACAGTCTATCTGCATAGATACCCACCTACCTACCTCACAGTCTATCTGCAGAGACACCCACCTACCACCTCACAGTCTATCTGTATAGACACCCACCTACCTCACAGTCTATCTGCATAGACATCCACCTACCTACCTCACAGTCTATCTGCATAGACACCCACCTACCTCGCAGTATATCTGTATAGACACCCACCTACCTACCTCATAGTCTATCTGCATAGATACCCACATACCTCACAGTCTATCTGCATAGATACCCACCTACCTACCTCACAGTCTATCTGCATAGACACCCACATACCTCACAGTCTATCTGCATAGATACCCACCCACCTACCTCACAGTCTATCTGCATAGACACCCACATACCTCACAGTCTATCTGCATAGATACCCACCTACCTACCCCACAGTCTATCTGCAGAGACACCCACCTACCACCTCACAGTCTATCTGTATAGACACCTACCTACCTCACAGTCTATCTGTATAGACATCTACCTACCTCACAGTCTATCTGCATAGACACCTACCCACCTCGCAGTCTATCTGCATAGATACCTACCTACCTCACAGTCTATCTGTATAGACACCCACCTACCTCGCAGTCTATCTGCATAGACACCCACCTACCTCACAGTCTATCTGCATAGACACCCACCTACCTCGCAGTCTATCTGCATAGACACCCACCTACCTACCTCACAGTCTATCTGTATAGACACCCACCTACCTCACAGTCTATCTGGGGGGGGGGCTGGAGCCCACACTACTTAAGTCCTTCTGAAAGGACAGGGACAAAAGCGAAACTTCCTTTCAGCCTCTGCGCTTCCGGAACCCCCCCACGGAGGAGGGGGCGGGGCCGGGGGGGCTACGCTCACGCTGCTGGTCCCGCGCATGCACCAGCCCCCCTGTGACTGTCTTTTTTTAATATAATGGCTTTGCAGCTTGTGGTGGCAGGGCACTTTGCATTGGCATGCAATGTAGTGAGGGGCAGGGGTGGGGGCAATTATAATGCACGGGCACCCTGGCCCCCATTCTCAGGCTTTCTTGGCCCACCGCTGCATCCCCCCCAAAGAGACGAACTCTGGAATGCAGAACCCATGTGCAGGCAGTCATGTGTGTCAGAGCCATGTACCGGGGCCCCTTCCAGCACCCCTGACCTCACACCCTAAAGGTCACAGACACAAGGCCCCCATCAGCTCAAGACCCCACATGCCAACATTCTGTGACCAAAAAGATTTCAAACACAATAATGCGCATAACAATGACATCACAGGAAATACACAGCATGCATGGCTCTTCCAGGGCAACTGCTCCTGCTTAACAGTTCCTCTGCGGGTACTTCTTCGTGTCACCAATACTGCCTGGCTGTGCGGCACCATCCTTACCCTGTAATGATGTTACTGTGGCTCACACTTACCCACCTCGCAGTCTATCTGCATAGACACCCACCTACCTACCTCGCAGTCTATCTGCACAGACACCCACCTACCTCACAGTCTATCTGCATAGACACCCACCTACCTACCTCGCAGTCTATCTGCACAGACACCCACCTACCTCGCAGTCTATCTGCATAGACACCCACCTACCTACCTCACAGTCTATCTGCATAGACACTCACCTACCTTGAAGTCTATCTGTATAGACAACCACCTATCTCACAGTCTATCTGCATAGACACCCACCTACCTTACAGTCTATCTGTATAGACACCCACCTACCTCACAGTCTATCTGCATAGACACCCACCTACCTCACAGTTTATCTGCATAGACACCCACCTACCTCGCAGTCTATCTGCATAGACACCCACCTACCTATCTCACAGTCTATCTGTATAGACACCCACCTACCTCGCAGTCTATCTGTATAGACACCCACCTACCTCACAGTCTATCTGTATAGACACCCACCTACCTCACAGTCTATCTGCATAGACACCCACATACCTCACAGTCTATCTGCATAGATACCCACCTACCTACCTCACAGTCTATCTGCATAGACACCCACCTACCTCACAGTCTATCTGTATAGACACCCACCTACCTCACAGTCTATCTGCATAGACACCCACCTACCTACCTCACAGTCTATCTGCATAGACACCCACCTACCTCACAGTCTATCTGCACAGACACCCACCTACCTTGCAGTCTATCTGTATAGACAACCACCTACCTACCTCATACTCTATCTGCATAGACACCCACCTACCTCGCAGTCTATCTGCATAGACACCTACCTACCTACCTCACAGTCTATCTGCATAGACACCCACCTACCTCGCAGTCTATCTGCATAGACACCCACCTACCTATCTCACAGTCTATCTGCATAGACACCCACCTACCTTACAGTCTATCTGTATAGACACCCACCTACCTCACAGTCTATCTGTATAGACAACCACCTACCTCACAGTCTATCTGCATAGACACCCACCTACCTACCTCGCAGTCTATCTGCACAGACACCCACCTACCTTGCAGTCTATCTGTATAGACAACCACCTACCTACCTCACACTCTATCTGCATAGACACCCACCTACCTCGCAGTCTATCTGCATAGACACCTACCTACCTACCTACCTCACAGTCTATCTGCATAGACACCCACCTACCTCACAGTCTATCTGTATAGACACCCACCTACCTCACAGTCTATCTACATAGACACCCACCTACCTACCTACCTCACAGTCTATCTGCATAGACACCCACCTACCTATCTCACAGTCTATCTGCATAGACACCCACCTACCTTACAGTCTATCTGTATAGACACCCACCTACCTCACAGTCTATCTGTATAGACAACCACCTACCTCACAGTCTATCTGCATAGACACCCACCTACCTACCTCACAGTCTATCTGCACAGACACCCACCTACCTACCTCACAGTCTATCTGCACAGACACCCACCTACCTCGCAGTCTATCTGCATAGACACCCACCTACCTACCTCACAGTCTATCTGCATAGACACCCACCTACCTCACAGTCTATCTGTATAGACACCCACCTACCTCACAGTCTATCTACATAGACACCCACCTACCTACCTACCTCACAGTCTATCTGCATAGACACCCACCTACCTCACAGTCTATCTGTATAGACACCCACCTACCTCACAGTCTATCTACATAGACACCCACCTACCTACCTACCTCACAGTCTATCTGCATAGACACCCACCTACCTACCTACCTCACAGTCTATCTGCATAGACACCCACCTACCTCACAGTCTATCTGTATAGACACCCACCTACCTCACAGTCTATCTGCATAGACACCCACCTACCTCACAGTCTATCTGCACAGACACCCACCTACCTTGCAGTCTATCTGTATAGACAACCACCTACCTACCTCATACTCTATCTGCATAGACACCCACCTACCTCGCAGTCTATCTGCATAGACACCTACCTACCTACCTCACAGTCTATCTGCATAGACACCCACCTACCTCGCAGTCTATCTGCATAGACACCCACCTACCTATCTCACAGTCTATCTGCATAGACACCCACCTACCTACCTACCTCACAGTCTATCTGCATAGACACCCACCTACCTCACAGTCTATCTGCATAGACACCCACCTACCTCGCAGTCTAACTGTATAGACACCTACCTACCTACCTCACAGTCTATCTGCATAGACACCCACCTACCTCGCAGTCTATCTGCATAGACACCTACCTACCTACCTCACAGTCTATCTGCATAGACACCCACCTACCTACCTCACAGTCTATCTGCATAGACACCCACCTATCTCGCAGCCTATCTGCATAGACACCCACCTATCTCACAGTCTATCTGCATAGACACCTACCTACCTACCTCACAGTCTATCTGCATAGACACCCACCTACCTCGCAGTCTATCTGTATAGACACCCACCTACCTCGCAGTCTATCTGCATAGACACCCACCTACCTCACAGTCTATCTGCATAGACACCCACCTACCTACCTCACAGTCTATCTGCATAGACACCCACCTACCTCGCTGTCTATCTGTATAGACACCCACCTACCTACCTCACAGTCTATCTGCATAGACACCCACCTACCTCGCAGCCTATCTGCATAGACACCCACCTACCGCACAGTCTATCTGCATAGACACCTACCTACCTACCTCACAGTCTATCTGCATAGACACCCACCTACCTCACAGTCTATCTGTATAGACACCCACCTACCTCACAGTCTATCTGTATAGACACCCACCTACCTCGCAGTCTATCTGTATAGACACCCACCTACCTCACAGTCTATCCGCATAGACACCCACCTACCTCACAGTCTATCTGTATAGACACCCACGTACCTCGCTGTCTATCTGTATAGACACCCACCTACCTACCTCACAGTCTATCTGCATAGACACCCACCTACCTCGCAGCCTATCTGTATAGACACCTACCTACCTCACAGTCTATCTGCATAGACACCAACCTACCTCACAGTCTATCTGCATAGACACCTACCTACCTACCTCACAGTCTATCTGCATAGACACCCACCTACCTCGCAGTCTATCTGCATAGACACCTACCTACCTACCTCACAATCTATCTGCATAGACAACTACCTACCTCGCAGTCTATCTGCATAGACACCCACCTACTTCACAGTCTATCTGCATACATACCTACCTACCTCACAGTCTATCTGCATAGACACCTACCTACCTCACAGTCTATCTGCATAGACACCCACCTACCTCACAGTCTATCTGCATAGACACCTACCTACCTACCTCACAGTCTATCTGCATAGACACCCACCTACCTCGCAGTCTATCTGTATAGACACCCACCTACCTCACAGTCTATCTGCATAGACACCCACCTACCTCACAGTCTATCTGTATAGACACCCACCTACCTCACAGTCTATCTGCATAGATACCCACCTACCTCACAGTCTATCTGTATACACACCTACCTGCCTACCTACCTCACAGTCTATCTGCATAGATACCTACCTACCTACCTCACAGTCCATCTGCATACACACCTACCTGCCTACCTACCTCACAGTCTATCTGCATAGACACCTACCTACCTCACAGTCTATCTGCAGAGTCACCCACCTACCTACCTCACAGTCTATCTGCATAGACACCCACCTACCTCGCAGTCTAACTGTATAGACACCTACCTACCTACCTCACAGTCTATCTGCATAGACACCCACCTACCTCGCAGTCTATCTGCATAGACACCTACCTACCTACCTACCTACCTCACAATCTATCTGCATAGACAACCACCTACCTCGCAGTCTATCTGCATAGACACCCACCTACCTCACAGTCTATCTGCATAGACACCCACCTACCTCACAGTCTATCTGCATAGACACCCACCTATCTCACAGTCTATCTGCATAGATACCTACCTACCTCACAGTCTATCTGCATAGACACCCACCTACCTCACAGTCTATCTGCATAGACACCTACCTACCTACCTCATAGTCTATCTGCATAGACACCCACCTACCTCACAGTCTATTTGCATAGACACCTACCTACCTACCTCACAGTCTATCTGCATAGACAACCACCTACCTTGCAGTCTATCTGCATAGACACCCACCTACCTCACAGTCTATCTGCATAGACACCCACCTACCTCACAGTCTATCTGCATATATACCTACCTACCTCACAGTCTATCTGTATAGACACCTACCTACCTCACAGTCTATCTGCATAGACACCAACCTACCTCACAGTCTATCTGCATAGACACCTACCTACCTACCTCACAGTCTATCTGCATAGACACCCACCTACCTCGCAGTCTATCTGCATAGACACCTACCTACCTACCTCACAGTCTATCTGCATAGACAACTACCTACCTCGCAGTCTATCTGCATAGACACCCACCTACTTCACAGTCTATCTGCATAGATACCTACCTACCTCACAGTCTATCTGCATAGACACCTACCTACCTCACAGTCTATCTGCATAGACACCCACCTACCTCACAGTCTATCTGCATAGACACCTACCTACCTACCTCACAGTCTATCTGCATAGACACCCACCTACCTCGCAGTCTATCTGTATAGACACCCACCTACCTCACAGTCTATCTGCATAGACACCCACCTACCTCACAGTCTATCTGTATAGATACCCACCTACCTCACAGTCTATCTGCATAGATACCCACCTACCTCACAGTCTATCTGTATACACACCTACCTGCCTACCTACCTCACAGTCTATCTGCATAGATACCTACCTACCTACCTCACAGTCCATCTGCATACACACCTACCTGCCTACCTACCTCACAGTCTATCTGCATAGACACCTACCTACCTCACAGTCTATCTGCAGAGTCACCCACCTACCTACCTCACAGTCTATCTGCATAGACACCCACCTACCTCGCAGTCTAACTGTATAGACACCTACCTACCTACCTCACAGTCTATCTGCATAGACACCCACCTACCTCGCAGTCTATCTGCATAGACACCTACCTACCTACCTACCTACCTCACAATCTATCTGCATAGACAACCACCTACCTCGCAGTCTATCTGCATAGACACCCACCTACCTCACAGTCTATCTGCATAGACACCCACCTACCTCACAGTCTATCTGCATAGACACCCACCTATCTCACAGTCTATCTGCATAGATACCTACCTACCTCACAGTCTATCTGCATAGACACCCACCTACCTCACAGTCTATCTGCATAGACACCTACCTACCTACCTCATAGTCTATCTGCATAGACACCCACCTACCTCACAGTCTATTTGCATAGACACCTACCTACCTACCTCACAGTCTATCTGCATAGACAACCACCTACCTTGCAGTCTATCTGCATAGACACCCACCTACCTCACAGTCTATCTGCATAGACACCCACCTACCTCACAGTCTATCTGCATATATACCTACCTACCTCACAGTCTATCTGTATAGACACCTACCTACCTCACAGTCTATCTGCATAGACACCAACCTACCTCACAGTCTATCTGCATAGACACCTACCTACCTACCTCACAGTCTATCTGCATAGACACCCACCTACCTCGCAGTCTATCTGCATAGACACCTACCTACCTACCTCACAGTCTATCTGCATAGACAACTACCTACCTCGCAGTCTATCTGCATAGACACCCACCTACTTCACAGTCTATCTGCATAGATACCTACCTACCTCACAGTCTATCTGCATAGACACCTACCTACCTCACAGTCTATCTGCATAGACACCCACCTACCTCACAGTCTATCTGCATAGACACCTACCTACCTACCTCACAGTCTATCTGCATAGACACCCACCTACCTCGCAGTCTATCTGTATAGACACCCACCTACCTCACAGTCTATCTGCATAGACACCCACCTACCTCACAGTCTATCTGTATAGACACCCACCTATCTCACAGTCTATCTGCATAGATACCCACCTACCTCACAGTCTATCTGTATACACACCTACCTGCCTACCTACCTCACAGTCTATCTGCATAGATACCTACCTACCTCACAGTCCATCTGCATACACACCTACCTGCCTACCTACCTCACAGTCTATCTGCATAGACACCTACCTACCTCACAGTCTATCTGCATAGACACCCACCTACCTCGCAGTCTAACTGTATAGACACCTACCTACCTACCTCACAGTCTATCTGCATAGACAACCACCTACCTTGCAGTCTATCTGCATAGACACCCACCTACCTCGCAGTCTAACTGTATAGACACCTACCTACCTACCTCACAGTCTATCTGCATAGACAACCACCTACCTTGCAGTCTATCTGCATAGACACCCACCTACCTCACAGTCTATCTGCATTGACACCCACCTACCTCACAGTCTATCTGCATATATACCTACCTACCTCACAGTCTATCTGCATAGACACCCGACTACCTTGCACTCTATCTGTATAGATACCCACCTACCTCACAGTCTATCTGTATAGACACCCACCTACCTCACAGTCTATCTGTATAGACACCCACCTATCTCACAGTGTATCTGCATAGATACCTACCTACCTCACAGTCCATCTGCATACACACCTACCTGCCTACCTACCTCACGGTCTATCTGCATAGACACCTACCTACCTACCTCACAGTCCATCTGCATACACACCTACCTACTTCACAGTCGATCTGCATAGACACCTACCCACCTCGCAGTCTATCTGTATAGACACCCACCTACCTCACAGTCTATCTGTATAGACACCCACCTACCTCACAGTCTATCTGCATAGATACCTACCTACCTCACAGTCCATCTGCATACACATCTACCTACCTACCTCACAGTCCATCTGCATACACACCTACCTGCCTACCTACCTCACAGTCTATCTGCATAGACACCTACCTACCTACCTCACAGTCCATCTGCATACACACCTACCTACCTCACAGTCTATCTGTATAGACACCTACCTACCTCACAGTCTATCTGCATAGACACCTACCCACCTCGCAGTCTATCTGCATAGATACCTACCTACCTCACAGTCTATCTGTATAGACACCCACCTACCTCGCAGTCTATATGCATAGGCATCCACCTACCTCACAGTCTATCTGTATATACACCCACCTACCTCACAGTCTATCTGCATAGACATCCACCTACCTACCTCACAGTCTATCTGCATAGACACCCACCTACCTCGCAGTATATCTGTATAGACACCCACCTACCTACCTCATAGTCTATCTGCATAGACACCCACATACCTCACAGTCTATCTGCATAGATACCCACCTACCTACCTCACAGTCTATCTGCATAGACACCCACATACCTCACAGTCTATCTGCATAGATACCCACCCACCTACCTCACAGTCTATCTGCATAGACACCCACATACCTCACAGTCTATCTGCATAGATACCCACCTACCTACCTCACAGTCTATCTGCAGAGACACCCACCTACCACCTCACAGTCTATCTGTATAGACACCCACCTACCTCACAGTCTATCTGCATAGACACCCACCTACCTCAGGGTCTATCTGCATAGACACCCACCTACCTCACAGTCTATCTGCATAGACATCCACCTACCTACCTCACAGTCTATCTGCATAGACACCCACCTACCTCGCAGTATATCTGTATAGACACCCACCTACCTACCTCATAGTCTATCTGCATAGATACCCACATACCTCACAGTCTATCTGCATAGATACCCACCTACCTACCTCACAGTCTATCTGCATAGACACCCACATACCTCACAGTCTATCTGCATAGATACCCACCCACCTACCTCACAGTCTATCTGCATAGACACCCACATACCTCACAGTCTATCTGCATAGATACCCACCTACCTACCCCACAGTCTATCTGCAGAGACACCCACCTACCACCTCACAGTCTATCTGTATAGACACCTACCTACCTCACAGTCTATCTGTATAGACATCTACCTACCTCACAGTCTATCTGCATAGACACCTACCCACCTCGCAGTCTATCTGCATAGATACCTACCTACCTCACAGTCTATCTGTATAGACACCCACCTACCTCACAGTCTATCTGCATAGATACCCACCTACCTACCTCACAGTCTATCTGCATAGACACCCACATACCTCACAGTCTATCTGCATAGATACCTACCCACCTACCTCACAGTCTATCTGCATAGACACCCACATACCTCACAGTCTATCTGCATAGATACCCACCTACCTACCTCACAGTCTATCTGCAGAGACACCCACCTACCACCTCACAGTCTATCTGTATAGACACCCACCTACCTCACAGTCTATCTGCATAGACACCCACCTACCTCAGGGTCTATCTGCATAGACACCCACCTACCTCACAGTCTATCTGCATAGACATCCACCTACCTACCTCACAGTCTATCTGCATAGACACCCACCTACCTCGCAGTATATCTGTATAGACACCCACCTACCTACCTCATAGTCTATCTGCATAGATACCCACATACCTCACAGTCTATCTGCATAGATACCCACCTACCTACCTCACAGTCTATCTGCATAGACACCCACATACCTCACAGTCTATCTGCATAGATACCCACCCACCTACCTCACAGTCTATCTGCATAGACACCCACATACCTCACAGTCTATCTGCATAGATACCCACCTACCTACCCCACAGTCTATCTGCAGAGACACCCACCTACCACCTCACAGTCTATCTGTATAGACACCTACCTACCTCACAGTCTATCTGTATAGACATCTACCTACCTCACAGTCTATCTGCATAGACACCTACCCACCTCGCAGTCTATCTGCATAGATACCTACCTACCTCACAGTCTATCTGTATAGACACCCACCTACCTCGCAGTCTATCTGCATAGACACCCACCTACCTCACAGTCTATCTGCATAGACACCCACCTACCTCGCAGTCTATCTGCATAGACACCCACCTACCTACCTCACAGTCTATCTGTATAGACACCCACCTACCTCACAGTCTATCTGGGGGGGGGGCTGGAGCCCACACTACTTAAGTCCTTCTGAAAGGACAGGGACAAAAGCGAAACTTCCTTTCAGCCTCTGCGCTTCCGGAACCCCCCCACGGAGGAGGGGGCGGGGCCGGGGGGGCTACGCTCACGCTGCTGGTCCCGCGCATGCACCAGCCCCCCTGTGACTGTCTTTTTTTAATATAATGGCTTTGCAGCTTGTGGTGGCAGGGCACTTTGCATTGGCATGCAATGTAGTGAGGGGCAGGGGTGGGGGCAATTATAATGCACGGGCACCCTGGCCCCCATTCTCAGGCTTTCTTGGCCCACCGCTGCATCCCCCCCAAAGAGACGAACTCTGGAATGCAGAACCCATGTGCAGGCAGTCATGTGTGTCAGAGCCATGTACCGGGGCCCCTTCCAGCACCCCTGACCTCACACCCTAAAGGTCACAGACACAAGGCCCCCATCAGCTCAAGACCCCACATGCCAACATTCTGTGACCAAAAAGATTTCAAACACAATAATGCGCATAACAATGACATCACAGGAAATACACAGCATGCATGGCTCTTCCAGGGCAACTGCTCCTGCTTAACAGTTCCTCTGCGGGTACTTCTTCGTGTCACCAATACTGCCTGGCTGTGCGGCACCATCCTTACCCTGTAATGATGTTACTGTGGCTCACACTTACCCACCTCGCAGTCTATCTGCATAGACACCCACCTACCTACCTCGCAGTCTATCTGCACAGACACCCACCTACCTCACAGTCTATCTGCATAGACACCCACCTACCTACCTCGCAGTCTATCTGCACAGACACCCACCTACCTCGCAGTCTATCTGCATAGACACCCACCTACCTACCTCACAGTCTATCTGCATAGACACTCACCTACCTTGAAGTCTATCTGTATAGACAACCACCTATCTCACAGTCTATCTGCATAGACACCCACCTACCTTACAGTCTATCTGTATAGACACCCACCTACCTCACAGTCTATCTGCATAGACACCCACCTACCTCACAGTTTATCTGCATAGACACCCACCTACCTCGCAGTCTATCTGCATAGACACCCACCTACCTATCTCACAGTCTATCTGTATAGACACCCACCTACCTCGCAGTCTATCTGTATAGACACCCACCTACCTCACAGTCTATCTGTATAGACACCCACCTACCTCACAGTCTATCTGCATAGACACCCACATACCTCACAGTCTATCTGCATAGATACCCACCTACCTACCTCACAGTCTATCTGCATAGACACCCACCTACCTCACAGTCTATCTGTATAGACACCCACCTACCTCACAGTCTATCTGCATAGACACCCACCTACCTACCTCACAGTCTATCTGCATAGACACCCACCTACCTCACAGTCTATCTGCACAGACACCCACCTACCTTGCAGTCTATCTGTATAGACAACCACCTACCTACCTCATACTCTATCTGCATAGACACCCACCTACCTCGCAGTCTATCTGCATAGACACCTACCTACCTACCTCACAGTCTATCTGCATAGACACCCACCTACCTCGCAGTCTATCTGCATAGACACCCACCTACCTATCTCACAGTCTATCTGCATAGACACCCACCTACCTTACAGTCTATCTGTATAGACACCCACCTACCTCACAGTCTATCTGTATAGACAACCACCTACCTCACAGTCTATCTGCATAGACACCCACCTACCTACCTCGCAGTCTATCTGCACAGACACCCACCTACCTTGCAGTCTATCTGTATAGACAACCACCTACCTACCTCACACTCTATCTGCATAGACACCCACCTACCTCGCAGTCTATCTGCATAGACACCTACCTACCTACCTACCTCACAGTCTATCTGCATAGACACCCACCTACCTCACAGTCTATCTGTATAGACACCCACCTACCTCACAGTCTATCTACATAGACACCCACCTACCTACCTACCTCACAGTCTATCTGCATAGACACCCACCTACCTATCTCACAGTCTATCTGCATAGACACCCACCTACCTTACAGTCTATCTGTATAGACACCCACCTACCTCACAGTCTATCTGTATAGACAACCACCTACCTCACAGTCTATCTGCATAGACACCCACCTACCTACCTCACAGTCTATCTGCACAGACACCCACCTACCTACCTCACAGTCTATCTGCACAGACACCCACCTACCTCGCAGTCTATCTGCATAGACACCCACCTACCTACCTCACAGTCTATCTGCATAGACACCCACCTACCTCACAGTCTATCTGTATAGACACCCACCTACCTCACAGTCTATCTACATAGACACCCACCTACCTACCTACCTCACAGTCTATCTGCATAGACACCCACCTACCTCACAGTCTATCTGTATAGACACCCACCTACCTCACAGTCTATCTACATAGACACCCACCTACCTACCTACCTCACAGTCTATCTGCATAGACACCCACCTACCTACCTACCTCACAGTCTATCTGCATAGACACCCACCTACCTCACAGTCTATCTGTATAGACACCCACCTACCTCACAGTCTATCTGCATAGACACCCACCTACCTCACAGTCTATCTGCACAGACACCCACCTACCTTGCAGTCTATCTGTATAGACAACCACCTACCTACCTCATACTCTATCTGCATAGACACCCACCTACCTCGCAGTCTATCTGCATAGACACCTACCTACCTACCTCACAGTCTATCTGCATAGACACCCACCTACCTCGCAGTCTATCTGCATAGACACCCACCTACCTATCTCACAGTCTATCTGCATAGACACCCACCTACCTACCTACCTCACAGTCTATCTGCATAGACACCCACCTACCTCACAGTCTATCTGCATAGACACCCACCTACCTCGCAGTCTAACTGTATAGACACCTACCTACCTACCTCACAGTCTATCTGCATAGACACCCACCTACCTCGCAGTCTATCTGCATAGACACCTACCTACCTACCTCACAGTCTATCTGCATAGACACCCACCTACCTACCTCACAGTCTATCTGCATAGACACCCACCTATCTCGCAGCCTATCTGCATAGACACCCACCTATCTCACAGTCTATCTGCATAGACACCTACCTACCTACCTCACAGTCTATCTGCATAGACACCCACCTACCTCGCAGTCTATCTGTATAGACACCCACCTACCTCGCAGTCTATCTGCATAGACACCCACCTACCTCACAGTCTATCTGCATAGACACCCACCTACCTACCTCACAGTCTATCTGCATAGACACCCACCTACCTCGCTGTCTATCTGTATAGACACCCACCTACCTACCTCACAGTCTATCTGCATAGACACCCACCTACCTCGCAGCCTATCTGCATAGACACCCACCTACCGCACAGTCTATCTGCATAGACACCTACCTACCTACCTCACAGTCTATCTGCATAGACACCCACCTACCTCACAGTCTATCTGTATAGACACCCACCTACCTCACAGTCTATCTGTATAGACACCCACCTACCTCGCAGTCTATCTGTATAGACACCCACCTACCTCACAGTCTATCCGCATAGACACCCACCTACCTCACAGTCTATCTGTATAGACACCCACGTACCTCGCTGTCTATCTGTATAGACACCCACCTACCTACCTCACAGTCTATCTGCATAGACACCCACCTACCTCGCAGCCTATCTGTATAGACACCTACCTACCTCACAGTCTATCTGCATAGACACCAACCTACCTCACAGTCTATCTGCATAGACACCTACCTACCTACCTCACAGTCTATCTGCATAGACACCCACCTACCTCGCAGTCTATCTGCATAGACACCTACCTACCTACCTCACAATCTATCTGCATAGACAACTACCTACCTCGCAGTCTATTTGCATAGACACCCACCTACTTCACAGTCTATCTGCATACATACCTACCTACCTCACAGTCTATCTGCATAGACACCTACCTACCTCACAGTCTATCTGCATAGACACCCACCTACCTCACAGTCTATCTGCATAGACACCTACCTACCTACCTCACAGTCTATCTGCATAGACACCCACCTACCTCGCAGTCTATCTGTATAGACACCCACCTACCTCACAGTCTATCTGCATAGACACCCACCTACCTCACAGTCTATCTGTATAGACACCCACCTACCTCACAGTCTATCTGCATAGATACCCACCTACCTCACAGTCTATCTGTATACACACCTACCTGCCTACCTACCTCACAGTCTATCTGCATAGATACCTACCTACCTACCTCACAGTCCATCTGCATACACACCTACCTGCCTACCTACCTCACAGTCTATCTGCATAGACACCTACCTACCTCACAGTCTATCTGCAGAGTCACCCACCTACCTACCTCACAGTCTATCTGCATAGACACCCACCTACCTCGCAGTCTAACTGTATAGACACCTACCTACCTACCTCACAGTCTATCTGCATAGACACCCACCTACCTCGCAGTCTATCTGCATAGACACCTACCTACCTACCTACCTACCTCACAATCTATCTGCATAGACAACCACCTACCTCGCAGTCTATCTGCATAGACACCCACCTACCTCACAGTCTATCTGCATAGACACCCACCTACCTCACAGTCTATCTGCATAGACACCCACCTATCTCACAGTCTATCTGCATAGATACCTACCTACCTCACAGTCTATCTGCATAGACACCCACCTACCTCACAGTCTATCTGCATAGACACCTACCTACCTACCTCATAGTCTATCTGCATAGACACCCACCTACCTCACAGTCTATTTGCATAGACACCTACCTACCTACCTCACAGTCTATCTGCATAGACAACCACCTACCTTGCAGTCTATCTGCATAGACACCCACCTACCTCACAGTCTATCTGCATAGACACCCACCTACCTCACAGTCTATCTGCATATATACCTACCTACCTCACAGTCTATCTGTATAGACACCTACCTACCTCACAGTCTATCTGCATAGACACCAACCTACCTCACAGTCTATCTGCATAGACACCTACCTACCTACCTCACAGTCTATCTGCATAGACACCCACCTACCTCGCAGTCTATCTGCATAGACACCTACCTACCTACCTCACAGTCTATCTGCATAGACAACTACCTACCTCGCAGTCTATCTGCATAGACACCCACCTACTTCACAGTCTATCTGCATAGATACCTACCTACCTCACAGTCTATCTGCATAGACACCTACCTACCTCACAGTCTATCTGCATAGACACCCACCTACCTCACAGTCTATCTGCATAGACACCTACCTACCTACCTCACAGTCTATCTGCATAGACACCCACCTACCTCGCAGTCTATCTGTATAGACACCCACCTACCTCACAGTCTATCTGCATAGACACCCACCTACCTCACAGTCTATCTGTATAGACACCCACCTACCTCACAGTCTATCTGCATAGATACCCACCTACCTCACAGTCTATCTGTATACACACCTACCTGCCTACCTACCTCACAGTCTATCTGCATAGATACCTACCTACCTACCTCACAGTCCATCTGCATACACACCTACCTGCCTACCTACCTCACAGTCTATCTGCATAGACACCTACCTACCTCACAGTCTATCTGCAGAGTCACCCACCTACCTACCTCACAGTCTATCTGCATAGACACCCACCTACCTCGCAGTCTAACTGTATAGACACCTACCTACCTACCTCACAGTCTATCTGCATAGACACCCACCTACCTCGCAGTCTATCTGCATAGACACCTACCTACCTACCTACCTACCTCACAATCTATCTGCATAGACAACCACCTACCTCGCAGTCTATCTGCATAGACACCCACCTACCTCACAGTCTATCTGCATAGACACCCACCTGCCTCACAGTCTATCTGCATAGACACCCACCTATCTCACAGTCTATCTGCATAGATACCTACCTACCTCACAGTCTATCTGCATAGACACCCACCTACCTCACAGTCTATCTGCATAGACACCTACCTACCTACCTCATAGTCTATCTGCATAGACACCCACCTACCTCACAGTCCATTTGCATAGACACCTACCTACCTACCTCACAGTCTATCTGCATAGACAACCACCTACCTTGCAGTCTATCTGCATAGACACCCACCTACCTCACAGTCTATCTGCATAGACACCCACCTACCTCACAGTCTATCTGCATATATACCTACCTACCTCACAGTCTATCTGTATAGACACCTACCTACCTCACAGTCTATCTGCATAGACACCAACCTACCTCACAGTCTATCTGCATAGACACCTACCTACCTACCTCACAGTCTATCTGCATAGACACCCACCTACCTCGCAGTCTATCTGCATAGACACCTACCTACCTACCTCACAGTCTATCTGCATAGACAACTACCTACCTCGCAGTCTATCTGCATAGACACCCACCTACTTCACAGTCTATCTGCATAGATACCTACCTACCTCACAGTCTATCTGCATAGACACCTACCTACCTCACAGTCTATCTGCATAGACACCCACCTACCTCACAGTCTATCTGCATAGACACCTACCTACCTACCTCACAGTCTATCTGCATAGACACCCACCTACCTCGCAGTCTATCTGTATAGACACCCACCTACCTCACAGTCTATCTGCATAGACACCCACCTACCTCACAGTCTATCTGTATAGACACCCACCTATCTCACAGTCTATCTGCATAGATACCCACCTACCTCACAGTCTATCTGTATACACACCTACCTGCCTACCTACCTCACAGTCTATCTGCATAGATACCTACCTACCTACCTCACAGTCCATCTGCATACACACCTACCTGCCTACCTACCTCACAGTCTATCTGCATAGACACCTACCTACCTCACAGTCTATCTGCAGAGTCACCCACCTACCTACCTCACAGTATATCTGCATAGACACCCACCTACCTCGCAGTCTAACTGTATAGACACCTACCTACCTACCTCACAGTCTATCTGCATAGACACCCACCTACCTCGCAGTCTATCTGCATAGACACCTACCTACCTACCTCACAGTCTATCTGCATAGACAACCACCTACCTCGCAGTCTATCTGCATAGACACCCACCTACCTCACAGTCTATCTGCATAGACACCCACCTACCTCACAGTCTATCTGCATAGACACCCACCTATCTCACAGTCTATCTGCATAGATACCTACCTACCTCACAGTCTATCTGCATAGACACCCACCTACCTCACAGTCTATCTGCATAGACACCTACCTACCTACCTCATAGTCTATCTGCATAGACACCCACCTACCTCACAGTCTATTTGCATAGACACCTACCTACCTACCTCACAGTCTATCTGCATAGACAACCACCTACCTTGCAGTCTATCTGCATAGACACCCACCTACCTCACAGTCTATCTGCATAGACACCCATCTACCTCACAGTCTATCTGAATATACACCCACCTACCTCACAGTCTATCTGCATAGACACCCACCTACCTCACAGTCTATCTGCAGAGTCACCCACCTACCTACCTCACAGTCTATCTTCATAGACACCCACCTACCTCGCAGTCTAACTGTATAGACACCTACCTACCTACCTCACAGTCTATCTGCATAGACACCCACCTACCTCGCAGTCTATCTGCATAGACACCTACCTACCTACCTCACAGTCTATCTGCATAGACAACCACCTACCTCGCAGTCTATCTGCATAGACACCCACCTACCTCACAGTCTATCTGCATAGACACCCACCTACCTCACAGTCTATCTGCATAGACACCCACCTATCTCACAGTCTATCTGCATAGATACCTACCTACCTCACAGTCTATCTGCATAGACACCCACCTACCTCACAGTCTATCTGCATAGACACCTACCTACCTACCTCATAGTCTATCTGCATAGACACCCACCTACCTCACAGTCTATTTGCATAGACACCTACCTACCTACCTCACAGTCTATCTGCATAGACAACCACCTACCTTGCAGTCTATCTGCATAGACACCCACCTACCTCACAGTCTATCTGCATAGACACCCACCTACCTCACAGTCTATCTGAATATACACCCACCTACCTCACAGTCTATCTGCATAGACACCCACCTACCTCACAGTCTATCTGCAGAGTCACCCACCTACCTACCTCACAGTCTATCTTCATAGACACCCACCTACCTCACAGTCTAACTGTATAGACACCTACCTACCTACCTCACAGTCTATCTGCATAGACACCCACCTACCTCGCAGTCTATCTGCATAGACACCTACCCACCTACCTCACAGTCTATCTGCATAGACACCCACCTACCTCACAGTCTATCTGCATAGACACCCACCTACCTCACAGTCTATCTGCATAGACACCCACCTATCTCACAGTCTATCTGCATAGATACCTACCTACCTCACAGTCTATCTGCATAGACACCCACCTACCTCACAGTCTATCTGCATAGACACCTACCTACCTACCTCATAGTCTATCTGCATAGACACCCACCTACCTCACAGTCTATTTGCATAGACACCTACCTACCTACCTCACAGTCTATCTGCATAGACAACCACCTACCTTGCAGTCTATCTGCATAGCCACCCACCTACCTCACAGTCTATCTGCATAGACACCCACCTACCTCACAATCTATCTGCATATATACCTACCTACCTCACAGTCTATCTGTATAGACACCCGACTACCTTGCACTCTATCTGTATAGATACCCACCTACCTCACAGTCTATCTGTATAGACACCCACCTACCTCACAGTCTATCTGTATAGACACCCACCTATCTCACAGTGTATCTGCATAGATACCTACCTACCTACCTCACAGTCTATCTGCATAGACAACCACCTACCTTGCAGTCTATCTGCATAGACACCCACCTACCTCACAGTCTATCTGCATTGACACCCACCTACCTCACAGTCTATCTGCATATATACCTACCTACCTCACAGTCTATCTGCATAGACACCCGACTACCTTGCACTCTATCTGTATAGATACCCACCTACCTCACAGTCTATCTGTATAGACACCCACCTACCTCACAGTCTATCTGTATAGACACCCACCTATCTCACAGTGTATCTGCATAGATACCTACCTACCTCACAGTCCATCTGCATACACACCTACCTGCCTACCTACCTCACGGTCTATCTGCATAGACACCTACCTACCTACCTCACAGTCCATCTGCATACACACCTACCTACTTCACAGTCGATCTGCATAGACACCTACCCACCTCGCAGTCTATCTGTATAGACACCCACCTACCTCACAGTCTATCTGTATAGACACCCACCTACCTCACAGTCTATCTGCATAGATACCTACCTACCTCACAGTCCATCTGCATACACATCTACCTACCTACCTCACAGTCCATCTGCATACACACCTACCTGCCTACCTACCTCACAGTCTATCTGCATAGACACCTACCTACCTACCTCACAGTCCATCTGCATACACACCTACCTACCTCACAGTCTATCTGTATAGACACCTACCTACCTCACAGTCTATCTGCATAGACACCTACCCACCTCGCAGTCTATCTGCATAGATACCTACCTACCTCACAGTCTATCTGTATAGACAACCACCTACCTCGCAGTCTATATGCATAGGCATCCACCTACCTCACAGTCTATCTGTATATACACCCACCTACCTCACAGTCTATCTGCATAGACATCCACCTACCTACCTCACAGTCTATCTGCATAGACACCCACCTACCTCGCAGTATATCTGTATAGACACCCACCTACCTACCTCATAGTCTATCTGCATAGACACCCACATACCTCACAGTCTATCTGCATAGATACCCACCTACCTACCTCACAGTCTATCTGCATAGACACCCACATACCTCACAGTCTATCTGCATAGATACCCACCCACCTACCTCACAGTCTATCTGCATAGACACCCACATACCTCACAGTCTATCTGCATAGATACCCACCTACCTACCTCACAGTCTATCTGCAGAGACACCCACCTACCACCTCACAGTCTATCTGTATAGACACCCACCTACCTCACAGTCTATCTGCATAGACACCCACCTACCTCAGGGTCTATCCTCATAGACACCCACCTACCTCACAGTCTATCTGCATAGACATCCACCTACCTACCTCACAGTCTATCTGCATAGACACCCACCTACCTCGCAGTCTAACTGTATAGACACCTACCTACCTACCTCACAGTCTATCTGCATAGACACCCACCTACCTCGCAGTCTATCTGCATAGACACCTACCTACCTACCTCACAGTCTATCTGCATAGACACCCACCTACCTCACAGTCTATCTGCATAGACACCCACCTACCTCACAGTCTATCTGCATAGACACCCACCTATCTCACAGTCTATCTGCATAGATACCTACCTACCTCACAGTCTATCTGCATAGACACCCACCTACCTCACAGTCTATCTGCATAGACACCTACCTACCTACCTCATAGTCTATCTGCATAGACACCCACCTACCTCACAGTCTATTTGCATAGACACCTACCTACCTACCTCACAGTCTATCTGCATAGACAACCACCTACCTTGCAGTCTATCTGCATAGCCACCCACCTACCTCACAGTCTATCTGCATAGACACCCACCTACCTCACAGTCTATCTGCATATATACCTACCTACCTCACAGTCTATCTGTATAGACACCCGACTACCTTGCACTCTATCTGTATAGATACCCACCTACCTCACAGTCTATCTGTATAGACACCCACCTACCTCACAGTCTATCTGTATAGACACCCACCTATCTCACAGTGTATCTGCATAGATACCTACCTACCTACCTCACAGTCTATCTGCATAGACAACCACCTACCTTGCAGTCTATCTGCATAGACACCCACCTACCTCACAGTCTATCTGCATTGACACCCACCTACCTCACAGTCTATCTGCATATATACCTACCTACCTCACAGTCTATCTGCATAGACACCCGACTACCTTGCACTCTATCTGTATAGATACCCACCTACCTCACAGTCTATCTGTATAGACACCCACCTACCTCACAGTCTATCTGTATAGACACCCACCTATCTCACAGTGTATCTGCATAGATACCTACCTACCTCACAGTCCATCTGCATACACACCTACCTGCCTACCTACCTCACGGTCTATCTGCATAGACACCTACCTACCTACCTCACAGTCCATCTGCATACACACCTACCTACTTCACAGTCGATCTGCATAGACACCTACCCACCTCGCAGTCTATCTGTATAGACACCCACCTACCTCACAGTCTATCTGTATAGACACCCACCTACCTCACAGTCTATCTGCATAGATACCTACCTACCTCACAGTCCATCTGCATACACATCTACCTACCTACCTCACAGTCCATCTGCATACACACCTACCTGCCTACCTACCTCACAGTCTATCTGCATAGACACCTACCTACCTACCTCACAGTCCATCTGCATACACACCTACCTACCTCACAGTCTATCTGTATAGACACCTACCTACCTCACAGTCTATCTGCATAGACACCTACCCACCTCGCAGTCTATCTGCATAGATACCTACCTACCTCACAGTCTATCTGTATAGACACCCACCTACCTCGCAGTCTATATGCATAGGCATCCACCTACCTCACAGTCTATCTGTATATACACCCACCTACCTCACAGTCTATCTGCATAGACATCCACCTACCTACCTCACAGTCTATCTGCATAGACACCCACCTACCTCGCAGTATATCTGTATAGACACCCACCTACCTACCTCATAGTCTATCTGCATAGACACCCACATACCTCACAGTCTATCTGCATAGATACCCACCTACCTACCTCACAGTCTATCTGCATAGACACCCACATACCTCACAGTCTATCTGCATAGATACCCACCCACCTACCTCACAGTCTATCTGCATAGACACCCACATACCTCACAGTCTATCTGCATAGATACCCACCTACCTACCTCACAGTCTATCTGCAGAGACACCCACCTACCACCTCACAGTCTATCTGTATAGACACCCACCTACCTCACAGTCTATCTGCATAGACACCCACCTACCTCAGGGTCTATCTGCATAGACACCCACCTACCTCACAGTCTATCTGCATAGACATCCACCTACCTACCTCACAGTCTATCTGCATAGACACCCACCTACCTCGCAGTATATCTGTATAGACACCCACCTACCTACCTCATAGTCTATCTGCATAGATACCCACATACCTCACAGTCTATCTGCATAGATACCCACCTACCTACCTCACAGTCTATCTGCATAGACACCCACATACCTCACAGTCTATCTGCATAGATACCCACCCACCTACCTCACAGTCTATCTGCATAGACACCCACATACCTCACAGTCTATCTGCATAGATACCCACCTACCTACCCCACAGTCTATCTGCAGAGACACCCACCTACCACCTCACAGTCTATCTGTATAGACACCTACCTACCTCACAGTCTATCTGTATAGACATCTACCTACCTCACAGTCTATCTGCATAGACACCTACCCACCTCGCAGTCTATCTGCATAGATACCTACCTACCTCACAGTCTATCTGTATAGACACCCACCTACCTCGCAGTCTATCTGCATAGACACCCACCTACCTCACAGTCTATCTGCATAGACACCCACCTACCTCGCAGTCTATCTGCATAGACACCCACCTACCTACCTCACAGTCTATCTGTATAGACACCCACCTACCTCACAGTCTATCTGGGGGGGGGGCTGGAGCCCACACTACTTAAGTCCTTCTGAAAGGACAGGGACAAAAGCGAAACTTCCTTTCAGCCTCTGCGCTTCCGGAACCCCCCCACGGAGGAGGGGGCGGGGCCGGGGGGGCTACGCTCACGCTGCTGGTCCCGCGCATGCACCAGCCCCCCTGTGACTGTCTTTTTTTAATATAATGGCTTTGCAGCTTGTGGTGGCAGGGCACTTTGCATTGGCATGCAATGTAGTGAGGGGCAGGGGTGGGGGCAATTATAATGCACGGGCACCCTGGCCCCCATTCTCAGGCTTTCTTGGCCCACCGCTGCATCCCCCCCAAAGAGACGAACTCTGGAATGCAGAACCCATGTGCAGGCAGTCATGTGTGTCAGAGCCATGTACCGGGGCCCCTTCCAGCACCCCTGACCTCACACCCTAAAGGTCACAGACACAAGGCCCCCATCAGCTCAAGACCCCACATGCCAACATTCTGTGACCAAAAAGATTTCAAACACAATAATGCGCATAACAATGACATCACAGGAAATACACAGCATGCATGGCTCTTCCAGGGCAACTGCTCCTGCTTAACAGTTCCTCTGCGGGTACTTCTTCGTGTCACCAATACTGCCTGGCTGTGCGGCACCATCCTTACCCTGTAATGATGTTACTGTGGCTCACACTTACCCACCTCGCAGTCTATCTGCATAGACACCCACCTACCTACCTCGCAGTCTATCTGCACAGACACCCACCTACCTCACAGTCTATCTGCATAGACACCCACCTACCTACCTCGCAGTCTATCTGCACAGACACCCACCTACCTCGCAGTCTATCTGCATAGACACCCACCTACCTACCTCACAGTCTATCTGCATAGACACTCACCTACCTTGAAGTCTATCTGTATAGACAACCACCTATCTCACAGTCTATCTGCATAGACACCCACCTACCTTACAGTCTATCTGTATAGACACCCACCTACCTCACAGTCTATCTGCATAGACACCCACCTACCTCACAGTTTATCTGCATAGACACCCACCTACCTCGCAGTCTATCTGCATAGACACCCACCTACCTATCTCACAGTCTATCTGTATAGACACCCACCTACCTCGCAGTCTATCTGTATAGACACCCACCTACCTCACAGTCTATCTGTATAGACACCCACCTACCTCACAGTCTATCTGCATAGACACCCACATACCTCACAGTCTATCTGCATAGATACCCACCTACCTACCTCACAGTCTATCTGCATAGACACCCACCTACCTCACAGTCTATCTGTATAGACACCCACCTACCTCACAGTCTATCTGCATAGACACCCACCTACCTACCTCACAGTCTATCTGCATAGACACCCACCTACCTCACAGTCTATCTGCACAGACACCCACCTACCTTGCAGTCTATCTGTATAGACAACCACCTACCTACCTCATACTCTATCTGCATAGACACCCACCTACCTCGCAGTCTATCTGCATAGACACCTACCTACCTACCTCACAGTCTATCTGCATAGACACCCACCTACCTCGCAGTCTATCTGCATAGACACCCACCTACCTATCTCACAGTCTATCTGCATAGACACCCACCTACCTTACAGTCTATCTGTATAGACACCCACCTACCTCACAGTCTATCTGTATAGACAACCACCTACCTCACAGTCTATCTGCATAGACACCCACCTACCTACCTCGCAGTCTATCTGCACAGACACCCACCTACCTTGCAGTCTATCTGTATAGACAACCACCTACCTACCTCACACTCTATCTGCATAGACACCCACCTACCTCGCAGTCTATCTGCATAGACACCTACCTACCTACCTACCTCACAGTCTATCTGCATAGACACCCACCTACCTCACAGTCTATCTGTATAGACACCCACCTACCTCACAGTCTATCTACATAGACACCCACCTACCTACCTACCTCACAGTCTATCTGCATAGACACCCACCTACCTATCTCACAGTCTATCTGCATAGACACCCGCCTACCTTACAGTCTATCTGTATAGACACCCACCTACCTCACAGTCTATCTGTATAGACAACCACCTACCTCACAGTCTATCTGCATAGACACCCACCTACCTACCTCACAGTCTATCTGCACAGACACCCACCTACCTACCTCACAGTCTATCTGCACAGACACCCACCTACCTCGCAGTCTATCTGCATAGACACCCACCTACCTACCTCACAGTCTATCTGCATAGACACCCACCTACCTCACAGTCTATCTGTATAGACACCCACCTACCTCACAGTCTATCTACATAGACACCCACCTACCTACCTACCTCACAGTCTATCTGCATAGACACCCACCTACCTCACAGTCTATCTGTATAGACACCCACCTACCTCACAGTCTATCTACATAGACACCCACCTACCTACCTACCTCACAGTCTATCTGCATAGACACCCACCTACCTACCTACCTCACAGTCTATCTGCATAGACACCCACCTACCTCACAGTCTATCTGTATAGACACCCACCTACCTCACAGTCTATCTGCATAGACACCCACCTACCTCACAGTCTATCTGCACAGACACCCACCTACCTTGCAGTCTATCTGTATAGACAACCACCTACCTACCTCATACTCTATCTGCATAGACACCCACCTACCTCGCAGTCTATCTGCATAGACACCTACCTACCTACCTCACAGTCTATCTGCATAGACACCCACCTACCTCGCAGTCTATCTGCATAGACACCCACTACCTATCTCACAGTCTATCTGCATAGACACCCACCTACCTTACAGTCTATCTGTATAGACACCCACCTACCTCACAGTCTATCTGTATAGACAACCACCTACCTCACAGTCTATCTGCATAGACACCCACCTACCTACCTCGCAGTCTATCTGCACAGACACCCACCTACCTTGCAGTCTATCTGTATAGACAACCACCTACCTACCTCACACTCTATCTGCATAGACACCCACCTACCTCGCAGTCTATCTGCATAGACACCTACCTACCTACCTACCTCACAGTCTATCTGCATAGACACCCACCTACCTCACAGTCTATCTGTATAGACACCCACCTACCTCACAGTCTATCTACATAGACACCCACCTACCTACCTACCTCACAGTCTATCTGCATAGACACCCACCTACCTATCTCACAGTCTATCTGCATAGACACCCACCTACCTTACAGTCTATCTGTATAGACAACCGCCTACCTCACAGTCTATCTGTATAGACAACCACCTACCTCACAGTCTATCTGCATAGACACCCACCTACCTACCTCACAGTCTATCTGCACAGACACCCACCTACCTACCTCACAGTCTATCTGCACAGACACCCACCTACCTCGCAGTCTATCTGCATAGACACCCACCTACCTACCTCACAGTCTATCTGCATAGACACCCACCTACCTCACAGTCTATCTGTATAGACACCCACCTACCTCACAGTCTATCTACATAGACACCCACCTACCTACCTACCTCACAGTCTATCTGCATAGACACCCACCTACCTCACAGTCTATCTGTATAGACACCCACCTACCTCACAGTCTATCTACATAGACACCCACCTACCTACCTACCTCACAGTCTATCTGCATAGACACCCACCTACCTTGCAGTCTATCTGTATAGACAACGACCTACCTCACAGTCTATCTGCATAGACACCCACCTACCTACCTCACAGTCTATCTGCACAGACACCCACCTACCTACCTCACAGTCTATCTGCACAGACACCCACCTACCTCGCAGTCTATCTGCATAGACACCCACCTACCTACCTCACAGTCTATCTGCATAGACACCTACCTACCTCACAGTCTATCTGTATAGACACCCACCTACCTCACAGTCTATCTACATAGACACCCACCTACCTACCTACCTCACAGTCTATCTGCATAGACACCCACCTACCTCACAGTCTATCTGTATAGACACCCACCTACCTCACAGTCTATCTACATAGACACCCACCTACCTACCTACCTCACAGTCTATCTGCATAGACACCCACCTACCTCACAGTCTATCTGCACAGACACCCACCTACCTTGCAGTCTATCTGTATAGACAACCACCTACCTACCTCACACTCTATCTGCATAGACACCCACCTACCTCGCAGTCTATCTGCATAGACACCTACCTACCTACCTCACAGTCTATCTGCATAGACACCCACCTACCTCGCAGTCTATCTGCATAGACACCCACCTACCTATCTCACAGTCTATCTGCATAGACACCCACCTACCTTACAGTCTATCTGTATAGACACCCACCTACCTCACAGTCTATCTGTATAGACAACCACCTACCTCACAGTCTATCTGCATAGACACCCACCTACCTACCTCGCAGTCTATCTGCACAGACACCCACCTACCTTGCAGTCTATCTGTATAGACAAGCACCTACCTACCTCACACTCTATCTGCATAGACACCCACCTACCTCGCAGTCTATCTGCATAGACACCTACCTACCTACCTACCTCACAGTCTATCTGCATAGACACCCACCTACCTCACAGTCTATCTGTATAGACACCCACCTACCTCACAGTCTATCTACATAGACACCCACCTACCTACCTACCTCACAGTCTATCTGCATAGACACCCACCTACCTATCTCACAGTCTATCTGCATAGACACCCACCTACCTTACAGTCTATCTGTATAGACACCCACCTACCTCACAGTCTATCTGTATAGACAACCACCTACCTCACAGTCTATCTGCATAGACACCCACCTACCTACCTCACAGTCTATCTGCACAGACACCCACCTACCTACCTCACAGTCTATCTGCACAGACACCCACCTACCTCGCAGTCTATCTGCATAGACACCCACCTACCTACCTCACAGTCTATCTGCATAGACACCCACCTACCTCACAGTCTATCTGTATAGACACCCACCTACCTCACAGTCTATCTACATAGACACCCACCTACCTACCTACCTCACAGTCTATCTGCATAGACACCCACCTACCTCACAGTCTATCTGTATAGACACCCACCTACCTCACAGTCTATCTACATAGACACCCACCTACCTACCTACCTCACAGTCTATCTGCATAGACTCCCACCTACCTTGCAGTCTATCTGTATAGACAACCACCTACCTCACAGTCTATCTGCATAGACACCCACCTACCTACCTCACAGTCTATCTGCACAGACACCCACCTACCTACCTCACAGTCTATCTGCACAGACACCCACCTACCTCGCAGTCTATCTGCATAGACACCCACCTACCTACCTCACAGTCTATCTGCATAGACACCCACCTACCTCACAGTCTATCTGTATAGACACCCACCTACCTCACAGTCTATCTACATAGACACCCACCTACCTACCTACCTCACAGTGTATCTGCATAGACACCCACCTACCTCACAGTCTATCTGTATAGACACCCACCTACCTCACAGTCTATCTACATAGACACCCACCTACCTACCTACCTCACAGTCTATCTGCATAGACACCCACCTACCTCACAGTCTATCTGTATAGACACCCACCTACCTCGCAGTCTATCTATATAGACACCCACCTACCTCACAGTCTATCTGCATAGACACCCACCTACCTCACAGTCTATCTGTATAGACACCCACCTACCTCACAGTCTATCTGCATAGACACCCACCTACCTACCTCACAGTCTATCTGCATAGACACCCACCTACCTCGCAGTCTATCTGTATAGACACCCACCTACCTCACAGTCTATCTGCATAGACACCCACCTACCTCACAGTCTATCTGCATAGACACCCACCTACCTACCTCAGTCTATCTGCATAGACACCCACCTACTTCGCTGTCTATCTGTATAGACACCCACCTACCTACCTCCAAGTCTATCTGCATAGACACCCACCTACCTCGCAGCCTATCTGCATAGACACCCACCTACCTCACAGTCTATCTGCATAGACACCTACCTACCTACCTCACAGTCTATCTGCATAGACACCCACCTACCTCGCAGTCTATCTGTATAGACACCCACCTACCTCACAGTCTATCTGCATAGACACCCACCTACCTCACAGTCTATCTGCATAGACACCCACCTACCTACCTGACAGTCTATCTGCATAGACACCCACCTACCTCGCTGTCTCTCTGTATAGACACCCACCTACCTACCTCACAGTCTATCTGCATAGACAACCACCTACCTCGCAGTCTATCTGTATAGACACCCACCTACCTCACAGTCTATCTGCATAGACACCCACCTACCTCACAGTCTATCTGCATAGACACCCACCTACCTACCTCACAGTCTATCTGCATAGACACCCACCTACCTCGCTGTCTATCTGTATAGACACCCACCTACCTACCTCACAGTCTATCTGCATAGACACCCACCTACCTCGCAGCCTATCTGCATAGACACCCACCTTCCTCACAGTCTATCTGCATAGACACCTACCTACCTACCTCACAGTCTATCGGCATAGACACCCACCTACCTCGCAGTCTATCTGTATAGACACCCACCTACCTCACAGTCTATCTGCATAGACACCCACCTACCTCACAGTCTATCTGCATAGACACCCATCTACCTACCTCACAGTCTATCTGCATAGACACCCACCTACCTCGCTGTCTATGTGTATAGACACCCACCTATCTACCTCACAGTCTATCTGCATAGACACCCACCTACCTCGCAGCCTATCTGTATAGACACCTACTTACCTCACAGTCTATCTGCATAGACACCCACCTACCTCACAGTCTATCTGCATAGACACCTACCTACCTACCTCACAGTCTATCTGCATAGACACCCACCTACCTCGCAGTCTATCTGCATAGACACCTACCTACCTCACAGTCTATCTGCATAGACAACTACCTACCTCGCAGTCTATCTGCATAGACACCCACCTACTTCACAGTCTATCTGCATAGATACCTACCTACCTCACAGTCTATCTGCATAGGCACCCGACTACCTTGCATTCTATCTGTATAGATACCCACGTACCTCACAGTCTATCTGTATAGACACCCACCTACCTCACAGTCTATCTGTATAGACACCCACCTATCTCACAGTCTATCTGCATAGATACCTACCTACCTACCTCACAGTCCATCTGCATACACACCTACCTGCCTACCTACCTCACAGTCTATCTGCATAGACACCTACCTACCTACCTCACAGTCCATCTGCATACACACCTACCTACTTCACAGTCTATCTGCATAGACACCTACCCACCTCGCAGTCTATCTGTATAGACACCCACCTACCTCACAGTCTATCTGTATAGACACCCACCTACCTCACAGTCTATCTGCATAGATACCCACCTACCTCACAGTCTATCTGTATACACACCTACCTGCCTACCTACCTCACAGTCTATATGCATAGATACCTACCTACCTACCTCACAGTCCATCTGCATACACACCTACCTGCCTACCTACCTCACAGTCTATCTGCATAGACACCTACCTACCTACCTCACAGTCTATCTGAATATACACCCACCTACCTCACAGTCTATCTGCATAGACACCCACCTACCTCACAGTCTATCTGCATAGACACCCACCTACCTCACAGTCTATCTGCATAGACACCTACCTACCTACCTCACAGTCTATCTGCATAGACAACCACCTACATCGCAGTCTATCTGCATAGACACCCACCTACCTCACAGTCTATCTGCATAGACACCCACCTACCTCACAGTCTATCTGCATAGACACCCACCTATCTCACAATCTATCTGCATAGATACCTACCTACCTGACAGTCTATCTGCATAGACACCCACCTACCTCACAGTCTATCTGCATAGACACCTACCTACCTACCTCATAGTCTATCTGCATAGACACCCACCTACCTCACAGTCTATCTGCATAGACACCTACCTACCTACCTCACAGTCTATCTGCAGAGACAACCACCTACCTTGCAGTCTATCTGCATAGACACCCACCTACCTCACAGTCTATCTGCATAGACACCCACCTACCTCACAGTCTATCTGCATATATACCTACCTAACTCACAGTCTATCTGCATAGACACCCGACTATCTTGCACTCTATCTGTATAGATACCCACCTACCTCACAGTCTATCTGTATAGACACCCACCTACCTCACAGTCTATCTGTATAGACACCCACCTATCTCACAGTCTATCTGCATAGGTACCTACCTACCTCACAGACCATCTGCATACACACCTACCTGCCTACCTACCTCACGGTCTATCTGCATAGACACCTACCTACCTACCACACAGTCCATCTGCATACACACCTACCTACTTCACAGTCTATCTGCATAGACACCTACCCACCTCGCAGTCTATCTGTATAGACACCCACCTACCTCACAGTCTATCTGTATAGACACCCACCTACCTCACAGTCTATCTGCATAGATACCTACCTACTTCACAGTCTATCTGCATACACACCTACCTGCCTACCTACCTCACAGTCTATCTGCATAGATACCTACCTACCTACCTCACAGTCCATCTGCATACACACCTACTTGCCTACCTACCTCACAGTCTATCTGCATAGACACCTACCTACCTACCTCACAGTCCATCTGCATACACACCTACCTACCTCACAGTCTATCTGTATAGACACCTACCTACCTCACAGGCTATCTGCATAGACACCTTCCCACCTCGCAGTCTATCTGCATAGACACCTACCTACCTCACAGTCTATCTGTATAGACACCCACCTACCTCACAGTCTATCTGTATATACACCCACCTACCTCACAGTCTATCTGCATAGACACCCACCTACCTCACAGTCTATCTGCATAGACACCCACCTACCTCGCAGTCTATCTGCATAGACACCCACCTACCTACCTCACAGTCTATCTGTATAGACACCCACCTACCTCACAGTCTATCTGGGGGGGGGCTGGAGCCCACACTACTTAAGTCCTTCTGAAAGGACAGGGACAAAAGCGAAAGTTCCTTTCAGCCTCTGCGCTTCCGGAACCCCCCCCTGCCCCCACGGAAGAGGGGGCGGGGGCGGGGGTGGGGGGGGCTACGCTCACGCTGCTGCTCCCGCGCATGCACCAGCCCCCCTTGTGACTGTCTTTTTTTAATATAATGGCTTTGCAGCTTGTGGTGGCAGGGCACTTTGCATTGGCAAGCAATGTAGTGAGGGGCAGGGGTGGGGGCAATTATAATGCACGGGCACCCTGGCCCCCATTCTCAGGCTTTCTTGGCCCACCGCTGCATCCCCCCCAAAGAGACGAACTCTGGAATGCAGAACCCATGTGCAGGCAGTCATGTGTGTCAGAGCCATGTACCGGGGCCCCTTCCAGCACCCCTGACCTCACACCCTAAAGGTCACAGACACAAGGCCCCCATCAGCTCAAGACCCCACATGCCAACATTCTGTGACCAAAAAGATTTCAAATACAATAATGCGCATAACAATGACATCACAGGAAATACACAGCATGCATGGCTCTTCCAGGGCAACTGCTCCTGCTTAACAGTGCCTCTGCGGGTACTTCTTCGTGTCACCAATACTGCCTGGCTGTGCGGCACCATCCTTACCCTGTAATGATGTTACTGTGGCTCACACTTACCCACCTCGCAGTCTATCTGCATAGACACCCACCTACCTACCTCGCAGTCTATCTGCACAGACACCCACCTACCTCACAGTCTATCTGCATAGACACCCACCTACCTACCTCGCAGTCTATCTGCACAGACACCCACCTACCTCGCAGTCTATCTGCATAGACACCCACCTACCTACCTCACAGTCTATCTGCATAGCCACTCACCTACCTTGCAGTCTATCTGTATAGACAACCACCTACCTCACAGTCTTATCTGCATAGACACCCACCTACCTACCTCACAGTCTATCTGCATAGACACCCACCTACCTCACAGTCTATCTGCATAGACACCCACCTACCTACCTCACAGTCTATCTGTATAGACACCCACCTACCTCACAGTCTATCTGCATAGACACCCACCTACCTACCTCACAGTCTATCTGCATAGACACCCACCTACCTACCTCACACTCTATCTGCATAGACACCCACCTACCTCGCAGTCTATCTGCATAGACACCTACCTACCTACCTCACAGTCTATCTGCATAGACACCCACCTACCTCGCAGTCTATCTGCATAGACACCCACCTACCTATCTCACAGTCTATCTGCATAGACACCCACCTACCTACCTCGCAGTCTATCTGCACAGACACCCACCTACCTTGCAGTCTATCTGTATAGACAACCACCTACCTACCTCACACTCTATCTGCATAGACACCCACCTACCTCACAGTCTATCTGCACAGACACCCACCTACCTCGCAGTCTATCTGCATAGACACCCACCTACCTACCTCACAGTCTATCTGCATAGACACCCACCTACCTCACAGTCTATCTGTATAGACACCCACCTACCTCACAGTCTATCTGCATAGACACCTACCTACCTACCTCACAGTCTATCTGCATAGACAACCACCTACATCGCAGTCTATCTGCATAGACACCCACCTACCTCACAGTCTATCTGCATAGACACCCACCTACCTCACAGTCTATCTGCATAGACACCCACCTACCTCACAGTCTATCTGCATAGACACCCACCTACCTACCTCGCAGTCTATCTGCACAGACACCCACCTACCTCACAGTCTATCTGCATAGACACCCACCTACCTACCTCGCAGTCTATCTGCACAGACACCCACCTACCTCGCAGTCTATCTGCATAGACACCCACCTACCTACCTCACAGTCTATCTGCATAGCCACTCACCTACCTTGCAGTCTATCTGTATAGACAACCACCTACCTCACAGTCTTATCTGCATAGACACCCACCTACCTACCTCACAGTCTATCTGCATAGACACCCACCTACCTCACAGTCTATCTGCATAGACACCCACCTACCTACCTCACAGTCTATCTGTATAGACACCCACCTACCTCACAGTCTATCTGCATAGACACCCACCTACCTACCTCACAGTCTATCTGCATAGACACCCACCTACCTACCTCACACTCTATCTGCATAGACACCCACCTACCTCGCAGTCTATCTGCATAGACACCTACCTACCTACCTCACAGTCTATCTGCATAGACACCCACCTACCTCGCAGTCTATCTGCATAGACACCCACCTACCTATCTCACAGTCTATCTGCATAGACACCCACCTACCTACCTCGCAGTCTATCTGCACAGACACCCACCTACCTTGCAGTCTATCTGTATAGACAACCACCTACCTACCTCACACTCTATCTGCATAGACACCCACCTACCTCTCAGTCTATCTGCATAGACACCTACCTACCTACCTCACAGTCTATCTGCATAGACACCCACCTACCTCGCAGTCTATCTGCATAGACACCCACCTACCTATCTCACAGTCTATCTGCATAGACACCCACCTACCTTACAGTCTATCTGTATAGATACCCACCTACCTCACAGTCTATCTGCATAGACACCCACCTACCTACCTCGCAGTCTATCTGCACAGACACCCACCTACCTTGCAGTCTATCTGTATAGACAACCACCTACCTACCTCACACTCTATCTGCATAGACACCCACCTACCTCACAGTCTATCTGCATAGACACCTACCTACCTACCTCACAGTCTATCTGCATAGACACCCACCTACCTCGCAATCTATCTGCATAGACACCCACCTACCTATCTCACAGTCTATCTGCATAGACACCCACCTACCTTACAGTCTATCTGTATAGACACCCACCTACCTCACAGTCTATCTGTATAGACAACCACCTACCTCACAGTCTATCTGCATAGACACCCACCTACCTACCTCACAGTCTATCTGCACAGACACCCACCTACCTACCTCACAGTCTATCTGCACAGACACCAACCTACCTCGCAGTCTATCTGCATAGACACCCACCTACCTACCTCACAGTCTATCTGCATAGACACCCACCTACCTCACAGTCTATCTGTATAGACACCCACCTACCTCACAGTCTATCTACATAGACACCCACCTACCTACCTACCTCACAGTCTATCTGCATAGACACCCACCTACCTCACAGTCTATCTGTATATACACCCACCTACCTCACAGTCTATCTACATAGACACCCACCTACCTACCTACCTCACAGTCTATCTGCATAGACACCCACCTACCTTGCAGTCTATCTGTATAGACAACCACCTACCTCACAGTCTATCTGCATAGACACCCACCTACCTACCTCACAGTCTATCTGCACAGACACCTACCTACCTACCTCACAGTCTATCTGCACAGACACCCACCTACCTCGCAGTCTATCTGCATAGACACCCACCTACCTACCTCACAGTCTATCTGCATAGACACCCACCTACCTCACAGTCTATCTGTATAGACACCCACCTACCTCACAGTCTATCTACATAGACACCCACCTACCTACCTACCTCACAGTCTATCTGCATAGACACCCACCTACCTCACAGTCTATCTGCATAGATACCTACCTACCTCACAGTCTATCTGCATAGGCACCCGACTACCTTGCATTCTATCTGTATAGATACCCACGTACCTCACAGTCTATCTGTATAGACACCCACCTACCTCACAGTCTATCTGTATAGACACCCACCTATCTCACAGTCTATCTGCATAGATACCTACCTACCTACCTCACAGTCCATCTGCATACACACCTACCTGCCTACCTACCTCACAGTCTATCTGCATAGACACCTACCTACCTACCTCACAGTCCATCTGCATACACACCTACCTACTTCACAGTCTATCTGCATAGACACCTACCCACCTCGCAGTCTATCTGTATAGACACCCACCTACCTCACAGTCTATCTGTATAGACACCCACCTACCTCACAGTCTATCTGCATAGATACCCACCTACCTCACAGTCTATCTGTATACACACCTACCTGCCTACCTACCTCACAGTCTATATGCATAGATACCTACCTACCTACCTCACAGTCCATCTGCATACACACCTACCTGCCTACCTACCTCACAGTCTATCTGCATAGACACCTACCTACCTACCGCACAGTCTATCTGAATATACACCCACCTACCTCACAGTCTATCTGCATAGACACCCACCTACCTCACAGTCTATCTGCATAGACACCCACCTACCTCACAGTCTATCTGCATAGACACCTACCTACCTACCTCACAGTCTATCTGCATAGACAACCACCTACATCGCAGTCTATCTGCATAGACACCCACCTACCTCACAGTCTATCTGCATAGACACCCACCTACCTCACAGTCTATCTGCATAGACACCCACCTATCTCACAATCTATCTGCATAGATACCTACCTACCTGACAGTCTATCTGCATAGACACCCACCTACCTCACAGTCTATCTGCATAGACACCTACCTACCTACCTCATAGTCTATCTGCATAGACACCCACCTACCTCACAGTCTATCTGCATAGACACCTACCTACCTACCTCACAGTCTATCTGCAGAGACAACCACCTACCTTGCAGTCTATCTGCATAGACACCCACCTACCTCACAGTCTATCTGCATAGACACCCACCTACCTCACAGTCTATCTGCATATATACCTACCTAGCTCACAGTCTATCTGCATAGACACCCGACTATCTTGCACTCTATCTGTATAGATACCCACCTACCTCACAGTCTATCTGTATAGACACCCACCTACCTCACAGTCTATCTGTATAGACACCCACCTATCTCACAGTCTATCTGCATAGATACCTACCTACCTCACAGACCATCTGCATACACACCTACCTGCCTACCTACCTCACGGTCTATCTGCATAGACACCTACCTACCTACCACACAGTCCATCTGCATACACACCTACCTACTTCACAGTCTATCTGCATAGACACCTACCCACCTCGCAGTCTATCTGTATAGACACCCACCTACCTCACAGTCTATCTGTATAGACACCCACCTACCTCACAGTCTATCTGCATAGATACCTACCTACTTCACAGTCTATCTGCATACACACCTACCTGCCTACCTACCTCACAGTCTATCTGCATAGATACCTACCTACCTACCTCACAGTCCATCTGCATACACACCTACTTGCCTACCTACCTCACAGTCTATCTGCATAGACACCTACCTACCTACCTCACAGTCCATCTGCATACACACCTACCTACCTCACAGTCTATCTGTATAGACACCTACCTACCTCACAGGCTATCTGCATAGACACCTACCCACCTCGCAGTCTATCTGCATAGACACCTACCTACCTCACAGTCTATCTGTATAGACACCCACCTACCTCACAGTCTATCTGTATATACACCCACCTACCTCACAGTCTATCTGCATAGACACCCACCTACCTCACAGTCTATCTGCATAGACACCCACCTACCTCGCAGTCTATCTGCATAGACACCCACCTACCTACCTCACAGTCTATCTGTATAGACACCCACCTACCTCACAGTCTATCTGGGGGGGGGGCTGGAGCCCACACTACTTAAGTCCTTCTGAAAGGACAGGGACAAAAGCGAAAGTTCCTTTCAGCCTCTGCGCTTCCGGAACCCCCCCCTGCCCCCACGGAAGAGGGGGCGGGGGCAGGGGTGGGGGGGGCTACGCTCACGCTGCTGCTCCCGCGCATGCACCAGCCCCCCTTGTGACTGTCTTTTTTTAATATAATGGCTTTGCAGCTTGTGGTGGCAGGGCACTTTGCATTGGCAAGCAATGTAGTGAGGGGCAGGGGTGGGGGCAATTATAATGCACGGGCACCCTGGCCCCCATTCTCAGGCTTTCTTGGCCCACCGCTGCATCCCCCCCAAAGAGACGAACTCTGGAATGCAGAACCCATGTGCAGGCAGTCATGTGTGTCAGAGCCATGTACCGGGGCCCCTTCCAGCACCCCTGACCTCACACCCTAAAGGTCACAGACACAAGGCCCCCATCAGCTCAAGACCCCACATGCCAACATTCTGTGACCAAAAAGATTTCAAATACAATAATGCGCATAACAATGACATCACAGGAAATACACAGCATGCATGGCTCTTCCAGGGCAACTGCTCCTGCTTAACAGTTCCTCTGCGGGTACTTCTTCGTGTCACCAATACTGCCTGGCTGTGCGGCACCATCTTTACCCTGTAATGATGTTACTGTGGCTCACACTTACCCACCTCGCAGTCTATCTGCATAGACACCCACCTACCTACCTCGCAGTCTATCTGCACAGACACCCACCTACCTCACAGTCTATCTGCATAGACACCCACCTACCTACCTCGCAGTCTATCTGCACAGACACCCACCTACCTCGCAGTCTATCTGCATAGACACCCACCTACCTACCTCACAGTCTATCTGCATAGCCACTCACCTACCTTGCAGTCTATCTGTATAGACAACCACCTACCTCACAGTCTTATCTGCATAGACACCCACCTACCTACCTCACAGTCTATCTGCATAGACACCCACCTACCTCACAGTCTATCTGCATAGACACCCACCTACCTACCTCACAGTCTATCTGTATAGACACCCACCTACCTCACAGTCTATCTGCATAGACACCCACCTACCTACCTCACAGTCTATCTGCATAGAAACCCACCTACCTACCTCACACTCTATCTGCATAGACACCCACCTACCTCGCAGTCTATCTGCATAGACACCTACCTACCTACCTCACAGTCTATCTGCATAGACACCCACCTACCTCGCAGTCTATCTGCATAGACACCCACCTACCTATCTCACAGTCTATCTGCATAGACACCCACCTACCTACCTCGCAGTCTATCTGCACAGACACCCACCTACCTTGCAGTCTATCTGTATAGACAACCACCTACCTACCTCACACTCTATCTGCATAGACACCCACCTACCTCTCAGTCTATCTGCATAGACACCTACCTACCTACCTCACAGTCTATCTGCATAGACACACACCTACCTCGCAGTCTATCTGCATAGACACCCACCTACCTATCTCACAGTCTATCTGCATAGACACCCACCTACCTTACAGTCTATCTGTATAGATACCCACCTACCTCACAGTCTATCTGCATAGACACCCACCTACCTACCTCGCAGTCTATCTGCACAGACACCCACCTACCTTGCAGTCTATCTGTATAGACAACCACCTACCTACCTCACACTCTATCTGCATAGACACCCACCTACCTCACAGTCTATCTGCATAGACACCTACCTACCTACCTCACAGTCTATCTGCATAGACACCCACCTACCTCGCAATCTATCTGCATAGACACCCACCTACCTATCTCACAGTCTATCTGCATAGACACCCACCTACCTTACAGTCTATCTGTATAGACACCCACCTACCTCACAGTCAATCTGTATAGACAACCACCTACCTCACAGTCTATCTGCATAGACACCCACCTACCTACCTCACAGTCTATCTGCACAGACACCCACCTACCTACCTCACAGTCTATCTGCACAGACACCAACCTACCTCGCAGTCTATCTGCATAGACACCCACCTACCTCCCTCACAGTCTATCTGCATAGACACCCACCTACCTCACAGTCTATCTGTATAGACACCCACCTACCTCACAGTCTATCTACATAGACACCCACCTACCTACCTACCTCACAGTCTATCTGCATAGACACCCACCTACCTCACAGTCTATCTGTATAGACACCCACCTACCTCACAGTCTATCTACATAGACACCCACCTACCTACCTACCTCACAGTCTATCTGCATAGACACCCACCTACCTTGCAGTCTATCTGTATAGACAACCACCTACCTCACAGTCTATCTGCATAGACACCCACCTACCTACCTCACAGTCTATCTGCACAGACACCTACCTACCTACCTCACAGTCTATCTGCACAGACACCCACCTACCTCGCAGTCTATCTGCATAGACACCCACCTACCTACCTCACAGTCTATCTGCATAGACACCCACCTACCTCACAGTCTATCTGTATAGACACCCACCTACCTCACAGTCTATCTACATAGACACCCACCTACCTACCTACCTCACAGTCTATCTGCATAGACACCCACCTACCTCACAGTCTATCTGTATAGACACCCACCTACCTCACAGTCTATCTACATAGACACCCACCTACCTACCTACCTCACAGTCTATCTGCATAGACACCCACCTACCTCACAGTCTATCTGTATAGACACCCACCTACCTCGCAGTCTATCTGTATAGACACCCACCTACCTCACAGTCTATCTGCATAGACACCCACCTACCTCACAGTCTATCTGCATAGACACCCACCTACCTCACAGTCTATCTGCATAGACACCCACCTACCTACCTCAGTCTATCTGCATAGACACCCACCTACTTCGCTGTCTATCTGTATAGACACCCACCTACCTCACAGTCTATCTGCATAGACACCTACCTACCTACCTCACAGTCTATCTGCATAGACACCCACCTACCTCGCAGTCTATCTGTATAGACACCCACCTACCTCACAGTCTATCTGCATAGACACCCACCTACCTCACAGTCTATCTGAATAGACACCCACCTACCTACCTCACAGTCTATCTGCATAGACACCCACCTACCTCGCTGTCTATCTGTATAGACACCCACCTACCTACCTCACAGTCTATCTGCATAGACAACCACCTACCTCGCAGTCTATCTGTATAGACACCCACCTACCTCACAGTCTATCTGCATAGACACCCACCTACCTCCCAGTCTATCTGCATAGACACCCACCTACCTACCTCACAGTCTATCTGCATAGACACCCACCTACCTCGCTGTCTATCTGTATAGACACCCACCTACCTACCTCACAGTCTATCTGCATAGACACCCACCTACCTCACAGCCTATCTGCATAGACACCCACCTTCCTCACAGTCTATCTGCATAGACACCCACCTACCTCGCAGTCTATCTGTATAGACACCCACCTACCTCACAGTCTATCTGCATAGACACCCACCTACCTCGCAGTCTATCTGTATAGACACCCACCTACCTCACAGTCTATCTGCATAGACACCCATCTACCTACCTCACAGTCTATCTGCATAGACACCCACCTACCTCGCTGTCTATGTGTATAGACACCCACCTACCTACCTCACAGTCTATCTGCATAGACACCCACCTACCTCGCAGCCTATCTGTATAGACACCTACCTACCTCACAGTCTATCTGCATAGACACCCACCTACCTCACAGTCTATCTGCATAGACACCTACCTACCTACCTCACAGTCTATCTGCATAGACACCCACCTACCTCGCAGTCTATCTGCATAGACACCCACCTACCTCACGGTCTATCTGCATAGACACCTACCTACCTACCTCACAGTCTATCTGCATAGACACCCACCTACTTCACAGTCTATCTGCATAGATACCTACCTACCTCACAGTCTATCTGCATAGGCACCCGACTACCTTGCATTCTATCTGTATAGATACCCACGTACCTCACAGTCTATCTGTATAGACACCCACCTACCTCACAGTCTATCTGTATAGACACCCACCTATCTCACAGTCTATCTGCATAGATACCTACCTACCTACCTCACAGTCCATCTGCATACACACCTACCTGCCTACCTACCTCACAGTCTATCTGCATAGACACCTACCTACCTACCTCACAGTCCATCTGCATACACACCTACCTACTTCACAGTCTATCTGCATAGACACCTACCCACCTCGCAGTCTATCTGTATAGACACCCACCTACCTCACAGTCTATCTGTATAGACACCCACCTACCTCACAGTCTATCTGCATAGATACCCACCTACCTCACAGTCTATCTGTATACACACCTACCTGCCTACCTACCTCACAGTCTATCTGCATAGATACCTACCTACCTCACAGTCCATCTGCATACACACCTACCTGCCTACCTACCTCACAGTCTATCTGCATAGACACCTACCTACCTACCTCACAGTCTATCTGAATATACACCCACCTACCTCACAGTCTATCTGCATAGACACCCACCTACCTCACAGTCTATCTGCAGAGTCACCCACCTACCTACCTCACAGTCTATCTGCATAGACACCTACCTACCTACCTACCTCACAGTCTATCTGCATAGACAACCACCTACATCGCAGTCTATCTGCATAGACACCCACCTACCTCACAGTCTATCTGCATAGACACCCACCTATCTCACAATCTATCTGCATAGATACCTACCTACCTGACAGTCTAACTGCATAGACACCAACCTACCTCACAGTCTATCTGCATAGACACCTACCTACCTACCTCATAGTCTATCTGCATAGACACCCACCTACCTCACAGTCTATCTGCATAGACACCTACCTACCTACCTCACAGTCTATCTGCATACACAACCACCTACCTTGCAGTCTATCTGCATAGAAACCCACCTACCTCACAGTCTATCTGCATAGACACCCACCTACCTCACAGTCTATCTGCATATATACCTACCTACCTCACAGACTATCTGCATAGACACCCGACTACCTTGCACTCTATCTGTATAGATACCCACCTACCTCACAGTCTATCTGTATAGACACCCACCTACCTCACAGTCTATCTGTATAGACACCCACCTACCTCACAGTCCATCTGCATACACACCTACCTGCCTACCTACCTCACGGTCTATCTGCATAGACACCTACCTACCTACCACACAGTCCATCTGCATACACACCTACCTACTTCACAGTCTATCTGCATAGACACCTACCCACCTCGCATTCTATCTGTATAGACACCCACCTACTTCACAGTCTATCTGTCTAGACACCCACCTACCTCACAGTCTATCTGCATAGATACCTACCTACCTCACAGTCCATCTGCATACACACCTACCTGCCTACCTACCTCACAGTCTATCTGCATAGATACCTACCTACCTACCTCACAGTCCATCTGCATACACACCTACTTGCCTACCTACCTCACAGTCTATCTGCATAGACACCTACCTACCTACCTCACAGTCCATCTGCATACACACCTACCTACCTCACAGTCTATCTGTATAGACACCTACCTACCTCACAGGCTATCTGCATAGACACCTACCCACCTCGCAGTCTATCTGCATAGACACCTACCTACCTCACAGTCTATCTGTATAGACACCCACCTACCTCACAGTCTATCTGTATATACACCCACCTACCTCACAGTCTATCTGCATAGACACCCACCTACCTCACAGTCTATCTGCATAGACACCCACCTACCTCGCAGTCTATCTGCATAGACACCCACCTACCTACCTCACAGTCTATCTGTATAGACACCCACCTACCTCACAGTCTATCTGGGGGGGGGGGGGGCTGGAGCCCACACTACTTAAGTCCTTCTGAAAGGACAGGGACAAAAGCGAAAATTCCTTTCAGCCTCTGCGCTTCCGGAACCCCCCCCCCTGCCCCCACGGAAGAGGGGGCGGGGGCGGGGGTGGGGGGGCTACGCTCACGCTGCTGGTCCCGCGCATGCACCAGCCCCCCTTGTGACTGTCTTTTTTTAATATAATGGCTTTGCAGCTTGTGGTGGCAGGGCACTTTGCATTGGCATGCAATGTAGTGAGGGGCAGGGGTGGGGGCAATTATAATGCACGGGCACCCTGGCCCCCATTCTCAGGCTTTCTTGGCCCACCGCTGCATCCCCCCCAAAGAGACGAACTCTGGAATGCAGAACCCATGTGCAGGCAGTCATGTGTGTCAGAGCCATGTACCGGGGCCCCTTCCAGCACCCCTGACCTCACACCCTAAAGGTCACAGACACAAGGCCCCCATCAGCTCAAGACCCCACATGCCAACATTCTGTGACCAAAAAGATTTCAAATACAATAATGCGCATAACAATGACATCACAGGAAATACACAGCATGCATGGCTCTTCCAGGGCAACTGCTCCTGCTTAACAGTTCCTCTGCGGGTACTTCTTCGTGTCACCAATACTGCCTGGCTGTGCGGCACCATCTTTACCCTGTAATGATGTTACTGTGGCTCACACTTACCCACCTCGCAGTCTATCTGCATAGACACCCACCTACCTACCTCGCAGTCTATCTGCACAGACACCCACCTACCTCACAGTCTATCTGCATAGACACCCACCTACCTACCTCGCAGTCTATCTGCACAGACACCCACCTACCTCGCAGTCTATCTGCATAGACACCCACCTACCTACCTCACAGTCTATCTGCATAGCCACTCACCTACCTTGCAGTCTATCTGTATAGACAACCACCTACCTCACAGTCTTATCTGCATAGACACCCACCTACCTACCTCACAGTCTATCTGCATAGACACCCACCTACCTCACAGTCTATCTGCATAGACACCCACCTACCTACCTCACAGTCTATCTGTATAGACACCCACCTACCTCACAGTCTATCTGCATAGACACCCACCTACCTACCTCACAGTCTATCTGCATAGACACCCACCTACCTACCTCACACTCTATCTGCATAGACACCCACCTACCTCGCAGTCTATCTGCATAGACACCTACCTACCTACCTCACAGTCTATCTGCATAGACACCCACCTACCTCGCAGTCTATCTGCATAGACACCCACCTACCTATCTCACAGTCTATCTGCATAGACACCCACCTACCTACCTCGCAGTCTATCTGCACAGACACCCACCTACCTTGCAGTCTATCTGTATAGACAACCACCTACCTACCTCACACTCTATCTGCATAGACACCCACCTACCTCTCAGTCTATCTGCATAGACACCTACCTACCTACCTCACAGTCTATCTGCATAGACACCCACCTACCTCGCAGTCTATCTGCATAGACACCCACCTACCTATCTCACAGTCTATCTGCATAGACACCCACCTACCTTACAGTCTATCTGTATAGATACCCACCTACCTCACAGTCTATCTGCATAGACACCCACCTACCTACCTCGCAGTCTATCTGCACAGACACCCACCTACCTTGCAGTCTATCTGTATAGACAACCACCTACCTACCTCACACTCTATCTGCATAGACACCCACCTACCTCACAGTCTATCTGCATAGACACCTACCTACCTACCTCACAGTCTATATGCATAGACACCCACCTACCTCGCAATCTATCTGCATAGACACCCACCTACCTATCTCACAGTCTATCTGCATAGACACCCACCTACCTTACAGTCTATCTGTATAGACACCCACCTACCTCACAGTCTATCTGTATAGACAACCACCTACCTCACAGTCTATCTGCATAGACACCCACCTACCTACCTCACAGTCTATCTGCACAGACACCCACCTACCTACCTCACAGTCTATCTGCACAGACACCAACCTACCTCGCAGTCTATCTGCATAGACACCCACCTACCTACCTCACAGTCTATCTGCATAGACACCCACCTACCTCACAGTCTATCTGTATAGACACCCACCTACCTCACAGTCTATCTACATAGACACCCACCTACCTACCTACCTCACAGTCTATCTGCATAGACACCCACCTACCTCACAGTCTATCTGTATAGACACCCACCTACCTCACAGTCTATCTACATAGACACCCACCTACCTACCTACCTCACAGTCTATCTGCATAGACACCCACCTACCTTGCAGTCTATCTGTATAGACAACCACCTACCTCACAGTCTATCTGCATAGACACCCACCTACCTACCTCACAGTCTATCTGCACAGACACCTACCTACCTACCTCACAGTCTATCTGCACAGACACCCACCTACCTCGCAGTCTATCTGCATAGACACCCACCTACCTACCTCACAGTCTATCTGCATAGACACCCACCTACCTCACAGTCTATCTGTATAGACACCCACCTACCTCACAGTCTATCTACATAGACACCCACCTACCTACCTACCTCACAGTCTATCTGCATAGACACCCACCTACCTCACAGTCTATCTGTATAGACACCCACCTACCTCACAGTCTATCTACATAGACACCCACCTACCTACCTACCTCACAGTCTATCTGCATAGACACCCACCTACCTCACAGTCTATCTGTATAGACACCCACCTACCTCGCAGTCTATATGTATAGACACCCACCTACCTCACAGTCTATCTGCATAGACACCCACCTACCTCACAGTCTATCTGCATAGACACCCACCTACCTCACAGTCTATCTGCATAGACACCCACCTACCTACCTCAGTCTATCTGCATAGACACCCACCTACTTCCCTGTCTATCTGTATAGACACCCACCTACCTCACAGTCTATCTGCATAGACACCTACCTACCTACCTCACAGTCTATCTGCATAGACACCCACCTACCTCGCAGTCTATCTGTATAGACACCCACCTACCTCACAGTCTATCTGCATAGACACCCACCTACCTCACAGTCTATCTGAATAGACACCCACCTACCTACCTCACAGTCTATCTGCATAGACACCCACCTACCTCGCTGTCTATCTGTATAGACACCCACCTACCTACCTCACAGTCTATCTGCATAGACAACCACCTACCTCGCAGTCTATCTGTATAGACACCCACCTACCTCACAGTCTATCTGCATAGACACCCACCTACCTCCCAGTCTATCTGCATAGACACCCACCTACCTACCTCACAGTCTATCTGCATAGACACCCACCTACCTCGCAGCCTATCTGTATAGACACCTACCTACCTCACAGTCTATCTGCATAGACACCCACCTACCTCACAGTCTATCTGCATAGACACCTACCTACCTACCTCACAGTCTATCTGCATAGACACCCACCTACCTCGCAGTCTATCTGCATAGACACCCACCTACCTCACAGTCTATCTGCATAGACACCTACCTACCTACCTCACAGTCTATCTGCATAGACACCCACCTACTTCACAGTCTATCTGCATAGATACCTACCTACCTCACAGTCTATCTGCATAGGCACCCGACTACCTTGCATTCTATCTGTATAGATACCCACGTACCTCACAGTCTATCTGTATAGACACCCACCTACCTCACAGTCTATCTGTATAGACACCCACCTATCTCACAGTCTATCTGCATAGATACCTACCTACCTACCTCACAGTCGATCTGCATACACACCTACCTGCCTACCTACCTCACAGTCTATCTGCATAGACACCTACCTACCTACCTCACAGTCCATCTGCATACACACCTACCTACTTCACAGTCTATCTGCATAGACACCTACCCACCTCGCAGTCTATCTGTATAGACACCCACCTACCTCACAGTCTATCTGTATAGACACCCACCTACCTCACAGTCTATCTGCATAGATACCCACCTACCTCACAGTCTATCTGTATACACACCTACCTGCCTACCTACCTCACAGTCTATCTGCATAGATACCTACCTACCTCACAGTCCATCTGCATACACACCTACCTGCCTACCTACCTCACAGTCTATCTGCATAGACACCTACCTACCTACCTCACAGTCTATCTGAATATACACCCACCTACCTCACAGTCTATCTGCATAGACACCCACCTACCTCACAGTCTATCTGCAGAGTCACCCACCTACCTACCTCACAGTCTATCTGCATAGACACCTACCTACCTACCTACCTCACAGTCTATCTGCATAGACAACCACCTACATCGCAGTCTATCTGCATAGACACCCACCTACCTCACAGTCTATCTGCATAGACACCCACCTATCTCACAATCTATCTGCATAGATACCTACCTACCTGACAGTCTAACTGCATAGACACCAACCTACCTCACAGTCTATCTGCATAGACACCTACCTACCTACCTCATAGTCTATCTGCATAGACACCCACCTACCTCACAGTCTATCTGCATAGACACCTACCTACCTACCTCACAGTCTATCTGCATAGACAACCACCTACCTTGCAGTCTATCTGCATAGACACCCACCTACCTCACAGTCTATCTGCATAGACACCCACCTACCTCACAGTCTATCTGCATATATACCTACCTACCTCACAGACTATCTGCATAGACACCCGACTACCTTGCACTCTATCTGTATAGATACCCACCTACCTCACAGTCTATCTCTATAGACACCCACCTACCTCACAGTCTATCTGTATAGACACCCACCTATCTCACAGTCTATCTGCATAGATACCTACCTACCTCACAGTCCATCTGCATACACACCTACCTGCCTACCTACCTCACGGTCTATCTGCATAGACACCTACCTACCTACCACACAGTCCATCTGCATACACACCTACCTACTTCACAGTCTATCTGCATAGACACCTACCCACCTCGCATTCTATCTGTATAGACACCCACCTACTTCACAGTCTATCTGTATAGACACCCACCTACCTCACAGTCTATCTGCATAGATACCTACCTACCTCACAGTCCATCTGCATACACACCTACCTGCCTACCTACCTCACAGTCTATCTGCATAGATACCTACCTACCTACCTCACAGTCCATCTGCATACACACCTACTTGCCTACCTACCTCACAGTCTATCTGCATAGACACCTACCTACCTACCTCACAGTCCATCTGCATACACACCTACCTACCTCACAGTCTATCTGTATAGACACCTACCTACCTCACAGGCTATCTGCATAGACACCTACCCACCTCGCAGTCTATCTGCATAGACACCTACCTACCTCACAGTCTATCTGTATAGACACCCACCTACCTCACAGTCTATCTGTATATACACCCACCTACCTCACAGTCTATCTGCATAGACACCCACCTACCTCACAGTCTATCTGCATAGACACCCACCTACCTCGCAGTCTATCTGCATAGACACCCACCTACCTACCTCACAGTCTATCTGTATAGACACCCACCTACCTCACAGTCTATCTGGGGGGGGGGGGCTGGAGCCCACACTACTTAAGTCCTTCTGAAAGGACAGGGACAAAAGCGAAAATTCCTTTCAGCCTCTGCGCTTCCGGAACCCCCCCCCTGCCCCCACGGAAGAGGGGGCGGGGGCGGGGGTGGGGGGGCTACGCTCACGCTGCTGGTCCCGCGCATGCACCAGCCCCCCTTGTGACTGTCTTTTTTTAATATAATGGCTTTGCAGCTTGTGGTGGCAGGGCACTTTGCATTGGCATGCAATGTAGTGAGGGGCAGGGGTGGGGGCAATTATAATGCACGGGCACCCTGGCCCCCATTCTCAGGCTTTCTTGGCCCACCGCTGCATCCCCCCCAAAGAGACGAACTCTGGAATGCAGAACCCATGTGCAGGCAGTCATGTGTGTCAGAGCCATGTACCGGGGCCCCTTCCAGCACCCCTGACCTCACACCCTAAAGGTCACAGACACAAGGCCCCCATCAGCTCAAGACCCCACATGCCAACATTCTGTGACCAAAAAGATTTCAAACACAATAATGCGCATAACAATGACATCACAGGAAATACACAGCATGCATGGCTCTTCCAGGGCAACTGCTCCTGCTTAACAGTTCCTCTGCGGGTACTTCTTCGTGTCACCAATACTGCCTGGCTGTGCGGCACCATCCTTACCCTGTAATGATGTTACTGTGGCTCACACTTACCCACCTCGCAGTCTATCTGCATAGACACCCACCTACCTACCTCGCAGTCTATCTGCACAGACACCCACCTACCTCACAGTCTATCTGCATAGACACCCACCTACCTACCTCGCAGTCTATCTGCACAGACACCCACCTACCTCGCAGTCTATCTGCATAGACACCCACCTACCTACCTCACAGTCTATCTGCATAGACACTCACCTACCTTGCAGTCTATCTGTATAGACAACCACCTACCTCACAGTCTATCTGCATAGACACCCACCTACCTACCTCACAGTCTATCTGCATAGACACCCACCTACCTCACAGTCTATCTGTATAGACACCCACCTACCTCACAGTCTATCTGTATAGACACCCACCTACCTATCTCACAGTCTATCTGGATAGACACCCACCTACCTTACAGTCTATCTGTATAGACACCCACCTACCTCACAGTCTATCTGCATAGACACCCACCTACCTCACAGTTTATCTGCATAGACACCCACCTACCTCGCAGTCTATCTGCATAGACACCCACCTACCTATCTCACAGTCTATCTGTATAGACACCCACCTACCTCGCAGTCTATCTGTATAGACACCCACCTACCTCACAGTCTATCTGCATAGACACCCACATACCTCACAGTCTATCTGCATAGATACCCACCTACCTACCTCACAGTCTATCTGCAGAGACACCCACCTACCTCACAGTCTATCTGTATAGACACCCACCTACCTCACGGTCTATCTGCATAGACACCCACCTACCTCACAGTCTATCTGCATAGACACCCACCTACCTACCTCACAGTCTATCTGCATAGACACCCACCTACCTCGCACTATATCTGTATAGACACCCATCTACATACCTCACAGTCTATCTGCATAGACACCCACATACCTCACAGTCTATCTGCATAGACACCCACCTACCTACCTCACAGTCTATCTGCAGAGACACCCACCTACCTCACAGTCTATCTGCACAGACACCCACCTACCTCACAGTCTATCTGCATAGACACCCACATACCTCACAGTCTATCTGCATAGATACCCACCTACCTACCTCACAGTCTATCTGCAGAGACACCCACCTACCTCACAGTCTATCTGTATAGACACCCACCTACCTCACAGTCTATCTGCATAGACACCCACCTACCTCACAGTCTATCTGCATAGACACCCACCTACCTACCTCACAGTCTATCTGCATAGACACTTACCTACCTCACAGTCTATCTGCATAGACACCCACCTACCTCGCAGTCTATCTGTATAGACACCCACCTACCTCGCAGTCTATCTGTATAGACACCCACCTACCTCACAGTCTATCTGCATAGACACCCACCTACCGCGCAGTCTATCTGTATAGACACCCACCTACCTCGCAGTCTATCTGCATAGACACCCACCTACCTCGCAGTCTATCTGTATAGACACCCACCTACCTCACAGTCTATCTGTATAGACACCCACCTACCTCACAGTCTATCTGCATAGACACCTACCCACCTCGCAGTCTATCTGTATAGACACCCACCTACCTCACAGTCTAGCTGCATAGATACCTACCTACCTCACAGACCATCTGCATACACACCTACCTGCCTACCTACCTCACAGTCTAACTACATAGATACCTACCTACCTACCTACCTCACAGTCCATCTGCATACACACCTACCTGCCTACCTACCTCACAGTCTATCTGCATGGACACCTACCTACCTACCTCACAGTCCATCTGCATACACACCTACCTACCTCACAGTCTATCTGTATAGACACCTACCTACCTCACAGTCTATCTGTATAGACACCCACCTACCTCACAGTCTATCTGTATAGACACCCACCTACCTCACAGTCTATCTGTATAGACCTTTGCCTGTACCGTTACAGACCCTTGTTAATCAGAACCTAGACATACTCCAACTCTGGCAGACCCTGCCTATGGCACTACTGCACCAATCCTGGCCAAAATCCCGCAATGGCATACCCAACGCTCACCAACAAAAGGGAGTCGGACCCTATCTATGGCCACATTGTTGCCATGTTCAGACAGTATCAAACCTACTACCTTCCTACCTGCCTTTGAGCAACGTGGTACTAAATCCAAGACACTGACGGCACACAGACCAAACACAGACCATCTACCAATGCCTGACCAAGGGTTAAAACACTATTCCATCAAACCCAAACCTAACTTACCTTGCCCAACTGCAACCAGAAATCGCAGACTTGGCCACAGACTCCCTAAAGGATGTCGCCTAGCAAACAATAGCCCCCATTAAACTATGATCAAACCAGCAACCATCCAGAATAGTGACAACACATCCAACAAGTCACCCTCTAAAACAAGCCCTCCTGGCAAAAACCTCAAAGCTACCAAACTGGCTCCGGAAAACATAACAACCACCATCAAAGGAGGTCTTATTAATGCCAGATAATGAACAGCCCATGCGCTTGATATTGACCTCACACTGACCAACGACCTTGACGTCCTAGCCATTACAGCGATGTGGCTCCAACCTACATCTGGTCCACTACTCTCACTAGCTATCCCAGACCAGTACACCATTATCAAGCAAGATAGAAATTCAGCCAAAGTTGGTGGTGTTGCTATCATTGCAAACACTTCCTTGGGCCTTAGGCCAGTCCCTGTCCTAATCGTCACCTCAGGAGAACTCCTCTCAATGAAACTACCCTTATCTCCAACACAGACTATAACAACTGACCTGGTTTATAGATCTCCCGGCCCTCTATCCTCCTTCGAGGAAGCCATATTGTTACTGCTCACAACCAACTCCAAGCCAGGGTCACAAATCCTGCTCCTAGGAGACTTTAACCTAGGACTGTATGACACTAAAGATCACAATGCCCTACCCATCAGCAATAGTATCGCCGAACTAGGATTCACACAACGGGTCTCACAACCGACCCACAACAAAGGCAGACAGTTAGACTGGATCGCAGACACTAACTGCAATATTAACATTCTATCGGACCAGTCGTGCGCATGGACAGATCATCATGCCTCCTCTTCCCCTTACAAAAGAGCATTATCTTAACCCTGACAAACAAATAACACCACACAGACTAGCCAGAAACATGCAGAATGTAACAGCGCACAAGCTACTCCCACTTCTTCAACCTCTCACAAACTCTTCCACTGCTAATGAGCCCAAAGATGACCCTTCTCATCTTGTGGACCTCTACAATGCGACTATACTTGATACCATCAACAAGATTGCCCCTCAAAAACTGCGCAAAGCCAAACCTCACATCCACATGAACATTTGGTTCACCCCTCACCTAAGAACCTTGAGAGAAAATAAAAGAGCTGCTGAAACAATTTGGAAAAACCTCCCCTCAACAGCAAACAAAGAAAACTTCACAACAGCCTCCTCCACCTATAAGACTGCGATCTTCCTAGCAAAATGTGACTCCTACAATGACCGGATCCACAAGGCTAAATCTAACACTAAAGAATTATTTAACATACTTAGAGAGCTAGAAACTCCCACGGCACCTCCTGCGCCAAAGACACCACCTGGTGTCACAACATTCAAAAAACTCTATCTGACAAAATCTTGATCCTCCAAAAGAAAGTTGAAACCAAAAAAAACTAGCCTAGTCAATAACCTACCCCAACCCACAACCCAAACTCCTCCACTACAGCATTCTGATCTATTCCAATTCTCCCCCCTCTGCATCAAGGAAGTTGAGGAGATTATCTGACCACTGACAACTGCTTTACCTTAGCTATTCTTAGAGAGGCACAGCTACACCCTACTGATGAGGTTCAACCAGACTGAAACACGTGTCTGGGGTTGCTGTTGGTACTCTTGTTCAGAGGAAAATTGCTTAGCATTTTGGTGCTGGACTGCCCCAGGGTAGGACAAAGACTGATATGTTTGGGATATTTCTTCTCTGTGAAAGATAGCGAGCTAAAGACTCTGGGTAAGGCTCTTGTAACCAGGACTCATGTCTGGCAGAGAGTCTCCCAGGACCCCCCTTGTTATCTGCATATTTCAAGTAACTTTGGGTCTCACCCTAAGTTACTAGGGGAATCCAGACGTGGACCCCTTGCTCACTATTCTTAGAGAGGCACAGCTACACCCTACTGATGAGGTTCAACCAGACTGAAACACGTGTCTGGGGTTGCTGTTGGTACTCTTGTTCAGATGGGAATTGCCTAGCATTTCGGTGCTGGACTGCCCCAGGGCAGGAGAAAGACTGATATGTTTGGGATATTTCTTCTCTGTGAAAGATAGTGAGCTAAAGACTCTGGGTAAAGCTCTTGTAACCAGGACTCATGTCTGGCAGAGAGTCTCCCAGGACCCCCCTTGTTATCTGCATATTTCAAGTAACTTTGGGTTTCACCCTAAATTACTAGGGGAATCCAGACGTGGACCCCTTGCTCACTGTTCTTAGAGAGGCACAGTTACACCCTACCGATGAGGTTCAACCACACTGAAACACGTGTCTGGGGTTGCTGTTGGTACTCTTGTTCAGAGGAAAATTGCCTAGCATTTCGGTGCTGGACTGCCCCAGGGCAGGACAAAGACTGATATGTTTGGGATATTTCTTCTCTGTGAAAGATAGCGAGCTAAAGACTCTGGGTAAGGCTCTTGTAACCAGGACTCATGTCTGGCAGAGAGTCTCCCAGGACCCCCCTTGTTATCTGCATATTTCAAGTAACTTTGGGTCTCACCCTAAGTTACTAGGGGAATCCAGACGTGGACCCCTTGCTCACTATTCTTAGAGAGGCACAGCTACACCCTACTGATGAGGTTCAACCAGACTGAAACACGTGTCTGGGGTTGCTGTTGGTACTCTTGTTCAGAGGAGAATTGCCTAGCATTTCGGTGCTGGACTGCCCCAGGGCAGGAGAAAGACTGATATGTTTGGGATATTTCTTCTCTGTGAAAGATAGTGAGCTAAAGACTCTGGGTAAGGCTCTTGTAACCAGGACTCATGTCTGGCAGAGGGACTCCCAGGACCCCCCTTGTTATCTGCAAGGTGTACTGGGGGACCTTCAATAAATATTTCCTGCGCATACAGTACACAGGATAAAAAACAGCCCACTCAGCGACGTCGGCTGGAGCACTCTATGGGGCACTAAAAAGTGCACACACAGGTAACACACAATGTCACTATTATATGAGATAATGTACAGTACCTGTGTGCAGTTTTTACACCAATGCAGGACGGTACGACCAACGGCTTATTATGCCCATTTCCTTACTCTAGGGAATTTGGACAAGCTGACTCCCTGCATGTTTAACCCGACTGCCCGGGGCCACTAAGCTCTACTAGCATACGGCTCCCCATGAGAAAGCACTACAGGGGCAGCCCGAGATGAGAGCAGTACCCCAAGGGGGCGTTTTCTTGTGAAGAACACTTCCAGGATTCCTGGGGTGAGTCGATTTGGAATCCCTTGCACCTCACCACGGTTGGTTTGAGATAGTAAATGATTCCCAACTTCCCTTTGCCCACAAAACTAAGTGTTCATGATTGAATTCTTTCATAAAAATGATTACTTGAAGGAAACACACAGAACTGAAAGGGGACCTTTTTTTCTTACAGGTGTCATTTACCTCGCCCTGAAGAAGGAGGCCATTATGAATATATACAAATTGCATTTATTTCCCTGGACTGTTGTATATTTGCCGCCGAAACGCTTGCTGAGCAAGGGGGAATTTATGAAATAGTTTTAAGGCTGGCAACTTTTGGACTCTCAGGAGACACTGTCAGCACTTACCTACTGGACTTATCCAGTTTTACATCCTGCAGCGTCGGCAAAGTGTGTCTTTTTGTGGAAACAGTCAACAGAGACCACTGTTCACTCTAGAGAATGAAATATAGAATATTTATGTGAACCTTCTGGTAGAATCATTGTCAGTGGGACTACCTGGTGGCTTAACACTTGCAGAACTCCCATGGATGAATGCAAACTCTGTCTGTACTCTATATCCTATGTGTGTTCTCTGTGATTCGTGCAACAGCAAACCTCTCTCTAGTGAATACTCAAGGGTTAAAACCTATGTGCTTTGTGAATTATTGTCTGTGAATTCTTACCGTCATATTTTGGTAACCATGGGCCTCATTACGACTTTGGAGGTAGCCACGGCGCTATTGGCGCCATGGCTCCCTCCAAAACCGTGTCCGGGTTCCCTGAATGGGGAATTACCGGCCCATTCCGAGTATAGAGGGCCCGGTAATTCCTCCTTCAGGGAACCCGGGCCCGGTCCTTCCCCATTCCCATTTGAGCCCCCATAGTGCTCAATGGGATTGGGGAGGGAGCTAACAACGGGCCCGCTCATAATGGGCCCGTTGTTAGCTCCCTGGTTTCCTCGCGGTACCCGCTATGGACGTCTGGATAAACCAGACGTCCACATCGGGTCCCGCGAGGGAACCTCATAATAGTGCGGAGTGGGTTTAAACGCGCCGGCACTATTACCAGCGCCGTTAAACCCATTCCGCACATCTTGTAATGAGGCCCTATGTCTAATTAGACACTGGTTCTCATGTTTGTGTAATATGTGTAGTTTTTCACAGAAGTTTTTTTCACTATGATTTCTCTGGTACACTGTATTTACTTTAGAAGCAATTTCACCCTTAGGTGTGTTAATATATTCTCTTAATCCTGCATTGTTATTTGTGAAAATCAACTCCACTTTTCAAATATAATTAATTGAACTTACTTCTCAGCTCAACTATGTGTTTCTTTTCGGACAACTTTTGGATTTTATGATTCATCCGATCAGTAATACTGGGGATCTCCAATTAGGTCTTGATAAATATGACCAACATGGTTAAGAACCACTGGTAGCAGTACTTCCCCTTTTTTGATTGTCCCGGACGCTTTATAACATATTTACAAAGCCTCTATTCGATGACTTAGATGACATGGGTATCTCATACACGAAATACGCTGACGACACCCAAATTCTTATCCCCATCACAAGCAACTACATAACAGACTCCAAACACTTAATGACATATACCTCAGCATCCAAGAATGGATGGCGACTCTCATGGACTCTGCCTAAATGACGACAAGACGGAACTACTCCTAGTAGGAACACAAGCCAGACTTAACAGACTCGACAATCAGTTTAACACCTTCAATTATGATGGCAACAACATCAAGGTCTCGAAGGATATCAAAATATTAGGCATGTACATCAACTCAACCCCCTCAACTAGCTGGACAAATTAACGCTACTGCTTCCACCACTGCATACACCTGCAAGCTCATCAACGCCTGTAGACGTTTTCTGACCACTAACAACTGCCTTACCTTAACCAGGGCTTTAGTACTAACCAAATTAGACTACTGCAATGCCTTATACGTAGGCACTAACCAACCCAACCTACAAAAACGGCAAACATATCAAAACAAAGCGCTCAGAGCAGCAACCAACTTTCAGAGAACACTCCACATCTCAGAACGTAGGCAGAGTGTTAGATGGCTCTCAATAAACCAAAGCGTTACATTCAAGACCCTCTCACTTACCTACAAATGTTTGAATAATCAAGCACCCAGGTGCCTGTGTGATAAAACCAAACTCTACACAATGGACCGAATGACCAGATCATCCCAATCCAACTCCCTTATCATACCAAGGTTTAAGTTCCAAAAGGCAGGTGGCAGAAACTTCCCGGTACTTGCAGCCAAAACTTGGAATGCCCTACCCTCCAGCATTAGATTGGGACCTTCCAACCACAAATTCCGAAAGAGTGCCACACGCTGGCTTATCATGAATGAACACTAACCTCCCACTCGTTATTCCTGCTAAGCCTGCCGCCTTTCCACCACGCTGGTGCTGCAACTACTGAATGCCTCTTTCTATATATGTCTGGTTATGTAAATAACTTCCTTTGTATCTGTAATTGCTTCATGTAACTTTAAATATGCAAATAATGTCCATGTAACTGTGCAATCATGTAACTGTAAGAAATGAGCCCAGATGTCCAAGGGCTAGGTGCGCTATATAAATAAAATACAATACAATTGTTGCCACCACTGGAGCATTCTAAAATGCACAACCCATCAAACAGCACAACATGGAAAGCTGTTCAAATGTTAGAAATGCATAATTCTGAATGGTAAGTAAACACTGAATTCAATTCCCTAACTTTACGGAAGGTAATCACACAGAGCTGTCTCAGCTCATCTATGCTGGTGGGCAACATTTGCCACTGCTCTGTAGCAGCAGCCTGGGCAATGCATGTATTCCTGTGGTGCAGGATGAATAACTGAACAACATGGAGACTGATACCCCCCTCAGTCTGATAGGCAGATGCTGTGTGATGGTGTTACGCTCTGCCACTTGCCTTAACTGGTGGTTCACCTAATGCCTGTCCCGGCAAGAGTGCAGGGAAGAGTCATGTAGCTGTCGGGTCAGTGATTGGTCTGAGCCCAATGAAAGTAATCACCTACCAGGCTACCGCACAGACTAATTAATGTGTTGCATGCTCTGTCCTGCAGCCTGCCTTAGAGTCACATAAATTACCTGCCCCTGTAAAAAGCAGTAGGGTCTGTCACCCAAATCTGTAGGCGGGGGAATGCTTAAAAAGCAGTAGCCTACTGCCTAAATCGGTAGGGTTGGCAAGTATAAAAGACCATGAAACACAATGAAACAGCAGCCCACTTTTGCGTTAGCCAATTTCCTTTTATGTTAAGGGGCGAAGGTGGTGGCATCTGCTGCACCCCCAGCGTGCGCCTGTGGTATTTAGCTCGGTTTCCGGGAGACCCGCTACCCACTTACTGCAGGCTTTACGTACGCTACGGAAACATAATATCATCACCGATCACATTAGGGCAAAGGTCACCCATTTAGAGGCTGTGTTATCAGACCTTAGGAGTGTGTATTCACCAGAAAACCCTGTTGTCTCTTTTGTTGCTGAATGCACACTTATTCGAGATTCGGACACTGCTATTATGGAAACCAATTATTGCACTAAAGTCTTAACTAGCATTAACCCCCATCTTCCTCCCACCTTCACATATACAGATACCATCTCTTCTCCTAAGGCAGATATAACCTATGAATTAGACAGAGGCAAATCACTTATCTATCATAATAATATTAAAACCTTACTCATTAACACTAGGTCACTGGTCAAACACACGGGTCAGATTGCCACTTATATTGAGGAACAGAATATAGATATATGCGCCATTACCGAGACATGGGCACACTCAGCAGCTGGTCCCTCACTCAATTTGGCTATCCCCTCTGGTTATGGCATGGTTAGATGTGATAGGAAGGATGGTAAGGGTGGGGGCGTTGCACTTATACATAGATTAGACTTTAACACCTGGGAAAGTAGCAAATTCATAATGGATGGGGTAGTTTCTCTCTGCATCAAAATTACGCTGAATGCAGAAAGTACTCTAAATATTCTTCTATTATATAAACCTCCCCACATAACAAATGACTTTGTAAAAAATCTCTCATCCTATCTACTTGCCAACATTAAAGCTAATAAGAAATATCTGCTTTTGGGTGATTTCAATCTATGGTTTAACCATAAAGATGATAAAATTGCCATGGAAATGCAAAAAGCACTACAGGAACTAGGATTTACACAATGGATACAAGAGGCCACGCACAGTTTAGGCCATATCCTAGACTGGGTTGTGAGCCACGAAACTAATGTTACTAACATAGTACTCTCACCCTGCCCATGGTCGGATCACTTTTTTGTGTATTTTGACATTTTAGTAGACTTTCCTATTAAACATAAATGCCAAAACCCCCGTTATTTAAAAAACATCAAGGTGAATAAGGTAGAATCCATTTTCGACATTGGAACTGACCCTGTATCTGATTCTCCGGAGAATCTAGAAAATAGGATCTCCTCCAATTTGGAAAATGTTGCTAGAATCCTTGCACCCGTAAAGATGAAGACGATTAAAACCGGAATTAAACATAATTTATGGTTTACCCCTGAGCTTCAGTCACTGAAATCACTTGCTACCAAACCATATCATTTGTGGAAAAAGGATAGTACGCCACTGCTTCTCAACAAATATAAAGTCAATATTTCAACTTATAAAAAGGCCATTATCAAAGCAAAATCCTGCTTTTTTAATGACCGAATACAAAACGCCCAGCATAATACTAAAGAGCTCTTTCGCATCTTGAAAGAACAAGAAAGGACTAACAACATTATCCCAGATAGATCCATCGCCGATGATGCTACTTGGTGCAGTGTCATGCAACAAGCAATGCATAAAAAGCTAGACAACATCAAGGTGAATATACTTGAGAAAAGTAACAATTTAAAAAGTACTATGACTACTCCCTCAGAATGGTCCTTTCACAGAGCACCAACTATTCCTATCTTTAATCTCTCCCCCATAACAGAAAGGGACCTAGAAATCATTATTACCCAACTCAAGCCTACAAGATGTAAAAATGACATGCACACTACTATGATAATTAAGACTTGTGCCCCTTCTCTTATTACTGCCATATGCCAATTTGTCAACACCTCTATTTCTACCGGCACGGTCCCTCAGGATCTTAAGAAATCCTGGGTCATGCCTATTTTGAAGAAACCTGGACTTTCAGTCGACATGCCAAACAATTACCGCCCTATCACCAACACAGCATTCCTGCTTAAGATTCTGGACCGGGTGGCATATATACAGATCGCTGAGCACCTAAAGTCATATCCCATCCTTAATGACCATCAGTCGGGTTTCCGAGTTGGATATGGCACTGAAACCGCGTTGCTCGAACTTAAATCCAAATTGATGGCGCGTATGGATAACAAGGAGGCTTCTCTGCTTATGCTGCTAGATCTCTCCGCAGCCTTCGACCTGGTGGACCATGATATCATGGCCACCAGGTTGTCTGAAGTGGCCAATTTCTACCCACTAGCATGCAAATGGGTTTTGTCATTTCTTAGCAACCGAGTTAGCTGAGTCTTCCAGGGCAATGCCGAATCTGAACCCATTCTTACTACCTGTGGTGTTCCTCAGGGTGCCTGCACTTCTCCCTGCTTTTACAATATATTTACGGCTCCCCTGTTTGCAGTGTTAGACCGTGAGAATATCATATTTACCAACTACGCGGATGACACTCAATGTGTCATCCCGCTTCTCAGGTCTCACAGACTGGATGAAATTGCCATTAATAAAGACTTCACTATAATTGAAACCTGGATGGTTCATAACAAGCTGGCACTAAACAAATCCAAAACCGAACTATTGGTAGTTGGCTCACCGCACACCATTATTAAACTTGGCTCACAGTACGATAACTTCCAGCTGGGCGAAGAATCCATCAAACCTTTGAAAAAAGTAAAAACTCTAGGAGTAACCTTTGATCAACATCTGTCTATGAAACATCATGTGAGTAGTATTGTCTCTTCTTGTGCATACTACATTAAACTTTTAACACATTTAAGGCCTCTTATTTCTCAGGATAATGCAGAAACGATTGCGAGAGCAATAGTAGGCTCTAAAATAGATTACTGCTCGAGCCTCCTTATGGGAATTAGCAAATCTGAAAGTAACAGGCTACAAATCTGTCAAAATGGGGCTATTAGAGCCGTTATGAAACTCAAGCACAGAGATCATGTTACACCAGCGAGACGTGAGCTGCACTGGTTGCCTGTGGCCGCTAGAGTTCTATTTCATACCCTGACTATTGTCCATAAGTGTAGATATGGGAAAATGCCGGGTTACTTACAACAGCTATTACCCATAAGAATCAACACAAGAGCACTTAGGTCCAATGACTCGTTCCTCTTATCTGAACCTAAGTGCAACACTGTCAGAGCAGCCGATTCAGCCTTCTTCTCTGTTGGTCCCAGAGCTTGGAATGCTCTGCCGCTGGAGCTAAGATCCATCGAATCTTTAGAAATCTTTAATAAAAGACTAAAGACATATCTGTTCCATTAAACGACCTTCTTGCATGTGTTATTCTAGCTCGGCCCTGTCTCTTGTTTTCTGTTTTATGTGTTTTGTAGTGCCCTTACGCCTTCGGGTTCATGGTCGCGCTATACAAATATATTAAAGTAAAGTAAAGGCAGCCCATCTTGCCTGATGCAGCTGCAAGTGGGTTTACGCCACCTGGGGATCGACTTGGGTGGAGCCGCTGTTAACCCGGGCAAGAGTTTGAGCCAATCCAACCTATTATTCTGCATATGATGAAGGGTGAACCCCCTGCCCTTCCCCCAAGCTGAAATACCTGGCCTCTGAGGTCCCCTGCCTAGGTATGAGTAACTGGTTTGTAAACTCGAAGTTATTCCAGATTAGGCAAAAGGAATATTAATTGTAATTGGATAGAAGAGACTTTCTGGGAAGAGAAGAGAAAGGGGTCCATTTTCCATCCTTTGGTGCTTACCTGCCAAGTCTGTTGACAACAAGGAACGCCTTTCCACAGAGCAAGGCCATGAACTACACAAGCACACATTCATGTGTGCCCGCAGGCTGCAGCCCACCCATCCCTGCGCACGCAGGCTGCACCCCACCCATCACTGTGCCCGCAAGCTGCACCCCACCCATCCCTGCAAATCTCCATTACTCCAAGCCCAGGTCTCAAATCCCCACCAACGACCCTTTCCAACCCAAAGGGAAAAAAGGCTACCCAGATATATCTAGAGTTTGTCTTTTGTTTTTATTGTTACAACCAAGGCCCCAACCAGCTGGAACTCCAACTCCAACACTGCGCTTCTCTACGCTACTCCTTTAATCCTCCAGTCAGACATGTCAGAGCCGAGAGGTGGGTAGGCAGTGGAGCACTGGGACGAGGAGTGCCTTGAGCAGGGGTCAAGTCCTAAAAATTAAAGTGGGGGGACTCATCAACAAACGAATGGGATGTGACGTACCCAGAAATTATCATATCAAGGTAAAATGTGCACATTTCATTAAATTGGTTTTGCATAACCACCCAAATTGCACAGGACGAATGGCATTTGCCTTTCATAAAATCAACGCACACACAAAACCAAGAGAGGATATTTTCTTCTAATAGTGTTTTTGAAAACATTAAAAGGTGTGCACGTTTTAAACTCCAAAAACCAATACAAATGTTTTCCTTGGGACTTGCAGTACTGACATGGGAAATTTCATCTTTAGTTGTTTGTCATTTTTCATCAGGTTATATAGTGCAGTGGTGAAGTGTCTGGCTGTAAAGCACCGGAGGGGGGGGGTATCTGTACTCCTGCTCTCTATATGGCAAAGTCGAAGCACAGAGCACCCCAGCCAAGATTCTCTAAATGATAAAACGTGGCAAGCAATCAAGGCTTAGCTCTCAGGAGCTGATGCGGCCTGGTTCTTTTTTTTTACCAACTTTATTTCCTTCTCATGGGCTCAAATTACAAGCATACATGTGAGAAACAGTAAACAGGATCTTATCATTCTTTCTTCTTTTCGGTTCTCATGTCAATCCTGCAGAAGACTCATGAGTTTTAACATTTATAACTCCCCCCACCCTTTGTCTACAGTAGGACAAATAACATTTAACCCCTTTCATCTCTCCCTCCCCCCAACTAGGATGGTTCCGTTTTCTACACCATTAGCCAGTTCAAATGCGATTCAGGCATTCTCAGCCCGTGTTAGCGATTGCTATGGGCCTATTCGGGCCTCCATCTCTGCAGGGAGCTTTATTTCAGAATCTTTCTCACCAAGTTTGGTCTGTGGAAGTAGGCTTCCCTATCTGCGACAAAGTCTATAAATGGATCCCACACTTCCCTGAATTTCAAATATCTGTTGTCTTTTAGGGTCCCCACTTTGTCCATTCCCAGTATGTACCATATTTTAACCCACCAGCACGCAACCACTGGGCTCCCCGGATTTTTCCATCCTTGGGCCAATGTTAGTTTTGCTGCATTTAGTAGTTGTGTGATCAGGGTTGCGTTATTACCTGTCTCCGCGTACACTCCTTCAACCGCAGTTCCCAGCAATATTACCTTTGGATCAAATGGGAGTTGCCGCCCTGTAATTTTTTTTATATGTCCCAGTATCTCCTTCCAATATATTTCGGCTTTAGGGCGGGTCCACCACATGTGGTATAGGTCCCCTCTGATACCACATTGTCTCCAGCAGTTGGGGGGGTAGGCGGGGTTCATTTTATGTAATCTGTGTGGGGTCAGGTACCATCTTGTGTATAGTTTGTACAAGGTCTCTTTGATTGTGGTGCATTTGAATGCCTCCTGAGCCCTCCTCCAGATTTGTCCCCATTCCGCCTCCGTAATTGGAGCTCCCAGGTCTTTCTCCCAGTTGTCTCTATATGAGATTTGATCCTCCATTTGCACGTTGTCTAACAGTTTATACATTCTTGTTATTGCTTTGTGGGTCTGGCCTTCCTGTAGAGTGAGTTCCAATCCTTTAGGAGCCCTGACGGCTGCCTTCTTAACCCCTTCCGGGGAAATCCAGTGCCTGATTTGTATATATGTGTACCTATCTTTTTCCCCTATACCAAATTTCTGCTTGCATTCCTCAAATTGTAGTGGGGATCCTTCGGGTAGAATTCTTTCAGGTGAATTGGATGTGGTCGTCCCCAGTTTCCCCAAAATCTGTCCCGTTTACCCGGGGAGAAATCCTGATTGTGTGCCATTGGTGTAAAGGGGCCCAAACCCTGTGCGATGTGTTGTTTTCTGAGTGCTGTGTCCCATGCTTTTAGTGAAGCGTGGGTGGATTCTAGCAGATGTCCTTCCACCCCTCTGGCCCCTGCCCGTAGAGCGTGCAATGTCCCCAGTGGAATTCTGGTCTCTCCTTGTTCTATTCCTACCCATCCCTTATGTACATTTTCTCCCATCCATTTCAGCATAGGGGATATCTGGGCTGCCAGTGCGTATCTTTCCACATCTGGGAGTCCCAGTCCCCCCAGTAAGATTGGCCTAGTTAAGATTCTCTTTTAGATTCTGGGTTTCTTCCCATTCCATACAAAGGTTACCAAATCCTTTTGTAGTTTTCTGCTCATTTTAAGGGGGATCTCTATCGGGAGGGAGCTAATTTCATATAGGAGGCGGGGTAAAAGGGTCATCTTAATTGCGGTTATACGTGCGAACCACGAGGGTTCCTGGACATCCCATCTCGAGAGGTCCTCCTTTAATTGTCTCCACCCCAAGCACCCACAAATGAATGTCCACACACTATGTTATTGAAAACACAGTCTTTATATAAATAAGGTTCACGTTATATACACAATCATAATAACACACTTTGTGCTCAGGCAATACTATAATGGCAAATATATACAGGTCTACATGGTGCCACTCTTACTATCGATTCCTCTGAAATGCATCCACTGCTAATAGTTCAAATGACATATGAATCAGATTATAAGATGAATCAACGATAGACACAGAAAGAAAGCAAGTTAAATCAAGCAATGGCAGAACAGTCCCCCGTCTACCTAGAGACAGTTCTGGGCAAGGATCCCCCCATCTGGGCAACCTGTAAATAAAGCGCATTGACAAGTCCAGTCCAGATATGCTTAATATAGTCTCTATTCTTTCTAAAAGGTTCCACAACCCCAAAGTACCTGGTTTCGTAGAGTTCTTCGATGAGTCGTAGACAGGCCCTTCTTGAGGGCACTCCCTTTAAGGCAGGAGCCACGGGTCATTGAGATTCGGTGAAGAAAAAGGTGAACACTGTTGTTGAGGCAGCAGCTTTGGTTCTTGCGGTGCTCGTTGGTGATCGGTCGAAAACTTCCTGCAAGCTGAGGCGTGCGGTGCACCTCGGCAATGGTAGTTTGTTGCTGCAAAGAGTTAACAAAGAACTTTGGCCCAGCAAGGGCGTCGGGATGGCGGCATCTGGCATCGATGATCGGGACGTTACCACGGCTGGCTGTCGGATCTTCTGTGGCGTCTTTGAGGTGTTCGGGTGGCGGGAACCCCACTGGCGGATTCTTTCAGTCATCGACGACCTTGACTTTCTCCAGCTGGACAAAGTGGTCAACGATGATGAACAAGGGAGTCCTTGTATCAAATGTCTTAGGCACAGGTGGAGCGTAGCAGCTCTGGTTGTTGAGCACCACAACATCAAGTTGTCCCCCCTTCTGGGCAACACACTTCGAGAGGCTTCCAGCCAGCGGTTATAACAAACCTGCGAACCTTGGTCAACGACGATGGATGGATGGTTGTCCGAATGCTTCCCTTCAGATTCCGCGGCAGTCCCCTTCTGCGGTCGTCAGCCTTTCGTGGGTCTGACTTCCAGGGAGCTTTGGCAAAGATCAGTTGGTGCACAATGGTCCCTCGTAGCTCGGGAAGAGGTCTCCTAGCCAGGTCCTCTCTTGGATCAGTTCTTGAAGACACAGCAGCTTTCAGATTATGTTGAAGGGAACAGTGGTTCACCTTCTTCTTCCGGTTCGGCTTCGAGAGTAAGCATCAAGTATCGACTTCAGCTTCTGAACGATTTCCATCAGTGAGAGGTGCCCAGATATACTGTTTGGTGGTCTCCCATTCACCCTGCTGGGTCACACTCAGGCAACCAATCATTCAGAAGGGCATTCATGCAGGCAGGCAGGCAGCCAATCAGGCTCACAGTGCATTCAGGCCATTCTTCTCCAACCAGACACTCACAACACTGAATATGGATTCGGACAACTACTGCGCCATTCAGCACTACACACTGCATTAATACCAGTTTCGGGCAGGGCTGTCTCAGTCATTGTGTCACACACCAGATACTAGACATCCATAACATGAAATGCATATTCGTCACACACTCGATAAACCCAGGTCCCACTCCACGGGCGTACCCACAACATACAGTCATTGGGAAGACTCCAGCCAGTGTGGTCTGGACTTCCCCATACTACCATATATTTAACTTCCCCCCCTACAGCTAGTCGGTGGAAGGGACAGAGTCAGGGCTTCCCGGGACTTTGGGAAAACAAGGTAACAGGCAATAGAAAGCAAGAGGCCACAGAGGCCATCTTGTTTCCCATCAGGAATCTACCGATTCCAATGACAGGGCCTGGGCCTCCCAAAATGGAGGATACTCAGAGCACCTGTCAGGGTCAGCATGGAGCTGCCACCAGCCCATACCCTGCTCTGTGGGCCACACACAGGCGCCTAAAAACATACACTAGGGGCACAGAGTTGTACCCACACCCATGGGTGCCATAAGGGTATCCCAAGGGTCTGTTCACCACAACCAAAAAGAGGAAGAGCTGCACCACCAGGAGTCCCACATGAACACAAACAAGACAGAACATACATGATAAGCGAACTAAAGTACAAGGATACGGAGGCCCTGTCCCTCCGATGCATTTCCAGCATCACACCGGCCTACAAACCTGATGACTGTGGTTTGATCCCTGAGGTCGGCTTTAATTGATAAATTCAAAGAGGATTTCCAATGATTCTCTTTTAGCTGGGGAGGGGGACAGAGTCCACCCTCTGAATAAAGTGGGTGGACTCCGTCCCTATGCGTGTACCCTCGACTTGTGCCCTGGCATTGAGTCTGAGTAGAAGGTCACTGTTAAGCAGTCATGCCCTTACCCCCTCATCACAGTCCTTAGTTAGAAGCAGGCTTAGCATGCAGTATCCCCAGTAAGGCACTGCCCACCAAAGTTCAATAATCGACGATTCAAGATCACTTAAAAATGGTCCCAAGTTCAGTGTCCATAACACATGTATACCCACTTACGTATTGTCCCCGGTGGCGGCTCCATTTACTCCACTCCACAACCTGCTCAGAATTTCCCCCAAACTCCCCCATTGTAAGGAGCTCACTACTTCCTGTCAACTCTGATTTCTGACCTATTGTACGTTCTTTTGTGATCAAAAGAGCATCATTCGTCCCTGTATATTTATTTATTTTATTTATTGAGCACTTGTTAGGTGCTGAATAGTGTTTCCAAGCGCTACAAGGCAAAATGGGGAGGGCACCAGGGAGTAAATAACCTTGGCAAGAACAGTACAATACAATTGTGGTCCTACTAGGCCTTGTGGCATTTGGACGTGCAAGTGCAGTGACCAGAGATGCAGGAGATATGGGTGGGTGGGGATCAGGGGGTAAGGAAAGGACACGTGCAAGGGGGCCCGGGGGAAGGAAGTGCCAAGGGGAGCCAGGGGGGAAGGCCTACGGTTAAGTGCTGGGCGGATGAACCCCAGGAAGTATGCGCAGCCACCGGCAGGGAGCCCGCTGGGGCAGTGCTGGGGGGTGATAGGTGCTGGTGTCGACTGGGTAGAGGGCCTGGAATCCTGGGCGAATCCTAAGGACCAGGCCACCAGTTTTAGCGGCAGTGAGGTGATTAGCAGGGAACGGAAGAATGAGGACAAGAGCTACCGAAAAGCAGAGTTTTGAGTAGTTTCTGGAATTTAAGGAGGCCCGGCTGAAGTCTGAGAGGGGCCGGAAGGCTGTTCCAGAGGGAGGCACCAGCCGAGAAGAGAGACCTGCTCCCCACCCCTCGCCCCCTGTTCCCTGCTTAAAGAAGCATTTGACCAGCAAAGAGTTGGAATTAGAGGCGCGGAAGGCTCTATCAGGAGAGTATTTAGGGAGGGAAAGTTGGAGATAGCGTGATCCCAGTCCACAAAAAGCCTTGTGGATGATGCAGGTGGTCTTGAATTTTATCCTCATGTCCACCGGGAGTCAGTGGAGAGTTTTTGGTGCTGGAGAGATACAGTCCCTTGGATTGAGGCCAATGATATGTCTTGCAGTCCTATTCTGGATTAGCAGAAGGGGGCATAGGGAAGAAAGGGGCAGATTGAGGAAGAGGCTGTTGCAGTAATCCAGCCTGGAGAGGTCTACAGCTCTGGAGACATTGAACTTCTGGGGGAAGGTGAGGAAAGGGAGAATGCTTCTGAGGGGGTGGAGCTGAAATTGAGCCTTCTTGGCAAGGTCCAAGATGTGAGGGGAGAAGGAGAGAGCAGAGTCGAAGACCACCCCAAGGTTTTTGGCCTCACAAGAGGGTGACGATAGAAGGCCAACGGAGGGCGGCCAGAGAGTAGGAGTAAAACAGGGTGCAGGTGTCCCGATGAGAAGGATTTCTGTCTTGCTGGCATTAGGGATCTAACCTCTCTCCCTGGCTTTTCAACCAATACCTGGCACTCCATGCCCACCGCATCGCCGCTCTCTGCCCCAACTTTCAGTGCTATGCGGATGATACTCAGCTCATTTTCAGGCTACCCTCGGCCTCCTCTTCTCCTTCCCTCATCTCTGACTGTCTGTCTGCTATCCAGGAGTGGTGTGCCACCAATGAACTCTGCCTTAATGCCAGTAAGACTGAGATTTTACTCTTTGGCACACCCACTTCCTCCTTCCCTGCATCTCTCTGGCTGGGCTCTCTTGGCCCTCTTCCTGCTCCCACCTGTGAGGCTTAAAACCCCAGGGTCATCTTCAACTCCACACTCTCCTTCTCTCCTCACATTTCTGATGTCTCTAAGAAGTCACACTACCAGCTGCACCTCCTCAGAGGTATTCTTCCTTTCCTCTCCTTCCCCAGAAGCTCACCGTCTCCAGAGCCCTGGTTCTCTCTAGGCTGGACTATTGCAACAGCCTCTATCTAAATCTGCCTGCCTCTACTCTCCGCCCTCTGCAACTTATCCAGAACAGGACTGCGAGACTTGTCCTTGGCCTCAAGCCCAGGGATCGTATCTCTCCAGGACTGAAATCTCTGCACTGGCTCCCAGTGGCTGCAAGGATTAAGTTCAAAACCCTCTGCATTGTCCACAAGGCCTTCTGGGGCCAGGGGCCGCACTACTTTCAACTCTCTCTTCCCAAATATCTTCCTTCTCGAGCTCTTCACTCATCCAGCTCCAACTCCCTCAGGGTCCGTCGCTATTCCAAGCAACGAGTTGGTGGTAGATCTCTCTCCTCTGCAGGGGCCTCCTTCTGGAACAGCCTTCCTGCCTCCCTGAAACTTGAGGAGAACCATCTCCAGTTCTGGAAGCACCTCAAGATCTTCCTCTTTGCTTCTGCTTTCTCTCCCCCTCTCCCCTGCTGAATTCCTGGCTGTAACTGCACTGGCTACCTGGCCACCCTTTCTGACCTTGGGCCCGGCCCCGCCATTTGCAGACCTGCACTGCCTCCCTGGCAACCCCCGCACCTGGGGACTGTATTCTGTATCCCTACATTCCCCCACCAGCACTTATGTCTGCTCTTACCTTGCACTCGCCACCATCCACCATCTAGCCGGATTCTACTATCCCATCTACTGCACTTTCCCCTCTCCCATGTATTGCACTTTTCCCCTCTCCCCTCCCCCTCCCACTTTACCCCTTCCCCTTCCCATGCACTTGCGCGATCTGAATGACACCTGGCCTAGTAAGATCGTTGTCTGTCTTCCCTCTGTTCCCCCTCCCCTGCCTCGTCGCGCCTCGAAACACTTGTGTATAGGCGCGTTATAAATGCCATATCATATCATATCATATCATTAGAGATTGGTGGCCGCACACCCTGCTTGGATGGCAGTCAGACAATCGGGGATGAGAGAGGAGGAATAGGAGTTAGCAGAGGGAAGTTTGAAGGAAAGCTGTGTGTCATCAGCATAACACTGGAAATGAGGAGAGAAGGAAAAGATCAGGTGAGCAAGAGGGGCGAGATAGATAATGAAGAGCCACGACGAGACGATAGAGCCCTGGGGACGCCACAGGTAGAGTCAGGGAGAGAGATTAAATGTTGTCTTTAATAGTTCCAGATGAGCAGGGGAGCACCTCTTCAGAAGAGCCCTTCATAGAGTGGACATCTTTAGAGACCTCTTTCAGAGCTATGAGCAAGAAGGAGAAGAGTGCGGGGGGAGGAAGTTGGGGGGTCAAGGGAGGCAGAGGGGCAGGAGCAAGAGAAGAGATGGGGGTGGAGGAGAGTGAGGACAAGATGTCCTGAGTTTTAGCAGTGAAGTGGGGGGCCAAAGTGGTGCAGAGAGCCTGGGAAGGAAGGGGAGAGGTAGAGACTGTAATTCGATTGGCGAGTTCCTTGTAGATTTTGAAGAGTTCAGCCATGTTGTTTGTGGCTTTAGAGATGCAGGGTTGGATGTGGGCCCTCTTCTTGGAGCAGATAACAATATTGCCTTCAGAGCAGGTGGCAGGCCAATTCGGCAGAGGATGAACCCGAGCACTGCCACATCCTTTAAGCAACTCTGCACTTATGTTTTAGGGATGAAAGATCGGAATCATACCAGCCATTGCGCTTGGAAGCAGGTTTTAGGCGGATCCTCATGAAAGGGGCAAGGATATCGAGGGTGTTAGAGATGGAGAGATGCAGGTTATCAAGGACAGCATCAGAAGGAGAGTCAGAGGCAGGGGAGGGAGGGGGGATGAAAGTGGAGGCGAAGGCAGTGACTGACACTCGCTTCATAGGTCGAATGGTGGCCACAGAGGCTGGCAGTGCTGGGGGTGGCTCAGATAGAGGGCCAAGGGCCTCCAAGCGGGAGGTGAGGAGAGAGTGGTCGGACCAGGACATGGGGATGGTGACCGGGTTAGAGATAGGGCTGTTCCCGGGGATGAGGGCATCCAGACTTTGTCCAGCTGAGTGGGTGGGACCGGATGGAAGAATAGTGAGAGAGAGTCACAGAGGATACGGAACTGTGAGGTGGCTTATTCAAGGGAGTCAAGGTGAATGTTAAGTCAACAGGAGTAGGAGTTTGGAAGAAGAGGTTGAGAGGGAGGAGGCAAGGTCAGCCCATTCAGAGCGGAAGAGAGGGATAGGGCCAGGGGGCCTGTAGATCGTAGCGAGGATGAGAGAAAGAGTAGACGAGCCTACAGATGAGGCATTCAAAAGAAGAGTAGGATTGAGAAGGAACGATAGTGGCAGGGACCCACTCAGGGAAGATAAGGGCCACTCCACCTCCAGTTCTGTTGGGTCTGGTTTTGGAGAGGATTTTGAAGCCCTCAGGAAGGAGAGTATCAAGAGCAGTGACAGAGCTGGCATTGAACCACGTCTCGGTGAGGGCGAGGACATCAAGGTCATTCTTCAAAGAGGAGACAGATGTTAGAGGAGTGTTTGACAGCAGAACAAGCGTTCAGATAAGTGAAGCTGATTACCACGTTTGAAAGTTTTCTGAGGGGCGTACAGGGATGTGGTACTCCCACTGGTGGTAGAGGAGGGGATTGAGGAGAGGATGAAGGAGGAGTAGCAGGAGAAGGGAGGAAGTTGATGAGAGAGGGCACATGCCAGTCAAGGAGGAGGAGAGTAGGTTGAGAGCCTTGGGCCATGATAGTGCGCTTTTGAGAGTCATGAATGACGCACCTAGAGGATGAGAAGTATGCAAGGTGTACTTCCCATCTAGTGCCACCATTAATTTCTTCCTTTATAGATGCGGCAAATGAAGATAAGGCGTATTAAAGGGTAATGCCTCCGGTGGTAATCAGGTAAGCCTATGATGGTAAGAGCTTGTATTTGTCTGCTCTCTTAGGTCACCTTGTTGTTTCTTTTGTTTTCCCCCAGGTGCTGGAGTTCGGGGAAGAAAATGATGGAGGCAGCGCTGGATCGAAAAATGTTGTGAGGACTGGTGAGTATGGCGCTGCGCTGCAGCTGGCGATGCGACGCGTGCAGAAATAATGTCCTTTTCAAGTTTGAAGACGTGATGGATCCAGAATCAGGTAAGGATTGAAATAAGGTTGGTGTTCTAACCTTTCCTTCTTGTTTTCTCTTTTGCTAGGAGCTCTGGATTCGAGATGGGTGTGGCTGAAGACTGGATGCTGACTGCAGGCACGGTGAGCGTTACGCTGCTGGATGCAGAATAACGCGAAGCGTGTGTTGCTGATCAGGCGTGGTTTAAATAGCCTCCAAAGTAGTTCCAGGTAAGAAGTTCCCCAGAACCACAGTCCCTGTAACAAAATAGTCCCATCCAGGCCTCACGTTGGCTTGGATTCAGTTGCAGCATGGTCTGCATGAGGTAAGTAGTGTCTATGAGGCTGGTGCCTATGGTGCCAGGACTGAAACCAGACAGCCCCGAGCCGGAGCTGCTGGGGTTTTAATAAATATCTGGATGACTGCTCCCGGGGCTGATGGGCTTGGTCCCGATGCCTGGGGGTAGGCATCAGGAGAGAACTCCCCCCCAAGGGCCCTCCTAAAGGTTTTCTTCCCCTCGGTCCTGGTTTGTCTGGGAAGTTCCGATGGAATTTTTTCACCAACCGAGGTGCATGAACGTGATCCCTAGGCTCCCATGACCTTTCCTGTGGTCCGTAACCCTTCCAGTCGGTTAAATAAAAAAGTCTTGATTTAACCATTTTAGAGTCCACAATATTTTTAACTTCGAATTCGGGTTACCCATCTATTAGGATGGGGTCGGGTGGTTTGGCTAGTCTTGTCCCGGGTTGAACTGGTTTCAGGAGTGAAACATGAAAGACAGGATGGATCCGCATATTAGAGGGTAGTTCCAATTTGACGGCCACCGGGTTGATAATGGCCTTAATAGTGAAAGGAGAGAAAGTGGAGATCAGGTGGGGCTCCATAGGTCAGGAGAGAGGACAGAAAAGAGAATGTCAGGAAGTAGCATTGACGTAGTTGTCAGCAATAGATAGACCTGGGTTAGAGGCCAGAAGAGCTCTTTTAAGCTTTTTTCTTCCAGACTTTGTGAGAGAGGTAGGATATGTGATGTATTAGCAATTGGAATAGATAGGGGAGAGAGAAGACAGAGCGGGGGGCTGCACAATGCACGAATAGCTACCAAAATAAATACATAAATAGGCCAGAGGCGAGGACGGTAATCCCAGGAGAATATTCAACCTGAACCTTCACCCACAGTGAAATTATCCAAATGAAAAAGGAAATCAGCCGAAGCCAGAGAAGCCATCAAGCAAGTGCCCTGTCCTGACACCCTCCCCCCAAAAAACCAGCAGAGGATGGGTGAATCTCTAGATAGTCCCCCAAGTGATGAACCTATGGCAGGGGAATAGAGGCAAAACATGAACTTTATTCTTATTTTTATGGAAGGATTAGCAGGAATCCAGCATTCTCATCCAGAAGACTTCCAATGTAAACATCGAAAACGAGCAGGTCAAAGAACTGCAGATTGCAGGAATTAGTTCATGAAATCGTCCTGCCATGAAAATTAAGTTGCACAGTCACTGAGTGACCAGAGCAGACATTCAGGAAACCCCTTCTCAGCCTGGTGGAGGAAGAGCCTGGAACACAGCACGGATGCATAAGTGAGTAGGTCAAAACCTGACTGTACATGGAAAAAACAAAAGAGAAACTGTGTGATCCGGAAGAAAAAGCACATGGACTTCTATTCTGAATGTGTGGAAGTAAAATGATCGAGCTTTTTGCCACCTCATGAGTGAGTGACAGTGGTTCTGCCTCCTGGGGGTAGGCGCTGCAGCACTTATTTATTTAAATTTGATGTTATTTATTGAATATTTATAATGCACCTATACACAAGGTGTTTCAAGGTGCAACAAGACAAGGGGAAGGGAACAGGGATGAAGAAAAACAAAACAGTACTACTAGGCCTTGTGACAATCAGATCGTGCAGGTGCACTAACAAGAAGTGTGGGTGAGAGGGGAGGAGGGAAGTGCCATTCAGGGCAGAAGGGCACGTGGGCTAAGTGAGTGCCAGCGGAGGCCAGGTGGATAGAGCCAGGGGAATAGAGTGCAGGGTAAAAGGGCTCAAGGAGTGCAGGACCAGCCAGGCTAGTGCAGGAGGAGGGAGCCATGAAGGGCAAGTGCAGGTTTGGGGGGGGTCAGGGGAGGCCAAGTGCAGGGATAGACTGATCGAGGATGGCCTGGTGCCCTGTAAGAATCTGAGGGAACCAGGCAGTCAGTCAAAAAGAGGCAGAGGGAGGGGCGCTGTTGTGCGCATCGAAAATGCCCACCTAGGTGCAGAGCTCCGTCCCGACTAACATCCGTCCTTAAAATATCCTGATTCGGGGCACGCCGCAGACAATTAAAAGGAGCAGAAAGCACAACCAATGACCCTTACAATACGCAGAAGAAATCCTGGGTGAAAACGCGAAAGCGGAAAGAAACTACGGCAAGGAGAACTTCGAGCGGTGGGGGGAGGAGGCACGAGCCGAGTCCCAGTACCGCGCGAAACCAGGAGTGAGCTGCTGACATTCTAGCCGGCTGACCATAGAGAGCTGGAGGCCTAGCACGACAAATCGCTGAGGCCCAGTCACAACTCATGGAGGCAAAGAGGGAACCCTCAATGCTCTTCCCGACAACCTAAATCCAGAATGTCTAGTAGAAAACTACAACAATGCCATAAAGAAAGGACTAGACATCATTGCCCCTCTCAAACTGCAAAAGAGCAAACAACAAGCCCACCTGAACACCTGGTTCACCCCACATCTGAAAGAACTTAGATTGCACAAAAGGAAACTTGAAACCCAATGGCGCAATTCCCCTACAGAAGAGAACAAATCACAACTTAAACTTTTCACAAACTATAAAAAAGAAATTCTACTCACTAAAGAGAATCTCTTCAATGAAAGAATCGAAAAATCTAGCTCCAACACCAGAGAACTATTTGCCATACTAAGGGCACTAGAATCCTCCTTACCACCATCAGACAACATAATCAAGGACAAAGTATGGTGCACCAGCGTCCAAAACGCCCTAACCAATAAAATCAAAACTCTCCAAACTAAAATCGCACTAAAAAAAGACTCCCTCACCACTAATGAAGCATCTCCCAGCAACCACGTCAAAACAACCAACCCTCCAGGCAAGAACCTCTTCAGGTTCACCAAAATATCTATCCCAGAAACAGAAAAAGTTATAGCCTCACTTAAACCATCTAACTGCAAAGGCGACAACTGCCCTCCCCAGATAATCAAGGATGCTGCTAGGGACCTAGCCCCCTTTATAACCAAGCTGAACAACGCATCCTTCTCCTCCAACACCTTACCAAGTAACCTCAAAGAATCTTGGGTCCTGCCTCTCCTCAAGAAGCAAACCCTAGACCCCGCTATTCCCACCAATTACAGGCCCATCACCACGGTGCCGTTCCTGTTAAAGATAATAGACAGAGTAGCATACCTGCAAATTCATCAATATCTTGAAACTCACAAACTATTAGGCACCCGGCAATCGGGCTTCAGACCACAGCATGGTACTGAGACAGCCCTAATCGATCTTAAAACCCAGATCAATGAGATCAACGACAAAGGGAACACCGCCATGTTGCTCCTCCTCGACCTGTTGGCAGCATTCGACCTGGTGGATCACGCAGTCCTGTGCGAACACCTGGCCTCAGCTGCCCACTTCTCGAAAGAGGCCATAGTCTGGATCCAATCATTCTTGGACATGAGGGTCTTCTCTACCCTAGCCTCAGCAGACCCCATCAAAATAACTTGCGGGGTACCCCAGGGCTCCTTCATCTCTCCCACCCTCTACAACATCTTTACCAAGCCCTATTCGACAAGTTGGACAGACTGGGTGTCTCATGCACTAACTATGCAGAGGACACCCAGATCCTCATACCCCTTTCGGGCAACTTCGATTCAGATACGGCCTTGGTAAACAAAATATATCTCATCATTCAGGCATGGATGGCCACACACGGCTTATGCCTGAATGATGAGAAAACCGAAATCCTGCTCCTCGGATCCAACGCCAATCTAAAACAACTCAGCTCCAACTATGAGGCCTTCAACATTGATGGCAACACCATCACAGTGGCCAAAACAGTGAAAACACTAGGCTTTCATCTAGATCCAGCCATGTCACTAAAAAAATAAGTTAACTCACTAGCATCCTCTAGCGCCTACACGTGCAAGCTAATCAGGGCAAGCAGAGCCTTCCTCACCCAAGCTAGCTGCATCATCATCGCCAATGCCCTAATACTTTCCAGACTGGACTATTGTAATGCCATGTACCTAGGAGCCAACAAATACATACCCAATAAACTACAGACACTACAAAATAACGCTCTCAGAACAGCGCTTAACCTACCCTCCAAGGAACACATTTCCAACAAAAGGAGAGAACACAAATGGCTCAAAATAACTGACCGCATCTCTCTCAAAACGGCATCACTCACCTTCAAATGCTTAAACAATGCAGCCCCCCCCTATCTCACATCCAGAATAAAGAAAACAACCTCCACCCGCCCCACCAGATCGATTAACTCTTACTGCCTGCAGGTACCCAATTTCAGACAAAAGAAAACCGGCGGCAGTAGCTTCCCTGTCCTGGCAGCCCAACATTGGAACGCCCTCCCACTCAACATTAGGACGGGCCAATCCTACTACAGCTTCAGGCGAAACACCCTCACCTGGTTACGGTCCAATGATCCCCATGACTAACCTTGCCCTCTCACCCGCCCATGCCTTTGTTCAGCATTAAATATGTAAACATGTAAGTTCAACCAAATTGTCGCTATGCACAGCACTAAACATGTAAATATGTAAGCAATTTATTAACTATATGCATATATGTATATATGCACATTCCTCGCAATGTAATGCTACGCTTCTTTTTCATGTGTGCCTTATCCTGAAACTAAGTTTTTATGTAATCCTACCTTCCCGCTCTCTGTTGCGCCCTGTTACCTCTGGGTTTTGCGCACCATACTAAATAAATAAACAAACAAACAAACTGCTCATCGCATTTCTCCTGTGGCGGACGGGGTGGAGGACTGAAACGATCGAGGAGAGAGGCACTGGAACGAAAATGCCTGATACAGAGTTGGACAACACCTGAGCTGCCTGTGCCGAGGCCCCCACGGAGGTGGCTGCAAAGGGGCCGTGAGCTACGTCGGAGACAACGCTACCCGATCCTGACGTGTGGCGACTGGCAGCAGGAACCGGGAAGAAGTTGCAGCGAGGTAGGAGTGCTGGGCCCATGTATGACATCGGGCTGGCTGCCCGTCTCCGCCTGAGGCCTGGTGGAGTGGCTGAGAACACGGGACCCCCGTGGACCCCCCACTACCGGGTCATCCGCGGTGAGTGCGGGTGACAATCCTAAAGCCGGGCAAGCACAGCGACTAAACGCGGACCCGCTCACCAGTGAGGGTGGGAGAAATAACGGATTGGGAGTGCGGGGCTGCAGCCCACCAACGCCCCAGAGGGTTCCAGCAGTGCAATAAGCAACGAATGCCGGCAACACTTGAAACCTAGAGTCTTCATAGAAGTACTGCATACACGAACAAGTGAACATTCGGAGTTGAATGTACAATTACTATATTACGTGGGAGAGCACAATCCATCCATAAATAAATAGCAGAAGCTGGTGCTGACGCCGGTCCTATATCCCCTGGGCGAAGCAATGGAGACGGAATGTAAAGACCGCTGAAAAACAAGGATCCTGCCTCTGGGGAACCTGCACGACTGCACAGGACACGAGTAGCCCAAACATAGCACAAAGAAACATCAAAATAAGCTAAGGTAATGCTACTTGAAGATTGAGGTGCACTAGAATCGGTGCAATCACACGACACAACACGTTGGAGAGCGCAACCCCACTGGTGGCGGAATAAGTAAATCCAAAAATAGCGCAAACAAACGCTACACTAAGAAGGGAAACGAAACGCAAAAAGCCCACAAACAGAAGAAGCTCGCACCAAATTGGAAAGTGTACATATGGTCAGAATACAGTGAGGAAAGTGTCACGGCAGGGAGAGGAAGAACCAAAACACTGTATAGCAGCACACTGAAATACAAAGAATAGCTGCTTAACACAACAACACAGAAGACTGCCAAACCCACACGTGCAAACCTAAGAGTCTGATCCTACATAGGTGGAGGAAACAAAAGGGATAAGCAGTGACAGCAACAGGGAATACTACACTCACTGGCCTCGAAGAAGCAGCCCCGCTGCGGACATAAAACGCACCCAAAGGTGCACGCTCAGATCCTGTCTGAAGCACGATGCCCCTATACAACTAAAGGCGGCTCTCTGAAAAAAATCCTAAATCAGCCTTGAGAAGAGTAATCAAAGACCAGAAACTCTGTATAAGCTACTACACTATACAAACAAGACTGGTGTGAAAACAAGCCAAATCCAGTGTAGATTCCAGATCCGTAAATTGAAAAGGATCACACAAAAAGACCACGAACACACCCGAGGTGATGTCGAAAGGGGCAGGAGCCAGAAAGAAAGGTCCAATGGACTCATTTACCAACAGCCAAACTGCAGATCCAGCGCCAGGTACGCCGACCACTTCTAACAACCGGAATGAGGCGGACAGCGATGATAGAGTTGACAAGCTAACCACCATAGTCCAAAATGGATTCCTTGCGATAAAAGTGAAATTGGACGATATAGTGTCAACCATTGGATCACTAAAGGCAAGAGTGGACAAGGAAAGCTCCAGAATCACGGAAGCGGAAGGCAGAATCAGTAACATCGAGGATACTATTGCTAACCACGACCGGGATATAATACAACTCAAAAACGATTTCATTAAATAACAAACTAAATGTGAGGACCTCCAATCTCATTCTAGGAGAAACAACATAAGGATTGTCGGGGTTTCTGAAAAATTTGGTGAAGGAGCAATGGAACAACAAGTTGAATCCCTCCTGAATACACTTTTCGGACCCGAGGCCTTCTCTGAACATTTCCTTGTGGAAAGAGCACACCGCACACTTGCCCCAATGCCAAAACCCGGAGCACCAACCCGGATGATCATAGCACGCCTCCTCAATTACAGAGACAGAGATGCTATGCTCAGGAAGGCTTGGGAACACGGTACGCTGCACTACGAGAAGAACCGCATACATATATACCCGGACTTTGCAGCAGGAGTCCAGGCCAACCGACGATCCTATGACCCAGTGAAGAGGCTGCTAAGGGTGCGGCAGATCCATTATGCATTGATATTCCCAGCCAAAATGAGAATTCAGCATGGGGGAAGAGCGCACTCTTTTGAAACTCCGGCAGCGGCCATGGCCTATGTGGAAGCTCATATACCCCTACCCCCGGAAGGATGTGGGCCGAATCAAAACGGCAGACCTCCCCCTGTGGCAGACTGACACGATCCAGATACCTGAAGGAACGTCGCAAATACTCTCCACAACAATGGAATTGAATAAAACATACATGCGCGGGGTGCCCCGCATGTGAACATGGAAGCCGGGATGTGAACCTGGGCCGACGGCCATGTGGCGTTAACATGGCAACCCCAGGAGATCTCCAACAGTTTGTAAGGTGCAATAATCAAGTTGGGGCAGATGATGGGGGTGGTGGGTGGGAAGGATGGGGAAAGGGGGATTTGTTTGTCGAACAGTTAAAAAGTTGCAAAAGTTTGTTCAATTATGGTCTAACAGATAATTGCGCTATGCATACCAATCTGTGCTTTCACCAGAGCACAACGGTGAATACATATAATGATGCGCAATGCCAACAGGGGTAATGGGTTGAGGATTAAACTCCTATCTGGAATGTTAGAGGCCTGAACAATCCCTCAAAGACCAGAAAGGTTGGAGCATATGTGAACAGACACTCCCCACAGATAGTTATGCTACAAGAAACACATACACAGGGGTCTAACAATGCAAATATACTTGTCTCCAGGGGCACGCAGAGATAACACACAGAATACTCTACTCAAGCCCGAGGAGTCATAACGCTCCTGCATCCATCGCTGCGATTCCAGACCAAAGGACACAAAATTGACCCCCAGGGTAGATATGTAGTGGTGTGGGGGGAGATGGCAAAAAAATCAGTTGCACTAGTTAACACCTACGGTTCAAACGTAGATGACCCCGAATTTTACCTCAGCGTACTGGAACTACTGGCAACACTGGACACCTCTAGCATAATATTGGGTGGGGACTTCAACCTGGACCTAGACTTAGAATTAGACAGATCCTCTAAAGTCAGAAGAGCACGCATCAAGGCATCCATTGCGATAGACCAGATCATGCCACAATTGACATTGAGAGACGCATGGAGGGTGTTGCACCCATGCACAAGAGAATATACATATTATTCCAGTGTACACGACTCGGAATCGCGAATCGATTATTGGCTGCTGTCTGAGGATGTTCTGAGCGGACTTGAGGACTGCAAGATACACCCTCGGATGCTGTCGGATCACTCCCCGATATCCCTTAAGTTGATATTTAGGAATGCCCCAAAACAACAAAAGAAATGGAGAATGCCCACAAATATACTTAGAGATCCTAATGTGACCGAATCACTACATATAGAAATGGAAGAATTCTTTAATAATAATGTAGGGACAGTGGATAGATACTCAACAATCTGGGAGACGTTCAAGGCCTGGGTCTCCAAAACTACGGGACTACTGAGGTCGGTGAGACGTGAACTAGCCGAGACGGAGACACAACTCCGAAACTTGGAAAATTCCTATAGTGAAACCTGATGTACAGACACCCTAGCAAAGATAAACCAACTCCTCAAAGATTTTGATAGGATGGCCACGAGGGAAGTACAATACATGGCAGCTCCAACCAGAGCGCGCAGATACAGGGAAGGGAACAAGGCGGGAATGGCCCTGGCCAACCTCATAAGAGCTGATCACCATCATACTCCAATCACAAGCATCCAAGACAGGGAGGGTGGGGTTGTAACCGGGGCTCAAGCCATTAAACCATGATTTCTTGAAGTTCTACAAAAGACTATATTCATACAACGATAAGAAAACAATACCAGATATACAAACATACTTAAATGGCCTGGAATTCCCGACACTCCCATTAGAAGCTAAAATGGCCCTAGAAAGCCTGATTACTGAGGAAGAAATCACAGAAGCTATACAAGCATTGAGTTCGAGGAAGGCCCTGGCGTCTGATGGATTGGGGGTGGAATTATATAAAGAATTTGGACAAGAATTGGTCCCAATTATGTTGAAAGTGTGAGAAGAGGCACTAGAGTTAGGGGTACTCCCGGAGTCTATGCGCGAAGCAATAATAACAGTATTGCCAAAACCCCGCCACCCTCCGCAGGACATGTCATCGTATAGGCCACTGTCACTCATAAACGTGGACGCCAAGGTGTTCTCCAAGGTCCTGGCGAACAGGCTACTACCAAACATGCCAACCCTGATCCATCCGGATCCAAATGGATTCATCCCCACAAGATCCACAGCTTTGAACCTAGGTAGGCTGTTCGCAATAATGGCGCAGATAAATCCAGAAGCGCAGGCTGTGGCGATATCCCTTGACGCCGAGAAGGCATTTGACTCAGTGTCCTGGGTATATCTCCTCAAGGTGCTCAGAAGATTTGGAATAGGCCCCAATTTCATCAAATATGTTAAATTACTGTATACAAAAACGGGGGCAAGAGTTCTCATGAACAATACGATCTGTGATCTATTCACGCTTGGTAGGGGTACCAGACAGGGCTGCCCATTCTCACCAATATTATTTGCATTAACTATCGAACCTATGGCCATAATGGTCAGACTAAAACATGGAGATAGGGGAATACGAATGTCGGGCCTGCCCCAGTCGATCTCGCTATATGCGGATGATACTTTATTGTATGTCCGGGACCCTGACACCAACCTAGCACCACTAATGCAAGACATATATAAATTTGCCGACTACTCAGGATACAAAATAAATAGCGAAAAATCGGAAATGTTTCCACTGACGCCACACCATAAGTCTGACGATAACGGAGAACATAAAATGGTCAGCCGGACACATCCGGTACTTAGGTATAATGATATCCCGAGACAGGCAGACACTGTATATGGATAACTATGAACAAATTATACAAACGCTCAACGTAAAGTTTCAGACATGGGCTAAGCTGCCTATATCCCTAAATGGCTGAGTCGGTATCCTTAAGATGGTGGTTCTCCCCAAATTGCTCTACTTGTTCGTGAACATACAAATATGGCCGGGGAGAACCTTCCTTGAAAAAATAAGAGCAATGGCAGTGACATTTGTGTGGGATGGGAAGACCCCTTGAATGAAATGGGAAAAACTCACCGAACCTTATAGTACGGGAGGACTGGCGGCACCAGATTTCGAATTATACTATCTGGTGGCGCAAGCACAATTTGTAAAACACTGGTGCGACCTAGAAGACCGCTCACCCCATGTATGACTTGAGAAGTTTGCAGCATCTCCCATAGACCTCCGCTCCATTATGTTTAATCTTCAATACAAAGATTCCTGTCCCTATGACCCAGTGGGGATCCCGCTACATGCATGGATAGCATTGTACAAAAAACTGAAAATTGAAACCCCATATGGCCCAGATGTCCCACTGTGGAAATACCCTGGTATACCGCCCATGCTTGATAAAACAATACAAAGACACTGGGACCCGAACAGGGAAGTCCGAATGCGTGACATGTTCCCGAATGGGAAATTTGTGACGAGGGAGGAATTTGGAGGGGAGGTAGGATGGGGACCACTTAAAACACTTGAGTACCACAGAATGAAATCGCATTTAAAGCACGCTGGCCACTTTTTCCAGATGGACCACCCTCGCATCCATGCACACAGGCGGCCACGTCAGGTACGGGAATGGGAGTCTCCAAACTATATTCATTAGTACAAACACATATCCCCACAATAGAGAACACCAAAACCAAATGGGAAGAAGACTTGAATACAAACATCCCAGAGGAAAAATTGACTAAATATTGCATGTTCACTAAGTCGGTATCACTGAACGGAGGCCTTCGTCTGGTTCAGTTCAAGATCCTAAATAGGCTCCATTACACCCCAGCTAAGATGACTAAATTCTCAACGGGTCACTTGGGGGAATGCCCTAAATGTAAGACAGCCCAGGCAGGGTCATATCATATGTATTGTGAGTGCCCCCTAATTACCACGTTTTGGAAAGCTGTAGCGGAAATATTGGAAGAGTTCACACAGATCCCAGCGACCCTTTCTCCGCAAAAATACCTATTCGGAGACATAGGCAAACAAGCTGTAAAGACCAGGAGATTGTTCATTGTCTCCTGTGCAGTAGCCAAAAGATGTATATTGAAATGTTGGACAAACCCGTCCCCATCCAGGATTGAACACTTTCTCCGTGATTTGACTTACGCAAATAAATGCGAGGAACAATACACACTGACTGTGATACCAAGCAACCACCCAAAGGACACATGGGCCCATTCAGGATGTACCTATACGAAATGGCATCAGATGAGGAAACTGCTGTGTGATTTAAATATAATTGATGTAACGTGTATTTAATGATATGAGTAATATATGTACTGTGTTATGCAATGTGCAAGAAGTTAAATCTGTTTTGACCATCAATAAAAAAGAGTTTAAAAAAAAAAGAGGCCGAGGGGGACATTAGCAGGGTAGGGGGAGAGGGAATGAGGAAGAGAAAAGGAGGGTCTTGAGAAGGTTCCAGAATTTAAGGCGATCCGGCTCAGATATGAGAGGGGTAAGGAGTCCATTCCAGGGGGAGGCATCTGCACAGGAGGGAGATCTACCTCCCACTCTCTGTTTGGAAAAGCATCTGATCTGCAGAGAGTTAGAGTTAGAAGACCAAAGGAGTCTAGCAAGGAGGCATTTAGGGGGAGAGAGATTTGGATGTAGAGGGGTTGCAGGCCCCAGAAAGACTTGTGGAAGATGCAGAGGGTCTTGAACTTGACTCTTGCAGCAACCGGGAGTCAGTGGAGAGATTTTAAGGCTGGAGAGATGCAGTGCCTTGGCTTGCGGCCAAGGATACATCTCGCAGTCCTATTCTGGATTAGCTGAGGGGGGCGATGGGAGGAGTTAGGCAATGTGGGGAAGAGGCTGTTGCAGTAGTCCAACCTGGAGAGGACCAGAGCTCTGCAGACAGTGAGCTTCTGGGAGAAGATGAGGAAATGGAAAATGCCTCTGAAGAGATGCAGCTGGTAGTGAGCCTTCTTGGCAAGGTCTGTGATGTGTGGAGAGAAGGAGAGAGAGGAGTCAAAGATGACATCAAGGTTTTTTGCCTCACAGGAGGTTGAGGGGAGGGGACCCTTGGAGGGCAGCCAGAGTGTAGGAGGGAAGGAGGGAGCTGGGCTCCCAATGAGAAGGATCTCAGTCTTACTGCCATTAAGGCAGAGATCGTTAGCCGTGCACCATGCCTGAATAGCAGTCAGACAGTCAGGAATGAGAGAGGAAGAGGCAGTGGCAGAGGAGGGAAGCTTGAAGGACTACATTGTATCATCTGCATAACACTGGAAGTTAGTAGAGAAGGCGGAGATCAAATGGCCTAGAGGGGTCAGGTAGATGTTGAAAAGTCATGCCGAGAGGACTTGAGCCTTGAGGGATACCACAGGTGGAGAGTGAGATGGAGGAGAGAAAAAGGGCCCAGTTGAACCTGAGAAGGACAGTCAGAGAGGAAGGAGGTCAACCAATCTAGAGCCAGGTCTGTGATGCCAAGGGTATCCCCGAGCCGATTTATAAGGGTGGCACGATTTAATGTATCAAAGGCAGAGGAAAGGTCAATAAGGATGAAAACGGAAGGAAAGTTGGAATCGAGATTAGAAAGAAGGTCTTCAAGGGTGTTCAGGAGTGCAGTTTTCATTCCTCTGGCAGCTCTGAAGCCCGACTGGTGGTTCTAGAGACAACCAACAGATTCAGTGTGGTGGATAAGCTGGGAGATGGCCAGCTTCTCCCCGAGTCTCCCCGAGTTTGCCCAGGAAGGGGATAATGGAGATAGGGCAGTAGTTAGCTGGACAGGAGGGGTCAGCAGAAGGCTTTTTGAGGAGAGAGTGCACACGGGTGTGCTTGCACAAATCAGCCAAGGCTGGAGCAAGGGAGGTAATGTTGTCCTTGATAGTTCTGGAGGAGCAGGGGAGCATCCGTTTGAATGAGACATTCACAGAGCAGACTTGTCTAGAGACCTCATCAGGTGATATGAGGGAGAATGAGAAGAGTAGGTGGGAAGAGGAGGGGGCAAGGGAGGCCTGAGAGTGGGTAAGAGGGAAGGGAGGACTGGATGTCCTGAGTTTTAGTAATGAAGGTAGAGGAGAAATGGAGACAGCAGTAGGATTGGGCCATACCTTGCAGATTTTGTTCATCCGTGTTGTTAGTGGCCCCAGCGATGCTGGTTTGGATATATGGGGCCTCTTCTTAAAGCAGATGGAGAGTCTGTATTGCCTTTGGAGCAGGCGGCAGGCCAGTCTGTCAGAGGATGTGCTTGAAGCCTGCGACTTCCGCTCAGCTGCTCTGCACTTGCGTTTCACAGTGGCCAGGTCGGAGTCATACCAGGTGTTGCGCTTGGAGGCAGGTTTGATGCAGATCCTCATGACAGGGGCAAGGATGTCCAGAGTGTTGCAGATGGAGAAGTGAAGGGTAGCAAGGGATGTGTCAGTGTGAGTGTCAGTGGCCGGCGAGGGAGGGGGAATGAAAGAGGCGGCAAAAGCAGCAACTGACACTCGCTTCATTGGTCGACTGACGGAGAAGGAGATTGGCAATGTGGGCGGGGGCGAGAGGAAGTGGGAGACCAGACCAGGGGGCTTGTAGATGGTGGCCAAGGTCAGCATGAGGATAGGAGAGGCACCAAGCCTGCAGACGAGGCATCTGAAGGAGGAGTAGGCCTGAGTGGGAATGATAGTAGCAGGGACCCATTCAGGGAAGATCAGAGCCACTCCGCCCCCGGTCCAGTTAGGCCTGGGCTTAGAGAGGTTCTTGTAGCCCTCTGTGAGGAGAGTGTCAAAACGTGTAACAGAGCTGGCCGTGAACCACGTCTTGGTGAGATCGAGGATGTCTAGGTTGAGGTCTTCAAGGAGGTGGCAGATGTCAGAGGAGTGCTTAACGGCAGAGCGAGAGTTGAGCGTGGCAAAGTGGAGCAGTTTACCATCTTTGAAAGTCTTCCACAGGGGGGTGGGGGTGCAGGGGACGAGGGTGGCAAGAGGGCCAGAGGGACAGTGGAGACTAGCAGAGGAGCCAAGGCCGACAGGGGAGCTGGGACAGTGCAGCAGGGCAAGAGCGCCTGAGAAGAGGAGAAGGAAGGCACAGTGGACAAGGGAGCCAGTGCAGAGGAGGAGGAAGGTACAGTGGGCAAGGGAGCCTGCGCAGAGGAGGAGGTAGGTACAGTGGGCAAGGGACCTGTGCAGAGGAAAAGTAGGCACAGAAGGCAGGGGAGTTTAGCAGGAGGGAGAGGTAAGGTTAGAGAGAGGCGAGGGAGGAGCCTGTCAAAGAGAAGAAGGTTGAGTTGAGGACCCTGAACCATGATGGTATCATTGAAATAGACATCAATGATGACTCTGGAAATGGTGAAGAGATCCAGGAGAACCTCCCAGCGAGTGCCACCATTAATGGGAGAAGAGGCGATAGGAGAGAGAGAGTCCATAGGTAAGGTGCGTTAACAAAAAAGAGGATGTCTGTGAGAGTCTCTCTGGCGGAAGCCATGACAGAGGTGTCTGCACTAGGAAGGCCTGGATTGGAGCCCAGTATGTCCTTCTTAAGTTTCTTCCAGACAGATTTAGTCATCGGAGAAGGATAGGAGATAGAGAAGCAGTTAGAGAAGATGGGAGAGATAGATAGCGACATAGCTAACTGCAGTAGTGAGGAGGACACTTACCAGTCTAACGTACTGAGGCACAAGGAGGAAGGGGGAGGGGAAGGGGGCGGGAGACAGAGGGTAGTGCACACAGCTAAGTTCAATTTTAGAAAAGCAGAATAAAAACACATTGCAGCCACTCGGCACAGCTAACTTCGATTTTAGGAAAGCAGAATGAAAACACAATGCAGCCACTGGGCACAGCTAAATTCGATTTTAGGAAAGCAGAATGAAAACACATTGCAGCCACTGGGCACAGCTAGGTTCAGATTTTAGCAAAGCAGAATGAAAACACATTGCAGCCACTGGGCACAGCTAGGTTCGATTTTAGCAAAGCAGAATGAAAACACATTGCAGCCACTGGGCACAGCTAGGTTCACATTTTAGCAAAGCAGAATGAAAACACATTGCAGCCACTGGGCACAGCTAGGTTCGATTTTAGCAAAGCAGAATGAAAACACATTGCAGCCACTGGGCACAGCTAAGTTCGATTTTACGAAAGCAGAATGAAAACACAATGCAGCCACTGGGCACAGCTAAATTCGATTTTATGAAAGCAGAATGAAAACACATTGCAGCCACTGGGCACACGTAACTTCAATTTTAGGAAAGCAGAATGAAAACACATTGCAGCCCCTGGGCACAGCTAGGTTCGATTTTAGCAAAGCAGAATGAAAACAAATTGCAGCCACTGGGCACAGCTAGGTTCACATTTTAGCAAAGCAGAATGAAAACACATTGCAGCCACTGGGCACAGCTAGGTTCGATTTTAGCAAAGCAGAATGAAAACACATTGCAGCCACTGGGCACAGCTAGGTTCACATTTTAGCAAAGCAGAATGAAAACACATTGCAGCCACTGGGCACAGCTAGGTTCGATTTTAGCAAAGCAGAATGAAAACACATTGCAGCCACTGGGCACAGCTAAGTTCAATTTTAGGAAAGCAGAATGAAAAAACAATGGAGCCATGGGACACAGCTAGGTTCGATTTTGCAGAACAGAATGAAAACACAGTGTGTGAGAGTCAGTAGGAGGAGTGGGACGGGGAATGAAGGTGGAGGCAAAAGCAGCAACTGACACTCGCTTCATTGGTCAGATGACGGAGAAAGAGATTGTCAGTGCGGGCAGGGGGTTAGCCCGGGGTACCCAAGAGGTCCAGGTAACAGGAGAGAGGACAGGAGAGAGGAGTATTGAGAGGGTTAGAGATGGGCATGAGTGTGGTGTCTGCACAGAGGGAAGAGTGGAGAGGGAAAGAGGGTCACTGAGGTTGCGGAAGAGTCCAGAGGCTGCATCACGGGAGTCAAGGTGAATATTGAAGTCTCAGAGGAGGAGAAGCTTGGAGGTGGAGGCCAGAAGAGGTGAGGTCAGACCACTCTGAGAGGAAGAGGGAGACCAGACCAGGGGGCTTGTAGATGGTGGTCACAGTCAGTGTGAGAATAGGAGAGACACCAAGCCTGCAGACGAGGCATCTGAAGGAGGAGTAGGACTGAGTGGGAATGATAGTAGCAGGGACCCATTCAGGGAAGATCAGGGCCACTCCGCCCCCGGTCCGGTTAGGCCTGGGCTTAGAGAGGATCTTGTAGACCTCCAGGAGGAGAGTGTCAAAACCCATGACAGAGTTGGCGGGGAACGACATCTCAGTGTGAGCGAGGACGCTGAGGTCTGCAAGGAGGAGGCAGATGTCAGAGGATGTTTGACGTAGAGCGATAGTTGAGGGTACCTTAGAGAAGCTGTTTGCCACTTTTGAAGGTCTTCTGAGGAAGGGTACAGGAATGTGGTACACCCGTCGGTGGTGGCAGAGGGGCCTGAGGGGTGGAAGAAGGAGGAGGGGTGAAAGAAGAGGGAGTGGCAGGAGAAGGGAGGGCGTTTATGAGAGATGGAAGGCGCCTATGAAGGAGGAGGAGGTTGGGCTGGGAGTCCTGGGCCATGATAGTGCCATTCAGATAGACAATAATGATGGCCCTAGAGGAAGGGAAATATGCCAAGAGTACTTCCCAACGGGTGCCACCATTAATGGGTGAGGACGAGAAAGGGGGGAGCACGGGGACCATATGGGGAATCCAAAGGTCGGGAGAGGGAACGACAAAGAGGATGTCAGTGACAGTCTGCTTGGAAGAAGCACCGACATAGGTGTCAGCGATGGGCGGGCCTGGACTGGAGACCAGGACATCCTTCTTGAACTTTTTCATTCCAGACTTCGAAAGAGAGATGGGATAGGAGATAGAGTAGCAGTTACAGAAGATGGGGGAGATTGAAAGCAGCACAGAGAGAAGGACGGAGAGTGAGGGAGAGAGGGAGAAACTGCAGTGCACGACACCCAGCTTCTTCACACAGCAATGCAACAATCTAGAATCAAGTGTCCAGGATGAAGGGAAAAAGCATAGGTTTCAGCAGACACCTAGAAGCATGTTTTCTGGAGAGAGGGGAAAAGCCTACTTTTCAAGCACAACAGCAAATGCAAAAACACACAGATTCATCTTTCCTAGGTAGAGGGAAAAGCCGAACTCTGAAGTAAACTGCACTGAGAATGGGCATGTGTGGCTGCCTTACATACCACGGAGCAGACATTGGGGGGAGGCGAGAGTTGGCATGCTGCAACGGTGCAACACGTGGTGCAGATTGGTGGAACAGTGTTGACTTGTATGACGAACAGACAGAGCTTCTGTTTACTATATAGAGAGAGATTTCTCCGATTTATGGGCAGACGTTGTCCCCTTTAATATACACCCTGAGTAGTCAAACAGCGAGGCCTACTACGGAGAGACACGGATATCTGTATTGCAACTTGTCAAAATTCACTTAGCTAGCGAATTGTGAATTATTGGCTTTTTCTAATCCTGGGAAGATAGACTCCAGATTGCTGCAAAAACAAGAAACCTCTTCAATTCTTAGATCGCAGAACAGAGAAAAAATCAGATGGACATGGAAGAGTCGTTGACTTTCTACTACCCTTACTCCTCCCCAGGTCCAACGTTCCAATGGAAGCCACATCTTTGAACTGCCACCTTCAGAAGCCCTGGGGTCCGCACTGGAGGATACTGGAACAGTGACAGTCCCAACAGAAGTCTTCGGAGAAGCTTGCTCCCCCTAAGAAGGATAAGTTGCGACAGTCGGTGGACGAAGAGCCTGCTGCTGAGTCACGATCAATCACCGAACAACCAGTCACCTCTCCATTGAAAGTCAGGTGGGTCGGGATCCTTAAGGGAGCACCGCGTTGGGGATCACAGCGAGAGGACAGCAGGAGGCACAAGTGGATGCTCTGCTTGGCAGGATCACCCATACACCCCAGCAAGACTAAACCATGCTAGCACTCGAGGGTGGTGAGGCTGCCTAGAGAAAGCACCCCTGGGTGCCCCTTAGTATCTACCCTGGACACATGACAGAAATGGGGTACACTGCACCCATTTCACACTGCTACTGCTGCTCTGTGGGCCACACCACGCCCTGTACTGCATGGCACCACCCGCCTATGCCCTATACACCACCATGTGTGCCTACACTCCATGAAATAATGTCTGATGGATCATGAGGCCAGAGTCAAGATCCTACCATTCCCTCTCTAGGGTCCTGGCTGTTGCCTTCCTGCCAGCCACAGGGGCCTGTAGTGGGTCTGGATTCATTTCCTTTGGGCGAGGTTTAGCCACATGGGCCTGTAGAAGTTCTGGATTCATTTCTTTTGGGCGAGGTTGAGCCACATTGGCCTGTAGTGGGTCTGGATTCATTTCCTTTGGGCGAGGTTCAGACACATGGGCCTGTAGAGGGTCTGGATTCATTTCCTTTGTGCGAGGTTCAGCCACAGGAGCCTGTAGAGGGTCTGGATTCATTTCATTTGGCCGAGGTTCAGCCACATGGGCCTGTAGAGGGTCTGGATTAATTTCCTTTGGGCGAGGTTCTGCTGAGCTTGTTTCAGAGATGGTCTGGGCTGCCGGAGAAGAGGCTGACCCTGTGATGATGGCTGCAGCGTTCTCAGTGTTCACTTTGTCCTCTTTCTTTGCTGCTTTCTGCCGAGCTCCATCTTGGCGACATGGACTTGCTGTCGGAAATCCGCCATGGTGAAAGAGTTTTCCTTGCGATCCCTTGCCCTCTGAGCACCTTTGCTTCATGGCACTTAGCGTGCTCTATGGCATGCCACACAAACTATAGGCTTATAACAACTTTACCGTTTCTCCTAAAAATCTTAGACAAGGCTGTCTATCTTCAGATTCAATCATATCTTGAGGAGAACAACTTAATAGGTACCCGGCAATCTGGCTTTAGACCAAGACATGGGACAGAGACTGCTCTCATCGACCTAAAGAACCAAATGGATGAACGGAAGGACAAAGGAGAAGTCTCCATTCTCCTCCTATTGGACTTATCTGCCGCATTCAACTTGGTGGACCATAATGTCTAGTGCAACCCCCTCAAGTCTGCTGCCCACTTCTCGAAGGAGGCCAGTACATGGATCAAATCTTTCCTAGACAACTTCTCCATGAGAGTCTTTTCTCCAACCGCGGCAGCGGACCCAGTACCTATCACATGTGGAGGGCCGCAGGGATCCTGCGTCCCTCCAACTATGTATTACATATTTACTAATGCCTGGTTTGATAGTCTTCACATGTTGGGTGTCTCATATACCAAATATGCTGACGACACCCACATTCTGATCCCAATCCAAGGAGAATACAACACCTAGCCTTGATCAACAAAATATACTTGATCATACAAATCTGGATGGCCACACATGGCCTTTGCCTCAGTGATGATAAGACTTAGCTCTTACTCATCGGGTCAACCAACAGACTGAATAAACTCTCCTACCACTACAAATCTTTCATCAACAATGGACTAAACATTAAAGTCTCAAAGGAGGTCAAAACCTTAGGTTTTTATCTGGACTCAACTTTGAACCTTAATAAGCAAGTGAGCGCCACAGCCTCTGCCTCCAGCTACACCTGCAAACTGATCTACGCATGTAAACCGTTCCTCTCAACCAAAAGTTGTATAACGGTAGCCTGTGCCCTAATCCTATCGACGCTGGATGATTGTAATGCTCTCGATCTCAGAACCAGCAAACGCAACATCAACAAATCACAAACACTCCAGAATAATGCCTTGAGGACTGCCCTAGGTATCCCGAAAAGCCCCCATATCTCTCACGCTAGGTGCCCCACCAACTGGCTCTCTATAAAAGATAGAATAAAGCTTAAATCTTTAAACCTAAAATACAAATGCCTCTCCAACATGGCACCTCACTACCTAGTAGAGAGATTTACTAGACACACTTCAGAACGTCCCACCAGAAAGGCGCAAACCAACAGCATCAGGATCCCTAAATTTAAACTAAAAAAAGCAGGAGGGACCAGCTTCCCAGTCATGGTGGCTCAACTATGCAACTCAATGCCGGACTCCCTCAGAGTTACACCCTCCTTTCCAGCCTTTGAGTGGGTGCTAAAGCCTGGCTGTACTCCCTCGACTATTAGGCACTACCGTTCTCGCGACAGTGAGGGATCTATTCTTTCTATATGTTCCCATTGATGGTAAGAATTTGTAATGACTGGATAAAGTAAATGTACAATTGCTTCATTGTACCTGCTTGTGAATAGATCTGCTTAGTGCAGCTGTCTGCGCTTCTTGTACTTTTGATTCCTTGCACCTGCGTGTAACTGTTCATCTGTACTGCGCCTAGATACCTCAGGCTTGGGAGCGCCATATGAACGAATACACAACACAATACAGTGCCACCTTTCTCGGGGCCTGAAGTCCATCCCAATGTCCCAGCACTCCTGCCAGATGTTGGAATGAATCCCCTCACCCCTGGGCTCGGGGTGTGAGAGTAACTGAGCAGCAATGTAAGGTCCTCTGGGCCCCCCCTGTGATACACATAAAGGGGCACCGTCATGGGAGAGCAAGGCAATGCCGCCCAGGCATGTTATACACGTTACCTCATCCACTTAGCCAAGGCTACAGGTAAGTAAACACTTCAAGAAAGAGTGCTTTTATGGTCCCCAGCTTATGACGTGATCACTTGGCGTCGCGGGTGGTGTCAAAGGCCGTTGGGGGGGGCGCAGGTGCCCACTAAGAGTCACCCTAAAACCTTTATCAGCGTAGAGTGGGGTTCGGCTCTCATATGAATGAGCCGCTTCTGATTGGCTCTGCGGGGTCCTGGCCCTGATGCTGTGGGCTCCTCGTGGCTAAGGATAGGATTGCGCTCTTTGGCATCTGGCACCATACGGCGGGTGACTGTCCACTGCCCCGGCAGGTGGCATTTAACCCCTTTCTCCCTGCTCTAGGAGGCTGCTGCCCAGAAGCGGAAGCTCACCTCCTGCCTGGCAAAGCCTGGGCTCACCCTCGGTCTAGGTGGTTAGGGGTTCTGGGGTGTACAGGCCTGGTTTAGAAAGAAAGAAAAATCAGACAGACCACTTTGAAGGCGCTGCACAAATAGTACAGAGACCAGCCCCATAGAACACGAATTAAACGCCCTAAAAGCAGCGTGGGCCCCAGGCAATGAGCAACAGTTTCTCGTGCGTGGGCATTGCCTGGGGCCTACATTCTTGCAAGCTTTGCAGCTTGACATGAGGCGCCTGTCCTCACTCAGGGTCTACAAGACCCCCCCCCCCCCGCCCTCCCGACGAGGGGTACCAGGGCTCTTTCATTTACATACTAACTATCCTTCTCTTCCTCCCTCCATGGCTGTTCATTTGGCTTCATTGCTTTTTTAATGTTTATGTCCCTAGGCGCAAGGGATGACTAGTGAGCACGAGGACGGGTGTGCACGCTGGGAGGTCCCTAGGCGCAAGGGATGACTAGTGAGAGCCCTTTGAATATGAGGACAGGTGTGCACGCTGGGATGTCCTTAGGCGCAAGGGATGATTAGTGAGCGCTCTTTGAATATGAGGACGGGTGTGCACGCTGGGAGGTCCCTAGGCGCAAGGGATGACTAGTGAGCGCTCTTTGAATACGAGGACGGGTGTGCACGCTGGAAGGTCCCTAGGCGCAAAGGATGACTAGTGAGCGCTCTTTGAATACGAGGACAGGTGTGCACGCTGGGAGGTCCCTAGGCGCAAGGGATGACTAGTGAGCGCTCTTTGAATACGAGGACAGGTGTGCACGCTGGGAGGTCCCTAGGCGCAAGGGATGACTAGTGAGCGCTCTTTGAATACGAGGACAGGTGTGCACGCTGGGAGCTCCGTAGGCGGAAGGGATGACTAGTGAGTGCTCTTTGAGTATGAGGACAGGTGAGCACGCTGGGAGGTCCCTAGGCGCAAGGGATGACTAGTGAGCGCTATTTGAATACGAGGACGGGTGTGCACGCTGGGAGGTCCCTAGGCGCAAGGGATGACTAATGACTAGTGAGAGCCCTTTGAATACGAGGACGGGTGTGCACGCTGGAAGGTCCCTAGGCGCAAGGGATGACTAGTGAGCGCTCTTTGAATACGAGGACGGGTGTGCACGCTGGAAGGTCCCTAGGCGCAAGGGATGACTAGTGAGCGCTCTTTGAATACGAGGACAGGTGTGCACGCTGGGAGGTCCCTAGGCGCAAGGGATGACTAGTGAGCGCTCTTTGAATACGAGGACAGGTGTGCACGCTGGGAGGTCCCTAGGCGCAAGGGATGACTAGTGAGCGCTCTTTGAGTATGAGGACAGGTGAGCACGCTGGGAGGTCCCCAGGCGCAAGGGATGACTAGTGAGCGCTCTTTGAATATGAGGACGGGTGTGCACGCTGGGAGGTCCCCAGGCGCAAGGGAGGAGTAGTGAGTGCTCTTTGAAAACGAGGACAGGTGTGCACGCTGGGAGCTCCGTAGGCGCAAGGGATGACTAGTGAGCGCTCTTTGAATACGAGGACAGGTGAGCACGCTGGGAGGTCCCCAGGCGCAAGGGATGACTAGTGAGCGCTCTTTGAATACGAGGACGGGTGTGCACGCTGGGAGGTCCCCAGGCGCAAGGGATGACTAGTGAGCGCTCTTTGAATACGAGGACAGGTGTGCACGCTGGGAGCTCCGTAGGCGCAAGGGATGACTAGTGAGCGCTCTTTGAATACGAGGACAGGTGAGCACGCTGGGAGGTCCCCAGGTGCAAGGGATGACTAGTGAGCGCTCTTTGAATATGAGGACGGGTGTGCATGCTGGGAGGTCCCTAGGCGCAAAGGATGACTAGTGAGTGCTCTTTGAATACGAGGACAGGTGTGCACGCTGGGAGCTCCGTAGGCGCAAGGGATGACTAGTGAGTGCTCTTTGAGTATGAGGACAGGTGAGCACGCTGGGAGGTCCCCAGGCGCAAGGGATGACTAGTGAGCGCTCTTTGAATATGAGGACGGGTGTGCACGCTGGGAGGTCCCCAGGCGCAAGGGATGGCTAGTGAGCACTCTTTGAATATGAGGACGGGTGTGCAAGCTGGGAGGTCCCTAGGCGCAAGGAATGACTAGTGAGAGCTCTTTGAATACGAGGACAGGTGTGAACGCTGGCAGGTCCCTAGGCGCAAGGGATGACTAGTGAGTGCTCTTTGATTACGAGGACAGGTGTGCACGCTGGGAGCTCCGTAGGCGCAAGGGATGACTAGTGAGCGCTCTTTGAATATGAGGACAGGTGTGCACGCTGGGAGGTCCCCACGCGCAAGGGATGATTAGTGAGCGCTCTTTGAATATGAGGACAGGTGTGCACGCTGGGAGGTCCCTAGGCGAAAGGGATGACTAGTGAGCTCTCTTTGAATACGAGGACAGGTGAGCACGCTGGGAGGTTCCTAGGCGCAAGGGATGACTAGTGAGTGCTCTTTGAATACGAGGACGGGTGTGCACGCTGGGAGGTCCCCAGCGCAAGGGATGACTAGTGAGCGCTCTTTGAATACGGGGACAGGTGTGCACGCTGGGAGGTCCCTAGGCGCAAGGGATGACTAGTGAGCGCTCTTTGACTATGAGGACAGGTGTGCACGCTGGGAGGTCCCTAGGCGCCAGGGATGACTAGTGAGCGCTCTTTGAATATGAGGACAGGTGTGCACGCAAGGGATGACTAGTGAGCGCTCTTTGAATATGAGGACGGGTGTGCACGCTGGGAGGTCCCCACGCGCAAGGGATGACTAATGAGCGCTCTTTGAATATGAGGACGGGTGTGCACGCTGGGAGGTCCCTAGGCGCAAGGGATGACTAGTGAACGCTCTTTGAATACGAGGACGGGTGTGCACGCTGGGAGGTCCCCAGGCGCAAGGGATGACTAGTGAGCGCTCTTTTAATACGAGGACGGGTGTGCACGCTGGTAGGTCCCTAGGCGCAAGGGATGACTAGTGAGCACCCTTTGAATATGAGGACGGGTGTGCACGCTGGGAGGTCCCTAGGCGCAAGGGATGACTAGTGAGCGCTCTTTGAATACAAGGACGGGTGTGCATGCTGGGAGGTCCCTAGGCGCAAGGGATGACTAGTGAGCGCTCTTTGAATACGAGGACGGGTGTGCACGCCGGGAGGTCCGTAGGCGCAAGGGATGACTAGTGAACGCTCTTTGAATACGAGGACAGGTGTGCACGCTGGGAGGTCCCTAGGCGCAAGGGATGACTAGTGAGCGCTTTTTGAATACGAGGACAGGTGTGCACGCCGGGAGGTCCCTAGGCGCAAGAGATGACTAGTGAGCGCTCTTTGAATACGAGGACAGGTGTGCACGCTGGAAAGTCCCTAGGCGCAAGGGATGACTAGTGAACGCTCTTTGAATATGAGGACAGGTGTGCACGCTGGGAGGTCCTTAGGCGCAAGGGAGGACTAGTGAGCGCTCTTTGAATATGAGGACAGGTGTGCTCGCTGGAAGGTCCCTAGGCTCAAGGGATGACTAGTGAGCGCTCTTTGAATACGAGGACAGGTGTGCACGCTGGGAGGTCCCTAGGCGCAAGGGATGACTATTGAGAGCTCTTTGAATACGAGGACAGGTGTGCACGCTGGGAGGTCCCTAGGCGCAAGGGATGACTAGTGAGAGCTCTTTGAATACGAGGACAGGTGTGCACGCTGGTAGGTCCCTAGGCGCAAGGGATGACTAATGAGCGCTCTTTGAATACGAGGACAGGTGTGCACGCTGGGAGGTCCCTAGGCGCAAGGGATGTCTAGTGAGCGCTCTTTGAATATGAGGACAGGTGTGCACGCTGGAGATCCCTAGACGCAAGGAATGACTAGTGAGCGCTCTTTGAATATGAGGGCAGGTGTGCACGCTGGAGGTCCCTAGGCGCAAGGGATGACTAGTGAGCGCTCTTTGAATATGAGGACGGATGTGCACGCTGGAGGTCCCTAGATGCAAGGGATGACTAGTGAGCGCTCTTTGAATATGAGGACGGGTGTGCACGCTGGGAGGTCCCTAGGCGCAAGGGATGATTAGTGAGCGCTCTTTGAATATGAGGACAGGTGTGCACACTGGGAGGTCCCTAGGCGTAAGGGATGACTAGTGAGCGCTCTTTGACTATGAGGACAGGTGTGCACGCTGGGAGGTCCCTAGGCGCAAGGGATGACTAGTGAGCGCTCCTTGAATACGAGGACAGGTGTGCACGCTGGGAGGTCCCTAGGCGCAAGGGATGACTAGTGAGCGCTCCTTGAATACGAGGACAGGTGTGCACGCTGGAGGTCCTTAGGCGCAAGGGATGACTAGTGAGCGTTCTTTGAATGCGAGGACAGGTGTGCACGCTGGGAGGTCCGTAGGCGCAAGGGATGACTAGTGAGCGCTCTTTGAATATGAGGACAGGTGTGCTCGCTGGAAGGTCCCTAGGCTGAAAGGATGACTAGTGAGCGCTCTTTGAATATGAGGACGGGTGTGCTCGCTGGAAGGTCCCTAGGCTCAAGGGATGACTAATGAGCACTCTTTGAATACGAGGACGGGTGTGCATGCTGGGAGGTCCCTAGGCGAAAGGGATGACTAGTGAGAGCTCTTTGAATACGAGGATAGGTGTGCACGCTGGGAGGTCCCTAGGCGCAAGGGATGACTAGTGAGCACTCTTTGAATACGAGGACAGGTGTGCACGCTGGGAGGTCCGTAGGCGCAAGGGATGACTAGTGAGTGCTCTTTGAATACGAGGACAGTTGTGCACGCTGGGAGGTCCCTAGGCGCAAGGGATGAATAGTGAGCGCTCTTTGAATACGAGGACAGGTGTGCACGCTGGGAGGTCCCTAGGCGCAAGGGATGACTAGTGAGCACTCTTTGAATACGAGGACAGGTGTGCACGCTGGGAGGTCCTTAGGCGCAAGGGATGACTAGAGAGCGCTCTTTGAATATGAGGACGGGTGTGCACGCTGGGAGGTCCCTAGGCGCAAGGGATGACTAGTGAGCACTCTTTGAATACGAGGACAGGTGTGCACGCTGGAGGTCCCTAGATGCAAGGGATGACTAGTGAGCGCTCTTTGAATATGAGGACAGGTGTGCAGGCTGGGAGGTCCCTAGGTGCAAGGGATGACTAGTGAGCACTCTTTGAATATGAGGACGGGTGTGCACGCTGGGAGGTCCCTAGGCGCAAGGGATGAATAGTGAGCGCTCTTTGAATATGAGGACAGGTGTGCACGCTGGAGGTTCTTAGGCGCAAGGGATGACTAGTGAGCCCTCTTTGAATATGAGGACGGGTGTGGACGCTGGGAGGTCCCTAGGCGCAAGGGATGAATAGTGAGCGCTCTTTGAATATGAGGACAGGTGTGCACGCTGGGAGGTCCCCAGCGCAATGGATGACTAGTGAGCGCTCTTTGAATACGAGGACAGGTGTGCACGCTGGAAGGTCCCTGGGCGCAAGGGATGACTAGTGAGCGCTCTTTGAATACGAGGACAGGTGAGCACGCTGAGAGGTTCCTAGGTGCAAGGGATGACTAGTGAGTGCTCTTTGATTACGAGGACAGGTGTGCACGCTGGGAGCTCCGTAGGCGCAAGGGATGACTAGTGAGCGCTCTTTGAATATGAGGACAGGTGTGCACGCTGGGAGGTCCCCACGCGCAAGGGATGATTAGTGAGCGCTCTTTGAATATGAGGACAGGTGTGCACGCTGGGAGGTCCCTAGGCGAAAGGGATGACTAGTGAGCTCTCTTTGAATACGAGGACAGGTGTGCACGCTGGAAGGTCCCCAGGCGCAAGAGATGACTAGTGAGCGCTCTTTGAATACGAGGACAGGTGAGCACGCTGGGAGGTTCCTAGGCGCAAGGGATGACTAGTGAGTGCTCTTTGAATACGAGGACGGGTGTGCACGCTGGGAGGTCCCCAGCGCAAGGGATGACTAGTGAGCGCTCTTTGAATACGGGGACAGGTGTGCACGCTGGGAGGTCCCTAGGCGCAAGGGATGACTAGTGAGCGCTCTTTGACTATGAGGACAGGTGTGCACGCTGGGAGGTCCCTAGGCGCCAGGGATGACTAGTGAGCGCTCTTTGAATATGAGGACAGGTGTGCACGCTGGGAGGTCCCCAGCGCAAGGGATGACTAGTGAGCGCTCTTTGAATATGAGGACAGGTGTGCACGCTGGGAGGTCCCTAGGCGCAAGGGATGACTAGTGAGCGCTCTTTGAATATGAGGACGGGTGTGCACGCTGGGAGGTCCCCACGCGCAAGGGATGACTAATGAGCGCTCTTTGAATATGAGGACGGGTGTGCACGCTGGGAGGTCCCTAGGCGCAAGGGATGACTAGTGAACGCTCTTTGAATACGAGGACGGGTGTGCACGCTGGGAGGTCCCCAGGCGCAAGGGATGACTAGTGAGCGCTCTTTTAATACAAGGACGGGTGTGCACGCTGGTAGGTCCCTAGGCGCAAGGGATGACTAGTGAGCACCCTTTGAATATGAGGACGGGTGTGCACGCTGGGAGGTCCCTAGGCGCAAGGGATGACTAGTGAGCGCTCTTTGAATACGAGGACGGGTGTGCATGCTGGGAGGTCCCTAGGCGCAAGGGATGACTAGTGAGCGCTCTTTGAATACGAGGACGGGTGTGCACGCCGGGAGGTCCGTAGGCGCAAGGGATGACTAGTGAACGCTCTTTGAATACGAGGACAGGTGTGCACGCTGGGAGGTCCCTAGGCGCAAGGGATGACTAGTGAGCGCTCTTTGAATACGAGGACAGGTGTGCACGCCGGGAGGTCCCTAGGCGCAAGAGATGACTAGTGAGCGCTCTTTGAATACGAGGACAGGTGTGCACGCTGGAAAGTCCCTAGGCGCAAGGGATGACTAGTGAACGCTCTTTGAATATGAGGACAGGTGTGCACGCTGGGAGGTCCTTAGGCGCAAGGGAGGACTAGTGAGCGCTCTTTGAATATGAGGACAGGTGTGCTCGCTGGAAGGTCCCTAGGCTCAAGGGATGACTAGTGAGCGCTCTTTGAATACGAGGACAGGTGTGCACGCTGGGAGGTCCCTAGGCGCAAGGGATGACTATTGAGAGCTCTTTGAATACGAGGACAGGTGTGCACGCTGGGAGGTCCCTAGGCGCAAGGGATGACTAGTGAGAGCTCTTTGAATACGAGGACAGGTGTGCACGCTGGTAGGTCCCTAGGCGCAAGGGATGACTAATGAGCGCTCTTTGAATACGAGGACAGGTGTGCACGCTGGGAGGTCCCTAGGCGCAAGGGATGTCTAGTGAGCGCTCTTTGAATATGAGGACAGGTGTGCACGCTGGAGATCCCTAGACGCAAGGAATGACTAGTGAGCGCTCTTTGAATATGAGGGCAGGTGTGCACGCTGGAGGTCCCTAGGCGCAAGGGATGACTAGTGAGCGCTCTTTGAATATGAGGACGGATGTGCACGCTGGAGGTCCCTAGATGCAAGGGATGACTAGTGAGCGCTCTTTGAATATGAGGACGGGTGTGCACGCTGGGAGGTCCCTAGGCGCAAGGGATGATTAGTGAGCGCTCTTTGAATATGAGGACAGGTGTGCACACTGGGAGGTCCCTAGGCGTAAGGGATGACTAGTGAGCGCTCTTTGACTATGAGGACAGGTGTGCACGCTGGGAGGTCCCTAGGCGCAAGGGATGACTAGGGAGCCAGGGAGGGCACAGGCTAGAGTCAAAGATTGCATGGCCCAGAGTCAAGGAGAGCATAAACTGGAGTCAGGGAGGGCACAGGCTAGAGTCAAAGATTGCATGGCCCAGAGTCAATGAGAGCATAAACTGGAGTCAGGGAGGGCACAGGCTAGAGTCAAAGATTGCATGGCCCAGAGTCAAGGAAAGCATAAACTGGAGCCAGGGAGGGCACATGCTAGAGTCAAAGATTGCATGGCCCAGAGTCAATGAGAGCATAAACTGGAGCCAGGGAGGGCACAGGCTAGAGTCAAGGTCAAGGAGACTAGAGGCTCTAGTCAATGATGGCGTGGACCGGAGTCACAGGTGGCATGACCTGGAGTCACTGATTGCATGGGTTGGAGTCAAGGGTTGTAGGGCCACGCCACAATTAGGCTATTTGTATTTTTGTATTTTATTGACATTTACATATCGTTTTCACCAAAATGTTGCTCAATGTGATTAAAACCATGGTACAGTAAAAGCAAAAACTGGCAGTATGATGGTTAGCAGAGAAGAAGGCTGAAGTTAGGTATCAGAAAAAAAGAAAAGGAATGATTTTTCGGATGAGCACAGAAATGTGAGAGGAGGTAGAGAATGAATAGGAAGGGGAATGGGAAGGGGAATAGGAAGGGGGTAATGTGCTCAAATGTTTCGGGGCGAGAAGGGAAAAGTAGCGGAAATGGGAGGAGGCCCGGGAGGTTTTGGAGCAGAGAGAAGGTAGACTGATTGAGATCGGAGAAGTTGGAAAGGAGAAAAGAAAGATAAGAAGGAGAAAAGCTTGGCGACACTTAAAGATGATACAAAGAAAGTTGAAGAGCAGATGAGAGTTAAAGGGTAAGAGAGAGATAGAGAGAACAGAAAAAAAAGATTGAGGAATGAGCAGTTAGAAGAAAGAGCAGCTAGAGAGCAGAATTGCAAATTGAACGCAGCACAGTAAGATGTACGGAAGGGAGTCCTAGTAGGAGAGCAGCGCAGTAAGATGCGCGGAAAGGAGTCCTAGTAGGAGAGCAGCGCAGTAGGATGCGCGGAAGGGAGTCCTAGTAGGAGAGCAGCACAGTAAGATATGTTGAAGGGAGTCCTAGTAGGAGAGCAGCGCAGTAAGATGTGTTGAAGGGAGTCCTAGTAGGAGAGCAGCGCAGAAGGATGTGTTGAAGGGAGTCCTAGTAGGAGAGCAGCACAGTAAGATGTGTTGAAGGGATTCCTAGTAGGAGAGCAGCACAGTAAGATGTGTTGAAGGGAGTCCTAGTAGGAAAGCAGCGCAGTAGGATGTGTTGAAGGGAGTCCTAGTAGGAGAGCAGCGCAGTAGGATGTGTTGAAGGGAGTCCTAGTAGGAGAGTACCGCAGTAGGATGTACGGAAGGGAATCCTAGTAGGAGAGCAGCGCAGTAGGATGCGCAGAAGGGAGTCCTAGTAGGAGAGCAGCACAGTAAGATATGTTGAAGGGAGTCCTAGTAGGAGAGCAGCGCAGTAAGATGTGTTGAAGGGAGTCCTAGTAGGAGAGCAGCGCAGAAGGATGTGTTGAAGGGAGTCCTAGTAGGAGAGCAGCACAGTAAGATGTGTTGAAGGGAGTCCTAGTAGGAGAGCAGCACAGTAAGATGTGTTGAAGGGAGTCCTAGTAGGAAAGCAGCGCAGTAGGATGTGTTGAAGGGAGTCCTAGTAGGAGAGCAGCGCAGTAGGATGTGTTGAAGGGAGTCCTAGTAGGAGAGTACCGCAGTAGGATGTACGGAAGGGAATCCTAGTAGGAGAGCAGCGCAGTAGGATGCGCGGAAGGGAGTCCTAGAAGGAGAGCAGCACAGTAAGATATGTTGAAGGGAGTCCTAGTAGGAGAGCAGCGCAGTAAGATGTGTTGAAGGGAGTCCTAGTAGGAGAGCAGCGCAGAAGGATGTGTTGAAGGGAGTCCTAGTAGGAGAGCAGCACAGTAAGATGTGTTGAAGGGAGTCCTAGTAGGAGAGCAGCACAGTAAGATGTGTTGAAGGGAGTCCTAGTAGGAAAGCAGCGCAGTAGGATGTGTTGAAGGGAGTCCTAGTAGGAGAGCAGCGCAGTAGGATGTGTTGAAGGGAGTCCTAGTAGGAGAGTACCGCAGTAGGATGTACGGAAGGGAATCCTAGTAGGAGAGCAGCGCAGTAGGATGCGCGGAAGGGAGTCCTAGTAGGAGAGCAGCACAGTAAGATATGTTGAACGGAGTCCTAGTAGGAGAGCAGCGCAGTAAGATGTGTTGAAGGGAGTCCTAGTAGGAGAGCAGCGCAGAAGGATGTGTTGAAGGGAGTCCTAGTAGGAGAGCAGCACAGTAAGATGTGTTGAAGGGAGTCCTAGTAGGAGAGCAGCACAGTAAGATTTGTGGAAGGGAGTCCTAGTAGGAGAGCAGCGCAGTAAGATATGTTGAAGGGAATCCTAGTAGGAGAGCAGCGCAGTAAGATGTGCGGAAGGGAGTCCTAGTAGAAGAGCAGCGCAGTAGGATGTGTTGAAGGGAGTCCTAGTAGGAGAGCAGCGCAGTAAGATGTGTTGAAGGGAGTCCTAGTAGGAGAGTAGCGCAGTAGGATGTGTTGAAGGGAGTCCTAGTAGGAGAGCAGCGCAGTAAGATGTGTTGAAGGGAGTCCTAGTAGGAGAGCAGCGCAGTAAGATGTGTTGAAGGGAGTCCTAGTAGGAGAGCAGCGCAGTAGGATGTGTTGAAGGGAGTCCTAGTAGGAGAGCAGCGCAGTAGGATGTGTTGAAGGGAGTCCTAGTAGGAGAGCAGCACAGTAAGATGTGTTGAAGGGAGTCCTAGTAGGAGAGCAGCGCAGTAGGATGTGTTGAAGGGAGTCCTAGTAGGAAAGCAGCGCAGTAGGATGTGTTGAAGGGAGTCCTAGTAGGAGAGCAGCACAGTAAGATTTGTGGAAGGGAGTCCTAGTAGGAGAGCAGCGCAGTAAGATATGTTGAAGGGAGTCCTAGTAGGAGAGCAGTGCAGTAAGATGTGCAGAAGGGAGTCCTAGTAGGAGAGCAGCGCAGTAAGATGTGTTGAAGGGAGTCCTATTAGGAGAGCAGCGCAGTAGGATGTGCGGAAGGGAGTCCTAGTAGGAGAGCAGCGCAGTAAGATGTGTTGAAGGGAGTCCTAGTAGGAGAGCAGCGCAGTAGGATGTGTTGAAGGGAGTCCTAGTAGGAGAGCAGCGCAGTAAGATGTGTTGAAGGGAGTCCTAGTAGGAGAGCAGCGCAGTAGGATGTGTTGAAGGGAGTCCTAGTAGGAGAGCAGCACAGTAAGATGTGTTGAAGGGAGTCCTAGTAGGAGAGCAGCGCAGTAAGATGTGTTGAAGGGAGTCCTAGTAGGAGAGCAGCGCAGTAGGATGTGTTGAAGGGAGTCCTAGTAGGAGAGCAGCGCAGTAAGATGTGTTGAAGGGAGTCCTAGTAGGAGAGCAGCGCAGTAAGATGTGTTGAAGGGAGTCCTAGTAGGAGAGCAGCGCAGTAGGATGTGTTGAAGGGAGTCCTAGTAGGAGAGCAGCACAGTAAGATGTGTTGAAGGGAGTCCTAGTGGGAGAGCAGCACAGTAAGATGTGTTGAAGGGAGTCCTAGTGGGAGAGCAGCGCAGTAGGATGTGTTGAAGGGAGTCCTAGTAGGAGAGCAGCGCAGTAAGATGTGTTGAAGGGAGACTTAGTAGGAAAGCAGCGCAGTAGGATGTGTTGAAGGGAGTCCTAGTAGGAGAGCAGCGCAGTAGGATGTGTTGAAGGGAGTCCTAGTAGGAGAGCAGCGCAGTAAGATGTGTTGAAGGGAGTCCTAGTAGGAGAGCAGCGCAGTAAGATTTGTGGAAGGGAGTCCTAGTAGGAGAGCAGCGCAGTAAGATATGTTGAAGGGAGTCCTAGTAGGAGAGCAGCGCAGTAAGATGTGCGGAAGGGATTCCTAGTAGGAGAGCAGCGCAGTAAGATGTGCTGAAGGGAGTCCTAATAGGAGAGCAGCGCAGTAAGATGTGCGGAAGGGAGTCCTAGTAGGAGAGCAGCGCAGTAGGATGCGCGGAAGGGAGTCCTAGTAGGAGAGCAGCACAGGAAGATATGTTGAAGGGAGTCCTAGTAGGAGAGCAGCGCAGTAAGATGTGTTGAAGGGAGTCCTAGTAGGAGAGCAGCGCAGAAGGATGTGTTGAAGGGAGTCCTAGTAGGAGAGCAGCGCAGTAAGATGTGTTGAAGGGAGTCCTAGTAGGAGAGCAGCGCAGTAAGATGTGTTGAAGGGAGTCCTAGTAGGAGAGCAGCGCAGTAGGATGTGTTGAAGGGAGTCCTAGTAGGAGAGCAGCGCAGTAGGATGTGTTGAAGGGAGTCCTAGTAGGAGAGCAGCGCAGTAAGATGTGTTGAAGGGAGTCCTAGTAGGAGAGCAGCGCAGTAAGATTTGTGGAAGGGAGTCCTAGTAGGAGAGCAGCGCAGTAAGATGTGTTGAAGGGAGTCCTAGTAGGAGAGCAGCGCAGTAAGATATGCGGAAGGGAGTCCTAGTAGAAGAGCAGCGCAGTAGGATGTGTTGAAGGGAGTCCTAATAGGAGAGCAGCGCAGTAAGATGTGTTGAAGGGAGTCCTAGTAGGAGAGTAGCGCAGTAGGATGTGTTGAAGGGAGTCCTAGTAGGAGAGCAGCGCAGTAAGATGTGTTGAAGGGAGTCCTAGTAGGAGAGCAGCGCAGTAAGATGTGTTGAAGGGAGTCCTAGTAGGAGAGCAGTGCAGTAGGATGTGTTGAAGGGAGTCCTAGTAGGAGAGCAGCGCAGTAGGATGTGTTGAAGGGAGTCCTAGTAGGAGAGCAGCGCAGTAGGATGTGTTGAAGGGAGTCCTAGTAGGAGAGCAGCGCAGTAGGATGTGTTGAAGGGAGTCCTAGTAGGAGAGCAGCGCAGTAAGATGTGTTGAAGGGAGTCCTAGTAGGAGAGCAGCGCAGTAGGATGTGTTGAAGGGAGTCCTAGTAGGAGAGCAGCGCAGTAAGATTTGTGGAAGGGAGTCCTAGTAGGAGAGCAGCGCAGTAAGATATGTTGAAGGGAGTCCTAGTAGGAGAGCAGTGCAGTAAGATGTGCGGAAGGGAGTCCTAGTAGGAGAGCAGCGCAGTAAGATGTGTTGAAGGGAGTCCTAGTAGGAGAGCAGCGCAGTAGGATGTGTTGAAGGGAGTCCTAGTAGGAGAGCAGCGCAGTAAGATGTGTTGAAGGGAGTCCTAGTAGGAGAGCAGCGCAGTAGGATGTGTTGAAGGGAGTCCTAGTAGGAGAGCAGCGCAGTAAGATGTGTTGAAGGGAGTCCTAGTAGGAGAGCAGCGCAGAAGGATGTGTTGAAGGGAGTCCTAGTAGGAGAGCAGCGCAGTAAGATGTGTTGAAGGGAGTCCTAGTAGGAGAGCAGCGCAGTAAGATTTGTGGAAGGGAGTCCTAGTAGGAGAGCAGCGCAGTAGGATGTGTTGAAGGGAGTCCTAGTAGGAGAGCAGCACAGTAAGATGTGTTGAAGGGAGTCCTAGTAGGAGAGCAGCGCAGTAAGATGTGTTGAAGGGAGTCCTAAGAGGAGAGCAGCGCAGTAGGATGTGTTGAAGGGAGTCCTAGTAGGAGAGCAGCGCAGTAGGATGTGCAGAAGGGAGTACTAGTAGGAGAGCAGCGCAGTAAGATGTGTTGAAGGGAGTCCTAGTAGGAGAGCAGCGCAGTAAGATGTGTTGAAGGGAGTCCTAGTAGGAGAGCAGCGCAGAAGGATGTGTTGAAGGGAGTCCTAGTAGGAGAGCAGCGCAGTAAGATGTGTTGAAGGGAGTCCTAGTAGGAGAGCAGCGCAGAAGGATGTGTTGAAGGGAGTCCTAGTAGGAGAGCAGCGCAGTAAGATGTGTTGAAGGGAGTCCTAGTAGGAGAGCAGCGCAGAAGGATGTGTTGAAGGGAGTCCTAGTAGGAGAGCAGCGCAGTAAGATGTGTTGAAGGGAGTCCTAGTAGGAGAGCAGCACAGTAAGATGTGTTGAAGGGAGTCCTAGTAGGAAAGCAGCGCAGTAGGATGTGTTGAAGGGAGTCCTAGTAGGAGAGCAGCGCAGTAGGATGTGTTGAAGGGAGTCCTAGTAGGAGAGCAGCGCAGTAAGATGTGTTGAAGGGAGTCCTAGTAGGAGAGCAGCGCAGTAAGATGTGTTGAAGGGAGTCCTAGTAGGAGAGCAGCGCAGTAAGATGTGTTGAAGGGAGTCCTAGGAGGAGAGCAGCGCAGTAGGATGTGTTGAAGGGAGTCCTAGTAGGAGAGCAGCGCAGTAAGATGTGTTGAAGGGAGTCCTAGTAGGAAAGCAGCGCAGTAGGATGTGTTGAAGGGAGTCCTAGTAGGAGAGCAGCACAGTAGGATGTGTTGAAGGGAGTCCTAGTAGGAGAGCAGCGCAGTAAGATGTGTTGAAGGGAGTCCTAGTAGGAGAGCAGCACAGTAAGATTTGTGGAAGGGAGTCCTAGTAGGAGAGCAGCGCAGTAAGATATGTTGAAGGGAGTCCTAGTAGGAGAGCAGTGCAGTAAAATGTGCGGAAGGGAGTCCTAGTAGGAGAGCAGCGCAGTAAGATGTGCGGAAGGGAGTCCTAGTAGGAGAGCAGCGCAGTAGGATGTGTTGAAGGGAGTCCTAGTAGGAGAGCAGCGCAGTGGGATGTGTTGAAGGGAGTCCTAGTAGGAGGGCAGCGCAGTAAGATGTGCGGAAGGGAGTCCTAGTAGGAGAGCAGCGCAGTAGGATGTGTTGAAGGGAGTCCTAGTAGGAGAGCAGCGCAGTGGGATGTGTTGAAGGGAGTCCTAGTAGGAGGGCAGCGCAGTAAGATGTGCGGAAGGGAGTCCTAGTAGGAGAGCAGCGCAGTAGGATGTGTTGAAGGGAGTCCTAGTAGGAGAGCAGCGCAGTAAGATGTGTTGAAGGGAGTCCTAGTAGGAGAACAGCGCAGTAAGATGTGTTGAAGGGAGTCCTATTAGGAGAGCAGCGCAGTAAGATGTGTTGAAGGGAGTCCTAGTAGGAGAGCAGCGCAGTAAGATGTGTTGAAGGGAGTCCTAGTAGGAGAGCAGCGCAGTAGGATGTGTTGAAGGGAGTCCTAGTAGGAGAGCAGCGCAGTAAGATGTGTTGAAGGGAGTCCTAGTAGGAGAGCAGCACAGTAAGATGTGTTGAAGGGAGTCCTAGTAGGAGAGCAGCGCAGTAAGATGTGTTGAAGGGAGTCCTAGTAGGAGAGCAGCGCAGTAAGATGTGTTGAAGGGAGTCCTAGTAGGAGAGCAGCGCAGAAGGATGTGTTGAAGGGAGTCCTAGTAGGAGAGCAGCACAGTAAGATGTGTTGAAGGGAGTCCTAGTAGGAGAGCAGCGCAGTAGGATGCGTTGAAGGGAGTCCTAGTAGGAGAGCAGCACAGTAGGATGTGTTGAAGGGAGTCCTAGTAGGAGAGCAGCACAGTAAGATTTGTGGAAGGGAGTCCTAGTAGGAGAGCAGCGCAGTAAGATATGTTGAAGGGAATCCTAGTAGGAGAGAAGTGCAGTAAGATGTGTGGAAGGGAGTCCTAGTAGGAGAGCAGCGCAGTAGGATGTGTTGAAGGGAGTCCTAGTAGGAGAGCAGCGCAGTAAGATGTGTTGAAGGGAGTCCTAGTAGGAGAGCAGCGCAGTAAGATGTGTTGAAGGGAGTCCTAGTAGGAGAGCAGCGCAGTAAGATGTGTTGAAGGGAGTTCTAGTAGGAGAGCAGCGCAGTAGGATGTGTTGAAGGAAGTCCTAGTAGCAGAGCAGCACAGTAAGATGTGATGAATGGAGTCCTAGTAGGAGAGCAGCGCAGTAAGATGTGTTGAAGGGAATCCTATTAGGAGAGCAGCGCAGTAGGATGTGTTGAAGGGAGTCCTAGTAGGAGAGCAGCACAGTAAGATGTGCGGAAGGGAGTACTAGTTGGAGAGCAGCACAGTAAGATGTGTTGAAGGGAGTCCTAGTAGGAGAGCAGCGCAGAAGGATGTGTTGAAGGGAGTCCTAGTAGGAGAGCAGCGCAGTAAGATGTGTTGAAGGGAGTCCTAGTAGGAAAGCAGCACAGTAAGATGTGTGGAAGGGAGTCCTAGTAGGAGAGCAGCGCAGTAGGATGTAGTGAAGGAAGTCCTAGTAGGAGAGCAGCGCAGTAGGGTGTGTTGAAGGGAGTCCTAGTAGGAGAGCAGCGCAGTAGGGTGTGTTGAAGGGAGTACTAGTAGGAGAGCAGCACAGTAAGATGTGTTGAAGGGAGTCCTAGTAGGAGAGCAGCGCAGTAAGATGTGTTGAAGGGAGTCCTAGTAGGAGAGCAGCGCAGTAGGATGTGTTGAAGGGAGTCCTAGTAGCAGAGCAGCACATTAAGATGTGTTGAAGGGAGTCCTAGTAGGCGAGCAGTGCAGTAGGATGTGTTGAAGGGAGTCCTAGTAGGAGAGCAGCACAGTAAGATGTGTTGAAGGGAGTTAGGAGAGCAGCGCAGTAGGATGTGTTGAAGGAAGTCCTAGTAGGAGAGCAGCACAGTAAGATGTGTTGAAGGGAGTCCTAGTAGGAGAGCAGCACAGTAAGATGTGTTGAAGGGAGTCCTAGTAGGAGAGCAGCACAGTAGGATGTGTTGAAGGGAGTCCTAGTAGGAGCGCAGCGCAGTAAGATGTGTGGAACGGAGTCCTAGTAGGAACGCAGTGCAGTAAGGTGTGCGGAAGGGAGTCCGAGTAGGAGAGCAGCACAGTAAGATGTGTTGAAGGGAGTCCTGGTAGGAGACCAGCACAGTAAGATGTGTGGAAGGGAGTCCTAGTAGGAGAGCAGCACAGTAAGATGTGTGGAAGGGAGTCCTAGTAGGAGAGCAGCGCAGTAAGGTGTGCGAAAGGGAGTCCTAGTAGGAGAGCAGCACAGTAGGATGTGCGGAAGGAAGTCCTAGTGGGAGAGCAGCGCAGTAGGATGTGCGGAAGGGAGTCCTAGTAGGAGAGTAGCGCAGTAAGATGTGTTGAAGGGAGTCGCAGTAGGAGAGTAGCGCAGTAGGATGTGCAGAAGGGAATCCTAGTAGGAGAGCAGCGCAGTAGGATGTGCGGAAGGGAGTCCTAGTAGGAGAGCAGCGCAGTAAGATGTGCTGAAGGGAGTCCTAGTAGGAGAGCAGCGCAGTAAAATATGCAGAAGGGAGTCCTAGTAGGAGATCAGCGCAGTAGGATGTGTTGAAGGGAGTCCTACTAGGAGAGCAGTGCAGTAGGCTGTGTTGAAGGTAGTCCTAGTAGGAGAGCTGCACAGTAAGATGTGTTGAAGGGAGTCCTAGTAAGAGAGCAGCGCAGTAAGATGTGTTGAAGGGAGTCCTAGTAGAAGAGCAGCGCAGTAGAATGTGTTGAAGGAGTCCTAGTAGGAGTGCAGCACAGTAGGATTTGTTGAGTGGAGTCCTAGTAGGAGAGCAGCGCTGTAAGATGTGTTGAAGGGAGTCCTAGTACGAACGCAGCACAGTAAGATGTGTGGAAGGGAGTCCTAGTAGGAACGCAGCGCAGTAAGGTGTGTGGAAGGGAGTCCTAGTAGGAGAGCAGCGCAGTAAGATGTGTTGAAGGGAGTGATAATAGGAGAGCAGCGCAGTAAGATGTGTTGAAGGGAGTCCTAGTAGGAGAGCAGCGCAGTAAGATGTGTTGAAGGGAGTCCTAGTAGGAGAGCAGCGCAGTAGGATGTGTTGAAGGGAGTCCTAGTAGGAGAGCAGCGCAGTAAGATGTGTTGAAGTGAGTCCTACTAGGAGAGCAGCGCAGTAGGATGTGTTGAAGGGAGTCCTAGTAGGAGAGCAGCGCAGTAAGATGTGTTGAAGGGAGTCCTAGTAGGAGAGCAGCGCAATAAGATGTGCGGAAGGGAGTCCTAGTAGGAGAGCAGCGCAGTAAGATGTGTTGAAGGGAGTCCTAGTAGGAGAGCAGCGCAGTAAGATGTGTTGAAGGGAGTCCTAGTAGGAGAGCAGCGCAGTAAGATGTGTTGAAGGGAGTCCTAGTAGGAGAGCAGCGCAGTAGGATGTGTTGAAGGGAGTCCTAGTAGGAGAACAGCGCAGTAAGATGTGTTGAAGGGAGTCTTAGTAGAAGAGCAGCGCAGTAAAATGTGTTGAAGGGAGTCCTAGTAGGAGAGCAGCGCAGTAGGATGTGTTGAAGGGAGCCCTAGTAGGAGAGCAGCGTAGTAAGATGTGTTGAATGGAGTCCTAGTAGGAGAGCAGCGCAGTAAGATGTGTTGAAGGGAGTCCTAGTAGGAGAGCAGCGCAGTAGGATGTGTTGAAGGGAGTCCTAGTAGGAGAGCAGCGCAGTAAGATGTGCTGAAGGGAGTCCTAGTAGGAGAGCAGCACAGTAGGATGTGCGGAAGGGAGTCCTAGTAGGAGAGCAGCGCAGTAAGATGTGCAGAAGGGAGTCCTAGTAGGAGAGCAGCACAGCAAGATGTGTTGAAGGGAGTCCTAGTAGGAGAGCAGCGCAGTAGGATGTTCTGAAGGGAGTCCTAGTAGGAGAGCAGCACAGTTAGATGTGTTGAAGGGAGTCCTAGTAGGAGAGAAGCGCAGTAGGATGTGTTGAAGGGAGTCCTAGTAGGAGAGCAGCGCAGTAAGATGTGTTGAAGGGAGTCCTAGTAGGAGAGCAGCGCAGTAGGATGTGTTGAAGGGACTCCTAGTAGGAGAGCAGCGCAGTAAGATGTGTTGAAGGGAGTCCTAGTAGGAGAGCAGCTCAGTAGGATCTGTTGGGGGCAGTCCTATTAGGAGAGCAGCACAGTAAGATGTGTTGAAGGGAGTCCTAGTAGGAGAGCAGCGCAGCAGGATGTGTTGATCGGAGTCCTAGTAGGAGAGCAGCACAGTGAGATGTGTTGAAGTGAGTCCTAGCAGGAGAGCGGCACAGTAAGATGTGTTGAAGGGAGTTCTAGTAGGAGAGCAGCGCAGTAAAGTGTGCGGAAGGGAGTCCAGTAGGAGAGCAGCGCAGTAATATGTGTTGAAGGGAGTCCTAGTAGGAGAGCAGCGCAGTAAGATGTGTTGAAGGGAGTCCTAGTAGGAGAGCAGTGCAGTAAGATGTGTTGAAGGGAGTCCTAGTAGGAGAGCAGCGCAGTAGATGTGTTGAAGGGAGTCCTAGTAGGAGAGCAGCGCAGTAAGATGTGCGGAAGGGAGTCCTAGTAGGAGAGCAGCACAGTAAGATGTGTTGAAGGGAGTCCTAGTAGGAGAGCAGCACAGTAAGATGTGTTGAAGGGAATCCTAGTAGGAGAGCAGCGCAGTAGGATGTGTTGAAGGGAGTCCTAGTAGGAGAGCAGCACAGTAAGATGTGTGGAAGGGAGTCCTAGTAGGAGAGCAGCGCAGTAAGATGTGTTGAAGGGAGTCCTAGTAGGAGAGCAGCACAGTAGGATGTGTTGAAGGGAGTCCTAGTAGGAGAGCAGCGCAGTAGGATGTGTTGAAGGAAGTCCTAGTAGGAGAGCAGCACAGTAAGATGTGTTGAAGGGAGTCCTAGTAGGAGAGCAGCACAGTAAGATGTGTTGAAGGGAGTCCTAGTAGGAGAGCAGCACAGTAGGATGTGTTGAAGGGAGTCCTAGTAGGAGCGCAGCGCAGTAAGATGTGTGGAAGGGAGTCCTAGTAGGAACGCAGTGCAGTAAGGTGTGCGGAAGGGAGTCCGAGTAGGAGAGCAGCACAGTAAGATGTGTTGAAGGGAGTCCTGGTAGGAGAGCAGCACAGTAAGATGTGTGGAAGGGAGTCCTAGTAGGAGAGCAGCACAGTAAGATGTGTGGAAGGGAGTCCTAGTAGGAGAGCAGCGCAGTAAGGTGTGCGAAAGGGAGTCCTAGTAGGAGAGCAGCACAGTAGGATGTGCGGAAGGAAGTCCTAGTGGGAGAGCAGCGCAGTAGGATGTGCGGAAGGGAGTCCTAGTAGGAGAGTAGCGCAGTAAGATGTGTTGAAGGGAGTCGTAGTAGGAGAGTAGCGCAGTAGGATGTGCAGAAGGGAATCCTAGTAGGAGAGCAGCGCAGTAGGATGTGCAGAAGGGAGTCCTAGTAGGAGAGCAGCGCAGTAAGTTGTGCTGAAGGGAGTCCTAGTAGGAGAGCAGCGCAGTAAAATATGCAGAAGGGAGTCCTAGTAGGAGATCAGCGCAGTAGGATGTGTTGAAGGGAGTCCTACTAGGAGAGCAGTGCAGTAGGCTGTGTTGAAGGTAGTCCTAGTAGGAGAGCTGCACAGTAAAATGTGTTGAAGGGAGTCCTAGTAAGAGAGCAGCGCAGTAAGATGTGTTGAAGGGAGTCCTAGTAGGAGAGCAGCGCAGTAGAATCTGTTGAAGGGAGTCCTAGTAGGAGAGCAGCGGCAGTAAGATGTGTTGAAGGGAGTCCTAGTAGGAGTGCAGCACAGTAGGATTTGTTGAGTGGAGTCCTAGTAGGAGAGCAGCGCTGTAAGATGTGTTGAAGGGAGTCCTAGTACGAACGCAGCACAGTAAGATGTGTGGAAGGGAGTCCTAGTAGGAACGCAGCGCAGTAAGGTGTGTGGAAGGGAGTCCTAGTAGGAGAGCAGCGCAGTAAGATGTGTTGAAGGGAGTCCTAATAGGAAAGCAGCGCAGTAGGATGTGTTGAAGGGAGTCCTAGTAGGAGAGCAGCGCAGTAAGATGTGTTGAAGGGAGTCCTAGTAGGAGAGCAGCGCAATAAGATGTGCGGAAGGGAGTCCTAGTAGGAGAGCAGCGCAGTAAGATGTGTTGAAGGGAGTCCTAGTAGGAGAGCAGCGCAGTAAGATGTGTTGAAGGGAGTCCTAGTAGGAGAGCAGCGCAGTAAGATGTGTTGAAGGGAGTCCTAGTAGGAGAGCAGCGCAGTAGGATGTGTTGAAGGGAGTCCTAGTAGGAGAACAGCGCAGTAAGATGTGTTGAAGGGAGTCCTAGTAGAAGAGCAGCGCAGTAAAATGTGTTGAAGGGAGTCCTAGTAGGAGAGCAGCGCAGTAGGATGTGTTGAAGGGAGCCCTAGTAGGAGAGCAGCGCAGTAAGATGTGTTGAATGGAGTCCTAGTAGGAGAGCAGCGCAGTAAGATGTGTTGAAGGGAGTCCTAGTAGGAGAGCAGCGCAGTAGGATGTGTTGAAGGAAGTCCTAGTAGGAGAGCAGCGCAGTAAGATGTGCTGAAGGGAGTCCTAGTAGGAGAGCAGCACAGTAGGATGTGCGGAAGGGAGTCCTAGTAGGAGAGCAGCGCAGTAAGATGTGAAGAAGGGAGTCCTAGTAGGAGAGCAGCACAGCAAGATGTGTTGAAGGGAGTCCTAGTAGGAGAGCAGCGCAGTAGGATGTTCTGAAGGGAGTCCTAGTAGGAGAGCAGCACAGTTAGATGTGTTGAAGGGAGTCCTAGTAGGAGAGCAGCACAGTAAGATGTGTTGAATGGAGTCCTAGTAGGAGAGAAGCGCAGTAGGATGTGTTGAAGGGAGTCCTAGTAGGAGAGCAGCGCAGTAAGATGTGTTGAAGGGAGTCCTAGTAGGAGAGCAGCGCAGTAGGATGTGTTGAGGGGACTCCTAGTAGGAGAGCAGCGCAGTAAGATGTGTTGAAGGGAGTCCTAGTAGGAGAGCAGCTCAGTAGGATCTGTTGGAGGCAGTCCTATTAGGAGAGCAGCACAGTAAGATGTGTTGAAGGGAGTCCTAGTAGGAGAGCAGCGCAGCAGGATGTGTTGATGGGAGTCCTAGTAGGAGAGCAGCACAGTGAGATGTGTTGAAGTGAGTCCTAGCAGGAGAGCGGCACAGTAAGATGTGTTGAAGGGAGTTCTAGTAGGAGAGCAGCGCAGTAAAGTGTGCGGAAGGGAGTCCAGTAGGAGAGCAGCGCAGTAAGATGTGTTGAAGGGAGTCCTAGTAGGAGAGCAGCGCAGTAAGATGTGTTGAAGGGAGTCCTAGTAGGAGAGCAGTGCAGTAAGATGTGTTGAAGGGAGTCCTAGTAGGAGAGCAGCGCAGTAGATGTGTTGAAGGGAGTCCTAGTAGGAGAGGAGCGCAGTAAGATGTGCGGAAGGGAGTCCTAGTAGGAGAGCAGCACAGTAAGATGTGTTGAAGGGAGTCCTAGTAGGAGAGCAGCACAGTAAGATGTGTTGAAGGGAGTCCTAGTAGGAGAGCAGCGCAGTAGGATGTGTTGAAGGGAGTCCTAGTAGGAGAGCAGCACAGTAAGATGTGTGGAAGGGAGTCCTAGTAGGAGAGCAGCGCAGTAGGATGTGCAAAAGGGAGTCCTAGTAGGAGAGCAGCGCAGTAGGATGTGTGGAAGTGAGTCCTAGTAGGAGGGCAGCACAGTAAGATGTGTGGAAGGGAGTCCTAGTAGGAACGCAGCGCAGTAAGGTGTGTGGAAGGGAGTCCTAGTAGGAGAGCAGCACAGTAAGATGTGTTAAAGGGAGTCCTAGTAGGAGAGCAGCGCAGTAAGATGTGTGGAAGGGAGTCCTAGTAGGAGAGCAGCGCAGTAAGATGTTCGGAAGGGAGTCCTAGTAGGAGAGCAGCGCAGTAGGATGTGCAGAAGGGAGTCCTAGTAGGAGAGTAGCGCAGTAAGATGTGTTGAAGGGAGTCCTAGTAGGAGAGTACCGCAGTAGGATGTACGGAAGGGAATCCTAGTAGGAGAGCAGCGCAGTAGGATGTGCGGAAGGGAGTCCTAGTAGGAGAGCAGTGCAGTAAGATGTGCTGAAGGTAGTCCTAGTAGGAGAGCAGCGCAGTAGGATGTGTTGAAGGGAGTCCTAGTAGGAGAGCAACACAGTAAGATGTGTTGAAGGGAGTCCTAGTAGGAGAGCAGTGCAGTAGGATGTGTTGAAGCGAGTCCTAGTAGGAGAGCAGCACAGTAAGATGTGTTGAAGGGAGTCCTAGTAGGAGAGCAGTGCAGTAGGATGTGTTGAAGGGAGTCCTCGTAGGAGAGCAGCGCAGTAAGATGTGCGGAAGGGAGTCCAAGTAGGAGAGCAGCACAGTAAGATGTGTTGAAGGGAGTCCTAGTAGGAGAGCAACACAGTAAGATGTGTTGAAGGCAGTCCTAGTAGGAGAGCAGAGCAGTAGGATGTGTTGAAGGGGGTCCTAGTAGGAGAGCAGCACAGTAAGATGTGTTGAAGGGAGTCCTAGCAGGAGAGCAGGGCAGTAGGATGTGTAGAAGGGAGTCCTAGTAGGAGAGCAGCGCAGTAAGATGTGTGGAAGGGAGTACTAGTAGGAGAGCAGCACAGTAAGATGTGTTGAAGGGAGTCCTAGTATGAGAGCAGCGCAGTAGGATGTGCGGAAGGGAGTCCTAGTAGGAGAGCAACGCAGTAGGATGTGTGGAAGGGAGTCCTAGTAGGAGAGCAGCACAGTAAGATGTATTGAAGGGAGTCCTAGTAGGAGAGCAGCGCAGTTAGATGTAAGATGTGTTGAAGGGAGTCCTAGTAGGAGAGCAGCACAGTAAGATGTGTTAAAGGGAGTCCTAGTAGGAGAGCAGCGCAGTAAGATGTGTGGAAGGGAGTCCTAGTAGGAGAGCAGCGCAGTAAGATGTGCGGAAGGGAGTCCTAGTAGGAGAGCAGCGCAGTAAGATGTGTGAAAGGGAGTCCTAGTAGGAGAGCAGCACAGTAGGATGTGCGGAGGGGAGTCCTAGTAGGAGAGCAGCGCAGTAGGATGTGCGGAAGGGAGTCCTAGTAGGAGAGTAGCGCAGTAAGATGTGTTGAAGGGAGTCCTAGTAGGAGAGCAGCGCAGTAGGATGTGCGGAAGGGAGTCCTAGTAGGAGAGCAGCGCAGTAAGATGTGCAGAAGGGAGTACTAGTAGGAGAGCAGCACAGTAAGATGCGTTGAAGGGAGTCCTAGTAGGAGAGCAGCGCAGTAGGATGTGTTGAAGGGAGTCCTAGTAGGAGAGCAGCGCAGTAAGATGTGCGGAAGGGAGTACTAGTAGGAGAGCAGCACAGTAAGATGCGTTGAAGGGTGTCCTAGTAGGAGAGCAGCGCAGTAGGGTGTGCGGAAGGGAGTCCTAGTAGGAGAGCAGCGCAGTAGGATGTGTGGAAGAGAGTCCTAGTAGGAGAGCAGCACAGTAAGATGTATTGAAGGGAGTCCTAGTAGGAGAGCAGCGCAGTTAGATGTAAGATGTGTTGAAGGGAGTCCTAGTAGGAGAGCAGCAGAGTAATAACCTCTGTGGGGACTGGGGACTTCCAGCTCTTTAAGATGACTAGCAATACCCTTGAGATGGATGGGGATGCAGATTTTAATCAAACATCAATAATTCAGACGACACAAATAGCTTGGCAAAAAGTTTGTCTGTTTTAATGTAATTAAGTAAAACTGGGAGTACAACGAACATCAGCAATCGCTCGATACTCAACTCTCAACTCATTTAAGGAACAACATAGTGTTTATAGACCAAATGGTGTCACTACTGACGTGTAGACCTGCGTCATTACCAACGTTATCCTACGTGGTAAGTTTCTAAAACCTATTGGGAAGCGGGATTGGCTCTAAGTGAACTACTAAGTATATGTATAATATCAGTATAGAGTAACAGAGAAATAATTGGATAGTCAACGACAGGTAGGACATCTAAACCCTTCCTTCAAAATGGCCACTATGAACATCACTAAATGTACAATGTACCATTAGTATCTCCTATAGGACCCCCAACTACGTGGTCCTCTACAATTGGCTGGCTACTAACCCCCGTCAATAACTTTACACCTATGTGAGCAGCATGCAGACTGAACAACCAGGTGCGGGTGAGCTTGTCTCTATACCAGCTTCCCACCAATTAAAAAGGACACTCCATCATCACCTCAACAGTTCAGTGTCAAGTAGTGTCTGAAGTTGGCCTTGAGTTTGGTGCCCAATTGGTGCCTTCCTGCTTGCCGCTCTTTTTCACCACTTAGCAAGCCCCACCCTCCAGGTGCCTTCCTGCTTCCCGCTCTTTTTCACTACTTAGCAAGCCACGCCCACCTGGTGCCTTCCTGCTTGCCGCTGTTTCCCTACTTAAGGAGCCCTCCAGCCTCTTTTCCTTTGCAGATGGGGAGCAGGTGCAAGTGGATCTAGGTCACCTGGCCTAAGCCCGGCCCACCTGGTACCTTCCTGCCTGCTACTCTTTTTCACCACTTAGCAAGCCCCGCCCACCTGGTGCCTTCCTTTGCCATCACTGTCTTGTGGCCAATGCTGGATTAGACTTTTATGGACGTCATTCATTCCCGGTGCGTCACCCTTTCTCAACTCTCATGCTGGACTTCCTTTGCATCTTGTACTCATGGTGGCCCTGAATCATGCTGTTCCCATCTTCATCTTGTATCCTGGCTTGCTGCATTATGCGTTACTACTGACTTCTGCAATTGTATTAGCTCTCCCCTCTTGCTTCTCCACTCTTTCTGACTGCTTATTCTCTGTTCTCTCCTCCCCTCCCCTTTCCCTTTTCCTATCTCCTCCCCTCCCTTTCTTCTATGCACTTACTCTATCAGAATTGTCCCTGGACCTAGTATGATAGCAACCTCATCTGTCTCCTCCCAACTGCCCCCTCTCCAGCACTATCTGAAAGGTCGCCAGGCCTAGTACGATAGTCGCTTGTTTTGTTCCTCCCCTCCCTTTCTGCACCCCTCTCCCTCACCTTTTGTTTTTCTCCGGCTCTACCAGAAATGTCGTCAGGCCTAGTACGGTAGTCGCCTGTCTGTTTCCATTTCCTTCCCACTCTCCCCCTCCCTTCCTTATCTATGTCTTAGCTCTTGCACTATCTGAAATGTCGTCAGGCCGAGTACGATAGTTAATTTCACATCCTTACTGTTCATGGCCTGGAAGAATGTGGTTGTATTTTCCCTTGTTCCCTCCCTTGCCTTGAAGCGCTTTGAAACACATTGTGTATAGGCGCTATATAAATAAACGATCATATCATATCATACTGTTCTCTGGGATATTTTACGGAGTATGGGTACTGTCTGGCTTCCGTGCGTAAGTGTGATCTCCTCATGTGTCCAACATTCTTCCATCACGTGACTGGACACCTTGAATTGAGCCTTTTTCGTGTATTTTACTGTATTTTCCAATAGTTTGCTGACATCTTTGTTTATACTGGACCTCTCTGAACAGGAGCTTCTGTTCTTTCACGTTAATTGTATCTAATGTCAGCCAATTCTAGTTCTGATAACACCTTGGCTCTTTGGCTCATCCAACTCCTTAGCTGAAATAATAAAATAAAAATTAATAATTAATATGAATATATTCTGTTTAAATTCAATTGCTTTTGTAACTGCGACACTGAATTTGAGGCCTTCCTCTTTGCTCAAGACTGCTATATACGTAGTGGAACCATCATTCTTTATTCAATCCATATGTACCTATGAGGTATACATGTATATGTTGGCGCTTGCCGCAATCTATTCACTATAAGCATGGGGCTAGCTTCATGATTGCTTTGCTGCTTGCGTTTCATTGCATCTGTACATGTTTCAACTCAGTTTCTTCAACAGGATCCCAAAATGTCACTTATCCTTAGCCCAGGGAGGGCACAGGCCGCAGTCAGGGAGGGCACAGGCCAGAGACAGAGAGGGCACAGGCAGGAGCTAGGGAGGGCACAGGCCGGAGCCAGGGAGGGCACAGGCCGGGGTCAAGGAGAGCAGAGTCTGGAGTCAGAGAGGGCACAGGCCAGAGCCAAGGAGGGCACAGGCTGCAATCAGGGAAGACACAGGCTGCAGTCAGGGAGGGCACAGGCCAGAGCCAGGGAGGGTACAGGCCGGAGCCAGGAAGGGCACAGGCCGGAGCCAGGAAGGGCACAGTCTGGAATTAGGGGAGATGAGTTGCAGTGAAGGAGGGCACAGTCCAAAGTTCGGGTCACCAGCCAGAATTTGGGCCTACGTTTCCAAGATCATGGCACAGTGTAAACCAGTGACAAGAGGCAGGGCACATGACCCCAGGAGGACTCTGAGAGGGCACGCCAGAGGCCCCCGCCCCCCCCCCCCCCATGCCGCGTTTGGTGGAGGGGGGTATAGCCCACCGGAGAAAGGGGGTCCTTTCTGTGTTTGGGGAAGATTTAGGGATTTCCTAAGAACGCCCCCGAATGGAGCCTCTGCTGGAGGTGGGGGCGACGGAGGGTGGCAGTGCATGGGGGTGGGGGGGGGTCTGGGGGCTTCCCCAGGTTGCAGCTGCTCCTGTGCTAGGGAGACACTAGGAATCCATCATTCCCGCTACACAAAGGCCATGTATCACCCTGTGGTGTTATTCAAATGCAGGCAGGCCAGGCCCACCGGCCCTCCCTCCGCTGCACACGCATTGTCCTGGGGTCTGGGAGTCACTGGACCACTGGAGCCCGAGAGAGAGAGTGGGGTGCCACCTCGGCTCCTCCAGGGTCTGTCTCCTGGTCCAGGCAGCTGCCCCCGGCAAGACCCCAGCAGAGGAAACGGGGAAATAGGCAATGGAGCCCCAGCGGATGGGCACCAGGGAGAAGACCCCCAGCTGCAGAGAACCACCGATGCCTGGTCTTCAAGGGCGGAAAATCCCCCAGCGCCAAAAAGAGGACCCCCCCACTCTCCCATTAGCAGAAGAACCTCGTCTTCCCCCGTCATCGGTGGAGGGCACCCCCTCCCACCCACGGCTGATGCCCAGCAGGAGAGCACCCTCCAGCCAAGGCTGGCCAGCAGAAGAACCCCCTCCCCGCAACATCGGTAGAGGACCCCCACCCAAAGGTGCACACTGCAGCAGGAGGGGGGCTCCCCACCATCCGATGACCATCGCAGCCAAGGGGGCTACCAGCACAAGACCCCCTCCCCAACAAGCGGGCCCACCGACAGCAAGGGATCTCCCAGACAAGGGGGGGTCCACCAGCACAAGAAGACCCACTCCCCAACAAGCGGGCCCACCGACAGCAAGGGATCTCCCAGACAAGGGGGGGGCACCAGCACAAGAAGACTCCCTCCCCAACAAGAGGGCCCACCGACAGCAAGGGGTCTTCCAGACAAGGGGGGCCACCGGCACAAGAAGACCCCCTCCCCCAACAAGCGGGCCCACCGACAGCAAGGGATCTGCCAGACAAGGGGGGGGGGCACCAGCACAAGAAGACCCCCTCCCCAACAAGAGGGCCCACCGACAGCAGGGGATCTCCCAGACAAGGGGGGGGCACCAGCACAAGAAGACCCCCTCCCCAACAAGAGGGCCCACCGACAGCAGGGGATCTCCCAGACATGGGGGGGGGCACAGCACAAGAAGACCCCCTCCCCAACAAGCGGGCCCACCGACAGCAGGGGATCTCCCAGACATGGGGGGCGCCGGCACAAGAAGACCCCCTCCCCCAACAAGCGGGCCCACCGACAGCAGGGGGTCTCCCAGCCGTGTGGACACCTGCAGCGGATTTCCCCGCCCTGGGACCCTCCAGCAGCTCATTAAGGGCCCTTCCTAAACGCGGGCCCTTCAATCAGGGGGCCACTTGCCGCCCTTTCACTCCCTATGCAACACGAGCAGAAACAGCGGACACCAGGCTCCAGCCCCCCCCCCCCGACCCCCTCCCTTAACCCAACACCAGGGACGTGTCGTCCCCAGCATCCCAAGGTATGTGGGCGAGGGTCTGCAGAGACGATGCTGGTGTCTGGGCTGGGGAGTCTGACCGTGGGCCCGGGGTTTCGTGGATCGCCGTCGTGGTCTGCTGGCAACCATCAACTGGTACTTGGAGGTGTCGAGGCTGGGGGTGTTGGGGGCATGGTCTTGTGGGTGTCTGGACAGAAGGTTTTGGCGGCATAGACTGGCATTAATGGGGTCTGACCCGTGTCAATCAGTGCCTGTCCTGTGGATTCCGAGGGAATGGACTGGCATTCATGGGTGTCTGGTTTTAGGTTTCTGAAGGACATGGACTGGTGTTAATGGGGTCTGTTGTGCAGAGTTTGAGGGTATGGACTGGTATCAAGGGCTGCCTGGTCGGTGCTTTATATAAGATAAGGTCAGGGACTGGTGTTAATGGGAGTCGGTTCTGTGGCTTGCGAGGGTATGGACTGGCATTAATGGGTGCCTGTCTGTTGTGTGGCTTGCGAGGGTATGGACTGGCATTAATGGGTGTCTGGTTTTAGGATTCTGAAGGACATGGACAGGCATTAATGCGTGCCTGTCTGTTGTGTGGCTACCGAGGGTATGGAGGGATTCTGAGGGTATTGACTGGTATCACGGGCTGCCTGGTCGGTGCTTTCTATAAGATAAGGACTGGACTGGTGTTAATGAGTGTCTGTTGTGTGGCTTGCGAGGGTATGGACTGGCTTTAATGGGTGTCTGGTATGTGGGTTGCGGCGGTAATGACTGGATGTGGTGATGTCTGGACTTCCAGAGCCTGGGCCCGGCCTTGTCTGCGCCGTTTTGGGCCCCTGGGGGCCAGGGGTGCCCGGTGTTACAGGTGTCGCAGGATTTAAGGGGTCGAGCAGGTGATTTTTAGGGTTCGGACTCGACACACTGGGGTTTGCACTCTGTACATGTCGGTACCGCCATGGTGGTGTCCGGGCCTCACTCTGGGTAATTGGGGTCTGCACATCGGGGATTCGGGATCTGCACTGTGTGGGGTTCGGGGTCTGCACTGCGGGGTTCGGGGCTGCACTGTGTGGGGTTCGGGGTCTGTACTTGGTGGAGGGGGACTAGACTGCGTGGTTCGGGCTGCACTGTGTGGGGTTCGGGGTCTGCACGGTGTGGGGTTCGGTGTCTGCACTGTAAGGGGTTCGGGGTCTGCACTGTAAGGGGTTCGGGGTCTGTACTTGGTGGAAGGGGGACTAGGCTGCGGGGTTCGGGGCTGCACTGTTTGGGGTTCGGGGTCTGCACTGCGGGGTTCGGGGGCTGCACTGTGAGGGGCTCGGGGGCTGCACTGTGTGGGGTTCGGGGTCTGCACAGTGTGGGGTTCGGGGTCTGCACTGTGTGGGGTTCGGGGTCTGCACTGTAAGGGGTTCGGGGTCTGTACTTGGTGGGAGGGGGACTAGGCTGCGGGGTTCGGGGCTGCACTGTTTGGGGTTCGGGGTCTGCACTGCGGGGTTCGGGGGCTGCACTGTGAGGGGTTCGGGGTCTGTACTTGGTGGAGGGGGACTAGACTGCGAGGTTCGGGGCTGCACTGTGTGGGGTTCGGGGTCTGTACTTGGTGGAGGGGGACTAGACTGCGCGGTTCGGGGCTGCACTGTGTGGGGTTCGGGGTCTGCACAGTGTGGGGTTCGGTGTCTCCACTGTGGGGGGTTCGGTGTCTGCACTGTGAGGGGTTCGGGGGCTGCACTGTGAGGGGTTCGGGGTCTGCACTGTGAGGGGTTCGGGGTCTGCACAGTGTGGGGTTCGGTGTCTGCACTGTGAGGGGTTCGGGGGCTGCACTGAGGGGAGGGGCCACTATTGGGGATATTTAGGAACCACAGCAGTAGATTCCTCGATGAGGTGAGGAGGCCCCGGGATTTGGATTGAGGGAGACAACAGGTCCAGCCCACACCCCAAGTTTAAAAAACGGGTCACTTGTCTTAAAAATTAAGCCAAAAATCCGAGTTTAGCCCCAAAATCTTGCCCAAGACGGGGGCCTCTAATCACCACCGCCCTGCACCCCAGAAAGCGGGCTGGGCCCCGGAAAGCGGCCTGGGGCCACAGAAAGCGCCCTGCACACCCAGAAAGAGGCATGGGGCCCCAGAAAGCAGACTGGGGCCCCAGTTTGGGGGTCTTTCCCATGATGCCGTATCTTCCAGATTTGTTATTAAAAAGAGGCCGAGCTTCGGGGAAGGGGCGCTTCGTATGCGGGGGGGGGGGGGGGGGGCGTCCATCGGATGGGAGCTTCCCCATGTTCTGGATAAAGGGGCGCCCTTCCGTGCTCTAGAAAGAGAGGCGGTTCCGGGGCGGTTGAGGGGTGGGGGGGGGGCTGTCGTCGGATTTGCTGCATTCATATTTCAGCGCTGCCACGGGGCCTGCACTGAGCCTAGTGCCACGAGGCGGGAGACGGCGCTTCGGGGTCTAAGACACACGCATGGCACTCGAGCGCCTTAAACGAGAGTCAGATGAAAGAATGACAAGGACAGGCGGGTGGGGGTACAGGGGGGCGGCTCGAGTGCAGGATTAGGGGCCTTCGCACAGCTCCAGGCAGGAGGAGGGGGCCGGGGGCAGCGGGGTTAAGAAGGCAGGTTTGATGATGGGTGTCTGGGGGAGTCAGGGCTGTGCAGATCAGTGAAGCATGAGGTGTTAAGGTAGGGTCGGTCTGTCAGAGGAGGGTGGGTCTCTTGGGATAGGGCGGGCATGGCAGGGGAGGACGGGCTGATTAGTGTAGGATGGGCCTGGCAGAGGAGAATGGGTCCATGGGGAGAATGGCTCCATCAGGGTAGGATGGGCCTGGCAGGGGAGAATGGGTCCATCAGGGTAGGATGGGCCTGGCAGGGGAGAATGGTCCATCAGTGTAGGATGGGCCTGGCAAGGGAGAATGGGTTATCAGGGGAGGATGAGTCTATTAGGCTAGGATGGGTCTGTCTGTAGGGTATGGGTGTCTTAGGATAGGATGGGCCTGGCAATGGCTAGACGGGTCCATTAGTGTGAGATGCGCCTGGCAGGGGAGGATGAGTCTATTAGGATAGGATGGGTCTGTCTGTGGAGGATGGGTCTCTGAGGATAGGATGGGTCTGTCTGTGGAGGATGGGTCTCTTAGGATAGGATGGGTCTGTCTGTGGAGGATGGGTCTCTGAGGATAGGATGGGTCTGTCTGTGGAGGATGGGTCTCTTAGGATAGGATGGGTCTGTCTGTGGAGGATGGGTCTCTGAGGATAGGATGGGTCTGTCTGTGGAGGATGGGTCTCTTAGGATAGGATGGGTCTGTCTGTGGAGGATGGGTCTCTTAGGATAGGATGGGTCTGTCTGTGGAGGATGGGTCTCTGAGGATAGGATGGGTCTGTCTGTGGAGGATGGGTCTCTGAGGATAGGATGGGTCTGTCTGTGGAGGATGGGTCTCTTAGGATAGGATGGGTCTGTCTGTGGAGGATGGGTCTCTTAGGATAGGATGGGTCTGTCTGTGGAGGATGGGTCTCTGAGGATAGGATGGGTCTGCCTGTGGAGGATGGGTCTCTTAGGATAGGATGGGTCTGTCTGTGGAGGATGGGTCTCTTAGGATAGGATGGGTCTGTCTGTGGAGGCTGGGTCTCTGAGGATAGGATGGGTCTGTCTGTGGAGGATGGGTCTCTGAGGATAGGATGGGTCTGCCTGTGGAGGATGGGTCTCTTAGGATAGGATGGGTCTGTCAGGGTAGGCTGTAGGGTAAGGAGAGGATGTGGTTCAAGAAAGAATGAGGATCATGCAGGAAGTTTGGTGATGTGGATTGGGGGTCATAGTGGGTAGAGGGGAGTGGGGGTTGGGTAGGAGGGGGCTCCCTGCTGCATGACCTCAAGTTTAAAAATGTATCCATGGTGCAGGGCTCCGGCCTGCAGAGAGCCGCCCTAGATATCAGGGAGTGCCGGCCTGCAGGGAGCACTGGATGTCAGGGAGTGCCGGCCTGCAGGGAGCCCTGGGTGTCAGGGACTGTCGGCCTGCAGGGAGCCCTGGGTGTCAGGGAGTGCCGGCCTGCAGAGAGCCGCCCTAGATATCAGGGAGTGCCGGCCTGCAGGGAGCACTGGATGTCAGGGACTGCCGGCCTGCAGGGAGCCCTGGGTGTCAGGGAGTGCCGGCCTGCAGAGAGCCGCCCTAGATATCAGGGAGTGCCGGCCTGCAGGGAGCACTGGATGTCAGGGAGTGCCGGCCTGCAGGGAGCACTGGATGTCAGGGAGTGCCGGCCTGCAGGGAGCACTGGATGTCAGGGACTGCCGGCCTGCAGGGAGCCCTGGGTGTCAGGGAGTGCCGGCCTGCAGAGAGCACTGGATTTCAGGGACTGCCGGCCTGCAGGGAGCCCTGGGTGTCAGGGAGTGCCGGCCTGCAGAGAGCCGCCCTAGATATCAGGGAGTGCCGGCCTGCAGGGAGCACTGGATGTCAGGGAGTGCCGGCCTGCAGGGAGCACTGGATGTCAGGGAGTGCCGGCCTGCAGGGAGCACTGGATGTCAGGGACTGCCGGCCTGCAGGGAGCCCTGGGTGTCAGGGAGTGCCGGCCTGCAGAGAGCCGCCCTAGATATCAGGGAGTGCCGGCCTGCAGGGAGCACTGGATGTCAGGGAGTGCCGGCCTGCAGGGAGCACTGGATGTCAGGGAGTGCCGGCCTGCAGGGAGCACTGGATGTCAGGGACTGCCGGCCTGCAGGGAGCCCTGGGTGTCAGGGAGTGCCGGCCTGCAGAGAGCCGCCCTAGATATCAGGGAGTGCCGGCCTGCAGGGAGCACTGGATGTCAGGGAGTGCCGGCCTGCAGGGAGCCCTGGGTGTCAGGGAGTGCTGGCCTGCAGAGAGCCACCCTAGATATCAGGGAGTGCCGGCCTGCAGGGAGCACTGGATGTCAGGGAGTGCCGGCCTGCAGGGAGCCCTGGGTGTCAGGGAGTGCTGGCCTGCAGAGAGCCACCCTAGATATCAGGGAGTGCCGGCCTGCAGGGAGCACTGGATGTCAGGGAGTGCTGGCCTGCAGAGAGCCACCCTAGATATCAGGGAGTGGCGGCCTGCATGGAGCACTGGATGTCAGGGAGTGCCGGCCTGCATGGAGCACTGGATGTCATGGAGTGCCAGCCTGCAGGGAGCCCTGGGTGTCAGGGAGTGCCGGCCTGCAGGGAGCACTGGATGTCAGGGAGTGCCGGCCTGCAGGGAGCACTAGATATCAGGGAGTGCCGGCCTGCAGTGAGCACTGGATGTCAGGGAGTGCCAGCCTGCAGGGAGCCCTGGGTGTCAGGGAGTGCCGGCCTGCAGGGAGCCCTGGGTGTCAGGGAGTGCCGGCCTGCAGGGAGCACTGGATGTCAGGGAGTGCTGGCCTGCAGGGAGCACTGGATGTCAGGGAGTGCTGGCCTGCAGGGAGCACTAGATATCAGGGAGTGCCAGCCTGCAGGGAGCACTGGATGTCAGGGAGTGCTGGCCTGCAGAGAGCCACCCTAGATATCAGGGAGTGCCGGCCTGCAGGGAGCACTGGATGTCAGGGAGTGCTGGCCTGCAGAGAGCCACCCTAGATATCAGGGAGTGGCGGCCTGCATGGAGCACTGGATGTCAGGGAGTGCCGGCCTGCATGGAGCACTGGATGTCAGGGAGTGCCAGCCTGCAGGGAGCCCTGGGTGTCAGGGAGTGCCGGCCTGCAGGGAGCACTGGATGTCAGGGAGTGCCGGCCTGCAGGGAGCACTAGATATCAGGGAGTGCCGGCCTGCAGTGAGCACTGGATGTCAGGGAGTGCCAGCCTGCAGGGAGCCCTGGGTGTCAGGGAGTGCCGGCCTGCAGGGAGCCCTGGGTGTCAGGGAGTGCCGGCCTGCAGGGAGCACTAGATATCAGGGAGTGCCAGCCTGCAGGGAGCACTGGATGTCAGGGAGTGCCAGCCTGCAGGGAGCCCTGGGTGTCAGGGAGTGCTAGCCTGCAGGGAGCCATGGGTGTCAGGGAGTGCCGGCCTGCAGGGAGCACTAGATATCAGGGAGTGGCGGCCTGCAGGGAGCACTGGATGTCAGGGAGTGCCGGCCTGCAGGGAGCACTGGATGTCAGGGAGTGCCGGCCTGCAGGGAGCACTGGATGTCAGGGAGTGCCGGCCTGCAGAGAGCCGCCCTAGATATCAGGGAGTGCCGGCCTGCAGTGAGCACTGGATGTCAGGGAGTGCCAGCCTGCAGGGAGCCCTGGGTGTCAGGGAGTGCCGGCCTGCAGGGAGCCCTGGGTGTCAGGGAGTGCCGGCCTGCAGGGAGCACTAGATATCAGGGAGTGCCAGCCTGCAGGGAGCACTGGATGTCAGGGAGTGCCAGCCTGCAGGGAGCCCTGGGTGTCAGGGAGTGCCGGCCTGCAGGGAGCCCTGGGTGTCAGGGAGTGCCGGCCTGCAGGGAGCACTAGATATCAGGGAGTGCCGGCCTGCAGGGAGCACTGGATATCAGGGAGTGCTGGCCTGCAGGGAGCACTGGATGTCAGGGAGTGCCGGCCTGCAGGGAGCACTGGATGTCAGGGAGTGCCAGCCTGCAGGGAGCCCTGAATATCAGGCAGTACCAGCCTGCAGGGTGCCCTGGTTATCAGGGAGTGCCGGCCTGCAGGGAGCCCTGGATGTCAGGGAGTGCCGGCCTGTAGGGAGCACTGGATGTCAGGCAGCACCGGCCTGCAGGGTGCCCTGGTTATCAGGGAGTGCCAGCCTGCAGGGAGCCCCGGATGTCAGGGAGTGCTGGCCTGCAGGGAGCACTGGATGTCAGGGAGTGCCGGCCTGCAGGGAGCCCTGGATGTCAGGGAGTGCCAGCCTACAGGGTGCCCTGCATATCAGGGAGTACCGGCATGCAGGGAGCACTGGATGTCAGGGAGTGCCGGCCTGCATGGAGCACAGGATGTCAGGGAGTGCCGGCCTGCAGGGAGCACTGGATGTCGGGGAGCACAGCACTGCACAGATCTGTACAGCAAGCACTTAACTCACTGAGCTCTCAGTCCTGGCACTGATCACGAGGAGGACCGGTAAACTGGCAGGATGGGGGTACTGCAGGCAGCGTCACAGATGCTGTAGATGCTCACCACTGCTTGCCTGTAGTGGTTTTGGTTTGAGGGGCGAGGGGAGCACTGATCCTGTACAGCGAGCCTGTTCTAAACCAGCAGGGGACCAGTCCTGGAGGCTTTGATGCTGCAGGCCAGCCTGGAAAAGGCCCACTCTATTCCACTGCTAGTCCACCCTGGGGCTGTATTAGGGGTCTGGAGGTGGGGGCTGCATTTGGGCTGGTGTTTTTGGTTTATGGTGGGTTGTTGGATTTAGGGCTGTATTAGTGTATGGGTGACGGGTTGTTAGATTTGGGGCTGTAGTATTGGTTTGGGGTGGGTTGTTGGATTTGGGGCTGTATTAGTGGTTTGGGTGGGCTGTTGGATTTGGGGCTGTATTAGTGGTTTGGGGTTGGTTGTTAGATTTGGGCTGTAGTATTGGTTTGGGGTTGGTTGTTGGATTTGGGCTGTAGTATTGGTTTGGGGTTGGTTGTTAGATTTGAGGCTGTATTAGTGGTTTGGGTGGGTTGTTGGATTTGGGGCTGTATTAGTGGTTTGGGGTTGGTTGTTGGATTTGGGGCTGTATTGTTAGATTTGAGGCTGTATTAGTGGTTTTGGGTGGGTTGTTAGATTTGGGGCTGCATTATAGGTTTGGGATGGGTGCTTATATTTGGGGCTGTAGTATTAGTTTGGGGGTGGGTTTTTAGATTTGTGGTTGTTTTATAGGTTTGGGTTCGGGTTGTTGGAGTTTCAGACGTATTAGTGGTTATGGGGTAGGTTGTTGGATTTGGGGATGTATTAGTGGTTTGGGTTGTTAGATTTGGGGTTGTAGTATTGGTTTGAGGTGGGCTTTTAGATTTGCGACTGTGTTATAGGGTTGGGGCAGGTTGTTAGATTTGGGGCTGCAGTATGGGTTTAGGTTTGGGTTGTTAGATTTTGGGCTGTTTTATAGGTTTGGGGGCAGCTTATTAGATTTGGGGCTGAAGTATAGGTTTAGGTTCGGGTTGTTAGATTTGGGGTTGTATTATAGGTTCGGTTCGGGTTGTTAGATTTGGGGCTGAAGTATTGGTTTGTAGCGGGTGGTTAGATTTACAGCTGTATTATGGGTTTGGGGCGGGTTGTTAGAGTAGGGACTGTATTATAGCTTTGTGGGTGGGTAGTTGGATTTGGGGCTGTATTATAGGTTTGGGTTGTTAGATTTGGGGCTGTATTAGTGTATTGGTGACAGGTTGTTAGATTTGGGGCTGTAGTATTGGTTTGGGGTGGGTTGTTAGATTTGGGGCTGTATTAGTGGTTTGGGGTGGGTTGTTAGATTTGGGGCTGTATTAGTGGTTTGGGGTTGGTTGTTAGATTTGGGGCTGTAGTTTGGGGTGGGTTGTTGGATTTGTATTAGTGGTTTGGGGTTGGTTGTTAGATTTGGGGCTGTAGTTTGGGGTGGGTTGTTGGATTTGGTGCTGTATTGTTAGATTTGGGGCTGTATTAGTGGTTTGGGGTTGGTTGTTGGATTTGGGGCTGTATTGTTAGATTCGGGGCTGTATTAGTGGTTTGGGATGAGTTGCTGGATTTGGGGCTCTATTGTTAGATTTGGGGCTGTATTAGTGGTTTGGGTGGGTTGTTGGATTTGGGCCTGTATTGTTAGATTTGGGGCAGTATTAGTGGTTTGGGGTGGGTTGTTGGATTTGAGGCTGTATTGTTAGGTTTGGGGCTGTATTAGTGGTTTGGGGTGGGTTTTTGGATTTGGGGCTGTATTGTTAGATTTGGGGCTGTATAAGTGGTTTGGGGTGGGTTGTTGGATTTGGGGCTGTATTGTTAGATTTGGGGCTGTATTAGTGGTTTGGTGACGGATTGTTGGATTTGGTGCAGTATTGGTGGTTCGAGGGTGGGTTATTGGATTGGGGCTGTATTATAGGTTTAGGTTCACAGTGTTAGATTTGGGGCTGTAGTATTGTTTTAGGGCGGTTTGTTAGATTTGTGGCTGTTTTATAGGTTTGGGGCGGGTTGTTGCACTTGGGACTGTATTATAGGTTTGGGGTGGGTTGTCAGATTTGGGTCTCTATTAGTGGTTCGGGGGTAGATTATTGGATTTGGGGATGTATTAGTGGTTTGGGAGTGGGGTGTTGGATTTGTGGCTGTATTAGTGGTTCAGGGGTAGGTTGTTGGATTTGGAGCTGTATTAGTGGTTCGGGGCAGGTTGTTGGATCTGGGGATGCGTTCATGGTTTGGGGTGGGTTGTTTGCGGCTGTATTAGTGGTTATGGGGTAGGTTGTTGGATTTGGGGATGTATTAGTGGTTTGGGTTGTTGGATTTGGGGCTGTAATGTAGGTTTGGTTTGTTGGATTTGGGGATTTATTAGTGGTTTGGGTTGTTGGATTTGGGGATGTATTAGTGGTTTGGGAGTGGGTTGTTGGATTTGCAGCTTTATTATAGGTTTAAGTTCGGGTTGTTAGATTTGGGGATGTATTAGGGGTTTGGGTTGATATAATTGAGGCTGTAGTATCGGTTAAGGGAGGTTTGTTAGATTTGCAGCTGCAGTATTGGTTTGAGGTGGGTTGTTAGATTTGGGGCAATAGTAGTGTAGGTTTGGGTTCGGGTTGTTGGATTTGGGGCTGTAGTGTAGGGTTGGGTTGTTGGATTTGGGGCTGTAGTGTAGGTTTGGGTTGTTGGATTTGGGGCTGTATTATAGGTTCGGGTTGTAAGATTTGCAGCTGCTGTATTGGTTTGAGGCAGGTTGTTAGATTTGCAGCTGTATTATAGCTTTGGGGTGGGCGGTTATATTTGGGGCTGTATTATAGTTTTAGGTTCGGGTTGTTAGATTTGAGGCTGTATTATAGGTTTGGGGGTGGGTTGTTGGATTTGAGGCTGTATTAGTGGTTCAAGGGTAGGTTGTTGGATTTGGGGATGTATAGTGGTTTGGGTTCAGGTTGTTAGATTTGGGGCTGTAGTATAGGTTTGGGTTCAGGTTGTTAGATTTGGGGCTGTAGTATAGGTTTGGGTTCAGGTTGTTAGATTTGGGGCTGTAGTATAGGTTTGGGTTCGGGTTGTTGGATTTGGGGTTGTATTAGTGGTTCAGGGGTCGGTTGTTGGATTTGGGGATGTATTATAGGTTTGGGTTGTTAGATTTGCAGCTAATGTATTGGTTTGAGGCAGGTTGTTAGATTTGCAGCTGTATTATAGGTTTAGGTTCGGGTTTGTTAGATTTGTGGCTGTTTTATAGGTTTGGGAGCGGGTTGTTGAATTTGGGGCTTTATTAGTGGTTCGGGGCAGGTTGTTACATTTGGGGCTGTATTATAGGTTTAGGGGTGGGTTGTTGGATTTGGGGATGTATTCGTGGTTTGGGTTCAGGTTGTTAGATTTGGGGCTGTATTATAGGTTTGGGGGTGGGTTGTTGGATTTGAGGCTGTATTAGTGGTTTAAGGGTGGGTTATTGAATTTGAAGCTGTATAAGTGGCTTGGGGGTGGGCTGTTAGATTTGGGGCTGTATTATAGGTTTAGGTTTGGGTTGTTAGATTTGGGGCTGTCATATTGGTTTGGGGGTGGGTTGTTGGATTTGGGGCAGTAGTATTGGGCTGGGGGTGGGTTGTTGGATTTGGTGCTGTATTAGTGGTTCAATGGTGGTTCATTGGATTTGCAGCTGTATTAGTGGCTTGGGGGTGGGATGTTAGATTTGAGGCTGCATTATTGGTTTGGGGCCGCTTGATAGATTTGGGGCTGTAGTATTGGTTTGGGCGAGTTGTTAGATTTGCGGCTGTTTTATAGGTTTGGGAACGGGTTGTTGGATTTGGGGCTGTGTTATAGGTTTGTGGGTGGGTTGTTGGATTTGAGTCTTTATTGGTGGTTCAGGGGTAGGTTGTTGGATTTTGGGATGTATTAGTGGTTTGGGTTCAGGTTGTTAGTTTTGGGGCTGTAGTATGGGTCTGGGTTCGGGTTGTTAGATTTGGGGTTGTATTAGTGGTTTGGGCTGTGAGATTTGGGGCTGTAGTATCGGTTTGGGGCTGGGTAGTTGGGTTTGGAGCTCTATTACTGGTTCAGGGGCAGGTTGGTGGATTTGGGGATGTATTTGTGGTTTGGGGTGGATTGTTGGATGTGTAGCTATATTACTATATTATAGGTTTGGTGGCGGGCTGTTAGATTTGGGGCTATAGTATTGGTTTGGAGGCATGCTGTTGGATTTTGGGCAGTGCTTTTGGTCTGATGTTGGTTTCCACTTGCAGAGCCCCTGCCCCTGATTGTCCAAACGCAATTCTTGTGCCATGTCCCGTTCACCCAAGAATTGTGACTGGACATCTGGGGCAGTGGTTCACTGTCTGCCGACCAACCCATGGCCACAGCGGGTTGAAGACGCCCCCCACTCACGGAGCAACGCCAGGAACCACCGAGCCATGGACACACATTACACCTTCGGGAGCAGTAGGACTTCGGACATGCTGCAAGCCCCCCATGTTTGGGAAACCCAGAACTGTGAGACATTTTCTGGTTTTTGTCATAAACAGAATCAATGAAGTGTTGACTTGAATTTGAGGGTAAAACATTTAAAATAATGTATTGGCTACAAAACAACATTTCAATTAATATATGCATTCATGAAAAAGGTTTCACTACCACTGAATATCAAGGAAACTGGTCCAAAAAATGTTAACTAATCCTTTGTTCTTTTTTTAATGTTCCAAATGATTTCCATCTACAAAATTGTGTTTATTGGTGATTAAACCTTTGTGCGTGTTTTATTAGAAACACCTGGTAAAATGGTACGGATTATAATAACTGTATTGCCATTGTATATCACTTTCATGAAGCTGCACCCAACAAAACGTATGCCAGCCTTGCCAATGGATATCAATTACAGAAAGCTGCACCCACAATATATGTCAGCATTGCTTTGTACATAACTTCATGAAACTGAATGCAGCCACAATATATGCTAATATTCCCACAGTAAACCACTTCATTTTGCACACAGATTATGTTAGCATTGACTGTGCTTCTGTACGTGGCATTCATGTTGCAGCACCCTTTCCCCACCAAACACATACACTTATTGCACTTGTGTGTGCACACCCACACACGCACATATGTACAAAGACTGTCCAACTCACATGCATACACACACACACATACACACACACACTCAAACTCCAGCGCACACACACACGCACGCACATACACACATACACACACACATTCAAACTCCTGCACACACACAAAAAGACACATTGAATAACATTTAAATACACAGCGATTCAATTCTTTTTCCACCCTATGATCTCTCTGTTGTGGACAACACAGCACCCCAGCATAGCTGGCAAACAAGTGAAAACTACACGTATGCTTTATCCACTGTGTCATTCACTTCTGCATGCAAGTGAAGTGTCCTGCTGGGCCAAGCAAAACAGCAGCCCCTCAGCTGGTCTAGAGCACCGGGGCATTGATGGATCACTGCCCCTTCTCGTCCCGACTCCACCACCGATGAGAAGGAAGAAGCTGAGAGAAGTGGAAAGAACATACAGGTAAGAATGGCCCTCCTGGCCAATCGCACATTGGAAGGACATGCAGAGGTAGCACATTTCCCCTCCCCTGGTAAGACTGCACTTGAGAACACACAGTTGGAGGGTGGCCTTACTGCACATGCTATGTGAGGACATGCTGCACTCCTGCAAGTAAAGCTGCAACCTCATTCCAAGGTGCCACATGATTCACTGAAGGTGCACTGCTGCCTTAAGAGCCACAGGCCCTAGAGCTGGTCCTTCCGCCAATACATATAGATGTAGAAGGGGAGGAATTGGTGTGGGGTGTTCCATGACATGGATGGCCTGTACCAACGCCTGGGGATAATGGAAACATTAAACGTCTTTCTAATGTACTGTCACACCAATGCGATGACATCATAATCTACGTCACTTATTTATTTAATTGCTTATGGTTTCACAAAACATTTGCAATAACAAAACAATCAAGACAAGTACAAAACTTTGTTCAAAATGCTACAAATTAAAATCATGATTAAAACCAAGCAATGGAATTAGCAATTAATTTCAATTAATACAATACAAAGAAATCAATTCAATTAGGGCAATACAATATTAATGCATTTTCTGATTGAAATATCTAGCGAAGACTCATTAGTGATAAGAATTCTTGCCCAAAACCCATAAGTGTTTAAAAAACAATCTTCATTATTACCACATTTCCATCCCTACATCTCTTCAAAACCATCTGGAATAAACTTCCTTCCAACTCTTTTATCGAAACTGAACTGGGAGATATATTGTTTGGTTCAATAAATACTGCCCTACCAGAGTCAGCCCTGATACCATACGTAGATGGCACTCTTCCGGTGCCAAACTAGTTAAACATATTCCATAACTTTACGCCAATCCCTTTTGCACAACTGCAACTACAATATTCCTGTTCTGATCTTCCCCTTAGTACCTCTCTTCGCAAATCGTTAACCAAATCAGCAGCTACTCTTACTCAAAAATCCTCCTCCCCTCTACTAACATTCCTAATCAATAGTCCCTCTATAGAAGCAGATAAACGATACACATTCTTAAATGATCCCCCATCTCCTAATCTGCTCAATTCTAGTATTACTACACAATGGGAACTTGATCGGAACTTCCAAACTACACCTGAGATGTGGAGTAAAATATGGAAACTTTATTACTCAACATCTATTGCTGCCAATCTAACTCAAACTCATTTCTTCTTCCTACATCGTGCATTCCTCACACCCATGAGACTTGCAAGAATTGCTCATAACGCATCTAATAACGGTTGCTCATGTCTTTCATCAAACGCCGACTTTCTTCACGCAATTTTTGATTGTAAATGTGTACATGGACTTTGGGAAAAAATTGGCATTTGTCTACACATTTATTTTCTTTTTAAAGAACCGATGTCTTTATGTAACATATGATTGCCACTATTTTAATCCCTACATGCAGCTGATTGAATCATCTACCTTATTTAATGTGTTAGCATTGCTTACCACAATATTACTTTTAATTAGAAAAATGCCTCTAATTTGTTCTTCAATACTTGGTGGAACACCATTTTGCTCCCTCCACTGTATTGAACAATGTCACACCTTTACTGTAGATCGTTTACATAAATTCAACAAAAAATGTAATGTTTTAATACTGACTAAGGATGTTCAAACATGTAGCATCAAAATTGCTATGCTTAAACAGTATCAACTCTCCCCTATCATATCTTGTCAAGTCTGTCCCCCTGTACGTCTTATTATCAATTTGCAATTTAACTGTTTTAGCTTATTATTGTATTAAATCTGTTATGCCATTGTTAACTGATCTAAGTGATTTTCAAGCCTACTAAATACAAAACGTTCTTTACCTCATGCCTGTTTCAAATGTAAATTAACATGCTTAATAAAAATGATTAAAAGCAACAATAAAAACGTTCATCATACACATATCGACTGAAAGAATTGTGGAGTAGTTCAGCCAAGTCATTACATTTGATTACAAGATGGTAAATAATGTCCACATCGTGGCACAATACCTACATACATGCTCCATGTAATACCCTGTCTTTCACCCAAAACTTCTTTAGTCGGAAGCAGATTCAATTTAAAACACAACATAGCAAATCTATGCTTTCTAGAGGGGTGCTGCTTGAGATGAAAAGGCAATACGTTAAAAGCTCTTACTTCATACCTTAAATGGTAGAAAACATGGTAATTCATTGCTATGCCTCTGTTCCTTATACAATTAAATTCAAAGATAAGCTTTTTATTGTTAATCGATGGAACCATAAGGTCTTTGGGGTCTAAGTTACAGGCTCCCAGAGTCTTCAAGGATTCCTCCACCCAGTCTCTCAAGAGGTTACAAGTATTTGAAAGTAACACAATGCGTAATTCAAACACCAAACAGTTTTCGGGAGCTTGCAAAATGTCTCCAGTCTCTTGCAGTCTGCACAGCCTGTAAAGAAATCAGGCCCATCTTGTGTCAGAGAGCTGCAATAGGGGTTCCCTTCAGGTGTATAAGCAGCCTCTTCCATAACAGTGATTCCTGTCTATCCCATTGACTTATTAAAAGACCAGTGTCTGCTCCATAGAGGAAGCACAGATTGTTTTTTGATGGTAATATTTCAATACAAGAAGTGCATAGAATCTTCCAAATTTTCTATCAAAGGCTGATAGTTCTAAAGAGTAAAATCTTCTTTTGTTTTTCAACATTGCGAAGTTGGTTCGACCAGTTCTTCTTCCAAAAATATCAACGCCTAAATATTCAAAACTAAGAACCAGTTCCAAACAGGTATGATTGATAGACCATTTGAAATTTTATTTCCTTTTATTGCATAATTTATCATTACAATTTTTGATTTTGATGCATTCAATGGCAAATTCAGAGATTTAAAATAGCAGTTGATAGCTGACAAAAATCTTTGCAGACCAATAGGGGTCCAGTCCAACAAAACTATGTCTTCAGCATAAGCTAGATGACTTATGGGAAGATGTCCCAGCTTTCCCGGAAAATTACACATATTTTCAAAAACCTTCCCCAAATCATCAAGATACATATTAAATAAAAATGGTGCCAGCACACACCCCTGACGCAGTCCACAGCGGGTATTTATCCATCTCGTATAATTGCTGCTCTAATCCAGCCGGGCTCTCACCTTGGTGTCCGAATGGAAGGCAATTAACATGCTAATAATACCATGTGGGCACTCAAAGTCATGGAGGATTTGACCAAGAATAGAACGGTTTACTCGGTCGAAAGCCTGCGAGATAGCTAAGAAGGTGCAATATATTACATTTTTTTCCAAGATAGCCTTAGATTGCAAAAGATGAATTGCAAAACAGTTGTGAGAGGTATTTAGGCCTGGACAAAACCGAATTGATATTTATCAATACAGCCATTATTCAAGGCCCAAAGTTGATGTGTTTTCAATATGAACACCTTGAAAATGTTACTCGAAGCATCTAACAGTGAGATTGGGCGGTAGTTTGATCGAATTAATCTGTCGCCCTTCTTGTAAGTCTCAATGATCAGTACTTTCCTCCAAGAAGGGGGCAGTTTATTAGACTTCAAGATATCTTGAAATAAAACACTCAAAAGCGCAGACCGAAGGTTAATGTTCGACTTTAGGGTGACATGTGCCAAACCATCCAGCCCAGGAGTTTTTGAGGCTTTACTATTTTAAATAACATTTTAATTTCTGCTGCATCTGCCTCCAAAACCTCTGACCAGCGTGTATCATAAAAAGGGTCCCCTGAAACCAGACTATTTTCACTGTATCTTTCTGAAAAGTGGGCCTCCCAAGTCTCGACTTTAATAGGTTGTGATTGAGCAGATCATTGAGATAGAGGCTCTTAAACCAATCTCCGAAATGAGTGTGTCTTTGAGGATAATGGAGCTTAGCATAGCTTCAGCATCGGCGATGTATAAAATAAAGTGCTGGCCCTAAACCCAGTTCTTGTAGTTTTTTTTAAACCCTTTGCCAGCTCATTATATTTATTTGTATCCAGAGCTTGCCGAAGGAGTCTCAGTGCTCTATCTATTCAGAGTACCCTTTCTCTACGAGAATTGTTTGTCAAACTTGTGATCATGCGGAGGTTTCTTCTCTGAAGCCTGAAGACCTCGTGTTTTACAAACATATAAGTTACAAAGAGCTAATTGGATCGCTTTATCATAGGTAGAAGGGCTCAACAGTAAACCATCATCATGGATCCCCATTTACAATATGCATTCATTAAATCGTAACGCAGGGCCTGGTTTCCACACAAGTGAATGGTTTCTTAAATTAGCATCAACCAGAATTTTTGCTTCCGGTTCCTGTGACGATAAGATCTTCAGATCTAGAGCGAAAGCTACCGAACTATGATCACTAGACTTCATGTTGACAACCTTCAAATCAGTAAATTTCCAATACAGGTCCTTAGACAAGAATATATAGTCCAAAGTTGATTTCAAAGGATCATTCTTCCAAGTGTATTGTGGAGGGATAACATTGGTCAAGTTTCCATTCATCAAAGATAGACCCAATGCTTTTAATTCATTTCTTATCTGTGCGCCTCTCTTCCTTGCCTGAGTAGATGTGCAAGTCCTTTTTGTTTCCCTAAACCATTGAGGGTCCAGACATTCGCTGTTAAAATCTCCTAAACCAATTACATCAATAAGAGCCGCTTCCAATGCTTCTGATATAAGGGAAGATACAACATTCATAAAAGATTCTATATTACCAGATTTTGGGTTAAAAGAGACATTGAATACATAACACAAGGGACTGTATAATGCAGAGCCTGAACAAGAAGACGAGGCGAACAGCTTCACCAATTGTATATCCTTCCTATTAGTTTCAACCTTGTGCATCGTAAGTCCTACCCAATGTTTTAGGGCACAGAGGAGACAGTACAGGGCTGACCATTCGGACCCTGTACTGCCTCAACAGTGAGCACCTTATAACCATCTAAAATTGAGAGCCTTGTCAGCCACGTCTCCAACAAACATAAAAAAGAGAAAGCTAACAAACATTGAAAATCCGACACCAAGCAGCAATGCACTCTATAATTCCAGGAGGCCATGTGTATTGATTCCATTCCGTTTAACCTTTGTCAATCCGATCCACCCCCATGCAGGGCCGACAAAATAGAATTCCAATCATAAATTAACAATGGTTTACTTGGAATCTGATCAAAACCCCTTCTTCCATTCTCCTTGATGTTTTTAATATGTATCATAAGGGATTGGGAGTGGACCAATCTATCCATTATTGATAAGGCAGAGTGATTTGCAGCAGATCCTCCCCCAGACAATGTCTTATTATTTTCCATTTCTAAAGATTGTACAACATCATATCCCATAGACAAAAGACACTCCAACTCTGAGAAGACCAAAGATCTGATCATTTGACCTGCTTCAGAATCAAAGTGTGAACTTCTGAAAGAAGATGGTGTGCACTCCTTAGACGTTCTTCCTATCTATGTCCTTAAGTCATTGTTGAACCCATGGCTCAGATTTAATCTACTGGCTGATTCATGGAATTATTTGCGCCGAAAAACGGGGATTTGTACGCCATTCTGCCCGCAAATCCCCATTTGTTAAACAGGGATTTGCGTGCAGAATGGCGCACAAATCCCCGTTTTCCGCACAAATAATTCCATGAATCAGCATTCTAGAGTCTTGTCATCTAGGATTCGTGGAGTTGAAGGGCTCTAAGTTCCGGTGAGTAGCTGAGGAAAGGTCCAAGGGCGGCGGGTGTTGGCGGCCCACAGGGTGTTTGCGTCCCGTGGGAAGAGCGCAATGTCTGTCCCATTGGAAAAAGGAGGCAGTAGCTGGATCTGAGCCTCTGCAGGGGCGCTGCTTCTGACCCTGACTCCAAACGAGGTAATCCGAGTGCCTATACCTTTTCCGCGTTGTTTTTGCTCATTGCATTGACCACCCCTGGGAGCCCACTATGTCCAAACCTGCTGATCTAGACATTGGGGAGGTCCGAAACTCCACACCTGCTGTATACTATGGCCCAGAGCCCAGCCCGAGCACTGCTTTAGGAGCCAAAAGGAAAATTAAGCAATTAAAGAGGCACATGAAACCGGGATCTAAAGCCTCCCAGTATGTCAAAGGTGTGCCAGGAGCCCCCCGTGTGGACTAAGTGCCAACAGCCTTTGGGGATGTCCATTTGCTTATCAATAAGATCTGTCAATTTCTGGGTAGCCCAGGGGCAGGGCCATTATGTCAACCTCCACTCTCACTGAACACTGATGCTGCAACTCATGAGCCCCAGTCAAACACCATCACAGCTGCGGAAAACACTGCTCGTCTGACCCCCGCTTGCTCTCCTGTACAAATTGCCCTCCCCGAATTGTACCCTTCTGCTACAGACCCCCACCTGGCTATAGGGAGAGAGGGCAAGCTTGAGGCTGACTTTGTACTTGCTCAACAATCCTGTGTCACCCCTTCCTCGCCCAGCGTGCCTGGGTCTCCCGTTACTCTTTTACCCCCACACCTATCAACCCCAATGGACGCCTCTGTACTCGAGAGGAAAGAGGATGAAGGTGGGGGCTCTTTTGTCTGCTGCTGCAACTGCCACTGAGTCCTGGCCGAACTCTCTCAGATCAAGACGCTTCTTCTGTCCCTCTCAACAGCGGCAGCTGGCAGGTCAACCACGGGAGTTTCAGCCAGCACCCAGGGTGATCAAGGGGGTGCTTGATGCTATGGAGAACCGTCCCCCATCTCCTCCTGCCCTTTCCCTACTCTGACAAGTGCCCCCTCCCACCTCACTCTCCCACACCTACTCCCACGCCCACTGCTACAAAGGTAATCTCTGATCCCAAGAGTGCGATAGCCAAAAAAATGAGGGGCTACCTGTCAAGCATCCCCAACCCAACCGACCGCAAAATGGACTTTGACATTCTGATGGAAGAGCTAGGCCGCTAGCATTAAACCTATACCCCCCCCCCTTCCAAGTACGGCAGGCCAGTGGATTTGAGGACTATCATACTGCAAAGGGTCCCTAAACCATTCTCAAACCGCCCTGAACTTAGGGAGGCCTCATGCACCGGCTGAGAACTACAGGGGGGGGTGCTCTTTTTTGTCCAAGGATCACATAATCAACTGTGTCAGAATGTCCAAACCAGGGGAAGATGACTCTGTGGCAATGAAGTGGCCAGGGACCTTTTGAAAGCCTACAAGTTCTGCACTGTGCACCCTAATAGCGTAATTGCATTGTGTCTTTACGCTATGTGCCATGGCCCACTGGGGAAACAGAGCTATTTGATTCTCCACTAATCACTAATCTACCATAATGGGGCTCTGTCCAACTGTGTTTGATCAGACAAGGGCCACTCCAGGCTTTAGGCCCCTAGAGTCCATTCTGCTATTAATGTTCACTATTTTTGGATGTTCCTAATGCTGGATATGTTTTGTTCTGTACATTTTGTGATTGTTGGTTATACTTTGATGGCTTTTTTGTTGATTGATAGTCGGTGATCGAACGTAGATGAAGATGGTAGTAAGTTGCCCACAACCCTCCTTTTTTCCTCAAGAGAAGGAAAGGCCAGGACGGGTGGAAGATGTTGGTTGGGGCTAATGCTATCCACCCCACCTACCATGTTCACTGCCTGGGGAATCTCAACAGCAACTGATCTCACAACTACCTGTTGCAAGTTTTGGTAGACAGTATCGCAGCTTCTGCTTAGCCCCTATTGTAAAAATGATCGATGTCGAGTTCTTTGGCTTGGAAGGGGCAGAGCCGCGAGGCATAAAAATGGCGGCCAGTGGAAAACCTTGGGCGAAGGAGAGTTTTTGACCAGGTGGCTGAAATGGGGAGAGGTAGATTTTCAAAAGAGTCCTCCAAAGACCTTACCAACAGGGTGGAGGGTGAGGTCTCCACAAGCATTACCCTGTTTCCATCAGCCAGCCCCCCTATACTCTCCATCTCAGAATGGACTGTTAGAATACTTAAGTCCAAAACTTCTGTGTACGACAATGATGGTTTGATGAATTTGTCCATTGGATCCCCATTACAAGACTTAACAGATTTTTCAAGATTTTGAGGTTTACGCTTTGCCTTCTTGGATGGAGATTTCTTTTAACACTCTGCATATTGATAGCTCTGTTGACACCTCAACCTCTGCCGGTAGAATTGGTGAAGTGTTCTTGCAAATGCACTTTCACAGTTTGTAGACGGACAGTTTACCCCCAAAGATTCCTCAAAAACTGGAGAGATCGCAATTACCTTTGTTTACGGGCATTTTTCTTGTTTTTTGGCCTTTTCTCCTGATGGTGTGTGCTCCTAGTTATATTTGTTGATTCCCCTTGACCTTTGTTTACGGGTGTTTTTCTTGTTTTTTGGCTTTTTCTCCTGAGGGTGTATGATCCCAGCTATATTTGTTGATCCAATTGACCTTTGTTTACGGGCGTTTTTCTTGTTTTTTGGCTTTTTCTCCTGATGGTTTGTGCTCCCAGTTATATTTGCTGATCCCCTTGACCTTTGTTTATGGGCGTTTTTCTTGTTTTTTGGCTTTGTCTCCTGATGGTTTGTGCTCCCTGCTATATTTGTTGATCCCCTTGACCTTTGTTTACGGGCGTTTTTATTGTTTTTTGCTTTTTCTCCTGAGGGTGTATGATCCCAGCTATATTTGTTGATCCAATTGACCTTTGTTTACGGTTGTTTTTCTTGTTTTTTGGCTTTTTCTCCTGAGGGTGTGTGCTTCCAGTTATATTTCGTTATATTTGTTGATCCCCTTGACCTTTGTTTACAGGCGTTTTTCTTGTTGTTTGGCTTTTTCTCCTGATGGGGTGTGCTCCAAGTTATATTTGTTGATCCCCTTGACCTTTGTTTACAGGCGTTTTTCTTGTTGTTTGGCTTTTTCTCCTGATGGGGTGTGCTCCCAGTTATATTTGTTGATCCCCTTGACCTTTGTTTACAGGCGTTTTTCTTGTTTTTTGGCTTTTTCTCCTGATAGTGTGTGCTCCCAGTTATATTTGTTGATCCCCTTGACCTTTGTTTACAGGCGTTTTTCTTGTTTTTTGGCCTTTTCTCCTGATGGTGTGTGCTCCCAGTTATATTTGTTGATCCCCTTGACCTTTGTTTACAGGCGTTTTTCTTGTTTTTTTGGCCTTTTCTCCTGATGGTGTGTGCTCCCAGTTATATTTGTTGATCCCCTTGACCTTTGTTTACAGGCGTTTTTCTTGTTTTTTGGCCTTTTCTCCTGATGGTGTGTGCTCCCAGTTATATTTGTTGATCCCCTTGACCTTTGTTTACAGGCGTTTTTCTTGTTTTTTGGCCTTTTCTCCTGATGGTGTGTGCTCCCAGTTATATTTGTTGATCCCCTTGACCTTTGTTTACAGGCGTTTTTCTTGTTTTTTGGCTTTTTCTCCTGATGGTGTGTGCTCCCAGTTATATTTGTTGAGGATTCTATTGACCTCGTCTCAGCATGTTTAATGGCATTATCAGCCTGATTTGAGGTGAAATCTTGCTGAGTCAAGAGGGGACCCTCAGTTTGCGAGGATTTCTCGCAGGCAGGGATTCCAGACTGTTGGAGGGAAGACATCGGCTACAGGCGAGGCTGGGAAGTAGACAAACTAGGAGTAGGCAGGGACAGAGGAGGCAAAACAGCCTCTGCCTCTTTACCATCAGATGGAGCAGACTTGTACTCTGCCTTGCCATAAATAAAGCCTTCTAAAAAGGCCATTTCTGCTGCCACTGCGTTTTAAGCGTTGGTCTCAAAACTGTTCCGCAATATTTTCATGTGTATTAGCCATTTGAGAAAGAGGGCAATTGAAGGCGTGCAGTGCTGATCCAGGCGTGTTAGGAATCTTGTGTAAAGAGGTATGCATCAGAGGAGAACACCCAGGGTTAGAGGCACATGCCTGGGAGAATGGTCACGCTGGAATGCAGTAACCTCAATTGTAGAAGAGTCCACAGTGAACAAGGGAGGAGATTGTTATACATTTGAATCAGTGATTAACTGTACTTGCAAAGAGAAAGAAATACGGCAAACGTCCAGCGCACTTACTGAAGAGGCATCTAGAGAATTTTCTAGTTCAACATCAAAGACCCCATCTTGGGTTTAGTGGAGATTCAGCCTGCCTCCCAGTCAGTTTACACTGTAAACGGACTATGACCAGCAGAGTCTCAAGCAAGGTCCGCAAACACAGCAGACCACTTCTACGTCCACTTCCGCATCACGCTCCATGCAGCATCTTGTGTTTAGTAGAAATTCAGCCTGCCTCCCAGTCAGCATACACTGTAAACAGACTATGATCAGCAGAGTCTCAAGCAAGGTCCGCAGACACTGCAGACCACTTCCACGTCCACATCGGTGCCGCACACCGGGCGGCATCTCAGGTTTAGTAGAGATTCAGCCCGTCTCCCAGTCAGCATACACGGAAAACAGACTATGACCAGCAGAGTCTCAAGCAAGGTCTGCAAACACTGCGGACCACTTCTATGTCCACTTCCGCGCCACGCTCCATGCAGCGTCTTGGGTTTAGTAGAGATTCAGCCCGCCTCCCACTCAGCTTACACTGTAAACAGACTATGACCAGCAGAATCTCAAGCAAGGTCCGCAAACACAGCAGACCACTTCTACGTCATCTTCCGCGCTACGCTCCATGCAGTGTCTTCTGTTTAGTAGAGATTCAGCCTGCCTCCCAGTCAGCATACACTGTAAACAGACTATGACCAGCAGAGCCTCAAGCAAGGTCTGCAAACACCGCAGACCACTTCTACATCCACTTCCGCGCCACTTTCCATGCAGCGTCGTGTGTTTAGTAGAGATTCAGGCTGCCTCCCAGTCAGCATACACTGTAAACAGACTATGACCAGCAGAGCCTCAAGCAAGGTCTGCAAACACTGCTGACCACTTCTATGTCCCCTTCCGCACCACGCTCCATGCAGCGGCTTGGTTTTAGTAGAGATTCAGCCCGCCTCCCAGTCAGCATACACTGAAAACAGACTATGACCAGCAGAGTCTCAAGCAAGATCCGCAAACACCGCAGACCACTTCTACGTCCACTTCCGCTCCATGCGGCGTCTTGTGTTTGGTAGAGATTCAGCCTGCCTCCCAGTCAGCATACACTGTAAACAGATTATGACCACCAGAGTCTCAAGCAAGGTCCGCAAACACCGCAGACCACTTCTACGTCCACTTCGGTGCCGCACTCCAGGCGGCATCTCTGGTTTGTAGAGATTTAGCCCGCCTCCCAGTCAGCATACCCTGTAAACAGACTATGACCAGCAGAGTCTCAAGCAAGGTCCACAAACACTGCAGACCACTTCCACGTCCACTACGGTGCCGCACTCCGGGCGGCATCTCAGGTTTAGTAGAGATTCAGCCCGCCTACCAGACAGCATACACTGAAAACAGACTATGACCAGCAGAGTCTCAAGCAAGATCCGCAAACACCGCAGACCACTTCTACATCCACTTCCGCACCACGCTCCATGCAGCGTCTTGTGTTTAGTAGAGATTTAGCCCGCCTCCCAGTCAGCATACCCTGTAAACAGACTATGACCAGCAGAGTCTCAAGCAAGGTCTGCAAACACTGCAGAACACTTCTATGTCCCCTTCCGCGCCACGCTCCATGCAGCGTCTTGGGTTTAGTAGAGATTCAGCCCGCCTCCCAGTCAGCATACACTAAAAACAGACTATGACCAGCAGAGTCTCAAGCAAGGTCCGCAAACACAGCAGACCACTTCTACGTCCACTTCCGCATCACGCTCCATGCAGCATCTTGTGTTTAGTAGAAATTCAGCCTGCCTCCCAGTCAGCATACACTGTAAACAGACTATGATCAGCAGAGTCTCAAGCAAGGTCCGCAGACACTGCAGACCACTTCCACGTCCACATCGGTGCCGCACACCGGGCGGCATCTCAGGTTTAGTAGAGATTCAGCCCGTCTCCCAGTCAGCATACACGGAAAACAGACTATGACCAGCAGAGTCTCAAGCAAGGTCTGCAAACACTGCGGACCACTTCTATGTCCACTTCCGCGCCACGCTCCATGCAGCGTCTTGGGTTTAGTAGAGATTCAGCCCGCCTCCCACTCAGCTTACACTGTAAACAGACTATGACCAGCAGAATCTCAAGCAAGGTCCGCAAACACAGCAGACCACTTCTACGTCATCTTCCGCGCTACGCTCCATGCAGTGTCTTCTGTTTAGTAGAGATTCAGCCTGCCTCCCAGTCAGCATACACTGTAAACAGACTATGACCAGCAGAGCCTCAAGCAAGGTCTGCAAACACCGCAGACCACTTCTACATCCACTTCCGCGCCACTTTCCATGCAGCGTCGTGTGTTTAGTAGAGATTCAGGCTGCCTCCCAGTCAGCATACACTGTAAACAGACTATGACCAGCAGAGCCTCAAGCAAGGTCTGCAAACACTGCTGACCACTTCTATGTCCCCTTCCGCACCACGCTCCATGCAGCGGCTTGGTTTTAGTAGAGATTCAGCCCGCCTCCCAGTCAGCATACACTGAAAACAGACTATGACCAGCAGAGTCTCAAGCAAGATCCGCAAACACCGCAGACCACTTCTACGTCCACTTCCGCTCCATGCGGCGTCTTGTGTTTGGTAGAGATTCAGCCTGCCTCCCAGTCAGCATACACTGTAAACAGATTATGACCACCAGAGTCTCAAGCAAGGTCCGCAAACACCGCAGACCACTTCTACGTCCACTTCGGTGCCGCACTCCAGGCGGCATCTCTGGTTTGTAGAGATTTAGCCCGCCTCCCAGTCAGCATACCCTGTAAACAGACTATGACCAGCAGAGTCTCAAGCAAGGTCCACAAACACTGCAGACCACTTCCACGTCCACTACGGTGCCGCACTCCGGGCGGCATCTCAGGTTTAGTAGAGATTCAGCCCGCCTACCAGACAGCATACACTGAAAACAGACTATGACCAGCAGAGTCTCAAGCAAGATCCGCAAACACCGCAGACCACTTCTACATCCACTTCCGCACCACGCTCCATGCAGCGTCTTGTGTTTAGTAGAGATTTAGCCCGCCTCCCAGTCAGCATACCCTGTAAACAGACTATGACCAGCAGAGTCTCAAGCAAGGTCTGCAAACACTGCAGAACACTTCTATGTCCCCTTCCGCGCCACGCTCCATGCAGCGTCTTGGGTTTAGTAGAGATTCAGCCCGCCTCCCAGTCAGCATACACTAAAAACAGACTATGACCAGCAGAGTCTCAAGCAAGTCCTCAAACACTACAGACCACTTCTACGTCCACTTCCACGCCGCACTCCATGCAGAGTCTTGGATTTAGTAGATATTCAGCCCGCCTCCCAGTCAGCATACACTGAAAAGAGACTATGACCAGCAGAGTCTCAAGCAAGGTCCGCAAACACTGCAGACCACTTCTACGTCCACTTCTGCACCACATCTTGGGTTTAGTAGAGTTTCAGTTCCCAGTCAGCATACACTGAAAACAGACTATGACCAGCAGAGTCTCGAGCAAGGCCTGCAAACACTGCAGACCATTTCTACGTCCACTTCCACAACTGCAAAGCGTGAGAGTATGTACCCAAACATGTAAAGCAACATCCCTCATGCCCTACAGGGACACTGTAGGCATGGATCCACGTTCACCATCAATGGTGCCTGTACACCCCCTTGCCAAGAAATGCCTCATGGAAATGAATTATAAAAGGTGACATTCTTGACTTTAGATCTACCATGTACAGAAATAACTGAGAAACTCAATGGCAAGTAGAAACACAAAGCAGTCCTAACCAGGCATGCGGCAAGCATGCCGAGGGTTTGCTCACCCCAAAAGTGACCATCTCGCCCATACCGTGGCATTGATGGTGTCACAAAGCCGAGTAGAATAAACCCAAGGCAGACACAAAGAGGTGTGTTTAATTAAATAATTAACGGGAATATGGCTTCTCCTTGGTCTCAACAGCTCACGGCCTTTATGTGGGGTGCAGCTCACTCTGGGTCCCTTCTCCAGGTAGGATTCTAAATTCACCTTCACTCACAGTCCTGGGGTGATCAAGTGTTCCCACACCGCTTTAGTGCTTCCTTAGTTCAGTGACTCTGGCGCATGCTTCTTGCCCTCGGTTTTGGGAGACCCTCTTTCCCCTGGTCTCCAGGCCCCACATGCAGCCACACATTACAGTGTATAGAGGTAGAAACTGGGGCTGGATACTAGTGAGCAGAAGCCCAGATCTTCCACCATGAGGTGGGAATATGGGTCAGATCCAAGGTTTCACTTAAACAGCCTCACAGTGATATATTTACAAGAAGGCCAACTAGGCCCAGGCCTAGGGCGGCAGATTGCCACTGGAGGAACCATTTTAATAGCAGCTCATTTCAGTTTACTCGTTGTCATTTTTTAAATTAAAGCTTGCTTTGTTTCTTGGGTCTGAGTGACTGATTTGGAGCGGTTATCAGACATTGCACTCAGACAGCTTAAGTATTTGCTGGCCAAACTTGAAAACATGCTTGATGTTTACAAAAACTTTATTGTTATGTTGATGTTTATTAAAAAAAAAAAAAAAAAATAAGGAAACGCGTACCAAACCCAGCGTGCTTTAGGTATTCAGTGATGTAGTCATAGAACTCCCACGGACTTATGTGACAGTCATTCCTATGTGGCCAGAACTCTACTTAATATGCAAAACAGTCAGAACCTGATTGGTTGTATTGGAGCCACTTCACATTATGATTGGAGTGTGTTCTAATATCATATGAATACACTGTGTTAAGCAATCACTTTCATGTTCTAATACACAACATGTCCGCTGCTTATGCTCGCAACAGTGCCGTTTCCGAATGTATGTAATGACTTTACAAACCCAGTAGGCCATTTGATTGCTCCACCCAACGCCTGCCTTTCCTTTCATAGGATAGATTGCACTTGGACCCGGTCTGTGTCAAGCCTGCAATCCTTCTGCTTGTACGACATTGCCGTTCTTCGAGCAGTACTACCGTAGTATTCTATACTGACTATTGGCAGCGGACCTACTCTTACGCGCAATTGACTGTTGATTACTGGCAGACACGCTCTTGTACCCGAAACTGACCCTCCTCTGCTTACCTATCAGCAATTAATTAGAACTCCTGCCCTTTCTAATCTCAGCACACCAGATGAACCTCTGGCCCACGCTCTCTCTAGCCATTCCAGAGAACTACACTATCATCAGACTAGATAGAGAATCCTCTAGAGGCGGCGGAATCGCGGTCATCGCTAAAACCTAATCTCCCTTTCCCATCAGCTGAACTCGGCCACACAGACCTCGTGTGCAGACCCCCAGGACCAATATCTACCTTCAAGGAAGATATCTCTCAACTCCTCTCTGCCAACACCAAACCAGGATCACAAATCCTGTTGCTTGGTGACTCTAACTTAGGCCTCCTAGACACAACCGACGACAATGCAGCTGCCCTCGCCAATTGGATCACAGAATTAGGATTCTCTTATCGCATTACCAAGACCACGCACAAAAAAGGGAGATTTTTAGACTGGATTGCAGATCTCAACATCCTCCCTAACGTACCTTGTGCATGTTCGGACCATCACATTGTGTCCTTTTCCTTACAGAATAGTACTCAACCAAACCTGTACATTGCCCCCGCACTTTCCGGCTCCGACCAGAAATAAGAATATTAGAGTAGAGAGACTACTACCTTTACTACAACCTATCCTTACTCATCCAACTACCAACACAGATCCACAACATTAGTAGAACTATTTAACCTAACACTTTGCCAAGCTATCGATACTGTAGCACCACTGAAAATGCGCAAAGCAAGCCACGAGCCGACCTAAACTCTTGGTTCACCTCCAACCTCAAAACCTTTCGCAACAACAAAAGAAGAGCTGAAACCTCATGGAAAAACCACCCTTCAGCAAATTCCCCAAATCTTCTAATTGCTACAAATCCGCAATCATCCAAACCAAAAGTGACACCGATAACATAGAATCATCAATGCCAAACCAGGCACCAGAGAACTATTCACCATCCCTCGAGGGCTAGAGTCCCCTATACCACCACCTGCAACATGCACCAAAGAGAAGAAATGCTGCACCAATATACAAAAAGCTCTGCTTGATAGAATGACGCCTCTTCAAGCTAAAAACTTAGCATCTCCAACGAATCATGTCCACCTTAGACCCAACCCGCGTCTGCAAATCCAAACCCATGTAACCCATTTAAATTCACCCCTATCTCCAGTAAAGACGTAGAAAACATAATAACCAGTCTTAAGCCCTCCAGATATCTGGGAGACATCTGCCCTGCAACCATCATCAAAGAGGCAGTGAGAGCTTGCACCCTTCATCGCCTCATAAACCAGCACGGTCCCATCCAATCTGAAGGATGCCTGGGTGTAACAATATTTTAAAAAACCTAACCTCGATCCTGATATCCCTATGAACTACAGACCAATTACCACAGTACCATTCCTGCAGAAAATCCTAGCTAGGGCAGCCTATTTACAGGCACATCTAGATACCCACAATATGGTTGTCAGTCAACGATAGAATTGCATTCAAAACCCTAGCTCTCACCCATAAATGCCTTTCTAACTCAGCACCCAAATACCTAACCTGCAAATTCACCAGAAACCAATCAGACCGACGCACTAGCTCCTCACAACAAGCTACAGAAATCCTGGGGCATTAGCTTCCCTGTTCTAGTATCAAAACTGTGGAACTCCTTAAGAACAGAACCCCTTTTCCCCGTTTCAGGAAAAACGCAACAATTGGCTCCCAGCAGACGCCATAAATGCATATTATGTTACTATCTGTAAATATTCCATTTGATGCACTTGCACATACAATGTAACTAAACAACTCCATGCAATGTATATGTATATACCATATAACTACTGTATTCAATGCTTATCATGTTTGTATGTAACTCACCTGTAACCTTAAGCAATGCGCCCAGATACCCGAGGGTTAGGTGCGCTATAAAAAGAAATAAATAAATAAATTTTTTCAACCATTGCAAAAATGATTGTTTTCTCTCCAGAAAAGTAAAGGTTAAAAATGATGCATCATTTTACAATATTAAACACATGCCCATACTTAAGTCAAGCACAGAGTTCCCACAAGTAGGCACTACTTTCTCTCAGCGGCCCCACATTTCGGAGGTCTGTGGCCAACCAAAAGGCGCAAGCATGAAATAGATTGCACAGTAGTTAAAATGGTGAAGAGTAAATCTAAATGTGCAAGTGCATCAAGAAGCCGGTGAAATGATGCCCAAAGCCATAGAAGGGTGAAAGAGAAGAACACGGTGTGCCAAACTTATAGACGGTTTCAGAGCCGTAAAGCGAAGAGGCCCGAGATGTCCCTTCAAGAGATCCGTGTGGCCATCTTTATAGAAGCTGCCCAGTGCTAAGAAGGCAAATGGCCTCCCTGCTGGGTTTACCATGGGTCCTTCATGAGATTGTGCTGCACGCTCAGTACTACCAGGAGAACAGCTGCAAAGCACGCCACACAACAGTTACATTTATAAGTAAACTTTACATGAATTAGATTTGATATACACGGTGTAAGGGAGGCATGGTATCACAAGTATGACACTGACGCAAGAGATACCATTTCAAAACCTTTATTACATTTTTGGGGTTTGGAAAAACTCATACTTTGCCCTATAGCTATGATGGGAGTAGTCTCTACCTTCAACTAACAAAGAAAACACAGTCCTAGTCAAATCAAAATCGCCTATACTAACAAAACCTAATGCTAGCGCCATCTCTTATACAAAAAATGTGTAATGGGGAATATGTACGCAAAGGAAAATCAGTGTTATAACAATAAGGATCAAAATGGCTGAGTCAGCTCTCCTTCCCACATTGGATTAAGGCGGTACCTGTAGACAGGATGAAAGACTCTGGCTCAAGTTCTCAAAAAAAAGGGCAACTCAAAACGCGATCGAGGCCCGCCTGGCCTTACACATTAAAGTCACTTATTCCAGCGTTCCAAAGGAACAAGTTACTTACCAACTGGTAACGTTCTTCCGACTGGATGTTCCTCCAATGTATTCCACATCTTTGACATGTAATGTCCACAGCCGTGTACTTGGGATATTTTTCGGAAGAGGGCGTCCTGGGTCGATGGTGTCGGGTCGATGTCCCTCGAAGGATTCCGTCGAGGGTGACGTCACCGGATGTTATAAATAGGATGCACGGCGCCCGTAGCCTCAGTTAATGTTTTTTCTTCCATAACGTGTGACATGCTCGTACACCATGTCTACTTGACTGCACATAGCCTTGAGGGAACGTAAGCTGCACTAGCATAGGAAATTCTTCAGAGGGGCAGGCTGGGAGGGCGATGTGGAATACGTTGGAGGAACATCCAGTCGAAAGAATGTTACCAGTTGGTACGTAACTTGTTCTTCGAATGGATTGTGTCTAATGTATTCCACATCTTTGACACACTCCCAAAGCAGTACCAGTAAATGGAGGGAAAAGAATTTAGAGTACCCAATCAGATGGCAGAATGAAGAACCGCCTTGACACAGGCCATATCTTGACAATGGAGCGTATCCAGGGAGTAATGTTTGACAAAGGTGTGGATAGAAGCCCAAGTAGCTGCGTCACAAATATTCCTAATAGTAACTCCCCGCTGCAGGGTAGTGCAAGTAACCACGCCCCTAGTGGAATGAGCTTGCAACCCTTCAGGAGGGTCCTTGCCCGCCAATCTGTAACATTCTGTAATGGTGAGGATAATCGACCTGGACAAGGTCTGTTTGGTAACAGCCTGGCCCAATTGGTGTCCCACGTACCCCACAAAGAGTTGATCATCCACTCAGACCCTGGACATCCTAGAAATATAAAAGCTCAGAGCTCTCCTAGGGTCCAACCTATGGAGTCGCTCCTCTTCCTTACCAGGATGAGGAGGATAGAAAGCAGGAAGTACCATTTTCTGGCTTAAATGAAACTCAGACACTACCTTAGGTGGAAAGGAAGGACGTACCCGCAGGACAACCCTATCCTTGTGGAACACAGTGAAGGGCGGCTTAGATGAAAGTGCCTGCCATTCACTTACTCTGTGGATCCGGAAGCTTCAAAGAGAGATTCCCCGTTGTATTATCGTGAGGTCGCTTGAGGAAGGGAAGGCAGTAGTGTGGGCTATTGTATCCAGAACCCGCGCATCCAAAGTAATAGCTCGCCATTCTTCGAGATGCTGAGACAGCCTGCCCCGAACCGGCGAACAATGGAACATGGCCTCATAGTTGGTTTGGAGCATCTGCGGCAGTGCCTGAAGGCAAAGAGGCAGCTGCCTGAGCAACTTTGGCACCCCTATTTCCCCGACCAGCACAGGTACTTTTACGTTGACGCCGTTGACTGGCGGCTCCTCTCGTCCTACCAAAAGAAGAGTAGTAACGAAAGGAACCTCCCCTCCACTGCTGTCCCCTAGGACGAAAAGGCAGAGGTTGATGCACAGCTGCGCTCAAAGATTTAGCCGCAACATTTGAGGTCTGCAACCTCTCAAGGCTATCGTCAGCCTTGCTGCCAAACAAATGCACGCCATCAAAGGGCATGTTCAAAAGACGGGCTTGCACATCCGGAGCAAAACCCCGACTTCTGCAACCATGCAAATCTGAGTTTAACGGTGCTCACAGCCATGGACCGGCTAACACTGTTGGCCGTGTCCAATCCCGACTGAAGGGATTCACACATAGCATCCTTGCCATTTTGCACGAGAGCAAGGAACATATCCCTTTCTTCCCCCTCGGAAATATGCTCAGCAGCTAGAGAAACACAATTCCACAGAGTGTGTGAAAATCTTGCTAAGGCACAAGTGGAGTTGGCCGACTTCAGCACCATACTCCCCGCAGAAAACACCCTGCTTGCCCAACCATAGAAATGTTTGTCATCCCCATCAGGAGGGATGGTAGGGTACGCCACCTGCCTCGAGGTGGCCGTAGCCGCCTGAACCACCAAACTCTCGAGAGTGGGGTGAGAGGAAAGGTAGTTGGGGTCACTACTGGAAAGGCAATATTTTTTTGGTTAATGACTTGTTAACTGCTGGAAGAGATTCCGGTATCTGCCAAGCAGCCGCCACCCTTTTCTGCAACGTCAAATGAAAAGGTAACACTGGTTCAGAGGACAGACCTTGATCCAAAATATCAGTTAAGTCATCCTGAACAAAAACTTCCGGAGGACTAGACCAACCAAGATACTTAGTGACCATAGCCATCAGTCTCCTATAGGATGACCCAGCATGAGCCCCAGGCTCAGGTCTACCAAACTCCACCTCAGGAGAAGTGTCCAAGCCACTGGTATCATGAAGAGATTGACGGAACTCATCCAACTGACTGTCCCTGGAAAAGAAAGGAGCCACATCAGGCTCAAATTCCAAATCTGACCTCTCCTCATCCTCATAGATATCATCCAGAGGGAGAATGAACTCCTGCCTCGGGACAGAAGAGGGCCCAGAATCCTTAACAGGCCTCACAGACGTGGAAGTAGCCTTCCTTGGAGGATCCACAGTACCAGGGACCTCCATCGGCAAATTCCGGCCCGAAGGCGTCGAGGGCGGCAACTGCTTTGGTGTCGAAGGCACTGACGGCCTCAGCATCGACAACGGCGCAGACGGCACCGAGGGATGGTGTGAAGGCAAAGCTTCGACATCCGTATCCGATGGACACTGCGCCGACGGAGTCGACACTGACCTCGAGCCCTTACCAGATTTCTGCGGTTTTGCCGGGGATGAAAACAGACCTGGAAGCTGGCGATCAACCTGAACCTAGTCCGAAAGGGACCTCGAAGGTTCCCAATGAGTATCGCGCCGAGGACCCGAGCCCGAAGGCGCACGAGCCACGGACCAAGACCGTTCCCTGCCGGCTTCTTCCGAAGGCACGGACGGAACTGTGCCCTGGGCCCTGAAAATCACTAGCATCTGCTCTCTGAAGGCTGCCCATTCCTCCGGAGTCTAGGACTTAGTGGGACAAGCCACTATCCTCGCAGCGCCATCCTCCGAGGAGGACGGGGAAGGCGACCGGTGGCAGCACTTCCGGGAATGCCGAGACAAGGACGAATGGATGGAACCACTTTGGGACCGAGATCGCCGGGACTCCTTCCGACGAGGAGAGTCACCCCTCGAATCTTCGGTAAACATCCCCTTAGCAGCTTTACGGGACTTACTGGGTTTAGAACCCGTACCTACCTGCAATTTCCCCATACGCTGCCGCAAGGCCTTAGCAGTCAGCGACTGCCGTTTGGATCAGTCGTCAGTGTCATGACTCTCGCCCAAACACTACAAACAAATGCGATGCTGGTCCGTAATCGACATCTTAGACTTGCAGTCCCGGCAAGTTTTAAAGCCAGAGCGCGGAGTCGGAGTGGTCGAAGAAGAAGACATATTCATGAGGAATACACGAGGCACGCCGAGTCTCCGAAGCAAACACATTTGCGGAGGCTATGGGCACTGTGCGTCCTATTTATAACATCCGGTGACGTTGCCCTCGACGGAGGCCTTCGAGGGACATCGACCTGACGCCATCGATGCAGGACGCCCTCTGCCAAAACATTTCTGATGTACACAGCTGTGGACATTACATGTCATAGATGAGGAATACGTTGGAGGCCACAATCCATTCAAAGTTCTTTTACAGTTCAACCAAAAAGTTCACAGTTCAACAAAAGGTTCACACAGGTCTCCCTCTGTCGTTCTCAGACCTCTCAATGGTTTAACAGGAATCTTTATAGCGATGCACTATTCCGGGACGCCCACAGGTGTATGTACTTCATGGCCACAGTAATATTCTTGGAGAAGTGGCGGACCCCTACAAACAAGGCAATGGAAGGGATGGGGAACTCACCCCCTAGACTGAAGTATGTGACATTGGTAGAAGAGGCAGACCACACTCGTAGGGTGAAGCGCCTCAACCACAGTCCCTTTCTTATTCTGGGAACATCTAGTGGGTGGCCAAGGGGGTAAGATATCTCCTCAAACTATTGGATGATAGACCTGAGGGTGTTATGGGATGGGTCCCCATGCCACCATCCCCTCTGGCAGGAGAGAATCACATACCGGGCAAAGGTGCTAATGGCCCTTCAAAGGCACTCGTCAGGAGACCGGCAACCTCAGGCGGAGTGATGCACCCCATCCCCAACCCATGCTCAATGAGATGCAGGGCCCGGTGTCATCAACTCTAAAGCACCGAAAACACTTGCCACGGTTTCTGCCGCAGATGTGGCTCCAGTGTAGCTCGAGCACATGCACATTCATGCACAGACTAGAAGGCCAAAATGGAGATCCAGCTGCAGCTCGGATTACCCAATAAGACACAGTCTACCTCTGTGGGGGGTGAGGAGGGGGTGACACAAACAGATATACTCTAATTCAGGGCGGCGGGGGAGTCATTTCACAGTACCTAATGGCACTGCATCGCCACAGAGGATATGCAAATGCAGCCCAAGCATCCAGACGTGTCCAAGGCAAGGAGCAGCAGGAATGTAGCAGGGGACATCCAAAGAAAAGATGGGAAGGGGGCCCTGAGAAGAAGGTTAGGGCAGGAGTTAGGGTACAGCAGAGGAGGCAAGAGGGGAGTAGAGGCAGCAGGAGGAGGTAAGAACAGAAAGTAGTAGGAGGAAAACATTAGAAGGTGGGAGGGTGACAGGAGGTGGCAAAAAGGGGACAACAGGGGGTGGCAAACGGGAGAAAACAAGCAGTGGTAAAAGGGAGACAGCAGAAGAAGTAGGAGGAAGACAACAGGAAGGGGTGGGAGTAGATCACCAAGGAGAAAGCACAAAGGACTAGCCAGGTGGAAGCAAGATGGAATGATCCCCTCGGGCGGGGGACGTCTTAATCCACAGAGGACCGAGTATGTGGTTTTGAGGAGGATCAGACGAGTAGAGCGGTGCTGCAGAGGGTACAGCTCTGCACCCTAGGAAAGAGGTGATACTCCCTCCTCCTCCTCTCAGGAAACGGGGACCAGGAAGCACAGTTGTCTGTGTGGTGATGTAAGAGAGAAACTCCACTTGTTTCTGCCACTTATTGCGGACACACAGCAACATCTTCAGGACCTGCAAGGAGATGGGAGGTGGACGAGGGGGCGGGGGCCTTGAAATCCAGTGAACCTTACAAGGTTACCCTCAAGAGTGAAACACTTTGCAATGTGTTGAACTGAGAACTTTGGGACTGCCAAGAGGTCGGGGAGGGCGGGAGAACAGAGAGAGAAAAGAGAGTGGGTACTCAGAGAGAGAGAAGAGAGGAAGAAAGCCCAATGTGTGATTAGATTCTCAGAGAAAGAAAAGAGAGTCCACCCCGACCATGTTGAAAGCTGCACATTTAAAGAAAAAACGTATTATTAATGTGTTATGGCTCTAAAAAAAAGACCTTTCACAGACAAAATCCAAAGCTATATAAACAGACCTTTACGTTTTCAAAAACACCACAATTAACATGAAAATCAATACAAAAAGGAAACCATTACAAACATTTCAGCAAAGCCATGGCCATGAACTTTCCAAGTACTTCAATTGCTACAAATGTTCCATTTCCTGCATGTGGTCCTTCCCAGAAATCCGCTAAAGGAAGCCACTGGTCTGAGGGAAATTGCTGTAGGGCTGCACATGCAATCGGGCTGCTCCCAGAAGTCTATGGAGCGCTTCCACAATCTCACCTGCGGGCAGCAAGTTTAATTGAAACCTTAACAGTGACTGCGCCAGAATGCGTGCCTGGGAAGTGCACCAAGCGGCTGGTCAAGTCTTGGGAACGATGAATGCATCTACTTATCGTGGCCGGCCAGTCTGCTCTCAGAATGTACTTCTTTTTTTACCCAAACTGGGTTTTCCATCAAATCAGCCGTTGCTCTATCAGTAGTGGCCAAGACTGAGTGGGCCACAGCCTGGTTGTGTCCCCGCCTTCAGGGCCCGCGTGCTCCGACTCTTTCACCTTGCTCCAACCATGGAGCACTATACAAAAAATGAGACTCTGGACTACGGCTGGTGATATGTAATGTCATCTTAGTTAACCCTGGAGCTGCACGTTTCCTTGCTGGCTGCCAGCTGGCCCGAGAACTGTAGGCGGGGCACACACAAGCCACAGGCCTCCATTCTCACAACTGTGATGCCGGAGCGCTACACTCCTGACCGCGGGTGGGCCCAGGAGCTGCCCATCCATGCCAGGCCTTCACCTTCATGGTTGGGCAGCTGACACCGCACTCCTCAGTTGCGGCCACAGCACGGTTGCTCTTTTGCTGCGGCTTATGCTGCCTCCACACAGTCTGCAGGCCACGCCACTTCTTTGCACTCGAGCAGCCACAAGAGGCACTGGGACCCAGACACCCCGTCGCCAAGGTTGTGTCCCACTCCCAGATCCCCGAAGCGGGCCACGCAGTTTCCAGGATCACCTGGTTAGTCAGTTCAGTTAGGCTGCCCGCACGCAGCAGAGCGGACCGCAGGGGACACCATTAGCGGTCTGGAGCACCAGACCATATACCAGTGCTGGGGGCACCCAGCCAACAGCATAGGATAGGGAGCACCCTAGTAGCCCGTGGTCACACGGGCTCCTTCCTGGCCTGAGGGCACCCAGGCCAACACAGAATTGCCCGGCAGGGGCTCCGCGCTGACCTGGGTGGGGGGACATCAGGGACAGCTTTGCCCGGCAGGGGCACTGTCCAGGTGGAGGGTCCTACAGCAGCAGGCCCTCCACCTGCTACGCAGCGCCAGCATCGCGTAGCTGCCATAACCGACACATCAGACAGGACTCCATCGTATCAACGGCCTAGCCAGAACTGGCTAGTCCCTTTTATTATGTAGGTCACCTGGTGACCACCATGTGACCATAGTAGGAGCCCTGGGAGATAGGAAGGAAGGAACCCAGGAAGGTGCGACAGACCATAAGCCTTAAGCGTCCATAATGTGGGACAGCTTCTCTGCATGCATGATGGATGGCCGGGGTGAAGTTATCTGGTCATATAATGAATGATACGATTCTCCACTCGTACCATCCTTTAAGTGAGTTTAAACCAAGTTCAAGGTCGCAGAGAGGCTATTGGGAGGTCGGGAGGCTTTTTCTAGATCCTAGCCTCCAAACGCTCCCAATTCAAGTCATAAATAGGCCAGCAACCACTTTCGCTTTATATGAAGAATCTGCAGAATTTGAGCGACAGCCTCCACATCTGATAAACAAACGGATCCATTTCCCTTCCAGTTGCACTTGGATGTTAAGCACATTTGCACGCTGCACTTGCACGCGCTGAAGGCTCACAATGCCTCTCCTTGTTATATCGCCTCTCATTCCCATCTTCCCTCCGTGTCGCCCTGTGGGCGCTGTGAGTGCCCTACAAATGCACAGTAAATAAATATTTCAAAACCGAGGTAAGTGACTTCTTTCCTAGGAATTATTTCAACTGAGTGTGAGAACCATCTAAACCCCACATGGCTTCTTGCTTTGTGACTTCTTAGTACTGATTAGCAGATCATTTCATGAGGCATACTGAGAGAGAGCATTTAAGGGCTGGGGGCTGGAGGCCTATAGGAGTTGGATCAGCTAACATAAGCCATCAGCAGAGCCTCTGCTCCCCAACCTTTAGGATAATTAAGGCAGCTGTCTGGAGTGCCGCTCCAAAATCTGCAAGGTAAAGATTAAAGAGGTAGTGAGCCAAGATGCACCCCTGCCTGCGAAGACCTCCTCCGGTGTTAATTGGACGAGTCCGGGAGCCCTGAGCCTCCAGCCAGATCTGCACCTTGGTATTTTCATGAATAAATAAGGCCCCTAGATTTCTATTTCTGCCATAATGTACCCCGGTTAATAGTATGAAAGGCTTTTGAGAAGTCAATGAGAGCCACATAAAGAATGGAATTTTTCTTAAACCATACACTATCCCACATATAAGTCATCACCAAACCATTTATATTGGTTGTGTGAGAAACCTGAAGGCGACTCACCCGCTCGTCCCCGGGTTCTATCATCCAGGTGGCCAGGACATGGCTATCGCTACTGGATCCAGTTCCTCGGGGTGGACCAGTGTGGGAAGATCACCTGTATGAGGAGTCGGGGAGCACAAGTGGGACACCAAAGGGTGAGACGCGGTATCCCCTTCCCTATAACACCTTTCCCCCATCCTACCGGGTAAGATACTTCGAAGCTCCCCCCACCTTTCCCGACACAAACACTTTTTCACAGAGAGACCATTGTGAGCGACAACAGACCAACATCAGAGCTGTATACCTGACATGTCCCAACACATGGTCAGGCAATTACTGATCACTACACACACCTGACTCCCATCACACTTCCCCACACGGATAAAAGGCAGAGCACGAAAGCACAGACTGAGCGAGGAAAAGCACACGAGGAAGCAGCAGTTCCAAGATGGCAGTTTAAGACAAGAAGAAAGGCAGCGAGACCGGAGAGAGTTGCAAGGAGGGAAGTACGCTTGACCACTAGAAACCATTATTTTTACAAGCCTTGGAAAGCCCAAGACCGGGAACTGAAGCTGAACAATACTACAATGTGCATCAAAAGTATACAGGGGGCTCCTGTGTCAATAACCCAGGCCTGGAGGAGTGATTGCAGCTGTGGTATAGTCCTTGGCTCCTGCAAAGAAGCCGCGCCAGTAAAAGCAGCACAGCCGTTGAGTCAGAGAAACTAATATAAAAATCATCTTGTGTTTGAACCAAGGTTGCAAGCGGCAACATTGTATGAAAACCTCTACAAAAGGACAGTGTTTGAAGCGCATGTAATGAGAGGCGCAAACGAGTGGAAACTAAAGGAGTGAATGTACTTTGAAAAGGCTAAAGAAGGGATACCGTGTACAGAGTGCTCCGGCGCCACGTGGGTGCTCATTCGAAGGTCTCTATTTGATATGCAACTGAATGGCAACTATATTGTAAAAGGAACTTTATATCGAAGTGGTCCTGCAACGGGTCAAGCTAAACCCTGTGCACACTCGAAAGTCTTCGATAAATGTAAACTGAACTGCAATTGGCCCGAGCCCAGCAGAGGGAGACTAATTGAAAGTGGAAAAGGGATCTGAGCCCGGCTGCGGGGGATCCGCAGTGAACCGTGAGTCACCTGAGAAAGAATAGTTTCTGAACATTAAAGTAAAAGGATCTGAGCCCAGAAGACGGAGATCTGCAGTAACGGAAGAGGAATCTGAGCCCAGAAGAGGGGGATCCGCAGTAACAGAAAAGGGATCTGAGCCCGGCTGAAGGGGATTCAGGGTGAGACACCCGAAGTAGAAAATTATAAGAAAAAACAAACTTTCTATATTTTTGTTTTGCACATCAGGCCCTCTGAATCAAGAGACTTTGATGAGAAGACAGACTTCGGCATCAAAGACCCTGATGCTGGAATTGGAACTGTATCTTCATATCGAGGAAGGCATAGTGTGTGCTTGGCTTGAGTGAACCACCTTGCCCTGTGCTGAAAATGTGGGGAAGGGAGGCCAACGGCCCAAACATCCTGACTTATCATTTTGTGAACACTTCTTTTTTTTTCATGAACACAATCCCACACTATTTGTAACTTAGAGGTAAGGATTGGCAATATTTTATTTTTTAGTATAGGCCTTTTTATTTTGACGAGACTCCACTGGGACTACATTATTAATATTTTGATGGTCGTAGCTTGCTCCCATCATAGATTTAGGTTTAGCTATGCGTTTTTCAACTGCATGTGAAAGTTCAATAACCACTATAGTCATTTGCATCTGTCTTACTTCAATACCATGCCTTCCATACAGTATACATCCCCTTTCTAAAACTGATTAGCTGTTTTTGCAATATTTCGGAACGAGATGCCCATAGCTCTAACTCCTGTAATTCCAAAGCTCCAAAGATCTTACTATCAAGGTCCAGAAGGGCGATCAGCCTATAGTTGGAAGAGTCGGCACAAATGCTATTCTTATATATCAGAACTATTATTGATATCTTCCAAGATTCTTGCATCCTCTGGTAATTACAATGTTTGCAAAAAGGAGAAAAAGGATGTGGGACCAAAGGACTTTATCCGCCTTTAAGATCTGATTAGTTAAACCATTGGGTAGAAAGGCCTGAGAGGTGGAGGCCTTATTAACACGTTTTTCAATGTCATCTACATTAAAGTGGAGCTCCCATAAAGGATGCTCCTCCTTAGTCTGTATATCTCTGTCCGACTTCTTGTATAGCTCCTCTTTCCAGTTGGCCTCTGGAGTACAAATTGGGGCTTGAGCTCTTGGTTTATCAATGTGCATTTCGAGAGACCAAAGTTGAAAGCATTTGCTCTCCTTCGCTTTGCACCATTAAATAGCGATATGATATTGCATCTTTCCTCCATATCTACTCCTCACCGACGAAATCTAATTTTTTGAATGTGCGCAGGTTCCTACTCCAAGCCCTTTTCCTTTCCCATACGGCCTGGTCAAATACATGCCACACAGTACCCTTGTACAAACTTCACATACCCATTCCTGTTGTTCCCTGGAATAGTTTGACAAAACATTTCTCAATTTTCTAATGAGAAATGTACCACCACCACTACGAAACTTAGAGATTCAAAGGCCCCCGGAATTTACAGCCAAAGCACTGTGCACCGTTGGCCGAGAGGATTCTAATCTGAACTTAAAGCCAGCCGTCAGCATATGGTGGTCACTATAGGTTCAAGCTGCGCATTGTTTTGAAGAACCTTAGGGGAAGAGAAAAAGGCCAACACTAAGACTATCTTGGGCTAGGGGAATTCAAGTTAGACTTCTGCACAAGTCAATGAATTTAGTTTCTATGTAGTGATAATTAAGAATAAAGCTCCTTCAACCCTTAAAACAGGTTGAGTCTTTTCTGCTGATCAATGTTCATATGACCCTCCCTATTCCCTGTGTCTCCAAAGTCAGGATGTCATTTAACAGGAGAGGAGGTGTTGCTGCATTCCGCACCAACAATCTTTCAAACCTTCACCCCACCAGAAGACTACACCACCCGTCTACCACCCTACCCCACAGTGTTAATGATTCTTCAGTGCCTACATATATGAACCTTTCCTGCAATCCCTCTCATGCAACCCACCATTGTTAACACAGCGAGAAAACAAAATACAAAAACACATCTGCTTTAATGCACAATCCCAAAGCTTCCAGCAAACCACTTACATAGTCACATTCACACCAACAGAAAGAAAAGTCTATTCCCCACCCCAGCCTTGCTAATACCACCCACTGTTGGGCAGGTGGGTCAAAGCGATCTCAGGAAGGAAAATAGGTGGGAACACAATTTGGAGGAAAGACCTCCATCCAGGATGATACCTCTGGCCCAGAATGCATTTGAGGGCTCAAGGTCAAACAAGCGATGCTTGAGGTGGGGTCTAAGAAAGAATGCACATTGGCAAGAGGTCCTCGGGGTGGTAGGGTGCCAAAGAAGAATGGACATAGTCTGGGGGCAAGATAGTTCTCTGGAACGGGGGAATCACAGAAGGAGTACTGCCTGGAGGTACAATGAGTCTCAGGGTGGGAGAGTATCAGAGAAGGAGTGCTACCTGGAGGCACGATGGGTCTCAGGGTGGGAGGGGACCACAGAAGAATAGGAGGAGTACTGCCTGGAAGCAAGATGGGTCTCAGGGTGAGAAGGCACCACAGAAGAATAGGAGGAGTACTGCCTGGAGGCAAGATGGGTTTCAGGGTGGGAGGTCGTCACACAAGAATGAGAACTGCCTGGAGGCAAGCTGGGTCTCAGGGTGTGAGGTCTTCACAGAAGGAGGAGTACTGCCAGGAGGCAAGATGGGTCTCATGGTGGGAGGGCATTACAGAAGAATGAGTACTGCCGGAGACAAGATGGGTCTCAGGATGGGAAGGCCTCACAGAAGAATGAGTACTGCCTGAAGGCTTGATGGGTCTCAGGGTGGAAGGCCATCAGAGAAGGAGGAGTACTGCCAGGAGGCAACATGAGTCTCAGGGTGGAAGGGCATCACAGAAGAATGACCCTTGGAGTCAGGATATCCCTTAGGTCTGCACAGTTTTAGGGACGAATATGGTTTGATGCGAAGGCGTGCACTCAATATGGAAAGGCATCGGGTCTGGGTGAGCTGTTGAGGAGTGGCCTCAAAGTCAGAGACCAATAGGAAAGAATTAGCTTCTGAGAAACGAGGGCTGTCATGGTTGAAAAAGAGCAGATTAGGTTGAGCCACAGGAGACAGGTAGGTCCTTCATGAGTGTAGTCATCAGTTAGGTAGAATCCTGTAGGGCTGGACAGTTCTCAAGGTGGACACACCTGCAAGAAGGTTGAGCCCAGGAGGCCCGGATGGTTCTCAGGGTGCAAACACATCCAAGTGCGTTGAGCCGAGAGGGCAGGGTGGGTCTCAGGGTTGAACAGAGCCATGAGAGCTGAAGAAGGCAAGGCTGCCAGAGGTGGAGATGCCTCGTGGTAGGAAAAGTCTGGCACAATGTGGTTCAGCAGAAGCGTCAGTCTTCTCTTATGCTTCAAGGATCTCCCATGGATTTAACCTCCATGTAACGTGGAAATAAAGACGACATTGTCTTGGTTCTGAAGTGTGTAATCCAGCTCTCCCTGAGAGAAGAGAACAATAACAGGAAAGGGTTAAAAGCCATTCAAAGAACAAAACAACGGTATCAACCAATAATAGCTCATGAGCACAAAACCCAAAGCACAGAAAATGAGCAAACGGCAGCGCAAGACAATAAGAGCTGGAATGACATATCAAGAGCACAAGTTCCAGCCAATGATGACCTCAAGCCAATGAGAGCATGGCCAACAACAACTCAAGAGGTTAAAACCCAAACCATTAACAGCTGAAGGGAATAGAAAGAAAACAAATGGCAGGTTAAGGGAACATGAGCTCAACCATCGCAAACATAATGGAATACATGCACACTTTTGAAGAACAATTCCAACCCCAGCTCAACTCCTGTGGCAGGCTTAGACCTTTGGATAAATCCTCTGAGACATCAACCCCTGGACACGCTCGCTAGACCAACCCACTGTATCCAAGTTCACCTTAAGACACTGGTCTTACCCCAATTAGTAAACCTCCCATCACAAGTGCACATATTGGACTGCATTTTCACCTAATCCCTGAACATCAAGACCTTCCAAGTCAACAAGAATGACTGGACCAAGTACTCCACTACCAATTGAACCTCCTAAACGACCCAAACACACAACGTCACCCCAAATAGCAGAAAACAAGAAGCCCCAAGAATTGACATGGGGTGATACCAAACAGTGGCAAGCAGATGACCACTTAAATCACTCTCGGAGTAGTCCTGTTTATCTTTCAAAAACATTTATTTTGCAATGGATACTGGAATCCTGTGTGTCTCTACAACAGCATGGCCAGGTGCCTCCTCAGACGCAATATTCATGCCATGCGGAGTCCCTACGTTTCAGTCTGTGGATTCTCCCAACATCTCTTTGCCAGCGCTTCACCACCGAACTCGCTCCAAAAATCTCTGACTGCCTCTCAGCCATCTGCCACTGGATGGCCATGCAATGCCCCGTACTTACCTCCTTTAAAAACAGAGGCGATCTAGCTCATCTCCCTGCTGTGAAGAACCCGAGGGAGTTCTCACGGATAGACTGCAGGGAGTTTTTGTTCAGGTGTCAAGGGCATTGCTATCACCTTTGGAACCAGACCCTGGGGTGGACCAGTGCAGGAGGATCACCTGAACAGGGCGTCCTTGGGGACTGCGGGAGGAATGCCCTCAGGAGAGATGCAATATTACCACCTTTCCAACACACCCCTACCTGACACCCCTCAGTCTCCATGGGATATGTTAAACCCATTTTTCCCATAATTACCAGAAAGCACTGACATCCCCAATCCACCCCCCCCGCTCCCTTTTCTATGCCAACACTGAGACGAAGAAGAGAGGGATGGAGAGAATGAAGATCACTGAAAAGAAACACACAGACACATAAGACAGATTCTTCCCTTTTAACAACAGACTGTCCCCTTAACAAGGACAGGCAAGATCAGGCCTCCCTTGACAATCAGTCTCACCTGGGACCTATTAAGCATCCCCCTCACTATAAAAGGCAGAGCACACAGACACAATGAGTGAACTGGGGATGCTGGATGGTGCACGGAAGCCAGAGGGAGAAAACTCAAGCTGAAGAGACACTGGAAGGCCTGGAGGAAGGAGGACTACCTAATTGCTGGGCCTGTGAATACAGGGGAGGCTGCAGTGTGGAAGGGTAACTGCCCCAGGGAGCCAAACCTGGGGCAGCTGGGGTTACCTGGCAGTGCCCAAACCAGAGCTCCTCCCCTAGGCAAAACAGGCAAGCCCACGCATTTGAGGGGCAGGTGGCGAGACCCTGACCTCAACAAGAATCCCCATGAACTCATACAGCTTCCAAAACCGCCAGAGTGCCAAAAGGGGGAGCTAGCGAAGTGGGAGCAAAATCAGAATAAAGGATTCTGGGACTGGAAGTCCAAGGACATTTATTTTGTGAACTTTAAGAGGGGTCCGAGCCTGAACGAGGGAGACCCCGGGAGAAAACAAGAAAACTTAATTGTGCTTCAAGGACCTCACCAACCCTCCTGGGTGAACGGCAGAGTTGAGGAGGCGAGGCCAAGCCTCTGGTGTTAACCTCGACTCGGGGAAAACTGCAGGAAGACGCACACAGCCGGTGAGTTAGCAGGCGACCTGACAGACTGGTGTGTGCTAAGAAACATTGAAGTTTGCAAAAATATATCGCAAGTGAAGGCTGCACGTGTGTGGATGAGACTAGCGAAAAGGCAGACCTGCGAATGAACTTTAAGATAAAGACAGCTGTGGAATCAGCGATACAGAGTAGCAGAGTGGTCAGGCGAAAAGGAGTAGCCCACTCAAAAGTCTCAGTGAAAAGGTGCATTTTTTGAGGCGATAGAAGGGAATGAACTGTAAAAGTGAAAATGAACAAAGTTAATCCTAAGAGAAGGGGAGAGGAAAAGCTGAACATTGGATTCTGAGTCGAAGTGGTCCTATGGTGGTATATAAAGGAGCCACGCACATTTGAAAGTCTTTGACATCCAGAAAGTGGTCTGAGCCTGACTGAGGGTGACCCGATGTGTAAAAAGCTTGGGGAAGGGAGCCCCAACAAGTGTTGTTGAACGGTGAAATTTCTGAGCCCGGAAGAGGGGGACCTACATGAGGTCTAACCCCAACAGAGGGGAACCTACATGAGGCCTGAGCCTGACAGAGGGGGATCCACGTGAACTTTGTGTTTTGGAAACGGTCCGAGCCCAACTGAGAGAGACTGGTGTGAACCTTTTGTGGAACTATATATTGAAGCTGGAAAAAGAGACTTTAGCGTGGAAGGCCAGGCGGGCCTTGATCCACGTTTTGAACTGCCTTTAATTTTGAACAACCTGAGTCAGATTATGTCATCCTGTCTACGGGGGCCACCTTTACCCGTGCTGTTCAACGTGGAGGGGGAGAGCTGACTCAGCCACAATGATTCTTAAAGTTGTGCACATTATTCCTTTTGCATTTACATTTTTTCCCACACACATTTTGTTACATTACAGTAAGGTCTGGCATTAGGTTTTATTAGCACAGGCCATCTTGTATTGATAGACTCCACTAGGACTGCGTTATTTATTATCTGATGGTCCTAGACGTATCATTTGTGTCTGTCTTGCTTTGATACCACGCTTCCCTTACACTGCACACAATGCTCCTCCCATTCTTCCCTCCCCCATGCACTTACCTACTCTCTACATGCCCCAAGGACTGCATCCTTGGGGGTTTTTATTTGACAGCTGCCTCAAACAGCAGCATTTTAGCACTGACATCCACCACAGCCAGACTCAACTTGCTTAACATTAGAAAGACCTGTCCCCTCCTCACTTACCATTATACTAAACCCTCCATCACCACACCTATACTCACTCACCAGGACTACTGCCCCAGCCTACTACTGGGCTTTCCTCTGTATTCTTTCACAACCCTTGGAAAAATCCTCAACTTTTCTACCCACTGTGACCAAGTCCCATGGTGGCGGCCGATCGATGGGACCAAGGTGACCATGGGGACAGGTAGCACGCCCGACCTATTAAGCTGTCCCAAGAAGGACGTGTACAGGGAGATCCTGAGGTTCCCAAACTCTCAAAAGGTGTGAAGCCAGGACTCCTCAGACCCAGAACACCTAAATTCAGCAAACCTTAAAGGGATAGTCCAGTAAAAAAATGTATTTAAAAAATAGATAGGCAATATAAAAAAATAATACAAGCACTATTTTTTTTTAAACTTCCTATGGAAAATTTTGAGCTATTCAAGCTCAAAATTCGCAAAAGCAAGCACATGGGCGCATCCATTTTGTGAAATGGATGCCCTCCTGTGCTGGCTTTTGCTTTGCAGCACTAATGAAGGAAAAGCCAGCCAGCTGTAGTAAACAAAAGCTACCGCTGGTTGGCTTTCCCTTCATTAGTGCTGTACGCGGAGGACGGGGACCGGAGACCAGAGCAGGAAAGCTGCAGCTGAATCTCGGTAAGTGCTATTTATTTTTTTAAAAAAATAAGCACTAGCTGCGTTTTTCTTTCTAGGTTTTCCAGGCTGGAGGAGCCCGGAAAACTTAGAAATAAAACCACAGCTTTAAAAATGTTGTATTTATGTTTGCGGTTGCTTTTGAAGCGACCGCAAACATAAATACAAAGTTGTGTTTGAAAACGCTGCAGTTTTTCTTTCCAAGTTTCTCAGGCTCCTCCGACTCGGAGGAGCCTGAGAAACTCGGAAAGGAAAACCGCAGCGTTTTCAAACACAACCATGTTGTGTTTCTGCCTGCTGTGACTATCACTTTGGGTCTCCGGTGCTCCCCCAGGGGAGCCCGAGAGCCCCAAATGGGGAAGCAGATTTAGGCAGAAAACTTAGAAAAAAAAACGCAGCTAGTGCTTATTTTTAAAAAAAAATAAATAGCACTTACCGAGATTCAGCTGCAGCTTTCCTGCTCTGGTCTCCGGTCCACGTCCTCCGAGTCCCGGCACCAATGAAGGAAAAAAACCCCAGCGGTAGCTTTTGTTTACTACAGCTGGCTAGCTTTTCCTTCATTAGTGCCGCAAAAGCAAAAGCCAGCACAGGCGGGCATCCATTTCACAAAATGGATGCGCCCATGTGCTTGCTTTTGCGAATTTTGAGCTTGAATAGCTCAAAATTTTCCATAGGAAGTTTAAAAAAAAAAATAGTGCTAGTATTATTTTTTTTATATTGCCTATCTATTTTTTAAATAAAATGTTTTACTGGACTATCCCTTTAAGGAATGGAGAGAGCGACAAAAAAGACCCAAAGGTTATCCTCAAAGGCCAACCCCAAAGTTTCCCTGGCATTCTGGGAGTGGTCAATGGACGCCTACACAACCCAAGAAGAAAGAGTGGACCCAAGCTGAGGCCTTTTGAAACCCTTAGCAGATATGGCTCTGGTAAAGGCCCATAGTGGTGAGAAGGAAATATATTACTGTGGAAACCACCCAGGCCTCCCCAAAAGAAGCCTGCTACACTTAAGGCCAATGGAACCCCTGGAAGGAAGTGTAACATCTCGACACTTCCATCTTCCTGCAGCAATTCTAGGACCAGTCACTGTGCAGAGCCAGGAAGGAGACTCTGTTCTGCACCCTCCCACACAGCCACTTTTCAGCTTATCTCAGAGTCCTACAGAGAGTGGCTCTGCACTAGAAGGCATGCATGTGAGAAGGACGGAGGCCAGCAGCAACGAAGCAACCCGGTTCATGAACGAAAGTAATCTAAAACAGCAGCCTGCAAGGTTAATAACTTGTGCCACACACCCAAGCCGCTCCATATGAAGAAACTGAAGTAGCTGGCCTTTTCATAGTCCTACGGCGGGCCAACGAATCAGAAGGCCTGCCTAAAACAAAACCCCAGCTGAATGTAGCAAGACCATTTCCCTGAAAGCAGGTGGATTCCCCCAACCTATGAAAGGGGAAAGAGTTTTTGGCAGAGTGTGGGAGTTCAGAATTGGAGAGGAGATGGCATGGAGGTGCATCAAGGCGGTTGGAGGAGAAGAAAAAACAATCGAGGAGGAGGAGGAGGTGGAAGTAGAGAGGATGTGAAGAAGAGTGAGATGAGAGGAGCGGGTGAGCAAGAGAAGCTACCAGAGGGAGGAAGAGAAAATAACTCAGGGGGTGGTGGAGGACAAGAATAAGGGAAGGAGGCAGGCGGGAGGAGCAGCCAGGAAATAAACATGGAGGTAGGAAATCAGAAAAGGAGGATCATGAGGTGAACCAGAAGATGAGAGAAAACTGGGGAGAGGGAGGAGGAGAGAAGCAGAGCTTGGAGGACAAACAAGGAGGGTTATAAGAGAAGAGAAAGGAGGTGTCCAAGCAAAGGGACACCTGGCGACAATGCGCTAGAGGCCAACATGCTGGAGAGACTCGGGCAGGGTTGAGGCTAACAGGGCCCTCCGCACTCGCTGACAAGATCTGCAGGAATCCGACACATGGACCTTTTGCAGACAAGCCAGACCACCACGACTGGTGGTGCCGCTACGCCACAATAGGGGAATAACGTCCTCACAGGTTTGTAGAGAGCCACGTGTTAGGACAGAATTCCATTTTGGGGATTCTGCTTATGAGATCCCTACACTTTTTGCCTTTTCCCATTGAATTTTTTTTTTTTTTGTGATTACATGGACGTTGTGATGCTGGAAATGCATCAGAGGGACAGGGCCTCCGTATCCTTGTCCTTTACTGCTTTTTATTGTGTGTTCTGACGGGTTTTCCGCGCAGGAGTTAATTTGGGACTCCTGGCGGTGCAGCTCTATCTTTTGGTTTGGTGTACAGACCCATGGGATACCCTTATGGCACCCATGGGTGGGGGTACAACCCTGTGCCCCTAGTGTATGTTTTTGGGCACCTGTGTGTGGCCCACAGGGCAGGGTGTGGGCTGGTGGCAGCTCCATGCTGAATTTAACAGGTGCTCTCAGTGTCCTCCATTTTGGGATACCCAGGCCCTGTCATTGGAATCAGTTGATTCCTGATAGGAAACAAGATGGCCTCTGTGGCCTCTTGCTTTCTATTGCCTGTTACCTTGTTTTCCCAAAGTCCTGGGAAGCCCTGACTCTGTCCCTTCCCCCTGACTGGCTGTTGTGTGGAAGTTCCATATATTGGGTGTTGTTGTGAAGTCCAGGCCAGACTGGCTGGAGCCTTCCCAATGACTATGTTGTGGGAACGCCTGTGGGTGGGACCTGGGTGAATGGAGTGTGTGACAAATACACATTCTGTGTTGTGGGTGTCTAGTATCTGGTGTTTGACACAATGACTGAGACAGCCCTGCCCGAAACTGGTATGAATGCAGTGTGGAGTGTTGAATGGCTGGGTACTTGTCCCAATACACATAACTTGTTGTGAGTGTCTGGAGAAAATCGAATGGCCTGAATGCACTATGCACCCGATTGGCTGGCTGCCTGCATGAATGCCCCTCTGACCGATTGGTTGCTGGAGTGTGACCCAGCAGAAAGAATGGGAGATGAACTAGTATATCTGGGGGCCTCTCACTGCTAGAATTCGTGTTCAGAAGCGGAGGTCCACTACGGCGAGAAACTGGAGTGAAACTGAAGCTTGACCTTGAAGCCCTGCTGGACGAGAAGAATTGCTGCTGCTCTACTTCACAATCTGAAAACTGCTGTGTCTCCAAGGACTGACCCAGAGAGGACCTGGTAAGGCGCCCTCTTCCTGAGCTACGAGGGACCATCGTGCACCAGCTGATCTTTGCCAAAGCTCCCTGGTAGACGGACCTTCAACAGGCTACCGACCCGAGACGGTGACAGCCGCGAGAATACCAAGGAGAAGCACCCGGACTGTTGTCCGCCACTGTCAACAACCGCCGTCGCCGACTGGAGCCGTCGTGCTCCCGTTTGCCTAAGAACTTCATTTGATCCAAGGACGCTCTCGTCCGCATCGTCACCGCTGTATCCTGCTGGAGAAGGCCTGACCGTCGACGTGCCGAGGAGCATCCGCCGGTGGGTTTCCCGCCACCCAAAGACCACAGAGACGCGACGACTCGACGCCCTTGCTGGGCCACAGTTCTTCAAACTCTTTGCGGTCCAGAACTATCGACACCGAGGTGCCCCGCACGCCTCTTCCTTGGAGGACGTTTACGCTTCCCCATCAACGAGCACCGCTAGGAACGAAGCTGCCACTTCACCGTCGTAGCTCACCCTGTTCTCCGTCAGACATTCGACGACCCGTGACTCCTGCCTTAAAGTGAGGGCACTCAAGAAGGTCCGTCGATTCCCCACCGAGGAACGCTACAACGCCTGGTACTTTGGGGTTACAGAACTATTGGGAAGTCTATTGTGAACAATATATGGACTGGGCTTGTATCTTTATTCTACAGGTTGCCCAGGTGGGGGGGATCTCCACACAGAGCTGTGTTTAACGGTAGCGACCAGTATTCTGCCAACTGTTCAACGGTCTTGCTTTCCTTCCCCCCTCTACTGCTGGTTTCCTCTTTATTGATCTGTGTGACATTCTGACAGTATAGTTGATGCACTTTAATGAGATCTGATAATATTTGTGATGCCACTGTAGAACTGTATATATTAACCATTGTTGATTTTCTGAGCACAAAGTGAGTTATTGTGATAGTGTACATAACTTTGAATATTAATTATATAAAGACTGTGTTTTAACCGATACAGTGTGCGGACATTCCTTTGTGGGTGCTTGGGGACTACTGTTACGCTCACCTGGACCCCACAGGGGTGTCGATCGGACCCGGACAGCTGCGGTCTCCATCAACGTGATGCGTAGTGGATTCTGGAATGTTGGTGAACAAGGCAGCAGCTTAAACCAACTGCTCCTGCTCCCTCCCAGCCTATGGATAATAATAATATTGGAAATTGAGAAAAATGAATCCTGCGCTGATATCAAAGAAGAAGATTGAGATCCCTGACAACCCCAATTCCAAAAAAGCTAAACAAGGGGAGAAGATGGGTGAGAGTTCAGAGAATGGTGACATGTATGCACTGCTTCTCCAGATTGCCCAGGATGTGAAGGAAATGAAGTTTACCCTCAGTGAATTGTCCTCTCAAGTCGGTCACCTGGAGAATAGAGTCACCAAAGTGGAAGCAGAAAATACAACCTTGGCCACAGAGGTTGCAGGGAGTTATAGGGCCTACAAGGAGTTGAGATATGAAGTTTCTGATTTGAAGAGGAGGAACCTGATGTTGGAGGCTGATCAAAGGAACTTGAACTTGCGCTTGCTGGGTGTGAGTGAAGACTGCTTTGGACAAAAACCTCGATCACAGAGTCAGAGGAGTACTGGAGGCAACTTTGGGTAACAACATCCTAAAAGAAATGGACATGGATTACTCCTTTAGAGCTGGTAAGCTGGTCCAGGCCGGAAAACCAAGACAGATCATCATGGTGATGTCCAGAGTGAGTGCAAAGGAAATGATTTTAAAGGCTGCGAGAGAAAAAGGAAAACTTCTGCTAAATGGAGATCAATTGGCGATCTATCCAGATTTCCCTAAGGAAATAGTGGAAATGAGGAAGGCGTTCAAAAGTGCAAAAGCTTTGGCACAAGAAAAGGGGATTAAAACTCTGCTGGTGAAACCAGCGACACTGAAGATATTTTTTGGATCAGGTGTCAAAACCACAGAGGATCCAGCTGAAGCTGAAAAGTGGCTGAGGGCTGGGGGCTTAAACTTGGATAATAGTATTGCAGATTGATGTGATGCATGATGTATGAAGCTGTGAAGATGTAAGGTTACTTTTCTTTATTGATTCATTTCTTCCTGAATTTGTTAGATGGGAATTGGTTTGTTTAGGTATCAGAGCGTTATTAATGTTTCAAATATGCTGTAACGGTTTTTCGCTCGAGCGTAGGATTGATGTGGGCTCGGATAATGGGTGCTTTACTCTACGGCAGTACGGGCTCTATAGATTTTTTATAGGTGATGGTGCTTGTTTTTGTTTGGACGGAGTGCGGGAGGTGTCGTGCTGTCCGGAAATGTCGGCCGTGCGACACCCTTCGGAGTCTTGCCGGCAGTGGTGTGTTGGATTGGTGGATGCGGGTGACCGGCCACTGTTGACACACATTTGAGGTAAAGCGTAGTGGCGCGTTCTCCTTTGGGGCCGCAGCACGCGTGTTCCGGGCAATGCGCCTTGCTGCATGCTCAGGTGTTTGGGGGGCACAGTGGGTGTAGAGGCTGGGGTGCATGTGTTGTGGCTGAGGGGAGGGGAATGCTCTTTGCACGGCTTTATCCCGGACTGCTGTGGTACGTTGATCGCATTGTAATGTGTTTCCATAGCCAGAATTAGATGAAGGAATGCCACGTTTGCGAGTATGCTGCCCAATGCTAATCCCCTGCATATGTAACAGTTGTTCTTGTCCTGGTTGCACACCCCTGACATGCTGAGTGGGGTATATTTGACATGTACTAGTACTGTAATAACGAAGCCAACTGTATGCCATTACCATCACTGCATAAAGAAGGTGAGAGTTGTCACTATTGGGTACCTGGGGTTCCACTGTAGTCTACACCTTTTACTTTGCATGGGTACGTTTCCTTTCGTGCTGTGAGAATGTAATAGTGCTGTCATCTGATGTGAACACTGACGAGGCCTATGGTTAAGACATGACTGTGCACCTCTGTCTACTTACCAAATCACAGACAGAATCTTCGATTAGGTTTTTTTTTGCAGTAATGCTTACGTTGGAGAGGGTTTGATTGCATTCTCAAAGCGCAATGAGTGATGTGCCAACACGTTATATCTGGAGTGCCCAGTTATACAGTACATTTGGATTAACACGGTGGGGGTTGCAGTTTTGTGCCATGGAAGTCACATGTACTTGGAATGTAGTGTCCAGGAAATACCGGAGATTCTGATTTTTATGCTTGGCAAGGTGAGTGGTAAGGCCACCGGGATAGTCATGGATTGGTGTGTGAATGCCATGGAAAAGTTTAATGCTGTATCTGGCTTCTAATCTCATTTGGTAGGGTGAAGGGACACAGGTATTTTGCAACTCTCTGTACACTTGCTCACACTTTCTAGTGATGATTCACGCTCAATTGCTCAGCATGCCCGCAGTAGTTGGGATTTGTGATGTTTACACTGATGGTTGTGACGGTAGGTGGTTTAGTGTGATTCGTTGATGGTTATATTAAGAGAATTCAGGTTTTGTCTAGGCATGTGATTGACACATGGTGTGGTATTTAGCGTTTTTGAGTAGGGGATGTTGCATCTATTCAGGAATGCTCTTATTTGTGCTTTCATTTGCTGGAGAGTTGTGGGAATTCCTTTAGACCAAATTGTATTTTCAACTTCATTTGAATTTGACCAAATGTGGTCTGTGACACCCTTTATGGGCTTTCTATAGGCTGACCTAAGGGAGGGAGGGGGGTAGTCCCTTTCAGCGTGTAGCTGGAAGGGATGTTCTGGATGGTTGGGTGGTTCAAGCCCAGGAGTGTGTTTTTTTATTTTTTATTTTATTTCTTTACTTGACTATAGGTTTAGGTAGTATTGTGTCTTGTGAATTCATTGCAAGGATTGGGAAACGGGATCTAGCAATGTCTTACACTTATCAGAGGAATTTCAGAGTGGTATCTTGGAATGTGAATGGTGCACATTGTGCTGTCAAGAGGAAGGTGATTTTGAGTAAACTAGGGGAGATGGGGGTGGATGTCGCGATGCTTCAGGAGACTCATTTGTTAGATGCGGATATAGATAAGTGGAAAAAGGAGTGGGTTGGTGATGTTTATGGTTCATCGTTCACTACTGGTTCTAGGGGTGTGTGTATTCTTTTTAGGAAGAATCTCCAGATCACTGGGGTGAAGTGTGTGAAGGATGGGGATGGAAGGATAGTATGTGTCACTGCACATATTCAGGATGCTCAGTATTGTTTCTGCAATATATATGCTCCGAATGGGGGTGATGGTAGTTTTTTTGTAGCTTTAACGCAAATGTTGCAGAATGTAAATGCGATTAATGTGATTTTGGGAGGGGACTTCAATGTGGTTTTAGAACCTGGACTTGATAAAAGTGTGGGGGGTGTGGACAATGCCAACGCTCTGAAAAGAACAGCATTAAAGAGACTAATTGATGAATGGAACCTCACAGATGTTTGGAGATTGCAAAACCCTTCTACAAGACAATATACTTTCTTCTCTGCAAGGCATAATGCTTATTCGAGAATTGACCTCTTTATGACCTCTGGCCTCTGTACACAATCATTCCAAAGGGGTAACATCGGATCACTACTTGTTTCGGACCATGCTCCAATCTCCATAGACTTGCGATTGACCTTCCCGGTTCCTAGGTCTAACACCTGGCGGATGAATGTCTCCCTCTCGGACGACGATGAAATTGTGGACAAAATTGTTCAAGAAGCGAGATTCTTTATATCTGTGAATTGGACTGGTGAAGTCCGGGTGGAGTTTGTGTGGGAAGCCTTCAAATCATATATGCGAGGATTGTTGATTGGTTTGTCCAGCAAAAAGAAAAAAATGAGAGATGCAGAAGTGAAAAAGCTTATTGTGGACATTCAGGATCTTGAGAGAAATAATATGAAAAACTTTTCAGATGAGACTATTAAAATATTGAAGCAGAAAAGGAGACGATTGGAAGATTTGTATTCTTCGAAGGCTGAGTGGTTGCTTTTTAGAACCAAAAGCAACTACTATGAAAAAGGAGAAAAATGTGATCGACTTCTGGCACATCGGTTGAGGGTTATGGACAGTGGCAGATCTGTCAATGCAGTGGAAAGACAGGATGGGTTGGTGACTTTTGATCCTGTGGAGATTAATGCAGCATTTCTGTCGTATTATAAAACCCTGTACTCTTCAGAGATCAACTTATCTGAGCGTACAATTGGTCAATTCATTGATGACTGCCATCTGAAGAAAGTGAGTTTGGAATCCTTGGAGTGTATGGAAAGAGATTTGAACGTGGAGGATCTCAGGTTGGCTGCTTATGCGCTGAATTCTGGGAAGTGTCCAGGCCCGGATGGGCTACAAGCTGAACTTTTCAAAATTTTCCCAGAAGAGGTGTTTGCTTTGATGCTAGAGATGCTGCGCGCCTCTTTGAGGAATGGGTGCCTTCCAAGTTCAACAAGACATGCTTCAATCTCCGTTTTTCTGAAGGAGGGACGATCACCAGTGAAAACTGGCAACTATAGGCCGATCAGTTTATTGAACACGGACAACAAGATTTGCGCCAAGGCGTTAGCTTTGAGGATTGAGAATGCGCTGATGGATATCATAGATGTAGGCCAATCTGGATTTGTAAAAGGCAGACATGTTTCAGAAAATGTGAGAAGATTGTTGCTGACACTGTATGAAAGCAAAGAACACCATAATGATGTGGTGACGTTGTCCTTGGATGCTGAGAAAGCTTTCGACCGTATTGAATGGACATATCTTTTAAGTACATTGAAAGGCTTTGGTTTTGGAGATACCATGATCGGATGGATAAGACTGCTGTATTCCCGGCCGACTGCTTGTGTTCGGACTAATGGCATGGACTCGGGCATTTTTGAACTTGGGAGAGGGACGAGGCAAGGCTGTCCACTGTCGCCAATTCTGTTTGTGATCGCCATGGAATTGCTGGCTGTGAGGATAAGAGAAGAGGATAGAATTGAGGGCGTACGCTTTGGTGCAGCCTCCCAGAAAGTTTGGTTGTATGCGGATGACATGCTGGTGGTGGTTCAGAATGTGGAGAGCTCCATTCCTGTGCTGATGGAGTTGATCGATGTGTTCAACAAGGTTTCTGGATACAAGATCAATTGGACCAAGTCGGAAGCACTGCCGGCATCAACCACTTGCACTGTTTTGAAGATGCGGGGCTTTCCCTTCAAGTGGCGTCCGAATAAGATGAGATACCTTGGGATTTGGCTAACGAATGATGTCTCGAAAATAATGGATGTCAATATTACACATGTGATTCAATCTTTGGAGGTGGACCTGAAGAGATGGAATGCACTTAAATTGAGTCTCTGGGGGAGAGTGAATGCCATCAAAATGACATCAACACCGCGAATCAACTATGTGCTCAGTGTGTTTCCCCTGGACGTAAAGAAGGGCCATTGGCGGAAAATTGAGAGTTTAATCCAGTCTTTTCTCTGGGAGAACAAACAGCCACGCCTCAGCTTGTGGAAATTGCAGCTGCCCCAAGACTGTGGAGGTTTGGGGGTTCCTGACTTTGAGAATTATCATTTGGCCTTTGGAGCCAGGCATCTGGTTCCATTTATTGAAGATTCGGAGGATGTTTGGACGCTGGCGGAATCAAGTAGTTCTTCTCCATTGCCGCCTAGGGCCATACTGTCCACGGTGGATGGATCTGGTTATCGCTCATTTCCGCCGACAAGATTCCTGAGAACTTGTTGGAGGGAACTATGGAAGAAAAGTAAGCGTAAGGTATGTGATAATGATTACATCCCTATCTGGTTGAATCCAGGTATTTTGCTGAATGGGAGGCCGCTATTGTGGTTGAACTGGCTCCTGAGTGGTGTACTATGGTTGAGTGATCTGATGGAAGACGGCAAATGGATCAGCTATAGAAGACTTTCACAAATTAAAGATCTCAGAGACTATACAATGGGTGAATACAGAAAATTGAGAGGTTTGCTGCGGAACCAGAGAACTGTTGATGGCGGTGGTTGGCAGTTATGGCTACCTGAATATAAGACATTAGGAGGTATGGCGTCCAAAGTATATAGAAATCTGAGCCAACAGTACACGCCAGCAGAGGGGTTGTTAACTAAGTGGTCTGAGGTCCTTGGCTCTGATATGACTGTGGAGAGGTGGAGGTTTCTTTGTAAAAACGTAACTCTGACATCCATTAATCTTGGAGAACAATGCCGCCAAATCAAAATTCTTAATAGAGTGTTTTGGACTCCCCAGAGACTTTATGCGAGAGGGATGATTGACTCAGAGTCCTGTTGGAGGTGTAAGCATGATGTCGGCTCCTTTGAACACTTGATCTGGGACTGTTATGAACTGAGGACATTTTGGAGGAGTGTCACTGAAAAGATTAATGAGGTTCTATTACTGCAAGAGGATTTTGATTATAACACTATCATCTTGGGTGAGGATGATAAAGTGGAAGATCTCACTTATCCACAGAAATGCTGGTTTTTAGGGCTACAAATTCTGCGAAAAAAATTGTTTTGAGAAAATGGAAATGTGATGAGAGACCGACCTGTTTAGAATGGGTGGAGGACTTGAGGCAAGTGGCCAGAATTGAGAAGGTTATCCTTCGCAGGAACAAAAAGTTGAAATTGTTTGATGATATGTGGGGTGGGTTTTTGGATGACATGTGATAATAAGTTGGCCTGTTTTGCTTTTTAGATTCTGTGAAGGTTGGGGATGGTTATGGGGTGTGGATTCTATGCAATGAGTTCTACGATTACAATGCTGATACGTTTGTTGCTTGTATGTTTTCTATAAAATTAAATAAACTTAATAATAAAAAAAAAACAAAAAAACGTGATGCGTAGTGCAGAGATGACTGTCTGGACTGGCCCGCCTAGTCTTGTCTGCTGGACCCGAAGAAGTATTTTCCTTATGTTTGTAAAAGATGAGCTCTCCATCCTGCGTGTCTTGCAGGGGCACGTAGATACCAGTTACTTCACTGGTTTGAAGGCGTTGGGAGAGTTCCGGTAAGCATTGACTCTGAAGTCCCAGGCGGGATTGGTAAGTATCAAGTTCAAAGAGTTCAATGTGCCCGATGTTCACTCTTGTCCCCTTTCTTCCTTAAGTTGCAACTGAGTTTGTGAAAAGAAGGTCTCGTAGCTGCTGCTGGCGTTCAGGTAAGAGTCTGTGTTACCCAACGCTGTCCGGTAACTATTGCATGCGTTAACGTGTTGTTTTTCTCCCTCTTTACAGATGTGGCATATGAAGATATGGAGAATAATACCGTCGGTGGTAAATCAGGAAAGTCTATGGTGGTAAGAGGTATTTGTTGATTCCCTTGGCTCACCTTATTATTCTTGTGCCCCTAGGTGCCGGAGTACGGCGAAGAAATGATGGAGACAGTGCCGGATCGAAAGATGCTGTGAGAACTGGTGAGTATGGCGCTGTGCTGGAGCTGGCGAAGCGACGCTTGCGGGACTGATGTACTTTCCAGGTTGGGAGATGAAATGGATCCGGATTCAGGTGAGGAATTTGAAATAAGTTCGTTTTCTAACCTTGTCCTTTTCTTCCTCTTTATTCTAGGAGCTCCGGATTCGAGGCGGGCGTGGCAGAAGACTGGATGCTGACTGTAGGAATGCGGGCGTGGCAGAAGACTGGATGCTGGCTGCAGGCACGGTGAGAGTCACGCTGCTGGATGCAGAATAACACGAAGCATGTGCTGCTGTTCGGGCGTGGTTTAAATAGCCTCCAAAGTAGTCCCAGGAAAGGAGTTCCCCAGGACCACACCCGAGTAAAAAATAGTCCCTGTAGTAAAATAGTCCCATCCAGGCCTCACGTTGGCTTGGATTTATTTGCAGCATGGTCTGCATGAGGTAAGTAATGTCTATGAGCCTGGCGCCTATGGCGCCAGGACTGATTTTTATTATGAGCCTAGTGCCTACGGCGCCAGGACCGAACCCAGACAGCCCCTAGCTGGGGCTGCTGGGGTTTTTGTAAATGTCTGGATGCCTGCTCCTGGGGCTGATGGGCTTGATCCGGATGCCCGGGGGTAGGCACTATGACAACTACACTGTACTTAAGAACCAGCCTGCATCACCTCCTGAGAAGCGAGGCCTTGATTGCTCGACCACGTACCAATAATAGAGAATCTTGGCTGGGGTCCTCTGTGCCTCTCCTCTACCATATAGAGAGTGGAAGTACAGACACACCCCTCCAGTCTTTACACTGGTGGCAACGTGGGATGCTTATGGTTTTAAGAATCAGTGTATAACCGTGCCAATTACAAGGATATCTGCACTTTATTAAATAGAGGTTTAGTTGTGTACAAGATAACTGCATTACAAGCAATGGAATCTATTGCAAATGGTAAATTGACTAGGATGAGCTTAGAGGCTCTCCAGAGTGCTTGAGAAGCCAGGGAGTTAGACTTTGTGAATAAGTCTAGGGCTGAGCTGATAGCTGCCCTGGTGGACTACCAGACTGATGGTGAAACTCTTGAAGGGGGGGATGCAACCAATGAGGACTCTGCCCCTGGGGTTGTTGCTGAATCTGTTTCTGGGAATGCTGCCATTCCTGCTGCCTCTGTTTCAAACCCCAGCAATTTCTTGGAGCTTGAGTTATTAAGGATGAAATTGGCCTTTGAATACCGCAAGTTGGAAATAGATGCTGAGCTTAAGAAAAAGGAGTTGGCACAGCAAGTGGAACTCAAAAATATGGATCTTGAACTCAAAGACAAGGACACTGAATGTCACCGAATCCAGTTAGAGAAAGCTCGAGTGGAGACTTCAGCGAAACCAGTTGAGAGTGTCAGGTCCCCAGCAACCAAGTTTATGAAAGATTTGGTTGGTGTGTTTGTGGAGGGTTCTGATATCCTCCAATGGATTGAAGCATTTGAAATGGCTTGTGCAATTCATGATGTTGATAAGAGAGATTGGGCTAAGTGTTTGTTAAGCAGAGTGCCTCAAACTGGGTATGACTGTATTCTGAAACTTAGTGTGGAAGAAAGGGGTCAGTATGAGTGCATGAAGTCTGCTTTAATTGCCAAGTTTGGCAAGACACCAATACCTCAAAAGGTTCAGGGAATTTAAGAAAAGAGAGAATGTGTCTTGGGTTGACTGGGTGAGTGCTGCGCACATGAACATGATGGGGTGGATTGATGGTTACAAAGTGAAAACGTTTGTTGAATTGTCCCACCTTTTGTTTTTTGAGCATTTTTGGAAGCCTGTTCACCAGAGCTTCGTCAGTATGTTGCTGACCAGAACATTTTGGACCCCTTTAAGCTGGCTAGGTTGACTGACAAGTGGGTTTCCCACCGGGTGTCCCCTAAGGACTCCAGTGGGAAGGACAAGGACAAAGAATAGTGGACCTCTCAGAAAGCTGAGGAGTCCCAGAAGCAATCACAGTCGGGTAAACCAAAACCTTCCTCTCCTAAAGTCCAAAAACCTGGTGGGGATAAGTCTGTTGTGGGTAGGAGTAAGAGTAGTGGTCCGCCTGCTGCAAAGCAGGGTCCCAGTGGTTCCAGTACTGTACCCCGCACTCCCGGCACTTGTTGGGTTTGTGGTGCTCTGGATCAACAAAGGGGTGACCCCAAGTGTAAGGGTAAGGCACTTGGAGTCCAGGCTGTCAGCCTGACCTACCCCAACTCTGTACCTGAGGTGGAGGCCACTGTCCTCCCATCCTCTACTGGGATCACCTTCGGTGCTCCCGTAGAGATTTCCTTAGTGTCCCTTGGGGCCTGGGACCAGTACGCAGAAGTACTGGTGACTATCCCACAGAACACTTGTAGGTTTTTGAGAAATATCCTCTTGAATGGACAGCCTTCTACTGGTTTGGAAGACACTGGGGAAAGCATGACAGTGGTGGACAGGACCCTGCTCAAGCCAGAGGACTATGTAGGTGCTCCTCTGAGAAGCACCAGGTTAGCTGGTGGGCCTCCCAAATTATCGCCTGTAGCCTTAGTCAACATTACGATTGGAGACAAGACAGCGAAGCTTCCGGTCCTGGTTCAGGAGAACGTGCCTGCGAACATTTTGTTAGGAAATGATTTGGTCGAGTTGGGGATGATCACGGATGGTCTAACCATGGCTGCTGTGGTGGTTACCTGATCACAGGTCACACAGGGTCCGGCTGCAGGCCTGGTACCCTCGCAGGCGGGGAAACCCAAGGCGCGAAGGATACGGAAGAGTAAGAAAGTCACCTCTGTGGAGGGAGCCCCTGCTCTTCCTGCTGTTCCGACAGCACCCATTGGGATCCATGCTCCAGACGGGGAGAAGAGCCAGAAGACTTTCCTGTGGGAGAGGCTCTCAACCCGGAGGATCATCCCGACTTCAATGCTTGTTAGCTGAAGGGGGAACCTCCCGGGTAGACTTCTGTAAGGGTCAGAGAGAGTGCCACTCTCTCGAGGGTATGAGGACACAGGCCCTGTCCCAGGCACAAGGAGAAGTACCTAGAACATTCCGAATCTATTGGGAGGGTGAGCTCCTTGTTAATGAGCCCACTAGGCATGAACCTGGTGCCCTCAAGAGGTTGGTGGTACCCCAGGTTTAGAGACCATTCCTGCTGCAGTTGGCGCATGAGGTGCCCTTAGCTGGTCATCTTGGTACCAAGAAGACTAAGCAGAGGCGCTCTGCCCATTTCTACTGGCCTCGCATGGGAGTAGAAGTGCAGTCCCACTGAAGGACCTGCCCAACTTGTCAGTTGTCTGGAAAGACTGGAGGCAGTGTCATTGCCCCACTGCAACCATTGCCAGTGGTTGGCACACCATTTGAGAGGGGGGGCATCGACATTGTCGGTCCCCTTGACCCTGCCACTTCAGGTGGACATCGGTTCATCCTGGTCTTGGTTGATCATGCCACCAGGTACCCTGAGGCTATACCCCTTCGGACTTTAACTGCCAAGGTGGTTGCCAGGGCTCTCCTGGGCATTTCCACCCGTGTTGGATTCCCTAAGGAGGTTGTCTCTGACAGAGGATCCAACTTCATGTCTAGTTACATGAAAACCATGTGGCAAGAGTGTGGGGTAACCTACAAGTTCTCCACCTCTTACCATCCCCAGATCAATGGTCTGGTTGAGAGATTTAATAAAACTCTCAAAGGCATGCTAGGTGCTTTGGAAGAGCCCCTAAGGAGGAAATGGGATCTCCTCCTGCCATGCCTGCTGTTTGCTTACAGTGAGGTACCTCAAGGGGTTGTTGGTTTCAGCCCCTTTGATATACTCTGGACATCCCGTGAGGGGGCCCCTTGCCTTAATCAGAGAAGGTTTGGAGGCCACTTCTCCAGGTCCTGCCAAGCCAATGGCGGACTATGTGTTAGGCCTCAGACGGAGGATGACACAGATGATGGGTCAGGCAACAGCAAATCTCAAGGCTAGCTAGGAATTAAATAAGTACTGGAATTACCTTAAAGCATTGCAAGTAGATTGGACTCCGGGACAGGAAATCCTTATGATGGAGCCTACCAAGCCTAGAGCTTTGGCAGACAAGTGGACTGGACCCTTTAGGATAATCCCCAACATGGGCAAGGTCAATTATCTGGTTGACATGGGAATCCCAGGGGTAGCCCCTCAGGTATTCCATATTAACAGGTTCAAGCCTTTCCACAGGCGAGCAGAAGTCTCATGTCTCTTGCTAGCTTCATAGCAAGAAGAGGATGAGAGTGAGCCCCTTCCTGACTTGCTGAATAGCAACTCTCAGGATGGCTCAGTGGAGGGAGTACATCTCTCTCCAGATCTGACGACAGAGCAGCAGAGGGCCTGCAGGGCTTTGCTCCAGCAGTATGCCTCTCCGTTTTCCCTGACGCCAGGCCTTACACCGTGGTGTAGGCATGAAATTGACACTGGTGACAGTGTGCCTGTCAAAAGCAGGTGCTACCGTATGTCAGATACAGTTAAGAACCACATTCATGCTGAGGTCGCCAATATGTTGGATCTGGGTGTTATTGAACCCTCAAACCAGTCCCTGGTCCAGTCGTCCTTGTCCCCAAGGCAAGTTCCCAGGCAGGTACCATGGATTGGAGGATCTGTATGGACTACCGATGAGTCAATGCCGTCACCAAAACTGACGCGTACCCATTGCCCAGGGTTGATGCTCATGGACACCATAGGTGCTGCCAAATTTGTGAGCACCTTTGACCTTACCTCAGGCTATTGGCAAATAGCTCTGACTGACCAGGCCAAGGAAAAGACGGCGTTCTCAACACCTGAGCGACTCTACCAGTTTAGGGTCTACCTTTTTGGTTGAAAAATGCCCCTGCCACCTTCCAGAGATTGGTCAATCATGCGCTCAGTGAGCTGGAAGCCTTTTTTGTGGCTTACTTAGACGGCATTGCCATCTACAGTTCCACCTGGGAAGAGCATTTGACACATCTGGATAAGGTGTTGCAGGCCTTGAAAAGGGGCTAACCTCACTATCAAGGCCACCAAGTGCCAGGTAGCTCAGGGGAAAGTCGCATATCTTGGTCATGAGGTAGGAGGGGGTCAAATCCAACCTCTCTACAGTAAAGTACAGGATGTACAGGACTGGGAGACTCCCACTACTGAAACCCAGGTGAGAGCCTTTTTGGGCCTCACTGTGTATTATCGCAATTTCATGGCGGACTATAGAACCATAGCTGCACCACTGATAGATCTGACTTCACCCAAACAACCTAGGAAGGTTAACTGGACTGAAGACTTTCAGAGGCCCTTTGATGGCTTGAAAGAAAGTCTGTGTAGGGCACCTGGGTTGTGTGCGCCTGACTAGAGCCGACCCTTTATCGTCCAGACTGATGCCTGCGACACCGGAATTGGAGCAGTCTTGTCCCAGTTAGATGACAAAGGGAGGGAACATCCTATCATATTCATCAGTAGACAACTCAAGGGTAGAGAACGTGGGCTACTGTTGTAAAGGAAGGTTTTAGCATAGTTTGGATCCCTTAGGTGTTTTAGGGCCTACATTACAGGGTCTATCTTCAAGGTCCAAACAGATCATAAGCCCCTGAAGTGGCTTATGCAGATGAAGGGTGAAAACCCGAAACTGCTCAGGTGGTCCATTAGCCTGCAAGGGCTAGACTTCACCATAGAGCATAGACCATGGAAGAGTCAAATAACGCAGATGGCCTTTCCAGAAGGTATGTTGCTGTCTGGATGAGGGTGTCTATCTCGTGGGAGATTAGGCACCCTAAACCCAGTCTGGGGGTGGAGGGGGGTGACTGTGCTGCTGGAAATGCATCGGAGGGACAGGGCCTCTGTATCCTTGTCCTTTATTACTTTTTATTGTGTGTTCTGTCGTGTTTTCCGCGCAGGAGTTCATTTGGGACCCCTGGCGGTGCAGCTCTCTCTTTTGGTTTGGTGTACAGACCCATGGGATACCCTTATGGCACCCATGGGTGGGGGTACAACCCTGTGCCCCTAGTGTATGTTTTTGGGCACCTGTGTGTGGCCCACAGAGCAGGGCATGGGCTGGTGGCAGCTCCATGCTGAATTTGACAGGTGCTCTGAGTATCCTCAATTTTGAGATATCCAGGCCCTGCCATTGGGATCAGTTGATTCCTGATAGGAAACAAGATGGACCCTGTGGCCTCTTGCTTTCTATTGCCCGTTACCTTGTTTTCCCAAAGTCTTGGGAAGCCCTGACTGTGTCCCTTCCCCCTGACTGACTGTTGGGTGGAAGTTCCATATATGGTGTTGTTGTGAAGTCCAGTCCAGACTGACTGGAGCCTTCCCAGTGACTGTATGTTGTGGGTACGCCCTGTGGGTGGGACCTGGTTGAATGGAGTGTGTGACAAATACACATTCTGTGTTGTGGGTGTCTAGTATCTGGTGATTGACACAATGACCGAGACAGCCCTGCCCGAAACTGGTAAGAATGTAGTGTGGAGTGTTGTAATGGCTGGGTACTTGTCCCAATACACATAACTTGTTGTGAGTGTCTGGAGAGAAGTGAATGGCCTGAATACACTATGCACCTGATTGGCTGCCTGCCTGCATGAATGCCCCTCTGACCGATTGGTTGCTGGAGTGTGACCCAGCAGAATGAATGGGAGATGAACTAGTATATCTGGGGGCCTCTCACTGCTAGAATTCATGTTCAGAAGCGGAGGTCCACTACGACGAGTAACTGGAGTGAAACTAAAGCTTGACCTTGAAGCCCTGCTGGAATTGCTGTTGCTCTACTTCACAATCTGAAAACTGCTGTGTCTCCAAGGACTGACCCAGAGAGGACCTGGTAAGGCGCCCTCTTCCTACGAGGGACCATCGTGCACCAGCTGATCTTTGCCAAAGCTCCCTGGTAGACAGACCTTCAACAGGCTGCCGACCCGAGACTGGGACTGCAGCGGAATACCAAGGATAAGCACCCGGACTGTTGTCCGCCACTGTCGACGACCGCCATCGCCGACCGGAGCCGCCGTGCTCCCGTTTGCCTAAGAGCTTCATTTGATCCAAGGACGCTCTCGTCCGCATCGACGCCGCTGTATCCTGCTGGAGAAGGCCTGACCGTCGACACGCCGAGGAGTATCCGCTGGTGGGTTTCCCGCCACCCAAAGACCACAGAGACGCGACGACTCGACGCCCTTCCTGGGCCACAGTTCTTGAAACTCTTTGCGGTCCAGAACTATTGACACCGAGGTGCCCCGCAAGCCTCTTCCTTGCAGGACGTTTACGCTTCCCTGTCAACGAGCACCGCTAGGAACGAAGCTGCCACTTCACCGTCGTAGCTCACCCTGTTCTCCGTCAGACGTTCGACGACCCGTGACTCCTGCCTTAAAGGGAGGGCACTCAAGAAGGGCCGTCGATTCCCCACCGAGTAACGCAACACCACGTACTTTGGGGTTACAGAACTATTGGGAAGTCTATTGTGAACAATATATGGACTGGGCTTGTATCTTTATTTTACAGGTTGCCCAGGTGGGGGGGATCTCCACACAGAGCTGTGTTTAACGGTAGCGACCAGTATTCTGTCAATTGTTCAACCGTCTTGCTTTCCTTCCCCCCTCTACTGCTGGTTTCCTCTTTATTGATCTGTGTGACATTTTGACAGTATAGTTGAGGCACTTTAATGAGATCTGATAATATTTGTGTTGCCACTGTAGAACTGTATGTATTTGCCATTGTTGAATTTCTGAGCACAAAGTGAGTTATTGTGATAGTGTACATAACCTTGAATATTAATTATATAAAGACTGCGTTTTAACCAATACAGTGTGCAGACATTCCTTTGTGGGTGCTTGAAGACTACACTGTACTTAAGCACCAGCCTGCATTACCTCCTGAGAAGCTAGGCCTTGATTGCTCGACCATGTCCCAATAATAGAGAATCTTGGCTGGGGTCCTCTGTGCCTCTCCTCTACCATATAGAGAGCGGAAGTACAGACACCCCTCTCCAGTCTTTACAGACGTCTACCGAAGTCCCCATGGAACTAGAACCCTATGGCCCTTCACATTTTTCTCAATACACGCCCTGTGTCTTTCTATGTGTTGTGTTTAACCCAAAGTACTTATTTGAACTACTAGTTGCTAAATGTTTCATTCTAAATAAAGGCTGTATTTTTCCAAATACCTGCGTAGTGTATTCTTTTGCAGTGTTTTAGGGGGAGTAAACGTACCAGTCCACCAGTCTTTTCCCCTCCTGTGAGCGGAGTCCGACAGCTCTTCCATAACTACCCATTAGGAGAGTTTGGTTTCTCGTTTGGTTGGAATCCAGTCTCATCCATAAGATAGACGGCTTCACACCCCTCTCCAGGGGACTCTGGAAAAAGCTCCCTAGCCTCCAAACAAAGGATAGTTTTATTTCTGCCGGATATATGATAAGGCACTTTTATTTCTAAGGGGCAGAACACCTGGGGTATTAAAGCTCGATGGATGCAAATAAAGAAGGCAGATGCTGCACTCAATTATTGGCAAGTTGAACTAAAAGGGTCCGGGTAATCCACATTACCTGAAATAAAGAAAAAGCTTTTCCAACAATTTCATAAATGTACCAAATGTCACTTCTTGTTGCAAATAATCGCAGTCTCCTTATTTAGAAATACACATTTTTCAACTAGTGGTTGAAATAATTACTTTGGGTCAAACACAATGCACAGGCAGATCTTTAGCACCCTAGCTGAAAGTTTGCCACAAGGTAATAGTCATCTCCAAGTACCTATACGGCGGAGGGGAGAGAAAGGGAACCGTAAACTACAGTAAACATGCAGAGTCATGATCAGGAGCCAACTATCAGAACAGGGTGACTCCCACATTCAAGAGAGCCTCAAGTGCATTCTAGATTCACCACTGCACATGTAAACCTTATATGTCATATAGTGCCTAGATGGGAGGAAAGAGTTAACACTTGTAATCCATGCCCCAAAGGTCCAAGTTCAGACTAACATTACCAGACCACCCCAACCTCATCACACTCCTAGGAAGGGGTTGATACAGAGCAGCAACAGTCGGAAACACTATCCCATCGCAATTCTAGGGCAGGCGTAAATTTGCAATAAACCAGAGGTAAGTGCTAAAATCTCAGACTTTGGTAAATAACGCAAAGGACCCAGGAAAAAGCCCACAGAACATCTAAGTCCCCGCCTGAGTCCATTTTGGAGGAGTTTTAATCTGGTAGAAAGTTCCCTGTAGGAATAAACAGGACACATGCAATAGACAGGATAAAGCCAGGTAGGTCCTCGTCCTACCCCACAGGTGCGGACATAGGACCAATCAACTCCAGAGGACACCAGAGGAGACCCCCTGATGACCCCGCCACACAAAGGTGAGTGGAAGCAGAACAAGATTCAGGCCAATCGATGGAAATCTAAAGCGGCCTGCAGTAGAGGAGGCAACTGTGAAGGTGACCCAGGACAGACCAGGAAGGAGCTGAGGTGGACTAGAGGTGACCCAGGAAAGACCAGGAAGGAGCAGAGGCGGCCCAGGACAGACCAGGAAGGAGCAGAGGTGACCCAGGACAGACCGGGAAGGAGCAGAGGTGACCCAACACAGACCAGAAACGATCAGCAGTGACCCAGGACAGGCCAGGAAGGAGCATAGGTGGATTAGAGGTGACTCAGGACAGACCGGCAATGAGCAGAGGTGGAGTAGAGGTGACCCAGGACAGACCAGGAAGGAGCAGAGGTAGAGTAGAGGTGGCCCAGGACAGACCAGGAAGGAGCAGAAAGGGAGTAGAGGTGACCCAGGACAGACCGGGAAGGAGCAGAGGTGGAGTAGTGGCGACCCAGGACACACCCGGAGAGGCAGAGGTGGAGTAGAGGTGACGCAGGAGAGACACGGAAGGAGCAGAGGTGGAGTACAGGCGACACAGGACAGACCAGGAAGGAGCAGAAGTGGAGTAGAGGGGACCCAGGACAGACCAGGAAGGAGCAGAGGTGGAGTACAGGTGACACAGGACGGACCAGGAGAGGTAGAGGTGGAGTAGAGGTGACGCAGGAGAGACACAAAAGGAGCAGAGGTGGAGTACATGCGACACAGGACAGACCAGGAAGGAGCAGAGGTGGAGTAGTGGCGACCCACCACTCTTCTGGATGGCAGAGACCCCCCTCCATTCAGGTGCTAGGTCCCGAGAGTAACAGAACAGCCCAAAAACAATCCCAACACGGGATATCCCGGCCAGCGAACGAGGAGGCTCGAAGGAGGATAACTAATAGCACAAGAAGGACATCCAGCAGCCAAATGAAGAAACAAAAACTAGGAGCGAGCAAATACAAAACATCCAGGAGCAGCCAGTGCGGACAACCCTCGAGCCCATCTTTATGGCGAATCCTCCAGCAATTCATGGGAGAGTCCACTTATCTCCCCTGTATAACCACATTCCCTCTTGGGATGGCCTGAAAAACCGCCAAACTCTCAAGTCAACCCACGCTGGCTAAGGCCACCCGGGGGCTGGAAACAGCCTATGGAGGTCAAACCACTATAGGGGGTGCAAAGGCTGGGTGTAGAGTAGCCAGTGTTTGCACAACACCCATTTCAGGCCTACCTCGTGGTCCCCACAGATAAAGGGACCCAGGACAGACCAGGAAGGAGCAGAGGTTGAGTAGAGGTGACCAAGGCCAGATCAGGAAGGAGCAGAGGTGGAGTAGAGGTGACCAAGGACAGACCAGAAAGAAGCAGGGGTAGCCCAGGACAGACCAGGAAGGAGCAGGGGTAGCCCAGGACAGACCAGGAAGGAGCAGGGGTGACCCAGGACAGACCAGGAAGGAGCAGAGGTGACCCAGGACAGACCAGGAAGGAGCAGAGGTGGAGTAGAGGTGACCCAGGACAGACCCGGAAGGAGCAGAGGTGGAGTAGAGGTGACCAGGGACAGATCAGGAAGGAGCAGAGGTGGAGTAGAGGTGACCGAGGACAGACCACAAATGAGCAGAGGTGGGGTGGAGGTGACCCAGGACAGACCAGGAAGGAGCAGGGGTGACCCAGGACAGACCAGGAAGGAGCAGAGGTGACCCAAGACAGACCAGGAAGGAGCAGAGGTGACCCAAGACAGACCAGGAAGGAGCAGAGGTGACCCAGGACAGACCAGGAATGAGCAGAGGTGACCCAGGACAGACCAGGAAGGAGCAGCGGTGACCGAGGACAGACCAGGAAGGAGCAGAGGTGGAGTAGAGGTGACCCAGGACAGGCCTGGAAGGAGCAGAGGTGGAGTAGAGGTGACCGAAGACAGACCACGAATGAGCAGAGGTGGGGTAGAGGTGACCAAGGACAGACCAGGGAGGAGCAGAGGTGACCCAGGACAGACCAGGAAGGAGCAGAGGTGACCCAGGACAGACAACGAAGGAGCAGAGGTGACACAGAACAGACCACGAAGGAGCAGAGGTGACCCAGGACAGACCATGAAGGAGCAGAGGTGACCCAGGACAGACCAGGAAGGAGCAGAGGTGACCCAGGACAGACCAGGAAGGAGCAGAGGTAACCCAAGACAGACCAGGAAGCAGTAGCGGTTACCCAGGACAGGCCAGGAAGGAGCAGCAGTGACCCAGGACAGGAAGGAGCAGAGGTGGACTAGAGGTGACCAAGGACAGATCCGGAAGGTGCCGAGGTGGAGTAGAGGTGACTGAGGACAGACCACGAATGAGCAGAGGTGGGGTAGAGGTGACCAAGGACAGACCAGGAAGGAGCAGATGTGACCCAGGACAGAGGAGCAGAGGTGACCCAGGACAGACCAGGAAGGAGCAGAGTTGACACAGGACAGACCAGGAAGGAGCAGAGGTGACACAGGACAGACCAGGAAGGAGCAGAGGTGACACAGGACAGACCAGGAAGGAGCAGAGGTGACCCAGGACAGACCAGGAAGGAGCAGAGGTGACCCAGGACAGACCAGCAATGAGCAGAGGTCGAGTAGAGGTGACCCAGGACAGACCAGGAAGGAGCAGAGGTGACCCAGGACAGACCACGAAGGAGCAGAGGTGACACAGGACAGACCAGGAAGGAGCAAAGGTGACCCAGGACAGACCAGGAAGGAGCAGAGGTGACACAGGACAGACCAGGAAGGAGCAGAGGTGACCCAAGACAGACCAGGAAGGAGCAGAGGTGACCCAAGACAGACCAGGAAGGAGCAGAGGTGACCGAGGACAGACCAGCAATGAGCAGAGGTCGAGCAGAGGTGACCCAGGACAGACCAGGAAGGAGCAGAGGTGACCCAGGACAGACCACGAAGGAGCAGAGGTGACACAGGACAGACCAGGAAGGAGCAAAGGTGACCCAGGACATACCAGGAAGGAGCAGAGGTGACACAGGACAGACCAGGAAGGAGCAGAGGTGACCCAGGACAGACCAGAGGTGACCCAGGACAGACCAGGAAGGAGCAGAGGTGACTCAGGACAGACCAGGAAGGAGCAGAGGTGACTCAGGACAGACCAGCAATGAGCAGAGGTCGAGTAGAGGTGACCCAGGACACACCAGGAAGAAGCAGAGGTGGAGTAGTGGCGACCCAGGACACACCAGGAGAGGTGGCGGTGGAGTAGAGGTGACGCAGGAGAGACACGGAAGGAGCGGAGGCGGCCCAAGACAGACCAGGAAGGAGCAGTGGTGACCCAGGACAGACCAGGAAGGAGCAGTGGTGACCCAGTACAGGCCAGGAAGGAGCAGAAAGGGAGTAGAGGTGACCCAGGACAGACCAGGAAAGAGCAGAGGAGACCCAGGACAGAAACAGAAGGAGCAGAGGTGGAGTAGTGGCGACCCAGGACACATCAGGAGAGGAGGCGGTGGAGTAGAGGTGACGCAGGAGAGACACGGAAGGAGCAGAGGAGGTGACCCAGGACAGACCAGGAAGGAGCAGAGGTGACCCAGGCCAGACCAGGAAGGAGCAGAGTTGACCAAGGACAGACCGGGAAGGAGCAGAGGTGACCCAGGACAGACCGGGAAGGAGCATAGGTGACCCAGGCCAGACCAGGAAGGAGCAGAGTTGACCCAGGACAGACCAGGAAGGAGCATAGGTGACCCAGGACAGACCAGGAAGGAGCAGAGGTGGAGTAGAGGTGACCCAAGACAGACCAGGAAGGAGCAGAGGTGGAGTAGAGGTGACCCAGGACAGACCAGGAAGGAGCAGAGGTGGAGTAGTGGCGACCCAGGACACACCAGGAGATGTAGAGGTGACCCAGGACAGACCAGGAAGGAGCAGAGGTTACCCAGGACAGAGCAGGACAGAGCAGTGGTGGATTAGAGGTGATTCGGGACAGACCAGCAATGAGCAGAGGTAGAGTAGAGTGGACCCAGGACAGACCAGGAAGGAGCAGAAGGGGAGTAGAGGTGACCCAGGACATACCAGCAAGGAGCAGAGGTGACCCAAGACAGACCAGGAAGGAGCAGAGGTGGCCCAGGACAGACCAGGAAGGAGCAGAGGTGGAGTAATGGCGACCCACCACTCTTCTGGTTGGCAGAGACCCCCCTCCATTCAGGTGCTAGGTCCCGGAGAGTAACATAGGGAGGCAACAGGAGAACAGCCCAAAAACAATCCCAACATGGGATATCCCGGCAAGCGAACGAGGAGGCTCGAAGGAGGATAACTAATAGCACAAGAAGGACATCCAGCAGCCAAATGAAGAAACAAAAACTAGGAGCGAGCAAATCCAAAACACCCAAGCGCAGCCAGTACGGACAACCCTCGAGCCCATCTTTATGGCGAATCCTCCAGCAATTCATGGGAGAGTCCACTTATCTCCCCTGTATAACCACATTCCCTCTTGGGATGGCCTGAAAAACCGCCAAACTGTCAGGTCAACCCACGCTGGCTAAGGCCACCCGGGGCTGGAAACAGCCTATGGAGGTCAAACCACTCTAGGGGGTGCAAAGGCTGGGTGTATAGTAGTCCGTGTTTGCACAACACCCATTTTAGTCCTGCCTCATGGTCCCCACAGATAAAGGGATGAACCAAAACAGAATGGCTGATGGTAGCACTTAAGAGTACATTAGTACCCAGTGGCTACCATACTGGTGCATTGCGTTACTAATGCCGTAAAACTGGCTGCACCACTGGTGATGCCAAAACTAAATTACAGCTGCCACCAGCCTACGCTACCACACTAGTGTAGGCTATCAATCACCCTGAGCCAAAATGAGGTGCTTAAAAGCATGCCTGTCCTAGGATCCATTGGACATCACATAGAACAAGGGGTTGCAGAGGCATGCGGGCAACAGTAGACGTGCCAGTGATCACAAGAATGAGGTCAAAGAGCCAAGAAAGGCAGCATGAAAAGGCACAAAGTCTAGGGGTCCAATAAACCCCTAAACATGTAATCATACCCTACCACTGTCAAAGCTCTTGTAGCTACTAAAGATGTCTTTATGACAACAGCATCCATGCCACTCATGATGGCTACGGTTCGGTCACAGCCCCCTGTACACCCCTCACCATGCCCGTCCTCACATGGGTTCTGCACATACTTGCCTGTGTGCTGCTTCAGCTTCTCCATGTCCTTCTATACATGGACCCTTCAACAAGATGGCAACTGTCTCTAATCTCCACATCCAGAAGTCCGGTGTTGTGCATAAAAGAGTGTCTTTGCTGGGACATGGAGACGGACCACGTTAGGAAAGGTTTTGCTTTTGCACCTTTATCTACATAGATTACTTTGGGACCCCCCACGCTTTTTGCTTGTTTTGAACCCGGTCCTGACTTTTTGGAGTTAAGTAAAGTCTTCTGGTTTACTTCAATTGCCTGCTTCGCTCATTACTGCGGGGAAACTGACCAGTCCCCAAGACTGTCAGTACTGAGTGACTTTCCCGCTCTTTATGAACTTTTGCACGCGTCACCTTACAGTGAAGCGCAGTTAGGACACTTTGTAGCCTTAGAACATTTTACCTAATGGCCTTTTGGGTTATTTTGGTAATGTGCCTAAGACAAGATGGTGGCAGTTGTGGGATTTGTATTGTTTTTTGTGATATTTTTCTCATGCACGTTTGCATTTACTGAGAATTGCTCCTAAAAGGTGGCTAGCACCCTAAAATGGAGATTTTCGCTTGATATTTGGCATCTTGTTCCTTGGCCTTCTTCCTGCCTTTTCAGGTCAGGAAATGCCATAAGTGGTAACCTCTTTCCCGATGAAAGCTGCTGCTTCCGTGGGCAAGTGGGCTTTGTGTGGGAGACAGAGGAGAGGGCTGCGGCTGTCTGGTACAAGTCCACATTCTCTGGCACCTGAAAACCTGTGGCTGGGCGGATGTGACGACCAGTGGGTGTCCAGGATCCTTACTATTTGTGGGCCTGGGCAAGCTCTCAGCCTGAATCTTGGATAAAAGTTGGTCTCCTGCAGCTATTCGGCAGATCACTGTAGGAACCAAGATTTCTAGAAGGGCAGCCCGAGGACAATTCCTACAGCTGACCAGCATGGACTCCAGCGATTGGCCCGGTGAAGCCCTGCTTGATCTCAGAAGGCCCTCGTTGGTGCTTCGACCCTTGGGCTGCTGGGATACATCAGTCTCGACCTCTGCTCAATGATCTATGCATCTGGAGCCGCCCACCCGGTGCACTGACAAGCTCTCTCCTGGGCTACCTCGGTGCAGCGGTCGCTCTTCTGGGCACAGCCTTGCAACTTTGCAGGTCTGCAGCATATGCTACAAGGCGCCCGCGCCTGCACTTTCAGTGGTCTCATTTCAAGGGAAGCTGTGCTGGGGCAGATTCCGTGTTCGCCGCTGTACGATCACCTGTCAGTAGTGGCCTTCGCTGAAACAATCTTTCCTCAGTCCCATGAAGTATCCTGAAGGGGCTTGCACCACAGAAGTCTTCATCTTTCTTCATTTGGGGTCTTCTTCTGGAAGCTAACTGGAACCATTTCCTGCGAAACGCGACCTACTCAGACCCAAAAAGTGACCTATTCTCAGCCACAACATTGCGCCACTGATGACCCATTGCATGGACTCGAACCGGAAAGGGAGCAATGATGGACAGAGAGATGGTAAATGGGATCACAAAATGATCCATCCGTAAAACTGGCACAGGGGAAAAATACTAACCAAAGAATTAGCAGCAAAAATGAGATCAAGCTTATTACCAAGGAAATGAGTAGGGACAGTGATCTGTAGGAAAAGGTCGACAAGAAAAGAGGCAGTCTGAACAGAGAACAAGTGGGTAGAGTGGAGATTAAAATCGCCAACTATAATCAGGATGGAGGAGTGCAATTTGAGATCAGCAGCTAACTCGAGAAACCCTGGGGCAAAAGAGGAATCATGGCCACCCTGATAAGCAGAGCTTCCATAGGTAGATTGACCAATAGGGGCACCAGGGAGCACTTACAAAGAACACGAAATACCAGTGCCAGACGCCCCCAGACTAATCTAAAGTTCTGTCCAGGTGAATAGAGTGTAGGCAGGGGGGCTGCACGGACAAGAGCCGGGCCACATGTTTCTTTAGCCAGGTTTCAGTAATACAGCAAAGATGGGGGAGAAATCCTGGAGCAGATCAAAGCAATGAGGAGCACGGGACCCCTGAGAGCATGCATGCAAGAGAAAGCATTGCAGTGGCTCACAGAGGAAACAGCACGGGCAGGAACAGTAGAAGAAGTCCTGCAGCAGGAAGGTTCCAGAAGTAGAAGCCGAAGGAGGGCAGCGCGACCACAGGCAATGCAGGGGACACTTCCCACCTGCAGGCAGGCCAACAGGCCCGACCGAGCCCCACGGGCCCAGGCGGCTTGCCCTAAGCGTGCCTTGGGCACACAACATGTGCGCCTGCTGCGCCCACACGCTGAGCAAGCGCAGTGAGTGCTTGTTTCTCCCAGCTCACACATGCCAGTCTAGAGAGTGACGTGTAACATCACATGTAAAAAAGACTGCGACCAAGCCGCGATACAAATAATAGCAGGTAGCCTAATCAAACATGAATACACACAGGAGCATAAAAGTGACATTTACGGGAAGGATAAAACCCAGACAATAAAATATAAAAAGTATAAACAGGCAATTAACAATAAAGTAAGCTCTGCGGGTCACCTTGCTTACTTTCTCTCTAGGAGTAGTCATTTCTCCCGGCGCATACATGCTGGTCGAGAGTGTCACGTGTAAAACAGTTCAAACTGAAAAAAGACTGGGGTCAAACCGTGATTAGGTTTTGTTGAGCCCCTGAACACAAGCACACACACCATTCACCAACATGCACACACACACAGCCACCCATAGATTTAAGTGTGCACCCTTTCCCCATACAGGCACACCCAGGCAGCCACCCATAGATTTAAGTGTGCACCCTTTCCCCATACAGGCACACCCAGGCAGCCACCCATAGATTTAAGTGTGCACCCTTTCCCCATACAGGCACACCCAGGCAGCCACCCATAGATTTACGTGTGCACCCTTTCCCCATACAGGCACACCCAGGCAGCCACCCATGGATTTACGTGTGCACCCTTTCCACATACAGGCACACCCAGGCAACCACCCATGGATTTAAGTGTGCACCCTTTCCCCATACAGGCACACCCAGGCAGCCACCCATGGATTTACGTGTGCACCCTTTCCACATACAGGCACACCCAGGCAGCCACCCATAGATTTACGTGTGCACCCTTTCCACATACAGGCACACCCAGGCAGCCACCCATAGATTTACGTGTGCACCCTTTCCACATACAGGCACACCCAGGCAGCCACCCATAGATTTAAGTGTGCACCCTTTCCCCATACAGGCACACCCAGGCAGCCACCCATAGATTTAAGTGTGCACCCTTTCCCCATACAGGCACACCCAGGCAGCCACCCATAGATTTAAATGTGCACCCTTTCCCCATACACTCTCACACACACACCCACACACCCATACATATGAGTGTGCACCCTTTCACCATACCTTTCACCAATGAGATAAGTAGCCCAGGGTAGCCCACACCCACCTCTAATGCACAATGCAATATACACACCCACGCCAGGCGCACCCTAGGACCCTTTTCACTAGAGAGACCATAAATGATGAGACCATGCCGTCCGCGTGGAATGGAGATTGCACCAGCCATACAACTTTGAAGACCACGGTACATATACCTCCTGAAGCCCTTCGGTACGTATACCTACACCACATCTGAGGACACAGGCCGCAGGCAAAACCAAGCATCCAGGCACCATAGAATGCAGCTACGGCTATACTTCCTGGTCTAGCTGCGCACATAGCTGTACACACTGAAACACCAGACGTACCTCAACACCTCTGCCACTAGCACACGGTGACTACCAACGAAAAGAAATTCAGTACAGCCGGCCACACATTAAATCTCTCAACAATAGCTCTCCATCGCAACCTCCAACTGCGCCCTCCCACGTGCCTGGACCATGTCGAGCCTAGCCAGCCACCCAAGCCCTAGACCGGCAAAAATGCACACAGGCATCTCCTAAAACGAAACTTCTAGAACTTTCTCTGACACACTGACTACGGTCACTGAGGGTATTTCAACTAAGAAAAAGCGCTTTGAGGCCATACAAACATCAGAAACATACATACACACACACACACACATACACACATTGAAAGAAAATAAATGTTCTTACCTTTAAGCCGTTGGTCCAGGGAACAAGACCTTCAGCTCCCTGCAGCAGCCAGGAATGCTTGCTCCTGTCATCTGCAGAGGATCTGGAGGCCTCCGTGTCATGGGGTGGAGGGGAGCCCCATTACGTTTTAAAACATTGTTCAATTTGACTTCATAAATAAATTATTTCTGTTAAAGGACCGAACCGGAAACAGAAATAATTTCTTTATGAAGGCAGGGTGACTTCAAACAGAAACTGTTTCTTTTTGAATTCAGAGCTCCCCCACTTCCATGCCCTGGGGTTGGGGACCCCTCAGACTTCATAATGAAATAGTATCTTTTTCTAGTCACTCTGCCTTCATAAAGCAAGTACTTCTGTTATGCGGTAACAGAGACAAATTTCTTTATGAAGGCAAAGTGACTTCAATAACAAACTTTTTTCTGTTTTTTAATTTTAAAATATTTGTATTGATTTGTTTTAGTTTTGAGGGGCCTCCTGACAAAACCAGACAATTGTGTCCCAACGGATTCTGGAAGACCTGCAGTGGTATCTGGAAGAATCGGAGTCAGGGGGTAAGTTAACATAACTGTTTCAGCCCTCCCACCCCCGTTCTCCATAGGGTAACTTAAACTCCCTCTAGCCTGGCCTCTGGTCATCAAACGTGGGCTAAGGATCCTTTCCTAGGACTTACCTTGGGAATAGCAGAGTGGGTTACTTACCAGACTTGGAATAAATACTTGCACTACGTTTTAAACTTTCTTAAGCACCAGCACAGCTCACTGCATCATTTCTGAATAACCTGCCGGAAGAGGCTATGTATTGGAGCTTTTGGGAACCATACATGGTTAGACTTCTTAAGACTGAGGGAAACTTATTGTGCTTCATCTGACCCTCACGGGTGATGCACTGCTGATGGACTCATATGCCGCTCCTATTTCTCCTATAGGTGAATGTGTATGTATGTTACATATGGTTTTAACTGAAAAGACTTGCATGTGATTTTTATAAGCTAGTGTGTAATGAAATGCCGAATAAATAACTATTTTGTTATACTGTCCAGTTTGAATTATTAAGTACCAATGTGAAGTGGTCTTATATAGCGCCCTTCTGCCTATAATGTTGGCCTCACTGTGCATGGATGGCTCTGTAACAAAGGAGGGCAGGGTGTGTTCCTCGGATAGTGGGAAGGCAGATACAGAAACCTTTGGTGTTGATGGATGCAAAATCGCAAGTACCAGTTACCTGTGTGTCCATATGTGTCTCTCTATGTTGTTTGTGGTTGGTACGGACCGGGCAGGTTCACCACATGGGCAGCAACGTGATTGTGGAGTGCAAAAATTGGTTCTTGATAGGACATGGGCAGGGTAGGTCATCTGGAGGAGTGTGGGAGGTGTAAGGATGCAAGAATCTATTAGTGAGGAGTGTAAGGAACTCATGGTGGCAACAGTAAAGACAAACACCAGTGATCACAGTTCAAGGGTGTTTATTAAACTGAGTAGGTAGTTTGGAAAAATGCCTAATCTAAACCTAAACCTAAAATGGGAGCAAGCTTCGACCATCAAACAATAATAAGGCAGTTCTAGTGGTGTCTTTGTCAAATAAAAGGGCCTACATTAAGAAAAACCTATTGCCAATCCTTACGCTAAATACAAAAAAAGCATGGGATAATGTTCTTAAGAAAGAAGGAAGTGTTTACAAATAATAAGTCAGGATGTGATAGTCGCGGTCTCCCTTCCCCATGTTTTCAGCACGGGACAAGGTAGGATTCTGGAGCACAGCACATGCTTGAGCTTTCCCAGCACATGCCAATAGTTCTGCTCTCAGCAATCAGGGCTTCGGTGGTTAAATCTCTTTGCTACAAAAAGCCTCTGGCCTCCGAGGACCTGAAATGGTTTCAAAATAATAAACAAAAGTCCTTTCTGTATGCACGTTGGGTGATGCCTCTTCAATCCTCAATCCCCCTCTTCCGGATTTCAGATCCACCAAAAGTTCTTTGCGATATTAGGACCTTCGATAGTCGGGTTTCTTACTTCCGAGGGTCTGATCGATTCAAAGTACCAACAAAAGGTTAACAAAAAGTTCTAGAGTTCTTCTCTGGTTGTACTTGGGTGATCGCTCTTCACCCCTGGGTCCGCTTCTTCCGGGCTCAGACCCCTTTTGAATATCAGCTTCCCTCCATCAGGTTCACTCTCGCATGCATTCAAAAACTTTCTCTGTTGCACTTTTCTTTGTTGCATTCATGGGTCGGTGGGTGTTGAATTCACACCCTTGGATCCCCCTCTTGCGGGCTCAGATCCTACTCGACCGTTTGCCTCCCTCTCATGGGTTCACTATGGGTTTCAATGCAATTTTGTCTGTGACATTCACATATCTTAATGTCTTTTTAAAAAGTTCACTGTGGACATCCGTCGGCCGGGTTCACCTCTTGTCAACACACTGTATATTGGGACTTTAGACTTCGCCCCTTCTTTATAGGCGTACCTCCTTCGGGTTCACTCTTGCCCACTTTTATCTCAGTTTTTACGAGGCGGGATTCACTTCCCTTAGCTTCACACTCATCTGTCGGTCAAAGACTTTTGACTGTACAGAGTATTTTTCTGGACCCCTGTATGACCACTTTGACCCATTTTCTTGCCTTTTCCAAGACCTTTTGGTAATGGCAGTTTCGACAATCGGCCAGAGTTTCCTGAGTGAGCACCCACGTGGTGCAGAACTCCTCTGTTGCTGGTTTTCCCACTTTTACTATCAGTTATTTGTATTCTTTCACAATTCAATTAGCCGTTTGCTACTTTCGTTCAACACAGTTTGGTTTCTTATCGGCTCTCCCCTCGACTGGCTGTGATGAACCGCTTGTCTTTTCTTCTCTGTGGAGTCAAGGTTGGTACCACAGAGCCAATTGTCTCTCCTGGGCTTGGTTATCAGCGCAGGAGGGCCTCTCTCCACGTCACACTTTCGGTTTGCGGCATCTTTCTCCTCCTCTTGAACTGCCGTGCTGAGTTCGCGCTCTCGTTGTGCGGTCTGACTTGCTCATATTGTGCTCTTGTGCTTCACCTTTTATCCCTGTGGGGAAAGGAAAGGGCCGTCAGGTGTGTGCAATTCTGGTCAATTGCCCGACTTTGCTTGACCCTTGGGTTGGGACATATCAGGACATATCAGGTAAACAGTTTTTGCAGATGTCCATTGTCTTCCATTGTATGTGAAGGCGTTTGTGTTGGAAAAGGTTATATGGAATTATAACCCTCATACTAGGGGGGTTGGTGACCTCAGAAGGGGGAGATTGGTAGGCTCTGGGAAACTAACAGGAATGACCGGGATTATTATTGTGAAATGAACTGGGGGGATTGTGGTATCAGTAGTGTTTTTTTAATGCCAATTGAGAGTTCGGAAAATAATGACCAGAGGGACGTGGGACAGAATGACAGAGTATTCGGGTAAGACACAGGAAAGCAGGGATTTTGGGGGAGATCGTTTCTGGATTTAACGGGTTTGGGATCCTAAGGGATTTGTTATATACGGAGGGGTTGTTGGATCTGGGCAATAATTATACAATGGGAGGAAGGGAGGCAGATGTAGTGCAGCCTACAAAGGTCTTGGGGCTCTCGTCCTCTCTTTATTCCCCAGTATAGTACTGCGTCTCACCTAGGGTATTCCCCCCGAGCATAACCCTGGGTTCCCCGACCCAGGAGATCCTCCCTTGTTCGTCTACACCTCAGGTTGGTATCTGAGCGGGCCAGTTCTTTCCTATTCACCTGATTAAGGGATTACCGGGGTCTACTTGAGAGAATACCCTCAGGTTTCTCACAGGAGTCAGTTGAGGGATGAGGGGAGTGGGAGAGAGGGTGTTGTTGCTTCCAGGTGCCTTGGTTGTAGTTTTCACTGAGATTAAGGTGCAGACCAGTGTCACACAGCAAAGGATCCATGAATCACAGATTGATTTCCAACAGATGGTAGTACCAAGAGTTTTGATAATTGGCTGTCGTAAATTAGCCCAAGTTTCTGGGGCAGTTTTTAGTCGGTTGCTATTATTTTTTATTTCTTTCAAAGTGGTTGGTTGAAAAGCAGAGTCAGTGGTTCACTGCCAAGCCGAGAGGTAAGGTGTTCCAGTTTTGTACAAAAAAGGTAGCAGGTGCCGTTTCTAGAAAGAACATGGCATGATAACCTGTTCTGTGGTTTTTACCCACTTTGAGTTCCACAGCCATTACTTTTTGCTCACTGTACTTTTCACAAAGGAGGAATATCCATTTACGTATCAGTCTTTGTCCCGACCACAATTCAGCACCAAAATACCTAGCAAACCTCTTTTGAACAAGAGTGCCAACAGCAACCCCAGACACGTGTTTCGGCCTAGTCGGGCCTCATCAGTGAGGTGGAGCTGTGCCTCTCTGAGCACAGTAAGCATGGAGTCCACGTCTGGGTTCCTCCAGGTAACTTAGGGTGTCCAACCCAAAGTTCCTTGCAAAAATACAAAAAAGGTAGCAGGCGTCCCTCTCTAGAAAGAGCATGGCATGGCTGGACTGCTCAAGTGGGCGGGCCAAAGACTGATATTCAAATGGCTAGTCCTCCTTTGTGAAGCGTACAGTGAGCGAAAACATGTGGCTGCAGACTAAGTGGGTACATTCCCACAGAACAGGTTATCATGCCGTGTTCTTTTGTGCAGAGGGGCACCCTCACCTCTTTTTTTATGTTCCAGTTTTGTGGCCAGAACTGAGAAACAAGATCCTCCTTGCGGTATCTTGTTTAAGTTGGGGACCCAAGTGTTCTGGAAGGAGTGTAGTGTTGAAACTTATTTCTAAAGGAGGAAGGGCCCCCTCCGAGCTATGAACAATGGGCGATGCACCTGGTTTTAAAATGAATCCTCTTTTGATTGGTAGCCAGTGGGGAATACAGAACATGGAAAATGCTGTTATTTCTTTGCACTTGCTGAATTATCATGCACTTTAGGCACTTTTGCACCTTCCAGATCCAATTGTTGTGCAATCCTTTATGCTGTGACATTGACATTGGCGTTTACCATCTACCTGATGGGATCTGGATCTGGAAAATGCGCTGCCATTGTCACTTGCTGAACCATTACATATACTCGGTATATTTCTACCCTAGGAATTGATCGGTTCCTTAATACTTATTTGTTGTGTAATAAGAAGGGATATGGAAAATGTTGCTATGAATTGGCACATGTTGAACTATCATGCACTTTAGAAACCTTTGCACTTTGTAAATAGAATTGCTGCGTGATAACCAGCGGTAGGGGCAAGACAAATGATGTTTAGCTAAGAACTTGCCTCTGAAAATCGCCTGTGAAAACTCTCAATGTTATCTCTTGTATGATGTGTTCCTACAATGCAATATCCTGAGATGACACTATACTTTAAATGTAAAGACAACATGTTGGCTTTTATGGTAAAAAAATACCGAAATAAAGCTGCAATGAAAGAATGAATGTCTGGGCCGTTTGGTGACAACTGGTTCACATATTTGTAGATGTGCGCATCATCCGCGTCGTGTTGCTCTGTGCGGACTGTGAAGATTCACAAGGTGTCGTCACTTCTCCTCAAAGGGTAGCCCTTTCCATGAGGCTAGGGAGGTGCAGCTGCTACCCAATATTCCCCTAGGTCTGGTTTAATGCTGGAGGACCTCATGGGAGGGACTCACATGCTAGGGAAAAGGACAAACACCTGGGGTACAGCCCATTGAGTATTGTCACTCGCTAACATTCCCTAACCCTCCCCACTGTTCAGAACTCTTTTTTTGAAAGTCAACCTATGTATTGATGGAACTCAGGGGACAAAGCTAAAGCCAAAGTATTAAGATAAAGAAGAGTACAAGAAACATGGAGATCATTGACTGTGTTAGTACTGGTACAAGGTGGCCCCGAGGAGGCATGAGGATTACGTGATCAACAGAAAAAAAGGACTTTTACAATCCACCAGGCAACATTGTTTAAGTATATACGATGGATTACCAAACCTGTCAAATCCAGCCAGCAGACGCGACAAGTGTGGAAAACAGCAGGAGTTTCAAATTGTCCCGTGCTATCTGTTCGTCTGTTTCTGTCTGTGTCGCGCCCTGATGCCTGTGGACTGTCGGCATGTAATGAATAAATAAATAAAATAGTGCTGTGGACAGACCAGAGTCGGTGAAGAGCAAACACCAGAAAAGAGCGGAAGGAATTCTCTGTGGGTCCAGCTGATGCAGACTCCAACACGAAGCAGGAGAGAAAAGTCGAGCTGCATACCAGAGCGTGGAGCTGCCACGGCGCTGTGGAAACCAGAAAAAGAAGCCTGGTGCATCAAAGAGAAGAACCCCAGTCCCTGGAAGTCCCCGTCATGCTGAAATCCCTCAGAAGGTAACAAGAGGTGCGAGAGACCCGGAGGGGACACGGGCTGGAAGATAGACGGGCCGGGGACCCTAACACTTGTATGTCCAGCATCCGAGCAGAGCTTCCTCATCGCAGTGGCGACAATAAGCCCACTGACCACCAGAGACGGGTTCGGACACCTAACAAGTACAAATCCGGCATCTGAAGAGAGATTCCTCGTCGCAATAGAGACAATAAGCCTACTGACCACCAGATACATGAAAATCCTAACCAGCACAAACCAAGCATCACAATTACAATCTCATTATCCAGCACAGGCAGCAAAGCTAGTGGCTCTCATATTGGCGCTAGAACACAGCATAGACAAAAGCGTGATGATATATTCTGACAGTGTTTATGCCACATCAACAGTACATTCAGGATTGGCGCGATGGCTACCAAGGGGGTTCAGAAGGGCAGATGCGACACCAGTGCAGCATGCAATCTTATTAGTCAAACTGATTGACGCTACTGCATATCCAAGGGAGCTGGCACTAAGTGCCAGGCCCACACAAAAGAGGAAGACGCCATCTCAAGGGGAAACGAGGCAGCAGACTATGAGGCAAAGTGTGCAGCATATTTTAGGGAGCTGTGGGAACTGAAAGAGAGACCAAAGGCTCCGGGAGGGGTGCGGAATATGGTGAGAGAAGGTTGCAACAACATACCAGAAACCGATTATGGAATTGCATGGAGCTGCACCACAGGAAGAGAGGGAGCTTTAGGTGAAGAGAGGATGCTCCAGGTCTCCAACAGATACCTTATGGCGACAGAACAACACAGGGAAAGTGGTCATGCCACTAGCATTACTGACAACAACACTGGCCCAACTGCAATATCCAACACACACAGAGAAGGAGGTCATTGCTACACGCATTGGAGAAACGTGGCTTTGCCCAAATGTGAATGAACATGTAGGTAACCTCAGAGGTAACTGCTTGACTTGTCAGCATTTCACACCAGGACATACTCAGAGTTGTGTGAGGAGCCATACCAAGACCTGAGGGCCCAGTCCTGCATGTTCATGTGGATTAGGTGGATATGATCCAAGTCTGTCAAGGATACTGCTACATGATAGTGGTTATCTGCCCCTTCTCAAGGTGGATAGAGGCTGGGCACCGTTCACATGCTGATGCCCTCAGGGCAGCAACATTTCTGGTCCAGGAAGCTTTCTCAAGATGGGGCGTATGTGAGATCCAGCGGTCTGACAATGGCCTTCACTTTGCCAATGAACTGTTTCAGCATATCACAACCCTGCTAGGCATCAAACACAAATTTGCTTGTGCATACCACCTGCAAGCAAATGGAGTGTGTGAACGCCTCAATGGACTCCTGAAGGAGTGCATTGCCAAAACTCAGCAGGGCACCAAGAAAAACTTGCTTCACTGTTTGCCTCGGGCATTATTTGAATTGTGCAACAAGCCAGGGTCTGACCGCCATTTAACGCCCCACGAGGTAGTGACAGGACAGGACATGCATCTTCCCCTGGCTCCTTCCACTAGGGCATTGAAGGATTGTGAGAGCAGTGCAGATGTGTTAGATCAAAAATGTTTGAATATATAAATTCTTTAGTTTTTAGCGCTTCCTTTATCTCTCACCAGATACAGCGGACCCAGGGCAGGACTGAAGACAGCGAAGCAATAGACTCTAATGATACAGAACAAGATATAGGACATAAAAATTCAGTAAAGGTGGGAGACTTGGTACGGTTAAAAAAAGTAAAAAACGTTCTCCGTCGCTGGTCGAAGCCATCACAGACAGAGCTGTGCGGCTTGAGGGAAAAACAGTCTGGAATCATCTTCAGGACATCAATCCCTACAAAGCAGTGGCCTCACCTGGCAACAAAGTTACAGTAATCGACAGGGAAATGTTAAGGACCTCGATGAACTACAAGTGCGTGTTGACCTCACCGAATTAGGCAGACCTGGCCATCCTATGGTCCGGTGATCCCAAGCAGCTGAAGTAGCAACTGGAATACTTGTGCACATTGACAGCTGAACCACTGCCTGTTTGTTTATTTTCTCTCGCACATGCAGGTTGATGCGAATGCTGTTAGTACTCTATAGAGAATTGTCCTGATGTTAATTCCCATTGATCACCCCAAAACATTCTCTAACCAATTTGTGCACTATATAAGGAGACCCAGACGATTCAGAGCCTGATCACCTGAAGTGTATTTCCTTGTGTTTATAGAGTATCCGGCCCAAGCATACCCACAACTTGAACACAGTGCATACCCCGTCCTGCCCACATTAAGAGACTCCTGTGTAAGGAAGGTCTGGGAGGAGGTCTTCGCCTTAGCAATCAGTGACTACTTAGTTCGTGGAGCTTGAGAATACTGACTGGTACTAACACACTTAAGCAGTACTTGCGATTTTCAGGCGGGCACCTTTATCATCTCATCAGGCTGCAAGGACGAAGCAGCATAAGTGGTCATGTCAGAGAAATAAAGAATATTCATATCATGGTGTGTTTATTGATTCCCAGTGGAGTAATGGGGATAATATTTGGCAGCTTTATTTTGCAATGAGCACTACCGCTGTATCCCCCACTAACATTGCCCCAGCCCAGGTAGGTGGAACTACTATGTCATGTGGAAGAGAAGACACTGCTGATAAGGTAAGGAGAGGTAAGCGCAGTGTTGATACATACATGAAGGAGTTGACATGTATCTCACAGACACAGCACGGGTCACAAACAAAATGTGGTATAAACGCATGTGCAAATTGGGTAGGGAAACCCTCGGGGAGAGCTGTTATGTCTGCTCTTTAATCCCCTATGCCATGAGTGCTTCCAGAACATTCATAGCAACTGAAATACCCTGCAGCAAGAGCACAATGCCTGATGTATCTCGCAATGGTCCAGACGAGAGGAAGATTCCAAGGGAAGAGAGCAACATTGAGATAGATGTCCAAAGGGACCTTCCCATATGTAGACAACTACATAAAGATGCTAAACATGATGATTAACTATTGGCAGCTAGATTAAGGATTGCAGTACATAACTGACGGGCCTGAGAAGGGAGAAACAAAGACAATCACACTGAATCAGCTAACCTGTCCTTGGACGAGGGTAGAAAAGAGTCTGGATGCTGGGAAAGGCCACAGATATTGATCTATGGACGAGTCTACACTAGCGATGGATGGAAAGATGGAGTGGTGGGAAGCAAGGCACTGACCTTAGCACAATCAGCAGTAAACAAGGTACAAGAAGAAAACATCAAGTGCCTGAAGGAATAGAACACAAGCGCAAATTTGCTGACATGGGTGGAGAACGAAGCTGGACCGATGCAAATAATTCCCCTGAAGACCCAGCCCTATGCTACCAGAACAACAACGAAGTTGAAGTTGGTGAAAACATAGGATGCAAGGCAATTGAACAGCTTCCAGCCATGAACTTGGGAACGCAGTTCTGATGGATCACTACTGAGCATGCAGATCAAAGCATACGTAAAACTGCCACCAGATTGGGGAGGGGTATGCTCCCTGGTACACATCAACCTGCCTTCATTGGTGGTACCCAAGAAGGATGTGAAGCTCGATTAGTTCCCAAAGATGGAGAATAACAGGTGAAAGAAGAGATCAGTTGAGGTAGCACCAACTGCCGAGACAAAGAAAACGGAAGAGCCGGTTGGATTGAGAAGGGTGAAAAGACGGGGGGAATTACTGATCAGGCAAATCAGAAGCGGCATTGGACGAAATACCAGCAGAACACTGACTATTTAGCAGAAAACAAATGTTCTATGCATTACTTATACCGGGAGTACAGACTTATGTAAACACCAAATGGTTATAGATCACACACTGGGAGCTTATGGTTACTATTATTATTTTTTTTTTATATATACTTGATTCAATTGTAGTTAAAAACAATTTTTACAAGACTTGTTCCTGGAAGTTAATTATGTCATTGTTTATTTCAGTCTGATCCTTCTCAATTTTACTTTAGAGCGTTTGCCGGATGTGCCTCGGCCTCTTCATTATACCTCCTTGATCCTCCATTGAGTAAACAGATCCTTCTAAAGAAGCCTACGACCGCGATTATCCAGGACGACTTATCCCCACTCATCAGCCGAGTCCGCCATTCTTCGTCGTAATAATGCAAGTTTCTGAGCAGGCGGCCCAGATAGAGGGAGCGTGATGGTCTCACCCCTGTGCAGTTTAGCAGTAGGTGGTTGATTGTTTCGATCGTCTCTGGTTGTAGGCAAAAGCGGCATGAGTTTGTTTCCGATTGTTTCCTTCTGGCTAGGAGTTCGTTGGTTTGAAGAATGTTCAAACGGATTCTTAGGAAGTCATAGCAACATTTCTTGTCCAGGCTCTTTGCCAGATAAGCTTTCAGTTCGTTAACTTTAGTCATGTTTGGTGGCAAATCCTGACTCAGCTGTGAGTCGCTTGCTTCTTCCAGGGTGTGTATCCAGTCTCTCTCCAGTATACAGTTTTTTGCTTTTTCTGGGTTGCTGATGAGTTCATCTTCTGAGCTACCCACCCAGTGTAGGAGCGTTTGAGTCCTTAGCGCCCACTCCTGTAGAATTTTGCATGATCCTGATTGAATTTCCTGATTTATAGCCTTCAGGATAAGCAGAGGGGAAGGCAACAATGTTTTTCTGTAGAGCAAGGCTTTGTTCCATGCCACAATTGTGCCCAAGGATTGTAAAGACAGTTCCCTCCTTATCGGTGCGATCAGCAAAGATTGTGGGAGGTTGAGGACCTTCTTCCAGTATAGCCCTTCTAACCTCGGCCAAAAACCGGGCGGTAAATAAGGCAGAGCCTCGGCCCTGTAGGTCAAGCTAGGCACCACTTTGGTTTTGTAGAAGGTCAAGATTGGAGACATTGTAAAGCGACCAAATTTAGTGGCAATTGCGTGAGTTTGAGTAATCAGAAGACGAGCTTTTGTCATTAGACTTTCTTGCATCAGCATTTCTTTAGAGTGTTTGTTCAATATAATTCCCAAGTATCTAAAGTTATTCACAAGTTCCAATGGCTGGTCTTCTACTGACCAAATAAAGTTCTCTGGTTTCCTCATGTTCTTTCCAAAGGCCATGATTTTCGTTTTATCTAAGTTCATCTGAAGAGGATTGCCTTTCAGGTATTTAGATAAGTTGTTGATTTGTCTCTGGAGTCATATCGGCGTTTGATCCATGAAAATTATATCATCTGCATAGCGCAGTCTTGGAGTTTTACTCTCACCCAGAGTCGGGGGGAAGGAACACACTCTGTTCTCGTAGTCCATGTGGTCGGCCGTGTAGGTGTTGTTTAGTGCCAGGGCCAACAGGCAACCCTGTTTGACCCTTCGGCGCGTCTTTATCCACGACGATAACGAGCCTTTGTAGTTCAAGCGGACACACATCGAAGTGCCTGAATACAGTTCTTTTATGGGGTCCAGGATCTTTGGAGGGCAGGCGCGTTGTTCCAGTTTGTCCCATAAGGTGTCTATCTACCGGTCAAAGGCCTGAACCAGGTCGATAAACGGCATGTACATTTTTGGTCGCCCTTCTCGAACTTTGCCTTTCAGGGAACAAAGGGCCAGGAAGTTCGCTGTTGTCCCCATGTTTTTCACAAAGCCCGTCTGCAGTGGATCGGCCCTGTTGGAGATAGTTATCCATGCCTGAAGATTTTCTAGAATCAGAGAGCCAAAGAGTTAGAGTTTTCCTATGGAATCGATTTGAGCTATTGGGTGATGGTGGGATGGATTGTCCTTGGAGCCCTTCTTGAAGATTGGTACCACTATTGCCTTTTTCCAAGAAGGTGGGATTGCGGCTGAACGAATACAGTTAATGAACACCTCCTTTATGAAAATTGACCAAGCTCTTACATTGTTTTTGGGTCAAAATTAGTAATGCCGTCCGAGACCCGTTGAGTTTCTTTATTTTTGATTGAATTGTTTCCAGGTTCGTTGGGATCAGCCAGTTAGCGCCCCCTCTTGGTCCGTGATGTGGGTTTGAACTATCCAGGGCACTATATAGTTCCTCAAAGTGTTTTACCCACCTTTGATCGCCTACTGAGTTCAGTAGTGATTGGTTAACTCCGTTGCCATCTCCTTTAATAAGAGACCAAAACTCATGTGTCTTCTTTCCACAAATGGTACGAAGCATTTCTTCAGCGTCTTCCTGGTATCATTGGAATTTGGTGTTTCGCAACCAGGTTCTGTAGCTTTTAAGTGCGTTCGCCACCTCCTCCTTTTTTGCTTTAGAGATCGAATTGGCTGCTTCGCGTTTCAACTTCCTCATTTGCTTTCTTCTTTCGACTAGTTGTTCATTAAATCTATGAAGAATAGGTTTTGAATTCGTAACAGACTTTCCTTTTTTAGTTTTAAATGCTGAAAGGACTGTAGTAGTCGGGCGAATTTGTTTTGCTTGTAAATGTCATGCTTTTTTGAAGCAAGTTCTGCGTAAGTAGGGCAATCGCTTTTTCTGTCAATTTCAATCTTGTGCCACTCAGGTTAGATTCAAAGTTTGAGATCATGTGGCGTTCTTCAAGTTGGTGTGTGGACCAGGCAAAGGACAAGATGTTAGGGTCACTATGTTTGGTCACCTTGAATGATTCCATCCGCGTCAATAATCTACGCGAGACGTGGATATAATCAATTGTCGCCTTTTGTCCGTTTCTCTCCCACGTTGGTATGCTCTGGGCCGGGGGCTCCAAGGTCTCCTTGAGGTTATGTAGATCTCTGGAGTCCAGTAAATTGGTCCACATGCGTGCTCTGCTTTGCGAGATATCCAAACGTCGGGTCAAGTCTAGATTCAAGTCACCAACTATGATTATATGACTGGTCTTCTGTCCAATCAGAATTGAGTTGATTTAGAGTTCCACTTGTTCTATGAAACACTCATTGAACACTCGTTTGGAGTTCCAGTATGTATTAATCAGCAGAATATCCGCTAGTTGGTTGGAGTCGAGGGGATTTGATTGCCCATACCAATCAATGATGGTTGCCAAGATGAATTCCGAGGCCTTTATAACTTTTCAAGTGGAGGCCACTTCCCGATCTGATAGCTGTGATTAGACCGGATCTAGGCCGACCCTTCGTGCCCTTTAGAGCTGGGGAATGGGCCAAATCGAAGCCATCCATAGAGGGTTTGCCGATGAGCCAGGTTTCTTGCAAACACAAAGCGTCGAATTTTGACAAGTTTACGTCAGAGTTGGTTGTCAGGTGCAGGAACCCCCTTGTGTTCCAGGAGCACAACTTCAAAGTGGGCCCAGAGATGTCCAGACCAGAATCCTGCTTCGCCAAAGGGTCTGTAATTATTTCTTGTGATGGCTATTTTCTTCTTGTCTGGGCAGCAGGGAGTGCAGGCCAGGCTCCCTTATGATCTGAAGCTGCTGTAACTATTAACTCAACAGTGAGTGGGTTCAACACCATAAAAGAAGAGCTCGGAGCAATAAGGTTGGCAGCGCTCCAGAATAGGAATGTTCTGGACCTCCTCACAGCGACAGAAGGAGGAGTTTGGGAAAAAATAGGGAGTTCATGTTGCACAATTATACCAGCTAACGATGAGGATAATGGAACTCTCTCGGACGCAGTTGCACAATTGGCACACATGCATGCGAAGATGGAAGATGAAGCACGAGGAACAGGGAAGGACAGGAGCTGGCTAGCATATCTATGGTCCTAGACGCCATCATGGATGTCTGATGGGCTAAAGGTGATTGCTGGAGTCCTCATTCTAGGATCGGCATCAGTATGTGGGATAAAGATATGCATTGGAAGGTGCAAGAAACCAGCAGAAGAAGCTATCGGAATGCAGATCCTGATGGATGTGAATATAGGGGGAGCGACGGATGACATTGTGAGTCAGAGAGAGACAGACTAAGGGAAGCAATCGCACGGTATGACTTATTTCCGGCAGGAACAATAAAGCTGGACAATCCCTATGATCCAACGACGTATGAAGGGAAGTGGGTTTGGTGCAACCCCGAAGGAGTGTGCTGTTACATGTCCTGGTCTTTCGATGATCACACAAACTATTATGGACACCTCAGAGGGATAACGAAGATATGGCAGCCCAGAGAAAAGGATTGGATGTTTTGAGATGTGGTCGACCAGAGGGGGGAATGAAGAGGGATGGTCAAATCCCACCACTGCTACCCCTCCCACAAGACACACGGCCCGGAAGAAGAATTGAAGGTACAATGATCGTCCGTACCATTTCGGACCGATTCCCAGTGCTCCTATTATAGACAAGTACTTCGAGGGGTGCTCACTCAGCCAACCCTAGAGCCCAGGTGCAGTGCAAACGATGCCCAGAGAGGATGAGGAGCCTCAGGATGCAACTAAAGACCCTTTCATTGACAGTAGCGACTAAATCACCAAGAAGCCATGTATGACATTGTTAGAGACACCATGACCTAGCAGCATTAGACATGAAGCACACGTGCCATCCGCACCACGGGACACCTTCACACACCCACATGGATGAAGAACATATGGGTACAGTTCTATAAGCTAGAGGACAGATACACCTACTTACTGTCCTTTGCTTTATTATTTTGCCATTAGCAGAGCAAGAGATCCTGAACAAGCTTGCAGACGCTTATATGCAATTAACCCTATTGAACTGTAGGAGCATCTACGGGACCTGACACAGCCATCTACGACTAACATATGGAAGATATAGAATAGCATAATGTGAAAGCCATGTTATTGTTTAGGAAAATTACTACAGGCCACAGACCCTCAGCTGGAGCTAAGCTGAGTGAATTCAGGCTGCACAGAGAAACAAACATGTGGGACTGGGCCTGCTGCCAAGGCCACCAAGATACAAGTGACATTCTGTTAAGGAGAATTCTCTCTTTAGGCTGAATTTCCTAACCTAGTGAGTCCCCCAGCAGCGTTGCTGGATTTCTGGAGTTTGTTTTTCCTCCTGCCAAGAGTGAGACTCTTTTTCTCCCACTCTTGGACATGATTTATGGTGTTCCTTTGACTGTTTATGTGTTTTATGGGCTATGGGGTTCTTTACTCCATAGGGTCTCATGTGTTTTTACTATGTGTGTTACACAGCACCCTCCGTGCAGTAACACAGGGGTGTCATAGTGACACCCCACCATAGACTCCATACCCTGGGACTGACTACTGTCTCCCAGGGCATGTAAAGTCACCATTGGCTTTACTAGTCCCAAATTATTATATTAACAGAAACCGGTACAAACCATCATATTGTGGACGTACTGGTCGGGGCAATTCGATTTCCCCGGGGTCTGTTAGTCGAGGGGGCACGTCTCCGTCCCCCCTGATCGAGTTTTGGCTGGTGGCAGTGGATACTACTTTTTATATTCGACCGCAAATATATCCCTATGCGATTTTCCCATTGTTCGAGGCTACCAACTTTAATTATTTAATTCTCATAGCCTCGAACATACCACCGGTTTATTTAATTAATATTCATTCGCCGGTTGATATTGTTTGCCAGGACTCGATTCAAAAATGGCGTTTGTGTTCTCTTCTGTGACTCCAACCCAAGTCGAGCCCTTTGTTCCACTTTTTGACGGGCTTCTCCACAGAAGCCTCCAAAAGTGGTGCCACTCTGTCTGGGTAAAACAGGGGGTGTGGGAGGGGGTTTAGGCACCCTGGACTGAGTTACCTTGGTAACTCAAGTCGCACTCTTGTGTGATTGGCCCAAGTGGTGAGCCGGCCGGCTCACCACTTAGCATGGTTGATTGACATCTAGGCTGAGTGAATGGGGGTGTGCTGCATAAAAGCAGGGCTTTGGGGACTGGAACTTCAGAAGTCGCCACAGGACCTGGGAATCCGACGAGGGAGAAGCTGAGCCGATCTACCATGACGACACCTCCGGTGGAGCCCTGCGGAACCGACTCACCACTTCCCGACGACATAGAAGATCTCCCGACTGGAGAGGCTTCTTCCCCTGACTGGTGGGCACAACCAGTTTACCTTCTTCTTTTCGCATCCCAGGCCGTCTTGTGGTCAAATTGCCCGTGCCAAGCACCCCGGCAACCGGATAGCCATTTAACACTAGACCGCGAATAAAAGGACCGCTCCCTTTACCCGAGGACTCCGCGGCTGGTTTCTTCCCTGGCAGTGCAACGGACTCCTGTCTTCCTCCCCGACGAGATCCTCTCTTCCCCCGGACGAAGCACCGACTTGCATCCGCTGCCAGGAACAACTGCCCCCGCAGGAGTATTCTCACCACTTTAAGGTACCGTGTCCGCCAGGCCTCCCTTTCTAAATATTGCTACAAGTTAATAATAATCCCTTAACCTTCTGGACTGGGTTGGCCGCCTTGACCTTCTAACAGGTCCCTTTCTTTTGGTCCAACTCTTTTTTGAACATTTACAAGACTCTTGTGCACTTCAACCGTGTGACCTTGGACACATTTCGTTCTGATCCTCTTAAAGTGGATCCGGCCTTCTGAACTCGAACTTCACGGTTTTACTTGCCTCCCTCGCTTGTTTTGTTCTTATGAAAAGGGTTGGGATCTGTTCCATATTATACTCTGCTTTTCTCTCCCTTTTAAAACGAATTATTAGAGTGCCATCTGCGTTAAGCGCTCACTGCTGTCTGAAAATAAGTGGGGCTTTACTTAAGACTTGTCTAATATTCTTTTAAGGGAGTGTACATCTTTTAGTGACCGTGTTTTTGAATTGCTTACTATTAGTGCCTGTGTGTTTTTCTAGATGTGGTTTTAAATAAATAATTATATCTCTTTTACACCAAGCCCTGGTCAGTGTTTACTTGTTCTACTGTGTTCTCTTGACCTATTGTGAATACTCTATACTGCCTAACTCTTCTTGAGGGAAGTCTGACTGCTCAGCCACAGCTACCAAGTGAATCTGTGTGGTACAGACTGCTACCAAGTGGGTTTACTGCGAAACACCTGTAGTCTTAAATATTTTGCAGTGGTCCCAGAGGGAACTGCACAGGTTTCTGCCTAACACATTCCATTCCCTGAACTACAGTAACACCAGCTGCAGTAAATGCAAATAATTCCCCCTAATTCAGAGCTGCAGAGCTCGAAAACACAGTCTCAGAACACATGATTCGCCCAACTCGAGTGATGAATCGAAACCGGTGCTGTGAACAAGAGGCGATCTCATGCCACCAGACAGGAGCTTGCAACAAAGTCGTTACAGGAGAAGCCGAGTGTTGCATGATATGGACGGGCACTCTCACAGACTTTGGTGGTGCACACATGAAACAATGCAGACTCATAGTTGTTCCTATTACCTTGAAGAGGTGCACCTCGAGCTGAGAATCATTTGGAAACACCTCTCAGTGCCTTAGCAGTTTACCATCAATGGGGTGGGCTGCCAAAGCCACCCACCAGGGCTAATTTCCGAATTGCATGTTAACAGACCACTGGGTCCGATGGGAAGTTGAGGTATTTATAACAGAGTGCAGGAAGAGAATCTTTGCTTTGCAATTCAGTCTCCTATGTCGAAGGATCATCTGATGAATTCAGACTGAGGTGAAAGGTTAAAGAAACAGATTTGATCATACTTAAAGCATTGGGGTTGGATTATGGCTAGAACTGAACACGGATATTTCTCCTTGAGAAAGTGGGTGGCGTATGAACAACAAAACAAGTGCAAGGACTACTTGTAGGAACGTATACTACTCCAAGGTTGGGCTAGGGTTCCAAGGTTGGGCTAGGGTTCCAAGCCCGAACACCCAGTCCTGTATCGGTTTATTTATTTACCTTTCATGAAGGATTTGATGCAGTCACTAGGCGTCGTCTGGGGCCATGGATCCTGAACCCCTCTGTCGTCGGCACACATGGCCCTCCTGGGCAGTCATTGCTTAACTTTCAGATGGTAGCGTATTTCCAGGGTCAATTATCCGGCTGCAGTCATTGTATGACCCACTTACCCCCCACTTGCAAGCGTGATGTTGGTTGCGGTAACACCAGTTACTTTTCTGATCATTGCTGGTTCAGGGGGGTAAGCCAATCGCAAGATTCCCACTTGTTTGATGCATTTAGTGGGCCCTCAGGTTCTCCAAGAACGCACTAGGTTCGATTCCCAGGTCCCCATTTTGATGTGGGGTTCACCACCCATCCTCTTGGCTCAATTCTCTCCCAGCGAGCGTTTCAAGTTTGAATTCATTGCAAAATCTTTGGTCTCAAGGCTATGACATATGTCTAGCTATTGCGGTTAAATCTTGTGCCCCACTTCTGGTCCATCTTATCATTACGTTTGTGAATACCTCATTCAGGGAAAACTGTGTCCCACGTGTTATCAAGCAGGCATGGATCTCCTCCATGCTGAAAAAAACATCTTTTGATCCCGGCCTGCCAGTCAATTATCGACCCATCACCAATGTCCCCTCTCTGCTTAAGATTCTGGACAGAGTGGCACACCTGCAGATTGAGGCCTTCCTCACCGAACATGACATTCTTGGCCACAAACAATCTGTCTTTAGACACGCCAACAGCACCGAATCCACGCTGCTGGAGTTAAAGACCAACATACTCCAGACTATGGAAGGAGGTAATACGTCCCTTCTGGTGCTGCTCGATCTCTCTGCCACCTTCGACCTTGTGGATCATACCCTGCTGGCAGAGAGATTACGTACTTCAGCACATTTTTCAATAGCAGCAGCTGACTGCGTAAAATCTTTCTTGGTGAACGCAGAGCAAGGATTTCTTTTTAAGGATGCCCAGGCTGAATAATTCATGGTCACCTGTGGGGTCCCACAGGGCTCACGCGTGTCACCAACCCTTTTCAACATCTTTACTCTCCCGTTGTTTGAACATCTGGACAGGGTTGGCATTATTTAGGCTAACTAAGCAGAAGACACACAGCGTCTTGTGCCACTTACAGGGCACTATATCACTGATTCCACTGTCCTGGGCTCCACCTATGAACATTTTACGACCATTTTAAGACCTGGATGCAAGATAACAAACTCGCTCTTAACAGTTCTAAAACAGAACGGATGTTTCTGGGTACAGTATCACAGCTACGCAAACTTAGCTTAGAGTACAAATCCCTCAAAATGTATGGTTGTAGCATCCCTACTCAACCTAAGGTCAAACCCCTCTGTGTCACTCTGGGCCAAGAACTGACCATGAAGGGACAGGTCTGGACCAGGAACTGACCATGAAGGGACGAGTAAACAGCCTTGTGTCTAGTTCTTGCCACCATCTGAAACTGCTTGTCCAGATGTGGCCCTTTCTCTCCTCCACTAATTGTGCTCTGTTTGTACGAGCAACAATAGGCACCAACTGGACTATTGCTCTCGCTTATTGCTTAGTATCTCGAAACAGGACCTTACTCACCTACAGGTTGTGCAAAACAATGCGGTACGCATTGTTGAGGGTCTTCACAGGACGGACCATGTCCCGGCAGCTAGGAAAGCGGTACATTGGCTTCCGGTCGACAGCAGAATCACCTTCCATGTGCTATGCATTACACACAAATGCCTCTTTGGGCATGCTCCGAAGTACTTGGATACTTAAATCTCTTGACTGCCGGCCCTGTGTCTCCACCACCCTCTAGAACATATTCACCATGTCCTACTCCAACTATGCCGATGACACTCAGATCCTCCTCCCCCTGAAGAGCAACTATGTCAATAATTTATAGTTGGTTATTTATAACGTGCCTAACACCCAGAGGTTTGGAACATGTGTTGCACTGCATTGTCTTGCTTCCAAGGCGAGCGTGTTACCCCTGAGCTATCCTTCACAGACTCCCTCACCATCAACAAAATCTACATGACAATCCAGGCCTGGATGGCATCGATCTATGCCTTAACGATGGCAAGGCAGAGATGCTACTGTTAGGAACCCCAGCAACGCTTAGGATGCTCAACTCTCAATTCACATCCTTCACCATTGATGGAATTCGGATCCCAGTCTCACCATCTGTAAAAACACGTGGGGTCCATCTGGACGCCACTCTCTCGCTCACAAGACAAGTGAACGCTATTGCATCATCATCAGCCTTTACAACAAAACCGATAGACAATTCCTGACACCCTCCAGCTCCCTCACTATTGCTCGAGCAATCATGGGTGCAAGGCTGTACTACTATAATGTACTCTTTATAGGTACGTCCAAACAAAACATTAACAAAATGCAGATTATCCAAAACAATGCCCTGCGCTCTGCACTCAATATCTCCAAAAGAGAACACATCTCCAGAGCCAAAAGGGAGGCCCACTGGCCCCACATTCGCAAGAGGATCACTGTCAGAAAGCTCTCGATCACTCACAAATGCCTGCCTACCTGGCTCAAAGAATGGCGAGAGCCAAACCTTCAAACCACAGAGGTCAATGCACGCAAATCACCTTGTGATTCTTAGGTTTAACCGGAGCAAGGCAGGAGTCTCAAGTTTTCCCGCTAAAGCCGATAAGCACAGGAATTCCCTCCCCCTGCACTTAAGTGCAGAGCAATCATGTTGGGCCTCCCGCAACGCCCTGTAAACTCTGTTGTTTACCTAATTATGGACATGACTACACCTGCTAATCGATCTTAGCGGGTTAATGTAATTGCATTCTAGAAGTACGTAAAGGGCTATTTCTTCTAAGATGTCTTACTTGTGTAACTGGATCTGAAAAAGCACCTTGATGCCTCTGGGTTTAGGCGCTTCACAAATGAAAAAATTAATAAACAATAACAAATTAAAGTAAGTCTCTCTCTGGTTTGTATGCATTTTCTTTGCGTGCGCCTTTAGGCTTTGCCTTGCATCCCAGCTTTCACCCTCCCCTCTTCAGCCCTTGACCCGCTTGGCTTGGCCTGGCCAAAGCTGCTTTCTTAATCAGGCCCTTGCGGTCTACTGGCACCACCTCAATCTCTTCCTCTCCGCTCTGTCCTGGATTACCTCCTCCTACCTCTCTCTCTACTACTCACACTCTTCTATCCAGCCAATCTGAGGATGTCGTCCCTTCTTCCCTAGGGGGAGACCTTTCCCAGGGGGCCAGGGTGGTGCGTCCACAGTATAATAATCCCCCTGGGAGGTCGGTGCACAGGCGAGGATTCACCTGTGAAGGGAAGCCCCTTATGGGACTACCATCTTCAAGAGACGCAGTATTACCCCTTTTCAGGTATAACATGTCCCTTCCATCTGTCCTGATAGAAACCAATGTTTTTTATTGTGAAACTATTCAAAAGAATTAATTCAGACTAAAGATCCATCTATCGAGCATTGAGATTGACTTATTACATCTGAAATCATGCATTATGAAACGAAGAAGAGGACTGGGAGCAGGAAGATCACTCGGGTAAACCCAAGTCAGCAGTCTAGTCCTGATTGCTTCAAGACAGCGCCTTTTCCCAACGCGGGAATTAAAATGTAACGCAGCTGAAAACCAGAGGAGAATCCCTCAGGGCAGGTATTGCCGGGAAAGCAAAGCTGTCAGCTATGAAGCAGAGAACGGCGATACAAGACCGACACAGAAACAAGATGCCGTTCTCTGAGGAAGGAACGAGCGAGCATGCACGGAAGCCGGCTATTCTGAAGTTGGCGTACCAAATAACCGCAGGGGCGTCTTACCTCATCCATAGCAACGTCGAGCAGAGAGCGGACCACAAGGAACACGCGAGACGCTGCAGAGAACAGCCAAATCGAGAGTAACTCTCAAGCCTTATACAAGAAAGTCAATATATGAGATAAGAAAATGGTAAGTATGGGAGGTTGCTTGCGCCTAGTCTTTTGTTCAAAACAATATCCTGAAAAGGTGAGTTATAAGTGCGCTTTTATTAGCTGTAAAGTAAAGTTTGAATATTTAGCATACTCCAGGTGGAGGCACCTGGGATGGTTTCGCTCTTGCACGGGCCATTTCAAGGCACACATTGTGATTTTATAGACAATAGTACAAGGGCAATTCAGTGAGTACAAACACGCCCACATTTCCGAGACAATACAAAGTGTTTCTGATTGACAGCATTAGTTGTAACGAGATCCTTAGCAGGCCCTTTTTACCTTTTTACCATTCTGTCACAGAACTGATACCTGAAAGTTTCATAACATGCTGATCAGCGAATGGGTGAATGCACACGCTTAGTAGCGCCACAGATTCCAATTCTAGTTCTGCTCTTCTTCCTGTGCTCAAATCCTTGGAACAATCACATGTTTTGGTGTAGGGTAATTGTGGCAACAGTGTGGTCCTAATGCCGTAGTGAATTATGGTGCAGTTCCTTATGGCATTAGCCGTCAGGGTAGCTCATGGGGTTTGTACGATTATCCCCATTAGTATTACTTTCATTTCTTCCTTATTGGGGTGAATTCTCCTGGATGGGGCTGGATTCTTTCAGGATGGTGGTGTGACAATATTCACCCTTCTTGTATCCAATATAGGAGATAACTGGGTCTTGGCAGGAGAGTACATGAAGACCCCTCAAGTACTGCGAGTCTGGGATTCGCACCCAAACAAAGGGGGTTGAGAACCCTAGGACTGAGAGCGCGTTGTACATTTTGGAGAGTCCTTTGTGCTTTGTATGAGATGCTCATCATAGGTAGCCAAGCTAAACTAAGCAAACTACCTCAAATATACAAAGCCTTCAACATTGACGGCAACATCATTACAGTTGCCAAGGAGATAAAAACTCTAGGTGTCTACGTTGACTCAGCACTTACCTTAAAAATGCAGGTTATCGCATAGTCTCATAATTAGAGCGAGCAGACCCTTCCTTTCCCCTGACAAATGCATCACGCTTGCTAGAGCAGTGATCCTATCCAGGACTGATTACTGCAACTCTCTTTTTGCAGGATCTAATGCCTGAAATATCAGCAAACTACAAGTTGTACAAAGCAATGTGATCAGAGCAGCACTCGACATACCCAAACATGAACACATCTGGTCAAATAGACGTAACATCCGCTGGCTCCCAGTATGAGATAGAATTACATTTAAAATCCTCTCACTGACACAAAAGCCTCTCTAACAGTGCCCCAGCATATCTAATCAATCAAATATCAAAAACTCAATCCAATAGGCCCACTTGATCCACCTTCGACCAGCCTAGTCACTATACCCAGATTTAGCCGTCAAAAAGCTGGCAGCTCCAGCTTCCCAGTGCTTGCCGCCAAACATTGGAATTACAAGCCTCCAACACTGAGGACAGACACATCATTATGGTCGTTCCGCGAGGGCCTCAAAACCTGACTGTTCACCCCCTCGCCCGCAACTAACCTACACATAAGAGTAGGTCTATCACAGTTCGCTTACAAGAACATGTCCAACGCACTGGCTGCATATCCTGTATGCCCTAACGCACCGGTCTGTCGCCGGTGCGTTAGGGCATACAGGATATGCAGCCAGTGCGTTGGACATGTTCTCACCGGTACACCACATACGACACATGCAATTCATCCAACTAAGAACTGCTCCAGAACATTTGGAAATATTGTAAGATAAGATTGGAACCGGTTTCCCTATTGTTATATGATATACATAAAGAGGTCTGGGAAACCCTGTACCAGTACGAACACGGCCATTGACCTGTTCTATGGTGGATGGCCCCCGGGAGGGTCTCAACCACGCTTTAGCTCACTGTGCTTTCCGCTATAGCGTGGTTGAGACTCTCTCGGGGCCATCCAGCCAGAAACAGGTCAATGGGCCGTGTTTGTACCTGTAGAGGGACTCCCAGACCTCCTTATGTTATATGATATGATAGGTTATTTATAAAGCGCTTAATACTCAGAGGTTTCTAAACGCAGACTCGAACCTGTGTTGCTCCGTGTCGTCTTGCGTCTAAGGCGAGCACGGTGCCGCTGAGCTATCCTCCGGAGACAAATATAGAACTGTAACCTTGAATGTAACTAATTTCTTAAGAAAAAGCACCTACATCCCTATGGGCTTTGTGTGCTATGTAAATACCAAAATAAATAAAAAGACATTTGTCCTTTTGAAGTCTTGGGGAAGGGAAAAAGACCCTATTGAAACATTTTTTTCTTGATTCATTTGGAAGCCCCCCTGACTGAGTACATGTATGCTAGCTACCCTGATGAAGACTCATTTCTTTAGAATGAGATCACCCTGGCACCATTTTGATGGTTTATAGGGTGAGGGACAGAGATGGGTTTTGGGGACGTGACTGGGACAGACTTTATACTTTTGGACACCCTGACTGTTTTCGCAAGTTCTTCTGAGGCGGGGAAACCCCTCTTAGATTTGGGGATAGAGAAGCCTTTTTCCAAACCTTTCTTGATCAATAAAAGTCTATACCCCAAAATATGCCGCCCTTGTGTCCAAGCGCCACTACTGGTACCCGACACTCCTCTAACACCTTTCTTTCCCTTCACCTTCTACACTGATAACGGTCTACAGACGCCTACTTTTACACTCGGCTTCTGCTCACGACGCGGAACAGTAGGTTGCAGAGGCGCCGCCTGTGCGGGATTAATGATCTCACTGCTGTTGGGGTTAGTTGCCATGGACCCCTGCTCCTACCCGTGCGTGGCTCCTAATGTCCGAATTACCTGCGGGTGGCCTGGAGCTCCAGGGTCCGAATTTTGAAAGTTGTGCTAGTCCTTATGGCCCCCTGGAGCTCGCGTGTATGGCTGCTCCCTCCCAATGCTGCTTATCGGGGATCCCAATCCCTGCTGCAGTTCTGTGTCATTCTGCGTTCACAAGCGAACCTGAAATCTGTGGCCGCATTGTGAACCTCTTGCTTGCTGAATCCCTTGCAGAAATGGTCAGGACCATGCTAGTGTCATGACTACTGTCACAAAGTGGCCTTTTCTGGCGCTTGGGGTGAGATTGGGGTGACAATCGTCCTACTGGAACAAACTGTCCATGTCTGGTCATGATCGGAATGAGCTCCATGGGATAGTGGGAGAATCTTTTCCAAAGAACACTTGTAGGATCATGGGCGCAGAGAAATCAGAGCTGAATGCAGTCTTCAGATGTGAGAACCCTTGCGTGTCACAGTGATGGAAGCGCACTGAGGCCAGCTCTGAGCACACGGGAATACAGGTGTAGAAGATTGAACCCTCAGCTACATGTAGCAAGGCTCGCTGGATTTCAAACAGCCCACGATGCAGCCACAGTTGGGTCCCTTGCCCGGTCTTTCCTCTGGTAGCGTTACTTATGAACTGCTTGTCCATTTAGGGTTCTTTCTTGCCCGTTATTGTGGCACCGTAAGTGCATCTATTTCTGGCTCAGGTTACATTCTCCCCTTGTAGCTTAGTATTTATTTTCATCTCTGTACAGTGCTGTTAGCATTATCTTAGAAGATAGAGTCTTGGATGTGGTGCCATATGGTACAGCTGGAAATTATACTAGCACTGCTCCCCAAGTTGCCACTCGAGCCCTTGGAGACGCAAAACAAAAAAACCACCATATCAAACCTAAATTCCCATAGTTCAAAGTTAAGCTCATAATCCATTAATGGCATCTGGGATCGGCTAGTGGCTCTGGGTTTGGTGCTCTAGGAGTGGTTAGTGGCTCGTTCTGGAATCGGCTAGTGGCTCTGGGATTGGTTAGTGGCTCTGGGATCGGTTAGTGGCTCTGGGATCGGTTAGGGGCTGGCTCTGGTATCGGTTAGGGGCTCTGGGATTGGATAGTGGCTCTGGGATTGGATAGTGGCTCTGGGATTGGATAATGGCTGGCTCTGGAATCGGTTAGTGGCTCTGGGATCCGTTAGGGGCTCTGGGATCCGTTAGGGGCTGGCTCTGGAATCGGTTAGAGGCTGGCTCTGGAATCGGTTAGTGGCTCTGGGATTGGTTAGTGGCTCTGGGATTGGATAGTGGCTCTGGGATTGGATAGTGGCTCTGGATTGGATACTGGCTCTGGGATTGGATACTGGCTCTGGGATTGGATAGTGGCTCTGGGATTGGTTAGTGGCTGGCTCTGGAATCGGCTAGTGACTCTGGAATCGGCTAGTGACTCTGGAATCGGCTAGTGGCTCTGGGCTTGGTGCTCTAGGAGTGGTTAGTGGCTCGTTCTGGAATCGGCTAGTGGCTCTGGGATTGGTTAGTGGCTCTGGGATCGGTTAGTGGCTCTGGGATCGGTTAGGGGCTGGCTCTGGTATCGGTTAGGGGCTCTGGGATTGTTTAGTGGCTCTGGGATCCGTTAGGGGCTCTGGGATCCGTTAGGGGCTCTGGGATCCGTTAGTGTGTGGCTCTGTAATTGGAGAGTGGCTCTGGAATTGGTTAGTGGCTCTGGAATCGGTTACTGGCTGGCTCTGGGATCGGTTAGTGGCTCTGGAATCGGTTACTGGCTCTGGAATCAGTTAGAGGCTGGCTCTGGAATCGGTTAGAGGCTGGCTCTGGAATCGGTTAGTGGCTCTGGATTGGATACTGGCTCTGGATTGGATACTGGCTCTGGGATTGGATAGTGGCTCTGGGATTGGATAGTGGCTGGCTCTGGAATCGGTTAGTGGCTCTGGGATCCGTTAGGGGCTGGCTCTGGAATCGGTTAGAGGCTGGCTCTGGAATCGGTTAGAGGCTGGCTCTGGAATCGGTTAGTGGCTCTGGGATTGGTTAGTGGCTCTGGAATCGGTTAGTGGCTCTGGGATCCGTTAGGGGCTCTGGGATCCGTTAGGGGCTGGCTCTGGAATCAGTTAGAGGCTGGCTCTGGGATTGGATACTGGCTCTGGGATTGGATAGTGGCTCTGGGATTGGATAGTGGCTGGCTCTGGAATCGGCTAGTGACTCTGGAATCGGCTAGTGGCTCTGGAATCGGCTAGTGGCTCTGGGCTTGGTGCTCTAGGAGTGGTTAGTGGCTCGTTCTGGAATCGGCTAGTGGCTCTGGGATCGGTTAGTGGCTCTGGGATCGGTTAGTGGCTCTGGGATCGGTTAGGGGCTGGCTCTGGGATCGGTTAGTGGCTCTGGGATCCGTTAGGGGCTCTGGGATCCGTTAGGGGCTCTGGGATCCATTAGTGTGTGGCTCTGGAATTGGTTAGTGGCTCTGGAATCGGTTACTGGCTGGCTCTGGGATCGGTTAGTGGCTCTGGAATCGGTTAGTGGCTCTGGAATCGGTTAGAGGCTGGCTCTGGAATCGGTTAGAGGCTGGCTCTGGAATCGGTTAGAGGCTGGCTCTGGAATCGGTTAGAGGCTGGCTCTGGAATCGGTTAGTGGCTCTGGGATCGGTTAGTGGCTCTGGGATTGGATAGTGGCCCTGGGATTGGATAGTGGCTCTGGGATTGGATAGTGGCTCTGGGATTGGATAGTGGCTCTGGGATTGGATAGTGGCTCTGGGATTGGATAGTGGCTGGCTCTGGAATCGGTTAGTGGCTCTGGGATCCGTTAGGGGCTCTGGGATCCGTTAGGGGCTGGCTCTGGAATCGGTTAGTGGCTGGCTCTGGAATCGGTTAGTGGCTGGCTCTGGAATCGGTTAGTGGCTGGCTCTGGAATCGGTTAGTGGCTGGCTCTGGAATCGGTTAGTGGCTCTGGGATTGGAGAGTGGCTCTGGAATTGGAGAGTGGCTCTTCAACCCAATTTCACTTCCTTTTACAATCTGCACCGATGCTGGGCCGGACAGCCGGGTCTGGAAGATATGGAAACTCTCTTAGCAACACTACCTGATGTTCCCCCTGAAACAAAAACAAATGGGGTCACACAGAGAACTTCACAAAGGGAAGGTCTGTAAGAATACCAACCATCAACTCCCAGTCAGCGTCGTTGATCAGCACCAGGATCCCTGGTCGCCTGCGAGCAAAACAGATTGAGTGAGTTAGACATAGCAACACAAGCATTTAAGAGTCCAAGGAATCACAGAATTTGAAACAGAGCACAAATGTAGCCAAGACACTAGAAACAAGGCATGGGAACCCACCATGTAGTGGCCAAAGGCGCCAAGAGCGGATAAGGAAGAAACTAGTCATGCCGGGTCGACCATCCCAAGGGCTCAGGAAGTGCCATGGGAGAGTCAATGTACTGCGTCAATGATCATGGCCGCAAGAACTGACATGAAGCCCATATTGGCCGCAAGAAATGCCTTGGAGAAACAAGGGCTGGTGCGCCATCAAGGGAAGGGCCGCAGCTCCCTAGGCACATGGGTCAGGAAAGAGGTATGGGCAGAAATGATTACATGGACAGTGATATGCAGTTTCCTAAGAGTGATGGCACAGGCACTAGAGTGAATGGTGCAGGGCAGGTCTCAGGCTGTGAAGCTAAACAGGGCCTCAGTGACAGAAATGGCGAGAGGGAGTCTCCATTGGGAAGAAGCAGGATCAGTTTTTAAGCATTAAGAAATGAAACTAAACGAGAGAGGTACTGAAGACAAGAGAAGGGATGATAAGGAAGGCAACCAGATGGTAAATAGATGGGAAGACAAAAGTGAATGGATTAGCAGGTGCAGTGACGGGAACAAAGAGGGAAAAGAGGGGATCAACAGGTGCAGTGATGGGAACAGACAAAGAGAGAAGAGGGGATCAACAGGCGCAGTGACGGGAACAGACAGAGAGAAGAGAGGGGATCAACAGGTGCAGTGACGGGAACAGAAAAAGAGAGAAGAGAGGTGAACAGGCGCAGTGATGGGAACAGACAAAGAGGGAAGAGAGGGGATCAACAGGTGCAGTGACAGGAACAGACAAAGAGGAAAAAGAGGGGATCAACAGGTGCAGTGACGGGAACAGACAAAGAGGAAAAAGAGGGGATCAACAGGTGCAGTGACGGGAACAGACAAAGAGGAAAAAGAGGGGATCAACAGGTGCAGTGACGGGAACAGACAAAGAGGAAAAAGAGGGGATCAACAGGTGCAGTGACGGGAACAGACAAAGAGGAAAGAGAGGGGATCAACAGGTGCAGTGACAGGAACAGAAAAAGAGGGGATCAACAGGTGCAGTGACAGGAACAGAAAAAGAGGGGATCAACAGGTGCAGTGACAGGAACAGAAAAAGAGGGGATCAACAGGTGCAGTGACAGGAACAGAAAAAGAGGGGATCAACAGGTGCAGTGACAGGAACAGAAAAAGAGGGGATCAACAGGCGCAGTTGCGGATGCAACCTGAAAATTGTCTCCGCATCTTTTATTGAAGCACTTCATATTTGAAGCAAAGTCGGGCTCACGTGCTGCTTCATTACCACCAAATTGCCTGAAATAGCGCTCCCGCACCGGACTCGCCATTGGAGTACATGAGGTACTTGATGTTTAAAATGGGCGACTGCTTTTCCAAGGCCTGGCCAGTCTGCTTAAGGACACTCCTGCAAGCCACACCGATAGGCTGCCCTGCCTATTCTATCCCCCACTGGCTGCCCACATTCATCAAGGCTCACTGCTACAAGGCCAGCACCGGTTCGATGCCTGTTAGTGCCCGAGTCTGCCGTCTGCCAGACCCCCTGCCTGTCTCACACCAGGTAACTTTTTTCGCTCACATTGTTTAATCACTGTGACGCATTGTCCAGTTACATGCCCCCTAGGGCTGACTATTACCACATTTGCTTGCAGCACACGAGAAAATGGCATATAGTGTGTAAAAGCGCTCATTGCTGGACTATCTTACAAGTGGAAATTGCGCTGTGAATGATTGATGATTGACCCATCTGCCTGTACCTTGATCGTTTGACATTAGTGATTTGCACTCAAAGCAGCCTGATTCTGCTCGACTACCTGAAATCCCCTAGCAGTTGCATCTAGACTGTTGTAACCTGCCTGATCACTGCCCCTTTTTGCTGCATTTTTACTACCTCTGACTTGATTTCAGAAAAAACGAATCTAGTTGATTTAATGTTATGTTTATTGTAACTGGCTCTGGCTCTACTTTAGCCCCGATTGCAGCTAAATCGAATCTAGACGATCCAACATGTATGCCTGCTAGAATTGGCCTGATACTCCCTTTTTCCTCCATGTCCCTACATGAGAGCGCCAGTTCCCCCCTCATATACTCAAGTGAACCCCAACTGTGCAAGCTCGCACACGATTGCACTCGCCACTGTTCCTTATGATTCTCTGCATTAGTTGCAATGCCTCATGCGCCCATGCACAACCATCCCTGCACTGTACTGCACAGTACTGCACAGTACTCTAGTGGCTTACACCTGGCACTATTCCTGCGTATATGCGCTCCACTGTGACATACTGCCAATACTGATCCTCACTATACTGACTAATACTAGTTGAACTGATTTTATTCACCCATACAAACTACCAACTATCCTTGCCTGTTGCCTCAGCTATTCTTGTCCTCGGAACCCGTATTCAGGTCGCCTGTTATGAATCTACTAGCCACCAGCCCACCCACTCCTTCCTGCTCTAGCAAAACTTGCTTTTAGTTTGCCTGTTCTAGCACATTTGCTTTTAGGCTGCCTGTTCTAGTACATTTGCTTTTAGGTTGCCTGTTCTAGCACGTTTGCTTTTAGGCTGCCTGTTCTAGCACGTTTGCTTTTAGGTTGCCTGTTCTAGCACGTTTGCTTTTAGGCTGCCTGTTCTAGCACGTTTGCTTTTAGGCTGCCTGTTTTAGCACATTTGCTTTTAGGCTGCCTGTTCCCGTATATCTGCTATTAGATTGCCTGTTCTAGCAAATTCACATATAGATGCCACTAGCTCACCAGAAGTAATTACTTGTTAGACCACCAGTATAACTTACTCCGTCCACCCTGTCAACTACATAGGCTAAGCTGTACCCGTACACGCCTAACCGCCTGTAACTGCCCACTAGTCTTACATGTATGAGCCCAGCCAACAGTATCTAGCATCCCTTTAGCATCACGCCCCAACATTGCCTCCGAACTATGCCGCCTGGCTCATCCTCATCATGTTCCCCTTCTGTGTCATGCTGTCACGCCTCAGGGAACCTGGCGGCTTTGGAAGAAGTGGAGGCTGCGCCCGCCATTGCTGGTTCAATCACGTTTTGGGAAACGCGCTGTGTAGGTCTAGCTGTCCTTGCGACGTTCCCGACACCGGGATTTATTCCTTTCACTTCCGGGGTCGGGTGCGTTACAACGTACAGTATTTCGTCCTGTTCTGCCGGCGCTGCCGTTTTTCGTGTAGTTTTCCTTTTTTCCGCCCGTTTGCCCTTCTATTCTTTTTTCGCCCCTTTTTCTTCCCTTGTCTCCGTACCTTTAGTCGGGGTTCCCCCGCAATCTTTTCTCCTCCTCCTTTGCCTGTTCCATTCCCGTATCTCATCCTTCCTCCCTCCCGTCTTGTGTTTACTTCCTTCGTATTTCTCTCTTTACTTACTCTGTTGTTCTTTCCGTCTTCCTTCCTTCCAGTCTTGTGCTTGCCTCGCTTTGCCCTCTTCTGATAGCCCTTATCTGTACCTATCCTGCATGATATCTCTGTGTGCTGACCGCTGCCTGTCTTGTGGATTGCCTCGCCTAGCCCTCATCTGCTTATCCAGTATCGGAAGTGCATCCTGCCTGAAATCCCTGTGTACCAACCACTGCCTGTCTTGTGGATTGCCTCGCCTAGCCCTCTTCTGACTATCTGTACTGGAACTATATTCTACTTACCTGATCTCATACCCGAATCTCGTTGGAGCTTGTTCTAATATTCGGACTATGTCAACCAGTTCCTCTCCCTCTGCTGCTGCCTCTGGAGTGTGTTGATAGCTACCACACTGCGCTTGAAGATTCAACTCTTCTGGGGTTTTTTGTGCCACTGGCTTTTTCCCCATTGACCAGCGACCGAGGATGGTTGCCACAGATCACCCAAAGGGTGTCACTGTGGCGTCCTACCTCGGCCGTCCCTATCTTCAAAAAAAAGGGGTGAAGACTCGAACAAAGGACAACCCGAAGCTGACTCAACGCCGGAGACTTCGAGGTGAGGAGGAAGGGGAGGAAAGGGAGTCAGGGGCATCTCAGGAGGAAGAGGAGATTACAGACCTTCCTGACACATGCCCAATCACACGCCATGTAGTAGAAAAAGCTACATCCTGCTCAGCAATGGTCTAGCCAAGCTTGGCTGCCCTAGACACCACCCCATTCCCTGCCCCACACCCTTCCTGCCCACCCTGCCTCCATTCCCCCACAATGCCCCTACTTACCACACCGCTAAAATTAGCGTCACTTCAGGCAACCCTCCACCCAACCTTTCTGACCTCACCAAAGTGGTCACTACTGACATCAACCAGAACTCACTTAAAACACCAGAACATCACCTCACAGCCAACCCTAACATTACTACCCGTAACAACAGACTAGGCTGCAGACTTCTCACCTCACCCAGCAAAGTGCCCACTACTCCTACGACTAAAGTCACCAACAACATTGCCAATACCAATGCAAACACTGTGCCACTAAAAGGAGCCCTACTTAATGTCAGATCCCTCGTTGCTCACCCCACCGAAATCGCCAACATCATCTGCTCAGCAGACCTCGACTTCCTTGACATTACAGAAACATAGCTCCATGCTGCAGCAGGTCCTTATCTAACTCTTGCGGTTCCTGACAATTATTCTATCCTCAGAGCCGACAGACCCAATGCTCGCGGAGGAGGTGTAGCGCTCATATTCAAAACCTTGCTTGACATTAGATCTGTTACTGCCCCTCCACTAAAATCATGCAAGCACCTCTCTATTAAAATACAAACCACCCCTAAGAATACTATCACCCTGGAACTAATATGCAGACCCCCGGCCCCCACAGGCACCTTTGAGGAAGATATAACCTCCCTCATAGCAGAGAAATCCAAACCTCTCTCACAAAATATTATTCTAGGTGACATTAACTTGGGATCCAATGATCCTCATGACATCCTTGCGTCCTCCCTTGCTAACACCCTCTCCGAACACAACTACACACAACTCAACACCCTACCTACCCATCAGAAAGGTAGAACCATAGACTGGCCCGCTGCCCATAACTGTAATATCATTTGCAAGGACCCCCAACCACTTATATGGACTGACCATTTCCTACTATCATTTGACAATAGCACCATATACAGTGCCCCCCTGCACCAGCATGCCTGACTAGAAACAAGCGCAACATTACCGTGGAAGCCATCACTCCACTGGTTCTACCCATCCTAAACACGATCCCCGACACATCCGACCTCAACCTACTAGTAGACACCTACAATGACACCATGACCAAAGCAATTGACACTGTTGCCCCATTAAAATTACGTAAAGGTAAACCCAGAGCCCATCTTAACTCTTGGTACACACCTGAACTTAAAATACTAAGAAATAATAAAACCAAAATGGAAACCCTATGGAAAATGAATCCATCAGAGGAACACAAAACTAATCTCACAAACGCATCCTCCCTCTATAAAAAAGAAATAATCTGTACAAAAAAGGAAACCTACAATGTAAGAATAAACAATGCAAGTTCCAGTACTAAAGAACTCTTCACCATCTTGAAGGAGCTAGAAACCCCCCCAATCCACCGACGGACACGTCCGTGAAAGACCAATTATGCGAACAAAATCACTGGCCTGCAAACGAAAATTGAAAACAAAAGACTACAACTCTCCAGTCGTAACCCCCTACCCCTAGCTCACCCACCACCACCAATACTAACCACGGCTTCACCTTCAAATAGGTAACCATACTGGAAGTGCAAAAAATCATAACCTCTCTCAAACCGTCAAACTGCAAAGGGGACAGTTGCCCTGCACAGATTATAAAACATGCAGCAAGAGATCTCTCCCCATTCATCTCCAAGCTAATAAACCTATCATTCTCCACTAACTTAGTACCTAACAATTTGAAACAGTCATGGGTCCTCCCTCTTCTAAAATAAACAGACCCTGGACCCAGCCATTCCTACTAATTACATGCCTATCACCAGCGTTCCCTTCCTGTTAAAAATCCTTGACAGAGTTGCTTACCTGCAAATTCGGAATTACTTAGAGTCCAACCAACTACTTGGATTGTATCAATCTGGCCTTCGACCTCAACATGGAACAGAAACTGCCCTTGTTGATCTCAAAGGTCAGATTGATGACATTAAAGATAAGGGTAAGGCGGCCATCCTACTCCTCCTAGATCTCTCAGCAGCCTTCGACCTGGTCGACCATAAAATACTCTGTAACCACCTCTCCTCTGCTGCCCATTTCTCCCCCCTGCTGTCACGTGGATACAATCCTTCTTCGCCAATAGAACCATGAGGGTGTTTTCCCTGGTGGCAGCAGCAGACCCCATCACCTGTGGCGTCCCACAAGGCTCTTGTGTTTCCCCCCACCCTATACAATATCTTTACAAAGCCTCTCTTTGATAAACTGGATCGTCTGGGTGTCACCTACACAAACTACGTGGTTGATGACACCCAGATACTCCTCACCGTCTCTGTCAATTACAATGCTGATGTCACTAGGATCAATGAAATCTTCTCCGTCATTCAGGCCTAGATGGCCACACACGGCCTCTGCCTGAATGACGAGAAAACTGAACTGCTCCTTGTCGGTTCACCCAACAACTTACAAAAACTGAGCCCCGACTACTCCAATATCATCATCGATGGCAACACCATCCCTGTCGCCAAAAATGTGAAAACACTCGGCTTTTATCTTGATGCCAATATTAACCTCACCAAACAAGTCAACTCACCGCCTCAGCTACCGCTTATACAGGGAAACTAATTAGAGCCTGCAGACACTTTCTCTCCACTAATAGCTGCCTTACGCTAGCTAGAGCTCTCATACAATCTAAGCTAGACTACTGCAACAGCCTCTACCTAGGTGCCAACCAATCTATAATCAATAAACTCCAGGTTCTTCAAAACAATGCGCTACGAGCAGCACTTAACAACCCTAGGCCGGAGCATATTTCCGCCACTAGAATCGCATGCAAATGGCTCTCCATTCAACAAAAAATTGATTTAAAGACTCTCTGCCTCACTTACAAAGCCCTCAACCACCTAGCCCCTCCCTACCTTACTAACAAATTCACCATGACCCCGTCCATCAGAACCACTATATCCTCCAACACTTTATGCCTCACAGTGCCCAGATTTATCTCTAAAAGAGCCGGAGGTTCGAGCTTCACAGTCCTCGCCTCCCAACTCTGGAACACCCTGCCCCTGAACATCAAATCATCCAATTCCTTCCAGTCATTCAGGAAACTTGCTATTGGGTGGCTACTGACAAAAAGTCAACCTTAAGCTAGACCTAGCCATAATCTGTATATATTGTACATGCCTCATGTATGTCATTACTGTATGCATTAACTACCACTGTCTGTATATACTGTATATAACCTCTGCTAATGTACCACTGCTAATTACCATGTACTGTGCCTTGTAACCTGTCTTAAGCGCCCTTTTACTCCCGGGTCCGGAGCGCTATAGAAATAAGATAAACAAACAAACAAAGCAGTGATGGGAACAGACAAAGAGGGAAGAGAGGGGATCAACAAGCACTGTGACGGGAATAGACAAAGAGGGAAGAGAGGGGGATCAACAGGCGCAGTGACGGGAACAGACAAAGAGAGAAGAGAGGGGATCAACAGGCACAGTGACAGGAACAGACAAAGAGGGAAGAGAGAGGATCAACAGGCGCAGTGACGGGAACAGAAAGAGGGAAGAGAGGGGATCAACAGGCGCAGTGACAGGAACAGACAAAGAGGGAAGAGAGAGGATGAACAGGCACAGTGACGGGAACAGACAGAGGGAAGAGAGGGGGATCAACAGGCGCAGTGACGGGGACAGACAAAGAGGGAAGAGAGGGGATCAACAGGCAGTGTGACGGGAACAGACAGAGGGAAGAGAGGGGGGTCAACAGGTGCAGTGACGGGAAGAGAGAAGAGAGGGGGATCAACAGGCGCAGTGACGGGAACAGACAAAGAGGGAAGAGAGGGGATCAACAGGCGCAGTGACGGGAACAGACAAAGAGAGAAGAGAGGGGGGATCAACAGGCACTGTGACAGGAACAGACAAAGAGGGAAGAGAGGGGATCAACAGGTGCAGTGACGGGAACATACAAAGAGGGAAGAGAGGGGATCAACAGGCACTGTGATGGGAACAGAAAAAGAGGGAAGAGAGGGGATCAACAGGTGGAGTGAAGGGAACAGAAAAAGGGGGAGAGAGGGGGATCAACAGGCAGAGTGATGGAAACATACAAGGAAGGAAGAGAGGGGATCAACAGGTGCCGTGATGGAACAGAAAAAAAGGGAAGAGAGGGGATCAACAGGTGGAGTGAAGGGAACAGAAAAAGGGGGAAGAGAGGGGATCAACGTGTGCAGTAACAGAAACAGAAATGGTATAGAAGGGATGGGTGCAGCTGATACAGAGGAAGTGATGTCATACAAGAGATGGGATCAGCAGGTCCAGTGAAGGGTATAGGGATGGAATAGAAGGGATGGCATCAGCTGATGCAGTGACAGGGATGGCATGGATGGGTTGAGCCGGATCAATGAAGGGAACAGCGATGGCATTGAAGGGATGGGCCCAGTTGATACAGAGGAAGTGACGTCATACAAGAGATGGGATCAGCAGGTCCAGTGAAGGGTACAGGGATGGCATTGAAGGGATGGGCTCAGATGATACAGTGACAGGGATATGATATGATATTTTATTTCTATTGCCCTCGTAAACAAGTGTTTCAGAGCGCAACAAGGCAAGGGAGGGGAACAGGGGTTAACACAACAGCGATCTTACTAGACCCAGTGACATTGAGAACGTGCAAGTGCATGGGAGAGGGGGAGGGGAAAAGTGCATGGAAGGGGGAAGAGTGGAAAGTGCAGAGCAGAGGAGAACAGATAAATAATAATAAATACAAATACATAGATAATAGAGGCAATAAAGGGTGGTAGTGCAGCCAGCAAGTGGCAAGTGCTGTGTTTAAGGCAGCAGAACTGTGTAAGTCTGATAAGTGCATAAAAAGAAGAAAATGGGGAGTGGTGGGGGGTGAGGGACTGTATGTGTCCCAGTGCAAGGGGTGGCCTGGCGGCAATGCGGGAGGGTGGCATGGTAGCAGGTACCTGGGCCTGAAGAACAGAGGGTGGCCAGGTGCACGGTGCCAAGAGAGAACAGATCAGCAGGGAAGAGGGGGCGCAAAGGCAGAAGCAAAGAGGAAGGTCTTGAGGTTCTTCCGGACCGGAGATGGTTCTCAAGTACTAGATTGGCAGGGAGGCTGTTCCAGAGGGAGGCCCCAGCCGAAGACCGAGGGAGTTAGAGGTAGAGGAGCAAAGATCTCAAGGGGGGAGGTATTTGTGGAGGGATAGCTGAAGGTATTTTGGATCCAGTCCCCAGAAAGCCTTGTGGACAATGCAGAGGGTTTTAAATGTAATCCTTGCATCCACTGGGAGCCAATGGAGAGATTTCAGAGCTGGAGGGATACGATCCGAGGGCTTGAGGCCAAGGACAAGTCTCGCAGTCCTGTTCTGGATGAGTTGCAGAGGGCGAAGAGTAGAGGCAGGTAGATTTAGAAAGAGGCTGTTACAATAGTCCAACCTAGAGAGAACCAAAGCTTGGGAGACAGTGAGCTTCTGGTGGAAGGAGAGGAAAGGCAGAGTACCTCTGAGGAGGTGCAGTAGGAAGTTTGACTTTTTAGAGACCTCAGAGATGTGGGCGGAGAAGGAACGTGTGGAGTCAAAGATGACCCCAAGGTTCTTAACCTCGCAGGTGGGGGGTAGGAGGAGGGTCAATAGAGGCCGGCCAGAGAGGGAGGGGAAAGGATGGTGAAGGTGTGCCGATGAGGAGGATCTCCGTCTTGCTGGCATTCAGACAAAGATCATTGGCGGCACACCAATCTTGAATGGCAGTTAGGCAATCAGAGACGAGAGAGGGAGAGGAGGTGGCAGAGGGCAGCCTGAAAATGAGTTCAGTGTCATCAGCGTAACACTGGAAATTTGAGCAGAAAATGGCAATGCAGTGGGTGAGAGTTGCCAGGTATAGGTTGAAAAGCCAGGGCGAGAGGTTAGACCCCTGGGGAACACCACAAATGGAGAGGACGATAGATGATAGGAAGGACCCCAGTTGGACCTGGGAGTGTTGATCAGAGAGGAAAGAGGTTAGCCAGGCCAGAGCCTGATCAGTGATACCTAGGTTAGCACAGAGACGGTTGAGCAGAATGGTATGGTTGACCGTGTCGAAGGCAGAATAGAGATAGAGTAGGATGAGGACAGAGGGAATGCTAGAGTGAAGGTTGGAGAGCAGATCTTCACGGCTGTTCAGGAGGACAGTTTCCATGCTTATGGCCACTCTGAAGCCAGACTGGTGGTCATGCAGACAGCCAACAGAATCAGAATGAAGGTTAAGCTGAGAGATGGCCAACTTTTCCAGAAGTGTGCCCGAAAGGGAGTAATGGAGATTGGGCGATAGTTAGCCGTACAGGAAGGATCAGCTGTGGGTTTCTTGAGATGTGGATGCACAAGGGAGTGCTTCAGAGGGGAGGTGAAAGGTCCTGAGGCAAAGGAATGGTTGCAAAAGGGATGGCACAGAAGGGATGGCACAGAAGAAATGTAATCAGCTGAAACAGTGGCAGGGATGGCACAGAAGGGATGGAATCAGCTGATGAATGGATGGAGACAGGGGTGGCATAGAAGGGACGACAGAGAAAGGGATCAGCAGTGCACTAGTGGTGGGCAGCTTCATAGAAAAGGGCACTTCAGAAATGGTTCTCCAGTGATAAGCTCGGATTGGAAGGAGGAATGTGGGGTACAGTAGACGAGAGGGAGAAGAGGAGATGGGCACAGGGACCTTAACCACACAAAATCAGGATAACTGGCTTCAAGGATTAACCCCATGACACTTACACAGAGTCTCCTTGAATAAACAGCTCTGGGCGCTCCTTCAACATGTTCCCCTTGATCCACATCAGAAGACGTCGGACATCCCCTGAACAAGAAAAGGGAAAGACTTCAAAGGTCACATAACATCCTACTGCACTGTGCCCAGAGTACCGGGCCATTCAACGTCAGAGGTCACATAACATCCTACTGCACTGTGTCCAGAGTACCCAGCCATTCAACGTCAGAGGTCACATAACCTCCTACTACACTGTGTCCAGAGTACCGAGCCATTCAACGTCGGAGGTCACATAACCTCCTACTGCACTGTGTCCAGAGTACCCAGCCATTCAATGTCAGGGTCACATAACCTCCTGCTGCACTGTGTCCAGAGTACCCAGCCATTCAACGTCAGGGTCACATAACCTCCTACTGCACTGTGTCCAGAATACCGAACCATCCTGTTGCAGCGCACCGTGTCTAAATAACTGAGGCCAGACCAACCTCTCCATTTGTGGCACAACAAGGCTGCAGTTTTATTATCACACATTTCACACTGTCACGGCAAACCAGACAATGGCATATTCAATACTTTATTACAATCCCAAACGATCAGCAGCACCTTTTTGTTTACATATTCCTTCGCACACCCCTTACACTTTCCTCTGTTCCTTTATTTCCAGCAAACTCTCTTTTACTTGTACATTCCTTTCAAGCATACTTAGGCCACCAATCCCCGAGCCTACCAGTCTGTCAGTCTGGGCGTAAAACATTGGCATCCGCCGCTGATGGGCTGCAGGGAGTGTCACTATGCTTTTCTTTTTCCACCAGGGTAAAATGGAAGCCGACGACCACAGGGGTGCCCATCCTCTTTATACCGTACAGAACCCCCCGCTGTGTTGGGTACTGGGGACGAGTTTAGTTTAGGCACTGTTCGATCATCTGAGTTACTGCCACAGCAAAAAAAGGATTTCTGCCCCTTTTCCGCCCCCATAACTGCCGAAACTAGCCTCCATTCACACCCTCGCCCTCTCAGGGCGTCCTCCAAATTCAGCAAAAAAAGGTACCAGCCCATATCTGACCTTTGCACCCCATCCTCTTGATAATGAGTGGGCACTCCTAGATTAATGAGCTGTGCCCAATTGTTAAGAAACCTGCCTATTGCAAAATGTTGACATAGCCAAGTTCAGCTTTTTTCTGGACTTTTCAACCGCTGCAATTGACTTGGCCTCATGCCATATAAACCTAGGAATAATGCCTGCCCACATCAGTTTGCACGCCCCCAAGGTCTTACTCAATGCCCACATAGTGCAGCACATTTTACACACCAGGACCCCTCTCCCCAACTGGGCCAGGTCATTCCCCCCTCGATGAATAACCAATATGTCGGGAGGGCCCCTCTCCTCCTAATGCTGCCACGGTTTCCTCCAGCTGCTCCCATCTCATTCCTTCCTTACCAAACCATGGCATGTCAATATTGTTCAGGGCCCCATCTCTTCCATGCCCCCTGGTGTCCGACCACTCGGCCACTCTCATTATGAACGAGTGGCCAATCAGCCATACCACCTTTCCGACTTGCATGGCATCCCCTGGCATAGGGTAAAAGAAATATATACAGACCGTCAGTGGATAGCTCTACATTCTGTTGGTTCTGATGTACTTTTTGTAGGTCCCTGATTTCCAATGCCCAATCATGTTATTCTCCTGAACAATGGTCCCTGCCCCCGCTGCCTCGGAGACCGCTCCTATTCTGAACTAGTGGGTGCCATACTGTCTCTCTTCAATACCAGCCCAACACTGCCCTAAACTAAAACATTGTCAGCGGCAGACCGTCCGTGTGAGCAAACAGGTTCGCAGCACCCCTTCCTGCCAGGAAAGCTTGCAGCAGACATACCGGGGAGCAGCTGACCTCACTTATGCAGCGCGGCCAGACCCATTACCCTTTCCCAGCCTGGCCTGTCTTTGACCTCCTCAGCGACATGGCCACTTCTTGTTCCTGCAGTACCACATCAGCCTCCCTGAGGCCGCCCTGGCCGTCCCCTGCTTAGTAAGCCGCCGCCAGTTCGCTAACCCTAAAAGCCCAGAAGAAATCCAAGCTGATGCCACTCGGAAGAGGCTGGTCTCCTAAGCTCCTGAGCAAATGGCCATGGCCTTGTTCATAATGGCTGCCAGATCTAGGAAGGTGATGGACCGCCTGTGATCCGGCTCCCTTCCTTCCAGGCTCCCTCAGCCCTTCATGGCCGCCTTTGTGACCTTGCTCATAATGCCTGCCAGATCTAGGAAGGTGATGGGCCGTTTGTGATCCGGCTCCCTTCCTTCCAGGCTCCCCCAGCCCTTCATGGCTACCTTTGTGACCTTGCTCATAATGCCTGCCAGATCTAGGAAGGTGATGGACCGCCTGTGATCCGGCTCCCTTCCTTCCAGGCTCCCCCAGCCCTTCATGGCTGCCTTTGTGACCTTGCTCATAATGGCTGCCAGATCTAGGAAGGTGATGGACCGCCTGTGATCCGGCTCCCTTCCTTCCAGGCTCCCCCAGCCCTTCATGGCTGCCTTTGTGACCTTGCTCATAATGCCTGCCAGATCTAGGAAGGTGATGGACCGCCTGTGATCCGGCTCCCTTCCTTCCAGGCTCCCCCAGCCCTTCATGGCTGCCTTTATGACTTTGCTCTTAGTGGGGTTGGCCTCCCCTCCGGTCATGGTAAAGAAAGCCACTGCCACTAGTGTGGTGGCTGCCCACGCCCTGCTTCTGCTGGCCATGATGGCCCCCGTTATGAACCTCAGCACATCCTGCTCCCCAACTGACCCCCTGGACTTTGCTATCTCCAGAAAGCTCCTCCAATGCCCCTTGTACCACTGCAACGTACCTGGGGCCACTGAATTGTCCACAAGTGTCCTTAGAACCTCCTCACTATCCCCCAGAGCCACTCCGGTGCCACTGACATCTGCTCTTCTGCACCTGGCGCAAGCTGCCTGAATCTCTGCCACTGTAAACTAGACAAAGCGTCAGCTATGCTGTTATGCATGCCCAGGATATGCCTCAGCCTCACCTCTGTGTTCAGTTTTAGCAATGTCAGTGTTAAAAACCATAGCAGGGCAGGCACTAACGGGCAGCTAGCTGCGCCACTAGTCACTTCCTAGACCACTGCCTGGTTGCCGCACCACAAAGTGATCTTCTTATTAACCTCTCCTGCCATATATGGAAGCTGACTACGATGGCAAACAGCTCCCTGAACTTTATGTTCCCTGTCAGCCCTTCCTTAATTCATGCCCATGGCCATGCCCTCGCGCACCAGCTCCCTGCCAAATATACTCCAAACCCCACGCCACCTGAGGCGTCTGAACAGCTCAACCTCTTGGCTGGACCACCATGGCTCCCCTCAGACTGACATCCCATTGTGGATTCCAGGAATCTCTCCCATACTTGCAGGTCTCTCTTCACCCACGCCCCCATCTGCACGCAGTTGTGCCCCTGTGCCAGCACTGTTGTCTTAAGGGCCAGCCTTCTTGCAAAAACCATGCCCACTGGGATCACCCTGCCTGCACAGTTGAGCTTCCCCATCAGCTTCTACAATTCCACTAGAGTTGCCTTCTCATTCCTTCCCATGATTGGCCTGAAAGTTTTCTTCCCGGCTAGCAAGACACCCAATTCCTCGGCCAGATGCTCAAAAGCCCTTAGCGCAGACCCACAGCCTTCCTCGCCGCTCTTACCCACAAATAGGAAGTCATCCAGGTAGTGCACCACTCTTGCCCCTGCGCACCTACTTCTAACTGTCCACTCGAGGAATGTGCTGAACAGCTCAAAATAGTGGTACGAGATAGCACAGCCCATTGGCATGCACTTGTCGAAGTAGAGCTTGTCCTGAAATTGGAGCCCCAGCAATCTAAAGCTGTCCGGGTGGACCAGCAACAGCCAGAATGCCGACTCAAGATCTGCCTTTGCCAGCAGCACCCCTCTGCCTGCCTCCATCACCAGGTCGAGTGCCTCGTCGAAGGGGGTATAATCCACCGAACACTGGTCCAGATCGAGCCCTCGATTGGAATTCAGCAGCAGCCGCATGGTCTCAAGCTTAATTGGGGTTGGGGTTATTAACCCCACACGAGGTACCCCCTCCCTTCAACTTTGCCTGCTCCCTCTGCTTGGGGACCTGTTCCTTACTTACGCACCGGGCGGCCGTGTGGACTCCGCCGCATTTGCTGCACGTGTGCCTGAACTTGCAGTTTTCCCCCCACGTGCAGTCCCCTTTCTCAAACTACCAGCAGGTGGTGTCCCTTCCAGATCCACTGCTCCTGGACCAGGCACCACCGCTGCCCCTAAAGGGCCACCTTCCTCCATTGTTACCCTGGTAGGACCTGCCCTGCCAGCTCTGGTATTTCCTCTCCCCTGGTTGCTGCTGCTCCCCCACTGGCAAGACCTTCCGCCCGTTGCTTGCTATCATCTTATGGATGTACCCGGACACATCCTCATCCCAGTTCATGCTTGGAAACATCTGCATCTTCAACCTGAACCCCTTCATTGTACTCCAGCCAGGCGTCACCCCATACTTTTCAGGAGCCTCGTGTATGCGCTGCTGGTATGTGATGAGCGTGTACCTCCCGAAGGCATAGAACCAATGAATGATGTTCCTTTCCTTCCTCACTCTCTTCCTGCTATCCCTCCTGTCCTCCTGTTTCTCGGCCCCCTTTACTATGTCCAGCCCCACCGGCTCTAGCTCGAGCAGAGTGTATAGGTCCATGAAGGCTGTGCTCCAAACTTTTTCCTTGATTTCCAATGGCACGTGCCACACTAAGCCAGCAGTCCTGGTGGTCAATGGCGTGCACCCTTGGCCCCTCCTGACCTCTACCACTGATGAGCCCATGTCTGCTATTCCTACTACCCCCTGGACGCCCCTCTTTCCGAGTACCCATGTTTCCCCAGGAAAGACCACTGGTAGGGGACCAGCTCCCTCCCTTCCTGCTAGCTCTCCCCCACTTAGTTCGGGAGCTGTGCCCCTCCCCTGCGTGGACAAACCATGTGCTGCTGAGGCCCCGCCGTGCTTCGCCGCCCGCAATGGCTCCTTCGCCTCCCCCTATTGCGGGCCTGCTGTTCTCCCCCAGCGCTGCGCTCGTGCCGCCACTCACATTTGCCCCGGCCTGCAACTCATAGTTATCCCGGCAAGCATTCAAATTCACGATCCACCTGCTGTCATGCAAACTTTTCAGCGCTTTCTCTACATGCATCTCCACCATTTTGCGATCCTCTCACCCAATGTGTCCTGGTTTGCCACCGCCGTTAAGGCCCCTAGCGGCGTCTTAGTCCTGGCATTCGCCTGCTGCTTCTGCACATCCATCTCCCCACTAGCTTCCACCACCTTCCACGATGCCTTCCTGTCTCTTTGTGGTCTTTTTGTTGCTGGTGGGTCATTCTCCTCCTCCATGTCTTTCCTTTTTAGAGCTGCGGCCATTCTCTCTGGTGTACCGGAATAACCCTCCCATGTCTCACTTTCTATCTCCTTGGGCTCTTTCCGCCCAATCTCCGCAGGTGCGTCTGGCACATAGTCCTCGCCCTCGGTATCTTCCGACACTACCAATGTCTCTTGCTCTTTCTCCTCCTTTTGCCGTTGACTTCGCTATGAGCCAGTCCACCCCTGTGTCCTTTGTGGCTGCTCTGATTCTTCTCCCAAGGTCTGACATCTCCTCTGGTGTTGCTTTCAGCTCCACTCAGACTAAGCATGCCTCTAACCATTGCTTATTTATTCTTTTCCGTAAAGCACTGCAACGAGGAAGAAGAATTATGCTTGTAAAATTCCTTTGTCTTGTTCCTCATCCAAGATGCCCCTGAATGGTGGGCCTGCTCACCAGCCCACCCCAAGATGGCCACCACACCATTAGTCATAACTGCCGCGTTGGTAGGTCCTTTCCACTATCTGTTGGATATTCTCAGCCACCCCCCTCGTTTCTTCGCCACAATGCTTTGCCTCCTGGCTGCTCCCCCCTCCTGCTTTGCACAGGATTTATTCAGGGGTTTTCCTTTGGTGGGTGGGTGGGCATTCACTGCTACACGCTTGCAGAGCTTGTGGGCCTCTTGCCTCTCTCTCCCCCTGCCCGCTGTGCACCGCTGCCACTGGAGCCTCACCTCGGGGCCGACCAGAGTCCCCTAATGCCGCTGATGACTTTGATGTGCCTGGGTACACATGCAACACCACGCTGCTACACCAACGGGTCGCGCAAAGCAGTTAATGCCATCCGAAGTTTGCCAGCTTATCCACGCAACGCAGGTAGGGCAAAGCTGACTTGCTGCATGGGGAGCGGGTAAACAAATATGCCGCTCCCCCTGTGTAGGGTCTACTTATAGGGACCATATATATGGCCCCACTTCCTGCCTGCACCTAGCTCTTGCGGAGATGGGCGGGGGTGCTTGCGCCCCATGATCCCAGTTATACTTTGGCGCTGCGAACCCCTGAGTGGCTGTGGCATGGGCTTCTCGTGCATGAATCCGAGTGATTTGCACGTGGCTGAAATTACCGCAGGCAAATCGTTCACATGAGAAAGGTGCGAACTACAAAAAGTTTGCACCTTTCTCATGCGAGCACACATACAAACTCACACCCACACACACAACACCCCCATAACACCCCCCCACCCACACCCCAACATAAACAAACCCCACGTACCTTCCTCTTCACGCTGGGTTCCTGCAGGCCAGTTCCCTTTCACTTTCGTGATTGGGAACCAGCGCCACAGGGTCCTTTTCTTCTCTTTTTCTTTTGGAAACGGAAGGCTGCGGGAGTGTCCCCCGCAGCCCCCGCTCACTATGCCATAAAGAATAGGGAGCCCGCAGCCCCCGCTCACTATGCCATAAAGTATAGGGAGCCCGCAGCCCCCGCTCACTATGCCATAAAGTATAGGGAGCCCGCAGCCCCCGCTCACTATGCCATTATGTATAGGGAGCCCGCAGCCCCCGCTCACTATGCCATAAAGTATAGGGAGCCGCAGCCCCCGCTCACTATGCCATAAAGTATAGGGAGCCCGCAGCCCCCGCTCACTATGCCATAAAGAATAGGGAGCCGCAGCCCCCGCTCACTATGCCATAAAGTATAGGGAGCCCGCAGCCCCCGCTCACTATGCCATAAAGTATAGGGAGCCGCAGCCCCCGCTCACTATGCCATAAAGTATAGGGAGCCCGCAGCCCCCGCTCACTATGCCATAAAGTATAGGGAGCCCGCAGCCCCCGCTCACTATGCCATAAAGTATAGGGAGCCCGCAGCCCCCGCTCACTATGCCATAAAGTATAGGGAGCCCGCAGCCCCCGCTCACTATGCCATAAAGTATAGGGAGCCGCAGCCCCCGCTCACTATGCCATAAAGTATAGGGAGCCCGCAGCCCCCGCTCACTATGCCATAAAGTATAGGGAGCCGCAGCCCCCGCTCACTCTGCCATAAAGTATAGGGAGCCCGCAGCCCCCGCTCACTATGCCATTATGTATAGGGAGCCCGCAGCCCCCGCTCACTATGCCATAAAGTATAGGGAGCCCGCAGCCCCCGCTCACTATGCCATAAAGTATAGGGAGCCGCAGCCCCCGCTCACTATGCCATAAAGTATAGGGAGCCCGCAGCCCCCGCTCACTATGCCATAAAGTATAGGGAGCCGCAGCCCCCGCTCACTATGCCATAAAGTATAGGGAGCCCGCAGCCCCCGCTCACTATGCCATAAAGTATAGGGAGCCGCAGCCCCCGCTCACTATGCCATAAAGTATAGGGAGCCCGCAGCCCGCGCTCACTATGCCATAAAGTATAGGGAGCCGCAGCCCCCGCTCACTATGCCATAAAGTATAGGGAGCCCGCAGCCCCCGCTCACTATGCCATTATGTATAGGGAGCCCGCAGCCCCCGCTCACTATGCCATAAAGTATAGGGAGCCCGCAGCCCCCGCTCACTATGCCATAAAGTATAGGGAGCCGCAGCCCCCGCTCACTATGCCATAAAGTATAGGGAGCCCGCAGCCCCCGCTCACTATGCCATAAAGTATAGGGAGCCCGCAGCCCCCGCTCACTATGCCATAAAGTATAGGGAGCCCGCAGCCCCCGCTCACTATGCCATAAAGTATAGGGAGCCCGCAGCCCCCGCTCACTATGCCATAAAGTATAGGGAGCCGCAGCCCCCGCTCACTATGCCATAAAGTATAGGGAGCCCGCAGCCCCCGCTCACTATGCCATTATGTATAGGGAGCCCGCAGTTCCCGCTCACTATGCCATAAAGTATAGGGAGCCCGCAGCCCCCGCTCACTATGCCATAAAGTATAGGGAGCCGCAGCCCCCGCTCACTATGCCATAAAGTATAGGGAGCCCGCAGCCCCCGCTCACTATGCCATAAAGTATAGGGAGCCCGCAGCCCCCGCTCACTATGCCATAAAGTATAGGGAGCCGCAGCCCCCGCTCACTATGCCATAAAGAATAGGGAGCCCGCAGCCCCCGCTCACTATGCCATAAAGTATAGGGAGCCCGCAGCCCCCGCTCACTATGCCATAAAGAATAGGGAGCCCGCAGCCCCCGCTCACTATGCCATAAAGTATAGGGAGCCCGCAGCCCCCGCTCACTATGCCATAAAGTATAGGGAGCCCGCAGCCCCCGCTCACTATGCCATAAAGTATAGGGAGCCCGCAGCCCCCGCTCACTATGCCATAAAGTATAGGGAGCCGCAGCCCCCGCTCACTATGCCATAAAGAATAGGGAGCCCGCAGCCCCCGCTCACTATGCCATAAAGTATAGGGAGCCCGCAGCCCCCGCTCACTATGCCATAAAGAATAGGGAGCCGCAGCCCCCGCTCACTATGCCATAAAGTATAGGGAGCCGCAGCCCCCGCTCACTATGCCATAAAGTATAGGGAGCCCGCAGCCCCCGCTCACTATGCCATAAAGTATAGGGAGCCCGCAGCCCCCGCTCACTATGCCATAAAGAATAGGGAGCCCGCAGCCCCCGCTCACTATGCCATAAAGTATAGGGAGCCCGCAGCCCCCGCTCACTATGCCATAAAGTATAGGGAGCCCGCAGCCCCCGCTCACTATGCCATTATGTATAGGGAGCCCGCAGCCCCCGCTCACTATGCCATAAAGTATAGGGAGCCGCAGCCCCCGCTCACTATGCCATAAAGTATAGGGAGCCCGCAGCCCCCGCTCACTATGCCATAAAGAATAGGGAGCCCGCAGCCCCCGCTCACTATGCCATAAAGTATAGGGAGCCGCAGCCCCCGCTCACTATGCCATAAAGTATAGGGAGCCGCAGCCCCCGCTCACTATGCCATAAAGTATAGGGAGCCCGCAGCCCCCGCTCACTATGCCATAAAGTATAGGGAGCCGCAGCCCCCGCTCACTATGCCATAAAGTATAGGGAGCCCGCAGCCCCCGCTCACTATGCCATTATGTATAGGGAGCCCGCAGCCCCCGCTCACTATGCCATAAAGTATAGGGAGCCCGCAGCCCCCGCTCACTATGCCATAAAGTATAGGGAGCCGCAGCCCCCGCTCACTATGCCATAAAGTATAGGGAGCCGCAGCCCCCGCTCACTATGCCATAAAGTATAGGGAGCCGCAGCCCCCGCTCACTATGCCATAAAGTATAGGGAGCCGCAGCCCCCGCTCACTATGCCATAAAGTATAGGGAGCCCGCAGCCCCCGCTCACTCTGCCATAAAGTATAGGGAGCCCGCAGCCCCCGCTCACTATGCCATAAAGTATAGGGAGCCGCAGCCCCCGCTCACTATGCCATAAAGTATAGGGAGCCGCAGCCCCCGCTCACTATGCCATTAAGTATAGGGAGCACGCAGCCCCCGCTCACTCTGCCATAAAGTATAGGGAGCCCGCAGCCGGGGGGACGCCCCCGTTTTTTTTATATAATGCTACCACCAAAGGTTCGAACCTTTGGTGGTAGCATTTTTGGAACAAAAGGTTAATGCGAACCTTTTGATGCGGGAAAATCGTCCTAAACCTCGTAAATCCTTTTCACGAGGGTGCTCACTCACTGCAGAGCACATTAAAAAAGGATTTCAGTAAAGAAATGAATGTACTAAGAAGTGAGGGGGCAAAAAAGACAGAAACGAGGAGAGTATTGCAAGGTTACAGAGCTAGGAAGGGGAAAGAACCACAGTAGGAGTGACCACTAGGCGGTGAGGAGTAACTAGAAGCAAGTGCCAGGCAGCATGAAGAGAAGAAGGGTTCGGTGGGTCCAAACCACGGCCCACATTTATAAACGGTGCACAGGGACGAAACCAAGAGGCAAGTGGGGAGAGGCGGGGGAAGGGCAGACAGGAGTGAAGAAAGAGTGACATCGCTGATGGGTTTGGACCAGCAGGACCCACCTGCGCTGGCGAAGTGGCTACTAGCTTCTCCCACTGATGGGTTTATCCCCAGACCAGGCGGTGCTCACGTGGCACCCACTTTGTCACTGATGGGCTTTATAGCCACATGCTAAAAGGCACTGCTTGAATCGCTGCTGCTGACTTGGTCTAGTGCCCAGAAATGCATTTCTTTTCTCCACTCACAGGTTCAGCCTTGGCAGAGGCTCCTTGCAGAATATGCTGCCTGGGCAGAAGCATTAAGGCTCTGCTGCAGATTAGGAGATGCTGTGCTAGAAACAGAGAGCTGTCTGGCCAAACAGTCTCTCTGGCACTGCAGAGCAGAAGAGGACATGGAGCTCATGCAAGGAGGAGAAGGGCATCACACAAAGGGGGGAGAGTAGGCACAAGGGGGGGAGAGTAGGCACAAGGGGGGGAGAGCAGGCACAAGGGGGGAGAGCAGGCACAAGGGGGGACAGCAGGCACAAGGGGGGACAGCAGGCACAAGGGGGGGAGAGCAGGCACAAGGGGGGGAGAGCAGGCACAAGGGGGGGAGAGCAGGCACAAGGGGGGGAGCAGGAACAAGGTGGGGGAGCAGGCACAAGGTGGGGACAGCAGGCTCGTGGGGGGGAGAGCAGGCTCAAGGAGGGGAGCAGGAACAAGGTGGGGGAGCAGGCACAAGAAGGAGGGGAGAGCAGGCACAAGGGGGGGAGAGCAGGCACGGGGGGGAGAGCAGGCACAGGGGGGGTGCAGGCACAAGGGGGGGAGCAGGCTCATGGGGGGGGAGAGCAGGCTCATGGGGGGGGAGAGCAGGCTCATGGGGGGGGGAGAGCAGGCTCAAGGAGGGGAGCAGGAACAAGAAGGAGGGGGGAGCAGGCACATGGGGGGAGAGCAGGCACGGGGGGAGAGCAGGCACAGGGGGGTGCAGGCACAAGGGGGGGTGCAGGCACAAGGGGGGGTGCAGGCACAAGGGGGGGTTGTGCAGGCACAAGGGGGGGAGAGCAGGCTCAAGGAGGGGAACAGACATAAGGAGGGGAACAGGCACACGGGGGGGGGGGGGGGGGCGGGCCAAGACGAGTGGGTGTCCGGGAGAATAACACCCAAGAGAAGGATGTGCCTTCTGTGGTGGGCGGGTGGGCGGAGAGAATCCCAAACAGGAGAGGAAAAAAAAAATCACACACAAATCAGAGGGAGAAGAACATACAAACCAGGAGGGGGGCACACAAACCAGGAGGGGGGGGGCACACAAACCAGGAGGGAGGACACACAAACCAGGATAGGGGCGTGGAGGGGGGCACACAAACCAGGAAGGGGGGCACACAAACCAGGAGGGAGGGAGGACACACAAACCAGGATAGGGGCGTGGAGGGGGGCACACAAACCAGGAGGGGGGGCTTGGAGGGGGGACACAAATCAGGAGAGGGGGGAACACACACATGGGCAGGGGAGAACACACAGATGAGCAGGAGGAGAACACACAGATGGGCAGGGGGAGAACACACAGATGGGCAGGGGGAGAACACACAGATGGGCAGGGGGAGAACACACAGATGGGCAGGGGGAGAACACACAGATGAGCAGGGGGAACACACAGATGGGGAGGGGGAACACACAGATGGGGAGGGGGAGAACACACAGATGGGCAGGGGAGAACACACAGATGGGCAGGGGGAGAACACACAGATGGGCAGGGGGAGAACACTCAGTTGGGGAGGAGAACACACAGATGGGGAGGAGGAGAACACACAGATGGGGAGGGGGGAACACACAGATGGGGAGGGGGAGAACACACAGATGGGGAGGGGGAGAACACACAGATGGGGAGGGGGGGAACACACAGATGGGGAGGGGGGAACACACAGATGGGGAGGGGGGAACACACAGATGGGGAGGGGGAGAACACACAGATGGGGAGGGGGAGAACACACAGATGGGGAGGGGGGGAACACACAGATGGGGAGGGGGGGAACACACAGATGGGGAGGGGGGGAACACACAGATGGGGAGGGGGGGAACACACAGATGGGGAGGGGGGAACACACAGATGGGGAGTGGGAGGTTGCATCCAGGTGGTGAGTGACTTTGCACACTGAAGGAGATGATCGCTGTAGAGTTCAGCACAGTAGGGGGAGGTGGGAGCACAACACAGGAGGGGGAGAAGATCTCAGCAGCACACGAGAGAGGAAAGAGCTCAGCACACGAGGGCGGGAGAGCTCAGCACACGAGGGCGGGAGAGCTCAGCACACGAGGGCGGGAGAGCTCAGCACACGAGAGAGGAAAGAGCTCAGCACACGAGGGCGGGAGAGCTCAGCACACGAGGGCGGGAGAGCTCAGCACACGAGGGCGGGAGAGCTCAGCACACGAGAGAGGAAAGAGCTCAGCACACGAGGGCGGAAGAGTCCAGCACGGGAGAGGGGAGAGAGCCCAGCACGGGAGAGAGCCCAGCACGGGAGAGGGGAAAGAGCTCAGCACACGAGAGGGGAAAGAGCTCAGCACGGGAGAGGGGAGAGAGCCCAGCACGGGAGAGGGGAGAGAGCCCAGCACGGGAGAGGGGAGAGAGCCCAGCACGGGAGAGGGGAGAGAGCCCAGCACGGGAGAGGGGAGAGAGCCCAGCACACGAGAGGGGAAAGAGCTCAGCACACGAGAGGGGAGAGAGTCCAGCACGGGAGAGGGGAGAGAGCCCAGCACGGGAGAGAGCCCAGCACGGGAGAGGGGAAAGAGCTCAGCACACGAGAGGGGAAAGAGCTCAGCACGGGAGAGGGGAGAGAGCCCAGCACGGGAGAGGGGAGAGAGCCCAGCACGGGAGAGGGGAGAGAGCCCAGCACGGGAGAGGGGAGAGAGCCCAGCACGGGAGAGGGGAGAGAGCCCAGCACACGAGAGGGGAGAGAGCCCAGCACGGGAGAGGGGAGAGAGCCCAGCACGGGAGAGGGGAGAGAGCCCAGCACGGGAGAGGGGAGAGAGCCCAGCACGGGAGAGGGGAGAGAGCCCAGCACACGAGAGGGGAAAGAGCTCAGCACGGGAGAGGGGAAAGAGCTCAGCACGGGAGAGGGGAAAGAGCTCAGCACGGGAGAGGGGAAAGAGCTCAGCACGGGAGAGGGGAAAGAGCTCAGCACGGGAGAGGGGAGAGAGCCCAGCACGGGAGAGGGGAAAGAGCTCAGCACGGGAGAGGGGAAAGAGCTCAGCACGGGAGAGGGGAGAGAGCCCAGCACGGGAGAGGGGAAAGAGCTCAGCACACGAGAGGGGAAAGAGCTCAGCACACGAGAGGGGAAAGAGCCCAGCACGGGAGAGGGGAGAGAGCCCAGCACGGGAGAGGGGAGAGAGCCCAGCACGGGAGAGGGGAGAGAGCCCAGCACGGGAGAGGGGAGAGAGCCCAGCACACGAGAGGGGAGAGAGCCCAGCACACGAGAGGGGAGAGAGCCCAGCACACGAGAGGGGAGAGAGCCCAGCACACGAGAGGGGAGAGAGCCCAGCACACGAGGGGAAAGAGCTCAGCACGGGAGAGGGGAGAGAGCCCAGCACAGGCGAGAGCCCAGCACGGAAGAGGGGAGAGAGCCCAGCACGGGAGAGGGGAGAGAGCTCAGGAGAGAGCCCAGCACGGGAGAGGGGAAAGAGCTCAGCACACGAGAGGGGAAAGAGCTCAGCACGGGAGAGGGGAGAGAGCCCAGCACGGGAGAGGGGAGAGAGCCCAGCACGGGAGAGGGGAGAGAGCCCAGCACGGGAGAGGGGAGAGAGCCCAGCACGGGAGAGGGGAGAGAGCCCAGCACGGGAGAGGGGAGAGAGCCCAGCACGGGAGAGGGAAGAGAGCCCAGCACGGGAGAGGGGAAGAGAGCCCAGCACGGGAGAGGGGAGAGAGCCCAGCACGGGAGAGGGGAGAGAGCCCAGCACGGGAGAGGGGAGAGAGCCCAGCACGGGAGAGGGGAGAGAGCCCAGCATGGGAGAGGGGAGAGAGCCCAGCATGGGAGAGGGGAGAGAGCCCAGCACGGGAGAGGGGAGAGAGCCCAGCACAGGAGGGGAGAGAGTCCAGCACAGGAGGGGGGGTAAAGCGCAGCACAGGAGGGGAGAGCGCAGGACAGGAGGTGGAGAATCTTACAAACATAGGTGGGGGAACTCACACAGCAGTGGAGGAGGTTTGGTGAGAGATCAGAAACCCGGTTCACACATATGTGCCGAGTTCACACCTCAAGGGCAGAGAGAACAAACAGTGCATTAGGAAACACATACACAGGCGTAGAAATGGGATCCCACACACTCCTACAGTATGTGGCAGGATCACCACATAGGTGGCGGGCAATCACACAGAGTATGACAAGATTCCCTGCTGTGTGTGGTGTGAGGGCAGCATGAAGCAAGACACAGATAACAGAATCAAAGTTCAAACCAAGTGTATTTATTAACTGGAATGTCAGGATGGTAGAAGGCCTAACGTGCCCTAAGCTAAGGTGGGATTTCCCTACCTGAACGAAACTAAGGAGAGTGAGTCAAAGAGTTCAACTTAAAAGTCTGTCTCTGTCCAGAACCTATACTTGCCCTCACAACTAAGCTATACAATGTGTAAGCATAGCAGTAACACATGAAAGTGTTCCAAAATAAAGTTGTAAGCTTCTTCCAACTCTAAACTTACTTTCCAGCTCCCCTTCCCCCAAATTCAAAGCACTTCCAGAAAGGCCTCAGGGCTCATTTTCCCAAAGGGGCCTTGGGGTTCTCTTCCCCGAGGCTACAGCACAGCTCCAAAGGGCCCCTGGGGTTCCCTACCGCGAGGCAGCAACACAATTCCACAGTTACTTTATGCCCATTAGGACTTTCAACCGATTTTTATGCATTTATCGTTTGTCAAACAGCCACTTTTTCAACACTATGTTGCCATTCAACCTGATGCCCAGTAGGACCTTCAACTACATCCATGCATCCATTTCCTGCCGTTTAGACACGTCTCCAACCTACTGGCTCTCTTACCATATTATAGCTTAAACTGACTGCCAGTCATGACTAGCTTGGTCCTACACCATCTGTATTTGAAATATCCATAAAGACACCCTCACTTGTCTATCGTGTTTATCATTGTTGTACTTCTAATTAATATAACAATGAACCCAATTGTGAAGCTTTGCAATTTTGAGCACTTCAAAACGAGAGCACCCATAACTGAGTGCCTCTTATTTTATTATTTTTTTCAGACCGTATGGAATCTACTCATGATATATAGAGTGAAGTGAACTAACAATATTTACCATACTGACTCGACCGGATGTGTAAGTACCATGCTCGATGCATTAACTCAATTATACCTAGTGTTACCCACAAGTTCTACAGCACAAGACTCAATGCGCATGTTAACCTAAACCTCCCTTTTCCTCTTCCTCTCAGACACCTCTTGCTATTACATCTTATGCTCCTCCTGAAGAACCACCGCGACCGTGTGGCGGGCAAACACGTGTTGAGGAACTGATACTTTTTACACCTCCTAGTTGAGGAACGTGTTTTCTACACCACCAGATCTCAAGGGAATATTTCAATTGAAGAATTAATTGTATTTGCAACCTAAAATTGGAACCATAAAATCATCAACAGAAAAAACCTTTTCTTCTTAAACTCAAAAGAATAGTGATTTGAACTAAAGACCTACAACTAACAAGGATCTATTTAGCCTATAACAAGACCTAGTGAATCCAACTAAGGACTTCCCAACCCACAAGGATTTCTCAAACCTAAAAGACCTAGTGAATCGAACTAAAGACTTAAAACCAACAAGGATCTATTTCAACCTACAACAAGACCTAGTGAATTGAACTAAGGACTTCCCGACCCACAAGGACTTCCCGACCCACAAGGACTTCCCGACCCACAAGGATCAAACCTTAGGGAAAGCAACTAAGGATTCCACATTGACAAATGTACCTCAACTTTGACGTTTTCAAAAAAATCTTTTTTCTTGATTTATATATGTTAATTTCTGCTAATTTCAAAATTAAAACCAACTATATTTTGAGATCGATCATTTGAGTAATTATTTCAATCTTGAGAAACGCAATAGGAGGGCCTGTTCTCTTAAAGTTTGTCCAAGCCCAGGTCCGCCTCTGTGGCATCCCTCTACCACCACCATCTCACACTTCCCTAACATTCTCCACTTACAGCGCCAACACTGTTTCTAAGGCTGATCCTTCCTTTTTCACAGTTCCAAAGGGACCCTGGGGTTCCCTACCACGAGGCAGCAACACAGCTCCAAATGTTCAGAATAGGGGTTAAAGTTTTAGTGAATAAATCTACATTCTTTTAGAAGTTCGACTACAGAGAATATCAGAAGAGTTTCATGGCGGGAAATGTTCAGAGATCAGCCCTTCTGCGCACCCACATACTTTCTGAATAGAGTCGATCTCAAAATCCAGGTTCCTTCACACTCCATTAGCAGGTGCCTGAGGGTGCCTCAGGGTTCCTTCATACTCCATTAGCAGGTGCCGCAGGGTTCCCTCACACTCCATTAGCAGGTGCCGCAGGGTTCCCTCACACTCCATTAGCAGGTGCCGCAGGGTTCCCTCACACTCCATTAGAAGGTGCCTCAGGGTTCCTTCACACTCCATTAGCAGGTGCCTCAGGGTTCCCTCACACTCCATTAGCAGGCGCCTCAGGGTTCCTTCACATTCCATTAGCAGGTGCCTCAGGGTTCCTCCACATTCCATTAGCAGGTGCCTCAGGGTTCCCTCACACTCCATTAGCGGGTGCCTCAGGGTTCCCTCACACTCCATTAGCGGGTGCCTCAGGGTTCCCTCACACTCCATTAGAAGGTGCCTCAGGGTTCCCTCACACTCCATTAGCAGGTGCCTCAGGGTTCCCTCACACTCCATTAGCAGGTGCCTCAGGGTTCCTTCACACTCCATTAGCAGGTGCCTCAGGGTTCCCTCACATTCCATTAGCAGGTGCCTCAGGGTTCCCTCACACTCCATTAGCAGGTGCCTGAGGGTTCCTTCACACTCCATAGCAGGTGCCTCAGGGTTCCCTCACTCCATAGCAGGTGCCTCAGGGTCCCCTCACACTCCATTAGCAGGTGCCGCAGGGTTCCCTCACACTCCATTAGCAGGTGCCGCAGGGTTCCCTCACACTCCATTAGCAGGTGCCTCAGGGTTCCTTCACACTCCATTAGCAGGTGCCTCAGGGTTCCTTCACACTCCATTAGCAGGTACCTCAGGGTTCCTTCACACTCCATTAGCAGGTGCCTCAGGGTTCCCTCACACTCCATTAGCAGGTGCCTCAGGGTTCCTTCACACTGCATTAGCAGGTGCCTCAGGGATCCCTCACATTCCATTAGCAGGTGCCTCAGGGTTCCTTCACACTGCATTAGCAGGTGCCTCAGGGTTCCCTCACACTCCATTAGCAGGTGCCTCAGGGTTCCTTCACACTGCATTAGCAGGTGCCTCAGGGTTCCCTCACATTCCATAAGCAGGTGCCTCAGGGTTCCTTCACACTGCATTAGCAGGTGCCTCAGGGTTCCCTCACACTCCATTAGAAGGTGCCTCAGGGTTCCTTCACACTCCATTAGCAGGTGCCTCAGGGTTCCCTTACACTCCATTAGCGGGTGCCTCAGGGTTCCTCCACATTCCATTAGCAGGTGCCTCAGGGTTCCTTCACACTCCATTAGCAGGTGCCTCAGGGTTCCTCCACACTCCCTTAGCGGGTGCCTCAGGGTTCCCTCACATTCCATTAGCGGGTGCCTCAGGGTTCCTTCACATTCCTTTAGCGGGTGCCTCAGAGTTCCCCCATATTCCATTAGCAGGTGCCTCAGGGTTCCCTCACATTCCATTAGAGGGTGCCTCAGGGTTCCTTAACATTCCATTAGCGGGTGCCTCAGGGTTCCTTCACATTTCCTTAGCGGGTGCCTCAGGGTTCCCTCACATTCCATTAGCAGGTGCCTCAGGGTTCCTTCACATTCCATTAGCAGGTGTCTCAGGGTTCCTTCACATTCCATTAGCAGGTGCCTCAGGGTTCCTTCACATTCCATTAGCAGGTGCCTCAGGGTTCCTTCACATTCCATTAGCAGGTGCCTCAGGGTTCCGTAACATTCCATTAGCAGGTGCATCAGGGTTCCTCCACACTCCATTAGCAGGTGCCTCAGGGTTCCTCCACATTCCATTAGCAGGTGCCTCAGGGTTCCTTCACATTCCATTAGCAGGTGCCTCAAGGTTCCTCCACACTCCATTAGCAGGTGCCTCAGGGTTCCTTCACACTCCATTAGCAGGTGCCTTCACATTCCATTAGCAGGTGCCTCAGGGTTACTTCACATTCCATTAGCAGGTGCCTCAGGGTTCCTCCACACTCCATTAGCAGGTGCCTCAGGGTTCCTCCACACTCCATTAGCAGGTGCCTCAGGGTTCCTCCACATTCCATTAGCAGGTGTCTCAGGGTTCCTTCACATTCCATTAGCAGGTGCCTCAGGGTTCCTTCACATTCCATTAGCAGGTGCCTCAGGGTTCCTTCACATTCCATTAGCAGGTGCCTCAGGGTTCCTCCACACTCCATTAGCAGGTGCCTCAGGGTTCCTCCACATTCCATTAGCAGGTGCCTCAGGGTTCCTTCACATTCCATTAGCAGGTGCCTCAGGGTTCCTCCACACTCCATTAGCAGGTGCCTCAGGGTTCTTTCACATTCCATTAGCAGGTGCCTCAGGGTTCCTCCACACTCCATTAGCAGGTGCCTCAGGGTTCCTTCACACTCCATTAGCAGGTGCCTTCACATTCCATTAGCAGGTGCCTCAGGGTTCCTTCACATTCCATTAGCAGGTGCCTCAGGGTTCCTTCACACTCCATTAGCAGGTGCCTCAGGGTTCCTCCACATTCCATTAGCAGGTGCCTCAGGGTTCCTTCACATTCCATTAGCAGGTGCCTCAGGGTCCCTCCACAATCCATTAGCAGGTGCCTCAGGGTTCCTTCACATTCCATTAGCAGGTGCCTCAGGGTTCCTCCACATTCCATTAGCAGGTGCCTCAGGGTTCCTTCACATACCATTAGCAGGTGCCTCAGGGTTCCTCCACACTCCATTAGCAGGTGCCTCAGGGTTCCTTCACATTCCATTAGCAGGTGCCTCATGGTTCCTCCACACTCCATTAGCAGGTGCCTCAGGGTTCCTTCACACTCCATTAGCAGGTGCCTTCACATTCCATTAGCAGGTGCCTCAGGGTTCCTTCACATTCCATTAGCAGGTGCCTCAGGGTTCCTCCACACTCCATTAGCAGGTGCCTCAGGGTTCCTCCACATTCCATTAGCAGGTGCCTCAGGGTTCCTTCACATTCCATTAGCAGGTGCCTCCGGGTTCCTCCACAATCCATTAGCAGGTGCCTCAGGGTTCCTTCACATTCCATTAGCAGGTGCCTCAGGGTTCCTCCACACTCCATTAGCAGGTGCCTCAGGGTTCCTCCACATTCCATTAGCAGGTGCCTCAGGGTTCCTTCACATTCCATTAGCAGGTGCCTCAGGGTTCCTTCACATTCCATTAGCAGGTGCCTCAGGGTTCCTCCACACTCAATTAGCAGGTGCCTCAGGGTTCCTCCACATTCCATTAGCAGGTGCCTCAGGGTTCCTCCACACTCCATTAGCAGGTGCCTTCACATTCCATTAGCAGGTGCCTCAGGGTTCCTTCACATTCCATTAGCAGGTGCCTCAGGGTTCCTTCACATTCCATTAGCAGGTGCCTCAGGGTTCCTCCACACTCCATTAGCAGGTGCCTCAGGGTTCCTTCACATTCCATTAGCAGGTGCCTCAGGGTTCCTCCACACTCCATTAGCAGGTGCCTCGGGGTTCCTTCACACTCCATTAGCAGGTGCCTTCACACTCCATTAGCAGGTGCCTCAGGGTTCCTTCACACTCCATTAGCAGGTGCCTCAGGGTTCCCTCACATTCCATTAGCAGGTGCCTCAGGGTTCCTTCACATTTCCTTAGCGGGTGCCTCAGGGTTCCCTCACACTCCATTAGCAGGTGCCTCAGGGTTCCTCCACACTCCATTAGTGGGTGCCTCAGGGTTCCTCCACACTCCATTAGCAGGTGCCTCGGGGTTCCTTCACACTCCATTAGCAGGTGCCTCAGGGTTCCCTCACATTCCATTAGCAGGTGCCTCAGGGTTCCCTCACATTCCATTAGCAGGTGCCTCAGGGTTCCCTCACACTCCATTAGCAGGTGCCTCAGGGTTCCCTCACATTCCATTAGCAGGTGCCTCAGGGTTCCCTCACACTCCATTAGCAGGTGCCTCAGGGTCGGATTTGAAGGGATTGGTCGGATTTGAAGGGATTGGTCGGATTTGAAGGGATTGTGTATGTTTTACACAGTTTAAAGGTATTCTTCCTCCTGCTTTCGCTTTACAAGCTCTTCCCCGACAGGTAGTAGATTCAGTCTTGTCCTTAAGAAGTTGTTTCTCACCTGACCATCTGAAAATGTTATCAAGGGTTTAGCTAGAAACCCCAATTTTTTATCCACACATTGGAAAGCCTTAGAAAGGATCGCATTTCTAACCTTTGCGATTGTTTTAATCAATCTCCTTTCTCTCCGACAGTTTTTACTTTCTGGGGATTATTAATCAATGTCCCAAGATTTAGGTCATATTTTAACAAAAGATCCTCGACTGGGTGGCACGTTCTATTCCCATGTAGGGGTGGCACTGCACGTTCTCACGAAGGCTGCCACTTGATAAGGAATGTGGAAGTATCACGATACTCGGGTCTGCGTTTGCTGGGGATGGTTAAGAAACCACTGTCAGAACTGGTCTAACTATTACAACTCTGCTGGATTCATGGGGATCAGGGGATCAGGGGATCCAGGTCCCCGACACCCCAGAGCAGTACTCTCCAGTCAGTACTACTTGCCTGCTGAAGGGTCTACCTAATCCCTTACAGCATTCAATCAGAAGACAGGATAAGTGCTGAAAACATTGATGCACTCAAGACGAACATGGGCAGGTATCCAGAAGAGACTAATCTCATGTCCCAATGTAAGGTGCCCCAATGTAAGGTGCAGTCCATAAACGATAGGAAACAGCACATATCACGACAGGAGGCAGGTATCCGGAAGAGACTAATCTCATGTCCCAATGTAAGGTGCAGTCCATAAACGATAGGAAACAGCACATATCACGACAGGAGGCAGGTATCCAGAAGAGGCGAATCACATGTCCCAATGTAAGGTGCAGTCCATAAACGATAGGAAACAGCACATATCACGACAGGAGGCAGGTATCCAGAAGAGGCGAATCACATGTCCCAATGTAAGGTGCAGTCCATAAACGATAGGAAACAGCACATATCACGACAGGAGGCAGGTATCCAGAAGAGACGAATCTCATGTCCCAATGTAAGGTGCAGTCCATAAACGATAGGAAACAGCACATATCACGACAGGAGGCAGGTATCCAGAAGAGGCGAATCATATGTCACATATCACGACAGGAGGCAGGTATCCCGAAGAGACTAATCTCATGTCCCAATGTAAGGTGCAGTCCATAAACGATAGGAAACAGCACATATCACGACAGGAGGCAGGTATCCAGAAGAGACTAATCTCATGTCCCAATGTAAGGTGCAGTCCATAAACGATAGGAAACAGCACATATCACGACAGGAGGCAGGTATCCCGAAGAGACTAATCTCATGTCCCAATGTAAGGTGCAGTCCATAAACGATAGGAAACAGCACATATCACGACAGGAGGCAGGTATCCAGAAGAGACTAATCTCATGTCCCAATGTAAGGTGCAGTCCATAAACGATAGGAAACAGCACATATCACGACAGGAAGCAGGTATCCGGAAGAGACTAATCTCATGTCCCAATGTAAGGTGCTGTCCATAAACGATAGGAAACAGCACATATCACGACAGGAGGCAGGTATCCAGAAGAGGCGAATCACATGTCCCAATGTAAGGTGCTGTCCATAAACGATAGGAAACAGCACATATCACGACAGGAGGCAGGTATCCAGAAGAGGCTAATCTCATGTCCCAATGTAAGGTGCTGTCCATAAACGATAGGAAACAGTACATATCACGACAGGAGGCAGGTATCTAGGAAACAAATGTAAGGTGCAGTCCATAAATGATAGGAAACAGTACATATCACGACAGGAGGCAGGTATCCAGAAGAGACGAATCTCATGTCCCAATGTAGGATGCAGTCCATAAATGATAGGAAACAGTGCATATCACGACAGGAGGCAGGTATCCAGAAGAGACGAATCTCATGTCCCAATGTAGGATGCAGTCCATAAATGATAGGAAACAGTACATATCACGACAGGAGGCAGGTATCCAGAAGAGACTAATCGCATGTGACATGTAAGATGCAGTCCATAAATGATAGGAAACAGTACATATCACAACATGGGGCACAGATTACATGCACACACGCCCCTCTATTCTGCATTCCCAGGGAATATTATGAAGTGGGTCAGGGTCTGGATCCAGTCAAGGGGGAGCACAGAGCCCCTTCAACCTAGGGTCAGCAGCCTACCCTGGTGTATTGCCAGAGCTGGTCCCACCCCAGAGGTGGAGGCTAGGCAGCCTACCCGGGCATATTGCCAGAGCTGGTCCCACCGCAGAGGTGGGGGGTGGGCAGCCTACCCAAGCGTATTGCCAGAGCTGATCCCACCCCAGAGGTGGGGTGAGGGAGTTGGCGAGGCCCCAATGCCTGAGTGTGCATTGTGTGTCAATATTTTCCAGCGTGCCAACTAGACTTTTTTCTAGCCAAGGTTCTTTTTAGTTAATTTCAGAACTTATCCAGAAACCACTGGATCAACAGCAGACAACGCCAAATGGAAGGACGATGACAGCTGGCACGTCTCACTCCACCGATCCGCGACCATGTATCCTTCTCAAGATGGGAAGAGAGCCAGAAATGCAGGAGTGCATCAGCAAATGGGACGGAGACCGTGCCAATCACATAACCTGGGCAATTGTCCATATTTGTACCAACATGTTTGCTCATTCCAATCGCCACGCTTGCTACCCCACCAAGGAAAAAGCTGTAGAATGAGTCACTCTTTCTTTGTAGGCATAAAAGGCAGCCGATGTCATGATCTCTGCTTCCAAAAGATCAGGACTTGCCCGACTCCCTTGGAAGCAGACCCATAACCCCGGTTCCGAGTGCCAGCCAGTCCCAATTGGGACCTTTTGGACCCTGTCCTGGCGCCAGTGGCACCAGGCTCATAAAGATGCCCAGTCCCAGCGCTGGAAGTGCCGGGCTCATAATGCTTGGGTGGACTTACCTGCAGCAGACCATGCTGCTTACTTACCTGCCAGTTGAACCCCTGATCCTCTTCTGTTTGGGACTACTTTTCCTGTTGGGTGGGGCAGGAGCCACTCCCTAGCTTCAGAACACTGGAACTCTTCCGGAAAGCAGGAACTCTTTTCTTACCTTGGCGTGGCTGCGGAAGGAGACTCCTAAGCACTACAGGAGGCTATTTAAACCACACCCGATGGATGAATCTTGCTTTGTGTTATTCTGCATTCTCTGCAGCAGAACGCTCATTGTGTCTTCTGCTTCTGATCCTGGGCCTAAGGGAACAAAGGCTTACCATCCTGGAATCCAGTCTTCAGCAGCACCTGTAAAGACAAAGAAAAAACAGGTTAGCACTACGGTCTTCAGTGGCAGCGCATCTCTTACCTGGTCCATCGGCTGTCACCAACGCCTCGCGCTGCATTCCGGCATCTGAAAGACAAAAGAAGGTGCGTTTAAAGACATTGGGCAACTTTATAACTCACGTGCCATTACTCCTTCCCACGTCGAATCCAGTGGGTATTCCAGCACCCTTCAGCTTCTCTAAAGCTCCGAACTTGTACCTGCAAGATAAAAGGGACAGTTAGTGCTCATCGTGAAGCAGGCTACAAGCGCTTACTTACGTGCTTACAGGCGCTTCTATTCCTCACGTGGATTCGATCCTCAACTCTCATCAACCCGCCATCCGCCATCGCCGGAACCCTGCAAAACAAGAGATATCATTACAAAAGACTTTTAAGACATGTGAAGTGCCCAGAACTTACCGTTCGTGCAGTTAACGACAGACAGCAGTCCTCTGAGGTCAAGAGGCCTGCACCCTTATCCAGTGAAGAAACTGGTTACGGCACCCTGCCCCGAGGCAGATGGAGAGCTCGGCGTTAACTTACCTAAGGTGAGGGCGTTAACCTTTGGGGTTCGACAGGAGAAGAGAAAGGGAAGAGGAGAGAGGCACCCAACAACCCCAGTTCATAAATCCCATATTTTCTATCTGCAGACATCTTACTCTTCGAGTCAGACATACAGTGCACAGAGGTCCAGCCCAAAGAGCCAACCGTGTGTTACACATCACCTTTGAAGATACGGCATTCACCCAGTCAAGACCGGCGCCTCTGCGGGAATCAGGTGAGCGTTACAGAACACAAAGCCTACAGCAAAACTCCCACCCAGGCGCTATGGAAACCTCGGATACCGACCAGCTAGCCCAGTTACTTGGGGAACTAAGAGCAGAAGTGCATGCAGCCCGTCAGGAAACGAATGCTCTAAGAAGGGAACTGATTATTTCCAAGGAGCGAACAGACGATCTCGCTAGACAATTGCTACAGTCACAAGCCGGACAAACTCCGTTACCCGCATCAGGGGCAAATCTTCCTTCAACATCCTCTACGAACCCAGTGCAGATCAACCTACCTGGGAATGTACCTCTGGCTCCGCCCGAACGATTTTCTGGTGACCCAAAGAGGTTTGCAGTATTTATTAATCAGTGCCGGTTGCACTTCTTATGCCGGCCAGCAGCCTTTCCAACTGATCAAGCTAAGGTAGCTTTCGTGCTTTCGTACCTTAGTGGCAATGCGGCAGACTGGTCGATCCCTCTAGTTAATCAAGATGATCCGGTTCTCCATGATTTTCAAGCTTTTCAGCTCAGTATGGAAAAACTGTTTGCAAGACATTCACAGGGGCAGGCCTTGGACAATGAGCTCCTTTCATTGCGACAGGGTAATCAAGACCTTTTGGCTTATATTGCGTCTTTCAACAGACTGATAGTGGAAACTCGATGGCCTGAGGACAAAAGGATTACGCTGTTTTATAGAGGTCTACGTGGAGAGCTCAAAGATGTGTTAGCCCAAGTAGTGAATCCCCCGCAAGACTGTTCAGACTATATTGACTTAGTCGTTCAAATTGGCCACAGACTGCAGAACAGGAAGGCCGATCGTTCCAAGTTTGATGCTCGAGTATTTTCCAAACCACCAACTCCTACCAAAGGAGTAGACCCCGGGGAACCCATGCAAATAGGGGGCCTGAAAGGATCACTAACACAAAAGGAGCGGGAAAGGAGAAAACAGCTGCAATTATGCCTCTATTGCGGAAACTCGGGGCACTTTCTTCGAGACTGTCCGGTGAAACCAGCCAAGAAGGCAGTAGGAGCTGCAGTTACCAGGGTCACAAACTCTGAGCAGGGAAACGACCTCGCCCGACAAGAATAGAGGTCCTCTTGCCGAGCGTTAAAACCAGTTCAGTGACCTCGCATTTCGTGATACCTATGGTCCTCATTAGCCCTGAACATCCGGATCGATTACATGCGATTGAAGCTTACGTCGACAGCGGTGCCATCGGCAATTATGTGGATCATGAAATGGTTTTGAGGATGAATCTGACTCTTTGTCCAAAGGCTGTAAAGGACGTCATTACTACGGTGGATGGTACGGAGATAGCCTCCGGACCAGTAACGCATACCACCCAAGAAGTGACGCTAGTAAGTCAAGATGGACACCATGAGAAGATCGTGTTCGATGTGATCAAGGCCCCTCAGTTCCAGATTATTCTAGGAATTCCTTGGTTAGAGAAGCACAATCCTCAGATCGATTGGCGAGCAAGAACGGTTCAGTTTCCAGAATGTGTCTCTACTTGTCACCCTCGACCTGGTGTTGCACTGGCAGCAATTTCCTCAGAGGCTCCCCAGTTACCTCCTGAATACCTAGAATTCCAAGATGTTTTCCGGAAGGATCAGGCTAACTCTCTACCTCCTCATAGGTCTTATGACTGCCAGATAGACCTGATACCTGGATCTACTCCTCCTTGTAGTAGAATGTATGCCCTCACCGAGCCTGAGAATCTTCACCTCCGACAATACCTGGATCAATACCTAGCGAATGGGTTTATTCGTCCTTCCAAGTCCCCTGCTTCCTCAGCTTTGTTCTTCGTTCCAAAAAAAGAAGGGGACCTTAGAACATGTATAGATTATCGCGCCCTGAACCAGATAACCGTTAAGAATAGATATCCGTTACCTTTGATCCCTGAACTCCTGGACCAAGTCAGAAAAGCATGCATATATACAAAGCTGGATCTTAGAGGAGCCTACCACTTGGTACGAGTAAAAGAGGGCGATGAATGGAAGACGGCCTTCCGCACCAAGTATGGGCTATTTGAATATCAGGTCATGCCCTTCGGACTTTGCAATGCCCCGGCCGCCTTTCAATATTTTATGAACGATGTCCTCAGAGAGCTCATAGATGTGTGTGTTGTTGTTTACATTGACGACATCCTCGTTTATTCTTCATCGGAAACATGTGAAAATAGTCCGAGAGATTGCGTCAACACAAACTTTTCGCTAAGTTGGAAAAATGTGTTTTCAACGTGACTGAAGTTGAATTCTTGGGATTCATATTATCACCTAGCGGAGTGCGTATGGATTCAAAGAAGGTCGATGCAATTCTGAAATGGCCATCGCCATCCTCCGTAAAAGGTGTTCAAAGCATGTTAGGCTTCGCTAACTTTTACAGCAGGTTTATCCTCGAATTCTCTCGAATAGTCCAGCCCATCACCGCCTTGTTAAAGAAAAACAAACGTTTTGAATGGTCTACCGAGGCGGAACAAGCTTTCCAGAATTTGAAGACTAGATTTATCTCTGCACCGATTTTAAAACATCCTCGCCCATAACTCCCCTACATCGTTGAAACTGATGCTTCGAGCCTTGCCATGGGGGCAGTTCTATCACAAAAGGACCCAGTAACCAATCAGTTGCATCCCGTGGCATTTTGGTCCCGCAAATTCTCGCCTCCTGAAATCAATTACACTATTACTGATAAGGAACTTCTAGCTATCAAGTCCGCCTTTAAGGCTTGGCGGCATTATCTTCTGGGGGCCCGACACACCGTTACTGTGATTACAGATCACCGAAACCTGCAATATTTGAAAACCGCAAAAGCTCAATCCTCTAGGCAACTCCGTTGGGCACTATTCTTTGCCGAGTTTGACTTCATAATTACCTATCGACCTGGTACAAAAAACGGTAAAGCTGATGCCCTTTCTCGGATGGGAGTGGAAGAACATTTGATCAATCCTAAACCTGTACCTATCATTCCCGAACAAAGAATTCTAGGTGTAATCGCCACACAATGCATAGAGGAAGTTAAGGATAAAGCCAGGCTACTGGTAACTCCAGCAGACATACAGAATTGGCATCTGCAGGGAAAGGACTTTACGGTGAAGGACAACCTATTATATTTCCAAGAACGGTTATACCTGCCCAGCACAGATTTACAGAAAAAGGTAATCTCTTGTTATCACGATTCTTTAATGGAAGGACATCCCGGTATGACCAAGACCTCGGAAAAGATCAAGCGCTACTTCTGGTGGCCGTCTTGGAAAAAAGATATCAGAGACTTTATAATGTCCTGTGGAGTATGCGCCCAAAACAAGAGTCAAAAGGAAAAACCAGCCGGCCTCTTACGCCCTATTGACATCCCGCCTCGCCCTTGGCATACGCTTTCTATGGACTTCATCACCGATCTACCTCCATGCTCCGGATACAATATGATCCTAGTAATCGTGGACCTATTCTCCAAGATGGCGCATTTCATTCCACTCAAAGGCTTACCAACAGCAGCAACTCTGGCCCGAGAATTTCTCGAAAACATCGTCCGACTGCACGGTTTTCCTTCAGTTCTAATTTTGGATCGAGGTAGTCAATTTATTTCTCATTTTTGGCGAAGTTGCTGTCGGTCGGCTCAAATTGATGTGAGACTTTCGACCAGCCACCACCCTCAAACCGACGGACAAACCGAGAGGACCAATCAAACTCTGGAACAGTATTTGCGCTGCATGCTACAACAAACTGAAAAAACTTGGAAAGATATCCTTTGGATAGCCGAATATGCCTACAATAACTCTGTCCACTCGGGAACTGGGAAGACCCCGTTTTTTCTTTTATACGGTAGTCACCCTCGAACCTCGGAGTTGGATCCACTCCAAGATCTTGGAACACCAGCAGTAGACCACCTGCATTCTACAGTCACCCAAGCCTTTAAGGAAGCCGTTTATCACCTTCAAAGGGCTAAAGAACAATACAAGAAAGGAGCAGACCAACATCGGAAGGAAGCCCCCCAATATCAAGTAGGAGACCAAGTCTGGTTATCCACCAAATATCTACCTCTAAAAGGACCACGCACATTCAACCCAAGATACCTTGGTCCCTATTCCATCACAACCATAGTAAATCCAGTAGCGGTCAAGTTGGACTTGCCCCCTCACATGAAGATACATCCGGTCTTCCACGTCTCTCTATTAAAACCTGTGCAACCTCAAACCCGACTAACTACATCTCCAAAACCTATTCTAGTTGATGGATAACTCGAGTTTGAAGTCAAAAGCATCCTGGATTCCAAGATCTCCAAATCTAAACTATTTTACCTGATTGACTGGAAAGGCTACGGTCCCCAAGAAAGATCCGGGGAACCTGCAGAATATGTCCACGCGCCTCGTCTAATCAAAAGATTTCATCGAACATTTCCTAACAAGCCCAAACCCCCGGAGAAGCCCGGTTTGGGAGGGGCCTTGAGGGGGGGTGCTGTCATGATCTCTGCTTCCAAAAGATCAGGACTTGCCCGACTCCCTTGGAAGCAGACCCATAACCCCGGTTCCGAGTGCCAGCCAGTCCCAATTGGGACCTTTTGGACCCTGTCCTGGCGCCAGTGGCACCAGGCTCATAAAGATGCCCAGTCCCAGCGCTGGAAGCGCCGGGCTCATAATGCTTGGGTGGACTTACCTGCAGGAGACCATGCTGCTTACTTACCTGCCAGTTGAACCCCTGATCCTCTTCTGTTTGGGACTACTTTTCCTGTTGGGTGGGGCAGGAGCCACTCCCTAGGTTCAGAACACTGGAACTCTTCTGGAAAGCAGGAACTCTTTTCTTACCTAGGCGTGGCTGTGGAAGGAGACACCTAAGCACTATAGGAGGCTATTTAAACCACACCCGATGGATGAATCTTGCTTTGTGTTATTCTGCATTCTCTGCAGCAGAACGCTCATCGTGTCTTCTGCTTCTGATCCTGGGCCTAAGGGAACAAAGGCTTACCATCCTGGAATCCAGTCTTCAGCAGCACCTGTAAAGACAAAGAAAGAATAGGTTAGCACTACGGTCTTCAGTGGCAGCGCATCTCTTACCTGGTCCATCGGCTGTCACCAATGCCTCGCGCTGCATTCCGGCATCTGAAAGACAAAAGCTTACCAGCTCTTCGCACGCTCCGGAGGCCTTCGGCGCTGCATCCCGCATCTGAAAGACAAAAGAAGGTGCGTTTAAAGACATTGGGCAACTTTATTACTCACGTGCCATTACTCCTTCCCACGCCGAATCCAGTGGGTATTCCAGCACCCTTCAGCTTCTCTAAAGCTCCGAACTTGTACCTGCAAGATAAAAGGGACAGTTAGTGCGCATCGTGAAGCAGGCTACAAGCGCCTACTTACGTGCTTCCAAGCGCTTCTATTCCTCACGCGGGTTCGATCCTCAACTCTCATCAGCCCGCCATCCGCCATCGCCAGAACCCTGCAAAACAAGAGATATCATTACAAAAGACTTTTAAGACATTTGAAGTGCCCAGAACTTACCGTTCGTGCAGTTAACGACGGACAGCAGTCCTCTGAGGTCAAGAGGCCTGCACCCTTATCCAGTGAAGAAACTGGTTACGGCACCCTGCCCCGAGGCAGATGGAGAGCTCGGCGATCACTTACCTAAGGTGAGGGCGTTAACCTTTGGGGTTCTACAGGAGAAGAGAAAGGGAAGAGGAGAGAGGCACCCAACAACCCCAGTTCATAAATCCCATATTTTCTATCTGCAGACATCTTACTCTTCAAGTCAGACATACAGTGCACAGAGGTCCAGCCCAAAGAGCCAACCGTGTGTTACACATCACCTTTGAAGATACGGCATTCACCCAGTCAAGACCGGCGCCTCTGCGGGAATCAGGCGAGCGTTAAAGCCGATTTATTTTCACAACATTCTTTATAACTACCAAATTCAAAACACTGCAAACCAAACTTTGTGAAAATAGTTCTGAAGATGCTGCGACCAGATGACTGCGCCGTGTCCAAACCTTACTTCCCACTTTCCCAACCAAGTCCACTGTAGGTCAAAGCTCCCCCAACCATTTTTGTCTGAGCCCGTCTGCCCTTGCAGGTGTTCCTGGGCTGTGGAGTGCCGTTTTGTCGGGGGAAACCGAGCCCTCATCAATACCTCCAGCACCCCTGTCGCTTAGGCCCCCAAAGGGCGCTGGTCGCGAGTAGAGCAAAAATCCTTCCTGCTTTTCCACGGCTCGTTAGTAGTCTGTATCTTACCACTGGTCGCAAAAAACACAGACACGCCAAAGGTGGATCCACGCCCACCGTGACTCCAGCCTTTCCTTCTTCTTAACTCAAACAGTTTGTGCTAAATTCCAAAAGAATAGATCCATGCCTGCTGATGACAAATGCACTCCGTCCTTCCCAGAGTATTCCAGGGATTTTAAATTGATCAGACCGTGCTTGATCTACGGTAAACCTGTGCCCCTGCAGAACTTAGCCATTGCCCTGTTTAATTTCCTCCTCGATTTCTCCACTGCAGAATGACTTTCTGCACCCCTCCATTCCTGCCTCGGAATTATCTCGGACGAGATGATCTCTGTCTCGCCCCAACTGAGAGGACACTTCCTGTAAAGTGAACATCATTTCCCTCATCAATGACCCTCTGCCCAAGCTTGTCAGGTCCCACCTAGATAGATGATCAATACGTCGGACCTGTGCTGCTTGCCCAATAATTTGTCAATGTGCCCCTGCAACTGTGCCCACCCAATCCCGGGCACCCCGTGCCACCAGATCCGGTACTCACCAGCGGTCATCCTTTCTCTTTCCGCCGTCCAGCTGGCCCCAGCCCTAATCACGAAAGAATGCCCCACTACCCAAATGGACTGTCTCCTCCTTCGAGCTGCTGTTAATTGGAGGGAGATGAAAAGGTGGTACATTTTGTCCGGCCTCAAGTACCTCTTGAAACAACCAGACTTCCAACCACCTATTCTCATGATTGCCTCAGGCCCCATGCCCAGCTGCTGATATAGCCGCCCCTTTTCTAAAGGAGTGTGTACCAAACACCCCTCCTGTTGCTCCCATCCCCTTCAAAGCCATGTCGATCACGCTTCTGAACTGGAACCTGCTCAGGGCCGACCCATCCCTGTGCAAGAATAGGGGGGACCCCGCACTGTTGCCTCTCCTGTAGGTAAGTCGTCAGCCCTGCTACCTGACACACTATGCTGCCCTGGATGCTATGAAGCGTGACTGTCCTCCCTTTTCCCTTCTGATCGATCTTGGATTTTCCTCATATAAATGCACAACTGCTCCTTCAATAATTGCCCATCCTCCAACCTCAAAAACCCAAAGCCCCGTCCCTCTCTATTTTCAGGAACCAGCTCGCTTACTCTGAAGGCTCGAAAGGCGGCCAATGAAAAGGCCGCCGTGAACAAAGCCCTCTCCCCCTCGCTATGGCAAACCGTACGTCGGGTTTCTATTAAGCTGTGCAATTTCACAATGTCAATGGGCCCCCTTGGGTCAGGCTTTTTCTCAGTTTGCTTTGCCCAACCACTCATTGCCATTGCAATGTACTGCTCCTTAGTAGCAGTACCCTCAGTACCCTTGCGTTGCTGGACGTCCCCTGCTTGATGATTTGAACCACTGCCAGGTTATCTGACCACAGAACCACCCTCCTATTTGTTAATGACTTTCCCCAAAGCTTGAAAGGAGCCACGATGGGAAACAGCTCCAGTTGGATGATGTGCCTGGTAATCCTCTCCTGATGCCATGCTGCCCGCCGGACCTGCTCACACCAGTCGCTCGCCAGAATGGCCCCAAAACCGTGTCAGCCTGAAGAGTCAGTAAAGAGCTCGAGTTTCTCGCTAGTGGCCCACTGCTCCCACCACAGTAGTTAATTGGCAGTAGCCTGAAGGCAGACTCAGTGTCTGCCTTCCCCACCAAAGTGCCTCTCCCCGAGGTCCTCACTAGCTCTATAGCATCATCAAATCAAGAATAATGAACCCTGCAACTCTCTTCGGCTTTGCCATCGTTAACGGGCAGCCCTTCGAGGAAGGAGATGTGCTGTATGAGGCGAAACTGCCCCTCAACCCTTTTTGGTACCAAGCTTAAGGGTGGCACTACAAAATTCTCCAATAGCGGGAAAGTGAATGGGCCCACCACCCTACTCAGCTTGATCTCTTTCGCAATTTTCTTCGTCACAACCTCCGGCATTCTCGCAGCAGATTTTAAATGATCAGCTTCCCTGCTCCCCACAGCTCCGTTGTAAGGGATCCTAAACCCCCACCTGAAACCATCCCAAAGCAATTTCGCATCCGCGCTATTGTGATACGTATTCAAGAATGGAATCAATTTATGCAGGAGTACAGGCATGGGCAGGTGGGTTTCAATTACGTTTAGCCTTCTCTTTAGGTTTCGCGCTACCCCTCTGTTTTCCCTCGTCGGAAGACGTGCTGTGATTCCCAGCACTTTTGCCACCTGTGTGCTTATATCTGCAGATTTTGCCAAAGGGGCAATACCCCTGCCTGCTCCCCCTGATGGTAACTGGGTCGACCGTTCCAGGAGGAGCGCCTGCAAAAGTAACCCCTCCTCCTGTCCCCATAAGACTATCTTTCCCTTTAAGAATATGGCTTCTCACCCTGAGCCTTTTCCCCAGTCTCCCTTGATGGCACCATTTTTTCAATGTAACCAGTGACATCGACCTAATCCCAAGACATTGCAGGCCAGATCTGCATTTCTAGCCTAAAGCCTCTGTCATATTTTAACCAAGCATCGCCGCCATAAGTCAGGCATGCGGTATGAACGTACTGCTCATATGAAAATAACGCCCCGCATCCTGAGGGAGCTTTTCTATCATTATGGATGCCATCCTCCGGAAGGCTGCCAACCAATTGCGGATGTCCTCCTTCTCCTTCTCAGACAGTTCCCGTAAACTCAACCCCATAGGATCCATATCTAGCAGGGAAAATATCTAAAAAACTTCTTCTGCCAAATCCTCTGCTTGTAGGCCAAGGGAATGTGCCAAACTCAAGAGTTCCCAGCTGCCCGCACAGGGGCAAAGCCTGGCATCGCCCTTCCGTACTGCGTGGCATCAGCCCACACAATACCCTGCCCCTGGCTGCCTGCCGGTGTTGCTATAGCCTGCTGCAGCTGGCTGCCCTCTCCAAGACACGCTTCCCTGGGCATTGGGGTGGCTTGACTAATACTCGTGGGGGTCGCAGCCAAGCCTATGCACCTCACCTTGCTGATGCACAGCCTCAGCATTCCTACCCACTTGATTAAATGCATTTACATTTCTGCACAACCTCCCCCCCCACCCCATTTCCCCAGGTTTGCAAACACTGCATGAACATACCTTTAACCTGTTCCAAGGACGCAGGTCCCTCTGCTGCCTCCGCCACCCAGCTGGCCACAGGCGTGCTGGGTGCACTGCCGCTACACCTTGGAACCTCCGCAGGCAAGGCCGCCGGATTGGCAACAGGCCCCTGCTCTATCCCCCTGCCTTTTGCTCCTGCTGCCTTCTGCTTCTTGGCCGCCTCTGTCTGCTGCCTAATGTCCGTAGCCTTGGCGATCATTGTCCTCTTCCTCTTGGCTGCAGGTTCCTCCTCCTCGCTGGGCCCACTTTCTTCCTCCTCGATGGCCTGGATCTCTTGCATCTCCTCCTCCGCTGAAAAGATATGAAACAATAGTGGTGATTGGGACCGGATACTTGGCCCCACTGCTTCCCCATCTAGCTGTGTTGCCACCATGTGCAACCAATCAGGTCCATGTTTGACGGCTGCCATCCGTGCCATCATGACAAACTGCGCCAAGTCTTTTATCAGGGCAACAGAGCCCTGGCGTGCCCTGACACTGTGTAGACATCCTCCTTGTTGCAGCGGCCTCCACGCACAGTGATGGATCGACTATTTGCAGGGGCCTCCAGGCACATGCACTGTGTTGGAACACTGCTGAACCCCTTTAGTTGCCAGGGGATCACACCTGTCCTGTTCCGTTGGTCCTTGCAGCGGCCCTTAAGGCACACACACTGCTTAAAGATAGTCCTTTCCCTTCTCTGGCTCAATCAAGGGCCGTGCCTTGTTCTTTGGATGTAGCCCCCTGGATGCCCAAGGATGCACGCACTGTTTATGCTTCGCGGTTAATAACAGACAACGTGCGTTGGCCGCATTACAATTTATGTTGTAAAAAGACAAATCTGTACTGCTATTTTGCCTCTCACCGCCGTGCCTGGGTTGGTTTGTGTCTCTGTACGGTGGCTAGCAGGCCCTTTGCTCAAAGTCAATAGTGCAGTGGGCCGAAAAGCTAGTGAAAGTTGGGGATAAATGCGGCAAGGCTTTTCACGCAACAGCGGCCCGAATTATAGATGTTCACCTGCCCCGCTGGTTGAATGCGGCAATGCTCTTTCACCCAAATGCAGCCCGGATCTCAAACATGTCCGATCCGCCTCTGCGGTTGTCGGCGCTCTGCCATGAAGAGGGGGTGGCCCATTCCACACTCTCTTGCCCCCCTTTCTAACCCGATCGCTCATCTTCTACTCCGAGCTCCTTGTCCACCGGCCTCCGGCTGCTGGTCTCCTCTTGTTCCCTCGCTGCTCTGCTCTGCTCTGCCGGTACTCCGCTGCTGTTAACGCCTCCTTTGCCGCAACTCTGCCCCAGCTACACCGGCTCCTTGCGGCGGCCCCAAGGCACACGCACTGCAGCTGTGGTGAGGCTTCTTCCTCCGGGTGAACATGCTGCAACGCTGCTCCACCCCAACAAAACAACACGAGCAGCGTTCTTCTGACGAGCGGCGTCCTTCTGCAAACAAAAACGGAACGAAAACTGGTCTTCCTCAACAAGCGGCGTCCTTCTGCTGAAAAGTGATGTTCGTGGAAGCCAAGACCATGTGGCTTATAAGCCTCATGGCCCGCCCCTTTCCTTTGTCCGCTTTGACAGGCCTTTTCGCCCGTTTGGCGGGCTTCCAGCCCCTCGGCTTTCCGGGCTTGCCTCAACTCCTCCCCCTTATGCAGGGGGGAGGGAGGCGAGGACGCTGCCTCGTTATTTGGGCGCCTCCTCCATGCTTTCGTCACCTCCAGACTCCGAAACCTGTGCGCCTTGAAAGCCCTGCCCAAGGGGTAAGCACAGGGGGAGATTTGACAAATACAGCAGGGGACCTAAGGGACCAAAGGGAAGAGGCAGGAGATCAATACCCAGACGGATAGAGGTAGAAAAACCCCACACTCAGAGAAAACAAGAAGTGGTATATTCAGATGAGGTTGGAAGGAGAGGAGGCGGACCGAGAGGCCAGGCGACGGAGAGTGAAAGATGGAGTGCAGTTCTAAGGTAGTTGTGATAGTGTGGAACAAAAGGGCATGCAAGGTGTGTGACAAGGAGGGGTACCAAATACGAGAGGCTGTAGCGGTTGTGGTGTGTGTGCCAAATGAGGAAGGGTGCATGTAGATAATGGGAGGGAGAGAGAGACGAGGGGAGAGGGAGGGAGAGGGGGAAAGAAAGGGAGGGGGAGAGAGATGGAGAGAGGGGGGCTAGAGAGAGAGAGAGGGGGGGAGAAGGGGTAGAGAGAGAACGGGAGAGGGAAGGAGGAAGGGGAGAGGAGGTTGGGAGGAGGGAGGGAGGGAGAGAAGCACAGGATGGGGGTAGGAGAGGGAGTAGGAGTAGCATCGGATTTTGGAGAATGGGAGCGAGGAAGTGGTAGCAGGAGGGAGGAGAGAAGCAGGAGAAGGGGATGAAGGAATGCGTGTGAAAATATATGAGAGAAAGAGAAGGCGAGAGAGAAGGGAGTAGCGAGTGGGGAAGAGGAGGTGAAGAGGATGTATAGAGAGAGGCAACATAGATCGAAGGGGCAGAGAGATAGAGGATGAACGAAGGAGATGAAACAGATGTAGGAAGGAGAGGAGGAGACAGATCAGTTTTGGGAGAAGAGGGAGCAGGAGAAAATGAGAGGGAGAATGAGAATGAAATACGATTCTGCCATCAAGACCCGAGACGTAAAGACATTGGGGGTGAGAGGACAGATGAGGTGTAGAAGAGGGAGCGTCAAAGTGCAAGGGTGTGCGAGAATGAAATGGGACTCATTAAAACCCAGCCTGGGAAATCTTCTGAGTAGGTAACCTTCGGGAAGTCCCAGAGGGAGCAAGGTAGACCAGACTGCAGCCTCTGTGCCCCGGCTGGAGGGCCAGGCTAGTACTAGCCAAGTGGGGTTACCTGTCTGTGGTCACGTTTTATTACATCTTATTGGGAAGTAGGGACGCCTGGACTAGGGTGGAGGGCGTCGGATACCAGGAACCCCATTAGTCTGGCCTTCCTACTGTCTGGCAACAGTCAAGGTGCAGCCTTTGTATATTTACACTAATGCACCTAAACTGTACCTTTGGGTCTTCAGGTTATTAAATCTATCTGCGACAGAAGTCACAGAACAAAGAAATGTTAAAAACAAATATAAAACCAGGAGCTTGGGCCTCTTTTTTCCCTTGAAATTAGATATGTTTTGTTTCTTTGCTTCCTACCCTTTCACACTTCTATGCCTCCTTACATCTTCTAAGAAATGTGGATTACTGGTGTCATTTCAGACTTTCTTAGCCCTGCCTCTTGCACACTGTTCGGTGTTCAAAACCAACCCCGTGGCAGGGTTCAGAGAGGCCCACCTAGTTGACACTTATTGTAGCCAATCTCGACTAGACTGAGCAGAGATATGGGGGGGGTGCCTAATCACACACAAAGCTATTAGAGCCCCCACAGAAGTACACAACTATACTCATGTGTTCTAACTCAATCACGCTATGCAGGTACACTTTAAGGAACACATGGATCTCCAAACCACACTTATGCACACAAGTGTACACAGTGTGCAGTCTCAAAATGGGACTACCTTTATTTTACACTTAAAACCAGCGAAGAAGTTCAAATCGATGGAACAGGAGAAGCTGTAAATACTGAAGTGAAAAAGCAATACACCAATGAACACATACTCTGCCCTACGCATACACGTCACGTATGGCTTCACCAGCCCTTCTCAAGCAGGTAAGTAGGCCTAGTGCCTCAGAGTCAGGGTTCCAGGTACGTACCTGAGAGGGAAAATGGAAGTTCTTCTAGAACAAGCTTTGCCAAAGTCAACAGGCTGGTAGAAGATGTAAAACATGTTAACAGGGAAACAGAAATGCTAGGCGTGCTCTCTCAAGCCCACCACACCAACGAGGATCCTTGGCTAGAACTCCACCAATCACAGCCAGGCAAGGGAGAGTTATGGTGTTGACCTTATGCCCCTAACATCCTTATGGTGGGGCCACAAACACAGGTAAGTGCACTTACATCTCTTACTCAAGATTTTCTGAGTGACCGTCCTTAGGGTATTCAGACTCGCCGTTGAAGGAGATCCGGGGATTACAGGTGCAGCAGCGGAAGATGGCGTCAGGACTGGGTCCAGTTAAGCAGTGATTCAGAGCTACATTGGGACGGTTTTGTGCTGGACAGCAGAGGCACATAAGGATACCAGCCACCCGAGGTGCCACAACATCAACAGACTTCTAGGACGCCTAGTAGAGTAGCAGCAAAGGAACCCTAGTCAGGAAGTGGCAGGAGTGGACTCTGGCAAGGAGGAAGAGCAAGCTTCAGGAAGCGGAAGTGGCAGGAGCGGACTTGGGCATGGAGGAAGAGGAAGCTTCAGGAAGCGGAAGTGGTAGGAGCGGACTTGGGCAAGGAGGAAGAGCAAGCTTCAGGAGCCGCAGCAATAGCAGGAGAGACGGTGTTAGGTCATAAGTCGACAAACTGCAGAGTCACAAACTGCAGCTCAGAGCGGCGACTGGTGAAGCAGAGATGCCCTTCCATAGGCTGGCCAGCCCAGAAGATAGTCCCGGCACACTTCAGGCAGCTCCTGGTGGTGGTCTTCTCTTGCAGAGACCATTTCGTGCCCACTTAGGGTTTCTCCTGCACCACTTCCACGAGGATGAAGACTCACCGTAGAGCGCACAACAAGGGATTTAAGTAAAGACAGGATAGTAACAAACGTGTGGAAAAACAGCTAGAAATGAGAGAGAGTTTCAAGGTTTCAGAGCTAGAGAGGAGAAAACACCAGAGTGGGATATCAGAAAAGAAGAGTGACGAGTCCAAGGGTCAAACCACCATCGAGAGTCTTCTAGGATTGTCGCGAAAGCAGCAGGGCTTCACTGGGAGATGACTTTGGGAATGCCGGTTGTCATAGTAGCAGTCTTCCGGGTCTTCTGAACGGGCTCCTCTATTTCAGGGTCTCGGCTCCAGTCTCCTATTTTAGTAACAGCTGCAGGGCGTGTCTTATCTCAAATGTAGGCAGGTGGATGGTCCAAACCGCAAATAGCAACCATTCCAATGGGAGAGTGATGTCCAATCATGGACAGCCTCAAACCCCACATTTGCCCAGCTACACACATGCTCTGGCATGGTTGATTGGGACTAGACCGTCCCAGCCCCAATTTCCGCCAGGTCGCATATAAGGCCAGGAATTCAAGCAGGTTCCGGGAATCCAAGCCAGGTTCCGCAAAAGTGCATGCAACAGATTGGCAGATTCTGGACATGAGAGCCCAGGAAGGCGGCCCTACAAAAAGATGGCCAAAGGACACTGCTCAATCTGTATGGATCGCCATTTTGAGTAAATGGTGCTTGAAATGACAATATATGGTAAAAAAAGAAAGAAGGATGGTGCCGGCCCGAGTGCACTGGAAACATATACAACACATGGTTTCCTGCCACAATCCGGTCCTAGGCGCATCAATAAGTGACTGAAATGTCAATGAAAAAAGAAAAGTGACAGAAAGTACCCGTGCATCCCTTCAGTATAATGTGAGGCGTGCTAGAGTAATAACACCAGACTACAAAAGGGGGACAGAGTCCACCATAAGGACTGGTCAGTGCCCCTGTAATAAATGAGCTGAGCAAGGTAAGTGAATCAAAAAGGCTTTGCAGGCCTACAAAGTCAGGGCACGTCCAAGCCATAGCGAATAGCTGGGGGTTCCATTGATGTCGATGGAAGAACAGTTGCAAAAGGAAACATCTTTTCTAACAGCCACGTACAATCAATGTTTTCCACATCTCCTTGAATAGCCAAACTCAGTAGACACAGCCCATTCTTTGATAATAGAAAGGAGCCCGACCGTGGGACGTTACACGTCTTCTTTACTTCCTAAAATTAGGCAATGACGCGAAACAAACGAACAAGCAGGGCCGGGCATATGTGCATGTGTCTGCACTGCTGTGTTCAGATCAGAGAGACCAGCTGTGCACGCCTCGTAGAGAAGCTTGACGACTCAACGTTAACATCACCTTCTCATTTAAGGTCAAGATTATGGAGAAAGTGTGCTACACCAAAAACAAAACAAAAATGGCGAATATAATATATTTGTAATTGTCTAAAAATACGCCAGTGTACAATGAGAAGGAATGTTTTGCTACCTGAAAAATCCATTTAACCCCCAACTCCCAAATGTAGGTATCTGATCTGGAGGCGACCATGAAGAGTAGGTACACAAGGACAAAGCAACAAAGAAAAGATACTCCCATAGGGTAAGGTGCTGGGGAACAATAGTCCGCGAGACCAGACAGCTTCTGTAATATTACTCACACATAGTCTAAGCCCTCACACAATGCCAAAGATGGTGACACACAGGTAGACACGCACATGCAGGTGAATGCTCCGCTTTTGCATGAGTTTACGAAGTCACGTCTGGTTAGCAGGCCTCCCTTTCGGAGATGGGTAGGTGCATCAATTCATTGGTTGATATAAAGGCTTCTATGACCTTGTCAAATGGCAATTCCTCACAGGACTGAATTGGGAGTCTTTGTCAGTGCCGGATTGTCCATTAGGCCCTATGGGGCCCTGCTCCCGCCAGTGCCAAGTTGGATTTTCTATTTAACTTGCAGCCTGAGCCACGCTAGCATTTTGTTTTGTGAAAATCATTGGTCTTCGTCTCCTTGTGCGTGTGGGCCCTGAGTCCGACTTGCAGCATTTTCAGTTTCTCTTTCTACTTGCGTGGCCGTATGTGCTAGCCAGGGTCCAAGAGCAGACTCGGTGAGTCCAAGACGCACCCTGGCTGCTGCGCACAGAAAGGCAGGCAGGAGCACCGCCACCAGCATGTCAAGTCATCAGAGGCCCGCAGAGGATGATCAAAATTGAGGCGAGAAGGGGAGGCTGACTGGGTGAAAAGGCTGCAGAGGAGACAACGCAGCCCAGCCGGTGTATGACTAGAAGGGAAAACAATCATTGTAGAACATCTGCTTAGTGCTGAGGACCAAGAGGGAAATAAAGCTGCTGTCCCTTCCAGCTAAAACCTGCAGGTGTCCACGAGACTTTGTACTCTAGGTGTCTCCCACGGGCTGCAAACGTCAGTGCTGTGTTCTTGGCGCCCACATGGGGAACACATCCGTTTGGACACACAATGCCCCTGTGTCAGAATTCATGTCTGAAACTTTACCAGGAGAACTAAGTAAAGTGCCAACCTGTATATGGGCAATGCATGACAACAATGTAGGATGCTTGAAAATAGAGCCAGTAAAGATCATTTTGAAAGAAGGTGTTACCCTACCGCGAATTCCCCAATACAGAATTTCGGCTGAAGGTGAGAAAGGATTGAAGAGTATTGTTACAGATTTGGTGAAATTAGGGGTAATTGAAGAAATTACAGGCAGTACATGCAACAGCCCGATTCTTACAGTTTATAAAAAAGCAGGTAATGAAGTACCATACCGTTTTATAATTGATTTGCGCGCATTAAACAAGGTAGTAGATCCATAATTTCCTTTAGTGCCAGATGTCACTACAATATTGACAATGATACCTGTTTCAGCAGAATATTTTAGTGTAGTTGATCTGCAAAACGCGCTCTTCGGCATTCCAGTGGACAAGGACAGCAGATATTTGTTCGCGTTCACATTAGGAGGACGATAATTTACATTCACGCGGATTCCGCATGGTTACACGGAAAGTATGAATATTTACAGTAGAGCATTAAAAGAGCAGCTAGACATGCTAGAATTACCAGTGGGTTGTGTACTCTTGCAATACATAGACGATATATTGCTAGCTGCTGACAGAGGAGATTTGTAGATAAAGCACTGTATTACTACTGTCACACCTAGCGGCACATGGCCATAAAGCTAGTTTGAAGAAATTTCAATATAATAGAAAGGAGGTGGTCTATTTGGGCTACCTACTTTCGAAAGAAGGGAGAAGGCTAACGCCAGAACATATAGAAAGTATTTCTTGTATGCCTATTCCAAAGACACAAAAAGGAGTCGGAGCCATAATAGGCATGGCTTCATATTGCCGACGATGGATTTTTGTGAAGCCGTTGGTGAAATTAACTAGGAAGGATGCTGTTATGCCTTTGCAATGGAATGAGGAATGTCAGAAAACATTTGATCAATTGAAAACTGCATTATGCTCGGCTCCAATTTTAGGTACGCCGAACTATGAGAACATTTTTAGACTGTTTGTGTGTGAAAGTGAAGGATGTGCATTGGCGGATTTGACACAGGAACAAGGTGGAAGAAATAGGCCGTGCGGCTATTTTTCTTCTGCGCTGGACCCTGTAGCGCGCGCACTACCACGATGTTTGCGATCTGTCGCGGCGGCTGCTGCGTCAGTGAAACAAACGGAAGGGATGGTATTGGGGCACACTAATTCTGATGGTGCCACATGCCATAGACGTTCTATTAAATAGGACACAGACGCAACACCTCACCTCTGCTAGATTGACAAGATATGAGATTATCTTGTTCGCGCCCCACATCCAAATTATGAGGTGTAGCGCTTTGAATCCTGCAGAATTAATGCCACTACCAATAAAAGAAATTGGGGAGAATGAATCACCCCCCACGATTGCTTAATGGTCACTGAAGAAGAAACCAAGGGGAGAGTTGATTTAAGTGATACCCCACAGAGAGCAAGATGGAGAGTTATTTTGCAACGGCTCATGTTTTAAATTACCAGATGGCACGACAACGGCCGCATACGCTATCACTACCCTAGAGAGCATTGTAGAAAGCAAAAGAATCCCCTACAATTCGGCACAAGCCGCAGAAATAATAGCATTAACCAGAGCCTGCGAGATTTCTGAAAATTTGAATGTGAATATATATACTGATAGCCAGTATGCTTTTGGGGTGGTTCATAACTTTGATCGACTCTGGGCTGAGAGGGGGTTTTTGACATCACATGGTGCCAGAATTCAACATGGCCCTTTGATTGTACGATTGCTGTCTGCACTCACGCTTCCAAAACGCCTGGCAATAGTGAAATGCGAGGCACACAGAAAGGTAACATGCAAAGTAGGAGAGGGAAACGCGTTTGCAGACAGGATTACGAAACAAACTGCCACTGATTTAAATACCAAAATGATGACGGTTCAGACTGAGGAAGTACCCTGTATGGTAGAAATTGAGTTGTCACTGTCAAAGAGATGCAGGCCGAAGCTACGGCCGATGAAATACAAGGGTGGGCAGAGGGCTCTGCTGAGTTAGATCTGGAAGGTTGTTGGGTGGACAAGGGAACTAGAAACTGGATGTTGACAAATTCCTATGTGACTGCAAAGGTCACAATAGCCCCCAGCCCTACCCACATCTGTGTGAAAAAGATAATACAGCACCCATCTACAGTATGGCAGAATGTAAACATAAAGAAGAATGCAAAGAGGTTGGTGCAGAACTGTATCACGTGTTTACAACACAATGTAGGAAAGGGAACAGTGACTCCAATAGGCAGTTTTGGCCCGCCCTCTATGCCGTTTGAGGTGATCCATTTTGATTTCATAGAGATGGAGGGATGCCAAAACTTAAAATACGTCTTAGTGGTGATCTGTGCTTTCAGTAAGTGGGTGGAGCCATATCCCTTGAAGGACTGCACAGCAAAGAGCACGGCAAAAGTAATGCTTAAGGAATACTTTTCCCGATTTGGCTTGCCCCGTGTCTTATGGTCCGATAATGGCCCACATTTTGTGGGTGCAGTGGTGTTACAGATATGTGCGGGTCTTCAGATCGATAAGAGATTCCATAGTTCAAAGCATCCGAGCTCAGCCGGTCTAGTGGAGAGGCACAACGGGATTCTCAAATCAAAGATCAGTAAAATATGTGCGGGAAGCAAGTTGAGTTGGGTGGATGCATTACCAATAGCGCTATTATGTATGCATACGTCTGTACAGGCTAAAACTGGGCTCTCCCCGTACGAGATCGTAATGGGGAGGCCAGCAAATGTATGGTGCGCACCACAGCCAAAACGACTTGAGAGGTAGAACATCCTGTGCTTAGTACTTATTGTGGCCTTTTAATGCAGAAATTGCGTTTGATTCATCAGCAGGTGCAGGAGGCATTACCAGTGAGATACACCGGTCCGGGGCACGCGCTGGAGCCAGGAGACTGGGTGCTGCTTAAAAATTTTGTAAGAAAGTCATTGTTAGCACCCGGGTGGGGCAGCCCCTATCAAGTACTCTTGGCAACGCAAACGGCGATACGGGTGGATAGACAGAAGTCGTGGATCCATGCCACCCATGCCAAAAAGATTCCAACTTCACTGAAAGACTTGCCTGACCCAGATGACCGGAAAGAGACAGCGGTCCCAGAAACGGAAGAAACTGTTGCCAGTAAGCAGCCACCAAATCTGCCCAAACGAGAAGTGAAACTCGAAACAAAGCCTGAGACTATTGCCAAAAAGGGGGAAGGGCAAAGAGTGCCCCAACGTTGCCCAGCAGAATCGACATCACTGTTGGCCGACACGAAATCTGCCTTGCAAATACCAGCAGAAACAAAACGTGTACCCCTTTGGCGCCCACCAGCACTTGCCAGCATGCCAAAGACCGAATCTGCATCACTGGCATGGCACACACCAGCACCTGCAGTAGCGCCACAGGCTGACTTTGAGCCTGAATCTGGAAATGCACCGGCACTGTTCACGGATCACACGATACCAGGAGTGAGGCGATACAATTTGCAGCCTCGAAAGACAAAGTGATCCACAGTTCTTTGGTGTTCATGTCAACCTCTGGTTCTGCTCATGGACGGAGAAGGAACTAGAGGTGTAGAGGAGAGAAGCGTGAGAATTGTGCAAGTCTGACAAATCAAGACTCGCGGCTCCTCGGTGCGATCATAAAAGTACATGTGTCTGGAACCAGAGCGGACAAGCTGGGCGCACAAGGTATTAAGGCAATAAGATAACTGATCAAGAGTCCTCTAAGCCGTATGAGAAAGGACAAGTGATCTTGCCTAAAAATAAATAAGCAAATCCAGGCTATAAAGGACTGGCAGAACTGAACTGTGACAATTCCGTTGAACTCATTGACATCAGAGCAAGTGCAACGAAGAGAGATATCCACGACGAACTGTAATAAGGAAGAAGAAGGACGATGAGAAACATGTCAGGACCGGCTCCAGCCTCCTCCTGCACCACCACTGCTGAGAATGAGTCAATTATAAAGACTGTAAGCTTAAGAAAAACGCATGGTAAAACGAATTGTATGCTGGCACTGACAATAATTATGTGCTTTATGAGCGTGGTATCACCAATAACAACAGCCCTAATATTATGGTATGTGGAATCGATACACCCATTAGAAATGTTTTTACCAATAGTTAATATATCCACTACTGAAAGCCCGGTTCAGGGGATTACTTATACCCTGCCCGCAATGGAAGAAAGACACAGGGAAGGTTTCGGGAATAACACGTTGTTATTAATTATGAACATGACACATGCAATTCTGAAGAAAAAAAATTGCTAGGTATGTGCCCATTTACCACAGCATGCTGGGAAAGGAATAGGGTGATATGTGCAGCCGTTACCATGAAGTTCTGCATGTAGTGCATCTTTAGGTGCAATGTTCTATGGGAATTGGAATGAGAGTAGTACGGGTCAATTAGACAGAACCAACATGAACGAGTTTGAGGAGATAATAATGAAGCCTGTGGGTTGTTCCATATTCAATAAAGCACAAGTAATGGCCCCAGAGCCCACGAGGAAAAGTACACGAAAGATAACAAGACAAAATAGACGAGATAGATTGTCCCCACCAGAAAAAACATCTGTAATGACGTTTCGTGTAAGAACAGAAGGGGACAAAGATGCATTCCCCCCCCCCCCATGTTACATGGTGAATTATAGCCCAAGAACTGTCCCTTTTTGTCTAAAAAAGAAAGGCTCTTTTTCAGTCGGAACATATACTGGATGCATGAATACAGTGGTATTGAAATGGGAAATAGAACCAGTATATGTGGGAGATCCAGTTTATTTTATATGTGGAGAGAAAGCATATCCTTGGTTGCCCAGAAACTGGGGAGGTACATGTTACCTAGGTCTACTGTTCCCAGGAGTATTCCTCTTAGAAACAGCAGACATGGCCAGACTATCCAGAACTAGAGTCAAAAGGACTAACAAGGGTGTTTTAATAGCAACTGATGTAGCAAAATCATTCATTCCATTCTTAGGGCAGATAGTGAACTCCTATAATATAAGGCAGCTGTCCAGAATACTAAAAAATACCATAAACACAACGACAGATATACTATTTAACATGACGTTTGAGGAAAGAGGAATCAGGTTAATGACGCTGCAAAATAGAATGGCTCTCGATGTGATCCTGGTTGATCGTGGGGGAATTTGCAAAATAGTGGGATCAGCGTGTTGTGTATATGTCGATGACTATTCCCCTACGATCTTTGAAGCGATAAAGAAAATGCATGTCCTAAGCTCCGAACTCCCTACTGAAGAAGGAAGCTGGGGAATAGGGTCTTGGTTTTGGGGAATACTGGGTTCTTGGGGATGGAAGTTGATTTCGATATTAGTAGTGGTGTTTGGAATATTCATAACGTGCTGTTGTTGCATACACTGCTTACCAATAGTTTGCGCTGAAATAACTGATGGATGTACGGAGGGATGTATGCATATGAGGACAAGAAAAAAAACAAACTCATGGTCGAGCTGACCAAGACACAAATGAAATGAAAACAGTAAAAGAGTTGATGGCTATAGATATTGATGAAGACGATGATGTTTACGATAGCATGCAATATTCAGACATAAGTACTTCAGACTCATCATCACTAGAGGAGGTTTCAATAAATAGATGAGACGTTTGGCATACGGCCAAAGGAGGGTTTGTCAGTTTAGAAAAATGGATACTCTACTGTGTGACCGCAAACGTATTTTGATGGCCGTGGGCCAACCGTCTCATGCACGATATGACAGAATATAGGTTTCCGAGTTTGCCAATGAACGGCCATTTTGATGTAACAAGAATCGCCATTTTGTTTTCTAACCATTGCTCATTGCTTTCTGTTCTTATTGCTTCGCAGTACATTTTCTGCTTACACTGCTCAACTATAAAACATTGTTGTCTGCACGTAAAAGGACAAGGCCACAGGGCCGCGAGGATAACAAGAGTTTGTTGAAACACCAAAGCAAACTGAACATGCACGTGTCTGTTTCTAACACAAGTATATTCACGTCCATATTTTGCAGAAACAGTAAAACACCACAGATTCTTGCTGCCAAAGTGTGTGAACAATTCGGGCGCATAAAGCCATTTTTTGTTGCATATTTTCTGTACATTTGTGAAAACAACTCCAACCTATTGTTGGCAAGAGACCAAAGTGTGGTGTACGGTTGGTAAAAAGGAGGTATTGGTGTCCCCCACTTGGGGTACTAGTCATGATTCTAGGTATGGAGTGACGGGGTACGAGTGGCATTGGTATGCAGGATAAACTACTCCCCAATGGCTCTATAGGGCACCAAGTCTGGGGGAAGAAGGTGGCTGGCAGGGATGAATAGTCTGGGCAGGAGTGTGACAAAACCTTATACGAGAGAGGGGACTAGTCCCAGAAGTGTTTCCATTCTACTGTAATATGGAGTCCATTATTTACAGTGTCCAGTCTGTGAACCCCTTTCTACTCCAGTCTGGTGAGAGGGAGATTGATATCTCCTCCTCGTTTATTCGGGGTTAGTTGCTGGAGGACAGTCCATGTAAACTGTTCATGTGTGTGTCCTTTTTTGGCAAAATGCTCAACCAAAGGCTTGTCTTGAACGGCGTTTTTGAGGTAGGATCTATGCTCATTGATCCTCTGTTTCACGGGGCTTATTGGTTTGCCAATGTATATGAGATCACATGGGCATCTGATGACATAAATGACGTACTTGCTCTCGCAGTTCGTGTGATTTCACATTGTCCATTTGAAGTTTTTGTGGCTGAAGGTTTTGCTGGTCTTGGTGTATCTACAGGCTACGCTGTGGTCGCAGCTGTAATGTCCAATGACCGGTGGTAGGTTCCAAAGTACAATGCAAGACTGTTGCAATTTTTAACACGTCTTGTTGCACGAACTGTGCCTCTCATCACCACTTTGCTCTGATAGGGGTATAAAATTGTGTTTCCCCCTCTTTAGATCAATGGCTAATCATAAGCCCAGCACCGTCTGAATCCGGTTTCCCCGGTACGGCCGATCTACACCCACTGGTGAATCTTTTCACACCACCAGACCTAGGATTACATCTAGGTCGCCTGACAGCATACCGCCTCACTCCTGTTGGACGGTAAGCTGCGCTCTCCCATACACCACTGGTGTATCTCTCTAGCACCAACGAGCTGTTATTTATTAACCCCCAAGTTATTATGTACCTTTTGAGATCCTCATAGTTCTCCTCCCTCCCACAGATCTTACCCACGGACAGACTCCCCAACTAGTCTCTCCTGATGAAGGCCACCACAACTACAAGCTTCTACTAAGCCATTGTGGCCGAAACACAACTGTGTTGATCACTTGTGGCACAACTGTGAAAATACCCTTTGTTGTATGTTTCTAATTTCGTGTTGTGTTCACTGTTTTTGTTTAAACCACACCCGGGCTGAAGAACAGCCTCGGGCAGCACTGATCTGGGGTTACTTGTGTCACCTACTTTGTATACTCATATATGCTTATCACTAGGGTACTCATCCTCTACATCCCGATGAGGGTGCACAACTGCACTTCCCTATGTTTTTATATTGAAATCTGTCCGGTATCACTTTCGTGCTTAGCGAAAGTTTGTAATAATTTAAGACACTGGTTTTTGAGATTGAAATAAATATGTCCAAAAACTGGATTGTTGTGAGGATCTCGCATCCTGATTATTTGTGTTATCAATATATGTACCCACCTGGGCATATCAGGACTCCGCCAGGCGCCCTTTATTTTCTCACCTAAAGATGCACTACATGCAGAACTTGATGGTAATGGCTGTACATACCACCCTATTCCTTTCCCAGTATGCTGTGGTAAATGGGCACATACCCAGCAATTTGTTTTCTTCAGAATTGCATGTGTCATGTTCATAATTAATAACAACGTGTTATTCCCGAAACCTTCCCTGTGTCTTTCTTCCATTGGGGGCAGGGTATAAGTAATCACCTGAACCGGGCTTTCAGTAGTGGATATATTAACTATTGGTAAAAACATTTCTAACGGGTGTATCGATTCCACATACCTTAATATTAGGGCTGTCGTTATTGGTGCTACCACGCTCATAAAGCACATAATTATTGTCAGCGCCAGCATGCAATTCGTTTTACCATGCATTTTTCTTAAGCTTACAGTCTTTATAATGGACTCATTCTCAGCAGTGGTGCAGGAGGAAGCTGGAGCCGGTCCCGACATGTTTCTCATCGTCCTTCTTCTTCCTTATTACAGTCGGTCGTGGATATCTCTTTGTTGCACTTGCTCTGATGTCAATGAGTTCAACGGAATTGTCACAGTTCAGTTCTGCCAGTCCTTTATAGCCTGGATTTGCTTATTTATTTTTAGGCAAGATCACTTGTCCTTTCTCATACTGCTCAGTGGACTTTAGATCAGTTATCTTATTGCCTTAGTACCATGTGCGCCCAGCTTGTCGGCCAACAGTGATGTCGATTCTGCTGGGCAACGTTGGGGCACTCTTTGCCCTTCCCCCTTTTTGGCAATCGTCTCAGGCTTTGTTTCGAGTTTCAATTCTCGTTTGGGCAGATTTGGTGGCTGCTTACTGGAAACAGTTTCTTCCGTTTCTGGGGCCGCTGTCTCTTTCCGGTCATCTAGGTCAGGCAAGTCTTTCAGTGAAGTTGGAATCTTTTTGGCATGGGTGGCATGGATCCACGACTTCCGTCCATCCACCCATTTCGCCGACTGCGTTGCCAAGAGTACTTGATAGGGGCTGTGCCACCTGGGTGCTAACGATGACTTTCTTTCAAAAATTTTAAGCAGCACCCAGTCTCCTGGCTCCAGCGCGTGCCCCGGACCGGTGTATCTCACTGGTAATGCCTCCTGCACCTGCTGATGAATCAAATGCAATTTCTGCATTAAAAGGCCACAATAAGTACTAAGCACAGGATGTTCTACCTCTCTAAGTCGTTTTGGCTGAGGTGCGCACCAAATATTTGCCGGCCTCCCCATTACGATTTCGTACGGGGAGAGCCCAGTTATAACCTGTACAGATATACGCATGCATAATAGCGCTATTGGTAATGCATCCACCCAACTCAACTTGCTTCCCACACATATTTTACTGATCTTTGATTTGAGAATCCCGTTGCGGCTCTCGACAAGACCGGCTGAACTTGGATGCCTTGAACTATGGAATCTCTTATCGATCTGAAGACCCGCACATATCTGTAACACCACTGCACCCACAAAATGTGGGCCATTATCGGACCATAAGACACGGGGCAAGCCAAATCAGGAAAAGTATTCCTTAAGCATTACTTTTGCCGTGCTCATTGCTGTGCAGTCCTTCAAGGGATATGCCTCCACCCACTTACTGAATGCACAGATCACCACCAAGACGTATTTTAAGTTTTGGCATCCCTCCATCTCTATGAAATCAAAATGGATCACCTCAAACAGCATAGAGGGTGGGCCAAAACTGCCTATTGCAGTCACTGTTCCCTTTCCTACATTGTGTTGTAAACACGTGATACAGTTCTGCACCAACCTCTCTGCATTCTTCTTTATGTTTACATTCTGCCATAATGTAGATAGGTGCTGCATTATCTTTTTCACACAGATGTGGGTAGGGCTGTGGGCCATTGTGACCATTGCAGTCACATAGGGATTTGGCAACATCCAGTTTCTAGTTCCCTTGTCCACCAAACAACCTTCCAGATCTAACTCAGCAGAGCCCTCTGCCCACTTTTGTATTTCATCGGCCGTAGCGTCGGCCTGCATTTCTTTGACGGTGGCAACTCCATTTTCTTTCATACAGGGTACTTCCTCAGTCTGAACCGTCATCATTTTGGTATTTAAATCAGTGGCAGTTTGTTTCGCAATCCTGTCTGCAAACGCGTTTCCCTCTCCTACTTTGCATGTTACCTTTCTGTGTGCCTCGCATTTCACTATTGCCAGGCGTTTTGGAAGCGTGAGTGCAGACAGAAATCGTACAATCAAAGGGCCATGTTGAATTCTGGCACCATGTGATGTCAAAAACCCCCTCCTAGCACAGAGTCAACCAAAGTTATGAACCACCCCAAAAGCATACTGACTATCAGTATATATATTTACATTAAAATTTTCAGAAATCTCGCAGGCTCTGATCAATGCTATTATTTCTGCAGCTTGTGCCGAGTTGTAGGGGATTCTTTTGCTTTCTACAACGCTCTCTAGGGTAGTGATAGCATATGCACCAGTTGTCGTGCCATCTGGTAATTTAAAACAAGAGCCGTCACAAAATAACTCTCCATCTGGCTCTTTCTGTGGGGTATCACTTAAATCAACTCTCCCCTTGGTTTCTTCCTCAGTGACCATTGAGCAATCGTGGGGGGGTGATTCATTCTCCCCAATTTCTTTTATGGGTAGTGGCATTAATTCTGCAGGATTCAAAGCGCTAGACCTCATAATTTGGATATGGGGCGTGAACAAGATAATCTCATACCTTGTCAATCTAGCAGAGGTGAGGTGTTGCGCCTGTGTCCTATTTAATAGAACGTCTATGGCATGTGGCACCATCAGAATTAAAGTGTGCCCCAATACCATCCCTTCCGTTTGTTTCACTGACGCAGCAGTCGCCGCGACAGATCGCAAATATCGTGGTAGTGCGCGCGCTACAGGGTCCAGCGCAGAAGAAAAATAGCCGCCCGGCCTATTTCTTCCACCTTGTTCCTGTGTCAAAACCGCCAATGCACATCCTTCATTCTCGCATACAAACAGTCTAAAAACCTTCTCATAATTCGGCGTGCCCAAAACTGGAGCCGAGTATTAAGGCAGTTTTCAATTGATCAAATGCTTTCTGACATTCCTCATCCCACTGTAACGGCATAACCGCATCTTTTCTAGTCAAATTCACTATCGGTTTCACAATTAACGTAAAATTACCAATCCATTGTCGGCAATATGAAGCCATGCCTATTATGGCTCCGACTCCTTTTTGTGTCTTTGGAATAGGCATACAAGAAATACTTTCTATATGTTCTGGCGTTAGCCTTCTCCCTTCTTTCGAAAGTAGGTAGCCCAAATAGACCACCTCCTTTCTATTATATTGAAATTTCTTCAAACTAGCTTTATGGCCATGTGCCGCTAGGTGCGACAGTAGTAATACAGTGCTTTATCTACAAATCTCCTCTGTGTCAGCAGCTAGCAATATATCGTCTATGTATTGCAAGAGTACACAACCCACTGGTAATTCTAGCATGTCTAGCTGCTCTTTTAATGCTCTACTGTAAATACTCGGACTTTCCGTGTAACCTTGCGGAATCCGCGTGAATGTAAATTATCGTCCTCCTAATGTGAACGCGAACAAATATCTGCTGTCCTTGTCCACTGGAATGCTGAAGAACGTGTTTTTCAGATCAACTACACTAAAATATTCTGCTGAAACAGGTATCATTGTCAATATTGTAGTGACATCTGGCACTAAAGGAAATTGTGGATCTACTACCTTTAATGCGCGCAAATCAATTATAAAACGGTATGGTACTTCATTGCCTCCTTTTTTATAAACTGGAAGAATCGGGCTGTTGCATGTACTGCCTGTAATTTCCTCAATTACCACTAATTTCACCAAATCTGTAACAATACTCTTCAATCCTTTCTCACCTTCAGCCAAAATTCTGTATTGGGGAATTCGCGGTAGTGTAACACCTTCTTTCAAAATGATCTTTACTGGCTCTATTTTCAAGCATCCTACATCATTGTCATGCATTGCCCATATACAGGTTGGCACTTTACTTAGTTCTCCTGGTAAAGTTTCAGACATGAATTCTGACAGTTGCATTGTGTGGCCAAATCGTTAGGAACACCCCGTCTGCCGTGCAATGTATAACGGAACCTAATTTTTTCAACAAATTTAATCCCAACAGGTTCTCCCCAAACTTTTCGGTTAAAAGGAAAGGAGAGTGTTCAGTGAATGGTCCTATAGTAACTGGGACTGGTGGGGACACTGGGTTTATGACTGGTGTACCTGCGAACCCTACAGAAACATTCTTTTGCCCTGACAGTGGTATATCCGGAACCAAGTGGTGGTCTATTGAACACTTCTGCGCTCCTGTGTCTACAAGAAAGCGGTGCACCTCATTCCCGACTCCTTTCTACGTAGGGTCCTCTCTGATTCACGGGAATAGACACTGGTTCCGACCCCTGTCCTGGGCTGTCCTATTGGGGAAATAACACATCGTCCGATATGTAATCATTGCTGTTACTGTAGTACGTGTTTGGCTGTGTGTCGAAAACGTTCCCACTTCCTCTATTTCCCCCACTCTGGTTTCCATACTGTTGGTTTTACTGTCCCTGGCTCTGGTTAGGGGCATTTTGGTTTTGGGCTTGGTTTTGATTACCTCTGTTATTGTGGTGCTGCTGCATACTATTCCTATTTGGTCCTTTCGCTCCTTGGTGTCCTCTATGCGGTCTCCTCTGACCAGACCCATTTCTATTCTGCAGATGCGGACATTACGCTCGCCAGTGTCCTTCCTCCTTACAGTACGCACACTGATTTGGTCCCAATTGCCCCCCCATGCATATTCGAATTACTCCTTCCTTGTGCATTCCCTCTCCCTCTATTATGTCCTGCTACTTGCTGCAGTAGCACCCGTGTCTTCAGATTTACCCTATCCTTCTCCTCTTTCTCTTTCTCCGCAGTCACTCTGTTCTCATGATATTGGGCCATGTGTAATACTTCACCCAGCGTTTTTGCTTGCCATGCACTCTCTGATGTCATTATTAGGTTCTGGATTGGAAGTTTTAACCCCCTTACATATGTGTCAACAAATAACCTCTTCCCCGCTTCCGAGCTCACATCCCGCCCACTGAAGTCTGTAAATACTTCTTCAAACCTATTAAAATAATCTGTAGCTAACTCATCCTTGCACACATGCAGTCAATTTGTCCCATTGAATTCTTTTCTCTGGGACAATTTCTTTTAATTTCTGTACTATGCGTGCTGGTAATGCTACCAGGTTCGCTCCCAGTGTTCCTCCAACCGCTTTATTCCTGTCTTATATTACCAAATCCGCCCATGTGGCGCCAAAGGTCGGTACGTCATCCACCTTCCTCATTTGTTTCCATATGTCTGTTGGCAGGATCACTGGGAATATTAGGTCTAGGTCACCCATGGTAAGCACGGATGATTGCAGACAGGACTCTACTTCCTTGTAAAACCCTGCAGGATTCTTTCTTATATCAGAATCGTCTGCTTTATGTTGTTCACCTCCTGTCTGGAAAAGGGCACATGCACATATTGGGTGGTATAATGGGCTGGTGTCACCTGTGCCGCTGCATCGCCCACTGCGGGAACCTCCACTTTGGGCACAAAGGTAGGTGGGACCTCTCTCATAGGAAATGCCCCTCCCCCTTCTCTCATGTGTAACAATATTCCCAGATCAAGCGATAGGGCTGTTTCTCCTGTCCCTCGCTCTAGTGCTCTTCTATATACTGCCATTATTTCAGGTGGGCTGGCCTTATCGTTTTTTATAACTTTGTCTAATAAATGTTCAGCCATCGACTGCAGTGCTTTTCTTTTCATGGGGATGGAATATTCATCAAATATCTCATGTAGCTCCATTGTGGGGATACTGGGATCCGACATCCATCTAAACGCTTCTCGTATACATACTTTTAACTTGTCGCTCCTCTATACTGACGACATTGAATGTCGTCCTTGTATATACGGCTCTACAGTTTCCTTCCTATGTCTCCCGATATCCCTACTCCTGTACCCAGGTGTAGTAAACATTTCGGCATAATCATTATCTAATTCATCTTTAAGTTCAAAAAGCCCATATACATGTGCTCTCACTTCTTCATCCCTCTCCCTACAGCGTGCCAATGCATTCAAATCTAACAATCGCTGCAGTGATAAATTTCCCAATTAACTGTTTCCATTTCGCCACCAAATATTCACCCATGCATTCCAACACTACCTGTCTTTCGTTGCTTCTTCGGAAGTCATATATCGAAGCCAATGTTGTCGTCCCATCATTCCCGTCTATATACATCTCTGCCTGTTGCTGCAATTCCTCCTTCCTTTCTTTGCTGATCGCGCTGCGAGTTACCCTTGTGCATCCCCGTTGTTCAGTCCCGCCTCTCGCCCCCGTGGTTTCAACTTCAACCCCGGGAGGAACGGACGGTACCAAGTCTGTGTCTGAGGCGGGAGGTGCGGATGGGACAATGGGAACAGGGAGTGTCTGTTGTGGGCCTGGTTGGCTAATAGGAAGTGTTACAAGCACGTCCTGTGGCTGGGGGAGGGCTTGAGCTACCGGAGGGAGAGGTTGGGCTACGGGTGGGGTTTGGGCAATAGTTACTGACGTGTCTGGCCTCACTTCTGATCTTGGGCCTTGTTTTGTATGGGTCAGTATGTTTTCTATTAATTCATCTGCTATGTGTACATCTCGTTGTGGGATATTTTTTCTATATTCAACTGGTCACGCCTACCTGCCCTTCTTAGACTCTCAGTCCACTCCTCCTCTTCTTTCTCTTCCGCTACTTCACCTTTCGATTTATGCTTTGCATGCTTCGCTCTACTTCTAAATCGGAGCATTGCTTCCCTTCTCCAGTCTTTAATGGTCTCAAATGCTGCAGGACGCGCTTTCTTTCTTATCAACACCCTTTCCAAGTTATCTATCCTCGCTATCTCAAAACTACCATTAATCGGCCACTGATGGTCTTGTTGCTTTCTGGTTTGCCTATGCCAAGTCTCACAGAATATTATCGCACCCACTCCATACATCTCATACGCCGGCGTTCCCCCAGGTGGTACTATTTGTTCATCTTCCAAAGATTGTCTATCACAGCGGAAAAACCGCGCTAGGGTAGACAATACCCCATGCATGTTTCAACCTTCCCCAGGGCGTCTGATTTTGCAAAGTCAACTCTCAACCAATATCAGGATTACTTTGAATCGGGGAAGGACTCACCTGATAAATCAAATCGTCTGTATACTGATGCACCAAATGACGTCGTGTCTGCGTTTCTTGGCTTCCGCCTCGTTTCGGGACCCTCGTCTCCTTGTTCTCTAGCCAGGCACGTCGATCAGGGATCAGATGTGTGCAGATCTGCAAAGGAGTCTCTCATCACTTCTACAGGGCGCCCCGAATACCTCTTGATCCCGGCTCGATCGTCCCGTCCTCGCCGTTCTCCGCCTTACTCAATTACAACGTTATGCGATAGAACAAGTGGGGGAGGGTCCCTATTCGGGCGCCATCTTGAAAGGGGCCCCTAGGGGTCCCTTACGTCTATGGAAACAAGGTGAGTCACCACACACGATAGATACGCCAGACACGAGGTTGTATTCCCAAAGCAAGGGTTTATTGCAAAGCAAAAGTCTCAGTTGGCCAACTCGGTCTCACGCCTCGCGACGTGTATCTCTAGACCTCGAGGGACGCAAGAGAGTGAATTACGTCCATCAGTTACATATATACAAAATGCATATTAAACAATCAGCTATGACATATTTAACACCCCCCTTTATTGGGTTTCTTTGAACTTGGTGTGATGATGGACATTTTCGACATCTACGACACCTTCAAACATCTATTCTAATAACAATTTACAATTTGTGAGTGCGGAGGCATCTTTCAGTTGTTGAAAAGAACACAGCGCTCCTGTTCTTGGAAGCGAGCTACATACAGGGGGAAGAGTTGCATTCCAGACCTTGCTATCTATTAGGTGCTATTTGTGTCCTGGGAGCCGACACGCTGTAACGGGGCTCAGCAAAGGGGGGGGCCATAAGAAGAGCATAATTCAAGCCTTTAGCGGCTTTATTCTAACATATTCTACCATATAACGAGACTGGCTGGCAGCTGCGAAATGATTAAATGCCCTGCAGCTCTGCTTCAAGGCTACATTCGGGAGGAAGCCGGGCATTCTTCCTGGCGCTGCCTACGTTGTGTTTCAACGAACTCTTGTTATCCTCATGGCCCTGCAGCCTTGTCCTTTTACGTGCAGACAACAATGTTTTACAGTCGAGCAGTGTAAGCAGAATATGTACTGCGAAGCAATAAGAACAGAAAGCAATGAGCAATGGTTAGAAAACAAAATGGCGATTCTTGTTACATCAAAATGGCCGTTCATTGGCAAACTCGGAAACGTTTATTCTGTCATATCGTGCATGAGACGGTCGGCCCATGGCCTTCAAAATACGTTTGCGATCACACAGTAGAGGTATCCATTTTTCTAGACTGACATGGATCACCATTTCGAGTAAATTGTACTTGAAATGACAATATATGGTAAAAAAAGAATAAAGGATGGCGCCGGCCTGAGTGCACTGGAAAAATGTACAACACATAGTTTCCTGCCACAATCCTGTCCTAGGCGCATCAATAAGTGACTGAAATGTCAATGAAAAAAGAAAAGCAATAGAAAGTACCCGTGCAGCCCTTCAGTATAAGGTGAGGCGTGCTAGAGTAATAACACCAGAATACAAAAGGGGGACATAGTCCACCATAAGGACTGGCCAGTGCCCCCGCAATAAATGAGCTGAGCAAGGTAAGTGAATCAAAAAGGCTTTGCAGGCCTACAAAGTCAGGGCAGGTCCAAGCCATAGCAAATAGCTGGGGGTTCCATTGATGTCAATGGAAGAACAGTTGCAAAAGGAAACATCTTTCCTAACAGCCACGTGCAATCAATGTTTTCCACATCTCCTTGAATAGCCACACTCAGTAGACACGGCCCATTCTTTGATCATGGAAAGGAACCTGACCGTGGGACATTACACGTCTTCTTTACTTCCTAAAATTTGGCAATGACGCGAAACAAATGAACAAGCAGGGCCGGGCACATATGCATGTGTCTGCACTGCTGTGTTCAGATCAGAGAGACCAGCTGTGCACGCCTCGTAGAGAAGCTCGACGACTCAACGTTAACATCTTCTCATTTAAGGTCAAGATTAGGGAGAAAGTGTGCTACACCAAAAACAAAACAAAAATGGCGAATATAATATATTTGTAATGGTCTAAAAATACCCCAGTGTACAATGAGAAGGAATGTTTTGCTACCTGAAAAATCCATTTAACCCCCAACTCCCAAATGTAGGTATCTGATCTGGAGGCGACCATGAAGAGTAGGTACACAGGGAAAAAGCAACAAACAAAAGACACACCCGTAGGGTAAGGTACTGGGGAACAATAGTCCGCGAGACCAGACGGCTTCTGTAATATTACTCACACATAGTCTAAGCCCTCACACAATGCCAAAGATGGTGACACACAGGTAGACACGCACATGCAGGTGAATGCTCCGCTTTTGCATGAGTTTACGAAGTCGCGCCTGGTTAGCAGGCCTCCCTTTCTGAGATGGGTAGGTGCATCAATTCATTGGTTGATATAAAGGCTCCTATGAACTTGTCAAATGGCAATTCCTCACAGGACTGAATTGGGAGTCTTTGTCAGTGCCGGATTGTCCATTAGGCCCTATGGGGCCCTGCTCCCGCCAGTGCCAAGTTGGATTTTGTATTTAACTTGCAGCCTGAGCCACGCTAGCATTTTGTTTTGTGAAAATCATTGGTCTTCATCTCCTTGTGTGTGTGGGCCCTGAGTCCGACTTGCAGCATTTTCAGTTTCTCTTTCTACTTGCGTGCCCGTATGTGCTAGCCAGGGCCCAAGCACAGACTCAGTGAGTCTAAGACACACCCTGTCTGCTGCGCACAGGCAGGCAGGAGCACCGCCACCAGCATGTCAAGTCATCAGAGGCCCACAGAGGAAGAGCAAAATTGAGGCAAGAAAGGGAGGACCGACTGGGTGAAAAGGCTGCAGAGGAGACAACGCAGCCCAGCCGGTGTAGGACTAGAAGGGAAAACAATCATTGTAGAACATATGCTTAGTGCTGAGGACCAAGGGGGAAATAAAGCTGCTGTCCCTTCCAGCTTAAACCTGCAGGTGTCCACGAGACTTTGTACTCTAGGTGTCTCCCACGGGCTGCAAAAGTCAGTGCTGTGTTCTTGGCGCCCACATGGGGAACACACCCATGGCCCCGCCCTGCAATGTGCCAGCATAAGTGATGGGGTCCCTAGTGTACCCTAAAAAGGTCGATGGGGTCAACAATCTCGTTCTAGGTGCTCCTGTGCACAGAGCATTGATTAGCCTTGATGCCATGAATGCCGCTGTGTGGTGGGGACCGACGATGCGCCCTGTGGTTCTCGTAGGGTGCTGTAGTCACTGATCTGGGGTTCTGGGATGTGCTGCTGGCAGCACTGGCATGAGCTGGGAGCCTGCCCCTGAGGGGTGCTCGGAGCAGGCTCTCTGTGGTCCCCTGCAGGTATACCAGCCTGTGATGGTATCCTGGCCGCCCATCAGGTAGCGTGGGTCCATGACTGGCTCCCGAGACCCCCCGCTAGCTGCATGTGTCGGTCCTAGGTACCCTGGGATCACCTGGGCTGCACAGCGACAAGAGATCATTTACAAGGGGGGCCCCGAAATTTCGATTGCTGAGTGGCTTTCAGAGGGTTTAATCCGGCACTGGTCTTTGTACTTTAAAGGTGTCAATTTCCCAGCTCTGTGATATCCCTGGTCAACAAAGGGTTACGGGCATGGCTGCAAAACTTCACAACCTTGTTAATACTCGATGGAAGGTGCTTTACTCCACGTGTCTTTTTAAAATTAAGTGCTGCACTGGAATCCCTCCTCTGGGAACTGAGGCGGGATTAATGTTCCACAAATAGATGGACTGGAAGCGAATGCACGGCTGTAAGACTTCAAAGTATTGTTTTAAAATGCACCTCTGAAAATGCAGCAAGTCTTAATCTGAGGTGGGGTCATGTAGAACATTTTAAGACAAGACTTTATTTTGTTTAGGTCTATATAGCCATTGGATTTAAAATCGAAATTATTATTGCTCGTCTTAACTCCATTCTTGTTCACATCATTTAGGAAATTATCAAAGTGGCTTAGTAAACCGCATGTGTTTTTTTAGTTGGTAAAACATTCAGATTAATAAAACAGTCAACTTGTCCTACTTGCAGGCAGCAGACCGACTTCCTGGAAGTAGTTTGTGTGGCTTTTTCATGCATATGCCCCAAAGAGGTCATGTGAAAAAACAAAGCCAATTTCCCACGAGAAAACACTAAGAAAAGCTTGTTGAAAGTCTGCATTCAAAAAGTATTTTTCTGCTGATCTTTTTTTAATGGAAGATATCGATTGTATTTTGAAAAAGCAAATGTTTTATCGATTTCTAAGATAGACTTGCGTGTGTAAGGAAGGAAGGCATGGTATCAACCGTAACACAGACACAAGTGACCACAGTTCAAGTCCTAGTGGTGTCTTGTCAAAAAAGGGACTATACTAAAAGAAATTATTGCCAATCCTTAACCTCTAAATACAAATAGTGTGGGGTAGTGTTTATGAAAAAGAAAGAGGTGTTCACAAAAATGATATGTCGGAATGTTCAGGCCGTTGGCCTCCTTTCCCTACGTTTTCAGCACGGGATAAGGCGGTACACTCGAGCTTGGCACAGTCTCTGGTTTCTCTAGCACAAGTATACAGTTCAATAGCTAGCATCAGGGCCTTCCATGCCAAAGTCTCCTTGCCTCTCAAAGTCTCTTCGTTCAGAGGGCCTGATGCATCAAACTTAGGATCTTAGGATTTCACAAGTACTCAATTTCCCAGGCGATTCACTATTCACCTTGGATCCCTCTCAGTCGGGCTCAGATGCCTTTAACACAATGCTCGTAGGATATTCATGCATCCAATTTCTCGGGCGATTCACAGCTCACCCCGGACCCCACTCAGCCGGGCTCAGATCATATTTAACACAATGTTAAATTAGATTCCCTCCGCCAGCCTCGGACCAACTTCATCTACTTTATCATCAACTTTCTTTACGTTATTTACATCCAAGACTTTCGATTGTGCACAGGATTTTGCTTGACACGTTGCAGGACAACTTCGATTCACAATTCTTTGTTCACAATTCTTTGTCACTCTTTCAGTTGGATACCTTACAGAGACCGTTGAATGAGCATGCAAGCAGTGCCGGACCACTCTGTCTAAGGTATTGTGTCTTGGCTTCAAAGTTCAATCACTCATCTGTTGTTCAATTTTACTTGCGTTGATTATCACATACGCTTCATACAATGTTCGCTTCAGCATTCACTATACAATGTTGCCGCTTGCAACCTTGGCTTCAACACGGACCTGTTTGGTATCAGTCTCCCCAACCCACTGGCTGTGCCAACTTCACTGGCACTGCTTGGTTGTAGGAAACAAGGACAGTACCATGGCAAGCAATTCTCCCCGCCTCGACTATCGACTCGGGAGAGCCCTGGGGTACCTCAGACACACAATGCAGGATTCTTTACCCTGGTTTCCTGGTCCAAGGCTCATGAACGTAACGGTTCCTCGTCGAAAATGTCAAGGGCACTTCCCACCTTGCGATCCCCATTCGGTTTTGACATCTTTCGCCTTGAATTAAACTGCCATCTTGGAAGTGCTGCTTCCTTGTGTGCTTTGCCTCGCTCAGGGTGTGCTCTCGTGCACTGCCTTTTATCCGTGTAGGGAAGTGTGATGCAAGTCAGGTGTGTGTAATGGTCACTAATTGCCTGACCCTGCCTAGCCATTGTATTGAAACATGTCAGCAGGTATACGGATCGGGTGTTAAGTCTATTCTGTCTCACAGTGAGCTGTTTGTGAGAAAGTGTTTGTGTTGGAAAATAGGGCAGGGTTGAGTTCCTAAGTATCCTACCTGGTAGGATTGGGTAAATGCGTTACAGGGAAGGGGATACCGCGTCTTGCCATCCGGTGTCCCACTCCCTGAAGACTCCTCATCCAGGTGATCCTCCCGCACTGGTGCACCCCCAGGAACTTGATCCTAAAGCGATGGCCGTGTCCTGGCCGCCTGGATGACAGATCACTGGGGACGAGCAAGTGAGACACATTCAGGTTTTGTTTTCCAAAGCAGTTTATTTAAGAAAGGCGAAATACAACCTAAATCATGACCAGTACAAACGGTTATGCAGAACTTTAAATGTGAGGCATGTAAATAAAAAACAAAGCGCCCTTCATTTTTTTTGTTGTTAACGCAAAAGAGAACACACACATCCGGGAATTGTGTAACGCTCACCTGGTATCCACGGGGACGTCACTCAGCCTGTTCTGACCTCTTACGACCTCGAACCCTTGCCTGGAGGCTATTCGACTGGAGACTGGGCCTGAAACACAGGATTGCTAGAGTTTAACTCCCCATTGTCTGCGTGTGCTTGAACCCCTTCTTCCCCGGGGTCCAACCCTTCCCTTTGATCCACAGCTCACCTTGTTTTCTTGGATAGTATGCTCTCCGTCCTGCCTTCAGCTCAGGGGCGCGTTGATTGATGCAGGCTCGTTGCTGCCTATTTACTTCACTGGCAAGAGTCCGACATAATGAGTCTTTTTTCCTTCCTTAGATGATGGCCGGCGTCCGGGGATGGCGGTGTGCTGCTGAGATGAGTATCGCTGAAGGTGAGTGAGAGCGAGATGCGCAATGCGACCCTTTCGTATTTGCATTGAACGGAGTTCTTTTTCTGTGTCTTTTAGGTGCCGCGACGTTTTCAGCGTGGATGCCGGTTATGAAGAACAAATGCGGTGCGGCGCCTCTAGATGTTTCCACACTAACCTGGAGTGTCTTTTCCCTCTTGCAGATGGATGAGAAGTTCAAGAGACAGAGTTCCCTTAGAGCAGCTGGGATTCAGGTAAGCGTTTGAAGCTCGTACAGTATTTAAAAAGAAGCGAAGATTTGCAGAATGCTTACTAATGCCTTTTTTCTGTTGTTTTCCCCTTTTCCTTAGGAAGCAGCGTGCCGGGATGGGAATGACACAGCCGAAGATGCCAGCAGAACAGAAGGAGCGATGACTGATGGGCAGAAGCGCCGCAAGGTAAGGCTGTTCCCAACAGTGTTCTTGTTTTTGCAGGAACTGAGCGCAAAAGAAAGATGCAGGCCTACGGGAGACCAATCCAAACACGGTGAGTGTCACGCTGCAGATGCAGAAAACGCAAAGCATGTTTCTCAGCCTGGATGTGGCTTAAATAGTCTCTGGGTATCACAGGTGTCTCTGGGCTGAACCACAACCAAAAGTCTAGACCGCACATGCAGTTCTGGGAACCGAAATATGTGGGGGCATCCATCTTGTCCCCATCAATGCACTACAAGTCCCATCCCCAATGTTATCCTATGGGAGTGAGTCTGGTGCCACAAGCGCCAAGTCTGACTCCAAGTGGGTCTTTGGACGGATGGAGAGGCCCTTGAGGGCCACGTAGGTGATCGTGGCCTGGCTCCAGCCTGACATCTTGGAGGGCTGGGGACATGAGGGGCAGGAATCATGACAATTGTGCATGTTGGCAGAGAAAAGAAAGAAGCAGGCGAAGGGTGTCAAGGGGGTGCCGTGGTATAAAATAACCGAAGCTAGACCAGGACAAGGCGCATCCAAGCCAAACAATGTGGCATATCACTACTGCAGCCTAGCAGTGCCACTCTAGCAGTTCAGCTGTACCAATGTGGCACATCGTCACTGCAGCCTAGCAGTGCAACTGTAGCAGTTCAGCTGTACCAATGCGGCACACCGCCACTGCAGCCTAGAAGTGCCACTTTAGCAATTTAGCTGTAACAATATGGCACATCGAAACTGCAGCCTATCAGTGCCACTCTAGCAGTTCAGCTGTAGCAATGCGGCACATCACTGCAGCCTAGCAGAGCAACTGTAGCAGTTTAGCTGTACCAAAGCCGCACAGCGCCACTGCAGCCTAGCAGTGCAATTCTAGCAGTTCAGCTGTACCAATGCGGCACGCTACCACTGCAGCCTAGCAGTGCAATTCTAGCAGTTCAGCTGTACCAATGCGGCATGCCGCCACTGCAGCGCCAATCTAGCAGTTCAGCTGTACCAATGCAGCACATCATCACTGCAGCCTAGCGGTGCAACTGTAGCAGTTTAGCTGTACCAAAGCAGCACAGGGCTATTGCAGTCTAGCAGTGCCACTCTAGCAGTTCAGCTGTACCAATGCGGCAAATCGTCACTGCAGCCTAGCAGTGCAACTGTAGCAGTTCAGCTGTACCAATGCGGCAAATGCCACTGCAGCCCAGCAGTGCAACTAGCAGTTCAGCTGCACCAATGCAGCACATTGCCAATGCAGCCTAGCAGTGCAATTCTAGCCGTTCAGCTGTACCAATGCGGCACGCCGCCGCTGCAGCGCCACTCTAGCAGTTCAGCTGTACCAATGCATCACACTGCCACCACAGCCTAGCAGTGCAATTGTAGCAGTTCAGCTGTACCAATGCGGCACACAGCCACTGCAGCCTAGCAGTGCCACTCTAGCGGCAGCTGTGCCAATCTGGCACATTGCCACTGAAGCCTAGCAGTGCAATTCTAGCAGTTCAGCTGTACCAATGCGGCACATCGCCACTGCAGCCTAGCAGTGCCACTCTAGCGGCAGCTGTGCCAATCTGGCACATTGCCACTGAAGCCTAGCAGTGCAATTCTAGCAGGTCAGCTGTACCAATGCGGCACACAGCCACTGCAGCCTAGCAGTGCCACTCTAGCGGCAGCTGTGCCAATCTGGCACATTGCCACTGAAGCCTAGCAGTGCAATTCTAGCAGTTCAGCTGTACCAATGCGGCACATCGCCACTGCAGCCTAGCAGTGCAACTCTAACAGTTCAACTGTACCAATGTAGCAGGCTGCCACTCTAGCAGTTCAGCTGTATAGCTCATTCAACAGCCCCCCTTCATTTCCAGAAGTTTCCAGGGTTATCCCTCAGTATAAACATGATCTTGTCCAACCTAGACTGCAGCGGCAGGGCCTCAATGCCTTGCTACTGCCTTCTAAAGACACGTGACCTCAATGTTACCTACAGGCATTTCTCTGTTAAACCACCACCTCCTAAATGTGTCCAGCTTGTCGAATGATGAATGGTGTACAACCAAACTGTTCCCTGATCCATAGTTGAGCTGGAGTCCAACATCAGATTTACTCTCCCCTTAAGCTAGGCTAGAAATGGGAGGAACCCCCCCCCCCCGCCCGCGGCCCCCACCACCACCTCCCCTCAGATACCCAGCACAGGGCTTGACATTTAAATTTCCAAGCTAGTAGCCATCAGGCATAAAGTCACTTGCCACCTCTATTCTCCACATGCATACAGCCCACCATTTTTTTTACTCCCCAAGCTAGTGTGAGTGCACATTTTTAGCCCTGCCCAGAACTTATGTAATGGAGCCAGGCACTCTTGCACCACCAGCAGAAGTCGCTGGTCTTGTCGGTGTCCTAGTGCACCTGAATACGACGTGCTGATGGTGGGTCTACCAAGCCTTTTTTCCTGTATGTCATAGAGCCACTTCCCGGCACCTATTGTGCATTATTTTCCTTTCCTCTTCCTGAATCCATGGGAGCTTGCAATGCGGCTTAGGAGGAATGATGCAGAGACTAGGGGGGTTGGGAGAATCCTGTAAATGGTCTGTGTGGCTGTCGGCTGCCAGACATCTACTACTTCGTTCTTTTCTCCAGCAAGAGTTGCAGGTTTCTATATTTGGTTTGCTCTGGTGACTAACCTCTACTTTAATCGGAGGCATTAAAAGTTCAACATCCTCTTTCCGCACCACCGATTAAGGGCAGATCTTCCTAGGAGATCTGTCTACCAAGAAAAAGCTGAATGTCCATAAAACTCTTGTGGTTCTGGAAAGGATAAAAATCGAGATTACTCGAAGGACCTTCCGGGCCATGTATTAATACCTTGAGGATGTCCCTTCTGCCAAGATCCCTCAGGTCTTGTAATACCTTTCCTGCAGTGGGTCAGAAGGGACATTTGAGAGCGGATCTGGTGTTCAGCAACTTTCTATGGGAGGACAGCAGAAGTTCCAGGCTGCCGGTGCAGGTGCTGGGCTTTAGTGAGTACCATAAAGGCATTCATCCTAAGAGACAATGCATTGGCTGCTAGAGAAATTAACCTATGCCCCTCTAACTTTTGAGGCCTGGAGAGAGCCAAGTTGAGCCTGTACTCGCCTATTGTTAACATTATGGCCAGGCTTTACCCCACGGTATGCAAGTTCTTTTCCAGTCCCTCTCCACTTCAAGTGCCCAAAATGGGCCTCTAACCCATGGAGGATAGCTCAGGGGCAAAGTGCTCACCTTGGAAGCAAGACGACACAGAGCACCAAAGGTTCGATCCCCAGGTCCGCAATTAGAAACCTCTGGGTATTAAGCACACTATAAATAACCTATCATATCAGCCTATCATATCTCTAAAACACATTTGTGAAATCGGCGAGGCCTCCAATTTATGTAATACGTCTCAATCAGGTCTAACAGTGGGGCCCCAGCCTCTTCACACAAATGGTTGCTTATATTGCACTTCATGAAATGGAGACCTCGATTCCGCATTTGAAGGAACTCGGGGTGGGAATCCCTCACTCCGAGAACCTCTGGGACGGTGAGTACTATCTGTTCACCGAGCCGTTCACCTAGCAATTGGATCGCCTGTGAAACGAAGCACTGCTCCTTGTACATAGATGGAGCCCAGGAAGTAGAGATTGTTATCTGTACAGCCAACATATTTCTCCTCTCACACACAGCGCACCTTTACATCTTAACAGAAGGAACAGGCTCACTCCACACACCCGGCACTCACATATAACACAAACACTATTGCACATCGCCTCTGCTATTAGAATGAAGCTAATTTTAATCACATAAATTCGAAATGTAGCTTCCCACATAACTCTCTCCTTAAACACAATCCTACCCCTTTAGTCCATAGTATTCCTCCGCTGCGCCCATCCACACGCCGTTCAGCCATGGGTGACTACCAGGGTCGTGGCCACCCTCTCATAACTTTAATGGCTGAAATGCACACTAGTATAATAGCAGCTCCCAATTCTGCCAAGTCGTTGGACTCTCCTAGGGCTTTCAACCAACAGTGCGTTGGGACCATAATTATGATGAAAGACTCTATGCAAATGACAAAATGAATGAACAACACACAGTTTTTAAGGAACACTAATAGTACACGGCTGCTACCAGAGGCAGCACTCACAACAAGACATAGCCACAATCAAGGGACATTATTTACACACAGTCAAAGACAAGGATGAAAAATACCCACTCAGACATACAGCAGTGTGCACAAACAATCAAACATTGCAGGACCACTGCCTAACAATACTCACCGACAGCCAATGCAGTGGAAACTACAACTCGAAGAAAGGTGCAAGACTGCTGCCAAGCACTCATTTCATAAATAGTCAAGGCCTTGGGACAACAGACACACAAGCAAAGGCACTGGGAAACAAAGCTAGCAGCAAAAACCAGAACAACAATACTCAAAAACACATCCCAAAACCAGAAAGCTTTGACGGTGCCGCGGGAAGGAAGGACAACGCCCTTTACGACGCCCGCCCTGCATTGAGGCACCGGTTTGATCTGCCACTCCTGCTGGAACTGGGCCTATCTCAGTCTCGCACGCCCGGGGAGTACACTGCCTGGGCACTTTAAAGTGAGCAATTTAACTGCTGGACATAAAACAGACACACCCCCTCCCCATAGTGATTGGCAGAACCCAACAGGTCTAAATAACCTCCCGCTCCATATAATCTGCCGCAATTCCTTTCCTTGCACCCAGGGGAGACCTTGCTGAATCTGGTGACTTGGGATCAGAGGGAGACGGCCTTTCCCTGCTGAGTTCCTGATGCAGTATGAGACACGCTTTTGGTCCCTCAACCTTGGAGAGCATTACAACTGCAACTGGGGCTACGGCAGAAACCTGGTGACAGGCGGGGTATGAGAGCTGGATCAAAAACATAGCTTGGCCTCTGGGAAGATAAATAGAAGCGCTTTAATTCGATCATTGTGAAGGGGATCTGTATGATTGGGGGACAGCTGGTCCCCTCATTCTGGAAGAATGCACACTGAGGAAGGCCTTACTTCACATCTGAGAGATCCAGTCGCACTAAACGATTCTTGGATGTGGAGATCTGGCACTTCACGGAATTGGTGAATTCAGTATACATAACACCAGGAAATCTGATTGACACATCATTCCTGCTGGACCTCGTAAATCAGAAAGTTTCAGTGAGGCAGAGACAGAGGGAAATAACTTCTATTGGGCAACAGGGAAGTCCTAGGAGTCTCTTCGGTCAATGTCCAAACCCAGGGAGAAAAGAAAAGAGCGCTCCTCCACACTCCCACCCACCCCCAAAGATAATCCAATACAAAGCTGTTGGCTTAGGTCGGGTGGTGCCCAACAAGACCAAGATCACAAGAGAGAACTGGGTGAGACGCAGAAAGACAGCGCAGATATTAGGATGGCGGCCTCAAAAGATGATATGTAGAGGTGTTTCCAAGTTTTTCAGGACAAATTGGCAGCCTCGTTACAATCGCAATTCGATACCTTTACTTCAGAATTCAAATCTGGTCTATCAGATATGCGCAAGGACATTGCTTCATTAGAGGAAAGAACGGATATCAATGAGCAGGCACTGCAGGAATTGGCCCAGGAATCTACGAAATCGGATGTGCTTCTCGAACAGTTGGCAAGGACAACATTTAACAGAGCAGCAATGTGAAGCCAAGAGAATAGATCGATTAGGTCTAATATTCATATTGGAAATATTCCAGAATTGGTGAACGACACAGCCTTAAGAGAGGAGGTTACGGGAGTCTTTAAAGATTAGTTGAACACAGAGGCAGAGGTAACAATACCCACTGACAGCATTCACAGAGTTGGTCCAAAACGGCAAGACCCCGGGGCCCGTCCCAGAGATACACTTGTGGCATTAGCATGCTACCCCCAGAAAGAACACATTCTTACGGAAGCCAGAAACGCGACCCAAATTACACTGAATGGGAACAAAATCCAACTGTACCAAGATCTCACTCCAATGACTACAAAAGTGAAGGGATATGCGTGAAATCCTACAATATTTTAAATCCCAGAAGATAAAATACAGGTGTACCATCCACTTTGTTCTCTTGTTCAATTGGGAGGGTAAACAGCACAGAGTCACAACTAAGGAAGAGGGAGCCTGAGTTTTGAGACTGGATCAAGAGCATCAGACGGGCCCGAGTACAGAGATGGCTCATTCCCCCCGCGAGGACTGCGACAGAGGGAATGGACAACAGTGCGACGGATCCGGACAAGCACTCAAAAAGGCCCTATTCAGGCAGAGAAGCCACAGACATCAGTTTAAGCACTCATTTGGCTAACCTTGGCACAGGGAAATAAGGTACAATTTTTCCGTTTATGAATGATACCATAAAAGAAATGGGGCACAGCAGATGCTCATCTTGGAATCTTTTTTGGATAAATAAGGGGGCTTTTAGCATACCCTGCATTTTTTCTTCTCTGGGTTACGAGGGAGGCCATCTCCAAGGACGGAGTCCAAGGAGAGAGTAGCAAGGATGGTCTACACCAGGGAGTGGGCAAAGTTGTTGGGGATTGTTTGGGGAGTGGAGGGTCAAGTGGGAGTTTGTGGGGGGAAGGTTTTGTGGGAATGGGCTTGTACACAAGGTTGGAGACAGAGACTTGGAGAGAAATTCTTCAAGGCGCATTGCCAGAGATAACGGTTTTGTAGATAGGCTTTACCTTCTGTTGTTTAAGACTTACTATACGGGGGCTCAAAACCCCCATCAAGAGGAGGAAATTAGAGCGATTATTAAGTATACATCAGACAGACCTCATGGCCTTACAGGAGACACACATTAGATATCAGGACCGTCACAAGCTGAAATTACAGCAAAACCCGAAAATAAGGCAGGCTAACCTAAAGTGGAAGACAGAGGGGGTTCTTATCGTCTTTAGGACGGATATGCAGGTGTCTATTAGGAAGATACAGGCTGATGGGGAGGGTTGCGTCCTGTTTGTTTTGGCGCAGATTGGATCAATGACCCTAACTTTAGCCTCAGTATATGCCCCCAATACTGGCCAAGAGGGATTTCTGAAGCCAGGATTATCTAGCTTGGAACTATTTGGTCATGATGAAATGATCTTGATGGGGTATTTAAACATTGCATGCGACCCTACACGAGATAGTAGTTCTATTACCACGCACGCCCGTCCCCAACCTTCCTTAGCTCTCAGACAGAAATTCGATCAGTTGACACGTAAAGATATTTGGCCCACCCTGAAGGGAGATGAAAGGGCATATACTTATTACTCCCATGCTCACAAGTCCTTTTCTAGAATGTACTATTTTTGGGCTTCAGTTAGGCTGATAGGAAGCGTGACACAAATAGACACATACGATAACCATTTCAGATCATGCCCCTTTGACAATTGATCTTTATTTCCCTAGGGTAGTTCCCACTCTTTGGAGCTGGAAATTCCCAAAAGAAATATTGTCTGACCAGATCCTTTGTGATGAAATAGAGGGGAACATTAATGAGTATTTGGATTCCAACCTTGGAGGGGAAACGGGACTAGACGTGGTTTGGGATGCACTTAAAAAGGGACCCTTAGGGGAACTCTTATTTCAATACAGGCGCATAGGCGGAAACTTAAACATAATATAGAAACAGAATTAGAAGCAGAAGTAAAAGATATCTTGAGACAAATGGAAGTAGACTCATCCCCTAATCTTCAAAGGCAATACCGTAACGCTAAGGGCCAATTGGATTTAATTTGAACTGAACAAGCAGAAAAAAGCTTACTCTATTTAAAGCAGAGGGTATGCATTAAGGCAAACAAAGCAGTCAGATGGTTTCCTAGACAATTAAAGCAGAATATAGCAGCTCAGACAATCCAGGGGTGGAGGATCCATCAGGGAAGAAGGTAACAACGACGGAGGACATTATAACCCAATTCTGAATGTTATATTCTGCTTTGTGTAAGTCAAACTCCCAGACCAATTAGCACAAAACGTTACCTGCAAACAATTCAGTTGGAGAAGATTCCGGAAGAGGACATAGTAAACTTAGATAAAGCTATCACTCGGGAGGAAGTTTTAGCAGTTATTACCAATCTTCCGATAAACAAGTCACCGGGACCTGATGGGTTGCATCTTTATATAAAAATGTTCGTGCAACTTCAGCCCTGAAATTAACTGATCTCTTCAACTCCTTTACTAGGAGAAAGGTATTCTCAAAGAAATGAAATCCACCCCGACCCCATTCTCTCTACTGTGTAGGCTGGCCAGAAGGCCCGGCCACGTGGTCGGCAGCGCCGACCGGAACACTGTCCGTCGAAGATCCGTGGACCGTCTTTGGCAGAGAACTGGAGCAGCCATCGATGGAAAGGACGGTAGGGTAAATCTAAAATGATTATATGACAATGCATTACTCACTGTAAAGGCATTTCTGATGGTTGTATCTGCTTAGATTCACATGCTGTGCATAGGTTCGACATCCAGTGGTCACTGCAGAGTATTGCATTTTGTTTTTCGTAGTCGAAAAGGGGACGTCGACAAGGCGTGTCTGTAACACTATCCCTATAGAGACGTGCGTTGTACCCACAATCCCTCACGTGTCGAGGTCCCTCTGTTTGTATTTTCTCTGCCCTCAGGGAGCCTTCTATACGCGAGTGAGTACAGAAAAGAGAGAGATGTAGAAAGATGTCTATGTTCCTTCCATCCGAGCGGGGAGGAAGGGTGGGCGCATGTGAATCTAAGCAGATACAACCATCAGAAATGCTTTTACGGTAAGTAATGCATTGTCTTCTGATGCTTGTTAATCTGCTTAGAATCACATGCTGTGCATAGACTAGCGAGCAGTACCCGGAGTTGGCGGTGGGTTATGAGAAGGAAGAGTAGAGAAAAGATGTCTTAATACTGCTTGTCCCACCTGGGAGTCAGATCTAGAGTGGGCATCTAGACAGTGTTTTGTAAAGGTGTGCACAGAACTCCAGGTAGCCGCTTTGCAGATAGACTCAAGGGGAACATTTGCAATGAATGCTATGGATGACCCAGTGCCTCGAGTAGAATGTGCTCTTGGTTTGAAGGGTAGTTCTCTCTTAGCAAGAGTGTAACAGAGAGTGATGCATTGAACAATCCATCTAGATATAGTGGACTTTGAGACTGCATCTCCTTCTCTTCCTGCTGCCACCGAGACAAAGAACTGATTAGTCTTTCTCAGTGGCCTGGTTCTTTCCATGTAGAACATGACAGCTCTGCGTACATCCAGTGTATGCAGACTTTTTTCTCCCAAGTTGGAAGGGTTTTGAAAGAACGTTGGTAGTTCTATTGACTGGTTTACATGGAATTTCTAGATGAATTTTGGTGCAAACCTTGGGTGTGTGCGTAGAACCACCTTATCTTTGTCAACTGTTACGAAGGGGTCTAGAACAGAAAGAGCCTGTAGTTCACTTTCTCTCCTAATGGAGGTGATAGCTATTAGAAAAGCAGTCTTAAGAGTGAGGTCCTTAAGAGTTGCCTTGTGCATGGGTTCGAAAGGCGAGCCCATGAGTCTGGTAAGTACCACATTTAAGTCCCATCCGGGAGCTGGGTCAGCTATCGGAGGGTGTATTCTCTTTACCCCCTCCATGAAGGCCTTGATAACTGGGATCTTCCACCACAACACTTTAAGTTGGGAAGTGGTGTATGCAGAAAGTGCCGCCAGGTGGACTTTAATGGAATTGAACACTAGACCTGAATCCAATAAATGGGTCAAGTACAGAACAATATGTGTGGGAGAGCAGTCAACCGGGTAGATGCTCTTTCCTCTACACCAGATGACAAATCTTCTCCACTTGCTTGAATAGCAGTGGCGAGTATTAGGTTTTCTGGCTTCCCTGAGGATGTCCATACATCTCTGCGGGAGTTGTAGATGTCCAAATTCTATGATCTCAGGAGCCAGGCTGCTAAGTTCATGGTCTGAGGGCATGGATGCAGTGTCCTGCCCTTGTCCTGTGACAGCATGTTGTGCGGGCAGGGAAGTTTCACTGGGGGAGATAGAGACATCTCCATCAAGTGAGCGAACCATGGCTGCCGGGCCCACATCGGGGCCACTAGTATCATGGTAACTTGTTCCTGGTGCATCTTGTGCAGAACTTTGTTGAGAAGGGGAGTCGGGGGGAAAAGCGTAAACAAATTTCCCTGACCATTGAATCGACAGACCGTTCCCCTTGGACCGGTTCTGGGGGTACCTGGAGGCGTAACTTTGGCATTGTGAGTTCTCCGGAGTTGCAAACAGGTCTATTTCCGGGAATCCCCATTGCATGAAGACGTCGAAGACGATGTCTTCGTGCAATCGCCATTCGTACTCTTCGGGCAGGGGGAAGTCTCTGCTGAGTTCGTCTGCTAGCAGATTGAGTTCCCCTGGTACGTGTTGTGACAGTAGGAACATGTTGTGTCTGAGAGCCCACGTCCATATATTCTGGGACAGCTTGGACAGTCCTGGAGAGTGGGTGCCCCCCATCTTGTTGATGTAGTACATGGCTGTGGTGCTGTCTGTAAGGACCATCACTGTCTTCCCTTGTAGGTGTTCTTGGAAGGCTTTTAGTGCTTTGAACACCGCCAGTAGCTCCAGTAGGTTTATGTGCTTGGATGCTACGCTCGGAGTCCACACTCCGTGAGCAGTCTGATGGGATAGGTGAGCCCCCCATCCTGTGAGGGATGAGTCCGTGGTTAGAGTGGCCTCCACTGCGGGTGTGGCAAAAGGTTTCCCTATTATCAGGTTTTCCTTTGTCCACCACCGTAGCAAGAGAACCAAGGCCTGCAAGACCACCACTAGATCGTCCCATTGTCCGCTGGCCTGACACCACTGGCTGTTGAGCCACTCTTGCATTGGGCGCAGGCGCGCGTGAGGTACCAAATAAATACACGACGCCATGATTCCTAGCAAGCGCATTGCTTTGCGCACCGTCACCTCTCGACCTGCCACATATTGGGGGATCTGAAACAGCATGTTTTGGACCCTCTCATTGGAGGGGAAGACGAGGCCGTCCTTTGTTTGAATTAGAGCCCCTAGGAATTGTTTGACTTGGCTGGGGTCTAAGCTGGACTTCTTCTCGTCTACAGTCTTTTGGGTGTTTGAGAAGCAGTAAGAGTCCCCTGTTATGAGCCAGTCATCGAGGTAAGGGTATACTGGGATGGATAACCTGCGCAGGTGGGCCGCTGCCACTGCCAGTACCTTCGTGAATACCCTTGGAGCAGATGCTATGCCGAAGGGTAGCACTCTGAACTGGTAGTGTTTGCCCTCTATGATGAGCCTGAGGTATTTGCTGTGCGCTGGCAACATTAAAATATGAAAGTATGCATCTTTCATGTCCAGTGTCGCCATGTAATCTCCCTGTGATAGCAGTGGGATCACCGCCTGTAAGGCCACCATACGAAACTTTTGGGGTTTGACAAACTTGTTTGCTGGGTGCAGATCTAATACAGGGCGCATGGTTAGATCCTTTTTGGGTACAAGGAAGTACACCGAATAAATACCTTCCGTTACCTGAGATAGAGGAACAACCTCTATGGCTCCTTTTTCCAGCAGTTGGTCCACTTCTTGGAGAAGGATGGCGAGGTGTTCTGGTGTCATGCGGCGTACCCTCGGGGGTCTGTATGTTGGGGAACTGTTGAACTCTATACAGTAGCCGCGGGCTATGGTGGAAAGCACCCAGCGGTCTGATGTTATTCCCTCCCATGCTGGAAGAAAGGTTGTTAACAGGCCCCCGACCGGCGTTGCATGGGGGGGACGCAAATCTTTGCATCACTTGGTGGTGTTGGTGGCTTGGGAGCCTCTGGGGGTGGAACCCCGGCCTCTCCCTTTGCCACGGCGTTGACCCCTCTGATTGTACTGGCCAGTAATTCATTGGTAGTTGCTGGCAGAATACTGTTGTTGATTTTGTTGCTGGCGTTGGCCAGGAAAAAAGCGCTTATTACCAAATCCCTGCCTGTTAGGGGGTTTTGAAATCTGGTCTAAGGTCTTTATTGTGTCAAATTCTTTCTTCGCGTTCTCCAGCGCGTCATCAACTGCTTTCCCAAAGAGGTTGGGCTCCTCTATGGGCTTATTAATAAGGGACGCTTGTGTTTCTGCCTTAAACCCGGAATTGCGAAGCCAGACGTGACGCTTCAGCAAGATTCCTTGTACCAAAGTGCGGCCAGCCGTCTCTGCTGCATCGTGGGTATTCTTGACGATGCTTTGGTTGACCAGAGAGTCCTCGTTAACTGTAGCCAGCAAACGAGTTCTTAGGGGTCCGGGAGCTTCTTCAATGTCCTGTTTAAGCTTTTCCCATTGAGCATCGGCGTAGCTTGCCAATAGTGTGTTATATTGGCAATTCTGGTAGAGAATGCTGCAGAGGTGGTGATTCTCTTGGCTAGGGCATAAAGCTTCTTCCCCTCTTTATCTGGGGGTGCCTCGCTGGTAGATAGTGGGACTCCGGCCCTTTTCCTGGTGTTGGTCACGACCAGGGAGTCCAGGATTGAGTGACCCTTAATATATAATGGGTCTGATTGAGAGGGAGAGAACAGTTTCTCAATCCTCGGATTGACCCCTCTCACCAGTGCAGGAGTGGACAGAGAAGGGGTAATACGTCTCTTAACTGAGGCGAGGATGGGGATAGTTTGGCTAGTGGGGGGTTTTTCTTTGATAATCCTCTCCACAAAATCGGTGTCTGGGGTGACCTCCCCAGTTTCAAGTTCAAAATGTGCTGCTGCCTTCTTCAGCAGTGCATTGAAGGTGGGTTGATCATCAACAGGCGAAGGGTTCCCGACTGGTGTAGTTTCAGTAGACCTGAGGACTATACTGCTACTGCCTGTGTCTGTAGACCTAGCTGGTGACTGCCAGGGATTTGGGTCGCCCTCGCCTGTGTCCTCCTGGAATCCCTCCTCACCTAAGTTAGTGTTCTCGTGAAAACCTTCCTCTTCTTGTTGGTCTTTAACATAGGTGAACTCATCTTCCTCCTGGAAGAGGATGTCTTCCTCAGTGAGGTCGTAAGAGTATATGTCCTCCTGTATGGGGTTATAAAATTTCTGGTATTTAGCCCTTGGACTCTCCAGGGGTGACTCCCTTGGTCTCTTGGGTGCCCTGTCTTCTGGGATGGACATGAACCTGTCTAGTTTATCCATACAGGTCTGGAACCTTTCAAAGGTCCACTAAGGTCGGCCAGTACGGTGTGGGAATGGAAAAGGAGTTTCTTCCTCCTGTAGTTGTCTGTCCTATAACGTCGAAGAAAGTGAGCCTTTGCCTTCTGAGAAGCCTTCTCGCTGGCTAGGGCCTTCCGTCGGCGGCGGGAACTGGCCTGATCTGTTTTCCGGCGCTTTCGGCGTATCTTTGGCCTTGTGCGCAGTTTTCGGCGTTTCACTCGCCGTACGTCTCTGGCCGTCCTTAGATATGTGCGCGAGGCTTTCGGCGATCCTTCTCTCTTCCGAGGGATCGGTCGCCGTCGCACTATGTAACGTCGAGTCCTTGCTCGTTGAGTCCTTGCTGGCAACGTGAGCGCTCTTACGATGTGCGTCGCCGGAGGTTTTGGTGTTAGCGCCCTTATCTTTAGAATGCCCAGTCGCCTGTCGCGGTGGCGGTGGCGGGGAGGGCTGACGACCCTTACGGTCGGCGAAAGACGCCGGTGGGCCCGGCTCCCCCATTGGCGCTATGGCTGCCTTCGTCTTCGACGAATGCGTGCCGGGGGGTATGTGCTTTGGTGTTTTTCCGTGTGCATCCTTGTCGCTGGGGTGTTCATCCCCATAAGCTGGGCGTGAGCCGGGCTTGTCGGGGCCGGGGACGGACGACGAGGAGCATGAACGCTCCTTTGAGAGGTCTACAACCTCCGTTACGGGGGCCGTGTAGTCACTGTCCTCATCACATTCGGTGGCGGCGGCAGCGGGCGAGGAGTCAGGCCTAGACATGGCGTAGGCCGCCCACCTTTTGACCCTGCGGTCTTTTAGAGTTTGGGCTTTAGTAATTTACAGGCCGCACAGCCGTCCTCCTGGTGATCGAGGGGTAAGCAACGGTTGCACCGTTTGTGCTTATCCTTCCAGGTATATTTACCCTTGCAAAGCAGGCAAAACCTAAATGCCGTCCTCTCCATAGCTGAGGGCAAGAAGTGTGACTACGACCTCGAAAGAGAGGGAGGGGAAGAGAAAGGCATTCTTAAAAGAGAAAGAAAGACCACACAACCCCACTTTCCCTACTGTGTATGGCCGGCGAGGCCAGGCCACGTGTTCGGCAGCGCCGAAGGATCCCCTCCGCTCGTCCTTCCGTCGAAGATCTTGCTCGGCGGAGAAACAGCTCTGCGTCGAGGGAGAGATCTACGTTATTGATATTAATAACAAACGACCAAAGGTCGAAGAAACTATTTGGCAATGTCTCTCGAGGAGCTCCGCATAAAGGCGACCAGTAGCTGGGCGGAAAAAAACAATCTGAGGGACCTCGACGCGTGAGGGATTGTGGGTACAACGCACGTCACTATAGGGATAGTGTTACAGACACACCTTGTCGACGTCCCCTTTTCGACTCCGAAAAACAAAATGCAATACTCCGCAGTGACCACTGGATGTCGGACCTATGCACAGCATGTGATTCTAAGCAGATTAACAAACATCAGAAATATATATATATATATATATATATATATATATATCCAAAGGTCGAAGAAGCAATTTCTCTGGACGAGCTCCGCATAAGGCGACCAGTATGCTGGGGGAATACAACAATCTGAGGGACCTCGACGCCTGAGGGATTGTGGGTACACTACACGTCACGTTAGGGATAGTGTTACAGGCACGCCCACGTCGACGTCCCCTTTCGATTCTCGAAAGACAAGATGCAATACTCTGCAGGGACCACTGGATGTCAGACTAGATGCACAGCATGTGAATCTAAGCAGATTAACAAGCATCAGAAACAAAAATACTAGCAAACCGACTTGAAGGTCTTATGCCTAATCTTATTCACCCCAACCAGACCGAATTCATAAGACAAACCCATAAGAATATTAGACGAATCTGTCATTTAATTGAAAAAGTGGCTAAAAAGCAGGATGCAGCCATACTAGTGTCATTAAATGCTAAAAAGGCATTCCATTGCGTGGAATGGTCCTTTTTATTTAACACCTTACGAGCTATGGGTTTTGGTCCTAAATATCTAGCGATGGTACAAGCCAACTATGCAAATCCTTTGGCTAGATTGCTTATAAATGGTCAGCTATCTCCACAGGCCACCCTTCAAAGAGGTACGAAACAGGGTTTCTTTATGCATTGCATTTAGAACCGCTGTTGACACAGCTTCGTCAATCGCAAGAAATAGAAGGCATATCCTTTGGGGGAGAAATTCACAAGGTGATGGCATAGGCAGATGACATGCTCCTCCCGATCATCAATCCGGGTACCTCGTTACCCGCAGCATTTATCCAATTGGAAAGGTTCGGTAGAGAGGCTGGTCTTAAAATTAACATCACAAAATCTGAAATCTTAAATTTGGGGCTAAAACAGGGCTAACTGACTAGAGCAATGGAAACAATACAGCTTCGCTGGATGCCGATATGCATTCGGGAGTAAATATTACACGCTCGCTTCGGCAGCTATACTCTACGAACTTCGGCGAGATTCAGAAGCTTCTCCAGTCCCTTAATGGTTTCATGGCTTGGACAGGTTAACTCAATCAAAATGGTGATTTAACTTGAGGTCTTATATCTGTTTCAGGCCCTACCAATCCGTTTCCCGTCCTCCTTCTTTCGTACACTTCATAAAATACTATTAAGGTTTATATGGATAAATAAGCCGCCTTGAGTCGCATTGAAAACATTGATGCTTCACCCAAATAACTTTAGATATTATTATCACGCTGCACATCAGAGTGATAAAGGAAAGGTTTAGGGAAGGCACAAAAAATATGGGGACAGATGGAAAGGGCTCTTGTGGGGACCTAGAACGGAAGAGAAACTATGGCTGCCTAGATCAGACAGACCTCGGAATAAACATCTCAGTGAGCTGGAACAAGTTACTTACCTGAGATTCCAGAGTCCCATAACTTCTGGGTAGAGGACACTAGAAAGATGGACTTTCTCTGCCTTGATCATATCTTAATCCCTTTTCAGAGGTAAACCTACTCACTCTGCAACGTGCGACTATTACTTGTGTGGTGTGTGCCTTATGAATGATTCATATTATTTGCACGATGGGTACCACTTAGATCAGTGGGGCCTCTTCTCTGTCCATCTTAGAAAGTTAGTGCCCCAATGCCCTGATCAGGGGAGAAATGGACGAATGAGGGGCTGACTCAGAGAGGGCCCTGTGCCATGCACAGAAGGGGATTGTGGAGCGCATCTGTGTTAGAAGAGAAAGCTAGCGCCTAGGATGGGGAGAGAAAAGCAAGTACCCCACGTGCCAAGAATGTGCATTCAACATTCAGCATTGCGCTTAGCAGATTGAGCATATTGTGAACATTAGCCTGCGTCACACCCATTCTGCAGAACTCTCAAACCTAGTTGTAGCCTCCGCCTTTGTCTGTTGTATGTTAAAATGCACTCATTGCAGAACCTAGGCCTCTCTTCCACTATAGAGGACTCTCAATTCTAGGTATATCCCCCTGCTCTGTCTACTGTATGGGAAACGTAATGTATTGTGAAATCTGGTCCTCTTCCCCTGCCACCCATTCTACAGGATTCTCGAATCTAGGCACTCAGCCAAACTGCAAAGGTCAGCTGCAAGACATATAACCCACTAATCAAAAATGCTCAAAATTTCTGCATACTTAACTCCTACAAAAACCTACACAACAACCTCTCGCACAGCAAGCCACACGCACTTCACCACACCGCAACAACAAACAAACAACACATAAGCCACAAAAACAGCACACGAGGACGGACATTGATCAGATACTGGCACCAAAGCTCAGCGCACAGTGTATACCGAACTGAAGCTGCCAACAGGACACCACTTCACTCTCACTATCCTGCTCCCTCTTCACCTTACTAACCCACCCCACCTTCTTGCTTACAGATCCGCCTGAGCGCCTGGGGACCAATTCCGTTGGTGACAGTGCACGGTACAAATACCTTTACATTATATAACACTGCAAACTGGCAACATGGGGCAGTTACTGGGGACATCCCTGAGGCTCATGGCTGTTATCAAGTGAAAAGGCTGAAAGGCCCCGACGCTGTCCCTGATTGCAGGGCTTGTTGTTAGCAAGTGGCTGGCAGTAATATTTCTCCTACCCGTTCCGGTCGGACACATATTTCCAGCCCCTTAAGCACATTGCTTTAGGTAATCAGGTGCTCTGTGTCTGTAGAGGAAGGTGGCAGGCAAGAGGCCTTCACACTGACTCTCACAACAAAGGAAGAGTTACCTGAGAGGTAAGAAAAGCCCAGCCCAGCTTTTAATCTGTTGTGTTCGGTGCCATGGCAGTGCTTTACGAGAATGGAACAATATTTAAAAGGCCTTTTGCAAGCAGGTTAGGTTATGGGGCTGTCACTTGTAGTCTTATATTCAGGGTGGTGCAAATACTCCCCCAAAGGTGATTGCTTCGAGGGATTTGTGTTCTTTGCAAATAAACAACCATTTTGTGTTTCTTGAAACACAAAACAAATATGTGTAGTAATTAGAACTTGGAAGGTATGTGGTAAATTGCTGAAATGGCTGGTAAATTCTGGCTTCACTGCTTAGCCAAACTGTGTGATCCTGAGCAAACCATTTCACCCATCCCAGCCACACCAGTTTACTGGCAAGAACAGAAATGTGCATTGTTTATCCTTAGCCAGTGCTGGTGGCCTGATGGGCATTGCATTGCACAATTTGCTGCTAACTTGCCACTACCACAATGCTGGGGAGTCACAAAATGCGGTGCCTGTGTGCCATAGGTTTAGAGAAGAGATTTCTGCCCTCTTGGTCACCCTGATGATTTTTCTGTTGGTTTTTAGGTGTCTGGGACGGCACTCCCCTTTGATCTTTTATTTCATCTCAGTTTTTGCTGACTTGCAATAAGCCAGACCACAAATGGATGATTACATGTTACTTGCTGGGCCCATTTGTCTCGCAGATGAGACTTAATGGCACTAGTTGGTAGGTGCTGCATCAGGTCCTCACTGACCTGGGTAGACCAAGAGACTGGCATCTGGGCATTTGGTTCTGCAGAGTAAGATAACTAATGTCCCCAATTGGTCACACACTCCTTGTAGCTATTGTCTTCATCTTGGGCAGTTGCTTGCAGCAGTTTTATGCCAAACACTAGCTAAATGAAACTCGATAAGAAAATAAAAATGACACATGCACCATTGCATCTTTTTTGATGTCTTTTTGACAATTTGATGGACGCTGCACTATCGACTGCTGCATGACCCAGCTGCACAGAGCCTTGAATTGAAAAATGTTTTCAGTTTTTTTTTTTTTAATCAGATCTATTTATTTGGTCCATTCATGCAGTGAACTTTTACATTTTACAGACACTCATTGCACTAATGTATTACTTCAGCGGTACATAGAAATGCTGTGTTCTTGCTAATTGTATGTCTTGGGGTGAAACTAACTTCTGGTGACATTTAAAATAGGAGTACAAAATTGCTAATCAAATAAGTTTATTTGCTAATCAAAAATATTTTAATTAGCAAATTCTGCCTCTTCACACAAATCCTTGCCAAGTTTTCTCTCTTTGTTCTGGACCCAAAGCCAACAGAAGTCTAGGAAGTGAACACTGCTGCCATTTTGAGAAGCCAGCAAAGAGAACACAAACTACCAGTGCATCACGCCATCTGCTTTTCAGCACCAGAATCCACAACGCAGCTGAGAGCTTACACGGCAGCCTACCAAGCAACTCACTGCTTCCCAGGGCCGGCAGGCACAGCTACAAGACTGCTGCAAACGTTCTTAGGGACTTAAACAATAGCTACAATTACCAACAAAAACTGTACTTACCTTGGGAGGAGCCACGCCAAGGCCCCCAAAAAGAACCTGCCTATTGAGCGATGCAGGCCACCATTGCTACCCCACTGCGGCCCCGTGCAGAGAAAAGGGGCAGGACTTAACCCACCATTTAAATGTTTGTTTTTATGTAAAAAGACCGGACCAGATTGGCCAGGGTCAGACAACCAATTGGAGGTTGGTGAGGGGGACAAGAAAGACCCCAGGAAGTTGTGGGTTGTTTGGGGGAGGTCAGAGGTGGTGGCAGACCAAGAGAACAGGAGGATGGACGGTGGCCAAGAGCATGGAGGCAAATTTTAGAGCAGGTGAGTGCCAGTGGTACTAAGTTGTAAGTGGGTGTGGGTGTGGGTGTGTATTTGTGTGCGTGTAAGGTTATTAGAGGGAGTGTAGGGATGAATGTGACGTGGCTGTAACAGTGAAATGTGTGTGACCAAGTAGATGGTGGGTGGAGTAGCAGTATGGAGGAGGATGTAGTAGTGTGAAGGGAGTAGCAGTGTGGAGGAGGGAGCCCTAGTGCGGAGGATGTAGTAGTGTGAAGTGAGTAGCAGTGTGGAGGAGGGAGCCCTCGTGAGGAGGATGTAGTAGTGTGAAGTGAGTAGCAGTGTGGAGGGGGAGCCCTCGTGAGGAGGATGTGGTAGTGTGAAGTGAGTAGCAGTGTGGAGGAGGGAGCCCTAGTGAGGAGGATGTGGAAGTGTGACGTGAATAGCCGTGTGGAGGAGGGAGCCCTAGTGAGGAGGATGTAGTAGTGTGAAGTGAGTAGCAGTGTGGAGGGGGGAGCCCTCGTGAGGAGGATGTGGTAGTGTGACGTGAGTAGCCATGTGGAGGAGGGAGCCCTAGTGATGAGGATGTGGTAGTGTGACGTGAGTAGCCGTGTGGAGGAGGGAGCCCTAGTGAGGAGGATGTAGTAGTGTGAAGTGAGTAGCCGTGTGGAGGAGGGAGCCCTAGTGAGGAGGATGTAGTAGTGTGAAGTGAGTAGCAGTGTGGAGGGGGGAGCCCTAGTGAGGAGGATGTAGTAGTGTGAAGTGAGTAGCAGTGTGGAGGAGGGAGCCCTAGTGAGGAGGATGTAGTAGTGTGAAGTGAGTAGCAGTGTGGAGGAGGGAGCCCTAGTGAGGAGGATGCAGTAGTGTGAAGTGAGTAGCAGTGTGGAGGAGGAAGCCCTAGTGAGGAGGATGTAGTCTGAAGTGAGTAGCAGTGTGGAGGAGGGAGCCCTAGTGAGGAGGATGCAGTCGTGTGAAGTGAGTAGCAGTGTGGAGGAGGGAGCCCTAGTGAGGAGGATGCAGTAGTGTGAAGTGAGTAGCAGTGTGGAGGAGGTAGCCCTAGTGAGGAGGATGCAGTAGTGTGAAGTGAGTAGCAGTGTGGAGGAGGGAGCCCTAGTGAGGAGGATGCAGTAGTGTGAAGTGAGTAGCAGTGTGGAGGAGGGAGCCCTAGTGAGGAGGATGAAGTAGGGTGAAGTGAGTAGCAGTGTGGAGGAGGGAGCCCTAGTGAGGAGGATGCAGTAGTGTGAAGTGAGTAGCAGTGTGGAGGAGGGAGCCCTAGTGAGGAGGATGCAGTAGTGTGAAGTGAGTAGCAGTGTGGAGGAGGGAGCCCTAGTGAGGAGGATGCAGTAGTGTGAAGTGAGTAGCAGTGTGGAGGAGGGAGCCCTAGTGAGGAGGATGCTGTAGTGTGAAGTGAGGAGGATGCAGTAGTGTGAAGTGAGTAGTTGTGGGGAGGAGGGAGTCGTAACTTTGAAGGGTGTAGGTGGAGTGAGAGAGACCAGTGGAACCGAGAAGGAAGTCAAAGGGAGTAGAAGGAGCGATGGTGAGTGGAGTTGGGATCACGGGAATAGTGAGAGGAGCATGGGGCAGTGATAGGAAAGAGAGTCAGGCAGTGTGTCTGAAAGTTGCACATTAAAATGCCTTTTATTCAACTAACTACACTGATAGTATAGGGTCGGTATAGAGTCCCTGAGCGAGCTTAGTCTGAGAAGGTTTTGGCATTCGGGCATTTCCCCGACCAAAAGTCAGAACCTAGACAGTAGGGAGAAACCTGCAGTATATTATAACCTGGGAAGTAAGGATGCCTGGGTTAGGGAGGGAATTGGTGTTTTTAGAAGAGAGGAGAAAGAGAGAGAGAACAGCCCTTTCACCTTGATCAAAAGCTCAATAAACCTTTGAGCCGTCTCTGAGAGATGGAGTATTCTTTGACCCACGTGTGGCATAAACACAAATCAAAATCTTCCCAAGCGATGATGTTCAGATAGAGACAAACCATGTGATGGAAAATACAGAGACAGACCAACAAAAGCCTTCAAAAGACTTTACTCACACAAAGAAGGACTGCACTCAGCGACACTCACACGGAGAAACAAAGCATTGAAATGACTTTACTCAAAGAGAAGGACTGCACTCAGCAACACTCACACAGAGAAACAAAGCATTGAAATGACTTTACTCAAAGAGAAGGACTGCACTCAGCAAAACTCGCACAGAGAAACAAAGCATTGAAATGACTTTACTCAAAGAGAAGGACTGTACTCAGCAACACTCGCACAGAGAAACAAAGCATTCAAATGACTTTACTCAAAGAGAAGGACTGTACTCAGCAACACTCAGACAGAGAAACAAAGGATTGAAATGACTTTACTCAAAGAGAAGGACTGCACTCAGCAACACTCGCACGGAGAAACAAAGCATTGAAATGACTTTACTCAAAGAGAAGGACTGCACTCAGCAACACTCGCACAGAGAAACAAAGCATTGAAATGACTTTACTCAAAGAGAAGGACTGCACTCAGCAACACTCGCACAGAGAAACAAAGCATTGAAATGACTTTACTCAAAGAGAAGGACTGCACTCAGCAACACTCGCACAGAGAAACAAAGCATTGAAATGACTTTACTCAAAGAGAAGGACTGCACTCAGCAACACTCGCACAGAGAAACAAAGCATTCAAATGACTTTACTCAAAGAGAAGGACTGCACTCAGCAACACTCGCACGGAGAAACAAAGCATTGAAATGACTTTACTCAAAGAGAAGGACTGCACTCAGCAACACTCGCACAGAGAAACAAAGCATTGAAATGACTTTACTCAAAGAGAAGGACTGCACTCAGCGACACTCACACGGAGAAACAAAGCATTGAAATGACTTTACTCAAAGAGAAGGACTGCACTCAGCAACACTCGCACAGAGAAACAAAGCATTCAAATGACTTTACTCAAAGAGAAGGACTGCACTCAGCGACACTCACACGGAGAAACAAAGCATTGAAATGACTTTACTCAAAGAGAAGGACTGCACTCAGCAACACTCGCACAGAGAAACAAAGCATTCAAATGACTTTACTCAAAGAGAAGGACTGCACTCAGCGACACTCACACGGAGAAACAAAGCATTGAAATGACTTTACTCAAAGAGAAGGACTGCACTCCGCGACACTCACACGGAGAAACAAAGCATTGAAATGACTTTACTCAAAGAGAAGGACTGTACTCAGCAACACTCAGACAGAGAAACAAAGCATTGAAATGACTTTACTCAAAGAGAAGGACTGCACTCAGCAACACTCGCACAGAGAAACAAAGCATTGAAATGACTTTACTCAAAGAGAAGGACTGTACTCAGCAACACTCGCACAGAGAAACAAAGCATTGAAATGACTTTACTCAAAGAGAAGGACTGTACTCAGCAACACTCGCACAGAGAAACAAAGCATTGAAATGACTTTACTCAAAGAGAAGGACTGTACTCAGCAACACTCAGACAGAGAAACAAAGCATTGAAATGACTTTACTCAAAGAGAAGGACTGCACTCAGCAACACTCGCACAGAGAAACAAAGCATTGAAATGACTTTACTCAAAGAGAAGGACTGCACTCAGCGACACTCACACGGAGAAACAAAGCATTCAAATGACTTTACTCAAAGAGAAGGACTGCACTCAGCAACACTCGCACAGAGAAACAAAGCATTGAAATGACTTTACTCAAAGAGAAGGACTGCACTCAGCAACACTCGCACAGAGAAACAAAGCATTCAAATGACTTTACTCAAAGAGAAGGACTGCACTCAGCAACACTCGCACAGAGAAACAAAGCATTCAAATGACTTTACTCAAAGAGAAGGACTGCACTCGGCGACACTCAGAGAAACAAAGCATTGAAATGACTTTACTCAAAGAGAAGGACTGCTCTCACCAGCAATCGCACAGAGAAACAAAGCATTCAAATGACTTTACTCAAAGAGAAGAACTGTACTCAGCAACACTCAGACAGAGAAACAAAGCATTGAAATGACTTTACTCAAAGAGAAGGACTGCACTGAGCAACACTCGCACAGAGAAACAAAGCATTCAAATGACTTTAGAAGGACTGCACTCGGCGACACTCAGAGAAACAAAGCATTGCAATGACTTTACTCAAAGAGAAGGACTGCACTCAGCAACACTCGCACGGAGAAACAAAGCATTCAAATGACTTTACTCAAAGAGAAGGACTGCACTCAGCAACACTCGCACGGAGAAACAAAGCATTCAAATGACTTTACTCAAAGAGAAGGACTGCACTCAGCAACACTCAGACAAAGCATTGAAATGACTTTATTCAAAGAGAAGGACTGCACTCAGCAACAGTCGCACGGAGAAACAAAGCATTCAAGAGAAGGACTGCACTCAGCAACACTCAGACAGAGAAACAAAGCATTCAGGCGCCATAGCCAAACCCTCCCATAGACGTTCCTGATGCCCAGCAAGAGACTGGATAAAGGCACTTCTCGAGTGGCCCACGCAAAGGTGCGAATGCGACTTATGGATGCCCAGGTTACTATCTTACATGGAACTTCCCAGGCTGGAATAGTGCCCTGGCTCGCTGTGGGAAACTCGGGGAGTCAGTGTTTGTCTCCCAGTACATTTGGCTTACTATCGCAACAACTTGATACCCTCTCCCGAACAATCTAGGAGTATTGCAGCAGCATACCTAATGTAGTCTTAAAAGAAGAACGCAGAAGGGGTGGGGTCCTTAGGAGCTGTTCCCTCTGACACAGGATACCAGATCATGGAGCTACCGGAAAAGTACTCACAGGGTTCGGGCTGCAGTGGTAGAGTCACATTATGCTTCTTGACACCATCAAACAGCAGCTCTGCTCCACCCCTGTAACAAGAAGAAAAGTGACAGGATCAGAACTACTAAAAGTGGCAGCACGAGAGTTACACGCAGCAATAAGCAGCCAATGGCGTCCACAGCCAGCACCAGGCAAAGGTTGCTGTGTGCAACCTGTGGGCAGGAGGCGAGGCCAAGTGCCCGAGGAGGGATACACTATCCATCCATGATGCGGTCTGTTTAGGGTGCATGCAAGAGCGAATGGAAACACAAGGCATGACCACGTGGGCATGGCAAGCTTCGGGTCAGGGTTTCCAAACTACAGGCCCAGAGATAAATACATTAAAACGGAAGCAGCTTCTGGATACAACCATGCAAGATGCACGAGATAGATCCATAGATGGGTAGAAAGATAGGTAGGACAGAAGGAAAGGACAGAAGAGGCTGCTTGTGAAATGCACTGTGCATGAGTTGTCCCCAATGAATGAACACCTCTACTTAAAATGCACAAAAGCCAAAATGGCTCGTTTTATCGGCTCGCAAACACAAGGGTCTGTCGCACTGCAACTTGGGCACAGATGCCTGTGTGCAGCCCCATTTCTTGGCTAAATGGCTCAGAAAGGGAGCACACTAAGGGGCCCACCCAGAAAGCTGCTTCCGAGTTTGCCGGACCACAGATTGAGCAGCCTGCTGTGCCGGCGGGTGCTCCCCTGCGTGCGACTTGTGGGTGACGGCGATGCTCTGCCAGTCACCCTCTGCCCCTCATTCACATTCTTTCAAGTAGGCAATTTATAAGTGAAGGCTCACTTAACAAACCATTGTTTTTACAAAGCATGTGCTTAACATTTCAGTGTTAAGAACTGAACATGGGGCATTTTTATTCACCAGGCCAGCTCTAGTACCAGTTATCTGACCAAACATACGCATTCTTCAAAGAGAATTAACGTGCCACTATTTTCTTCATTTTCATGTCTGAAAAGCTGCCGGGCAACAGATTAAGCAGCCTGCTGTGCGCGCGAGTGCTGCTCTGCAATGTTCGGCTGCTGATCTCTGACTTGCAGATAACTGCGATGCTTTTGCAATATGCAAACAAAGGAATGCATATTCCAAACACAGCGCGAGATGGTCTGGAGTCACAACCTGCACCCCTCATTCTTTGTGTGCGTGTGTTTATTCATTTATTTGTATGGCGCACCCAACTCGAAGGTAACTGAGCACCTTTGAAAATAGGTTACATGTATACTTTCAACTTGGTTACAGTGCAAATATAAAAACAGATACAGTGAAATATACAACATATACAGTAATTTGAACTAAGGTACGGTGCACAGATATATACAAAGTGACAGGTATCATGAGGAGAGGTGGTCAAGGAGAGGTTACTAGGTCGAATCGGGGGAGGGAGTTACTTATCATTCTTAGGTTAGAACTATCCAGACCAGTTATTAGTAACCAGCCATTTTATAGTGTTACACCTGAACATAAGGAAGGGTTGGTTGGCTCTCAGGAATGGGGTAGGGCATTCCATGCTTGTGCTGCCATAACAGGGAAGCTACTCCCTCCTGTCTTTTTCCGTTTAAATCTAGGCACGGCCAGACAGTATGAATTGATAGTGCTTGTGGGTCGTGATCAAGATTTTTCTGTGATTCTTTCAGTGAGGTAGATAGGGGCTGCTTGATTAATGCATGTATGCGTCAGAGAGAGCGTTTTGAGCAGGATTTTGTCATTAGTGGAAAGCTATTTGTTCAGTCTTCTCAAATGTGAGATGTGTTCTCTCCTAGGTATGCCCTGAGCCGCTCTGAGAGCGTTATTTTGCAAAGTTTTGATTTTGTTAAATGATATATTTGCTGGCCCCTAAGTACAAAGTGTTACAATAGTCCAGCTTAGAGAGGATAGGAACTCTATCTTAAATTGTGCAGCTTTCTTTGGACAGGGATGGTTTGCAGGCTCTGATTAACTTACAAGTGTAGGCTGTGGAGGAAGCCAAGGCATTAACTTGTTTGTTAAATGTGAAAGCAGAGTCGAGGTAAAAACCTAGAGTTTTTACTTCTTTAACCACTTTGATGGTGTTATCGTCAATCTTGAAGGTAGTATAATTCAAGCTCAGTTTATTAAGGTTGGCTGTGGTTCCAAGTATTAGGAGTTTCGGTCTAATCATCATTCAGGCACAGGCCGTGTGTAGCCATCCAGGCCTGGATAATAAGGTATATTTAATTCACCAAGGCCAGGTCCTTGTCATAATCTCCTGTGAGCGGTATCAGGATCTGGGTGTCACCTGCATAGTTAGTGTAGGTGACACCCAGATGGTCTAGGACATCAATCAGTGGCTTGGTGAATATATTATACATTGTGGGAGATACCCAGGAACCTTGTGGCACACCACAGGTTATCGGTATCGGGCCCGCAGCTGCTAATGGCGAGAAGACTCTCGTAGTCCTGTTATCTAAGAAGGATTTAATCCAGGTGATTGTTTCTTGTGAGAAGTGTGCAGCTATGGCAAGGTGTTTGCAAAGTATTTGGTGATACACCAGGTCAAAGGCGGCTGAGAGGTCAAGAAGAAGTGGCAGAGCTGTTTTACCTTTGTCCTTCAGTTCATCGATCTGTATTTTTAGATCTATGAGAGCGGTCTCCGTACCGTGGTGTGGTCTAAAGCCAGATTGGCAGGCGTCAAGGAGGTGGTTATTCTCTAAATATTCCTGTATTTGGATGTATCCCACTTTGTCAGGGATTTTAAGTAAAAATGGCACAGTGGAGATCGGCCTGTAGTTAATAGGGATTGAGGGGTCTAGTGTTTGTTTTTTCAGGAGCGGCAGGACCCATGACTCCTTTAAATCATTGGGAACAGAACTGGATGTGAATGAGGTGTTAATTAATTTGCTTTTGAAAAGGCACAAGGTCTTTTGCGGCATCTTTAGTTATCTGGGCCGGGTAGCTACCTCCTTGGCACCTTGATTGTTTGAGGGAGGAGATGATTTTTTCAACTTCTTAGGTGGAGACTTGAGAGAAGCCGAATTGGTGTGTGGGTTTATTGGAGGAGGCTGTGGCTATGTTATGCTTACCTAGGTTGGTAAGGTTAGCTTTTTTATTGGCAATCTTACTTTGGAGGAGAGACATTTTATTCACTAGGGCATTCTTGATATTCGTGCACCATATTTTGCCTTTCAGAGATTCATCCGACTGGGGAACGGGTGCTTCCATTTCCCTTGGCATGATAAACAATTCTTTGGAGTTTGAGCTGGTTTAATTAATCCTTTCATTATAGGATTCTAGTTTGGTGCGTATTATTTCCTTTGTGTAAAAGGTGGCTGAGTTGATGAGATTGGTTTTGTTTTCCTCAGTTGGAGAGAGTTTCCACAGTGTTTCTAATTTTCTTTTTTGAATTCTCAAAGATTTTAAGTGGGGGGTGAACCATGTGTTCAAATGGGCTTTAGGTTTACTTTTCGGCAGCTTGAGTGGGGCAATGGTGTCTAGCGCTTTGGTCACAGTGGTGTTAGAAGCGTTCACTAGGTTATCTGGACTAGTAGAGCCCGGAAGAGAATTGAGAATGGGCATGATAAGTGGTATACGCTTATCTACGGTGATGTTCCTTTTATTCCTCGTGGGGAGGGGATGTGCTATAGGGCTGACTTTGGAATTAGCGGTATTAGTGGGGACAGTGAAGGAGAGTAGGAAGTGGTCAGTCCAGGTTTGGGGCGTAATGGATGTGATAGATATGAGTGGCTTGGGTCATTCCTTGGGTTAGCCCCAGTTCTGCAAGTACGTTCAATATAGCTAGAGCCTGATGGTCATTCAGATCATTGAAACTTAAGTTAAAATCTCCTAGCAAGAGAATTTGAGAAGATAGTTTAGTTTTATCCGAGAGAATTACAGGTAGGTCCTCTTCGAAGGAACCCATCGGTCCTGGTGGTCTATAGATTAAGTGCACATTGAGGGTACCTGTTTTAGAGATTGGTATTTTAACTGCGAGTAGTTCACAAGAGTTCACACCAGGTGATGGGGCTATTCTCATAGCTAGGTCAGATTTTGCACTGAAGGCGACGCCTCCACCTCTAGGGTCAGCTCTGTTTGCTCTTATGATTTCATAGTTATCTGGGACTGCTAGTAGGAGGGCCGGGCCTGCAGCAGCATGAAGCCGCGACTCTGTGATAGCAAGGAAGTCTAGATTGTCCTATGTGATCAGATCCGCTATTTCTGTGGCATGTGCCGCTAGGGATCCAGCATTGATTAGAGCGCCCTTGATATTAGTGCGATTGATATCTTTCGTCTTGCCAGAGGGTTTGACCAAGGCAGTATTTGGGTAAAGGCCTGGAGTGCTGGATAGGTCTTTTGGAGGTTTAGGTTTTTTACTTTCGTGGTTGGATTTGATATTCGTATTATTCCCCATATTGGTAGGATTTATTTTAGAGAGTACGTTTGTCTGTGGTTCATGGCGTCTGGTTAGTATAGCCCGAAGTCTAGAGTTTCTAGCTGTAGGAGAACACGCTAGATTAGTTTTCCTGGTGAGGTAGGAGGTCATTGAGTTGCTAGGTGACAGGTGATTAGGATCCATGACACTGGAATGTTCTGGAATGGTGTCCAGGGTGATTGGGATGGGAGAGGGTGATGGGCTGGGGAATTTAGATATTAAAGGGAGCTTGTCACAGTTAAGCTGGGGGCCAATTGTGGAAGGTTTAGTTCGACTGCATGTCAATCCTATGGGAGTTAAAGTAGTCTCGGGAAGGTGTAAACACTTGGGTACCTACAACCAGTAAGGCGTACAGTCCTAGTAACAGAGCATTAGGGGGGTACATGGTGCTAGTAATGTGCTGCATTAGTTAACTAAGGTACGGTAGTAGAACATATGTTGGGCAGAGTAATCAATCATTTGAATAGTATGGCGTGCAGAGTTACCATTACACAAAGACTATGGTAATCAAATTTATCATCGTCTACATGAATGCTCGTCAGATCCTAAGGGTCTTTCTGAACATTATGGCATACAATTTAACATCAAACTATGAAAGCCAGTTTAGCGTTGTCCAGGCATATCATTTAGCATCACTCGGAGCATGCAATTTACCATTACAGAGAAGCTATGGTTAGCAAGTTTAGCAACGTCTACATGACCGCTTGTTGGATCCTAAGGGTCTCTCTGAACACGATGGCAAACAGTTTAACAACACACAGAGTTATGGAGACCAATTTTAGTGTTACCTAGGGATACATTTACAAACACAAAGGGCTCGCTAAGGTATTATACTTTAAGCAGTAGGTAAACCTGGAGGCTATGGTATGTTGTAAAACAGCACCTAGAAGGTGTGTGCAGGCATGACAGGCTGCAAGAGGTAGTGCTATGTGGGCGATTACTGTTTGTAAAAAGAGGCTTTTTAAGACCCTATAGGCTGCGTGAGAAATTCTGCCAGGTGCTCAAAGATGGTGGTAAATTGAGGATACATTAGTCAGGTGAATGCAATGGTTATATGATCCATAAATTACAAAGCAGCGTAATACTCAGACTACACAGTGACACAAGGAAGTGAAGCAGTAGTGATGGTGATGGTGGAACAAGCAGGTTAAGGCTAATATTTCCGGGCATCAAAATCGTGGCTTGCACATAAGGGGGATACCGTGGAGTTACAGCGGTTGGCACGTGAGATCGGTAACTGTTACCAAAAGTAACGGCACATGCGCATTGATGATCAATGTCATGAAATGTTATAGTACTCATGTACGCTTCCCTTGGGTGTTACAGCTCCATTGAGCAGTGTTAGGCTGGGTCTGTCTTATGGTCGTAAGTGGCAAGTAGTGAGGAAAAGATAAAGGAGCAGGTCCTTCTGGTAGACAGTAGTGCCCCGTGGCAAACAGGGCCTTTATCTGGCCTTCGTCGTGGCCACCGGCAGGTTCTGCCTGTCAGCAGAGAGGATTGACTTAGGTAGCGTCTCAGTTGCTAGGCAACGTGAGATTGGCCTCGATTCAATGCCACATTGCGCCGGCCATTTTAGGAGCAGGCGGAAAAAGGAAAGGTAATCAGGCACGGTGCACCTTATGGTGGACTGATGAAATGAGGTGATTTCACAGCAATATGGGCAGTCTCTACAGCAGGCAAGGGCAGATACTCTATTTATCAGTAGTACTGTCACAGCTGTTCTATTCACCAAAATGGGGGCCACGTAGGTGTATGTCAGTACGGGCGGTGCTGCGAGTGATCTCAACGTCACTGGTGTTGGCAATTTATAAGTGATGGCACATTTATCAAGCCATGGTTTTTATACAGTATATGCTTAACATTTCAGTGTTAAGAACTGAACATGGGTCATTTGTATTCACCAGGCCAGCACAAGTATCAGTCAGCTGATCAAACCTATGCAAAAGAGAATGAACGCGCCACACAGAAAAGTTTTAAACTATTTTCTTTATTTTCATGTCTCTTTATTTGACACACCAACACTTTTTTTAAATATGACTTTTTAGTTACATATGGCGCATCCCTGGAAAAGTTAACTCTAGTTTTCTTGCTTACGTATTCTAGTGACTGCTTTGGGACATGGACTACATGCATCCTCTCAGCATCAAAGGTCTTTTAATTGTCTAAACAAGCCAGCGACTGCCGAGCGAGCCCACCAGATGGCAGGTCAATGTCACTTGACACTTTGATTAGGAAAGCAGAGTTCATTGGGTGTCGCCATGCAGACAGTAGTCCATGGCAAATCAATGCAGTGATGTGTGCAGCAATGATTTGTGCGCTGCACAAGTCGCAACCCTGTTGGTTAATGGTGTATATGTGGTGCTCCCTTTTGTAACAGCGCATGTACCTGTTTTTGTCTGATGTGTGCAATGTCCATGCAAGAGCACACTGGAATGTTTTGTGTATGTGGGTCTGATGAGCATGCCCACACAAACGCATGAAGCAATCAAAGAATTTGCCTCAAATTGTACATCCACTAGGCCAAATGCCCTTTCTGCACTGCCACACCATGAATTTCACCAGCTGCAGGCCAGCACCAATAAGAGATGCTAATGCCAGCTCTGTTAGATAAAGCATGGGCCTGCTCTTTTGCAGAAATAACCCCTGAGACCTGCGTAATGGCGAGTAGGTAGTGGCTGAGGAATTGTGGACCCTTTACAATGCATTAGAAGGCGTTTATTTTATTTTTTAAACGCTTCACGAACTTATTACTGATCAGGCTAAAGTTTGGAAGAGATGCAATCCTTTTTGTGTAGCCTTTCTGTGCATTGTTTATTGGGTCTCTCTTGTACAGTATCCTGTCCTGTCTGTAGATAGGATTCCCAAAAGATGTTTCTGTATTGGAGTTGAGCGTGCTTACACTGAGACCCAGCCCATCCTCATCTCCAATTCTTGAAAAGCAAGAAGCAAAAGAGCCCTTGTAACCCCCCGCCCCCCCATTTGAGTCCCTGATGTTGCAGCCCTTTTATACTCCCATCCAAAACCTTAAGCTGTCCAAATGATCAGGTATGGTTCATGGTTACAAATATTTCAATGCTAGGGTGAGAATTATGAACTGGGATGTGAGCACAAAGCCATGCATCAGTTATGAATTTAGAGATTCACACATTCAATCCTTTTATCACAGACTTGTTTATCCTGAAATGCTCTGCGATTTTATGCAAAGTATACAAAAATCCTCATTAGTGCTATTTGCCCCCTCTCCTACTCTAATAGAGGTATTTTGAAAGAGTCAAATAAGAGTGTACCAGACTGTTAATCTTGGAATGATAACCTAATGCATATGGTTAGCCTAGTATTGCCCCTTGTGAAATACAAGTGAGGTGGTACGAACAGAACACCTGCAACACAGGGCTAGGTCAGTGGGCCCTTGTACCCCGGTAGGCTGTTCACACTGCAGTGTGCCAGTACGGACAGTTAGAAACTGCATTCAGGGAAGGGCTTTCATAAGAGCAGTTGACAGAAAAACCATTTACTTGGGCAGCAACAGCTATGTTTTCACATTAGAACTATTCTGTAAAGTACTTGAATTACAATGTAATGAAACCAGCTTCAATGATATAGCAATTATTTATTCATATCGAGGGGTTTTTACGCACGACAAAGAGGTGTCGTTTGGGAGTGACGATTGCCATGGGGGTGTCAGGGTACGGGGGTCGCATTCTGATGTTTCGCCCTGGGCTCCAGGTTGGGTAAATCAATAAGGGTGAAACTCCCAGCGATTCACAATTAGTCAAGAAATGTGAAAGGTTCTACTGGGAACGAACAACGCTTAAATAGCTTATTCTACACAGTATGTAACCCACCCACTCCAGAGGTCCTCAATTATGGTTCTGCGCTCTGTGTTATCCAGAGAAAAATAGCCATTTGCATACCGGTGTGATCCCACCCATTATGCATTATGATGTCCTAGGTGGTTTGAAAGCCACTTCCCCGGCCGTATAAGACAGTATATCCTGAACATTGCCCAATCAAGGGAGGGACCGGCATACACCAGATCTGTGGTGGAGGCAGGGCATGCAGCTCAGTGCCCTCTTGCATCATAACCGGACCACTCCCAACACATGTAGTCCAGGTACTCCAGGTTCCCCCCACTCCTTACGGCCGCTCCTAACATACGTGCCACCCAGGGATATGGCTTCACGCCCTCCCTGCGCACTGCACCATGTGTTTGCCAGGGCACCGACTGGCATGGACTGTCTCTCCCCGCTCTCCCACACTCGGTTTCTTTGCTGGCAGAAGAGGCCCTCAGGTCTATACATTTTATTATAACCCTTGATATGTTCAATGAGCGTTCTGGTAGGACAATCTGCAGGCCTCAAGAACCAACGTAGCTTGTAAAACTGAACAGCCAATAGCTCAGAACGTTACATTCCAATGCTGACGCATTGTGGGCAAACCCACAGCCAACTCCCTGCGATAGCCCATGCTGCTTTATGGACTTAATCCGCCTGGGAGTCCATATGCAATTGGCTGCGGGAATAATAACTATGTATATTTATACTTTTAAGAGTGAAGGGTGTAGAAGATCGGCTGAGCCCGACAGGGATGTGGACAATGTGAGTGTGTTTGTCATGTCAATAGTCACTTGGATTCTTGGGGCTTTTTTGGAAGGGAAGCAGATCCTCTAGGCACTGCACGGTAATGGCACTGAATCCAAAGTCGCTGCCTGCATTGAAAAGGGTTTGCCTCCCATCGTGAATTTATTTGGGGGGGGAAGGAGTTCCCCTGACGAGAGAATGTTGCCAGTCAAGCTGTACCGTAGAAATCTATGCTAGTAATGCAAGGACTTGAGCAAAGAAAGCTTGATGGTCTTTATGGGGTGATGGAATCAAGGATCCAGATGGATGTTCTGAAACCGGGGCACTTGGGGCGGGGGGGGGGGCGTCTTGATTACCTCAGAATAAGGCAGCACCCCGCTGCCTTTACGCTACATACGTTACACTACTTACTTATGCCGGATCATCACGACTGTCCGAATTGGGCCCTCATTGAGAGAAAACCGGTCTCCCCAACTCCAATTGATTGCTTTACATGGAGAAAATGCTTCCGATTAGCTCAACTCCACGTCTATTAGGTGCATAATGGAGACTCGGGGGGAGATGCATCTGCAGTGTCGCGACTCAGGTCTCTGGAAGAACCTGGCTGTGCATTGTACTCTTTCTTAGATGACTTGGCAGAAAGCTGGTATTTGGAAGCTCTCGCAGGTCTATGATGGCCAATGTATGCTTGATTTGGAGTTCTGTTAAAAGTATAAACCGAGAATCTGAGAGTTGCCGATATCATGTTTTGAGGCATCTTTTGGATGCGTTATTTTCTCCCACTTCTAGGCATGGCTTGTCCCTGGTTTTACAATTGTCTGGATGTATGTCACCGTCTCCCTAATTTATAAGCTTCTCACCCCCTCTGGTTCCGATCTGGCATCTCAACATGGTTGGAGCAATTGGGATTCGGATCTAGCTGATAGGATGTCCAATATTGAATGGAATGGAGTATACACAGGTCCTAGTAGGTCTAGAATTGACATGGATCTCCAGTACACACAACAGAAGATTATATATATATATATATATATATATATATATATATATATATATATATATATATATCCATGGAAGATGCAGTTCTGCAAGTTGTCGCAAGGTAATATCTGCCGTAACTGCAGGGGGGCTGTGGGCACTACCCTACACATGTTCTGGCAATTCCAGAAGGTTCGGCCTTCCTGGGATGAAGCCTTCAAGCGCATAGATCTTGTGTTGGGTCTCTCTATCCCTCGTACCCTGCTGATTTGGCTGTTCCCTTCTACTATCGATTTCTCTGCGTTTCTTTTTGATGAAAAAAACATATATTTTTTTTTTTAAAGAATGCATAATGCCTTGCCACACAATGACTAACTGGCAACCCTACAGCAAGTGTAGACCAAGTCTAGGCAAAGGCAAAGTCATACCACCACATTCTGCAGACACTATAAGCAAGGGAACGGGTATGCAGGAACACAGATGGGTGCGTTTTCCATAGCCTAGGCATAAGGTCATGAGTGCCAAGATTACTTGGACACTGTGAGGGCAAAAGGATTGTCTGCTTCTGGTATTAAGTTGTATAAAACATGCTGTAGCTTTGTGACAAGCGCACTTGGTTTATTCTCTCGGTTAAGCTGCAGGTTACAGAGAAAAGGAACCACAGGGAACAGCCACTGGTTGACCCACAACCCTTGAGACACAGGTACCAACCGCAAACCTACAGCGGATACTCTGGCCACAGACCCAGAAGGAAAGACTGGATTAGACCAATATAAACCATACATACACAAGGTCCCCTGAACTCCCCAGGGACCCGCGCCTCCCACAATACAAGCCACCTCCCCATGGGTTCTTACGTTATACCGTACCTAACAGAAACTGTCCATCACCCTTCAGCTACAGGCAGCCACCTTGCAGACCGTATGTGAGGGGTCAGTAATGTGAGACTCACGATTGTATTGAGTTCCCTCAGGATTCGTCATTTCATTGCACACAAAATAATAACAGAAACCCCAACTACCAGGGGATCCCCACCTAGTCTAGGTTCTAAGGGAAAGCCTCCTCTACCAGGGGATCCCCCACCTAGTCTAGGATCTAAGGGAAAGCCTCCTCTACCAGGGGATTCCCCACCTAGTCTAGGATCTAAGGGAAAGCCTCCTCTACCAGGGGATCCCCCACCTAGTCTAGGATCTAAGGGAAAGCCTCCTCTACCAGGGGATCCCCCACCTAGTCTGGGATCTAAGGGAAAGCCTCCTCTACCAGGGGATCCCCCACCTAGTCTGGGATCTAAGGGAAAGCCTCCTCTACCAGGGGATCCCGCACCTAGTCTGGGATCTAAGGGAAAGCCTCCTCTACCAGGGGATTCCCCCACCTAGTCTAATATCTAAGGGAAAGCCTCCTCTACCAGGGGATCCCCCACCTAGTCTAGGATCTAAGGGAAAGCCTCCTCTACCAGAGGATCCCCCACCTAGTCTAATATCTAAGGGAAAGCCTCCTCTACCAGGGGATCCCCCACCTAGTCTAATATCTAAGGGAAAGCCTCCTCTACCAGGGGATCCCCCACCTAGTCTAGGATCTAAGGGAAAGCATCCTCTACCAGGGGATCCCCCACCTAGTCTAGGATCTAAGGGAAAGCCTCCTCTACCAGGGGATTCCCCACCTAGTCTAGGATCTAAGGGAAAGCCTCGGGAAAGCCTCCTCTACCAGGGGATCCCCCACCTAGTCTAGGATCTAAGGGAAAGCCTCCTCTACCAGGGGATCCCCCACCTAGTCTGGGATCTAAGGGAAAGCCTCCTCAACCAGGGGATCCCCCACCTAGTCTGGGATCTAAGGGAAAGCCTCCTCAACCATGGGATCCCCCACCTAGTCTGGGATCTAAGGGAAAGCCTCCTCTACCAGGGGATTCCCCCACCTAGTCTAATATCTAAGGGAAAGCCTCCTCTACCAGGGGATCCCCCACCTAGTCTAGGATCTAAGGGAAAGCCTCCTCTACCAGGGGATCCCCCACCTAGTCTAATATCTAAGGGAAAGCCGCCTCTAGCAGGGGATCCCCCACCTAGTCTAATATCTAAGGGAAAGCCTCCTCTACCAGGGGATCCCCCACCTAGTCTAGGATCTAAGGGAAAGCCTCCTCTACCAGGGGATCCCCCACCTAGTCTAGGATCTAAGGGAAAGCCTCCTCTACCAGGGGAGCCCCCACCTAGTCTAGGATCTAAGGGAAAGCCTCCTCTACCAGGGGAGCCCCCACCTAGTCTAGGATCTAAGGGAAAGCCTCCTCTACCAGGGGATCCCCCACCTAGTCTAGGATCTAAGGGAAAGCCTCCTCTACCAGGGGATTCCCCACCTAGTCTAGGATCTAAGGGAAAGCCTCGGGAAAGCCTCCTCTACCAGGGGATCCCCCACCTAGTCTAGGATCTAAGGGAAAGCCTCCTAGCATTCACAAAACAAACCCTCACACTAAACAACAAACATTCAAAGCAACATGAAAACACAAATAAAAGGTTACCAGACAGCCAGTGTCTTGGAAGACTTCTTCTAGTGATCCTGGTCACAACCTGCTCCCCCAGGAATGCCCCAATGTCCATTTTCTTCAAGTAAAAAAGTCTTAACCAAAGTCTTGAAAAGTTAGAAAGAAACAAAAACGTTCACACAAATAAAGTCCACTGGTCAAAGTCTCTCCTTTGTTTGGTTGAAAGACTTCTTGCTTTACAGTTATACTAAGAATTAACAGCACCAATGGAGTTTCTTGGATGACTTCCTTCCAAGAAAGAATAGCTGAAGTTGACAAAAGTATCTTCTCCCACTTGGATAACAACTTCTTCACTTTCAGCTTCTGCAGTGTCTTATGTACAACTTGTCAGGATGTTCATGCTCGAGAGTTTCTCCTCTCTCAGCAACTTCCTTCTGCAATGTAACTGTGAGAGCAGGTTCCTCTGCCCCAGAGTGAGCTTCAACAGTTCTGACAAATACTGACAGCCACCGTCCTCCTACTACAACTTCTACTGCTCTGTAATGTGCTACTACAACAGCACTTTATGATGGGCAAGTCTACAAGACAGCCTCTACCTCCACAGGTTGGCAACTGTGAGGGCATCATGAAGCAATGGCAGATGGCCCAACTTGCACTATGCTATGGTGGGATTTCCCAACTGGAACGTAACTAAGGAAAGTCTGAGTCAAAGAGTTCAATTTAAAAGTCTGCCTCTGTCCAAAACCTATGCTTGCCCTCACAGGTAAAGCTAAATAGTGAGTAGGGATGTCAATAATCCCTTCTGTGAATGGTACAGTGAGCTAAAGTGTGGCTGCGGACTCTCATTTAGCCATGTTCGTTCTCAAAGAGTGGCGCCTATGGACTATTTTTTTAAAGTATTACTTATGTTAGGGAAAGAAAAGAGTTTCATCACACCTGAGCGTTTCAGTTAAGCAAGTGTTACTTTCCCATTCATAAAATTTCTACTCGCGCGTACCTCAACGTGAGTACAATTAAAAGCTGGCTACAGTTACCAGGAAGGAATTTCTGCTTCTCAGAAGTACAGAGCTTCCTTTTCCGACTCCCAATTATAATGACTGTGGCGGCTGCCCGACTTTGCTTCTTCTACCACTGCTACTGTGGGCACTCTTGGGATGCCCACCCCTCTGCTGCACGGGTGTCTCTGATCCGGCCTCATTAAGGGAGAGCCTCCCAGTCTCCAGTTTCCCTCAGCTTGACTCTGCACACGGGCCTTAGGAACAACTGTAACGTCAGCTCTGCATTCACAGCAATGAGGCGCACCTGGAAAGACTGACTGCTGCTGTCTTCTCTCCAGTGCTGCCACAGCTCTTCAGGGTTTGTGAGCACAAGACCAACTCAAGAGTTTGCAATTGAAAGTTGCCTCTCTACTCCGGCGTCCCTGTTGTGGTCACACTTCCTCGTGATCTGCTGGCTAAGTGCTCTGCTTCTTCTGCTTCTAGGACTTCCAACCTTCCAGCTCCTGCCCCAGTTTCCTTTACTGCTTCTCTCTCAGGCAGGCATTTATGCTCCTCAGTTGGCCGATTAGGTTCAGGTGCAGGCCCTTATGATTAATTGCCTGGCCTTGTTTAGAGTCATTAGGCTTGCCTGCCTGACCTGGACTCCTACCTGCCTCTTTAGCCCTCCTCATCTTCACAGTCTGAGGGATTCTGGGACTTGTAGTTGGATTTAGAAACATTTAATTTCTGTAATTATTTAAAGGATATGAAAATGGTTTTTCTCCTCCATATTGAATTAATGGAAGAATTATAAGCTTGAACCCTTTTAGAGACAGAAGGGATAGAACAGGTTACATGTTCATCGCTCCTGTTGGAATACTTTTGATCTTGTGGAGGATATGGGACCCGAGACGTATACAATATTGGTTTCTTGGGTTCAACACAAAGTGGAGTCACTCTTTCAGGTGTTACTCTTTTCCCTTAGAGGATCGAGATGTACCAAAATGGCAATAAGCCAATTCCTCTTTTACATTTGGGTTACAGTATTCCTCTTTAAGGATAAATACTGTGTCTCACCCTAATAATAATAATTTAACATTTATATAGCGCTACGAACCCTCAGGCATCCGAGCGCTGCTTATTACCCACGGTGTGTGGTGCTCATTTATCGACCTCGGAAGGATGAAAGGCTAAATTTGGTCCTGCCAGGATTCAAACCTGCGTCAGCAGGATCTGCACAGATGTCAAAGGGAGCTATCGGACCCTGTGCCATCTCCCCACTTCCCTGGGCCTGCTCTCCGCCCAGGTGATCCTCTCGCAATACACCACACCCAGGATTGGGATCAGGAAGCGTCTGCCCTCTCTTAACCACCTGGGAGGACACTAAGGTTTTAGCGGGTTCTGCAGGATTCGACACACTTCACAGAAATAGTTTAAAAGGCTCCGGGATACTGGCAACCCTGTCTTGCTGTCTCTGCTCCCGATATCGGGTTATTACGGGCAATGGAGAACCGCTACGTTTCCATTCCCATGGAGTCTCTAGGACCACATGGGATGGGATTTACTGAATCAACAGCGCTGTCATTAGCGGTGCCGGAGATTCAGTCATTTATTTTCCACTAGGGGCCCGCCAGGAGATCCGTGGCCCCCGCCGGCAAACTTGAAGTGGGCCAGTCTGGTAAAAATGTCAGAGCCGGAATTACTGGCATTTTTACCAGACCGGCACACTTGTAATGAGGCCCCAAGTCTTGAAACTATGTAATCCTTCTGACTCGAGCCTGAAAAGCAGTGCAACAGACGTCCATGCACCTAAAACTTCAACAACCTCCACAAAAATCAACAATGGATGGCCTTACAGAATTTTGGATGAGGGAGGTCCGATAGCATAGCCTTGTGATTCAAATGGAGGTCAGCACGCTGGCAAAAAAAGACATGACAGCAGAGTTATGAGGCGGAAGAACGTCAGAAGCAAAACATTAACTATTCTACTTTCTTGCCGACATTTCATCTGCGAGCACGGTGTGGCATGTTGGCAGAACTCCCCAGGCCAATATGCGAGGAGGCGAGCCATAGTGGTCTGGGATGACCTGCCCACTGCCCAATGTCCCTCCCAGACAGTGGCTAAAGAGAGATCATGCAGGATTACCACCCACTCCTAAATGCGGCATTACCCAACCAGTGTGAAGGCATCATGAAGCAAGACACAGACAACAGATTCAAAGTTCAAACAAAAATGGGTTATCAACTTAAATGTCAGGATGGTTGATGCACTAACTTGCCCTATGCTAAGGTGGGATTTCCCTACCTAAAGAAACTAAGCAAAGTATGTGTGTGTCCAAAGCCTACAATTGCCCTGACAACTAAAGCTAAACAATGTGTTGGGATGTCAGCAACAAAAGAAACAGTGTTCCAAATAATGTTCTGAGCTTCTTCCAGTTCCGGGCTTGCTTTCCAGCTCCCCTTCCCAAAGTTCAAAACAGTTTCACAAAGGCTTGGGGTTCCCTTCCCAACTAAGATCACACGGTTCCAAAAAGATGCCTCGAGGTCCCCTTCCTCAAAACGGCCACAAAGTTCATAAGGTCTCAGGTTTCACTTCCACAAGACTTCAGCTTCTTCAGCTTGCCAACTTGTACTTAAATTGAGTTTCTCGATATTCAAAACAAGTTCCAGGTTAACTTCACATTCCTTCTAGTTCTTGACAGTTTATACAGATTGCTTTCTTCTGCTTCACTTCAGCAATTTCGTTCATGCACTGTTATTTGCTCTCTGTACCTCTGTATGTTTCTTTATCTTTCACAGGTAGAGAATACCCGTTCTAGGCGCCGTTTTCGCACCAAACGGTCCACCCATCACAGGTCACACAAACGATCACCCTACACTTGCTTGCCACACAGGTTGTTCGGTAACTGCCCGCTTCTGGTTCACACCCACTTGGCATTCGCCTTGCCAAACTTTTGGCTTTGCCACAACGTGATTTCCTCCTTGCCAGTATCTTGACTTTGCCACATTTTGTTTTTTCAGTTTATTTTGTGGTATTCTTTTCTCTTCACCACACTTTGCCACAATGCTCTCACACTTCTCAGCAATGTTCCATATTTGCTTTACATCGCATCTCATAAAATTCGTCCTTTGCTGTCAATATAGAGTATTCTTTCTTGGCTTTCAATATACTGTACATGTACTTCACACCAACATGTTATCATAAGTTTTCATGTGCTTGTCAAAAAGCCCTCTTTTAATTTGGTATTCAATAGTTCAAAGTTCTTATTCCCATTGCTCATCGTTCCTCTGATTCATAGTATTCATCACAACCCCTTTATTTGGGTTCAGCGTATCTTATACAGCATCTTTCGTTCATTGGGCATTCACATTTGCCAGGCGCCAGCCCCCAGGAGTGCCCCGGTTCGAGTGTTCCCTTTACTCACTCACCTGTGCCTGGCGTCTCCTCTGGGCAGCTGTCTTCTCTTGCTCTGTATACACGTTCTCAGTGGATTGTGAGCCCCGCTTGCAGTTCGCTCCTCTCTCTCTGGGTTGCCGGCAGTTCCGCTGGCTTCCCACAAACATTGCCGGTGACTTGCAGCTCTCGGATTTCTCCCTCAGCCCACAGCTCCAGCTGCAGACATCAACCAGTGAGGCTCCAAACACTATGACCGTGGGACGGCTCCTCAAGGCCCCGGCGCCACAGTTTCTTTCGGGTTCTAGTCCGGCATCCAGATTTTCTGGCAGGACCCTCCTCGGCCACCTTGTATTACACAGGATTTCTTCCTCTTCAGGCCTGCAACGCTCGACGCGGCTTCTCACCTGCTGATCCGTCTCCTTGTCTTGCATCCTTTTATACACCTGCAACCAATTGACAGGTTGCAGGTGTGAGTTCTCAAGCACAATTGCCTGACCATAGTTAGTGGAGTACTTAGGACATGCCTGACCCTTACACCACTCTGCAGGCTTCTTCCTCATGTCAGTACTAGAGTGGCAAAATGACGTGAAATGAGGGGAAATGGTTCACAATAGCCTACAAAGGCAGGGGCAGGAAGCCTCTCACAAGGAAAAAGGGGATACCATGTCTCGCCTGAGGATATCCTCTCCCCAATCCCAAAGGATCCTCCACTCAGGTGATTCTCCCTCCCATCTCCACCCCCATGGTAAGGGTCCAAAAGCGATGGGTGCCTTTGCCTGGCGGCCTGAGCAGAGGATCCAAGGGGAGTCGGTGTGAGGATGCCTTCAGGTTTCTCACACAAGGTACACCTCTGATCCCAAATAACAGAGAATATACCCGTCAAACCCCTTTAGAGCAATGTACAAACGGTTTGTGGGACAAAGCCAGAAAACACAAAATGATAATTCTCTGCCTGATCACATGGAGTCCATGGACTTCACTGGTAACATTGTCCGAATGTACCCACAGAGAAAGCAACGCAACCGCAAACTGCATAGTTGAGCAAAGATGCTGTTATAGTCCACTCCCCAAGCTGCTAGGAGGACAAATCCAAGATGGCGCCTAGACAGAACTATCAAGAAGTGGGCAGTGTTTATACTTACGCTGCAGAAATTCATCAGCCTGCAATGATTAACTAGTTAACGGGCACAGATTCTCCTTTCCCCCAGGATCCCATCTTTCTCCAATACCACAGATGGAGAACCACTTGACCAAGCCTGGGTCCCCTGTGGTTGGCCTGCAAAGTGTCACAGAAGTAATGATTTTGTGGTACAAAGGGCTTTGGAGCACTCGGATGCAATGTTCAACAAGCTTATCCCAACGTCCTTAGCACTGCAGTCCCGTATTCCCTTAACGGTATGTTGATTCATGCCGCACACCAATGCCATCTGCATGATCTCCAGGTGCTCATGTGGCTTTGTAAGAAAAGTGGGTAGGGTTGGTTAGTGAGGGAGAGAGGGATAGGATGGAATGTATGCTCATCTGTTGATGCGTGCAGATCCAGGAAGGACTGGCGTCTGTGTGTGTGAGATTTCTGGGTGTGCTTTGTTATGTGGCTTGGACTTGTGTCCCTAGGGGTGGTGTCCAGTGTCTGAGTTGTTGTTGTTTACAGGTACTGGGTTTTTAGTATGATTAGAGAGGGGTGTGTGGTTTGCAAATTTTGGGGTTGGTTGTTTCACTAGCCCTTTGGGCGTGTGTCGTTTGTGAGAAGTGTGAAAGTGTGGAGACAAGAAGGGGGTGTGCTTAGTTGGGTTCAGGCGATCTGTTGGGGTTCTGTAGTTTTATTGTTGGTTCTTCCTTCTATATTGTCTGACGTTTACTTTGGACCTTGTGTCTGGTTTGCCGAGTGGGTAGTCTAAACCAAAACATTCAAAAGCAGCAGGTTGCAATTCTAGTGCAACTGAATTCAGAAGCAGCATTAACTAACTCGGTGCAATTTTAGTGCGGATAAATTAAAAAGCAGCTGGTTACAATTCAAGTGGAGCTAAATTCAAAAGTCGCATTGAATAATAGGTACCATTCTAGTGTGGCTAAATTCAAAAGCAGTTTTAACTAACTCCGTTCAATTCTAAAGGCGTCTCCCTGGCTAGTCCCTGGGGATCTGTCATCTGGGTGGCCAGGACATGGCCATCGCTATTGGATACAGTTCCTAGGGGTGGACCAGTGAGGGAGGATCACCTGGATGAGGAGTATTTGGGGGGGTGGGAGTGTGATACTGACGGGTGAGATGCGGTATTCCCCTTCTTAGAACACCATTTCCCCATCCTACCATGTAGGATACTCAGAAACTCTACCACCAGTTTCCCGACACAAAACACTTTTTCACGACATGAAAGACAACAGACTAACACCAGAGCCATTTACCTGACATGTCCCAATACAAGGGTCAGGCAAAGTCAGGCAATTCACCAGAATCACACACACCCGGCGGCCCTTTCCCTTGCCCAAATGGATAAAAGGTGGAGCACAACAGCACCCTACGAGCAAGGCAGACCGCACGAAGTGAGAGCTAACTCAGCACAGCAGTTCAAGAGGAGGAGAAAGACGTTGAATACCCAGAGGGTGACAAGGAGAGAAGTAACCTTGCCCTCTCCTATCAAGGCCTGTGAAACCTTTGCAGATGGAAACATAAGGTTGTGAACAAAGGCCAGCGTGTGTTGCAGCAGATGTCGATGGTACACGAGACCCTCCTCCGCTGATAGCCAAGTCAGGAAG